>NC_051193.1:63570091-66070091 GCF_015220075.1 Falco rusticolus | reverse complement strand
TCACTGAATCCCATAGTTATACAGCACCTTTGATACTCGGATTGTGTATCTGGGCGCTTGCACATTTACAGGCCTTTGCAGAACCCACATCTAACTGGAAGCTCCATGACATGACACGATCCTCTCAATTCAAAGACCAAGCCAGGAATGGCCCCCTATAGCTTCGGGACAGAGTTTCTGCTCTTCCCACTAGATCATCTTTCCCCACTGCAAGAACAGAATGGGTGAATTTCAGTAGCTTTTTAGCTATCTGTGTTCCTTTACATCTCTCCTGCAATGAGAAGGAACATATGACTATCAGTAGGCAGACAGTTTAACTGAACAATAACAAAAACCTCAGTTCCTTCCACGATCTCTTATACTGTTAAAAAATCCACAAAACCAAAACCTCTAGGTAGAAGCATAAGTGTACATAACAAAAGAAGACAACAAAACCCCTGAAAGAAAATTCACCTATTGAAAAGAGGCGGCAGCAGCAGCCACAGCAAGAGAACTGTGCGTCACCATACTCAAAGAAAGTTGAGCAGCGTTTTTCAACACTTTTCTCCTGCCCTCCGCCTCTTCTTCCCACCCACCTGACTCATTTACAGCTGTGTGAATCCCAGTGGTCTCACCAGCACAGCATGAAATTAACAGATCACTTCTAGAATTACAACAGTGCTGACAGACTTTACAGCGTGGGCTGGTAGGCACGTGGATGTACATGCTTCCCTCTTGCCTTGACACTTACAAGAGAGATGAATGTAACTATATAGATACATATGCACCAGGCTGGGGTCTGACACTCGCTTCACACTTACTCTGGCCCAGCAAAAGAAGGGATGACGTTTAACAATCTGAAACAGGATATTAATTGTCCTTTTGCCTAAACCGTCTAAGGTATCTGAGAATAAGGACCTGATACCTCTGCTATACCCTCCTATTCCATTATCTAACCTCTAACCCTAAATATGAATGCCAATACTCACAGAGATATAAACAAGAAAGTTATATATATTTAAAAAATAAAAATGGAAAGCAATCGTGACTCTGCAAACTTGCTACAGCATTGTGAGCACCATTACATAGAAGCCAAGAAGAATATCTTCAATTACCTCTTCCTACCCTCTTCTGAGAAGACTTGAATCAGCAACTGGGCTTGACAACAGGCATCATCTGATGGGGATATCCTTTGCCTAGGTGCCACGAGAGAGGACCAGTACTCGCTACTCAAGGAATAAGACTGTATGGGACCTAGTACCCGTGGCTCGAGGTGCTTGTAATGAGAGAGTCCATAGAGACAAAGGAATTCAATTCTGGACCAGTATCATGGTTTCTGACTTGTATTTTACAGAAACCAATTGTGAAGATGGAAACAGTACTTTCAAAGCAGCCAGAGAAAAAGAATAAGAAAAAAACCCCAACAATTACAATGAATTTTGAAAGCCTGACAATACCACAAGGAAGCTCAAAGTCTGATCTGCCATCTGTGGATCCAGTTGTGATGGCACAGCATAGATTTTGGGTATTAGGCTTTGCCTCACTCCTTAGTACTGTGGGCCATTTGCATGGTAAAAGGATCTTTGACTCAGAGTTCATCTACTCCTGCTGCTTACAGTCCTTTCCTGATGTCATAATCCTCCATCTGTGGCAACAGAATTTTGTTTAGAGCAACTAACAGGGATGTCACAGGGGATTAGGATTTTGGATTAGGGAGCAAAGCAACAGAAGCACAGGAAGGCTTATGAAACATGAAGATTGTGTTATCACGCACATGCCCTTTAGCGCTAACAAACAAGGAAAGAGAAGACGACAAACAATTTATATATACAGCAGTAGAATTGGTTCTAAATTACCAGTGTCATCAGGCCTCAGGTCTATTTTTAAGCTCATTCCTTTGGCAATGCTTACAGCAGTCAAAGTATTTAAAAGCTAACCTTCAGAACTAGTCTTCACATAACAATCTGAGATATGTCTGATAAACCACACTATACTTTTAATTATTAACATATGCATGCTGACTCCAATTTTCTCCTTAGATTTCCAACCCCTTGACAACACTTGTTATTTCCATTGAGTGCATTTTTGTTTCTGTTTGGCCTTGTTTCTTTTGTCTGTTTGTAGCTGGGCTTGGCACATTGTCTTCTTCATGCCACACGCACAGCAGAAAGGGGAGTGAGTGGGCAGTAGACAGAATAAAGGTGGAGAAGTCCCATGTACAAAAAAGCATCCCTGCTAGCAGAAGTGTGACTTGCTTTGTCTCCTCCTGTCCATACTAAACCTACCAGCAGAGGCAGCTCCTTAGGAATAAGAGATAGCAAAACAGAATTTTTCAATGATGTCCATTTGATCTTTATTTCTGCATTCTAATTTTTACTGGAACAGCTCAGTATCTGCAGACTTTCAGTATGTGTGGTCTTGATGGGTCTCCCTCCCTTGGAAGGAGTCCAGTATTACACTTTTCTTCCAAGTTACCTAGCTAGATGTATGGTTTGTGTATTAGTTTTACCACTAATTGTTTGAGGAAAACCACCTTAGAAGAGTACGGTAGCCAGATCTCTTATCCATATTCTGCTTGGAAAAATTACTTTGTCTCCCTCTTTCCTGCAATTTCAGCTATATGGTAGGCTTCTCTTTGCCCTGAAAATAAAATATTTGAATTCTACTGCTGTGCATTGCTCAAACTGCCATGTTTCATCCCACAGGTGGGCGCATTTCACTGGCAAAAGCAACCATTCCTGCTGTGTCATTTTAAAGCTCTTTGCAGAGAAAGGAACTTTAGAAATAAAAGACGGTATTGTGTTTATCATTCTTCCGAGTTACATGAGGAATCAGTTTCTTTATACAACAGCTGCAGGATTGTAACACAACTGCCTCATGCTTTGATCGTAACCAGCAAACAGCATTAAACCTTCCTGGTCTTGCATATAACACCTTCCTTCACACATTGAAAATTCACTCCTATTTAAAGGAATCTACCATTTGCATTAACTTTATTTTCTCATTAAGATGAAGATCTGCAACAGGCAAGGTTCAACAGCACCACGGGTCCATTTTCATTCTCCATCTCTCTAAATGTTCCCTTTGTTGTTGTTTTTTTCCTTGTAACTTCAGTGAGGATAGGAAGAGATAGGGAAGTAACACACAAGATACCTTTACTGTGTTTGCAGAATAAGGTGCTGCTTTTGTCCCATAGTTCCTAAATTGCAAATGTCATCAAGCATTGAAATGTCTCCACCACTACCAGTCAGACATTATGATGGGCAATTTATACCTATGATAAGTCTACAATCTAATTCTGTCAGCACTCCTGTTTCATAACTAGCTATGGTCTGCTTTTTTAATTCAATGTGCAGGCCCTAGTACAGCTCAGAGAGGCATCAGGTCTTGGAAACCATATGTACCAGGCAGAATATAAGCCTGTTGCAGGACTCTCTGTTAGTGCAGGTTAAGGAGGAAATGAAGTTAATTCTCTTTTCTAAGTAACAAGTGAGTAAAATTGAGACTGGATCTTATGGAACCATCACTTCACTGGATGGATCACACCTCATATACCGTAACTGTCAAATACCAACAGCAGCATGTTGACACCTACCTTGCACAAACGTAAGAGAGTCAAGGTTCAATGCACAGTTCAGAAAGTTAGATCCTGTATTTTGAGTCACAGCTGGTAGAAAGCAGGAATATCACAGAGTAACTAATTTAGCAAACTAGAACCAAAAAAAAAACCAAAAGGGATTTTCAAGGACTGCAAGGCCAGCTCTTCAAGCTCACTCAGTTCCAGACTTCATTAAGACGTCATCATCTCTTTCATCACCTAAATAAGATTAGACATCTGGCAGGCTCCATATTTAAAGTTACCCATTGCCAGAAATAACTCAAAAGGCAGTGTTCTGAAGTCCTCTGAAGATACAACTGTTTATTCCACTGCCTTAACAGAACCTGAACTCTTCATTCACCTGGCGTCAGTTAAGATGATGAGTCCTTCTGTTCCAAATACACAGCTGGTCTAAAAATTTCAGGTACTGGGACTAGTTAAAATAACGAATAGGCAAGTCTCCCACAGAAAGGACATTTACGTCAAGGTGACAGGAGAAGGGAAGCAGCAGCAATGGCAATCCACAGAAGTTGGAGCTACGAGGCGGTGGGGTTTTTTCCCCTCCGTGAAACCTGGCACACACCTAACCTCCCCCTCTTATCACCCTGCCGCTCTCCATCTTTAAGCAACCTAAAAAGTCTCGAGCAAAGTGCTCATACACATGCTGGTGAGGGAAGGAGAAAAATAAAAAACAAACAAAAACCCCAAAACAACCCCAAACCAAAAAAAACCCAGCCATACAACAAAAAAATCAACTGCATAAAAGGGAGTATGCCTGAACCAGAGATGCGACAAGAGACAGGAAGATGCAAGTGAAGTAGAAGTAAACAGTAGTCAGACATTCAGACACAGAAACTAAAAGCAGAGAGGAAAAAATTAAAGGGCTGTAGATGAACAAGAAAAATACAGTGAGTTAGAAAAACACCCTTCCCCACTGCAAATCACAGCGGTACAAAAGTGCCAGGCCTCATGGCCTATTCTAAAATAGCCAAACCTATTTAGCAGAGGTTGGTTTCCTGAAAAGCCAATAATACACATTACACACACAAGACAAACATTTCCCCTTAGGCTTCAATGTGATCAGGTGTCTCTCCATCTGAAGGAGAAATATTCCTATCGGGTTAAGACCTCTGTAACAATATGAGCTTGAGCTGGAATAATCTTCACAGCTGTGACAAGCCTTTAGGTTTTGAAGACTCTGGAAAAATGAAAACAACAAACAAATCTATTTGTTCTGGGACCTCTTCATATTGCATCTACTTCAATGGACATCAAAAAATCGAGCAGGAACTCTCAGGCATGTATTCTGAATTCTGATGGGCACACAAGTGACTACAGAGAACAGCAACAGCTGCAGCCAGAGACACGATACTTGCTGATGTCTAATGCAAATCTCAAATTCCTTGCCACAGTCTGACTGAATGGCACAGAACACCTTAATCCTAAAGCTATTTACATCCCAGTGTACTTCCAGCATGCTTTTTTTAATTCACGTTAGTCTCAGCCCATGTATCCTTCCTATTCTTTCAAATCTCATCCTCTACCACTTTCATTTACATAAACTTCAGAAATCACCTAGAGGCAGCACCCAATACTTTTTAAATCCATAACCTCTGTAAGACATCTACTTCAACTTTTTACAGCTGGAAATAGGCCAGAGATGCCAACAAAATATGGTTGCAGTCAGATGCTCCACATGTATGGAGCACAATACATCACACTAACTTCTGCTTATCTCTAGGCTGTCAAATCTTTCAGCTTCAATGCTTCATGTGTATCCAATGGCTAAAATTATCTGAGGCTGTCAGTATCTTTATCCATTGGATAAAAGGGTGCTTCCTAATACATTTCTGTTCATTAACAACTGCTACAGAGATAAAGTGTTTACCCATTAAAATTTCCTTGGTCCCTCCAAATATATTTTTTTCATTTTCCACTGAGCTGTAAAATACCAAACCCTACATAAAAATGCGGATGCTACTCTGACGTGAAGGTAATTCCTGCCTGCCTACACCTGGACTATGGAACAGGAATATTTTATTTTGAAAACTGCATCTATTAATTTAGATCAAGTCAGCAATGTAACCAGGTCTTCACAGTAAACAGTGAATAGAAAAGGAGTTTATGAAGGACATTATTAAAGTCACAAAAACTTAATTCCAGTGACATGTAAAATGTTGGAAAGTCTGAGCATTTTCTTAAACTTCCACATCATTCAGGAACAAGTTTGTACTTTATATTGCAGTCTCTCTAGATGAGTTGGGAAGTACACTGTCACTATCATGTTTAAAGGGATAGACTTTTAACATCATGCAAAAAATCCCTCTAGTATCAAAAGCTTGCTAATTTCTAATAAGCAGGTTTCCTCACTTATATCCAGGGGAAATAGGGTGTTTGTATGTAATTGCACCATTAATCCTTCCTTCATTATATGTCTCCTAAGAGTTAGCCTTCATCAAACTGGTTTTCTATCAGGATTCTTCACCCTATCATCTCTCTGCAGTTCAAGTGGCATGCTCTCGATTACTGTCTGGCCTCTCTGACCTGTCTTCTTTGGCTTCTCCCAGTTTCCCCCCTCCTTTTCTACTGAAGCTATTCTCAGCCCCTTTAATGGCTTTCACTTGAGTATCTGTAGTATTTCAACACAATCCACATAGTCCTCAACCTTTTTGCAGCCTCAAACACCATTGATTATTCCCTTTTTACTTAGCAGGCAACAGACATAAAAGACACCAGTAAGAATTTCACGTGCAGTTTAACATAATAAAAGAGCCCTACCTGTTCTTTAGAAAATCAGACTATTCAGTAAAAGGTTCTAAAAATTACCTATAAGAGGTGCCAATCAGCAAGTACAAAAGAATGACCACTTATATGTTTGATCAACTATGGCTTGTAAACTGCTATAAAACTAATAATGGAATTTATAGTTAATAGATTTTTATTATTTTTTTTATCTGAAATTCCAGGAAGTTACATCTGTGGTGGTTTGGCTTTTTTTTTCAAAATCTAAGTTAAAAAAATAGCTTTTATCTCCTGGTCTCACTCCTTAAGTTCAGTAGTGAAGAATCCAAGTCAGCTTTTTGTTTTGTAAAGGTTTGAGGGCCTTCTGTGTTTCCATACATAGCAGCTTCTTGGCTGAACAATAATTATCCATTTCAGGAAATCAACCTGTGCTCTTATGGATATTCAGAGATTGATACAGTCAAACCCCCCAGATCAACAAAAACACCTCTGTCGTTTGCCATGCCCTTCTTCAACCCAGGTATCACCTCCAAAGGGGCTGGGGTTTGTCATTCTGTTTCTGTCTCAGAGGTGTGACTGCATCAAGTAAAAGGCACCAAATGTAACGTATAAAAGCATCTTTTCATTCAAACCAGTAATGGGGAAGAAGAACCTTCTCTACCTTGCAGGTCAGCTTTGGTCAACTCAACTTTGTTAGCAAAAAATAAAAAACAAAACAAAAAAAGATTAAAAATAAAAAAGCAAAACCAATAAACAACAGGTTAGTATAAAGGCAGATAAACCAGGGTCACATCACTATAAATAAATAAAAGCAATTGGTATAACCATGACAGGCAACATGCATAATCAACACACACAGGAATGACAACATAAGCAACCAGGACACAGATGGACGTGGCTACCTTAACCTGGCCAAGCAACAGATAACACAACCACGTACACAGGAGAGGAAATGCATGTCATTCATTCACACACATGAGGTCACAGAATTTACAGATAATAGAAAGACCAGAAAAGAAACATCACATTCTTAACACTCATCTCTCGGTATTTACCAATAATTTTGTCTTGTTTGAGAAACACTTAGAATCCATTTAAATAAAAAAATCTATTTGACTTTCAGTGCATTAGCCAGGAATGGTTTTCTTTTGTTTCTACATCCAAGCTGTGGATCTGAACTTAAAATCTTCTGTGTCTCATAAAAGCACAGATTGCCCCGGCTTTTTGTCCAAAGCGGGTTTACTGCCAAAAAGCCATAAGGGGCCGATAATTCTGGAAGATAAGAACCTCTGTTTATCCCAAGAACAGAACTTGACACTGGATGTAAAGTGACAGTAAAACTTTGCCCCCTCACAAGCTGCTGCCTGCTCATGGATTTCAACACATCCTTAAGAAAACTTGCATCAACAGGCAAAGAGACAATTCTGTCTTTAGACAAACATAATCTTTGTCAATCTCATCAGGCCAATCAACAAATGACAATAGTACAAGCTCACTCTTTCATCTAGGTGGAAATGATCTCCTTATCGATAGTCAAATCATAGACCACATGGCAAAAGAGAATCATAAGTCTACCAAGTCTGACTGACTGAAGACCCAAGAACACTTTCTGAAAATTGGAGAGCATAAAAAAAAGCAAACCGAAACAATCCCAGTGATGGTTTTCCATTTAGACAGAGGATTTTTTTTTTATTTTTTTTTTTAATGGAGTCCTTCCAAGGAAGCCACATAGATTTTTGCAGCATTATACCTTGATTCTAAGTTTTCTCTTTCAGCATGAATAAAAGCAGAGGACAAAGATGGGAGTACAGGCAGCAGCTCCTGAATCCTTTGCCACTGAAGGTTACATGTTTCTAATATATAGCACAATGGGAACACCAAAACACCCAATCACTGACCTCATTGTTCAAAAGATGGGTATTTAAGAAATGCATACTCACCTTTATAACCTTCTGTTCTTAAAAAGTTCTAATATCACGGCTGATATTGAAAAGACAATGGCAGCTCTCCCTTTCTCCCATCCTCTCCTTTCACATTTACAACCCAAAAAATTAGCACCAACACATACAGATGCTGTTTCC
This sequence comes from Falco rusticolus, assembly GCF_015220075.1. NCBI lineage: Eukaryota > Metazoa > Chordata > Aves > Falconiformes > Falconidae > Falco > Falco rusticolus. Next base: position 66,061,691 of record NC_051193.1, on the reverse strand, counting down.
TGTGGTTCCTATGCAGTTTAACATTTTGAATCTTTGCTGTTGTTTTATAGCTCATGAATGACTCAAGATGGCAATTATATTCCCTTTTGAGCTAATCAGATTTTAATTCCCACTTCTGGAACTGCTCTAGCACATAGAGCCATAAAATTCCAAGAGTTCTTCAAGCAAAACACAAAAGAAAGGAGGGGAGGGGTGGAAACAGAAGGAGGATGCATTCCTCTATGCATCTTCTTTGACACATATTCTAATAAAGTAATTTCTGTGTAACAAACAAGCACTTTTCCTAACTACCCTGCTCCTCATCATCTTTGTAGCTGAGCTGGAACAAAGTTTATATTTGTTCCATAATTCCAGTAGCACTGTGACAACAGAATACAAAAGCATAAAGAACAAGAGAGCTGTCAAACCATCATGGAGTAAACTAACACTCCTCTCCTCAATGGACAGCCTTTGATTCCACAGAGAAAGTGCAGTATCACCAGATTTGAAGTTTCACTACTGAGCAGATGAAGGGTGAAATCCTTTCTGACATTATCCTGCTGTGAGATTTTAAGCATGAGATAAGGTTTTCTTTTTTCCACATACTGCTTAGTATGTAAAATGCACTTCTGATTATCCAACGTTTACGTGTCATTCATGCTTTTCATGCACCAGTGAATTCCAAAGGTTAACTATACTATTTCATGGCAAGTAGCACAAGATTATGATTCTACTGCAGGATCTGAAAGAAGATTAAATTAGGACAAAAAAAAAAAAAAAAAAAAAAGCTCTAAAGCATACTGTCAGCCAGTTTAATAATCATCACTCTTTTGAGAGAAGCTGTTGTCAGTGGAACAGGTGAGGAAAGGTGAAGAGGACAGGAAGAAACCACATCTCTAAAGCACATGGAAAACTGCCTTGTGGATGAAATACAATGTTCTTTAACCATTGCTGTTTAGGATTGTTCAGCTGGTGGCAGGATGGGGTGAACATGAGTATTTAGAACATGCAGCTGAATTTCAGATAGCTCTAGTGCTCACAGTAAGCAACATAAGCATGTCCAAACAAAGGAAAGGAAAACACAGGAGAACATAAGGCAAATTAATAAAGAGATGAAAAAAAAACACTCCAAATGCAGGAAATACTACTCATTAATATTTACAACAATATCTTTAAACTCCACATAAGGTTGGACATCTGCTTAAATTCTTCCAGGACCAGTGAGGAGAAAGCAGTGAGTCACTCAGTCTTCACTTTTGTGGACAGAATAAACTGATTCATTCAACTAGTAGTAAGACCAGGAACAAAGTGCCCAGCAAAAAGAATTCATTTCAGATGTCTAGAATCAAGGAGGAGGTGATCCAAAGTTTAAACCAGTTTATTTTCAAGAAGGGAAAGGTCACCTGGAACAACTTCTTCCACCGTCCAACTCTCGCCTACACGCCACAGCGCAGACATATTTTCTCTCAAGCTGTGTATGTCTGACATAGAAATGGAAATATTACTCGAAGTTAGGAGCTGTATAAAAATTTCCAACTAAAGCCCATAGGCTGTTAAATGGAAACTGGAGAGAATCAGGTCGTGACAGAAGGCTTTTTCTCAGTTTCTAATGCTTTGCTCATCTCTAGGGGCCTCCACCCACTACTTCAAAGTGCTCTGCAAGACATGGTTGAATTTCATACTCTCATCACAAATAGATGAATTCCATACATCTGTTTTATGGGTGGGGAGAGCTAGGCCCAAAGTAGGTAGCAGGCTTGCCTGGAAGCTTCCAGCAGAAGTGGCCCCCCAACGTGAAGTCCTTTCTGAGAACTGACTTTGCCTCCTCAGAGTGGTCGGTAACCTGACCCAAAACTGGCACAAGGACCATTTAAGTCTTAACCACTTCCCTATATTTTGTACCTTTTCTCTCAGGCCCTCTCACCAACCCCTTTTTTTGATGGTGGTAGGGGAAAGGGCCCTCTTACGTAAAAAGTGGCGATGAAAGCTGCTGATAACACAAGAGATAAAGATACTGCATGGAAAATCGATAAATATATTGCTATAATGCTATTATCTTGAAACTTCATTCTTCTCACATTTGTGTGTAGCACATCAACCCAGAACAGATTTTACACACCAGCCAGTAAGAAGGTTTCTGGCTTTGACAAATACCTTCCAGGGAAACACAAGCTGCCACTACAGATCTGACCAGACCTTCAAGATCAACCAAGAGCTACCTATTGTTCCCAAAAAAATCAGAAATGCAGCAATTGCAAAAAAAAGGCAATAAAAATAAACCAGACCACCACACACAAAAAGGAAAGGGAGGTGTGGTGTGGGGCTTTAACTCCATGGGCTCTTTTGACATTTCAGACACCCTTGGGCTCTCTTCTTCCAAATAATCACCCACAAAATTCTTTACCAAAAGTAATAGTCCTACAGGACACATCAAAACAGGTGTCACTGTGGCAGCTATCATCATGCCTGGCACACTAGGGACTGAGCAGCATACTTCAAAAGATGAAAACTTAAGGTTGTACAGCAGACAAGAAAGCTGTGTAATGCAAAAGGAAGCTGACAATTCAGCTAACAAATGGGATAAAGAGGTTTGCTTAGTCGTGCTACCTTACACAAATCCCAACATAGATAATTTAAAGAAATTACAGGAATAAAACTGATAAAGTAATCCTTGTCCTAGGTCTTGAGCTGCCTTTTATTTTTTTCAGTACTACTATATACTATTAAACACCAGCCACTTGCAGTCTCAAGGATGCCTGCATTTCAGTTAATGACCCCTATATATGGCCTAAGAATGCTTAGGGATTCTCCAGGTCCTAATGAAAAAGCTCTCACTTAAATATTATTTCTATTGAAAGGATTTCTGCTCCTGCTTAAATAGGAGTGGTGCCTCACCCATCACTGGAACACAGTTAATTGTGTAATAATTGGTAATCAGTAGGTTTGTGCTTTGAGATACAGCAGGGCTGAATTACGCTTAAGCACATGAAGGACAATGTGGCCAAGGAAACTCACTGGCTTGCTGCAACTGAGTAAAAGAAAGAGGCATGAAAACCAGGACAATAAAGAATATTGTGTTCCTATTAAAACTTGAGCATTTTAATTGGTGGTATGGAATAGGGTACTGAAATACACAAATAAAGATAACAAATGCAAACAAGATGCCACAATGTCACCCATTTGTAGTGGTACTGGTCTGTCTTATGTGGGAGAGTGCTGTCTGCTGACCTACATCTCAAATTCTACTATTCTCCAGGCTTCCTTCCTCCACACATCCTTTGATTCTGTCTGAGATCAAACTGACAGTTTCAGAGAAAACAGCTGCCACCTTGTAATCTCCTCTGCTTCTGAAAGCAAAGCCGCAACAAGAGACAAGCGTTAGCAGAAATCTCTTTCACACCACATGAGAAGGCAACATGCACGTGTGGGCATGGAATGGCGTTTCTTTAAGCATGCATGTTCTCATTGTGTATGTGGTCCCACTGCCCTTCATGATGAAACAAGGACATATCCTGCAAATCAACACACAGCACAACTATTCACCCCAAAAGCCTGCAATTGTTTGTTACAAACATTTAAATACCATGAGACAGCAAGAACTGGTTCGGACTTTAGCCTTTAAAAACGTTGTTAAGACTGCACCCAAGATCACTTCAGATGAAAACAAAAAGGATCAAATACACTCAAGAGTTTTTCTTTCCTTAGATAAAGGGGGGGGAGGGGGCGGCGGAGGGGGGGGAAGGTATGACTCTTCAGGAGCAGCTATAAGAGCAGGCACCAGCAGGCAACAGCCAAGATGTGAGATGAAGCCTTGAGGATTGCTGTGGTTCAAAAAACAAATAGAACTGCTTTCTGGTGACCTAATTCTTAGGTTTTTTACTAAATTCTAAAATATGTTGGCAACTCTTCAGCAGTTCCCTTGGTACTGAGCAGGGACTTGTCATGAAGATAGTATGGGCACTGCTTTGCAAGATCAAGTTCTTCCAAAGGCAGAATGAAAGCTCTCATTGACCTTCCCACCTGGTTTTTTAGGTCTGTCTCCAACTTTGAATCTTGTTTGAAGGGCTTCAGAAGAGAAGGGGAGCTCACATTCCTGACATTTCTAAGAGTGAACCAATCTCAGGCAGCAACCATGCTGGTACCAGGGTGGCACACAGACAAAGCAAGTGCCACATCAGGTGTTTGGGGAGTGGCACTGACTTTACACAACCCTCAGTATTAGGACACTAAATCAAAGAGCTACACTGAGTACAAGAGAAGGAAATGCCATAGCTCTAATAAAGGTGCATATGGGGCAAAGTTTTCTGAGAAAGCGTCATGACTCTGTTCCTGAGCCCCAAAGAACGACAAGTTAGCCTGAGAGGTCCTCTGTAGGAGAAAAGCTAGTAGAGATAACATGCAGGCTATATAGCCAACAGATTAAGCTAATTTCAAATAGAAGAATTACCAGAAATCACCAATATTAAAGAATAGCTTTCAGTGCACCAAGGATAATCAGAAAAGACATTTTCAAAAAACTCCAAATGCATTTTTTTTTCTTCAACCTTGTACACAGCAACACAGAAAAGCTGCACTTCTTTTGGCATTTTGGCTCTGCCACAGATGGACAAAGCCACAGATTGTGCTACGCTATGCTTATTTCCACAAGGAACAACACTGTTCACAGGAACTGTTAAATACGGCAGAGAGACAGGAAAAAGAACAGCTTACAGCTGTGTGGCACTTACCAACACTGTGAAATTGGAGTAGACATTGAGTGAGCTAATGTGACCGGACACAAAAGTCTCACAAACCAGAGGATTATTGTGGAAGTGTGGAAGGAGGGCTGAGGCACAGGAGCTCCCAGCCAACCAGAACACCGGGAGACAAGGAAGGGATCAGATTTAATTGGACTGCCAATTTGTTTTTTCATGAATACTCAAAGAGAGCACTAAGATGATACTTTCAATCCTAAGAAGGGACAGTCTCAATATGTGGCAAGTCTTCAGCATGATATAACCTGCAGTCTTGGCATAGTAAGGAAACATGGTCAAGGAGTAATTTCACTTTGCAAAGGCCCATCTTGAAGGATCAGTTCAGGACATACACCTTAGCACACCTGCATACCAGACAACTGTACTGATAAAACCATCTTCCTCTAGTGACTGGTAGCCAACACAGCAGACTGGTATTCAGTGGTGCTAGACATAATGGTGATTTTCATTTAAGTCAGCAAGCAAAAGCTTGGGTTTTTTTGGTTGTAAGTATTCCAAGTGTTTTGGGAATTGATGCTATATTGATGCTACTGAGTCAGTGCTGTCGATGTAAATATTCTTTTAATTAATGGGAGCTTCAAGGAATCACTACTATTTACATGCTTCAAAAAGACACTCATTACATTTGTTTCTAAACTGGCTGGAAAAGAGAAACTACAGAAGAGCAAGTTTTTCCCAATAGCAGAGACAACGCCCCCAGTGCTCTCACTGCAGGCCCACCTCTTCAGAAAGGAACTCCTTCCTTGGTCCAATCTTTATCCCTCGGTTCCTTCTACTTTCCATTTCCCCTGCCTCTCCTTAGTCTTTAAAATGCTTACTTCTGTGGATCCCAAATAAGGGCACTTTGAAGCAAAAGTGAATTGAAGATTCAAAACCTCTTTCAAAATATTTCAAGAGTACTGTAATGTTAATAAACCACTCTGAGAAAAGTACTAGTAAGTAGTAGTCCATCCCAGTGCCATCTTTCTTTTCCACTACCAGAAGTACCACCTCACAGGGATGGAGTATGCAAGAGAACAGCTGCTAAGCTGCTCTGAGAAGCTAGCTATCCCTTAAGCTGCAGAGTTTGGAAGGTACAAGTGAGGCAAAGGATGTCATGATGAAAGCAAACTAATGAAATGGACAGTAAAGTGGACAAGTAGATGCACAGGGAGCAGCAATGAAGTAAAGAGGGGAGTTCTTGAGAGGGGAACTTCTCTGAAGCCAATTATACCTTCGCATCCACGCTCAATCTGCCCACTGCGGTGCAGAGCATCATTGATCAGATCAGGCAGACGCCCATTCAAGTCCACAGATGCTAGACAGCCCTGAAATCCATCACGTGATGCTACTAGCTTCGGGAGGTTGCTATACATGCCTTGAGCTAGGCCAGCAATGTAGAGATCACCTAGAGGAGAAAGGGGTAAGCATACAAGAAGGAGGAAATTACGTATCTTCTAGAACGACTACCCCCCACACCCAGCATGAAAAAAAGCAAGCTGAACAGATGCTCAGAAGAAGTTAAAAGCAAAGCAAGATATTGTGCAAGTCATCATTTCTTCCTCCTTTACCACAAAACCCCAAAATTCCCAAGCCACAACCAAAAGCAAACAACAAACTAAAACCCACACTCACACAAACAAAAACCACCATCAAAAAAAAAAAAAAAAAAACCAACCCAAAAACCTGATTGTAATTGCATCCTAATTAGGAAAAACTGCACTATGACAATCAACTTTTGAAAAAGCAAAATATGCCAAACTATTCTGGTACTGGACGTTGCCAAACAGAGAAAGAGAAAAATGAAATTGAAAGCCAAAATCAGTAAATTCCAGATTTACTGTTCTGTAATGCATGGTTCCTGCAAGCTTTCTCTTGTTTACTGGTTAAGCCCTGCAAGAATAAAGGGGGGGAACAATCAGTCTTGTAGAACTTACCTTTAAGATCCAGATTTTTGGCACCATTGATAACCTGAGTGACCACCTTAGTGTCCACCTTTAGACTGTGTGTGTTACTGTTATCTCTGGTGATGACGACATTGTGCCATTGGTTGTCATTAAGAGGACGATCACTGTTGCCTTTGATAACATTAGGTCCGTTTCCAAGGTCAAACACATAGTGTATATATCTGTAAACATAGCAAGAACTAGTTAAAGTTTGTAAGAATTCCAGTGCTACTGACCCTTATTCTAGCCAGAGCTGATAAATCAACTTACAAAAGTCACAAAGGGAAATATCCCTGGGTTAGGAAGTTCTAATAAGCCAGATTTGAGAACATATAGCTGTATACTTTCAACCAAGAACATGTAAGGATTAGTATATTTTGAAATGACAGCATTTGGAGTAATCAGATTCTAACCACAAAGCATTCCTCTTTTTCACAAAGTTCTTGCAAAACCACAAAACCCCTGTCTGTGCATATAATTATTTTTTAAAATTGGTGATATTGATAAACATACTGAGGAGCAACACTAGGCATGCTTATTTGGGGCATATATTCCCCAGATTCATTCTGAGCTTTGAATAACTCCCTTAAGAAGTGGGAAACTCACTCAAAATATTGTACTAAAATTCACATGAGATCCTAGGTTTATTTAAACAGCTAGAGAACAATTAGCAAAGCTTTCAACAAAAAATAAAGACCCTAACGAAGACTGAAGTCATGCGAGTGTTACCCTGAATTATTTAAGTAGTTCAAACAGAAATACACCTGAGGATAGAAGATAAATATTCTACTTAGAAAGGAAAAAAAAAAAAGACAACAAAATTCAGCTCTCAGAGTACCAGGAGCTCATGACTCCTACTTTTTTATTACTCAATGTCCCACTTACACAAATATGTGCAAAGTTAAAAATGAAACAGACTGAACTACAGTTGTACTGAAATAAAGAGGACTAGTAAACTGTATTTGTGGAAAACTTCTACTGTGACTAGATGAGTATAAGAGATCAAAATTAGTTCAGCTAAGAGAGGATTTTTTTTTTTTTTTATGTTATTGGTCTTGTGAGAAGAATACAGCAGCTCAAAAGCAAGCTGAGTTCACTTTTCCTCAAGCATCATCAGCAGAAATACAAATTCGGCAGCCCATATGTCCTTTTTTTCCTTTAGTGGAGAGAGCAGAAACACAAGTCTGTTACAGGAAAAAAATAAAATAAAATGCAAGGGGGAAGAGAGACTCAGAACCCTCAGCACATTTCCTCCTCCTCTGTGCTATTCTGCAAGGTTTACAGCACAAAAATGTTAGCCTAACTAGATCCAAAGGGCTTAAAAAGATTAATGTTTCATACTGCAAAAGTGTCTTTCCCTCAGCCACAGAGGGAAGTCAGTGATGAAGTCAGAAGTGTAAGCTTCAGTGTTTATCGTTAAGTGTTTTGTCATACACCTCAGCAAACAGAGAGGACATGACTCTGAGGTGAATTCCTCTTTATGCAAACATTTTAAGCTTACCTATAAGTAAGTTTATCTATAAATAAGCTGGCAGAATACAGCAGACAGTCACTTACCCCTTGACTAGTTCGACTGCAATAAAGTCATTGCCATCACCACTGTTAAAGAGAATGAAACCATCAGCTGAGGTGGTCTTGAACTGGAAGAAGAGGTGCATGGATGTGTAAGCCTGCAAGGTGGCCAAGCTCAGGTAGCTGCTCTTGGTCTTGAACGTCACAGGGTCAGCTATAATGTTGCGGAGACCAAAGCGTGCCTTCAGCTCACAATAGTCAATGTCACCATTTTTGCACAGGTCAATGTAGAGCATCCCGTTGAACATGAGGCTCTGGAGGTGGCCAATGAAGCTGGAGGGGATGACAGAGATGTACCGCTTCTCCGTCATGATCCCTGTCTCAATGTTGTGGAACTCCAAGCGGGTGTGATCACCAACCATTGTGCCTAAAGGACAGAAACAAGGAGGAACATGCAGAAAGCTCAGGGATCAGTAACAGGTTGCAGGGAGCCCTTCACCCTCCAGTTTCCAGACTAATAGCAGTACTAACACAATCCCATCCGGTCACTGTTCAGCAGCTTTTACAACAAAGAACGCACAAACTCTTGTTGGAGAGGCTCGAGTCTAGCAGTTGCCAAAACCTGGCAAAAAAAGAGAAGACAGGAGGAAAGGGCCACGGGCAGCTAGCTCTGTATTTTTCCCTGTGCTTCACAGACTTCCCTGATTGTGAAGAAGACTGGGTCTCTCCCTTAAAGCCTACGGTGATCTATTTGACCCAACAGTCCATCTGCCAAAAAACTCAGACACTTCTGAAACAACTCTTAAAAGTGCCCTTCCTGGAAACACTGTATATTAATCTATGTTTATCGAAAGAGCAGAACGAGAAGTGAGAACAGTCATAAACCTGCTAATATTTATTCTGTTGTCCTCTCCTGGTACCTGATGTTATTTCTCTTATTTTAAGAGCACAGCAGGAGGGAAATGCACAAGAATGTAACAGGCAAAAAGCCCTCCATATTTTTAAATCATCAGCTTACCACTTGGGCTATTTCTCACGTTCTGAGGTATTTAAACCTCTTAATTAAAATACTCAAACTATTCTGTATACCAAACATGTCAGACTATTCTTTAAGCATATTTAAGTGTTTCAGTAAGCACGCTAGGCGTCAGTAGAGACGCAGAACCCACACAGGCAGATGAAATACAACAGTATGCTGGAAGACTAGTTTGAGTACAAAGACAAGTTGTGCAGCATCAGAATGAAAACCATTACAAACATCCTTGCTCTAGTTCTCTATAGTTCCTCATTAAGGCAGCCACACAACTTTTGGTCATACAAGCGAACAGCCTTTCTACACAGGCCTCGTGCCATTTAGCATATACAACAGGAATAATACTAAATTCATTAATTGCTCAAAATTTATTTGTTTTCTCATCATTCAATGTACAACCATTATTCTAACCCTGCTACAAAGATGCTGTTATTTTTTATCGCATGAAATTTTCTGAAGTGTTGCATTGAGTTTACATGGTGCTTGCTGTGGGGTAGCTGCAGGGCAGCCTCCGTGAGAAGAGGCTGGGGCTGCCCCATGCTGGGCACAGCTGAGCCCCTTGGCCAAGGTGGTGATGCCTCTGGGAAAGTGTATTTCAGAAAGGGCAAAATACTGCCTGTGAGCAAGGAACAAAGCAAAAAACGCAACCAGGAACCCTGCAAACACCAAGGTCAGAAAAGGAGGAGTGGAAGGAGGTGCTCCAGGTGCCAGAGTGGACATTCTCCAGCAGCCCATGGAGAAGACCACAGTGGAGCAGACACCCACACTGCAGCTCACAGAGGACCCCTATGCCAGAGCAGGTGGATCCTTCCTGTGACCCATGGAGAGCCCATGCTGGAGCAGGTATTCCTGATGGCCTGTGGAGAGGATCCATGCTGGACCACTTCATGAAGGACTGCTGCCCATGGGAAGGACCCACACTGCAGCAGGGTCTTTTGCATGTTTCTCTACTTAACCTTCTAGTATATGCTGCCGATACAATTACTGAAATCCTTCATTTCAGAAGATTTTCCAAAGGAAACAGCTACACTGCCTGTTGGCCCCTCTGCCTCCAATAACATTTTAACATACTGGTCAAAATGAAACAGGGTTAAAAGAACAGAAGGGTCAAAAATATTTCAATTCATATTAATTTTGTGAAAATTTGACACCTGGATAAAGACCTGCATAAATGCTTTCAGTGGGCTATAGACAGACAAAATTAAACAATAATATTTATTTATTTGGTTGGTTATTATAGACATTATATATACAAATATATAATATTTGGTTATAATAAACAATGAGCAATTGATTGCATCTGCTGGTCCGTTTGCGTATATACACTGCTCTTGACTGGTCACTGCAAGAGGTATTTCTGAGTCACTGGGATTAAACCTGGGAGTCACACTGATCATCATGGCTGAGTCGACAGCAAATTCCTCTTTTAACTCCCCCAGGTCATACCAACTGGGACTTACAAGCTTTCTCATATTCTGTGCTATGTCCTGAAATCTCCTAGCATTTCTCACCTAAACAGTTCCCAAGTGTTAAAAGATTAAAGAAAAAATAAATATAATCATAGGTCTTTCAAGACTTTTCCTACTCTTCACATTTTTTTGTTGTTGGGTATAGAATAAAAGCTGAAAACACTTATTAAGACACTCAGATGATACAATCTGCCCTGTGGTGTATAGTCAGATTAAATGAACTGATGGTCTATTTCTTGCGTAGGTTCTCTTAAAACACTGAAATATTTCTAATTCACCTCCCATGATCGTGTACAAAGTGCAGTTTTTCAGTTTTTATTTTGTCCAAATATGAGCGAGTTTTTTGCAAAGACAGCAAACAATCACAGCTGTCACTACAAAAAAATGTTTTCAAGTGTCTATTCCAAATATGAAAATATTACACAAAATAGTTTATTTTTTTCACTTATTACCAATTTTAGCAGTAGATCTAAGTTTAAAGACAATTATAAGAGACCATTGACATGGAAAGCTTCAACCCAAGCAGATACAGCTGGACAAACTTACAAGCAGCTGAGTCACATATTTATGACTATTCAGGAATTCAAGTGTGAGGATTTAAAAACATTTGCATTGGTACTGAAACAGTTCTTTACCAGAAATAATGTTTTAGTTTGAAAAATGCCAGTTTACAAGAACTGAAACTGTATATGGGAAAATTTTTTTAGACAAATCATCTCACCTCCACTACTGTGATTGTTACAGGCTGTTTTAGTGTTAACAAATGAAAACTTCTGATTTTTCCAAACCAAAAGAATTGTATTTTCTCAAAAAGAAAATAAAATAGAATTTTAAAATCACTTAAAAAAAAAATCCTGCTTCAAAAGTTTAGAAAAATAAAATGTAGAGATGTCAAAGACCAAAATCAAGAAACCCCTTCTCCTTAGCTCTTCCACTCTTAGATAAATGCAAAGTTGTTTCCAGAGTAGAAGAAAAAAGCCAGGCCAGTGAAACCTGGAGTACTCAGGGACAGGGAATCCAAATATAGGTGGCATTAGAAATGGAGTGAGGGAAGTTGGCAGAGCTGAACCCAGAATTTTAGGAAAGGTGAGAAATGACAAAACTGGGACTGGCTTAGGATAAATAGGACTGTGATAGTAGTGGTAGTGCAGAAAATTAGGAGAAGTTCAGTGAAAAGCTGAAAAGGATATGACAATACAAGACCAGAATCAGGACAGAGGTGTATTTTCCTAAGAAATTAAGGAGTGAAATCCAGTATTTTCTAATTTTCTGAACACCTGCAGAGTTCGCCCCTAATTCTTCCACTGTATTGTATTTGTAACTGCTACAGCAATCAGCAGCCCTCCAGTTCAAGTGGTAGCAGACAGAAAAAAATTCCAGCCTCCGCTGAGGTATTTGGGTGCTAGCAAGATGTTGTAGGGAGGAACATGACTGCTATATTTGTGTCTCATTTATCACTGATGTTCTGAGGCCGGGGGGAATGTGGGAGGAGGGTTTTGCAATTAAGCAGAAAAATGCTGTCCAGAGGAACTGGATTCTGACTTTGTCTTAGATATCCTGCAAGAAGCCAAGTCACTCACTTCATTACATATTTTTCATAGGTGGTCATTAACTGTCTAGACTTAATTCTCCAAGTAGAAGGGCTGAGCTAATTTACAGGATCCAATTTACAGACATGCTGAATATTTGTGCATGCAAATGACTGAAAAAAATCATGCCAAATTGGTTCCAAATACATCCAGCTTTATTCTGGTGCCTTGTTTCCAAACTTGTAAAACAGGAAAAAGATGCCTACTCACTTCGTATAACATAGACAGGGGAATAAATCCAGTTACAGCTTCTTAGTTCTGCATAAACATGTTGATGAGTAGCACACAACAAACACACACACATAGAAAAACAACAGCTCTATATTTAGAGCAAAATTTAGCTGGCGTACATCATTCCAAGCAAGCAATAAGAAAGAAGGTGACAATCAAATAAGCTGTTTATTTTTTGCTGGGGGCCCAATTTAGACTTCTGATCTATGCCTAAGATAGCGAGAATCCTGTGGAAAAATCTATGTGACCGCATCATTGAAGACTGTATCATCTGCCCAAGGAAGTGGGATGCAAATTGCATAGAAAAATTTTAACTCTGGTTTTTCTGACTTTTGACTTTGCCATGATGGCATTCTTTTAACAGATATTTTTAGCTGTAATGCATCTTTAATTATGTAATTCATATACATGTGCATATGCACATCCTATTTTAGTATAGGATTGTATCATTATTATTTATAAACTCAGTTTCATGGAAAGGAGGCTTCAAAACCAGATGGCTTTCTGCGGATTGAGTTGGTAATGCAGAGAGTGCCACCTCATGGTGCTTGCTAAAAAAGGATATCCAGAAGAATTGTTCTTAAATGCAGAAGTAATCAGGATGAAGCCTTTAACAACATATTTAATCAATTCAGAAAGTTCCCTCTTAAATAAAATTTAATTTTCCTAAAACCGAATGTTGACCAAGCCTCCATCAATTCCAACAATGAGAGGGAAAGATTCTTCTTTCATATGTTTCTGATTCTTTCTTGCAAATTCTCAGCCTATATAGCACAGTGTATGTTTACTTCAGAGGGAAAATATATACCGAGTCATTTTCCTGCAATCACACTTCTATGCGCTTTATTTCAAAATCCCGACTCATGTCTTTCCACATAACCTAATTATCACATTACTAAAAATTAATTGCCTTCAGACAGTAGAAAAGAACTTTTTGCAGAGATAGGATATAGTATTCCAGGATTGCCTACAACAGCCATTCCTTCTAGTTGCCTTCTGAGGAGAAGCTACTCAGAACAGAGGACATCAGCATTTGACACAACAGCACGGGTCACAACTGAACACACACACCCATACCAATGTCACATCCAGAGTTACCATTCTTTGTGATGCTACTCTCAGCCTTCAGGCTGCTAGTGTTTTCCTCAAAACCCCCATTTCCTACTGTTATATACAGCTATAAGAACTTTAAGACCTTTGAAAAAAGAAAAGTAAGTTTCTGTCTCTTGCAGCTGTGGAGAAATGGACCAGAAAAGTATCACCTTTATAATTCTGTGATGAAGAAAAGATCAATCTAAAGCACCAGCTTTCCCAAGTCATTGATCTTTTCTTCCCCCCTTCAACTATGTTTCTCCTCAAAAAGCTGTCAGGAAATGCAGGAAAGGAAAAGGAAAAAAGAAAAAAGAAAAGGAAAGAAAAAAAAAAAGGGACTGATACACCCTATATGTTATGATACAATATATTCTGATGAGTCAGGGTCCTCTCTAACCTCTAAAACAAAGTGGGGAACAAACTGCCCTAGCTGCTTTTTCTTCTGGATGGCTCGGAGCCACAAGCACAAGAACCTGTGGGACAACGACCCAAACAAACAACAAAAAAACCAAAACTAAAACCAAACAGCAGAGATAGAAATCCATATTCTCTACCACATCTGCCAAATATAGGTCTACCATCAAGGAAAAGTTTGTGCAAAGGAACACTTTAGGGAGCCTTGGTTTTGATTCCACAGCATTGGAAACAGCCGCAATTGCAGCTCGGGAATGATGTATACTCACAGCATACCCCAAACAGCCTGGCACCAGAGACAGTACTGCTTAGCACCGCTGCATCCCTAACCCCATGTTTCGTATCACTGCAGTTGTCACAAGTATCTGGTGCTGGCTAAGAACAGTCTTTCAGAACTGACACAAAAAGTAACATGAAGGGAGGGTTAGTAAAGAGGATACACACAAGATCGGGGTAATAGGTGTAACGGCAGAGAAGAGACTGGGAACAAAAGCACAAAAATAATGAGAAAAAAATACTCATACATTACACTTACCCTCAGCAACATCATCATCCACCATCAGCTTGAGGCTCTTTCCTCGCCGAACTACCCGGACCGTGTGCCACTCATTATCATTGAGTTTCTGTCCAGCATAAAGTGTTTCAGGTCCTTTGCCTGGGGATGAGGAGAGGTATGACAGTTAGAGCCAGACCCACAATTAGTTTAGTATTTCTTCAATGGGAAAAGTCACCAAAATCAACCTGGTGTGATACAGACGAGTACATTGTGTAGGTGCATTATAACCTGTAATCACCTCTCACACCTACACCTTCCCAGCTCAGAGGGAGTCAGGGTCACAGACCCTTCTACTGGGTGAAGTGCCCTCCTCCACACAGCCCAGGGGTCACAGGCATTTAAAACAGGGATGGATTTTTTTCTTATGCTATGGTTCTCATTGTACAGGGCACTGCAGTATTAGAAAAAACCAAGGTGGTGACTGAAATGTCTCTGGAGTGGAGTCATTAGATCCGAATTTTGATCTCCTAACAATCTGGATTTATAGCAGCCCCAAGGTGTTTGGGATTCTTTTCAAAGCTAATCACACTGATCTCTCAACACTTAGGTATCGAACACCAGGTTGGTTTCAGTCTTTCACCTCAAAAAATAGTAAAAAGATTAAAAAAACACAATAACACCCCAACCCCCAGAAAACCTCAATCACCACCACCCCAAAATTTTTTTTTTTTTTTTTTTTTTTTTAATGCAAAACCTCAGAAAGACAACCACTCACCAACCTGGTTATTTGCTTTAAGGTTCTTTGGCAAAGCAGCCTGGCTATAAAGTACTTACTTCACCCTCTGAATTACAGGTCAAAAGGGAAAGAGGAGTCCTTTCTTCTTCAAAAGGTAAAATGACAGTTGCCCTGACAGTTGCCCTGGCAAACAATGCTCCTGGGAAAATAGCACTAGTGCTACCCATATTTGTCCAGTTTTGCTGCTCACCCATCACAGTTGACAGGCAATTACTTAAAACATTAATTGTTCAGATTACAGGACTGGAACACCTCACTCATGTCAAATGGTAAGTGAAATTGAATAATGGTGTGTGCTAAATTGAAAGCATCTATGCTCATTTCAGTACAGTGCTAGAGTGTCTCTTGATCCAAGTATGTCAGAGAAATGCAGGAGGAGGACAGCAGAACATGTTGTGCATTGGGTCTGGGCCCATTGCCCAAACTGGCCAAAGGGGAACCCAAGAAAGAAAAAGCAAGACATGTTTAACATATTAAAAGAGGCAGAACAGGGACAACAAGGCATTACTACAGCTCAGCTTACTGCACTGGTAAAACTAATATCAAATACGCAGATTATTTCTCTATGTTTTTTCAGCACAAGCAAATCAATCTCTTTATTCAGACAGCCTTTGAACAGCATTTTTTCTTCTAGTTGGACTGGTTACCTAACACAGAATAAAACGTACACAAATTCAGGTGAAACTCTGCACAATGCGTTGCACCCATTCTGATCTGCGTCATGGACTTGACTAGCAAGTAAGAGTAGCGTATTTCATAGTGAGATAGAAGCGAAAGAAGGGATAGGAAAAATATCCAGGGACTGTACATAGATTTACATCAGCAAGTGAGCACATTTTATCCCAGAACATATATCACAAAATGATGTCTCTGGATGGCCAGCAAAATTATTGCCTACATCAAAATATACTGCACTAGTTACTGTAGCCCACACAGCCACTTCCCAGGTAGGAAGATAAAGGAGTTTGTCTGGACCTGTGTGTTTCTATAATACCACCTGAAAGCATGGAGGGAGAGGGAAGGAAGGGGCAGCAAATGCTTTTTTAAAAAGCATTACTTTTCCACAGGTCCATTAGAGCTCTGGAGGACTCAGCCAAGAGAAATACTCAGGTGTGCTGACTTTGCTCAGCTGACAATACACTTTCCATGCAGCAGCTCTGCATTCAACATGGTTGAGTAACTCACAGTTGCTGCAAGTTCCCACTTTTCAGCCCTAGCCTGACAAAATAGGGGTCAGCCAAAATGAGTTGGTTTGGCTTCTCATTGTTATCTTGATGCCCACCTTAACACTTCCACAACAAAACACCCATAGAAGTTATATGACTGGATTCTCAGAAAGTGTAGTTTAACCAAGTCTCAAATAAGTAAAAAAATTCAGCTTTCCAACTTTTTTTTCCCAAATGAATAAGGTTATTTACAAATGAGATTGCTATTTAAAAGTAACTAGTTAATAATTTGGGCTAATACATTAGAAAATCAAGCATTGCAGATGCAAACTATGTCATGCTATTTAAGTCCATGACTTGATCAGCCAATTTAATATACGATCAGTATAAAAAAAAAAAAAAAAAAAAAAAAGGAGGTCTTAATACTTTTGTTCACTCACAAGCCTCTGTTTTGTATGCAACAATGCGTATTGATTTGTTTTGGTAGGCTTACCCAAATAACACTGTACAGAAAAAATCAATACATGAACGTGCTCAAGAGCATTCGGCTAAGTATTTCAAACTAGGCATATTTGCATTAAAGAAAAAGAAAAGTGTTAAACATTATTTTACTCTATTCAAGCTGTTTTCTTCCTCAATTCTTTCGAGGCATTTACATAGCAGCTGGGCTGACATGAAAAGCAGCAAAAGTGTGCCCACATTTTTCAACGGACAGCATGCAAGTGAGTTGATGTTTTCCCTGTGTAAGCTCCCACTGAATTCTGTGTGGTTCCAGGAATTGTGTATAGAGGGACTCCCACGTTTGGATGCCAAACTTCACTTCCTTAAGCATGATTACTATATATGCTGTTATTATATAGACATTTATGTGTGATCAATTTCTAAAAGATGACTTGAAGAGTCCTAATCCAACAGTTGCAGATGCTGGGGAAAACAGAAAACAGGCCACATAGCAGAAGGATAATGCTCTCCCTAAGTATTGTCTCCTACCCAGCAAGGCATTTCTGTGGTCTTGCAGCTAAACACCCAAAACAAAGTGTTTAGACCGAGGTTGGTGGGGTTTTTGTCGTCTTGTGGTTTGGGGCTTTTTTCCTCCTTTCAAGCTATCTGCACCTACATCACCCTTCAACTAGGATAATGCAGATGTAGGAGGAAGCAAAACAGAAGGTTAGCTGGACAGAGGAAAAAAAAAAGTCAAGGATTTATGTCTTCCTTTGTGCAGCAGTCTTTTATGATAAAAGACAAGGAAAGACCAGGAACTTGTGCAGAAATGTTACAAGCTGGATGCCTGGAAACATTTTCTATTTATAATACTTTTGATGAGATGGCAGTTGGACATTAGGTAATTTCTGCAATTAATTTAATTTTTATGCATCAGATGATTAAAAGGCCACTTAGCAGGAAAAAGAATAAGAAAAAGTTTCTACTGTAGAAACAACTTAATAGTTAAGCTGCCAGAGCATTACTCCTGTTGGTGTCTCTGGCCTTCTTGGTCATTACATCCTCCTTCCTAATGTCTTCCTTCGGAACCGTACATCGTACAGAATTGATCACTACCTCTCACTTTCAAACTCAAATGAGCCAGTCTAGTGCGTATCCCTTTGGTGCTTTGCAGTGGCAAACACTACTCAATCAGAAGCAAAAACACTTCTCTCAGGCATCACCATACTCTGGACACCAGTCCAGTTGTAGTTACAAGTTTCTCCAGCAAATATTGATTCAGCTGCAGTGACTCCTCCTCGTGCTCTCAGCTACTCATCATCTACTTTGACATCTACTCAAAACTTGTTTGCATATTGTTCATAAAAAACAACTAGTATATTCTTTCAAACATGGAAGAACACCCTCCCATCTGCCCAGGGTGTCCCAATCATTACCTCAATATCAAAGTTGCACTAGTGCTAATTAATAGCTTGGTCCAAATAGACTTTGCAGAAGTGCCAAGAATAAATATACTGAAGTATAAAGAGGCAAAATCAGTTCATGCCTTCTGAAAATGCCAAGATGCTTTCCATCTGGCCCCCAAGAACTCACTCATTTAGAACAAACAATTGGTCAGAGAGATGCAGTTAAAACAATAGCTCTGAAAACACCAGCTGTTACCCATCCTCAGAGGTTAACAGCACACAGAACCTCCCTCCTATGAAAGGCAATGGAGGAAGAGTTCCTCGCAGGTAGATAAAAAACCTAAAAAAAGCGTGGTTTTACCCTTGGTGCAGGCTGTCATTATCTGATCCGTTTCTATGATTAAAATGACCTTCATGAAACCACGCTATCTCACTATTGCATATCTTATCCAACATTACAGAAGAGGTGAAACATTCAGGTCTACAGAACAGCAGAAGAGACAACCAGAAAGGACACCACCAGATTTGATGAGCATGAAAAAGGCTTTTCCCTCATTACAATGAGAACTAATTCTACAACGATATAATAATGCTGTTTAGAGAAGACCCTCAGTAACAATAACAGGGTTTTATCTGCTTTTTTCTTGTAATTAAAATGCTCAGCTACCATCTCAGCTTTGTTCAGCCATCAGCATTTCAAGGCAGAGAGGGGCTGGGAATGGGAAGGTTCTCCGCCAACCCCATCCCAATTATTTTTTTTTTTGGGGGGGGGCGGGATGGGGTGGGGAGGAGTCATTGAGTTGTTTTTACTTTTACATGATGATCAGAAAAGTTGTGATCCACTGTGAAAGATGGGTGCACACAGATTTGTAAAACATGAGAATGAATCACAAGGCAAGCTAGACAGATTATCTCAAAGCTTGCAAGAAACCAATCCACCCTATATAGACACTATTTAGCGATTCTCTGAAGAATATTCAGCTGTGACTAGTACAACTGTAGAGTGGGATTCTTCATTGTAGCCCTAAAAATGTGGCACAGAGGAGGGAGGTTATGAAGCCAAAGGAAAGAACTGGAAAACTTTTACAAAAATAATGTTTGGCAGTTAATGAAACATCACCCAAAGACACTACATCAAAATGTTATGTTCTGCATCTGCTCTCATCCAATATCAAAAAGTTTCGCTTGTTTCTCATCCCTAGTGATACTAACACTACTTTGGAAGATACGTAGCCTGTTTATATAAGACAATTATTTAGTAACATACATGAAATAATCATGCACAGATATGCAATATGGCAGGTATTTTATGGAGCTGTTACCATATTAAACAAAGAATTCTTTTTTTCCATATATTCTAGGTCCAAGGATATTTAATCACAAATTCTACAGGTAGGTTTGAACAAGGTCAGGGGAAGGAGGGTGTAAGGTCAAAGACACTGCCAAACTATTCACACATGTTTATGGCTTCTTGATATGAGTTCCTACAAAAGACGGGGTGAATATCAAAACACATGCATGGCTCAAATGCAGAGCTGGATGCTGCTCTGAAAACCTTCAATATTTTTTGCTCTTGGTTGAGTATAAGTCAGTAGTGTAAATTTTGTTGTTTTTTTCCCCAGGCAGCACTAGCATGGACACAGAGTTTCAGGAAGATCTTTTTCTTGACCAGGATCTGCTGTCCGACTCCAGGAGCATTGTTAATTGCTAGGAAACAACTGGCAACCCCAGACTTTTGGTACATTGCAGACTTTTATATAGATAGCCGAGAGAGATCAATACATATTTACATATATACACACTTGTTTTGCTCATATACAGGCTTTAGAATCCCCCTTTTCAAGAAAACATTGGCTGCCAACAAGGAATAAGCAGTTGCACTTCCCTGGAGATGGTCACAATCTTTAATGGGGACCTTACCTGCACCAACCTTTCCATTTCCTCAAGGAAGAGGATCATCTCCGTGTGCTACCCCACGTTAAACAAAACATAGCATACACTTAAGAAACAAATGCTTTTAGAAGGCTTACAGAAAAGTTATGTTTACAGCTTTACAACATGGCTTCATTGGGAAATCAATAAAATTGAGCATGATTTACACCAACCTACCCAGAAGCAAAGCTTAATTATTCACATTTGTACAGCAATAAAAAGTGCCTACACAATCCTTTAAATGGCCACAGACTCAATTAGCCTCAGAGGTGCAGATAAGAATTCCCTCCCCTCCCCCCAAGAGCCATACTAATCAAGTGCATGGAATTAACTCAGCAAATAAATGAAACATAGCAAGACCATCCTATTATTTAGCTCAGAAAAATACCCCTATAAATTTGACCCCCCAAAAAAAGTTAAGCTGGTTTAACTGTTTGAATACAACTGTTTTAAAATGTCCTCACAAAAGAAAAAACGCTTATTTAAAAATAAAAAAAATGTTCCTTGCTTTTGCTATAAATACACATAGCACCATACTGAATGATCATTTACAGACACCCTGGACAATGGCTGTAGTAAGACTCAATACGGATTCAGGCAGCATTCATCATGACTGCAGCTTGTTCGCAGGGCTCTTAAAACTCAGTGCAGAAATCATGCTGTGTGTCTTTTACTCAATGTGTATGCAATTTGTGATTAGAAACAAAAAAGAGACAATTTGATTGCATGTATGGTACAGGTCACACCTGGCACAAATCACACTTGTCTCTAGGTTCCTCCATCAGGGGCAGTGGGTTGTACTTGTTTCCCTCAATTTCATTGCTATTGAATTTTAACACTTTTAGAGACTACATAACTGTGTGTATCTCTACACTAGAATCATTTGTAACAGACATCAGGAAAACATTTGGGTTAACAAGAATGTCACACCCCCCAGAAGCGTTTAAATAGGAGATTACAATTTCAGCGAAAGGA
Organism: Falco rusticolus; assembly: GCF_015220075.1. NCBI lineage: Eukaryota > Metazoa > Chordata > Aves > Falconiformes > Falconidae > Falco > Falco rusticolus. Next base: position 66,040,481 of record NC_051193.1, on the reverse strand, counting down.
TGTTTCAGTCCTTCCAAAGAAAATTTTATTCTGCTTCGAAAACGTTCAAACTGTCTCAGCTTCAAGCTAAATGGAAAAGTTTTCAGCATTTAAAACTAAGGTTTTTGTTATCTGTTCAAGATATTATCCATTTTTAATGGTAATAGATGGTTTCCCATTTTTATTGGGGGACCTATTTCCACTTTTAAGGAAAGGGGGTTTATTTTAAATTCACAGCCAGCTGGGAGGACAAAAAAGGACATGGAAGTATGAAAAAAATAATCAAGTATTCATGCTTTTAAAATTAAGGTTTAAAACAGTTTAATTAAATCAACTTCAAAGTGATTTGAGTCAGGCCAGCTCTACCTTTGTTTTTAGAGGGGGCTGTCGTGTGAAACCCTCCACGTTGGCCAGAACACTATAGACATCTCTTCCTAACAGATCGGGGCAACAACAGCTTTGGCATAGGTATAAAGAACTCAGAAGCTGCTGTCCTGTGACTCATTGACGATTTGTCAAAGGAAATATTTGTGCACGTGAGACTTCCAGAGAGCAAAGCTCAGGAGGGCTGTTGGTGTAAATCAACAGAGCCGTGAAGTGCCGGGGGGAGCAGCTCCTGCCACAGGGATGGCAGCGAGCGAGCTCACTGCAGCTCCTGCGCCAGCGGTTTTGTACAAGTACAAAGGAGTTGTGCCTGCTACTACACTTTGCTTTGAAGACAACTATACCTTGGTGATGAATAAAGTAACTCTAGAACTTCACCCCAGATTCACCCTCTTAATAGCAAATACCTGTTGTTTTCAAGTATGTTCGTTTCATGGATGCAGCCTGCCACCCACAAAATGAGTCTATGGCTCAAGAAACATGCAAAACCTCACAAAGTTTTACTGTAGGACAGTATTTTAAACCAACTATTACAGCAACAATCATGCACAGACTTTTGCAGACCACAACAGTAATGAAGAGGTAAAGAAATCGTGTTCTAAGATAGCTTCACATTTTATTAGCTTTCCAGTGATGCAGTGCTAATCAAAGCAAGATACAGGTGTGACAACATCAGATATTTAAATCTTCTGTTTATTCCTGGGTAGATATAATAGTACAGGTACCAAATCCAAACAGCTTCTCACTAATCCCACTCACGTACCTTATTTGAAACACAGAAGAACTGCACTACAAACAGTAAGACAACTGGAGTTTCTCTTCCTGTTTAGTTTCAAATCTCCCAATAAATGTTACAAAACAAGTGGATCAATTATAATCATAGTGAGAAAAAGATGCTGGAGATGAAGCTGAGACAACTGGAGTGAGCCATATCATTTATCATGTAGGGATGGCGATGAAATAATTCGACTGCTTACTGCCTGGATGAGAATCAAACTACTTAAGTCAGAGGGGAAAAAAACATGAATAAATGTATTAGTCTGTAAATCAGGTACCCCCAAAAGCTCTTTTCTTATGTTAGTAAGGGACCACATTAGAGCAGGCTGGAGAAGCTTGTATCACCCTATTTTGTGAGCCTTCTCATGCTCTAATTGCCTCTATTACTTCATTGGAAGACATTATTTGAATTTTGGAATGATCTGACCATTGTTGTAGTGTTTTTCATGAGAGTTTTTTGTTTTTTTAAGTATTAGAGCAGCTAATTCTTATTTCAGTCTGAAAAGCAAGGAGATTAGAAAGTAAGCTAAATCAGCTGATATGTGGCAATACAGTGCCTTACAGTAACTGCACACATACGCCTGTCACAGACCACTTCTTAACACCAGGATAGGATCTTTGTCTCCCTCTTTCAGGACACAGAAGACAATGGCAAAGAAAGGGCCTCCTTCCCAAGGACACATTTGACAGTTGAACACACATCTGAGTCAGAGGAAAAACCCAGGCCTTTGAAGCTCCAATCCCAAATACTGCATTAAAAAAATAAATAAATAAAAATGTTGTCACTAACAGCACAGTGCAAGAACAGCAGACAGTCCTGCTACCAGCACTTCTTTACTCAGATACCAAGAGCAAAGACCAGCAGCATCACGCATTCAGAGAACCTAAATTTCTTTCTCATTTAAGGTACCTTTCCCTGTGGCACCTGAGTGCCTGAGGTGTTACAAATGCATGCAGAGTTATCTTCGTGGTTACAAAGACTATGACATGAACTAGTTTCAACCTCCCTCTAAGAACATAACAGTCAACATCACAGAAATTATGTCTAACTGATTTCACCACCAGCAGGATTCCAGTCTACTGCAGGGGGTACAGAACACTGCGTGCGCTCTTGAGGTTTACTTCTTTTTTTGCAATGCTACTTCCATTCTGAACTTTGCCACTCTTTTTTGATCTATGGTGCCAGCCAAGTAGTTTTTAAATTCTACATTGCATATTAGCCAGTATTTATAAGTGTACCAAAAACCCCACGTGTACTGGGAGGGAGAATAACATACGCATATAAATCAAACTATTAACAAAAAACTACCAAAATTTGCAAGTGGAGACCTTGTGCTTTCAGGTGTTACTGGTAAACTGTGTGTGCATAACTGGTAATGCCCATTGGCCCCTTTTGCCCGAAGCGAGAAACTGGTGAGGAGGATGGTAAGTGGTACTTGGACCTACATGCAAGAGTCTCTTTAATTAAGGAGCTATTGAGGAAGGATCAAATGCTTCCAGAAAACTGAGGGATCTGTAGTGCAGACTGGAGTGTTTAAAGGAATTTAAAAGCTTAACCATCTCAAAGAGGTGTCTTTTGCAAAAAACAGAATAGAGACCTTAACTGCTGTTACCTTTTGAAGAGTCACTGACTATTCTCCTGTCCTTTAAATAGGAATGGTTAGCACAAGATAGCAACCACATGGCAGCACAGATGATACTATCCTGACTGAACTTCTTCATATTTTATAGATAAAGCACTAGTATGCATATTACCTATTTAAAGTAAGCTACATTTCAGTAATGACTATACATTTCCAGGTTACGTACCAGGTAACAAGTATGACTAAGTAAAAACACTTTATGGGAAAGTTTTACTGAACTGACCTATACAAGGACTAGAGACATAAAACTGTCTTTCCAAATGCCCCCTTGTCCTTTCTCTTTGAGCTGTTAAATCCCGTTTTTGTTTTGTTTTTTTTTTTGGATGTCATCCTCTAAGCCTTTCATTTACATCTTAGCATTTACAGATTTTCTCATTTTTCCAGGATGCTACAATGCCAATGCATCCTTAAAATAAGGTTGAGGGATACAGCTGACCACATTTAATGGGGAAGAAACTGAGACATAGTTATATTGCCCAAAGTGTCACAGCAAAAGTTTGAACCCTCTTGAATAAATGTTTTCCTTTTCTTTTAGCAAACTTGGCAAAACTAGATAAAACTTGACTAGAATTTGGAATCCAGATTGGTACTGACTACAAACTCTAAAGATTAAGACACATCCAACAACCAAGAAGCTGGTTAGAAGTCTAGCTGCAAATAATTTGGGTAATGCCACTGAACCCTTCTATTTCCAAAAACCTCTCTGCAGTAATCACAATGCATACTCCCCAAAAAACCTGGGACCCCGCTAGCAGAAACCCACCTGAGTCACTGCAACAAGATCTGTGACCACTGATGAAAATCCCCCTCAGATGCTCTACAGACACCACCAGTCTCCAGTCTACTGGTAGCGCGCACACTGACTCCTTTCACCTGAACTGAGAAACCCTGATGAGAAGGATAAAAGATGATACATAAACCTATGGGCAAGGGACTCCTTATTTAGGTTAAGGAGCTATCAAGGAAGGATCACACACTTCTGGAGAGCCGAGGGATCAGCAGTGCAGACTGAAGATAGTTGAGGATTTACAGATAAAGATGACATCTGAGGCAAATATTGAGAACCCCTTTGAAATTCAGATGTGAAGAGTCACAGCTTTCATGTCAGCTAAGGAGCATGTAAAGGAAAAAAATGCCCTGGGAAAGGAAGGGGAGAGAATGGTAAAGCTAAGCACAGGTGGCTTTAAACATATCAGTATCTCTTTGCCCCCCGAGCTCTGAATGACAAACAGTATCTAAGATCCAAAGTGACGCCATCCTTCCTCTCAAACATACCTCCTGAATCACTCAGTTTCATACATACACCTTCATACAAACCCTGTATGTTTCATACAACATCCACATGTAATCCTGGTATCGCTAAAGTTAGACAAAATTACACCAGAAAATTAATTGGAAGGAATCGTCCTAAAACAGCCACAGATAAGGAGAAAAAGAAAACAGAAGGGCAGCAGATCTCTTCCCACCAGGAAGTAGACTTATTCCTTGCAAGGTACACTAGAGTTTGGGGGTCTCCTTTTCTTGCCCAGAGAATTCAGTGCCCACTTAAAAAAGACCACAGGTCTGACAGCAATGTCAGAGTACAAATAATGAACTGAGCAGAAGGAAGGAAACTTTATAGCTCCTGAGATCAGTCAATGCCTGTGCATATTTATCAGCCATCTTGGTTACAAGGATTATCAATCCTTATACACCACACTTAAAATGGTAGTAATAGCCAGCATTGTGAGGTTTCTAGAAAATAAAAAAAAATCTAGTTGTATTGGAATTACGTATTAGTTCAAGCTGTTCCAAAGACATTTAAGCAATAGGGTTGTTTGACTATCAAGCAATAGTATGTGTCAGCCTCTGGCTAAGTTGTAAAAACAGTAGGATTTGATTAATGGCATAAGCCGGTCACAAATATCTCCCTAGCAGTTTCATTTCCCGTTGAAAGCTTAGTGACAAGCATACTTTGTTTTCCATCGCAAGTTTGGAAAGACATTCTTTTGCTCTGAGAAAAGGTTACTTCTTCGTTGCCTTTTAGAAAGTGCACACACCCCCAAAACCACCAACACAAAACCCTCACAGCCTCTATTGCCTTCTCCAGTTGTCTGTTAGGCAAGGAGGTAGTAGTCATTACAGGGATGGGTAGATTATACACACCTCTCCCTATGTATTTTTCCCCACAATGTCTTTATTTCTAGCCAACAAACAGCTAGAGTGCTACAATGTTGAGCAAACCACAGTTTTTGTGGTCTCATTTCTATCGTTCACAAGAGCACCTCAAGAATTAATCCACACGTTTAGAAAGCATTCAGATCCTATGCTGAACAAATGCTTTAACACTACTAACATTTATGTAGTCCATACCATCAGTGAATATATTATTTTAAAACTAACACAGCAGCAGAGTATTTAGAGATAACATAACTAGAAGAGACCATCAAGTCCCAAGTGTCAATCAGCTGAGGAAAATGGATTCTCAGGACATAGCACAAGAATGCTAACACAGGCCACAATACAGAGAGAAACTACTATCCAGGGCAAAATTCTTATGCTTTATACAGTTCCCTTGATTTCAAGGAGAGTAAGTACTCCCCTCAAGAAGGGTTTTTGGCTGGAGGGCAAGTGTTGGGATTTTGTTTTTAAATGAAAAAGGTTAAGGCACTTTAGGATGATTCATTAAGATTTGCAATCCCACTGCAGAATCAGTCAGGAAAAACAAATGCCACACACGCCGAGACCATTAATTATGTGGGGAAAGAAAGGTTTGACTGATTATTCAAGGCAATAGCCAAGCCTGGAGAATGAGAACTAGATTTCAGAAGGCTGCTGTTCCCAAATCTTGAAAGTACTGATTCTTCAGGGGTCTGGTTTTCGTAGAAATAAATACTTTCACCTACAAGTGTCACATTAGTCTGATCTCAACGGGGTCTTTAAAATAAAGCACTGTGTAACACTCTGCAGGACCAATGGCCAAGTTTCTGATGCTTTTTCACTGCAAAGATCAATTAATAGTATCTTAAATGGATAGCAGTTCAGCGTTAATAAATGCAGCCTGCATGACATCAATGGCACCTTGATTTTCAGAGGTGCTGCTCGGAACTACAAAGCACATCATTCTGCAAGGATCAGACAAAGGGACATAAATTCAAAGCCTTGGTAAATGACTGAGTGCTGCTACGCTTCAACTCCTGTTTTATAGGAAGCAAAGTGTTTATAGATGCGTTCTCTTTCATTCGGTCCCAAGCCCAATTTTAAAAGTTGATAAACATTTGTATAACACAAAGCATGCTTAATATCAAATAGGTAACTGATGTTTTACCTATAAACCAAGCTATTTGTACAAGCCTGCAGGCAACTGGATCACTTCTAATATCACCTAACCTCACTGTAGTAATTTCAAGCAGGTAGAGAGTAAAAGAAGTGGCAAATATTACTGTGATGAGTTGGAATTAAAGGATTTCTAATTTCTCATTTAACATCACTAGCATTACAAAGCAAAACAGCTTCCAGTTTTATACCAATGCTGACTTTTAATGATGTGTCAAATACAGGCACACGGTTTCATGCAAACAATAAAAAGACTCTTTGTATCAGACCACCAATCTAGGACAGCCATCTGGATCAGCAAATTTAGTCTTTTATATTTATAGTCAACTGTGCAATAGCCACATAGTCAAAAATGATGCACAAAACATCTGCTCTACCACCAACACATAAAGAAACATCCCTTCAGCATATAAACAAATGGAATGTGAAAAAGCACCTTTCCTGTGAATTTCCTCTTCCGTAAGCCACATCTGATTATCTACTGAAGAATGCTAGCTGATAGAATATAATACACTGTATATCATATTATGACATTACGGTGAATATTTATACTATATGCAGATGTGTGCAGAACAGGAATTGGACTACAGGGGTGCAGCCACAGCACAGACTGTATTTGGCACCCAAGGAATACAAAAAAACAGGAGTAATTTTTGGTTCAGTGAACAAATTGGAACCATCAGGGGAAGGCAAAGAAAATCACTTCGGGCCAACCTGAAAATGTCCTTGCTTTTTTGGACCAAAAACTGCGCCCTGAGAAACAACCCAAAAACAGTTCTACACTGAGCTTTTTAAATTCAAAGCTGAAAAGGTCTGAAGTACTCAGTCAATACCTTCTTTGCTGTGGTATTCAACGGCAAGGTCTGCCCTCAGCCCTCCAAAGCTTTTGACGTATATAAATACATAGGAGCAGAAAGGCTGCAATCAGACATATTGAAGGAGCCAGCCACTGTTGATGCAAGGACAGCATCAATCACCTTTGAAAGGCTGCAGTCCTAGAAGGAAGTCAGAAAATACACTCCCCCCCCAAAAAAGTAAGGCAAATTTTAGAGAGCTGGCCCTGTTTTGAGCAGCAAGTTGGACTGCAGAGCTCCAGAGACCCCTTTCCAACCTAAATATTTCTTTCAAAACATTTTGTTTCACTGGTAAGCAGAAGGTTTTGTTCTCACTGACTGGGAAAGGAGATAATTTTAGAATAAATTAAATGCTGAGAAATGGTTAAAATTGAAAAGTCAAAATATTTTTACATCAAATGTCATAATATTTTTATGTTTGCCTTGCCATTTCCTTTTTCATAAACACTTGCCAAGTTCAACTAAATTCACAAATGGATACAGTCAACATAAATCTGCATGTTTCAGCTAATAAACTGATCAAATGAAAACACTTAATCTAGTTCTACTTGCCAGCTGCCTTTAGCAATACTACTGCTGAAAAATCACAAAATATTTGTGAGAGAAACCTCTATTCAGAAAAACTACATATAAAATTAACTACAACAGGCAAAGCCTATGGAGAAATGTCCCTATTTACCAATATTTATTTAGCTAATCTACTGACCAACATACACACAAACATTCTTAGTGTCAGACATCAAAACCACAGACTACAAGTCACAGACTTGTCACCCTGGAAGCCTGGTCCTAATGAACCTGAGGACTATAAGCTGCAGCTGACCAGCAGCTCTGCTGTACAACGAGCAGTGATGTTCTGCAACACGCTGAAGACAGTCGCCTTTTCCCATCAAAGTTATGCTTTTGGAACATATTCTTTAAATGCTATGTATCTTTACCGTATACTCTCTTACGGAATGATCCCTAAACAGGTAGATTCCGCATACATATGTCAGTAGAAAAGGAGAGCTTGCCCTAACCAAACTGATCTTGATTCTTCTGGTCATCAGACTAAGAAATTTGTCAAAAACACTTCCTACGCTCCTCATCCGTGTTCATTGCAGAGGCAGCTGCTACAATCCAATCGCTGGCACCACATCACAGAGCAACACAGAGGAAATCAAGTCTCCCCTGAACAGGTAATCATACCAAGTCACCCACATTCTCTCTGGGTGCCTCTCATTGCGGCAGTCGTTCAAGATCAAGCCCTCCCCAGTTATAAAACACAAACGCTGCAGTCCCCCGGGGCCTCTCAGCAGGAGGAAACCTGGACATTGCCATTCTTCCATAAGCCCCCATATGGAGAGAAACCAGTTGTATCTGCAATGCACCTGACCTGACTGATTTCCTCTCAAAAAGAAAGCATGAAGAGACATTTCTCTGGTAGTCCTCTCACCCCACACAAACACTGGAACTACTTATGAAGTCAAATTGCAAGACTGTGCAGGGAAATGCCTAAATCTCCTTACCAAGGCTTTGTGCCAGTTTTCAATTTCCTTCTGGACAGTGTCAATCTCCTTGTTAACATAATATGATTTATGCACGTGACCACAGCTAGTATAGGAGGCATATATTTTGTTATACCCAGAATTTATGTGCCCACAAAGAAAGATTTTATTTTTTTTTTCTGGCTGCAAGACTGACACTAATGCTACACAATCGCTTCTCTGGCTTTGGGCCAGAGACCCTGCTATACCTGTACCTTAACGTCCAGTTTCACAAGGACAAGAACTGCAGCTAAAACTAACTCTCTGAATAGGTCTAGCATCTTTTGTCACTGGTGTTTGGGGTGGAATTGTAGCATAAGGCCAGGTTCAGTCTGCCTTTCATTAAATACAAAGGTTTCTGCTAAGCCTGAACCAAGGAAGTATGTGTGTATGTGTGGGAAGGCATGGTGGGGAGATGCAAAGCAAAAAAACTTTCCAGATGTGCTGATCCTGAAGTTTTTCTACAACCCCTTCCTTCTCCTCCTCCTCTATTTGCAGTATACCTTGTGTCTATATGGGCAAAACATTGGATGTGCAACAGAGCCATAACTGGTCAGTGCCACTATGCCATTTCTGTCCTTCATAAAGACCCAAGTGGTAAAGCATCTCAGCAAACAACTATAGATTGGCAAGGCTCAGAGAGGCTTAATTCTACATAAAACTTCCAAAAAATGGGGATATTTGGGAGTAATATATGTATTTATAACAATTTATATATCTGTGAAGCTTAATCAAAGGGAATTGTAAGATGCAAAAACAGTTCAAGAATTTCTTAAAAAGAAATGCAGACAATAACTAAGACAAAGGAATACCCTGGAAATATTATAGGGTTAAGAATCTTTCACTGACACTTTCTCATGTCCAATGACACTGATCCAGCCCTACACAGAACATGGGTAAGTTTGACATTAGCTACTCGAACAGCTTTAAGTGCCATCCTAACTACTGTCTAGGTATACCAATGGAAGGACATGACAATGATCAATCATATTCTAATTTAACAATTACCAGAAACTGTCAATTACCTTGTAATTTCAATTTTTTTCAGATTTTTATCTCCACTCACCTATCCCCTCAAAAGAATTCAATGCATCTAATAACAAAAGGGGGAAAAAAATATGTATTTCAAAAGGCTCAGAGGGAAAAACCTCAACATTACAGATAAACTGCACAAGCCCTTGGGAAGATTCAAGATGTATTCAAACCTGCAAAACTCAAACGCACATAGTTCCAGCTGATGCCTTACATATCTGTAGTGACAGGATAGTGCAACAGATATAAGAAGAAATGACCTCATAAAGCTTCATACTTATATAAAGTGTCAAGCTCTATAAAGTATAAATATTTAAACTCTATATATCTGTACAGCCATAGATTAGATCAGAAGCATTTCTCTTTTTCTTACAGAGGCATTGCAGGACAGAGAGGTAGATAAGTCTGAAGTCCCCACACTCACACTTACCTGAATATCAGGTTAATAGTTTTTTCCTACATTACAGCAACATTGAGAGACTTCTGGCAAAATATTATGCCTCTCTGTAATGGGCCTTTAGCAAAAATAAATGGCTGTTTATCACTCTGAGCATGAATAGTTTATTTCTCTAGTGCCATCAGCATTACTTTTCTCTAAAGATGATGGCTGGTAATGTCAAGGTACAGTTAGGAAACATTAAAACTATCATGGCAAAGAAAGAAGTTATAAATATGTTGAGAGGTTCTGGCACATTCTTCACAGCTGATTGACCTGAATTAGTTCTTTCTCAGCTTCTCCTCTAAAGCCTGACAAGCAATCTATAGTTCCAAAAACTGTTTCTCACATTGTCTCTGTGCCATTTTCGTTTCTATGAGTTATGCCTCTGACTCTTTCCCTGCAAGACTCAGGAGTCATGAGTTTTACCATGCTAAGCAAGCATGGTCAGGAAAGCAACTCCTTGCAACGGTGCAAACATAAGCTCAGTACGTACATGGAACTCTGGGGAGGCCACATAGATCTGGAAGAGCCAGTTTGTCCTCAGCTTGCATATTCCTGGAACTAAATTAATCCCAACTATAGTATCCTTGAGATCCATGAGTGCCAATCTTATCAGGAAGAGGTAAAGTAGCTAAGGACCCTAGCAACACACAGGAAAAAGTTTATATGAAAGCAATCACAAGACCAACCTACTCTAAAAAGCAACACAAGTGAGCCAGTGGCAAATATGACTCGGCATACCTCATGCTCCCCAGTTTCCAATTCTGCTCATTAAGGCTTTCTCACGCATTAACTAGAGCTCTAGTCAGACAGCCAGACTTGCATCAGCCCCTACAGACAATGAAAGCTCTTCCTGAGAAAAATTACAAGTAGTGGCTCCGCAGCAAACAGAGCCCCAACATCTTGTATACATGAACAATTTAAAAATTCATAAGAAAAAAAAAAACTCTACAAGATAAACTTGTATTTTAACATCGCAATCAGCTACAAAATTAAAAGCCTTCTACTCTCCTACCCAATGCCTTTCATTTCCACCAGAAGAAAGCTTGCACGCAGAGTAAGTTATGCAAGATAGACCTGCTAGTCAAAAAAGATTAGGAACTAATGTTATGACAGGGAGAAAGAACACAAAATGAAAACCCAATTGCTAAGAAGATCTCATGTTCCCAGTTCCCTTGCATTCAAGCTCAAAGGATCATCTCAGGCACCTCTGCTGTGATCAGCTGCCACAATGTCCTAAAGGAAGAGATACAATCTCAAAGAACCAGGATCTAACAGCTGCAGATGTTTTAGGATTACACTCAAATACCCACTTTGAAAGTAAACGGGAGATAGGTATGGCTTTGAAGTTCATGCTGCAGTTCTGCAGCCTGGAGGTGCCACTGGTGTGAGTTACAGCTGAAGCGACCTGGAGCAAACAGAAAAGATTCAACCATTTGACCAAACATTAGTGACAAAAATAAATCACCACATGGATAGCCAGGAGGAACTGATAAGCCGCTAACTGAAGAAGCTGTTTGGAACAGTCAACTCCATCCATTATGAAAGTGGCTTTTCTTCAGCCAGCCTGCCCAGCCTGCTAAGACTCAAGCAAATCCCCTTGGTTAGCAGAGGATTTTGTCAGGACACAGGAATGAAAGCCACTTCTGCCCACTATATCAACACAAGACAAAACCCAGAGACTACAGTCAAGACTCATATACTAAATTGATATAATTGTCAGTGATGCTTTGCACATAAAATTATTATATCTGAAGAAATTTGTTCAAGTATAGCAAATAAGTCTGGTAAAAGCTGAGGCATATGGTCAGGCATTATTGTCCATAGTTCACATTAACTTACCAATGTATTATTTGGGGATTTAATAAAATCACTGACAAAGAAAAATGCTTGCAATGTGGACAAGTCAGGCAGTTATTCCATCAGTGCATACACAGAGGAAGAGCAGCAAAGAAGAAATGACTGAAACTGCTTACTCTTGCCAGAATTCACAACAATTTACTTTCAACATTCATAATAAACAAGGCACAAAGAGTACTAAAGGTAATACTTCTCCCTTATGTATGGTTTGAATGACAGTTTCAATATGCTTCTGATTTGCAGATCTAAAAGGGGCTGAAACACATACCTTCACTCAGAAAAATAACCCAAGACTAACACTTTAATTTTTTTTGTTGTTGTTTCAGGCCCTTTTCTCCTGATGTCTTCACCTCTATATCTTTTCATACTTTTGGCACATATGCCCTAACAATGTTGCATGGTTTTGAGAAAAGCCAAGCGTGCCTATGCTTTTGCCATGCCTAATCCCAACAACGCCGTAATGTCTGCTGTTACCAGAGACTTCCTCACAGAAGAGCCCAATCTCACAGCTTTCAAAAGGCTTGGTTCTAGTACTGTCTATGACTGTCAACCCCATTTTGTAATATTCTTGATAGTTCCCAACAGCTTTCCACCATTTTTACATGATGTTTGCATTGAGTTCTCTTAATTTAATCTTTTGCTTTGCTATTATGTTCTGCTTTTTTAACAGTAACAGCCAGGTACTTATATAACTTGTATAAAAGTGATGAGTTCTTCACGAGAAAGCAAAACTGCATTCATTTTACTGGAGCTACAAGCCATGTTCTCCCAGCTGCTTGTCTCCAGTGCCACAGGTAATCACGTGAATGCTGTGGAGGACTCTGCTTGCAAGGCTCTGCCACTTCTTGCAAAGCTCCATGCACGTAGCGCTATCTCTAACATCATAGCATCCAGAAGTAAGGTTGTAAAGATAGACATACGCAAAAGTTTCCCAAGGTGTGAAATAGGCTTATGATGACATAAGGGTGGTAATCTCAACTCAGGGAGATTTACAGTAATATTCAAAACTTCATTGGACAAGGCCCTGCAAACTGGCCTAATCAAACCTACTTGGCATCACATCTCAGTCTGAATGGCTCAGAAATCCCTTCCAAGCTAGATTATTCACAATTCCCTCGTCTCTTGGAAAAACTAGTACTACTTGTTCTGCCTACACTACTTGACTTGGTTAACACACCTCCCAGTACCAAAGACTCACATGCTGAAATATTTTTTTAAAAACTACAGATAATTTGGAAGACAGGTGGGAATCCGGAAATTAAAGAGAGGCACAAGAAGTTACCATATAGGCAGGTAAAATATGAGAAGATATACTGAAACAGAAAGTGGCAAGGGATGACATTAAAGAGAGGAGAGCATGCCCACAGCAAGAACGATCGCTGTAGGAAACAATAAGGATAGGTTTTGAGTTAGAAAGACAGAGATACATCATAGGTAATCGGAAAGAAAGACTACATCATTTGAAAAGACCCTTGGGAATGGAGAAGCTGATAAATGCTTTACTAGATAGAAAATATTTAAAGAGAACAAAACCAGAGATAGGAAACTGCTTTTTTAATGCACAAAGCTGAGGAACAACAAATGCAGGCCTTCACGCTGAAATTAGCATTTCCAAGTGACCTCCTGGTCTTCAGAAGAAAATAACTTTTCAGAGTGCAGAACGACAAAGAAAACGCCGGCAAGCAGCATCCTGGGCATTTCTAGGCAGCTCCACAAAGCACAGGTGAATGTTCAATCACCTCCCAGATTCAAATACTGTCCCTGTCATTCACGTAACACATATAAATATAAGCAGTCACTGAAACCCTTGCCTCATGTACAAAAGCAGCCAAAGAACAACAGAATAATCAGAAATGTGCAGTACCATGAACATGTGTGTATTTTTATTGGAGTGAGGAACAAAGCAGAGGGGTGTACTAAGACGAACTTTCAGTTAAAATCCTACATTAACTGCTGAAGTTAACATTGCATGCAGGGATTTATATACTTGGATATGTATGTGAAAATTGTAAATAGGTTTACTTGCATTCCTAGGCACACACTTAAAAATCAGCAAAGGTAAAGAAACTGCAGTTTTTTCCGGTGAAGGTAACTTCTTTTTATCTCTCTCAGTCATAAAAATGCCAGATTAAAGAGACTCTTTTAATTTTCCAAAAACTCCAGTTTGTTACACTGCAGAACCACGCTACTAAGATAGAATCTAGTAAAATTCTACTATAGTTTCTAAAATAAAGGGACTACTAGGTTGTCCTGTTTTTTTCTAAAGCAATTAAGCACACACAACTTTTTCCACAAACTAGCCAGTTATGGATCCATCTTCTACACTCCATATGCTAAACATAAGTCATTTTACTGGACCCTCCTGAAATGCAGTACGCCTCGTCACAGCAGGCTAAGTGGAAATAGCACATATCAGAATTGGAATCAAGCTCCAAGTACGTTCAGTGGAGTTGCATCCAGGATTAATTTGGCTCACTAATTCTTCTGCAAAGATGATGAACTGACACAGCAACTCCAGTCACTGAAGTGCAATGCCCCAGGGAAGCAAGCAGAAAATATCGTGCCCAAAGTCTTCATCTGACCTGGTACTGGTGTCCATTGCAGATTCTACTGGCTTCTCTAACAGAAAAGTGATGTGCTGATTTCTTGGGCTGCAAAGATCTATGCAATAAAAATGATCTTGACAAAATAGCAATGAATTGGTCATAACCCGCTATTGATGTTTTTTATACCTGGCACGTGGAAACCATATTGAATGAGACTTCATCAGAGAGTGGACCCACCATGACACAGATTAATTATGAAGAACAGACAACATGCTTGCTTCCTTAATTTACTTCATTGACAAAGCATTCAGGGGCTATCTTTAGATTATTGAGTTATTATACATAGAGCTGAAATAACAACAAAATTGGATTGCACTTCAGGAGACAGAAAAAATTCCCAAGTCATTCTCTGTGGGACCACTCCAAAATTAACATAAAAGAATAATCACACTGTTACCATATTATTGAAGAGGAGTTAAACATCATGGTATTTGAAATTTAACAAAATAGGCTGATTTTAATTCAGAAGACTGTTCGGCATCCAAAGCTTCTAAGTCAGGCAAACACCTTGGGAGTGCCATAAAGGTGAGAGTGACTAGTCCCCTTATACAACTTTTCACTATTCAGTTTCTCTAAAAGACAACGAAAAATCTACCATCAAAACAGTGCTAGTATTTAAGGTGGAAAGAATCTCCATCCTTTGCCATGGTCTGTCACGCACTAAACCAGTGCTGCCACCTGGTCCTGCTGAGCACTGCTCTATTTGAGACAATACACATGCAACCGCTTTGCGCTGAAGTTGATTCTCTCACAAAAGAATACAACTTATAAAAGCAATAGCAAAATGCAAATACACCTGGTTTATTGTTGGCTGAACTAATGCTCAACTATGGCAAGCAATATAGTCTTCCTTAAAGCCTAAAAATGACAAAACTGAAGATAGAACTACGTTCAAATTAATTGAAATGCAGTGCTGGTGCTCCCATGAAGTGAAACGGCTTCAAAAAGAACAGGTATTGGAAAAATCCTTTCTACTTCCTGAAAAATCAGGCCATTTTAAGTTATTACATCAGCTAAGATCATGCATTTTGAGATGCTAAGTAGCCTGTCTTTTAGCAGCCTGTCTTCTTCACTTGCACACACTCTCATTCAACCAACAGGACTTCAAGCAAAATTTTATTGCAATAAAAATGCTACTGCAGAAATTAGGGGTTTAACCTGACCATGACGTTGATTTGACAGTTACATTTGAAAAACTTAAATACCTGTTTCAAAAAAAAAAAACAAAAACCACACAAACACCACACCCAAAAAACCCAACAGCCAGAAGCAGTTGTCTTCTGTTTCCTGCTGACATGAGTGACTTCATTGAGGCTCACACAGATAATTGCAAATCACTTCTACTCTACATGTGACCACACAATAGTGAAATACATACTTGTATAGTTTGTAATTCTGGAAGTAATTTCAGAATAGGGCTAGTGCAATTTACAAGGCTGACTTAGAAAAAATATTAGTCCAAATCCAAAATTAATGGGTTTGGGGAAGAAAAGGGAAGAGATGAGGACAAAATGTGAGAAGAAATCCTGAGGTTCACAGCTACTAGAGTAAATTAATTTGGTCTACGAGTTTTACCATTCACTTTCAGTGAAGAAAAGTTTTCTTCAAAGTGTCTTCATTAGAAAATCTGGAGAAGAACGTTTTAAAAGGGCAAAAAAACCCAAGACTAAATCAAAAAGCACTAAATCAATGACACTGAGGTGCACAAATCTCTACAACAATCAACACCTGATTCATGGCCTTACCAGCAGCTCATTTGTTCTGCATATACAGCGTAGGAATAGATGGTACAGTATTATATCTCTGTAAAACTTACTTCAAAACGACCATTGATTTGGTCAGCTTAAGGAATGATTTTACAAGATTGTTTTTCTTTCTCCCAAACCAGTGTTTCTGGCATCAAGACTGACATTTAAGTACCTTCTGCCTTTGAGAATTATATTGGTAATAATCTGTGGCAATTATCTGTTTATTCCCAGAGATGCTGAAAATGCAACCGTTCGCTCCTTTACTATTCTGTCCAGTCTATGGCAAAAGGCAGGGAAGGGAGAATGACTCTAGCAGGCACAGTCCTCTTACCTGCAAGACAAGGTAGTGGTATCCTGCAAGGCAGCACAAATCTAACGCAGTAAAAGCTGTTCATGTGCTCCCCATGGAGGTGGGCAATACATTGGCTTAAACTCGCCTATTTTTACCAGACAGAAATAATTGATCAATACCAATCTTTTACCCTGACTTCAACTTTCGCAAAATTTGGTTAAGGAGATATTTTCACAGTCCCTCTGACCACCCTTTGGCAAGAATTGTTCTCTCTTGGGTTCCACCAAATCTATCTCAAGAAGAGATAAACCAGTGCGATTCCATCATTTGCAGACACATAAAAAAACATGAAAAAAATCTCCAATAGTCACTAATCGCTCTTATCACACACAGTCATCCCTTTACCACCATTTACACTACTAGATTCCCCACATACTCCTCTTAACATTGAAGAGCATCTGCTGTGGCACCATGCCACATTTGGGGCAGCAATTATATGACGGATTTCACTCAGAGGAACACTAGACTGGAAGGTAATGCACAGGATAATTGAGTCCAGTCAAACAACCGCAAACATCCATGCAACTGCTATCAAGTAGTCCAGAGTACACACTCCACTAATACCTACCTGCATCTCAAACATTTCCCTATATCCTATAATAAATTTAATATTTTCTGTAAATCTCTTCTGGTTTTCTCTTTCATATCAATCTGACGTCTGTTCAACATTGGCTCTTCAAAGTCTTACAGTTTATCATCTACCTGGTACAGAACTGCATCCAGAATGGACTGCAATATTCTACTGCAGATGCTGAAATGCTCAAGAAGACTATAAAAAGAAATCATCACTTCTCCACGCTGCAACAAAACATTGTCACATGGCATTCCAAATCAAAAAGGACAGCCACACTATAATGGAAATGCAGACTTAATGTTTTTGACACTCACATGACAGCATTCTTTTCAGGACTTGAAGGCAACTGTCTCACTTCCTAAAGAAAATTACTACCAGAAACAGACAGCTCTGAAAGAGAGGCACTAGTGTGAGAGAAAAAAAAAAATTAAGAAAAAAGAAAGGAAAGGAGAAAGAAATTGTTTAGCAGAGGGAGCTGCTTCATGCTCACACCTTTGGACACAAGAGTCCTTCACAGCAGATGCTTCATTACATGCACTGCCTCACAAGTCAATAGAGTTGAAGAGCCTGAGCAACACAAATCTCTGAGCTTTACAGAACTCTTCATACAGCTCCCACATTTGCTCTTTGAGAACTCTTAAGCACTTCATCCTGCAAAGCTCATTTACCTGTCAACCTCGCCATCCCTGGAATTCTCATGAGACTTCTCTGATAAAAAGCAATATATTCAACTGCACACTGAGCAAGTATCTGGTCCTCAGGGACTCTGAATACATCCCAAGCTTTATAATTACATATAAATTCCTCTCTCGATGATACCTAGTAACACTACACCTTTGGTGCCAACTGCATCTTTTTTGGAGAATAAAGACGACTGGTTTGAACTAAACCAGTGGTACAATACCCGGGCAGGAGAGGGAAACAACAACACACACACACAAAAAAAAACAGAAAACAACAAAAAAAACCATACACAAGCCACCAAAAAGAAACCACACAAGCCCAAACCAAAATAAAAACAACCTAACACAAAACCCCACACCAAAAACCCAACCTCTACTGGTAGAAAACAGGGCTTCCTGGTTTTGACAGGTTAGTCTCTGCTTCCATAAGACTTACTCCACACAATAGATGGGAAGGCCAGAATTGGTTCCTAACTACTCTACAAGGCAATGGAGGGTTTCTGGAAAAACACCATACGGTTAGTAACAGGGAAACAAGCAAAGAAATCTGAGTTAATAGCAGTACTTAATTGTCAGGATGAGACAGGGTACAAGGTGTAGTATCATAACTGCTATTTTGGGGCTGTAGCTGCCCACATTGATCAGTTCAAAGGACTGTCTGCAAAGTGAGAAATTTATGAAAAGATAATTAAGTGAAGTATTTATGGTGATACTGGAGAAAAGCTATTTCTAGATGCCTTTGAAGCACAGTCAGTGAATGCTACGAACTACTACTCTTGGGCATACAAAATTTAATAGCCTCAAGTCACAACCATAAGTAATAACAGTTTTGAGAAAATAAGTACAACAGAAAGGTTATCACTAAGCTTCATGAGAAAATGAGAATAAATGCAAGAATCCCAAAGCAATTGCAACCAGAAGCAAAACACTGATAAAGTACCATCCCTTTCCTACAGGTAAAGAAACAAGAGTCCCAGGAGAAAAGCCCCTCAGGCAGGAAAGAGGGGGATAACCAAGGCCACTCGGCAGGTTAGGTGCTTGGCTGGAAAGGGAATACAGTTCCACAAGCTCCATGTATCCCTTTTTAAGTAGAAGTTATTACACAAATAACTTTATTATATAACATATAAGGTGGGGAAAGGAAGTTTAACAATCCTATACTTTTACTGGGGTTTTGTTTGGGGGTTTTGTTTTTAAATTACTTACAGATGCAAAGCCAGAAATGCTTTATGCAGGTTACCATAAAAAATCATCAGTAGATCTTTACATGATTACCAATACCTATTCTTAGTGTGCCACGTTACAGAAGTTACTACAAATAAGTTTTAAAACCCTTACATCAAACATTTTTTGTTACATTCTATTAACTGTAAATCCAAGTGTCTTAGTTACACAATTCAATCTGTTCAAAGCTTAAAGGGACTATCAGCAGCAGCAAAAAATTGATCCAAAAAAAAAATCAGGACTTTGAAGGTTAAAACCCAAGCTATTCTGGGGTAAAATGTAAGGGATGGGAAACTCTCAGTATTAGATACTTCCTTCCAAAAAGAATAAACTCTTTATTCCCAAGAGTTGTATTATTTGCTTTGTAATGACAGATTGTCAATTTAATCATTGGAGATAGACCTCTGGAATTTATGTGTATATTTACACACAATCCCACCAATCCTTGCTTGATCATCCTTTGAAAAAACTCTAACACTCATGCAGTGTACATAAACTCTTCAGAGAGAAAGACGGCAGCAGGGACATGTCAAGACTGGTTTATTTTGGAAAAGGGAGAATGGTAGAATAGAAACAAATCCTTGAAGAAACATGGGCTAATTTAACACGGCGCTTCCCTGGGTGAATAACCAACAAAATCTCCTTTGCTTGCCCATAAATTAACTTAGTTCTAGGTGGCCAGGCAAAAAGCTGCCCACATCATATTACAAGGCCCACATTAATGGAGCAGAGCGTGTAAATGGCTACATTAACTCCCCAATCCAGAACAATGAAGACGACATTAAAATAAGCCTCTTGCTGGTACACTGATTTCAGTATTGCCCCCATTAAAGCCACATCACTGAATCCTCTTGGCTGGATTCTTGGACTGGTTTCTAGCACCTCATAATGGAATCTGCTGGGCATATCTGGGCAATGAGAGGTGGCCAGTGCCACTGAAGGGATGAAAGTCCTCTGGCCCTGTGTGATCCAATTTGTCTCTAATTACAGCCTTATACCGCTTTACTTGGAGACCTGCTGCAAGAAGTATCCACTTATCTTCACCCCACTTCCTAGATATGTGGAAACAGTGAGTTTGTGACAAGAACTACTAAGCAGTTTCCCAACCCTACCTGGCCTTTTAACTGGCTTTGAAGGAAAGCCACAATTTCCAGCTCACAGGACTTCCACAACAATGAAAAGAAGCAAATTTCCCACAGATGTCCCTTAACAGCAATGCTTTTGCCCTGTGCTTAATTATATTATGCAAGAAGGACCATGCAGACTTACAGTTGAAGTATTTTTCTTATCAAACCCACAGTGGTAGCATTGGAGCCAAGATGAGAATTTTGATAATAACTACAATGAACAATAACTACAGCAAAAAACATCTTAGGCTTATACAAAATTATTCTGCTTTCAGCTGTCAGTGTTGAATAAGAGCTGTAAACCCTTCAATGCCTGAAAAAATGGAATTGTAATAGGAATCACTAGCTATTAGCAAGTATATTATCTTAATTGCTTTAGAGTATCACACACAAGGCTTAGAAACCTACTAAAAAGAGCTTAAATAAGTGGCATGGGGTAAATGAAAGGAGGGACTGTCTCACCTAAAAGACAACTACCCTTTGCATACTAAGCCATGATTCCCTTTAAATGAAGTCTAGCAGAATGCAAAATATATACTAGACTATGCACCTCTGCAAAGCATTCCCCAGCTGTGTGTCAAAATTCCTCTAAACAGGCAAGGAAAATTAAACAAGTCTTTAAACTGTTGGAGATCCTAGAGGCAGAAAAATTCTAATGCCGGCATCCACTCTAATTTAGACAAAGTACAACTTCATTTGGGACTTCTACAGCCTCTAGAAGCAAAGAAAACATCTTTGACAAGAACAACAGAAAGAATCCCAATGAGATTAGCCAGTCCTGTGCCATGGATTGGAGACCAATTTTTTTTTTGGTCACTCCTCAGTTCACTTGCAAAGTGTCTCAGATGCCAGAGCAACTCCCCAGATCACCACTGAGGCCAAGACAGTGGGGAGACTAATCAGAAACAGTTTAACAGTCTTTAATACTGGAATATACCAAGTAAATCAGCACTATTGTCTCTTGATTAACTTCTTCCTGTTCATGGAAATGCAATAATAATAATAATAATAATAGCAGAACGTAGTATTATTAAAACTACTATCGTGCTGCTTAGGAACCCCAAAAAAGTTAACATCTACTTGTGTATCATAACTGAAAGGAGGTTAAGATTATTAATGGATTTTATTTAAATTTCAAAACATGAGCAGCAACAAAATTTAAAAAAACATTATACATTGGCTTAATGTTTAAACGTTCTTGACTTTTGGCTTTTCTTTAAATAATGATTTATACTTACATTGGAAGCACCTGAAATTTGTAAGTTGAACAAAACATGAAAACTTGATCAGTATTTTGTTCAAGTAAGAAAAAATACATTTGAAGTTTGAGTATAGTTATAATAATTACCATTGAGAATTCTAGACTTACTTCAGTAACACTGTGAAATAACAGTAATAAAAAAAAAAAAGAATCTGTATTGGCAGTAAGTCTCCTATCAGTAGTAAGCCAATAGCAAGTTATCCTTCAGAACATTCTCAACATATACAAGCAAGCCAACACTTCAAGCCAAAATCACGAGGGACCTGGGATCAACTCCTGGTCTCTTTTAGGGCTGTTTACGCAGTTCTACTTAGTAGTAAAATGGGGGGGGGGGGGGGGGGGGGGGGGGCGGCAGGGGGAGGGAGTGGGTGGGTAAGTCTTGGCTTAAGGAATTCACAAATTTGTTCAGAAGGATTTAACATTCTGTGAAATAAGAAATGAGGTACACATTCTGGTAAGCAGCCGTTCAAGTATGTGGTAAAGTTCTGCCCTTCCTTACTATCTGGCTGTCAGCACCTTCAAAGGCTGACTAGCAAGCATTGTAGGCAACTTATAACTGGTTGAAAGCATACTGAGGTAAATTGTACCAATAAAATACAAGCCATCTGTGCACCTCCCTAAATATGGTCTCTTTAATTCAATTTTTCTGAAATAAAGTTCATAGACTAGATCACTGCTGCCTGCAGACAAAACCCACCTACATTCGCAAACACAAGCACCGCTGCAAACAGGTCCGTTTCTCCCCTGCTGTAGGAAAAGGGCATGACCCAGGTGCTCTTCCAGGCTGCTTGCGGCTGCAACATCAAGTTACAAATCACTCTTCATGCACATCTAAGATGCATAGCCCAGTTGAGGCATCCAAGATACTTTATCCTTTCAATCTGTAGTCTGCAAGAAACATACTAGAAATACTAGAAAAGAAATGTATTTACAAAAAAGCCACCACCTCTAAAATTTTTTAATTTCATCACACTTTATATGTTTTACTTCTTAAGAGACAGGTTCTTCAGTGTCAAAAAACTGTCAACCACTAACAGCCTACTAAGATCTGTACATTTACATCAGGGACTTTATGCATCAACTGTGGCAATGGATAGCATCTGTTAATTTGAGCTGTACTTTTACTGCAGTTTGTTCCTGTTATTAAAACAAGAAGCTACTTGCATATATATGACAAGTAGATTCCATGAATGCCAACCATTACAACACCGTGCCTCCCGTATCTGTTCAAGGGCTGAAGTTAAATGTTTTCCCCCAAATGGACTGAATTTATCTCCCCATATTCCTCAGAAAAATAAAGAAAAGCAGACCCCACAGCCCAAATAAAGAAAAGCAGACCCCACAGCCCAAATAAAGAAAAGCAGACCCCACAGCCCATATGATCCTTCCACAGCTACATACATGGTGGAAACTCCTTTCAGCCACAAATACATTCACCACCTCTCTGGGCCAAAATTAGATAACCCTTATCACCACAAGCCCAGTTACCATGACAAATTCAGGTCACATTGTAGAATAACAGGTGGGGTGTTTTTGCATATGTGTTTTGTTGTTTGTTTTTGGTTTGGGTGGTTTTTTTGTCACCACATTCAGAAGTCTAAACCATGACAAGATGTAGGCTTCCTTCATCAAACAGGTTGTTCACCGAGACATCAGCAGGCACTTCAAAAAAGCACTCAAAAGCACACAAGTAGATATAGAAAGAGTATGTTCAAGACAACAAGTGTTGTGTTTCTAGCCTAGTGTGTCTGATTGCCTGGCTTCAGCTCAACGACTGAGTGCAACAATCTCCCACATAATCTAGGATTATCTGAGGCATCAACTGTGCCATATCTGATACTGTGAAACAATAACATTACATTATTTTTGTTCTCAAAGTTACCCTGATATAGGGCTATTACTACTTCTACTTTGACAGCTCACATGGAAGTTTGACCTGTTGGATGGAAATATTTGAAATACAGTTTTTTCCGAAGGAAAGCTTTTCAAATGTCAGTTCAAAAAAGTGATGTGCCTGAGGTTGAATGTTTTGTTTAGACCATGTTTAAATGTTGAGTTTCTGGTTTAAATCTGCACTTTAATATGAAAAATTTTCCTACTTCCTGATGGGGAACAAGGTAACAGATTTTTAAAGCCTCATATCATTCTCCTATGACAAAAATGATAACTTGCATTATCACTAAATACTAGACCTTCTGAGCCACCTTTGGAACACGTAGTCATACTACTACTTTCTTCTTACCTTATAGATACAGTTTTCAGCTCCATTTGACCATCTCCCTACTAAGCTAAAATCACCTCTACAAACGGGAACTCAGCACTATCCTATAGCCCACTTTGGTGGCCTACACTTTTTCCTACTTTGCCTGTGCTAGGTCTCAAGTTGGGATTACAGGTCCTAGCACTGACTGGTTTCCTGCAACGGGATCTGTGAGCAGGAGAACCAAAGCACTGTACACAAAAGCAATGCAAGGAAAACTGAAAAACAACAGGAAAAAGGAAAAATGACCCAAACAACAAACAAAGGACATCCAAAGAGGACAGTATCAGTAGTAATGATCATCAACAGTCCAACACCAGCATATTTAAAAGTATTTGTAACCAAGCTAAAGAGTGACTGAACAAGTAACTGCCCCAGACCAGTGTTTGTACATTGCAGGAAATACTTTCTACTACTACTTCTTTAGCATTACACAGTAACATTATTTGCTTGTAAAGACATTCTGTTCCTCAATACATATAAAAAGGATAGCCTGAGATCTTTTGGTAACTAAAGCAACTAACTATCTTTTGGTAACTAAAGCCCAGATGGGTCACATCGCAACAGAACAGTTACACTGCAGACTACATCTTCTCATTCACCAACCTCCTCACTGATATTCCAAATAAACCTACAGATTGCGGTTCTGATGCGCGCACCATGAAAAAAGCGCTTAGCCTGAACAGCCCGAAGGCAACACTTCATCTGCATCTCTGTGCATGACTTAACGCCAGACCCAGGATCTCAACTCTGTTGGAATCTTCTCACACCCTTCAGAGAGCACATTCTACATAAAAATGCAGTAAGCAAAGCGTGTATGAGTACAAATATATATACACACCTACATAAATCTGCATTTTGTATTCTTACTGCAACTTCAACAGACATCTTGGTATTGCCAGATGCATACAGCAGCAGCATTGACATCAGCTTCTGAAAAGACCAGAAGTTCTGAAACTGTGTCTCATTATTTGAGTAGGGTGCTTTCACAGTGGGTTCACAAACACTTTAAAGACAAGAGACTGTACTTCTGCAGTTGTTCTGGGGGTGGTACTTTACATCTACTTTTTATGGATTAGTCCCTTCTGCAAACACTGATAAAATGGAACTTCAGCAGATTAGTCATCAGAAGCTCTTACAGTAAGTTTTAAAGTTGTTTAAACATTCACAGTAGTTTTCAAAATATATTATCTCACCACAGCGATCAGATTCTTTGCACTAGCATTTCTGCTACTCAAACGAATACTTCCCTGCTGAGACACTCATACACATTTATTTTAAAGATAATTTTGTAAGTAACATCAGGTTTTGGAAACTTCCAAGAGCTTTACATCATTTTACACTATCTCCTTAAGCTTCCAGAAGGACTTCTAAAAGCTGCTGCCGCCTCAGGAATATGCATTAGATTCTGCGAGAAAAGAACCTAGAAGATGTCAACATACGGTGTATTTACTGTTTTATTGTTTCAATTGCCAACAGAGATCTTCTAGAAAAATAAACATGATGCACACCCACTGGGCAAGGTGTCATACATAAGGCTTATATGCATGGAGGAATAGGTATGTATTTCTACTTACGCATTCATGCCCACTTAACCTGGATGCAGTATTCTCACTAGACTGAATTATGTACGTATTGACTTGTCAGTTATGAAAAGTACTGCTGAAAGCTAGCAAAGATTTCATCTAGCTTTCCCCCTCCCTCCAGTTTCAGCCGTGAAAATACGTCGAGTGGTTGCACAATCTGTTTCTCAACGATCAGCCATATACAGTACACTTTAGACGAACATAGAAAATCAGAGTATCACCAAACAATCCAATATAATGATATGGCATAGACAAAAAACCCAAGGACTGTTGAGAGACTCAAGCTTTATTACTGTCAATATCAACTGATTTCAGTAGTTACAAGTGGGAATTGTTTCCTAATTGACCATCTGTGCCATAGTCTCTCCTTCACTCTAATGGTATGAAGATGCGTTTCACTACGTCAGACAGTAGCTCCTAATCAGTATTCTGTTACCTTCTGCTTTCACTCTATTTTCTTCAGTGGTATTTTACAGAAGCTCTGGTCTAAGTACTCATGACAACTTTCTCAATCCCCAAACTATTCAGACACAGTTATTCCTTGTAATTAGCTAAGCAGTCTACAGAGAATAGGCAAATTCAATCAAACATCGGAATACCAAGGACAATGGGAGCAAGACCACTGCTTATAGACAAGAAAGTTAGGCTTGTCAAATTTTTTAAGTATCTCATGGGATAAGGTCCTTAATACCAGTGACGGGTTTCATTGCTTTGAGCAAATCATAACCTTTATGCTATAGTTCAAGTAAAACACTGCAACAAAACAAACAAAAATCCACCAAGCCAAAACCACCCAAACTAATGAATGACAACAGAATTCTGAGACATGAGGCAAGAGAGAAGTAAACAGACTCTTCACCTGACCCAAGATATCCAGTGCAAGTAAAAAAAAAAAAAAAGCATCACAGCAAATGTGTACCAGCACAAACATTAAGCCTGTTTTCTTCTTTCTTTGGTCCTGTACAAACCTACAAGTTGGTTTGGGGTTGGTTTTTTTTATATATATGTAGATTTATATATAGACTACAAAGTGTCCTTCCTATAGGCCAACATCATTCAATCTACTGCAGAGCAGTGTCATTACCTAGCTCAATATTTGAAAAGTCTGCACAGACCTCTTGTGCAGTGTCTGAGTTCCTTTGGACAAAAATTACACTTGCTTTCCTTTGTTTGCTCCAACCTAAGCATTTTCTTTCAATTAGCCCATACAGACAGCACAAAGAGGCATACATCCCTGAAAAGTGGTGAACATTAAAAAAAAAAAGCCCAAACCTTTTATTATCATGTTTCTCTTTGAAGTGCCTCAATTATTGCATTCTACAGCCATTTTGAATCTGTTCCCATTATGTTTCATATTTGAAAACCTCTTTGAATGGTCATGAAACCTATATATGCAGGCAATTACTTTTTTCTTCTTCAGCCTTCAAAAGCAAATATTTATTGTTATAAGCTGTCTATTCATCCTAGTATAAAAATGATACTTGCAGGAGGCTAGGACAGCATTTGCAGTCCAGCCCTTTTGTCTGCTTTTCCATGACCCACACAGAGAGTCTTCTCCAGACTATTCAGATACTGGACAACCTGGACAACTGCCGATTTCCATCAACAATCGCAGTTTAACCATTGTGCTGGCACACAACAGGACTTGTTGCCTCTGCTTTTACCCACAAAGCACTTACCTATTTTTAAATGTACAAAGCAAAATTAAGTTAGCAAGACACTAGAACATGCATCTTGCCAAATAAAATAAAAATTAAAAAAAAGACAGAGAATAGTCCAAGCTATGTCAATATTAAATTGATATCAGTCTGCATGAGCAAAATGCCAGTCAGACTGTTCTTTCAGGTTTGAGGGAAACCTAAACAGGGAGTTTAAAAAGGTCTAAAACCAGAGATGCATAGTTCACGAATGCAAGTCATTAACTCTATGTTTCATACCTAAACTCCTATTTCCTTCCTCTCCCATTGCTCAACCATTTTTACCACACGCATAAATATACGGATACACAACATACAGCCAATTTAGTGTGATTTTTAAGAATTTACATGTATTAGTGGCTTATTGCTCTGGTTTTCTTTTGTTTTCATCACCATCGTATACTGGTGCCCAAGCACAGATCTTAAAAGAAATTCCAATCCTGCAATATTTCCCCATCAGCAAAAGTGTTTCACTCTCTCTCAAGGACCAACCACATTCCACTTGTCAGAAGGGACACTGTGGGTTGGATCACCCTGGGTGGCTTGCACATCTTTAATTTCTAAAGGACATATTCCTCAGCTTTTGTTTTCCAAATTCCAAAAATGGCTTAGCAAGGAACTTTGCACTAAAACCTTACATACAGATTGATTAAGTATATTAAAACAACAAAAAAGTTAAAGGCCTTAAAACTGCATAAGTGCGAATTTAGATAAGGTAGAAAGAAAGAGCTGCTTAAAATTAAATGTAATTTTGAAGAGGAAGTACTAATTGAAAGAGTTATGAAAGGACAAAAAAAATAACAAAACTAAAAGCCAGATTAAATAATACTTCCAGTGAAGCATCACAGTAAAAAAAGTCTGCTGTAGTTTCAGCATAAGTCTGCCCCCCGCCATCCCCCCACAACCATAAGCCCTCAGATTTACAGATGGGGAATGCAGAAGGGGAAGTGACAGTATTGGGAAGGAGCACTACTTTACCCATTAGCAGCATACCTTTCCACAGAAATATCTAGGTTAGAAGGGACTTCTTGAGCTCATCTAGTCCAACAGCTGTGCTTGAAGCACGGTGACTTAGAGCAGGTTGCCCAGATGGGTGTCCAGTCAGGTTTTTCAGAGCTCCAAAGGTGGAAATGCCACAATCTCTCTGGGCAACCTATTTCCACATTTGAACACTCCCACAATGAGAAGAGAAAAAAAAAATGAAAGGGGGGAAAAAAAGAAGTGGTTTTGTTTGTCTGCTTTTTCACTTGGTGTTCACATGGAAGTTTTCAAATTTTTAGTCACTGGGCACTGCTGAAAAAAAGCCTAGCTCAGACTTCTTTACTCGCTCCTGAATCCACCTCTCAGGCTCTTCTTCCTTCGCCCTGCTACTTCCCCAAATCATGCCCAAGATCACTTAGGAGGTCCTTCCTAATCTCTGCAAGCCTCCTGCTGCTTTTGTTTCATTTCCTATTTGTTGGGATAGACCCTCCTTGAGCTTGGAGGAGGTGACCTTTTAATATCCACCAGCTCTCCTACACCCCCTCTTCTCTTCAGTGCTGCATCCCATGGGATTTTTCCATGCAAATCTCCGAAGCAGCTGAAGTCTTCCCTCCTCAAGTTCAGGGTTGCGGTCCTGCTTTTTGCTCTGCTCCTTCCACTTAGGATCCTGAACTGCATCAATTCATAGTCAGTGCAGCCAAGTCTGCCTCCAGCTTTCACATCCACACAGAGTTCTGCCTTGTTTCTAAGTATCAGGTCCAGTAGAGCACCCTTCCTTGTGGGTCCTTGATCATCTATATCAGGAAGTTGTCATCAACGCACTCAAGAAATCTCCTTGAGCCATACTGTAGCACCCTTTCAAAAGATGTGGTGCTTAATGTTCTCCAAGGACCACGGCCTGTGAGTGTAAGGCTTCTTCCAGTTATTTGAAGGCAGCCTCATCTGTATCTTCCCAATCAGAAAGTCAGTAACAGATACCCACTGCACCACCACCCATGTCCTTCTGCCCACCAATCTTCACCCATAAAGTCTTGGCTGAGTCCTGACCAGTCCCAAGACAGACCCTCATGCATAACAGCTGTTCTCTCACAGAGAGCAATTCCCTTTCCTTGCCTTCCCAGCCTGTCCTACTTACAAAAGCTGTACCTTGCTATTATAGCACTCCGTCATGTAAGCCATGCCAGCATGCCTCTGCAATCCCAGTGTGGTCACAGCCCTGTAACTGCACACAAACCTCTAACTCTTCCCTTTGGTCTCAAGCAAATGTGCGGCATAACTTAAGTTCTGCCTACCTTCCCAAGAAGTTGCAAGACACTGCCCTATAAGCCACCAAGTGCAACAAGCATGCTAATAACTCAATGACTTCCGCCTAATTACACAAGAAATATTCCCTTTCACCAGCTATTAGCTCAGCCAGAAACATATCAATAAAGAGAATTAGCATGGTACAGTACTGGTGGTTGCTAGGATCTATAAATAGAGGAACCTGACAAGTTTCAGAAGGGAAAAAAAGAGGCAATAAGACGAAATGATGACATGAAGAAAGATGAGACCTAAAGCTCAGCAAAAAAGTGATAACATAAAATATACCCCACAGTCAGATATGAGTATGTGTGAGGAAAACAGATAAAATATTTGGTTTATGCAACAGATGTGGCAAGATGTTAAAATAGTTAGGGAAGTATTCTTCCTCCTTCTAACAAACAAAAAAGAATCGTACAGATTTGGATGGGTGTTTGTATGTGCCTCTGGTGGAAGAGAATCAGAAAATCATGGCGTGTGAGAAGAGCTTCTGTTGCCCTCTGCAACAGCAGACCACTTTTTCCTCCAAAGAACACTGAAGACAATGGATTAAAAGACAAAATAAAAATTGTGAACTTAAACAGGATAGCTAGATTCTTCTCTCACAGCAGATGGTGAATGGGTTATAAATAACCTCTCTTCGACATGCAATTTTAATTAAAATTAAAAAAAAAAGATAAAACTTGTGTTTGATTGTTACAGTCTACAGTATTATTTAATTGTACCCTCTTATTGTCCAATGCCTGGTGTCAGCTCCAGGCAGCTTGCCTAGGAAATGGCTGATGCACAGCATGACTAGCTGTACATCAGAAGACTTTTCTCAAAATAGAAAGTTTAGCTTTGCTTATCAAAATTTTTCCCCTCTCACTTCCAAGGTTATGCTTAGGCTGCAGTTTATGCTGCAATCATCGCATCGCTCTCATGACCACTGTCACATGGACTGGTAATAATCTGGCATAAGCAGAAGGCTGCTCAGTATAGACCAACCGTGCACAGGTGCCTGCCTTGCTACTTGGGAGCATTCTGGAACCTATGCTAAGTCCCTGGTGCTGTAGAAATATCCTGCCATGCCTACCCATACTGGTTTGCCAGCAAGATCCAAGTTAACCTGAAATAAGCTAGTCTAAATCTATCTTGGGAACCCCAGGAAATACACATCTATGTGGGCTGGGGGGGTCGTCTTTGCCTCTCAGCAGCTACTGAGCTTCGCTACCCCTGTTATTTTCATAGCAGCTGCTACAAAGGTAGCACCTTGGCAGCACATCCCCACAGCTCTACTACTAATCTGCAAGGCATTTTCTATGCAGTCTATGTGCTTCCTTAGGTGGTCTTCAAGGGTTTGAGGTGGAGAAAGGCATCCTGCTGCAGCAGGGGCTCCACAGCTTTCCTCTGGCTACCAGCACAGCATCTGAAGGCTCAGCACTGTGGTACCCCAGCTTCTTCCCTGTAAGAGGGGCAGCATTATCTTACTAACTTAGTTTCTAACGTGACCAACATGCAGAAATATTTTTGTAAGCCAGCCTGGAGTTCTGTACTTCAAGGCACACTGAAGTCAGCCCAGATTACTCTCAGATAATAAGCTTCCCCTTTGTGTGAGCAGCAGCCAGCACAGACCTCACATTTCTGTTCTGCAAGTACAAGTTTCAGTTAACGAGCTAAAAGATATGCTCTATTAATTATGAATAATGTACAGCCAAGGACTTACAGCTGAGCTGCCCAAGACCAGTACACACATGAAAGACCTCTCCAGCATTTACACACCATGGTGCTTATAGCCTTGCAGTAGTAAAACCCCTGAATCGTTGCCATGAGAAGACCAATTTCAGTTTCTGTTGAAGTTCACCACAGCAGTAATACAGCGGTATGGCAGACTAGAGGGAAAGGCTCCTGTTGTTTTTGAACTTTCAAGTGATCATCAGTATTGATGTTTCTTATAGATGGCACGCGCATGCATAAGGAGTTGAACTATGACTTAATGTAGCTGAATTATTTTTGTCTCTTCAGAAAAAAAAAAAGTTATTTTATTTAAGTGCAAACAATCTGTAGAGAAAAATAAGTGTAATGATACGATTAATGCCTTCCACTTCACTCTTGCCTATGTTTTCCTCCTGTTAAGTGCCACCGCCCTGCCCGTTAGAGATGAGTCACAAAGCGCCAGGCTCGCCTCGAGCGCGCACGGGGGCTGTGTCACTAGATGGAGCTCGTCACCTGCCAAAGCCACCACACATCCCAGGACTGTAAGAAAGGAGCTGGAGAACCAATGTAAATCAACAGAATTTATATTCAGACAAGCTATCTTTTTTCTTTGTTTGTTTGGGTTTTTTTTGTTTTTTTAACGGTTCCATATGTTTTTAACAATAAATCAGAGGAGATTGATAGGATGCAGGGAAAGCAAATGGAGGCACAAAGGTAAGGCTCATTCTCTCTTCTCACTCCAGTTTATGCATATAATCCCCACAGCTGACTGATCCCCATGCAAAGGAATTTATGCCTTAACTGCTTGTTTCTGAGGTTAATCTTTTCCCACTGAGGTAAATCCAAGTTATAATTCCTAGTTTATTAGATGAAAGAACTGAAATCTAGAAAGCTCAGGGCTAAATATCAAAATTTGAATCCATTTTTGAGAGCAGTTCTATCGTTGCAGTGTACACTCAATACCTTCCAAGCCTGAGCTGGAATTACAAAATGCTCAGGTCCTATGAAAATTAAACCTCAGTAGGCCACATCTCCAAACAAATGTACAAACTCCCATCAATTTCACTAGCAACCCAATGACTACAGCCTTTGAAGATACACACCCAAAGGATCTGCCCCAGCTTTATAGCTTTGCTAGTCTTGGGAAAAGACCTAGGTTTCTAGTCCTTTGCCTAAGTCAAAAAAGGACTTCTTAGTATTAACAATGGTAAATGGCTCCAGAAACAATTCCAAACTACTCAACTTAAAAAGACAAGGATATAGCACAGTAAGACATATAGAAACAAGGGACTCATCACCCCTCTAACATGTTCTTTCAGTGGGAGGGTGGAGAAAAATGCACATCTGAAAAGGGGCTTTGGTGCTATCCTGAACTGCAAAGAAACAGAAGTGCTGAGGGTAGAGAGGTCTCTAAAAGAAGACAACTCTGCTTAACAAGTTGATGCCATCAGAAAGGTTTGCAGGCAACAGCATTTAGTAGTTAATGGACAGCTTTCCAAATGCTCACGTGGCCTCACTCACAGTTTGCACGTACAAGTGTCTTACAGCTGCTTAAAGAGCAGCAGAAAGGGCACACAGTGCAAGAAGGCTGCGATATTTCTACTGCCCGTGGCAGCAAAACAATCCCCAAATGTCTAACCCATGGCACTTGAGACATAGGTGACCCTTCTCAAAATCTGACAGCCAGATCAGAGATGATCTTTCAGATAGAACCGGCTTAAGCAAACAGGAGAAGAAAGGTGAACAAAACCCCAGAATCATGCCATAGTGGACTCTTCATTTGATCCAGTAAGTCTGCTCACAGTACCCTGTGCCTAAGAGCAACCAAAACAAACAGTCCTGATGCAGGTACAAAGGAAAGTCACTATCAGCAAACACAGAGGAATCTGTGTATGCTGAGAAACATCTTCCAAGTCCCTAGGATGGAAAGGCTCACCTAAAAATTAAATGAGTGCAAGTCTTATATCTCCCCCATGTATATTCTATTCTATGAAGAGAAAATTATAACCTAATCCTAGATGCACTTTTATCCAGATGAATTTTCTATTAAAGAGCTGCAGTTAAACTCTTTGCCTTGATACTATCTTGCAGTAATGAGTTTCACTGCTTAGTTATGAAACACGACAACAGTATTTTATTTTATCAATTACTGTTGAATCTGCTGCCTTTCATTTTTAGTTCCATGTTTTGGGTTCTTCTATTGCTTCAAGAGAAAAACAGCACCCCATGCAACTTCGCAGAACCATTTACTACTTTGAGTAGCTCTGTCACTGTCTGCCACTTGCACCCTATCTAATTGATATATTCTCAGTCTCTCCTAAGAGTATAACATTGTTGCCAACCTTTTACCATCACTTGTTTCTGAAAGACAAGATTATCATGCCACAAGGAATTTTCCTATTGTAGCTAAGTTTTACTTGAACAGGTAAATATATTTAGAAGCACAAAATACTGAAGATGAAAAAGAGGAAGACTGGTTGCGTCAAATAGAAGGCAATGCCTCACTGGAAAGTATATGAGCAGTGAGTAAAAAACTACAATGAAGCATTTAGCGTAGTGAGTCTGTATCATATATACAGTTAGCAAACAAGCTCTAATCCATTTAATGGAGTATTCTATTGTTGACCGTGATCATTGCCAGAGGCAATAGCATAGCTATAGGAAGAGCAAGAGCAGCACACTGTTCTCTACATCAGGTCTCTTTCCAACATTTTCGTTGTTAGAGGTTGACTATGAAATATGAAGCATAATACTCCCCTCAAACCTCTATGATAAACAGTGAAATTAAATGTAATCATCTATACAGAAGATTGATGATTTCGAACCTCAATAAATTCTCAACCTGAATTATTACAATAGCTTAATCAATTGTTTGAAAATATTTTTTTATTATTAATAATTTTTCATTTCCTATCCTTCCATTTTTACGAGGATTTTGTTAGGGTTTTTACTGGGTTGTAAACCTACATTTCCTGCATCATTCATTATTTTAAATACTTTGGTCCTTGCTTACTTTCTGCTGAAAAACAGTTAGTCTTAAAATTTAAAAAGCTTTTCACATCCTATCTTCACACAGTTCTACAATATGAAATGTCTTGCTTTAGCTAGAAACATAATCTCAGGTCTTCAGAAACTAAGTATTTGTAGAAGCAAGTAAGTCCATAGAAACTAGAGGTGTCAAGTAGCTCTAAAATTACAGAGAATACTCTCCTCTCAAAGTAAGAATTCACAGCGGAAATTTGTTCTTCTGCAACTAACTAGAACAAAGAAACTAGCCTTTAAAAAAATAATGAAAAGGAATATTATGCTTTTAAATGCCTTGCATGTGCCAGACCCTGCGAGTTTTAACATCGAAGCCTGAATTGCTGTGCATATTTGTACCTAATAACTAGATGGAGACTTCAAGTGGATTTTGCCCCTACCTTTTCTCTTCCCATGTTTAAACAGAAACCTGTAAAGCTCTTCCAAAGAGCAATTCTGATTACTCCGGCCTCCAATGGATCTTTTTCCCTTTCCATTTCTTATCCTCAAGGGGAATAAAGGGCAGAGAATAAAAAGGCCTTTCTTGTCTTTTGTTTCAATTGGAAAAAACATTAAAAAGAGACCGTGGAGTGCTGTGAAATGGAGAGAAAAATAAATAAATAAAAATTGAAGAGAGGCAGTAAAAAAACCCTGCAGCTCTGTTGGCAACTATCCAGCATTAACACATTCAGGAACTAGGAAAATTAAAAATTAAGTAATATTTGGGTATTACTGCTTTTTAGCCTATTGTTTTCTTTCTCCAATAGCCTTTTGCCTCACTTTATTCCAGAGGCACAAGAGGGGGAAAATCCATTCTGTAAGTCACCAGACGATTTCTAGACTAAGTTCTCAGCCCTCAGCCTGCATCCGGAGTTGCATTTGACAGCTCGCCACCGCTACACATTAAGATCTCTAGTAGCAAAGAGCACAGGGAGGAGTCCCTGACCAACTCACCCTGCAGCACGTTACTCCTCTTTCAGAAAACAGATCCATTTAGATGAGAAGGACACTATAAACTCAACTACTTGAAACCTAAGCTACAAGTCTAGGTAAAAGCTTTATTTCCATCTCCAAGACAACTACATTCACCCTGAACAGGTATCACTAGTCATCTAAATGAATATCAAAGCAGTTATACTTCATTGGTTAAATAAAATACATTTCACATACTACTGAACTCCATCCAACTCCTAAGTGAAGCATAATGCAACACTGTAGCACAAGATAGCAAGTAAAGGTTGTTACTAAGGGTAGGTGAAGAAGGAAAACTTCTAAGTTTGGAAATAAGTGATACCACTTACTGTTCCCATCCTCAACAAATTCCAGTGAACAGAGCCAGCTTTGCTTTCTCAAGCGACACAGGTAGCTATTGAATCAGAGAACAGCCACACAGTGTATCAGCATCACAACAGCACTGTTGTTTCAAGTATACACCTTATGAAATCATATTAAAAATATCATTAAAAATACAAGGTGGTTTTACTACCCAGGTATCTGCAGTATCCTCAACAACCATGTGCTCATCTCCGCAGCAATTAGCCCTACTAATATTTATCTCCCCATCCTGGTTGCCAGGTCCAGGCAATTTTACTTAGCACAAACATACAGGTGCCTAAGCACGTGTCTTGCAGTGCTTGGAATACATTAACATTAACCGAGATACCTGCACAAGTCTGGGCACTATGACAAAGAACGTGAGGGAAAGTCACACTGTTCTGCAGCACCAACACAGGCCAAGCAGGCTACCAAAGGATATCTAAACTGACACTGTACTCTGCTCTACAGTCAGTTGAATACCAGCCCTACTCAGCTCTACACCAGCCCAACAGTTTGGAGGGGCTGGAGACAGCCTGCACCCCCTCTACGGCTCCAGCTGGCAGCACGCTTCCAACAGGGCACAGTGAGAAAAATGCTGCTGCCTGGTGAGGGTGACCATGCTTTGGGAAAGCAGCTCACGCACAGGGACAGTCTAAGGAGACCACTAGTGTCAACTTGCTGTTGAGAGAGGGAACCTATGAAGAGCGAGGGGATCCTCTCATCCATACTCATTCTGGGAAAGTACCATCCCAGCAACAGGTTCCAACACATGTAATAGCTGGGGCCCAGGACAATGGCCTAGGGCTGAAAGAGACAAATTCTCATCCAGGCCACCACTCCAGACCTGGGGACATAATTTAACTTGATGGTAGTACAAAGGGTTTTAGCACTAGTAGATGAAACACCAAAAATCTCCACATGTTCTCCGACAGCTGAACAGAAAGCAGTCAGCCACAGCAGCAGCTTTCACCAGCAGCCCTACAATTCACAAGAGATGCAAGTCTTGAAGATCTCAGCCATGCTCACAGACTACCCAGTCTAACAAGATCACAACTCCAGTAGGAAGACCTATAGACAATTTAATGGGTAAAAACATGCAGGTTCCCCCTCTGAATGACTGGCTTGGAAGCAATCACAGTGAATTTCAATACTGCCACACACACACACTCAGAATAAGACTTACAAAACCTCAGGCCAAATTAGTGCATCTGGTCCAACTCACACCTTCGGTATCCTAGTAGAATTCACTATTTTTCTACAGGAATTCCTATATCTGTTTTTGAAGAGTTGATAGCCATTTTATGTTGTTGGTGTGTTGGGGTTTTTTCAAACATAAATCACTTTTGCCAGACAAAATGTGAAATAAATTCTAGTTTTTGCAGGACCAGTCTGAAAACAAGCACAAGCCTATCACATTTCAGTCCTTCCACTTCTATCTTAAATTCCTCATCTCTTCTTTGAAGTCTGATCTGGTGAGTTCACTACTCCAGAACAAGTATTAAGATTCACTAAATGTTCCTGCCTGCAACATGGATTCTCCATTCCATCCAGTTCTCCAAGCACAGCATTTTGTTCACAACCATCTACTGAAGAGTTCACCTTGAGTTGAGAGATCACTGCATGCATGGGTAACATCAAAAGCTACTTAAATGATAACAGGACTGGTCAACTTGGTAGACAGGAATCTACCCAAATGGGTACATACTAACCATCATGAGGAGCCAAGGATGGACTGTACACTATTGTTCTCCTCACGAAGAAGAGCAGTGCTGTAAGAAACAAAGTCTTCAAGTCTTTTACGTGTCTCAGGAGGACTAATTCCTACGCCTCTAGGATCCCAGAACCAGGACATGCTTCTAACAACATCCAGGCTAAGAAAGGAAAGGCATCAACTCAAGTTTACTATCTCAACTTACAGAACATGCCCTCACAGGCTAAAATTCAGATGACTGTGCGACACCACCTAGTGCAGAAGCAGATATTAACAGGAATTTACCTGTAAAGATTTAATTGCTGATGGACCATAGACTGAAATCTCCTCATAGTACACTGCCCTGTTAAGCTGCTCTGGCTTGTTCAAAATATTAATTTGCTGTGTTGTTTTTCTGTTATTCTGATTTCAAATTAATAAACAGCTCTAGGGGCCTTTGGGTTCTGTACTAGCAGTTAAAAAGATAAAATACAATTAAAAATAAACAAATGACAAGAGGAGCTTTTCTTTTTTCCCAATGCAACTTAAACCAAACAGAAGCAAGAAAGGAGTAATACACTGAAATCTCCTCTCCCGTATCTGGAAGAAAATCAGACATTGTCTAAACACCTAAACGCTTCCTAAAGAGACATACAACAGCATGCCTAGGAAAATCATGGGACGATACCAATGCAGGCATAGAGAAGATTTTCCTAGACAGATATACATCTCCCACATCTGTGTAGCATACAGATCCTCAACGTATCACCAACCAAGTAGGCACAAAAACACTGGAAAATGTCACAACCAGTGGTCTGCACCTCCCATAAACAGAGCTATATGACAGCACACGTCTTGGCTCTGCACTAACTTCCATGTGTCTCCACCAAACTCCATTTCATGGTGAAAATATCCCTTCGACCTACACCTCCCCTCGATCTCTGCAAGCATTTCACGTAGACTTTGACTGAAAGTTAAAAGATATTTCCACGGAAAAGCAGCTTTGGTGAAGAGAAGCCTGATGTGAACCTCCAAGAGTAGGGTGGGAAGCAGGGTGAGCCGGCCATATAAAGCAAACATGCTCACCATTTCCTTGGTAAGGATCCACAGCAAGGCAGAGACTGTCACTGTGTGACCTTGAGGTACTGCTGATCTGTTATTTCTAGTCAACTAGCCATAAAGAAAAAAAAATAAATGGTCATATGGATTAGGCAGTGCATTGAGACACAAGTATGGGCCAGGCTCTTTTCTAAGCTCTTCCTCAGCTTCCCTTTAAAACTCCATCTGTTGATCTTTAATCTAGGATCTGAGACAATATTCTCTGTCCTATAAAGTAGCATAATATTAAATGCATCAGACAGAAATGTGTCAAAAATATGGTATCAGACAAACGCATCAGAAATAACAGCAAAACCCGTGTGACTGAAGCAGGAGACAGTCCCCATTGTTCAAGTACCAATCTGAGCGCTGCTCTATGCAGATGGCCTCTGCATGTTTTAGATGGCTGAGCAGAGCCTAAAGGCTGCTGAAAGTTTTTACTTCTGTAAACATAGCTCTGGTCTCATGCTCAGATGACAGCAACATCGAACAGACAACAAAAACACAGCTAGATAAAATTAGTCTGTAAAGTCGCAGCAACCCTCAGTGATTAGAGCCATTAGGACAGTAAGCATATTCGACCTCTACTCTGTTCTCCATGATTTACACATCTACAGTAAATTTTGCCTTAGGCAGTTGTTTGATATAAATTTAATCAACAAGCACTGGCAAATTCTTTTCAGTAACCAAAAGACACGGACATCTCCTATAAATATGAGAAGGTAGTGTTTGTGGAAAGCAGAGCAATGAACCACAGGAGAGAAGCTTTGCTTGCAGATGAGGTGTGCAACAGAATAATTAAGAAAAAAGTACCACTTCATCTCAGGTTTTTTTTGCTGAATTAGAACAAACATTACTTTAAAAAAAAAAAAAAATAAAGTAATACAAATCAGTCCCTGTTTTACATAAACTCCAGGACAGAAAGCTGCAGCGTCAGGGAAGCACAAGCACCACCAACCATGTTCTGTGCAAAATCCATAACTCCCAATGAGTCTTTACATAACTTGAGAGATATGCACAGGAAAAGGCTGAAGTTACTTCATAAGTAAGAGTACTCAATGCTTCTTTCTTCCTCTAACAGAAGACAACAATAGAAGTATGCCTCAGACCTCAAGGTCACATGCTAGGAACTGTACTTACATGTAAGCATTCCTCCTCTTAATATCCATTTGCAATTAAAGATAAAGGTCTTCCACTTTTAACCTTGTGACAAAAGACACTAAAGAAAGAGGATAGAGCACCTATGCCTCTTCCACCATGACCTTTGACAGAAAGATCTTCAGTATCCCAAGACTCCATGACCAGAAGCTTGGAACAAGGAAAACTACCTCAAGGAACTGGGTTAGGGAACAATTAAAGAAACAGGACATACACAAGCCCATGGACCTGATGGGATAAACATGAGAGCTAAGGGAGCTGGCCTGAGGCCATCACATTGGCACTCTCAACTATCTTTGAAAGGCCATGGTGATTTGAATAGATTTCTGAAAATGGGAAGGGAGCAAATGACACTCCCACCCTCATGCTGGTCAAGAAGAATAATCCAGGGAGGTACAGAGCAGTCAGCCTCACCTCAGTCCCCAGGCAGGTGATGGAGCAAAAACCTTCTGCAAATTAGAAGTAGTCAGCATGGAGTTATTAAGGGTAATTCATGACTGACCAAACCCGACAGCCTTCTACAGGTAGGTGACTAGCTCAGTGGGCCACGGGAAAGCAGTGGATGTTATTTACCTTGATGTAGTAAGGATTTTGACACCATCTCTCACATCATCCTCATTGGCAAGCTGACAAAGTAAGGTTAGGTAAGTGCACAGGGAAGCGGGCTTAAAACCTGGATGAATGATTGGGTCCAGTCAGTTGTGATCAGCAGCAGAGTCAGTCTGAAAACAGGTCACTATGATGCACCCAGGGGCTTGGTACTGGGCCAGTCCTGTTCAACATCTGCATTAATGACTCCGATAAAGGCACAAAGAGCACCCTCAGCAAGGTCACAGAGGAGGAGAGGCTCATACACCAGACAGGTGTGCTGCAGTTCAGAGGGATGCAGACAGGCTGGCCAAGTGGGCTGACAGGAACCTCATGATGTTCACCAGCTGGAAATGCAGTTCTGCACCTGAGGAGGAATAACCCTAGGCACCAGTAGTTGCTTTCCAGCTGGTTGGCCTCAGCAGCTTGTCTGAAAAGGACCTGGGGGTCCTGATGGACACCAAGCAGAACATGAGCCAGCAACATGCTTTGGTGACAGAGAAGGCCTCCTGGGCTGCATGAGGGAGAACGTTGCCACCATCGATGGAGGTGAACCTTCCCCTCTGCTCAGCACCGAGGAAGCCACACCTGGAGTGCTGTGTCCAGTGCTGAGCTCCCCAGTATGAGGAAGATACAGATTTACAGGAATGAGCCCAGCATAAGGCCATGAAGATGATGGGACTGGAGAGCATCTTTCACGAGATAAGAAGCTGAGAGAACTGGGACTGTTCAGCCTGGAGAAGACAGGGCAATCTTATTAATGTGTTAAATATCTGATAGGAAGGAGTAAAGACGACTGAGCAGTGCCCAGAGAAAGGATGAGACACAATGGGCGTAAACTGAAACTCCATTTGAAAAAAAAAGAAAGAATGAAAAGCCAAGTTAAAAAACAAACAAACAAACAAACAAACAAACAAAAAACCCCACAAAACTTCAGTGTTTTGCTGTGAGGATGTTCAAACACAGGAATAAGTTGCCCAAAAAACTTGTAGTCTGCACCTTTGGAGACATTCCAAACCCAAATGGACATGGTCTTGGGCAACCTGCTCCAGCTGACCCTGCCTGAGTAGGGAGATGCCAATGTCCCTTCCAACCCCAAATAGCATGTGATTTTGCCAGTTACTTTTAGTTATCATGATTTTTTGGATTAAAAAATAAATTAAAAAGGTGACCAAGCCTTTGACAATGTATATTTTCATGCATTTCAGTGGAACTGGCTCTCCAACAAAGCATATGCTCCTACCAGTACATTTCTTCCTCTGAGATGCAGTTAAAGATAATAACTTAGAATTGATGTCTCTACAAAGCCAAAAGTAAAACACTGCTTACAAAAGACATTTTAAAGGAACCTTGTGTCTGGGAGAACAGATTGTATTCTATAGTCAGTGGTTTAACAGCTAGTTTGCTGCCCAGTAGATCTGTAACTACCATTTTCCTTCTTTGATTATGTTATTCTTACTAAGACGACTACTCTTACTGAAATCCCAGTTTTTTCTAATGCAGCCAGAACACCCTACGTTCTCAGCAATGCACCATCCCACACATACAAGCCAAGGATTTGCATTTCTTATTTTATATTTATGTTCACAGGTTTTCTGGCATTGGGTTTTGTTTGTTTGGAATTTGGTTGTTTTGCTTTTTTAAGAGAAATTAAGTTTCTGGATCATATATGAAATGGCAGTGACCGACTGGATTAAAAGCATTCTGCTTTTCTAGTCTCTGATAACTAGCAAGGAATGGCCAAAGCAGAGGTCAGAACTTTTTGAGTGAAATAAATACAGAAAATGGCTTAAAATCTTTGCAGGATCCAACAGGCTTCCATTCACCTGTAAGTACTGTCAAGTCCACAGGCAAATTACACTGGATGTACCCCTCCTGTCTTTCAAATGTTTGTCATGAGAATGGGGAAGGAGAGGAATTCACCTTACCTTTTTCAGAAGCACTGTCTGCTCATGTTTTTCAATAGCATTTCATATGGAGTTATTGAAGTTGTCACCATGGAATATTACTGAACACATACCTTTGGCATGCATATGTCCGTTCCTCTGTCACCTAGTACAGATCAGCTTCAGGAATAAAGGGCACCAGGCATAGGACTTCTAACCAAAGTAGAGAAAGTACTGGAAAGCTCATTCAACAAAAATGGACAGGAACCAGAGTAAAATGAGATTTTATTGGGAGGCCACGCCCACAGATATCCAGCACAAACCACCTTTCTCTTAAAGGACGCATTCTATCCCATCATAAGCTTGTACTTCCTCCAAGCATGGCTTACCAAAACAACCTCAGCTGCTGGGAGCTTTCCTGCTTTTTTAATTTCTTTTTCGTTTCTTTAAAGTGAAAACAAAAGAAATACAAGCTACCCAGACATGCAAGACAACTTAATTCACAGCAGCACAAGCTGCATCACTTAGTCAAAGGAACGTTCTAAACACCTGTTTATGAGCAAAACCAGTTATAAAAACAGCTGTAAGCAGCAAACAGGAGCTAACAACAACAATTTCCCATCTTTTTCCAGGCATATAATGACATTTAAATCACATAGCATCACAGAAGAATTGTATAGAGCTGATGGTAATTGACGTAATTACTTGTATGCATTTCTCCACTACATCGTGTTGTGCTGTAAACCCAAGCATGTTAAAAGCAAACAGAGCTTTTGAAATCCTAAAGCAATAGTAAGACAATCCCTGCTGGATCCTTTTAACCTGTAGATGGAAAGAAAATAAGTACTTCAAAGTTTTAAAACTTCAAATACATAATTTAAACCTCAGACAGACACTGAAACAATTAAAACTTCACAAGTTCCTTTTGGTTAAATGGGTTCATATCAGAGCGGAGATGAGATACAAACAGGTAATGAATGCTTATGTGATTAAAGATGAAAACAAAAAAATGAAACCACTAGGGAAAATATGCATAGTCATATTTTTCTCTTTCTTCCAGAAACAGTAAAATCCTTCACCTGCAGATCTTTGATGGGCCAGAGCAGGGAAAAAACACATTCGTGAATATGAATCACAGGAAACACTCTTCCCTTGAGTATACATTAGCAAAAACATAAGGGAAGCAATGAATAACAACATGCTAAAGGTATTCTCTCAGAGAGGATTGCTGTTTAGGAAGACTCCAAGACTCCTAACCGAAGACAGCTTTTACTAATAGATCTTTGGATGCTATCTATCTGCCATATACAGGGACCTCGTACTTCTGTTCCACAGTGGGAAGAGGAAAACAGCTTTGCAGTGAAAAGCATCTCTATAGTTTCATACACATCTGTGGGTAAACTGTAAGACCATATGGAAAAAATCCAGTTCAGTTTGATCACGCTTACAAATATAGTTAAAAAATAACGTCTTCATGAAGAACTTCACGGGGGAAAAAAACCCGTCTCACATATAATAAATATATAATCTAGAACTCAGCAGGTTAGGTAGTGATCTAAGTCAGAGGATCATTATCAATGGAGTGTCTTATATTAGAGGCACAGAATCCTCCATACACAAAGAAAGCAGGTTCCAAAGCTATCGCTCCTTCCATACACCTAAACTTTCCAACAAACAACACACAAAAGATTTCTTTTTGACTCTTCATTTGAGAGCTTTTTCTGATTAAAAATAAGTGGCATTGGGGAAAATCCTAATGGCCCAGACTGTAACAGAAACCCCCTAAAAAACCCAGCACCCACACACATACATTTCAGTTTGGCACAACCTTCACCAATATTCCAAAAAAATGTGAAAGATGCAGTGACTATTTCCAGAGCCATGACTGTTGACAGATGGAAAGCGTCTCACAAGTATTTTTTAAAGATTAAGACAATTGGGTATTTGATTGTTCTACATAGCTCAACCTGAGCTATTTAATGTATCTTATTACCTCTAAGTAATTAATCCTTCATCCTGGTTCTCTACATTAGCAATTTATTGGGATGGCACACAGGCTGAGATAACTTTAGTATATCAGGTGGTATTTCAACAGCTAAGCAAATAACACATTCTCTGTACACTTGTAAAACAGCCTTTCTATTAAGCACAAACAGAGGAAACCCAAGTGATGTCAAAGAGGCACTAATGGGGCACTATTTTTTCTCCCCAAGCAAAGTACCTGGTCCTCAGAAAGAAGGGAAGCAGGCCACAAGCCTCTAAAAACCTTTGCAAGTTCTGGTCCCACGTTACATGCATACAGCTACAGAAATAACTCCAAGAAATCATGAAAGGCTGTAAACTAGTGGATTATAATGAGGGATTAAGTGGTGTGGTGGGAAGACATATAGAACAGACATGCTTAAACACTTACCTTAAATTGCACCTTAATTTAGCTGTTATACTGTCCCTGGATCAAGTCAGCACATATTGCAAGATAAGCTAATTGGAAATGAGGAAATAATGGGCATTTGCTTAAACTATGTCTTCCCCCAAAACAAGTCAAAAGAGCACATTTTCCTTTGCAGGATGATCCTAACAACGTGCATGGGTTCCCCCAAATTAAAAAATGTTTACTTTCCAAGATGACCTACCTCCTTAAGACATTTCTGAAGTACTTTCAACCCTGTAGTGTAACGATAGCTCATGTTTCCCACTTAGTGTTCCATCTAGCAGAAGTCTGAAGTATATCTTAATCTGATGTATTAGTCAAAATCAGGTTTCACCACTCAGCACTTGAGCAGATGAATCCCAAAATTCAAAATCATTATTTCCATCTGCCTCAGTCTTAATTTCTCATGACAGCTATTATGCTAGTGAAATAAGCTAATCTCCACCATTAATATCTTGGTTATCACGTGGATATTTACAGTGAAGAAGCTCTGTTTATTTTAATGCAGAGTTAATTTGCATATGCATTGCACCTTCTGTTCAAAAATATGAAACTGAGATACATCAGCTCCTTCAAACATCCATTGTTCTACAGCCAGGAAAAGTACAAAAAAGATGGATTAACAGATTAACAGGCAAACTTTCTAATGCTCTGTCAAGTTTTTCATTACTTGGTTTTAAAAGGTTTGTCTGAGATGTTCCTGATTTTCAGTATTGCCAAGCACTCCATTGCTTCACTTGCATTCTTAGCGACCCAATGTTTAGCATGCGAGACTTAGAATGGTGACATTCAAA
Organism: Falco rusticolus; assembly: GCF_015220075.1. NCBI lineage: Eukaryota > Metazoa > Chordata > Aves > Falconiformes > Falconidae > Falco > Falco rusticolus. Next base: position 65,995,593 of record NC_051193.1, on the reverse strand, counting down.
ACCAGAGATCAATTTTTACCATTTTTAAATAAAATTGTTTTTCCAGACACTCTCTCAGTAAGTGAGAGGCAGAGTAAAATAAAAATTAGAAGATATGGCTCACAATTACATGACCTGTTAGCAGTAATTCTATGAACTAGAACTACATAAAAATGTAACAATATAGTAGAACTAACTACTACCTTCCCCCCCCCCAAGTATCTAAAAAAAAAAAAAGCTTTTAGGTTTTCTTGAAGCTTTCAAAAACCCCTTTGGGTAGTGAGGCAGATATTTTGTGGGCAGCAGCTTCAGCCACCGGATCTCCCATACATCCAACATTATAATCTGATGCTGTGACACTGACGTAAGAAAGATGGGCAAAAGCACAAGAAGCAGCACTCTCCAGGGTCTCTACAATTACAATATACTACTGTAGAAAAGCAAATTGCCAAAGCTGCCTGCTGTCTAATACAAAAGCAGTATAATTTGAAAAAGCCCAGTACAGGAGGTGGTTCTATCCTGCATAAGTACACTGCTGTCTTCTATTATTAAGCAGAGGCTCCACAGACCTCAGACCAAATCGTAAAAACATGACCAACAACGTTTGCAATGCTCTCTCATATAAAAGCATCACACAAGTTCAGGAAATCATAACTCAAAATCTCGAGGCTACATATACTTTGATATTCATAATTTTAAACTACTCCCAGAATTTCATGATACAGATGAAACAGTAATGCCATCAGAAAATTCAGTAAGACTATAAATAAAACCACAGCAGACACAGTGTGTTCTTCTACCACTAGTTATGCCTGAATACACACACACAAAGGCCAAGATATGCTCCATTTAAACTGCAAATGGACTGATCGAAGCACGGACCTTTAATTTCATGCTTTTTCCTCAAAAGTAAACCAAAATATCATGAAGATGATAATCTCAAATCCTCAGGCTTTTTCCACTCTAGTGTTACAGAGTTTTCCTCGGTAAAGTAACCAACTCTCTTTACAGTTCCAATTTCACACTGGCCAGCTGCAGGACAGATTTTGGCTGACAAAGCAGCCCCCCTTCCTTTCTGCATGACACGAACGTGAGTGAAACCCTCAGCCTTACAGAAGCCCTTCAACTCTCACTCAGCAAGATCAATGCATGATACTCTTCTGTGCTTTGAAGAAGCTCATGTTGGTGTTATACCTCTCACACGGCAACCGAAAATCCAGTGTCCAGGAGGGAAGTGTCCATAGCATCTCTACAGGGACAGGATGATCCTTTTCATTATCTGCCTTTTCAATAAGAAGTTACATTGCTGTAAAGATAATCAATCTAGAGATGTACAGTAGCGTTTGCCACAGAGTATATCAATCATGTATTACTGATACACTTCAGGGAGGGCTGCATAAAGGAAAATCAAAGTGCTTTGAAGAAAACTCCCACACACACACACCTGAAATCTTACATCAGTAGCAAGCATCTCAGCTTCAAAACTATAAATATGCTTGAAAGAAAATGAACTGAAACCAGCCTTTCTCACTTGTTTGACAAGACTCAAAATGTATCAACAGTATTTTGTAATTCTAAAAATCCTTCTTTTAGAAAAGTTCAAATAAACATTAATGAAAAAATAACCATCTCCATTTTACAGAACAGGAAAAATGAAAAGTCTTAAGTGCATGTAAATTATCGAGTGTTGCCCAAGCCAAACAGAACTCAGCAGCTTTGCTTTCTGACCTTTTGCCCCAATCATCAGAAATGTATGCATTCCTCTCTTACAAGTCTGCAGTTCTGAGTCCTCCCATATGACTGCTCTACAGAAAGAGCAAACGGGTACCAGGAACTTGTATTTTCCAAAGAAACAAGGATTTTACTTCTGCATCTAGGGAACAGGTCCACAGAGCAACAAGCACTAATTGTGGATTGTTTACCAAGAATGACAACTGGTGAGTTACATGAATGCTTAGATGAAAACATAGTACAGTTGGGAAGCTATGTTCAGTCTCTGGAAGCTGTTTAGAAGACTGTGCACATCAGCATGGTGAACAAAAATGACAGTTCTTCATAGGGACATATCTGAAGAAAAGGGACCAAGCGGGAACAAAGGAGAAAGACAAAATTACCAAGTATAAGAAACTATCTACTGCTGAAGACTGAAACCAAAGATACTTTCAGCTACATAGGAAGACACATTCACTTGGATTAGAATGAAGAATAAGACAAAAGGACAGAAATGTATCAATCTTAGAAAAGTATCAGCAGAGATTACCTTTTTTTTTCTTTTGGTGTCTCTGTGTGTGTGTGTGTGTAAGAGGACCTGGGCATGGCATTACAGTAAAAGCTGTCGCATAGTTTGTGGCGCATAGTCAGTGGGTGGTGGCAAGACAAGAACACTACCTGTTTAAGTGTGTCAGCACTGCGCATCAGTTGAGTTCTTTGCACACTGAGAAGTACCAAATAGTAGTTAGTATTAAAAAAAAAAAAAAAAAAAAAAAAAAAAAGAAGAAGAAGAATGAAAGATTGAATACGGACACTGCAAAAGTCATGAGAATTACTGAGCATGAATAACTATGACAAAGAAGTTCCAAGTGGCAGAAGTTGTACCACATGATAATGTAACCCACCTTGGAGGAGACAAAACCTGAAAACAATTAAAGCACAGATGAAGAAGCCAATTACCTGGAATTCCTTAAGCGTTCAGATACAGGCAGACCCCTCCAACATTGTTCCCCAGCTACACTTGCCAAAGTCAATGCCTTGCAAAATGCTCATTCTCACTGGTACTAGTTGTGTTCAAAACGGAACTGGAGACTGCAAGCATATACAGTACCAGCTAGATCACAGAGTATTACAGGATGACAGTGAAATAGCACCCAGCAGAACTCCTCCTAAGTCTCTACTAAAAGAGCGACCATTACAGAACAGTAGAAATAAGAGTGTATTGAACTCCTGTTTATAACAGGAAAGTTGAGAGGTTTTCCCCTCTAATTGTTTTTGTTTCTCCAGAGATGGACATTCACCATCTGCAAAATGCTTAGCAAACTAACTTTGCTGAATTACTGTGTGGGGAGGGGTGGCAGAATGTCGAGACTTAACAGATTTTCCAAATAAAGCAAAACTGGTTTTGAGTACCAGATATATTGTCAACAATGCAATAAGGTTGGAAAAAAATGCTCATACTTCATGTAAGACCATCCTATTCTTCAGCTTTTCACCTTTACTGGGTTTGGGAATGGTTACCTCCAGTTGACAGTGATTGTTCTTCCTTTATCAGACCCAGAAAGGATGTTTACTCCTGCAGCTCTGTTTAGCACATCTATTACCTTCATTTTCAATTCATCATGGTCATTCAGCCATTCAAATCTCCCACTAGAGAAGCGCATTTTAACACCAAAGCATTCACCTAGTGTCTGTTAAATTTTGCACTGTCCACCAAACCAGCAGCTTGTATCTGCCTGCATCCCTAATCTATCGTATTGCACCCCACAGAGGTATCATGCAATCATTTGGGGAATTTTCTGGTATCAATGGGAAAGAACTGGCTGATCAGACAGAGGCTTGGAAGAAGCAATACCATGTCTGCAAATACTGGGAAAACTGGGAAGATCTGAGGATCACTTGTATATAGCTGATGTAGCTTGTGTCTCAGATGAGAGGTGCCTCAAGTGAATGAGAAGAGTGTGCTAGCTACAAAACAAGATGTTGCCACTACAAAGAACTGTTCAGTTACTAATTACCACGGTGCTGACAGCAGACAGCTCCCATTTGGTTTAGATAAACAAAACCATTTGGTTTATATAAACATCAGCTAAAGGAAGCTTGTATTCCATATCCCAAAACATTCCATATTCTGAATGTGCAGGGAGAAAACTGTGTCAAAAAATATAAGCATAAAATAAAGCTAGTAAAGTCTCAACAACATTTTAGAGAAGGAATAAGCTAGGCCTAACAGCCAAAGCAACAAAATTACTATGCATAAACACCCCCCCTATGATTCCAACCTTTATTTTCAGCAACTTCTGCTCTAAATATAAAATCCAACATGCATCAGCTTTAGTAAAATGCCCACAGGAAAAACTAATTTAAACTTTTCCTTCTCTCCATTCAGTTTGGCAGTAGGCACGTGGCTATATTCCTTCTCCGTTGCCTGAAAAGGGGGATAAGACATAGAAGTACCATGAGGGTCTCACTCTTCTGCAAAGAGCCTGTGCAGGCCAAGAGACTAGTGCAGCGGTACAGAAGACTCCTATCCCCCCTGCACACATCCACATTGCCATAACAGGGAGCATAACGCCAAGCCCGTCAATCCTGCACCTTCAGCAAACACCCTCTCATTGTAAGGAATCTTGATTTAAAGAAAACTAAAACTAATGTAGCTCTGCACCTTTTGACCTCAGTTGGGCCTGACAGCACTCCACAGTAACCCATGGCACAATGCAAGAGTGGCAGCGGTACTGGTCAGTAAGTTTTGGACACTGGAACCTTTCCTACTGAAACCAGAAGTGCCAGTTCTGTGAAGGGCCATGCACTGGAGAGGACCATGGAAGCACCTAGATATCAGCTTCAAAATGAAATTCTGGACTTACAGAGGCACAAAAGTAGTGGCAGCCTAATTATATGGGCTTTTTACTTCAGCACAGAAAACTGCATTTCCAGTGCAGCTGATCCAGTTTTTGGCACAGGAGGGACTACGTTTGGATTTGTGTATGTAAATGGAACTGTTTCTCAGCTGGATGAAAGATTTGTTTGTGCTGTGTGTAACGTACAGAGAAGCATAACGATTGCATATATTATAAACCTGCTAAAAATCAAAACACTTTTTTCCAGTATTATTTATTAGAACTACAGAATATAGAAAGGTACAATCTAAAACCAACTGTTATTTTCTGTACCTGATATGTAGTGGACAAATTTTGAGAGAGAGAACTAGCATCAGTGACTGAAGCTGGATGGAGCTAATGAGTCCTGTGCCAGGCTTTAAACCCCTCTCTGCCTTGTTGGAATGAACTTGAACATAACAAGCTGACACAGCCTGACTTAAAGTACCTCCTGACAACTAGATTTGCTTCTTGCAAGACCTGAGCAGTGTCTAAACACCAGAAGGGCACACCACTCATAACCCACGATTCACTTATTTATTCACTGTTGCTGAAAGATCACAAATTATAGTTTAATACCATCAGCAGAAAGAATTAGAACCTTTCCCTCTGTCTGCAAACCCTGAACTCTGACAGAACAAGTCTGATCTCCAGATGCTTACCATTACAGGTATGCCACTGAAGTGATGTGAAAGTACAAGTGACTGAACACAGGGACTTAAGCCGACCTGCCTTTTCATCTCTGACTGCAAACCTCTCGTTAGCGAACCCACAGCAGTATTCACGTGTATCATTAATGGTGCTAAACTGTAATTAGGGCTAGCAAGTATCCAGTTCAGAGACAGCAAAAAGTACCAGGTATCTCACTCAGTGATGCTGAGTGTTCCCACCTCCCCTTCAACCAGGCTTTGCTACAGAAGCTCCCAGAACGAGTACCTGGCATGGCTCTGGGCAGGGGCAGACCAGGAGAAAAGTCCACACACACAATTTCCTACAGCTTCAGGGAACACATACAGCCACACCAGCAAAGAGACTATGATTTCCAGTTCCATATATTTCCTGACGGTATTTCTGCAGCCTTCACAGCCTTTATTATTCACCAAGGTCTTGTATCTTCGGGGTGGTAAATATCACTCATCCATTTACACATAAAATCACCAAGTTTGAAGAAGGTCAGTTTCAGATGAGCCAGGAACAGATTAATACATTTTTCAGGGCAGAATGAGTATTATGATCATATGCACTGACCTCCTGCACAACACAGGCCACAGCACTTCAGCCAGTAATTTCGACACTGAGCCCATAACTTCAGTTTCAACTAGAGCTTATCTTTTAGAGAGAAGCATTCAGTCTTGATTTAGAGACTTCAGGTGATGGGAAATCTACCATCTGAGTAGAAAAATTGTTCCATGATTAATACTCACACTGTTAAAGATGGGTTCCTTATTTTAAGTCTCAATTTGCCTAGCTGCCACTTCCAGTCATCAATCCTCATTAGACATTTTCTGCTCCCAAAAGATTAAGAAGCAGTCTACAATCAGAGATCTCTTCCACAAATAAGTACCCGTAGGCTGCCGTCAAGTCCCCTCTTAACCTTCGCTTCTGTAAACTCTGTAGAGTAAACTTCCTTAGTCTCACTACGCAAGCTATGTAATGACACTCATAAAGTAGACATCCTTAGGTAGCAAGATCTCACATCATTTTTATAGCTGCCTTCTGAACCCTTCCCAATTTACTAAGAAATGCTACATTTGATGCAAAGGACAAAAACTGAAATCCTGACATTGTTAATGGTCTCCATTGCCACATCCAAGGTAATGCCACTGCCTGAATATTCTACTACTTGTAAAGCTCAGTTTTCTCAGCTACAAAATTAGAGGAAGCATATGGCCAACTGGCTAAACAAATCTCAGCTCCTTTTCAGAAGCACTGCTTCCCAAGTAAGCAATGGTCTTTGTTCCTAGAAGCAGGAGTTTGCCACAGGCTGTATTAAGAAGTCAATCACCCAAATGAGCCCACTTCTTACTCAAGAAAAATTTAGGCTGTTTGGTTTACCCACGTCATCATTTGCCTCTCCATCACCTGTTTGGTTCACCAACACATTATAACAGCTGTGTCCTTTATCTGCTCATGACACTACACCTATCTCTTTCATGCTCTTGATCAAATATCAAAATGGGGCATGTGTCACACACACCATCCACCCTGTCATCTTTCCCCTTCCTCAACAGTGGCACTACAACAGCTATTAACCAGTACTCTAGCTTATTTTCAGTTGTCCAGGTCTTACTGGAAATCAGAACTGATGTTTTACAAATCAATCGTTTCCTCTTTAAAACATTTTTGTAAACTTTATTTGACCTCTAAGGCTTAAAACCCATATATACGTCACACACTACACATGTAGAACATTTTCTGATCATTTTCATTCCAACTGAACTATTCTGAGATCATCAGCTGGCATCTTTCCAAATACAAAGTAATGTATTTGCTGATCACCTCTGCTTTGTCTGCAGTACAAGTGATGACTAAAGATCTTCATCAATTACATTCCATACTGAAATCTTCCTTTGATTGAGTAATTAAATAAATCCTTCAGACTTTCAACTTACTCACCATAGTGAAATTTTTGGTGAGGCTTTTTGGTGTTGTTTGGGTTGGGGGGGAAGGTTTGCTGGTGATTTTTTTTTTTAAAAAAAAAAAACAAACACACTTGGTTCTTATAGCTTTCTTATTCAATTGTCTGCACTGAAGTTACCAATTTGAACTGATTCCTATTTTTTCATTCTTTCCAAAAAAGACAGACCATGCTCTGTAACTCCATTGCAGCACATTTAAGTGTCACACAGAAAGCCACAAGGACTTTTTTTAAGTTACAGTATGCATAACTAATCTCAACACTGTACTCCATCACCCTTGTATGTCCTAGCCATGTAAAATGGAGGAAACCACAAATCATTCTTACAAACATACTCCTTGAATGCAATATGAATGGCTCATGCTTTTATAACCACAAACGCCAGGTTTATTCTCTTCAGATAACTCAGCCGTTGACAAATTCAACGCTACCTGCTACCTAGTTTTCTCCAGAAAGAAATCCTTCAGCTTCCGAGTCAGAAAGAGATCTAGGAACACTAGCAATCCAAATGCTGCACAGCTACCTATGCATGTATTAAATTTTCCTCTGTAGGAGGATTTCTCCACATGCTAGCAAGTTTCAATTACATCAACCCTACTGCTGAAAAACCTTAATAATGTCAGAGGGAAAAAAAAAACAAACCCAAACCATCAGGGATACAGATCCAGTTAACAAAAGATTACCAGTCTCAAAACAAAAAACTCAAAAACTACAAGTTATTCCCATTATTTACTCAAGAGAGCTATAGAAGGTGCTTTGGTACTGGCTTCCACACCCAAAGCCACTACCATGTTTGGAATTAGACTGTTCTAGTCACAGTACATGCAGAAAATAAATAACCCTTGCTCCCCAATGACAGGAGCCCAGTTAAACTCTCAAGGAAGAACTTCCAGAACAGAAGCCCAACAGCCCCTTGTTTGCAGTAAATGGTAAAATACTGAACAAGAACAGCAGCTTACCATCAAGAAAAGGTAAGGGTAAATACAGTCCTCCTTGGTAGCAAACAGACTCACAGTGAAGTTCAAATTTAAGACAGATTTTTAAACTCAAAGAGACTTCTGAAACCAAGTTGTCTTATTTTCCCCAATATTAAAGATTTACAGTAAAATGAAAGCAATTCTGTAAAGTTTGATGGCCTGCAATATACAGGAGTTCAAGGATTCCTGCTGGCTATGCAATTTATGAATGTAGGATCACAGCCAGAAATTGTGTTTATACACTGAAGAGGAGGCGCACTCCCCTGACAGAAGACAGACAAAATCAGTGATTTCCTCCCTTCAATTCTAATGTTTAATTTCATATCTCTCTCATTTTTAGATATCTGAATGGATCCAGTAACTTTGACCTTATATTGTTAGTAGTATTTTATATTGTTCACAGCTTACAAATTCCATTTCACAGGTTGCAGAAGTCAGCATATACAGAGGGCACCTGGAGAATAAGTTTTCTTCCATAGCACTAACCAGTGAGAAATGTCCCTAAAACCATAAAGTGGGTTTCACGTCCCCATTGTATATATTCTTACTAGAAATATAAGCATGTAAATATTTCTAATGTTTCTTTGCCTCAGTATTTGTAAGGCACACTAGCTAATTATGCATTTGTTGAAAGTATTTTTGTTTATGTAGGTGCCAGAGAGCAAAAGAGCAAGATTCCTGTGTGTCTTATCCCTTAGCAGCTTCCTTCCCATTGGATTTCAGTCTCCATTTTCTGTTAGTTTCCCCTCTCCCCATGTTAACCACTGCTTCACCTGTTTCTTGTTCACCTTCTCATTCCTTCTTCCTCCTTGGCTTCCTGTATTCATACCATTTTTGTTCAACCACCTTTCTCAATACCATTTCCTTGGAGTCTTTTCACCCCCGTATATGCATGCTGCTTGGCAGAATGTGAGGACAGGGGAGAAAGGAGAATGCATCTCTTCAGAAACACTGGGAGTCAGGCAGGGAAATAATATCCACTGATGCCATGGAGTCTCTCAGCCTACTGCCTGTCCCAATGAAATGAGTAACACGTGAAAAGGAAAGAGGAAAAAGCAATTTAGACTTTGTTCTCCCAGCTCTCAGGTAGGGCTGCCTCTTCTAATATGGCCCTCTGAAATGTGTCATTTCAGCTACAGAATGAGGAAAATGTGCAAAGCATTGTCTCAGCTGTGTGCTTGAAGTAAAACGAGAAGTTTCATGTGCAGCATGACATCACAGCTCCTGGGCTGGCAGTCTGCACCATGAGATGTAAGGCTCACAGAGGTCCAAGTGCAAGCCTAGCTGTGCAGCCCTTCCACGCCAACACAGAGAAAAACCTCTCAGCTAAATAAAACGCACATAAACGGGATTGCAGACAGCAATGAGACATTCAGACAGGAAAGCAGTAGGAACCTGGTGAGCCGTAAACTGACTGGGAAATCCTTATCAATTCAGTTGAGAGCGCTGGGAGAGTAGATTCAGTTATATCCAAGACAAGCAACTATAAATAAGTTTCAGAAGTGCAGCAGTGGAGCTTACTGAAAGTAGCATTAGACAACATAAGCAAACACCAGACTTCATCTAACTAGCATCCCAGGTTATTAAACATTTCTTAAGGGTGTATCACAGGAAAAGATCAGCACAGGCTACAGCTTGGAATACAGACGATTTTAAAGCCCCACTTCCACTGCCTGTTCTGCCATTCCTCCGGCAAACCCCCTGCCTCCCAAGCGACAGCCTCAAGCCTGTCCCTGCCTTCCTGGAAGCACACAAAGAACAGCAAGATTTCCATTTTAGAAGGTAAAAAAGGGAAAAATTTAGCAAAAGCAACCTATATCCTGTCTAAACGAGAAAGCATCAACACATTCTCCTCTCAGCCTACCTTACACTACCATTTAAAATCCCCAGGGGAAAAAGGAAGGAGGAAAGGGCGCAACAGAGGAAAACACACCCAAACATCACATTCCCCACACAGCACAGCTGAGCCCACAGGGTCAGCACCCCAGGGCCAGCACCACTGACCTGCAGCCGAGCTGGGCACGGGGAAGGCGGCCAGGCCTCCCCTCACAGCAGCTCATGGCGCCCAGCCCACAGCAGCAGCACAGATCTCCTCAGCCCCAGACCACCAGGTGCCTTCAATGTCCCAGCTCCAGCTGAACACTAGCACTTCAGGGGCTGCACCTGTTGTCCCCATCCACCTCTTACTTAACAGGAGAGGGGGCCTTTTAAATGTTATACGTGCGTGGGTTTTGAAGGGCAGAAATGCAACGTGCCAACAGGCCGGGATGAGGAAAGCCTCAGTCTGCAACAGCATTGGCAATGGGACGTGCTAGGCAGGGGTGAGGTATTACTGCTGCTCAGGGCATGGCGGTGGAGAAGGAAGCCAGAATACCATGACACAGAAATTTCTAGAAGCTACTACGAGGTACCTGCAAAAGGAGTCAGCACCTGGGTGGCTGAAGACAAAAGAAGGGTGCTGTGACACAAGGGGAAAGGCCGCTGGCCGGGCAGTCCCAGGTGGATTGCATCAGGATGAGATCTCATTACTTTTCCAGCCTGAGAGGTCACACCTGTGGGTGAGGGGAATGTTCAGGCAGCTTGTGTGCTCTACCAGTATTGAGCAGGGCTGCTCTGTATCCAGTCTGGCCACGCAAATAGTACCAGTTCCCCTCTGTCCCACCTCAACATGAAGACACGTCCCCACTCACTCAGAAGAGCTACACCAGGACTGCCTTCCACCTCTCTGAGGAGACCGACTGGAGCAAGAGTTCAAGTAAACTTTCTTCATACCTTGCCAACATCCTATGTGCTAAACCATCTCCCATGCTCTTGTAGGAGACCCCATGTTTTATCCAGAACCTCAGGGAGGACCGCAGCTCCCACCAAAGCCTCCATCTGCTGAGGACGCATGTGGTGCGGGGCAGGCCAGGCAGAGCTATTTTACATTTTACAATAATGGCTTTTTTATAAAGAAGTAAAAAATGGCACTGAGATGGTCTGTAAAAAGACAGGGTCTGATGTAAAGTCACACAGGTACCAAACCCCAGCAGTACAATTCAGGACATTGCTTTTTTAGTAATACTACCAGAGGATCCAAATAATGTCATCCAAGATGGAAAGGGGATGAGCCTAGTTTTGAGCACTGGGAATGGTGTTCATCAGTCATGGTTTTTGGAAAAAAGGTACAGATACAGGACTCAAGGAACTTGAGCTTAATTTATGGCTTTACTACCTATATTGCATGTGTAATTGGCTAACGTCCCTTATGATTTTAAGGGACTTGTAAATCCTTAGCATAGATACATATTTTTAAGACAAATGTGCTGAAGTCAGTGATGCGTTCAGGTACAATGTGTTTCTAAACAGATACTTCATAGCTCAAAGGGCAGTTACAAGCAGAAATGACTGTCCTGCGTCATACAGGAGGTCAGAATAGATCATAACGGTGTCTTCTGGCCTCAAAACACATGATGCAAAGCAGATAATAAATGGCTAAAGAGGTACCAGTCAAACTGAACTCTTGAAAATAGGTAACTGTAGACAATTCAATGCCTATGTGTTTTGCTCAAGACGGGTGACTTCATGGAAAAGTTAAATTTGTCATTCATAAACTATCCGGGCTGACGTGGGTTGTACTATTTCTGTGGGTCATTGTCCCAGCACTTTCTAGGGCACCTCACCGCACTTGCTCCAATACCTTGCACCACACTGACCACTGCTACCAAAATGAAACTCAAAAAAGGGCTTCAACCTACCATTTAAGAGTAGCTCTAAAGCATAACATCTAAATTTAAGTCTTGCTATTAGTCACACATTCCCATCAGGGCAATACTGTTAATAATTCAATCACCGAACCCGCAAGGCCTCTTTCTAGCAATACTATTCACAGAACCCTATCAGAGAGCAGTGATTCACGTCCTTCATAGCCCTTCATAGTCCGTGACTAACACCGAAGTACAGGCTTTATGAGCAAAATTGTCTACTCAATCTGTATGCCCTTCTAAAGTAGGGACACCGTCAAAGTGTGAGACCACAGACCATCCTCAGTGTTTTTTCAGACAGGCTTAGATTATCAAAACTGGTATTTAGCTTTTGACATGTATGGCCTTAGGCGTATTGAACACAGTACATGTCCTGTCAAGATGGGAGCGACATATGCTGGAAAACCAAACCCACATTTCTGAAAATGTTGATTCCCTGTCAGATGCCCTGTCAAGGCAGAATATTGTGGCATTTTATTTTTAATTTATTCAACATCCTTTAGATGCTGTAAATGAAAGATTAGAAGGTTGTAATTTAAATATTCAGTGTCAATACATAACAAAAAGCCAGATTCCTGCTGAGAATAAATGTATTTTAACAGCAGTAGTTCAGCCTATGGCTTATTTTTTCAGTGTTCATAGAAAGGGGAAGATGCTGACAGACATCACGGTTTAGTGTTTAGCAAGCAAGAGTGCCAGGAATTGTCACCAGGTAGGCTATTATGAGTGAACAAAGTAGTGTTAGACCTGTCAGGTGGGAAGGGGATGCTTGTGGGCTTTTTCTCTGCAGCAGGTAGCCAGTTGGTCCCATTTAGCACTACTATGAGACTTTCTGTTCATAAGGCACTTGAGAATTCTTGGCTTGAAAGAAATATCAAGACAAAAACAACTAGCAGCAAAATTAGAACTCCCTTTACGGAGCAAAGTGAACCTAATTCATAGGATTAATCTCAGATGACTCAAAAAAATATGAAGTTGAGAGCAGGATCAAAATCATGCAGTACTTTGAGGGAATTAATTCTCACCTTTGTCTGTGGGGAGACTGGAGTGAGATGTATAACTTTTGAACGAGAGGATACTTCTGCATTATTTCTTCTTGATGTTTTTTATCCATACATGTCAAAAGTTAAATACCAGTTTTGAAAATCTAAGCCTGTCTGAAAAAGCACCAAGGACAGTCTGCTGTCGCACACTTGAGATTTGACTTTAGAAGGGCACATGGATTGAGCAGGTTTGCTCATAAAGCCTGCACTGCACAGTATGAAAATTCTCCAGAACACTTCAGTAACAAAATAGTAGTGACCAGAACCACAAGCCAACATGAATAGTCTTGATGCTGTTACAGGCCCAGGGTAAAACTGCTTGAAAATAGGAACTGTCTGTACTACAATGGAGACATTGGTACCTCTCAACGCACAGGGCTCAGCTAGCAGTCTGAGTTCAGGCCTCGGTGCTGGCCCTCTGGGGGAGCATGCCAGTCATACGAGCAATGAAGGAATAACATTAGCAAGAAAGGAAAAATTAAATGATGGCTCAGAGAGCTGGGAGCCAGACTTTTCAGTCCGTTCTATTAAGAAACAAGTGAAATCCTTTCTTGTTACTACTAAAGAGGGAATTCTCCTTTGAATAACTAAGAGCAAAGACTTGGAGAAAGGGCACTGGATACCAGCAGCCATTGCACTGCTGGTGTTCAATGCTGCATCTGACAGAGTATGCAGGACAGTAATGATCCTGCATAACAGCTAGAGGAATAACATCTGCCCTTATGTTCACTGGGACTCCATACCACTTGTCTTTCGTGTGACTTGACGTACCTCCTGTGCCTGCATTTAGTTCCCTACATCAGCACTCCAGCTTTTGTCTCAAGCTCCCCAACAGTGGTAGAGCTTGAACTTTACTGACACTTCCAGTCTCATTTGCAGCTCTTAAGGAAAAAGCTGCTGAAGACATGGAAGATGCAGAGTGTCTGGAAGAAAGCAAAGCTCAATGAGCAGTGCTAGGAACAGGTTATTAAATGTGGTGTTTATTTTCATCTAGGCCAAAAAATATTCACTCCTGATGAAAATTTCTGTGCATTACTGCTGCATTATTTCAGAATCAACCTGCTAGTTAGCAACTCTCTCCCACAGCCTTTTCCAGAGAAAAAAATAATCCAAAATTTAAAGCATTTAGAACAGTGTTTGTGAAACAAAACCTCAGGCTGCAATGACACTAGCAGTCCTGCAACCCTGTGAAATGTTTTGCAGCAGTGAGTCAAGGTGCATAGACAAGGGAAAGCAAAGTTGACCTTAGTGTGCCAGGCACTAAACCAACACAATCGCAGGTCAGTCACTAGGAGTTTAGCTTTTTCCCCAAAAAGAACTAAGAATGGAGAAAAGTTCCTGGTAATGAAGAGGCTCACTTCATGGTGAACAGCTCTCCTTCCTCAACCTGTTTGTTTCTAACACCCTTCCTGAGAGTTCCTGAGATATGCAAGACCCCATGAAGTTATCACAAAAAAAACACCCAGTTTTTTGGGGTTTTTTTTTTTGCCAGTGGTTTCAGGGGGAGTAGCAACACATTCTTAGACCTGCCTTGAAAAGACAGGCAGGACATATACACTCAGTCGGCTTGTTCCCACTATTTAGAGAGCAGTTAAAATGGCTTCTTTCTTCTGTACCTTTGGCATGAACAAATCAATAAACCATAAAAAGATTAAACAGACTGAAAGACCAAATGAGTGACGGACTCGCAAGATAAATTTTGAAAAGACACAAAAACATGCAGAACCATTAAAGGCAATATGCCAATTGATAGACTCAGTGTTCATGCACACACTGCACAAAAGAATGTTCAGCAATTGCAGCAGAGCAATTCTAAAAACTAAATCTCTTCCAGGAATCAGGAGGTAAAGAAAAATGGCTCCAATCTATACCAAAAATTACATGCGCTCACACATGCTGTGTTTTTGAGTATGATTTCCTCTTTTATATTCCCAAGCTGCTGCCTTACCGACATGGTTTTGTATGTTCTGATCAAAGCAGCAGCTGCCAGAGCTCTGCTATTGTTTGGGGTTATTTACAGGAGGGCAGAGAACAATTATCCTCAAGGTACGTGAGGGCTCCAAAACAAACAGGTTAAGACTGAGCTGAGTGAATTTGGAAGCCAATTTGCCATGTGTTACATATTATACACCCAGATCAGAAGTGTGAGTCCTCATTCTCTCTCTGTTCTAACTTGAGAAGATTTGTTCACTTAAAAAAAAAAAAATTAAAAAAAAAATCAGTGTTCTATTCTCACAACCATATCACCCTCCCCTCTCATATACCTCTGATGGTTCCCCAGCCTTTTCAAGATCCAGTGGAAAAATGATTGCTCTCTACTTTGAGACATTTAAAGTTGACCTTGTCAAAACTACAATTTCTTTCTTTATTTTTAGATCTTTCACCTTCACTGGTTATTTAAAACTGGCCTCTTTTCAATCTCTGTCTCCTCACACATAATTTAGTCTCTTCTGACACAAGATATTTTTCCTCTGCATTTCCTCCATGCCTCCTTTACCTGGCTAAGATACCATGTCTTTTCAAACCTCATCCAAGGTTTCATTCTTTTCTACAGGAGGCACATTACAATTCTTTTCTTGATAATACTTGTCTTGTGCTCCTGATTCAAATTCAAAAGAAATATTGCCTTTTCTCCAGTAAGAAGCAGGATCAGATTCCCATTTATGTGGGTGGCACTAGGTCCTATAAATACATACATACATATATATGTATTTATATACGTATCTCTATATGGAAAGAAATACCATGAGTAAGATACAGTTAAAACCAGTAAAATTCTGATTGTACCTATAGAACTGATAATCATATGAATATTCATAAAGATGTCTATGCTATAATTACATAACTTAGAAAGTAAGGAAGAATCCACTTCAGTGTCATCTCAAATTCCAAGACAAGAACCTCACCAAAGCTGTGAAGTTGAACGTTGATGGTGTTTCGCTGACCTGCTGCCACTTGCCAAGGAAAACAACAAGAGACACAACTCCAGACATCTCACTGAGTGTAAAGAAGAAAGCCGTCTGAACAGGCATTCAGTCACGGCTGAAATGACATTTCCCAATGCGCAGGCCAAAGGGAAACTACGCTGATGTAGAACTCAGCAGACCATTTCACAGGGTAAACAGATCATACTGCTGTGGCACAGGGTCACCATCACCACTTAGCTTTTATTTACAGAATTAATTCTTTCTTTAGGACACAAGCAAATTTTAGCTTTAATATTTGTTCTTACAGCAACTAAGTCCACTGAAATTCTTACAAGCATAAACCAGTCGCCCTTCTGCTAATCCGATATAATTTTTCAAACTTGGGTCAGAACACAGAAACATGAGAGAACTCCCACATCTATTTCAACTTATTTTGCTCTATCACACAAAGCCTACTTTATCAAAAGTAGGATCAGCATTACATAATGGGGGCATAGTAAAATGAGTATGATCATCAACAAAACACATTAGGTATTCTAGAGAAACACAAGTAAGCAAATGTCAGCTTTTGCAGACTCAAACAGCTGAAGTGAAATACTACTTCAGCAGCAGCAAAATGCTAAGTTGAATGCAGTGTTGAAAACACACATTGAAAAGTTCAGAGCGGGATCAGTTTGCCGTGTATGTAAGGTAGCTATCTAGTTCTGATGTGTAGTAATAAAAAACACAAAACACATATGGAGAATATCATAAACCACGCAACCTGTTACCCAGTCTGCATAAATTTTAGCCATCCAGAAGAGTGAGATATGTGATCATGTGCAAAAGCAATATCATTTCTTAATAACCTCATTATTCTGTCCTAATTATTCTGTCATTTTATGGAAATCATGACTGACTGAAGTACAGTGCATAAATCCCAAGCCTATAAAACTGTACATACTAACTACATCTACAGCAGTCCAGTTATTGCTGGTGTAGGAGACTGAGTGTTTGTTTCATTTTTGTTTAAGGAGCAGGTCCATCATCTCTCACTGTTTCTGAAGACATAGGCAGTGGTATAAAAAACACAGTTCTCTCTTTCAATGTGCTGTTACGGAAACTATCGACAAATGCATGCAATTCAAAGAAGAGGAGAGAAAAAACTGCTAATAACACTTTCAAATACATGGTAAGATTTGATTATCTATGGATACAACACTGCACACTTATTCTTGTAAATATGTCCAGATCTTCCTGCTCATTTAAGTTAATTTTCTTTATTTCAATTTATCTTTTTTTTTCTTTAATGTTTGTAAGTGTGGCGGTTTTTATTGAATTGATGGTATCTGTATCTAAGTAACTACATCTAAAATTACACATATCCCATGGATGTTGATTTCTTTCAAGCAATTAATTGCCACACATAAAAGGGAAAGATTTGCTTGCCGTGATTCCACCAAATTGCAGCGGCAGGACAATCTGGCCTTTAATATTTTGGAAAACATCGCATCTTACAGCAGTTTATTAAGAGTAATGTTGTGGGTAATAAACAGGAACTCACTGTTCTTTCACATGCACTATATATGTTTGCACAATACCTTTGTACTGAAGGTATTAAAGCTGTTACAGCCACTCATGGCTTCTGATGCTAAAGCTTTCTGACAAGCAGGTGACTATCATTAGCCACACACTACTGGAAAGCTGATAATAATATTCTGTAATATTCTTTGCTCTGAGGGCACCAAGGTGATGTTTTTTATCAAAGCCAGGCTAGACTACCTGTCTACTATGTCAACATACTGGTATTTCTCTGATGTTAGAATAGATATCAGGTAGTAATGGGGTTCTGGATGTGAACTGGTTCACCCACCCAAACTGACTCATCCTTTTCAAATACAAATATTCTGGTCTCTCTTGCCTGTGAACATAGAAGAGCTGGTCACAGTAGAATGCTGTGGAAGTGAGGTAGGATTGGGGAGTGCTATTTGGGGTGCTAGACTCCATCTCTAGCTACTGTGGAGATCCTAGAAGCTATAGACAGAATTCTCAGTGCTTGACAAAAATAAGTTTGAAGTATGAGTCAGCCAATCAGGAAGAGAATGGGACAGTGGACCGGTGACTAAAGAGATATAGAAACAACTGTCTCTGTAGCGTAACGGTTCCCACTGAGCCGTACTGCCACAGCACAATGGCTCCTTATGGCCTCCACACCTACACTATTCTTAAACAAACAGCAAGTAGAACAATGTACAACACTGTAACCACCACCTGATTTTCTGTTGTGAGATTTTCTTCCACTCAGTGACAGCAAGAACCAACTCAGGCTTGCCTGCAGTCTCTGTCACTTAGGAAATAGGGTTTGGGTTTGTTTCACCTCTGTATTTGTAGCTACGGAAATTGTATGCTGGCCAGTTTGTTAGTACTTCAGATCATTTTCTTCAGAAAACACTTGATCTTGAGATGTGCTTTCAATGCCCTTGGGAAATCTCTTCCTCTATTGTCTTCTCTGCCCTTGCAAAATCTGTCCAGGTTTTACACAGCACCTACTGCAGCTTCAGAAGACCTACTGCTACCTGGAAGCAAAAGATCTAGAAATATTGTCACCTGAGGAAGAACGCGAGGAGGTTTTTTTCAGTATGGATACAATTAACAGTGTTCACAGCACATGGATATTGTTTTATCCCTAACAGACCAATTTCAAGTATACTTGTAGTCTGAAAAGCAGCTAAACACTTTCAATCAGTACGCGACCTGCAAATTTCCAAAAAGTGCATTGGCAATAAATTTACACACTGACCCTTCTTGCACAAGTGGAAGCTGGATCCCTCCATATATCACTAGTGCAGTAAGGTAATACAGTGAGTAAGAATGCTGTAACTTTCACTTTGCTCATACTTCCCTCTCTGCTAAACAGCTATTCAGGCTTGAATAGCTGCAACAAAGCTTTCCATCACTATCAGAAGTGCTCAGATAATGGTGCTCTGTAAGGGCAGGGCTGAAAGCCCATAATGTCACCGCTACTGTTTCTGCATAAAATGACTTCCACTCTGTCTTTTAATAATTCCATGGGGATACTAATGCCACAGCTATTGCAGTCTTGTAAGGATTAAATCATCAGCATTAAGAAGAATACTCCAAAGATAAAAATATGCTTAAGAACTCCTAAGAAAGAATTTTTAATTTTAGGCTCAAATCTCATTCCACTATGAAACAGAATGAAATATACTTTCAGTGCTTTGACCAAAAAAAAAAAAGATATCAAAATAAAGCAATCCATTACCTTGCCCAGTAGTAGATGAAGCTACCGTTCCCCCACAAAAAAGGAAAGTGTGTTGAAATATTTTACTATACATCCCTCCTTTAGTTTATAACTGCAGTTCTATAAGGATCTATAGTTCTATAGGTATCTTCAAGTTCTTCTGCACTCCCAAAGCTCCTTTCTGGTCCAATCAGAAAGAGTGAAAGCAGCAATCTTATATGAAAACAAGTTTGTGTTTGGCCATTGAGTCTAAACACGATGCAGATCCCCAGAGATATATCTGTGACAAGTTAAACCACACTTTTTTTTTGCATTCAAAGAAAAGTAACTGAAAGCCTCAGTTTTCTCAGACATAAATTTTTTGGATCATGATGATTAAATACCATAGGAAAACCTGATCCGTTAGGTACACTGCATGGTTCAGAAGTAAGCACCAAGACTGGTAATAGCCCTGCTCATACAGAGACATACTTGTCGCAAGAACTCGCATTTACTTTATTTACCTCACAACTGGAAAAAAATATACAGTACCTCTCACTTGTCATACTTTCAGTTCTGAAAATTTCCCCTTAGTATTTGGCAGTGGATCTCCTAAGGACAAGGGCCTTAAGATCCGATTCTTCACAAATGCTGAGGATTTAAAATCCTGTGAAAGTCAACTGGGACTCACTAGGCTCAGTACCTCTGCAAATTAGAGCTAAAATAGAAAAAACATCTTTATAACCTCCTAATGGACTGCTGAAAACTGTATTTTCAGCAATCAAGATGACAAATCTGGACTCTTTTCCCCTTACAATACAGAAATAATTGACAACATCTAAAAGCCATGAAAAGAGGTGCAAGAAAGAGGAACAGAATTTTATTTTAACTCCTTTTGAGGAAAGTGGACAAAAGGAGCTGCCTGGAAAGGCAAAGCAGAAAAATACTTCTCTCAAAATAAGGAATAAATATTTCCTTATGTTGCATCAAAGTTTACCTGAAACAGGGAAGTATCTTTTACTTTTCTGTTACCCATAGCAAGTGAGTTGGCTGGCACCCAATCAGTAGAATGCCTTCCCACAACCAACCCTTTGTACTTACACTTTGCAATTTGGTAAGAAACATTCTCCAGGCCTTTGGCCCCCTAAAGAAACCTCAGAGCCCAAGTTCCTCTGTCCTGTTCTCAAACACCTCCCTTGCCAGAGTCACTCTTTGTGCGGTTGTGAAACACACTGATTTCTCTGGTTACTTTGACTCAGCTCAAAAAATATCCAGCTGGATACATGGTAAAGCAAAGCACAAGATCTTTTAGAGATTTAAAGTAATTTTTTTTGGTTATAAAATGAACATCAGATGCAATTCTAATATTAGTTTTAAACTGACTGCTTCTCTATTTGCTTAATTACTCCTACTCAGAAATCTTAGACAAGTTCCAGCTGCTTCAGCTGAGGGTTTGGCTTTAAAGTAACATCATGTCTTCCAAGCGTTGCCCTTAGTTTTTACAGCCCCTGTATTCGCATATGGCTGCTTCAGCGCGTTACAGTGCCACAGGTCAGGTTTGGGCTAATATGCTTTTAAGGATTTTATCCAAAATCAAGGCATTTCAGTACTTAACCATGGAAGCTCCTTTCCGAATTTATGCCTAACTGGTTAGGAGTGGCTACCTATCAGCTAATAAATATCACTGGTGGTTTTTTCCGATAGTTGGGTTTAATAAATATCGTCCCTACCTGCTTAGCCTACCTACCTGTCACCTTTCCCACATCCACTCCAGGCTGTTCCTGTTATGAGGAATTATCCACATATTCGTATGCATTATTAGAAAAGGTATCAGTTTTATACATATGCTGTGAAACTTCTGATCTTGGGAGGTATTAAACATTTCTATAGGTATTCCGTATGATATATTTTAATAAGGATGCTTTGGACATGTTTATACAAGCACACTTTTCTTATTACTTCAAACCTGATCTCTAGCTTTATCACTGGGTTTCCTGAACCATACTTTTGTAACCAGATGCATGTGGCAGAAACAAATGTTTTAAATAAACTACGTTATGTGGATTTCAGCCCTGGGAAGGAATACTGAAGTTAGGATGGTCTGATTTGCTGCAGCTGTCAGAGACACAGAACAGTAGTGTCCGCCACAGCCTGGCAGAGGCTGAGTCGTCCCCTCAGTCTCATTCTTGGGCTTTTCATGGCATTTAAGCCACAAAGCTTCAGCATCAGCTGTTTTCATCTGAGACGAAAGGAAGTAAGTTCAAGGAAGCAGAGCATGTGGTTGGTTTCTGTGTTGGTCAGAAGAGGCCTATGGTACAGTCCACACTACGCAAAAGTAACTTGCTTCCTATAAAGCATAAATTCTGTGGTAGCCCAGCACTATACTGTCAAGAACCTGTTCACATTCAAGTCCTTTTTCAGATAGCTCTGCCAATGAACTCCATCTTCCTCTTTACTACTTTCCAGTAAGCAGCCTGAACATACCCTCCAACCCTTTCACAGGCGGGAAAACACCACCACAAAATCACAAAATTATTACATTTCTCTGGAGATGTATTTAGGCTCCTCAGCACATGAAGTGAGAAGAATCTAGAAAATCTCCAGCTGAACCACAAGACAGTGCTTAGCCCTCATTTTGACAGGCATATGGAGTACCACCAGAGTCAAGAAGTTTGCTTGAACTGGGTACCGGCACCTGCAGCCAAAGCACACACAGACATCTGGGCTCATAAATTATTCTCTCTACGCAGCCCTGCTGGATACAGCATTCCCTGTAGAATACTGCTGTGCTGCTAGAGGAGTCACCCAGCCACTGAGAAATTTTAAAAAAAATTACCATTGAGTGAGTGTGTTGAGCTGGAAACTTCAAACCTACCACACTTGCAGCAAAAATCTTGACATTTGGATAATGTTTTCAGTTCATTCAGGAAAACAAGCTCCATGAGAATGATGAAGAAAAGAAAAAAAAAACAAAAACAAACCTACCAAAAACCCCACCACCAAAAAACAACACACACCCCCAAACACACACAAAAAAACCCTATTCTTCATTTTCATATAGATTTCATGCTTCATCTGCTCTGTGCAGAGCATTTTAATATGCTTGAAATAAATCAAAATGTGACCAGTGAGAGAAACATTATAAACTTCGATTACAATAAGAACTGGTCAATTTTATTGGTGCTGCTTTCAATGACAATGACGATGAAGGAAGGAAGTTTCCCTTAATCTAAAATTACCCTAAGCAGCAAAATATCATAATATAATAAATCGGAAGCAACAAACTTTCATTCTTTTTAGTATAACAAAACTTGGAGCTAAACAAGGTTAATTTTATGCCCATCACAAAAAAGGCAGCGATATTACCCACACTTATGCCATCAATATTTTGCTAATTCTAGGACTATGATCAGTATTTTCATGAAAGTGAGGCTGTGGCAGAATCCTGTGACGCACTTCTGGTAACTACCAGTATAGGATTTGGCCAACTGCGTATCAGCCTCCAAAAATCTTGGTGATCATTACAAATAGGCTTCTTCCCTTCCTTTCCTGTATTAAAGTTGAATCAGAGTTGTTACAATTTATTTATGCCATCTTTCGCAGTAGAACTGGCTACATGTTAGCAGTAATAGACACCTAATTTGTAACAGTCCTTATAAACTCCTGGATTCATTCACAGTTCCACTGAGCAAACTCACTCTGCAAGCCTAAATGACAAAAGGTCCTCACATATCCATAGCTCTTTCAAGGAACTTCTTTGCAATTTATATTTTTGTGAATTTTTTATTATTTCTGCTTATAAAAAAGAACAATTATATTCCAGTAACATTTGCACTTGCCATTTTTTCTGCTGCACTGAACATGCAAACCCACTTTATTCAAATTAGACCCTGCGCCATCATAAACTCTACAGGATGCACACGTCTTCAACTGTACCTGCCAACCTGGAATGGAGGGAATCCATTCAAATCTAGAACCCCTCACATGATTATAAAAAGGACTTGGGGTTTGGGACAAAGAAATATCAAATGTATTTCCCCAACACAGCTAAGAAGGGTTTGTGGCTTTGCATGCAGCAGAACAATTTGGCAGATACTGTTCCTCGTCTCAAAGCTAAAAACTAAAGTCCAAGAATTCAAGAGTACCACGCTAGACAGAAGACTTCAGCTTTGCTTAAATGCTTGAATGCTGTAAGAACATTTGTCACTAGTCAGTTACAAAGACGCTAACGGTTTGGTGAAGGTGGTAACAGTTTGTAACCTGAAAGATGCTGATGTGAGTCAAAAGCAATACCAGCTACGCTCCTTTTCCCTACCAGTCCAATACAGTGGGCTGAATAATTTCAAATAAGATTCCCTTACAAAAAAAAAAAAAAAACCAAAAAAAAACACACCACACCAAAACAGAACAGAGCAATACAGGTTATGTCAGCATACTAACAGTTTCTTAATACATAACTAAACCCTTACCTGAACCTACTCTTACATTAACAATTAATTAAAATAACTTCCCTGGTTTGTTTCAGGCTTACTCACGATTGTCTACTTGAAATCCATGAGCAAACAAAAATAATAAGATATCCTCAGATGATTAAAACTGTACTTGGTGATTTGACCTCCAATTCATGATCAGACCTGGATACTGTGATATCCACCAAGACGAAAAAGCTATTTTTCCATAATGAAGTGTGCACACACTGTTTAATATAGCAACCGCTGAAGTGACACGAATCAAAAAGATATTTAACTCAGAAAATTACTTGAGAACTTCTCTCAGCCTTTCTAACGCTTCATATTCGGAATGAAAGTGTTCAGCATATTGCATTTTCCACTAGCTAGAAAATGGTTTATGATGATATAAGAATTCTCACTGATCAAACACATCTGTGTCATCTCGTCCAGGTTCCTCATGGCATCAAGTCTTCTCATGCATTGTATTCCCTTTGCACAAGACAGACAAGAAGACAGCAACTGTTTTCTTGGCCCTGAAACCTCAAGAATCAGCTTTTTTTGAGAGAAGATAAGCAATTAGGAAAGAAGATATCACTGCTGAAAGGTTTGCTAAGGACTATTTTCCAGAGAAGCAGTAGTAATGCAAGCTTGCCATATGCATCATACATCAGTGTGCACCAGCTCAACAAGTGAGACTCTCTTTGGGAGAAGGGTTCTTATTCTGACTCATTCTGTCTGTGCACAAACAGTAATTTTTTTTTCTTGGTGCTAAGCAAGCTAAGGTGCTTCTTTCAGCGGCAGACTGTGAACCTGCAGCTCGACTTTCCCCAGCTCATTTCAGAGGCCAATACTCAAGCACAGAAGCACCAAAGAATATTTTTAAAGTCAAATTCTACCCTACCCCTCAAGCACCTGCATGTAATTTCAGTTCTTTTCTCCCTGAGACAAATTTTCTAGGAGCAGTGCCTTTTGCCAGCGAAACCAGCCTTGCAGTACAAAATATAGGCAACACGATGGGTCATGGTGGTAGAAGGACAGCAGCAGTCACTGCTGAAACAGGTGGGTGGTGTGAGGGCTGGAAAGGACGGCAAAAG
The DNA here is from genome assembly GCF_015220075.1 of Falco rusticolus. Taxonomy (NCBI): domain Eukaryota; kingdom Metazoa; phylum Chordata; class Aves; order Falconiformes; family Falconidae; genus Falco; species Falco rusticolus. The sequence continues at coordinate 65,970,932 of NC_051193.1, read as the reverse complement.
TCTCCCAGCTGTGAGGAAGAAACTTTTCTCTGTTATTATCAAACCCTCTCACCATTCCTGGGAATAGTATCCAGTATTTATGTCCTAATGAAGTTGTCAGATTTTAAGATAGTCAACAGCCTGATATGTCTTAATCCTGGAAACAACACATTTAGTATTGCTACACATGTCCCTGATATTACCATTCACACAGCAAGTTTCCTCAAACTCAGTGCCTTGTGTAGAAAAAGCAAAATCAATGAAAAACAAATCACCAAATGCTCAACACACTTAGACACCATTAATGACACTGTTCCAGTCTACCTTTGGCCCTCTATTTCACTAGAAGGCATCAAAAGCATTGCCTTTTTAAGCCCTATAGCATGATGTCCACAAACTTTGAAGGCTACAGTTGCTTCTTGAGTGTACTGGGTCTGGCTGGGAGTGAGTTAATTTTGTTCGTAGCAGCCTGTATGGTGCTATGTTTTGGATTTGTGAGCAAAACCATGTTGATAACACACAGGCTGGGGGAGAATTAGCCAGCAGCTGTGTAGTGCTTAGCCACCTACAGGGGTTAAAGGAAAACACTGAGGAAAGTGCAAGTGATGACAGCTGAGCTGAAAGAAACACAAATCAATTTATACAAAGCAAGTGGCTGAAATAACAAACTGAGAAGAACAAGTTTTTCTAGCAAAGCCTTTTTTTTTTTTTTTTTTTTTTTTTTGCAGACATCCTGGCTGAGATCCTGCCAATATTGCAACAGGAAACAAAGCAAGACATCCTGTTCTCCCTAAACAAACACGAGAAAGAAAACTCATATTATAACAACTGATGGATAAGAGAAAAACATGGCTGACCAGCAACTAGTCAATTCAATATTTCATTAAAACAAAACCCAGCATCACATGACTTCAAAAGTTAACCCACAAACTTCTTCCTAGGTTACTCCAAAGTTTAGCTACAGCATCTTTCTCCTCTGGCCAAAAAAAATAAATAATTAAAAAAAAGTATTAACACACCCTCCCCCCCCCCCCAATCTTTTCATATTTCATAACCTTTGTTATAGCATTCAGAATCCTAATATTTCATTGGAATATCTAACATTAATTAATGGGTATCTAGTTTAGTGAGTGACAAGGTGATCAATATGGTTGTTTTGATTCTGCTCCCTTCAAAACAGTTCTCATTTTTAATTATAATCCCATGGAAGGAGGTCAGAGGCTACACGAACTGAAAATGCCATATATAAAAACCTACCAGCACAGGCAACTTTTCAAGAAGTGGTGAGGAGTCAAGAAAAGCTGCTGGGGTGGGAACAATAGCCAGTAAGCTGGCACAACCATTTTCCAAAAGTAGGTCATTGATTCCCGGCAGGTGATTGCCGAGTTCCCAAGGTTAGTTTTCTCTCCCGTTAGCTCTCACCACAGCAGTTTAGGTAAAAATACTGCAGAAAGCGTTCTACCAAGCTCTGCTCTGAACAGTACCATCTCTTCAAAGTGATGACCTTAGAAGACCTGCTGAAGTTTCTCCCCAAGGACTAGAACTGAAGAGTAAGATCAGAGTTTCAGAGGATGTGACAGCATTAGCTGGAAGATGAAGGCTAACTGCTGCTAACTAAGAGCTGTGGCTAGCTGAAGTCTAGTAAACACGCACTTGCATTTGTAGCCCAGATTTATGGCCCCTGAAATATTCTGGGGTGCAGGGACCTTGTGGTATCACAAACTGCAGTTTAGGATTGCAGAAATTAATTAATTATGCCACAGTAAAACATTAATCTTCATAGTACTGTCTGGATGAGGAGGATTAAAGACACTGTGAAAAGCTTGTGCTAATTACACCCAGGGTTCTGCACCCAAGAATGTAAATCACTGGAGTCTCTTTACCAGTCACTCCTCACGAAGTATCTGCTGAGCCCTACGGCTGACTGATTTGGCCTTAAATTTACTGATAAGATAGCACCCAACACAGCAAGCAGTGCTTGTGCTGATTAGTGTTTGCTTTTCTTTTTCACTATTCAAAGTCTCATTAGAGATGCTCTCTCTGGGTTGTTCTCAGACAAAATTAATCACATATAAAATATTCACTTCCTCCTAGATTCTAAAGCATGAGTTTCCAGTTTTGTGCCAATTTTCTTTGAACAAAAGAACAAAGTGGATGTTCTGGCAACTAATTACAGAATCTAATCTACAGAAGACATATTGTCTAGACAGCAGCAAAGCAGAGCAGCTTCTTGTATGCATTCACCCTTTTCCTCTCACATAGATGGAAGATGTCCATGTGCAACCCAGTCCCAAAGGGTTTCATCCTCTCCATTGCAACTGGTAATAACTCTGTGGACTTTGTCCCTTCCTTTTTTAAAACAAGCTCAGGAGCACTATTTTACTTTGCAGGGGTATCAAGCAACCTCTGAGTTGAGAACTTAAGTCGAGAATTTTTTCCCCACTGGGGACCTGGAGTGGACTTGAGTCAAGCAAGTCTGAGACAAAATAACTCACTTTGCAGTAGCAGCCACATGGAAAAGGAATTTGTTGGTTTATGTGATAAAACCCATCTGCACGCCCACAAGGAGCTCAGAGAGACAACAGCAGGAGGGGAAGCCCAAATGATATCATCCTGAATTACGTCCAGCCCCATCACAGGGGCCATCAGCCCACCAGAGACTTATCTGCATGAGCCCAGAGGAGCACTGGGGAACAGTGGCAGGTGGGAACGTAAATCAAGGACTCCTGAGGAATGAACACCTTGTCTGGGCCTCTCCCAGGGCTGTCCCAGCAAAGCCATTAGCCCCAGTGCCCAAGAGTGAAACTCCATCACCATAAGTCATCCAGAGCAGCTCTTGAGATCACCCCTTTTGGATTAAGGGGGTTGCTGCCTGGGGTGGGACATATGTGATGCAGGGGAAAAGCAGCGTGGGATCAGACAGACTTATGCAATGTTTAGGGGAGAAACCAAAGACAGGAAAAGGGATGAGTTTAGGTGATTTGGGGAGAGAAAAGAGTGGGAAAATAGAGGGGAAAGGGGATAAAAAGGGCTGGTCACAAATAAATATTTACTGGTCAGTATGCTTACCTGGCTGTGCCCTGCACCTGATAAGTGCAGTCTGTCCTGTCTTCTTATTGAGTTCCTTCCTTTTTCCTGGGTGAGGAGTCCTCTGTGTGCATGAGGGTGTACAGGGGTGTGAGTGCAGCAGCTGGAGCCAAACCACGGGTCAGAGAGTCCATATGTTCGTGCTGCCAGAGACTGGAATGAACTCATGTCTGCAAGTGTGTGATCACTAGCAGAGTGCCTGCCAGGAATACATCTTCAGTTTCACTACTGGTTGGATCCAGCATAGTATGTTTTCCTCTAACAGACTTCTTAGTTCACCATCTGACAAAGTACCTGGAAGGACTGCTGTTTCATCACCTGGCAGAAGAAGAAGTCTTCCAAAGACAGGCTTGCTCCTTTCCTTTCTTCTGCATTGCAGTGCAGCAGCAGCATGAGGCCACACCAGCAGCCTGAGTCTGAGACTGCTCAAAGGTGAGACCATTCTCAGCTCAGCTGTATAGATATCAGCTTTGCTTTCAACACCACAATATGACATACTAATGACTTGTCACTTTTCAGGCTGCATAGGCATTAATTTCTTCCTGATTATGTTTAAATGGAGTTAGGAGATACTAGAGTCACAAATATGATGTGTATGTTTAATCATACCTCTTCACTTTCCAAATAATGTTTTCATGTTAGAGTACTGTTAAGCTTTATTAAAATGACAGCAACATCACTAGGAATCAACTAAGCGCACTTGGTTTTACAACATTTTGATTAGCTTAGAGTTAGCACAGCTTCCTATTAACTTACGATGATAGGGAAAAAAAGAAAACTTTAAACCTTTCCCAGAGAGTTACACATCAGATATTTCTATTTTATGTTGTTACAGTGGCACTTACTAAAACAGAACATTAATGTTCCATTGAATTAAGGAACTAAATACAGTAAGCATGACAACTGAGAAGGGAGAACCAATCTCATGTTCTAGCTGTCTTCTGTTGTCAAAGACCAGTCCAAAATTAATTGGATCTGAAACAACATGCTAACTGCCTCACAGAGACACAGGACCAACTAGTAGTGATCAGACTGTGATTTTTCATCTTCTTTCAGTTGTGCTTTTAGCACAGAGAGAAGAGGATCAGGATTTGCTGAGGCTTCACAAGTGACACGAAAAGAGGTAACGGCTTGTCTGGCATGATACAGTGAGAAGAAAAGGCTTCGCTATGAAATAACAAGTGGTAAGAGAGAAGTATTCGCTGTCCCAAAGGCAGCTACTTTTGGAAGACCAAACCTCACATAAAGGCAGTGTCGAATTACGTGGCTATTGACAAGCCACATAATGGGTTTGGGAGAAGAAGAGAGAACTAGGCCAAGAAAAATAATACAAGCAGTATCCTAGAAAGAACACAAAGTGAAGACACCTCCAAAACCTGGTGAATCTGTAGCACACACAGCCCTGTCCTCCACACTTCATATTGGGTAGAATGCTAAAAAATATGCCTATCTGGACTGATAAGAAGTGGGGTCACTGAAAAGGGAATACGGAAATTAAGGACTAGATATCTTTGAAAAAATGAAGAAAAAGTCAGAGCACCAGCTATTATGCCACAAACTATAAAACTATCACAACAACTTCAATTTTCTTTAAAATGAACTATGTATTTCAAGAAACAGTTTAGAGGAGATGGACCAAAGAGCTACTCTTCTTTAGGAAACTCTATTTAAAACCCCAAAATATATGTACATAAGTATTAAACTATACCTATTTTCCCCATAAATCCAGCCAACAAAATTGTGCTATCCATTATGTCTACATTACATGTTGAGGAATCACTCAATGCACCTTCACACAGTGCATTTTGGGATCCTGATCTTGCTTTTGGTTGCGCTTATTCTACACTCAGAGGAAAACAGTTAATACCCAGTTACATCTGTGCAAGCAACAGCACTGTTGGGTCGTTCTAAATTCAAACTCTTATCAGTGTGCAGAAGCAGATAAGATCAGTTTAGGTATCTTCAAGAGTGAAAGGAGAGGATAAGTATTAAATACAGACAAAGTAAAAAAAATGTTCTTATTCTTGGAAACGATGTCAGTTTTCCGTTTCAGAACTATGAGATACGACAATGGTAAGAAACAGAGGGTAAGAAGAAATGAAGCAATGGAAAACAGTATTTTGCATCAGATATATGACAATCCAAGTATACGCAAGCAAAATTCCCTCAATCCTTTCAATTAAAATTAAGAGCAAGAATATTGAAAATAAAATGCTTACCTGGGACAATATACTAGACTTCTCTCAAAGAGCACGAGCTTCAGTGCTTGCTATGGTAGGCTCTTCAACCTACATGTTCCACAAGACTCCAAAAGTACAGCTCTGTTTACCTTTAAAACCATGCACCAGGTCCCTTCTATTCAGTTAGCAATGGTGACTGCTTGACCTGAAACTCTTCAACTGATTGTGAATCCCATTTCTCAAGTTACTCTGAAACACTTCTCATTTCAACAGACCCTGGAAGACCCATTTATATGTGAGTAACTCTGTCTGCACAAGTAAATATCAATGTGCCTGCAAGAATGTTTACAGTGATATTTGATCTGCTTCTGCATAACCATATTTTATTCATGCAAGAATATACAGGTTTTCATCAATCTGTTTCCAGCACGTTCCATTCTAGAAAGCAGGACAGATGACCCAAGTCACTGCAACAGGCAGCAACAAAACAAGTTGTTGGAGGCACTAGGATTATTCATTTTCAGCAACATATCATAAAAAATAGAACAGGAAAATCCAAAGTGGTTGAAAATAAATAATACAAAAAAAATCCTTCAGAGGAAGTCTGTATTTAAAAATGCAACAGGCTCAACTATTGAATGCATGGAAGCAAAATGAATCAAGATGTTTTTATGTTTATGGGGAAAGTAACAAATGCACCGGATTCAGGCTGTATTCCCACTGCCCTGATGATAGGATTCTCTTTTTCTTTTTTGAATGTTTCTCCCAATTACTGCTAGATTTTGATTTGCATGAAAACCAGACCATTGCTCCTTGCTACCAGAATTTATCTGATAAACCTGATAATAGTCTTCCATAACTAAGTCTTTAACAGCCAGCTGTCATCAGAAGTAGAAGATGCTGACGACAACACCAGATTATTGTCCAATACCAGAGGAACTGATATGAATGCTCAGATGACATGCATCAACAAGAACTATGGTGCAAGTGTTTAGATTTACAGGTGGCTAAGCAGCAGGAGCATATGAACCCTTAGGAAGCAAAAGATCCTATTTTTATGCAAATGTCCTCAACGCTGCTGGGTAAAAACTGGCAATCTCAGCTAGCAGAGACTCAAGATACTTTTTTCTATTACCCACTCTATCTTGAAACACAGTGTTCAAACTTCGAAGAGCAAAAGGAATTCAACAAGAGCTGTCAAACTTTGAGTCATACAGGACTAATCCCACACCACCTTGCAGCAGGTCTGAAGAAGGCCGCAGTTCTCAATGTTGTGAACTCACAATCAAGCTCCTACAGCATTATCAGGGCTTACAGCTGAGGAATAATCACATATCAGCCAATGCTTTTGGCTTGTCCCTGGCTATAGGCTCCCAGGGACCACTTCCCAAGATCAAGAGACTAATTGCTTCCCCTTCCATGCCAAGTAGGATCTCAATCAGCTGGCAGCAGCCAGGAGGGAGAGCTCATCTTATCTGCTTATGTGTGTATTATTTTTTTTTCTATTTGCAATCACAGAGAACCTTTTAAATTTTGCAACTATTGTACATGGTGAAAAAAAAAACAAACTGCCATCTGCTGCATAACACTACAAACCTACTCAGTCTAAAACTGTGGCAAAGCTGTTAAGAAACTGCTTTACAGTAAGATTCTCTCAGTGCTGCTACAATTGGCTCTGCTGCTAAAAAGCTCTATATTTGCTTTTGGGGCTGCAACGCAATTCTTTCCACCTTCCTGTGAGATTGGATGGAGGGTGAATAAAAAGAACACATCCTCTAGAAAAAGCATGGACCATCCTTTCCTTTTAATCCCTTGTAACATCTCCAAAGTGATGTTTAGCCTTCCATAAATCTTTCCACATAAAAACTAACACAGAGAACCTGTCAGTTCAGGAATCTGGTTTCAAGCAAGATAAGTCTCAAAGCACACATGAGAGCTAAACAGCTCCATTCTTTGGTAAGTGCTTTTCACTTTGAGGCTTGCATCAACTTCGACTAACTCTACAAAGTAAAATAGCAAAGATTTTCTTTCCCCAACCAGTATAGAATTGGATATGATCTTTCACTATTATTTTTCACAGAGATTTTTTAAGTATTCTCCCCTAGTTTTACAGACTGAAAGGGATCTTCAGTGACCGAAAGATTCCGCTGGAATTTATTATCGAAGAGCATTTACCACCTAAGACTGGTAAATGCTATATAAAAGGTTGTCACATAACACTGATAATATAATCAAAATCTAAGATCTATTTTTTCCTTCTTCTATACCCAAATAAAATGTCTTTGTATAACTATCAGGTTAAGTTGTCACCATTCTTAAATACAGCGAGAGTTTGAGGTGCGGGGTTTTTTGTTTTGATTTGTTTTTTTAAATATGCATGCCTTTTTTTTTTTTTGTAGTGGAGAAGTGCATACAGTACCTGTTGTTATTCTTATGTGGTTCTTTAAAAGTTTTCATAAAGACAACAGGTTACCAGTGAAATATAGTATCAGCTCATCAGGTTCCTCAGGTGCTCTTCTGTAAAGCTATGAAATAACAGTTCATCTCCTCCTTGGAGAAACCTAACACAAAATTTTCACATACAATCACCATAAGGTCTTCCCTCCTTCCCCCCAGCTTCATATCCCACCCAACCCTTCAATTTCAGAAGATTATTTTTTTTAAAGAAAAGAAAAAGAAAGAAAATAAAAGAAAAACAGCTTATAAAACAGCAAAGAAAATAAAGTTATTTTAATATATATAGAAAGAGAACAAAATGAAACTTGAGGGAAAACTTACTGGCGTTACAGTTTATCCTGATACAGTCTAGATGGGGAAAAATAAATGAAAGATGAAATTGCATCCTTCAAGGTAACAGCTGCAGACATCCAAAAACAATCAGTCCACCCTTCCGGGGACAGACACACGCAAAGAGATGTGGCCATTTTATACTTATATACAGTCTGTACAAGTTCAGGAGTGGGTGTATATGTACAGTATATTCTACACAAATATCTGTTACATAAATATATATATATACACACATATATATACACATATGTATAGAGAGATATACCAATATACATATATATCCACACATTGACACAGAAAATTATTTTCTTTTTATAGAAACCTATGCATCTAAGAGTATCTTCTACTCCAGACCATAAACTGTTGTGAATTACAATAAAAAAAAATTGATAATTAAGGCACAAAATATCTCCCTCAAAATGCAAGTCATACTCCAGTGTCATTTTGCTTTTTAAAGTACTTCAGCAATTTCTCTAAGAAGCTTGAAGCTCAAAGTCAACCTTTATACTTGGTTTCTTTTGAATTAATTTATATTGTTACTGCATAAATACACCATCTGTCCAACACAGAGTACCTGTAAAATCAGCCTATGAGATTTGTTGGTGCAATATTTAACCCTTTCCAGCTCTCCCAAAGACAGACCCTCTTTTCATTCCCCCAACACCAGCCCAGAACACTTTTTAGTATGTGCACAGACACACTTGACGCTGTCCATTCAGGCGAGGAAAGGGTTAATATACTGCCCAGTTGTGTCCTATCATAAAATGGCCACTTGCAAACAGCTAACCGCACGAACGCCCAGCCCAGATTTCAACTAGTTCTGGATGTTGGGAATAGTTTGGGTTTTGGTTGGGGTTTTTTTGCTTGGCAGGGGGAACGGAGTTTTCTTTCAAAGGTCCCCAGCCCTGCCAGTTCCTCAGAGCCCGATCTCGTCTTGCTGTCTGAACGGTAAGACTGAATGGGATGCTCATAACGTTCAGGGAGAAGATGAAATGGGCAGTGAAGTGGCAGATCTGGGAACCTTTGCTAGCCCTGCTTCATTCAGAGGTTATAGGCAAGGGAGGGACAAAGAGGGATATAGAGAAAGAAAAATAAGAGTTATGACTGTGCAATCTAATAAATGGCAACCGAGGAGTCTGCACAGAGAAAACAAGCTGAGGTAGGACAGCCTGAGCTACAGGCCTTCTGAGCACTGCTTCTCTCATTTACCACACCAATGCTCAGCATATCTCAGGATACGACCCATGAAGAGGATCTTTCTTTCATAAAGGCCTACTTACAGCCTTGTGAACACCCATTACTGTGGTGTCTGACATGGGCAAGAACTATATCAGTGCTAGTACATATTTTGGGCCACGATGACCTTCTCTCAGGAAATCAAGGCCAGGTATAATAGCACCATGCTACTGAATATCCACTCTGGACAACTAAAGCTTTGACCAGCAGGGACGGCTGTATTTATTACAGAGATATGGCCTAGCAAGAGAGATTATACAGAATGGCAGAGGGATATAAAACAGTTTGCTGCTTAACTGGACCAATTTTATGTTTACTCAGGCAGATGTAGGAAAATTATTTCAGCAGCTGAAACTATATGCAATTATTAAAAAAAAATGAAAGAGGAAGGAATAAGAGTCTCTAAATAAAGAGCCGTAATGAGCAGGGACACACCAATCAGGAGCAGCATAGTCAGAGAGAGTCTGTTTTCAAGCAGAACTTCTCTTGAGAAAATCTGGGTTTGGTTTTGTGCGATTAGGTTTGTCATGTGTCGTCAACCGCAACAGAAAAGTGGGAGCAAACAGCCCTGGAGCAATTGCTACGATCACCGTACAGTGGTGGCTATATCCCTTATAGGAGTTGGGGGTGGGGGGTGGGGGGGGTAAGGGGAGCTCTGAAGTACATGCTGGGGAACTTCCCTCTATGACCTGATGGAGAGCAAGAGCGAGAGAGGCTCCCAGGTCTCACTGCAAGCAAGTGAGATCAAGAGAGTTGTTACAGCTGGAACAACAGGGGAATTTCTTATGGGATAAACAGAAAGAGAAACATGGCTGGTCATCAGCAACATTCATCAAAGTTAGAAAGTAAACCCACTGTTGCGTTATAGGCGTCTGCAGAGAAGTTTTGCACTTTTAGGCTTTTTGCAGCCATACCAAAATAACTACATGTCCCAGGGCTTCCCCTCAGGCTGAGTCACGGACTGCTCCAGGTGAAGGGATCAATGTTTCAAACTGAAAACCAGTGTAGCCCTTATCCTGGCTGCTAGACTTCTATTTCAAAGGACAAGAGACCAAGTTACTGAGGGGGTTGCCCTGACAGCTGCCATGGTGCTATTAGATCCCCAGACTGTGTGAGCACGAAGGCTTTGCAATGCCATGCAATGGAGTGCCAGGCAGAAACGTCCAAGCACACTCCAGAAGAACCAGCCCCTGAACTGGACTTAGTCCAGCTGGGTCAGTGGGGATCCCACATGGCACCTAGGCAAGTGTATCTGCCTGTGCTGCTACACCAGCACCATCATACTCTTCATGCTACCTTCAAAGAACATGCATAGGTTTTTTGTTAATTTCCTTAATTCTGAGGCTTGTCAAAGCAACCAAAAAAGAAATTTCTAATCGTTAATATATGAAGGTGTTTTCTCACATTTATATCTGTTTTTAGAAAGGCAGAGTACCCATTTTTCCTCTAAACTCGTATAAAACTACAAATCCAAAGCAAATGATTGCAGTAATCCTCAAAAAAACCCTGGCAGTAAGGTGCAGGTTTAGACTCGTCTTTGTGCTCAAAACAGCAGCAGCTGAGGAATTCAGGAATAATTAAAAAAAACTTCTTGGGATTCCTCCTGCACAGTACCAGGGCAATAAGGCTTCTGGTAATCATCAGCTGGGGCTCTCAGTTCTGTTACCAGCTTCTACTGGTAAGATTTGCTTTATTTAGGTACGTCTGCATTTGTGACTGAAAAGAAGTTGTCCCTCGCTTTAGCTTTTGAAGATGAGTATACCTAAACAGCTGTAAATCCAGTCACCTGCCAGCTGAGCAACTGGATGAGGAATCTGGAGGACAGCAGTAAAGTGAAAACACTCTATAACTGCATGGGGAGCAGGATAAGCTGGAAAGACCTTCTGCAGTTACTTTCTTTCATTATTATTCCTAATGTAAACCAGAAGCTGCTTCCTTAGTGTTCAGGTGGAAGATTTTCCAGAGCACATCACCAGGAAAATGGGCCAAAGACCCCAGCCTCACAAAAGGTTAAACAGCTCCACTGTAATTAGCTAACACTAGGGATTTGAATGGAGATATCTTGAGCAGCAAACAGAAGTCTCTGTGAATCAGGTCTGTGTTTCTTAACATTTGTATCTTTGTGCCTGAAAAGGGTGATATTTATTTGATAGTGCTAAAGCCCCAGGCTGTTTTTCCCTTGAATCAGGAATGAAGTCACCTTTGTTGTGTGAGGACAAAGTATTTGTTCCTTTTGATGAGCACCCACACGTGGTTGTAGAAGAGCACTTTAAGGCAAGCCTAGGACAAGACAGAATATCAAGGCCTGATTGTTTCTAAGCTCACACTAGGTTATCTCCTATGAGGAAACCAGCTGAGGTCCTGTGCACACTCTTACTCCATGTTGTAGTGTGGCTCCTTGCCTCTCCCCTACTTGCATGCAGTCAGACTGTGCACCCACCTGCAACCAACAGCTGACAAATATCTTTGCATGTCTATGACAAAAATAAAATATTAAAAAATCAAGGGCTTTTGTATGCACTGATTATAGAAAAGACATTTATTGTTGAGAAACTGTGCATGGGCATATGCAGGCAGGTCTGTGCGTTATGATTCGCACAAAGGGAAATTTGGCATAAAAGTTCACATACATCAAAAAAGAAAAATAAAAAATGTGCCTGCCGTGTTTGTATGCAGGAATGATAAAAGAAACTTGGCACTTTGGAGAGGCAAAGATGTCTTTGACACCCTTGAGCAGATATCTTACAAAAAGACAGGTGAGAAGAACAACAGACCTGGCTCCGATTAACAGGAGGCAGGAAGTATTTATTCCAGTCACCAAAACCTGAAATACACTTTAATAAAATTCAGTGACACTATAACCCTCCCACTCATCAATGGGAGGAATAATGTGAAGATGGATCTCCCTACTGGACCAGCCATTTCTTTCCCTTTCTGCACATCATCTCAGCATCAAAAATTATTCCCAAGTACATTCCAAGCCACAATTTGCTTAATTTCTCTCTCTCCTTCCACTCTAGACCCATTTCTTCAGAGCCCTTCTCTCAACAGAAGTGAGATCTGTATCACATTTGGACTTCTAATCTTCACACAACAAACAAACCCCTGTGAGACTGTGCTGTCAACATGCAGATTGCAGTGCCTCGGGCACACACACAGAAACGTCTGAAACAACCTTCCTAGCCTCCCTTTCTTAAATAATTGTTCATCACTGCTCTTCCTTTCCCTCCCACCTTCTACAGCAAGCTGTCCATGCCCACCCGTGCCGGCTGTACGATGTGTCTATCCCCCGTTTGGACACCGAGTGCTGGGGAAGTGGGTGGGATATGCCAGCCCCTGCAGGCTGCTCTGTGCGCTCTGTTCTCAGGGCTGTTTGCTGTGCGGGCCGCAGGCTTCAGGCCTTTGAAGGGTTGAATACCATCTTTTGATTTACCATGGCTGATGGGGTATGGGAAAGCTTTACAACTGAAATACACAGATTTTTTTTAAAAAAAAAAAAAAAAGAAAGAAAGAAAAAAAAAAAACCAACATAGGAAAGACCTTTATAACGACACAAATGATAAGAAGTAATCAAATGGAATAGATCAAACAAGAAGACAGAGGCAGCTCTTATTAATAGTATTAAATGACTTATAAGAAAAGCACAATTAAATAACTCACCACTCAAAACAGTCTTTTTTTACACACGTCTGCCATGGGTTACACGCTTGGGAGGATGCTGACACCAAGCGTACTCAGGTCTTCAGAGGTGGTGCTAACTGTTTCTCACTGATAAGCGGATTTTGGCAGGGTCAGATAATGAAGATTTGGTTCTTATTTGTGACATTTTGGCTATGATCAGTCTCCTTAAAGAGTTAGATGTGACTTATAGTAAACAACTGAAAATGAATGGCTCTCTTAACATCATTCCTCCTCCAATTCTGTTTCTTTAACAGCAAGGTAACTTTGCCATTTTGATAGAAGTGAAGTCCTGTTTCAAGGAATATATCTGACAGCTTTATAAATCTGAAGAGAGGACAGATGAAGCTCAATCCAGGTTCCAACAGTCTAAACTACCTTTCTGTTGAGTTGGGCATAGAAGGAGAGTGGTGACAGGTTTCCGCTGATGCAGCCTGTAGTCACTTTTGTGGGAAGATTCAACCTCAACGAAGTTTCCAGCTGAAAAGCTGACAAATCTGGCATATACATTGCTTTGGTCCCTGCAACTACACAAAACTTCAGTTAACACAGGGTATGGCTTACACATGTCCCTGTATTAAACCATCAATGACAGATCTCTTTCCAAACATGTGTAGATCATATGCTAATTCTTTAGCCACATCTTTTAGATGCCAGGTAGTAAGAGTTGAGCAGTCCAGCTCCAGGCTAAGTAACAGACCCCAGCGATATTACAAGTGACCAATGTCAATCAGGCATACAATGCTGGCAGGCAGTATTTTCCCTTGTGGCCTGCCAGCATGATATAAAGAAAACTGGAAAGGAAAGAGTAAACTGTAAAAAATTATAAGTAATTCAGGATAATCTGAATATAACCTCCTCGTATTCACTTGTGATCTAAGTCTAGGAAGCCCTGAACACCCAAAAGGAGCAATTCCCCCTGTTCTCACTGATTTTAAAGGAAGATGAAGACGTAATAGAATCAAACCAGTGGTACATTTCTCAGAAGAAAAAATAATAATCTTTGATGAAGTCTGGCAGTTTTCATGCTGTAGTATCAAAGGTGATAGAAGCAGCACTTACTAAAACACTACCATATCCCTGGAGGGCTGTGAAGTATTCTCTCTTCAACAGAGAGAAACTACGGCATGCAAGGTAAAAGAACTGGCTCTGTGTTACAAGGAGTTAGTGTAGAACTGAGCTATTACTCAGCTGCCCCGTCACTTCTCCGACAGAAGCGTGACACTGCCAGTCTTCCTGCGATTAAGTATATCATCTGATAAGAAAATGGCTAGCAATAATTGCCAAGAAAGGAAATGGTGGGGAAAAAAACATCTCATTTTGCCAGATTATTAGCACCAAATGTGTTAGATCAGAAGATGCAGACAGACACACACACACACACACATATATATATATATGTGCACTGGAGTTTTATGAAAGATTCTCTTTAAACATGTATGAACGCTCAACAGCAATTCTTTTGAGCTGTTCTCCAGAGAAATCCTGCAGACCTATGAAATTTTCCTTCACTTAAAGTTAATATAGGCAGATACGGCTATCATCAGAGTGTTGTTTCTCTTTATTTGGGAAGTTACTGTCATAGCTGAAGTTGATCTATTCCCTCTGTCCTCTAGGTCAGTCTGGATAGGGCAGCAACTGTTCCTATGGTAGCTAGACATTCAGTAGGGCTTTACACTTCTTCAGTCAAGCTAAACAGAGCAAATATGTAATCCAAATGAGAACTCTTGCATTTTCTTCTTCTTCTTCTTCTTCTTTTTAAATAAAAAGCAAAGGTTTTCATAGCCCTTTAGATAGAGATTCTTTGCTTTTAAGAGTTATGAACTTGTTTAAATGCATCTTCTTCTCTTCAGTTGCTTATTCCAAAAGCAGATACTAGGGTCTGACTCATACCTTCAAAACCAAAGACACTAGAAGCAACTTCCAAAAGCAAGTTAGTTCCAGAGGACGACCGCTGGACAACATATTGCCCAGGTAAGGAAGAAGAACCCTAAAATCACACTCAATCACATCTATGGTGCAGCAAGACCCTGATAAACTTACCATATCTAGCTAGGAGAGGAGTTAAAAAGCAAGAACCATTACTACCAGTATAGGTGCATAATACCTTTTTTGCCCTCTACAAAGCCACTACATGGTTTGCTCCTGACATCAGCAGAGCAGGGTTTTAAAGATGCTGATACTATTAGCTCAAAAAAATGCAAAAGCTTATTCCAGTGGGGCTTAGAATTCCGGAAGCTGACACAAGCTTTCCAGACCATGCACACATCTTCATATAGAGTACCCTACATATTAGAAGAGTTTTAACATTTCTCACTGTCATGATAGCTCTGCCTCTTTGAATCAAAATCTCTTCTTAGTTATATTCCTGGATTTACATGAAGCAACAAGTTGCATCACTGAAAAACAAAAGAAAGCTTCAACTTGTTTATTTACATTCTTTAAAAAGGCTATTTGTCATTCAGTACAATACTTAAAGACTGGCAAGAAAATGGATTGAGGCTAATCTAATAGCACATTAACTCTCAATTTTTTTTTCATTGTTGTTATTGTTGGACTCATTTCTAATTATCTCTTTTTATTATTTTCTGGATAAGTGTAACTCTAAGGAGACAGAACACAACCCTTTGGGATGGGGTGTGTGTGCACTGTTATTATTTCTACCTTCATTTTAATCAAGATACAATCAGAAACCCCCAAGCTTTTTTACTAGATATAGAAAGCCCTAAAGGCTGCAACATATACAATTAGAAAACAGAAATAATTAGCAAATTAGTAAAAGAGACAAAGTTGTATCAAACGCTGCCAAATTCTGTAAAGGGCACGGGATTCACAGGACTTCTGCTTGCCACCATATTCATTTTGCTTCCCTTCCACATTTGGCTTTGACTGTTTTGAGTGATGCTGGATGAATGAGGGATGTAACTGATCAAAAGATGGACCAAGCAGCATGTCTCACACAGAGCTCACCAGTCCCAGACCAAGAAAGGAAACTTAAAAACTTAAAGACTTAAAAACCAACACTGTCCATAACGAAGAACTGACAGCAAATCTTCATGCAGCAATGCGGAAGAGAATTTCTCTCCGCAAGAGATTATTATTATGAAAGTCTCAGCAGTTATTTTAGAAATCAGTCCAATCCAATCAAACCAACAGAAATTAAACAAAATTATTAAAAAAACATTAATCACAAGCCCAAACTAATAGTGAAGGGGCAGTGGAAGGTTTTTATACGATACCTAAATTGACCATAAGTTTGACACGGCCTCCATCCAGCTCCAGGCGCAGAGTGTCAGCAGAGTCTCGTGAGGTTGTTGCCATCAACAGCCCATAAGCACGCTGGGACATGAAACGGAAGGACACGTCTTCTGCTTCTGTATGCATGACCATAGGCATGATGATCTTCATGTACATGCTGCCATCATAGCTCAAGATAGAGGCCTCTGCAAAGAATCAGCAAACAATTGCAAAAAATGAAAAGTTATGCCTCTGTGCGATCGCCTCTGAAAGAACCCCGACATCTCTGGTAGAGCACTGTGCTACAGAAACCATACCGCTTGCCACAGAAATGTACGTAACTGGAAAAAAACACAGCAACTGTTGAACTGCATCCAGCAACCCCATGTGGCAAGTATGAGCAGCAAACATAAAGGCACGGTACTCACTACAGCTGGAGGCAGTAGTACCCATGGAGACAATACCCACGGATGAGTGTGTTAGCACAGGGCCCTTTTTTGATAATGAGCTGGCAAAGGCTCTGGTTTTCACACCTTCCAGAAAATGCCATCTCCTCCATTAGTCCAGCCTTCCCCAGCACTAGCTGTAACGACTACTTTAAATAATGTCTACGACACTTCTACTAGAGCATTTAGTCCTGCCTTTGAAGGCTCAGAGTTCCTATTTCTGGTACTCTTAAGAGCTGTTGCTTATTTAGAGAGAAATTTCATTCCATTGCTAGCACTTTAAAGAAAACCAAAAACTGTCTGAAGCACGTTTCTTAAAATGTATTTTCTACATCAGATTTGTGCTGTTTTGTGGTTTCATATTTTTCCCCTCCTTACTAACAACTAATGTTAGTAGAGCTCTGCTGACAGAACCGATGACACTGAAATGTAAATGAAGGAAGGAAAAAACAAACTCCACTGTAAATTTAAGTGTCATTCAAACAGGAAAAGTCAGAAGAAGGAAGCACAATGAAAGTCAGGAGGAGGAAAAAGTAAAAAACAGCAAGGAAAGAAATTATATTTTTCTATCTTCTCTGAGGTTGTCAGAGAAAATGGAAAGTTCAGCTGAGGAAAGGAGTTACAGAACTTAACATTTTCTATTTGTTCAGGATCCTGCCTGCAGAAAGTGACATTCTTCTCTCAAGGGGCAGAATTAAAGTCTTGTGATAGAACTGCAGCAAACACTACAGCACGCTAACCATTGTTTCAGTCCGGGAATACGCTCCAAAGCATTTTTAGCCACAAAATTTACAAATCTACATAAATATTTTAATGTATGAATTGGAGCATCCCTTGTGCCCGCAGCCAACCCCTACCAAAGGCAGAGCTGTAGAGATCGTTCCATGTAGGACTTACCACGAAACTACATATAAAAATCTCAGAGGTTAGAAGAAAAAAGACCAGTTCAGCTCCCCAGGAAGGGGAAGGATTGCACCATAAAGAACTCTTACCACTGCCTCATCCAGTTTAGACAGTTTTCTCAAATGGTAGGGATTCCCATGTTGTAAAACAAACAAACAAACACACACACACACACACCCCCATCCCATCTAATTTAACCGACAGCAATCACATGTATTTGGAATCTAGATGTTCTCTCATGTTTCACCCCTTTATCAAACATTTCCCAGCCAGGCCACTCATGCTGACAGGAGCAGAACTTCTAGAAGGGAACAGCAAGCTTGGCAGAGCCAATCCTTACATCCTCTCAATGCCTAAATGTTAGAGTAGGGTAGATGGATGGGAAACTGAGGAACAGCTCCATGTCCATGCTGGAAAGGACCCATGGCTGGCTCCACAATGACCAGTAACAAAACATCAGTAAGAAATACACAAATGAGATGATAAATAAGGATATAAGTGTCAAGCTGATAAAGTGACAAGGGAGATGTGTATTTGATTACAAAATGTTTGGTGGGGATCACTGTGGTTGTGTCGGTGCAGCCACCCACCACACTAAGTGCTGGTATGCAGCACCCCTCTGGTCATAGGACATAAAAATCCATTAAGAGGTAAACTTCTCTGGGAGCACGATTAAAATAAGGCGGCTGTGAACAGCATCCCTACTCACCAGTTTTCTTAGCTGCGCTCCCCACAGACTTCCATGGTCTGTACACACAACACCCACTCAGCCATACATACACCTTCTGGGTACCAGCTGTCAGTGCTTCCCTGGGGACTCACATCTCTGCTTGGCCAAGAAACACAGAAGGAAAGAAAGCTGCTTTCTCAAGGTGGGGGTATGGTTTCCTCTTCTCAAAAGCACGATTTTCTTCTCCCTCACGTCTGCACCTCTTACATGCCACCCACAGCTGCAAGCTGGAACTAAATGTACTGTATATTATACATACACTCAAAGGCAATGCGTATGTACACACAAACTCTCCTTGCTCTCTTTCCTCTCTCTTTCTGTGGATTGTATTAGAAAATGCAGTCAAGCATGAAATGGCTCCTTTGACGCCTTCAGCTCAGATGTGCCTTGCATGAAACAGTTGCTTGCCCTAGCACCTGAATAGCTGTGAGAAGGGGGGGTTGGAGGACATCAGGACTATGAGTGGGAGTAGCCAACCCAAGTGCCCCAGCTCTGCTGCTTCCTTCTCCCCAGTACCGTGCATTTAGGTGCTTTGGAAACATGAGTGTTTCTGTAGACACTAGAAGACAATAAATCAGAAGTGTGTTAATAATGAGTCTCGTTAATAATGAGTCTCTTCCCTTCAAAAAGAATTTGTGTCCTTTAGCTCTACTGATCCCACTGCCAGAAAATTACTGTCCTTAGACAAGAAATCCCAACCATCATAATTATGCTTATGTAAGAAGGACCTGAAGAACACCCATAGCTGCTGAGGGTGGCACAAAATTCTAGACAGTGTTTCAAATGACATCCCACAGTAGCCTAAATCAGGTATTACTGTCCCTTCTCTGGCCAGTCTGCTACAGCTGGGGAGCAATGAATCCTTGTAACAAGAAGATAAAATTAAATAGCCTGAAATAGTTGAAACAGCCTCCCATACAACCATCGGAGTTGACGAGTGTTCTTTTGTGTGCTCTATGCTAACACGAGCCCAGCCCAGCTCAGACCACCAATGCGCTTGACATCTTTTAAAAATATAGATTTCATTCTCACCTTGCAAGTCCTCACCATCTGGAGTATCTAGATGCTTTGTCAACACATCTCCTTGCAAGCACACCATTCCCTGCAGCTAAGAAAATACCCTTTCAGAGGAGGCTATTGCCTAGTAGCAGTCATACAAATAAAACCTATCTCCTTGTCCTGACAGAGAGTCCCCAAAACTTGAGGAAGGCCTGCTACAGCTGAGCAACACATAGAGCAAATCTGGTCAGGGTTGAATATAACATGGCAACGGCAACAACTAGGCGACCTCAGCCTCCTAGGCACCTGTGCTGGTGACTTCTGCCTGAATAGTGGCATCCATTCACGGAATGATCAGGGTTGAAAGGGACCTCTGGAGATCATCTAGTACAAAGTAAAGCAGGTTCTCCTAGAGCAGGCTGCACAGTCGTGTCCAGGTGGGTTTTGAATGTCTCCAGAGAAGGAGCCTCCACAGCCTCTCTGGGCAGCTTGTCCCAGTGCTCTGCCATCCTCAGAGCACAGAAGTCTTTCCTCATCTTTAGACAGAACCTCCTGTGCTGCAGTTTGTGCCCGTTGCCCCTTGTCCTGTCGCTGGGCACCGCTGAAAAGAGCCTGGCCCCATCCTCTCAGTCTTTTCTTCTCCAGGCTGAACAGGCCCAGCTCCCTCAGCCTTTCCTTATAACACAGACACTCCAGTCCCCTCATTGCCTTCGTAGCACTTTGTCGGACCCTCTCCAGTAGCTCCCTGTCTCTCTGAAACTGGGGAGCCCGGCACTGGACACAGCACTCCGGATGAAGCCTCCCCAGGGCAGAGTAGAGGGGCAGGATCACCTCCCTCAGCCTGCTGGCCACACTCCTCCTAATGCCCCCCAGGGTCCCACTGGCCTCCTTGGCCACCAGGGCACACTGCTGGCTCCTGGGCAACTTGCTGCCCACCAGAACTCCCAGGTCCTTTTCTGCAGAGCTGCCTCCCAGCCGGTCCCCCCCAGCCCGTACTGGTGCACATGGCTGTTCCTCCCCAGGGGCAGGACCTTACACTTGCCTCTGCTGAACTCCATGAGGTCCCTCTCTGCCCACGTCTCCAGCCTGCCCAGGTCTTGCTGGATGGCAGCGCAGCCTCTGGGGTACCAGCCACTGCTCCCGGTTTTGTATCATCGTCAACCTTGCTGAGAGTGCACCTGTCCTTTCATCCAGGTCATTAATGAATAGTCAAACAGGACCAGAGACTGTACGGACCCCTGGCAGCCACCACTAACTGCAGGCCTCCTGGTAGACTTGGTGCTGTTAATCACAACCTCTGAGCTCTGCCATTCAGCCAGTTTTTGATCCACCTCACCATCCGCTTGTCTAACCTGCACTT
Source organism: Falco rusticolus (assembly GCF_015220075.1). NCBI lineage: Eukaryota > Metazoa > Chordata > Aves > Falconiformes > Falconidae > Falco > Falco rusticolus. The sequence continues at coordinate 65,950,307 of NC_051193.1, read as the reverse complement.
CCTGAGGTTACCTGTGAGGATGTTATGGAAGAAAGGGTCAAAAACCTTGCTGAGGTCAAGCCAAAATCCACTGTTCTCCCTTTATCTACCCAGCCAATTCCATCATAGAAGGCTATTAGGTTGGCACGATTACCCCTTGGTGACTCCATGTTGACTGCTCCTGATAACCTTCTTTTCCTCCACATGCTTAGAGATGACATCCAATTTGATTGTCCTCAGCCATCTGCAGCAAGAGGACTATAGTGCTTTTGTTCAACACCATAAATACAGGCAGCAGCAGCACAGTTATCCAGGTTTAAAATACAGGCACATTCCTTCCACCCTTCTACTTTTTGGGTAGCTATTATGCTTGGATGTCTCACAGAGACATGCATAGGAGCAATAAGCGAAACCACATTTCAGAGACCCACAGATTTATACAGAAAAAAGATACAGAGTGGCATTTATTTGCAATCCCAAAGCCAGAAGCTTCACTGCCATTAGCTTGGAGAGGGGAAGAAGAAACCAGGTGCTGATTCAAAACCACCCTGACATAATGCCAGAGATCTGTGAAAATCAATGTTATTAACAGCGATTAGCTTCCCAGTCTTGTGCTCTGAGACCCTGCCAGCTTTAATTTTACACTTAGCATCCAAAGGAGCAATTCACTGCTGCTTCCCCACAAGGCTCTGCATAAACCTCCTGGGGATACAGCAACAGGCATATTCTTAGAATACAGACAAAAAAGTATTCAAGACCTCTTCATGCTCTTTCTCCTATTTTCTGACCTTTCTCTTGTATTAATCTCCATTCTTTGGCTCTTTCCTTTCTTCTCCCTTTTAGTTTTTCCAAAGTCTCCTGTTCTTCCCCATGGTTTCTTTCCCCTGCCTCCCAGACTACAATATATCTTTCTTCCTGAAATTTCCAGAAAGATGACAGTGAAAAAGAAGGAAAAAACATCCACCCTTCACAAGAAGTTTAGCTGAACTCATCAAGGGCCACAGTTCAGGGCACACAACGTTCTTCCCCCTATCTACATTTGTGAGAGTCAGCTCTGGCCACCCGCTCCCACCAAGCAGAGCTTCCAGAGACAAGTGTCACCAGCTGGAGGAGCACGGGACACCTGGCAAGGAGCAAGTGTCGAAAACAGGTATGCTACTTCAAAACTGTGAGGGAATACAGACCAAACTTTTCCATCTTTTTGCAAAAATTCAGATATCCTTAAAGAAAAAGTGCCAAAACTTTGTGTCCACAAAGCAGACAAAACTTTCCTGTAGGCATTAGACAGCACACCTCTTTCTATCCCATATCCACACACATGGCCACAAATAAAAACAGCCTTAGTTCTCTGAAAACCAAAATTACAGGCCTAACAAAAGAAAAAGAAATCCTCATTCCTGTCCAAGTGGATCCCATACAGATGCGTTTCAACAACAGAGGTCCGTCGGGTAATTTGGGGAGCCCAAACGTAATCACTCAGACTGAAATCTGACTGGGACCCAGGAGATAATGCTCCTTTTTTGGTGGAAAACTTGAAGTGCTCACATGCGGTTACAACCTTGCACGTCACCTGGCAGGATGGGGCCCAGGAGCTGCCCAGACACCCAAGGAGCTGAGCACGACCCGCAAATGGTGGCTGGGTCCAACCAAGAGCCCAGGAAACATCATGGCCATGAGGCAGGTCTGGGATCAGGTCTGGGATCAGGCTGGGAAGTCACTCCACCAGCCGGGGCTAAGATCAGGTGCCACAGCTGCCTGACAGGGCCACAGTGATAGGGATGGGACATGGGCCTGGCTTGGCAGGGCTTGTGGCCAGGGAGGGGGCTGGGCACCTGGAGACCAGCCTGGCTGATGGCCCCAGAGGGCAGCGGGCAGGCTGGGGGAGCCCTGGGGGCTGACACGGGGCTGTGGGCAGGCTGGGGGAGCCCTGGGGGGCTGGTGGGAGGCCACGGGCAGGCTGGGGGAGCCCTGGGGGGCCAGTGTGGGATCCTGGGCTGTGGGCAGACTGTGGGAGCCCCAGGGGGCTGACGCGGGGCTGTGGGCAGGGGGCTGTGGGAGCCTTTGGGGGCTGATGGGGAGCCCTGGGTAGGCTGGGGGAGCCCCGGGGGGATGACATGGCGCTGGGAGCAGGCTGGGGGAGTGCCGGAGGGCTGGTGGGGGGCCATGGGCAGGCTGGGGGAGCCCCAGGGGGCTGACACAGGGCTGGGGGAGTCCCAGGGGCCAAGCAGAGCCTGTGGGTGCCCTAAGGGCACTGGGCGCTGTGGAGCTGGTGGTACCATGGCTCTGGCACTGCTCCTCGCTGACCCAGAAGGAAAGTCCATGTTTACTAAATGCACTATGACACCTTTTGCAGCAAATGGCATTTTCCCTGGATGTCTCCCATCTAGGTGCCGCTGCACCTCACCTCACTTAGCCTGCCAAATAGCGAAAAGCAACTCGAAAGGATGTCGGTGTAATTCACTAGCACTGAGAGGGACAACGACAGAGAACCCAAAACCATCTTTAAATGCCCACCTAAAGAGAAACACTACATTAGAAATAAATTTTATTAGTCTAGCAGAACACCTTGCAAATAATATCATTGATCAGCCACTGATAGGTTTACTGTGCCAGTAAGAACAAAGTTATTCTGCTTTAAAGATTTCAGCCTGACAAGATGTCAATGGCATTATCATCAGTTGTTATGCGCTGGAAACTCACGACGATAAAACAGTTAAAATCTTGGACACATAAAACCACAGAGATGTAAAGAACCTGGACTGGTTTTGCCTGTGTTTAATCTCCCCCACAGACAGAAAATATTTTTGCAACACGAATCCAAATTTTTCTTTGATCCATATTAAAAGGACACCTTCCTTCCCTGCTCCCAGTGGGTATACAGCTGCTTTATGAAAGGACTTTCATACCCTGAAGCTCAGTGTACCATTACCCTAGCTCTCTCACTCTGTTCTAGGCTAAGTAAACCCCTTCTGTTCAACTTCTCCTAGTTTTTATTTTCTACAACTTGCCTCTTCTGCTTCTCACCTTTGGCTTCTCTCTGATTCGTATACTACTTTCTTAAACTCAAATGGTTCTATTTGAGTAGTGTACATCAGTTAGGACCAAACAGGCACTAAAAGTAGAATAATAACAAAAGACACCCTTATCAGTACAGTGTGTACAAAGTATTTCTAAAAGAGCAGCACAGAAGGGAGATAATAGAGCTAGCTTCAAGGCATTCATCACATTTTCAGGGATGCAAGAATACTGGTGCAACAGTAATATTTGTTATTTACAAGGCTGCTGCTATAGACAAAAATTGCTAGCAGATGTTTACATAGGCCAGATAACATCCAGGTGAATATTTTTCATCAAACACATTTTTTCAAAACCTTGCAAATTTATCTCATAAAATTATTTAAAACATTACATTACTCTTAACATACATTTAAATCTGAAAAATGCCCAGAAGTGTGGGTAGACTCATATAAAATAAGAAATTCCTGAAGCACATCTGAAGTGCAAACCACACCTATTTATTTCTCTAGAAAGTCAGAACAGAATGAATACCCTATTCACCACTTCCCTTTCCATACCACTGTGTCTCCTCCCTGTTCCAGTATCTTACATATTTCCTATCTCTTCCCTTTGTCATTTTTCCAAACAGAAGAAGCAACATCAAATTAGTTCAGAAAAGATTATTCACCAAGTATCCACAAAATGGAAGACATACAAAAATCCAGGCAAAGGCGGCAAACTAAGAGCCCCAGGCAACAGATCTGTATGAAAGTGCAGGGTTCAGTGCAAGTACTATGTCCTTTCTCAGAAAACAAAACAAAACAAACAAACAAACAAAAAAAAAAAAACCACCAAAAAAAACTTGATGAAAAATGCTTGATTAGACATTTCAAAGTTTAGACATCGAAATGACTTTGCTTATGATGGAAGCAATCCAGATTTTTTTTTCAGAACTATACAGTTTTGGGGTTTTTGTATCAAAAATTAACATCTTGCATTTCTAGTTAAATATTATATGAACATTACATAATATGAAAATCCTCTAAACCAGTCCTGAGAATTTTCTGCTCAAAGTGGGTGAAATCTCAAGGAACTAGTTAAAACTATGAAGATTCCACCATTGTAAGGGAGTAACACACCACATTTTTGACTGTCTGCAACAAAAGCTCCAATGGAGACCTTCTAAATTTTAAAATGACCTAGAAAACGCAAATTAGGATCCAGGGTCCCAAATCTCCCTCCATTAATGAACCTCACAAGCCTTCACGCTCTGGATTCTAGCTTTGTTTAACTTCTGTAATGAACCAACTCTCCAGCTCCCAAGGGTAGCCTGTGGCTACCCTGCAAAGAAATATGTACCAGTTTCTATCAGCATCATGCTCGGTGTATGCTTCCTCTTCTGTTGTCACCATAACAAAAGACGATAAGTTAATTAAGGGGTGTTGTCATGTGCGGAGTTAAAAAAAAAGAAAAAAAAAAGAAGTCTAATCCACTAATCCACAATGGAAAGTAAATGTTATCTAATAAAATTTGCATCTTCCTTCTTCAGCCTACGATCTTGAACTGGGCTAGGGAGGAGCTGTAAGAGCACTGAGTAGCACAGTGGAAATATTTGCAGACAGAGGAAACTGTAGCTTGTAAATGTTACTGCTAGCCCTGGGAGGTGTTGAGTGAGGCTATATTGCCATACTGAAGCTTGGCAGAGACACAGGGGAACCAAGAAGGAGCACGCGGGCTCTTCAAACTTACTCCAAATGTCACTCTAACATTTACAGAGCTGTGTACAACTATGTGGGAAGAAATCACTGGCAAGAAGGCTAAGGGTAGAAGAATTGCTCCTCAGAGCCAAGGAGTGTCGTGGGGAAGGCACAGGGAAATCTGCTACTAAAGTGATAGACTAAGAGTTTGTATTACATGGGTGATATGGTTTAGAAAGTGATGTGACTTCTGTTTAGTTCGAACATCTCTGAGTCCTCTTTATGGCACTGCCAAGCTGCATGAAGCACCTGATCACTGTCTTCTCAGTAGCGTTCACTAAGAAAGGGGGAATACAGTAAAGATGAAGTTTAACTTGTCTCAGAGGTGCACAGTAAAGAAAGAGGCAGCAGACAGAAATTGCAGCAAGGGAAATTCCAGAAAGTTATAAGGAAAAAATTACATAAGGGTAGTCACACACTAACAGTCTGTAAAAACTCCACCCCTGGAAATCTTCAAAACTCAACTGGATAATGCCTTTAACATCCCATTCTGCTCTGAAAGTTGGCCTCACTTGTAACACGCAGCTGGGACAGAGACTTCCAGAGCTCCCTTTCAACCATGATTATTCTACGACAAGTGCCAGAGTGCACCAGTTTCACTGGATATTGCACCACTGCACAGACATCACCCTACACCTGCAAGTTGCTACTGATCTGAGGTAGAAAAGATTTTGTCTTGTGAGTTATCACATTAACAGAAATCCTGCTTACAGCATGTTGTGAAGACTGAAGAAACAGAAGGTTCAAAACTTTGCTTTCCTACAGGCACTGTATGTCCCTGGGCAAACTATTTACCCCTGCTGAATCATCTCACAACACTTACAGTTAGGAACATACATATCATGACAGTACTAAACATACCCAACTGTTGTGCTTTTAGTCCTTTTCTCCCACAAGGCAGGATGCTCTCACTGAACTGGTGTCACATGCTACCAACATCTCCCGGTGGCTGCTGGCTCTCAGGTGCAAACTGAAAGGCTTCTAAGGGTGGTTCTCAGCAGCGAAATTCGCATTACTTCCCCGAATTTCCAGGAGATGAGGGCTCTGCTATAAAATCCACATATGGGCAAAAGCTACTAAAAAGGCAGTTATCACCAGTCTACCATCTTTGAAAAGCAAGGCTGCGATGTGAACTACATTCATAACCTTGTGTAAAAGCACAAAGAACCTCCTTTCAGTTCTAGTTTTTAAATACTGGAAAGAAAAACAGTCACTCGTATCGCCTCTGGCTGTTTAAGGAAGGTTCACAGCATGGACCCAACAACCCTCGATTTCCTTTTCTTCTTTTTTCTCATCTGACAGCCCCAAAACCCTGAACTTCATAAAGTCCTGGAAGAGGTACTTTAAAAGGACAGGGAGCAGAGGGAAAACATGGGTCTACAAACTGCAGGGTAAAATCGTCTATAAAAATCACAGGTACCTCATAGTGTTTTTGAAAAAGCAACAACTCCTCAAGCCAGGAAATCTCTGATTTAGGAGGGGCCAGAAGCCAGACACTGCCACACTGAGAAGAAGTAGGCAGAGGAGCTGGGTAACTATTTATAACTAACGTATGGCAAGCAGTTTCATGGAAACAGGAATATCACAACACTCACAACAGCGGCAAATAGGTCATCTTTGTGGGAAGCCCAATGCAACAGAGTAGGTAACAATTAGCAGGGTAGCAATAGCATACACGCTGTGGAAAAATACAGGATAACATGTAATTTGGGGGCTACAACTTCCAAACTTAAAACAGAAGGTAAATAAGATGAGTTTGTAATACTAGGATCTGAAGGAAGGTCCTTTCAGTGCCTTTTCTTCTCCTATTGCAAAGCTACTGCTTTGCCTAAAAAACATTTGCAAAAGCATTAACCGCAGGGTGGTGACTGCCTGAGAGCAACGCTCAGTCAGTGCATCACAGAGTGCAGCAATGATGCCACTGATTTCCAGGGTCTGTCCACTCCTAATGAAGTCATCAGCAGAGATGCAACTGCCAGGGATGCTCACCCAGCTAATTGTAACCACTGTCCAATTATTGTAACCATGATAAAGAGGAAGAGAGAAGCAGAAACTGCTAGTTGGCATAGAACGGCAGTTGACATTGCCAAGATCTGAAGCAAGAGATACATGTTCAAGACTCTAAATTTTACTAGCAGATAAAAGAAATTAAGTCCTACTTTCCAGTAACAGGCACTGCCTTTTGAAAACATGATTATCCATGCAGACCAAATTCTACTGTATGACTCTGGTACCTGTAAAGAGATGTGTTTATAAAAAAGAAATTTCAGATAAAAAAAAGGAAGGAAAAAATAATTTACATAGGCATGTATGGTGCTTCTGTACTAACGATGACCCAAATTACCCAGAATTGCCTTGTTTAAATTATTGAAAGAATGTCCATGAGCTGTCCCTCTCTTACTCCAAAGATGACCAAATATAGTTTCTCTCTTACAAAATCAGTATCTCTTGGTAAGGTCAGTCTTCGAAATTCATAGACCAAAACACCCGTTATAATTATGCAAAACCATACAGTTATTAAACTCCTATAACCCTATCTGAAATGCAGAAGGTCATGGTGCAGGACCTTCTAAGTGTATAGACTAGCATTAAATGGGTGGGTTTACATACAATAGCAGCCAGCCCAAAACCTCCCATCCAAAATATAAAGATTTATATTTTTTGAGAAAAGAGTTCCATTAATCTTTTTCTTCTCTGAGCTTCAAGAGCCTCCAATGACCTTGATGGGAATTTTAGAAGATAATAAATCCTACTTGTTGTGGAAGCTGTGAAAGTTTACTCAGTGTTGGCCAATTCCGTGAGAACCTCCAGCTGAAAGAACCGTGCACGTATAAAATTTGACAGCAACTGCGACCCTAAAACTTTCACATTCACCACTGTGCTACTCATTTTACTCACTTTGAAGTTCAGGACAGCAGTCAGGATACAACGAAGAGTGAAACTCCAAAAGCCATACTCCAGTTTGATGCCACAGTTAAGTAAAGCTGAATCTTCTTCAGCTACTTGTATCAGTTGACTTACAGAGATAGTTCCTGAGGTGTGAGTTTCCAATTCAAAACAAGACCAAATCTTGTAATTACCAGGTATCTTAGACTGAAAATGTCATTTCTGTGCAGATTTTCAAATCACCTTCTGTGGTATCTAAGACTTTTGCTGACACTGGGAAGCAGTCGCATCGTCACGGCCTATCAAGACACTTGCATTCACTTAAAGATGTGAGAAAGTGTCCACATCCTGTATTGTTCTCTCTATACTAGACATAATGGAAAACTGAGTTAAGAGAGTTTTGATGGTGAATAACCTGCTATTTATCTTGTCTAAAGCACTTCTGTCTATTGCAATGAAGTCCAGAGGGACATTCATTCTCCAGACTGCCAGCAGAAAACCAGATGTGATGTATTTTGTTACAGCATTTCTGATCCATTACATCAAATTATGCCAGATTAAATGCAACCCATCAGGGAAAAGGGTTTCCTCAGACCTGTATATTGGCTCAAGCATCAAGTTCAGTGTCTGCACCTCCTGCACAATAACACTTTCCATACAACTTCTTCACTCGATGCTAGGCAGCATCTGCGGCAGTTAGTTCTGCGGGTAGAACTAACTGCCAGGGAAGGAACTTCACAATCAGTGGGCAGGTAATAAAAATCTTCATTTCACCATGGTGTTCTCAGGTTCTCCAGGCTCCTGAACAACCTCTTTATGGACTAAACCTGGAAGGCACACGGACTAATAGCAAGGAAGAGTTGGTTCCTCCACCACATTGGTGTTAGCCCTTGGACTGTTCAGAACAGCAGTAAGGACGATACAGTCAATATCCCTGTCCCAAGGGTGGGGCGAAGAACTCAAACATCAACCACTCATTCCTAAAGACCAGAGCTCAGGAATTCTTCAGACAGAAAAAAACCCAGGAGTTTTGTAATGTCAACCTAAAGATATCTTTTTCAACATCCTAAAAATCACTGTTTAGAATGACCTGCAGGGCTGTGCCCTGAGGAAGCCTGGAACAGGGGGAGGAATAAAGCTGCCCATCACAAGTACGACACATTTGTTAACCTGGGTGGCAGACGGGAAGTTCAACCTCTAAGAAGAGATACAGAATTCTAATAAAAATTTCGGTGTTTGATAAAAAAAGTCAACAGCCACAGCCTTAATGCTCTGTACAGTGGAAAGAACAGCTTTCTTTCACTTCACATGTCTCCCTGACTCTTAAGGGCAGGACAGATAGAACTAGGAGAGTAAATTACAAAAGCCATCCCATTTAGCTGAGTGGGATCACAGGTAAGGTTAGGACAGTTAATTACTATCTATTTGTTGAAAATTACCCATAAAGGTAATTAGATGCATAATTCTCTTACAGCAATTAGCTGTTGTTGATATGAATATGAAGTAGGTACCTAGTAAAGAGTTAACTCTGTAACAAAAGGAAAGGAATTAATCAGAACAAAGAGAATGTTCAAAGATAGAAGTTCAAAGATTGAATAAGTCTGGGGGATGGCCAGATATTCGAATGTGTGTTTGGAGGACTTGAGAATGCTTTCACATGTATTATTTGACCAAACCTCTAAAGTGTATCAGAGAAAGTGAGATTATTAGTATGGAGCCCAACACAATTTAACAGAGCATGGTAAAAGCAGATGGGAGCGTAGCTATCAGATTAACTTTGTATAAAGGCTGTGGCAAATCCATCATGAGGTTTTCCAGGCTCTGAGACAGCCTGACTAGGACTGGCCCTACCAGCAAATTGTGTTTACTTCAGAGATGAAATTTTTTTCTTTTCCCTTATACAAGCCTGAAAAAGGGGTAGGGGGAGAGTCTGACGTTTCCTACTCTTTCAGATTGTATTTCTCTATAGCGACAAAAGCCATTAATCACCACCAATGAAAACTGGGGGGGGCGGGGGGGGAAGTAATTACAACATCTGAAGACATTCTTTCAGTTTTTCAACAGCTTGTTGCTCCAGTGATATCTAAACCCTTCTCTTTGGCTTCCTGCAGTCTACACCCCTAGTGCTTCTGCACCCATAGGGAAGGGGTGAGAAAGCCGATAAGCAGCTCCAAAAAGGCAGCCTTCAGCAGCAGGGAGCAGGGTTCAGGTGTTGCTCAGGCAAGTAGGGGCAGATAGGAGCAGCCCCACTTACCTGCTCCTCATATCTGCCCACATTTCAAAGGCTTCACACAACCAAGCACAGGAGATTACAAGCAGCGAAAGCTCTGCAATAAGGACAGAGTGGTGGGGGAAGCCCACAGCTGTTAGTTAGGGCTTGAAGCACGCTAGTGGAACCATATGTGAAGCTGGTATCAAGCCTTTGTGTCCCAGGTGGCACCCAATTTGGAAAATATTCATGACCCCATCCCAGAAGCCTTCCCACAAGAGATGCAAAGTTAAATCAAAGCCAATGTAAGGCAACAGAAGAACTTACAGTCCAGAGGCTGCTACATTCTAGAGGATCCTCTACAATTTCAGAAATTTTTTTTTCCAGAAAAAATTAGAAAAATTATTTCATAACAACAGGAACTGTTTGAGCTGCAATCTAACAGCTGCCTATTGGGACACCTTTAGTTTGAAATTAAGTACATTGCAAAAAACATCTTAAAACCAGCTAGCTGTATGTACTTCACCTGTCAGATTTCTCCCTCCTACAGTTTGTGGCATCAGAATATGGCATTTCTTTTTTCCCCCATCTTTTGTATTTTCCTTTCTCCTGTTACTGTGCAAAAGGGCGATACAAAGAACAGCAAAACCAGCAGGCTACCCGCACTAGGCAATAAACAGAGCGCATCAGAGAGTTCCTACAGGTAAAACAGAAATCACATTTCGTGATATTTTTCAGACCTGTTCTCCTTGAAATTTCCAACCAACTTTGGAAAACAACAAAACAGAATATGCACAGTGCTGCCAGAAGTACGGTATCATCATCTTCAATGGGAATTAAGAGGCCGACTTTGCCTTAAAAGTAATCTTATCATGTCAGAACAACATTCTGCATGATATCAAAGTAACAAGGGTTGTATCTATAGTCACATTGTACCGTTTCTGCTACAAAACACACGCTACACCTGCAGCCACTTGGTGTTCCAGTGCATATTACTTCTTTACACTGCATGAACACTCCTCCCGTGTCAGCTAGGCTGAATTCCACGCCACAAAGGGAGGAACAGAACAGAAAAACATAACCAAAGGAAGACAGGCAAAGCTTCTTCCTTTCCCAAACAAAAAGCCAAGCAACTAAGAATATGACAGCTGTAGGGTTTGATCAACAGTACCAGTAATCAAGCAAAGTGAAATTTGTGTGCTCTGCACCAGGCAGGTACCATTTCACTATAAAAATCCTACAAAATGCAAACCTCTTCTATAACGTCTCAGTCATTGTGTCTCAGCTTTGGCTTGGAGGTACTGTACTTTGAGAAGCCTTTGAAGCTTGCTCAGTCCTCAGCTTCTCAGATGCAATGGGATTACTTTTAAACTGATGCTGAGCAAAATCCACTCTCTCATTTTAAAGCCTGAATTCACAAAAATATCTGCGTGTAATGTTAATTGAGTTTCACGAGGTAAAGTTTAAAGGATCAATCTAAACATTCCCAGGATACAGTTACAATTTTTATTTTGAACCCTGGGATTGCAGTTCTAGCTTTTAGCCTCTATTTGCCTTTTTTTTAAAAAAACAAAAAAACAAAACAAAACAAAAAACCACCAAACAAACATCAAGGTCTTTATCATGTGATCTTTGAAATATCACCTCAGGGCTGTATTTATTTCAAAGCCTAACTTCCCCCAGTATTAGCAGGACACTTCAGAATTTAATTTGTTTACAGATTCTAGGCCCAGCTCTTCAGGAAATTCAGTCATTTAATAAGATTGCAACAGGAACATGGACTTTGTGGCTGGAGGACATACTCAAACCAAGAAAGGAAGTCTACTAATTGATTTCCCTCAACTGGAAGCCAGGAAGCTGCACCTTTTCTCTGAAAAAAATAAGAAGTTATTAAAGGGTAAAAGTAAATATTCAAATAAAGTTTCTAGTAAATGATGAAACTGATGGATTCACACAGTTTTCACCTTCCACAGCATCACAATACATTCTTCAATTACTACATTGGTACTTCCTCTGAAGTAATGTAATTTCTCTGGTTTTTTGGATCCTGTAAAAGCAAAAAGCTTGATCTTACCTTTACAGTATAACTCTGCTGTGGTACTGAATTTCATAGAGGTACCTACAGTGTGGAAAGCAGTTAAGGTTACCTCTGTTTGGAAGAAGAGGCAACTTCTCAGACTTAAAACATATATGGGGGAAATAGAAGAGCCAATGAAACTGTCACCTAATGCTGAGACTGTAGGAAGCGGGTTTAGCAGCCAGTGCACAAGGACACCGATGCTGCTCTGACCTACATATCTTGAATTCGGATTGACAATCACCTTCTGCAGCAACATTTAATTATATGCTGCTTCCTACATCACTGGCTGCTGGGGAAGCGAAAGTTATGTTTTAAGTGACAAAATATATCTTCATCAGGGATGTGATTACTTTCTCAAACTGCCAGATTCTATTCTCAGTTTTATGCCACAGATAAGAGACTGCACAACAAAGAATATAATAAAGCCAAAGTTTAGTCTTGGATTTTTTGAGGACTGATAATGTCATCTTAGCATCTGATGAAATCTACCAACACTGGAGGACTGAGGACTGTAGAAATGCTACTGAGTTAATCCAGCTAAATCACTCTGCTGATACTGATCTACTGGACGTTTCAGCCATTCCAGAAGCAAAGCACTTTCATTTCAGTCACCTATCATTTGCCTCATGATCTGATGGTAAAGCTCCCAGATCATTTTTCTTAGCAACTCAAGTATGGGCAGAATTTGTGGCCTTGCTATGCACCAAAACAAGAGGAATCTAATCCAAATGGGTTAGTATTTCCTTTGCCACTTTGCTGAACCAATACTTAACAGGACCTTTTAATTAGGTTTCCACTGAGCCCTTAATAACGTTGGGCTGTTATCTAAAGCAGGACACAAATCAGGACTCTCAAGATCTATTCAACAAGTCACTTTGTGATTTTCTTGTATTTGATCTGAAAGTAGGAAAGTGATTTACCTCTCTTCAACAACATATTTTTAGATCCTTGCTTAAGACATCATTACAAAACTAAGCCAAATACATTAAAAGGAGGTGGTGAACAGAAAAATAAAACATAAACAGCTCTTGTGTTGAGGATATTATACATCAGGCATAGACGCATTCAGAATCCATTTCTGACAGGTCATCGAAGCCTAAGCCTACTATCACCAAACACAGCTGAATTTACTCCTCTTTTTAATGGGAAAGTGAAGGCCAGTGAAAGCTGCCAGACTGACGTGATGAAAGAGGAGTACCTAGGATACACACAGAAAGAATGTTTCCTTCACACAACTCTCTCTCCAGCTTGTTATTAACTTAAATTAGCAGAGTATTCAAGAGTTTAAAAACTGGTAGCTTAACGCATGAGCCATCAGTCCCCCATCTCTCTGGAAAGGAGGGATGTTAAGCCCTTCACCTGCAGAAGCAGCCATGCAACCCCTCTTGCACAAAGCGTGAGCCACCGCGCTCTGTTTTCAACATAAAGGAACTCATCGGCTCCTACACTGTGCTCAGCCACAATCCCGAGGGTTGCAATACACCTGTACGGTACAGCACGCTCTGCTTTCTCCTGTGGGATCCGGGGGGGGCTTGCCAGGGGATGGAGCCCAGGGGGGTGCGGAAGAGCTGTGCGTATTCAGGTGTATTAAGGAAACTATATACTTCAGTATGTTTTCAAGTCTATTTGAAGATAAAAAGAGCATAACGCTTTTCCCCAAAGGGGGCTCCTGTAGGACTTCAGCCAGCCCAGGGAGCCAGCAGTGCTGGGTGAGCAGGGCGGGCGGTGGGGACGAAGAGCCTGGGGGCAGGGCGGCCGGAGCGCTTGCTCGGACACTTTGCGGGGGCAGGTGGCAATGCTGCCCGAGGCCATCAGATGGCGAAGGAGGCTGCGACTGACTCCTCAAGTGTTTCCACGAGTGCTGAGAGGTACTTGCTACCGCGTTTGCCAAGGGACAGCAGCGTGGCTCCTCGCAGAGACAGGCAGCAGATCCCACTCGCTTTTCTGTACCGTGTCGCTGCCACCAGCTCTCACCACCACTCGCTGGGCAAGGTTTCCACTTGTGCCTGCATGAGTTCTGGATCAGCAAATGCTGTTTTGAAAGAAGCTTCTCCTAATTTACTCCTGGAAAGGGTCAGACACATCTCTACACAACACCGCAAAGAACACCCTGTTTTCTGAAATAAGCAGCTGACATACTCTGACCAAACAGGGACAAGGGCAAGTTTCCTAATAGGATGGCTTTCCTGTTCTTGATTCCCTAGATTTGAAGTCCTCCGCACATTTTGAAAGCGTAAAGATGACCTCAGGAACGCCTTTTGACCTGACCTACTTCCACAGCAGAAACTGAGACAGAAACAGGAGCCACATCATCCAGTGACACACTGCAAAGCCATGGCAGTGCAGGGACACAGCCACGTGCCCTGAACGTTCCCCCACCACTGGGCTGCTGTTCCCCTTTTTTTGCACGATCCAAGAGCAACCTGCCATCTCCTCACTGTACTCTTCATCAGACAGGCCCTGAAAAACAATCTCAGAATATAAACCAAATCATAATAATGAAGAGGCCAATAATTCCTTTGGAAATTGGAAAATAATCCACAAGCCTAAAAATAATCTAAATCTGTAAGGAAAAGAGGACAGTTCTTGACATCATTTGAAACATAGATGGTAAGACTGTAGATGTAACACCTGTTTCTCTTTGAAATTCTGCAGATAGACTCAAAACGGGAAGAACTGAGGCACAAGACATTTTTTTAAGATTTCAATTAGCCTTTTATTTGGACTCGGGTTTATTTACTGCAGAGTTAAGCATCTCTCATAGTTACAGATTCTCTATTTATATCTGCTAACTGTGCAAATTTCCTGGTTCCCTGATTCCAGACCAGCTGCTGGGCACAGCTGTGCTCCAACAAAGCCACAAAACCAGCAGGATTGCTGCGGGACTGTCATACTTCCCTGATTTCATCTGCATCTGGAAGAAGTCGTCACAAGTGCTTTTCTCACTCACTCCTGACACAGCTCAATGGACAACCACCAATCTACTTTAAAAAAAAAAAAAAAAAACAACAACAAAAAAACCCCCAACAACCACAATAATAGATGGCCGGTCAGGGAGGCTCCCAAGCTTCCACAGCTTTTAAACATCGCACTGGCACTTCCTCCACAAGGTACAAGGTTGCCAACACAAAGAATACAGGAGACTAGGTGCAGCGTCACCTGCAAAACTCTTGGACAGAGCAGAGGACATCCTGTGAGCAATTAGACATGTGGACAGATCAAGGCAGAGAACTGCAAGCAATTTAGAGTCTGGCAACAAAGAAGTTTCTGTTTCATGGAAAGAAGGGCATGAAAAAGCAGAGCAACTAGGCAGAGCACCAAAGTGCCTCATCAACACACTGCAGCTGTATGACCACATACAACGCTATTTGGCATCTAAATCTTGAAGCAGGTTTTAGAATGTGAATTTTATATTCATGTGGGCATCAGGCTCAAGGTTGCAGCAAGATCAAGGCTGCATCTCGGAGAGGGGACTGGCACAACCTCTACCTGGCATGCACTGCTGGTAAGCTGAACCCTGTCCCTGCTTCCCCCTGGGTCACTGACAGTGTGCTGGCTCTCCTGAACACTGTCCTTACTTCACGGCCTGTTTACAACGAGGACACACAAATTACATATTGGGACTGTAAGTGCTGATGGGCCCCCCAAGCACTACAGGGCAATGCTGAGGTTTGTCAGGATTTACTGCTCTTACGCATCAGAACTTAACTGATTTGTCAAAGACTAAGCAAAGCCCGTGACAAAGCAGGACTAAACACAAGGGAACTAAATGGCAGACTATGTTGTTGTTGTTTTGATTTTATGCTGATGAGCAATGAGAGCTTGGCAGTCAGAAAAGCTCTGTCCTCTACCCACCGCAAAGGTGCACAGTTAGCACTACACTTACTTGCTCCTGCTCACACACCAGCTAGGCAGGATGAGCCTTACGCTGGGTTCTCATTTACCAGCAACCTGCAGATTTGGACACACACTACACGTCCCCATGGTCCTCTTTCTCCTATGGGTCTGTGAACACCTCTTCTAATTGAGATTTGAGTTTGAGATTGGAAGGTTTTTGGCAGCAGTTTTTTCCTACCGTGTATTTGACAATACTTTCCTTAATGACATGCTTTTCTCGTGTGATACTGAGATACTACATAATATTATTTCTAATTTGCATAAACATGGTGTTTGTTCCACAATTCTTTAAGATCTGGCAAAGAAGGTGAGGTATCTAAATGCTGTTATTTTTACACAATAAACTCTCCTAGACTTCCTGATTCAGTACGAGTTATTATACTAAGTAATTACAACAAGAATAAAACAAAATACACTTTGGGAATCATTGGCTTGCATATCTTATAAATCTATTAACATTCTTGCTAATTGGGAAAACATATCCAGTCATTAGCAGGATTTAGAAAGAAAAATAGGTCTTTTGAAGTTGGAAGACATTTCCAGGTTCTCATTATTCTGAAGCATAGATTTCACAGATCCATACAAGCTAGAAACAGAAAGGCTGGCTAAGTCACGCGGCTCCCTTCCCTTCCTTCCCTCTTACAAAGTGTATTTCATTAACGCATAGAGCAGCCTGGCCACACTCCGCTTTTTTAGCCATCCTAATTTCCAGTGTCTAGCTGATAGGATTTCCATCCCTTCTCTAGGGTTCCTGTTATAGCAAAACAAAGCAAAAAGAAATACAGCTCATTATTAGGATGCTGTCTGTGATATTCACTATATTCCTTTCTTAATTTAACCCAATATTCCACAGTTAATGCCCTGTGAATTTCCTTAAACAATTCCCCTTCCTTGGGAAGACAGTCCTCCCATCAGAGCTGATTCACCTTCCTCCCCTCAGGTTATCATTTTACCGAGCAATACGTACTGAACTCTTCTAATCTTCCTGCATAATTCCTCCCTTCAGCCTCCTGATTATATTTCAGCTTTTGCCAATTTCCTTCATAATGTTGGATTTCGGGCTAAGCTGCTCAACTGCACTCTCTCTTTGCATTTTTTTTTATTATTATTTTATTTTTACCCAATAAGAAATAGCTACGGAAGCTTGTTAGGGGAATACACTTTTTATACTTGCGTTTCTTGAATATACATTTCTACTCATGTGACTACTACTCACTAGCACATCTGTAGCCAAGTATCCAATGTCACTTCATTAGTACACAATTTAACTGGTGAGGAGTTGATATTCAGGCTTATTATCTTGACAAAGGTCAATGGGTAAAACTATTTAAGACTCCCTTCCTGTGTGCTCTGTAAATCTCATATCACTGTCGAGTTAAATACACTCAGCCAATCGTTGACACACCATACGAAATCTCATCATTTGTTTAGTGCTTCATAAAGGGCAACGAATAATTTTACCTTTACGATACCAAAGAAACCAGAAAGTTTTTTCCCCTTGAGTGGCTCAAGTGCTACAGCATTTGATCAACAAAAGGTTGCTTGTATACCTCAAAAAAACCCAGCACCATGTCTCAACAGCCACGCAAGGATTGCATTAGCATTGCAGGTACAGAAAAGTAGCACAAGGCAGAAAGTCACTGCTGTTTTAAAAGAAAATCTCTGACCTTTAAGAATTTTTAATAAACATTGCAGGTTTAGGCAATGTTCTTTTGGGGGTATAAACTTAAATTATTAATACACAAAACCAAAAGCTGCCCACATGTTTGTACTGATGAAAAATAGAATGCTATGTGTCAACTAGCAATAATAAGAAAATGAGTAAAGTAACACAAAAATAAATACCAATCACTAGAGGTCACGTTTTCTACCTGTTCTCAGGGCAGGATGTGCATCAAGCTCAAGAAAAACTATGAAACAGAAGGTCAAAGATTAATAAAAATTAACATTGTGTTGGTCTTCAACTTTTCTCATCCTAGAATCTGAAGCTCCTAATGATTCATGAATTTTTTACCTTGCAACCCTTCTATGACTTAGGAAAGCCTGAAGTATCTGGGGTTTTTTTTGCAGCTGAGGAAGATAAGGCACAGAAAAATGAACTTGTCTGTAGCGATACAAGCCACAAAGAGAATCCCAAGGCATGCCTATATTGTACACTTCTGTGAAGCACTGAATTAGTGACGTCCCACATGTGTCAAGGCTTGTTTTGTGAGAAGCCCCAATCAAATGGACTCACTAGCCCAGCAGTGATGCTGAATTTACATGATGCCGCTGCCCATGCTCACAGAGCTCTCACCTGCAGGTACTGCCACCGGAACGGTCAGGGTACAGTCTTGCAGAGCAAACAGGACCACTCACACCACAGCACAGGGGGCTTTGTGCCCGATGTACTGCAACATGCCTTTGGAACAGCGCATGCGGCGCAGCTTTGCAAAGATTTCCAAGTAACAGTGTTCATTGTGCGTCCAGGCAAAATCACTGGGTCTTTCAGCTCTCACTGTCAGATAACATTTCCTTAATGTTCATGTCTTCCTAAAGTTAAGGCTTGCGCAACTTCAGTTTTGTTTTACAAGCACATCTTTACTAACTTCCTCCATGTATTAGTTGGAGCACTCTGGATTCTGGCCAGGCACACAGGGAATGACAGCTGAGTGAGTGCAATGCTGGATAAGAGAGAGGCTGACCCGTGGGGACCTGTACGATAATCAGCTTTTCATTACTGCACGGCTGAAAGGCCAAAGTGATTCATCAGCACACTTCTGAGTGGGAAAACAGGAGAGGAGAAGATGAAGGAACTAAAGTTCTGATATGAATTATCTCTATCCTACCATGGTATAGTATTTATCTCTAGGAACCGCTAATCAAATACCCCAGGACTATATCGCCATGTCTGTAGAGATCCGCAAGTATTATTTTAGAGACATCGGATAGCTTTTTCAAGGTGGAAAAAGTAGCTTAGTGACCTAAGAGTGTAATGACTAAATTATCTGATATCTTAGATTCAGACACTTAAATCCTAGTAAAGTAAATGCAACCCACTCAGCCTGGGTCTGTGGCTAATTACTTTTGTAATCTTAAATCTTACTGTAGGTATCTTAATTGCTTTATATCACAGTTTCCCAAAATGTAAAATGATAATTGTACCAATCTCTTTTTGAAACCACTCTGCATATATGCAAAAATGGCACTTGTTTGCAGAGGATTATAATTTTACACCCTTATAAACAGTTTAATATGGCTTTATTTAGCTTATTCTGATAGCCTAAAGGCAGGTGGAGAGGTCAGCAACTTACTGGCTTTCTCCCAGCCATGACCCTGTCCATTCCTTGTAAGCTTGCAGGCTCCCGATGTGTTACCTGTATGCAAGGGTACAAAAATTCATGTGAGTCTCCATCTCTGGCTTTTACAGAGAGATGGGTAACTCTGTGAGATTTGGCAGGCAGGGAATAGCCTAAAATCCATTGCCAGTGTGCAAAGATGGTCTCATCAGAAGTGTCAGATAGGTTACAGTTCATTGCCTGAACTTTTGTCTCACCTCAGTATTCAACACATCTCAGTCCCAAACACAAGCAAGTCTAACACCAGGACCCCCATATCTCCCCTTCTAGTTGTTATCTGGGTGGTCTTCCTTCCCGCCCTGAAGCCCTCCTCCTAGGTAGCCTTCACCAAGGAGTTGCTCAAGCATGTAACCCAGGAGCAATGCTGAAGCAGGAAAAAACAAAATACACAGCCACTTGCAGGCACCCAAACAGACAGCGAGTTACAGCTCTTAGCAGGCACAACCTCTTCTCACCTACCAGGATACTCCTTTTCAAGGGATCCACATGGGAGAAGAAAGCTACGGGTGCCACACACTTTTAATAGGATCTTATTGATCACCGCTTTGATGGAGCACATTGATCAAGTAGGCCAGCATCTCTCCCTAATTTGAGTGACGAGGTGTCTGGGAAAACCAACTCTCAGCAGAAGGGACATGGTAGGTGTTCCAAAGGTGCTTCTCCTGGAAGACTCACTGACTGAGCTTTGGCTGGTGGCACAGACTAGGGTATGAACTGTAGGCAATACACACATGCACACACAAAGAAGGGTAAACGGCCAGCATTTTAACTTTTATGGCTTCTCTCAGGAAAAAAAAAAAAAAGTGTAAAAGAGAATAGATGGGCTCAGCAAATAGTCACCAGCCAACAGGAAAAGACAAAGGAAAAGAGAAATCACAGCCGTGTAAATCAACCTGGGGAGAAATGGCTAAATGAGGATGCTGATTGCTAATCTACATCCTGTCACTCTGACTTTATAAGCAGGTTTGCTCAAGAGGCCATGTGTGCAAAATCAGCCCCATAAAAGCACTGTCTTTCCCACTCTCATCTGTATTCACAGCGGACCAGGCTTTCACTTTATGGCTGCAATGTTCTTGTTTCTTCTGCAGGTCCATTAGCACTGAGCACGTTGCACAGTCAATACCAATTCCAGCCTACACTTTTCTGCCTTTTTTATTTGAACACGAGTCCTTCTGTCTGCTGGATTCATTGCTTTTCAACATGGCTATTTGTGGTGCTCCTTTATGTTTTCATTTTTTAAAGCAGCCCAAGTATCTTTGACTTTAAATAAAAAATTAAAAGATAAAGTGAAAACAAAGTGAGACATTTCAAAAACAGCATGATAAATCATTTCTGTTTCTCATTAATCCTTTTTGTTTTGCCTAATTGCTTTACCCAAAAAGGTTGCAGGCTATAAAATGACACAGGAAAAAGATACCAGCCTTTTTTTTTTTTTTTTTTTCCCCTTTGGTTTTTTTTGACAATGTTCCATTCATTCATTTTTCCTCTCCTTGTCCCCTTTTCCCACATCCCAAGAAATCTTTCAGGACATTCCTTGCTCCTCTGCACAAGACAGGAAAGTGGAATTTGAACGGACTGGAAATGAGGTGGCAGAAGGAACCCAGCAGGCTTAGGGGAATGGCATACGGGTGTTTGAACAAGACGCAGAACTGCAATGTTGCCTCAGTAAAAAGGAGGGTGACAGACAGGGGCAGGAGCGAATCTCCATCCCACCAGACTCTGGACAATCTCCACACCCTTCACCAAGGCTAATGGCAGCTACTCCACACCACAGCGGTGCTCCCAGCATCACACTGAGAGTGGTGAAAAGGGAACTGCCAGCTTTTACTTGTGCCTCACTTTATCCACACCCTCAGCTGACCAGCCCTGTGTTCAACAACAAGAAAAGCTGGAATTATTAAAAACACAGCTTTGAGGCAAGCACCTTGGCTGCAGTGCTAAATCATCCTCCAGTAGCACTTGACAAGGAGGGAAAGTCTAAAATTCAGTGCTGGTCAGCCCTCCAAGAGGACAGAACACTCAAATGCAAATGCAGAATAAAGAACATTTACACAAATTGGACATGAAAGCTGAGCTGCAGAAATGGAGGTGCGGTGACTTGGGGGGGTTACATCAACAAGTCAGACTGCAACAGAAGAGAACTTCAGTGGGGAGATGGTAACAGAGTGGTGAAAATCTGGATGTTTCCATGACTAGGCACTGAATTGTCAGGCTTCCACATCTAGGAACCAGATACTGTACACCGATATTAGTGTGAAGACTCTATACCTTTTGAAATTTCTGAATATGTCAGGAGTCTTTCTTTTGACCTCATTTTTCTCTTCAGTCACAACCATTCATGACAGAAAGATTACCAAAAAAAAAACCAACCCAAAACAACCCCACAGTAACAAAATTATAAAATATTTAAGACAGTTCCTGTATTCTTGCTTCCCTCTCACTATTTAGCAAGCACATGCCTTTTGCCAGTCACTTGCTCAGGGGGAAATCGTGTCCTAACGTGGCAGATGACCCAGGCAGCACAAACTCCGTTTTGTTCTGCCAGCCCAAAGCCCCTTGCTCTCTTCCCTGGGCTGGGTGCACTAAGCTGCCTCGTGGCTCTTTCTGTCTTCAGCAGCCACGCAGGTAACGGCAAAGCAATCGGAGCTGTAGAAGAGTTTTTCCTTTCCCCACTTTACTTTGCAGCTCCACCAAAGACAAGGCAGGTCAGGAAGGACGACCTACCTTCTAATCTCTAATACAAATATTCCTCCAAGAGACGAGTAAGGTATATAAAGGATAGCTGCTCTATATTTCTCATTCTGAGCACAAGCTTAGGACTCCCAGAGCTGTCAATCGAACACGCTTTTCAGCTGAGGGCTGAATTGTCATTTTCCATTTTTACTCATTTAATGAAAGGTAGTGGATAAAATTCACTATTTAAAATACCATCTTTTTCTTTTCTCAGCAGTTTGAAATGGTCCCTGTGGGTATTGGGGTAGTCAGACTTAAAAGTTTGATTCCACATGACTCCATTTGAATCCTAAACTCTGGTGCTTTGATACAAATTCCAACAGTGATCACCTCCAACTTGTCCTGTCCTTCTGCTCCCTTTAGCAGTATCAGAACTCAAAGGATTACAATTCTTCCCTGTTCAGAAATAGAAAAATGCTAAATTGCTCACAAGAACACAAGATTAGGGTGGTAGGAAACCGCTACCCAAAGGGCCCAGGCTGTCCACAAGAGAATCTCGCCTTAACAGGCAAAATTTCAGAAGCCAGCAGCTGCAGGCCATAAAAATTGGAAGCACCATGAGACCAACCACACTTATTATGAGGCTGCTTTTCTTGTACATCCTCCCTGCTGCTGTGTCTCTTCAGTGGGATGACTCTTGCATTAATGTGATGGATATCTCCCGAGCTTTACATTTTACCTATCCACCTACTCACAGCCTATAGTCATCACAAAGCAGGATGTCGCTCTGAAACTCGTGTTAAGATTTGATTTATTAGGATAGAGTTTCCCTCTTGTGCATCTTATCTCCTAATTTTAATCTCCCTGTTCTCAATTACCTGGGGGTGGGGTGCGTAAAAAAAAAAAGAAAAAAAAAGGGGAAAAAAAGAGGATGCAGGTACAGAAGCAAATGAAGATGATGAAAATTATCTTGTCTTTACACATTCTCAGACTTTTTAGCAAGGTGAGTGAGATAGGTTTCCCTCTAGAGAGCCATACCTTGCAGTCTGGTACCTAGTGGCAACGGATTCACCAGGACCACCCTGTGAGCTATTCTGTGGATTAACTGAGTATGAGAGAAGACGGAAAACACCAAGCAGATCTCGGTGAGCCAATATACATGACCAGATAGGACCTCTCCATGCCTGTGGTGATGGCTGAGCTTTTGCATATCCTTTCCATATCACATAATAGCCTCATCCAATCAATCAAAGTGTCCAAGGGGCGACGGCCTATCTCCATACTAAGGGAGAGCCAGTTAAGGGAGCATCATGAATGTCAAGCCTTTCCTCTCCCCCTGAGATGAACAGAGGAGAAGAAATGAGACAGAAAAAGCACTATGCCAGTGCCTGACTTTCAGCCTGACGGCTTTGACTGGGCAAAGCGGAGAGACAGAGAAAGCTAATTTTACAGATAACATCTCCGAGGCCTATATAGTAATTTTAAATATTAGAAATATTTTTTCATAACAAATGATTCTACTTCCTCCTGGCCACTTCCATCAAGATACTCCCACTAATTGCAGGGACAACTGGCAGTCTCAGCAGAAACACAAACTGGTCTGACTTGAGGGTCTGGACAGGAAAGGGTGTAGGAAGCCACAGGGATGGAGATCAGCAACTGGGCAATGAGGTACCTGAAGACACCATGCAGTCTGAAGCGACTCTTGCACCCAGCATCATCAGCTCATCTCTAGACATCTGACAGATCACAACAGACATGGTGCATACTCAGAGTAAGCAAGCCCGTTCTGGATCATACATGTGACATGCTGTCACATGTCTTGCTGGGAGTTACCTGGGAAAGCTAGGATGAGTAAGGGAAAAATTATTTCCTTCCTTCATGGGGACTTACAATTTCAGATGATCCGAATTTTAACATATTTTACCTCCCCCTATACAGTGTTATTCAGGCAAAACTGACCTGAAATGACAAGCTTTCCTTTAATCTGAGTGTTATCTGAGCAGTACTGTGCCTTGATTTATAGATAAGGTGTATTTTCTGGCTCACGTTAAGGAGAAGCCATTGTTCTGAGTTGCCATTTATAAACCAGCAGATAAACAATACACCACTACAACATTAGTCCTGTAGAAGAGGCCTATACTAACAGAAATATAAGATGCTAAAAAGCATTAACCAAATGTTCTTACTCATCTACCCATCAAAAACTTTTTTTGTTCTTCAAGTGCTCTTTACAGAAGCTGACATTAGCACAAAATCTAATACAGTTTTGGATAATCACATTTCTTGAACTGGGAGGACCTTGTGAAAGTTACACTCAGCAGTAAACAGCCAGAAACACAGAAATTTAGCAAAAAAACAGCCAAAATTATCTTCTTCTGTGCCATCAATTACCATATTCAGATGACATAAAGAGCACCTGGAGCACTAACAAATTCACACGCTGCATGGAAGGCAGGAGTGGCCTTAAGTATCAAGAGCATATGATGATGGAGACAGGATGAAGAAACAGGAAAGAACACACAGCTAAAAAATCATACCCATGTCATTATGAAACACAGGAGAGACAATCAGTTGATTTTTTATATAGTCTCAGATTTTCCAGCTGCTCAGCAGATGCTGCTGGAGATTGTCACATCAATGAGACTCTTCAAAGTTGAAGTTCAACAGCCTAAAGACCATGAAATGATCTTTTTCCAAGAAGATGTAATCACCCTGACTGCAGAATTAACTGCACTCTCTTCTGTGCTGAGGATATGATAAAGGCATTACAAGGCAACAAACGTAATCACTTGTTCTGGACACAACATATATTCAGAGTGGCTTTTGACTGGATATATACATCTATGAATAATGAAGGTATGCTTAGCAGAAAGGATTGTGATATAAATCCACAGAAGTGAGAGACTCTGCAATTCTTCCTTCCTAATTGTTTCTCTTTCCTTACAAGCCCCACCTTGGCTGCACTGTCTTCACTGGAGCTAGGACAACATCTCATGAGCATCTTGGGAACTGTTTGAATGTTAGAACCCAAGTCACCCCATGGAAGGCAAGGAAAGCATGCAGAGAAGGAGGGTACATAAAAGCCTAATACAGTAGAATAATCCAGCATTTTTGCAACCAGAAGTACCCCTCTGCTCTTACACCCAGTCATTAGGCAGAGATACGAGGGAGCTAAGCACAGAAAGCCCAGGCCGGTGTTTTTTGAGCAGAATTGTGTACAGTGTATACCACTGCAGTAGCTGCTTGGGCCAGTCGCAGAGGGAAGAGCCACAGGGGTTACAAATGGATTGATGGCAAGTGAGAAAATGAACTTCTCACAGAAATGCCCCTGGCAAAAGCTAAAATCCCTCAGAACATGTTTAACGGAGACTTCACTACAAAATTAGTGAGGAAGAAATTAAAATGGGTGTGAAGGGATTGTGCGAACTCTTTTTCTAAATTCGTATGAACTCTTTTCTTCTGCAGTTTGGAGACTTTTTGGGAAATTGTACCATAGCGACCTATCTGGTACTAGTAAGTCAATGAACAGTTGAGCTCTAGAACATACCTTCCAATTTCTAACATCTTTCATTTGTATTGCATGAAATAATAAAAATTATTCTGATTTTCCTAAAGTCTTTGAATATTCAAGATCCAGCAGGGATTAAAAACATTAAAACCCTGCAGCAAAGGTTTTTCTCCTGACATGTCCAGCACTCCTGGGAACCATCAGTCCTACAAGAAAATCCATTCTCCGCAGTTTTCTAGCACTTCATTGCCAACTCACAAAGTCTGGACAGTCCAGAAAGCATCAATACATTTGAGGTTTTTTTAAATGAACAAATTGTTACAAATATGTAATCATCATCAAACATCTTCACTAAAATCAAAAAGAAATCTACGCTTCTACCTGTGCTTGAGAGAGCAAAGCATGCAGCACTTAAACGATGCAGTAAATGATTTTGTAGCATTTCTTATTACCAGTAATTTTATAACATCTCTGTTTATTGCATACATAATGGGCAGATGTGTGTTGTCATTAAACTGTTCTTCGCAAACATTGCCATAAAGGTACTTGGCAGATAATAAAATGTGTAGCCCTATGTTCAACACCAGCACTGCCAACAGCAGGTACATTGCTGTTCACAAACAGTATGCCGCAAAACACAGAAAAAGCCTGGTTGGCTCAAGGTGTTAATCATCCGTCTGTGAGCAAACCCAAATGGGAAGGGACACTGGTTCCAGCGCCTGGGAGAACTGGAGTGGGATATCTCTGCCTTGCTGCAACAAACACTGGGGTGCAGCTTAGCAAAAGGAAAGGGCTGGAACAAGACTAGTTTGATTTTTATTTTTTTTCCTTACCTGGAAAGGATTCAAGCTATGTCCAGTTCTGAGCAATTAACTTCAAGGATTTAAAATCTAAACTTCAGTGTCTTTTATTTCAGTCTTAAATGGCCAGCAGTCTCATATCAACCTGTCTTTTCTAATAACACCGGTATATACCTCTTAATAAAAACCTCCAATCAAGGCAATTACATAGGAGAAAGCATTAAAGATTGAGTGACCAGCAGCCTTTGATTTTCATTGGCCTGAAATGATCTGATTTTCAGCTGTCTTTTGCTTTGTGTCCTTTCTGGGCTTTCACCCTCTGCAGTCCCTCTCACAGTGTTTCAGCAGAAGGCAAGCACGCAGATCGCTTCCGGGATCTGCAGAAGAGCAGAGCCCAGGCACCTTTTTGAGCCCATGGCATTGTCACTGCAGACACAGAAAACAGCTGATGTGAATACAACACGCATTCCCCTCCTCCCCCCTGTTCAATGCCAGGTGCTTTGGGGTCCTTTTCAGAAGAGTCCACAGGTTGTGAGGGGATACTTTGGTGTGTCAGCAAAGTAGTATATCATCCTCCGTGAGCCAGATCCCAGCTCCTACCTCTGTCACCTAAGGTGCAATTAACAAGGAGCTGCAGTGATCTCATGCTGCAACTAACATCAAATACTAAAAAATTCGAAGCCAAGGGGTACAGGAGATATTAAGTACTTAAAAACCACTAAAGATCATTCACACTAGCTGTACCAACCCACCCTTCTCACCCTCCTGCACGTCTGTAACAGCCCTCCAGCCCTTCTTGCTGATGAGACTTGCAACTCATCCTAATTTCTGCTGGGTTCTGTACAAGAAGGTAGGTGAAATCCCATGAGAGGAAGCGTGCTACCCATAGACCTGGAGGATTGTTTTTGTCTATTCTCCCAAAGCCTGCCCTATGTCTAATGACCAAAAAACATTTGGAAAGCATTCCCATGGGCTTTCAAATATTTCATGTCCTTTATTTCAAACTAGCAAAACACAGACCTGTTGGAATGAGGTACTTTAGAACAGAGAGGCTGCACTGCAGACACTGTTCTCTGCTAGTCTTTTCTAAAACCCTAGGGTGCAAGAATGACTAAATATTACTACCAAGAGTACAAGCTCCAAGGTTTGTTTTCCCTAATGCCCGACACCACAACCCAAGAACTAGCAAACTCAGTACAAAGCCTCGATATGTACTTGCAATCATAACTTCCATCACAAATCCGCTTCTCTGTGCCTGTCCTTCATTTCAGAGACACAGAAAACCTGCCTTTCAGTGTAGGAGACTTTCTGGAAATACTCTGATCAGATATAACAGGAGTGCAGGAGAGCTCAGTGTGGGAAAATCACCTTGAGGGGGGGAATTAGAGAAAAGTGGGTCCTAACAGAAGCGTAGTATTACAGAAAGCTTTTTTAGGGTAAAATACATCTATCACCTTCAGGATGGTTGGCATGCACATCTATGTCACCACAGTTCCCTAAGCAACACATCCTGCCAGCTCATGCTGATAGCAGTGGCAGAGGATGGAGCAGAGTGGAGACACTGTGGCCAGGCTCTGCTGTGCTCCCTGCAGGGATGGGAACTCTATGACACCACACAGCTGATAAGCTGCATAGCAGTTGTCACATGAAGAATCCATGAGATGTCTGTGGCTGAGCCAACCATTATGGTGAATGACCTTCCTCAGATGAAATAATCTTATTGTAATACCAACGCACACCTCCATCCCAAAGTTACCTGCCTCCAAGGTACTACGACCTCTCGCTGGGCACAGGACACCAGTTAGTAACAACAACATGTATGACTAGAGTCACTCAAACTCCACCTAAACCTGATGGAAATGGACTAGTCCTGGACTGAAATAAATCCGTAAGGTGGAAATGTTGTCTAAACTCCTGGATTACCCAACTCTGATTCAGAATTCACAAAGTTAGGTCAAGCTGACTCACTCTCTAAAGTTGTTATGAAGGGACCTTCTAATCAAGGGAGTCAGCCTTGGGGAGGATGAGCAACAGACATAGAAAAGTCACCATTATCTAAGTTATGCAGAAAGAAGCCTTCAAGTGAGGGAAGTGCTGGCTATGAAATAGGATGACAAGGTGTTGTAATCCACTGACATCAACAGAAAATTAGTTGAAAATAAGATGAAGATAATTGCGGTAGTGGGAGATGGCGACCTGCAACTCAAATAGCCCCCTCAAAAGAGGGCAGACCCTGCTTGAGGAGCATGCGTAGTTAGTAGAGAGCTTCAGCAGTGCTGAGGATGCGTACTGATTCGCACTAGAAGCGAGAAACTTGTAACCAGTCCTGGGTATGATAAATGAATATGCAATGTAATGTACTATGAAGTATAAAAAGTGGACGGATGAGGGGAGAAGTTAGGGAAGACTCCATCATAACTTCTGGGGTCAGTCGACAGGCTGAACCTGTCTTCTCCCCCATAGGGGTGCCTGTTGGGTAAGAACTGTTTTATGCATGCTAAATAACTCACACTGTTATTAGTGATTATAGTTTAGTTGTATGTAGTTTGGTTGTATATAATTCCAAGCTTATTTTTGCAGACAGTCCCTATCACTGGCGATCAGAAACCTTAATTTGTCATGATGTCATTTTAATAAAGAGTATTATTCTGTAAATTGTTAGTGTTTGCCCTTTGTGGGTGCTAGCAGTGGCTGGCAGTGGGTAACACATTCAAATGAAGTGGGAAGACCAGCTGAGGGCCCCCCCTGGTGCTGTTGGCATGTTTCCCTGAACAAGGCAGTCAAATTGCCCTCTGATCCGCTGGGACTGTTCAGTGAAGGGTCCGCATAACGGGATGCTGACAGGCTGGTTGGGCGCAAGGGTCTCAGCATTCCTGGGGTGCTAATAGGCGGATCAAACACCTGGGGGTGAGAAGATTACACACACACACCCTTTTCACGTGACACTCAGGGAGCAGGGGAAGGCAGGATCATTACAATACAAGGCACTCAGAGCATTACTTGCAGGAAGGATTGTGTCCTGTCTGTTAGGTTCTTCTCTATTTTCTTTGTTTTATGCCTGCACTCCAAACAAGACATCCTCTTTTCCATCAGTCTGGTAGCCTTGGCAGTTTGGCACCGTCAATTCTTCTGCAGCCCAGGCAGTTACCTTCTGGAGTGCAGCAATACTAAATTATCAGATCAGAATCTCCACATAATCAATAAAAGGAGACAGGCAAATCAACAAAAGGAGGCAAGAAGATCATGTTATTGCTTTAAATTTCCCCTGACAAGCAGCTACTTCCCTCCACTGACTGCACAGAGAATTTAGACATTTAGCACAGGTCCTCATTGCCAGGTTTCTACTTCTTTAATCTTAGAGTACTTATCCAAGGCATCTAAAGAAGGAGGTCACAATAGTACTTTGATTGAGTTCATGCTACTTGCAAAGCTGACGGTCTTATTTCCTAGCCTGGTGGAGAGCCACACCACTGCTCCCTTCCAACAGCTACTGCGGAACCTTTGAAGTTTCAGAAACATGTCTAAATGCTGCTGTGTTTATAGCAGCTCCCTGATTTGAACAGGGGCTGGGAAAGGCTCTTTGCATATATCATTTCCAACACTGTTACACTGAGTTAGACTGGGTAGTAGAGAACCATTACAGAAAGATGATAGTGAATGGGAAGCTCAAGGATTCAGGAAAATAAATAACAGTGTTTACCTGGTCAGCACAGCCTGAATGAAAGTTGTGAAATGAGGACCACATCTAGCTCATTGCCAGAATTTGTTGCTGCCTTTGCTTAGCCTCACAGCCTGGCATTGAGCACTTCTGGCCCGTGAATCCCATTGCATTTTCATCTCCTCTCCCTTCTCGGTCACCTGCCACTGACTACAGAGCTGGAGGGAAACACCATTCATTTCACAACCAGATCAAGTGAAATTCATGAAGACTGAGGAGAGTCTCACTTAGGTGAAGCACTTTGTCTCAGCCTTCCTGAGGATCAAACACTGACGTCCGTTCACTCTAGTTTCTACAGCAAGGATTGAATTAAGCATACATGATGGAAGCCTTCACGATTTATCTCCCAAGAATATTCTTTCCTAGTTAGTACTGGAAAAAACATACAGTTACCAAAAGACCCAGAGCAGTCTGACCAGCACTTCTGACTCCCTGACATACCCCACCTTGGGTGCGGGTCATATCAAACATGAACTGGTCTTTGCCGTGTCTCACCCCATCTCTTCTGTGCAATTTCAATTACTCCAAGGAGGAACTACATTACCCTTAGAAGCTACAACACTTTAAGACTAAAATCACCTTTGTCCGTTTACATCACTGCCAATACTGAATGACCAGTTAGACACTGGAATTGTAAGAATGAATTTGACATGTTGGCAGCAGTGCATCATTCTGTGCCCTTTCAAACTGCAGCCACAGCAAGTTTTCTCCAGCTGCACAGAAGTACTGCCTGAGCAGATCACTGCAACCAAAATCTATGTTGCATCCAGTGTAACTTGCTGAATATACAGAGTTTCTAACTTCACTGACAGGACAAACTCCCACAGGCTTTAGATATAGGTGACATACTGAATACCGTATATTTGTATTGCTTCACCATCAATAAAAGGAACTGAAACCTCTTTTCTAACTGTGACACAATTTCCTTTTCGAGTCCCTTTTAGAAGTTTAACAGTCCTTCATCTGGTGAAGTATAAAATGCATGAGAAATACAGCATTATAAATGTAGAAATGCTATACCTGGAAAGTGGAAGATAGACTTTACCATCAACAGCAAATGAATCATCTGCTCCTCTCCCTAGAGTTGTACGTATGTCTTTTGTATTTTTAGTACCGTAACTAAATGTTAAGTATGTGCTTTGCCTTGTGATAGAGTGATTTTCCTGGTAGCCAACAGGCACAGAAGATTCTTTATTCTAGGCTCCCATGCCCCTTTACCTTTATCCTACACCTTGGGCTGCAAACCCCCACCCCCCTTTTAATAGGACAGAAGTCTAAGGACCGAGTGAGACAGCCCTTCTCAGATAACAGATGGCAGACCAGAGAAACGGGTCAGTAACTGTCTCTCATGAAAAGAGCCAGCCTTCTCCTTCTTCATTCCTTCCCTTATGCACCAGCTTGGCTCCCCCCAGCCCTGTGGCAGCTCCTCAGTCACTGCAGAAGTGCCGCGGTGGCACGGCAGCATATCTCACTTGGATTCCCTTCCCAGTGTCCATCTCAACTATTTCTCCTTCCAACAGTACTTGGATCACAGGCCTGCTGAAGTCAGGACTTGCAATAATCCTTGGGTGTCAGACCATGAGAAAGAAAAATACCATCAGTAGCCTGCAATGCTTTTGTTCATGTAGGCAAAATCACCGTGCACTAATGCAGTCATCTGGTATCAAGTAGCTGTACCAGAGCAGCACGCGGCTGCTATGAAACACTGCAATAAATGCCATGGAGTCAAACACACTTCAATCTCCACAACTTTTTTCGTGTATCCAGTTTACAAATATTTATTCTGTGTGTGCTGTTTCTTCTCTTGCCAAGGAACCTCAGGCATGATGGCCACCACGTTTTGCCTGACAGTGGGCCTAAACCAGTAAGGAGTCTGTGGTTTCTCGTTACAGGTATCGTTGTTTTGTTAACCTTAAATATGCTCTGATTCTAACACACAGTTATTTGGAACTCAGAGTTCCTGTGCTGGCCAACATGCTTCATACGTGTATCTTTCTTATTCATACTGATGCTGGCCCAGGGCACGGCCAGGTTAACAGATCTCAGGCCAGACTTCAGATTCATTCCTCCTAAATTAAAATGCTTCTATGCCTTTAACCTACTGACTTCTTTTTGATGATAGTAAAAGGAGTAAAAGCCAACACCACAGATATCTAAAGGTATATGAGACTAATCCTGTTCTTTACATAATTGGTTAGCTTTGGATTCTCTTCTGAAAGCCAGGTCCAGGAGGTGGACTTGAGAGTCCAGAAAGTCCTGAATCATAAAGCTTGTCATTTCTAATACTAAATAAAGACCAAGGGTGAGCATAACTGCAATTTTGTGGGGGAATAATGCATTTATGGTAGCTCTTTTTTTCATTGTGTCTGTCCAAAACCTAATCACACAACAATTGGCCAAAACAATACCCAAGGCTGTGGTTAAGAAAACCTCTGATGTTTTCCAGAATCTTCTAACCCACTGTAGTCTATAAGAGAGAACTTATAGCTGAGCTGACACTGCCATAGCCAATGCCCATAAATCTTATATTTTCACCCATGTCTTCACAGCACGGATGGCAGTGTTGATGCTTCAGCTGTTTTAAGGACCCCTGGCAATTAACTACTATTGCTGTTTAGCTACTACATGCTACAAATTGCTGGCTGTGAGCAGCTTTATGAATAATGATAGATCTTGTGCTGTGAAACCTAAAACCCCCACCCAGTCCATAGGAAGAATCTTAGTCATTAACAAAATCTTCCTGCAAAGAAGAAAATTCTCTGGAAAGTTAATGAATTTTAAATTTCATTTCTGCTAACATTTTGTGCACTGTACATAACTTTTGTGTTCTTTCTCATAAGTGGCACGGTACTATGACCAGTATTAAGAAACATACAGGGGAACACTAAGTGGGAAAGGAGCTTGTCAAATATTTACAGCAGAAGCTCAAGAATTGACAAATTTCCAATTCTAAGACACATGCTATAACCATTGGGCCATGGTGCCAAGTAAGGCAGTAGAAAGCAGGGGCTGAAAGCCCTAAGACTGCATTTTTAGCAAACCACTCACCTGCCTCATTCTGAGGGTGGTACCAGCACAACAAGGATATCGTCAATTAATGGAACCACTTGGTATTTGAGAAATATACAGCTCAGATAGCTTACATTAGTAAATTCCTTTCCACATGGCCCAGACCACATACTCCAGCATTACTTGTGCCTCATATCTCCAATCCTTTGTCTTTAAATCATCAGTCAGAACGAGTAAGAATAAGATGCAGAGAATGTCCCACCAACTCCTACAGATTAGCCTTACCAGAGGTAAACTTGGAGTCATGTTGCTGTTAACACCAGCTCATTTACTCATTTCAGCTGGCTTTACCCAGAAACAGCCACCAGGGAAACCCTACCATGCAAAAAAGAGGATGACCAGACAGAACTGGGATACATCATCTGTCCCATGCAAGAAAATTCTCCATAACTCAAGTCAAGTTCACACTTGGTACTGTTTCCAGTAATTTTCCTGAGACTTCTACCATATGGGCAGCATTTTACGCCTTAGAAGACAAAGCCTACTCAGCCAGAGAAACTCTGGAACCTGAAGACAAGGTCTTTAGAAGACTGAGGGACGGAAGTGACAGATGAAGAAGATACGTTCATGAAACAGGGGTGGAAAAGAGTGGAAGGAAATGATCAAGGAAGAAAGCTTTCCTCGTGTAGGGACTGGAACTTGGCACTGGGAAGACCAACAAGGGCTGGGCAAAGTTTCATGGAAACACTTGATCTTGCCTAGTTCTCCTGCACACCTTCATCTCTGCTCCACTGAGGTGGGAAAACTCAGCTTACCTCGCTCACATGTTCTCCCCCAGTAGCCGGTGCCAGTGCAGTCACAAATGAAGCGGTTCCAGCCATCCTTGCAGACGGCGTTGTTCTTACACGGGTAGCTGTCGCACTGCTTGGTGCTGAGGCGGGAGCAGGAGGACTTGACTCCGGCGGCATTCTGCGCCTCTGCCAGCTGCCGGATGTTCTTGCTTCGTCCATCAATGAACAAGTCTCGGATACAGCCAACGTAGCCGTAGTTCAGCATTGCTGTCCAGAGCTCTGTGGGAAGGATGAGTCCTGCCCGGTTCTCCGGCAGCCCGCCGAGGTACATGTCGCCTTCCAGATCTAGGATCTCACTCTCCCCACTAGCGGTGAATGGGGTGCGCCTGCTGTTCACCGATATAGTACCTAAATGAGGAGGAAAAGAAAAAAGTCAACACTTTCACTTACAGCCTCAGTCTAGTTCATTTTTTTTTCAATAACTGGGTGAGGTTTAAGGTTCAGCACAGGAGACTGAAGATTCCTCCCTGCCCAAATGCACTGCTAACAGAGACAGTGTCTCCCACACAGCTCTCTCTCCTCTTGAACCACAGGCCGTAAGTACTTCCATGCGGTGACTGACCATCATGTGTCTGTATCCCAACGTGCATTATAGGTCACAAACACAACAACGCAATGGCTTAATAATAACATGTAAAAAATGAGCATTATTAAACGGCATTCATCCAGCAAAGCAAAGACGTACTGAGAACATACAGGAGTTTGATGGTGTCAGGACTAGAGAGAAAAAAAACCCGAAGAAAAGCCTATTAATTCACACTACATAGATCTTGCAGAAAACACTTCATCAGTAACTCCAAAGCTGAACAGATGATGGAACTAAATAGACCCTCATCAGGTTTGTAGATGACACCAAACTGGGCAGAACGGTTGATGCAGTGGAGGAAGCACAGGGCTACCATTCAGAGAAACCTTTACAAGGCATAGCAAAAGACTGATAGAAATGTTGGATGTAAATCAACAACAACAAACAAGAAGTCCTACATGTGGGGCAGAATAACCTCACACATAAGTACAGGCTGGAGATGAGCTGGTGAAGGAGCAATTGCAGAAAAGGACCTGAGGATACAGTGGACAACAATTTGGACTAGTCAGCAGTGTGCACTGGCAGTGACAAGAGACACTGATCACAGGTTGTAGCAAGGGAAATTCCAGCTCCATAGACAGGAACATTTTTCACCACAAGTGTGGTCAAATGTGGGATGTGGAATCACCGTCCTGAAGGCATTCAAAAAATGACTGGACACAACCCTGAAGAAAGCCTAGATTTCAGTAGAGTTTGGACTAGAAATCTCTAGTTTGTTCCAAAACACATTAATCTATGGTTTTACAAAGAAATTTCAGTATTCTAACTTCCTTTTCACAAACAGGAAAATTGAGGTAGAGAAAGATAAAGGCTCTCTCTGAAGAACAGCTGTCATTAAAACTGTAGTAGCTTCCATATGCTCCAAGCAGTATGTAGGAATACTGCACTGAGACCATTCCTACGCATTTGAAGAAACTGTCTCAGCACATAAAATAACTGGAACATATAATACAGAAACATAATCAGAACACATAGAACAGGTACAGAGAAGTGATTTGTTCATGGTCACACAGCATATCCAAATTAAAACAGGGAATACAGTGCAGGTGTCTCACACCCCAGAGCAGCGTACTCTTCAGAAGAGCATTCAGCAGCTTTCAAGACAGGGATCTCTGCCCACCAGACACTCAGCTAAAAATCAGCAATTTACTCTCCCTAGCTATAAATCATTGCATCCAATTGCCTCGTCGTTAAGATAGTCCGTCCTCAGAGACAACTATCCAAGCCTTAAGATTAATTCCACATCATTGCATTTCTATCATACACCCCTACAATGAGGTGGGAGCGTTTAGTTAATAGTTAGCTCTATTTTGTGTCTCTGTGAGAAAGTGCAGTCATGTACACATGCTTTTTCTTCAGCTGTGATAAGTGTTGTCTTAGACAACAGCACGTATGACACAGACACAAGGTATTTCATGTGTGTGATGTTCAGTAATAATTTAGGAAGAATGTCAGAGGCAGCAGAGTGCCAGAAGCAACAGAGGCATTACAAATTAAAGGCTCAAAGAGAACCATGATTATTTGATGAATCATTTTGCAAAAACAAGCTGCAGTACCGCAGACATTTTCCCTTTTACAAAGTAAGAAAAAAGAAGATGTGACAATACACCTAGAGTTGTAAAGGCAGCGTGTCACAGCCCCAGGATCACAGCCCTCTTCCTGCATCTCTGCTGCTGCTCCTCAAAAGCAGCATGTGGAATATATGTTACTCAAAATGCTAGAACTAAAATACTGGAGGGTTGAGCTCCAGACAGCTGCTGTTATGGAGAAAACAATCACCACCTGCAAAAGCCACAAAAGTAAAGAAACCCTCCAAAAGAGAATAAATACTAGATACCAAAGAGAATTTTAAAACCTGCAGACAGAGCACAAGGTGATGACAGGAGACAGGCCAGATAGCAGCCTGAACCTTCTGCCCCTGCTTTGTACCCTGCAACTATTCCTGTAAGGAGATGGTACTAGCTCGCATGCACAGCACTTTCAAGACCAAGCTACTAAGACGGAGAAATTCTGAAGCGACCCTAGGAAGGAGCAGTCACACGAACTGAAATTTTTTTTCTCACACACACACTCCCCCCCCCCCACCTCCAAATCCCATGTTTGCAATCATACCATCTTGAGAAATCAGAAGGATTTAAGCAACTTATTTCCAGTTCCTTAGGGACTTCGTGCAGGGGTAAAGAACAGACAGACCACAAGACCTCAGGTTACCAAGGGCAGAGCTGGCATACCAAGCAGACTGATGCAGACGTGGACCAGACTTTCCAGTAAGACTTTTAGTGTTGTCTGAGTGGGTGGGACAACACGTGTTTCGTAGCTGATGACCAGTCAAAAACATTGTCTTGTGTAACATGCTGCGCGTTGCTAGAAACTGTGGCAGGTTTTGTGGACGCTTTGTAGGAACTTTCCCCACGGACACTAGATGTCCATGGCCATGCTGGCAGCTTCTGCCAGAGTAGAGAAAAAAAACAGCTTCTGCTGTTCTGGCAGCCAATACAGACCAAAGCATACACAAAGCCCAAGGGGACTAGAGATGCCAGAGGTTATTTGAGCACAACTGCCACGCTTCCCCAGCATCCGCGCTCCTGCCTTAGTACACTGCAGTAGTGAATATCTGGATTTTTAGGCTGTTTTACTAAGCTCCGCAGAGCCTGAAGTTTTGGACTGTTATGGAAATGGAAAGAAGGGGAGAGATGGCACCTAAAAAGGTCCTGGATGCTTTAGTAATGAGAATCAGAACCTCTAGACCACTAGCTCATTAAACCCAAATGACTGCTTTGTAGCCTGCATTAATTTATTTCAATTCTGTTTCTAGTGACAGGCATCCACATTAAAAAAAAAAAAAAAATAAAAAATTAAATGCCTCCAAGGTGTAACCATTCTCTGGTCTGCACATGGGAGAAAAGCCAAGACCTAAACAAAAAGAGATCCTGAACTTCCTTCTCACACCTACCAAAAGTACCACTGGATAAGACTGATGGATGGTTACTAAAGGTACGGTGTGATGAAATCAATGCCAGTATCCTGCTTTTCTGTAGAGACAGGACATCAGTCACTAGGATCATTAACCCAGTACTTGTCAGCAGAAAATGCAATTAAAAAGAAAAAGAGAGAAGACAAGAACGTACAAACGTGTTCATTCTTGTTGAGCAAAGTGTTTTTAATTCAAAATCTGTTCTCTCTAATCAGTGTCCAGAACATCACAAACCTCCCTGCCAACTGCCAAGTGAATCCTACAGTCTCATCCCGCAGGCAGCAATGCTGTCTGTCACACCCTCCTAGTCCCGATGAACGTGTGTCCCTCTGCCCAGGTTTTTACAAACTTTCTTAAGCAGAGAGCTTAGTTACATTTCCACCGCTTCTTCTTCTGCAGCTGCCTCTCCAGGGACCAGAGTCCCCAAGTGATCAAGCAAAACTGAAGGCAGCACAGAACGCAACTAATTGAGTTTATTCTTGGAAGTTAATTAAATTTTAGCAATTTTAAAGAAATCAAAGCTCCATTTATTTATTTGTGGCTTCCTTTATAAAATGTTCCTATCGATGTCTATAGCAGATAGCAACACATAACCACACATATTAAGTCCTAGTAGAGCACCATGCCAAATACAAAGAAACTCCTCACATCATCAAAGAAAAAACTAGCTTCAGAAATAGACCTGTTCAAACAGCTAGGCTTTGCGTGGTATCTGAAAGTCAGCTCTTTTTAAAACTCAAGGGAAGCAAATTCTAGCACTTCGTTCTCTTCAGTGATGGCATTCAGCAACTGGAAACATAAAATTAGGGACTTAAATCTATCATCTGGAAATCACCACACAAATCCCAAATCCCCTTGGGGTAGGTGGGAAGCAAAATTCCCTTTGAAGAGTTATACAGCCAGGCTTTAAGATCCCAATGGCTCAGGAAGAATTCAAGTACAATTGTTCACATATTCTCAAGACGAAGTTACAGCATCTGATCATTTTGTTTCCTTTCACAATTTCAGAGTACATCATGAGTAAGTTAGCTTGCTATCCAGGACTAGAAACAAACAAAGTAACTCTTGGTAATTGCACAGTAGGTATAATATTAGAAATAAACTAAAAGCCACTTTTGAAAATTAGAAGCTGTGCAATAAAAACAGGAACATACACTGAATGCTGACTCAGATACTAAGACTAGAGTTTGGCATCCAAGGGAGAGGAGAGTAAAGAAACCAAACTGAAAACTGCAAGATACTAAAGGAAACAAAATAGGATGAAAATGTTGATTTGTCACCATAATTTTGTCACTGGTTGTGCCCATTACTTTTATATCCCTCATGACAAGATCTCAAACCTCCGCTCCTTAAAGACACAAGATGAGGAAAAGATAGCAGTATTAGGTCACAGCACTAAGCTTTCATTTGGTTTCTACTTTCTTTTGAACAGAAACATGAAGTAGACCAGTGAGAATTTCTCAAACCAAGAACTAAATAATAATGATTCTGAAGGATCTTAAACCTTACTGTGGCCTACAAAGAAGTCATCACTGTAATTACATACGTAATTGCAAAGACAGGCCCCGAATATCCAAAGATTGTGAATAAAATATTAATAGACTGCATCTATGATGTGCTCTCTGAAGTTCACACTGAACATTTAATGAACACCTAGCCATTCACATCTTTGCTTCGCCGGATAAACATCACTGGAGTGTAACACTAAGTTTTTGTAAGAAGGTGACTCATATCTAACAGGTTTTGAAGGTTCTGAGAATTAATACAGAGCCCTAGGTCGGGATCTGAAAGATGAATCTGCTTAAGAAGTAGTCATCACTCTACCTGATCTTCCATCTCGCTGAATATCCACATGGTACCACTCTCCATCATTGGCTTTCTTCTGGGTGGCTTTGACTTTAATGGTCCCCGAGCCCATGTCCAGCAGCAAGTAGAGGTTCCCATCTAGAAGCTCAACTGCAAAAAAGTCTACCTTTGTATTTTTCTGGCTCCTGGCATCTTTCCTCTCCTGAGGCTTGCCATGGGTGAAAAGGATCAGTCCATTGGGTTCAGTGGTTCGGAAATCAAATGAGATGGAGCCCATCCTTTTGGTATTCCATTTAGGCAGACTAATATAGGCTTCAGGTGTCTCAAAGCTGATGGGATCCAGTGTAGCCACATTCTCACATACGAATTTCACCTCCCCGTAGATCTTCATCTTAGTATCACCAATCCGTGCCAAGCGAGACAGCTCCAGACGAATGTCATTATTCTTGTAAACAACCTGCCAGACACAAGGAAAAATATCATACATCAATCCTGTATACAGTACAAATACTGCAATTACCGTCAGCCATGGGAGACAAACTTCTCCCAAAAGGCAGCGAGGAGCAGAAAGGAGACCATACCAGAGTCTGACATGATGACCGAGGGAGAGAGTAGAACAAGGAGCGTGTACAGAAATGACAGCAACAGGTATTTTTTGATGACTACAGATCAGATAAGCAGGCAGAAGAGAACATTTAGGCAAAGGACAGGGAGAACAATTAACTACCACAAGCCCACTCTGCTGTAAAAGCTTTTGTACATAAAATACAGTGTGTGTCTGGTATCATGCTGTTATATTTGCATAAATCCCATACAAAATACATAACAAAGTGTAACCTCCATGTCCGTCTCTGCTAGCCACAGCAGGGAACTCTGTGCCACCACTGTCATTTCTCTATTATTCCTATAAACCCACTTAACTACTAGGAGAGAGATGCAAAAAAAAATTT
Source organism: Falco rusticolus (assembly GCF_015220075.1). NCBI lineage: Eukaryota > Metazoa > Chordata > Aves > Falconiformes > Falconidae > Falco > Falco rusticolus. Next base: position 65,910,286 of record NC_051193.1, on the reverse strand, counting down.
AAGCAAGTTTCTGTGAACTGTTGGTGATTGCCCTGTGGCTCCTGAAGAGCTACAAGAAAAAAAAAAACAAACAAAGACTAAACATTTCTCTGACCAAGAAATCTTAAACCGCTACAGGCACAAACTTGCTACGGAGATACTCACACAGTTTTCCCTCGCCTCAGCAAAGCTGCACTCTGTGCTAACACATCAAAGCCTAGACTTTTACTTTCTCTGGGTTAAGGACCAGAACTCCGGACTCTGTGTTGCTGCACAGATGGAAATTAGCCAAGAGCAGAGTCCCGAACAGCCCCAAACAGGCAAGCACTCCTGAGCATGCCTGGCTCGCTCGGCCCAGACCTCCTGCCCTTCTCTTTCTCACAGCTGCAGAATTAATTCCTTGCGAAGAGGATTCCTTCCTGCCCCACACCTTTCTCACAGAGGCAGGGACTGGAGAAGGCAGAGAACTGAAATATTTCTAATCTGTACTACTCTGAACTGCCTTCCATGCTTCCTAAACCCAGAGCTGGCACACCCAGCAAGCAAAAGCACTTCTGCGACTAGCACAATTTTAATTGAATTAATGTTCTGTGACACTACCAGAGACTGATTTCTTCTAAGGAGTTACTATTTTAAAATACTTCATGTCTATTACATCTAGTATATACATACACACACATTTGATTTCTGCTTTCAAAATGCTAGCAGGATGAGTTGTCAGCAATTTGCTATGAAAAGAGAAGGGAAAAGAGATATGCATTTTTAATTCTACAAATGGGACAGGAAAGTCAGAAAAACTGAGCAAGCAGTAATTGTTAAAAGGCAAATGAGGGTGACAATGAGGGATAAGCTTCTGAAGTAGGTGACTTCAGAATGAAAAATCAATGAAATCACAATTCAAGAAATTTGTAGCAAGCAAAGAATCCCCAGCTTTTGCTGAGTATTAAAGGAGAATTTCCCCAGTGCAGCCAGCACAGCATCAGATTTTCTTGTTGCAAAGGCAAAACACCCCGCATCAGACTAAAAGGAGATGCCAGCTGTTAATTCCCATTTGGAGTCATGGCACAAAGCTGGAGTTCCTCCCAGCAGAGGACAGCATTCACCCACAAGACCTTGTTTTGCTCTGCCCTCACCCAGACTTCAAAAAACATCAGGTCTATTAATATCCGCAACAGGAATAAAATATATTTTCGATTTGTGGGACTCTAGTGGTTTCATTCTATGGATTAACCATGTTGAATGCTCTCACTAGATGGACCATACACCTTCCAGTGGCTCGGCCAGGCTGTGCATTGCAGCCTCCTGCTCTTGCCAGACAACAAGGTGCATTTCAGGCAGGGACCAGCCCTGAGCACTGCATGCAGCCCCATCTCTGCATCTCAAGGGAACAAAGGAGCTGAAGGTACAGAGGAAAATAAATGGAACAATTAAAAGGGTGGAGCAGGATGCTTTATGAGGATAGCCTGAAAAGGCCAGAGCTCTTACATTTGGAGAGGACTGAGAAAAAAATACAACTGAAGTTTACAGAAGATGGAGAAGGTTAATGTAGAAGTGCTCTTTGCCAAATTCAGCAATAATAGAACTACAGGCACTCACTGAAACTTGTACGGTGTAAGTTTAAAATGGATTTTTAGAAGTGTGCATTTACACTGAAGATAGTGAACTTCTGGAACTTGCCACCATAGGAGGTAGTGGAAGCAGAGCGCGTCAACAGGCTCAAAGAGAACCAGAAACGTAAATGAACGGCAAGTCTACAAACTGATATTAAAGAGAAATAGAAGGGACAGACCTTTCAATACTCCTAATCCAACAGCAGTGGATGCTGTGGGAGTGTAAGGGGAATGCACCACTGACAGCAGCCATGCTCACATGCCCTCCCTAAATAGCACTTGCGCCTGCCGCTATTGAAGGTGGAATAACCGGGTAATTATTGAAAGATTGGCTGCTCTTCAGGCCCACTAGGGCTTTTCTCCTGTTCTTAATGAATCTGCGTGTATAGTAGACTGTGCGCAGTCTACTCCTTGTCCCACTGCAGGGACAGCCTGGGAAAGAGGGTAATTGGAAATTGGTTCCTGTGGACAGTCCTTCTGCCTGCACACACACACAGGGCTCCCTGGCTGGTACGACTTCAGCACATCGCTGCACTTTCAGTATTTTTTTTTTATTTGCACCCCAGTATCGAGTTGCTTTGGTGGGCAAGAGAATGTCAGGCCTGAATGAACTGTCACTTTAATGATCCTGACATAGGAGAACTGCCCTTAGAGGATACTACCTATAGTTGCTCAAACCAACAGTTACCTAAACCGTACCTTGACCCAGGCTTTCCTTACGAGAGTAGCAAACAGGTAGCACAACACCCTACGTGTGATTGATGGCTGGTGCTGGGTTGTATCTAGCTATGGTTCAGCCACAGGCTTTCTGCAGCCTCTGCAGGTTACTGTAGAAGGAATATGATCACGTACATGTAAGCAGGTTCCAGCTCTCACCTGAGCCACATAGAGGTTACATCTCCCCCTTTCATGTATTTGATACCTAACAATTCCCATCTCTTCTGGGGAAATAGAGGGTCCACCTCTTATCTGGGGTTTTCTGCAGACTTTCTTGTATTTCATTAGTCATACCAGTACCGCAGCTGGAGAATCGTTGAGACAGCCTTTCAAAGGATTTAGATAAAATTACACTGAGTTAGCTGTAACCCAGAAAGTCACTAACAATGGAGGATCTGAGAGCAAGTTTGAAAGACAGGACCAAGAAAGAAAGCACAAAGGAAGACCTGGGGAAGAAAGGAGCAAGGGGGTTAAATACATGCAAGGTTCTAAATTCAATCTTTTCAAAGAAACAGAGCCAGCCCAATCTGAACCTCAAGTGTTTGTTGTTCTACATTATTCTCTTTTAAAAACCCAAACCCACAATCTAGCTTGAGAAATTTAAAAAGCACCTGTGTTCAAGAAAAAGTACAAGTGTTCTGTACATAGAGGACTTGAGATATCATTGACAGCCACATTTGGACATCAAGATCTTAATGTATAATGAGGTACCCCAGAACTCTCAGTAGTATAAACACAAGGATGAAAATAACCCTCAGGTGTAAAATCAAGGTGAATCCTGAGCAGGAATAGAGACACAACAGAATCCCTGGCTTGGGCAATGGAATGCTAAGGCAGCTTCTGATATCTGCGATTCAATTCTTAAACCAAAAGTTCAAGAATGAGAAAACGGAATATAATTAAATGACTGGAATGCATGTCCCATAATGAAGAAATTAAAATTCAGGCTGTTTAATAGGTAGAGGTTAAAGGGCGATTTGATTACAATCTACAAGTACCTGTGCAGAAAATGGAATTTGGCAATAGAGGGCTCTTCAGTCCACGTGACAAAGGAATAATGGGATCCAGGGGCTAGAAACTGAAGTTCGAGAAATTCACATTTTAGGATATTATGACTTATTTTTAAATGAGGGTAATTCGCTATTGAAACAATTTACTACAGGTTATGGTGTGTTCTCTGCTACTGGAAAACTTTAAATTAAAATAGTATCTTGTTTTCTCTAAAAGACATAGTGAGACAGGAATTAATTATATCACAAATCAGCCTAGATCATCATAATGGCTCTTTCTGGCCTCATAACCTATGAATCTTTGTGTTTTAATAAAATCAACAGATGCTTCTGTCCTGTTTTCCAGGAGAGGTGAAACACATCCTTCCCAAAAGTTATAACTGCCTGGTAAATGAGAAGGTGCTTGTGTCAGTTCTGGTCTGATTTGCCACCAGTGCTTTCAGTGAGGCTTCTTTATACGTTTGTGATCCTACCTTGCAACCTACTATTAAAAAGGAAGTAAGAAGCCTAGGGCAAAATGCTTGATCCTGTACTTCTATCTACATGACCTAGTTCCTTAGAGAGTCACCTGCTGCAAGCCAGAGAAGAAACATTTTCATGTTTGGCTGGGGAAGCTGTCTGCCAGCAGTAAAACCTATCATTGCGTAACACTTCCTACCTTGTAGTCTCATTTTACTAGCAGTGTCTGAACAAACGTGAGGGCTCTTCAGGACGTACCAAAATACCAAATGAAACCCACTAACTCCAAATGGGGCCACGGCTGACTCAGAGGACAGTCCCTCGCTAGGGCATAGTCTTCTAGTGCCACTCTGGGACTTAGAAGTATGCAAAGCAATGAAAGTAGCACCCACAAATTTGTCCATTTTTATCAGATGGCTTTCTGAACAAAGCTGACCTTGTCTGTTTAAGCAGAGACAAGCCTGAGTTCATCTCCTGTCTGATACGTGTGTCAGAGAAGGCCAAGAGGCCTAAGGGAATCAAGGAGATGATACCTGGTACAAATATACACATTTACCTTACAGTTATTCCAGGAATGAAGTTAGAAAAGAAAAAAGGGAAGAAAATGACTACCAAAAGCTATGCACAGAGCACATGAAAAGTAACCTTCACACTTCCAATCTTAAAATCACTTTATATTCCCCAAATTAAATAAGAACAATGAAAAAAAGTGGTTTTTTTCCTTTCCCGTGAGGACTGCTTCTAAATACACTTTAACAGAGGAATATTTTGACTGCTCAATGGCTTTGTTTAAGGAATTCGACCAGTTTAGATGGATGGTCAGGGACAGGGTAGTCCAGATGCACAGTCTCCCTCATAATCAGCAGTAGAATTCCATGACATCTGGGGCATTTTGAGAGATAACAAGATATACAATAAATCAGGTTTCCTTTAAATCTGCTGAGAAAGAAGAGTTTGTTTTAAGCTGAGCTAAATCAAACTGGCAATCTAGTTTTGAGGTTTCTTAAAAATGGCAACTTTGCAGTTCGGAAGCATTCAAGGAATTTCTCCAGCTACACTTGTAAGAAGCTTCACTCATGGGTTAATGAAAGGTCTAATCAGATGGCTTTTCACAATGATGAAAAGTGTCTCTCTGCAATCAAGCGAAGATGCAGATAGGGAGGGAGCAAAAAACGTGAGGAAAAATGATGTGCTAGACTTGGCCAGTAGCCAATATAAAAATTCCTCTCTGAGTCGGTGCTATTAAGCAGGAAACATGGTTTTCGGTGCAGGCTGGACACAGGCATGCTCCAAAGAGGAACAGCCATGGGTAGCCTGGTTAATTAGAAGATGACCATCACGAACCATCATGGAAAAGGGCAATAACCTGAAGGCTGTGTAAGTTTAGCCAGCTAGGAAGAGCACCTCCGAATTTCAGCCAAGTTGTTCACCTGCAGCATCCTGTGTATCGGCTGCTTTTTCCTGTCACGGGCCGTCCCTCTTCACCAAGTGCCCGCATCACTTCCCAGAAGGGCTAACTGCAAGACGTTCAGCCTCCAGCCTTTCTAAGGCTTCCTGAAAGGCACCTGCACTGAACCAGACAAGCTGCTCAATAAATTACAGTTCATCAGATGGTTTACCAGAACGGTGTGATCCTACCCTGCCGCAACCAGCAAGGAGAAACAGCCCGACCAGCTAACGATGCTTTACGTTGTGTTTGGGACAGGCTACGTGCAGCAATCCTAGGCTTCAGTGGTGGGTAACTAAAGCTGCTACGCTGATTTTAAAAACTGTATGTGGACTGTCTGTACCTGACTAAACATATTTGATAGTTCACTGGGCTAACAACTGTATTCAGGTAACAAACACAATCACCATGCACCACACGGAAGGAGTTAATTTACCTGTCATAGAAAACAATACATTGAACGCTGATGATAAGTAACAGAATCCAAACAAATACTCCTCAGATATGATTTGTGCTATGTTGACTGAAGTAATGCGATTCTACATTTCATCTGAATTATGTTTAAAAAAGAACATGAGTTTACCCAGCTAAAAATAGAAATATGGTGAGTAGAACACTTAAACAATAAGGCAGAAATATTTCAAGCTTCCCTACAACACTTTTTCCACCTTACAATTCAATTGTAGGTTCTGAATAACTTCAAGTTTTGTGGAAAGCTCCAGAAGAGAAAAGAGATTGATTTAGTTCCAAAAGACTTATAGGAAGATACAGAGAAGCACTGCCTGAAGCAGGATATAAAGAAAGAGATAGAAAAGGGATTCAAGGTGCAAGTAAAAAAGGGCTGAAGAAGGCAGAGTAGAATTTATTCTGCTGGTCTAGTGAAAATATTTCTCTAACAGATACTGAGGACAGAGGACCCAAGTACTTCATTGTGGTCACAACTATCTATTAAGCCAAAAAATAAGCCCCTACTGCTCAGGAGAATTCAGGACATCGGAACGTGTTCACAGTTACCTCAGAGTTTACACCAACCCAAATCATTCACAGCGTATCCCAGAGCAGGTGAAGGTCTATCTTGCTGCCAGATCTTTCAGCTTGGAACATACTAAGATAAAAACCAAACATATCTATGCCTTTTTGGAGTAAGAGCTAAGATTTTTTGCCTTATGACCAACCAAATACATGAATGAGAGAGATTACAAACTTCAGGGGGAAAGAAAGTTGCTCTACAGCTATTTATGGAAGTTCTAATATGAACATGAATAACATGAATAAATGAAGTTCTAGAGCTGTACAATACGTTTTTGCATATACTGAGCTGCTTCTCGAGTTACCTATGAATACTGTTAAGAGACTAAAATGTCAAATGCTCTACAGCCTGACTTATTCCAGGTGTTGCATTGCAGCATCCAAACTACAGAAAAGCAGGGTTGTGAAATGACCTGCTTCTTGGATTCCTTCCTTCTAACAGGTAGCAGTAAGAACAGAATTTATTTCATCACATGGGTGGATTTCCGCATCCCTCCATGCTGGGATAAACTGGCTGCTGATTCATTTGCTCTACTGTGGAAGAAAATCTTGATTTCAAAGGGAAGAGCAGACCCCACAATTGCATCCCAAGACAAACAAGATGGGAACATTAAAAATACATATATATTTGTGAAAAAAAGGCATGACACTTTATAGAGGGGGGAGAAGCCTTCATGATTGCAAGAGAAATACTGCTGAAGGATTCTGTATTGGCCTTAAAGACTGAAGTTGTTGCCTCAGCTACCAAAACATAGCACAGCATAGGCAGCAGTAAGATTAAGCAGAACTGGTCTTAGCATGGACTATGATTTGAGGATAAATGCTCTTTTGTGGTGGAAGCCGCCTTCTTTCCTTATTACAGAAACTTCAAGTTCTGCAATAAGTGAAGAACGAGATCACAGGAAATAAGATCTAGTTTCTGGATTTCTTAAAATGTCACTTTTCCACAGGCTTTCTAAGAAACGGTGAGAAAGCCACCTAAAATCAGTATTTTTAAAAGTATATTCCTCACATTATGGCAGCCAAGGAGGTCATGGAATTGGTTTTGCAGAAGTGCTCATTAGCCAAAAGCTGTAAGTGAAGATAAGGAGAGATTTTGTCTTTACTGTTAAAGCTAAAAGAAATGCTCCGAGAGATTAGACCTAGATTTCTCAGTCACTTTCAAAAAACTAGCTGATGCTTGTTAATATTTAGGTGAAAAAGTCACTGACTGATATTTGACAGTAGCAGAGTTCACCTTTGTGTTATGGCAAAGCATTTTAAGGCATTTCCCTGTGAATTAAGGTGCACAAATTTGAACTTACCCTCTTTCTCCATGCTCTATTCAACCTCCATTTGGCCTGGTAACAGAGAAGAATAAAAGCTGCAGGACAGGGAAGCCAAGACCACCAGTTTAATACTCTTGCTTGTGCCACAGGCACACCTCATGCTAGCACTGAAAAGCAACTTGTACCCTGGATGTGTCTTTGGATATAAGAAGGGCATAGAGGAGACTTATCATTATTTTACAAATATTCATTCATATAAAATAATGAGGAAATTCTAAGTTCTGCACTGAGCTTGTATAATGCAGAGCTAAAAAAAAAAAGACGGAAGAAACACTCACTTAATAGCTACGCACTAAAAACCATTCATTGGGTGGACTAAATGAAGCATCCTGGAATGTATGGTGATATAGGAAGATGCAGTGCTGTACTTTGCTGGAGATCACATCCAGTTTGAAGAATTGCACTTCAAGAAGGGAGTGGGACTATTGGAAAGTGTCCTGAGGATAGCCATGAGACTACCCAGAGGTCTCAAAAATGTAAGAAAGATTGAAAGTATTGCTTCTTTTTAACATAAAGAAAATTGCAAGGGGACATTATAACAATGTTCAAATATAAAAAGGCTTCTACAAAGCAGAAAGGAGCAATCTGTTCTCTGTACTAAGCTGAAAAGGACAGGAAATAATGGGCAAAAATTACAGCAAGAAAGTGTTAGAATTGATGTTAGGAAAAGTTGTGGGTTTTTTTGATTTAAGAACAGTGAAGTACTGGGAGAGATTGCCTGGGGAGCAACCATCACTGGAGACCTTTAATTACAGGTTAAACAAATTGCTGTCAAGACTCTCATAGATGCCTTTGATTTTGTCTTGGGACAGTAGAAGTGGAAAAGATTAAATAACATCTCATGTTCCATTCCAGGTGTATTTTATATGATTCTGTGTTGGGGGGAGAGGTGGAGCGGACACACAGGACATGAAAAAGGGGAAATTGTACTCTGAATGTAGATGAAGACTTTCCTGTGTTCAATGCACAGAAAGGAAGAATAAACCTTATGTTAACACACTTATGATAGCTCACAAATGTGAAGAGCTCGATTTACAGATGAACTTCCTAGCTAATGAAGGTTTGACAGCATTTTCAGAGTTAAAAAAAAAAAGGAAGAAAAAGAAATCATCATCACAGAAGCTTATTTGCCAGCATGCAGCAGTTGACTTGAATTACATTCAGTTCTGTATTGAGCTTATATAGACATTCACCAGTTACAGAATGCTCTGCTCCTCCCAAATGCATCCTGAAATCTCAGATTTGTCTAGCTAGCACAAGCTAAATCTGTCTAGCTTGGTTCAGTGATGAGTATGTGAGGAAACGATTACAGTGAAGTGTCTTAAGGATTTCATCTGAAAGGCAGAGAGGAATTATTTTAGGATGGCCCTATTGATCATTTAAGGCTTGAACCTTATTACACAAGACACTGAAAACTGTATCAGACAACGACTTCGCAAACAACACTCCACTTCGTGATTTCGTTGTATTTCAAATCCACCTAAGGTTGTGCAAGTACAAAAGACCTATCTCAGGAAATAGAACTGTTGTGTATGGCTGGGTGAATGTTTCCATCAGGATGGCTTTCTAACACATAATTTAATTTTCCTATCAAAGAATTAGCAAGGAAATGCTTCCCTTCAAGCCGTCGTAACCCAAAATGGCACATTTAGTTTCATCAAACTTAGCAGAAAAGCTTTTGTATGAACTTACCATAACATAAAACAGTGTTTTCCAGGCATTGTCTTTACTTTCACTCGTGATCCCCATTTTTACCCCTGGTTTGCACCCTAGGAAAACAGTTTCACATGATGAGATGTCAGTGTCTCACCTGACATCAGAAGAGACACATGACCGGGTTTGCCACAAAGCAGCTTAACCAAATACTCCAGCCCCTATGGGAGAACAGGACACAAGGGCCCTACAGGACAGCTACCACGTGGAACTGCACTGGATAGGAAACCACAGTTCTTGTGTGGCTTCAGAGTATTTGGTGTCAGCTCAATAATTAACATGAAATATTTTGCTTCAGGGAATATCAGGATGTTTCATATAAATTTAATTCTGAAGCTTTGAGGGATTTCCATTAAAAAAAAAAAAATTAATAGCAGCAATGAAAACAAATGTGAGCTGGAGGAACCTCCTTTGGGACAGAAACTCTTCATTTCACTCAGCTTTTCCTTTCAGTGATAAAATGTGTTTTACCAATAACACAAACGTTTGAAGTCTTCTGTGAAATTACTGAATAGATATTGCTTGCTTACAGGTATGCAGTTTTTCCCCACTACCTATCTTCCCTAGCCCACGTGCCTTCAGCCTGCTCCACAAGAATATCCCCAGCAGGTACAAGAAGATAGTTCCATCTCCATATGCCAGTCAAGCACTAGCCTCACTGCCGAGGCTTCCAGCGTGCTAGGCAAATCCTGCCAGCCACAGCGGCGTTTTCTACGTGTTTGTCACTTGTCCAGCAAAAAAACAAATGGAAAACATTTACCATTACATATGCAAGAGCGCATGCTTAATAGTGAGCACTGCTCAAATAATGATGGGATCAGCATGACAGTGGAAGTATTTAGTGGGTTTAGTATTGTGTAGACATATTCCACAAACTTAAAGCGGTGTCTCTGTTTGTAGGCGGATGGTAACAGCTGGGGGTCCTGCATCCCATTGTGTGTCTCCCTCCCTCAGCCCCAGCACAAAGGTCACGGGGGCACTGCTACCTCCTTCCATCTGCGATGGCAACCAAGGTAAAAGGCATGCCTTCAGCTAGGCTCTCCTCCTGTGAGGGAGCAAAGATGGTCCGGCTCTGCTGAAGAAGTGCCATTGGCAGGATGGCACTATCCCATGGCTGGCACCATCTGTCATAGTGCACCACACGGGTCTGGATGGACTGGGAAGGAGGAGGAGGACCCATCTCCATACATCTGAACTGAAACACTATGGGTTTCTGAACTTTTTTTTAATGCTCTTCTTGTTTCATTGTGCAAAAACCTGCCAACATGGGCATCTCTGCTCACCTTTCCAGGTTCTCTTTGCTCGCTCCTGTTCAAATTATAAGGCATGGAACAAAGTTCAAACCTTCCACAGGTAGGATTCACCAAATATTTATCTGCACTGGGCCTTATGTTGTATGAAAACAGGGAGGTGATGGGCTAAATATTTGCTTGAATATTTGCTGGAGATGGCAATGAATGTAATTAATTCCCTACCTGCAAGAGACATCAAAAGAAAAATACTATCATCTCATAATGCCATCTTGATTATAGATAAAGAACCAGAAGCATTTCTACATCTTTCTCCTACATGTATCTAAAAAACTTTCAGCTGTGACCTCCAGCTCCACAGGTTCCAGCACTAACAAAAGGAAGGGGAGAATTAAAAAAAAAAAAAACAATTTAAAAAATTAAAAGATCTATCTTCTGTTCGGGACTAAGCCACAGCTACCATGATGCCAAAAAGCCTAACCTGTCTATTCATTCAGAAGACATGCAGCTGCACCAGTCACAGCTTGAGCACCCAGCACAACACTCTGAGACCAGTAAAGGAAGGATTGCAGTGGGACAGCTCCCTCTCGTCTGCTTGTACCATCTCACCTGGTCTCCAGAGAAATCCTTACTGACAAAACTGCTTTGCCACACCCCACCATCTTTACAAGTTTCTTGGGGAAAAGTATTAAACCAGTGCAAACAGTCCAGTGGTGCTGCCAGAGCCCACCGGGGCTGTTAGGAAAAGTTGACCTTCACCCCTTGTTTTGATCTGGAAGCTGTGTGTGGAGTCCAAATCCAGCTACTCCTGAGGAACAACAGGGCAGGTGGGAGCCATCAGCACAGCCACAACGCTGCCGGCCACAGTGAGAGCGCATTAAGGAAAGGGCATGAAAGGAGAAAGAAACAAAAGCAAAAAAAAGGATGACGTTTTCCAGTGGAAGCACTGAAATGAGAAGCAGAAACAGCAGACAGATAAAGGCCTAAGCATGCTTTTGAGCACCAGATTACACTTCCTTCTCAAAGTAGGCAGAGTGCTGCAATCAAGAGTGGCGAGAGCATTTTGGTAAGGAGAGAGGTCAGGGCTGGAGTCAGCACTGAGCACCAGGTAAGAGAGGCAGCTGATGAGGTGGTTCCTAGCATGCTGGGCCTGATTCTGCAAAATGCAGAGAGCTCTCAATACTGTTTTCTCTCTGGAGTGGGCTTATCACTATGTGTTTTTCCCTTTCTTTTAAAAAAGAAAAAAAAAAAAAAGGCAGGGGGGAGAGCAGGCTTTTCCTCAAAGGCAGCTGGAAAAAAATACACAACTCCATTGCAGAAACACTTTCCCTAAGACATTCCTACAGGGCATTTTAAGTTATTCTGTGAATATTAGTGTCTTGGCTTTAAACCATAGTATTATCTCCTACTCCCCCATTAAAGACCAACATCCCAAATTTACAGGAAGGGAAAGCTAACAGAATGAACTGAATATTCTTGGCCAATTCATACAGCGAGTCAATAGATGGTCAGAACGTCTCTTCTTCCGTATTACTACACTGTGCGTAAGGAATAGCTGGAAGAAATGTTTTGGTGACACAGATCTATGTAAATCATCTACTGGCTGGGACACCTCCCCTATGCAGACAGACTGAGAGAGTTGGAGTTGTCCAGCCTGGAGAAGAGAAGGCGCTGGGAGACCTTAGAGCAGCTTTCAGTACCTAAAGGGGGCTATAAGAAAGATGTCGACAGACTTTTTAGTAGGGCTTGGTAGCAATAAGGCAAGGTAATAGTTTTAAACAAAAAGAGGGAAGATTTAGATTAGCTATTAGGATAATATTCTTTATTGCCAGGGTGGTGAGGTACTGGCAGAGGCTGCCCAGAGCAGCTGTGGGTGCCCCATCCCTGGCAGCGCCCCAGGCCAGGCTGGACGGGGCTTAGAGCAACCTGGGCTGGCAAAAGATGTCCCTGCCCATGGCAGGGGGGTTGGAATGAGATGGTCTTTCAGGTCCCTTCCAACCCAAACCGTTCTATGATACTAATCTTTTCCAGCTTTGAAATTCAATAATGTAAATATAAAATGGCAATAAATTTTGCCCTCTGTTTACTTTCCCTAGAATGCCATTTTAATGCATACAGGCACACGGTTCCATTCTCCTCTGCACAGAGCTTGGTTTTACTGATCTCACATCTAAGAAAGCTTATTTGATACAAGCCTAATTTACAATATTATCTTACATTTTCTGTTTTGCTCAATACTATCTCACTGCTTAAGAAAGATCTATAGCAGATCTTAAGCAAAGCTATCAGAGGTTACATTGTTCAAACACTAACAGGCAGAAAACAAAACCTGCTTTTACCATTGTTTGGCCAAAATTCTCCATTTAAACCTTTTAAGCCTTTCTGGTTAACTGGACTGCCCATCATCCACTTTTGTCATTCAAGTCCCAACAGCCTTTCCATGCCTTTACTGAGCACTGAGATACCACTGTGGCAGCAGCAGTCTCAGCACACGGTGAACTTCCTTTTCTGGTGTCACCTTCTCTCCTCCTGTGATCCTCATGCAAAGCACATGTTTATCCAGGACGTTCAACTTAAGCGCACTTATAATTAGCGTTAGAAGAAAGCACACCATCTGCATGTGGATCCCCCCGTGCATGTGTTCTCACGCAGGTGTGCTACCAACAAACTGCTTGGCATTCTGGTAACTGCTATCCTTCTATTACCCTGAAGGTAGCTCAGAAAGCAAAAGTGTGTCTTTTTTATGAAGCACTCTACACAAGGATGAGTTCCCATTTCCTAGAGAAAGGACTGGCGGAGGTGAGATTACACCAAAATCGCTGTGACTGCAAATTCAGCCTTTGCATATCCACACCCTCCAGTATCCGTTCAGAAAATGCAACTAACTTTGCTGTACGTGACACTAGACTGCCCGTGGAACGGGACTTAGCAGGAGCTAAGCATGCTCCTTCATACATTTCTTTTTCTGTCCCCTCAGCATGGTCAAACCTGAATGGAGCACAGTCAAGGAAGAAGCAAAGAAAATGACAACGGGGGCTTCCAGAGTGGCGTATTTCTAATGTAAACTATCGAGGGTTGAGTGTGTTCTTGTCTGCAGTCCTGTTCCAAGCCCAAATCACTCAATATCGGCTCTGAGTGTTCTACTACTTTAGAGGCAAACAAGGGGGAAAAAAACCAAACCCACAACTGCTGCATACAAAGCCCAGTGGTACAGAATGTAAAGAGGCAGATGCTGAAAAGTACATTGCTAGAGAAGGTATGTTCAGCCCATCACGTGTCCCAGCATCACTGCCTCTTGCCAGTCCCAGGCAGGAATTGTTCTGCTTGACTTGGGTCCCTGATACATAAGGCACTCAAAAGGAGTGGATTAGTGATGACGATTACAGCGCACTGAAAGTGCTGCTGTTTTCTATACTGTACCATGCTCTTTTCTTTTTCTTCCCCTAGAGCACTACACTTTGAAGGGGCTGTATTTTTCAGCTACCCCACACTTCCCCATTTTTCTTTGGGAGCAATATAAATAGTAACCAAGACAGGCACATTTGTGTGTCACAAAACTGTGACTAACCCCTCAGTCACTCTGTCAAGAGCGTCTGTATAGTTTTATAAGGAGATTCCTTTGCCCTTGAAAGTGCTAGTATCTCACAGTTCTGGCACCCGTAAGTCTGACACCTCTCACTGCAAACCCATCCTTTGTATGTGGGTCTATCAACAGGTATTACAAAGGGTAAGAATTATTTCCCAAGAACTTCCAGAAGGGAAGAAGGGTTGCAGACATCTGCCCAAGATCCTGGTTAGTCCCTTACAAAGTCACAGAGGAGCCAAAACTCCTGATCTGCTGTTTCTGCACTGTGCTACCAACAAGTTTTGTCCCACCTAGGCTACCATGCCTCTTAAAGGCAGACCGTCAGCTTCTTGGCACACCCCTCCTTGTTTGTATAGAAGTATTATACCCCAGAAAGTTATACACTTAAATTAGCTTGAACCTACAGAATAAATCCCCTTGTGCTAATCACACCCTGCAAAGTTTGCCTGTTTGTTCTTGTAAGAAACATAACATGCCTTCTAAAAACAAGTTTCACTTTCCCAGGCTGAACACAAAATCCATGCCAGTAATCGAATATTATATTACATTATTATTACTACGGTTACTATTGATTATTACAAGTTAGAGACACTGGTGTGGTCAGGGAAGCAAGGAGATAGCAAGTGGCAGTTGAAGGGATTTCTCTGACATGGAGAAGCATAAGGATCATCCTGCAACAGTTTCAAAAAACTTAGGACTGGAGGTTCATCCCCATGTCCTAGGATCCCTTGCATGACCGAAGGAAAACAAAAAAAAGAAATTAAAAATTAAATATACAAACAGACATATTTTGCTTTAAGTCTTGCTTCTAATTTATGAAAGAAGTGTCATGAATAAAGCTTTCCAGGTGCCAGAGAGAGACAGACTGGGCAGCACACTGGGGAAAGGGCCACTGCCCAAAGTTTCAGTCCTAGCACGGCTGAACTACAACCACCGAGCGACTTCCAGATACTGGAAAGTTGTCTTGACGCCTAAGTGGATTCTGGAAAAGGACAAGAAGATATCTAAAATTCAGTTTACTTATCACTTTGACATGCATATAATAATACATACTCAGACACATTTCAGTTCAGCCCAGTGCTAGATTATAGATTTAGGATCAAAGGCTGTAAGTAGCTCTCACACAATGGGAACCATATCCAAGCCTTGCAAATAGTGACTATGAAAAGAGTGTGTGTGTCTTGGTGCATAACCAATTGAACATGAAATGTCTTTGTAAAGCAGTTGCTAAGAGAGCTAATGTGATTCTTCAGTGTCTGAGTAGGAAATTATCAAGTACAGAGAAAAGACACTGACTACATATATAGTATTAGTGAAACCATTTAATAATGCTGTGGTCCGTTATCTTGCCTATGCTTTTAAAAAGATGTTTAAAAAAAACTTTAACGAGCACAGAAACATACTACAACAATTTCAAGTACCAGTTTTATACTATGCCAGGTGAGCTATCTAACTAATTCCATCCATTTCACTCAAAGGCAGGTTACAAGCTGATCCAAATCTGCATGCTACAGGAATCTGCATGGGGAGAAGTTCTCTGACAGAGGAGGTCTGCTTTAATTTAGGAGAGAAAAGCATAATCATATACGGTGACTAGCCAAATCACAACTATTCAGTCAGTCTGGAAGTAATGTGCAATGTTCCCTAGTGATTTAATTAAGCAATGAAGTCTTTAAATCATGATAGGTTGTAGTAATAGTTTTAAAAAAAAAAAGTTGTATCTCAATACAGAAGTCCATCAAAACCCCAAGGTGACAATGGTTTGTTTAAAAGGTTCAGTTTATACAACGTAGGAAGTATGTAACAAATACTTTTTCTATGTCAGATATAAATACACGAAGAACTTAAGTGCTTATAGCACAAGAGGATGACAAAGTATTTTGCAATCCATGAGAACAAAAGAGGATGTCAATCAGCTACCAGGAATAAATATGCATTACTTTTAATTTCACAGACCTGGGTCACTTGCTGCAAAGTCTTAAAAGAGCTGAATGAGGAGATTTGTGATGCACCGAGGTTTATTTTTAATCTTGGAATAACAGAGAGATAACATAAGAATAAAAGAATGATCATGTTGTGTGAATGTTTTAAGAAGCCAAACAGGACAAGATGTATAACTCTAGAAGGGTTTAGCCTGCAGGAAACATCAACCCTGGAGGAAATAGCACAACAGCTTCTATTCAAAGTGTTTAATGAAAACATTAAAGGATAGGAATGCAATACTTAACGTCATTAGACCTTTCTGTGTAAAAGGAGTCTCTGTCAAATAAACCTGATATCATTTGAATGACAATGGTAAAAGCACAGATGACACATTTTTTAAAGCATTTGACTGAATACCAAAAGACAGCTCTGCTTAAATTAACAGCATACAAGAACAAAACAGGACATAATATTAGACAAATGTAGTCCTCGGCTGACAAATCTCAAAAAGTGGTTGTCAGTGGGGTACCATTACCAAAAGGATGCATTTCTAACACATCATAAGGATCCATATTTGATGCAAAAGCATTAAATATTTTATCAATTACCTAGAAGTATATATATATATAAAGTGCTGAAGCTAATTCTTGAAAGTAACGCCCAGTCTGGCAGAGCACTAAACACCTCTACAGCACAGCAGTCACACGGAGAGATTCACGGAGCGTGAAGTCCAGGCCCTTTCAATCCAAATAAGTTTTAAAACACCTGAATACTAAAACATATAAACTTATGAAGATGGAAGACAGGCCGTGAACTACAGAACCAGGAAGGGAAGCTGCAGGGGTGCCGCACTCAGCAAAGCTGCAACTTTGAAAACCATTTAGGAAATGTCAGAGGAGAAAGTGTGAGTCTCCAGTAAAGAGCTATGGCCAAAAGGGCCAGTTCAGTCTCAGGATGTATGACTACAATAAGCAATACATAGCATCAGTACAATATGCACTTCTCACAGCACTCTCCAAACTACCAAGCTGCAACAAGGTCTTCTACCATCTCATACCAGCACACTCTTCATACAGTCCCTCTGCTGCCTTCTCCTCGTCTCGTCTCGTCTCGTCTCGCCTCATCCAGGGCATGTGTGCCCTCTCCTCTTGCTTCTTCCTCGGCTGCTCCCTCTTCACTGCCTCTCAACCACTTAACTTGACCAGCCACAGCTGCACCTTATCTACATTGACCAACCCACCACCCCTGAAGCCAGCCCACAGCTGTAAATCATCAATGCTAATTAACCCAGCTTCATTCCTCTACATGCACTTAAAGCCTAGGTGTCATTCTAATGTCTAAATTTTCTTGAAGACTCTAAAAGATCGCAAACGGTACATCAAGCAGCCTCAATGTGATTTGAGAACTAGAATAAACGCCTTACAGTAAAAGAGAAGGAACTCCATCTGTTTGTTTTTTCAAGACAGATAAAGAAGGGACTTGATTATAGCAAATAAGGGGAAAACACTGGATTTCTGAAGCATCTTTGTTCCAGTAGAAAACTGCATCAAAAGAATCAACATTTGGGAGCTATTGTCAAACAAATTCCAAATGGATAAAAGACCCAATTTCTTTTTAAAATAGGAGGCAATTAAACATCACAACAACTTACCAAGGAAAGTAATAGATTGTCTTTTAATGCCTTCACACCAAGGCTTGTTAAAAGACAAATCCTCAAGAGAGAACTAAAATTATTACATTTAATGGGGGGGAAGTAGGAGAAATTGAGGCTTGATGTTTCTTGCTTCTGAACACTAAAACTACTCACAAGTGTGGATAATGAGATAATTGACAGAAGGCTGAACTAGCTGGGTATGGTGGGTCTTAAAAGCCTCTGACATTCTGAAGGCCTTACCTGGCACAAATCACTCAATTGGCAACAGGACAGACAACCACAGATTCCCTTGGAGTAGCAGGCGTTTGTTTTCTATCGAGTTGAGCAACAGCTCAGGAGTTACAATTCCTGGTTTCTGTTCCTGATTCTGCCACTTTTGTAACTCTTGACAGGTTTTCTCATGATTTCTTAGCTGTGGAAGTCACTAATTAATTAACTAAATATCACTAATACACCTCATTTTCCAAATAATAATTCTTTGCATTTCAGTTGCTTTTTATTAAGCTACCCAGTGCCTAAAAATGCCAAGAAACCCAAGTGTGAGGAGAAGTTTTATTTGTCCTTAAGACATCCTTAGCAGCAGCAAACTGAAGACAGAAAATGACAAGCACAGTCCCGTGGTGAACAACTCTTTGCAGAAACGCTTCCCAGTTAAGACACTGAAGGGAACAACAGCACTCCTGGCAGGAGAAGATGGACAAGGTGACCTGACAGATGTTTACTACTCCAAATATCTATGATTCTCTGAGGTTTGTCCCAGTATCCCAGTAGGTTAGTCTCTTTTCATCCCCCTCCCCCTTTTTTATTTTTTCCTTTTTTTATACACCAGTCCACCTTTTTCTCAAAAAGCAGTAAAAAAAAATAAAATAAAATAAAATTGTGCCTTGGTTTTTAAGTCTCCTGTAAAAGACAACCCCACATGGATTCAGCACTCAGAAAAAGGGCCCTGTTGGGCAGAAATAAACCTTCTTAATATTCAATTCCAATTTACAGCCACAACAAAAGAAATACACATAATTACAATGTAAACATTAGTCCTGGATGGAAAGATTCCCAAGCCTAAGCCAAAGCTTGGGAGCTGTCTGCTGCTGCCACAGCCCACACTGACCTGGAGAGATTTCCTTACTGGGAATGTTCCCTCCAAGCTTTTACAGAATTCCCAATTCCATACATGGAAAGATCACTCAGTACTGAAAAGCAGGTGCCTTGGCAATGCAGCTCAGAGGCAGTTTTTTTACAGTTCTACCTGTTTATAACCTCATTTTGCATCAACTGTCTTGGGGGCCTTAATAATTACAAATGGTGAAAGAAGCCATCCTGTTTTACACTTTTCTGCAAACATCCAGGATTCAGCTATCCTTCCTTATTCCTCTTTTCCCTCAAAGCAACTTCCTCAAACGTAGGCTGCCCGACACTTGTTTTCATTCAAAGGGGCATCGTTACAACTCCAGTCAGCTCATGGCACTCCAGCCCTCTCTGACTCCCTCTCTCTGTTCCTCCAGTTCATCTTACACACGTAGGATCGCACTTCCACACCTACACGTCACTGCCTCGCTTTGCACAAACCTGTACGCCCGACCTTACACCAAAGTGCCTCTCTGCTACTCTGACACCTTGCTGCTCAGCTGCCTTCCCCCTCAGCCGTGTGCAAGCCCTTAGGAACACCACCTTGCTACGCAATACTTGCAGTGAGGGGTTACATGTATCACGGCCTTTGATGGGCTGCAGCACACTGTAGTTAATGCAAGGCAAAGCACATGGAATATCTAACTTGAAAATCCTACAGGGAGCCTAGAAATGG
Organism: Falco rusticolus; assembly: GCF_015220075.1. Lineage (NCBI taxonomy): Eukaryota > Metazoa > Chordata > Aves > Falconiformes > Falconidae > Falco > Falco rusticolus. The sequence goes on along the minus strand of NC_051193.1, from coordinate 65,890,780 downwards.
CGCAGCCACACCAGGAAATATTTAAAGATAAAATCCTCCATATTACGCTGGATCAGCATCCTCTGTGTGAAAACCACCTCCTCAAATATCCAGGTAAGTCTAACAGAGAAGCCGTGTAGCAATACTCCCCTACCACCATTTCACAGGCTCCACTTGGGACTGGGAGAGTCTGCATGCAGAAGCTGATGTCTTTGTATTTTGCATACCACCTAGGATTTTTCTTTTGTGAGCTTTTCCAGTCACAATAACATCCCACAGCAAGGATTTCCATGACTTTTAATTGCTGTCATATTTCTTTTTGTTTGTTCTGAAGCTTGCCCTGCCTTTGTCTTTTGATGCCACTTACTCCCTCTTTTTGAAAAGAAACTGAGTGACAGTTCCCTTTGATTCCTCTCCCCCATCACACATGATTTGATGTCCCACTACATACTCTGTCAATTCTGTTACGAAAAGCCATAGTCTCTTTGGCCATTCCTTGTAGAGAAGTCTCTCATGTCCTTTGATGATTGTTGCCTTTCTCCTCTTTCTGAGATTAAAAGGACAGAATGACAGCATTCTGTGTGGTTTTGTTTAATGACATCACTATATTTTTCTATATGGGTCTCTATTCCCTTCCTAAAAATTTCAGACCAACATATTTGACCAATATTGACCACCAAGCAAATATTTTCAAATAATTCTTTACTAAAAGTTTAGAATCAACTCGAAGTCTATAATTGTATATCAAAAATTGGGATTATTTTCCCTCCCTCCCAATATGCATACCCTGATTTGTATTTACATACATTTAATCTGTCTTTTTTTTTTTGTCCAGTCATTCAGCATTATTAGGTCACCCTCTGCAGTTCTGCAGACAGTCCTCACCTGAACGCTGCCATATTCTCAGCAAAATGTATGCCTTCTCCATGCACGTCCTTTTCAATTTATAATTTCTCTAATGAATCTTCAGACCTCAGTATGGATGCCAGAGGTCTTCTCCACTGGTGCCTTCCCATAGGAAAACCACCTTGGTGCTACATTCTGGTTTTTACCTTCCAACCAGTTCTTCCTCTGTGCAGGGACCTTCTTTCTTTTCCCATTGCTTTTTTAATTCTTGAAAAACATTTTGGTGTGCCACCTCACTGAAAGACTTTTAAAAGGTAGCCTACATTTATCAAAACTCTCCTGTCCACACACTTACTGAGGCCTCAATAAATCCAAGGAAGCTCCTGGCTGCCACAGTTAAAACACAATGCCAATACTATTCACAAGTTCTTGGCACCACCATCAAAGTTCATCTGCTGCACTCCAAGTAAGTGGAGCCTGTGAAAAGGTTTTAGGGGAGTATGTCTACACGGCTGCTCTATTAGACTCGCCTGGGTATTTGAGGAGACAGTTTTCAGATACGGGCCTTTGACATAGTCCCCCACAACATCATTCTCGCTAAACTACAGAGATATAGATTTGATGGATGGACTATTTGGTGGATGAGGAATTGGTTGGATGGTCACATCCAGAGGGTAATGGCTTAATGTCCTGATGGAGATCGGTGACAAGCAACATCCCTCAGGAATCCATACTGGGACCAGTACTGTTCAATATCTTCATCAATGACATAGTGGGATCAAGTCGCACCCACAGCAAGTTTGCAGATGACACCAAGGTAAGAGGTGCCGTTGACATGCCTGATGGACAGGATGGCATCCACAGGGACCTGGACAAGCTCAAGAAGTGGGTCCATGTGAACCTCATGAGGCTCACCAATGCCAAGTGCAAGGTCCTGCACCTGGGTTGGGGCAACCCCCGGTACCAATACAGGCTGGGGGGTGAAGGGATTGAGAGCAGCCCTGTGGAGAAGGACTTGGGGGTACTGGTGGATGAAAAGCTGGACATGAACCAGAAATGTGCACTCACAGTGCAGAAAGCCAACCGTATCCTAGGCTGCAACAACAGAAGCATGGCCAGCAGGTTGAGGGAGGCGATTGCCTCTCTGCTCTGGTGAGATCCCCCCTGCAGTTCTGTACCCAGCTCTGGAGTCATCAGCACAGGAAATACATGGGCCTGTTGGAGCAGGTCCAGAGGAGGCCACAAGTACAATCAGAGGGATGGAATGCCTGTCCTATGAGGAAAGGCTGAGAGAGCTGGGCATGTTCAGCCTGGAGAAGAGAAGGCTCCAGGGAGACCTTATTGCGGCCTTTCAATACTTAAAAGGGGCGTATAAGAAAGATGGGGTCAAACATTTTAGTAAGGTCTGTTCTGATAGGACAAGGGGGAACGGTTTTATACTAAAAGAGGGCAGATTCAGGCTAGATATAAGGAAGAAGCTTTTTTACAATGAGGTTGGTGAATACTGAAACAGGTTGCCCAGAGAGGTGGCAGATGCCCCATCTCTGGAAACTTTCAAGGCCGGACTGGACAGGGCTCTGAGCCACCTGAGCTAGCTGAAGATGTCCCTGCTCATTGCAGGGGGGCTGGACTAGATAAGCCAGTCCTTTCCAACCCAAACCATTCTATGATGTTCACCAAAAGGTGTGCTCATACAAACCAAGTCTTTCCCCATTAACTCCAGCTGCAAAACCAAAGGGGACACCAACACTTATTTGCCCTCTGCTGGATGCACTGGCAAATCCAGCCTCCAGGAGAAAGGCCGAAACAGCTGGAATCAAGTTTTTAAAAAACAGCTGCGGTCTCCACACAGACCCAAAACTCCTAAGAAGGAATAAAAGAAGTGATTTAGAAAATGTACTCAATGTCAAAGCTGTCACTCGAATTATTAATGTGTAACTTTATGTGAAGCTCACAATGAGATGGAAGTTATTAACCTAATAAGTTACATACATAATTAATTTCTCCCGTGATATATGATTTGTGAAGTTCTAACAAAATGTGTCACAGAGGTTGTAAACAGGAAAACTAGCCTGAAGCCAGAAGAGCTAAGCATATGCTAATTAAGAGAACATACTAGAAATACATATTAAGAAAAAAACGGAGGAGAGGGAGGAAGTGACAACGCTGCGTTTCTATGGATGTCTTGGTGTGCAGTTATGAAGAACAGGAAGCAAACTCAGACAGAGAGAGAGAGAAGCAGGCACACCAGGCTCAGCTAAGGGAAAATGGAGGCATTCACTGTTCTTGTTATCTTAGATGAAGAGAATTTAGGATAAATCAGCCCTGGAATATAAAGCAGGGAAATGGAGGGAAGTGCTCAGCTGACAGCTTTCCTGGTTAGCTGAACGCTGAAGCTGCAGAGAAAGAACCCATTCTTAAGTATGAGAACAGCATATACTTTTCTGAGCTTTGCTTTATAACCAATTTTAATATTTTTGTTGATTGTTTGTTTTTTAACAACTAAACAATTGACTGTTTAACCATTACCTGGATAGAATAAATGAGCTGAACATCCCTAGTAACAGCTTCTCCTTGAGAGAGATGACAAACATAGCAGTCTTGTCCTTTAGGAGAGACAAGTCACAAGGATCACGGTTTGTCAGACCTTTGAGGAAGCTTTCCCCTGTGCTACAGGTGGGGGGTTTCACAGTTCTTGACACATTCAAGATGGGTGATGTGACAGCCCCTCCCTTTGGGTAGGAACCTCCTTTGGGAGGCTACAGCCAACATCCCACTTAGTCAGTGGCCATAAAGGGTTCTAGAGCAGCAGCAGGAACTCGGTTGTGGTCACACTGTCAGTATCAGGAGGACAGATTTCACCCTAGGTGACCTCACTGCTCTTCTCAAGAAAAACTGCCATTTTAAAGACAGCCATAAAACAAGTAACAGAGTGTGAACAGATCTTCTTAATTAATAGTATGTTTGTTGGGAAGATGTCCTAGCATTACTAAAGTTGAAGCACAGACTGAAAGTCATATCAGCAGTCTGACAGACAACTGGCACCTACATAAAGCAGAATAGCCACCTCTTCTCCTACCTTCTCCACTCAGGTAACAGCCATACCGGAGCTCGTATTAGCCTTTCAGGACCTACTGCACTTTTAAGTCAGCAATTAACAATGCAAGTGTAACCCTTTGCTTCCCCATTTTGCTGTCCACATGAGAATCTTCCCAGAAGTACAAAAGCAAAAGACTGGGATAAAGTTTGTCATCAAAGCCTGGTCCAGATTCTTCCAGTGGTTTGCCCAATCCAGCTGCAAACACAACTGTCCTGCCCTCCTAGCATTTCACAGCAATGTTTTAGTCACCTCAAACATTCAGAATTCCACTGCCGGATCTTTTCTCTGACAACAGTTCAGAATGCATCAGCATACTTATCTTTACATCTGTTCAGGGCTTGAAACCTACTAGAGCACTTCACAACCAAAACCAAACTGGAAAATGAACACTGGAAGGATTCTGAGAAGCAGGATCAGAATGGGGATGACCTGATCAGCCTTCTAAAAATCACTGGCTTCATTCCCTGTTGCTGCTACTGCCTGATGGTGGCAAGTGCGTGAAAAAGCAGATCCCTGCCTACCTCCTGCCCCAGTCAAGGGAACATCTTGCCTCTGGCTGACATCTCACTGCATTCAGCTGTAGTAAAAAAGAAGGAAATCTCAAGGACAACCAATCCAACCAGGGTGTTCTGCCAAGGTGGCTGTTCCTAGCTGAGGAAACGGTCCTCTCCATTTTTCTCAGCTAGAAAGAGGGAGAGAATATCCCCCCGCTACATTATCCTAAAGCCCGCAGGTGCCAGCAATCCAAATAAACGTAGAGCAATTAACAGAATTAACACAGCTTTAAATAGCTTGGCTCACCAGATGCAGACTCCTAGCAGGGTTCTATAAAATGTAAAGTTATTACAGATAAAACCATTAATCATCTGTTCAGAGACTTGTTCTAGATGCAAAACCCATTCCACTTAAAATGGCTAATAATCAGAAAGGCAGGCACAGATTTAACAGGAATGATTACGCCATTCTCAAGCCCCATTTCTAAACGCCATTTTTCATCTCTGCCACCACTGCCAAACCTCTGTGTTCCCCCTGCTTTCTGACACTGATACAGTATGAAAGCTTTGCTGGCATCACTCACAGCCACCTCTTGGGGTACTAGAACTGAGACACCACCTCTCAGTCACTTCCACTGTGGCCAGAGGGACTTGGTGATGCGCACTACGCATTGCATCGCTGCTTTCCTGGATGCAGTTGTTACTGTTCAGTTGTGTGTCATCAGCCCCATGCAGCTCAGAGATAAGTGATGCTCTCCCTGAAGTGTTAAGTGCTCAAGTGCTAAGATTTGTGCTTAGGAAGTGAAAGCCTTTAAGTTTTCCCCTTCTGGCAATGTGAGGTCACCAGTAGCCATGGTATGCGATACAGCAATCCTGATGTTCCCCTAAGGCCTCTTAAAACAAACACCATTCACCTCACTGTGCTCCTACATCCATGCCGAGAGAGCTAAAAGAAGCGGCGGGGGGGGGGGGGGGGGGGGGGGGGGGGGGGGTAGGGAGCAGACCCTAACTGGTCTTTGAGCTCTGATATTACCATTTCTAGCACCTCCACTCATGGAACTTCAGCTCAAAGAGTGTAATACCTTGTCATAAGCAATTCAGAGCTTAAATTGCAACTTTACATAAACCTATATTATTCCCACTGAAGTGCTTAGGATTCTAGATGTATACGCTTTTAATTCTAAATTAAATGATTCCTGCCTGTGAAGTTTTAAGGAAGGAGGAAAAGAAAACAGTCCCAAAGCACAGATATTCATTGCAACAAACACCATCAACAGGAGTAAACCAAAGCCAGAGAGCAGCAGTGACAAAGAATTAGAGCAGAAAGAAAATCAGAGACAATACAAAATCTGGTTTATCACAGCAAGCCCGCTGTCTTTTCCATGCAGTTCAAGTAACAGATGCTGCCCATTAGTTGCCTGCCTCCTCCTGCCCTACTCACACTTGACAGCTAGCTGGCTCTGCTACAGAGGAGTGGTGGACCTGGGAGGAGTCGTCCAGCCCACCCGCTCAGCATTCAAACCTCATCATCCTTTCTTGCCTCCCTTGCCCGCAGCTGCAGCAGCCTGGCTTTTTTGTGGTGGGTAGCCACAGCTCCATCTTTCCCCATCGCTCACAATACACACGCACACACATACACATTTCATAGCAATAGTCTGGCCTTCAGGGTCAGGCAAGAAGATTTATATAGCAACTGCTGCTCCCAAAGAGATGACACTTATCAAGTGGGAAATAAGCTACTGCAGCCAAAAAAAAAACCAACCCTCTAATTAAAGCTCCCAAAATCTAGGTCCAGCCCTTGCACACCACGATTGAATGACTACAACCTACCTGAAAGCACAGATAATGTATAATGCTCGCTGCTGGGCACCTCCATATTTTTAGGTTGCAATAAAAATTAAAAGACTAACAAGAGAAAAAATTAATTACTGAGAAGGCTGAGGACTCACTAACAGTCCCAAAAGTCAGACTGAAATGGGGTTACATTGGAAGAAGTTCTAGCCTCAAACCCAGCAGTGTCCGTTCCTCTTGTTAAAGGTAGCAGATATATGCAAAAGAAGCATAACTGGTTTCATGAAAAGGAAGTGTGTTGACAGACACAGCTATGTAGGGAGCAGAGCCTTTTTAATTCTTAAGCCTGGAGCAGGAGAAGGTGCTTCTCTCATCACAATTACAGCTATGCCAAGAGTCAGAAGGCACCATAGCACTGGAGAATACATTCAGCTCTACATGTTCCATGTTACTAACTTGCTGCCTACCAAGCTTTCAAAACCTACATGCCAAAAAAGTACGTACATTGCCTCTTTTACCTTCCTTGGTGATGAGCATCCCACTCACTCCTAGGCAGGAAAGTGCCCATTTTATATACATGTACATAAACAGCACAATTTTGTAAATTCTCTCTCCCCTATAATTTTACTAATAGTAGGATATGGCAGGTTCTGACTCTCCAAAACTACTCTTGTCTGTATTTGTATCTGACAGTATAACATTGATCCTTAGCAATCTCTTTAATGCAACATCATAAGGAGTGACAAATAAAAGTGTACCTCCTATTTCTCCTCAGTATTCACTCAAGCCAAGAGTTTACCAAGCTCAGTGAACTACAAAGCCAAGCCAAGCCAAGAAAAAGAAGCTCATTTACTTTTATCACAAGCTGAGAACATCAGGCTTTGGACAGCCAAAGTTAAGATCACAGCATCCATTAGGATGGGACCACAAATGGCTAATGGAATAAGAAAAAGACAGCCAAAAAACTTTGCCACAGTAACCTCTCTGAGTACCGCCACTGCTCTGCTAATGACTTTGGACTCAGCTATGTTTGTCCATCAGTACTCTGTACGCTGTCTTAGTTTGCTCATTCTTGAATGGAGATTGGTTAGATCACGTATGTGTGCAAGGATTGTTACTTTAATGTTTCCATTTTTCAGGGCCTGGCTTACAAATTAACTTTATTATATGCCCAAAGCACCAGCTATTTTGCTCTAATCCCCATTACATTTTCTGAATTTGCCTATATGACTATAGTTCTACACCTGTAAACACTCATTTTCTAAACAGCAGCACATGGCACATCCCTTGCAGGTACAGAAGCTCAGCAGGAGTCAGGTTCATTATGCAGGAAAGCAAAGCCTGCTCCTGACGGTCCTGCCGCAACGCAAGCACAGATGGCTGCAGCACCAGGACCGAGGGTCACAGCGGCTGGCCCAGCCGCCACGCAGCGGAGCACTCTGTTCCTGCTGCGACACATCAGCCTGCTGGCTACACTGCTCAGTGGTGACACAGACCTCTGCGGCTGGTTTCCTCCCTAAGGAACCTCCTCCAGCGGCAGATGGGGAGAGTCAGGCAGGGTTAGACCACGCTCGGTTCTAGCTCCGTAGATTCCCTTTAGTTTATGAGCGTAGTGGTAGTGCATAGTTCAAACAGCCCTTCCAAAAAGACGCCTCATGTCTTCTGCACAGAAAGTTTCAATATCTATTTAAAGCAAGAATTGATGATCAAACAATGTATGCTCAACCTACATATATACTTTATTAATCAGACTTTCGCCATTAATTACTTTTGTAAACTTTCCAAGAGTGCAGTAACTTCAGGAGTTCAATGCCACCAAACTGTTGATATGTGAATTAACCTTTAAATTAATCCCTGAACAAGATGTGTGCACTGGAGCTGACCTAGAACGCCTGCAAGCTGCTCTCTGCCTACTGATAAGAATTCCAGAGAACAAGATACTATATTGTAATAAATGTGATCTTAACTAGAACCTGTATTTGTTTAATTTCTGGACAGAGGTATGAAAAAAAAAAAAAAAAAACCCAAGCCCAAAAAAACCCCACCCAAACAGTCTGTACTTCTAGGTTCAATGAGGCTGTAGGATCTAGAGCCTTTGCTATATGAATTTCATTACAGAAAAAATGTTAGGAGCCTAGTGATTGTCTCAGTACACAGATGATAAAATAATATTTCCTCCACCTCCTGTACCAAAGTCAGCTGAAACTTCAGCTCCTGTCTTTGGATCTCCCCCATTTTACTAATTGAAAAGTAATTCTAGCACTTCACTAAAGACTAATTTCGTGAGGCGATTTCAAATTGTTTTCCTGTTTAACAGGAATACTTTCTATGGATATATAGGCAGGTCATGAATAAGCTTTTTATGGACCTGTCATGAGTACTTTACTCTTCATCTTTCTGTGTGGTCAGAAACATTTGATGGAAGCCATCGATCATTAACAGAGGTTAGTTCATGTTATTTTGCAATAAACCCGCATCCAATATCATTGCACCAGCAAAATTCTTGCTATGGATGCAAATAAGCCAAGCTGACAAAGTTCTTTTCCATGTCATGCATGAGGCTAGGCAATAATGCCAGCAAAAAAACCCTTTCTCCTGCAAGGTAAGCTTGGGCTAAGCTATGTAAGGAAAAGAGGCTTCGAGTAACTCCCTAGCTAAAGCAAAGCTGCAGCACTGGCAGCACACTAATACACACCTGACAAGACTACTGGTTTTAGTTCCTGATGGCCAGGCCGTTAATCCTTACTAAAAATGTGAGAACATGAGAAACTGAAATATTACCCTCTGGAATGTGCCGAGTGACTTGTGCTTCATTAAAGAGTCTCTCCAAACCCAACAGAAGTCTATGTTTTAACTGGATCCAGAACTAGATCATTTCCCATCCTGGTCAGACATGGAAGAATTCTCCTAAAATACATTGCATTTATGATGCAATTCCTAAAATCTTGGATTGAAATCCAACAAAACAGGACAAAGCAGAGAAGCATCCTCAGACCTTGCTCACTTTCAAAAACAACCTGCAACACCAACCGCTTGTTCAGGACTGAACGGTCCCCAGCCCCAACCTCAGCTACTTAGATTGCTTGGGAGTAGGGTCTGTTCTGGATTTTTCCTTCATTTCCTCACCTGAGCTGACACTTAAGAGAAAGTAGGGGGGCATTTCATACCCCTTAGCAACAGTTCAGCTGGCAGGTTAAAATACACTTTTGGCGTAATATATATATGCCCTGTGCAATATTCTGCAGTTCGTTTTTCACACGCATCCCCTTGTCAGCTTGACAGAAACGTAGAAAGAAATCAAGGATAGAGAAGGAAGAAATTTTTAAATATTACTGGTAAAGAAGAAAATTCCCCAGAGAAACAAGGGTGCAGTAATTCCAGGAACATCTAGCATCCTAATATCCTCCAGTAGGAATGTCAGTCAGCCGTGACACTTACACTGCACTGAAGACCTAGGCTCTCTTGCCAGGAGGAAGGGCAGCAAATAGAGTGATAAGTAGGATGTCCCTCTTCTATCTGTTACTCAACCAGTGCCAGGCTGTATGATGCTGACTGAGTCACATCACAGCTCAGTGTGCACACACAGTGCCTCAGTTGCAGCATTTGAAGGAAGAGAACGATGACATTTACACCCTTTAGCATTGCTATTTTAGGCCAGCAGTTTGAAAGAAGCCAACATTTCTGAGGCTGCTTTGAAAAAGCCACCTACTGAACTCTTCAGACAAAGGGTCCTATGAGCTAACATTATTCATCTTTATGAATTAGACTTTTAGTACATGTATTTACTGCATATAGGGTCACAATGCACCAAACTGTACCACTGGACTTTCTGTGTGAGATCCCTGTCATTCACAGGAATCACAATTTAGAAAAAAACCCAAACACATTAGGCACTACACAATTACACCCCAAACCCAAAGATATTAATCTGTTACATCAATCTGACTGGGACATTCTCATCTGAGCACCTCTTGGGAGCTCTCAGTCTAGGATATGCTACTTTCTTGGTTTTTCAGAAGTGGGGAAAGTGAAGGGAACTCACCCAAAGGCTACTAAATAGGAACAAGCTCAGAGACTACAGGGACAGTATGGACGTAGACTTTCTGTGTTGGAAGGACTGCCCCACCTATGCTCACACACATGTTCCTCTTTTCTCTCGTCCTGGCTAAATCATTCCCTAAAAAAGCCACTAGCAAAATCAAGTGAATCAAGTGCCTCCTCCATAAAGGCTGACATTCATCACTGCTAAATGTTAGTATTAGGACCATGAACCACAGCAGACTGACTTTACTTATGCCTGGTTTGACATAAGCAGCATTACAGATTTTCTCTCAGACTTGTAAGGTAAATTCCACTCTAGTAGTTATTTCTGAGAAAAGAGGCTGGCATGATCCAATCTTTTACAGTTATAGGACAGTGCGCACATGTAAATGTATAGGCAAGCCAAAGAAGGGAGGCACAACGTCACTCCTGGCAGCATAGCAAAGGCCCTTCAGGGCAACAGAAGTTCCTCTAGCAAGATAAAAGAGCTTGTTTAATAATAATCCTCCTCAAAATGTTGCTTCTTTTTCAGTGCTGTCAAAAAGCCCAGAGACAGATGGGCAAGGTGCTTCAGCTTTCGGATGCTTCGTTCAGAGAGACTTTTGCTCACCTTGACTTCATGTCATGTCCCACACTCATAACAGAAAGTACAAGGCATTCTTCACTGTGTACCACAAAGTCTTTCAGGATTCCATGTGCTGGCATTCAACATGCGTTGGCAGCCAGCAGGCAGCCTGGGAAATGTTCTATTGCCCAACCATAGATCCCTTCTGACTCTGAGCTAATATAGAAATATCAAATACAAACCAGCCAAGGAACTAAACTTACAAGCATTACTTAATGAGAAAACACTATAATCTTCCCCTCCCCATCTATTGGTCTGTTCAGGATTCTCTCAGCATCTTCCCTTGTCTCATATTGCTTTCAGTTTCCAAGTGCCTCTATTCCCACCCACAAATTAAATCTTTTTATAAATCTCTTTTTTTTTTTTCTTATTACCTTCATGAATTTCAACAGGAAGCCACTCAAAATGTTGCCCAATGTCCCTCCCCTGCTGTGTCTCCCAAGCCACTGTGTTGTTACGTTTCTACAAGAGCACAAAGGCCTTGTGCTGGGTGCTCTGCAGATGCACAGAGAAGATGCACATCCTTGACTCTCAATACACACAGCCTAGAGCTGCAGCAGGAGGTTGATCCACCAAAACAGCAGGAATGCAATTGGAAATCTAAAGAGTGAGGGGCCGCCAAAAACTTTACAGGTCTCTGGGATCTAGAAGTTTAAGAATCAGTCACCATCATCAGGGCTATTTGGGAGGTTTTGGCAGGAAATAGTAATGGGAGACCAAGATTAAGAACAAGACATATTTTGAGGAATGGAGTCATATTCAGCCTTTGGCCCTGATTTTCCTGCTTCTAGACAGTACCACTAGCCCCCCCCCTTCCTTTTTCAAATATTAAATTCACTAAGTAATACAGATAGGAAACAGGCTGGTCCAAACACAAGCTGCAGTGTTGAACCAACATGTAGAGGCAATGAGTGCCATTCCCGTGGTAACTTCCTCCACCGTGCATCACTGAAACTCCCTGCACTATTGATTCCTGACTCTCCTCTTATGCATCCCTAGGGTTCTGTTAAATCACTGCCCTGGAACGGGATCTTGCACACCCAAAAGCTTTTGGGCTATCTGATCTGCCTGTTAGGAAGGGGATCTTAAAACTGCAACTTCCTTCGTCTGCTCTCTTCGTACTCAAGCTGTTTTTCACTGCCTCCATGCTTTAGACCTTCTTCTATCTGCACCTTCAGCCTCTTCCCCAGTGTGACACTCCAACCAGAAGAACTCATCCCCAAACATCATCATTACACACGCAAATAGGCCTGAAAATAACCTGGCTTGCAGATAGCATCTGAGATGTACACAGAGCAACTGGGCACACTCATGAACCATTTGGAAACCTGGCTCCTAGCAGTTAAATTGCAGACAGAAATGATCTAAGCTTTCACAGCTTTCTCCCATCACGGCCAGATGGTGCCTGACCCCTGCAATAATTTCTGCCATATTCCGCCCATATGCAAACCTCACTGCCTCCATCAAGCTGTTAGTACCAATCAACGTTTCTCATAACTGAGATTTTAATAAAGCATTGATAGAAGAATGTGAAGTTTTCATAAATTCTCTCATGCACATCCATTCTCTAGGGACCACCTCAGGCTCTTCTAAAGCACCCTCCATCTGCACCAGCTGAGTACTGCTCCAAGTAAATCGAATCTGAATGGCTGCCTCCCTGACAGAGCCTAGGAAATATTCTCCCTTCCCTAGTGATAAAAGATTGAAATCCAGTTTTCCCTCTTTGCCAACACAGCTATATTTCCCAGCTAGCCACTCTCCATCTCCATCCCTGATTACCGGAACCTCCTCCCTAAGACTCTCCAGTACATGCAGAACCTAGCTGTTTGTCATTACCTGTCTTGTCCTACCTCCTTCTGGCCATACAGCTGTCTCTAAAAACGATTAACAGACCCTTTACCCCTTCTGCCTCCAGGCAGTGCTTCTCCATGTTTATCCATTCACTGACTTTCAAAACACTCTCACTCCTTCCCTGACACAGAAATAACATTTCTGCTCACTGGCCTCAGATGTGCTTCTGTGCCTCTCTCTTATCCCATATCTGATTTTCTCCACAACAGGATATACACCAGTTTCCCCACAGAGTTCCTCTAAAACAATTTATCTTCAGACTAAAAGTCCTTAAATTTTACGCAGAATCAATGCAATGTCTATGCCTGATATCTGTGTACTGTCCTATTTGCATATTCTGCCTTTTAAAGTTTTCAGAGGAAAAGTTACTTCTTTTTTCCAGTCTTGCTCCCTCATTCAGCGTCAGGTATACTGCAACAGTGCCAGGATGGCTGTGGAGAAATGTAAAAAAACAGCACTACCAGACATCGGGACATCTTTAATTCTGATGAAAACGGAGAGAAGAAAACCAACCTGAACTACACATTCAGCACTTGGATTTATGATTTAGATATATTACTGCTAGCAACTTAGCGGAATCTCTTCAGTCGGAACCAGAAGCCACAAGGAAGAGGCAGGAGCATCTATTCTGTGGTAAAGGGAGGAAACATTAGCTCAGACAACTCAAGGAAAACATGGTTGCCTTCACCAGGGCTTATTTAGATACTGCAGCTGAAACAACAAGGTCTTAAAAAGATGAGTTTGGTACAATGAGTTTGTCATGATGAGTTTGGTACAATGCTCTGGGTGATGCTCTGTTTGTGTAGAGAAAGGAATGTACTCTGAATAATAAGAAAAGTACTCTGAGTAAGAAAAGGTTCCACTGACATGTTAAAGTAAAGGTATGTACCACTGACAATGTTAAAGGAATGTACTCTGAATAATTAGAAAAGATAAGGTGGGCACCTGAAGGAGATAAGGAGACCATGAGTCAGGAAACCGTGAACAAAGAAAACTGAAAGATTTACTCCACCTAGATCCCACCTATTATGAATAGAATGATTAGGTGTCAAAATCAAATGAATATGTATGTAAAAATGTAGTAACGTCTCAAGAAAACTGTATAAATTACCTGACTTTTCACTGAAAACTTAGGAGCTAGTTTGTCCGGTGCAAATTGGCTAGCTCCCCAGCGTTGCACGAAATAAATACCTTTGCTGCTTAAAAGACAAAATTCGTCTCTGAGCAGTTACTCTGTGCGGTTTTGGCATCACAGCAGAGGAGCCCTGAGATCCTTAGTTCCTTGCCAGGAACGCACTCCTACGCACTCTACCAGTTCCTCCTGGCAAGGCTTAGACTCTGGCCACATGAAGTGCCTACCCTGCCAGAGCTGCCCCTCCTCCTGCCACCAACCCCAGCTGCAAAGGGCCAGAGCGTCCTTAGGCAGCCTGCCCCACTGCACTTCAGCACCTGCGTGCAATCTCGGAGGAAGTGGGAAGGCAATGCTCCACTCAAGAAGCCCTCTTAGCTCCCACGTGAGCAGTTTGGTTGCTGTACTGTGAGGCTGATGCAGTCCAGATGAAATAAGAAAAAGATTACAGAGGGAAGGCTGAAAGTGTCACCCCAAAGCCTGCATCAATCCCTTTGCCTTCCTCAAAAAGTGAGACATCCCCAGGGGAAGTCGTCAACTCTGCTTTAACACCTTCAAGAGATCAGGCCAGGGCTTGGCAGGCTGCTCTTCACTGCTGCAAACGGCAGTACAATCCACTCAGGATGTGTTATGTCTCTTGTAACAGGCGATTACATATCTAGGACTTCAGTAGGAAAAAAGAGCATTGCTCTACTAGAAAGCATAATCTGAAAGGAGCAACACTTGCTATTACAGTTTATCTACCACTTTGTCTAACTTAGCTTAGAATATTTTCCTTAAAAGCTCAAGCTCCTCCAGTACTGGCTGATGAGAGACTTAGCATCTTTCTTGGCCACAAATAATAATAATAATTAAAAAAAAAAAAATCAAACATAACCTATAGGGAATGATTTATGAAATACACTGCCATGCTGTACAAAGAGACAAGTTCCCTGTAGCGGAACCAGAAGCATTCTCGGCAAACAAGCACTGCACCAATGCAGTTCTGCCTCTTCAAGGATCAAAGCTGGCTGCCCCAGGGCTCCAGTCTGATCCCCACAGGTATTCCAGCCTTCTCCAGCCAGCACAGGTTTCTTTCATACCCTGCTGCACTGCACTGCATAGATATACCCTGGCATTTCAGAAGTAAACATAAAGAAAACACTTAAAAGAACCACCCCCTAATTCCAAGCGGATCTCAAGTTGATCCTGCTACCTTTGCCATCAGTGGTTTTACCCCTAGCAATGGAAAAAAGGGGAAACCAACCCCTGGGAGGAATTTCACAGGGCAAATCATTTTCTGCTCAACTCATCCAAAGTTTCACTTAATGAAAGCACTGTCTGCTTTGATGTCTTCGACCAACTCACTGCGTGTGCAATGAGGAGCCTTCTCAGCCTGCACAGGCTATCTGTTCTGATACCTTGCTCGGTGCAGGTATCGGTGCTACAGTAGCACTGCTGGGTTCGCTCAGGATTCCGGCAGTCGTTTAGGGCTGCTTTCCTCATTAATCGCAGTTCTCCATCACCTCCACTTGTCAAAACCAGAACTGAGGAAAAGCACAGTGGGAACCTTTCTTCACTCCCTAGTGATACCCGCACTCATCCTGCAGCCTAAGGGGTCTGGAGGAATGACAGAATGGAAATGCAAAGTGCTAATTAGCTTTCCTTTTAAAATATTACGTTTCTCCATTCATTCCATTTACGGGTGCCTCCCCTGACAACCCCGCACTACACTTATGTTCAGTGAACACTGGGGGCCATCCTCAGGGGCCAGCAAGGTACATTTGGGGCACATTTTCACCACACCTGAAAGTGCTACTGGACTGCTACCAAGAGCAGGTTGCTGTCAAGCAGACTATAGCTCAAACCCACAAGAACCAGCCTGCCTTTAAGTCGAGACAGCTGCTCATACACATCTCCTGTCACTGCCTAGTCAAGTGAAGATTACAAAGCACGTTGAGATTATCTGTTTTCTTCCTCTTCCTCTCGTTCTTAAGTGGTTGCTTGTTTTTTTCTTCCTATAAAGCATTATAAGCCTGGGATGGCTATGTAAGCGGCTCTTAGTACATTGTGCAAACTAATAGAATACAAATGATTATATAAATAATAAAGCTGCTGAAGATTTTCTTGTCACCGCTTTCTCTGCTCCATTGGCTTGACTTAAAGCACACATAAAAATGGCCTCTGCTAAGTGTTATGTTCATAGCATCCATAAATAAAATTAAGATCCTGATTTAAAGAGACACTAAGAAGCTGTATCTCCTCTTGATTTCAATCAAACTGGGATGCTCAGTGCCTATGAAAATCAGGCCTGAGGCTCTATAAACGAAAACAGAAGGATTTGATCTCTGTACGACAGTTTGTTTTCAGCAGGGTTGTTTCATTTCCTATGCACGATGCTCACATGCTTTTTTCCAGCATATGTGCATCCCCTTAACTAATCCAGAGGTCAGGCAGGAAAGCAGCTCCAGGCTCTGACAGCCATTGCTCACATTAAAGAAGTGGCACATAACATACAACCCTTGACATCAGGAGTCGAGCATCAGTAGGATGGTAACTTGTCAGGCAGTTATAGTCACGGAACAACATCTAGCTCAGCATCGCTGTTTCCATGACTCCTGTATGAAAACTCAGCTCTGCCTTCCCTCTGATATTAAATGTTTATACAAACAGAATATTATGACAACTCTCTGGGCTGCAAATAAAATTAGACCCACCCAGCCACACCCTGTGATAAACAGTATGAGTACAGAATCACAAAATCAGGGGAGAAAACTCTTGCAAGAAACTCCTCTTATTCCGGGCTAGCTAAGAAGCTGACTTACAGAAAATTTAAGCTTGTTTTTCAGTAAGCTTTCTGTAACACACTTTGGAGATGTCAATACCAGCACCAACATTAATTAAAGTGATCATCACAAATTCTATTTGAAGAGATAGGAAAGAATTCAAAAGCTGACTACAGGGCATAACACCCAAATAACAAACTGCACCGACATTTCGGCTTTGGGCTGAGGCTTCATCTTTTGGTTTGTTCTATTTTTTTTTTTTTTTTTTTTTAACTACCCTCACCCCAAGGAAAATAATTCTGGTTCCTGCTGCTAGCCAGGCAGTCCAATCTCTATTACCCATGTGTGGATTTTCTCAAAGTTGTGGATTAACTATGTGACAAAGACAGCCAGCCAGTGTGAGACAACGCGGGTTTGGAAGCCAGCTAGCTGTTCCTGACCATCGCAGCAACTCTGCTGCGCGGACTTCCCACCACAGTACACGTCAAGCCTACACGCCACATTATCGCTGCACCTCCATTAGATCTTACGCTGCATTCTCCTTACATAATTTACATACATCTTTTATGCTACCTTCGACTTTAATTTTTCAGGTTTATTCTGACTCTATCTTCCTGGAAAATTGACGACAGTGTATTTCCAGGTGAAACACGGGACCTTAAAAAAACCTCTAAATAAGCTTCTGGTTATGATTTTTTTCACCCAAAAATGCTGCTTAGTAATCAAAGGCCATTTATTTTTTTTTAATGCCTCTGTGCCTAGATGACTGTAATGCTTTCTTCTGAATGGTTAACAGCTTACAGAAGGCACCTCTCCCACTACCATGGATATTTTTTCTGTAATCCAAGCACTCAAAGTCTGATTCTGACCATAAGCTCATGAGTTTTGCAGCTGATGCCTTCTGTCCAGCTGAATGACAAGTTTATTCTTACAAAGCTATTGCAGTATCAGCGTAAAATTCAGCATCAGGGAAAGACACGGAGTGTGTAATGAAAGGCAGGGAAGAGTGAGGACTTGGAGAAACCAAAAGCACAGAAACAAGAATTAATTTGAAACAGTTACCTCTTTGAGGCAGCCCATGAAGTTGTTGCTTACTGGAGAACCAGGTAAATCGGCAGTACTGGGGCTCCCTCCCACATAAAAGAAGTCATCTGAGCCCAGCATGGTGTAGTCCTCCTGCGTGTAGCCCGTGGTGGTAAGGATGCCATCCACAGAGATTGTCACCTGTTCAAGGGACACAATGGACAAAGAAAATCCCAGCAATGACCTTACAATCCTGAACGGGATGAGTTACCTCCCCTATAATTTTATGTCAGTTTTATTAAGGATTTTGTTGAGATTTGGTATGTATTTTTTAGTTCAGCCAAGCTCCATTTTCTGGTCTGCTTCACCCACAACGGAAATGCTCCAGCATCTGCTTCTCCCCTTTCTGGTGCATCAGCACTGTCAGGGTGACCTGGCAGTCTACCCATCAAGATGCTTTCCATCTATTCAGGCCAGAAAATGGAACTGTCCTTGAAGATTTCTCATATTAGCTGATTTTATGATTAATTAGTATTTATTTTCATGATTACAGTTAGTTATGGTTGTTAGTAAAAAAAAAAAAAACACTAATGAAGACGAGGTTGGTATTTTTTATTTTTATATGCTTCTTTTGCTCACAGCACACTGACGATCATGCATTCGGGGAGGGGGAATAGGGATCTCACTTTCAATACATTATGGATGTGCATGCCATGTACCTAGAGAGACACACACCCACCACCCCAAAAATAAAAAATTTAAAAAACCAAACTAACTCAAAAATAAAATATAAATAGGAAATAAATCAAAATAAAATAAATCAAAATAAATCAACCACAAACCAATAAGTGTGAGGGAAGCAGAGATGAGAAAGAAAGAAAACACAAAGCGTGCACATACTGCATTTTGACTTGTCATGCCAATATAACTGGAGCCCAGAAAGATTACAGGAAAACAAGAGAGAAAAGAGAGAGGGGGAGAAGGAGAGAGAGGGAAAAAAAACTATTTCACGCTTGCATGCAATCAAAAATAAAAATACCAAACAAACCCCATAATAATAAAAAAAACTCAAAACCAAACAGAAATGTCCCCAAAACCTCTAACCCCAAACACATGAAGGGTGATGGGGGACGGAAGGAGAGGGAGGGAGAGGAGCAAATGAATTTTATGTGTTTTGTTTAGATGTTGTTAGTGGTTTAAAGGGAAGATGGAGGAAAATAGATCGAGGCCAGGAGGAGACGGGCGAGTCACCAGACGTGGACATGCCATGCAGAGTGTGTACTGAAACAAACAACCGGCTGAGCTCCTGTCGGCCACGGCAGGTAGAGGTCAGAGAGAAAGTGAGAGAGAGAGAGAGGGATGGGGAGGAGAGAAAGAGGAGGGAGGGAAGTGGGGGAAAATCAGGAGAAAGAGGACAACTCTGGCCAGTTTGCCTGTAACAGCCATTGCCACAACAAAAGGATGAGAGAAAAAGAGAGCCTTCACCACCACGGACTAGAGGCCCTGCAATGGTTCTGATCTAGAAACCTTCAGAGTAAAAAACAAAAACCAAAAGGGGAGGTGGGGTTAAAAAAAAAAAAAAAAGCCAAAGCAAAAGAGAGAAAGCTAAACTCAAAAGTGAGGAACAAAAAAACCCAACAATTTATCGCTGGAATGGAGTGGAGAAGAAGAACTAAAGAGGGAGGTGAAGAAACCAATGAAATATCCAAACCCCATTTCCAGAACAGTTGTGTTAGTTGCTTTTGTTGTTCATTTTTCCATTAAAAAAGAAGAAAAGGGAAAAAAAAAGGGGGGGGGGGGAGGGAGTTTTCAATGAAATTAAAATAAAATTAAAGGAAGAAGTAAGTATAAAGGAGGGGGGGAAAAGAGGGGGTAGGGGAAGGAAAAGGCAGGTAACACACGGCAAACCCAAAAAAAGAGACAATAAGAATGATATCTACCAGACAATGTAGTTTGTTTACCATAGCGTGTCCAATGCCTGAGTGCTTTGCGGAAAAGGGGGAAGAAAGGAAATTAAAAAATCGTGAACAGAACGATTGTTAATTAAAATAACTAAAAGCAAAGATGAGTCGTTAGGGTGTTAGTACATTAGTTGGTTAGTAAAAATGACACATTGCATGAATGGTCTAGTGTTAGTCTTTCAAAAAAAGGCATGGGGCACCTAAGACACACAAAGTGAGAAAGAGGACAATATGACCAGGACTCTATGGGGAACCATGCCATCTAGGCTATAAAGAAGGGTTCTGTCTAGTCTTCCCACCCTGGTATTTATTAACTTTAACCCTCATATACATTATCCAGGACTGAAGCAAAGTTAAAACAGTGCAATACTTACTCTTTGAGTGCCCACCAAGGTGCTTGCCTCAAACAAGAACCTTACCCTCAAAGATGTACGCACACAGTACACTGCTCGCCCCTTCAGCACAGACCCAGCCATGACTCCCTTCTTCCACCCACCCCACCCCCAATTCCTGCTCCTCTTCCAAGCCTCACTATCCTTAGGTCCTGCAGAGTACCACAAGCAGTCCAATATTCCCTTTGGCTGGAGGATACAGATGAAGATGAGTTCAAGACTCTGAGTCTTCCTTCCAAGTTTCCCCATCTGCAGGTTTCTTTACAGCAGGTGAGGTTTTGACTTTTGGGAAAAGCACACAAAAATGCCATGCTTGGCTGCTTGCCTGTAGCTCACTTGTGTCATCTGAGAGTATAGAAATTGAGCCTCTCCTACTGTAGGAAGAAATGTGTCGAGGAATTGTGTAGGAAGAATCGTGCCACTTGTGTCAAGGCTGAAGACAGGTTAACAAGATTTAGTGTCTCTCCTGTTACACTGCATCTATGTTATGGAGGAGCTAGGAGAATTCACGAGGCAGTTGACTTAGGTGGGTTTAGCAGAACTTTGCAGATGCTTTGTTAATCCCTCCCAAGGCACCCAGATGCCAACTCTTTGAACCTACACATTGTTTCTTGTTTGCTTTTTAGCAGCTGGGGACCTTGAGATCTTTACAGCACATTTTGCACAGTGACTGGCTTCAGCGTTAATAGGGAAGTGCATCCCGTGGAGGCTCCAAGTCCTTGTTTCACTGTGATTGAAGCTGGCAAGAACTATCCTAAATTACACAAGCTAGCTCTGCGCTGCCTCATGTAAAAACTATCTGTTTGCAAATTTCAGAGTCGTGCATTGACTAAGGAAGTAACTTTGTGAAACCTTCATGGCATTGAACATAATGTCCCAAGTCTATTTTACTTGTCTATGAGAATGAAATAATAATATTCTTTACCGGGGTATAACAAGCACGAACTCCTGAATTATTCATCAAGGAAGTCTCACTCGCAGTGATATGTTGTGCTAGTAAATCCATTTCTACAAAGAAGGGAGCTGAACTATGGGACAG
This sequence comes from Falco rusticolus, assembly GCF_015220075.1. Classification (NCBI taxonomy): domain Eukaryota; kingdom Metazoa; phylum Chordata; class Aves; order Falconiformes; family Falconidae; genus Falco; species Falco rusticolus. The sequence goes on along the minus strand of NC_051193.1, from coordinate 65,869,744 downwards.
GGGGGAAGAGCATGCTGAAAATGGGACGGACTGGCAGTGGCAGACCTGAAGACAGACACAGGAAGCCTGACCTTCTCCTCTCCTCCTCCTCCCACCAGACCAGACTGCCCCAAACGCGCTCTCAAAGCCCTGGTAAAACACAGCCATGATCCTGTTTCTAAGTAAAGGTTTCTCACAAGGCAGAAAAGGGCTTAGTTTTAACTGAAACAATAAGATAAATAAACAAGGAGATTTGCTTTGACATTAACGATCACTACTCAAGGGAATCTGTGGGTTCACTTGGTTTGTCTCTAAGAAGATTAACTGCTGTGATAGTCATTTGATCTAAAAAAAAAAAAAAAAAAAAAAAAGCAGCACTTAGTACTCTCCTAGCTTAGCTACAAAACATTTAACAGTTCCAAAAAGTACTGGGCAAAACTCCAGCTATTTAAAGTTCTGCTCTAATTCTAGGAACAGCCAAAAAATTATGCAAATCCTCCTCCCCCTTCTCCTAACCCCAAAAGGAGCAAAGAAAAAGACTAGATGGCATCCTGAAGCTGCTGCTAGCCCATTTACCTGGCATTCTTTTAGCTTTGGATTGTATTCTTGGAATTTCTAATTAACTTTTTTAAAGTTCATTTTAAAGAGAAATACATTTATCTCCAGTGCAATAGTGTTTTGACCAATTACAAGGAGGCTACTGATTTCCCTGTAAAGCATCGATACTCAGAGGCAGTATTTTTTTGTTGGGTTTTTTGTTTGGTTTTGGGAAACACCAGGAAGCATGAGCACAACCGGAAACAAGACTTCCAAGGGACCTGCGTTATGCTGTGACTTTACAGGTGAATTGATGTCAGGCAAGATGCAGAGTAGATAATTTATTACATACAAAATTATTTAGGATATACAAAATTACATTGGATGCAATAAAGGACAAAATGTATAATTTTAAAAGAATTATAAATAATCTTCATCCTTTATAACATCTATGTGAAGGTATCAGAGGACTTCACAGGTTCATAGTGTCTCTGATAAATGGTTAAGTACTTTACAGACTGAGAAACTGTTTCTCATGTACACACAGACAACACCAGAGACATAAGCTGTTGGAAGCTGTTGTCAGAATGGAGGAAAACAGATCTCCTTCATCCTGTGCTTTATTTAGAATGGTGTATTTATCCCTTTTTTGTTGCTGTTAAATGAAGCATTTAAAAGGTCAAGATATAGTGTGACCATTCTTAGCTGTGTCCTGAAAAATGTCCACAGCAGGTATTAATTAATTATTATTCATTGAAGTTTTCAATCTTTTCCTAACTCTTTCTCCCAAAGATTGAAGGGGTTTAAGACTTCCTCATCCCTAGTCATATGAATTAAAAGTAAAAATGAACAGGACCCGACAGGAAGGCTGCAGCATTCAAGGTTTCTTCTTTTTGAAAAATGTGGTTAAACTTACCAATAATTTGTGGATGACAACTTTCAGGACTGGCAGGATTGCTTCTCCTCAAGGCCTCATCAATCCTAATTTATGGGCAGTTTTAGGTTCTTGGTCAATGTTTTAATTTTGAGAGTGAACTTGATCAGAAGTTAAAATAGAAGTATCCAGGGAAAAGATGACTCAAAAAAGTTCCAGCCTAATTGATATTTATTGGTTGAACTGTATTCTGTCTTACCTATCTATAGAATTAGACCCCAAATCACCTCTGGTACTTATTTTTAATTTAAGACCGCCCTTTTCTTTGGAGAGAGCACAGCCATCTTATTAAAGCATCCTCTCTCTTGCCCAGTCAAGTTAGATCGTTGAAGAATTCAGGATCACCTGAAAACATCCACAGTGAATACATCAGGAGGATTAAAAATTTGAGGTGCTGCTTAACTGGCAAAGGACTCACCTGCTTTCTAATAATTCCCAAAGCACTGTCCTGGCCTAATAAAAGAGGCATAGATGTATTTCCATTTAACTGTGGACCAAGAAAATAATCACTAGCTGAAAGATTAGGAAAAGAAAGGGAGAGGTCCTCATCCACAGTTTCGTCTGTGACCCTTCCTCACTTTCTCCTTCTTCAAGATTTGAACCAACCCTGGCACGAAGGAAGGATGTATTTTGCTTCAGGCCCGTTTTCCCATTGAAAACCAATTTCCAAGAAAAATGAAAAGTATAATTAATTAAAATGACCAGTAAGCTATACTGAAATATTCAGACACCAGCCATTCTGAAACCATCTAAAAACAACAAATGCATCAAATAAAGCCATATATTGTGACCCTTCCAGGCTGACAAACCTCACCAGCTGGTACATTTCCCTATACTGGACTGATGGGAATGTCTGAATGAAATAGGATCATGAAGACCCATCCACTGCATGAGAAATTAAATTTGCATCTGCATATATACTATTGAAAACAGACTCGTGTTGCCCTAAGAAAGAACCCTGCAGCCTGATGACGGATATTTTGTCAAAGACCCAGACATTCTGAGCGTGTAGAAATACAGGGATTCACGTGGGAAAGACAAACATCTTCAGCCCAAACCCCAAATATTTAAAAGAAAGATATGAAAATCATTGCAACAGATAAATTATCAGCTGACATCTGCTAGTAGAGACTGTTTCTGATCCCTGGCACCGATTATCCTATACTCACATTTTATCTTAGCTACCATAAAATGTTACCATGAAAGCTGTTTACTCAGAAAATGACATTGTATAAACTTAAATAAAACTATTAAGGGTTGTATTAATATTCACATTAACGAGCAAATAAACAGATTATATTGCTTTCACAAATCTTAGTTTACAAGCTATTTCTGCTGCCTCTACCAGTCAGCAAGACACCCAATAGCTCTGATTCACAGTGTAACCCTCATTTATCATGCAGCGGATGGGCCTTAGTGACTTGATATATTCACCAGCTTTCACAGCAAGGTTATTTAATTTTATCTATTTATGTCTAAATTTATATTTCATGAGGAAGGCTTCAGGATTTTAAGACTAACCTACTACCGAATACATCACCTGATAGAGTTGTCTGATTAGACAAGCAGCATGCAGATGTGCAAAATTACAGTGGTAAAATCAGAAAAACTTTTCCAATGTGGAATTGTAGGGTGTTGGATTGATCTGGGTTTGCTTGGCTTTTTTGATCCTTCCACTTTTCCAGTCCTCACAGCCAACAGAAGAGTCTCATAGGCAGAGACACAAGAAATAAAGTAGAAACTCATTATAGAAAGAAGGGGGGAAAAATCAAAAAGAAGCAAAGAACAGAGAATCAAGAAGACTCAGGAAGACTCCAGCCAATTAAATCCAAAGCTATAAAGTTAAAATAATTACACACATACCCACCAGCCTGCATACCTGCACACTCACATGCACACACACAAAAAAAGAAAAAGTAAACGAAAAATAAAAGATTTCCAGAATTATAATTATGACATCATGGCAATGGTTAAACCAATTAACAAAACTGAAAGAAAAAGGAGAGAGGTGTAGAGCGTTGGCTGTTGGAAAAAGACTCTGTTCCCACAGTAATTAAATGCAACAAGAATATTACTGATAAGATTGAATCATAATTAAGGAAATAACAAAATAAAAAAGGAAGAACAGAAAAAGAGAAAAGGAAAAGGGAGATGAAAGTAAAGTTATTTCAGGAGTTTTTATTATTAAATCAAACTGAAAAAAAATAGAAAATTAAAAACGTAGAAATGAAGATATCACAACAGGGATAAATTCCAATCAGTTAATGTTTTTTCACTGTCCTTCAGATACCAAGATCCAGAAAAGCTGGAGAAACTCTAGCAGTTCCATTGAGCATCCCCATTGCTCCATTACTTTCTCCCATCTGCCCATCCCGCTAAAACAGAACAAAGTTTTCCCCAGCATTTTCTCCCCTCCCCTCCATCATTTTCTCCCCTCCCCTCCATCATTACCTGCCGCAGGTTGCGTGTCACCTTAACGTCATGCCATGCGTTGTCATTGAACTTGCCATTGACCGGTTCCACAATGGCCTCGAAGGCCCCAGACCCCAGGTTAATGACCAACGAAACTGCACCGTCTTTCAGGGCCAGGTTGACATAATCAGCTGACTTGCCCGTGTGCAGAATGAGCCCGTTGCGTTGCCATGTCTTGAAGGAGAGAGTGATCTCATCGCTGCTGCTCTGGATGGGGTTTTGCGACAGGTCATAGCAAAGGTATTCGGAACCACGGAAAGTGGCCATGTTCTCATCTCGTGCTGGAAAAAATGGGAAACAAAAGGACTATTCAGCAGTCAGCCAAGAAGAGATTTAAGGTTGTCATGAAATTTCTATGTGATCCCACAGCACTGTTAATGTTTTATAGAGCTATATATCATGGCATGCTAATGACTGTACAGCTCCTCTTGTCATATGGCTATCAAGAGAATTAACAGCAGGGTCCTCGGTACCGGAGAAATTCAGTGCTGTGTTTTCAGTTGCACTGCAGCACTGTCACCATAGGGACCGTTCAAAAGTACGCAGTGGAGTCTAGGGAAAGTACATTTAAAGACACTGCTATGAGACACTTCGCATCCTTTTTGGGAGAACAATGGAAAATGCTACCAGTCACGACATGACCATCACACAAGTATTCTTCCAAAAGAAACCAGCATTTCCCAATGATCGGTATTTAAATTAATGTCTAATGTCGTCTGAACTTATCTTAACCCATCTGCCAGGCAATTTAAGATGGGCATCAGAACATAATCCTGAAAGAGCTGCCCTTTTCTTTCAGCTGAATGACAGACCAAGCACACAAGAGAGCCACACGAAGTGTCCTATAGCTTCCTTGTCTGAGACCATCAGGGAAGTCCACATCAAACATTTTGTCCACAGCTGTTAAGTAACAACGTTGCTGGTAAACACATCTCAGAACTTTACCTGTTTGATCACCTTATCCAGAAAATCTGTACTGGACAAGCATATAATTTTCATACAGCGAAAATAAACATGGGGAATTATTCACAGCACATGACATGAAATATTTCTTCATTAAGAAAAAACATTTCGTCTGTACAGTAAGGAAAACCACTGAACTAATTTCTTAACAACTGGAGGCAGCATTTGAATACCATAAAAATCCTTCACGTGAGCTGGAAGTCCACCTCCCAGTACCTGGGCTTCCACCTCACCCAGAGCCAGCTCTGCTGCCGCACTGCGCTCAGATGACCTGAGCCAGCTGTGTACCCCAGTTTGGCCCAGTAGAAGAAATTTAAGATGGTGCTGGTAAAGCTTGCAGGAGGGCTGTCTGTAGCCCATTCCTACTAGTGTTGTCTGGGGGAAAATGGTACTTACAATGGAGTTTACATAGATCCCCCCCTCCCCATATTGCAGCACCTTCCTGACCCCCAGCTGTGAAAGCAAGCCTCAGCATGAATAAACTAGATGGTACAGGCAGTCAAGCTATCATTGCTTGCAATCTCCTGCAGAAGACAAGTGCTGGTGCTATTACCAATTACATTAATAGCATTTTTCTGCTTCATTTTGTCTCATTTAGTAATCTTAATACAGATTAACCAGTATTTATTAGTACAAGACTGAAGGGGAAGTACTTGTCGTAGCCATTCTTGAAAAATAACTGCATGGTAAAATATCTGCCCTCACAGCATGGAACAGTGCTGACAGAACAGCACAGTGTTGCAACATGAACATATATCATCCTCAAACAATAGGTGTGCTTTAAGCAGAGACTTTTGCAGTCTTGATGGAGGGTATCGCAGAATAAACTCATTAAAAAATCCAGCACTTTGAAGGCAGCAGTAATGCATGTTTACACTTATGTAAGCGAACCATGTGTCTATACATCCTGGCATGCAAACACTAAGACAAATTACTCCATGCAACAGTACAGGTTGGGAGCCAACTGGCTCAAAAGCAGCTTTGTGAAAGAAGACCTGAGGGCCCCAGCAGAGAAGCTGCACCCACGTCAGCAGTGCCTGCCCTTTCAGCAAAGGCCGGCCACATGCTGGGCTGTGTTAGCCAGAATGCAGACAGCAGGCCGAGGGAAGCAATTCTTCCACTAATGGACACTGGCGAGACCACACCAGGAGCATTCTGTCCAGTATCAAGCTCTCCCATATAAAAATGGCTTTGGCATACTGGAGCGAGTCCAGCAAACAGCTACCGCAGTGCTCAAGGTGCTGGAGTAGGTGACATGTATGGAGAGGCTGGGAAAGCTGGGTTTGTTCTACCTCAAGGAGAGACAACTCAAGGAAAATGTTACTGTCCTCTACAATGACTCAAGACAGGGCCAAATTCTTCTCAGAGGTCTGCAGAAGAGGGATGAGAGGCAACAAACATAGCTAGAATACAAAAAATTCCTATTCTGTATGAAAAAAATGTTTCATCTGAGGATGGTCAGACCCTAGCAAGGGCCTAAAGAGACTGAAATCTCCATCCTTCAGAAACACTAAAAACTTGATTATGCAGAGTCCTGAGCTGCTGCTCAAACTGGGCCTTCTCCAAGGTAGTGGTTGGACCACATGGCCTCAGGAGGTCTCCTCCTAATTACTTAGTTCTGTGATTCTATTCTGAATACATTTCACTACCACCAAGGAGCTCATCCGCTTGTGTCAGTGTTCAACCAACCTGAGCGCAGAGGGCTGATACTGATTGCAGTTCTGGAAGTCAGAGCCGAGTGCTTAACAACCCTCTCCACCATGGTAATTCCCCTGCCTAGTCACTCCTGCTCCATTGGAAGGGAATGTGTTACAATCAAGCCGGACATATGTTCTATGTATCTGCAGGTAATTCCCATCAGATAACCGGCGTCTGAGGGCAGGAGTCAAACAGGATCATTACGACTGAGCCTTCTTCCCACAGCCGTAGATGTGCCAAGCGCTGCATACACATTTCTCGTCTCTGGGAAGGGGGGCACGGGGGGTTGATTGTTCACACAGTACAAGACATATTAATAGAGCTCATTTCCACTTTTTCAACCACTTACACAAAATCTCACTGGTCTACTTAGTACAAAGGAGAAGGTAAAGAGTAGATTAGAAATCTAAATGGTAATTTAAGGCAACCAGTGCACTCATCAAAACAGAGCAGAGAAAATTCAGAGAGATATTGCTTTTACTTGTACGACTGGTCTTAATATAAGGTGCCATCAACCCACCTCTGGGTACAGCTACCTCATCTGCCTGTTTCTATCAGTCATCTGCTTCTGACCCTTGTCACAGATGGGATTCTGGACCTGATCCATCTTTGTATCCTTCCTGTTCTTGGGAGAACATCACCCGTTTCTGTTTCAGATGTTGTTGTAGGGTTTTCTTTTTCCTTAAGTGGCTGTTCTGGACAGAGTCAAATTTGCAGATCACCACGCACAAAACCCTCACCCCATGCCTCATAACCGCAACGCCCAAGCTCAACGTACTCTAAGACTGTATCCGCCAAGCCACTAATTCCTAAACAGTTTACCAGTGGCCATGTGAATGGCTGGTTTACCAGTCTTAGGAAACGCTTTGGTGCACAGATCAGGCTCCGGTTGCTGAAGGGCTTGACTGTGTATTCCTCCAAGGTACAACACAGCAGCCTGCGTCAGGCCACGTGAAAGGTTTTTTACTACGTACAGCCTTTCCACACTGTCCTGCCTCTTAGGATGCTCTGACATATGTGATGGCTATGACCATAAAGCACATGAGAATTACCAGACAGCATGAAGGGGATAAAGGGATACAGGTTCTAACTACAACGTATGAAAAGAGCAAGCCCTGAGCAGGCTGCAGGTCTCCCAGTATTTCCACATGCTTTCAAGACATAACCTAGCGATGCCCAGAAGACCTGAGAGTGATGAACCGCTTGTTATTTGTTACCTCATGACCCTTGTGCTGTACATTTCTGAAGGCTCCACAAGTTGCACTGTGATATTTACAGCTTCTGTATACTTTAAACAGTGGTAGTGTACCAACAAGCCTCCGCACAGCAACACAGGTAACCTAGAACAGCTAAACTTAAGGCCCAACTCAAAGTCAACAGGAATCCTTGGTGTCACCAGAAGCAATAGGTTAAACCCTGGTTTTGCTGGGATGTGAAACCCTGTATATAGCAATTGATATTAACTTGAATTAATGATCTAGCTGATCAAGTGTGACAATGAAACTGCATAAAATAACATTTACATAAAACAGCATTTAGAATATGTTTGCAAATTCTTGATTTATACATGATTTGCAAGATTTATTTTTAAACTCAGTTAATGCCATTCAGATTTACAAAAAATAGAATCTGAAAGCAGGTCAGCACATGTAAGCAATTAAACCTTCCATTTTACTCGTGAATATTAATCTAAAAGCTATTATTTATTTTCGAACACATTCACATAACCGAACTCTCTGCAACAGCTGGGATTTGCAGAGATCCAAGACAAAACTTCACCATCACTTTAAGAAGTGGGAAACTCTTATCCTTTTCTGACTAACCACTAATAGGCAAAGCTACAAGCAGTTACCATCACCACCCCACTGCAAAGCCAGGACTGCAAGTCTCAGATCTACACCTATTCAATTCCCCAGATCAGCTATCAGTCCCTATGGCTGATAGCAAAGACAGAAACAAAAGCATGGCCAACAACTACCTTAGCCAAGCTCCCAGCTTCTCTCCTCCCTGCAGAAACCCCAGAGCTTGCAGAGTCTTATGTTCCCAGGAGAGCTAAAGACTGGGGATCTTTCAATATTTTGCATGGTGACACTGCCTGTTCAGGAGAGCCAGATAGTAATTTGAACTTCAGTTTTTACACGCAAAGCTGCCTGCTACATGTTCCTGTCAAAGCTCCTTCTACATAGGAGGACTCAAATATTCAGAATTCACAGCATCATTAGGAAGTAGAGAAACCTTGGCATTGTGATTTCTGTGTGAGGAAACCAATGCACAGACATTTTAATGGATTTACTCATGGCGACCAAGAAAATCAATAGTAAAGGAATCATTTGAGTTCAGAAGTTCCTAGCTCCTCATCCTGGGCTCATTCCATAGGTTCTTGAACATTTGCAAAGAGAAACTAACCTCCTATTTTTCTCCAGTCACACCAAGAAGTCACCCCAGCAAAGAGTGTGGAGCAGAGGAGCCTCCAAAGTTTCGGATCATGCCAGAAAATAAATACTTCATGACTGTGAAGCCAAAACCAACAAATCCTAGAAGCACTGATTCTGCCCAGGGGCATGAAGTTCATTTCTCAACAAAAGCAGCATCTCATGTAACAGGATTTCTGGCCTCAGACACAATTAGGAAAGATTTAGAAAAAAATATTAAATGAACCGTGACTTTCCTGAAGTCTCCTGAAGAAAAAGTCAAGCAGCTCTCTTAAAAGTCAGCTGCTCGCCCTCCCACCTTCTGTCAAAGCCCACTGCATTACAGCTGTGCTCGGAGCAGTCCCTGTCTCAGTGGGGTTGGGTTTGCAGCCAACATTGGAGCACGTCTTCTGTCAGTGAGAAAAGCAAACACTTCGCACTGCTTCAGAATTAATAACCACTCCAGCGTTCGGTGGAATTTACCTTATCTGAGTGATTTTCTGTGCTTTGCACAGAAGAGCTGGTGCTGTCTGTTAATCTAGGAACGGTCTAACACTGTCAAGCTGCAGGCTTCTCTGCCAAAGCAGTGTGCACTAAAGACGGAGGCAGCAAAACAGCCAGGTACTCCCTTGACCTTCTGTCAAATAGTGGTCAACAAGGAAAATAGTATTTACAGAAACCTTTTCTCCCTACCATTTAACACCTCTCTGTAACTTTGGAAGATCCTACAGGTATGCAATTTGTCTTAAAAACTGCTGCCAAAGTTCCACTGACAACAACCACAGAACAGTTATTAAAATAGAGGATTACTGACAGGGGGAAAAACAAACAAACAAACAAACAAAAACAGACAGAAAAAAAACCCAAAATACCCCAACCAATCTTCACCACAAATCAGAACACAGAAGGAAAAATATCAATGTACTTAAAAGGTATTATGGAACAATAACTAAGCTAGTATAATAACGATATGATACAGTGTTGTGAAATACAGCTACACAGAAGGCCCAAGTGCAAGTGAGAAAAGGCAGAAGTTCTCACTATTGGCATTAGTTCTGCTGCTTGAATGACGGTCCCTCCTCACCTGAGGACATGCCGATGGAGTATTGCAGCACAGCCATGCTACTCGGTGGCTGTGAACTTACTGCACATGGGCATCAGCTGTGCTTTCAGCAGCATGACACCTAACACAAGGAAACAAACTAATTCATTTCTCATGGGATGATGGGCTAGCTAACATCACAATCCTAGCAAGCACAACTGAATTTGGTGTTTCTGGCAAAATAAATAAATAAATAAATAAATAAATAAATAAATAGTGACATTTTTCCTGTACTGCTGAAACTAACAGGTGTTCCTGCTTTGTCGCTGTATAGCTGGGTATGGACATGACTAAATGTCTTCACAACAGTGCTTATATCTTCATCTCCTTTCTACACTAATACTTAAACTATAAACAATAAGGCCTAAAGTTTTAAAATTCTAATTGAGGTGTAGGAAATCTTTTGAACAGAGTCATAACAAATAAAAATGAATTCTACATATGAACAACATGAACTAAGGGGGAAATAGAAGCTGTTCTAGATGATAAGCTGTGACAGATCAAGGTGTTGCCTCCCAAAGGATGGGGCAGAACCCCAGTCTGGGCCAACTCCCACGAACTCTACAAGGAGGTAATTCTATCCTGGGAGCCACCTATAATAGCTATCATCCTCAATGTTACCGAACAGCGAACAATTTATGTTCCGAGTCACTTTCACATGTATCTGATGTTCCCTCAGAGGTTAGGGGAGGGGAAACTGTACATCAAATGTCACAGAAAATAACTCAGCCAACACCTCTGAAGGACAAAAAAGGTGAACTATTTCCGTCACCCTCCAAAAGAGTTGTCCAGCAACTGAACGCTGAAACCCTAATGAAAGCCCTCAGAAGCAATCAAAGCAGCTCACCCAGATTCATGTGATTAAAACAAAGCTGGATAGTTTAGCAATAATCAGGTTATTATTTTAAAAAGATGGTGACAGACTCCAGTAATAGGTACTAACAGCAGATTACTACATCCTCCATTAAGTTGTCCTTTTGTGCATTCCTCCTCTCTAGCCTTTGGGCAGGAAAAATAATACATCCAGATAGTTCTGTTTTTTCTAGTCTCATCATTCTTCACGTCACCTGATTGAATCAGTGGCACCACTAATCAAACCCTCTCGTAAGGTCCCATGCTCGCTCCCTCACATACACACTTTTGTGCTCTCAATAGTCAAAAGCAAGTATTTGTTTGAAAAGTCTTACAGAACTTACTTAATTATTTAAATACCTAAGAAATAGCGTGCAAAACAGTCTTCTATGCATGAAGCATCTTCCAAGCATCACCAACAGTGATACTGAGATGGGGAAGCTTTGAGTCATATCATATACTGCATCTAAACCCCATAAACTGTAAAGTAAGAACATGTAAGTCATCTTAATGCCATAATGAGATGACTGAACTGACTGCATTGGTAAAACGTTATGAAAAGAATATTACCTCTAACTTCAAGGAAATTATGGGAATAAATTTTCAGAAGAAAGATTTTTTCTTGTTGGAAAAAAAAAATTGTCTGTAAAATCATAGAAAGATGTTATAATGGAGAAGATTAAGTGCTGAGCTGGAATCCCACAGTAAAAAGAGTAGTTTCCCAAATGCTTACTAGCTTTAAACCACTCTGGGTAATGTTAGATTTTTCAGAAATAGTGTCGTTTATTGTTTCCTCAGGCCCCTCATTCTCACTTATTGTATCTACATAATCTGTAACTTGGAAGCAGAGAAGAATCACAGTAACATCATCAGAAACTGTGTAGGTAAGAATCAATGGAGGACAACATCTCCCATCACATTTAAGAGATGCAAAGAACTTAGGAGCCCAAAGCAAAGCCGAGCTGCACTCAACAGTCAGCGCTCTTTCAGTGCTGAACTCAAATTTCGCACGTACTGTACCAGCTCTGGTCTCACCCAAAAAGCTCTTTCATCTCACCAGAAAGACCAAAGGAAGCATTATGCTACACCAGAGAACACCAAGTGCCTAGCATGAATCATGCCCTCTCCTCCATTATCTGTTACTTTACACGTTACCCTTGGAGTTTAAAGGGAAATGCTTCCTAAAAGGTTCTCAGACTTAAGCCCAGAAGCGATCAAGGAGACTCGGCAATACAACGAATGTTCGTCTTTTTGTCAAACCTGACTAATCTTATTTCCCTGAGCTCCAAAGCTCTTAATGAAAACAGGAGGAAGAACTGCTTTCCCTAAAGATGCTGCATAACAGCTCCAGAGATGCAGGTTCCACCTCGGCTTGCTGCTGCCTCCGTCCTTGGACGATGCTCTTCGGGCTGGCTCCAACACAGAGGACGCTCTGACTCCCTGGACCGCAAATCATGCTTACGAGGTGCAGAACAAGTCCTGCAAAGTGACTTAGCTCTCCTGATGAATTTGGGCCACTGCACAGCAAAGGCTGAGCACAAAGGGAGGCAACAGGCATGATAGTGCCTGAACTTCTAACCCAAAGAAAGGAGGAAGATCCCCTGGGCTCCTGGTCCTCAAACAGTTACCATACACTATCTAATGGGAAACATATAAAGCAGTTTCCATGTATCACTTTTATACATCAGTGATAGAGTTAATAGTCTGTTAAAAGCATGACCGCTTCACATTTCTGAAGCATGCACTTACTAAATATACAGTTGAAGTTCACACCATCTAAACAATTGAAAATTCAGACAAATGAAAAGCTGTTTTCCTTCTCAACCCTGGAAGATTCTTCTTCACTCAACAGTCCTTTCAACATCTCTTCAGAGAGAAAAAAAAAATAATCAGATGTATCACCAAAAATCTCCTACTTAGTTCAGCATAGACAAAAATTATTTAAACCTAGATTCATCGATAATATGATCCACAGATTGCCTGCTGACTCTCTAACCCACCTTTTCTGTCTTTTTCTGAAGGGAAGCAGAAAGCAGAAAGGTCTGAAGAAGAATTTGAACCTGCGTGAATGAACCATTTACTACAGAAATCACCCAGCAGCATCATTTGCTCCAATACCACACAAAATAGCTGAAAAATGTGTTCATAAAATCTTTTAGCTAAAATGCTTTAATAACAGCAGTATTAGTACTACAATAATGAAAATGAATAAATAAGATGACATATGTCTACAAAAGATTATAGCATATGGTTAGTAACATCATTTTTTAAATTGCTCACCAAAATTGATCTAAATGACAAACTACAGGTGTAGAAGTCAGAACCTGAGCATTTTATTCTAAACTTTGCCACTGATTTACTGTGCAACCTGAGGCACTTAATTAACCTCGCCTGTCTCCATCTGTACTACAAAGATAACAAAAACATAGGTTAAGTCCCTGAGACCCATGGGAAAAGAACGCTCTACAAGTTTAATAGAACTTCTCTGCAAAACAAAAAATATTCCATATCTGTGAGAAGATGACACAAGCCAATGTCTTGCTTAACCCAAAATAAATTTTAACAATTTTATTTTACACTTCCTTAAAAATACATTTCTTAAAAAACAGAGCTCCATTTTAAAATAAAAGCATGAAACATGTTTATTTTGAAATGAATGATGCTGAATAAATCAATTTTAAACAATAATTTGCCTGAAATGATTGGATATATTCATGTAAATTCACAATTTGTTTTGGTTGAACAAAGTGTACTTTTTTCTTTTAATTTCTCTGAACAATTTTGCTACTCTTACTCCCAGCTCCAGAAGGTGCAGGGAAAGCAAGGTGTTGCTACTAATGGTGTCAAGGGCTCGGGTACCATGAAGATGTGCTGGGCATAAGAACTCCTCCAGATTCCTCACTGCTGAGCATGCGTGAGGACAATTTCCATTCCTGCTGTATTTACTTTTTCTTATCTTTTTTATTTTGCTCTGTATTTCTTCTAATTTACTTATTTTCCTGGTGCATCATTCTCAAACATAAGGATGCCAGTCTCAGAATACACCGCTCAGCAGAAATGTTGCCTTACGGACACTCAGCAAAGTGCAAGCTGACCAGAGAGAGAACGGCGCAGTACCGTGAACATAAACCCTGGATTTAACATACTCACCAGCCCTGCTCTCACAGAGGTATCTCTATTGCTGGGTTGTTACCCGGCCCCTCTGCCATTCTGTGTACAACACGCATGACAGCACAGCAGGGTACAAGCATGCAAGTGCACAGCTAAGCTCTCGATTCACCCGCTTCTTATGTCCTGTGTTTAACAGAAGTGCCATTGTTTTACGCAGACCAGGCTTTTTTAAAAAACTGAAGCAACTTACACGCCAACATTATATTCACCACCTAAGAGAGACCTCCAGTTCTTCAGCAGCAATCTGTATCCCAGTTGCAATCCCCAGTTTCACACTGCCCTTACTCTGCCAGCCTATTAAAAACCAGAAGTCAAACACAAAATACCAATCCTGATGGTATGTAGACCTGTTTACTACTCGGCATAGATTCAAAAGCACTGATATTCAGCTCATAGAAGAGGATGCACCTATGGCATTTTTGTTCCTTACCATACTGAAAAACAAGGCCTTTCCCAAACTTTCTGACCTTAGTAAAAAGCCATAGCATTAGGGAGAACATTAAGCAGCTATTGCAGTCTTCCCTACATGTGTGGTAGGACTGGTCCTGCTTGGGAAAAAAACATGGGGAATGTTGGTGGGAGTCTTCCAAGACTGACTGCAGGAATGAACAACAAAGATTTACACCAACATTGAGAGAAGGAAAGTAGAATAGTGCATTCAGAACAAAAACACGTCGAAGGATCCTAGCGGGAGGAGAAATTCCTACTTCCATTGAATGGCAGTATTTCAGAAAACTCCTGGAAGCTTTCAAAGAAAGGGGCTGGAAGGACAGGAGCAGAGAGGCAGCACCGTAAGAGGTGCGTGTGTGCACTTGTGCATGCACATGCGCTTGTGTTAGCAGCAGCCTTCCAGCAGGCGTCACGCTTGCTGTTGAGCAGTGAAGTGTGAGTAGAAAAATAGTTAATGCTAATCACTGTAATAACACAATAATGATCCACAAAATTATCCTTTTCAATACCAGTGAGCGGTATTGAAAGCCATGCCCACGGGAAAGGGGAGATGCAAAGCAAGGTGAAAGGCAAAAGTGAGGCAGGAGAGAGATGCAGAGCGGGGCAGAGCAGCGCATGAGACTGCTATCGCAGGCTGCGGTAATGTCAGCTCCATACAGCTTCGGTGTTATCGGAAAGTGTGGATGTGTGGACCCCAGTACTGCCACAATATCAAAATACGCTGCCAAACACTACTGCTACCCTTCATTTATGCTCGTTGTGAGACATCATTAGGACCATTTATGAAAGCAGCAGTATCCAACCCAATTTGAGGCACAACGATTCTTCTCAAAACAAAGCCACAGGCAAGGGACTGTTACAAGCTGGCACAGCAGCTATGGCCAATAATTATTTAGGGGCAAAAATACATGCATTTGTATGCAATGAGAAATAGCCTAGGCTTCTGCTATGTCTATGCAGCAATAAGTTCATGTGTGTTTACCAGGGCAGTGGACACATACATGCGGGTATAGGCAGTACAATTGCACAGCATATTTCTGTAGAAAGGCAGGTAATGTGCATCTGAACAAACACAATATATACACATAAAGAGGACATGTACCCTTTGTTACAGCGTGAAAGGAAGCAGGCATCAGTGTGAA
The DNA here is from genome assembly GCF_015220075.1 of Falco rusticolus. Lineage (NCBI taxonomy): Eukaryota > Metazoa > Chordata > Aves > Falconiformes > Falconidae > Falco > Falco rusticolus. The sequence continues at coordinate 65,854,033 of NC_051193.1, read as the reverse complement.
AAGATTTACGAGATTGAGAAACACATAAAACCACCTTGGAGTGGCTTTGATGCATACCTGCAAACTGCGGGAGCATTAGCATCCTCGTACATTTTACAGCACGTATGAGGGCAGGAAGGAAATGCATGGCACCCACATGTACGTACACAGAGAGTATGAACATGTGCCTTGACCAGGTGTAAATACCAGAGTGAATGCACACAGTCTCAGGGTGTAAGGGTGGACGACCACGGTGCATGAGGATGCAAGTGTGGGAAGCACAGCGAGCTCCAGCATTGCGCGCAGGGCAGGAGGGAGGGCGTGCCAGCGCTTCTGGCGCATGCTCCAACTTCATCCTGGGCTTTTTCCCTTCCTGCTTTAGGGTTTTTTTTCTGCGGCAGAACAGACTCCACGTCTACAGGGAAGGTGCTTAATGAGTCAAATCCAATCTCTTGAATGCCTTATCAGTTGTGGACAGGCCTGTTTCTGACAGCTGACCTTTCCCACTGCACGCTGCTGAAAAACCCATACACCACAAACAATTAACACAATGCCGAAAACATAAAGCTGAAGGAAGACTCTAGACCGTTACAGACAGCACTACAGACAGAAGACAGAGAGTGATGCACATAAAAATGACAGAAAGCAGCTACACAAGGGTTTGATTCCACCTTATTTTGCCACGCACACACTTTATTATCTTCTTTACAGCTTGGCTGCAGCAAATCTATGTGCAAAAACAAGCCCCGTGTAAAACAAGAAGGAAAAGCAGAGAGGACAGGGAACACTCTTGTGATGTTTATAATGACATTAAGCCTATACACAAATAAATACCTGTCTGATTAAATATATGCAAAGCTGATAGAAGGAGCAAAGTTCCTTACTATAAAACAAAAGCACACAGAGTAGAGGAGGTGAAGACAAGTATCACCCTGCCATCCTATACCTCTGCTGTTGTGGGACTAGCTCCTAACAGCTCATAGATAAATACATTCATTAAAAGAACTAAACAGAATACACCTGAGTTAGGAACTTGAAAAACAATAAAACCTATAAATAGTCTCTCATAATAATGACAAGGAGGCTCATCCCATAAAGAGTGCTACTGTTCAGTACTGTAAGCCAAGCAACATCTCCCGGGAAGCACAAAGACCAAAACATGAAGTGGGTTGTCTAGTCAGTTGTCCAAAGGATTTGCTGCCTAGGAAGGGCTCAGAGAAAATCTGCATGCTCTCAGCTCTACTGCAAGCTCAGTGCAAGACTTGAGCAAACCATACGCATTGCATTTTGTGAAGCCTCTCTTCACTAACGTGATTTTCTGTAGTAGCTGCATGCTACCAACATGCTTGAAGATCAAGACCAACGTATCTCAAATTTCAAGAACAAATCCTAGGCACAGACAATTCACACGCTAATTTAAGAAAGTAGACATCAATCTTCTGTGCAATACTCTCCCTGTATATCAAAAGAGTGGGTTAAGAGGTACTGAAAGTCATATGAGGTCAGAGAGTGGTGGAAGCTCAACAGCAATGCAACAGATGTTTCAGATTAGCATCTCTACCTGGTAAAGTTGTTGATGAACAGAAAAAGTACTTAGGTAAAAGTATTCTGGCTAATCACTGGAAACATAAAAGATCCCTTCAAACTCCACCAAACCAAAAATATTTTGAAAATAAGTATTTCATTATGGTGGAGGTTTTTTTGTATTCAACTGAAAAAGTTGTATCACGATTGTAATTGTTTCTTGGCTATTTCCATGTGGTCTTTTGATGTGTACATATTACATGAATTTACTTCAATGCAATAAAAATTCATGCTTAGTATATACTTTAAATCTCTTAAAGTAGTTCTCAGCTCACATATTTTCATAAACTTCTGAAATTATCGATGCTGTTTAGAATAACAAATCACAGCTATTCTATCAGTTCATTCAAAATTAGTCATTTTCTATCATCAATGAAATGATGTTGATGTCTCGATGTAAGAGCAAGAATGAGCCCAGCTGTTTTCATTAGTTCAAGCTCCTGGGTAGCACAATATTATTAAAGCTTTGTACAAGTTACCAACACCAACACTGGATATCAAATAAAACCAATAAAAAACAACACCCAAATTAGTTCTGCTCTTCAGTACTGTAAGCCAAACTCTGAACCCACTGTCTCTGATAAAAATTAGGTGTAATTTGTATGGTAATCAGTGAAGGAATACTGCTGGATGTAACACAGTGATCATGCTGGTATCTATGTTCATGTTATTTTTTTTTTTAAGCCTGTTGCTAGAAGGTCAGAAGTGATGTAATTCTCACTCTTAGAAGCAAAGCCCAGCTGCTGTAAAAATTACTTTTCAAATCTCCCTGCAGGAAATGTGACACAGCCCTTGTGTTACATCAACTGTTGAAAAATGTGTGTTTCTCTTTCGGTTCAGAAAGGTGCTACCATTATTTTCCTGGAGATCAGATTGCCCCAGGGCATCCTGATTTCAGTGGTTTTGTGTCTTGGGGTCTAGTCTTGTTTTGTTTTAAATAGCAAAGATTCATATTCTAATCTAAACACCAGGGGCATACATATATTTTATGAATATTTTCCAACCCCTGTTTTACCAAAGTGTTGTCCCTCTTCAAGCTGTTCCGCAGACTTTAACAACTCCATTAACCACCCACCCCCGTGGTCTTGCAATTTTGGAACTGAAAGCCGGCCAGAGGTTTTGGGAAGAAGGGGAGGCAGCTCTGGTCAAGACCCACAGGAGAAACCTTTGTGTATCCTTGTAGATGGCCAGGGTGAGAGATCACTGAAATGCCTACTATGTGGACAGGATCTCTATTTCTGAAATACAAGACAATTCTGAAAACAGACTTTGGCAAAGAAATCTCCAGAGCCTGCAGGTTAATTTTCTCAACAACTATCTGGTCAAAGGTGCTCAGCTGCAATAAAAGTGGGTTTTTTTCCCTGTAACTGCTAAGTTTGCCACTACTTTATGGAGTCACAGACAAGCTGGCATCTTTTTATGCACTATCTTTAGCAACAGAATTTTGGCAGACCAAGTTCTACTCATACCTTCATAATGCTGTGATCTCTTATAGGGCTGCTGAAGGATGACTGTTGGCAGAATTTGGCCTTGACATTATTTTGTTTATACATATATATATATATGTCAGAACAAGGTACAACTTATTTTCTCAGAACTGTGTTGGCTCTGCATAGCTAACAAAATAAAAGGGGGAAATTACGTATACATTTAGGTAATTTATCTATCTACATATGCAGTTTTATCCTTACACTCATGCAACTGGACTCAGAAAAAAAAAAAGAAAAAGAAAAAGAAACTCCATTATATATTTTTTCCTGAATTTTACACTTTTTCTTGCTTGTAACTATACTTCAATCTCAAAATGAAAAGGAAGCTGTGCAACTGAACTGCCTTGGAGGACAAAGGAGCAAGAGAACTCACTGCACGTAGTACATAGCAATACTAAAAGCTTTTGTACTGTTACCCTATGACTTACAACATTGAGCTCCCCCATCTGCAGCCCACAGAGGATCACGTCGTTCTTGCTGCTGTCTATACACATTTCTGGAGCATCACTTTCCTGTTTCTTTGTCCTACAGTTGACTACCTAGATTGCAAACTTCTGTGATCTGCTAGTTTGACTGTACCGTGATGCATGAATCATAAGACAGAGTTGGCGCCCCCTCACCAGCTATGTCTCCTTGAATAGCCTCTACAATGAATGTTAGTTAAAAAAAAAAAAAAAAAAAGTTCTCAAGTTGCATAGCTATCAGCAGACAAATGTTAGTAATGACCTTAAGATTTCATAGCATCTGGTAGAACAAGCTTGTTAGCCCCAAAGATTCTGTTTCTCAATGGAAGTGAATTAAGAACTGATTTTCAAGCTCTTACAAGAACTGTAGCAGCTCTATAAAGTACTTTTACTCCTTGGTGATCCTGGCGTGGTTTAGAAGTATGTGCTGAAATTGCTTCATTTGGCAGAACTGAGGCTCAAGAGATGAAAACGATCGCTACCAGGAATTGTGAGCATCAACCAACTACAATTTCTGGTAGCCATGCAAGCACCAGTCAGAACAGGCTGTGATGAAGGACCTGGGCAGTGTGGCCAGACCTCCTTATCCTTCAAGGTGTTGCAGCCCTGCAGGCACAGGAGCCTCCAAACCCTACCTGTGCCTACTTCTTCACCTCTACAAAAGAAAGAAATTGCTACAACCAATACATAGAGCTCTTCCCAGAGCAGGGTGTATCTTATGTGTATAGCTCTGCACCAACACTGCGTAACCACTGAGGATTGGAATGCAGTTGGGTATATGATCTTTCTTAGCTGCAAGGGGAGTTTAAAGGGGCAGAAAGAAATTACAACAATGGGAGGCTTGGCTTTTGCACATCAAGCAGTGACCCTGATGGAGAGGCTGGACACTCGTGTTTCTGCGCAACAGGTGAGCGTGCAGAATATGTCATATCACCTACTTCATGGTAGCTGCCCATGTGCATCACCATACACTTCAGTGAATGCAAGGCAGCTCACATCTCAATATGAATAATCTAGGTTAGCTTGCTTTCCCTTAGATTTACAAGTGTACACATGTGGTTGTTTTAGAGTAGGTAAATTCATAGTCTAGCCTGTCTCAGAGTGATTTGTTATTGTGGCAATAGCCCGAGTCAGCTGCCTCCCTTCCAGCACCACCCACCTGGTATTCTTTATGAAATTTTTTCAGCATTTGGTTTTTTCACTAAAATGTTCTGGGACTCTCCACAAGCTCCCTGGGTAGTGCTAAAGATGAACACACCGTTTCCCGGGTTGAACTTCAAATGTCAATGGCTCCAGCCCTCCTTCACCCCCTTGGTTAGATCTTCTGTGAATCACTAACTCATAAACACAATCCATAACCTGTAACATCTGAGTTTATCAGTTATTTCCCTACTGCTGCATCTGCCTGCCTGAGCTGTTAAGCTTCCATTGGGATCGACATACGCCTCTGATAAAGGAATGTTTGTTTGCTAACTGCTTGATATTGATGTGTTTACAGTGAACACCGGCACAAAGGGAGGGGGAATAACAGATTAGGGACCAGTTCAAGCAGGTTATTTTTATAACACTTATGCATACAGTTACAAAGAGCCTTCATGGCTTTATTTCAATGGGCAGAACCACAACAGGAAGAACTATGGGTTTTTTTACCATCTGGCATCACACCGTAGCAATCAGCTTTAAAAGCAGATACATAGGAAATAAGTCATACTTGATGTTCCTGCTTGATTCTAAATAGCTCAAAATGCCCTTATAAAGTGGCCAGTAGAAGCTCAGATTATGAAATCAACAGATGACCAAAAGAAAGTATATTCAGCAAATAGCAGAGCATCATCTTCAATGCAGATTTTGTCAACCGATTTGCTAGATCTTACTAACAACCTGCTGGAGGTCTCTAACTTTGCCTTCTGCTCACTAGCATTCCTGCAGCCCACTCAGTGCAACAGGCTGCCCACTTTGGAACAACCACATGGCTGCGTGGGAGCTGATCCCTGGATGGGCAAGTTATAAATGATCCATATGTGACAAACCTATATCACAAAACAATCAATGCAACCCACTCATCGACTGTCTTAGCAGAAGCCAGCAACTGAATGAACTATGGATATTAAATTCCTCTCCAGAGCAACTTTCTGAACCAGGCAAGGCTCTGATGCACGCCCGTTAGCCATCTGCACAGTATTTCAGTCAAAGATGACTCTCCTAGCTTCAGCCTCATCTCGTGCATCTAAGTGTTTTCTATTTAGGCTGTTAATGATGGACAGGGAGCATGAAAAACAAAAGGTGAAAGGGACAGAAGAATAGAGTAGCGATGGAAGATATTTTAAAAGCCAAAAATGAGCCTGCTTTCTCCTCCTAAAGACAAAGCCAGAGGAAGGGCTCCCTGGAGAAGATGGTCTGTGTTGTTTCATCTGTGAATATGCAAGTTCATGTGTGCAAGCACACGCACAGCTGGAGCCTTCTTCCTCTGGTGGAGCACATAGTGCCTCCAGGGCAGTTCCCATTAAATTGGCATTACTGTCATGCTGCGTGCGGGCATGCAGTATGTTCAGCAAAGCAGAAATCCACAGACATGCAAGATCCTACTATGTACGTAGAGGTACAGTCATTACAAATGCATGCAAAAGTTGGCTTCGCACCTGCACATGTGACATGTCTGTACATGCTAACAGATACACGCATGATGACATACATGCGCATTGGTCGTAGGAGTGCTTTTGTACATGCGTGCACAAGCAGTGGCCGTGTATTTACATTGGCTGGGCAAGGTTCCTTTCTCTCTATTTCATTGAATAGGAAAAGGCTGTCAGCAATTTCCTTCTGTCAACAGCTGGGAGATGCTTTCTGCAGTTAGCTGCAATTTGTTTCAATTATGTGTATTAATCATAGCCTGCTCCTGATGGTATTCTTCATTTAAAAAAAAAATAAAAAAAAAAATCAGGGCTTTTCTTTTTAACAAACCACTTCCTCTCTCACGATGGCACTTAATGACTGCAGGTTTGTTGAGAGAGGAGAAAAAAAAAAGTAAAAGAAAAAAGGGAAAAGAAAAACCCAGAGGCTTCCACGTTTGCTTATTTCATTAATAAGCACCATGGCTCAAGAAGCGGGCAGGGTGTGCAGCTGAAATGGGGGTCAGTGTACTGGCATTTCAATTGTGGAGAAAGAACAGGGTTTATATCTAAAAATCTCCTTACTGCAGAGTGGATGGAATGACAGACATTAAGGATTTTTGGACTCCAGCTTGCTTCCTTTGAAGCCTAAGCTCCTTGGCAATCAGTTTCCCACTGTTTTAATATCTTACGACAGGGATCAATTTTAAAGACGCTGGGAAAAACAGTGAAAGACTGGGAAACCCATAGCTGCCCAAAGCCTCTCCCAAAGTCTATTGGAACACAACCAAAGTATCAGTGAGGATGAATTGTATTTTACTGATCAACTGCACATCAAGCTGCTATGTCTCAAAGTTGCACATGTGAGTGCTAACATGACTTCTGAGGAACATACTCTACATTTGCAGCAAAGCAGTAAATAAAATGCTGACATTCTGGAAATATTCTAGTTAAATAAGCTCCTTTGCAGAGACATGATGACATGGAAGGACATAAGCAAAAAAGGACCTCTCCTTCTTTCTCATTACCTCCTTTCCCCTAGTGCTTATTATCTTACCTGGTATCATTAAAGGCTCCTCCCACACTCATGTCTCATTAACCACAGCAAGGGCTGGCTAGCTTGGAGAACTTAGGAAGCATTGTACAGATTTTACTCAGAGGTATAAACATTTCTGGGAAACTGCTAAGATCCAAGCAATGGATACTCACGCTACAGCCCTGTAATTTTACATCAGAAATTATCCGAGTACCAAAAACATAGATGATTTGCAAGACAGGATCAACGCATTTTATCAATGCTTGGGTTAGGGGAACGCCTTGCTAGAGTAACAAGAGAATTTTAAGATCTGTACTGCTTAAAACTGTATTACAGCGAGTCCTTGCAAAATTCACTTTCTAAGAATCTGCTTAGCTAGATTTGCTGACTGCATCACACTCAGGGAAAAGAAGAATGATCCTACTGTAGGTCCATATGGTACAATGTGTATAAATACATCACTTGGAGAATTTAGGCCTACTCTTACCTTAAGATTTAATGGCACAGATATATCAGTTGGGTGTACAAAAAAGCACCCAACATCTCTTGTAATCACGCTTTCAACAATCACAATATCATGAGTGCAGATGTCGTTATACTGGCAGAAAATACAGCTTTACTGGTATGATTACTTTTAATAAGGGACGAGGCACACTAGTAAAAGAATTTATAAAGGGCATCTGTATTCAAAGGAGCTCTTTGCATGCCTAGGTCGATAAAGCCCTCCAGGCACAAGCAAGGCCTCCAACAGTTTCTGCATCACACAGGTTTTCCAGGACACCAACATCAGGCAGGGATGAAGTGATGTGATCCTGGACATAGATAAAATGTTAACTGTGGTAAGTAGGGACTGGGCAGCTGGCAGAGCTCTGCCACACTGTGTGAACGCACTGCACAGATGGTATACATTTTGGGGGAGAAGATGATGCTATAGCTCCCCTACTTTACGCATCAAAAGCATATCTGGACACTGACGACCAGCAAAGGTCACTCACAGAGATGCAGCTACACCACACGACTATATGCCTGTGAGGATTTCATGTTTCTTTGCATGAAGACGCGAAGGCAAGAGGCTGTACTGAAAGAGCACGCTTCTGCCTGTGTGAACTGCATCCACACTGACAGCCCTTTGCTGATGTAAGAGCAGCCTTTGAGCCAAAGCAATGAGTTTCACAGGCCTCAATTCAGCTAAAATGTAGGTTCCCAAAAGTTCATCGCTTAGTTTGAAGCTGTATCTGCGGAGGGACAGGTCTTACAAGACCTGAGAGAGGACCACTTGCTATCATCAGTGCCCCTGGTTCTGTGACATTTCAGATCTGCACAAGTAGGACATTTAGAAAAAATAACCCCACAGCAATCACAAAGTGCAACTAACCCTGGCTAACCAAGACTTGAGAGAGTCACAGCGTTAGGAACCATTTAGAAACCAACATGATCCACAATCCCAATACAAACTACCCAACCCCAGGGCACTCTGTGGCAAGCTGGAAATAAAACGCACAAACTCTGGCACCAGAAGAAGCAGGAGTGCATCCCTTCCATTAGCACTTTCCATTTCCACCAAAAACTTTCATTTCATTGTGTTGTCCTTGTCAAATTAAAACACAGCCCGCAGAAATACGTTGGCTGAAGGGTCATCAAGCAAACTTCATCCTCACTAGATTCACACTGACACATGCACAGAGACAGAAGAGAGAAGTAGGTTTAAACTAGAAAGAAAATGGAAACTCTGAAAGAAGCAAAAAGCTTGGGAGCTTCACAGAGCTCTCAGGCTTCAGACACAGCGTGCTCCGACACCAGGAACACAAAATCCAGTGGAATGTACGAGTGAGAGCACACGACAGAGGAGGTAAGATAGAAAAAGAGGTGAGTAAAAGAGTAAAACAAGAAAGAAGGAAAAGAAAGAAACAGCAGAAAGCAAAGAAGGGACAAGTGCAGGAACCAGCAGAAGAAGAAAAGAAGGAGGAGGAATAGAAAAGGGAACAGAAAGTGATAGACAGAAGGGTAGAGAAATCTCTGCTGGTACAGTAACAAATAAATCCCTGCAGCATGACAGGCGTCTGCTGAAGCATTTCATTTCCCCGCAGCATAATGGTGTGTTATTGCCCATTATCTGTTCTGTCAGTGCCAGAGTCGATATTAAATGAGGGGCAGCTGCATTTAGCTGCCATTTTTCAGCTGTCTCCCAGTTACCACGGAGACCTGCTTGTTTTTGATGAACCTGGCTGCGAGCAGAGGGGTGCATGCACGAGGGGGGAGGCAGTAAGCGCCGCAGAGTGGTGGGAGCGAAGGACAGAGAGGAACAGTGGAGGAACATGAGCAAGGGGAGAGCAGGTCCCTCAAAGCCGTGCGAGCACCACAAAGACAGCCATTTCAAACACCCTGTTAATATGCAGAGGGGCCGATGGCCAAGTGTATGCGCAGTGCTTTGACTTTCACAGGTTCCAGTGATTGCCCCTTCATCCCTCTGCCTTTCTCCTTTCCCTACACCCTCTGTCCTGTAACGATGATAACAATACTCCCTGCCTCTCCAGTACCTCTGCAGCAGCATCTCTAAAGCTATTAGAAGTAATGATGAACTAAGCCTCTCGAAGACCATGTATCAGGTTGAGGAGCATTAATATCCCTAAAATACTAATCAGGAACCTGAGGCACAATGAGACGGGGTCTGTCCCTCTCTCCCCCCAAGATTTATACAGCAAGCTGCTGGCACACACAGGTGCTGAGACCTAGAAAACTTCATTCACCATTTTCCTGCTTTAAATGTAAGGACGTGCCCTACAGGGAAGCGAGTGGGAGACATCTGAACAGCAAACTTGTATCAAGTGAAAGCCATCCTGTTTCCTCTTCTTGACTTCTTAATACAAAGCTTCCTTAGGAGAAAGACGCACTGGGCTTATCCTTCACCATTTACTTAATGGTGGCAACTCCAAACTTTGCACGTAGCAGACTCTTGTCTAACACTGTTGCTTTAGACACAGCAGCAGCATACCTGCAGTGGCCAGGAGAGCTCACCTCCTGTTCTCCAGTGGCATCCTAACCACACCAGTACCAGCAAAGTTACCTGCTTGAAGAGTTGACTATGCACAGCATCACAGTTGAGTTCCAACAGGAGTATTTTCGGTCTACCTACACTTACTGTGAGATGTTTACCTCTTCCTGAGGGCATTGTTTCTCTGAATGGCTTGTGAAGAGTTCTAGATACACCAGAGAGACTGACACAGTGAAAGTCAAACTGATAGACTGTACCCACGTTAACAAATGAAATGGAGCCTGGGTGCACTCCAAGACTTTAAAACATGGTAGTTTGCAATTTTAAACTATTAAAACAGCCTCTGATATGATTTTTCTGATTTTAACTAGCACTCTTCCAATTAATTCCTGAGCACAGCTCAGGAGTTAGGACATGCCCATGCTCACTTCCCATACGCAGTCTGCATGCAGTCCTCCTGTTCTGCATGTTTATGAACACAGACAGACCATCCTGCAATGGCCAGCCTCAGTGCCAAGAAATGTTCCCAACCATGCTCAGCTGATTAGTAGAGACAAACAGGCAGCCCAGCCTGGAGACAGCCAGGACAGTACTTTGTCCAGTCAGAAATTACAGTGATAAAGGTCAAAGGGCTGATTCGCACAGCTCTGCTTATCACGCAGGTTGGATGCGGGCACGGAGCAGCGGAGCCTTAGCTTCGGTCAGCCTCTGAGTGCTCAAGACGTAGGCCTGCCCAGATATATCCTCCTAAACAGATAAATAGCAGAACAAGACTAATAATCCCCCTCAAGCTGACAAGGGTAACGGGATGCCTAAGAAGAAAATCACACCCTTAAAACATGTACCAAGAGCACTTCCAGGATCTCAAAATTCCCTAGCACCAGATGGGAATGTTCTAGTATTTACACTCAGAGCTCTCAGGAAGCCTCACCTCCACATCAAATACGACAATACCAAAAAGAACTGTTTGGTGTGTAATGCTTAATGATTAAGAAAAAGATGCCTGGAGGATACACCTTCACTCCTTGAAGGTGAATTTACGATGTCAGACTCAGAGCTTTCAGCTTTTCAGGAAGCAGCCTGCTCTTCAGGTGTTTTTCTTATCTATATTTGCCATGAATTCTGATTTACAGCTTTCTAGTTCAACCTTGGATCATGATCCTCAAAATATAAACCTTACAGCTCCATTCAACCACCCCACTCTCTGCCCTGTCCCTTTCTCCCAAACTCTCAGATCATCATGGAACAAAGACTTAAACAACTTTTCTAAGAAGTTATGAGCAGAAGATAGAAAGCTGCCCAGGCCCAACTCTGATTTGCAGTGGAGCGTCCCATCTCCTTTGCTGTTTAATCTCAATGCATATTAAACTGAAGTAACACCAAGGAACACAGCAACACCGAGTATTCTCAGCTTTTTAAATACTAATTTGCTGCTCTCTTTCAGCTTAGAGCACCCCCTTTTCCATTTTTCCTCTCCATTCCCCCCCTGCTTTCCCAGTGCTTTTCTTTGTCTGAGTCTTCTCGTTTATTTGTTCACAGTGTCCAGCATCACATATTGAATAAACTTCACAATACTCAAACAGTCGACTAGGGAAATATTTTTTTAATAACTGTAAAAAGTGTAGTCCCTCCCAATGCCGCATTGTACTCTCTTCCAGCGACCAGCTAGTGTAGACTATGGAGCAGCCTCCTCCGTTTATTCAGTTTATTTACTTTTTAGATGCCATTTAAATGTCACTGTTTCTCAAGCCCTGCTTAGGCCTCCCATGCGCTGTGTTAAGAAACAGTAAAATTAAAGGGTCAAATTCCTTTTTTATATTGATGTTCAACTCAAGTCCTCATCTCCTAATAGGAACATATCCATACCTTGACATTTTCTCAGAGTCTCTTGCTCCGATGTTTTCAGGTCTAAAGTAACTTCACTACTTTGTGCCTTCTGAAACTTTACAAAAAATTTTAAAGTAGATTCTAAAGAAAACCCTCGCATGACATTTAATTGGCACAATGCTGTTGATCCTTCCCACAGCTGATGTCTCCTACCCTTCCACATCGCTATAGTAGTTGTCCAGCATAGTTCTTCATGCATCTTTTCTTATCTTGCTGACTATAGTGGTTTCTTCAAAATTTCTGACTGTGCCACGTTTAAAAAAAAAAAAAATCTGCCTGAATTGCTTATATGCTAATACTTCCTTCAGCTTCATTCTGCTCTCACGACCTTTTGCTTTTGAATGTGGAACTATCTTAAGCACCACATTGAGCACCAGACTGTCATTTGACTTGCAGCATCTTGTTTTTTCTCTGGGGGAAGCCTAAGTTCAGAGTGTCTGATCAAAGTCTTCTTTGTAGTCCAAGGGAATTTTGCAAACTGTAGTGGAAACAAACAGCTGATTTAGATGATTGAAAATATGAATGCTAATGAACTTTTTAGCCTGTTGGGTCAATGACACTCGTTTGGGGTTCAATGAGTCAGGGAAGCCGAAGGGAAGGAAGAAATTTGCTATAAGATTAAAGAAGAGATTTTGTTTTAACGTAATCTCTGGTCAGCAAAAGATTATGACAAGAACATTGACAGAGCAGTCTTTGAGACAAATGAGAAAGCATGAGGGAAATTATGCCGCAGTGCTCTCACAAACAACTTCGTGGTCATTTCAAGGAGTTTCTAGAATTGTGCTGCCTGTGATTAGACTTAGCTTATACAGTACAAATGAGACTAGTTCCAGAACCTGCTAAACTGTCCCATTCAAGTTAAGGAATACATCCAGAAGAGCAAGGGAATTTGCAATTAATTCTTTAACCACATTCCCCATGCCCAGGAACCCCATCGAGCTAAGAAACAAAAAGGCAACAAAGCTGTAAAAGGAACCTAACTGCTAGATGCTACAAGACAGATCATATTTATTCAGCAACAGTTTTTAATCAAAAATATTGATTTCTAACACCCTAGGGATGCTTTGTGGAAAGCTTTCTGGCAGACAAAAGTAGTACTTAAGTTTGGGGGAAAGAGAAAGAGATATATCTACCTCTGGATTTCTTTGCATCTTTATTTTCGCCACTATCTCTTCCCAAAATCTACAACAGCCATCATGTTCACTTCTACAGCCTACTGTCTTGAGTCCAGTCAGTGAAAAATAGGCATTTTCATGAGCAATCACTTTCTAACCTGCACTGCTGATCTGAAGTATGTATCAAGATTGAGCAGCTGTGGTGCAAAACTGGTCGGAGGATGCTCTGAGGACTGCTGCAGGGACTGGAGCACAAAGAATTTCTTCTGCTGTGGTTGGGCAGGGAAGGCTTGCAATGGGGACTTGCAAACAGCTCAGTTCTATGAAGGCTTATGGACAGAGGGAGCTCCTCTTTCCTCAATCCAATTGGATCATTATAAAGACTGTGGTCCTTAGAACAGTGGCTCTTTTTGGACATAGTGGCCTATTTTGGTACTACTGACTTAGTACCAAAGAGGAAAACATACAGGAGACTCAGAGAAGGGAGTCTGCCTTGGCAAGAAAAGGATTTCCGACAAGGACAGCAAGTCAGGGTCCTGAATACGTTAATCCACGGGGCTGGGGGCTGCACCCTCCTGCCCTGCTCTCTCCCCAGCCCGCCTAGCTCCCTTTCTGGAAGCAGTGGCACATCCCCTGGTCGGTGATGTCCCTGCCCAACCAGACCCACAGCTCCCAGTCCCCAGCGTGCTGCCAGCCCCCATAGCGCCCTGACACAGCACAACATCTTTAGATGCCAACTGGTACCATCCACAGCAAACCGAGAGCTGCCATCCCGACAAATACAAAATGATGCAGCTATTCCATCTACCAGGCTTCAGAATACCCTTTTTAATATGCATTAGCCATTTTCATTACAGTCTGGGGACAGCTGAACCATTTCAACCCTCTCCTTCTGTCCTTTAACTCCTCCAAATCTTAAAAGAACATTTGTTTTCCAGCTGACTTGTCAATTAACTTCATCCACTCCCACAACTATCTGCAGTTGCAGGTTCAGACCAGGTCCCGAACTGTCACCACAACACAAGGAAAAACACTTCTCTCCATTTAAACTGCATTTTATATAACCAGCAGATTAAAGCAGACAGAGACTCTGGGGTTTAATTCAATCTCAGACTCTCAGGTGTGATTCTATTTTGCTGCAGGTACTTCAATCTCCATTAGAGAGAAAAGAGGAACAGAATCTTACATGGTTTCATATGCATTTGTTTTGATTTTTATAGCTGGTGAAAGAGCTATATTAATAGCACAGCAGGGGCTAAACTGAATCCAAAGACCTGGAAAATAAAACATTCTCAGTATTCGTTATTTTACTACTTGTGAATTCCAACAAGATGTCTATATGCTTCTCACGGAAGAGAAAAAAACCAGGCATGGATTAAAATAGATAAAAAACCCTGATTTATTTACAGTAAATAAAGCAAATATATTTTGAAATTGTAAAAGGCATTATTACCCTTGGAGTCCTCAGAGATTCTAATGTATTGGAACAAAATGTAGGCGTGCCCAATTGAAATACTCAAAGAAAAACTGGGCAAGATATTTGCAATCTGATATTCAAGTGCTGAAAACAAACCAGCCTAACACTGACAGCAGAGCTCTGAAGGCCTGAGTCATGAATCCAAATCTCAGAAAGCTGAGTTTTTACGAGGTGTCTATCATGTCTCATCTTAAAACTATCATAAACCTGATGTATGGACATGGTTAATTCATTTTATCATCTTTTCCTTAAAATTAAAACTTTGATATTAAGCCATTTGAAAGTGTTGTAAGGTAAATCGCCCGCGAAGTATTGCAAAGTAATAATATTCCCACTTAGTTTTGTTCAGTGCTAAACAAATACTCTTTAGGAACCACACACCCACTTGTCAGGGTCTAAATCTCAGAAAGAAGAGCAAGTGTCACAACCAAACAGAAAAATTAAAGAGTCCTCTGGATCCCTCTCCCATTCCGCTCTTGACTCTGCATCATTTGAGTAAATGAGCCTTATCTAAGCTAATTAAAAAAATAGGAGTCCTTCAAACAAATAATCAAGAAAGCATCAAAGAAATACGGAGGAAAATATTTCCTTGAACTAAAACCAAGAGCTCCAAATGCACTAATAATAAAGTGCATATAATAATAATCATAATCATAATCATGCAGTTTCAGCATGATGAGCCCCTCCTGACCTTACAGACACAAATTTGGGGTGGTGGGTATGTAGGGCTTCACAGATTTTGTCTTATACCACCTTGCAGTGCTAAGCAATCACTCTCCGCAGGCTCGGAGGCTCTGGCGTCGATCTTTTAAGAAAAGGAGTCACGATCACGTCAGATTTTGTGGGTATTTCAGTTTTCTCTTGGTACAACCCTAACCTCTGATTTTATTTTCTATCAGAAATGACCAGTTCACCATGTCCTAAGACAACACTGTGACATTCTGAGACAGCAATGGGAGATCCCACACAGCTTCAACAGGAGAAAGTGGGACTAGAGGAAAAGCTTGGGTCACACCGAGTCGAAGAGGCAGTGACCCATGAACACGTGTCCCATGAAGAGGAATTTTCAGGTGCTGGAATGAAACTTAGAGGAGCAGCCGATCTGCTCAGGTCACCCATCAAGGATATCTGATACTTGGGTTGTTTTAGTCACAGGGCGATGGTGATCTAAGAGCAGAGCTTGGGGAACTGTCCACACAGCTCCATGTTGTTCTTCTGTATGCATCCTCATGGTGTGGGGCCAAGTCCCCTGCCCAAGGCACTGCCCCATGGCTGACCCTTTCACGCTGCTCCTGTCGCTGCCACAAACATCCCCAACAACCTTTGGAGATCACCTACCGTGAGAGACCACAAGTCTGAATGGCAGCTCTGGGGGCTGAAGTTTCTTTGCAACTCTAAGAAAGGTGTTGCCAGGACAGTGACAGATCATGGCCCATCAAGTCCTCCCCCACGCAGGAGCGTGCAGGATGCTGAAAGAGTTTGGGAGGAATCCCAACCCACCCCCGCAGACCAGCCAGTCTCCACTCTATGTGTTAGCAACAACTGGCACCCAAGCGCTGAGGTTTCAGTAAAGGCATGGGCTTTTCAGGAACTGAGCTGACATCCCCCAACTTGTTTCACACAAGTTATAATTTCATAGAGAAGCTGCTAGTTAAATCTCAAATGCAGCAGCAAGTCTAGGACCACTGGGCAGAAGCACGTGTTTAGTCTGGCAATGGGAAAGGTACATCCTCTACTGCTGTCTTGTAGATAGAGTAAGTTTAGTTCCTTTATCAGCCACACACAGGGATAACAAGGGCTAATCCTACTATGTGACCATAAATAAGTAAATAAATATGATGCCCAGTTACAGGTACAGTTTTTCATAAAATTATGCTGCCAGTTGACTAAGTCATGGTCTGCTTCTCTATCAGATATCCAGCCAGTGATAAAAGATTGATTGACCTCTAGCACA
The DNA here is from genome assembly GCF_015220075.1 of Falco rusticolus. Taxonomy (NCBI): domain Eukaryota; kingdom Metazoa; phylum Chordata; class Aves; order Falconiformes; family Falconidae; genus Falco; species Falco rusticolus. Next base: position 65,837,446 of record NC_051193.1, on the reverse strand, counting down.
AAATAAACTGCACATTAACACTTTGCCCTGAAGATGTAGGAAACTAACGGAGAATAAATATTCTGCTCAGAGTTAATAAAATAAATATTGGGGGGGGGAAGTTTTAAAACTGAATATTAATTAATATCAACATAAATTGAACAGCTAACCAACAACAGTGAAAATCGGTCTTTTACAACGGCTTCTTTCACCTCTGGGTAAAACACAACTCTGAACTGTTGTGGTCTTTTTGATTAAACAATTAAATTCTCAGCCATGAGGAGAGAACCATTTTTCAACTTTTTAATTGTTTCTATACAAAGGCATACCCAGGTCTCTAACAGCAGTATAAATTCTGTGTATTTGCGATGACCTGTCTACAAACTATACATAAACCAGGGCTTATTTGCTAAAAGGGGTTCATCAATAATTTCAAATCAACAAATTTCAACAACATTACAATTAATTTGCCAGCAGAAAAATGGAGTGGCAAAATGAAATGAACAAAGCATCGAGTCCCCCCATTCCCTCTGCTCCAGCTGGAGTGGTGTGGCTTGAAGCTAATGGAGAGATCTTCAGGATCAAGTGGGAATGGCTCCCTGCTGGGGTCTGTGAATCAGGCCCCTCTCCTCTAGTCCCTGCCCTTCAGGCAGATTACAGCTTTTGCCATGGACAAACCATTTCAGCTTTTAATTCAGTCTCTCCTTGTGTAAAATGGGCCTAATAGTACTTACTTATCTACTTCACTAGGATACTTCAAGGATTAAAATTGATGCATCCCTGCTGAAGTAATGTGCTATAATTACCTTGTTAATGTGCCCTCTCTTGGATAGAAGGAAAATTGCTTAGTTGTGTGTCACAGGTCCCACACCGCCCACCGCCTCGGCCCCTAGGCAAGCTGAGGCAATTGGATGATGTTCCCTCAAGCTGGTTGCTCTTGTGAAGCTGAAGTGAAAAGAAAATGGCATCCCTGCAGCCAGGGCATGCAGCAAGCATGGTCTAGTTGACAAAGGAGACTCAAAGCCACTAATTATGTGATGAGTGCTCCTTTACAAAATAGTGGGAGCAAAGACTATTTTCTACCTGTATTTGGGTGACAAAAAAAACTACCCAAACCTGTTGAAATCCTCCTTTTCATTGAACTAGATGCTTCCCTGAGGAAAGCAGTCAAGCGATCGTTCCCTTTTTTAAATGCACCTGCAATATGCATGTCTCCACCACTTTTTCCCTTCTGTGTAACTCTTCCCACCTAAGTGTTCCTTTTTCCTCAGCTGCTCCAACTTCTAAAAATGAGAATAATGCTAAGAAATTTTGCAATTCTAAGGGAGAACATCTACAGTTTTCTCTATTTCTAAAACAAGTAGCCAGAAGAATCTTTATTACAGATCTACTCTGGCAAATGCAAGTCTATCTCTACCATACAGAGATGCGTGCAGCCCCATTCATTCCTGCAGGCAGAAGCAAGCCGGGACATCTCGTTCCTGCATCTCTCTTTGCACTGCATTGCATTACCTCACATCCAGCCAATCCAGCCTTCGCATGCCTCAACGCTCTCCTCTCGTCTAGCACATACCCGCCACCAGAGTAGCTGATTGCCATGGCAAACACGAGGGAGTTCAGGCAATTATATACGGCCAGCAGTTAGCATTTGTCGAAATGCAAATAAAAACAGCACAAGTCAAAAAGCGGTACGCAAGAGCTTGACACGAGTATCTTCTGACTCCAAAATTTAAAGAAACACATAGCAACATTCACACGCGGAATAGCAGAAACTTATTTCCTGATAAATTGGTTTTCCTGGTTTCACAGCCTAGTTACAATAATGAGGAATAAAGTGACTCTCCTGTCTCAGATGAAGCATTTCAGGGGAGCAGTTCTGAATGGCAATGCAAACCACAGTGCCAAAGCCTCTGATTCACTAGTCAAATGGGTACAAAGCCAAGACTGCAAGAACAAAACCCCACTCCTTTGGCCTTATTCGGATTGGAAATCTCAAATTTCCAGCTTCATTCATGAGAATCCTTCCTAATCATCCTTATTTCAGAGACCCACAAGTACTACAGAATCAGAATCATTTAGGTTGGAATAGACCTTTGAGAACATCAGGTCCAACCAACATTATTATCGTGCGAGTCTTAGAGGGCCTGCATTTCTTATAGATGTTATCTTACTTAAAGGAGTTTCTGCTCAAGGTACAATATTGCTGTTGTATTCCTTTAAAAAAATAAAAAAAGCCATTATAAATGTTCACGAAGCATTCAGCACTAACATAGCGATCCCTTAGTGATGATGACTCTACAGATTTGCAATGCTCATGTATTGTTTAAAGCACTGCAGGTGTCTAGGACTGGTTTTCCTGTTGTTTTTAAAGGTGGTAAGGAAACGCAAGCCATACTAATCAGATTAAAGATGCCAAACTGTGGCTCACTTGTTTAGAGTCACAGCTACACTGGGAACATGGGAGGCCCTGCGAATGAACTTTGCAAAGAGCAACTTTCTGCTGAAACCAGCTCCAAAATGGCCAGAGGAAAGCTCAGCTGATGGAACCGCTACGATCTCTATCCATCACAAAAACTATGCTTTAACAATGCCATCATATGGCACTGAGCTGCAACCCACTGCAGCATCCAGCTGCTTGCATGGCCATCTCAGCTGGCCTCAGCCTCGCACAAGCGGTCCGGTCTTGACAAGCAGCCCGTGCCACAGGAGAGGATGAGATTTCCAAGTAGTCACACACAGGATTATTTATTGCTCTGAAGATTTTATTCATAACCCCAAAAGTTAGAGCCGACGTTAAACTCTGAACTGATTCTTCTCAGTCTTCAAAAAAAAAGGATATGCAAATATACAGGATATTAGTAGAAATAACATGAATATCGAGTACCTTGTTGAATTCTAACAAGTTTTTCACAGTTAAGTCCTGCTGTGTAGTAAATCCCTCAGTCTAATTATCAATTCCCTGATATATAGATAGACATACCTATAATGCATATCTAATGTATCTATTCATCATCCAGTCCATAAAATGTTTATGTTTTTACCAGTTTGGGGGATCAAGTTTCAGAAAAAGCCGTAATTGGTCTACATCCTCTAAAGTCTGTTACGTTTTCATATACCTTTCTCTTGACTTCTTTCCACCCTTACAAACTGCTTACAAATGAGATATTTGCACATGCAAATTAGTTTACATAATTTCATGTAAACAGTTAGAGCAAAGCTTAAGCAATAAGGACTACAGCTTACTGTTCCCATGGACCAAAACAAGGATTAAACAGGACACTTACCTATGTTAGTGTTGAAGATCTAGTAACAAGATGATTCATGTTTTCAGTTATGACTGAGCCTGACCACAGGCACGCACAAAAGCTCATTTTGTACATGTCTGTAACATATCTGAGGGCCAAACACAGCCCCACCTTTCTGTGGAGCCTACCTGGGGAAGGGGTGGCTAAGGGAGGCCGGGAGGGGAATGGCAGAAGAAAGCAAGAAGGAAAAAAAATTGGTGGAAAGCTTTTGGCAGTTGTAGAGTGAACAGACCTATGGGACCCCTCAAAATCTTCACACAAGAACAAGATAATCTTTCTGCAAGGTTTGGGCAGCAAGCAGTGTGTCTACACCTACATCAGTTAAGGTTCATGCTGTACCAAACAGGCACCAGTGACCACAGAGGTATGTGTGTTACCTCCTCACACCACGGACCATCCTCAAGAAGGACAGCCCTTCAGGGGCGGGCATTTACGCAGCCACTTCCCACACACTCAAACTGCTCCTATTTCTTAGGTGACACAAAGACATCTACCATCAAGACTGCCAAATTTAAGTTTTGTGATTTAAACGTCATTGTGCACCAGGTCATTTAGCCTAACCTACAGGCCGATAGCTTCTCCCAGGAAAATGCAGTAGCAAAGCCACCCCAACCCTTAACACAACTCTGCTTTACAGAGGCTGGAAGAGGGCTGCACGTGCTCCTTCTGGCCAAGCAGTATTGCCTACTTAACATCCTCAAGCTGCCCATGGTCCCTGATAGCTCCTGCTGCCCAGTTCACCAGGCTTCACTGGTGCACCCCTCCAGGCTATGTGCTGCTTAGGGCTCTTGCTGGATAGAGCTGGGGGTCCATCACACCTCCGTTTGATAGCGCCAGCATATCACTGTCTGTGTTGTGACATATGGCTGTTCCCTGCCTCCGCTAGTAAATCTGGTACATTACAACATTCCCTGTGTGCCAAGTGTTTAGCAAACACACATGTTGGCAGCCAGAGTATTCCTGGAAAGGACATGTGTCTTGAAATGAAGCTGTGCCAACTGCTGCTCCGTGTCATAACACAGAAAGTGCCCTGATATCCGAGTTCAGCAGTGCCGGCGCTCAGAACGACTGCCATCCAAAAAGGAGAGCTGGAAAAGCACCATGGAAAACACAGTCGAATTAACACATACGTGGTTTTGAGTACATCTGCTTCAGAGGTACGTTCTGCTCTTTTCTCATTTGCCATAAGAGATTTCTGTCCACAGATACTTTGGAAATGTTTAGCCTAAGGTCAAAGGGATAACAAAGCAGGGGAAACCAGGCAAAGAAAGTCAAGTAATTTGTATAAGAATATTGAATTGCTGCCCAAAAGCCGAGAATGCCAGTATCAGATCTCCACATAGTTCAATGACCAGTATGGCACCTGTACATATATATATATTATATATAGCTACCCAAATACTTGCCACAGGCTTAAGCAACTGATGTCTGAGAGGTAACTTCTCCTTTAAAAACAAAAGTAGGGACAATAGAGATAAAATATTTATGAAATCCAGAAAAATTAATAACTGGGTATTTGGACCACAAAATGCAGTCAGATATTAACCTGATGCCTACTATAGAAACAAAATAATCCCAAATAAATCCAAATCTCATCGTTTGTGCATCTGATTTTGCTGGACTCCCTTGTTTCACAGATCTGTTTCTGGGACTGACCTGACAGTAGTTCTTATGCCCTCCTGTTAAGTTGACTCCCAGTATTTCCCAAGTATTCTGAGAAACATCTGTATTAAAATACCACAACTGCTAAAGATTTCATCATTTAGGTTTGTGTGGATTTCATCAATACACCACGCTGTGAGCATCTGGGAACTTAGGGCAACTGTGAGGGCAGAAATAACATCCTCAGGCCTGAAAAGGAGAATTCTCTGACACTGCTTATGAAAAAGGAGCATCTCCCTAATGACAAGCAGTACGGGATTATGGCACACATGACTATTTGCAATTCTACCCCATCAGAAGCAACAATGAAACACAAGCATCAGCTAAGACTTCACAGTTTTATAGCACAGGCTATTGATAATTTATGTTTATTTAAGGAAATGGAAAGAGGGAGAAGCAGCAGTTATGTTGGGTTTTTCTGCATGAGGCAGTGTGGCAGGAGTTAACGTGTAGGCTTTGAAGAAGTTTTTTGTAGAAGGGTAGAAGATACTTTCTTTCCTTACCTAAATTACATTATCCTCTCCAGACATTTGCAGAGTTGAATTAAGTAGCTTATAACAAGCTAAACACTGCAATAAACATGGATGCACACCTTCTGCCTGCCATTAGCCGAGTGACTGACAGCTACTGTTTCCTGCATTTCAGCACAGGCAGCTGCTGCCAAGTTTTAATTGGGGCATTTATTTTGAAAAGCTGGACAATAACATGACCAAGAAGCAAATATTCCAAAAACAGCAAGAGAAGGGGAGTTTCAAGGATGGTAGATAGGGTTTATCCAAACCATCTTCATCTCAGGTACATAACCACTTGCTCAACCTTCTCCCTCCAAAAAAGGCTGCCATGGTGTTTCTCTTTCCCAGCTGCCACAGGCAACAAACATCAGTCCATGCTGCCCATTCCTAAATCTGTTATGACTGCCGAGATTCTCTATTAATTACAACCCCTGGAAGTTTTTGCAAGAACTCTTAACCCAGCCTGCTATTCATTAGGAACTCAGAAATTTGTGCTGCCAAAGTTTGCGCAGTTTGCCAGAAGCCTGGATCTGATGCGTGTGCCTCCATCATACAATTACAATTGCATTTCAGATTGAAACATTCATGCAAAACCTACCAGAATTATGTTTTTCTAACAAAAGGAAGAAATTGCCTGATGGCTGAATTCACCACTAATACAAAAACCTCCTGCTGGCATCATCCTCGCTCAGTGTGTCTTAGGATACTGCGTATTTCACCACCTAAATTGCACCCTGCCCCTCCCTTTAAATAAAGACCATTAAACCTTACCAGAAAAATGCAGGTATTAATCATTTGTGCTTTCCCATTCTTTCCACTATCTATGCAAGTTGATTTCTCCTGGCATTTCGATTGCAAGAGAAAGATCCATAGTTTCAAATATTCCCCTAGAGCTAAAGGAACACTCAGAGCATGAAAATTCTTTTTAAAAAAATACCACCTTTTGGGGAGTAGAAAAGGAAATAAGCTACTTAATCTCACGCTACAAATTATGAGGAGTTAGCTAAAAATGAACGCATTTTTCCTCTGAAGGTCTCTGCCTTCCAACAGCCCTTTCCAACTGGAATATTGTATGTGCTTTAGAATATTCATTAATCTAGTTTCATAAAATTTACACTACCCATGGGCTATTGAAGGTCAGTAAAAGTATCCACATATGAAGCAAAAGGAATATAGCAAGACAGTAACTTGCTCAAAATCATAAGCAGACACTCTTTCACCATAGTCAGAAAAAAAAGCAAATCTTTCCATGTTCCAGAATGTGTCTTAACCACAACACTATCCTTTGATGTAGCTTGGTCCTTCACAGGAAAGATTAATCAAATAATATTGCATTTACTATATTAAATATCTTTCACTGCAGTGGAACTTCATTGCACATACATCTGTAGGTAGAGGCAAGTTATAAGTAATTAATGTGATTACCTACAATACGTATCAAGCCTGCAATAAATTACACATGCCAGTCGCATAATGCATCTGCTGGGATACTGAAATGCGATTTAGCAGATAAAACACACTGATTATTTAAAAGGGTTATGAAATTTGGAAGCTACATTAAATTATACATTGCGCCACTGTGTTTGGGGGGGTGTGCATACTCCTACAGTTTCTGCGTATGAATCAATCATATTGTCTGTTAAGACCCTACGTGTGCATAATCCAGAGCATGAGACTGTACAAGGAGTCAAAGCCCAATACAGCACAAAATAGCTGGGTTTTACCAGGTGCTCTGGGCTTGGTCCTAAAAGCAGGATAGATGTACTATGGGCATTTTCTAGGAAAAAATACACGATTCAGAAACGCATTATACACCAAATCTGCACCGCTTGACTGCGAACCAAAACAGCAGCTCAGTGTGTGTGTGCACACGTGCGTGTGTGCACGTTCATCTGAGTTCTCACCTCACCTTACCATCTGTTGCAGACGTACAACATCCCCTCTGGTGCATCAGGTGCTTGGACCTCACTGAGCTGCTTGGCTAGCTCTTCGTTGAGGAAGCAGTATGGCAATGACCACTCAGGAGAGAAGCAGCAAATAATACAAGAGAACTCTCTCTCCTCATGCTACCCATTCATGGTATTTCTGATCCATCCTACATTTCATAAGGCCAGGTGAAGGCTTCTTACACACAGTTCTGCCCATACTCTGCAGTCCTGACTTCCATCCCCGAGCTATTTTCTCTAATGCAAGGTCTGCGAGGAAAAGTCTGACAGGTTTTCTAATATATGCCAGCAACCTTTTCCCCCCCCACCCCCCTCACAAACAAGAGTTTTTTCTGGATACTCAGGTCTTCTGATAATAAAACATCTAACTCTCTGTGATACCGTATCTTTTATGCTGCTGGCTGAATAAATGAATATTGATCTAGTCCATTCACATTGTCAGTACAAAAGAACAAGAAAGCTTCCACCCTGAAGCAGCATTAAAAATCCTTCACACAGGACAAGAGTGCCATGCACATCCAGCGCGCAACACACACACATTGCTACCACGATCCCACTAACTGACTGAATGGTTTTCTTCAGATTATATTCAGTATCTGGTCACTCAAATTTAGAAGGCACCAGCAGAAACAGAAGGATAGTTAGGTACACAAAGGGGGGGAGTTATGAAACAGGAGAAATGAATTTTGTACAGAAAATCCTTGTTTTATCCAAAACAAAGCATAAGGTAGAGGCATGAGAAACAGGGAAGCGTTACATAGCATGTATCTGTCACACCTCCACATAGTAAGAGCAAAAAAAGTAGGATATTTTTATATGATGCATAATAACCTGTGCAACACACTACCGCAGAGCAACACCAAACCCCAGAGGCACAGCACTATGCAAAATAAATAAATAAAAGAATAATAAAATAAAATAATAAAAAAATAAAAAAAAGACCGGGCATTTAGGCAGATAATGGAAACCGCTGCAGCCACAGCATGTACTTACTAAATTGTGTTTAAGCACACTAGAAAATACACATAAACCCTCCAAAACACATGCAGAAATACTAGGTAAGAAAAGACGACTGTCAGTGGAGATGCGGTGGTTGGAGCGAGAACCTCCATCTTCAGCTCCCCTTTTCTACATCAACTGTAGCAGCATTACTAGTACACCAGTTTTGATAGCAGCCTGTCTGAGAAGTACCACATCTGATGGTCTTCACACCAAATTGAAAACAGACATTTTTCCTTCATGAACGTTACCTTTGCTACTAACATTTATTGTATATTCCTCCATATGACAAATGAGAATGTCAAGTCACAGCAGCACGCCTGTTTTGGCTGCCTGTTACCTCCATGCTTAAATGGAAAGCTCCCCTTTTTAATTACTATGCAAAGTGAGATCACTGAAAGATAATGACAAGTGGCACAGAAGTTATTTAGCTTTTCTGCTGCATTGGGAGGGTCTGCCAACTCTGAGGGGCCTGAACTACCACTAACCTTTTCCACACGAGTTCAGCTCTGCCATTCCCCACTCCAGAGCTCTCTCCCTTTTCCTGCAAGCACCTTGCCTGTATCTTTACACCTTTTCCTAAGACATCATTACTTGCTCAGAAGGAAAATGTCAACAAAAGTTACCTAATCATTTCCCAATGGACTAGCTCATCCTTAAAAAGGATCATAATCCCATAGGAATGATGGACTGGGATCTCCAGATTCTGTGTTATCCTCCCACCCTGATGGGGAGGGCGACTCTCACCGCTGCAGGACTTGGTGGAGCAGAGGATGATACACCATTTCTATTCCTAGTTCTGCAACTAATCATTCTACCTCCCCATGTGTAGACATGCTCAAACAGTTCCCTCTAAGCATAATTCCCAGCAGAAATCCTGAAGTCCCAATAATGTTTTCCTGCCTGATGACAGAATTTGTGTGCGCTTGATCAGCCAGCAGAGATCAGTGCAGAGAAAGAGCAGCTCCACTCAAAAGTACTGATTCATCAGTGCTCTATTTAGTTGAGTGATTTATTAATTTTTCAGGGTTTCCTTGGTTTGGTGGTGTTGGTTTTTGTTGGGGTTTTTTTTCCAGTTTTCTGTATCCCCTTCATAATTTGAAGAAACCATCCAAACCATCCACTCCTCTCTCCCTGGGTGGATCAAATCTCCATGAGCTTGGCACAGCAGTCATCTATGCCCACACAAAGGAGTGCCAGATAGTGCTATGGACCACACTTACCAAGTCCTGAACAAACACATCTCTTCAGTTTAATATTCCTAAGCATTCCTGAAAAGTAGTTTTCACATTCACTCAGTGGTGAATTATCTTGTGGAGTTACTAGATGGAGCTGGAGCACACAAAAGAGCAGTGGAAATTATGTGGATTTATGATAATACCTACACATACAGCCTGTCAGAAAACAGATTTTTTAAGTGTCAGAAAATGGCTTTTCAGCAGAAATTATAACATTGACCCATTCGTATTACTAATTGTTACCAGAGGAAGTCACTGGAAATCAGATCCTTAAAAAATTCAGCCTTAACAACAGACTCACGAAGCATATCTCTCACGATACATCAGTGTCTGCTGCAGGCTAGAGAGGCAGCGTGGACTGGGAGTTCCTGGCTACAGGGCATAGTGCATACGTACACAGTACATATGTACTATACGTATATATATGTACATAGCACACTGGCTGGCTGCCAGTCAGAGTGCTAAGGTAGGAAGCCATCGAACAGTTGCTGCTCTAGAGGCACTGTCATACCACATCTACACTGCAGTAGCTACATTATTAGTCAAAATATACTAGTTTTTGAAGGAATTAATTCAGATTTTCTATGAAAGGTTGTTTTAGTAGCTTTTTTGACAAAAACATATATTGGGTCAACAGTGAATATTTTTACATTTTTCCACTGTAAAATAAGTTTCTCTAAGATCTCAAATGCCATTAGCTCAAGTTCCTGAAAATCTTTCTACTTATGATGGTACTACTGCTTTGTCCCATATTAAACAGCTGTTCGGTCTGAGCTCCCGACATGCTGGAAGAGGCTGATGGTTCATTCTGGTCCAGAACCACCTCTGGGTTCTGTCTTGCTCTTTGGTTCATTTGTAGGTTTGTACTTGTACAGGGGGAAAGGTTAAACTGGTGAAAACAAAGAGCAATTTCCTTCAGGAGGTTCTAAGAGCACTGTTCCTCAGGACATTTAGAATGAATTGAACAAAGACAAGGAACAGAGGCAAAAAATTCTAAAACATTGTATCTGTTCAGTAATAGACCCAGCCTGCAGAACCTCATGCAAAACCAAGCTAACCTCTGGAGCGACACTCATATTTTGCTTTTCTACTTTATAACTTAGTCACACACTTTCTTCTATGTCCCTTTGGGTGAAACATTGCCCATAATTGTAGCAAAGAAACACAAGGTTCCGTGGGTCAGTTGTTCAACACTGAAAGACAGGAAGGGAAAAGGCCCCAAATTCACTTGAAACAAAAGCAGTTTAAAGAGTTAGGAAAGTCTTACTGAAAATTTAAGCTGGTGCAGGGCACTGGACGTTCCATTTCTGCTTCTGCTTTTACAAAAAGCTATGTGAAGGACTTTACTGAACAAACTTAAGCACAAACATTGCATGCCTTACCCAGTCCTGTACACTTTTTTGCACATAATCACAAATTCTGATCAATAAACTCACTGAGAGACAAGAAATATTATTTCTGAAGCTTGGAAAGGAAAAGTAGCTTCCCAACAATAATCCCAGAGGCCAGTGGCAGAGCCTGAACCATTCCCTACTTCTACCAAAACCCTGCCAAAGACAGAGCTTTGTATTTCTTCCCAGCAAGCAGTTGGGATTTTGGTTTGCTAATTAATGTTGCATCATTTGCTCTTGTAACACTGCAGTTGGTGCAGGTTAAGGCTACAGAGTTCAACAAATCAAACTGCACAGCATGTTGGCACTTCGTTGGAAATCTGCGGTACTATTTACTGCACCAGGATCTACCTGACCCGACAGACAGGGAACAACTAGCGTCCTTCGGGAAGATGAGAGGAAGACCACAAACAGCACCTTCTACTAGTACAAAGATTTGATGGGGCACATCTAGCGTCCTTCGGGAAGACAAGAGGAAGACCACAAACAACACCTTCTACCAGTACAAAGATTTTCATCAGGAAACCAGAAAATAAACTCATATGTAGATTTGAAAAGCTATGGAATAAAGTTAGCCACCTTCAGTGGAGTTTAGCGAGTACAGCTCTGTGTCAGGAGAGACAGCAGGTGTGAAGCGTAATTACTTTTTTTTTGCCCTCCAAACTCTGTTTGTGTTTTACAAACTAGGACTGACATGTGAACAAAGACTGGGGGGAGGAAAAAAAAAAAAAAAAAGCAAGCAGGCAGCAGCTATGCAAATAATGAGCAGTCCTGTTTTATCACCATTACTTGTTTGAAAACCCAGTCTACAACTACGTGGAAAATGCAGGGTCTGCCACACTATGAAGCGGACCTGAATTAACAAGAGCAATAGCTAAGATACTCTGCACAGCCAGTTTATTTATGTTTATTTACAGCTCACTTTTTTTTGCCAAAAATATACCTGCCCGAGGAAACAAAATTGTCTGTGTTATTCTGCACCCAAAGGCCTCATGGCATTTTATGAAAGCAAGCAGCACCATTAACTTCTTTTTTACAAAGGAGGGAACCTAAAGCGTAACGAGTCATCTCAGACCAGCAGTAGCAGAGTTTAGCTCTGCTGCTCTAGCCCTTGCCCATGCTGTGTTTCTCTAATCTCTCTCTCCCTTTTCCAAATATGAATAAAATTTATTTCTTCAAGGCTTCAGTGGGATTGAGCAAGAGACAAATGCAGTTTAAGCTAAAGATGGTGGGACATAAGATCTAGAGAAGCCAAACAGATTAGTCAGCCACCTAGCCACTAAACTCTACAGAGGTTTTTGGCAAAATACACAAAACAAGGGAAAACATGCTGTTGGTTAAACATAATACACCACATTCAGGATTCTTATGCAGGTGAAATAACCACAGGAGTCACCAATGCAGGATTTGCATTTCACTTCAATAGCTATTTAATATATCTCAGGAAATTCTAAAATAGTCTTTGTATAAATAGGAATTATTGTACTGGGAAATGCATATCATTGAGGCCTGCTTAAAAATTTAATGCAGCATTGAAGATGTTATCCACAGTATTTGACCAGAACAGTGAAAAGACATTGTAAGGGGCACAACATGCACCTGCTGTGTTTAGAGAGAGCACCACCACAGATCACACTGGCCTGCCCCGTTTCCTCCCTCCCTCGTTCCCTAATTTGGACCTAATTAGAAAGTTTGAGAGTTGCCAAAACAGCTCCCACACACTGAGTTGCTATTACCTTACAACAGTTTCTGTTCATCCCCTGTAGCTTGGCTTTAGCACGCTGCGAATCAAGAGCTCACTGCTTTCCTCCATGAGCCCAATCAGCAGTTCAGGGAGGCAAAGGAATTATCAGCTACCCAGGACTACGGTTGCCCAATCCCTCACATTCTGAGAACTTACTCTCAGTCATTTCTCGGTTTGCCAAGCTATGAAAACACAACTTGGCAGGTTCTATGGTTTTCTATGAGGCAATTCCAGGATTTTCACGCTTTGGAACAAGACTTGAATTTAGCAGATGTGCAGCACAGGTACCCAGGATGCATCTTGTAGGCCAAGTTCTTGTACTAGAAAAAACTTGTTGGTGAGTCTTACAAGTATAAAGCTATTAAAGCTCAGTAGCTGTGCTCTAGGATGGAATGCTCCCAGCTTTGCCCCTGGTAAAATTAGTTACTAAATATTTTCTTAGACCAGAGAGAAAAATTACGTGTTTCATATAGACTGTTGCCAAAAGTTAGTTCTTTCAGGTCTGACCACACATATCCGCCTCCCTCCTCTGCAGAGGATCTGGCAGTTATGAAGCTGCCACAATTAACCTTTGGATCTTGTTAAATGCAACATGAAGTCTCACCATAAATTTCAGGTCCAATACCTTAGGATGCTCATTCAGTACAGTGAGGACTGAAGCCAAATCCCTTCCCCAAATCATGCAAGACTTCGATGCTCTATATGAGAGTCATTACAATGCGATTTGTTTTTTCAAGGTGTGCAGCATATGTCTGTGTCTCACTACACCACCACAGGCAAACACGTCTACTTGTCTCTCACTTCTCAGAAAACATTTCCTGAATTTCTTCCTTTGCCATAAGGCTAAATGGGAACGGTTTTGAAATTTCAAACAAAATTAACAGAACAAGAATTCTGCTTCCTACCTACTTGTCTGCAGCATTTACCATGGATAATCTGAGGAAACAACTGAGGTATTTCCATAGCTAGATAACTAAAAATGACAGAGCCTAGGACAAAAATACCTGGCAAAAAATCTTGGGTTTTGTATGTTGTCCTCAGGAGTAAAAGTTAGGTGGGAAATATATGCATTAGAAAAGGGGTGGGGGAATTTAAGAATGATGCGGTAGTATCCTTCCTGGTACATACAGCAGCCCTGTGCTGTGGGTGGAATGCCCAGAGCTACACGTGTGTGATTTTTGGAATGTTTGCTGAAGTTCATAGACCAGGAAGAGAAATCACAAGTTGTGATTGATACGTGACAGAGGATTTCAAGTTGGTGACATACTTCCAGGCGTGCAAAGAGAGTGTCCAGGCTCCTAACAGGCCACCGGTAGCCCTTCCTCGCACACCAGCCCCTGTTCATCCTAGACCCGGCTTCTTCACCACAAGAAGCTGCTGCCCCCTTTCCAAGGCAGCCTGCAGTCGGAGGCATCAGGAGGTGGGACACACTGAAGTGCAGCCCTGCAGGGTCACAGAGACCTGCTCAGGCCACTTTGCCAGAGCTTCAGGGCCTTGTGTCACTGATGCTCACACTTCTGCTGCCTTCAGGCTCCCCCTGCCCTGAGCAGCACAGGCCGTTATAAGGTTTTTATTTATATATATATATATATATGTGTGTGTGTGTGTGTGTGTATAAAACAGACATGCCAATATAGTCAGCTCCCAAAACTCACTGTTGCCTTCCTGCATCTTCACACTCGGGCTCCTAGGTACCCAAAAATTCAGTAGCCCCATTTCTGCTTAACGCCATTTCGTTGGACCCTCATTTCAAAGAGAGGTCTATGTTACCGAATTAGAGAGCAGTTTAGTTGTATTTGTCCTGTCAACTTTGTCACCCAAGTAGCCTCTGTACAAGGCTGAAAACACACATTGGCATTTACACTGCCATGAAAAACACAAGGTATTGGAGTGCTTCAATAAAGATGTAACCTTAACAGCTTTCAAAACTGAACTAAAGCAGGGGAAAATAAAACCTCTTCATTAAAATCACTTAGCTGTCAGTGCTGGCCCCAGAATTCTTCTCTCTCCTATTATTTGTAAATTATTAATAATACAATTCTTATTAAGGGAGCAACTGCCATTCACTTGGTTTGAAAAAAATACAAGAAAGCGGGGAGTATTTTAAATGTTGCTGCAATGGTAAATATCACCTCTGGCATATTTGTCCTGGAAGAACAGAGCAGATTTGGAATACCTAACTGAAATGTGCTACAGGAGATAAGGCTGGCTGCAGAGACTGACATTTAAAAGCAGAAGACACCAAACAAGACATGAAATATCACTGTTGCTGCCTCAAAGCAGAAAGCCACTTTCACAGAACTGAAGATTTCTCTTCCTCACCCCTTCCCCCTCCCCAGCTCTGACAGACACAGCAAGCCCTTCCCTGATATCACCAGTAATTCCACCCCCACGAAAAGATTCAGGGTTGCTACAAATTCATGTAGTTGTTCCCTCCTCCAAATCATGCCGCCCTACATGAAGCAGCTTGTCCTCCCTCTCCCCATTCTCACTGTGCAAAAACTTGTTTCTTCCCTGCCGAGGCAACATGTCAAATTCCAGCACACAAGCTGCTGGAAAACCAGGCGCTCCCCCTGCCTAACACTGCATGGCAGCCTGTGCACCCTGATCTGCTTCTGCCCACTGGCCTCTGAGAAGAAGAGCTAGGAAGCTCATTCTTAACTGGAAGAGAACCAGGGATGGTGCCAGAACACCAGAGCTGAGAAAAAACCCTTGGCACACAAGTTAAATCATCAAGCATTTGGCTGCTCAGGCTTTTGCTGCCTTAGTCAGAAGGAGCAGCGGTGCCTTTGAGCCATCTGAGCTGGTGTTGTGAGCAAGCAGCAAGGGAAGTGAATCCAGATTCCATAAACGCACAGGTTACACCAACCGCACTTCATGCAAGGGCTTAATTAGAAAGTTACAGTTCATTAAAAGAGCACCAATTAGTTATTTCAACTACATTTTTTTTTTCTATGGCAGGATAGCAGGGCAAAAATTGGGATGCATATCAGAGCCAAGCACCTTGTGCTGCTGCTCAGTGAAAAACCCCACCATCACTGAAGGAACAGCCCTGGTTGAAAAACTGGTTTTGAAAAAGCTGTCAGAAAACATAGCGTGGAGTTTCTGGGCCATTAGGCTGTCCGTGCCAGCAGCTTGATCGCCAGTCTTGAGCAAAATGGAAAATCCTAACCCAAGAAAAGTGAGATATTTTTAGATGTAAGATTTAGATTTTTGGTTTCAGGTTATCAACCAGCATTGTATTTCATACAGCTGCAGTCAGTATCTCCTCACTTCCCTGAAACAGGGTGGGCCAAAGAAGAAGGCTCCTTTTGGTCAAAGAGATGATACACAGTGTGGAAAGGTCCGCTGGTTAACCAAAGAGACTCAGCAGACCTGTTTTCCTGAAGCTATTCCAGCCGCTCCCGAGCAAACTGGCACTGCTCAGCATGTACTGCCAACTGAGAAGGTTCTGCATTATGAATTATGAACATTCAACAGCTGTGCCTTTACATGGAACCAGTTTGGCAATCAGTTTGTGGCATATATTGCACCCTCCTTTAATGGCTTTCAGTTGCGGGATCAAAAGAAAAAAAAAATTTACATAGGTTTGTAAGTCTAATGGACCAGTTTCTCCCCCCTAGACAGTCACTGAGCTTAGGCTCCTTGGGGTAAGCTCTTGGCACCATTCTGTGCGCTAGGCAAAGCGCGAGGGCTGGAGCACATGATAGAGCCAACAGGAAATAGAGCAATACAAAAAAAGTGTAAAAACAGCAACCACAAATTTCATAAACATAAAATAAAATAGTGAGATTTCAGATCCCAACTCATTGCTATAACTTGGGGGGCAGGGGGGTGCAGAGCGCAACTGAAAACATACATAACAGAGGTAATAACCAAAGACCCCTGCCCCTACAAACTAACTGCTCCTCAATCAGTATTTACTCTGTGTTCTTTGAAGAAAAACAAACAAAACCAAATAAGAAACTTATAAATGCCCCATTTCACGCTTAGGACTTTAAAAGAGCATTTGCTGGAGTACATGTTGCTTTGTTTTCCAAAGTCTCAGAAAAGCAACCACTGATTTGTTCTGAAGAAGAGGTGCAACAACTGCACTGCGGGCTGAGTACATCACCAGTGCAGCCAGGAGAACATCTGTTCAGCTGATGGCTTACATGCACCAGCTGGAAGGATGGAACTGTCTATACTGCTGCTTACACTCAGCTTCTTTGACTTTACTGTCAGACCACAGGTCCATCTAGCCCAGCATTCCTGATCCTGCAGTGAGCCGTAAGTGAGTGATTAAGGAAGAGTGAGAACAGGGCAAACAAATGATAGTTCTATCCTCCCACTGTTTTCAACTCACGACTTGCTGTGCAGGGTGTCATTCCTTTGCATTTTGTAGCACACAACGTATTTCTCTTCCATTAAAACCCTGCACCCGATTCTGGAGCCATTTTGTCCCTAAAACACAATACACAGAACTAGTGAACTCTGTGGACCCTCAAACAGCGCTTCCAGGTGGAAAGTTTCATACACAACGTAACACAGAAAAGAAACGCTCAGAAGACTCATGGACTCTTGAATCACAGCGTTTCAAGGATGCATGACAGAAATATTGCTCACATGTTAGAAATAGTGTTCTTATAAAAATATCTCCCTTGCGGTGTACCCCTGTCTCATAATCAATAGCCTCACAAACTAAGGGAGGTTTGTCTTGAGAATTACTTAACTGTATCCCAAAAAGATAAGCAGGACAACTACGCGCAGATCACAGGCTACAATGCCAGGTATTGAAGGCATGCAATTCTTCTCACAAGTGATTACCCAGTCACTTAAAGATTTGTAATAGCAAACAAGTGTCCAATATTTTGTTTTCTTGTTCCTCAGCGACATGGGTCACGAGTCTCCATTAAAAGCTGCCACTTGAAGGAGGTGGCCAGCTTCCCAGTATGTAAGCCCAGCCCTGCCAGAATCACCATTCTTCTCCGCCGTCGTTCACTGAAGTACTCACTGAAGCACACAGCGGGCTATTTCCAAATCAGGGAGGGAGGATGAGGGGCAGGGAGTGCTCTACATGTTCCAGTACAATATCATAATATTTGAGATCCCTGTTAGAAGACACCTTGCCAACACCAGCTGCCCCTCAGTACCAGTTTCCGCCACCATAACCTGACACCACATGGAACACGCTGCGAGACAGGAAAATTTCTCTCCAGAGACATTCAGCTCAAGATCGAAATGCAGGAATGACACTGGTTACACAGGACAAAGAAAATGACTGCAGTGGCATCAGCCAAATCAGAAGAGAAGATACTCCTCAGATTACCTGAAGTCATTTGCCTTGGCCGGCTCACCTATAGGAGCAGAAGTACTAGGAAGAGTGTTAGCAGTCTTTCCCAGAGATCCAGGTGGTGTTACACAACTGGAAGACAAGGAAGAGATGAGACTGGGGTTCAGATACATTGGTAGATTGACAGAGTCCTAAGCTGACTCCAGAGTAGTCATTCATCAGGAACAAGGTACCGTAGCATAGCAGGGTATGCAGGAGCCCAGGAAAAGGTGAGGGCTGAGGAAAGAGCATATGAGCATATGCTTGAGCATGATGGCCTGCCTATGCTTTCCTGTATCTTAATATTACGAGCTCTTCATTTCTGCAAGTGCTGAACTCATCCCATTTGAATTCAAAAAGACTCTAGTCCAACAGTGAGATCTCACTGAAATTGCTGCTGAGGCTTTACCGAGGTGCAAGTTCATGTCCTCAGTGCCTAGTTCATGCTTTTGGGCATTCAAGTAAAATCACACTTTATTCTCTTTAATCTCTTCTATTCATCCCTTTCATTTGTTCCTCTATTTTAAATAAATAAAAAGCCCTCTTGCCAGTCACGTTCCCAGAAATTACCATTATTTTAGGAATGGCTTTGAAAATGCCCACAAGGCAGGTCCTTCCAGAGGAGCATGAAGACAATCCTACATTTTAGGTACCAGTTCGAAGCTGCAGCCCCTGCTTAATTCTGCATCCCCTAGGATGACTGTAAATTAGGGTGATCTCAGCAGATATTTCAGGCTCATGCTACAGTGAGGCTAGTGAGAGAAATATCCTCTAGTTTTAATCGATCTGCTAATCATGCAGGGAAACAGGGAAAGGGTGGGGAGCAAACACGCAGATGTGCACCGTGATGTGTGAAGTTGTCCACCTTATTTTTCAGTAGCTTCCAGCTCTTCCGCTTTTTTTTTGGAACTGCTTATAGATGTTGGCAGGGAGGGAAGGTAAAGGGAGGAAAAAAGGATTAATCACAGCTAAACACTTTTTTCCTCCCTCTTACTAACTGAAGTTGTCCCCAGCAAGACCGTTTAGATTGATGCGGCTCTAGAAATAGACTGGGCAATTAAAATGAACTCACCAGAGGACTTTGAAGAAAGCAGCCCTTCTGGAGAGGGAGCTTTCCCTCACCTCCAGACTTGCACCCCATTGAAGAAGTGAGCACCCCTGTGCATGAAGACAGCCTAAAATAGTAGGGGATCCATTACCCATGAATTCTCCCTGTTTCCACATATCTGTACTTTACTCCCTAATCATCCTTACAGAGACTTTCTCTTTCAGTATGTTTGACTAGTACCAGCCTTTTCATTCCCTTTACTTCATGGAATGCTGGGATTCTCCCAGCTGTGCAGAGTCATTTTGGGTCTACACAAAGCACACCCTAGCAAATTAACTGTAAGTGCATTCAGTGAATCGCTATGGGAGACCACTAATAGTGCAGCTGAGGAAGGAGGGCAACTAGGGAACTACCAGGCACCCCAGAAGCACTGAAGACCGATAATATCAGACAGAAGAAAACAGGGGAAGCCACAGGGGGACACTAAGAAACAATTTATAAGGTTGGTGGGTTTTTGTTGGGGTTTTTGTTGTTTGGGTTTTTTTTAATAATACGGGATAAGAATCAAAGCAAGTGTATTTCTGAGTGAATCAACCTCACCATTAAAATGTACAGGTTGTCCATCTCTCGCAGCCAGCAGCTTAAAAACAATAAGTAAACAGAGGTCAGCACCGCTATGAGGGTGTGCCACACCATAATTTGAGGGAATAAGTGGTAGGATTGGCTTTCCGTTCTCTCCTACTGAAAGGCTAAGAAGCATCAAGAAAGAATCAACAGATCTGAGACAGCCATGGCATTAAGTCTCTTCTGGCATGAGATGACCTTTCAGAAAAACATACTGGAAACACTGATAGTCACTGAACACAAATGCAATTACATGGTGCTGTCAGTCAGAACAAATAGGCGGCCATGCTGTACTGCGGCCACCGCAGCAGGTGAAGCAGAACAGAGCCAGCCCAGGAGGCTAGGCCTTAACCAGCAATTTCAGAGTTCCCACTGTCATCCACGCTTCACTTCCACTCCAGGTGACCCAGTGCAAGTTTTCTAATGTTCCAGGGATGTTCCTGTCCTCACCTTTAAGCTGGGTTTTTTATTGTAGGATATCTCTTCTTCTTTTTCTTTTTTTTTTTGCCCTGGGTTATGCCTATGGTTGCTTTTGCATACCAGCTAGCATGTTACTACGCTAAGGCCCAGGAACGCCTTAGCTCCTGACTGGGGATGAGGAGGATTTGTTTAAGGACAGAAATGGTGACAAAGCTTATGCCCAGTTTACACCTCCTTCTACCCTCTTTAATACACGGCCATCGCTGTGCTGCCTGTGACAGTTTGGCCTGGGCTTCAGTGCAAACCGAGGTACAGCCTGCCTTTTACCAAGAGACCGAGAGAGCAGCAGCAGGTCAAACAACGTGAGGACACCAGCCATCTGAGGTGCTTTCCTACATCTCCACCCACGTGGAGCTGCTAGGCAAACACCAGCTTACGCAGTCGTGACTGCCAAGCTCAGCAAGTTGTAAGTTGTTCACCCTCCTCCCTCGGCAGCCTCTTTACCAATATCCTTCTGTCCGTGGCAGGAAGATTTGTGACCAAAGCCCTGGCCACCCATTATGTACCATTCCCCCACACCTCACATTTCTTTGTGAAGTCTGTGGCCAGAGTCCTCCTGCCCTCGGCCTCTCTCCACCTCTCCTTTCTCACCTTTTTCATCTGTACTTTCATCTCAGTAGTGTCTGTCAGTGAGCCAAAGCTTGCTGAAGTTAGTGAACAGTTCAGATCAGTTCAACAGACACAGAGATTCTTTGAAGGAAGAGGCAATCACGCAACAAAGCACACCAACCGCCCCAGCCAAAGTATGACAGGTAGTTTGTACAGCCACGGCTTTCTTCTAAAGCTCAGGACTGGGTGCTAGGAAATATGCCTTCTACTGGTTTGGCTGAAGACACATATGATGACAAACAAGACATTTAAGCGTTCCCTATTTGCTTTTCTTGTCTAAAAAATACTAAAAAACTTAAAAAGCAATCAGCTACGGCTTTGCGACTTGGCTGTATCTAGAGGACAGCTAGAGGTCCGTGGAAGTTGTGAGCACAGAAGGCCAGTCCTTAGCCTTATTGCTGGAGACAACACAGTGATCCATGCATCAGCCAGCTCATCACCAGAGAACCCCTCACTAAGTCACTGAAGCTTTTGCAGTGCTCCAAACAGCTTCAGGTGGAAGAAAACTAATAACTCTACCGTGTGACATTGTAGGGTTTTCAATCCCATTTCCTACCAACAGATCTTTCTTAGGTCTATAAGGGTCTAATGAACACTGTGAAGCTGAGCTGTACTAGGAGAGCTACTAGCAGTGCAGGCAGCCAGACCGGACCAAATGGCTTCCAGTAATAAGCTTCCCAGCCATCAGGGGACAAGGTCTCCAGTAAAAGTTAGGAACATCAGAGAAACCCTAAGCTGAAGGTTCATGACTGTTCCTGGGTAACATCGTACAACAGAAACCAGAACTGCTAAGAAATGACAAGTTTCTTTGAAGCCTCTTCTGGAAGGCCAAGCAGCTCGTGCAGCAGTGTGAACATGCACGTCATCACTTCCCTCTGGGAAGGCAGTGCCACAGTTTGTTGTTTTGTTTCAGGTTTTGCTGACTTGACTGCCTGGAATAATAAACCAGATGGAAGCTCTAATTTTAAAGGACAAGTGCGGTGTGTGAAAGTGAAGAGTGGAGACAAAGCAGTGTGGCAGGGAAGTGAGATAACTCATGAGATGATGCTCAAAGGAGGACTCCAGGCTGAATGGGACAAAGACTTGCCAGAATCCTTGGTACAGGGCGGAGCAGAGCATGCAGTGAAGACAGGAAGGTATCCAAGCACAACACAAGGAATGGGGCAATGACATGAAGAAAAAAATCTCACTCCGAAAGGACAGTGTCTTTCAAAGTCGAGCATCTGCTAAACAGAAAGAACACCCTCACATCCATTCAAGCATCTACACCTGTCTTCAGGGCTGGGCACAGGCTCACTCATGAGGTAGCTATGGCTGGGTCTGCGTGCCCAGGGCCAGCACCCAGAGCAGGGCTCAGCAGGAAGGTGAGAAGGGATTTTTAGGGCCTCTTCTCTATAATTAGCATTACACGAGCAAGAAGAAACAGGTAGATCTATCTCTAAAACTTTTTCGTAATATTGGGAGTAGAAGTGATGACTAAACCCCCAGCATTTCCAATGAGCAATGCAGCCATAAAAACTCTTTGCAGTTCCATTCAGGAAGATCAGAGCACCTGCCAGTTAAGTCTAGGCAATTATTATATTTGTATTTTATAGAGAGGGTAGTATAAAGTAACACTACAGAGGAACAGGCATAGCACAAACATTTTTACCGTCTAGATGCCCAAACTCAGAAATCTGAACAATTTTCAAAGAGCATCAATAAACAAAGCTCCAGATGCTCCTACACTTTGAAAATGCAGCTATCGTCATGGCTGCCTGCTTACAGAATAGCAATGACAAAACCAGTCCTGCTAACCTCCTCTAACTCGCTTCTACTTCCTTTCCCAATATTAACAAACGGAGCGTCTACAGGACACTTAACTTCAAAGAAGCTGAGATAGTGCGTAGGGCTCATTTAGGCTATGTAGGAGGGAGAAAGAAGTTACTTTTCAATTAAATGATAAGACAAACGTTTCAAGGAATCGGCTCTTTTTTCCTTAAATTATAGCCCTAATTCAGTCATTACACATAATTATTAAATTTGCTCAAAATGATTAGATAGGCTTTACTTATAAAAAAGAAATAAATGGGGCTGCCGATGTTTGCACGTATCAGTATTTAAAATAAAGTCCAAAAGTTCTCCTTGGTGTCCAAGCCTGTTTGTGGGAGCATGTGCACACATACCCATTTCAGACAGTTACATTTTTCAACACACTAAATAGCTAATGGAAGATACCAGCTAAGTGCATGTAAGAGTTTGTGATGGGTACTACGGGCACTATTCACAAGGACTATGTTGGGCAACCTAGTATACATATTTGTGTTTAATTAAAATAAACAATCAAAAAAGAAAAACTAACCCAACCAACAAACAAGCAGAATTTAGAGCAATAGTTAGTTATTTTCAATAGGCAAGATCAGTAATGCTACAGGCAATGCAACAGCACTGCAAAATGCTCTGGACAGAACAGACTAAAGGGAAATTTCCAGAACTGAACAAAGCACTTTCCTATCAGTAAATATAGACAGTGAAAATATCTTCCATTATGAACTCTGCCACTAGGACATATGCGGGAGCATATATATTCCCCTGATTGGAATCTATTTGCTTCACTACCGCTAACAATTGTCACATTTGAAAGGTGCAATCTTAAGCATGTAGGAAATACTATTTCTTAATTATCAGGAAAAATAAAACTACTTAAAAATTCACCTTCTCCTCCTCTACCTCTATTCCACTCCTATATGATGCACTTCAATGTGAAATATGATGTACTTCCACCAGTTTTCTTACAAAAGAAATAAAAAGAACAGCTGAAGGAGGGTGCTTGCTGTGCAGAACAGTAAGCTTTCCAGGTCTTACAAGACCAACAGACACTTACATATTCACTAGTATACTTACCGTAAGCATTTATAACCAGATAGAAAGCTGCTCCTAGATACTCCTAAGGATCAAAAAGCAAACCTTAAATGTTGCAGAGCCCTCCTGTAAAGCAATGGTTATTCCTGCTTTCGGGGAGGCACAGAAGGCTGAAGTGACCGAAGCTGTTCCACGGGCTGGCAGCTGCATCGAGGACAGGCAGCGCAGGAGGACCAACAGCCACTGCGGCTGGAAGCAGGGCTCTTCGGCCACCAGGGGAGGTGACTGGCCTGGCATTTTGAATCCCCAACACCAACAGGCACCAAATTAAGCACCAAATTCATTCACCTACTGCAAAAACTGCAGAGGCTGCTGAACACTCAGGCAGTGACAATCCTTGTTTATTCAGCAAAGGCCACTTAACTGGAAGGGGTGACACACCAAGGGCTCACCACAATTAATTGGCACATTAATTGACAAACCATTGCCTCTGGCTTGCTTGACACCAGATGCTGAGGGTCCTTGCGGACTCTTTGGCTGCCTGCTAGCCATCGACACAATATCCCGCTGCAGCTTTCAGGCTGTCCTGGGAGACAAGACAAGCACTTTTGCAGAAGGATTCACCAGAGAACCTGCTTGTGTAACTTCGCTGTTTCAGCCCGTCTGTCATCAAATATCAGGTCTAACCCAGGACTTCTGCAGAGGGAAAGCAGCAGGCTCCATTTGGAGCTCTGGGAAGGCAAAATGGAGGCTTTACAGCAGCTAGGGACCGAGGGAGAATATTAAACACTTCATGCCTTATCCAGCATCTTTTCAAATTAGCCTGACTGCCTTATTTGCTCTATTCAGACAGAACAAAGAGCTGAAATGTTACAAAGCATCTGCAGCAGTCCAGCCCAACTGGCACCCTCCCCCTCCTGCCAAGCTAGGCCACTGCTCTGTAATACTCATGCAGAAGGCAAACGCAGGCAGAATGGCATATGAGCACCCCTCTGCTAATCTTCTACTACATGGTGCTGGTAACATCCCTCGCTGCATGCCAATTTCCAGCAGAATCACTCCCACCATAACAGCTTTCTGTGGCTAGAATCCTTTTTAAGTAAGGCTTTCAACTGATAAAATAAGGCTTCCCTTTTTCATCAAGAAACCTATAAAGAATATCTCACCAGATAAACCACCTGCAATTAATTATAAGGCACACAAGCAGCCTCATTTTCAAATTAAAATGGAAACAAATGTGTTAAATGCACAGGGGTGGTTTGACTCAATTCAAGGAGAAGTCAGTAAAAATCTACAGCTCATGATATACAGAGCAGGCCAGAGGCTGGAATGATCTCATAGACCTTAAATTAATAATTTCATAAAACACTTTCTCTTCAACACTTCACCCCTCCAACCTGCATCCACACTTCCTTACCCCATCCAGTCAACTGATGCCTGTGCCCAAATCAAACCATGGGAACTACTGACACAGAACAAACAGCTCGCCCTGCCCTGCCCATCACTGCGCATGTTCCTCCCAGCCCCAGCTGGTTCGACAAAACGCAAGCACTGGGAATGACAGGTACCCAGTATAAAGTGAAGCTAGGGTTTTCCACAGAGCAGCCATAAGAACTTCCTTGCAAACAGGGCAGGGAAGCGTAACGAGTTCAGAGCAAGCACGAGCCATTGCAGCTTATCTGACACCCTGATCGCTCCAGAAGTCCCCTGCAGAGCGGTGAGGCTTGCAGCACAGTCCCTTCCCTCAGGATGTTTTCCAATAAGAAAGGAGAAACAGAAGGAAGCGCACACGGTGCAAAGGCCCGAGCATGAAAGGAAGGAGAGAGTCCTTTAGAATACCAAACTGAATTTGGGAAGGTAGTGGTAATTTTCAAATCAGAGCAGCCTTTCCGCCACCTAATATATATAACTTTAAAAAGCTTGCTGTTAGCCTCTGCTATCTGTTTGACACCAAACAGCGAGGAAAAAACTGGCATCTGTGATTATGAAAGGATGTGCCCCCCCAGTTCTGGTTCACCCCAGATGCAAAGAAACCCCTTAAAGAAAAGCCTGCTGGTAAGCTCAGCAAAAGACACACAGGGTAAGCCAAGGTGTGACTATTCTGGCGTGTTTCTCCATTACCCATGCCACTGCTCCTTCACCACGCCAACCCCCCCCAAACTCCCCTCTCCTTCCGGCCCACCACCTTCCCTGCACTTCTTTGGAAACTCTTTATTCTTTGTTTTTAACTTCCTTGAATTAAATATTCCCTGCTCCTGCTGGAAGAAGAAGAGCAGGAAGGACTATGAAGGTCTGCCTAGTTTAGGAAAGCTAGTGTTGAGTTAGACACCATCCAGTGGCTGTGGAAGGCAGAGCTGCTCGTTACCCATCTTAACAGCACCACGTATTACTGCCTGCACTGGAACAGCCTCAAGACCTCTACAGTCTATCAACCCTTTGCCTTAAGACTTGCCACATGCTTTCTGTAACTGCAGTAAATTAAGAATTTAACATCTTTTACTGATCTGTTCACAGCTTTTGTTCAGTCACCTTAAAAACAGCTGCTGCATAAAGGTTGCCACGGTTTAATTGCAAGTAAAGCATTTTCCTCTCCATTAGAGTCTTCCTCTTAAAAAATGTGAATAAATATCTAACATGAAGCAACCCTGGAAAGGTACACATTTTGAAAGATGAGTTTCAGTGGCTGCTGTTAGCTGATGCCTTCAGAAAGACTTACTCTTTCAAAACATGGTTCATGAAGGAACTGTGGCAAGACATCTTCTGATGAAGACTCTTCAAGCCCACCAGACACCAATGTCTCCACTTTCTGGGCTTGCAGTAACAGTTGCCTGTCTTCTCAGAGGAATAAGCTGAGAGCTACATTCACTTAGTGAACGTTTTTGAGCAGTTATTCATATGAAATGAATACCTCAATTTCAGAAATAGATGGAGAAATGACCATATGACCTCAATGATGTTTTAAAAAAATACAGGCTTTGATAGTTTCACATCATGAAGTACATGCTAAGGACGACTCAGTTTCATTTCAAGTTAATCTAAGGTATATGAGAATCCTTTACAGAGAATTGCAGTTTGAAATAATATCCAGCTCCCTAAGCTTACATTAATTCTCATTAAATCTGATAGAATATAAAGTAGTAAACCGTTGTTGTTGTTAAACTATAAAATTTTGCATCTGTAAGACTGCTCTGTCATCTTAATAGACAGAATAACATCCAGAAAAAATAACATTCTCATCCTTTCTTGTTTGTAGTCCCTTAAGTCTACTGCTAACATGTCTGAAGTTCTTCTAGGCTTTTCCTCACCTTATTGTGAGGCAAGGGAGAGTGATCAACTACAGCAGAATGTATATGCAAAAAAAATCTTTTAAGTTTTGAATCCTGTGTTATTCACATCAACTTATGCCCTCAGCAGTAAGACAGCACTCAGTTCCCACTGATCTGACCTGCAGTTCCTCCCCATTCATGATAGGTAGCTCTTCATTGTTTGAATAAAAGACCTAATAAAACTGATTTATCCTTTACTGCCTTCTGTTTGGTTAGTTATGGTCCCATTAGGTTTGTTACAAGAAATACCTTAAGCTGCTTCCCTAATTCAAACACGCACAAGGCTGTCAAAAGAGACTGTGTCATCAAACCTATCGATATATTAGTTACAGCGATGAGTCTCAGCAGCTTTTGCAAGAACCGAATGGCATAGCAGGTCATCAAGACTAGTTCAGACTTCTCACAGGTCTCCCTATATTATCACTAGATGTAGAGCTATAAATCACTCTGAGCAGTCTCTGCTTTTCAAAGCTGTAAGAAAGATAAGCAAGAGTGACTGAGTTCACAAGGCAGAAACAAATAGCCCTTCTTCAGCTCCTCAGCCTTCCTACGTACTGTCACACCAGAGTACCCAGCCCAAAGACCAGCACTCTGAGCTGAACTCTCCCTCTTCAAGTCTTCGGCACAGTCAACCGCCAAGCTTCCACCACTGCCACACGCACAACACACAGAGCAGCTCTGCAATGAAGAGTTAATTCCCTTGCATCAGCCAAAAACCGAAGGACACCCTCAGGCTGCTCTCTGGAGATCCAAGTGCACTCCTGGGACCAGTGCTTCAGCTCCCATGCCTGGCTTCCACAAAACAGCCTCTGTTCATGGGTTTCTCCTGCTCCTGACACAGTTATACCACATGCCAGTGGCAACCAAGACTAACAACTTACAGATAACATTCATGTTTTGTCTCCGATTTTTGCCCCTTGTGAAGAGACCTTCAGACAGCAACACCACGTGGGGCTGTGTGAAAAACATTTCTTCAACAACAGTGTCCTTTCCTCTCCTCAGCAAAATGCCACAGGCTTTTAAAAGAGCAAGTACAAAGGAGCAGAGAATAGGATCTGCTGATATCGAGTCCCCCTGACCCCACTGTGCTGAGGACGCAGGCCAACACGTGATCTCCTCCCTCCAACACTTGGCTGGAGGCTGGGAGAGTGCTGGACAGAAAGTATACTAGAAAGCATCTCATACCCTGCCTTGTTGTCATACTCTCCCACAAACATCCACTTTTGAATGCTGTTGGAGATCGGATACTTGCTCTGAGCCAGTATGGCCACTTACATTCATCTCATGATTGGCAGTTGCCATCAGCTTCTCTCCTCTTTTAGGAAAGCCTTGACGCAATTCCTCACCCGAAGCAGCAGGCACAAATGGGAGCACTGCAACTCTCCTTGTTCAGACCTGGGCCACTGAAATGACCGAAACATTAATCCTGGTCGTTACAGTAAACTGTAACAGGAACATTATGACACCAGCTCTGTAAGAGCGTGAGGCTGAAAACAGACTGTGACTTCAGTATTGCAAGAAAATCCAGCAAGTGTTTGGGAACTCTGTGAGCATCTTCAGTTCCAATCAGCTCAGTGTGGGGCACTGTACCATTTGTCATGTTGAAGGAAACACAACGCTCCTGTAAACTGGGCAGGCAGCGCTTCCTCATTCCCTTAGCCTTCAAAGCAGCAGAGGTATTTGCTCTCCAGCTCTCTGCTTCCTATCTCCATTAAATAGCATTTTAAGCTGGGTGGTCCATTCTCATTAAGCTGCATAAATACTCAGTCCGGCCAACCACTGCTTTTCACTGTACCAGCCGGTCACAAAAACTGATGTACAAAAGCAAACCAAAAGAAATTCTTTCCTGTCTGTGCAGGAATTTAAGCTTATGGATAACACACAAATGCACGAAATAACACCTCTATAAGTCTCCTGTCATAAGCATATATATCTGTGTGCTGACAAACACATTCTTCCACAAACAGCTGAACGTTCACGCAAACTTATCATGAAATCACCCATCCGCACATTGACAGGTTTACTCGCACATTTGCACAAACCTTCACATTCACATAGCATCACAAACCCCAACTCACAAATTTACACAAGCAGTGATGTAGACATTCCCTCAAACACTAATTCTGCCACTTCTCTTCTTCCTCAACCGAACAGGCACAGGCACAGTTACAGGCACATACAATTCCCATATGCATCCCTAAATATCCTTCTGAGCTACAGCCACTGCGCAAATTTCAGCCACTCTGTGTATGTCCTGAAATGAACTAGCAGGCTATGCCAAATCCTGAGAAAGCAATGAGCACAGCTGTTAAAAAGATATTCAAATACATGTATTCTCTCATAATCATAGTCACTCTTATTTAAATCAGAAAAGACAGAAATTTGCAGAAGAACCAAAGCTAAGTAGGAACCTTGTTAAAACAGTGATGACAACAGACTGGCTTGCAGGAGAGCTCTTGGGTTGGAAGGAGTAAGTAAGAAGGTTGCTCAGGATTCAGCTTTAGAGCACATCTCACTTAATACTCACATTAATCTGACGAGGCACAGGAGAGGAATATGCTAAACAAAGTTACTGACATTCAGGTAGGAGTTACTGTTAATACAAAGGAGGACCAGAATATCATAAGGATGGGCTGGATCATCTTCAGGACTTCAATAACAGACATGGCATGCCGTGCAACCCCATGCTACTTTTTGACAATGAAACGTCATATCCATATACCTTCTAGATACCGTCAGCAGCGACAACAGGTCTCCGGACAAGCCTGGCAGGCTGCATCTGCTCCACAGCCACCGTCCCCCAGACCCTAAAGTGCTCCCTGGCCATCAGCAAAAATGCCTACCACTGGAGTATGTCCAGGCTTTCTAAGATGCTGAAATTGGCAGTTTCTGTGGCAACTTCACCCCAAAACCTGTACCATCATCATGCCTTCATAACCAATACCACTAAGTATGCTGAAGAAATAAAGGCCAAGCAAGTTTCCTATTACAGGTTCCCCAGAAGTCACATCAATGTACCACAGTGAAGCTAGGTGGTTTATCTTCCCCATGTTTTATAAAAGCTTCTGACAGCAGACATGGTAATCAAGAACACCCTAACAAAGGCTTTATTTCTTTTGCCATTCAGACAGAATTTGTGCTTTTTCTGCAAGCTCCTTGCTGGTGTCCATCTCGGAGAAGAAAATGCTCTCAAGGCTCCTCTGACAAGGTGGCCATGAGCAGCAGGCCCTTTATCTCCCCCTGCCCCAAGGGGATGGTACCAGTCTCAACCTCCAAACCACTGGAGGAATGCAGCTGCCAAAAAGCTGTGTTACATTAAGGACAGAGAAGCCCAGGATAAAGCCCAGGATAGCTTTTCAGTTATGATGGCTGGCCCCCAAACCCTGACATGTCCCAAGTCCATCACTTCATTTCCATGCTGTTCCTGCAGAACAGGGATGCTGGAGCCCACGGCCGTGGACCAGGTGGTAGGGTGTCACTCGCAGAGCAGGCCAAGTGATGGAGGCCTGCTGGGCAAACTACAGGGCCTGATAACACACAGGGACAGAAGGACCATGGGTGAGGCTAGGGAACCCATGGAGGTCCACAACGTCCATATTTCAGGAGCCGGGTACAGCATAGTATCAAGGAGACAACCCAGCATCAAGGGCACTGCACAAGAAATAGTTATCTGTGCCTACACACCACTGAACTCTCAAACGCTCCAGTCCCAAGAGCAGGTAGCATAAGCTACTGTCACCATATTACACCTGGGGAAACCAAGGGAATGGTTCAATAAATGATCACCTACAGCAACAGGGAAAAAAAAAAAAAAAAAAAAAGGCACCAGGACAGAAACAGCCTCTTTTCTTGCTCTAACCACCCACATCGGTGCTTTAGCCAGAAACCTCTCTTCAACAGGTGATTTGTCAAACAGCACCTCCCAATAATTTCTCTGGCCTGCAGTTATTTTTGCCCACATTAGACCTCCTGATTAGCACGTCCTTTGTTTCTGAGCATCCTTCTTCTGGCCTGTGTGTCAGGTGGGCCTCCTATCATACTTCTGCGTGCCACCCCCAGGCAAAGGCACCCCTGCTTCTCTAAGCAGCTCCATGCAGCGCTCTGCTCATCCTCCACGCAGTCCTGCACCAAGCTGATTTTCACCAGCATCAGGGTTCAAAGAGAGCAAAATGGAAACAGTCATCCCTGGAACCACAGAGACAATCCTCGTTTCATATCATGACAGAGGGCCTGAAGAAAAATAATTTGAAGAAGAGAGTAGACAGGAAGGCAAGAAGCAATGGTTCCTCCATTTGATTACATTTTGGAGGCAAGATTTTATTTCTTTTTAATTCCCCTCATTCTCAAAGATATAGAAGAGCAAAAAGAATAATTTGGAGCAGGGAGCTCTTTGAAAACCAAAGGAACTGAAAAAAATTAAAATCAGTTCAATATTTATACAGTGCAGCTCTAATTAAATTAACAGGCCTGCAGATGTGCCGAGGAGATCAGCAACTTACTTTTTTCCCCTGAACCCTTTAATTTTTTCTTATCACTGCAAAATTTGTAGCTTATTACAGACACAATTGCAGCTTTATTTAAAAAGAAAAAGGAAAATCAGAAAGAAACAAAATAAACAGAAACAATAATACTTTGCAAGAAAAGGAAGTAAAATAAGAGTGCAACCATCCTTCCCAGAGTGGGTCTCATCAGGTAAATATTTGAGAGCAACATAAAAAAAAAAAAAAAAAAAAGCCCTCAAGTTCCTACTCCTTCTGGGAGCGAATGAAACCCAGTAGTATTGTGCAATCTCTAATAAACTAGGGAATTCCTACAATTATAGTCAATATCTGCAACCAAATCTCTCTTTCAACCATCCCCTCAAACAGTCAGTGCTATCCCAAGTGGGCGTGACAGATCTGGACAACCCAGCGCTGCAAACCCTCCCTCTCCAGCTCTCCGCCGGCAGTAACCCTCCCGCAGATGTCCAGGAAGAACTGACTGTCAAAGGGCGGATCTGCTGCATTCAGACATTATTAGATTCCTCACTGTGGGGAGAAAACCAGGTTCCCAAGTCCTGCCCAGTGAGCATCCTAATCACTAAACTGTAGAGCCACATTTATGGTTGTATGCTTGCTTGCTCTCACTCTACTCCCAAACATCATGAATATTTAATTACTTCAAGCAGAGAAGAGAGTCTTCAGTAACAGGCAGAAAGAGTTATACCTTCTATTGCAAAATTATCTGCTGGATACAGCGGACTGAGAAATGCTACATCACCAGTGGCTCCCACAAGCAGGACATGTGCTGCTGCCACCGTGATGCCAGACAGAACGGGAGGCTCCCATCGTCTCCGTGTGCAGCCTGGTACTGTGCTCTTGAGAACAGCCATTAGCCTAAGCGCCAAGCTCACAGATCCCAAAAGGCACAAGCTAAACACTGGTGCTGAGCAGCTCTGTCAAGAGAAGTAACTCTACACAGAGCTTTAGGCACTTCAGGAAATAGAAAACAGCAGCCCAATGACCTCCAGCATCAGGCGGGGGGGGGGGGGGGGGGGGGGGGCGGGGATACTTGCAAGGTCTATGGAGAATTTGAGCACCTGAGAGGCAGTTGGATGGCACCAGGTCACACCATTTTCTTTTGTGATAAACATCAGCAAATAAGACTTTGAGCTATATCCAAGGTCCCAAATCATTTTGTAAGACTGCATAGGAATCACTGGATGTATCTCCAAACACAAGGATTAGTGTAAATTTTTGTACCCAAGATTCTAGACGCCCCTTAACATAAAGCAAAAACACATACAACTTGTGGCAGCGCCCAAGTTCTCCAGAGCACAACGCATTACAGCTTCCTGGGTCTCGCTTGCTCTCACTCTGGGGCTGCAAAAGGAACAGAAGTTGTCCCTGGATAGAGCACTACGGGGAATTCCCGGAACAGCACTTTGTGTAAGGCTAACCTTGCAACAGGGAGTCTCTCTCCTTACCACCGGCTGAGATGATACGAAATGATGTGCTCACATTCGTATAGACAGTTACAGGTGAAACCAGAAATACAGCTAATACCTTCCAACTCCGATTCTGGCCATCGGAGACAATCTCTTCTTGCATCTTCCCTACTGCCTTTTTCTGGCCCAAAATGCCTATGTGCATCTTGAGTGCAAAAAATATCTGAACTACCTACTTGCCATAGATACTGATGTGCCACAAGTAACATCTTAGTTTTCTTAACTCCTACAGTTTAAATTCAAGAAGGTACAAAACTACCTTGCAGGGAGAAGGAGAGAAACAAGAATGCCTTGCAAATTTTTTTACTTACAATACCGTTACCTCAGATCTTCCCCTTCTAACTCCAGCTCTACAGCTTGCAGCTATTTCCATAGCGTTAGCAAATAACGCATCCACCACATCAGTTCTCAAAAGGTCACCTGGATCACACCACAGGCCTCTGTGCTGTACAAAAGGGTAGAAAAGGAATTTTCCTATACCATCACCCTCAGAAAAGAATCCAGGTGCGTGAAGGATACAAAAGAAAGACTTCAAGCACAAGTAATAAAGAATATCGGAGGAATAAGATTCAGGGACAAGAAGAAAGTTCAGCACTCTTACGCTCTCTGTGTGTCTTAAGAAACAAAAATAGCCTTTTGAGCAGCTCCAAACTAAACTAGCTGCTCTCAGATCCCCCCACTGTATAACTATCACTTGTTACCAAAGCCTCCTTACACTGTCTGTCAGACCTGAAAGGCCCAGAGGATCATGCACTGCCAGGAGAAATACCAAACAGCACAACCATAATAAAAAAAGAGAGGGGAAAAAAAAATATGAAGGGATCTGAGAGAAAAAGAAACGGGGAAAAACCCTCAAGCATAATTCGAAGGAAGCAGAGGCCAAGGGTAGAAAGCTAAGCAGGAAAGGGAGAATTTAAAAACAGAAACGACTGGAGACAGAGTGGATTCCTGGATCTCATTCCTTTACCGGGGCGGGGGAGGGTGGGGGGGGAAGCTGCTTTCTGCCTTGCTCATAAAGGCTCCCAGCCCATCTTTTTGCTGATCTCTCCCTTTTTGCTTCAACTGTTTCTTTTCACCAAAGATCTTGATCTCTTTCTTGTCATCATTGTGGACTTTTTTTCCCTTTCTCGCTCAGAGCAGCTGTCCCGTTTACTCCGGTCTCATGAACCGCTGTGCTGTGGGTGCGTGTGATTAATTATACCGTTAGCCTTCATTAAGTCAGTGGATTGGCACTCCGGCAGAGAGGCAGCAGGACCAGAAGGAGAAGCTATTGACAGCCAGCAGGATCTGTGTCCCGCAGTCTGTGTGTATGTTCAGTATGTGAGGCTTTTATCCTCAAAAATAGCAAGACCCGCATGGGTTTTGTATTCTTTGACAAACCACAAAGCTTCTGCCTCACTGCATGCAAGGCTCAGTTGAACAAAAACACCACACTGACCAAAACATAAACACAAGGTCCTGGAGCATCTTACTACCCCAGCTAGCTCGCTGCTGTCGCATACCCTGTCTTGTGCAGCGGAGACAGACAAAGATCAGCGCACTGACAATGCCTTTGGTCCTCATACAGCTCTAAAGAGTTAAACCGTTCCCAGAAGGTGCTGACTGCTTTCCTCCAGGATCACCAACTGTCCAGTAAAGCATATAGTTGAAATGCTTCTGCTCCATACTTCACAGAAAGAATCTGTTTGGTCTTCGAATAGCCTGGGGAAGCAGGCTTTATGGGAGGCATAAGAGACTCCATTTTGTTTGTTGCATGGAATTAGCCTCTCCCATGCAAAAGCACAGGATGTGTTCTCTGATGCTCAAAGATCAGAGAGAACACTCTGTTTCTATTCAAATCACACATATTCATCTCAGCTGTTTCTACACAGCCTGAACTTACCCCGTAATTGAGACAGAGTTGTAAACATCTTACAGGATATGATAATTACAGGCTCAAATCCCCAGGAGTCTGCTAAAAACTCTTTACTCTGCACAACTGGGAGGCATGCAGTTCCTAAAAGTTATGACGTGTCCCTGTTCTCTTCGGAGGGGTTCACTACAGATGCTGTTGGAGTTTCCCCTCAAAAGCTCTCCAGCTCAAAACACAGAAGTTCAGTTTTTCCATGATGATATTTTGTTTTACTAGACATTGATGATCCTCTCTGCAAGCAAATTTGAATTTGGGAAATAGAGTAGTTCAACCACTCTATTTATATCATGTGCTTTAATAAACAGAGAAGCCTAAAACAAACCGATTATCTCCAAAGATGTTATTTTAGTTTTAGTCACCACTGAAAAAAAATCAAAACCCAAATGATCCATCACACTCAGCTCATTCTTCACTGTTTCAAATCTCCAACATTTGGTTTACCACATAGATTTTGTATATACTGCAGAAACTACTAGGAGTGCAACAGCTCCCACTGCCTGAGCTGCACTAAAGCCAGATGACTCGAGGTAATAGCCAAGGCATGTCTTAAATGACTTCAGACTAGACTCAAGGACCCCAGAATAAGCAGAATCCACTGTCCCCATTTGGGCAAGAGGATACCAGACAGCTCTCTAGGGAAGGGGGAAAAGTGACTCCAACATGGGAAGCTTCGACAGATTGTTTGAGAGACAGAGAGATCAGATAAAAGTCCGATAGAGCAGATGCTGTAAGAGGATTAGAGCAAGCAGATTAGAAGCCTTAAGAATGCAAAGATCATCAGAGTCACGATTCCTGTTTAAACATAATCGGGAACAAGTATCCCAACTCCTCCTCCCCACTGCCAATACTCCACGTCCTTATTTCCTCTCTCCCTCCTCTTCTCTTTCTTAGTATTTCTCTGTCAGCCATTTTATGTTCCCAAGAGGTGATTATTATCATGTGATGGACCTGCATGAAGCTAAACAGGGGAAGTTTTTAGAATGTGGCGGTGTTCTTTTAGGCTAGAAGAAGCAAGAGGACTATGGAGCTGAAAGGGACATACCGAAAACCTCAGGTCCTGACAGAAGCTGCACTCAGGTGGGCAACAAACAAGAATGCCACAGGCCAGCAAGAATGCAGGTCCCAACTGGATGAGGCTACTGCCAAGAACAGAAACATAAATGTTTTTCCAAACATGCTACTGTCCAAAAACCTGCTGTTCCCCTGACAGCTTCACCTGTTTGTTACTCTCCCTTCATCAGGTCATGTAGAGATGGCTGAAGACCCCACTAGCATTCACTCAAGAACTCTCATCAGGTTAAACAATACTCTTCTTCACTCCCCTACCTCGAATCTGTCCAGTTTGGGCTGTGCTGTCCTTATATACTAAAAGCATTTATCCACAGGACTTCTCTGATAGTCTTCTAAGTGGGTTTACAGCTGGAAGTGTTGGAAAAGGATCGCTATATACTGAGCACCAGCACTGGGAAGCTATGGAATGTATCCACGAAGTATGTATGTCTGGCATTTGCTTAACTTGTCAATACAAACCCACAGACATCCAAAACCACAGCATGAGACATCCTGCTCTTCATACGACCAGCCACACAGTTAAGTGATAGCACACAGTTTAAGTGAAGCACTGTACAGATCCCATGGGCTGAAATAAACATAATCTTTTCCAAACAATTATGCGTCAACTCATAACCAACAAAGTTTGTATGTCGTTCACATGTTGTAAAAATGGGTGAATTAATCAAATCATTTGATGCACTGTATAACAATCCACCCAACTCCACTCAATCATTCCACCATCAGTTTTACAGGACTGATGAAAAAAAGTCTAGAAGCGCTGGCTGTTGAAATGAACCATGAAGTCAACCTACGTTGACCCCATAAACGTAAATACGCACATGCACATGGATGGCAAATCACCTCTAGCTAATGCCACATGTAGCAGACTTCCTACTCAGTAAGCCATAAACTCTGGGAGGGGAGGTTGTCATCTTCTGGAGAGCACTTGTGTTTAGACACACCATACCTAGCTCCGGATATCACCTCTGAACTTCTCATGGCACCTCCTATCCTCTCCCAAGAGATCGGCAGTTCAGGTCACGTATGGTCCTCATGTTATACCCTCCAGGCCACTGCCTCCTCACCTTCTCTCCTAAAGCCTACCTTTTGTGCTTTGTGTTTGAAACCAAATACAAGCAGATCTTCGCTTGCATGCTCAGTAGAGGCCACAGTTCAGCTGACGTCATAAATCACCACTGAACCTTTCTCCTGTGGACAGAGCACTCAAGTGCCAAATGCAAAAAGCAGCTTTGCCGGGATCAGCAGCAACAGCCAGCTAACCCCAGGACTGCCTGTAGGATCCATCCCAGATTCAGTCTCCCCAAATTGACACTGAGAACATTATTATTAGTCCCAGTAAATGAAATCCAAGTACTGGGCTGTGAGAAGGAGGAGGTAAGAAAGGAAAAGGAAACTCTGCACGACATAAATTATTCTATCAAGAACTTCAATTAAATTGATTGATACAAGTTTGCCAGCAATAGGGAAAAGTGCTACGTACCTTCCCCAGCCTTGTTTAGACTCTAAATAGCAAAGTAAACCAATAATGCAAGGGAAGCTATAAATCTCAGTTGGGCCTGGTGACAGGCGCTGCGCAAAGCTATTAGAAAGGAAGGAGATTAACTTTGTTATTCAATCCCTTAGCTTCTCAGTTCTTTCTCCTCTTCTCTTCCTGCTGCAAGGTCACAACCTCCGTTATTTCCCCACACACAAACAGTCTTTTCATCCTTACTCTGTAAGAGCAATGTGTTTGGTACAGAGTGACAGGCTGCAACACCCAAGGACCCTAAAGCAGCAGCGCAGGGGAAGGCGCAGGACAGCCGCTGCTGCTCCCAGAGAAACCTCTGCCCTAAGGAACCAGCAGCTTAGGGACTTTTCCATCTGCCTGTTCCCAGGTTTTTCCATACATGCTGCATCTACACAGGCCAGAGGAACTGTGGCTGATGTTAGAGAAATGGGTTATTATACACTTGCTCAACTCAGGAAGTAAAAAGCACGTCAGAAGGTCTCTACAATCAGCAGGTTTGGCCCAGGCCCATCCCTTATAAGAAGGAATTCAACCGTTTACCACAATGATTCAAACCATACGCGTGTCACCTCAGCTCAGCGCATCGCCTCTGCTTGCTTACTTCTTCACTACAGCTGCTACTGTTTGGCTTTTCCCCACAGTATGATGAATAACCAGGTGCCATGGTCTTCCTCGACCAGCACCAGTGACCAGCTGGGTTTTCTTTTCAGTCCCAGCAGCGGGGTTGTGTGGCTGCATGCCTGCAAACCCTGGCTGGCTTTCCCCTCCAATTCCTCCTGCCAGCCAGCTGTGAATTTGCTATGACAGGCTGGACACCTGGCTGGGGGCAGGAGAAATCCTGCCCATTACAATTAGAACCCTCCACCAGACACACGCTTCTCTTCCAACATGCTGAGAAAGCAGAAGACCCAGCCCCTGCTCCTGGTGCGCATGTGCCCCCTTCCCAAGGGGACCCCGGTGTCCTTGCTAGCCATCACGCTGCCACGCGCACCAGAGGAACCCGTACAGCACTCCAAGGGCTGGGCAAAGCAGCAGCGTTACTCCTGCAAGTCAGAGACCAACAGCAGGGAAGATTCCTCTGCTCTAACTCCTACAGCAACTGGATGGAGTCGATACAAGTAGCCACTGCAGCCTTGTCCCAATCTCTCATTCTGGTGGAAAAAGTATAAAACAGGGAAATAGGAGAAAACAAAGAGAGCGGAAAATAAACCAGAAACAGATAGAGCAGCAAAAATAGCTGGATGCAGCGAAAGTAAATTCAGCTCTCTTGTAGGGACATACAATAGTTCCTCCTGACTACCCAAGAAGTTATTCCTTCTAATGGAAAAATATAAATTACAGGAATCTGTCCTTTCAGAATGAAATCTGTGTTAAAAGCAGAGGCAAGCAGCAGCATTTTACAAGGCAGGGATGCCACGATGCTCTCAATATAAAACTACAATAGCCAATGTAAGCAGAATTTCTGAAGATGTGTCTTGGTAGGGCAACTGATGAGGGACCAATTAGAGGAAAGCAACTGAGATCAGCACGGCAAAAGGCCATTTCGTTTTGAACTTGGAACCCTGGGAAGTGCTTTGCCAATGTACCCAAACCTGACCTACTCTTTAAGCCTCTGATAATTAAGCTATCCCCTACACCCCTCAATCTTGAACTTAACCATCCCCGCTATTAGTGCGGTTCAGGCACCTGAAACCTGAGCACCCGCCAACTGCTGAACTACATAGCAATGCGCAAAACGTCAGAAGTGCAAGCTTGCATTTAATGAACTAACATAGCCTGTGAAGCCTAGCACCTCAGAGATGAAGTAGTGCATTAGCTTATCTGCATCTCTGCTCATCATCTGCTTTATATTCTCCAGGGAGCTTTTCTTTTTCTGGATGCAGTGGGGAGTAAAAGAAAAAAGAATAAAGAAAAAATAAAAAGGGGGAGGGGGGAGTAAAAAAGGAACAATATATTTGACAGGGTGGTATCGTTCCTGAACTCCACTAACACAGAAGAGAGAACAGGACAGCAATTGGAAAACACAGGAAAACAGCCAGCCACTTTGGTAATAAGAATGTTGTCTCCTATGACCTGCTACGATTAAAGGGAAGTAAGTATCCCGAGACCCATCTGAACCCATCTGCTTTTAACCACCGTGGCAGGAGCTGTGCTGACAGACTCCCATCTGCTGGTAGATCAGATACCACAGAAAACACATTGAAAAAAACCACAGTCTCCATGATTAGGAGAAAGTTATTTATGTGGGTATATATACACACATCTCATCTACGGCTGGCAAGCATGCTAGGGATTCCCCAGAAAATTCTCATCTGCCCCCACTACTATTATGCTGCAGTTGTGAGATGGAGGGCTTCTTTACAGCTCATGGGGAGAACTTCAATGAACAGCTCTAAATAACAGCGAACCATAAACCATCCTCCTGAAGCAGGACCCCCAGAATCTACTCCTGAAACCTAGGCCGTAATAATAACTGAACTTTCTTTCCTACAGCAGTTTTTGGTGGTTTCATTACTCACAGGGGAGTGAAACGGTTGCAACTATATCACAGCCTGTTGCCGACTGTCCTTCCATAAGCAGTTCTTATCTACAGAGCCACTCCACCCTCAGTAGTTAAGTCCCTTAGTACCCTGCAGACTTCATTCACATCAGTCAGGTTAATAAACCCCTCCAGAGCACAGCCCCAAGTCCTGTTTGATAGCTCCCTCTGAGGCATGATGCACATATAAGCTCTAAAGATTTTCCACGGGAGACCATGATAGGAGACAGGCTTGCAGAAAGTGAAGGATTCTTTATTGCCCTGTTAAAGGCAGAAATCTCTAGCTGTAATTTATTGAACAGTAAGACATGCAAGAAATAAAATTTGTCCAAACACAACAAACAGCAAACGACCCAATCTGGGCAGCTATCAAGGGAAACGAAGACTTCAGCTCAACAGCTGTCATGCGCCAGGACAGGAGTTATTACTGCTGATGAAAAGCAACCAAATCCTAATAAAAAATACATCCTACACAGAGGGAACAGGAAAGAGCGAGAGAGAAGGACAGGAGAAGCACATAGGGACAAGTATTCATTTGGCAGGGGCAAAGACAGACCCGTAACAGGCTGCAAATCACATGATAATTGGGTATGAGAACAGCATCTGACAAACTCAAACCTCTGACAAAATCCCAACTGGATCCCAGTCTCTGTTATCATCGTTTGGTAGTGTTTGCTAAGCTGAAGCAGCAGGATTCAGTCTATAGGGCACGGAGGGGGAGAACAGGAGTTCAGGTCCATTCCTGCAGATCCGCTGGTAGATCTGTCTGTGCCAATTTCTCTCCCCATGCCTTGGTTTCACCGCACGGAGAGCGGGCACACAGCACGTTCTATGAAGCATTTTCTATCACAGGGAAGTCTCTTTCTCCTTAGAGAGTTAAGAATTATGATGCTTGCAGGTTTTCAGATCACATGAGGCACTGTTTGGCCTTTTTACTGTCTTGTTTGTGAGCAGCAAAAGCAGAATAAATGCAGCAGACACTTGGCTTGCCTCCTCTATAGAGGAAGACAAATTAAAAAACTTGCATTTACGAAAATTTCCTCTTGATCAAAATGATCAAGCATCATTCCTGGGATTTTGTCACTATGCAGCAGGGTCACCTAGCAACAGAGAAAGCAGGAGCTGAGCTTTTCCACAAGCAATGGCTCGGCATGGTTTGTGCTTCAGGCGAAGCACTGGAGGGGCCAGGCAGCTGTGAACAAGCCTGGTCTCATCCGGGAGGGGGCACTGGTAACACACACTACCCACACCTTCAGGCTACCAACACCACAGACTGAAAATTAATATTAAATTAAAATATGAATATATATATATATATGTTGCCTTGATGTTCTAGTAATTTGATGACTTGTAAAATTAAACGCTGCGTTCTCCTAAACGAATACAGGTAAGCCCTCTGTACTTTTTGTAAAACCGAGGGTGCTCCCTACCAAGGGATCTGTAAAAGCACACGCGTCGCTACCAGGTGCTGGTGTTTGGCCAGCACTGAGCAGGCAGAGCAGTTTGCTAAACACGGATGTTATGGATGCTGCCCACAGAGGCGCTCCAAGAAACTCCGTCCAGGTTCTTTGCACAGACGCTAGCACACAGCAATGCAAAGCTTCTCTGTGCTGTCTCCTGCAGCCAAACCAAACAGCCTGCACAGGACACAG
The DNA here is from genome assembly GCF_015220075.1 of Falco rusticolus. NCBI lineage: Eukaryota > Metazoa > Chordata > Aves > Falconiformes > Falconidae > Falco > Falco rusticolus. Next base: position 65,795,761 of record NC_051193.1, on the reverse strand, counting down.
GTACTGACACTCCTGCAGCTGAAACAGCAGAAAAAGAAACTTGGTCACAGCAAGTGACCATGTCATCAAGGGACCATGATGAGCTCTCAGCTTGTACAGAGATGTATCTCAACATGTTTTTCACTGAACACACTCAGCCTCTGGCTTTCTCTCTGGACTCCTCTCTTCTTCCTTATCCCTCATGGCTATGGGCTGTGACAAGCAAAGCAAGCCATCAGGCCCAGTGAACACCTACAAGGCAGATTTCCAAAAGATAAAATAACAAATGTGCATGTTTGGAAAAAAGATATGTCCTAGAATTTGGGAATACAGACTTTTATCTGCAAGTTGTGGTTAATCTTGGACACCTTTCCAGGTTGAACTCTGTGGAGTTTCTGTTCCCCTGTGTCTCCTTCCTTTTTCTGGAATCTCCAAGCCCCTCAGGCCAGAATCAGTCCGTTGCTTTCCACACTGCAGACTGCAACACTTGGGTTTGGTCTGCACCCAAAGCTGCCTCATCCCAGCACTAGAGATGTAGGCTTTTTCCAGATCTTGCACTAGGGCTAGTGATGAGTTGGGAGCAATCATCCATGCAACAACTCATGTTTAAGCTACATAAGCCCAGCGTTAGCTCTTCCAAAAGACTGAGACATCTCACTCTGAAGTCCCTGACGAGGTCCCAAAAGCAAAGCTGCTGTAGAAGATAACGTTCAGGAGACTCATCGGTTTGCGCTGCTCTCAGCAGCGCTCATTTTTCAAACCTGGCCACCGAGGACCTGTTTCATCCTGAGCCTCTGACTCAGCCCGAGCAGCCCCACTTACCAAATCTCGCTCTAACCAGCTGTAAGTTGCTCTCCTCACTGCACAAGAGAACGTTACCCTTGAGAAATAAGTACAACTTCTCACACAGCCTGAGCTGCCAACACTCGGGAAACGTGTCGGTTGTATAGCAAGGAACATGCAGCCATTTAGGAGCTCAGATCTGGATACCCTGGGCGGTCATCACTCGTGTCAGTGGTGGGGTTGGCTTCTGATCTGCCTGCCCTCTCAGCCCAAGGCTCAAAAAAGGAGCGAAAGGAGATGCATTATCTGCCAGCAACCTCAGGTCTGCAACACAGGTGGGCAGTTTGGATTTCACCCAGTAGAGGGCAATACTAACATAGGAAAGAAAAAATCAATTACAGCATTTCAAGTACTAAAATAAACAAGAAAAGGAATTAAAGGCCTTGATCTAGCAGCACTGAGCATGGAACAAAGCACTTGGATAGTCCATGTGCTCTTTCCATCATAAATCCTTCCCTATAGCAGCCCCATGCAGTGGAAATTTGCCCTGCACTAAATTTTCAGATGCTCGTTCCAGGCTAGATTTTTACTGTTCTGATTAAAACAGAGAAGAGATGGTCCGTCTCGGTCACAGCAGAAATACCAACAGACCTTTGTCGTTGTTCACTAATAAAGAAACCCTTCCCACCCAACTTTAGTCTGCATATTTGATAAGGCCCAAAAGATCAATGCTTCATCATACTCCCCAGACTAGCCTGTTTGATATTGACCATTTATTACAAACAAAGAGATAAAATGTACCAGCATCTAATCATAAATGTAATGGAACTGCCTCATGCTTGTTAGGACCTGAAATTAACTTTCTATGATGAAAGCTGCCACAAACGCACACAGTCATCACGCATTTGTAAAGCTTGTGACAGTACCATCACAAATTGTGCTCTAACAGCAGCCTTCCACAATGAGTTTCAGAGATTAATTTCACATATTTAAAAAAATATATCTTTTTTCCCTGTTTTATAAATAAAACTCTCTTCTTCTATAACTTTTCCATCCCATGACTTCAAAATAATTTACAAACATAAATGAGTGAAGTCTCACAATAAAGTCTTAGTTTTGTTCTACTCAAGCAAACACCCTTCTTTAGAGACTGGGAAGCTGAGGCACATAACGTGACAGTGGGTTTCCCTAATGCAATACTTTATATCTGTAGTGGAACAAAGATAAGAACTTTTTCTCTAGCTCCAGTCTTGGATTTTAACTATTTTCCCATACTGCTATTCATGTTTACTAGCACAAGATAATTTTGTTTTGCCTCTGAAGTCCTCCATTGTCCCCATATTATGGAGCTGGGAGATGGAGAGAAACTACTTTTCTATTCACAGTGTTCTGCTATTGTGGTTTTTTGCTTATAAACAAGATAAGCTATTTTCTAATGTTTGGGGTTTGTTTTTTTTTTCCATTCTATTTATTTTTCCTTTCTCCTAAACAAAAAACCTCAGGACTATCTTCCCAGACTTTTTAAAAAAATCAAATAATCTTCTCCGTAAGTATTAGGCAAGCCAAGTCCCACCATGACTGATCTCAATATTAAAAAAACAGCCTATTATACACCATTCAGTGCCAGCCAAGAGTAACCTACCAAAACCAGTGTACAAAGAGCTGTTTAAACCAGAAAGAAACACAACTTTTGCACCTAGGGAAATGTGCTAGTGAATTTGCAGATCCTGGCTCAAATTTCTACATAGATGCTTAAGTGCCTAGGCTTCATGAGCATCTTCGGGATTTCCAACACGTGGTAGCAGTAAGATGACACATTTCTTCGTGGATATGAGCCTTACTGCTTCCTCCCTCTCCCAGGCAGCCAGGCAGGGCCAATTCCACACAGCACCATCGCAGTAAACTCTCTCAGTCTATCTACTCTATATGACGGTGATTTTTTTAAGCCAGCTATGATCGTGTTTATGGTAACAATTTTCTTCTAAGGCAGAAAAGAGAAATTAATGTAGACGTAGGGTTACAGTTATGCACCTGATAGAACACACAGTCATGACTTAAAGTCTGTCACGCACAGACACAGTTACTGCATCTCCCAGGCATATAGCAGGGACAGCCTATTCACCATTCCTCCTTGCATCAAGACTGAATAAAGAGCAATTTTACCAGCTGTTGCCATGGGTGATTTATTAAGTTATTATCCTAAGAGCATGAAAACAAAGGACCCTAAATGCCCAGGAACAAGGAGGTCTGGAGTGCGTCCAATGTCTCACAGCTACCCCAAAACCATTGCCATGTCATTTCGACTGCTACCTCTCACTTTCAAAATGAGGATAACAGCATAACTGTTTTCCCTAGCAATGACACTCAGACTTGTAAATAGTTCATTACTGGCAACGTAACATTACGCTGTCAGAAAGCAGCAAGGACAGAGTCAGAAGAGATCACTAAGCCAGATAGGGTAACTTCTTTCAAGGTCTGACACCAGGTACTTTAAAGCATTACTACTTAAAACGCTGGAAAATTTTCTGACCACTAATACCCCTGGTTCTTACTACCCTATCTCTGTGGCAAACGCTATTCCTCTAGCAGGTAACTAGCGCAGGGATTTAGTGATAGTATTGCTGGTTTCAGTGTGACAGATTAGTTTCTAACAAAAACCGGTGCTTCTTTAAATAAGGTATTTTCCTGCTACCACCTAACAAAAGATCAACCTCTATCATCAGAGCTTCCCCTGCCAGCAGATGAAAGATCCTGTAAGTAAGGCTGTAGGCACGGGGCGGTTGTGTTGTCCTGTGTGAGAGGGGCTGTGGGACCACAGCAGCCCGGGCACTGCTGAGGGAGGGCAGGGAGCTGGGCTGCAGGCACAGGAACACCTCTGCCTCTCCCCAGTCCTCTCCAAGTTGACATGCCTGGTCACTGTCACCACACAAGATGGTGCCTGATTCTGATTACCCTTCTTGTCATCCTCCTGCAGCACAAAGCTGTTATTGCCTGAGAAATAGTTCTAAGTTGGACAAGAGGCTCAGTTTGAGACCTGGAAACCATCACGCCAGGTATATGGGGGAGTTTCCGTATCACTCACAAAAGCAAGCACCTCCTAATGATAAATAAGGCGATTGCAGGCAACACACGGTCAGGCTGTTGTCTGGGTGCAGCTCCGCTAACGCATCTTGATTCAAATACTGAGTCCATCAACAAACCCCACAGAGGGCACGGACACCCCTCCTTCATACGGCATGGCTCCTAAGGATGAAGCAGTCACCCATCATCCCCGGTGCTGCATCCCCACACGGTTCAGACGCTGACCCTGCTATACAGCCTTGCAGCTTCCCCCATCTCACAGACACGCACAGCCCAGCCAGCACACCCCAGTCCACACACCCAGGGCTCCCCCCAGCAACCTGGCCACTGTGCAGTACTCAGTGCCTCACTCCCTAGCCCCTGGACCTGGGCCATTCACACCTGAGGCAAGCAGCCCACGCCAGCCTCCCACCCAGCACATCCCACCAGGGAAGACGACTTTGCTCCTGACACCTGCTACACCAGGGAAACTTGAAGGCTCTATTACAACATGGCATTTCTATGAACAACTCACTCATACAGTATGATTTTTTTTTTCCTCTGGATGAGGCATTCCTTACAAACCTATGAACATTTTCCAAACAAATACTACCACGTTTTCAAACTCAGTTTCCAGTTCTCCTGTCTCCCTAAACATACTGAGGCTTTCCCATACATGATCTATGCACATTTAATAATTTCCAAATATGTACTAGCTTGAAAACTGCTCCAAACTTCATTGCTTCAAGACAGATCATGCAATTTGCGTCCTACATGCGTGAAACCTAATGCAAAGACTGACTTCATCAGACTCACATTTCAGACATCCAGCTTCACAAGTTGCCAGGTGGCTCGGGCTTATCAGAGCTACCTAACACTAACTATAAATATTACCTACAAAATTACCTACAAACTGAATTTAAAGTGTAAAATCCATCTAAAATCGTGAAGGTATTATCATTCTGTGCACTTATTCCAGCTTCCACACTGAAAAAATAGCACTGCGTTTGTACTAAAGAAACAACTGTGTTTGCCACCACATATACCCCCCCACGTAAATAATGTAAGTGCTGGATATATTGCCTTATCCTTTGATGCTAAGGCAAAACAGTATCTTGTACTACTAGAGAAAATAGATCAACAACTGAATGAACCAGGAACAAAGGACAGGTGTCCACAGCTAGTGAAGTACAGACCTGAAAACCAGTGTTGTAAAAGGCTCTTTGGGTAGCTTTTGTATTTTAGGATTTTCAATTTATATTGTCTATAAGGCCGAGAGGGACAAAAGGCAGGGTATAATTAAGAAGTATGATCTATCTCTCTTTTAATTTTTAATTTTTCAGTGAAAGTGACAGTGTTATCTCCAGAAACTCACTTGCTCAGGGGCATTTTTATAGTCTTCAGCTTTGCACGAATTCTCCCTAGAGATGACAAGGTCCCCTGACTCTCATCTTGCAAACATCTGACTAAACTGCCTATTAGACAATAACGCCCTGCAGCAAGATGGGGGAAACAGGGCTCTGGTCCTGAGCCACCTTCTCTCACCACAGCCCCCACCCACAGCACAGGCAAGACCACAACAGCCGCCTGTTTGGGGTCTGACGCCTGTTTGGGGTCCAACTTGACATCAGAGAGGCTCCGTGACACCGGGAGAAGCCTGCTTGCATGGGAATTCCACAACTGTTTCCTAATGTCTTAGGCTGTTGTTTTTTCTTCCTCTCTAGCTAGCAAGGACAAGGCAGACCACTGCATGGTTAACCATTTCGCTCCTGTAGCCACCATGCACTCTACAAACTGGCAAATTCAAAGCCCTCTAAAAGGGACTGGAGATGACACATCAAAAGACAAATGTCAAACATGCCCCGAAAGCACAGAAACCAGCCCTGCATTCCCAGCGTTAAGTGTTCTCTGGCAAACACAGTCTCACACACAAAAAGGATCCCTGCTGGCCTCTCATCTGCCAGGGCTTGTGTATCAGCACAGGAACCCAGCAGGAAAGAGTCAGGAGGTCTCTCCCCATATTTCACCCTCCTGCAAAAAAACATTTCTCCAAAGGACTGAACATTTTCAAGAGGAGGGAAAACCCTTGCAGAAGCGAGGACAACAGCAACGAGTTTTCCACAGAGCCACTGCCCTCCGGTAGCTGTGCTGGAGGACTTACCTGTCAGTAATTCAAGCATTTGCATCCCAAATCGCACTTACCCTCACCATTCCTGAGCAACCTGGCGTTGGGTGCATTCCCTCCTGGTGCAGCTATGCACTTCCCTTCACCCTCCTGAAGAGAACTGCTCCCCCTGAGAAGCTTCAAACAGAAAGCTTCAAAATTCAGATTTATTTTTTTTTTTCTCTGCCCTACCTTGCTGGAGACCATCCAGGATTTACAGTTCTGGGGCAGAATTCTTCTCTCTAAAGTAAAAGCAGTGAGGGTAAAGAAGCAAGACCCACAAAAATGAGCTCAGAATCTAGCCACTAGCTTTCTGTGCTCTGGATCAGCCAGGGATGTGAACACTGCATGGAGAGTCGCTTTGCTCAAGGGAAAGAAGAGAGTGTGCTTCATGCAGCAGGAGCATCTCCGGCTGGTAGTCTCCAAAACAAACAGTACTGGGGATGAAAGGACCATGCCCTTTACACTGCTCTTGCAGTACATGTTTGCTGTAATCTTCCCAACACGGGCTTCTGCTAGGCTCTACAAAAAAGAAAAGCACTTAAGATGTTTCAAACTTAACAAAGCAAAATGCATATGCATGACAGTGCAGCAATGTGGAATTGAACTGGCAGTGAAACGGACCAACTGGATCGGTTAGAGTTATTTTATATCTGATTTCAATTATTCTGCTATGCAAGGAGGTGAAGGTCACAGAACAATTTAGTGGCAGAGCTGCAGATGGATCCCAGGTGACTGACAACTAACCCCTCCTCTCCTCCCCTCCAGCCCTGGCCTATCTCTTAACTACCAAACGGCACAGGAGCCCCTTATCAGCAAGTGACAGATGCAAGTGGGTCTCCAGGATGGAAAAAGGAGAAAAAAAAGAGGTCCCCCAGGTTCTGAGGGGGATAAGAGGTCGCTGGGGACATCACTTCTCACTATCTACTATTCTTAATTTGCATTAGATTGCAACAGACCAAATATACTTGGCTATTAAGCAGAAAGGCACCAAGGGACCCAAAAAAGACAAATTAATTCCTGATTTATGAACAGAAAATGCAATAACCATAAGGGGAAATAAGCATATTGCTCATGTACTAAATGATCATTTCATAGACAAAACTGGGAATAAATCCAGGAATAAAGAATGAAAGCAGAAGGGTTGTAGTGCTGGGGGTCTAATCCACAAAGGAATGTTATGGAGAGCACTATTAATTCAGTCATCTGGAGGAATAACAGTATCACTGCAAAACAAACAGTCTTTAGTATTACTCTATAGCAGGGCTAAGCCAGACCAAATGTTTCCACAATCTTAATATCATGAAGAATTTTGTATGTATGTATATAGAGTTATATATGAGTATTTGGGCGTGTGTAACATTTTTAACTTCCCATAGCATGTTCTGTTTCTCTAGTCCTCCACCCTCTCACATCTCCCCTAGTCAACCAGAATCCTATTTGCAGCCTTCAGTTATTCCATGCTTGACTTCTGCTCTGCGCACAGACCTGCTACAGGGACTGCGCAACACTATACCGAGCGCCGAGCTACAGCAAACTTACCTCAGCTGCGATCTAACTCTGATACAGCTGAGTGCTAGGTGAGATGCACAGGGATCTGGGAAAAGCAGTTAGTCCTTAGAGCTGAAGGATGGAATGCTGGACGTTGTGACCGAAATGAGCAACAGCTCAGGGCTGAGTAAACAGGAATTCCCACAGTCTGACTTCTATCAGCCAAGGAAAGGCTGTCACCCGGTAAGCATATGCAGATTAGAAAGTGTTCAGATACGGCCTTTTAAGAAATACTGCTTAATATAGAAATGTTAATTTACACTACTGATAATATATTTATATTAATAATATAAATATATTAATATATAAAGCTAGCTGGAGCATTTGTACATGCTTATAGCACATGGATAAAGTAAGAAAGAAATGCATGATAGATGAGTGACAGATTATTAACCAAGAAAGCACATGGAAACTGCTATACTGGATACAAGGAAAGGTACTAATATAAGGTAGCACAGAAAAAGTATAAAGTAAAACCCAGCTCATGGACAGACGTGCTGGAACTTTAAGTACACGGCTTGGCACCAACATGCAAACAGTGCTGTGCTGATATATTTGTGATTTGCCATAACGACTAATGAAAAAAAGAAGTGGCAAGTCCAACCTCGAATAACGTCTATTGTTAAAAGCAACTTTGATAGGACAAGATGCCTGGTTTGGAAACAATAGAGAGCCCAGTAGCAAAAACCACACTGATACATCTCAAATTGTATCTGCAGCACTTCTGATCAAGCAGCAAACTGGCCAAAACATGAAGTATAGGGTGGCAACCCCATCAGCATAGCTATATCTTTCTGCAAAGAATCCTGTGGTGTTTACCATAAAAAGAAAGAAATAAGTAAGAAATAACTCTCTCATGCACGAAGAAAAGCTTCTACTAAAGGTGACAAACAAAACTCAGTTTGGGCTGTAGAGAAGACAGAGCAAGTGTCAATTAATCACCTATGTACAATTAGTTACATACACATCTTCATCTGGAAAAAATCCCTAAGTAATGTAGGCACACAACTACCTTCTGCAAATATGGTATCAAATGCCAGATAGGGACACACAAATCCTAACGGTCATTCCACACCAGTGATACAGGATATAGACATTGTAGCCATTCTGCCTATAGATATCATACAGAAAGACACATATTTCAGAAAACCTAACTACTTACTTTTTCAAACAGGATAAAAAGACTAGAATTTTATCACCGTCAACCAGGAAAACCCAATAGGCCCTAAGAAGTTGGTGAATACCAGCCTTAGTCCACCGACATGTGGAGCACTCAGTGACAGGTTAAGAGACTTGCCTTGGGATTGGTGACCCAGTGGCAGAACAAGCAGCTGTGTGTCCAAATCTCATGCTTTAAACATTAACGCACACACTCCTTTCCTGGAGCAGAAGTAGAAAGCCAGGTGACCTGCTCCTCAGTTATCATACAATGTTAGAAAGGTTGAGTTGGAAGTGGCATTGAAGGATCACCTCACCAAATCCCGCTACCGTTGGCAGGGCCATCTTCCACTAGACCAGGTTGCTCAAAGCCCCTTCCAACCTGGCCTCAAATGCTGTCAGGGATGGGGCATCCACACCTTCTCTGGACAACCTGTTCAAGTATCTCCCCACCCTCATTGTGAAAAAAATCTTCCTTATATCTAATCTAAATCTACCCTCTTTTAGTTTAAAACCTTTACCCCACGTCCTGTCACTACAGGCCCTGGCAGAAATTCTGCTCCACCTTTCTTATAAGCCCCCTTTTAGTACTGAAAGGCATCAATAAGGTGTCATTCTTTTCTCCAGGCTGAAGAACCACAAGTGTCTCAGCCTTTCTTCATATGAGAGGTGTTCCAGCTCACTGACCATTTTCATGGTCCTCCTCTGAACCTGCTTTAAGAGATCCACATCTGTCTTGTACTGGGGACCCCAGAAATGGTTGCAGTACTCCAAGCGTGATCTCATGAGAGCAGAATTCAGGAGGAGAATCACCTCCCTCAACCTGCTGGCCACACTTCTCTTAATGCAGCCTGGGATAGGATTGACTTTCTGGGCTGCAAGCGCACATTGCTGGCTCATGTTTGATTTTTCATCTACCAGTGTCCCCAAGTCCTTCTCTGCAGGGCTGCTCTCAATCCATTCACCCCCCAGCCTGTATTGATACTGGGGATTGCCTCAACCCAGGTGCAGGACCTTGTACTTGGCCTTTCTGAACCTCATGAGGCTCACATAGGTCCACTCCTCAAGCCTATTGAGGTCCCTATGCATGGCATCCCTTTCCCTCCCAGGAATCAACTGCACCAGCTTGGTGTTACCTGCAAACCCCCTGCGGGTGCACTCGATCCCAGTGCCTGTATCATTAAGAAATATATTGAACAGTCCCAGTCCCAATAGAGACCCCTGAGGGACACCGCTTGTTACTGATCCCCATTTGGACATTGAGACAGTGACTGCAACTCTTTGGATGTCGTCATCCGGCCAGCTCCTTATCCATTGAATAGTCCATCCATCAAATCCATATTCAGTGCTTCAATCGCTAAAGAACTTTTTGAAATAAAACGGGAAAAAAAGCAGTTATAAATTGCACAAACCCCCGATTAATACCTCATAATTGAAAATAATATACAATTGGGATAGTCCAGCAGGCAAGATTCATCAAGGCTATATATGCAATGATCCCACCTCCTTCTCTTTCTTAGAAAGACGTTAAAATTAAACATTTTATAAAATACAAAGCATCAAGGGAAACCCACTGGTGCATCAACTCTACCTCTGCCCTCCTCTCTTCAGGTCCTCTCAGTAGCCCTTAATTCCTCACCCAGATTCCACAACCCATCCTCAGACCACAACTCCAGCAGGGCTGAATGCAATTACTGTAATTGATGTGCTGCTTTGTTAAGACCATAGTATCAATAAACGAGAGTAAAACAAGCTGCTAAGGAAGATGCAGGAAATTTATTAGAATGGATGCATGCAGTGGCTGGCATAATAACTGTTGATGGCCAATTCATAAATCACAGCTAGATTCTTTGGGAGACTTGTAACTCTCGGGCAGCTTCCCTTATAAAACAACAACAGTATGAGGAAACAAATGAGAGACTGCTGCTAAAGCCAGCGCTATGCCCGCCACAGCCTCAAAAGCTAACAAGGATCCACTAGTTTAAGTTACGGGGCCCAGAAGCAGCTAAAAATCCAGCTGGAAACATCAGACAACAAGCCCTCTCACCTTCTTTTCCAGAGGAATGGGAAGCGGCAGCTCAGACACGCTCTCTGGCCTCTCTCAAGGCCCGCAGGTTTAGCAGAGTCCAGCGACCCAGAAAGCAATCCAGTACCTGTCAAAGGGCACCCAGCACTTCAGAAGCACCCAGACAGCGCACTGCCTGCCTGCACCCAGGGCAGCAAGCCAGGGCCACCAGGGGCTCAGCACAGCGAGGGGCAGCCCTGCAGCTCCCAGCGTGGATGCGACCGCATGCAGGCAGTGGCAAAAGACCTGAAAGCCCAGCCATGTGGCTGAGCAACACAACCAGCTGAATGTCATCCCGCTCTCCAGGTGGCAGGCCCACCCAGAAGCAGGTCTGCAGCACCCAGCTTGGCGGGCACCATCCGTGCAGCTGCCCAGAAGCAGAAATGCTGCCCCATTTCAGCTGCCTCATCTTCTCCCCAGGGCAGCCACAACGGTCTCCTTACCTGCCTCTGTCCACAGTACCCTCTAAAATGGAAACACGAGGGTGGTGGTGCCCTGGCCCATTCCTTCTGGGTTTCACAAACCCCCAGGACGTGCAAGGTCCTTGGCCACAAGATGCTGGTAACCATCTATCCCATGCCTATCACCTGGATGAACTGGCAAACTGGGGCATCAGTTTGGGCTCCTGCCTGAACTGGTCCCTGGAGTCCTTGCCTGCTCTACATCTCCCTCTTCCATATCCATATCTGTGGTGTCTGATCCATGCCAGTGGTGATGAGAGGGTAAGGAGGAGGACAGAAAGGGGCTTACAGATGACAAATGTTCCATGTAAATTTTTAATAGCAATAAATGTGTTTTATTTTTATGATGATTTATTAATGTGCTTATAAACGTACAGACTGGCCTGAGGCATCATTCCATTGTATTAGAGGTTGTTGCTGCTTGCAGCTGGGGGTGATAAATAGCACCTCCTATACCATAGACTCAGGAGACTCCTCGCTTTATGCAAACAGTTTACCCTTTAGGGCACTGCGCTGCTTTAGGACCAGGACCACGCGCTGCAGCCTTACAAGCTGTAACTGCTACACCTCGCTTCAAAGCCTTCTCCATCTCCCTAGGGTACCACCAGGAATATCTATCAGCTTATGCTGTAGGTTGAGGTTTTCATGGCCTGTATTCACAGGCCAGTGTCCTTCTTGAGGGGTCCATCTCAGATGTTACCAGCCTGGCTGGCTGGCTCCATGAGGGCCATGCAAATATTTCCAACCGTGCCACACTGTTCACTGTATCACAGCGCACTGGCTTACCCAGCAAGACACAAACTCAGGGCTGCCTGTTTCTCCAGCAGGTGTTACAACTACACTGCCATTTGGCATTTAACACTGCATCTTTCATTTAGGAATCGCAGAATGCTTTTTAAAGAGCATCATTATCCTTTTCTTTTCTTCATGTAAGGAAATAATTCACGTAAGTCCAAAAAAGTCTAAGTAAAAAAATGGGAATGGGAAAAAGATTCTTCAGTTGCTCCACAGTCTGGGTCTACTAGATCATTCCTCAATATGTCTTACTGCCAAAGAGAATTAACAAGGTGCATACTCTGAAGATCTCACAGCACTTTAAAATACTATAAGCTTAATCCAGTTTTATAAACCATTATTCATGAAACTGAGGCACAGGGATGGCAATGGTCTTAAAACCATTTAGTGTCAGAATAAATGCTAGTTAACAATTAAAAGGTCAGGAACAGATACTAACTGCTCTAATTCCTGTTCGATACAGGAGAGATGAGACCATGCATCTCCCACCCTACGCCTTATGCAAGGGCCTTTTGTTACTTTCTGGAGTTTTCATTGATTTCTGTTAGGAGATCCTAGGTAAGTAGGCCACTTTACCAAATGATTTACACCTTTTGTTAAGCCAAGAGCAACAGGCAACAGCCAAAACAGGACCAAAAAAAAAAAAAAAAAAATCACAAAAAGGGTCACAGTAAGGAAAGAGGCATGTGTATTGACAGAAAATAAATATGGATGCCATGGGCTGGCTCCCTGGTGGTTGGCACCTGAGAACATTTGCCCCTTAAGCACACGCTGCACACTCCTGACCTACAGTGTGCAACTCTGACCTAAAAGCTGAGGCTCCAGAGGTAGTGTTGTGCTAGCAGGCATAGCTGCTGTGTGCATTGTACAGCCCCAAACATGCAATGAGTATTCAGTCAATAACAAATAAATGTAATAGATCTGATCGGGCTTGAAAGTGTTTACTTTTTAAAACCATCCCAATAGAACTTCAATCTCTCTGGTTTGGTTTTTTCCTTTCCTTCCATGCTTTGATGTAGAAAGTGAAGGAACAAGGGCTTCCAATACCACTGTCATCAAGGTAACAGATGTGATAGACTCAGGCTTACCACTGACTAGGTTATTGATTAAAATTTGTCAGAAGATGCTTTGGAAAGGCTGCAAGAGGCTTCAAAACAGGAGAGGAAAAAAAAAAAAGAAAAAGAAAGTAAAATGTATTTCACTCCCAGAAGTGTATTTCAAAAGACTGAAGGTCAATTATCCCAGCAATTTACAGCCAGTCTCAACAATTTGGCTTGATTAGAGAGTATAATACAATACCGGAGTTCTCCTCGCTCAATCTCCCCACTCTGCCTTCTTTAGCACCAGGTTTGAATGTCAGAAAAGGCACAAAACACAGGGCATCTATATTGCTGAATAAAGCAGCAAACAAGCGCTTGACAGTGGATCTTGGCAAGTGCAAACTTAGAGAATGTATGCTAACTAGCAAGCATTGCAGGAGAGTTTAAAAGCCTGAAAGACTGGATTGGTGACAAATCAGCAGACAGGTGACGGACACTTTAATCACCCAGGAGGACATTTGATTGGTGGGGATTATGAGTTCTTGGAGGAAGATGCACAGTGATTTGGCAATTGGAAACTGGATTTGTAGGGGAAAATTAATATGTTTTGCAGAATCTGTTCATCCCTCACCATATCTCCCTCTTCCCTTCTGCACTACCTTGCCAGAGCCATGGCATTTGCCTTCCCCAGGCCCCGCCACTGTAGCCAGAGAGCAGAGCCTTGCAGCCTTGCTGCGCTTCCACTCCTGCCATGCTGGGCCACACAGCCAGCCTGATAGCATCTTAGCCACTGGATATTTTCCAGTTCTTCCAACTGATGGTTTTAGATACCCAGAAGGCAGGTAGTAACACCGAGTATCACATCCCGGACAGGTAAAGCAAAGCTGCCAAGCTGCTTTCACCAGCAGCCAGATACACTGAAAGGTTCTGACCTGGTACGTTATTTGTATCCAAGGTCACCTTCCTGCTGCCCAAGCAAGGCATTCTCATACACCCATGTCAGCCTTAAAAAGGCCAAAGCATGTCTACGGTGCAAGGGCTTTGTCTACTGATCCCTGCAGCATGCACACACGTAATGCCTTCTCAACCAACAGGATTATAAACCCATTAGGCATGCCTCTACCTGCCCGCGTACTACAGGGGGTGATGAGTATTTTCTGTTTGTTCCTTCCTTCTATAGGTTATCAGCTGCTCGCTTTCTCTCTCCTCAGAGCAAACAAGAACTACAAAATCTTTCTGACCCAGAGCACGCCGATGTTTTGTTTCGAATTGTTTTAAGCTTCCATTCCCTCAAATGCACAAAGCTGTCTTCCTCCCACAGGGGAGCAGAAGGGGTTAAAAGCCCACCCTCATTCTCCTTGATGGAGGCCATCCAGCCATGACCCTGGCTGAGTGGCAGACACATAGGAAGTGGATTATCAATAACTATTTTTTCTACCTTCTTTCACCCTCTCTCTATACAACGTCAATGAGCTGGAAAATGAAAGGAATAATGCAGGTTTAAGAGGCCAATAATTAGGTCACAGCTGATCTCAGCTCAGATCAGCTGACAGCTGGTGCCTATCCTGCCCTAGTGAGCAGGGGGGCTTTCACGACTCACAGGTTTAGGCCAGCCTCCCCTTCTCTCCCCCCCCCCTACCTCTTTGTTCCCAGGCTCCTGACAAGCAAAAATTGACAATCGTAATGCAAATCTACTAGGTTTCCATCCACAGGAGTTGATAGGGAGAAATTACTTTGCTTGCTTTTCTGCTAAATTACCTTAAATCCTCTTTCCTGCTGCCTCACCACCACTGTGTCCGACCAGCACCGCCACCGAGATACTGCTCCAGTGCTGTCCCCTTCCTCCCCCAATTCCACCCTGCCCACTCCCAAACATAATCTCAATGTTTGCTTGTTTTAGCTCCCATAATCCTGTTGTCCTGCAAATCTCCTCACCATAATCCTGCTTTTGTCTGTCAATACCATTTGTTTGCTGTGGGGAGGAAGGGAGGTGAAATGTGGCCGGGAAGGGAGAAACCCTTTGCTGCTGGTTTTCAAGGCTGTACCCATTTTCAAGCACGCCCTGGGAGATCCGGCACTGCTGTCCGCTCAACACCTGAGGGGGGGCACAGCCTCCCAGACGAAGGCTTTGCTGGGTCAAACCAGTGGCTGCTGGAGAATTAATAGCATGGTAGCAAGGACCTGGAGTTTGTTAGATGTGCCTGGAGGGTGGGCAGGAAAATAAAGGCAGAAGCTCCACTCGCCCTGGATGAAGGGCTTGCACTGCCATTTCTACCTGCGCAGAGCAGGGGTAGAAGCCGAGGGGAGTGGGGCATCGCTACAGGCAGCGAGAACAACCCTGTACCGCTCACCGTGATGGGCAGACAAACAAACGGGTAATTGATTGGTAGGAGCTGTAGCAATTTTGTGTGTTTGCATGAATAAAGAATCAGCTTAATCAGACTAATTCCTTCCAGTCAAAACACAACATGGGCTCCAGAACTCACAGCAGAACTCGGCTGCACCAGCCAAGTTTCACACCAGAACAAAGCGGCTACGAATTCCACCCAATTGGGATGCAAAACGGAGAGTCGGGCCAAGTGCCCAGAAAACACTTCGGAATTCAGACAACCACCCGCTGAAAAAGGACAACAACTGGTGAAACTAGGCGATGATCGCATGGTTTGGAGTTTGTTTGCAAACATTTCAAAGAGATATATAGTACCTGAGCAAGCTGCTCCTCAGGACTGCTGAAGTGGCTAGGAAAAAAGAGGGGGCTGCATGCCATTCCAGGAGTGAAAGCAAACCAAAAGCAATGCTTTCGAAGAGATTAAGAAAAGTATCATTAACACCCCTTTCCTCATGTCAGCTCTCTACCTCAGGTCTCCTACTAGGAAAGGAAGTATTAAAACTTCGCATTCAGAATATCCCTCCCCCAGGGGAAGTCTGGCTCAAGCTCTTTGCGGAGAAAAAGGATTTTGGGATTTACACTGAGCTAAGCTTGAGACCAAAGCACTTGGGATGCCCAAAGCATATTCAGATCAAGTTGCAGACACTGTTTCATCCTGCACTACTCATTGCAAACCTTACTCTACAAAATGTTTTTGTCCATTTTTCCCAAAGTACATCAACTGAAAAATTGTGCTCTGGGAAGCATCACTCAAGTTAGCAGGTTTTGCTAACATTTATGTAAGATTTGGATTTCAGTATGTACGGTTTATTTAGGATATTAAGGGTTAAGTCTATTAACTACAGAGTTCAGCTTATTGGAGATTTGAAGGTAGAACAAATACTCAGAACCCAGAAATCAAATAAACCATCAAAGGCCTGCAAGCATTATTAAAAATCTTCTGCACCCTTCGAGCAAGATGGAGGGGATTCCCAGACTAAAGCTTGCTAATGCAGAAAGATTCTACGAAAGGCAATAAAGACTCTAGGAAAGGCATTTTATGAAGATGTTTACAAACTTAAGAGGGTATTCATGCTATGGGAATTTACAGTCAAAACCAATGGTGCATAACCAGGGTTTTCACAAAGGGGCTGGGACATGAAAGAAGGAATCTTGTGCAGAACTTGAGACAGCAGCTGGGAAACTAAGCAATTCCCGTACAGCAGGAGTGGCCCCTTCCCACACTAGTTTCAAGTAGATCAAGAACCGGTTATCCACCAGTTTATTTGAGAACATGTTGTGTTTTAGCATCCTCTAAGTGGAAGACCCCTTTCTCTCCCTTGCCCCTGTTGTTGCCCTTCAGCTACAGATTAATATACTCAGTTGTATTCCTCTGGTAATCTTGCCCACCAAGGCTTCCAGAGATAACATAGCTTTTATCAGCAACTTTATTCCACTTTCATCCACCTGTCCTCACCTACCCAGGGCTGCATTCCTGGAATTTATGACCTCACTGCAGGGTATCACACTCCATCTAATTTCTGAGCAGTCATCATCTAAAGATATGCAGCTTAACGTCGTACGTCTTGAATCAAATGGAGTACTCCCAAACAGGTCACAGTATTTCGCACTTACTTGCTTCAGAATCTGGTATAGATTCTCCCACCTCCTGTGGCAGGTCAGCCAGTATTATTATGCCCATTGCAGAGATGAGGAATGTTAGTCACAGAGCAGGGAAGTGTCTTGTCATCTAGCTGTGGCAGAGCTTTAAACCAGGTTAAATAACTGTGCTGGATGGCACATTAATTATACTGCAAGGGACTACCACTGAATCTCTTTTAAAAAGGAGCAGCTCTAAGTCTAGCATTTATCTAATAGTTAGATTCCTCATAATGGCTTACTGCGAGGCATCCTCTCCACAGAAGATCTGTAAACCTGCACAGCCACCCTCACAATTTACAACCTCGTTCCCACCACCTGGAATACCCAGACAAGAAATCTGGCCAGTTTTGAAGTTCAAGGAAGCTCAGCTTCTCTCCTCCACAGCACACCCACATCTCCCTTACATGTTCCCGTAGCAGAAACCTGGGTGTTTCAGAGGTTCAGGTGTAATTTCTCCCCACAGTCAGAAGCAAAGTCAAAGCAAAGCCATGAGGCAGTGAGCGCTTTCAGGAACTTGCTGTTCCCTCCCCTCCACCCAAAATAACATTAGTAGAGGAAGGAAGGTGAAGTTTGAATGCAGAATCATCCTGCAGGCACTCGGTGAGGTGACACTGACTCTTTACCCCATTGAGCCCAGGCACACCCCACTGAACTCCAGAAGCTGCAACTAGTACGTTCTCCTCAATCTAACACAGACGCTGAGAAAAAGGATAATCTGTACTTCTGTAACTCATTCTACTCCAGTGAATTCTGAGGCATCTTGAAACTGATATAAAGCTTCAATGTCACTGAATACAACCTTTTTCCACCTGCTGTGAGACACAGTAGCTGCTCAGCTACAGTATGTAAGAATTCAGAGCGCAGCTGAGAAGGGTTCTGCCCAGACTGGAGAATAAGGGCAGAGAAGCACCGAGACAGGGAGGTGCTAAAGATGCAGTTTTGCCCAGGAGAAAAAAGGAAATAATTGCTATTAAAGAAGTGGCAATGTTTAAGTCAAAGAGCTGAGTTTTACATGCAGGCTGAAAGCAAGGATCTGAAGACTTCCTGCCTCCGATACCTTATGGGATGTTGTATGTGGAAATCGGTTTTGCCTTGGTTTTTGACAGAAGCATTTTTCAAGACTCAGTAACAGCAAAGCCCTTGGTTCTGGAATGTCAAAATTTATGATCAGAACAGGGTCCAACCTTAGATTACACAAAATCCAAGACCTGCATCAGGATTTGTTCTAACAATTCACGTACCAAAGTTTACTGGTGTGACTGTTCTACAACTGCTGACACTTTGGACTAAAAGAGTCTCCACTGTACCAGCATAGCTCATGACTTTTTAGTTCAGAAGATGAGATGCTGAAACCCGGTAAAATGCATCAGCAGAAGCTGCTTCAGGTTCACTGCTGCATTAGGCTGGATGTAATTTGCTCTGTAATCCACTTAACTGGGACATGCTTCCCCAAGGAAGCATGTTTACCTACCGGAATCCACAAGGAACTGATTTAAGCCAGCAACACTTAATGGCAATAACTACTGTTTAACAGACATTAATTCTGCTCAATGGGGACAAAATGCTTCTGTTAAGGAAATTTTGCTAAGACCTGCCAATGCGTAATGTTAACTCAAGACCTCAGCAGGCTTATATTAGTTAAGAATCCTTCTAACTGGGACAAACAGTTGCTCCAGGTGCAACGTTCAAGCTCTCAGTTGTGCTAAGACTATACAACTTGAATTCAAGTAGACAAGGATTTCAGGTGGCCCACAGCCACCAAGCAGCTCTCCGAAATGAACTCTAGTAATCTTTATCCCATTAGACCCAACTGTGCCTCCCTGAAATCAGCGGCAGCTCAGACATTTGCTCCAACGGGAAAAAGCTAACCTTTTCTTGTCCTGCATTTAACTCCTGCTCCCTTTTGAGACCAAAGAGATGCTGAGATGGTTTTAGTATGTATATGTTATAACAACAACATCATCAACATTGCTGGGAATTTTTTCTTTCTGCACAGCTGTGAAGCTGAGCATTTACCTCAAATTCTCTATCATTCCGTTTATGTTGGGGCACCCAACTGGGAGACTGCCAGTGGGGACTGCAACGATGATCTGGACTGTGGCACCCTATCCTTATTTTATGAATCCCAAGGGGAGCAAAGAGAAACTACAAGTTTAAGTAGGAGACCCTCAGTGTACCTGAGAAAGTAGGTTTGGGTGTGGGGTGATATTAACAAGCCAGTACACAGCTAGCCCTGATCCAAATACAGTGTTCCACTGTTTGCTTTTCCACTATTTTTTCTGCACTAATTCACAACCACTGTAACATCAAGACAAGCTTCCATATGCTTCATTTACTGACAGTAATTAATTTCAGCCTCTCCCCGCATATACATACACACATTCATTTTATCTGACAAGCAAGTCAAGAAAAAAGTCTGTTCTCACCGAAAGAATACAGGGCAGCTGTCAGAGGCTGCCTTTCTCCTTAGTGAAGGAAACCTAAGCGGTGCATCTGCTGGGCCACAGATGCCTTTCTCACCCTCCGCTCTCCACCTGGCACCCCCTGCCCCACACCTCAGGTCTCTTGCTTCTCCCAGGCTTCCCCCTTCACCAGAGAACTGTTTTTAATGAAAAGCTTTCTTCCAGATGAGAAAGGAATAACAGGCTGGAGGAATGTCTGGGCACCTATCCCCCTGTCCCAATAATGAATCCATTAATGACCACGAGGAGAGGAATAAATGCATTAAGAGGCTTAGCAAACCACTCAGAGAAGCACAGACTCTCCCTTCCTGCTCCCCCTTGCTCACTGTTTAACCCACAGCAGCAGCGCCAGGAAATAAATAAAATAAAAAAAAGGGGAAGATAAAAGAAAATACCAGGTAATTGATCCCACTTTAAAAGACTTCCTTTTATTAGAAAGAAGGATATTTTTTCACTGAAATCTACTTTTTGCTCACTTGCTCTCATGCCTTCTGCCAGCTGCTGCTCTGCTAACATTCTATGTCTGCATTTCTTATAGTCTGTTCTCTAAGTCAGTATTCTTTTATGAAACTTAGTAACTGTATTTTTAATTCTCCAATATGTCTCGGTATCAAGGTGGAAGAGAGAAATAATTCAGCACACCAGTGATGGTGACAGGAGATCACACAACTGAAATCTAGATCAGCAGTTGAAATCCAGACAATGATGCTACTACAGAGCTGAAGTCACCATTACCTGATTAAAGCTAATCTTCCCAAAAGCGCCGAAGTGGAAATTGTGTATCAAACAAATCTGACAAAAAACAAAAGACAAACAATGAGAGATTTTCCAAACTGTTAACCTAATTTTGCACTTTAACATCAAGCACTGCTGTTCCATGTAGAATCATACAAGTAGAAAACACAGATCTGAAAAGTCCCAGGGAGACATCATGATTCTTTGATTGTCAGCAGATGAAACATGTAACTAAAAACCAATAAATACTTTACCTTGCAATTCTCACAGAGAGCAAAGAAACACAGACTTACTGACATGTACCTTCTGCTGCCATTCCCAGTAAGTGAGGAAAGAGACGCACACGTGAAGAAGGGTTTTAAGTCTGAAATACACTGTATTGACAGATAAAACAAAAACCAAATCTATTTCCCCCCTCCCATCAGGTACTAGTTCGCACAGGTCCCTCTGTGTTGGGGGAAGAGGTGGTGCTGCTTGGATTGGTTTTAGACACATTATTTTCCACTTCCTTGACCTTTATATACCAGTAAATCCATGCCTTTTTCACTTTTTGATATTTTACTGCGTCACTGACATCGTGTGAGAGTAAAGCCTTATTGCCCCTCCATGAGCCATATCCAGATTTCTTCTCACACTAAACAATGCACCCAGTTGAGTAAACAGCTATGTCTAACCCAATCTAGCTAGCCTCTTTAAGACACCTGAAAAACAATTAATTAAGCTGAAGAATTGTTTCTTTCACTGAACAGATATGGAAACTCAGCAGAGTGCCTTCAACAAAATATTCCCATGTAACGCTTACCTTAGATGCTTTGTTGTAGAGTCGTCCAACACTGGACAGCTGAGACTTAATTTTCACAGCATTCTCTAACACACAAAAAAGAAGGATTACAGCTATGCACGAACCAAAGATCAAGCCCAAACTAAATATCCAAAGTCACTGACTATTTCTGGTCTGAGATCTGACAGCAAGTCTGTGGAGAAACTAGGAACAGAGTGCTGACGTCCTCATTCATGACTTATCTACAAAAACCATCCATTTTCTTGAGACACCTACCATTTACTGCACTCTACCCAGCATTTTGAATTAATACAACAATGTCTATGGGATTTAAACCTATAGAAATAACATTGTAGGTGTGCACTTACTCTCCAATTTGTATTTGACCATTTTACGCAGAAACAGAATTCAGCCGTCAACAGTTTAAGATATGATAATCCATCTTCTCACAAGTACAGCAGCAGGGAAGTAAGAATCAGAACATAAGTAGCTGTTCATCCAAAAAAGGAGCATAAAGGTTAGTTAAATATGTCCAGCTGAGCCACATGCATAGAAATACAAAGCCCGTTGGGTAGCATATGATAGTCAAGTGACATTTTATGGCCCTTTCCAGGGGCCACCACAAGGAATAGCTGACCCATGTCGATTCATCTGCCCTTTTTCTGTTACTAGATGCACAAGATAAAAATTCTTTAGGCTGACCAGTCTTTTAGCTCCACAGTCCAGCCAAAAGGAAAACGTACTTCTTGTCTGTAGAGCAAATGGCGATAATGCAAGGACTAAAAGCAAGAGCTGACTTAAGATGGAACTCCCTGACCCCTCCCAGAAAATACCCATAAAGGCTGAACCATGATGACACAAAACTGCCACACTTTTCCCACTTAGTCAAATCACAGCATCAGCCATTGACTCTCGTACCTGGATCTTCTCACTGCAATTAAGCGTTCTACAGAACCTACTGTACTGCAGTAGCAGGCCACGCTGCTACGAGATCTTGAGCGGCTGCTAGTGTGGTGTTACCCTAGGTATGCAGAATCAAACGGGCGGCTTTAGGAGAGAGGAAAATGGCTACTGGATAAACGGGGACAAAACCAGATTTTCCCTGATAGCCACTGCAAGAGCTCCTGAAAATTTCCTTGTTTCTCGCCTCCCAGAAAGGAGCCCATGCTCCCTTTCATTCCCATTTTCTTCACCTTTTCTCTGCCCTCCTACCCTGTCTCAATTTCAACGCCTCTGCCCATTCTTTATTTTCTCCATCTGTCCCTCTCCCTCCCACCCTCTCTCATAAAGCAATTGCCCTTGGGTTTCTCCTTTATTTACTTTCCAGCAGGCGAACGGCGGCAGCGGTGCCTGCTTTGCAGGCTGTGCCTCTGCTCCCTCACTTCATTTCCCTCCCAGCTCGGGCTCGGTTCCGCCTCAGCGCTGCTCTCCGGAGACTCCCACAGCACCGAGAGCCTCGGCCCTCGCCTCTCAAACCTCAGCAGGTTAAGGGAGAGGCACGGGAGGGAGGCGAGTGGCCGCTGGAAGGGGAGAAACGTGTCATACCCACTGCAGTCAGCCATTTTGAAGGTCATAGCAGAGAAGCCCTCCACTCTGCCTGCCAACTTGGAGCTGTCACTGGTGTCACAAAGCACAAACCTCTGAGTGAAGGACTGATGTTCCCTGCAAGCCACTACTTCCTTAAAATAGGACCAAGAGAATGAGTAAGCTCAGCAAGGAGAAAAAAAAATAAGGTGAGAGGAACAGCCAGGCTCTCAGCCAACACCACGCTGACAGCGAGAATGAGACATGGGAACAGCAAACCAACTACACACTAAATTTCTCACTTAAGTGCTTCATGTTCCTAAACAAACAACGTGGTAAAGGAGAGAGAACCCTGACAGCTCAGGTCTTTTCCCTCCCAGACAGTCTTCATCCCATTACAGAGACAAAACCTGAGCCCAGTGATTACAGAGATGCTCACACCACACAGCCGTACACCCCCGGCCATGTCCGTGGCAGCAGTGCACGCTCAGACACTTTCCCAATATTTGGCATTACCAAGGCACACAGCTATAAGCCAGGCATCGCACAAACAACATACAACGACAGCCCTTGTTCCAAAGAACGTGTAACCAAAACGTAAAGCAGGGCGCTGCAGAAATACATGCAGAGGACAGCGCATACCAGCATGATGTATTTTCTGTACAGTGGCTTGTTTTCCCTTCATTAATTCATCCTCGTTACGAACAGTAATCAACTGGAATAACAATAAAACTCACTGGCAATGTGATTATTTCCTCTGTTCGTAGATTTCCTCTTAAAATCAGCCTCCCTTGCAAACAGCTTACACAGCTCCTCCGCGCAGGTACAATACCTACTGCCGTCAGGCACATCCCTACTCTCTCAGGCAATTTCTGATGCCAATAGGTTGTGCTCTGCCTTGACTTCACTGACAACTGCTGGTGTGCAATGCACTGGGGGCATGGGAGGGGATGCGCAGGGAACAGCATCAAATACATCTTAAGCTGAAGTCCAAATACACAACATGGCCAAACACAGTCGGTGACTGCCCCTGGAAACAGTGCCTGAAGTGACTCATCCACAGCTCCAAACCAACAGTAGAACCAGTGGCGGCATACATGAGCTCAGTCTCAGCTGCATCTTCACCACCCGTACTGTCTCCAAAGGAATGTAACAACCTCTACATCCCTGTGAAACTATCATGTCTCATCACTTTGTCAACTGCAGAAGAATGTTCTGGAGCTCACCTTGTCAGCTCCTCTATAAACCAAACCTCATTGGTTTCTCACACAAAGCAGAGCAAGTCCAGAATTACTAACTCCATAAACTACTGCCGATTTCTAGCAAATTTTTGGCATGAAGTAACTCAAATTGAGCTTGTTCTCCTGAAACATCATCTCTGCTTAGAGGTTCCCTAATCAGCTGCCCACCAAAAACGCATTCATTGCTCCTCAGCAGATCCCAGCAGCAAACCATATACTAGCTAAACTCATATCCAGCATCAGTTTTAACTAGCTGAGCAGCTTTCTGAGCAAAACCTCAAACGCAGCACTGGAGTCACTTTATCCTCAGGAAATTACCACAAGAGAGAGATGAGAATGTAAGGAAAGGAGAGAGAAAGAAATGAACAGGGACCAGCCAGAGCTTGCAAATTATCATGGACAAAGAACAGTCTCAAACAAGGAATAATTCAACCGTGTCGAACACCTTTTCTCCTAATCAGACAAGAACACCCTGGTCGGCTGGGGAGAAGGCACACAGCCAAAAGCAGCTCTGAAATAGCAGAAGGTTAAGACACCAAAGCAGTCAAAACAGCTGCAGGTATTTGGGCATTTTGGCCAAGTTCATCACAAATTATAGGAAGAAAGGTGGCCTTCACAGAACTGCAGATACTCTCTCCATCACTTTGATGTGATGATGATTCCCTTCACAGTTATCACAAACTGAACTCCAAAACAAGTCTTGAGTACTTTGCCTATGTCCTCTCATACTGGTTGGGTAAAATCCCCAAACAAGTGAACTCAAGAGAATTTTTTATTATTGAGGTGAGCGGAGTTAAGATTTCAGTCCTAGCATCTTTAGAAGTTTCTTACTATCACCTCCCTAAACTCTGTGCAAGTTACTCCAGCTCTTTTTGTTATCTTTCTATAACTGCTATAAACTATTTCTTTCTCCTTTCACTCTTGCATAGCCCTGACAAGCAGAGTTATGTGGGCACCTCAGACTAGAACAGAAAGGGAACGCTCAGGGTGGTGTCACACTGGCAGAAACACACGTACCGCTGAAGTCAAAATATCCGCAGGAGGTATAAATAAAGACTGACATATGTTGACAGAGATGCAAATAATTGGATTTGCAGAACGTGTACCTGGCCCATAGCAGATGATAAATGAATTTTCTTCAAGAATTCACCCACGTCTCCTAGAACTTAAAAACAAAAGGATGGGGAAAACATGTCATTTATCACACTTTTAGGCCTATTCCCTGTCAGGCTAGGCACCAGTCAGAGAGGAACAAAAAGATGGTCTTTTCTCCAGGCAGCTTAGTCACTTGGTAACATTTTCTGGGACATCTGCTCTTTTTCTCATAACAGGCACAAAACGACTGATCCATCTCCCTGCGACCCATGGAGAGTGGTAACAGGAACCAGCCTAAGTCTTCTTACCAGTACAGAGAAAATGGAAATCCAAAGGAGCTGAGCAGCTCCAGCCCAAGGGCAGAAGGGAAAGAATGAACAGGGACGAGCCCCGCAAAGACAGCCTGCTGCTCTCCTGGCTGCCAGCCACACTGGAGCAGATGCTGAGGAGCACACACTGCCAGCAAGGGCCACCCTGTTGGGGCAGCAACTCACTGAGTCTCCCCACCTGCACCGAACTGCGCTCCAGCAGTGGTCAGCCTGGCTTCCTCAGGCACTGCCAGAGGACACAGAGCCGCTGGGCCCTCCCAGCGCCTTGAGCCCTGGGGAGCTCTCAACTGGCTAGAGACTGTCCTACTCCATGTCCACAAACACAGGAGCCCTGCAGGACACAGACAGCCCTCCACACACAGGAGTTTTGCACTTGCGCAATACAATCATTAAGGATGTGCCAATTAGATAACGTGATGTCAGAAGCAAGGGTTCAGAGATGAGCAATATGAAGGATGAACAGGCTGAAGGGACTGATTTATAGAAACATTAATCATAAGGTGTTTTTATTACTTCTTGCTTAAATTTATCTTGAAAATGGGATACATAAACCGATAGCAATATTTTTTCAGGGTACAACTCTGACTTTTGTGTCTGAAATTACAGACTCAAGTTTTTGTAGTTGCCCATGCAAAATTATTACAGCTCTGTTTGTAAAAGACAGTTGAATAGCTTAGAAGTGACTTGTGCTGGCAATTACCATGACTGTTAGGAGGAACTACTTGCCCACTCTGTACATGAAAATCTGAATATTGACCTAAAATTACTCGATCATTTTATTCCAAGACAATATTCCCATCCAATTATTTAGTTTCAAGTATAGCCTTCATTAAAGGTGCTGAAAGGAATAAAATGTTAGAATATGTAACTCTGTATTGTAAACTCAGCCTCCTTTCAATCTACCTGTCCATATGGTGCTGAGCAAATTGCAATATTTTTTTCCATGGGGTTTCAGATTTGTGTCAGTTAAAAAAAAAAAACAACAACAAAACATGAAAAACCAGTTTCATTGGTCAGGAGGGCAAACGGTTATCCCTCATTCTCCAAATTTCAAAACAAAGTAGTTTTTCTTTAATAGAAAAGTTTCTGTAGACAATTGATTGGGGTGGAAGAGAGACCTTTTTTTCCTTTCAAATTTGTCATTGGTTTGAAGAATCAGCCAAACATAATAGCATTTGTGTCAAGCAATGATTTAAACTTACCAAGCCAAATCCTCATCTGTATGGGCTCGATGAAATTAACACCGATTTACACAGCGGAGTCTTTGGTCCACAGGTTTGATTAGCAGTCGATACTGTATTGCTGTATACTAAACTACAGATAAAAGAGCTGGTCTACTGTTAATCCAAGATCCTACAGAGATACAAAGCACCGACACTGCATGGTTGCTTAAAATCAAGCCATTCAACTGCACCTGGTGCATTTCCTCTTTCACACTCAACACCTCATGTGACACTACATGGATCTATGAAACAAGGACCTGTTCGATTTGCTCCTCACACCTCAGTGAGCCAAGAAGTAAAACCACAGACGCGGCCAGAGTTGTGCTGGTGTACATGTGACTCTTGAGGAGAGCAAGGGCTCGTGGTTCTCCCCTCTTTCTCTTTACAGCATGTTAAATTGATCCAGGAAGCAGTTTATCTGAAAAAAATACCTACTGACAATTTGTTTTAAACGAACAGTTGCTGGCAGATCCCCCATCTCCAGCAGCATGCAAGTGTCTGGGAACACAAAAGGCAGGGAAACTGAAATTGAAAATTGATCTCACTGTGGCCGTGTAGACTGGAAGAGTGATTTCCTAGCTGTGATTTTAAATAACTCTCTTCTCTCCCTCCTCCCCATATACATTCATATTGCTTCCTCCATATTCTCCATCTTTTGTCGAACAGGAACAAAGACTTCCACCATCTCTCTCTCTTTCCTCAGTCTTCTCATCAATATTCTATTACCAAACAGGGTTTTAGCTCCTTTTTTTTTTTTATTTAAATCAATAAGCAGCAAAGCAATGAGAGGGAAAAATTAAAATCCCCAGCAGATAAAGAAAAGGGTCTTTAAAAAAGCTAATCACTGCTGAACACTGACAGCTCACCAGAGTGTCACACACACGGCTCCTGCTCCAATCTCTTTGGTCCTACACTGCCATAAAGGTAAGTTACCTGAGCCTGCCTGCCAAAAACAAGCAAAGCAAGGAGAGAAAACAAAGATAAATAAAGCTTTCCAAATTGGTCTTCATGAATGATTGTCACCTGGACACCACAGTCTGGAAGAGCAGGACTTTGCAATGCCTGGCCTCTGGGTGAAGGTGGCAGGGGAAGCCCCTGTGTCATTGGAACCTACCTCAGCTCCGGCCGGAGGCAGGGGCAGCCAAGCATTTTTATAGCTTTTCTGCTATGGAAGTGCTCCTGCTCCTCTCCCAGGTCTAACCCTTCCCTCCCTGTCATGCCCATGGTGTGTGCAGGGCTCAGCTGTGCTGAAATATATATGGATAGATAGATATATATACACACACCCCAAAATTATATATATGGGATATGCTGTGCCTAATCTCTTCAAAAGTATTCTCACACGCATTGCTAAAAAGACCCTGAAATTATTTAGAACAGCAGCATGATGGGGAAAAGCAAGATGCCTTGAGATTTCCAGCCCAACTTTGCATGTCCCTAAATACAGCCAAGCCCCAGACAAATACATCAGCCCAAATGTTAAAACAACTTAACCCTCCGTGAAGTCACAAAACCTTTCTCTGATTTGCCCTGGACCCCAGTTTGGTTGCAGTCCTCAAAAAATGTAGCTCAATTACACTGTTTCATGAGGTAACCCACTGACTTTGAGGGAATGGACATACAGGAAGGGTGATCTCATTCTTTTATTTCTTATTGTTCATCTTGCCACACACTCCTTGCAAAACTGCAAAGTTAAAAAGGAATAAAGATCTTTTATTTTTCCTATTTTATTTTTTTCTTAAGGTAAACAAATTCTGTTAGCCAATGCAAAAGACAAGGAGAGACAGATAAAGTAATCTGGGTGTGTCAGATGCAAGTTTGATGACAAGAAACAGCATTTTTGTTAAGTCATACTCCTGTTCTACTACTGCTAATGCTTCTTCATGATCAAAGGATCTTTCAAGAGAACAGCTGGACGGAGACACTGCATGGCAGTGGAATGAAACAGCAGAAAACAGTCCCACCACAGTCAGCAATGCACTTCCTTCAGGAGTAACATCTAGAACTAGAAAGTAGAGTCAATTAAAAAACTAGAGCAAAAGGAATAGGAAGCTACCGGGTTTTGATTCCAATCAGTTTTACAGATTCAGGCAGCATACACTGTTCCCCTTCTGCCTGCTAACACGCTCAAGTTACAGCCCTTGCATCACACGCCTGCCCCAGCACAGACTGGGACTCGATGCTCCGTCCCAGTGCCCTGCTATAATGAAGAGCACTGGGCTGCACAGCTTCTGTCAGAGAGAAGGTAAAGGAAACCCCACCATTTTCTAGGCCTTTGGTCGGCACCTGACGTCCCACACAGCAGAGTACAAAGCAGCTCATGGGGGGGCTTCCCATGTTCCTTTCCAACCTTCACGCACCCCCCCTCCGACAGTTACACAGGGCTGCTAGGGCTCTGTACTCTTATCACTCCAGGAAATACCTGCAGACACTCTGGCAGCAGCACCATGCTGAGCAGAGAAGTCTCCTGTTCCAGGCCACCAAAGAGGAGAGTAAAGCGGCAACAACGTAATTGGGGGAAACATGACCTGACAGTCTATCCAGCCGCAGGAAGATGACCATGAGACAAAACCTGTTTTGATCAATCCCATCATCATTCCCAATCATCGTTCACCAAAACTAAATTACAAGCATCCTTAAAATTAGGGAAGACCCTATTTTGTCATTGCCTTTTAACAGAGTAAAAATTTCCAGCACACAGAACAGTGGGTCAAACAGGAGAGCTCTAAAGACAGCAGGTATATCAGCAGGGCAGGTGACTCAGGAGAGAGTACTCCTTCTTCTGAGAAGGTGCCACAAATCATCTCCAGGCAGTGCTAGAGCACACCATGATGTTCCAGGAGATAAGTTCTGCATTCCTGTTTAAGGACAAAGGTCCTCAAGCATTTACAAGGAACAAAAGCTTCTTCTCCCTCTGTACTGCTGTAGCGCACAGTGTGTTCTTTCCACTTGGTGGTGACATGGTCTTTCAGGTATGAAAAGATGACTCCTGCATAAATGCCTTGTAAAGCACTTCAGAACTATGCGTGCCATAGAGGAAAAAATTATTATACTCTTGAATCCTTGCTTTAAAATATGCAGTGAATTTGAAATGTTTACCTGGGACAAGGAGATAAGATGGGGCACAAGAACTTGGGGGAAATGCACACTTACTTCACCCAGTGTTTCTAAGTCAGATCACCAAAAACAGAACAGAAATGAGTTTAAAACCTTGCCCTATCTCCCTGTAATGAAGAAATACCCTGGACTTTTCCAATCTTTTGCATTTTCCCCACAACTTCCCAGCTTCCTCTGGTGCCAGAGCTAGGGCTCTTCTTCCCAAGTCACCTCTTTCTCCTGCTTTCACACTCCCCTATGCAGAAGGCAAATAGGAGTCCCAAACCCAATACGCCTGCTCCACAAGTAGAGCCCCAAGAGCAAACCAGCAAAGAACACTCATAACTTGTAAATAACATGCAGAAAATAAATGAACAGCCTGACACATTCAAAAGGAAAAAAAAAATTGTAGCAGAAAACAGAATTTCACACTACAATTCCCGAAAAGCAAATGTAGGGAAGAAAACTCTTGTCTAAAGGAGGACTGAAGGGACCCAAACACCTTA
Organism: Falco rusticolus; assembly: GCF_015220075.1. Taxonomy (NCBI): domain Eukaryota; kingdom Metazoa; phylum Chordata; class Aves; order Falconiformes; family Falconidae; genus Falco; species Falco rusticolus. Next base: position 65,765,683 of record NC_051193.1, on the reverse strand, counting down.
AGGGTTCCTTCGATCACACAACGTTTATCTTTTTCTAATTTCCCTTTTGTGAATCCAAAATAAGGTCTGTCTTCCTATTCCACTGAGAGAAAAACAGAGATTCAGATGCTCTTGTCTGTGACCGGGTGGAAGCTGCCCAGTGATGGTGTGTTGTCTGTATTTTTTCCTGCTGAACAAGGATCCCTCAAACCAGTCAGATGAAAGAATGTGTCCAAAGGCCCAGAAAGGGAATGCACCAACATGAAAGGACCACAATGCAGCATTCGTCTCCCTGAGTATCCAAACCTCATGGGAAAGCAGGAGAAAAAAGGGGACAGTAACCATGGGTAAACACCCTCAGGTTAATCTCAGATGGGGAGGGGAAAATGCTTCTCAAGATTAATAGCTAAAGTACTCAGGGATTAGGGATTAGGAGGAGAATCCTGTTTGCTAGGATTAAGAGGGCTGGGTTCACATGAAAACCTCAACCAGCAAGTTGCCTCCAGCAAAACAGTGGGTTTTATTATTATAATTATTATTTTATTCTCCTCAATAAATGAAAAACATCAGCAGGAGGGCCGCAAAATCCATCAAAGGTTTAGAAAATAAAATCTCTGAGGAAAGGTTAAGGGAATGCAGTCAAGATTGAAATCAGATATTAAAACCAAAAATCAGCCCATGTTATTAGTAACATGGCAGATTATAAAGAATGAGAGATTTTTTTTTAAAAAAAAAAAAACCAAACATAATCAACTTCACTTTCCAGAATCCATGCTGTGAGGTCTATTTCTTTGCCCTTGGCTCAGCTGGAGGCAGGTGAGCTACAAGAAGGGCAAAACTCGCCCCTTCTGCACATGAGGAAAGTACAGTTTCAACACCTGATGGCTGGCATTTTCCAGAGTGCTCACTAAGCTTTATTTCAGCGTTCACTCTTGGTTGCTTGTCACTGACACATGATTGAGGCACCTACTGAAAACATACAAGAGGGAACAGAAACAGAAAGAGAATGGGACAACGCTGTATCAGATGGGGCTAATAGAGAGGGAACACACATTAGTCCAAAGTATCAAAGCAGGCATTCAAAATTCTGGTTAAGCAGCTTGCCTGAGATAATTTTCAGTGATGGAGCCGGAAACAAACCTGGATCCACCACGGCAAAACTACCCTACTTCACTTGACTACATCCTTGTACAAATAAGAATATGCAGTCTGGGAAAAGATTTTTTTTAATCATTATTTTATTTTTAATCCCTATAGAAAGGTACTTGAGAAGAGCTACACAAATCAAATATTCCTGTTCCTCTTCCCACTTTATTCAAAAGCCAGAAGCAGCTGGGTTAGCCCACTAGATCTACCAGCCAGCATGTCACCCACCAGCACGAGGCCAGCAAGGAACAGCAAGGCCACAACACCGACCTGTAAGCAAGGACCATACTACTGAGCGACATACTACTGGCAAACGCATCCCTCCATTGCAGCCTAGTGCCACGGGCCATCCGTGTCACCACATCCTCTCTGTAGGCCTGTGTCAAAAATGCCTCATCATGAGACTTAGCACTGGTCTTCTCAAGCACTGAGGGGGAATTGGGAAATCTGAGTACTCCAGCACATATGGCCTTTCAGGTGCACAAGAGCTCCAAAATTGCCACAGTGATGCACAAAAGAACTTCCTATCAAGAAAGCCCAGGAGGCTGCAGGTAATAATGCCATTTGCCACAAAAGACCTAGAGAGAAGGGTTGTAATAGGAAGGAAAATGGAGCAAGTATTCTTAAACACAGATGTTCTTGGATGTTTGCAAGGGACATTTAGCTGCAATACAGACTAGGATGGTCCTCAACGTGCTTTAACAGGGAGCTGCAAAACTGCCTGCATACCTGTCCCTCAAACCTCCAGCACAGAGGAAAAAAATGGTTTAACCTTTTACTCAGCAAGATCTCTAGAAGGAAGCCTTTTCTGATGTAGGTCATTTGGAAATTTTATTAAACTGGCTGTGTATAAAATATAATAAATTATAAAACCAACCCTTGCTTTGTCTGATGCCAGATGGTGTCACTGCCAGACTACTGAGCACTACTGACAAGAGCCTCCCAAGGGAGCAAAGCTCAGGAGGCTGGGGCACCATCCAGGCTGAGAAATCAGAGTTTCCCATCATTTATTCTTCTGAACGAACCCTGGTCCGTTGGGGGTCCCACGGCCAGTACAGCAGCAGGTGGAGATCCAGGCTGATTCATGGGGAAAGGAAAGTGCAAGCGCAGCACAGGTGGACTGAATTTGTACACATAGATAGAACTTCATTAACATCCTGGAAGCACCGCTGCCTCCTCCCACCTCGCCTGCAGCTGTGTCTCTGCTCCTTTTTCCCTGCTATTCTCGGAAACTGGATGACTCACCTTCCCGATGAAACCAAGCCTAGTTGGCTCTGGGCCCTGACCCTTTTTTGTACAGCAAAGGCCAGGAGCTGGAATTTGCTTGAACCCTCTTCCTCCAGACTCCAGTAAGCCAGCCATCTCTGCGCACGACGATGGCCGTGCCACTTGCCTAGCACCAGCAGCATTTCTGTGTGAGCAAGGAATGCTAACACTGAGTTTCCCAGGGGCTGTGAATCAAGTTCACAGGCTACCTTCTTGCTTCCCACTGAATAACAAAATCCTCAAGGATAACAGAAGGTCTAGGAGGGAGCAAAGTGAAAAGGAACCTGTAGTGCAATAAAGTAGGAAGAAAAAGCCGACGTGCGATGCATAGATAAATGACCAAGACACACAAAAGCCCTTCCAGTAGCAATCTATGGCAACTCCTATCCCAAACGTTCTAATTCTGGGCACTATAACTTAACGGGTAAGAAAGAAAAACACCGGGAAAGATCAGGAAATTGCAGGAATCAAGAATTCATAACTATTAAGAATCAGCTAGCTTATAAACAAAGCAAAAAAGCAAACAGCGAAGTTGAGGACATGTGATGGATGTGCAGGGAAAAGGAAAATTGAACTAGACAGGGTGTACTCCATTGCTAAAGGGAAAACCATTCAATATTTAAAAACTTCTGTTTACCAACATCATGATACTCCCTCACAAATAACCCCCCACTCTCCTCTCATACTCTGCTTTCACACCTACTTCTGTCCCATCCCTGCAGGCACAGTCTCCCTGCTGCCACACACTGCCACCAAGTCACAGTCCCCTTGGCCCATGTGCCCCCCGATCCCATGCAGCAATACTCAGCTGTAGCTGTGCCCCTTTCCTTTCTTCAAACACTCATTCCCCCCTGTTTCCCGGCAATACTAATCTCTAGAACAGGTTAGAGATGAAGCTCTCCATTACAAGAGTCTACTTTTCCCATAAAAATACTATTTTTAGAAGCCAAAATTGATTCTGTGCTCTACTGTACAGGTGCTGCCTGCCAAAACAGCTCTGCTTCCCTTCAGCCAGCGCAACAGGGAGGACACAGGACCACCTTCTGATCCCAGCTAAAGATCCATTGTTGGAGACCAAGGGCTTCAAAGGTGAAGACACATCAACTACTGGAGCTTCATCTTCAATAGGAAATATGAAGTTTAACATAAAGATGCATTAGGGCTATGGAGAAAACGTTCCACCGACAAGAAGCCCATCTCACAGCTCAGATTAGATTGAAAAACTGACGCTGGACAATGGTGTCAATGGTATTACGCTCTCATTTAATAATGAAACACACATTGCTATGATGCCATCACTCACTGGCATGAAGGTGCTAATCACCACCAAAACCTATGTGTTGCCATTGCCCACTGGTATGGCAGTGACAGAGAAAGCACCAGCACACAGGGCAGCAGCAAAGGTACATTCACTGGCAAAGCTGCATCAGTCTGAATAGAGCCTTAATAGAGCCTCATGCTACAAAAACACACAGAAATTTTACTGTGAATGGGGATCTGCCCTGTCCACCAAAATCACAACATTTGGCAAGAGCAGGGAAGCTAGGAAAATGCGAATCAGCTCCTGACAAGAATAAACAAAGCATAAAAGAAAAATACAAAAAAAAAAAATCCTCCCTTCAATTGAAATCACCTAAAAAGAAAATGCAGTAGACGGCAGAGCTCAACGTGTTTGGCTGAGAAGAAAGTTATTTACAGCAAGGTCTGGCCTCTCCCTGCCACTATGTAATTCCAGGCAATTGCACTTTCAAATAGATCTTTTTTGGAGAAAATCAACAGTGGCTTTGCTTTCATTCTAGTGGAAAATGAAGTCCTGAAAACGTGTTACATAAAGCCGCAGCAGAAAGCACTGTGGGCATGGGCACATCCCCTCAGGTGGAGGTCGGTGGGCTTCGTGCTAACCTCTGCCAGGCCCCCTCCACATATCCCAGCTCTCTCAGATCACAGACTGGATTTCCTGTAACTAACGATGGAGATCAGATGCTGTGGCAATGACAAGTTTCCACAGGCTGAGTCCTACAGCCTACATCAGCCCTGTCTCTCCAGGTCCAAGGAGAAGTGCCACCTCCAAGGCTCGACAAAGCTGTGAGCATCCTAGGCAAGGCCCTCGGGCACGGAGTATACAAACAGTCCTGTGAGGCATATATAACTGCCTCCAAAGGATCACCCCCAAATTCACCACTGACTACACCCCACAGAATTATGCCCCGCAAGCACCCTCACTCCATACCAACATATCCCCAAGCGTCTATGAGGCTGTTTCCCGTGCCCGCAGTGACCATTACTGCCCTGATCAGTGTGCCTGCAGCTCTCCACTTCCATAGAAATCCTGTCCCACTTGTCATTCAAAAGCAAGACGGCAGCTTTTGAATGTTTTACATCACTGACAGCATACAGAATATTGTAGAAAATCATCCCTGAAATAGTTAATCCAAATATTCAACCTCAGGAAAACTTTAGGAGGGTGACTTTTGAAAGCAAAAATACTATTAAATGCCTGTGTATCCCTTCATGCACAGAGGACTGGAGGTCATGTTGTTATCAGAGGTCAACAACATGGGAGTACAAAGGTAATGCAGCCAGACTCCACATACTCCCGTCACCAGCTTTCACCCTCTCCCCCAAGCCCACGTGCCAACATACGCACACATACAGCACACCACCCCCAGTGCCCATTTCAGACAAATGCCAGGGAGAAATATAATTTCAGGCACCTTCCCCAAAGCAAGTCAGAGGCGTGGAAAAAAGAAGGTAAAGCTAGGCTTTGAACCATCTCAGACTAGATCAGCTATGACTGCATCGTGAACACAGCAAAAGGAAAAGGCTAATTCCCGCTGCACATTCCAGCAGGAAGAACTGTTAACTAATGTTTTCCTTGGCTCAAGACACCAAAAAATTACAAGAGACAAGCACGGAACTAGTAACTCTAAAACAAGTTAAGATCAAGACAGACATGAACAATCCTTCTTATTGTTTTAGGAATACTGGAGTATAGATTTGGAAGCTTCCACCTGAGTCACTGGGTCTGAGTTCTGCAATTCATCCAACCGTACCTTCCAACAAGCGCGTAGCTCAGGCTTCCCACAACACCTGTTCTACTTATGGCCAAACATCCTGGCCCACAGAACACTTCCAACACCTTACAGCAAACCACTTTGAATAAACTTCAGCCTGTCACCGTAATACGCAAGAACAGCAGAGATGAAGAACACCACCACCATCCCACCTCTCTCAGGCAGAGATTATGTTAAAGAGAAGCCCCCTATAATCTTCCGAAACAAACAATACCCATTTCCACAGTGGAAGGTGATTAAAAAACAAAGCCTGACAATCTGACCAGAAGACATTTAATTCGCTCTCCCCAAATCTGGCAACTGCTTTAATCCTGACATCGTGAAGGAGACATGAAATCAGGCATCTGGGATAACAGGATGACAATGGGAGCGCTGATAGGCTCCGTGCAGCCTACAGGCTATCTCTAACTGAATCTAATCTGCACTGCTCCAGAGAAGGATGGAAAAATTAACAGCCAGAAGCCTATTTGTAAAAAGGTGGAAAACATTCCCTGTCTTTCCCAGACAACTGGACCAGTAAAGCCCCTTTACAGGATCAAGCATAGACTGCAAAGCACTAGAAACCCTTTTCACTTCTCAGTGCTGACGCAGGGCTTCACAAACTGCAACGCACCCACAGCCAGCGCTGTCTGCCCCCTGGTTATTCCTGCTGCAGCGTAGAAGACAAAATAATTCAAGACAATGGAGTAAATGCAAAAGAAGTTTGAAGAGGCAGCAAATATTGTAGCTTCTGCTAAGGAAGCAGAGATTAAATACAATAAAACCAAAGTATCAGCAATTGCACCATCAATTCAGACTTGCCAGCTGTTTCAACACCACATAATGCGGTCAGCTGGGACTTCACAGAAACAGCAGGGAGGAGAATTCAGGATCTTGTCCAAAAGCATGTACCTCTGCCACCCACACATCAGAGGAAGTGCTTCTATTTATTTATATTTTTCTAGCTCTGTAAAAGACTTAAGACTTAATGTAAATAACCTAGCTTTTCTGACAGCCTCCACTAGAGGACTTCTCTTCCCAGTAGCCATTAAATACACCATTAATCAGATTACAGAGCAATAGATGTTTAAAAGGAAGCCCTCCTCTTCCATCCTGAGCCTCCTGCAGGTGGAAATGGTACCAAAATAAACAGCGATACACCCTACACACACGTTTATCCTCCCTGAACAGGAAAAGCTTTAGTTCATTAATTGACACACACCCTGCGTTCTGTGCAATTTACCAAAACCACCAACAGCGTAACAGAGGGAAGCTGACACTACATAATGAGGTAGATGTGAGCACTTTCTGGAGTAGTGCAGGGAAAGAGTGCCAGGCCCCTCAGAGAGCAAGAGGCATCCCCAGCACTTGCTTGTGCAGATTTCTGCTCCATCCCTGCCTGCTCCCCTTGCCCTCCTCCCCCTGCCCGCAGGAGCTGGTTTCCTTCCAGCATTGCTGCCGCCCCCCAGCCCCAGGCACCCCAGCACAAGGGAGCCCAACCAGCACGGGCTCGGGGGAACAGCCTGCGGCGTTATCTCCTGAGCCACACCACCTCCTGAAGCCTGTGCACAAACAAGATAACATCCTCCTGCAGCTGAAGGGTGTTCCTTTTAATCCTATGACTAAATATCCTCGAAATTATTGTTCAGAGAAAGCGTTTTAAATAAATTAATTTAAAACACAATTTATGGCTATAGACTGAACCACTACATCACCGGGCACACAGGGAAGCACTAATCCATCTTGGTGCCTTGTTCCCTTCCTAAACAAAGACACAGTGACTCCTTTCACACAGTAACATGCTTCCTAACACATTTGCACACAGCTATTTCTAGAAGTAAAGGATATGGATAGGTAATGAAGTATCCAATGCATCATCACAGACAGAGGATCAAACTTCTGTCCTAGACAGCAAGAAAGCCACGATGCCTACAGCATTCAGAAGATCGGTTTGGTACACTGAGCTACATGAGCCTGCAATAATATAAACTGAAAACAAGCAAGAATAGCAATGAACAGAGTACTATTTTTAAGAAATTTCTGCTAAGTGGGTTCAGGGACACATAACATTCAAAGCTAAAAATCAACTCACAAGCACTATCCCTGCGCACACACCCCACCCCCACCCCAACTCCCCTTCTCCGAAGGAAGCATCCAGCAATGCTGCCTGGATGTTACATTTGCATTTTATTCAGTGTCCGGATCCAAGCCCCAGATAATCACCATACTTAGTGTTTTTACAGAAAGCTTAAAACCTTAATGGCCTGAATCATCAGAGCATTACTTCACTCTGATGCCATCCTAAGTCTAATGCTTTTAGCAGTTGCACTGGTGGAAAAATCAGTGACGTGACTGCAAGAGTGAATGGCCTAAGTGTCTTATGCAACTGTTACGTCTGTTCTTAGGGAAGGGATACAGAAACAGAAAGATGCAGGAAAAACTTATCTCGAGATGCACTGCATGTTAGTTACAGAGATAAGAACAAAACCCCCAGGTCTCTGGACTCCAGGTCACATCTACTGGACCAAATAAAAAGAACTCCCCTATTCAATGCTATCCAAAATAACCAGCCAAAATGGCTGCTTCCTTTCCCTTTCCCATTACCACTGCTACCAACTGACCCATCGAAAAGCAGTCTCACTGCCTCAGCGTTGGCACCCACTTGATATAGATGATTCACAGTGGTGGCAAGAATCCCTGGCATGACAGGAAAACAAAGAAAAATTTCCCCACCCTACACTGCCAGTGCAGCTAAGACACAACTTGGGATCTGCATCTCCCCCTGCCACTTCCACGGCCGTAAAATACCAACTCAACCACCAAACAAGGTTCAGGCTCCCAGTAAACTATGGCCATAGCAGTATTAAGCAGCGTTTCTGCTGCAGGTATTTGCCTGTTTCTGGCTGGGCATATCCCCACGTCCTGTCTGTGACAGAAGGTCATGGTGCAAGATACTTGCTTTTCACATTTTCTTTTCTTTAGGATGCAAGCTAGAAAGCGTTTTGTGTGATACTTGAAGTCTGCCAGTGTGGTAAGGATACGGAGTGGTCACTTCACTGGGCAAGAATAGCTCTGCATCCTTTAAGTCTGCCAAATAACACATGGACAGGAGGAAGAAAGACTCTCAAATAAGCGTTTACATCAAAAGGTGCAGAAACCACCACAGAAAAGCTCACTCAGCCCTAGATTCCAAGCAGAAGACTATCCTTACAAATATTTGCTATACTACTGCCTTGTCAAGACTCACTTTAGAAAGCATTAGTAATGGGATTTCTCTCTCTTCCCTTGGCAAAGTTTATCAAAGTGCAAAAGAATTTAGTTAAGTGAAAAATCTTCCTTCCAGTTCTCCTTTGCATAATTTCACTTAGGAATGGGTGCAGATTCCCTCTAAACCCTCTGAAGAAATGAAATAATACCCGGTGTGGATAAATTTCTATTTTTCAAACACTTAGAGCTTTCTAGGGAAAAATTCCTTTTGAGTAATCATCCAACAATTATTTTTTTTAAGTATAAAATGAGTGAGAACATTTTTTGATGTATTTCAATGCAAAAATGAGGCACAACTCAAAACCAGAATCCACGTACCTAAGAGGATTTACAAATTATATGCCACGACTGTGTTTAGCCATTAAAGCATGCATACATCAGGTTGTCTTGAGCTCGTGAGGTCTCTGACAACAGTGAATCTTGTGCTGTTTAAAAAGCCCCCACCTCAAACAGTCATACAGCATTCACCTCCTCATACAATAAACCATGAGATAAAGGCAGAGCACTGGCATCAGGAGCCTTTAGTATCCACATAACAGAAACTTTTATCAGAAGTGATAACAGGCAACTTAAAAACCCATGATCCGAGTTTCCTCTAAAACAATGTACAAAAGAAAACAGGGCAAAAAGAGCCCCAGCACAACATTAATTACTGTCAAGATTTTAATCACACCAAGCAAAGGATTTCAAAATTATGACTTTTCCTGCAACCTTATCTTGATCTCAATGCCAAGACGTTACTTCTTTCACAACATTTTTGGGTTTGTCTACCACGATTCACCCTATTGTCAATTTTCACCTTATATATATTTATTCCTCCTGCAGAGTAAATATCATCCTGGCAATAAAGTACAGTGTTTCTTTATGGCTGAAGAAATTGTTTGCAAGGAGGATAAGATTTGCTTCATCTGTGTAAAAGTTTCAACAGATAGACTAGACAGCCTGTTTCTTGAAATGGCAAATGACTGGTAATGTCCCCTACCCTGGACAAATGCTTTCAGAAATCCATTTCCTTTGGAAACAAATGAAAGCAATAATCAAAGGACTTCTCTCACTTTCTTGGCAAACTCCTTAGGATTCATTCCCCAAATTGGAGTTGAAAGCAAGATTTCTTTTTTGGTCAAAAGTCTTCTTAGAACATGGCCAGCTGAGACAGCCACAGAGTAGATAGTCAGGAATACAGAAGATAGCCATCCCCTGGGCTCGTTCAAACCATGATGCTTCTCAGTGCTTTAACTTATCACCAAAATCCAAGATTGTTTTTGCTTACGCTCCTAACATTTCTCATAATGAACAGATTAGAGGAACTGTACACTCACAGAAGAGCAGCTCGCTTTAAAGAGGCATTGCCCATTTATAAATCCCTAAATATAATTCTAGTATTGTAACCACAGTTCAGTTCAAATAATAATGTTCAGCTAGAAAATATTTTTTTATATCATGTCAAATATACATGTTTTTTTCTCCTTTATTATGTGTACTAAGCTATATAAAACGAAACTGAAATAATGAAAAAAATGAAATAATACATGCAATTGATTACATTTGTTCCTCTCTATGGAACGTAACATTTGTTCAATAATTTGAATAGGTAGATGACATAAGTTGCAAATCATTATTTGTTAATACAACCATGATTTGCACCTTTCTGTCTCCTTATTTTCTTTCAAACTACTCTGCATACTATATAACATTAGACCTTGCAACATATTTGTGAAATACAGCATCTTGTTGTCATGACTCCCACATTACATGCAGGAGTCGAGAGACGTGTCCGAGACTGCATGCTCAGCCAGCAGAATTGCTTTTGCAGCTGAAGAACACCTACTCCAGCAGCCTTTGCAGAACCTATATACATTTCTCTCTAGGATTCTGGGGGGTTTAGCATTTCTTCAGCACACATCAGCAGGCAGATAAACTTAATACTTGAGATTTTACCTCTCATGAGAAAGTAAACTGGAATGACTTAGCTAGGGCCACTGCTTTCAAAGCAAAACTCCCACTGAGGTCAGTGGGGCCAGGATTTCACCTCTGATTGTATTGGGTCTGGCTGAGATGGAGCTGATTTTCCCCATAGCAGCCCTCATAGCGCTGTGCTTTGTATCAGGAGCTAGAAAGGTGTGGATAACACACCAGTGCTTCAGCTACTGCGGAGCAGCGCTGGCACAGCACCGCAGCTGCGCCTCCAACATTGCCCATCACCAGCAGGCTGGGGGTGGGCAAGCTCTTGGGAGGGGACACAGCCAGGACAGCTGGCCCAAAGTGACCAAAGGAATATTTCATACTATGTGACGTCTGCTCAGCAATAAAAGCTAAGAGAAAGGAGCCGGGGTGGGGGTGGCATTCATTATTACAACATTTATCTTCCAGAGCAATCACTGCATGTGTTGAAGCCCTGCTTCTTGGGAAGTAGCTGGACAGCACCTGCTGACTGGAAGCAGAGAATAAATCTCTTTTTCCTTTGCTTTCACAGGGCCTTTTGCTTTATTAAACCGCCTTTAATCTTGACCCATAAGGGCTATTTCCATCTCATTTTCTCCCTCCTGTAATCTTGCTGAGGAGGTGGTAGCTTGGTAGGCACCCGGCATCCAACCAAGAGCAACCCACCACTCTGATACAGTCAGTCACATGAGCTATTTATCGTTATATTTTATACACCGAACAGGCACCATACAAAGAAGCTGTGAATATAGATGGTTTACATTACACAAGCTACTTAAATCGAGGAAGTATGAAGCAAACCAACTGATTTTGCAGTTGCCTGCGTGTTGCTGAATTCTGTTGCTCATGATGAGGTACCAGAGGCATTGGACTCCACCACCACTTCTATTTCTCTGTAGTAATCAGTGGCATAGGACCAGCCTTTATGGAAGTTTCTGGCCATTGGTGGAGTACTGTTTAAGGCAGCTGTGGAATAGATACAGATGTTGGCACCAACTTCCAGAAGTGTCACCGAGTGCTTTAATTGCAACTTGGGGCAAAAGTTCTTCCTATAAATAAAAGTTTTGGAGTCCAGTTAAACTTAGTGTATATTCTTTATAGGCTGCATGAAGCAATAGGTCTGTGAGAGGGTTACAATGACCTGGATCTCATGATTTTGTAGCTAAGTCCCACTGGCCAGCCAGCAATCTGATTATGTAAGATCATTTGGGTCACATCATGGCTCAACAGTCAGGTTATTTCACAATCCCACATAAAATTAAGATGACAGGACAGAAGAGGAAGATGAGGAAAGCAGGAGATGCATACTGACAAAGGGCTGATTACATAGGCTTCACATGAGAATGATCTAAAGCAAACTCCAAGGCAGCTTCCTGCACACTGGGCGGTGGCATCTCTCCCCAGATAAGCCACCATGAGGCTGTGCCTGCTCTGAGAAACACTGACAACTTCATCAACCACAAGTAAGCGAGCCCTGGAGGTTAACCTGTCAGAATCTGCATGTATGAAGTCGCTGCCTATTTGTTATTCCATAGGAGAATAAAATGCATCTATGCAAACCCACGTCTGTTGCCATCACGGATCCAATTTAAACAAGCCCTGTCAGTTTGAGGATGGAAGAAATCCCAGAAACCTCCTGGCACCTTGTTTGCTGTCTTTCCATATGTTAATATAATATGCAGACTAGAGATCACTGCATTTAAACATTTTAGAAAAAACAATTGGATCTTGAGCATGGCACAACTGTCTCAGGAATGCCAATTTTTATTACAAGAGGAATGAAACAGAACAAACTGGAGACTCCATCGCAGGCAGGCACTGCTTTAAAGGAAATTATTTGACAAGCTTCTGGTTGAACGCTGCTGCTGGATCTGACTGTGAATTACTGTGTGATTGGCAAAGATGTTTAGCACGTCTCAAAATAAAGCTGCAGTCACCATCAAAGTTCAGAGCAATGCAGTTCCTCCTAGTGAAATCTGGAAAAGTTTCTGATGAAGGTTTTCTTCCATCTTGTTTTTCTTTTTAAACACTGCACTACAAGTGTGCCATATGTGCCAGACTCCCAGATACTAAATTGGGAGCCACTGTCAACGTTCTAGAGTAGAAGCCTGATGAGCCAGAGAGGACGCGGTGGCTTCAAATACAGACTCTTCATGGGACCACAGGCCAATCACTCTCCCCTCAAGCTTCAGCTATAAATCTCAATACCACTTCAGTGGTTCCAAATCATTAAAAAAATCTATCCTTATAAACAATTAGTCAGTGGGAAGCTCTCCCTTCAAAGAACATCCTCATCAGGTCTTTCTACCAACTACCACACTGGCCAGATGCAACAAATGCCATCTCTTCTTAGTATTCTAGGTTTCCCTGTTGACTGAAGTTAGACACAGATTATTTCTCCCATTTGAGTTACACAAACTTAAGTGAAACATAGGATAGCACTTAGAACAGAACAGGAAAATGCCTTGCTTCACCCAGTTCCCTTCAAAACAGTGCTGGAAATCCTGGCTACAGATGTTAACGTTGCTCTCAGAAGGGTAACCTCCAGAGCTCGGTTTCTGCAGAAAGAGCTGAAAATTTCTAGAAGTGTTTCCCTCTGAATCAGTAATAAAGCAATACCTTTATGTCAAAATACCCTGACCCAGTAAGCAAACAGGGTAAACTTGGTTTCAGTCGGTTCTCTAACCTAAAGCTATGTTGATTACAATTCCTGGAGCTGCAGTGTCACTGGAAAGGACACCCCCAGAACAGTTGAAAAGTGAGGGCTTTCCCAATATGTATTTTTAAAGATCCCATGAGCAACAAAGTTAGATCAGATATCCTGGCTACTTTCCAACATTAGTAATTATTTCTTTTGAAGTTTCAAACAGATGGGAATTTTTTCTTCATTCCTCTCCTTAACTGCATAAGTTGAGTGAGCATGCTGTTAAATGAAAAAACATCAGTTGCAAGCTAAATAAATCCTCCTGTCCACACAATTCTGAAAGCACTCTGGGATCCTTCAAAATGAAAGATGCTTAAGAACAATTGTGGTATGTCCATTAAGGCATAGTTGCAATGAGTACTGCAATCTTTTCATTTATTCAATAATAAATTGATTTCTTCCCTGGAGCTGATTTTTCCCTTGTGCCAGGGCCAGTCTCCGATTTCCTTCTTTGATGTAGCAGTAAAAGATTAAATTGCTCTTGGTGCTCAGCTCCCAGGCACATAAGTTCCCTAAGGATCAGACTTTACCATTTTAGCATTTGGTTCAGCAGTCTATCTTTGTAATATCTGCCTATACTGGTAGAGCCCCAAGACTGTACTCCCCTAGTTCAGCTCTAGAAGTAACTTCTCATTTCTTTTAGCATCTCAGAGGCCTATGGAGCAAATCTCAGGTCTCCACTGGTGAGCGGAGGTTAATCTCATAGCTATGATGCAGTGATAAGTTGTTAATCAACATACAACAAAAGAAAACAGCATTATCACACCCACCTTATTTCAACACAAGAAAGGACTCTGAAGCATAAAGGAGTTCAAATACAGCAGTGGGAGGATCTTTTCCCCTCCTCATTTCTTCTGTAGAGTAGCAACCTCCTTCCCAATCCTCTCCTCAGAGCTTCATAATAACAGTAGTTTTTCCAGGCTTTCTTCCCTCCCAGTCCTTAACCTCAGATGCCCACAAACGGCTGTGGCACAGGGGACACGTCTCATTTTGGGCACACCTTGTACAATAGTACCCCAGTAATATTTTAAATGGGCAAAACACTTGAACCTCACAGAAAGCACTAGTAATGGCCTAACCACTATGGCATGAGCATCTCAAAAAAACAAACAAAACCAAAACCTCAGTGAAGTTCTGCTATGTTGATAAGCTCTTTCTGTCCTATTCACTCACAAGCGGCAGGAGATCTGCTGGGGTGCTTCAAACAGATGGATCATGTACCTAAAGGGCACATAGGCAACAGCACATCTCCTGCTTTCCCAGCTCACCAGTAGGCATCGTCCCTGCTTCCTGACAAGGAAGCGTGCCTAAAAGGCATGACAGGCTGGTTGGTGCGAGTGCCCTTGAAGTACCTGGCAGAGTTCACATACACACCCTCAGTCAATGCTTAGCCAAGCTGCACACACTTAGCCCTTTCAGCCTGGCTCATCAGTTGCTCCATCTGGTCCCCTAGGCAGCGTAATGAAAGGCTCCCATCTTGAGTTTATTTCTCAGGCATTGCACTGGCATGACACCTCATTCTTGAGGAACACAAGGCCTTCGTGGACCTACAGGATGGGCACACCCAGGCAGCAGTCCCAGCTTAGGTACAGATATTTACATACCATCAATGTACACCAAAATCAAGGTAACCAAACCCAAGGACATACATTAGCGACTACTGGAAAATGGTAATTAAGCAATGAAATGCAACATTGTCACTTAAAATATGTATTAGAAGTGTTTTTAAAAAGTTGATTGAGTGTGACTTACCCTGCTAACTGAATTTGATGCACAGGGTAAATGAGTATAACTGGGGGGGGGGGGGAAGAAGAGGGGCTACATTATCCCCTCTGACAGTTCTTGAACATTTTTTTTGCCTGATTGAGCTACTGATGCCTCAGAGAGGGTCTAGATTCCTCAACATACAGCTTAAACTCACATAAATTTCTCTAGGTGGCTACCCTGACAGTAGTATCCAAATGTCAGTTCCCTCTCTCTAATCTTGCACTCTCTGTGCAGAACAAAATGAGCAGGTAGCCCACCTCTGCAAGACACACTCCGGCTCCACACACGTACACGTGGGCAGATGCTCACAATACACAGCTGTTAATTCCTTACCTGGGCTCTTCCTGGTGTGACATTGCCGAGCATACCTACTGTGTGCACTGGAATACAGTACAAAGCACCCTAAATTATCTCTGAACAGAATGGGACGGCATGACATCTTGTGGAGATACTGGGACTGGAAATAGGTCGTGGCATTGCTGTAATCTCCCACCTGAGATGAAACTGTTTTGAATCCAGTTGGCTGGCTCTTCAGAGGGGCAATGTTGCATGGATGGGGCTTATATTGCCTTCAAGTCCTCAACTAGTCTGTTCATCGTTCGTTCCTCTATATGATACCTACTCCTTGACATCACATACACATTCACCGAGTCAACTGATACTCTCAACAGGGCAGCACTCCTTTGCATCCCATCCTACCTGAGCACTGGCATCAACACTGACTTGTAAAAGAAAAATCCTCCTGGTATTTCAGTGGAGCACTTCACACAACCACTAGACCCACGCAAATAATCAGAGAAGACTTATTTGACCACTTACCCAATCTCTCAGTACCAGTCCCTCTGGCCTACTCCCATTGGCTTCGCCGCTTATTTCAACCCAGTTTCAGATGGATTAAGCAGTCAACTCCTCAGTAACATAACAGGTCTTATGCCTTGCAAAGTGCTTTTTAGTATTTAAATGTATATTGCTGTCCTCAGTTTCCTATTATTACAGCTTATCACATCCTTCCAAGCCTTCAGCAACTTCACTGAAACATCTTTTTGTAGTATTTAAAATTTCCTTAAAAAGGTGTCTCAACAAATAGTCCCCTTTGCCCACAGTATCTAGCAGCTCCATATCCTCTGGTGAGCTGGCCAAGAGAAACCAGTTCCTGGAGGAGTGCAATACATACCCTCTTCTCTTTGCACCTCTTCCCCCAGAAAGAGATGGCCGGCTTGTAAACTTCTGGTCTGAAACGCATTGGAAGACAGACAAAACAGATTTCTCATTCTGTTGTCACTGTAAATAAGAAACTGGCAGTACCACATAAAGGACTCGGAAGACTGAGCTAATGATGCTGTCTTTTTCCCAGAAACCATGCCACAGGGAGACACACACAAAAAAAAAAAAAAACAACAAAACCACACACACGCAAACCACAACTGAAAACGCAACACATTCAGTCTCCCAGCTAGCTGATAACCCAATTCATCTTGTGAGTGGTTTAAATGAACCCAGTCTGGGTAGTCACAAAGAGATGAACACTCTATCCCAAACCTCCACACCAACCCTCTGTAAAACTCGGATTTTGCCTAGCTGGACAGAGCTTTCACATCCTTGCTGCTCAGAGATGGAACGGCAGGGGAAAACTGTTCCTCCTTGTAGCAGGTGCCTCTTTGCATTAGCTGTAGCAGATTTCAGTCCCTACAGGAATACAGCTTCCTCCTTCCCCACTGGGAGGATTAACACTTGTGCTCTCTACAAGCAACTGCTTGTCTTGCAACTCTAAAATAAGCACCTTTGAGGCGCCTACAGGATACACATTGCCTCTGGTTCCCTGCACTCTTGTCAAACTCTTGGGATGATGCAAGCTGTCAGCCACACAATCCCGCAGCAGAGAAGGGAGCAATGCCAGTGCTCTCCATGGAGAGCAGGTTTGCTGCAATTGCTTCTAAAGAGCAAATTCCACTAGGCCCAGGGGAGGGCAGAGACAGGCACGTGTCTGTACGCACTCACACAGAGGATCTCATTCCTTTCAGCTTCTCCCATGCAAGCTTACTGACCTCCTGCAGTATTAATGAATTCCTCTGTCACCTCCTTGCTCTGACATCTGCTCAGGAGAACGGATGAGTAAGCAGGTAATCCAATTGGGCAGGAGCAAAGCAATGAGTCAATTCTCCCGCATGACTGTGTTACTCTACTGCACTTCAGCACTGCCTGTCCCTCAAGGCTCAGTACTCCAGAAAAGCTTTTGGGCCTGAGGATAGCTGAAAAGACCTTCTCCACCTCCAGCTTATTTTATTGCTTCTGTTAAGTCTGACATAAAAGGCTGACTTCTCATTTTCCAAGGTTTCAACATTGAGAAAGCAAAAACGAGACCTCAATTTCTCTTCATCTCCTTCTCGCTTTCTGTAAAGCAGATTAACATAAACAACTGACCCCTCCCCACAGCAAATCAGACCAGACAAATCAAGAAAGCTAAGCAACAAACAAATCTTATCAAACACTTTCCATCAAACAAATTCTTAGGTACAATTTAGAAAGTTAACTTTTGTTCTCTATGGGAGTATGTTCATCTCTGCTTGCCTCAAAATAGCATCTGACAAGAGTGAATCACACAAGTTCTGAAAAACTCACAGGAAATAAGCAAAGAAATCTATAGCTGCCTCCTTCAGTCTTGCTCCCTGGCTGCCTTCTTATTGACTTCTGCTGCCTGCATCAAAAATTTGTAGCTACCTGTCTGCTTTTTCCTCCATGAAGGTAGCTACGAAAGCGAGAGGAGCGAGGAGAAGGTGAAGTAGCGAATTACTGTGAGAACCTCCAGCACCGCTTCTTGCTGGGAGGGATAAAGAGGAGGCAATGAAGAGATACACAGCACAAAATTCTCTTGCTTTCATGAGAAAGCACTAAGCTAACTCAGTATGACTAAAAAACATAGAGTAGATTTTACCTCACTTCTACAAATACCTAAAACATCCCTAAACACCTTCATCAGCCCAACCCTGGGGAAAGGGAAAAGGAAGAAATAAAGAATACACCCAAAAACCTGCAAGGCTCAATTTCAAGTTCTGAAGCTGATGCCCTCCCTAATCCTGAAAGAGTTAACAACATTGCACAGCCTGTGTATGCAGGATACCACTAACTTTCAGGGCCTGGGTATGAAAGGAAGAAGATATCTACCTTCAGAGCAATTTAATCTCCATCCTTCTGTTAACTTACACTTTCAACAACTCTTTGCCCACTAATTTTCTTGCTCCAGTCTTCCCTCTGTTCCCCTAATGTACTAATTATACCGGTTGATACTTCTACACATAACTAAACACACCAACCCAGAGATGAGATATTAGTTCCATTTTTATGGATAGGAGGTCCAAGTACTGAAACCAAACAATAAGTGAAAACATGCTGGAAAGGCTATACCCATGTCATTCGAGCCACAAAAGGGTTGGTTTGAATTTGGCTCCCGTTTCTTTTCAAGTCAGAGAGAAAAGATACGTGTTTGCTCCAAGCGTTTGACTTTTTTCTCTATCCCTTTCCTTCCCCTGACCCCTTCTATCTTCTGTTGCCTTAATCTTCCCTCCTTGTGGGTGACCCTATATTGTTGAAGGTCTGTACTTGATTTGAGAAGGAAAACAGAGAAAAGCATCAGCTTTTGTGTGTATATATATATATATATATGCGCTTAGTGACATAGTTTAGCGATAGACTTGGCAGTCCTGGGTTAACAACTGGACTTGATGATCTCAAAAGTCTTTTCCAACCTGAATGATTCCATGATTCTATATATGTGTATTTATACATACATACACATCTTTCTCTACACAAGTGCCTATATGAAAGCCCACAACACCTGAGAACTAATCAAGGAATTACTATGTATTTTTAGTTATGTCTACATAAATATACACACACTCACACCCCTTTGCATATAGATTTAGTATTGACCACAATGAGAATAAAAAAGTGGCAGGAGGGAACATCTAGGACAACAGCCTTCTTAGGGCCATAGCTGTAGTCACAGGGGAGGTGCTGTGCGTCACACACACAACAGCCAGCCCTAGTCCCTTACTGTAGTGCACAGCACTTCCACCCTCTGTATGCCCATGAGTTTCTGCCAGGTGGAAACAAACCACATGGACAGAAGGCTGCTCACCCTGGCCTCAGCCCAGCATGCACTCAGCAAGCGCCCTGTGCTCACATCTGGGCCTGCAAGCTGGAAACCGCCTCCAGGTTTACAGTTTAAATGTCCACAAGGGGTAAGGGGAAGGAAAAAATTATCATCAAAAGCAAACGTTAGAAACTACTAGAAAAGGATCTTTGCCAAAACAGACAGCATCGTTATGCCACTGGATATATTTTTAAAGGAAAAAGATTCAATACAAGCACTCTGAGCAGTAGTGCTACAGAACTGTTTGATCACACGGATTCTAAATCCGGCCAGTGCAGAGCTACAGAAGACAAACCATCACAGTACTATAATGTTAAATTTGTTTGAATTTGTCAAGAGCCAGAAGGAAGGCTACAAGTAAAAATTCTTGAAAGCATGCTTGAAACCCATTCAAAGAGTCTTCTAAAATTTCTCATTTTAAAACATCACTGTCTGACATGCACAAAAATACCAGTCTCTCACAGGGGCTTAAAATATATGCAGTTTGTTCCTCATTTGACAACATAAGAGTCTGTGGGTTATTTTCTTAGTGTTACAGAGAATTTTTAAAATTTATAGAAATATGTATTTTAGTTACATGTCAAGCATACTTATTTTAATACAGTAGTAATTCTTTTTTAACTCAGTTTTGTTACACAAATAAATAAAGCCTTACATGGTTCAAGCCCTTCAATCATGACGAACCTTCCACACTTCCATTTGAAACAAGTCTCCTTAAAAGCTAAAGAAAACAGGTTGTGTCCGATTCTTCCACAAAAGTCACAACAAGGCTACATATCTTGGGGTTTGCTGTGTCATTCAAAACTAAGTTTTTCTACAAGCAAAGAAAAAATTACAAAAGAAAACCTGACTTTCGAAACAACCTTTGCTACAGAAAGGCCTATTGAAATGGGAAGACTTCCTGAAGAATATGGTGAAAATTCCATTGAGTCACCCCAGATAAGACCAGCAAGCCCCCATACAGACTAGGTGTAACTGGGTGAATGGCAAGCTCAGCCTTACTGTCTTCTGTTCAAAGCTACAGCACTGTGAAGCATCTGTCTTCCCCCAAGCAGCACAGGGGAGGGAGGAATCCTTTTTGCATAGAAAACCATCTTGAGCAACACACTGTAATCAAATTAAGTCAATGAGTCACACCATAACAGCAAGAAAAATCAGACACGTGGTTACTTTTTCTACGATGACCTTGATTCCATTCATGCAAGAGCAAATGTTCCTAGAAGAAGCTGAAAGCATGGATATGGGGGAGGGAGAAGAAATAAACCACACTGAATGTACTGGTTTGGTACACTGGCACACACTTGCACTCATCCAGCCCTCTAGGATCCAGCAGATCTATTTAAGAAGGCCAGAACAAATCAGCATCTCATCTTGCAAACTAAAACACCCAACAAGCATCCTCTTTGCTGTGCAGCCACAGCACGCTGGAAGGGCATCCCTGCAGCACCCACCCAGAAGTGCTGTTTAGTAAAAGTGTTTTTATGTATTGGCCAGATAGTTGCTTAACAGAAATCTTAGTAGGGTCTTCTCACCTGGAGGGAAACTTGAGATAAGACGACTAGTCAGCTTATGCAGAGGGAATTCTAATGTAACTGAAAGAAAAGGCAGTTTCTCTTTTTTTTTTTTGAGACTGCAACAGTCATTAGACTGATCCCAGAGCTTTGACAGGAAGACTAGTGCTTTGGAAAAGGGAATACCAGTGGGAGGATTCAGCAACCGCCAAAGAGGCAGTCAAACCAGCAGATAATAAACGTGGAATAAGCAAGCTTTTAAATTAGGTACTTGATAGAATATATAACTATAGGAAGATTCAACCCAAAGGTCTCAAGAGTCAATTCACATGATGGATGGAAGATAAATTCCTTCTTCCCAGTGCAACGCTGCTCATTGGATGTTGATCACTTTCTTCCAAGCAATGTTCCTAGGTCAGTGCTGCTGGTCATCCACAGATGTCATTGCCTCACCCAGATGTCAGCCTGGGGTCGGATACTGTGGAAAAGCTCAGCAAAGCTTGTACACCAGCAAATAAATCAAAAAGCCCATTCAACACTTATGTGCACACATATACACACAATCTATTTCTTACAAGTCAAAAGGCATCAGATGATAATTTTGTGACCACAGAGCTCCTTGGAGCCTTGTTTGAAATTGGATTCTCTAAGAGCTTATAAACCATACCCTAATTCCTTATAGCCAGTCAGGTGCTTCAGGGTCAGGCTGAAATGTAAAACGCTGCATATCTCCATTGCCAGCACCCCGGAGCTGTTCAGTTCCCTCAGACAAGGGCTGGATTGAAGTTGATTTGAGTGCCCTAAATGTGAAAGGTCTTGCATATGGTTCACAAATCTCCCGTTACTTTAACTGTAACACCTCCCATTCTCTCTTTAAAGTATTTTATATGAAACAGCATAATGTGGCCTCTACCTCCCATCCTTACAATTTCTTTCCTCTTTTGATCTAGGCAGGAGAAAGTAGGATAATTATATTTTTATTCAAGATGAAGAAAATCTCCATTTCCAATAAAAAACGGCTCTTTAAAAAAAAAAAGGCAGCTGGATAATGGTTGCAAAGCAAAATGGAGGGAGACAGAGATGGTGGCCATATCCCCACAAACCCACTGCCACCATATTGTGTTTGATTTTCAGAATGGAGTACTTAGCCTGAAAATTGCTTTTTTGCCCTCTATTTTGCTTCTTTTCTAGTTCTTATAATTTTAGCATAGGAAAAAAGGAAAAAAATAATTTTAAGATTTGCCTCCAAAGTTATACTGAATTACTGATCCATCACTTCTTATGCTCCTCTCGGATAATTAAGGGTATGCAGGCAACATACATGTGACCTAAATCCTGTAGTTCCTTAAGTTCTACATCTTGAAAGTGTCTATAGATCTGAAAACACAATTACAGTGCTGTACACCAGCAAGACAGGGAACGAAATTAAAGACAGCTGATACCAGAAGAGATTTTCATAGCAGAAGGAAAGTTTGTGTGATGCAGAAAAATTGTTCCAGTTAGAACAGAGATCCTGTTGGGCTTTTGCTCACAGAATGACCAGATTACATGAAAGTTCTGCAGCTGTTCTACTACTTAGAGAAAGCAACATCTGGAGAATTTTGAAACAAAAAGCACATAACCCTAAAATGAATTACTGAAGGAATGGGAAGCCATGAAATTAGTTGTCCCAATATAGGGTTTGACTGCATTTCTTGTTGTGACCAAGGCAGCAAGCCCAAGTCCAGCAATATGCTGCAGGTCAACCTCCTGACGGCTAAGGAAAAGCTAGTCCCAGACTTGTGCATGCTCTGAGACTTGGCGAGTCAGGCCTTGGCACCTCACCAGAGACAGGAACTGCACCAATGTAGATGGTGTATCAGAAAATGAAGGACCAAAATTTAATAGTCATGGTCTTTGTGGCAAAGATGGCAGCAACAAGACATGGATGAAGGGGATCAGAAATTGCATGGCATTACATTTAACAGTATATTACCAAGACCTGGCCGCCTATCCCAGACAGGCTTCTTTCCTGCTTCTGTTCATTTCACCATTGACAAGCATGTGAAACAGCATCTTCACTTGTGCATCACCAGTGAAAGTGGCATTTGTATACTGAGCAGTTCCACAAGGACAGACCTGGGTGGTTTCCATCAGAAAGACAAGAGAAGAACAGCCACATCTCCAGACAAATACAATACACCCCATCCCTAGATGCATCCTATGGGTGTCAGGTTTATTTCCAGGTCCCACTGTGAGCTCCTGGAGAGGAGGGCTCCATCACACATAACAGTTACTTGGGAAGACCAACGCCATCGCCCCGAGCATCCCCCTTCCCTCTCCTCCCCCCGCTGTATGTGCTGAGCGTGAGGCCACAGGGTGTGGGACACCCCTGGGCTCAGCGGGGGCGGCTGTCCCGGCTGTGCCCCCTCCCAGCTCCTGGTGCCCCCCAGCCTGCTCGCCGGTGGGGAGGGGGGAGGGGCAGAGCAGCCCCTGGCGCTGTGTCACCCTGCTCAGCAGGCACCGCAGCACCCCGGGGACCAGCGCTGGTCACAAATCCTGAACACAGCCCCATACTGGCTACTGTGAAGGAAACTAGCTCTGTCTCCGCCAAAACTGGCGCAGCTCCTTATGTGTGGATCAGCTTCTCATCCTGGCTGTGTACAGCACTGAGCTCTCATCCATGCATGACACCCTCAGCTGCACCTGCAGTACTAAATAATATTTCTTCCAAAAATACCTGGTTCTTAACAAAAACATGTTTTGAGTTCTCCTGTGCTAGCAGCAGCAGGAGGAACACAGAAGGATCAACACAGTGGGCACTGGCCAGACGAGCCAGAGGCAGCAAGGCAGGACAGCCTTAGCACACCCTTACAACAGGGGTCTCGCCATTACAGGGTTTTTTGTACCAAGAAAAATCTGACCCACTGACACATTCAAAATATGAGCTGGAAATATTAATCCTATGTGACTGTAGATGGGTTCCTCTCCCCATACCTTATCAATTCAACTGGAGACAGCATTCATTTGTGAAGATGAGCAGAAAAGAAGATAGGCAAGAAAATCATCTAATAAAAGCACTGTCCGGGTGATGAGAGGAACTGCCCAAATTCAACACATAATTAATATTTTTTGCCATGGAAAAGCATTCACCCTATCCCTAATGCTTTAGCTTGTCCAAAAAAATCCTCACTGTCCTTGTTTCAGCTGGAACAGAGTTAATTTTCTTCTAGTAGCTGATACAGCACTGCATTTTGGATTTAGGATGAGAATAATACTGATAACACACTGAAGGTTTTAATTGTTTCCAAGTGGCATTCATATTAAGTCAAGGACTTTTCAGCATCTCAGGCCCTGCCAACATGAAGGCTGGAGGGGCACAAGAAGCCAGGAGGGAGCATGGCCAGGACAGGTGACCCACGCTGGCCAGAGGGACATTCCATACCATAGAGCATCATGCTCAGTATAGAAACTGGGGAGAGCTGGCCAGGAGCCACCGATCACTGCTGGGGAACTGGCTGGGCACCAGTCAGCAGGAGGTGAGCAATCGTATTGTGCATCACTTGTTTCAGGTTTGGGGTTTTTTTCCCCTGACGTTTTATCTCTTTTTGTTACTTCCCTTCCCATTATAATTATTATTAGTAGTATTATATTTTAATTTGTTTCAGTTTTTAAACTGTTCTTATCTCAACCCATAAGTTTTACCTTCCCCCTGCCCCCAGTTCTCCTCCCCGTTCCACTGAGGGAGTTGGGGAGGAGTGAGCAAGCAGCTGGGTGGTACTTAGTTGCTGGTGGGGTTAAACCATGACACTCATCAAAAAAAATCCAGGGTTCATACAGCATGTGGAGAACTATAGAACTGATATATTGCATGGCTAAATACTCTTCATTTAAAACATTTCAATGGACTGTTTGCATACCCTAAGAAGGTCTTCAGTCCAAGACAAACCAAAATTAAAGTCTCAGCATGTAAAATGTTTATATTAAATCGTTGCATAATAGGAAGTGCCAGATCAGTGAACCAGCAAGCGTAAGAAATAAGTAACGCTGAGAATTACAGCTCTGACACTGAAAATTTACTGATAATATGCTGTGCTCTTTAATGCTAAGGTGGGAAGCATCTCCCAGACCACTGCATATCACTAATAAGTCAGGACAGATCTTTGCTTGCTAATCTCGCTTGTTAGGTTATTTGGATACAGGGAGGACTACAATCTCTGAAAATTTTTTTTGTTGTGTGTCACAAGAGCCCAGTCCAAAGGCTAGTGAAGTTAGCGATAGGAATGGGCACATGTTTCACTTAAAACAGTCCTAAATCAAATCTTGCCTCGGTCTTCGCAATACTTGAATGCATCATGGTCCAAGTTACACAAATTTAAATATATTCTTTCCTAAAGGAAATGCAATAAAAATCCAGAGTAATTCTACTTACCCACGTACTTCAGAACAAAATACAAAACCTCAAGAAAACTTCAAAATAAACATACTGCTCCTTAAGACAGAAAATTCTAAATGCTACTGCACTAAAAATATGATTTATCACATCACAGAAGTTTTGACAAGGAATTCCCTTTAAAAAAAAAAAAGAGAGAGACTACACATACAGATGATACAATGAATGTTCTGTGCTATTTGTTTTGATATAAAATCCACTCTTGTGCTGTGTAAATATTTTCCAAGTGTCACAGACTTCTAAACTGATGCTAAGCAAGTCCATCAAAGAAACCGAGAGGGAGCCAACTACACTTTGGCAACCGAGTAGAACACAATAGCATCTTTTGGCAGTGAGGAGACAGGGAGGCAGCTTCAGACTGTGGGATACACTTCTTCAGAGCAGGTCTTTCTGCTAAAGTGGTCAGCAGTGGGAAGGCCAACAGTGCTGACGACTAAACTGAATCATTTTATGTTCAGCTGCTGGTCACATGAGCCAGGCAGTCCCATTCTTCTGAATATGGCTCCTTCAGCCAGGCTGCAGGCACAGGTGGGCATCATTTTGTTGGTTCTTTTCAAGTAGTGCTTTTAAGGTCACCGTCTCTAACAGAAGATCTAGGAATATCTCAGCTAAATTTTCAGCTGGTGCAATCAAGGCAGACTGGGTTATACCAGTTCATGAAAGATGAGGAGCAAGGTGGTTTTGTTAGTGCAAGAGCAAGAATTCTGCATTCAAGGTATGGGTCGCACAATATCTAGACTGCTGTTCTCGTAATGTGTTCTACCTCTCCACAGTGGTAGCTGCCCTTCGAACCCAACAGCCAGCATACACATCTTTTAGTCTGGTCCAGCTGGCAGTGTGGTTAGTGGTTCCACTTTCAAGCTCTAAACCTAAACCAGCAGAATTTCACAGTGGGATAAAAGCAAAATAAAAAAAAAATTTAAAAAAATCACTCCGATTTAGGCAGTCGCCAACATTTTTTTCCCCAGTTCTTTTTGTAAGCCAATACAGGGAAACAAGGGCTCCCACAGATGAGGTGGTTTTCCTCTGGCACAGATGCTCCAAAGTCTTACTGCTTCTATGGGCAACAGCATTTACCTTTTGTGTGCTCTACAGTGTAGCCACTTCCACCTGGGCACAGAACACACACCCTCCATCTCCTAAGTTTTACATAAGCTGTGGGCTACTAGGAACCCAGTAACTGTGTGTTTTCAGATTTGTTTGCTTTTCATCCTGATGGAATTTTCTGGTCATGACTCAAACTTCTTTAGGGTATGTGAAGTAAAATATACCACAGTCTCGGGGTGTTGCTATGGCAACTGGAATATTCAAATTTACCAGTAACTAGATATCTATTTGTTAACTTACAGTGCTATTATTTTTGACCAGAATGTGACTGCATTCTCTTCCACTGAACTCACTCATTATTCTTTTTGATCCCAAAATGGCCAAGACAGGGGATGGAAGAGGGCTGTCTGCACACTATCACAAAGAACTGTGACATGTCCAGGCATAATTAAGATAGGGTTGTACACACACAGGTCCATCAACATCCCCAGTTTTGTTGGTCACAAGACCTTCTTCTCCCTTGGAATAATGAAAACGGCTTAGAATGCACATAGCACCCAAAGCAAAGTAAAAGCAGCTGGGACTTCTGTGCTCTGCTCCAAACTGTCATAGCTGGTTAGTGACGGTAGGCAAATCACTAAGTCCAATATTTAAATTTTTATGGTGTTCAAATGGCTTCATTTTGTGTTTTTTATTTGAAACAGATTAGTATCTCTAAACTTCATGGCCAGTTATCCACAGAATCCTTCTGTCCCCACCTCATTCTGACTTTGCTGCAAATAGAGTGCATCTTTCCATGCATTTGTTGCGGTCTTTTTTATTCTCGCCTCATCAATTCATTTCTCTTCCTCTCTACCACATTTTCTTTTTGTGCTTTAAATCTATGCCTAGCCACTTAACTAAATCTCTCTACATGCCAGCTTTTCTTACTTACTTACACCAGCCACTCACCCAACCATCACTCTTTGCAAACTCATGCCTTACTCAAAGCCTAAGAATTTTATCAGGACCTTATGACTAGGGAAACAAAATTTCAATTCATTACTGTGATGGAAATTGAAAAACCCAAACAGAAAAGGAAAGAAAAGAGTGCTTAGATGTCTACAAGACACTTTCCTGAGAATCTATCCAAGAACTTCTCAAACATTCTTCTCAGGAGATTTCCATGCCCATTTTCCTGGCCCAAGAACACCACACTTTAAGATCAATTTAAAAGATCCCAAACACTCAACTTCAGCCATGGCTGAATTACAAGTGGTTGGAAGGCAGGTGCTCAGGGAAGTCTTTCCACCTCTATAGGTCCCTGAAGCTGTCACCACTTTAAAAGTTTTCACTTGTTAACTCCATTTCATTCAGAAATAACAAAAGAACCAAAAAAGCAAAACCAAACTTTAACTGCAAGCATACTTAAAAAAAAAAATCTGTTTTTTTGTTAAACTACAAACATTAAGCAACAAACATCCTGGCTCTGTAAGCTGCCAATCTTGATTTTATCAAGGACAGCTAGCTTGCTTTCTTTAGTTTTTCACTTAGACAATTCAATACAGGCAGGTAGCCTGTTCCTTTGCCTTATCGCTCCTATTCAGGAGTTGAGGACTATCTCATTTTCAGATTCCCTGCACATTCTTTCTCCCATTCTCTCACACTGTGATTCTTTCAAAACTGGATTGCCAAAATGAATAGTATTTATCTGGAGTGATCTTCCAAGAGGAAGCACAATGCAGGCTCCTTCTTCATTAACTATTCTTGCTGTCTTATTCTATGTGTTAAGAGGTAACCAAATCTTTTTGTCCCTTTCTGAAAAGGGAATTTCACTGCTGAATTTCAAATTCAGGTAATACACGTTCACACAGGCCTTTCAGAGAGGCAGCATTTCTAAAAAAACATAAAAAGTAACTCCTTGTCTGCTTTCCCTTCACATGGGTTACCCATGACTGGACTTGAGGACTCAACTACTACAAGTAGTTGAGAAAACAGTAAAGTCTTTCTACTAGGGAGAATTTTGCTGCTGCCTGTCCAAAGTTGTGACCCATGTCAGTTCTAGAAACATCACAGAATAGACTGGAGATCAAAGGGATATATAGGAGTAGGTAGGGATGAACAGAAACCAAGTATTTCTATAGCAACTGAACTATGCTCTGAGAATTTGTCCCAGAGATCTAGTTACACAATGGCAATTTATGGACAACATTTAGTTTTAACATGCTAAACACCTGCCCATAATTGTATCTAATGGCACAGTCACACAGGTAGTACAATTACTGTGCCTGTAAATAAAGGGATAATATATAATAGTTTGGAACAAAAAGTAGAAGTCAACAAAAACTAGAAGTTTGACTGATACATACCCATATTCATTTCATTCGTGATGCAAGTTAGATCCAAACTAGTCTTTCTGGAGCTCAAACAGCACCCGGCTGCCATCACAACAGTCTTTTAGTACAAGAAAACCAAAAGCTAAGGTTAGGCAAGAGGACTGTTGAAGTGCAGGGGCACAGCATACATCAGATCTGGTCAGTGGTAAGCCAGGAAAACCATTGGTACCTAGCCACTCCTACCTGAGCAGGAAGGCTTGCTGCCCACGGCCAGAGGATACATTTACAGGTAAGCCTCCTGTGAGCATCACATGCAGACACGGGTCACACAAGGGAGAGAGAGAGAGAGAGAGGCATTTCTCTAAGAACAGCAGCGAAGCAGGACACCAGCAAGCTCAAGGATTGATCCTCAGAAATAAGCTCTTCACCCCACGTTAAAGGGCTGCTATTGCAGCAACTATATAGCACTAGCCAGAGTAAACAGAGGCAGCAAAACCCAGTGTTTCCACAGGAGCCTCCTTGTTGGAGCAGCTGCATCCCATTAACTAGAAGAGTTACCTGTTCAGTATCACCTCCTCTTTAACACACAAACTAGACCAGTCTTGCCCTCCATATTCATAACCTGGCTTCCCACTAACCAGCAACCAGGAGGAAACAATGGGAGATCCAGGGATAAACTTGGGATTAGACCTTCCTGTTCCTCATGCAAGCCCACTCACCCATCAACGCACATAAAAGAGCAGTAAGCAACGGGCAAAAAGTGGCTGCTGCCTCCCATTAAACGAGCATCAAAGACCAGTGATGCATATGATGTGCTTTCAGCCTCCACAGCAGTAAATAAGATCTTCTCAATAGTTTCCCTGGGAGGCTGCATATGTACAGCTAGATGTTCCAAGTACTGCTAACAGCATGAGGGCCAAACACACCGATGACAGGGAGAAACCAGTTGAAGTTGCTGTGGGCAAGCCAAATGCGGCCTGCTTCTCCTCTCACCCTAACTCTATCCAGCTCAGACAGAGCTCTGCTACTCCAGGTAAGCTCAAACAATGAGACAGATACTCAAGTAGATAGGAAATTTAGTCCCAGGACTATCCAATTCAGCAGCCTGTTATGTGTTCTTATCCTTTTTATCACCCAGTTGCCAACTCAAGTCTGGCCCACATCCACTACCATAAAATAAGTTGGTTTACTATAGTCAGATTCCTAGAGAGCAGGTCTCCATAGCAATACATCAGTATTACCAATTCCTTGCTACTACTGTATTCTTTTCTTACATATATCACAGTAATTCTTAGGGCTGTCCACAATAATCTCCATCTCACCAGGCCGAGCTGCAGCATAACCACAAAAGTGACATATACAATTCCTTCTCTTAGAAGTTAAGAGAAACAACTTACGGTCGTATCACAAACCAGTAGCAAAATAAAAGCTATAATTCAGTTCCCTAGTTCCTACCTTGTTCTGTTATTTAGGAGGTAACTAGAGCAGTAAGGAAAGAGTTCAGGAGTCAAGACATCTTAGCCTATGTACACAAGATAGAAAATGCGAGTATAATGGACCTAGACTAACATTATTTCCTGGCCAGACTCTCAAATCCAGCCTGGAATTTAAATAAATAAATAGCTTGGAAGGTACCCTGCCTGTAGACGTCTATGCTCCAAATCTCTTCCTTGAAACTTGCCCTGGGGTCCCAAACCTAGAACAACCCAGACATAGTAGGAAGCACAGGCAACTGCTTCTACTTTAGCAAATGCTTCAGACCAAAATCTCAAAACACCTCGTACAGCCCTTTTGGGAAAGGGGCAGAGAGAGCCTTCAGACTGCCTCCCTCACTCTAGCCTGGGCATTACAAAACCTTGCAGGTTACCCCCTTTGCTTGGCCCAGGGCAGCCTTACAGGTCTCAAGCCTAAATGTTGCCTTCTACAAATCACAACTCCAAACTTATACCAGGAAATCCTAAAGAGGACAGTTTCAGCAGTAAACCAAGGATTCCCATAGATCCTTAGTGTTAGGGAGCACTGCAGGATCACTGTTCCCCAAGGAATGGGAACTGAGGGGAATAACAGGACCAGCAAGACCAGAGCCTTACTAGCCAGGGCCTGTCCCACAGGACACAAACAAGACAGACCTGGAGATGGCAGCCACATCCAACCAAAAGTCCAGATCACGAGGCAGTATCACCATGTCGAAGCAGTTCCACAGACAGATTGGGAAGTCAATCCTTAAGTCAGAACTATGGTGATGTCTAGCAACTGCCAGGCATAGCCATGGTGATGAAGCTGGGCCAAAAATCAAGCCAAGTGGTGAGTCTGCAAGTTAAGGTCCAGATCAAAGAGCTCTATAGCTAGGCAACAGCATGGCTGTAGCAAAGCTAAAGATCAGCAATCCCTCTCCCACAGAGCTCAAACAAAGACTGAAAGTCCAGGGCTGAACTTAAATAGAGCTCCTGTGCCCACAGGTGTGGGCCCCAGGTGAGGCTCATCAGGGCTATTAAAGCTTATTAGTGCAATTAGAGCCCGGGCACACCGACACACCTGTAGTTCCCTCCCTTAGAAAGTCTAAAAAACAAAACCCCAGCACCTGTGTCCAACATGCCCCTACATGCCCCAACGCTCATCTTAGTCTGGGGGAACTCCTTGAATCCCCATGTAATCTTATCGAAGAGACTTATAAACCCCAAACCTAACCTTAGCATAAGTACCCTACAAGTCCTGGCTATAGCTGCTCTCCCATACCACAAACCAGCCAAAGTGAAGGCGTTCCCTTCTCACAGCTCCAGCACCCCCCCTCAGTGGCGTGCTCCCGATAGTAAAGGTCTGTCACCGGTTGTCGGCAGACTTGCCTCGCAGCAAGTCGGTCCAGGCAGTGCATGACTGAACTACGACACCATTTTTTTCCAAGATGTTAGGACAAAGGAATACAAGTTGGCTCACCTGGCATTCTTAAGCAGACGTACCTCTATTCTTGACTCTCAATCCTCACCTAAGGTTTTCTACAGCTTTCACTCTAGGCACAGAAACCTATGTGATGAACAGTCCTACGCCATCCCATGAGAACCTCCCCAGGTTCCTCTGCTAAGTGTCCTGCAGTACAGCACCCGGAATTACTTCAGTAAAGACCAGCAGTTCCAACCTTTTTAGAAATCACTCGCAACAAGTATGGCAAGTACACAGGGAATGCAGGGGGAAACTACACGGTAATCTTACAGGCTGACATTTCATTTTCTCCAGTAATAAACAAGGCATATGTAATATCTGTAGAATCTGGACATCAGCCTGCACTCTTAGCCACAG
The DNA here is from genome assembly GCF_015220075.1 of Falco rusticolus. NCBI lineage: Eukaryota > Metazoa > Chordata > Aves > Falconiformes > Falconidae > Falco > Falco rusticolus. The sequence continues at coordinate 65,733,811 of NC_051193.1, read as the reverse complement.
GGGTGAACTTCTGCTCCTCACAAGAGGGAAAGGGTGCAGTTGGCAGGGGACAGAGGCTACACTTCTGATCAGATCTAACCAGAGTTTACAGTACATCTCCAGTTCATCACAGACCAGCTACCAGTGCCTAGTTCACATAAAAATAATAATAAAAACATAATAAAAAAAAGGTCTCATTCCAAGGCCATAGTAATGATGGACAAGTTACAATGGTGAGAGTAAACGTAAGCCTTGACAGAGGTGTAACTGGGTGCTGTATCAACAGGCTTAACAGCTCAGGCAGGAGGAAATCTTCCTGTCTGTGAAGGTAATGGTTTTTTATTCACCCAGCCAGAGTCACACCCCAAAAAGTTAATGTTAGATCTTAAAAATGGAACATCTCACCTTCCGGAAAACCTTGTACATTCCCAATCCCCTGGAAGCTACAAGTTAAGTGTTCCTCATTCATTCACCTCAGAAATTAAGACCCCATCCAGGGAGCTGAAAAACGTGGGTTACGCACTGCGAAAATACATTAACATCTCTATTGGCTGCTCCATCCAACCGAGTCTTTTCCCATAAAGAAAACAGCCCCGGTGACATTAATTTCCCCCTTTGAGCTGAGTGTTTTGTAAAAGTCTGTGGCTATCGAAAGAGCACTGAAATGGAGCCACAGATGTGTGGAGCCAAGCTTGCCCCCGGCCACACTGCCAGGGCAGGCTGGCCCCCATGCCCATGCTGGGAGCCCTCACCTCACATGGCCCAGCTGCTACAGTGGCACCTCTAGCAGGACCTGCCTGCAACAGCCCCCTCCACCAAAGCCCACCTGCTGCCTCCCACCCAAAATAAGGTCGTTCATGCCTCTCTTCTTGGAACAAATTTCAAACACGTTCTTCCATAGCATGGTCTCACACCATAACAAACACCATGATAGGGGCTTATCAAATATCCAGAATTGAAACCTATATGAACCAGAGACAGACAAGACTCCCCTAACTTGGGATTTGGGGGTAGGGACAAGAGGCATTAACTTGCAGCTTTTCCTGATTGGGAGCTTATTTTTATGGACATTCTTTCCTAGTTTTTAGTTAAATAAAACAGGAGGATAAAGGAAAATTAAGGAGGCTGACAAGGAGATGAGGAGGATTGTATCTCAGAAGCCAAAACCAAATAAAAGTCTATTACACACCCACAAACAACAGCATCAATGTGTGCCCACATCTTTCCACTGGGTGCTGTCCCACATTTACATGGTGTCCTGGGCAAGAGAATACTCCTAAGCGGTGCTGCTGGGAGTAAAGCTGCACTTTATAGTGCCAATCACTTCCACAGTAGGGTTTTGTCTTGCAGCAATGGAAGTGGTGGCCCATGGCCAATTATTTTCTCCACATTTCTTACATAGTTTTTGAATAAATCCATCACCTACAGCAAAAGCTGTTGTTTCCATCCCTCTTGCCTGGCACTCAGAAAGACAAAAAAGGTGCATCTGTACTGCAGGTTTTTTAGTCTGAGGATGTCCCTCCACAAGAGTCACCGTCACCTTCACCTCACACTAACTCCTGTCCAGAGCATGGAGTTGGAAATGCCTTTGCCTCTTTGAAGCCACCAGCTCAAAGTGCCTTGCCTGGTTTTGCATCTAGCTCCAAATAGCAGCTTAAAAAGTGCTCTTGACCATCTGTGTTCTTAGCTTTCAGGATTTCAAACCCTGAGTAAAAGCTAAAACTATACCGTATCATATCAGATCTTACCAATGGAAACCACCAAGGACAGGAAAATCTGGTTCGTTCATATTTCCCTTTCTAGGTACACCCACACAGTGATTTTCACTGTCCTTCCCTCCAGCTTCCAAAACAAGAAAAACCTAGCATCACCCTCACACCCAGGAGAAAGCAACAGCAATCCCTGAGTCCATCAGTCATATTCTCAATGCCAGTCCAGGGCATAAAACACTGCCCGACTTTTTCACCTACATAAGATCACATGTATCTTAAGATGTAGTCTACTGCCAAACCTGTGAAGTAGCTCTCTTTTAGGACTTCATGACAGAAGCTGATTTGGAGCTTTCAACTACAATTCTTTTCATTAACAAAATCATGACAGTCATTAAAACAATGCGGGGAACAACCAAGCATCTGCTTTATCAATTTCCCTGTTCTGAAACAAGACTGACATTTTTTAAGCAAAAAAAAAAAAAAGAGAAGGGATCACTTTTTCCACTTAGGCAGCTGAAATCCTCCATACTGTGCAAAAATCAGGCTGGGAATTTCCTGAGAACAGTCTTGATTGACTAAAACAGAAAGGAAATTCCCTGAACCCACTATATCAAGTCAATTAAAAAATATCAAATGAAAAGCCTTTTTGGCTAGGATCCACACATGCAGAGACTCAGTATAACAGAAGAAAAGCATTCACACTTTCCCAACCTCAGGACAAATCTGGACTGAATTTCAGTCTGAAGTTCTGATTTGGTTGTTTGTCCATTTTTCCGAACAGCAGCTTTTGTCATCCTTCTTGCAACAAGAGGCAAAAGACAGGGAATACAAAACTTCCAAAGCAGGTATAGCTATTAAGTTTTGTGCAGCTCCATATACAGTATATTAAGGAACTTGCATTGTATGAATTAATTCATTCCTTTGCTAACAAGCTGGATGTAAATACAAACTTAAAAATTAAAAATATGCACAGATTTAGGCAAGGCAGTAAATAAAGTGGTACAGTAGCAACCAAGTAAGTTTTATACACACCCAATCCTCACAAAAGTCTTCAAAATAATAGCAGCAAAAGTGATTCAGAAAAACATGAACAGTTCAGTGTTTTCTCAGGCTGATCTTGGCCCTTCTGCTGGGTTTGCCAAGCATCCTGAAAAAAAGTAATTTGCAGCCCCAAAATAAGAACCGAAACGCTCAAACTGATCAATAACCTAAAGGATGTCACCAAACATCCACTAGGGAGAACCATCCTCTGTTTCCCATTGAGCTAGTCTGGACTGAAGGAAATGCCTGGAGATGAATGGAACCGTAACATGTCAGCAGTCTCCTGCTGCACCTGGTCTGGTAGGTGAGCCAGTGTCCCGCACCTGGGGAGTAAGGCTGTTTGTCCGGAAAGGTAAGTTTATCAAATTGAGTTTCAACCTAAGTTTCAACCTTTTGGAAGCTTAGGCAGGTTCTTCTGCTCTCTAGGACTGAGACAAAATCTTCCTCATTCTTCAAGTCCTTCAGACTCCTTCCAACCACCTGCCCAACCCTGCTCCAATACGAAAAGGAAACCACTACAAATACCACTGAAAATAAGTATTTACAGTAACCAAGAAGGAAACCACCACTTCCCTTTCTTCCTCACCAGGTAGCACTATCAGATTTAAACGCACATCTCTGAGATTTACATCCCTCTTTCACTGCAACTACTTCAGTTACTCTTGAATGCATAAAACACAGGAGACATTAACAGTCCGGTGCCAGCTCCCCACCTGTTTTTCTTACTTTCAGCAAGTCAGCCCTGGGCAGTAATGAAATTCTTGGATCTCAGTGCACCCTTCCGTCCAGCAGCCACAGACATCAGATGTCCTGCTACACAAGTGACATTCTAGGCCTTCCTTCCTTGAGAAGTAAACGGACAAAGTAAACGAACCGCTGGTCAGTTTTTATCAGAGAACAAGATTCTCCTCTATATGCTGTATCACCTGATATTAGGCAGGCTTGCACTTAGGTTTTTCCCTATGGAATACATACTCCTTCATAAATACAATGATTTTTACCAGGAACTCAGAAACAGTTATTAAAATCAGATGAGAAAAGCAGTATAGACAAGACTGGACAATACCCCAAACCCTAGGTAACATCCTAATTTAGGGAGCAGTACCTTATTCATTTTCCCTCTTGACATCTTCTGTGACACAGAGGAAACTGTGAAATAGCCATCAAAAATGCATGTTATCATAGCAGGCATATGAACAACACTTGGCAGCTCTGAAAATATGGACATCAATCATTTTTTGGTGTACATTTCTGTCATGCTGTGAAAATGAGGTTCCCAAAGATGTGGGGGAGAATATGTGTCCATTGCATTCAGCGACCTCAAAAACCAACAACTTAACAGCCTGTGCTGCTTCCTGATCCTGTAATAATCAGTGAAACAGATAAACCTGTAGAGAAAGAAAGGTCATAACCAACTGATGTCCCTACCCTCTTATGTTTTAGATGTCTCCATATCTACTCATCCCTGACACTTCAGGTTTGAATTTTCATGCTGAAGTTTCAGAAGCCCACAAACACTAATAGTCACCTACATCCACCTTTGTCAGAAATCTTTTTAAGATGCAAGAAAGCTACATTTCTAGCTCCTTATGAACTAGGGAGGCCAAAAAGTCAAAGGGCTCACGGTACATGTGTTCTCTCCCTGCTGGAAATTCACGTATGATCTTATTCATGGAAGTAGATATATAGGGAAATAGCTCAGGGGAAATAGAAGTCACTTCGGGTTGCTCCCTGACATTTACCTACATTACATTACACATTACATTTACCCACTTAAATTTCACCCCAAAAAATGTAATAAAGTCCAGTTTCTCCAGTAGACTTCATGCCTTCCTTTTAGTCTGTGTTGATCATTTGTATCGACATTGTCAGAAGTAGTATCAACTACAAAAGAGAAGGGCAGAAAAGCACTTTCATTACCTCTGTTAGGGACCTTCACCAGGGCTATTTGCTCATGAGGTTCCTCCAGTATTTTCCAAGAAATGCCTGTCCATCAGCCATGACAGAATTAATGACTGTGTCAGGAATGACAGAAATATGCCAACTCAAGTATTCCATTCCTATGTAAATATTTCTGTGATGGCTTAACTTTTCTGCAGTGACTTCCACTATTTTTTTTTCCTTCTTTTTTTCAATCCCCACTAGACAAAGAATAAAATTTCGTAAGTATATCAATGATTTCCTTAACTGGAAAATTCTGGTGCAATCTGTAGGTCCTCCTCTCAAGGCTGATCAGACCTCTGGGTGAATCAGGACATCTACACACCCAGCTCTAGCCTCTTCTTCCTGGATTAATCAGTCAGCAAAAGCCACTACGAAGTGTCAGCTACATAGTCCCATCACTCATACAAGGCAAACTCAGCTGTTCAAATCAATATTCGTTAGCAGGCAGAATGCGCTAGTTTTGAGAGTGTTCTAATTAGACAATAGAGATTATTACAAAACACCTGCAATGTTTGTAATCGTTTAAAATAATGAGAATCAATATTAGCTTCCAAAGGCACCATATGGTAAATGCTTATTCCAGGCAGGTGGCCCCTCATAGGCTCTCAGTGTTTCAAAAGTGATCATTAACTTTTTTTTTAATCTGAATGAACTTGTTCTCGGTTAATGCATCAGCTGCTGGTTTGTCCTCTGCACGTTGACCGCACATAAAGCTGGCTTAATTGCAGTGCCTCCTCATCTTGTGCTGCAGGACCTGAGCCAGCTTCTTCAGCAAGTGGCTCCAGCAGACCAAGCCACCCAGAACAACCTTCCTCCTCCCAGTAGCACCTGTGGTCCAGAGGCCTTACGAACGATATTCAGGAAAAAAGTGCTACTCAGTGTTTTCCCAACTTCATGTCACAAATCTACAGCCACACGCGCAGTGTTGTACTTGCACATGATGGCCCGCAGCAGTGGAGCCTCAGGGGGTGGCAGCCAGGGTGTGTGAGCGCAGGGGTGCAGAGATGGGCTGTGAGGTTCCTGCAGTCCCCACAGCAGCAGCTCTGCTTCTGCACAGCACAGGGGGCAGGCCCTCATGAATCCATGCCAGTTTCTTTATAAATGCTAAAAATGAAGTTTTGCACACACACATTCTACTTAATCTCAACAAAACCAAATAAAATATCTTTCCTATATGTCATATCCACAAACTGTCTATATGTCAGTTCAATGCAACACTTCAAGTCACTGATTTTGCTCCCTAATTGCAAGAAAAGCAGATTACACACGTGCAGTGTTGTGGAAATAATAAATAACAAATACAAATATCCCTACAAGGTAGCTATCGTCGTATCTCTTTTACAGAAGGGTACATTCAAATATAGTCTGTCCACGCCAAGATAGAAATTATTTTTTAACAAGTAATAACCCAGAGAAAAATTCTCCTATGCTGGTAAGAAACCAGGCCTCAGTTTCCCCCCGCAGGCACACTTTGTGCAGTGACTCCTGGGACCTGATTATGAAAGAAAAAAGGAAGATAAAGAAGTTACATAGAATCATAGAACCATAGAATCATTTAGGATGGTAAAGGCCTTTGAGATCATCAAGTCCAACCGTTAACCCAGCACTGCCAACCCCACCACCAAACCATGTCCCTACACACCGCATCTACACATTTTTTAAACACCTCCAGGGATGGTGACTCCACCACCCCCCTGGGCAGCCTGTTCCAATGCCTGACCACCCTTTCAGTGAAGAAATTTTTCCTCATAGTAAACCTGCCCTGGTGCAGCTTGAGGACCTCTTGTCCTGTCTTTCGTTACTTGGGAGAAGAGACTGACCCCCACCTCGCTACAGCCCCTGTCAGGCAGCTGTAGGGAGTGACCAGGTCCTTTCTTAGTAGCAATAAACTACTTCCTTAGCTTCTCCCTTTAGACAGCAAGAAAAAGAAAGTGGATTCCAAATAAATGCAAATACATTATTTTACAAATTTAATAATGTATGATTAAGGGTTCTCAGCCACACTCTTTGTAAGTATAACAGCTTAGGATGCCGAAGAGAGAACCAGATTCAGGAAACCCAGGAAACAGGCAGAGACAAACCAATCTTGAGATTATGTAAGTCTAAACTCAGATAAACTTAATAAAGGTTTTGCTACTAAACAATAATTACACAGCACTGTGTTTACCTATCAACTTTTATACCAGGGATCCCCAAGCATCTTATTTACAAACTATTAAATCACTGTTCCCACCACTGACACGCAGCCAATTCTGTTAGGGGATAGAGGCTGCTTAATGCACACTGCAGAATATTTCAGGCAGGTGTGTGGACTAAATTGCAATCAGCTGAAACAGTAGGGAAATGCAGAATGGCAGTTGAATCACCTGAGTTGGAAATTCAGACTCTGTGGTGAAAACTCCAAGACTTCTAGAAAAAAATATCACTGTATTTTTGATGATTATAAGTAAAAAGGGCCTCCTTTGAAATATTTAACTACTAGTTATGGTTCATTTAGCAGCCATTCTTGGCATTAGTTCTGAGTAAACTTATGAAAGGAAAAATTCTAACAAAGGTAAGGCGACCTTTCAAGGTCCCTTCCAACCTGGGCTATTCTATGATTCTATGAAATCACCAGGACAAATTTTTGCATCTGTTTTAGAGCAGATCTTGTCATAAACACAGTGACTTTTCTGGCTTTATTTATTGTTTGAAATTTTGAAAAATGTCAAAAACTTCAGAAAGACGTTATCACTGAAACATATCAGGTGGCTTTGCAGGCAGCTAAAAAAAAAACCCTCAAAATTAAGCACTTAAATAAAATAGAGCTTTTTTCAGGTTCACTCCCCTTACCTTGAGAGAAACTGATTTTTCATTAAAGAAATTTGTCAAAAATATATTTTCAGAGTATTTTGATCATCTCTACTTTAGCCTCACTATGGACATCCTACGACACAAAAGAGCAAAAAGGGGAGTCAGAACGCCCTGCCCAAGCTGTAACAAGCAATACACCAAAGAAGGCACAAATGGAACGAGAGGACATGGCTCTCGGGTTGAACTGCAATAACAGACCAACCAAAGTGAGCAGCTGTGAGCTGACAGATCTGAGTTACACAAGGCAGTCTTGCACCCCGCCTTACCCAAGATGTTCCAAAACCTGGAGGCATGAAGGTGGTGCAAAGCCATCATCACCGTCTTACTTACTGGTTGGTCCCTTCCCTGTTACTCATCCTGAAGAAGCAAGGTAGATTTTGTCAATATTTTGTCACTAAGCCTTTCCCCCAGCTTTTTACCCCTTTGCATTCGTCTTAGCTGGAATTAAACAACCGTATCACAGCACAAAATGGGATAGATAGCACCAGGAAGGTTTGTTTCATGAGACAGCAGAGCCAAAGAACACAATAAGAAAACCTGAAGCAGGATTTATCACAAGGTTTGTCCTTGTCCAGGGTTTTATGCTTCATCTTCCTCATTTCTTTTATTTTAAGTATATATGGATTGTTGCTCTGAGTTGCCTGCTAGAGAAGCTGCCATCACAAACTCTCTGGGCACTGGCATTTGTCACCATGATTGTAATTCACAGCAATACATAAACTTTTTCAAAATGCTGTGAACATAACTTCAGGGGGTTAACAAAGCTGCTTTCCAGCCCTCTACCTCCTTCCATTGATATCTTATTCAAATTGTAATTGCTTGTAATGTGCATCCTCTATCACAATACTACTTCTGCTACATGTACTCCCGCGGACCTTCCGTCACCCCTGCCTATCAGTAAGTCCCTGTTCTTGCCCAATGATGGCACCAGGGTACCCTTAACACATGGGATTTTGTGACAAACCTTCACTGACACCCTCCAACCCCCACTGACTCTACCCTTATGTATCACTTGGAATTCCTCCTATCCTCAAACCCACCTTAGGCCATCGCATACAAATCAGGTCTTCAGCAGGCACTTCCAACAAAACTATGTATGTTTCACATGGAAAGCAGCATTGTTGCCACTTTTTTCTCCCCTGGAAAACTCAGAGGCCGAAGTTCCTCCCATTGAAACAGCAGCTCCATCAGCTTTACTCTGTATTTCACAGATGTAAACCATGGCAGGCTGTTTCCCTGGCCTGGGAGTACAAACAGCAACATGCTGTTGAAGGAGGGAGTAGTGTTCTTTCGGATCAGTAGGAAAGAGCACTAAGCAAAACCTACTCCTTTATGGTATTTATAAGATACCTAAAATAGAAAGGATAATATCACAGAAACAGACAAAGCTGGGTAAGCTTTACTGATCCACACTCCTACACAGCACACTCCCAACACTTGTTTGTAGCACATATTTTTTTCTTAATCATTATCATCACATATTTTTATCCTTTAATCATTAATTTTATAGTATCCAAAGTTACAGTAGGTTGGTTCCTGAGAGACATATGACTATGTATTCTGAAGACTTTCCAAAACCATTTCAAATGAGATAGACTACACTAACATTAAGAAGAGGCTGTGTCCCAAGGTAAGGAAAATCCAAGCCTGACTCAGGCACACAGCAGAAGTCTGTGTGCAGTGAAGAAACAGCAAATAAAATAGTGGGCTTTTTTGGACATGGCCTCTTTCAGCTCTCCTTTTGAGTCCCACACTGATCTCTGCAGAGACTCAGTGATCTGACCTGCAGCTTCCAGGCTCAGATGTCACAACAGTATTTTGAAACATCTTCATTGCAACACTTCACCTCCTGAATTTTCTATGCTGGCTCTTCTTTAGGAAAAGGATGACAAGAGATGATAACAAAAACTGTCATTTAAAACACCTTGGTGTCTTGATGTTTTGAAGCACCACCGTGCTTCACCAAGAAAACAATTTACTTTTTTTTTTTTTTTTTTTCTGTACAGATCTTCATAGCTGTGCATAGTGGTTTTTTGGAAGCAAATTAATCCTCAAAGCATCCCTGAGTGCATGTATTAATTCAACCTTAAAAGTGATGGATTTGGTACTATGATAACTTTGGAAAGTCCGTATCTAACATCTACAACCAAAAGACATCTTAGCTATCTCTCAAATTGTGTGTGGCCTCACAAGGAACGACAAAGCCACTAGAAACTGAGGACGCATCTACCTGTTCATCAACAGGCAACCATGAGGTGGCTCTGTCCATGCTCTGAGCTGCGTAGATGTGAGCCAGTTCTGGCCAAGAAACAGTTGGTCATCTGAACTCCGGTGTGGTGCTATGCTAAAAAGTCAAATGCAACTCCTGAGCATCAAGTGTCAAATCCTATTTGGTACCATCCTAAAACACTGAAGAAAATCCTCACGTCTGGATGACAGATTAGGAAGTGAGCGGCCCACCAGAACATGCAGTTGCGCCTTAGAAAAACTTAGTCCTGAAACACATTTACCCTCAAAACTCTTTGTCTTCAGTAGATGTTTCTTCAGTGGATCTGAGACACAAACTCATCAAGTGGTTGGGATACATGCTGGGACAGACAAGTTGTACCTCCACCCATTTCTGGATCTTCTAACGACCAGCCTTTCTCCTCTTCCAACCCGTTTGCTCCGTTGCTTTACAGGGTTTAGCGCAAGGATTGTCTCTTACTGAGCAGATGGACAGTACCTAGCTTAATACATAAACACAGCTGAAACATGCATAAACACAATTTCCCTAGCTGAATGTTGTACCACAACATCCCCTCTCCTCCAATGACCTCTCACTGAAGTGGCACAATTGAGTACTATAGTGTTATATTTGTAGTAAGAAATACCATACTGGCTTTTTCCACAGATATTCTCAGTCCTCTGCACATGAACTGAACCAGCAGAGATCCAAGCTGCAAGGAAAATGTGGTGGGTCTCAGCCTAAGCACTGTATTACTTTTAGCTCATGGCTGATTAATTTAATGCATGTGAAAGGAAGAGATAAGCATTTAATTGTTACTAGAAGTGGGGAAGCTGATCAGGGCTGAATTAGTAGAATCTGTGGCCTAATTTCATCGTTGGTTTAATGTTCTAAAAACTCAGGGCTTGTGTTCCTGCCAAGGTGAGGCGGACTGCTCTTCAGGCTGCCTTCTGTGATGGATTTTACCTTCTTCTCCCTCTCAAACTCAACATTACTTACAAATGAAGGTGTCCAGCCCATCAGCTTGTAATTACTTCTGTGCTACTATAAGATAACTCTGCCCCATTCATTCATTCATTCATTTATTTATGTATTTATTTATTTATTTATTTATTTTTATTCAGGCCCTGCTTTTCATGCAAGACCAAATTTCAGGTTCCACATTAATCTGATCCTGACACTGGTATGACTGGTATGACTGACAGCAGCTCCTCCAAGTGCCCCAGAATACGCACAAACACAAAGCACATGCTAGATACTGTACACTATGCATTTATATGTTATCCTACTGATGTACATGTTGTCCTAGGGAAGTCTATATAATAATCAAGTTATAACACCTTGGAACAACCAATACAAGGTGTAGCATGTGACATTCAGGTTCCTATCAGATAGACCTCCACCCCTCAAAAGAGTTTTGGTTCTGAAGTCTGGCTTTAATATTGGGAAACATGCCTAACTTTAGGTTAGAATAAATGTCTTTTTTTCCCCAGAAAACAAAAATATTACCACCCCTTCCCCTTCTTCACTTCATTTTGGAAGATCCTGCTCAGCAAGATACCAAAGAGGAGATTTTCTTCATCTTGCAGGAAAGCTTTTTACAGACAACAAAAAGGGAAAGGAAGTGGACTACGGGGAACAATTCTGTCTTTGTTTCCTTTCCCTACCTCACCTGTCCATAAGAGAAACCCTGTTTGGAAAGCATTTGTTTGCAGGGGTTTCACGGAGCAGGAGACCAAACATCTCAAACTCAAACTTTCTGACACCAGTGGAGTCCTGGGTACTTAGCTCCTCTTAGGATGAGGCCCAAGGTATGAAACAGTCTAAGTTATTATCTGGCAAGGAAAACAGTAACTGAAATTAGATCTCTTCCCCTCTTCAACCCCATCACTTAAGACAAATCATTTATCTTCTTAGAGAGCATGAAGTGTACCAATTCCACAGGCTGCTTCTCCAACAGGAGACTTAACATTCCCAAGCAGGACTTCTTCAAAGCAAGATTGCTTCCCCTTTGTGATTAACATTACCAGAGAGTCTGTTATAAACCTGATATTTTATCTCTGACACTGTGAGAAATATCGCTGCCATAAACCCTGCTGCCCTTAGTAAAAGTGGAACTACTTGGCAAAAGCTAATAAAATGAGGAACAATGACAGCAATTGCCAATGAATACTTAAGCACCAAATGAGCCAGCTGTGCACGCATGTGTGCGCGCACACAGACACACACACACACACAAAAGCATTCCTTCTTCACGTGATACCTACACCGCCAGAAAGGGTATTATAAGGACACTACTATTTTTACTTATACCATACAAAGCGGTAGAGCACTGGCAGGGAGATGGATGAGTTGCTTTCACAGATCCTTAACTCCTATGATTCATATTTCTCTTTACAAACTTAGTTTAGTATCTAGCTTATGAAATGGATAAGTATTTCCTGGATTCTTACCAAAGAGAGCAAGAAGACAAGATGGTGTCTAAGATTTTATCAACACAACAAAACCTTCTGTCCTCTCTTTCATACCACCTCTACTTTGAAGAAAAGTTTTGACTAATAACATACAACAGCTAGAGTTAAAGGGTGATGAAAGGAAATAGGAAATTGAAACACCTAAGGCTGCTTCAAGTGCAGGAGCTGGTCAGGGAAATGCCCTTGTGCCAGCAGTTCCAGGGCTGGAGGGAGAGAAGGAGAGGAACATCTAACGTACATCAGCAGAGGAAACAGAAAGATATAGGCCTCACTAATTCAGCTGGGACACCATGAACAGTTTGAAAGATGAGAGAAATTTTGAACCTCGGGAATTTACTGCAGTAATAACACTACCTTAAAGGGCTATTATTCAAGGTTCTCTAGAAAAATCACTCGCTCTTCTCTCACGCTGACTTCTGCTGCTAGTCCCCAGTATCAAAATTTTGAGGAATTCTGAAAACAGAGGATGCAATAGTCCATTTTAGAAGTCTGTCAGCTGAAACCACTAGAGCTGCACAAATCTAAAAGCCACCACTGAGATTCAAGGAGAGAACATTTTGTAGGGAGACTGTCCAGGTCCAGTCTTCCATTTCTTGCAGGGTCTGCCTTGCAGTGCTCAAGGGGTACTTTGGGGCACGTAACTGTGTAAAACATCTCTACATTCAAGTTATTTTCCTCGTTGCTGTGCCTGCAACCTTTTGGCAGTAAATGCCATTAGCTGTTAGGAAAGGTGTATAATATTACAACTAGAAATTTGTTCCACTTTTGGAAACTGAAGTAAAGTCAGACAATAAACTCCTATAACTACTTTTATTCTCTTACAACAGTTCTGTTACCTAAAGAGCTGTGTGGCAGCGCTCACACCCATGGAAAGCCTTTTTTCTCCAGAGACCATAACTAGAAAGTCTCTCTTCTCTAGATAGTAACTCGGCAGTACTTTCTCACAGCTCTGAACTCTCCCCCTTTCTCCCTTCTCCCTGCAAAATCCCACTAATGATCAATTTCATTAAGCACGTTACTATGCTAACGCCTCCACTATATTTGGCCTTAACATATTTACATTACTGTAAAGCTTCACGTGACCCAGTTTTGGTCTGCACCTTGAAAGGCATACCAAGGCCTGTGGACATCAACTCTGGGGTTCTGCAGCAACGTCCATCACCATAGTACCTACTTACGTATTTACACAACTCATCTACAGGTGCTCATTCTTATTGGTATGCTTTTGGCTGATCATTTTTGCAGATTTCAGAAAAACAATCGGTGTGGCTTCCTCAGGCTGGAACCTGCCTGTATTTAACAGGCCTACCCTTGCCTTCTCAGAGACCTAATAAAACAAAAGGAAAAATGGCCAGCCATGTAGTGCCTGAGGCTCTCTGAAGTACCCACAGCAAAGGAGGCAAGGCCTTAGAATCATAGAATCATAGCATCATTAGGTTGGAAAAGACCTTTGAGATCACCAAGTCCCACTTGACTGCCAAGCCCATCATTAAACCATGTCCCTAAGCACCACATCTAGGTGCTTTTTAAACACCTCCAGGGTTGGTGACTCCACCACCTCCCTGGGCAGCCTGAGAGCACCTATCCCTTCCTGTTCACAGCAGGACTAATATCCACTACTTCATTTTGCTCTCAGAAGGAAAGAGTGATCAGTCATTGCCAGCCAAATGGCACTATATTCATAGTGATGGCCTGCATGAGAAAGTGTAAGATCCCATTTTCAATTCCCTGATCTAGCCAGATCCTTCCGTGTAAGTCCGCTGCCGTAAAAGAATCAGACATTATTACAGTGATGAGGATGGTACATGCAAGAATGCTGAGACAGATAATTTCTCTATTGGCTCACAACCACAAACCTAAGCATAAGGTTTGTCAGGACTTGTGGCCTTCCACCTTGTGACCCTCCCCCCCTTCCCTGCACCGCTTGCTCCCGACTCCATTCATCTGTCAAGAAGATTCTTCCTTGGTATTAATTAGCCTTAGTCCCCTGAACTCCAGGAAAGCTGTCTTGATGTACTCCGCCACAGAGTGTGGCCTCTGTGATTACGCAGTGAGGTCCCAGTCGGCTCCTGTCCCAAGGCCTGAGATTTATATGCTGCCCGGTCTCCTTTTGGCTTGGCACTATCTGCTCCGCCACTGGTCTGAGTCATTCCCTTTAAGATGCAATGGCCCCAAGGTGGGACTGACAAGCTGTGATGAAGAGGGGCAGAAGAAGGGGATAGATGCTCCCTTTATTTTGTCATTGCATTTACCCAGGCGGCTGCAAGGGAAATGTTACCAGGAAGCTGTTAAAGGGCAACTTTTTCTGGAGTCACCAATACATCTCTGTGTGACATTTTCTCTGCTAGGAATGATTTATCCCTTCAGAAGGAAAGGCCTGAGTCACAGCCCAGCAATAGCAAGTAAATCACCTTCTGCAAGAAGATAATGGGCCCTGCCCATCATCGGGCTTTTTTAAACCCATCAGAGCAAACTCTACCCCATTCTTGATGAATAGTTAAATCTCCCATTTAGAGTACCTATCGCATTAATGCCCCAAAATAGCCAAGAATAACTGGGTTTTTTTCCCTGATATGCTACTAATTCCCTAAGGGGGAACTGGAAAACAAGACACTAATCCCCTAACCCACACAGTGATTATGGGAACACAAATCAATACTGGCAAAGAGATCTGACTCACAGATGGGTAGTGCCAGTGAGAGAGTAAGGAGTACTGGCCTCTCACTTTTCTACTATTCCAATTCAAACATAACAGAAGGGCCAGGATCAGGAGAAAGGATTCATCTGTATTGAGAAACTACCTAGCAGAAAATTCTTCATAGCACTAAGGAGTCTAACAGAAGAAGAAGAACAACAACAAAAAAACCCCAACAAACAAAAAAAAACCCCAACAAACAAAAACCAAACCAAAACAAACAAACCAAGGAAAAACGACAGAACATAAAAGAAACAGTGTTAATAAATCATATTCATCACTGGAATGCTGTTTAACACCTTTCCCTGTGTCTTATCAGGTTGCAGCAACTTGTGTTCTGCCCCAAACCACCTGCTGTTCACTACAAGATTATTTTCCAGCGATTCCAGTATTCTCATTATTTAGCCTAATCCACTTTGAAGTGATTTGAGCTCCCGTTTCTGCACACATTTAACTTTGATCACTTACAAGTGGAATCCTCCAGACATACACAACATCTATGTAAGTACAACGAAAAGACACAGAAGAAACACAGGGTCACAGTTAAGCATGTACTGGCAAAGCTCTACAACGTGACCTAGACAGAATTACTGGAGCAAAGGAGAGAGAGATTTAGACCTATTTACATTATCCTTGCTTCTAACCAGGAGCAATTTCCCTTTATTCTATAACACTAAAATTTCCTATGAGATTTGCTTAAATAAAAAATGGAAAATGCGCCTTTGGCTGCAGCCACTTCAGCCTAGAAAATGATAACCCAGAGATAACGTCAGGCAGGGTTAAAAGCAGAAGGGAAGTCCAGCAGCTGTACCTCTACAGGGGAGCTCAGGCGACCAGAAAGTCTCTGGGATTATTCAGTGCTGCAAAGAGCAAGAGTCACACAAGACTGGCAGCGCCTGCGGTCAAATAATCTCACCTGCAGGGATGGAGCTCAGGTGATCACATGCTGGCATGCACACACTATACCCGCTCCAAAAGTCTCCTTCAAGTTGTTACGGGATTCTGATGTAATCAGAGCTTAACAGTAGATCAGCCAAGGCTTGTGCATGCGGTAAGCAGGACCACAAGTGCTTTATACTCAGAACTAAATCAATTATATTTTTAAGTTGGAGAAAATTAGAAGCAAGGACATAGGGCAGACTACAAAAAAGAGGTTTAAAATTACCTGCCTTGCCTTTGCTGGGGGCCTTTTCTTCCCCATGCCCCACACTTTCAACATGCAGTTTTGTAATCTTGTGGGCTGCACAATCCTAACAGGGTCCCTGGGAAAATGTCTATCCTTCCACTGCCTCTACAATCTGGCTCCTTGCTTACCCCTGCCAGTATTCTCCCACTGCCATGTGGTGCTGCAAAACCCCTGCCTACTAAAGTAATCTTCTTCTGCTAGCCCCACTGCACACTCCAGGAGGTCCTCTCCCTCTGCCGCATGATCCAGGCCCCCCAGTGAAACACATTTTCCCTTATTCTGAAAGGTGCCGTCTGAGCTTATCCCTTGAAGGAGAGAATGATGTGGCATAGTAAGCAGTAAGAAAAATCCCATCTGCCACACAATCATTGCAAGTTCTGCTAAAGGAAGAGCTACTCGATTTGACTGTGGATTGCATGTCAGTACGGACACTACTCTTTTCCAGTAAGAGCTGCAGACTAACTGCGCTGGCTTGTGAAAAGCCTTTCTTTCTCAAAGTGGCCTAAGGACTGCTAAAAGGTCAAGAATTAGATGAATGAACACCTTCTTACACTCAACCAAACTGCATATTCTGCAGCCAGTCAGCCCAAGCGTTCCTTGCCTACTCTTGTGAGATCAGTCGATCTGCAAAAAAGACTTTATACTACAGTGGAGCGGTGCCTTGAGAAAGACAAAAAAGAACTGATAAAAGAAAGCCATTTTTCTCAGCAAATGATACCACACTGTCGCCCTCTGTAAAAGCATAAATAGATCACTTCGTTGACATGAAACTTGCATTTGGTAAGAAAGAAAAGGAAAAATGGGAAGCATAACAAAATCCAAAAGAAGACAGAAAAGAATATGCAAAATGGACCATTTGCTTATCTGCAAGTGGAGCCATCATGTCCCCCTGCTTGGTACTTGCTTTGGTACATAACTGTGAACCTTTTATGGTCTTTGGGAGACAAGAAGAAAAGTTAAGGGACTTTAGATCAACAGAGAATAATTGCTTTATATTACAGTTCCTCAGTGCTGAAACACTCATTCCCCCTTTTAAGAGTTAAAATCACCCCATATTTCTTCTGGGACATGCCTCTAGTTATTTTGATAGGGACAATTCAGCTCCTTGAAGGACAATACATGAAGTCCTTGCTCTTTCCTGATGAATATTTGTTCGAGCATCACTAAATGGTTCAGAAGGCACACAAAGGCAACCATGACCAGTATCTCTGCAGCAGAAATATGCATTCCCATTACTAATGTTGGATGACATGAGCCACAAAGTTTATTTTTATATATGATTTCACTCAGTCAATGAGGTGGTATTCAGATTTTCATTCTTTTTTAACCTGGAAGGCTATAGGTATTTTGCGATACAGACTCTACCACTACTACAGAATTGTTTGGGAAGCTGTTCTGTGATATTTGCAACCTGAGCAGATGCTGGCATTATTGGAGATCTCAGAACAAGCCCACTTATAGTGCTCTTTTTCCATCATTGTTCCTGTGAACATTTGAGGGCTTCTCTGCACTGATCCACCAAACTTTTCTGTTTTCTTCTGTCCCAAGCCCTTGGATGCTCCACAAATCCAATGTCCAGACTGTTTGCTCCATTGCACAGAAATGCCATCACGCTGAGAGTCGTTTGGCAACACCTGCCAGTGATGACTGTGTTTTATAACAGCCCATTAGCGTAAGGTTCTTAATGAAAATGAAAACTGGTAATGAAGCCAAAAGACAGCAGCAGCCTCTAGTCTGGGGAGGGTAATTAAGCTAGAAGAGATGGGGAGAGTGAAGAACAAAATTAACACACGGATAAAGAAAAAAGAGACCTGGTAGTGCATTAGCACTAATGTTGTTAGGCCAAACCATCCAGTTCCTTTTATGAAAACATTTTGTTTGCATTTGGTGGGCTATTTTTATATTTCTAGCTGATACAAGAGATTACTCCTCCCCCAGAGATACAGACATCAGCTAGAACAACACACACAGGATTTCAACATGGAGCAGACAAAGGTCCTCTGGAAAGTGAAGGATATCTATATATCTATGTTACAGTACATTCGAGCTTTGAAGAAGGGAAAAGACTCCTCCTTTAAGTCACCATCTCATGTCTACTAGGTGTGAAAGAGAAAGACTGGCTCCCAAGAACAGGAACTTCATTTGGCTGATTTTCAGTACAATTGTCAAAACTCAGTGGCTCCCATCTTTTCACTTGGTAAAGTACTGTATAAGCTAACGCTGTAGTTCTTATTGTTAAGATGTTCCCTTTTGATACTGCACCTCTGTGCGATTGAGTGTCACCTGTTCCAGGTAATTCCTCTGAGACAACACCACGATAATTCTTTATTCTTCCATACGTTTATGCTCTGTATGTTCTTGGAGATGGCTGCCATTTCACATCTTGCCATTTTCTCATCATGAAGTTCAGCTATACATAATAGGTCTTTCACCATTCCCTCATAATCAAGCCATACATGATCACAGAATCATAGAATGGTTTCAGTTGGAAGGGACCTTAAAGATCATCTGCCATGGGCAGGGGCACCTTCTATTAGACCAGGTTGCTCAAAGCCACATCCAGCCTGGCCTTGAACAGTTCCAGGGATGGGGCATCCACAGCTTCTCTGGGCAATGTCTTCCAGTGCCTCACCGCTCTCATAGTGAAGAATTTCTTGCTAATATCTAATCTAAATCCCCTTGCAGCTTACCCCTCGTCATTCCACTACAGGCCCTTGTAAAAAGTCCCTTTCCATCTTTCTTGTAGGTCCCCTTTAGATACTGGAAGGCTGCTGTAAGGTTTCCTTGGAGCCTTCTCCTCTCCTCTCCTCTCCAGGCTGAACAACCCCAGCTCTCTCAGCCTGTCTGCATAGGAGAGATGCTCCAGCCCTCTGATCACCTTCACGGCCCTCCTCTGGACTCACTTAATCATCAAGCCCTTTCAAAATTCTTACAAATTGTTTGACATATCTCTACCTTATAGTATTTAAGGCCCTTAACACTTTAGTCTAGGTGCAGTTTATCAGATCTCTTTACAGATGAATTATCCACCTACTGCTTTATGAAGGATGTCACAGCACTTACGCGACATTTATGCTGTTTTCTATCCACACTGATGATTGCAATTCTTCCCATTCTAGTCAAATCTACACATTTCATTAATATGTCATTTCTTCCCCTCTTTGTGATCACTGAGAAAAGTGCTAGACAGAAATGACTAGCTTCCAATTTGTCTAGCCTTCCCAGTTCATGAAAACACTGTTGCATTTTCTATTGCTGATTTATTATAGGAAACTCTTCATGTTGAAGCCAAATTTTAATTGTTTTTTTTCTAGTAAGATTATATAGGGCTTTTTGTCAAATAATACATTGAAGTCTAGATATATCAACTACTGTCTTCCTTTCATCCATTAATTTTGTAACTCAGTCCAAAAGTAATCAAATGTCTTATAGGAGTTTTGTTTATTAAATGCTGATGATGATTGCTCATGGTTCTGTTATTCTGTATAGTTACAGATTCATTATTCTTAATATTGCTTCCATTATTTTGTTAGAGGCTGATAAAGCTTTTAACAGCTTGATAGTTAATTCATAGAAGTGTTTGGGGAAGGACTAGAATTTAGCTATACACAGAATCTAACTGTTGAAACGCTGCCATATTTTTTTGTTCTCCAAAGCATAATGTACAGGACCAGAAGAAACAAGAGCAGACAAGGACTAGAGGTTGTGTTATGATGGTTATATTATTGATAATATTAGTTGAGACATACAAACAATGCAGCACAACTATTAAACAAAACCAGAAAGGTTTGACAGCCTCAGAGAACAAAAAGACTGATGATCCCACTGCCTGTGGGTTTGATTCCTTTTTATGTATTTCATTATCATCCTATACAGCACAAAGATTATCTTGTGGACTTCAGGGTTTCACACACTTGAAATTATAATAGGAAAGGTGTACTTAAAGCTCTTTCTTTGAAGTAATGCCTGCACAGTGGGGGGAAAGGGTTAGAAAAGGGTGCATATGAACCCCTGGAGCCTTGCGATAGAACAAGAGGAACTGGCACTTTCCCTCCCTGAGCAGCCCACCATGCCAACACTTGACAACAAGGGGTTCCATGAATGGATAGAAAAGGAGACTGACTCTCCCTGCCCCGTCCCCACTGTGCCAACTGCCTCCAGACCCTTTTGGTTTACCCCCGTTGAAAATACGTATTACATTTTCTCAACATTTCCAGCAGTGGCAGCAGTAATAACACCAGCAGAGAGCTCTGCTGGCTGGCAGGACAGCTTGCTGCCTGCTTTGGCTCAGACATTGTGCCCTGGGAAGACTGGAGACCTACATACAATCAGACCTCTCGATGAGTGGATTGAATAACTGGCTCCATTTACAGCTGTTTATGTGGTATCCCAGAAGCCATCAGGTAAACACCTGAACCTGGGCAATCACTGGCCTGTAACTAGAGCCTTGCCATGTAATAAATACGCAGCTCAGTAAAAAGATAGATAATCTTGTAATAAGAAACTCTTGAATCAGTCTTGTTCTCCCAGTGTTTCCCCCCTTTCTCTAAAGCACTCTGTTAACAAAGTGAAATCTCTATGTACAATGAAAGTTAATCTCCCTATTTCTCAGCAAGCCAGTGTCTCAAATGCAGTAGGGACTTCTTAATTGATATTATTTGCCTGTGAATGACTAAGAAAATGCAACAGAAGAGAATTCTACATTGTCTAAGAATAATATAATTGCTTAGGCCCATTTCTAAATACGGCTTTGATGTGGTGTGCTGTACCTAGCATGTTCAGTTGGAAGTGCGCTCAGCTCAGTAGCTCTGGGCCAACAGGAATCTGAGCCCCTGGGCTCTGTTCCCAGCACCAGTAGACCACCCTGTCTCTGTGGAAAATCAGGTAATCTCTGTCCTTCACTGCCTTTGCTAAGTGGGAAATACTTAGTGCTCTGAGCAACAGCACAGTACCTCCTGCTCGCAGATCATTGTACCAATATGTCTTCTTTCTAGCTCTGCTGTCCCACCACACTCTATTTGCTGAAGGTGCAGAGGGATGTGCATTAACCCAACCCTGAATCCCAGCAATGGGATGGCATCAATGCCAGGGGGTGCCAGAGGGACCCAGCACTGCATCATTGGCCATGGCAAGTCAGAGCAAGTCAAAATCAAAATCAAGGTCTGTGTGGTGGAGATGTGGGGCAAGACAAAATAGCTGTACTACAGCTCCAAATCTAGTCACTCGGGAGGGTAACACAAGGAGACATTTAAAAATGTGTTTGGCATAGCTATTTGAGATGGAAAGATACTCAGGGTTATTCTGATAAAAATATATTTGGAACAAAATAGATTTTTGAATCACAGCTATCCATCAATATAAACAAGGTAAAACAAACTGACATACAAGGAAGAAAATCAGAATAAAAAATACAACAGAAATAGTGATCACCAGATGGAAAGAGAATAGAGGCTTAGGCAATCATTACGGAACAGTAATATCATGGTATTTGAATCCTCATGGAAAACCTGTTATTTATAACTTCTGCAAGTTCATATTCTACAAGGCCAAAGCTCTGGGAACTCTCTGCTCCTGTCCCCAAGATGCCCCATCAGCCAAACACACTTCCAATCAAAGCCAACAAAGTTGTATTGTAAGAGGAAAAGTTTACCATTAACTGAATTATGTGAAGGGGTAAGGAGCAAATATGAGAGCCTGGATAAGCATGCAGGAATGCCCATGCAGTAACTGCATCCAAACTCTCTGTGCGGACTCAGCAGGGCACAATGTCCTCATTTCCACTTACACCTCATCTTACTGATGCCTGGGTCTTAACTGATGGTGGGAAAAATACTCCAGCTTAGAACCAGAGTAAAATGTGTAAAGTCAGGATGTGCCTGATACTTATCACAAAAAGCAATGACAACGAGCATTAACTGGTCCTTTCTTGGTACATGTAACGTAGAGGGTAAGGACCATACAGCCTTAGTCATTGTTGTGTTCGTCCTCCCTTAAGGACAGGGCTGGAAGGCTTGAGTGAGTGGGGACAGCACGTAACAGTGAGAAAACACAAAGTGAGAGCAGTAGCAAGGGCAGGAAAAGAAAAAGTTTCTGCCCTGGTCACTTTTCTGAGGAGCATGTCATACCAAAACAAAATAGGTTAGGTGCCTGTCAGTCACTGCTGCCACAGCTGCCACCTGGGGCGCAGTTAGCAGTGACTCCCAGAAGCTGGAAGCTGTGCAGTGGAGAGCAGGCAGCGGGTTCAGACGAGACACAGCCTTAAAGTGGGAAACCAGCACCCCGAAAGACAACTTGCCTGTCTCTGGCTTCAGCTACCCTGTGTGGGAATAAAGAACATTCTTACAGTCTGTTCCTTTAACTAGTATGAACGACAACTAATTAGTCTTGGGAACAGGTATTTTAGTAGGCCCTGTAGTAACAAGACAGGATTAATGGCTTTAAACTAAAGAGGGTACATTTAGGCTATGTATAAGAAAGACAATGAGGGTGGTGGAACGCTGGCACAGGTTACCCATAGAGGTGGCAGATGCCCCATCCCTGGCCACATTCAGCATCAGGCTGGACAGGGCTCTGAGCAACCTGTCTTTTTGAAGATGTCCCTGTTCATGACAAGTGGGCTGGACTAGCTGACCTTTAAAGGCCCCTTCCAACCCAAAATATTCTACAATTCTATGAAAAATAAGGTGCCCTCAGGGTAAAAGCTCAATTTCACTTGAAAGGAGGGCTGCTGTATCTCACAAAGAAGCACCCAAGCCTCTCTAGCAATATTAAGGGTAGGATGGACCCTGCATGCCAGTGTTCCCATCACACGCACACCCAGTAGGCCACCTGATGGAGCTTTTACTCCATTTCTATCACCCCATTCCTATTTCCCAGCACTGTTTCCTTTCTTGGCACCGAAGCACAACTTCTCTCAACACCTTCAGGCAGTGCTGCACTCCAAACACAAGTGGTGCCAGAGTCAGGAGAGGTGAAGAACAGGGCTAAAGGTGAACTCAACTCTTTGCCCTGTCAGCAGTGACATCTGCCAGGCCCTGTATGAGCACAAACCAGTCTCCAGACCAGTTTGCAGATAAAGGTGCGGCACGGCCCAGCCTACAAGCTGTGTTGCCCCTCCGGAGTCTGGGATACATGGCCTGGCAGTCCCATGGGACAGTTCCTCTTCTCATTCCAAAAGGGGGCCAAGCCCCCTCTTTCTACCAGCATTGTGTCTGGCCCAGTCATTACACAGAGGAGAGGTAACAGAGGGGCAGAAATAACCCACCACTCACCATCTCTGTCATCACGTGGTTGGATGTGTGATGACAGCATGGGGCATGAGAAGAACACTCTATCCTCTTGTTTGGTACTTCCTACCCAAAAACCTAGCACACTTACAGAGTAATTAATTTAGTTTCATGCAACATAAGACAGGAAAGTTATCATTGCTTCCATTTCACACATGAACAAGCTGAAGTTCACTGTGGGCAATCAGAGCAGCCTGAAGCAAAATCAGAGCAACCAAGAACTGAACTGAGGTTTCTAAATCTGTGCCTTAACATTACCTTTCCTTTCTCAGCATGACCTCCTCCCAGGCTGAGATGCTACTGTTCCATATTCAAGGGTATTACTTTCCTCCCTAGAGAGACCTGAAGGCTGAGCTGCCTTCTCTCTTCTTTCTCTTGGCTTAGAGAAAAAAAAACAACCCACATCCACGAACACACTCCAAAGGCAGTCTTATTTAATCCCAGTGTAATTCTCACTGCTCTTTCTTAATCCTTTCACCTGTGAGATAATTGCCAGTATTCTGGGAAGAACTCAATACTAATCATAGTCCTGCATAAAAAGAGACAAAGAACCAGATAAAACAGACTAAAGTAAATAACAAGACCTGAATTAACCATGCACATACAGGTCCATTCCAGGCACCCTGTTGAACCAGTCTCTTTCACAACAGATAAAAGGTGCTCTAATGGGCCTGGAGGAGAAAGGCGGCCATAAAAAGCCTTGTCAGTAAATGAAGGCTTTGGTCTTCTCCTGTGTGCAGTGTGGAATGAGATGCTACAAAAATCAATGAATGAAAATAAGCTACCAATAGTAATACCTAGCTGTCTAATACTCAGCAAAAACTAATGCGTAGGGATATCCTCCCACCTCAGCCTGCCCAGAAGACCAGTATTCATGCTAGATTCCTCTCCCACCACCTCATCTGGGACAGTCCTCCCAGATAAGGTTATGTATGTTTCTACCACCCTTCCCCTCTGCGTCCCTTCCCAGTCATTCCATTTGCCCTGACTTCCCAGTGCTGATGCTGTACATCCATTTCTTCTTTTTCTGCCTAACTGAAAAAAAAAACAAACCCAAACACAAAACATTTCTGCTCCTTGACTACTTAAGTACCCTCTTTCTTTTCCACTTGGCTTTAAAATTCATACTTTTGAAGAGATACCCACATTGTCTCTGTGCACTCGTATGTACTTCCCCAGCAAATACCTAACACAGTAAACTTACGGCACCTCTGCATTGAGTCTTTTCATTCTGTAGATTTTTGTCACAGAGAATATGTGTCGTTCCCTTTGTAAAATACGATTGCTATTTCTATGGTCATGTACATGTTTATCAATAGCTAAATACAGTTTTAACCTTCTTAGAGAATTGCTTTAGCAAGTGGTATCTAATTGGGAGAGTCCTTGGTAGAACAAACAAATTATTTTGTGGTTTATAAGGTAAGATAGATTGCACTGGTGCTTATAGAAACAGGAATGGACAAGAGAACTCTGGCATTTATTGCCTGTTCTCCTCCAGCTCTCTCCATCTCCCTGGGCTTCTGCTTATTCAACTGTAAAACAAGGAAAATAAATAATTAACCTTCTTACTGGACAGAAGCGAAGCTGATGATACTGCTTTGTACTCACTGCATATTGTTTTCAGGACACTCTGCAAGCACCAGTGCAGCAGCCTCCTTGTGCACTGGTGATGGGCTTTTGCCCCCACGCCACCACCACAGGGGCACAAAGGCTCTGACAATTCACAGTCAAAGCCAGCCAGGGAGCGAAGAACACACCTCTTGCTTCTCAGGCCTCTCTATTAAGCAAGACGCTATTTAAGAATGTACTCCAAACATTTATAAGACACTTATCAGGACAGGAGGCTGGTGGGATGTCAACATGCTATATGCGTGCTGCTGATGACAAACAATAGGCACACAAAAAAGTATTTTTCAGGAGAACTGCAGACAGATAGGGCTGGAAATAGCACAGGAGAGAAAAGCAACCACTCATAATAGCGGAGGTCATAATTCAGCATCTCTTAAAACAAACTGCTAAGAAATAGCCAACTGGAAATCCCAGCAAATAGAGCTGTAACAAGCTCAAGGCTGGAAAGAAGGGAATCCGTGTCTATCCACTGAGCACATCAATAGGAAAACTTGTAAAGAGCTTTCAAGCTCCCAAATCAGTCAGATGGGAGAGGAGTCAGAGAGAAAGTGATTCCTGAAATAAATTTCTTTTTGGTTATTTTTGGAAAAGGAGACAAAAAGGAGGAAGGCTGGTACATTGGAAAGCCGACAAAAATCATTATTCTCTATAAATTGCTTTGACATTGTATAGGCAGTGACCTTCACAGCACTACCAGTTTAATGGCATTTACTTCAGCAGTAGCTGATTTCACTATTAAACAGGGATGCATAGCACAAGATTACACAACTAAATCACTCTTGTAAATATTTAATATCATTGCCTTTCTTTTTTTCCCTTTTAACAAATCACTATCAAAGGCAGAGCACACAGTAGAAAACACATTTATTTATTCTATCCTGGAAAAAGCTTAGTGCTCATGCATTTTATCTATCTAGTTCTCCAAATGACTTTGACACTTGAAAGCCCTTGTGATCAAAACAGTCTGAAGGAAGGCAATTTTGCAACCATTTAAGAACTGATTTCATGCACTGATCAACATTTACCAAACTCGCCTGATGGAACAGCACAAAGTTTAACCCAGCAGATTGATAGCAAACATCTGAAGGAGAAAAGCAGGAAGAAAACTACACTGGTTTAAATAGAAGTACCCTAGGAGACAAAAAGCAAGAAAATCAGAGATTATCCCTCCACTCTTCTCTCCCCCTCCAACCAAAGAAAAAAAAATATATCAGTATTTGGGAAGTCAAAGGGAACTGGCACTAACAGAAAAAAGTCCTACCTGACAATACAATAAGCGCATCCACCACACAATACGTTCATTCCATTATGGACGCACAGTGCAGCATGGCAGGATATGAAGTGTCCACAGATTTCTCTTAAAATACATAAGTTTTAAAGATGGAGTCAATAGATAGAGCAAATAAAGTACAAGAATGTAGCAAAGAAAAATTACTAATGACGTCTCCAGTATCATATCTAGCAATATAAAATTGACTGAGAAATTGAAATGCTAAGCCTGAAATTGAGTACATTAAGTACAGCAAGTCATTTTTAAAGAGAGTCTTACAACCTGTACATGCTGATTTTTCCAACTTTAGGAAAAGAATTTTTCCACAGTCTGGCACAAATGGTCTGTCACATTGTGGCAAAAATTAATATTCTGTTCAAACTGCAAATGATCAATGCCAGAAACTGTTCTTTATAACAGTATTCCAGGAGGCAAATAACAAAAGATGCACCTTTTCAGCAATTTAGCAACAGAGGAAAGACAAATCAATGGATATTTAGGAACTGAACAAGTTCTGGGGGAAAAAATTCATTTGGGAAACTGAGGGATAAAAAACACATGTTGAGAGCAGCTTGCCCCATATGCCTACAGACTTCATTGAGACTGTCTGTGGAGTAAGACTATCCAAAATAAATGTGTAGTTGAAAATGGTCAGATAAATATATTATTTGGATGATGGAGTTGGCCAGTCCTGCAAGGCACTGGGGCCTGAAACATGTGTGCCCTTTGTCAGAGCTGGGAAATGCAAATGCAGGGCGATGTGAGGTGCTGCCCTGGGTTTTATAAAAGCTTGCAACATCTTTAATGCAGAGCTAAGCGAGAGCCTGTAATCCCTGTGCTGCGATGCAGCAATGTGCTCTCCCCTCGCAGGACAAGCCAACAGCTATGCAAGATCCTTTTATCAACATTCACAGGGCCGGAAAATAACTGTTCACAGTTTGATTCCCAACATTACCGAGTGAACCAAGAATTGCTCAGAGAACTGGCAGCTGAATACACACATAAAAGACAAAGGTTCTTCAGTGATATTTATTCTAGCCAAGTTTTAATATTTAAGGCTTACAGCAACTAACTCTTTACATAATCAAATGTAATTGTCTGATCCCAGTTGGTGATCAGCACATTCATCATCAACCAGGTCATTATTAATACACCAGTAATTAGAGGGAATAAAGGTGTGTGCTTTATAATGCTGGCTTAATACAATTCCACCGTACCTAATAAGACCACAGCTCCTTTTAAAATACAATTATTTTAACACTCAAATTATACATTTTTGTTACCACTACTAACAACTAACAATCACAGAGCCACACGATTTTAAAACAAATACTGAAATGTTTTTTTAGAGTCTTCAGTAAAAAGAATTTGGTCAATTAAAAGGAACCATGTTTTGCTTTAGAAATAATCTGACCCATAAGCAGTTCCCCAATCAAGCTATGATTTGAGAGAAAAGCTCGATTAAAATGCATGCAATTGACAGAATCAAATCGTAAACACTTACCTACATATACTACATACATTCTTCTTGCTCTACTGTAGGAGAGAAAGCGATATCTCAGGCACCACGGTGTGGTACTGCTTGGCAAATGCTACTGACTTTTTTTAATGGCGACAACTGTGTACACAAATTCTCAAAGTACCAGTTCTGTTTAAAGCCTTTCCTCACAAAGCAGTGCTGGTAAAGGACCGGTTCTATTAAATGTTTTGCAGTCTTTTACTTTAACAAGAGAAGAACTAAAGCTGTCATGGAGTGAGAATGATCCAGAATCCCTCAGGTTAGTGTTGGAACAGATTCTTCCCTGCACGATTTCTTTTACATCAGTGCAATTCCTCTGCTTTGATATCAGGCACACCACAATAAAATCCTTGCAGTGCAGTGAAGAATACAGTTCTTAATACCATTACATCAAACCTTTTGGTATACAAAGCATATCTAGTAGGAGATCAACACCTCACAGAAAATCCTGCTAAAACAGAACTTGGAGACTTTATCCTTGCAGGTACACAACACACTCCCAGGTGCAAAACACCTTAAATTTCTATGGGCGTCACTGGCTGTTTAGGGAACACAGTACCTTAAGCACAGCAACTTGCAGGGTAAGTCATCTGTAACATAAATTTCAAAACAAAAAGGCTTCAAAAACTAATGAATATGCTATAACCCCTGAGTGCTGGATTCACACGCGATTCCTTGCTCTGTAGTGGAATTTTCTATTATTTTCCCTTATTTCATAGCCTATCAGTACCGATATGTAGTTGGATACATGCACTCAGAACTATCAAGGCTCTTGAAACAAATGTGGACATGAAAGCCAGCATGAGAAGGAGCTCTAGCTCCATGGAAGAGGTATGGCCATATAAATGAAAAGTAGTTGGTGTCACAGGAGGATCAGCCACTAGCAATGGTGCACTGCCAAAATCAGAATCAAAAAAAAAAGAATATGGGTGGGGGGAAATCACACACCAGTGGACATGACTGACACAGACAATACTGGGTGAGTTATATCAGACGATTTGAGAAAGCATGACCTTCTTCTTCATAGTAATAGTTTTACAACCATTTGTATAGCATGTTATCCACTAATCTCTACTCAAAATATTTACTACCTGGTAAAGCACTGCAGATAAGGCTGCTGTTTCTAAGCGCTTACTCTTAATGCACAAGATCCAGCTTACACAGCACATATTTCCTAGACTGTTCAATACCATAATGTTATCACTCTAGTCCACAAAAGGCCACAATGAGCCTTAAAGCAGGAAACTCCCCTCTTTCACTGGGTTTCATATATTTTTTTGCAGGGCTGTCTGATGTGTGTGACAGGGGTCTGTTTCAGTTCCTGATGGCATTATCACCACTTTGCTGCATTACCATAAAGCCCACAAGCTATTACCCACCATCACTCCTCCCAAATGTTATCACAGAGAATCATGCATTCACAAAACAGCATTAACTGTGTAGAATTAGAGTCCATTTAAACTGCAGCTGTTCCTTCACTCCTAAATAGGTTCTTAGATCAAAACTTCTCCCTGACTGGTCTCATTACCAAATGTCTCTTTCAACTGGGAAAAGAAAAAGATCACTTTAAAAAACTGAGTGTTTTACAGATAACGCTCCTTCCCTGTACTATGACAACCAGGTAAGTAACAGCAAAATGAAGGTGGGGGTTTTTTCCAAAATACAGTGGATGTTTTTAGCTTTCAAAATTGTGAGTTGAAATTATGCCTTCAAATCATCTCTGACAACAGAAGTGAACATGTAACTTTGATTTTCTATTTCTAGTTTATCTCATTTTCAGAATCTCAAGCTTCTATGATTTAAGGGAAATATTTTTTTTTTATTATTTTTAATGATAAAACTAACTCTGTAGTAAGGGCTTTATTTTAAATACAAAACCTAAATCCTGGATCTAATATACGTCCTGGTGGTTTTTTCAGCTCTAAACCCATGCCCTAGAAAAACCAATAACCCTATATTCTGCTATTATCAAAGAAAACATTGCTTATTATGTGCCATTTCCCTCTTTGCTTCTTTGCCTCTTTGTTACCGTCCATTGGAAGGACTCCAATCTGCGGGGAAAAAACACTCTCAAATCTAAACTGAAAAACCTAAATGCCAGGAAAAGGCACAATGTCTCTTTAAGAGTCAACAGTAAATTAACTTGCCCATAAGAGTGCAATAATTAGCAGTTAGTAGCTTATTAAAAGGATGGCAAAGGCCAAGCTGCCATCTGGGATCTCCAGTTTCTTGTGATTGTTATTATGTCAAGATGTGCAACTTGCATTAGCTTTCATGTCACTGTGCTTGCCCTTACTTTACATGTAAATTTTAATGAAAGATACAGCAGTTTAAAAATCAGACGTCCATCAAAAGTGCTATTAGTCTGCCTTTTACAAAGCATATGGCCCATTTCGCTACCTCTGCATCTCTACACACCACTGAATGCCTCAAATGAAGAAAATAGAAGGGGAAAAAAGCACCTTTCAATGGTATCAGTTAAACATTCTCCTTGGGCAGAGTGAAACCTGAGCCTCATCGAAAACAGGAGACTACAATACAGCAGACAACATTTTAGCCCCTGTTTACATACAACATGACCACGATGCGTTAACTCTCACAGGAATCATTCTTCTCAATAAAAATGAAAGCCAATGAAGAATCAGCTGTTTATTCACACCTTAGAAAGACACAGTTTTAAACTAAGGCAGAAAGAAAGCATGTAAGAAAAAAAATAAAATTACCTATAAATGACAAAATACTTAACACATTATTAAATATTTTATGCATACACATTATTTGTAAATACACATGCTCATATGCACAAACAAAAAATAATTTACCAGAAACATCATATCTAATGTCTACTTTGCCTGCCTTCATAAATGTATTACAGAGAGGTGTAAAAAGAGTAATGTTTATAAGACATCTATTCCTTTGTGTTAGCGGATACTCAACATTTAAGGGCCTTCATTCACCAAAGTTCAGTAAATGTCACCACCTCTGGAACATAAAGAAACAAGATGAACGCCTTGCAGAAATGCAACCCAGTATCTTATATTTGAGATTCATGAACTATCAATCACGTCTAATTAGACTTATAAGAATTACATTAAAATATTTGTTTCTTCCCTACATAAAATGTGAAACAGCAACAAAAAATCACCTGCAAAAAATTATTCCAGAAGAATAACATCTACATTCAAGGGGCCTTGATTGTATCAAAGAGGTTTTACAGACTGGGTAATCAGCTAACCATAAAATAAAATGCTTTATTGTTTAAACAGTCATTAAACAGGAAAGTTAAAACTGAAAGTCCCCATCTTTATAATAATACAGGATTTTTTTCCCACCAAAAGGAAAACAAATCCAATACCACACATATTTTAAAAGTATTAAGGAAAGGACTGTAAGTGTACAAACCAAAACCATACAATATTTACATTTAATACCCTAATATTAAGGTATTTTACAGGGCAAAGCACAGCTTAGAAATTACTGCCGAGCCTGGCAAGATGAATGTAGTGTTGTTTTTCTCCTTGTATAATTAGATATTATAGAGCACAAATTACTTAATTTGTTACTGATGTTTTACTTCAACATTTGCATAAGCTCTTGGCCACTCAGATGGACTTACTCACATCTCTCTGAATCATAGAATCATTTAGGATGGTAAAGGCCTTTGAGATCATCAAGTCCAACTGTTAACCCAGCACTGCCAACCCCACCACCAAACCATGTCCCTAAGCGCCACATCTGCATGTCTTTTAAATACCTCCAGGGATGGTGACACAACCACCTCCCTGGGCAGCCTGTCCCAATGCCTGACCCACCCTTTCAGTGAAGAAATTTTTCCTAATACCCAATCTGAACCTCCCCTGGTGCAACTTGGGGCCATTTCCTCTTGTCCTGTTGCTTATTGTCTGGGAGAAGAGCAGGCTGTCAGGCAGCTGTAGGGAGCAATCAGGGCCCCCCTGAGCCTCCTCTTCTCCATGCTGAGCCCTCCCAGCTCCCTCAGCCACTCCTCTTAAAGACTTGTGCCCCAGCCCCACTGCCCATCTCTGGACACATGCCAGCACCTCAGTGTCACTCTTGCAGCGAGGGACCCAAAAGTGAACCCAGAGTTCAAGGTGCAGCCTCACCAGTGCCGAGCACAGGGGGACGATCCCTTCCCTAGTCCTGCTGGCCACACTATTTCTGACAGAAGGCAATACAAATCCTAATGGTATTACTGGTGAAAAAGAATTCAAAATTATTTTCCAGATCAGTAAGGTCCAGTCATTTCCTTCTATCCAAGCTCACAAATTCTATTTCATCTTTTCTGTGCCATTACCTTCTGGTCAATATTATTGAACAATTCAAAGAAATAACAACCTTACACTGCTCACTGAGAGCAATGCTGAACACTACAAGACTTAAAAGACATACCTGTGTTAAGAGCAGGTAGGACCAAGGGAGGTAATCTGACTGTGCAATGCTAAGAACTACATGAAGAATATGACAGTAGCCTTTGGTCTACATAACATTCATTTAAAAATGTCCCACCTGTGAAATACAGGAGTACTCTTTCACTTCACTCTGAGAATGGAGAAAACACCTGTTTCATGTGGAAAATGATGGTGCAGCTGTGAAGTTTTCCATCCTGAGCACTACTACTGATAGAGGGAAGGAGCCCAGTGCCTTAGAGAAGCAGCAGTCTGCAGACTGCACAGGCACTATGGAGGTGTCCTGTGCACACCCAGAAATCAGCTACACCTCACTGTCCTTCTTTGTGTCAGAAGGGATATTTGGGACTTTTCAGTTCTTTGGGTGAATCTTGGCCCACTAAATTCAATGTGAATTTTGCTACTGCCTTCAGGAAGGCACAGGACTTCCTTCAACAAAAACAGCAGAGTCCCACCAGGAATACAGCTCTGGATGCACAAACCTCAATAAAAGTCAGACCCAAACCAAGAGTGATGGCAAAACAAAACCCACTACATACGTAAGAGAATGGTGGAAGGTAGCAAAAAGGCAAATTATCATTTTGTTAACAAAGGCTGTCAAGAGAACAAATTATATGGAAGAACGTGACTACACATTAACTCCAATTCAATAGCAAATTAGAGTTGGATATTTATGATCTCCTTTGGTATCATTTACTTGTGGGGGAGTGTTAAGGAAATAAACTCAATATAATTGTTCCTTAATTGTCAATTCCTCTCCAGAAGAGAAGTCGTATTCAGCAATTCATGCCAAAGTAAATAAAAGTCCTCCCTGCTCATCATACATTTACCTCATCTCTGTGACCAGTTCCATATGCCTAACAAAAACACAAACAATGCATATATACTCAGTTCAGGTTAAAATGCAAGTGGCACCCAGGTGCTCTTTTGTATCGCGACTACTCTAGCCATTACCCCACAACACCTATAAATGCATCTTCTACAGCTTTCCAGGAACTTATAAAAAAAATAATAATTAAAGTCTCCTAAACTTTTTAAAAAGGATAGATGCAGAAGAAGCCTATTTACTACAGTGGAAGCAACTAATGAAAGACTTGTTTCAGATGATGAATGAAGGCCACAGACTGCAATACATTGTGAAGACGTATCATGGCATCAGCTACGTCACATCCTTTGGCTACATATGTGGCATGAGACAGAGCGGCTGCCAGTTTTTACTATAAACTACAAGAATGCCAAAAATACGAACCTTCCAAGTACAATCACTGAGGCATCTGGTACCATCTTCTCCGTGAGCTGAAGGCCACATGTGGGTTCAAAATTACACCACTTGAGCCCTCTGAAGGTAATACCATTTTTCATACAGAGTGACGGGTCTCTGATGAAGTCACTTGCTTTAAATAGAGCTAAAAACTACACATGGCTGGGAAGTGAAACAATATTTTCACTCAATAAACTAAATTTCAGTGCATATGAATTAATTGTGGACTACATATTATGATCCTCCTTCCTATAGGCTCCACGGGAAGTTTTGCTTTGGAAAACACTTTCAGCTTAGTCCTGCGGCACAAATGCCACCAAAGAAAAGGAAGGAGCAAAAAGAGTTAACATCACACCATACAAGACTTGCCCTGCTCTACAGTGACCCTTAAAGCACACTAAGCCATAGATCAGCTAACTCAATTACTGCCAGCTGTGTAGAGGCAGAGGAACATTTTGTATGGTCTACTTAGAGCTTTAGGTTCTTGCATATCTTACAGTGTATATATGTGATTATTATGTTCTGATGTTCACCTCTTCCTAAGAATATAGCTTTGAGTACAGCTTATGTATTATCCTCCACCAACCAACTTTGGATAGAAAAGCTGTGAAATTGATTATTGGAATTTTTCAACCACAAAACAGAACAAATAATATTGATTACATGATGTACCCCATCACAGAGAATCCAACAATACAAACTTGTCAGAAGAAGGCAAGACATCAGAAAGAGGAATCATACAAAGGGAAAGTATTGAATATGCCACTGTGCTCCCCAGAATTCAGGTATTACAGGAGGAGCGATCAATGGGCAGAGACTGCTTGTGCTTGTGCTTCTGCCTCAAAGGAAAGTTATTGTGAACAAACCCTCTGAGCTCTCGTATCATCACAAATTCATAGTAGTACAATTAGTCATTTCACCCCCCAATGTCTTATTGGCATGAACACAGCCAACATCCTCCGATGTGTTCAAATAATGCTGACCAACAGATCAGATCCTTCAGCATTATTTGTTGAAAAGAAGTAAGCTTCAGCATACTAAAACCTTTTACTCTGCCTCATTGGAAAATAGGACAGAGAAATAGATTTTCCCCAGCAGTGTTTATAATTTATCAATTAATCTTCACCCTTCCCTCCAGTCCAAGTGGAGACTCACAGCAGGTTTGCAGCATTTTGCCTTTTTGACAGTTTTGATTAGGGATGGATGACTGCCCTCTGCATGCTAAAGTAGGTGTGAACTGGGAAAGAGCAAGCTGGCGCCCCAGAGCAGCCTCGCATGCCCTGTGCTGCACCGAGCTGCAAGGGAAGCGGACCTCTCTGTTTAGCAGTGCTGATCACTTCTGCTTCCTCCGCAGCTTTTTGCAACTCAAATTCTCTTTGGAAGGCACCTTTGCACTAACAGAGAGGATGGGAAGCAGAGCTGGAGGGAGAAGTGATAGCTCAAAAGATCTCCATCATTGAAGGATACTGGACAAACCCAGGTCCTCCTTCCACCAACACCAGTACCAAAATTCCCAGCAGTGGCATCCCTCCAACCTCTCCAGTGCAAAAGAGCCAGCAGTACCAGCTCACTGGCCTCTAGCTCTGTCTTTGACTGAGCTGACAGTCCCTTTGCAGGCCAGTGCCACCAGCTACAGACAGCCTGACACTGTGCAGCCCATACTTAGTGTGACCAGGGAGAAAATGACATCTGTTCTGAAGGCCTCAAAGTGTTTTGAAAGTACTTGATAAATATTTCTTCCGTAATCCAATACAAAACAAAAGATTCTTAAGAGACTTAAGTTCCAATATGAACCATATTCATTAAAACACAATTTGTCCATTGACAAACAAACATTTTACAAGCAATGAAGTCTTAGAAAGGATGCAATCTCTACCTTTACTTCTACCTACAGACAGGAAGGTGTGCGTCCAGTTAAGAGGAGGAACAAGGGTGTCCATCACGGAGGAGGCAAAAGAGAAGAGAAGGAGGAAGCACAAAAACCAGAAAATTATGTCACTGGACATACTTAGAAAAACAAGAAAATAAGCATATTTCTGTAGCAGCCAAACCCCACAAAACACAATGTCAAGCGAAAAACGAGAGAGACACCACAAAAGCACAAAACAGGGCTTAAACAACTGACAGTACAACCACCAACTGCCTGGTTAAGCCCTTTGGCTTTAATTTGATTTTCTACTGAAAAATGCATCCTCCTCATGCAATAGCACACCAGTGATATGCCTCATTCCACATCAAATGCAAAACAGCAAGGGAAACAACAGAGTAGGACAGAAAAAAAATAAATCTCATGGTAATATATTTGCTAAACACATTTCACCTACCAGAGCTAATGTATTTGTATGTAATGTTGACATTGCATATTTACTCACATATATACATTTACATATTTTATATCCATCATATTTTTATAGAGAGTAAATATTTATCAAAAGGGAATATCTGTGAATTTGTTGGCAAGAAAAGAGAAGCCACTGTTCCCTGATGCATCATGGATAAATAAGGGTGGCTAAAGTTGCCAGAAGCCAATAGTTTTCACATTTTTTTGCCAGGCAAGGGAGTATAGAAAATGGTGATGACAATCATGCAGGCCTGAATAGGTCATGCAAGTCTTCACGGGTTGCAGCTTGTAACTTCAATGGCCAAGTGCATCTGTTATTATAATCCATTGCTAAATCACGGACTGAAAGTGCCCATGAAAGTTCACTGTCCTGATCACCCCCAATGTGCTGTCACCCTTCCTCTACCAATGGCTTGCCATACTCAGTTGCACCCTGAGCAACCGGGACATGCTGAAGGGACCTGTCTGCTGGATGCTCCTTCAACATGACCTCCAAACCACAACCCCAGCTGAAGAGTAAGGGGGATAGAGAAGGAGCTCAACGCTTCCCAGAGCTTAGCCAGACACTCCACATGCCAAATACCGTGGTCTTGACATACACTCTTAAAGAGCCCTGTTTTCCTACCTCTCCTACCATAAAGGGATGCTAAGCAGTACAGAAACTGAAGAGTGAGCCCCAACTTCACTTCTGATTGTTTCCTAACCTTTCATGACCTCAGAGCAGACATTTGGAATGTTTGAGCTCTGCCTAGGTTGGATGAAGAACCCATGGAGAGCTTATGGGTAAGGATTAAGGAGCAGGCTAGCTTGGGTGACACCGTTGTGGGTGTTTACTATAGGCCACCTGATCAGGAAGAAGTAGTTGATGAAGGCTTCTACAGACAATTGGAGGTAGCCTCATGATCACAGGCCCTAGTTCTCATAGGGGACATCAACCACCCTGATATCTGCTGAAAAGACAACACAGCTAGGCGCACATGGTCCAGGAGGTTCCTGCACACCACTGATGATAACTTTTTGATGGAGTTGGTGGAGAAGCCAACAAGGCGAGGTGTGCTGCTGGACCTTGTACTCACAAACAAAGAAGGACTGGTTAGGGATGCGAAGACTGGGGGCAGCCTTGGCTGCAGTGACACTGAGATGGTGGAGTTCAGGATCCTGCATGGAGGAAGCAGGGCAGTAAGTAGGATTGCAACTTTGGACATCAGGAGAGCTAACTCTAGCCTCTTTAAGGACCTACTTGGAGGAATCCCATGTGTTAGGGCTCTAGAAGGTAGGGGTGTCCAAGCAAGCTGGTTAATATTCAAGCATCACTTCCTCCAAATTCAAGATAGGTGCATCCCCATGAGTAAGAAATCAAGCAAAGGGGGCAGGAGACCTGCATGGATGACCAAGAAGTTTCTCAAAAAACTCAAACAGAAGAAGGAAGTTTACAGAACATGGAAAAAAGGACAGGCCACTTGGGAGGAATATAGGAACGCTGTCAGAGTATGCAGGGGTGTGGTGAGGAAGGCCAAGGTCCATTCGGAATTAAATGGCAAGGGGTATCAAGGACAAAAAGACGGGCTTCTTCAAGTACATCAATAGCAAAAGGATGACTAGGGAAAATGCGGGCCCACTGCTGAACAAGATGGGTGTCCTGGTGACAAAGGACACAGAGAAGGCAGAGTTACTGAATGCCTTCTTTGCTTCACTCATCACTGCCAAGGCTGGCCCTCAGGAATGCTGGACCCTGAAGGCAAGAGAGAGTCTGGAGAAAGGAAGATTTTCCATTGTTTGAGGAGGAATGGGTTTGAGATCATTTAAGCAAACTTAACACCCACAAACCCATGGGCCCTGATAGGATGCACCCCCAAATGCTGAGGGAACTGGCAGATGTTATTGCTAAGCTACTCTCCATCATCTTTGAAAGGTCATAGAGAACTGGAGAGGTGCTTGGAGATTGGAGGAAAGCCACTGTCATTCCAGTTTTCAAAAAGGGCAAGGAGGAGGACCCAGGAAACTACAGGCTGGTCAGCTTCACCTCCACCCCTGGAAAAGTGATGGAAGCTCATCCTGGATGTCATCTCTAAGCATGTGGAGGTTATCAGGAGCAGTCAACATGGATTCACCAAGGGGAAATCATGCCTGACCAACCTAATAGCCTTGCATGATGGAATGACTGGCTGGGTACATGGGAGAGCGGTGGATGTTGGCTACCTTGACCTCAGCAAGGCTTCACAGGTAAGCTCAGGAAGTGCGGGTTAGATGAGGGGATGATGAGGTGGATCAAAAACCAGCTGAATGGCAGAGCTCAAAGGGTTGTGATCAGTGGAGGCCTGCAGCTAGTGATGCTCCCCAAGGGTCAGTACTGGGTCCATCCTTGTTCAACTTATTCATCAATGACCTGGATGAAAGGACAGGTGCACTCTCAGCAAGGTTGACGATGATACAAAACCGGGAGCAGTGGCTGGTACCCCAGAGGCTGCGCTGCCATCCAGCGAGACCTGGGCAGGCTGGAGACGTGGGCAGAGAGGGACCTCATGGAGTTCAGCAGAGGCAAGTGTAAGGTCCTGCCCCTGGGGAGGAACAACCATGTGCACCAGTACGGGCTGGGGGGGACCGGCTGGGAGGCAGCTCTGCAGAAAAGGACCTGGGAGTTCTGGTGGGCAACAAGTTGCCCAGGAGCCAGCAGTGTGCCCTGGTGGCCAAGAAGGCCAGTGGGACCCTGGGGGGCATTAGGAGGAGTGCGGCCAGCAGGTCGAGGGAGGTGATCCTGCCCCTCTACTCTGCCCTGGGGAGGCTTCATCCGGAGTGCTGTGTCCAGTGCCGGGCTCCCCAGTTTCAGAGAGACAGGGAGCTACTGGAGAGGGTCCGACAAAGTGCTACGAAGGCAATGAGGGGACTGGAGTGTCTGTGTTATAAGGAAAGGCTGAGGGAGCTGGGCCTGTTCAGCCTGGAGAAGAAAAGACTGAGAGGATGGGGCCAGGCTCTTTTCAGCGGTGCCCAGCAACAGGACAAGGGGCAACGGGCACAAACTGCAGCACAGGAGGTTCTGTCTAAAGATGAGGAAAGACTTCTGTGCTCTGAGGATAGCAGAGCACTGGGACAAGCTGCCCAGAGAGGCTGTGGAGGCTCCTTCTCTGGAGACATTCATAACCCACCTGGACACAACTGTGTGCAACTTGCTCTAGGAGAACCTGCTTGAGGCAGGGGTTGGACTAGATGATCTCCAGAGGTCCCTTCCAACCCTGACCAGTCTGTGATTCTGTGGTCTGCCTTGAACCTAAGGTCCTAAGCCTCTCTGCATTTCACTGAGATACACAGAAACTATGTCTTTTTTATTCAAGCACCTAATTACTCTTGAGCCTTCATAGGGACTACGTTCTACCTTACTGACTCTTTGGACTGTCTAACCTCAGTGTTCACTTAATGGCAATAACACTACTGTGTACATCTAGTCTAGGGAAGCCTCATCAGGCTTTGAAGTAAAAACTCACATTTTCTCCCCACAGACAAAACAGTTGGTCAGGTCTTCCCAGTGCACCATGGGCACTCACCTTGTATTAAGCCTTCAACCATTTCACTCCTGATTCGCAAGACTAGAATGCATCACCAGCACTGCTAACTCCTCCCTGCGTACCCATGTCAGCAAGATGCTGACACTGTCAGAGGAAAACAGAATCATCCCTCTCCTCACCTCGTCTCTTCTCACCAGCTTCTTGCTCCAGCCCCCTTGTGGGGGCTCCACACCCCCACACCCAGGGCAAAATGGGACTAATGATCCTATCTTGTCACAGCCAATGGACCTGTAACACAGCCTAGGCTAACACAGCCTAGGCTGAGATATTAAATGTGAACTCTGATACAGGCCTAGAGCCCATTTGTAGCCCCCCTGAGGTTAGCCCTGTTCTTTTTCTCAACCATTTTGCTCTGTGCATATTTGAACATTTTAAATTGCAGACACAGGACATACAGGTCATTATATGCAATTTTCCTCAGGATTCATAATGAGTTAGGATCATGCCATGAGGGCTATTAACATATTTTTTGTAATAATTGGACTCTTTAAAGACCAACATCAAGGTCTACATTTGCTAGGCTGAAGTGGGAGTTATTACAGCGGGAACAACAAGAAAGAAATGGCAAGCTAAAATAGTTGGTGGGCTGCATGGAAAGGGGAAGCGTACCTCTTCTACTGTCCATGGAATCAATTCATGCTCCCTCCTGGGCACCCGAGTCCCAGGCTGACAAGTAGCCATGTCTCATGGGACACAGAGGCAAAAATGCAAATGGCTTGACTGGCACCCAGTAGACTTAGTTGCTTTTGTCATGCAAAGCCCAGCTCAGAAAAGCAGCAGGGACAAAGCTTTTTCATGATCAGTGACTGAAACAAAGAGAAAGTCAAAGGACTTACCTTGTTCACCCATCATCAGGTGTGAGAGGCCTTTGAGAGAGAGAAAGAGAGAGAGAGAGTAAGAAAAAAAGAACAAAACAGAAAAAGCAATACCCATGCACACTCCTTGCAGTCCAATACCTCTCAGGATTGGAGCTCGCATACTTGAACTAGATCAAGTATGGGTGTAGCACACGGGGCACAGACATATGCAGGTGCTGCTTTCCACACTGAGCAGGAAAGCATCTGTCACAGGTAGAATAAACCTGCTCGTAATTGCAGAACAGTGTTTGAGGTTCCTCAGATCTCTTGGGGAGCGACTCCAGAGGCACTACACACCAGTATGGCTAAATGGGTAGGAAAGCCAATGTCTGCAAAGGGGCTCTGCCGGGAGCATTTGCTCCTCTGCAGAGCTATAGAAATAACTTCTCCTCAGCTCAAGATTTAAAGTTCAAGACTATAATGGTCAGTGAAAGGGAGGCCATGATCTCACCACATTTGCTTCAGTTGAAATATCTGGACTAAATGCATACACAAACAAAGCTATCCTCATTCTTGAACATTGTGGCTTCAGCATGCATTTTTAGGAGTCGACCAACACTGCTCACACATACTAATTAGACACCAGTACACCAGACCTGGCAAGAACTAAAACCATTATCAGTAACCTATTTTGAATATTACTCCATTTCCGCTCTGGGAAGAACTGGAGATTTGACTTCTGAGGACAGCATGCTCCTTTATGGCTCTATAGCTAAAGCTACTCTTTGGTCTTGTAATACAAGGTGAAGCCAGAAAGCAGAGCAGGTCCCCTCAGCAGTGACAGTCACCGTCAGCTCTGTAGATGGGGTGGTCACTTGGGCTGCTCCAGCCTCTGTCTGATAACTCTTTCTGGCATAAACCTTGTTTTGTTTCAAATAAAATCCATTTCTAGCCCCAAATTTCAAATATGTTTGTTGTACAAAAGTACTCATACAGATTATTATTTAGATACTACTGTATATATATTCACACCCAACCCATTAAGCATCAACTGATGCATTAGTTAGTTTTGTGACACATGATATCACAGAACTAACATAACAAAAATCAAGTCCTACCCACTCAAGCCATGAGTGACCCCTTTCGGACTTGGTTCCCTGACTAAGCTTGATTCGTTCTCCACATCTCCTACCTCTCACAGCACTTAGTATGCCAGCGATTTTGATACACGCATACACACACCCTCACACCCCACACCCCCTATCTTAAGTCAGTTTATTAATCAAACAGGGCTGTGATTTTTTTAATTTCATGGAGACTGAGAGGGCAAATGAATTTATTAGAATGCAATTTTTCAACAAGCAGCATGCTGAGTTTGAATTTGTTTCTCTCTCTTTTGTATTTTTTCTTTGCGTCTGCTGGAGAAATCTAAAATCCAGATCATCCCAAGAATATGTTCACCCACAGAGAACTCCAAGCCAGATAAGGGGATTAATAATTGTACAGTCTAAGGAATGCAGATATCTTAATGTTCTTGAAGATTATTGTGGCTTTAGAAAAATAATCAGAAACACAACATAGGTTTAGATTATTTTCGGGTTTTTAGCTATAAATAAACATAGCAGATTTAATACTGTAGGACGTATTTCTGGTCTAAATTAGAAGACATAATTTAACTGAATCATTTTGCTCTGCTAGTAGAGTGGGTTTAATTTGTGTCTGTATTTATGGCCACTGACCCCATCATTCTTGATAGGCAAAACTTAGGTCTGACCAAATGGGCACTTGAAAGTCACTCTAAAGGGCACTGTAAGAGATGAGAAGACAGAAGTACAGTTGTTAGGACCTACAAAGCACAGACACCCTGTCGTAATGGTGAAAAAGGAGAAAAAGCAAGAAGGTGGCAGTATGATATGAAGCTGAAGCTGGTCAAACAGGGAGGGGACGTCACACCCAGAGCCAAGACAGAGCTCCCAAGCCCTCAGCCCTTCTACATCACGGGGAAGGAAAGCCATAGCTAAGAGGCACAGCTCCAACGGGTGCAGCTGCCAGGGATGGCAGGGGCCTTGTCCACTTGGGGAGACGGGACACTGACAAAGAGAAACCTCCAGTGGGGGTTCAAAGCAAGAGCCTGCGTTAGACACCCTGAATCACACTGTAAGGAGACCCCTTCTCTCTCCACCAGCTACAGATGAGCTATAAAACCTCAAAATGCCAGGAATATCAACACTTCTTTTGTCCTTACCTCCAGAAGACCAACGCTGTGCACAGGCACATCAGCCTGGCACAGCACAAAACCCTTCACGTGCAGTCCAGGACAGAGTGCACCCCCCAGCTGTACCCACCATTCTGGCCCCTGGTTTGGCCTTGGTTCAAATGCCTGCAAAAGACAGTTTCCCTAAGAAATGCTCTTTCTGCTTCCTGACAAACGTGAAATACAACACCAGCTGTGGTATTGTATGTATCTCTTGATCTCCTAGTCCTAACTGGACAATGGAAGTAGGTAGATTAATGAAAAATAATGTCCTTCCCCAAAATGCTACTTTTTCCCTTTTAAAACAGGAGGGAAAAAAAAAAAAAAAAAAAGGAGGGTGGACTTGGAGATATAGCAAAAAAACAGTATTATCTTTTAAGCTGTCCATTGACACAGACCCTTATTTTAACAAAGAGAACACTAACAGAATTCCAGATTCATTATTAGATAGAATAATATAAATAATGCAATAACATATCAGCTTTTCTCATCTGAAGATTTTCCTCCCTTGCAATTTAAAGTAGGAGTGAAAATGAGTGTATTTATCTCTAACAAAATGTCATTAACAACCAAAACCTTCAACCATTCAGATCTAAAATCTGTGACATTTGCAGCATTTGTAACAAAGGCCCCAAATTAGTCACAGTAAAAGCAACATGGAAAACATGAACTGACATCATTGTCTCACCTTTGCATCAGTTTCAAGACATGACAAGACACTAAAACAGTTTTCAAATCATAAAAATCAAAGTCATCCCAAGGTGGCATGGGGCAGCACCTGCTGTTGGACTAAGATAAAATAAGAAGGCATCCAACAAAGCAATGCAAGAGGTGTGAAAATTGTTCAGACCTGCAAACTAGACTAGATTTTGCCAGAACAGGGGGGACACCTATCACCATGCTATTTGGGCATCAACCATAAAGGCCAGCAAAGCTTTCAGCAGGCTCAGGACACCAAATAAATTCATCAGGCCCCAAAGCATGTTATTCACATATACAACCACTGTTTGTGCCAATAGCCATCCCATTCCAGGGAAATCCTGTAAGAGGATCTGAGTTTCCACCTACATCCAGGTTAAACATGCTTTCCTTTCAATCTTAGATTTGTTCAACAAGAAACCCTGATTAAAGCCTCAGGGCTGCAAACCCAGCCAGTGTAGAACTGGGAAAAGGTTGACACAAACCTGCATGAGCCACAATGGTCAAGGGATTGTGTGCTTTTTCTCAGCCAATCTAGTCATTCTTCTAATAGTCTACTGGCTGGGCACAACTGCTGCCCAACAGAAACAGTGGGTAGCAAGCGCACTGGAAAAAGTTTAGGAAAACCTCAGGATAAATAGCTTATCTGCCTGCAAAAAAAAATTATGTCAAAGTCAGGAATCTGGTGACTTGCTATTCCTGAACTTCAGACGAGAGTGACAGTGAGGACAATCACATGGCTTCGGAAGAAGGCCCTCAACAGGGTTTTGAGATGATAATAATAAGCATCTGTTTGTGCTTAGCCTCTGGAGCCCCAGCTTCTTCAGACTTTCAGCAGTAATGAGAAGAGAAAGTGGTCTGCTTCTTCAGAACATTGGTTTGTTATTAAAATAATATGTCCATTGCTGAGGGCAGACAGACACGTAAACTCTGCTCTCTGGCCATGATTTATGCCTGCCACAACTGACTCTTCCTATTTAGGTCTGGAAGTTTTTTTGGTATTTCTTTCACCTACTACCAAATCAGTATTATTTTCTTAAAGGTTAATATTAATCTCCCTTGATTTCAAAGTAACATTCCAAAGAACTACATTTTTTTAAAAAAACTGTGAACAATCTGCTTTCTGTATCAAAACAGTAAAATTAAGTGGCTTTAATTGTATGAAGTACCAAGGGACAACACTGGATTTCTTATGAAGCTAGGGCATTTTTAAAAGTACCTCAGAGTACAATGATAGGAAAGAGCAATGTAGTTAAACAGCAGTCCTCATCTTTAAGGATTTTCTGGGGGTGATTTTCAGGGTGGAGGAGAAAATGAAGGAAACCTTGGAGGCAGTTTGATCCTCACCCCCCAGCACCACATTTGGGTACTTAGTGTTTAAAATGGAAAAATAAAGCCACAAAACCTAAGAAGGTGGGGAGAGTACAAAGCACAGCTGAGAGTGACAACTGATTGCTGCAACAAAGGAAGATGGACTCCTTCATCTAGTTAATTATAGCTTGTCCTGTGCTAGTGGGCCTGTGCTCTGGGGGTGTGCATGTGTGCGTGGGTGTGCATGCACTGCTGAATTGCTCTGTTGAGGCAGGCAGCCTCAGTATTTTCCTTTTAATGATGCTGCCAGATGATTAGCCAAAAAG
This sequence comes from Falco rusticolus, assembly GCF_015220075.1. Classification (NCBI taxonomy): domain Eukaryota; kingdom Metazoa; phylum Chordata; class Aves; order Falconiformes; family Falconidae; genus Falco; species Falco rusticolus. The sequence continues at coordinate 65,689,023 of NC_051193.1, read as the reverse complement.
CGGTTAATGAATGAGAAGAGAGACTGCCAGGCAGCGGCAGCAGCCCAGCTCTCCCCAGGACAGGCCTGCCCACAGAGGATCCTTTCCTGGGAATCAGGCTCCATGACCCCTTCAAACAATAACAGGGCAGCTCCAATGCCCAAGGCAGGACATCATGCCCTCTGGTCCAGGATACACAGATATACATGCAAATCCTTTATGGCAGAGCTGAAGAAAGAAATCATGCAAACCAGGGATTCTTACAAAAATGAAATTACATCTACTATAGAGAAGAGCACTCTTATGAGTAATGGAGTCTGTTATTTACACCTCCTTTCCTAACTTCCTAAAACTAGTAATTCCTTAAAAAACAGGCTTTTTTTCTCCTCTGAGCCTCCTCCCCAGCTCCATCAGCAGTTCCCTTTTCTAGTTCAGGAGGAGAGCTGACAAGTCCTTCGTTTCCCATGTGGTCCTTCTTAAAACAGGGATCTTGAGTCTTTCTATAACCCACAGACCAAGGAACACTCCCTTAGAGTCCCCATGTACCAAAATGAGGGCAATCCAGCAGGGCCAAAGGATAGGACTTGGAGAAAGGAGCAAAATCCTTGTCTGGAGAGATGTGAAGAATGAATGACGAGGAAAAATCATTCTGAGGCCCAGTTCAGATCTTTTACCTGCTTAGACAGGTCAGTTTTGCCAAGAGGATGACCTGATTCCCTGGCTGCTGGCATACATGGTGCCTGTTTTTTTCTAACTGGGCAAGGCAGTAGCACAGGCTGGGGATCAGTCATTTTTGTTCAATTCAACCATGATATGCACAACAGCCAAGGGGCTCCTCGCAGGCCCCGCGGTGAGGCCAGACGGGAGTGTAGTTTTGTTATTGTAGCCGGAGGCCACCTTCCAATCCAATTACACACAACAGCTGTGCTAGCTCCTCTTTTCCATCCCCTTCGCTTCCTCTGCTATGTAATTCCAGGATAGGTTTTGTCATTATCGGGGGCAGTAAGTCAAGGGTGAGTGGCACCTACTCTGAGCAACCAAAGGAATAAGAGCATGAGCTAGAAGCCAAAAAGTCATTTACCCCAATATCTATGGGCAGAAATAGTGATCAAGCCCTACTATTTCCTTTCCCCCGTGGCAGAAACAGCATTCTGACATTGCACGTGACATGTTCCTACAACTGTTCACATAGGGAAGCTACAAACATGTCGGTGTTTGAAAGCATGAAATTAAACATGCAGGTGGTCACAAAGGTGGGCACACACACAACAGAACATGTGCAGGTAGCAAGACCTGAGGGTGAATGTATCTTATGGCTGACCCATAAGATGTGTATGATCACTGCAAATTAGAGCAGCTGGTCAAGTAGGTGCACAAGGTGGGAAAAGAACTGTTAGGCATGGAATAGAATTCTTCAGCTTGGAAAAGACATCTCTGATGATATATATTATAGAAGTAAAATACCACATGAACAGGTAATACATTTTTTTCTGATTTGTCACAACACAAGGAGCAGGATTCGCTGAATGAAATTCTCAAGTAATAGGTGTAAAAACAAGTGAAAGTACTTCCCACATCTGAATGATTGAACAACGGGACTTGTTATCACAGGATAATGTGGAGTTAAAAAATGTAAGTGGATTAAAAAAAAAAAAGAAAAAAGACTGGAGATGTCCAAAGAAAATGCACCACCATGATCTGGATGCAGTATCAGGTCAGAAAGTCCTTAAAACAGTGACTACCAGAAACCACAAAGGTATATCAGGAGAAGACCACTGCTAATTTAGTTTCTTAAACTTCTTCCAAAGCATCTGCTTTCATCAAAAGACACTTCTGGGCTAAATGAATTCTTGCTCTGACCCCAGTGATCACTACTGCCATACTGTTGCAAATGGGCATGCACAGAGCTGAAAAACATTCACATTTCAGTACAAGAGAATCCGATTTGGGAACAGTGCCTGTGCCAAAGGCATGCAAGAATGACAACAACAGTGGCACCAATGAAGAAGAACATTAAGCCTGTACAAACTGGTTTCAAACCCCTGTATGAGTGGCACTGAAGATATGGCATGGCTGGATTCTTACTGAGAACCTAGTACCTTCTGCAAGTAAGAGACTTCAGATGGACTGAAATACAATTCGCACATTTTCATGCCCAAAAAGCAGAGTTCAGCTTCAAGGAAGCAGAAACCAGCATACAGGTACTGCTTAAATGACCCTTTGACATGGAGTTAGGGACCCAGACTAAAGCAGCAGCCCTGATGTGAAGAAGGGAAAGAAGCATTAAAAGATGGAGTTTGAAAGATTAAAGATCTGGATCAAAAAAGTGCTACTACACTTGTGCCTTCAAGGATCTCCGTATCCTTATGAAGGAGTTGTTCAGGCAAACAAGGACTAATTTTTCCTCAGGGCCCCAGCTAACTAGGTCATTTCTACTGGGTTGTGTCCATTCAGTTACATGCAGACTCTAGTCAGCAGTAAAATCATGACAGCAAAATACCCAGAACTTCACCTCTTAGCCTCCTCTCCATGAACATCTGAAGATCTCTCCCACAAAGGGGATAAGCATGGCACAAATAGGAAAAGCACTATTTAAACGCCAGCACTCCCCAGGTATCAGTTCCAGGCACTATAATATCATGGAGCTATATTTAGTTCTTTCTCCTGCATATATTCTTCCACTATAAAAAAAGTAAATGAGACAGGAGCATATCACTTGCTCCTTGATCTACTGGTCTTTCCCCAACAATTTGTCCTTCAGAACCTAGAACACTGGCAAAGAGAAGGTGCAAAGAAAGAGGCAGATATTGTGCAGAGATGACAGAGGCATCCATTCTGGTCTGTGCTGCACACCGCTCCCCAGCCAAGACACTTAACCTCTGTAATAAGGCTCTTAACCTCCCTAATGTCCATCCCAAGAGCTCTAAGCATGTTGTGAAGGTGAGGTGGTAGCTATAACTCCAAGGGGAAAACTGAAGCACTGAAAGAAGTTATTTCTCCTCTATATGGCACAGAAAGTAAGTGAGCCAGCTGCATACAGACAGCAACAGTCCCAACTGCAGGGCTCTGCTCTAAATATTTGACTTTGCTGCTTACAATGTGGTGGTGTTATTTTGAGAGCAGGGACATAACATTTGCAGGGCAAATGGGCTAACATCTGACCGACTCCTTTTGATTTGTGAAATAAACCAGATGGAATTTTCAGTTGGCTCTTGAAGGGAGTGGAAATACCAGCCCCTGCTGCTGGAGTCCCCCTTCTTCACAAGCAGAGACCTCGCACCCAGGGAAGGCTCATACTACAGATTTCTGTTTACTTTGAACAAGATCAACCTCTTTGCACCTTGCAGGAACTGCATCCAGCAGAGCCCTGTGGTCCCCACTGCTGCCAGCACCAGCCTATTCACAGCTACCTTCTCTTACTGGGGAATTAGTTCTAACCAGTCTATTCAACAATAAAAAAATACTCGGTTAATCAATGGGCTCTTTACAGCCCTTCTGCTGCCTGTGGGTAAAGACTTACCACTAGCTCATAAAATCACTAATTTGTCTTGCAAACAGTGAATGGTTAAAGTAACTATTTAGACAGGGGCCTGGGGCTCTGTCCTCACAATACAGATAGCTGGATGGCCAAATAGGAAGAAAGCCTCTGCACAGCCAGGCTGAGTGGAAGTGCACACCCAAACCCTTCTGGTGGTCCTCGTCGCCGCCCAGGCATGCAGCAACACCAGCGTCCTCCCCAGGGTCAGCTGGGCAGAGGGATTAGTCTGCTTAGGAGTAAACAGTAGCAGAGCCCAATAATGAGGTGCGGGTAACTGTCAGACTGAAAACACAGATGACTGCAAGAGCATGTGGAAAAGAGCATTCACGTGCAACTAGAAATCCACATGAAAAAATACACAACAGTTCTGAGAACAAGAACACGTGTATGAGCAACAGGGTGAATAAAAAAAGCACATTCAAGCATATCAATTATGAGAAGAATTGAGCAGCAGGGCAGAAGAGCCCATTCAGAGAGCAGAAGGATGGACAGCTCCAGGGCGCCTACAGTAACACCAATAGTCCTGTCCTGGTTGTGCCACCTCTGCTTGGGCCCCTACTAGTGATGCAGTTGCTTCCTGCACACTGTCCAGGCCTTGGAGATGGCTCTGATGCTGGCTGAGGCAACACTCATTTGTGGCATAATATCATGAGTCCTGCTGACAGAGCAGTCAGGTCATGCCTTCCCAGTTTAACCATCCTCCTCGGCCACAGACACCAACAGTTTCAAGACATGGTGGAGAGACTTGTGACCCCAAGCCCTTGGTGCACGTCCTGTCAGATCCAGCCAAGATGAAAGGAGACAGAAGCTCCTGGGCAACTCAGACTGGGGCAGAGGAAGTACATGTTCAGCCCCGTGGGTCACTGAAAAGATTCAGTGTTATGGTTGACAGAGCCTTTCTTTCCAAGGCATGCCAGCCAACATTTGCCATTTGGCCACCTCCGTCCCCATTGCTGCCAGCTGAGATGTGCACAGAATGCAAAGGACCTCAGCAGAATAAAAAGGGGCTGATGAGAGAAGCCAAAAGGCTAAACATGCAGGGAAATTACCCGAATGACTGGCCCTCACTGTGTCTCTCTGAAGTGTTTCAAAAATCTGATTATCCAAGTGTAGAAAATAAGCAAATTGAATTAAGAACTCATTCCAGGTCCAGGTCGGGTTTAGCAAAAGTTATGCAGAAAGATGAGAAGGAAAAGCGCCTCAATTCTCCCATCATCCCACTCCAGCCACGGCAATGCCAGCTGCTTCCCTGGGCTCTCATTTCCATTTCACATAATGATAAACCAGGTGGAGCTGCCTGAGCATGAGGTAAAAATTAGTTTCTTAAGCTTCATTGGCAACAGGATGTGGACCACAGCGCAAGGTGGTCTAGTTCAATCAACCCTTGTAGCTGAAGCTGGAGGACTTGGATCCCTTCTGCAAAGAGACCGCAATGGGGGGAGCAAGGTTTGGAGTTCTCTGTGGTAAAATACTTGCTTGTGGAAGAACTCCCCAAATAAGCACATAAAACACACATTCTTTTTTCCTTTTAAATGAATCATTTGTGTTCTGTTGGGAATTAGAGTTTTGATACCTAAATAAGATCACACGATCACATTCAGCCAGAAAAATACTCCGTGGTTTTTAAAACCTAAAATAAAACAACAACAAAAAACTCCTTTGTTAGTGGAAATGAAACCCAACAGGTTATCAGTGGGACTAGCTAATGGGGTAGACTGCAGTAGGAGAAGGAAAATGACTAAACTAGGTTTGTATGCCAGACTACACACAGATGAATTAGAAATAAACTGTATATAATGCAATGTTCAATGCCAGGTAATTAGCCATACAAGCAACAATTTCTAACGTAATTTTCATTCAGAAAACATCCCTTTAACTGACCAACACAATGTAATCTCTGGAGAGGGAAGTTTGTAACCTTTGTTGCTATGAACCCCTTCTTTTAGCGAAGATTTTGCAATCCAGACCCTCTGATGTCCAGTATGAAGATTTGTTCTGTACACTCTCAGGAAGTAGGACGAGGAAGTGCCCCTGGTAACCACCCACCACCACTCCTTAAAGAGCCACCTTTCAGCTCAGCAAAAACAACACTTACCTGGAATATGATTGACATCTGTTGAGGTGTTTTCATGGCAAGCAGAAGGCAGAAAAGGGGGAGGGAGGGAGGGAGAGAGAGAGAGAAAGAGAAGAGAAAAAAGCCATTAGAGATGCACACAGCAACTCAGTATCCTTGCATGGAAATCACTTTCATGCAAAACCAGAAGTAATTAGGTTTACTTGAAGGCCACCCATCTGCAGCCAAGCACCCAGCCATGCAAGGGAGGAGGCACTGGATCCCTCTCCACTGTGCATGTAAAAGTGAATCCACCATCATATCTGTCCGGAGAGAGAGTTCCTGGAATCAGATAGAACCAAACCACATCAGTTCCTGTAGGAATATTGGTTAAAATATTCTACTGGTTTTCACACACAAATGCAAAAGAAAGATACAAAAAACAACCTGTCCGCAGAAGGTTTCTATTGCACATAAATTCAAGCAAGTCTTCAGGAAAAAAGAAAAGAACCTGCTCCCCTTTTATAAGGGGCCATGTGAATTTATGACCAGGTGCAAAACACTCAACATAGTCCCAAAGTCTGGAAGAGAGCCCATTCCCTTTCATTCCTCCTGCCCATAATTCCCAAAATAACATCCTTCATTGCAGACAGAAGCAGTGGTGGGGGAGAAGGAGTGCCAGAGCCTTGCACGTCCTACATGTTGTACTTTCACAAGATGCTGAATTCAGACCAAATATCATTCTTCTTGTTTTTCTCTTTGTGACATAAAACTGCTTTTCAGAATCAATCACATACATCCCAGAATAAATTAGCCCTTTAAAAAAGAGAGGAGCAAGACTATGCAAGTGATATTATCAGAAATAGGCATATTTTTGAATGTAGTGTCTCTTTTGAGCAGAGCCCACCAATCCCAGAGAACATTCTCTAAAAAATAGCTCTCATAACATTTTTAGCATCCCAAGTTTAGTCTTGCTCTGAATAGCTACACTTACCATAACACCATGAGAGATGAACCCCTGAAATCTCATGGGACTAGACTAGATCAGTATTTTCCTTTCAACACAGCCCTCCAAAGAAAAAAAATGAACTTGCTTGAGGAAACAGTAGGGCCAGGTCCATGGGTATCATTCTTCCATGAAGGCTTGTACCTTGCCCAGGAATTGTGCTGCTGCAGCTATCATCTTTCCAGAAAGACTTCAAAGCAATACGTTAATGATTTGGACTACTACAGGTCCTGGACCACATCTGCCACAAGTCTAGGAGCATGACATGCTGGGTGCTTTGGCCACACACCAAGGTCTAAGAATATATTCTCCTTCCTTGAATATCCCCTCCAATTTGTATCAGTACTCCCTCTTCCTGTGCAAACCAGCTGTGTTGCTGTGAAACTGCTGCCACTTGTCCTCCCAAGACACTTGCATTTCAGTGGTGAGTGAGCGATTCTTGCACATGTTGCTTTTTGTTTATCACTTTGTAATGGCTCCAGAATAATTTGAGGAAAAGTCCCTGTGGTACATCACACATACATCAAGACACTCTTCCCAAAGGAGATAATAACCCAAATAAAACAATGCACAGAGAGGGGAGGGACTGTTGCATCAACTCATTTAATTTCCATAGCTTCTGCTAAACATGTATGTCAGTTCTGATGACTGTTATTTGTCACCTTTCCTCTTTCAACACATGATTTTATCTAAGATCTAGTGTCCTGGAATGCAAGCCTGGAAGGACACTTAGCACTGAAAGTTCACTTGAAAGTAATTATTTTTAAGCAGGAAAAGAAAACAAGTGTTAGGCAGCAATGCATGCACCGAGGATAGAAGGCAAAAGGAGGTGACAGCAGGGGCAGAAGGAAGCAGCAGACCCTTAAACACCACTGCAGAACGTGAGCACGATGCCAAAGAATTTACAAGTCCACAGCTATGACTTGAGTTGAGGTGTTGCTTGGGAAAATCAGTAGCAGTCAGAGAAGATGATCACACATTTCTGAAGAGGAAGAAAGGAGCACCATAAGGTACTGCAAATGTTTCTGGTAATCCAGCTGCTGCCCCAAAGCCTATTCTAATCAGGTACAAAGCTCTAGACCCATGTTGGCCTCTCAGCCTCCTTGCATGCCTGACAAAGGAACGGGCACAGCTGCAGCCTGGGCTACCTTGCGGGCTCAGGAACAGCAGGCAGCCTCTCCAGGGTGTCTGTGCTCCAGAAGGAAATCTGTGGGATGCTTAGGGAATAAAGAGGATCAGCAGACAGAGGCCAAAGGAAAGAGCTAACCAAGGGTGAGCAAGGGATAAACACATTAAGCAAATAAGAGAAGAGGCAGCGGTCTGTAACTGATACAATGCTTGAAATAATACTTCTTTAACTGTGCGTGAATTAAACAGGTCATGAAGCTGTTAAAAAGTGGAACAATTAAGTGTTAAGAGCTACGCAAGCATTGCTAAAATGTAGCTTCTCAATGGCAAGTAACAGGGGGCAGAAAGCAAGGAAATTTCTTTTTACCCATATTTTTTGTTCCAATGCCTTTAAGATCAGCCATCCCTGATCCTGACCGGTTTTACTCTTAGCTTTCTTTTTGCTGTATCTTTTTCGGTAAGTCTCCACCCGACACAATTTCTGTATACACTAGTTGCATCGGAAAAGTCACTGTTGGCATCTCTGTGACACTTCTGCAGTAGTTACCTGTGTGGCAGCCCAGGTCATTAGTGTTACTTCCCATGCTAAATACAAAGGGAGTTTCTTGTATTGCAGACACCCCCCCATGTGGTATCTGCTGGCAAATGCTGATTTTCAGATGGTAAAAGTACTTGGGTTTTATTTTAAAACACACATGAGAAAGCACTGCTTTCTTTGTGAAGACAAGAATGGCATATAGCCAGTCAGCCTTTGCAAAAGACCCTATAATAAATACTGCCATGGCATGCAACTGAAATTGGCATGCAAGTCCTCACAGGAAACCCCACAACACCTCTACAGTGTGTGTGCCACTCTACTGTGGTGTACAATTATAACTGTGGTCGCCTATATTGACAAAAGGGACCCTTACTAAGAAACCTCTGATGCATTACCTTATTGCTGTTGGCTCCACAATTAGATGAAATCCAGTGCCTCAAGGAAGGCAGAAGATAGAGATAGCAAAGGGCAGAGTGACCAGATTTGGGGAGCTGAGTTGATTCTCCATCAGATTGTCATCTGAGACTTTCTCTCAGATTTTCTTCATGGTTTTCTAGTTTGTTTTCAAAAGGACTGTTTAAAACATGTCTCCTCTCTCTTTCTCTCCCATCTGGACTACCTTCCTTCCCCCACAGGGACTGAGGAGCTAGAGCGTTCCCAGGTTAAACAGGGAGCATGCAGAACCCATGGCTAACAACAAGCCCAGTGACCATGGGACTCACTCCTGTGCAGATGGAGGTTTCTCCTCTTTCTTCAGTTCAGTGCAGTTCAAACACAGAAAGGTCTGCTCTTAACAAAAGACAAGGCAGAGTTTGCTTTATCCTATACACAAGAGTCCATTTATTGCTCCTTTGTAAAGGGCTGAGCCGCAAGCCGGTGCTGTTTGCTTTTGTTCTTTGATGCTAATAACTGGGTTGAAAGAGGGATCAGCAGGGCTGCTGCCTTTGTCTGGTGCAGCCCCAGCCATCTGGGTGGGGTGGAAGGGAAAGGAGGGGGAAGAAGGGGAGCAGGAGGAAGAAAGCAAACATCGTTACAGCTCAGATCATTCCTATGCCTGTAGAGGAAACATCTGAGGTATTTTTAACATTTTTACCACGAAGTTCAGCAGTAAGGCAAGGTGTCATGAGAGTGCACTTCTCTCTCCAACTGGAAGACAAGGAACGCACAGGCTTTCTGTACACACCAGTCCTACCAGTACACATCACTGTGACCTGAAGAGACCTGCTTTTGTTCCCATCTCCATGGTCCATTCAGTCTTGTCCCCTGCTTTGATGGGTGTGGACACCTGTCTTCTGCCAACTAAACTGAGAGCCATTGACTGAATTCACATATCAAACCGGCAGTAAGGTGGGAGCATCCTAGGCTAAGTGGAAATAAGCGCCTAGAAGTGAATGGCACTGTCTTGTACTACGAGTCCCTCAAGCTCTCTGGGATCCCATTCCAGGGTGCTCTGGTTACCCTGTCTCCGAACTCCAGTGTGAGGAGAGGACTGGGGAGCAGGCAGAAACTGGCAAGAGGAGGAGAGCAAAAGTTATAACATTTAGAGGCATCTTTTTGTCATAGGTGTCCCACTCCCAAATAAGAGGAGATCCTGCCTGTAGACAGCAAAATGACCTTATTCTGAAGCTCAGTTACCAACACCTAAAAAAGCTTTTCTAAACCAAATTTGGCTCTTACAGTGCTGCAAACACAGAAAATGGGTATAGGTACAATTTCACTGGCAGAAGCGTGACTGGCTGGGCACTCTCAGTCACTTACTTTGACTTACTGATATGTATGAAAACAGTCCAGACATCATAGACTGATGCATATACGGCAGCCTGTGAAATGATTCAAAAGATCATAGAAGCATAGAATGGGTTGGGTTCAAAGGGGCCTTAAAGATATGTGATGAGCCAGCCTGGACTTCTGTGGTGTGGTAGCAAGAGATGCTGGTGACAGAACCGGGCGATTTCCTCCTAACTGAGTTCTGATGCAACATTTTAACAATACAATGAAGAGCTGCATTTTGGCTTGTGCTGGAAATCCCTCAAATCGCAATGAGCAATGTCTTTGTTAATTTGATACTTTATCAAACAAAGACTTAATTCCAGATGCTGATTTGGCAAGTGGTCTCATCACATTCCACCCTAACCTGTTCTGCTAAGGTTCTATGGTCCTGCTTCACCTCCCGCACCAAGCTGTTGTGTACCAGTGCTGTTGGTGCAAAACTGTACAGGCTCCTTGTCTTTTTCTTCAGGACACAGTGGTTCAAAGCCACCTGGAAGCATTACAGCAACAGAAGAAATACCATTTACATTGTATAAACAGCTTCTAACAACAGTTTCCTTCGTTAAAGATGGGCTCTGTAAACGAGATCAATTCCACGCATTAGCACAACATCCCTGTAGCACACATGCTCACACAGGAGATAGTTGAAGACTGTTGTATTTATGTTTAACTTCGTTAAATTCATAAAGGACTTGACAGTTACTTTAAGAGTGTCACATGATTTCATCCCTCATATTTACTTAACATCTTTTGTCTTACTCTGGTAATAGGCTTCATCCCTGGTAGCCTTCCACTGATTCCAACTGAATTGCCACAGAAGTAAATTTGACCAGTTCTATTTGATTTGCTAAATGTTTAGGGTACTGAAATAAATCCAAGACTACTCGAGCCTATGATTTCTGTCACTGAGCTGCACACTGGAATCATGAAGAACTTCACAGTATTAGCAGGTGTAGGCCTTATTGTCTTCACTCTAGAAGAATAGGACCCTGCAATTTGTGTTAATGGAGTGTTGAACACTTCTGATTTTATTCAGTAGAGACAAGTGGTGACACATACACAAACAAGTTCATTACAATCAATTACATTTCTCTGTGTCCTTTGTCCTATGGGACCTCTTAGGCTTCAGTCTCTCGGGAATAGCACTCACTTGATATGTTGCATAAAATTGCAGACATTTGTGGTACTGTGCCTTTGCATAGCTAATACTTGGGATCCCAAAGCACTTATTAGCTGTGAATACAGGAATCATTCATCCAGTACTGAAATCCAGCCAGCTCTGAAGTAAAAGAGACAGATGTTTAACAGCTTATAGGAACACCATACAGCAGTTTGGCATGTCAGAGTCAGAACAACAAGAACTACTTAAAGTGGCAGAATGAAACTTGGCTGATGCTACTAAAAGTGCCATGTGATTTTAAAGCATTCCTGATTTAAATTAGGTGAAGGGATTTCTTTTCAAATCTTATCTGAATGATTAACAGTGATTTGATGCCTCCAATGCTCTTCCCCAGACTGTGTGCACTAATGCACACAGCCTGCCCTCTCCAGAGGGTCAAATGTGAGGTTGATTGACAGATGCCTGAGTATGTCACCCTCTAAAGTGTATGAAGTTTGAGAGGATCCTGTATCTACTAAAGAAAACAGACCCTTTACCTCAAGGGGCCAAGCTTTCTCCTCTCAGGCAACCCAGTGAGGCAGAGTGTGCACTATAGCTAGCTGAGGAGACGTTTGCAAGCCACTATGGTTTTGCTGAAATTGTCTGGCTAGTTAGAAAAGTGCTTTCATATCAAGATGGTATAGATGGATTAAGTATGCCTGCTGCTTTCAAAAACCGATGCACAGAGTTACTTAGCTCCAGTAAGAGAAAAAGAAAAAAAAAAAAAAAACCACAACAAAAAAGTCTTAGAGAAATGAATTCATAATAATCCCTCTAATTAACTCAATATCATTACTATTCTTAGATAAAGTTGCTTGCTGATTTCATGGCTTTCAGTGAAAGTACCATCCTCTCCCACACATTCCAATAAATATGCTCATGTACATTCCTCAAGGTCCTGGCTATATTGCTGGGGGGAAAAGTCAATAGTTCTGTAGCCTACTCCTAGTAAAAAAACCAACCAGACTTTAATTACTTGGTGCCCTCCAAACAATCTGTTGATCTGCACTTAAACTGCCTAGATACATTGCCTGAGCTCTCCAGGATGAAGCTGCTTTGTATTTCATCCTAGGTGCCTGGGCACTAGAGGAAATAGAGGATTTGCTCCCTGCTCTTTTGCACAGCACCCCTGTTCATCTCCATTCAGCCAGTTGTGTTCACAGTCTTGTGGAGCACATCAAGAAACACAACTGTATAACTTCTGAAGGTAGGTGCAAGCAGAAAAAAAAACCCAAGTGTCCTCCATATTCACCACAGATAGAAAGAGAAGAAACTTATGATGCAGAAAGGGAGGTTTTGGTTTAATGTTAGAAAACTTAGGTAGCAACAGGATAGTGAGGCTCTGGAACAGGTGGCTGCTGGGAGTTAGCCACCAGCATTGGCAACTATTAGAGAAAAGACTAGACAAGTATTTCTCATTGATTTTTCAGATACACCTGATCTTGTCTTGGAAAGACTAGTTGGCCCTTGAGACCTTATCCAATCCCATTTTCTAGGATTTTATTATTCTAATTCAAAACGCAGTCTCCCCAGACAATCCTGTCAGTAATAGCTGCCAGGCGCCACAAGCTAAGAGCTTCAGTAATGGAGCAGGACAGACACAAAGGCTGAGCTTCTGACAGCACCCAAGCACAGGTACTCAGGGAAGAGTCAAAGGAACTGAGCAAATTCACAGTACCCTTACTGACCAGCAACGACAGGCTGGTGGACGTTGCACCATGATCAAAATGTTTAACAAACCCTGATGGACTTTTTCCTCCTTGAATTTCTCTGGTCTCTTCTGGAACTGATGTGGCATGAAACAGTATTTTCATTTGTTCATTTGAAACCTGCATCCGAATATATTGCATTGGGCATCCTCTACCTGTTGCTTTATAAAATGAATAAACATTTAATATGAATAAACATTCTCTATCCAGCATCATCTCAGCACTCTTGATTATAACTATCTACCTCATCTCCTGCTGTAGCCACTTCTTTTCTAAACTGGATGGCAGCTGTACTAATCTATCTACAGCAGGACTAGGTTTGAATTTTATTATTGGGTTAGTTGTACCAGGCCATTTGTATAACTAGTAAATTTTAGCACACACCTAAACCCATCTGAAGCCTGTCCCTCCCCTAGGGACATACAGTACTATACCATCTGGCCAGAAAACACGGTAAGAACAAAGCTGTTATTCTTGTCAGAAACACAGGCTGACAAGTTTATGAGTAAGAAATAGAGACTGTTTGAACAAATCAGCCTAAAAGCACTCTACCCCTCTGGAGGTCCTTGTTCCTCACCAGGGCCCAGTGCAGATCCAGACCCCCTCTTCTCTTTCTGTTTAGCAGTATCACACACATAGCTCTATAAAAAGCACTCATCTGCCCTAAAATTTACTTGCAACACTTGGGCCAAGAACAAGCTACAGCTCCTGTGAAGGAGGAATAAATCCAGAGGGCAAAGCACGTCACATGAAAACACGGACACTCTGGTAGCATGTGCCCAAGTTACACATGTACAGTGCACAGTCTCCTCCACAAACACTACAATTTGTCATTCAATGTTTGACGCAGAGCAAAAGCCACCATATGGTTCATCATGTTATGTACTACAAGTGCCAAAGCTTTTTCCACCTAAGTGGCCACTCACAGAAAAAAAAGGGGGGGGTCTAAATGACTTTCCTGCCTTTAGCTATAATATTTGGAACCACTATAAGCCATTCACATATTAGCAGCAGTGGCAGAGTTACACAGAAGGCTGCTTTTGCATTTTCAAAAGTCATCTTCAGTGGTAAACAGAGGAAGATGATTTCTCTTTCCCTCTCAGCCTGGATGAAACAAGAACCTATGACCTTCTAAAAGCATACATTGCTTATACTTCTGCCTGTTTTTTCACACTTCTGTAACATTACCTAGGCATCTCTGTGCCTGCTTCCATGCAAACACTTAGGGCTGGAAGCTCCTATCCTCATTCAGATTTCCCTTCAAGGTGAGAGAGCCTCATGCTTTGCAAAGCCTTTCAAAAACCACTCACAAGAGAGTTACATTCCCATGGATAGCTGCTTCCTTATGTTCTAATTACCATTGAAACTAGCTTCCCATTACAAGCCCAATTTTCTCTTGACTTTAACAAGGGCTAAATCAACCAATGTGACACTTCAGTGGCTGCATCATATCATAGCAAGAGATGTTCTTGTAAGCTGGAGATGACTCACACAACAGATACAGGAGGCAGTCTCTCTCCAGTGGCCTTCCTGTTTTAATTGATTTAGGCATCAGGAAGAGACAGTAATCGGATGGATCTCCCTAAATTAAATAGCCTTCCCTCCAGGAAGGCCTTCCCTGTATTCTCCAACATAGCTACTTTTCAGATCTCTCAGATCCACCAAAGGCAATAATGCTAGGTTATCAGGACATAAAGATGACAGGGAGCCTGCTGCTGACGATACACAACAGTGGACTTCCACATGCCGACCACCATAAAAACTAACCTATTTTGGAGCAGTCTTCTGGCTTATAATAAAGAGAATTAGCCATGTGACCCAAGAAACTAAAATTCATTTCATTGTGGGCACCCTGCTGTCTGCTCTAAGTACTGAAATCAGGCCCGTAGTGTTTCACCTCTGCCTGCATCTCTTGCAAGACTGACACAGAGACTGGAAACCAGGGCACTACCCACCATATGCCACAGAAAGAGAGTGCCTCTCCTCCTGTTGAGCAAGAACCTGCATGCATGCTAAGTATTTTCAGCTTTGTCTTGTTCTCAGAACATCACCATGACACCTACCAAAGGTATTTATGACCCCCAAATCCATTGCAGATTGTGCTGCCTCCATTCCTCTCTTATCATCCAAAAAAATGATGGACAGGAAGGACTTTGGGCATATTCCCTGTGACATATACAGCACTGAGGATATTCAATAAATAGTAACACAAAGAACAGAAAAAGGAGTTAACACGACAAGATTTGGGAAAAAAGTGATAAGTAAGCAGAGAAAGGGCTCGTTAAGCCTATGAAGTGGCCCAAGCTATAATCTATTTGCTGTACCCAGTCTTGGAATTAATAAAACAAATCCTTTGATAAGTCTGACAGAGTTATTAAGATGATGTTAATATTGCCCTCAGAGCAATTTGGAGAAGCAGAGCCAGAGCCGCAGAAGGCTGTGACTAGCCTAGTCAGGCAAGGGTGGAGGCAAAGGAAGAGGGACCCTTCTCCAAATCCACCTGACTCTCATTGTCAGCATTGCTTACTCCTACCCAGCCTGCTCTGGAAAGGTGCAGAGGCTGCAGAGCAAGGGGGAAACCTGCAAGGAGGAAAACTCTCCCGACTTCTGCTGCCAGCCTAACCTTACATGAGGCAGGAAGAGAGACGCTGCTCCGCTGGTTGAGTTCTGTGCTATCTGAGCCCTTCTCTGCTCACAGCAGGTCTGGGTGCCAAGCCACAGCAGGGAGGGCATCCCGTACCACTGGCCTCAGATGCCACAACCTGAGCTCTGAACAAGCAGCAGCTTGTGCAGCCTTGGAGGGCAAGGAACACTCCTTTGCCTGGCTACAGCTGGCACTTACTAGTGCCATATGCCAGCGCTCCTCGTGCTGCATTGCATCCCAAGGCAGAGATGGCATAGTACCTCCATCTGCAAGGCACACAGATGTCCCACAGAAACTGAGAGGTGGCATTTTGTACATTAAAAGGGACCTCGAGCAGGGTCCACCCAGTAGCCCAGATATTGCATCTTCAGTATCACGGCACTGCGCTGTTGGGAGCTCTAAGTAGAATTAGCATTTCATCACTGAGTCCAACTCACAAAATGTTACACGTCCCCCCAAAGATTGCTGAGATTATACACCTCTTCTTAAAAAAGGGGGGCAGAAATAAAACTCAGACTTTCTTTCTCAATACTCATTACAGCTAACACAGAGCCAAATCTAGGTTTATTACAGGATTCAGATTGGATTAATTTGTAACCCAGTTCTGTATTGGGAGACTTGCAGAAGACACTGATTTCAAGGAATCAGTGATCCTGTAGGCTATGTCTGCTCTGTTGAGCCTTGCACTTGGGTTTGAGAAGCCCGTAGGTGAGCAGTAGCAGCCACTGCATGAGCCTGCTGGAGTGCCCTGTGCCGGCCTGTGCTGTGTGCTGGTGGCTGTTATGGCAGAAACAACATCCCAGCTCATCAGGAAAAGATACATGATTTTGTTTGCTACACAAAATAAAAAGCACTACAGCATGGGAAGGAGGAGGAAAATCCATCCAAGGTCTATCTGATGCTGCATGAAATAGGGTTTCCAGCCTCTGAAGTGATATAAGATTTATTTGCTATCTATATTCCTCTTTTTATTATCTCTTATTAAAATGTCTATTTTATTACACCATTTTTTGTTGAGCCTTCTTATTTAGGTCTAGAAAAATCCCTGCACTATATCTCTCTCTCACCCACCCGCTTCCCTGTGCGGAACAGCTCTAAGGGAAAGACTCCTTAGAAAAGGCTGCCAGAGTGCTGGGTAGCCACCTGGTGCCATCAGGCACTAAGATTTGTGCTTCAGTAGGTCTTTCTGGCCAAGGAACCACTCACAGTCTCCTGTTCTAAACACCCATCTCCCTAAATCGCCTACTGATTTGAAAATAAAGACCATCATCTTGAAATTTACTTGGTATCTGTAATGCACTTAGCATGCCTCTGGGTTTGGTATAAATATCAACTAATTATTGATTCATTCACTCCAATTCCAATTAGGATGGAATTCCATTGTGCCTGTAAAGTGAGAACTCTATTTATTACACATAAAAATATATAGTGCATGCTCCTCCAACTTACAATAATCACCCTAAATACAGCATGAGTAATCAGAATAAATGTATCTTCTTTTCCTCTCCCTCCTACACTTACATATCATTTTTAGAGTATGTGTTACTGGGTTTTATATTCCATGTTATTGCTGTATTTGCTGCTGCAATATATATATTTAAATTAAACAGAAGTCATCAAGAGGTTCTATTGGAAGCATTTGCCTTGTTTATTGTTGAAAGGCGCTGCTTGGAAAAGAGTAACTGCTGACTTAAGTAAATGTGAAACATAATGACAGGAAACAGCTGCATTCTGCATCTTTCAAAACGCTAAATTTTCCTGTGTGAATGTCTAAATGCAGACCTCCAGCCTGCAGCAGGATCCATGCAGATGCAGACCCAAGTGCATAATCACAGGGCAGGGCAGGACCTCGTACCACTGAATTCAGCAGATGTCTCTCTGCATTGAAAGGGCTAGGACCAGGCCCCTAAAATTACCAGCACTTGCATACAGAAGAATTTTGGGAATTTTTTTTTTCTATACACAATCCAAAACACTTTTGATTAATATGTTAACATAATACACATAAGCTTATATCCAGAACAAGAGAAAACAGCCATAGAAGATGTAGAAAAAAGAGCTGTGCATCTTTTTGGTATGGAAAAAATGTTTTAAAATTTCTACTCTTTCTTAAATTTGTGAAAAGGAGCGTGTGCAATAAATAGCTTCCCCGCTCATCTTCTCACATCTGTTATACAAAAGACACTGCTGAGCAGTATGAGGCTTTTCAGCTCCAAGCTACCAGTTCAAATCCACTGCATGTCAATAAAGATTCAAAGTTATTCCCAGCTAGCAGTCCTTCCACGACCTAAGTGAAAGCAGATGAGTGAAGCCCTCGATTCACATCCTGGCTGACTTCTGAAGCCAGAAAAGCCACCATCATCATAATTGGCATCCAACAGCACAAACGTGTTGAGCACTGTATATACAACCCCCCCACCAAGACAACTGCCAAGCACACTGTCAAACACTAGCACTAATTGATACCTCACCTGGGTCTTTAAGCACAGGGAGAACACAATTTAGGCTCTTATTTCTAAATGCAATCTCTCTGCAAAAAATTTCCACCAGATGCTTGTTGCATGAGTAAGAGCTAGTACCTCTCCTCCAGGAACTGTTATTCCTCACCAGCCGGGATCCAGCTTTAAGTGTTCATGCACCAAAAGCACGGAGAAGGAAGGTGTTAGGACCAGCAGCATATGTCAGGCTGTCCTAGGGTGTTTGTACCTCCATGTCTGTGATGAGGTCATGGACAACCACAGCCCTCTCTTACTCCCCAAGCAATTCAGGGCCCATAACTGCAGCATGAAAGCTGTTCACCTTATTCTGATAACATCTTACAGAGCCTCATTCACTGCCAGGTGGGGAATCAGTCCCATACTTAAAGAGCTAATAAAAACTTCCTTCACTAGGGAGACACAGACCTCAAACAAAACAATAACCATTAGGGAGCAAAGACACAATTTGTCTATGGAATTTCAGCGATGGTCATAAGCACTGTTGCTGAGGGACTTGGAAGAGGGACTGTACCTTCTTTTCTATGCCCTCTAATTACTCAAAGGGTAATATCTGTCCTCTCTTCTTCAAGAATATGTGTTCAGATCCCACTGGAATTGATTGGGAAGCAGAGCCTTTCAGGGTTGTAGGAGAAAAGTGTTTCAGCTGTATCAGGAAGTGACTGAAGGATGGTATTCCTGAACTGGTATCTGACCTAGCTATCTTTTAAAAGACATAATGTTTAAGAAGACAGAAAATTTATTATTCTGTAATGACACCTCACAACATGATGCAGAAACAGACACTAACACGTGCTTTCAAGTTCACAGAACCACAAAGTAGGTAAGGTTTGAAGGGACCTCCCAAGACCATCTATTCTGCCCTGACTCCCTCAGGGTCAAACTAGAGCAGGTTGCTCAGGACTTTCACTAGCCAGGTTTTTACTGTCTTCAAGGATGGCAACCTATGCAACAATTGCTGAAATGTGCCTGAATACACAGAACAGCCCACTCATTTAAACAGAGCTGGATATAACCTCTAAGCGGTTCAGAATGGTGTATCCTTCATGGGCTCGATATAGACAAAAATACACAGGGAGGTGGTCCAAGAGATGTACTCTTTTCCTCTCCACAGAGGAAGGCAAGTTTGAGAAGAACAGCACAGATAATAACTTGCAGAGAACCCCAGTGACATGGTAGAAATAAAGTTGGGAGGTTTGGTACCATTTTTTTGCAGCTGAATACTGCATGATACACCTGAAGCAGCTGAAGATATGTCTTTGTATCAGGGGACATCCACAAGAAGAAACATTCAAATATAGTACAGACTAATGCTGCTTCAAACCAAATTTAGAAAGCAGACATTGAGGCTTCAGGTAGAAGGTAAGTCTCCATTGAAAAAAGGCAGTATAATGTAGATCCTGAAGGATTACTAATACTGGTAATACTGAATTTAAAACAGAATACATGATTGGATGTAACTGCATAAGTACATGATATGTTGATATTGTTGCAAGGTGAACACCAAGAACTGAATATTAATCCAGCATGTTGCAAGAACAGAATGTAGGAGCCATCTTTTTTTACCAGGGGCTTGCACGGGTTCAGCTCACTTTAAGATGCTCCTATTTAAAACTCGTACTGTGAGAAGTACCTCCTCCTGGATAAGAACTTGTTGGCTTGCACGAAAATCTCCTGAATCTGTAAGAAGCAAACTGGTAGTCATATTCAGCCACTCACCTCCCATCTGTTATGCACAGCAGCCACTCAACAAGGAATATTATCTGCAGGTCATTCTGGTATATATCCACATAAGATGGGAGAAGGATGGGGGCCAGCTGGACATCTAGACAAGTGTGACAACCGATCAGGTGATCAGGAAAATCATAGCCTTGTACCACCTATTCCTGGATATTAGGCAGCATACATGGGGAAGTAATAGAAGACTACACAGGTGCAAAAATTAAGCCAATACAAACCTAGCACAGGCAGTATATGGAGCAGCAGATGGAACACATGGTATCTTTCCTTCTAAACAAGCCTGTCATTAAATATCTGTATTAGCAGAACGTACAGAAGAACATTTATAAGGACTTTTTCAGCAGTCACCAGTTGCTGGATATCAGAAGTCTGGTGAGGAAACCTGCCAGCTTGGAGGCGTAGAACAACAAGGTTAATAACACCACATCCAGATCCTGATGATTTCCCAGTGAGAGAACAACTGAGTACATCTCCCGAGCTGTTTATATAATACAACATTATATGGACATATTGCTTATCAGCCATGCTACAACAGAGCTCCGTAAAACAAGCAGAAACACTATGCAGACCAGCCTGACAGCTTTCTATTCCAGGACATTACTGTAGCTTCACCTCCTTCTGAGAGCACATTACTCACCGCTGCAGATAGCTCAAGTGGATTTCTGTGCCTCATAGCGATATTTTCCTGGAATGTTCATGACCATTGTCACTATGGGGAGGACAATGAGGAATTCTTTTTCACCAGGATTAGCCATAAAAAGCTGAGGTGGAAAGATGTGATGCCCTTGCTTTTATGGTGCCTACACAGAACATATTGACCTCAGCCATGCTGCAGAAGGCCAGAGGTGAAGCCTAACAAATAGTATCAGTTCTGCACAGCACCATTTGAGAGGCACTGATTCCTTCTTACCAGTGTAATACTGTTTAATCCCCATTTGTAAATAACTAGGGAAAAAGAAGCTATCCAAGAGGAGGATATTGCCTATCAGTCATAATGTCCATGCACTTAATTGCTTGTTATGTGTGAAAGAGTAACTGTTGTAGCGTCTATCTACTGGGGGAAGTAGAACATTCTTCTGCTTCAAATGCTGAACGCTGGATGAACCCACACACACCAACATGACGAGTAAGGAGGAAAAAAAAGAGGTCTTGTGTTAGGAACACTGGGGTCTACAGCACCACTCCAAAGTATGTCCTACAGACTGGTCATGGTATGCAAGAACTGTGAGCCAGTCTTGAGCTTGGAGATGTCAGTGGATAAAGATCCACTTCACTATCCTAAACTTGACAGAAGGCAATATCTATGCATCTGCTAGGTTCCTTCAGACCTAGAACAGGGAAACAATCTCCCATATTATTTGGTGTAATGTAATGAAGCTGCTGCTTCACTCCCACATAGTCTCTTGTATGACTCCCAGAGAAAGCAACACCCACTTCTATTGGGGGCAAGCTCCTGTGTGAGTGACACCCTGAAAAAGAATGGGGAAAAAGATAGAAAAGATTAAACTGGTCAGATAGCTACAGCCATACCATGATTTACAAAAGAGGATAAAGCTGTCTCCACAAAAATTTATTCACCAAACTCTGAAAGTGCTCCTAATCGCCACTGCATATTTGCAGGTGTCTAATGTGTGTGGGCTGTATTAGTAGGGAAGAAGATGACTGTTATCCTCTAGTATCTCACTAAACTTCTTGGCATGATATTCAGGTTGCTAAGAAAGTAAAGCCTATTGATCTGAGAACTGTATTTACTGCAATTCATTGACAAAATGCAAACCCCTAGAAAGCACAAGTTGGGCCTCCTGGTATTTCAGAACATGCAGTCCTGTCCTGTGCTACCATGTCTCAAGTGAAAACATTCAGGATCGGTCTGAACCTCTTTGAACCTCTAATGTCTAACATTCCATGGTAGCACCTTGCCCCCATGGCAAACATAGCCATACTGTTTGGGATGTCCAGTGCCAACTGCAAAAACACCTTGGCCAGTCCCCTCTAATAATGTCTAAATACATCGCTCTGTTAAAATGCGGGTAAACGCCATGGTGCCACCTTTCAGTAGTTCTTCAGAGTCACATTTGGGTTTGACTGTTTCTTACAATTTCATGTCCTACAGGATCACCTTCAGGAAATGTATGACACATATAAAGAAATCAAATCTTGCCAGAAGCAATGACTATAGACATATCCTGTCCCACAGGAGGAACTGGAATCCCTTCTCCACTCATTTTGCACCGGGTATTACTCAACTGATGCTGGCAAAGAGCTCTAGCATGGTCAAAGAGGCCTACTTATTACTATAGGAATTTTGGTTGGACCACGTGACATCCTGTAAGCTATACTTGATATCTTGATCTCCAGTCTCTGAAACTCTTAACTGCTTCTGAGCACTTAACAGCACCTTAGTATGTACTGGGTTGCATGATACTCCTACACCAGATGACTAGGATGTAACAAGTCCTTTGTTAGTGAGCATTAGTACTGTTTTATCACAAGATCTTACACTTCACAGCCCTTGTCCACACCAGTATGGAAAGACATTTCCATTGTCTCAAATGCAGTGCTGACCATCTTCGTACTGACTCTAGATCACTCACCAGTGTGCAGTCTCACAACACACAGACTATCATCGGTTTGCTGGATACCGGCCAACTTTGGGCTACTCCTGACAAGGTTGGAGGCAGAACCTTGGCAATCACCTTAGAAAGCACCAGACCTGGCTCCAGTACCAATGATGATCAAGACAGCATTGGTGCTGCTGCCTGAGCACAGGTGACATCAGCTCTGGCCGTTTCCAGCCCGCTGTCTTTTCCACACTAGTCTTTGCTTTCCTGTCTGCTGTAGGAGGCCCTGAATGAAGCCATCTCACTTGAGAGCAGAAGGCTGGAGCTTGTCTCCAACAGGGCCTTCAAAGACTGTTCCAGCAGATGGAGCTTTTACCTCATGTCTTGCAATTTACACATTCTTGTGGAGAATGACAGTCGGGCATCTGCTCTTTACTGAGATTCCCACATACAGAAGAGATGTCTGTTGTGTCCATCCCATATAATGATTAATCCTGGAAAATACAGAGCACTTAAAGCTGGCAGGGCTTTGAATCCTAGAGGGGTCAGGAGGAGTTCGCTCAGGCAGACAGGAGCAATTCAGAACAAATGGTCTAGGAGATGAGAGACGAGTGTTTTCTCAGAAACAGAGTGTGTTAGCCACGTTCCACTATCTAGGTCTCTGTCATAAGGTCTGGAGGGAAATGAAAGGACACAGTACCTTTACGTCATCCGATTAAAGGAAAGGGAGACTCAAAGCTCCTACAACTCCTCTGATCTCGTGTATGTGGAATGTGTGGGCCCACTAGGATCAATAGTGACATCTGAAATCCCAGAAGACTTCAGTCCCCAAAGCCAAGAGCAGAGGAATGAGAAAAAGAGAAGACTGTTGTAGGAGAAGTTAATGCATCACTGCATTGCTTTTATACCTGACAAGGTTTTGGGGATGTATTTGAGGAGGCCAGGAAGGTGTGAGGAGTGTCTCTCTCCTATCAGGGGGCCAATTCCAGCAAGGCAATCAAACATCAAAAGGAGGGAAGTTTAGACCCCTCCACACAGATACTTATGGAGTAGATCCTCAAAGACATTGATACTTCACTTAGCTGAAGAGAAATACTAGGATGCAAATGTGAAAGTACAGCTTTACCTTCAGCTGGGTGCCTTGAAGGCTGATCAGTTTTCCATGCTCAGGCAGCCCTCTCACCTCAAACACACAGCGGGACTGGGTTCTCCCTTGCTGACTCTTCTTTTTCTCCAGCAGCAGAGCCCAGCCCCCAGCCTCCCATAGCTTTGCCTTACAGACTGCTTTGCCTCCCAGTGCCAGCATGCAAAAGCTGGCCCGGCCAGTCACAAGAAGGAGGCTCTTCCCCTGCCAGCCGTGATCATCTTGACAGTTCTGCTTTCTCCTCCTATCATCTGTCACCTCTCCCACTTCACCTCCCCTTCCCGAAATCAGCCTCCTCCACCTACCACATTAGGGTTGGGGGCAAGAGGAACAAGGATGAATGCCAAAGTCAGAGCGCTGCCTGCTTCCTTCCTACTCCCAACAGAGTGACGAGCCCAACAGAGCCTGGATGGGACAATTAGGCTGGAGGAAAAGCAGTGAAAAGCAGCAGAGCCATAAGCAGCTACAAAAATCAACTCATACTTCTGCTCTGAGGAAGGAACAGCTGGAGTGTTGATGTTTATGTGTGGTTTGGTTTATGAAAGACTGCCAGAAAGATTTAAGGGAAAGATCCACACAGTCACAGGTCTGGGCACCACTCTCCAACCATCGTGGAGCTAATAGCTCTAGCAATACATCTCAGTCTGGACTGGCCACTCTCTTTTCTGTGTCTTGGGATCCACTTTGACAGCACTACCAACAAATGTCACTCCTGATCTTAGCATTGCCTGTTAGTTTAGATCTGTTTCCTTCTGGCCTAGTTCTGCTGATCAGTTCTATTACAGACCTGAAGGAATTCCAGTGATGTGCTTCTTCACAGCACCAACAATTAAATTCTGTTGTGCACTGCACTAAAATAATCCATAAGTAATGCTTACAGCTTCTAATAATTTAATTTAAACAGCTTCTGTAATAAATTCCATGTCAGAACTGTTAGCTACCCCTGAGCAGAGGAGTCCTACTCACACTCCTATATGCAATACAGTAAAACAGAGTATCTGTTGCAGGAAAGTATGGTTAAATGCCCCACATCATGATTACACAGAAAATGAGAGCACTTTGGGGCTAAAGAGCCTCTACTCAAGTCTTCTCATGATGTTCTGTTTCCAGAATAAGCACAAGGTCATCATGCCCCATCTGCCACCATCTTCATTCCATGCAGAACTTCCTGCTCACTCATGTGCCTTTGTTTTCACGAGAAACACTAGAAATGGGACATACTGGAACCACTTCCAGCGTCTAAAGACGACACTTTAGGGCAACAAACACAGAAGAAAGAACTCTTCTAAAATGTTCTGTCTAAGCTGCTCTAAGAAACCAAAGATTAAAAGCCCAGGACTTTTCAGGAATTTGGGTTTTTTTCCATGTAATCTTCTCTCAAAATAACCACACAAAATAAAAAAGTCCAACCAAAACCTCTTCTGTCTCCATCACGTATGAACAACCTTCTATAAAGTCAGACCTAGCCCTCAGCTGGAAACCCAGCATGTAAGAGTCCTGCTTTCAGTGGTTCGTTGGAGTCACTCCACTCTAGAGCTCAGTTTCCAATAAAACTCACTGGCTATATTGACAATGAACACTGGGCAGGAAGAGAAGGTTACATGAGAGCATCCCCTTGGTAAGTTTGGAGAAATGCAAAGTGGAAGGGAAATGTAAGACGCCATTACACTTTCTCCTGTCACCTTCCATCCAAGGGGACGTTCAGTAAAGCGTTCACAGACGTGGAATTAGCGTTCATTTTGGTATTTTGGGTGAAATCATAAACCTCTCTACTGGAAACATTTAAAAGAACCAGATCTCCTCTGTTTTGAAAAGTTATATTGAAGAGTACATAAACCACAGATGGGCAAAACCAGCTAAACTTTTTATTGCTACAAATCTATTTTTCCTTATTACTAAACCAACATTAAACAGAGGAATACATAAAGCATAGGCCAAACAGTGCAGCACACTGGCGAGAGATAGGGAACTAACTGGTTCAAGATGGTTTCAGCTGACAAAGATATGCAACAACAGCCACAAAGGGCAGAACTTCTTGGGTAATCCATTCCACCAGAAAGAATTTCTTTGAATTTCTATCAACCAAAATGTCACAAGAATCCTTACAATCCAAAGCTCCATTTTTAGCTTCACATTCAATGTAAACCACGGTGTTTTGCAGCTTTTCTAGTACACTTGGATAAAACTAGATAAACTACTATATTGTTTAATACTTAGGATTTAGCATTCTGGATTCCAATCCCACCTCTGGCAGTTTCTGACTTGATACCCTTCAATAATTCACATTCTGCTTGCCTCTCAGTTTTGCCATCAGTAAAATGGAGATAACGTGCATTTCACAGTGTGGTAGAATGATGTGAAGGCTGACTGATTTATCAGTAGTTGTGAGATGCTTAGGAATACTCTGATGAAATGTGCCACATGTATGCACAATTTATTATTAACCTGACAGCATTTTAGCTCTTTTATTTTCCTGCCTTGCACACAATTCAAGTGCAGGATGCCTGAAGCACATTTGAATGGATGCCATGTGGCATTTTGATTGTAGCGGGTACTACCATTCAATTCTGAAACTCACAACTTTAACATCACAATAAAGCAGGATTTTTGCAATTAATTTTCCTTCTTTTCTCAGTTTTAAAAAAATATTTGAATGGCCTTGGTTTTAGTTCAGTATCAGATCATTAAAATTATTAAAGACAAACACAGGCAAGGAGAGAATCTCATAGAGAAATGTACTTTTTGGGCCAAATCTTTAGAGGTAAGAAAGGATGGAAATAAATACAATACAAAGGTAAAATGATCAAAACAACTATTTAGAAGCCCAAACCAGCCACAAGACTCCACAATGCCTGAATCACTTTTCAAAATGGAACTGAAAAGTAAACTGACAAGATCAACAAATCAAAATAGATCTGGGTTTAGTTCATAGCTCAGCACATCTTTCATCAGTATGAATGAAGCCTTTGCCTTACTAAAGAGCACTTGGTGTATGAGGTAAATGTTAAGTTGAATACTATTGACATGACCAGATGTACAAGAAACGGTATCATACAATGATCCGTACATTTGATGTATTTTCTAGAGAACAGGTCATTAATGGCACATTATCTGCAAGCTCAAATAGTTCGTGTACCCACACTGCCCCACAGTCAGCCAGCTATTCACAAGGACAAAACAACTGGGCAAGTGTAAGGACGGAAACTAAACCAGATAAAACCTACATTTCCTTTCACTCCCAGACCTGAAAAGCGGCTTACATTGTTTTAGTCAGCTTTCAAACAACATTTTGTCAAGTAAACAGAAGAAACTTAAGCAGTTTCAGCTCTGGAAGAAAACCAGTGGAGACTGTTACAAATGCCCCCAAACAGTGGGATATAGATTCATAGATTTTTAAGGCCAGAGGGAGCATTAAATAGACCTACAACACAAGCAGTGACCTCCACTGTAAGTGGTAGCAGGGCTATAATTAAACACCATTGACAAATGAGGTCTGAAATCACAGCCAATTGTTCTCCTGAGATAGAGGATCTGTTACTTAGTACTTTGGTTTAGCTATCCTTTGCCTCAGGCAAACTGGGAGTCACCACACTGGCAGCGGCAATGACAGGGAAAACATCCCAGAGCTCAAGAATGGCTGTCACACCATACTAGTGCAGTTCCCAAGTGATTTTCAAAGGCAGAGCCTTGCTGATTCAGCTTGGGCTGGATGCATTTCAAAGAGCATTTCTTGCAGAGAGGTGTTTGTTATACTCTTCTTTGGGAATGCCCACTGCCCAGTTCTCAGGTCCAGCTGCACTGCAAACTACTTAGGTTCAATCCTGCACACTAAAAAGCTTAAGACGAAACTGCTGACAATCCCAGCCTCTCAGATCAGCAGCTGTGGTTCTTCAAAATAAGCAGCCTTGCTGCCTTCACTGTTGCTGTTCAGAATCTGCGCTGTTCAGTGATGCTGGCACATCTGAGAAGTCAAACGGGGAATAACCCACTCAAGTCCTGTCCACTCAAGCTCATTCCTTGGGCTCTTCCTTTAGTGGAGCTCTCAACAAACAGCAGTACCTAAAGATCTGTCACTTCCAATTAACTTAAATGTTAACAGTGCTTCAGGCCACTCTTCCCCTCTGGGAGGTTTCAGAGGGCATCGACCTGACTTGTCGTCCTACCTTGTGCTCCAGGCTCCACTCGCTGTCTGCAAGCTGGAAATCTGTTCTCCTCTCTGGTCAAGTCTAACCTGTGGTTAGGTCTCCTTTTGCCTCCACTTCCGAGCCTAGCAGTTCCCACAGCTGTAGCACAGTGGGGTAGAGTCCACATGTTTTCATTAAAGCTTTTCAGTCAGTGTGGAGGCATATGCCGCTTCCTTAAAACACTTCAACATTTCTATGATACACTGCAGCTCATCAGTAGCAGGTGTATTATCAGGGACAATAACGTCAGTAAGTTATAAAGTAAGCTAGAAATATATGCACAACTGATACAGACTACACTTTAAACAGCCAGAATCCAGAAATTCTAGAAAATAGAAACACATCGGTTTTCTGCAGACTGTCACCAAAATCAGTATTTTTTTCTAAATATTTTGATTTGAATGAAACAACCATTTCTCATGAGGAAAACATTTCCAAGCTGTCTTATTCTGATGTGTCTTAGCTGGTCAAAATGTTGCTTCACACATCTTTCATTTGCACATGCCACAAAAAGGGCAGTCAAAAAACCAGACTGCCTTACAGATACATTTATGTGTAAGATGCAAAGCAGAGATGAAGTGTACAGGTATATAGGTCTCATATCTGTTCAAAATCAGCAGGTTTGTGAATTTGTTGTAGATGTGTTCGTTGCTGAATTTGAGACACAGCTGAGCATCTCAGTTTAAGTAATGAAGGAAAATAGAGGACTTAGGAGGGGACACCTAAGCCAGTAACCAATATTGCAATTCCATCACTGGAGCCCTAATTTATTTTTATTTTCAACGAAGAAAAAACAAAGAATCAGCTCACCAACAGCATAGTGCCCACTAGAGGAACTCTGAAGAAAGAGGATTAGAAGAAAATCTATAGCCATACCACTATCACCGTATGTGATATGCCTCCCAAGCTGCTGTGACCACAGAGTTACCAGTACCCTAAGCTGGGAAATTTTCAGCCAGATATGTCTGTATGAGTTGCACCTCATCCCTGACACTAATATAAACATACCTCTAGCTCTAGTTATCCTGACAGATGTAACAAGGCTACTGCTTCACGATGGCAATATATCCAATCCATATTTTTTTATGTCCATTGATCGCCTGTAATCTTCCTTAAAAGTCAAAGCTATGTGAATAACAAGGACCGACACAGATCCCAAATTACACCAGAGGTCTGGTAGGCATCACGCAGGGTAGTCCCTTTGTGCAGCCCCCTGCCTCCTACCCACCGAGTCCCAGGGCAGCTCTCACATGAGCCACAGAGGAAAAGGTGAAAGACAGAAGCAACAGCACAGAAATTCTGGCTACTTTCCCAGATTTTTCTTTCAGGTGGTCTTAGACAAGCAATTTAATCTGCCTTCCTCTTCACAAACCTCATCTTTTTCTTTTTTTCCCCTTCTTTTTTTAACAGTAATTGTTAAGGAATGATTCCATACACTTCCTCTCTGTTTTAAAAAAAATCTTTGGGGAATACAAGCAATATATTTTCGGCCATATGTCAAAACGAGCTTAAGGAATTTAGCTGCAAATGCCAGTGAGCTATGAAATTTGCAGATCACAACACAAGCTGCTCTCATCTCGCTTATCCACCTCTGCCTCAACTGTGGTTTCTGACCAGCCTCTGTGGACTAAACTGCCTTTAGTTCCAAGGATTTCTCTTATGTTACCTTGAGGAGAAAGGTACTAAGAGGCACTCTGACTGCAAAAGCCAAGCTGTTGGGATGGAAGCAGCAGGAAAGACCAGAAAAATCAAACACATGCCTGTGGAGACACACCAGAGGTTTGGAAAACTCAGTGTCATTTTTCTCAAGTACTAAGGCAACAAACTGAGAAGAAATGAAAATCCACCCAAGAGAATACAGAGTCTGAGAAAGGCTTCTGAATTAATGCAGCAGCCAAGAAAACCTGGGGGCCTGCCGGCAGCATTAGAGATTGAAGCCTGGTTTTAACCTACAGCTCAAATTTCTGCCTCTACCAAGGAACTGCTTCTTCCTTTCTGGTAAAGGTCTCTGTCAAATACTCAGAGCCAAAGCCAGCCCATCATATTCACTCAGGTTACTTCGCTGGCCAAATTCTATGTGTAAGAGAAGGAAAATCACACCTCAGAGCAAAATCCTGAGAGCCAAGTACCCCTTTCCTCCTTGGCCTACCTTGCAAACTGCAGACCAGCTACAAATGCAACAAAAGTTAGAGTTGTGCTGATGAGAGTTAACAGGAAAAGAAAAAGATTTTATCTACCCTTTCATCACCTCAGAACCACAAAACACTTGCCAGCTTTGGGCTAATTAAACACTCAAAACCAACCTAATGTGCTTTCTTCTCTGTTGTCCTGCTTTATATGCAATGATTCATACAGGAACAGAGGAAGTGCAAACTCTGCCATTCTGCTCTGGTGGCCTTTTATACTCTCATGGCTTTCCCTGACAGCACAAGGTCAAGGCAAGTCTTGAGTGTGGAGAGCGAAAGGGGCAGGATGGAACCAGCAGCCACAGCAGGGGGAGTGCCAGTGCAGACAGGTAGGCAGAGGTGGGTCACCCCACAAGGAAAAGCATCTGATCACCGTCTGAGGTTCATGACAGAGGACATTTGGGGGAAGTCAGTGTAGCGCACAGGACAGATACAAAAAAAAAAAAAAAAAAAAAAAGGTTCAAAAGCTCTCCTTCTCCTATTGCACCTCTCAGCACCCTGCAGTGCAGCATCTGCTCCATGTCACCAAACAGGGAAGAGGCTACACTGCTGCTTGGGCTCTGTCTTCACCAACGCAACTGCAGCCCAGCCCAGGAAGGGTCTGAGTACCCATGGTGTGGGACTGCACAAAATGGCAGGAAACTGGGAGATCTCTACTGAAAAAAAAAAGATGAGGAACACTACTCAAGGATGGTCGCTTAGCAAGGAAAGACACCTGAATTTCTAACTGCAAGCCTAGCTGGAAAACTGACAATCAAATCAGGTCATCCTACTGGGTGCTCATCAATTATCATCATTTACCTGTCCTGCTAAGGTATTTACACATCTGTGTCATTGTCATACAGAAGTACATGGATTTCTAATACCTAGAGTACAGGAAGGCCCACTGGCTACATATTTCAGCTATGGAAACTGAGAACACAAAGGAAACCAGGTACATATCCCCTGCAAAGAAAGGTCAGTTGATTCAATTCTGAGTCCTCTAGTCTGCCAGCAAATCACCCCAGGGATGCAGGAAACCTGTGGCAGAAATGGAAATCAGTCTCTTGGGCACTAGTGTTCTTATGACTGGATAATCCAAGTTCTGCTGCCCCAGCTTGCTTTCATTATATGTTACACCTTAGTCTCCTCCCAGGATAACGAGGTGAGCAAGTGTACATGCAGGCAGGGCCTGGACAGCTGACATAGCATGACTGACAACGTTGTTAGCAACACAATATGAGAATCCAGTGTACCCAGGTCCCAGCCTCATTTCAGAGCAAACACATTCAAATACATATATCCCATAAATACAAAATCCCCAATACAAAAATACCCATATCTACCACCTTACCCCTTGGGCTATTTTGCACCCAGCTGACAGCTCCTGGACCTGTTCACAGACGGAAAAAGGGCAAATGTTTTGCTCCGCAGGGTAGGTTTACAATGGCAGTGAGCCTGTCTGCAATGAAGGATTGTGGGAGAGACACACACATACACCCAAAGGTCACATTGCTGTCTCTGGACAGCAATAACATGGCAGTTGCCTTGCATTCTATAGGGAGAGAAAGCAGCTTTGCCGTCCATCAAGTTCAAAGTGGGTCAGCAAAAGAGTAAGAGGTAAAGTGAAATCAGAAGTTGGCCCAGGACAGGTGGCCAGTCTATCATTTCATTGCATTGATTACCACCTTCTCCCGCACCCAGGAGCACTCAGTGCTGAGGCTGACGTGCAGAGGCTCATCTTCTCTTAGTAGTGCCAGAGTCTGCCAGATGGATGCGGTCCTCCTCTGCTTCTTTCCCTGTAGCTTTGTTGCGTCGTTTCCAGCATTCTCAAAGTATCTGGGAGGGTTATCTCCCTCCATATTCCACCAATACTTAACAAAATTACCCTGTGGCGAACGGTCTGCACACCTCCATCCTGGAATAAGGATGAAAGCAAGGCTACAGCATGTGCTGTCTTGCTTGGGGCTATATTTACTGCTGATTGACCTCCATGACAGGCTGCCTAGCTCAGCAGAAGCCTTGACAGAAATAATAGATCAACTCTTTTTTTTTTTTCCCTCCTTTTTTTTTTTTTTTTTAGGGCAAAACCAAAGGAAAATAAACCTTCCTTCTCAAATCAAATTATCTCCTGACTGTAAGTTGGAAAAAGAAATTTCTGGCTTTGCTCACTTTCATAATTATTATTAGTTATTTTATTTAAATCTTTATTTAGTAACACCCAAAAATTTTAGTTTAGATCCCAGCTGTGCACACTTTGGGACAGAGCAGGAGCCATCAGGCTGATCGAGGAAGCTGGTATCCAGACTCCAGCTAGATTTAGTCTTCCAGAAGCTTACTCAGCCCATTCAGATCTGCTCTTTGCAATAGGCAAGAACTGTTCTCTTATACTATCAGGCAGAAAAAAACCAAGACAAAACAGCTGCTTTAAACTGCCTCCGTGAACTATAGCTTACTCTTTTATAAAGTAACAATTTCATCCTGCTTTTTTCCCCAAGTCCCAAGTCCTTCTTGTCTACACACTGTTCTCACTCTTCACCAGTTCCACCTCACACCAAATGGCAACCTCCTTTGTACCCAACCACAGTTTAGTTCATTTCAGCAGACCTGTTCAAGCTTTGCCTAACTGAGGGCTGTAACTTGTCTGCTGCCTGAGGTCTGCAGCTGATCTGCAATCAAGCAGAAAAGGATCGCAGCCTCATGGTCATCTATAATACAGAAGAGTGAAACAAGAAGAATATAGCTGTCAGCATGTATTGCAGCTACACTGTTTGAATCAATGGCCCACTCATACAGGGCCCTGTAACCTCCCCGTGGTTAATAAATAAATAAATAAATAAATAAAAATAATAATAATAAAAAAAAAGCAGCAAGCAGGAGAGGTTACGAAACAAATCCAGTAGGTCTTTAGCTGCCAGCAGTCCGTGCCTACTGAGGGGAGATAAGTCCTAGGCCATTTCTGTGAAGGGGTATATAGGATCTAAATTGAAATTCTGCAGCTCCGGTTCAAGTTTGATATTTACCATTAAGAATAACAAATGGTGCTTAAACTGCGCTTTGGAGTTTCAAAGCACTTTATAAACCTTAATTAATATCTTAACACATCGTCTTTCTCTGGTGCTCATCTGGCAAAGCATCAAAAAAGCACAACCAGACTGGAAAAAGGCTACTATTTTAAATACAACCAACGGTACTTAGATCAGGAAGAATGAGCAAGAGAAAGTGATGGGGAAAACCAAATTTCTGCAAAATCCAGTCATATGAGCAGAGTTCTTACCAGGTTTCTGCGCGATGGCCAGAGCTGGGGCATAAGAAGTGGCACAGAACAGCAGATTTGCCCTTTGCAATATCTACTCTGCAGCCCCTGGAGACCATCAGTTCTAGAGTTTTGCACTGGTGAGTGAAGATACGGGCCCCCAAAAGTGTGTCCCAGAATGGCCTTCTGTCTCGTGCTCTGCTGCTGTTCTAGAGGACCAAATGGAGGGTCTGCAGCTGTTTATTGCTGGTGAATTCAACAACAACCAATTTATATTCATCTATCAAGGAATATGCAAGTGGAAGCAAATATTATGGTCATGTTCATTTGTTTCTGATTACAAAATGTATGTAAATGTATATGCAAATTAAGCGCACCCATCAGGCTCACGGCAAAGTGCAAACTAGCCCTTAACATTACAAACTTTGGGGTGGCAGGCAGGGAGATACGGTGATTGCAAGTACGGCTAGGCAGTCCCTTTAGATGCAGCCAAAACTGGGCTGCTCCAAAGGGGCAGGTGGAGTATAAATCCTGCAGTAACTTGTCGCTTTAAACCAAGCTGAGGGGCTATAGAAAAATCTGTTCCCACTGCAGTTAAAAGTGTGATAATTACAGAGCAACGGGCTCCTCTGTCATTCAGCAGGCAGCATCCCCAGGAAATCTTGCTCTGTAATCAAGGGAAGAGGTGCAATCAAGCCCCTATTCAGGCTTCGTTTAGAAACAGCCCCTGCAGGCGACACAAAGGCTTCAGCATGGTGCTTTGTGAAGCTGGTGATCACATCAACGCCTTGGTTCTGCAACTACAAGCAGAGTTAATGTCATTTCTAAGCACATCTTCTGCTCACCTTTCCTCACAAAGTCCAGAAGAGGCCTAGGGAGAGGGTGCGGTCTTGGGCCAAAATACTCTTGTACGTGCAATGTTGTGCTCACGCTGTCCACATCAGTGAACTCGCTCTCTACACAGCCATGTCAGAGGAAGAGAGCATTTCTTGCAGACTAAAGGCGTCAGCGTGATCCTAAATGAGCAGATATGGACATGCTCATCTGGCTGCTACACCAGCATAGTTTTCAAACTTTGCATGGGAAAAGTTTTGTTGGGGTTATTCTTCCAGCAACATGAATGTATCTGTGCTGCCTAAATTCTACAGGAACCTCACTCTCATGGCAGCAGCCTGATCCCTCAGAGACTGATGAGGTTTATTAGAGGGGAAGACGTCTCTGACTTCAGCTTTCATGTCTAATGCCACCATTGCCCAGAAACATACAAATTAATTGCTAACTCAAATCAGCTATCCTTTGTAGCCTACAGAGCTGTCATATTCAATGAACCACTTAATTCCATCTGCAATAAAAATGGTATCATATTTTATTCAAAACAGCCAAACCTTCCAAAGTGTTCCTGCATTTGCACTCCTACTGTGTACACTCAGAAACAGAAATCGTACTTCTCACTGACCAGCAAAGGCCTGCTCAGCTACCCACCTGGGCACGATATACACAATCCTGGTAACTCTAGTTGCACGTTAAGTGCCAAAAATCTTTCTGCACACTGAGGGCACATTCTGGACAGGATTTACAGTTTTGTTTCAGTAAGGAATAGTTGTTCTCTGCTGAGGTTCACCATAACTGGAACTGCACTTTGTGTTACAGTAACCCTTAATACTGTAAATGGAGCTTCATTCCGTCACAGTACAGAATCAGCAGGTTCCAATCTCTATTTATTTCTTATTTCTCTGGCCACAGAATAAATGAGTTTGCTGTGGTTTTACCATCTGCAGACATAGGTATCAGTCAATAGCCAAGTAATGGCCTGGACACTGTCAAGAGAACTCATTATTAAAAAGGTACGTATTGCATTTAGCCGTTGAAACAGAAGTTGTTATTGATTGGATCCCATCAGTTCCCAGTAAAAGAGCCAACTCCGGTGATGAAATGAAAATACACACACAGACTCCAGACTAGTAAATGCCGTAATGGAGTTAAGGATACCCCCCCCGAAAGGCAGTTGTTGACATCCAGTTGAAAGAGCACATCTTTTTCAAAAATGAGACTGAGAGTAAAATAACATGCTACTTCTGAAAATACACAGAGGCAGGATGAGGAAACAAAACAAAGGCGAACAGTTCTGATAACAAACATCTTCATCTCTTGGAAAAAAAGCAAAGCAAACAAAGAAAATACAAGTTGTTTAATGGCCAATCACACCATCGGCAGGAAAAGCCTGCATCCAGTTCTGCCACTTCTATCATCAGTGGAGGTCCTGCCACAGTCACAGAATTCAAAGAGCTGTCTTTGGAGTTTGCTACATTTTTAAAGTCAGATAAAAAGGCAGCTATACTTAACTTGGTTCCTGTTTTGTTTCCTTGCCACTTTTCTTTGTCTGCTTGTTTCCACTTACTAAACAGCTTTTCTTCCATTTTCCCCCTTCTTTTCACCATCTGTACAGACACTGTTAACATTTTTGGGTGACAGCATTTAACACACAGAAATCACCACTGCTGCAGCATAAAGGAGGCAAAAAACAAGGCTGATAATAAAATTCTAACGTAAACCAAATATACACTATGAAGTAATAAAAGAGAAAACTGAAGAACTGGACAAGGCAATGACTGTTTGCAGAAACTTCTACATTTGTTCCATTGGAGAAGTTCTCGGCACACCATCTTCTGTGTGAGTGAACAGACCACAGCTAACAGTGAGTTAAAAATATTTACTAAAGAAGGTACATGGTGACAAACTTCTTTGCTCACCCTTAATAGAAGGTTGGGCTGGAAACTGATGAATCACTATAGGAAACAAACAGCAATGGTGACGCATGGCTTCAAAAGGTAACAATAGCACTGCTTGATCTGTGATGCCTACAACAGAAATATCCCTGGATTTGTTAGAAGGTGGATTTCATCTTGCTCCACCCACCCAGGAAAGGCAGAAATTCCACCACCCGAGCCATGGTTAGAGCTCTCACAATTGTCCCGCAGGAACATGGAAGCCTCACTCACAATATTTTCTCAAGACATTCACTGAAAACCATATGCTGTTGATGTCTTGAGCAGACCCGTGGGGTCTGGATCCATTAGCCCAGCAGTAGAAAGAGGTTCATACCTCTGCGTTTCAGCGTCCACATGCCTGTGTGGCTCTTGCAATCTTTCCTTACCCAAAACTGGCATTTAGACATGAGGTGTGTTCTGTAAACTTATGAGGATGGGGCCTGGCAGCCCAGCTACCGAAGTGCCTGGTCACACCCAGCAGGCTTTCTAGCTCCATGTAATTCATGGTTCAAGCACAGAAAATAGTTCTTGCTCATTATTGGTTTGGACCTGATTGGTGTGGAACAAATTGCCAGGAAGAATTGTTGTGTTCAGCCCTTTACAGGCTCACACCTCCTATCTAACGGTCATGTACTGTTACTGCAATATTTGGACACAAAGCCAAATTTTCTGTTATCATTAAAAGCCCCTTAAAATTAATGGACATACAGATATCATGTTTATTTTCCAAACCTTCCCTTCTTAAAAAGATAGGTTAGCTTAGCTTCTCCATCTATACTGTAAACATAGAGCGGTATTTACATAGTATTTCTGTAGGACTTTTTGCTTACACAGCAACAGTACAGGAACTTTATTTTCAGCACTTCTCACATTTTACATACTAAATTCTGGTCAATCGATTTTCATTGCCAAAAGAAGTAAACAAATGCCAGTTATGATAAGACATTATTGCAAGTATTTCCACTTTGACAAAATAGCTGGCTTTTTTTTTTTTTTTTCCTTGAGATTGGACACTTCTTGCCCAGGTTCCATATCCTTGACTTGAGCTCAAGCTGTTGTGTTTAAACCCAAATGTCATAAAAAATGCTGTAATGAGATTCTGAAATTCACACTGGGATTTCTAGTTGACTTACTTAAGCCTCTTGCACATACACCATTAATTACAATCACACTACTAAAGACCAATGGAAAAAAACTGAAATGCATTTCATCGTGTGGTTTGCATTACTTAAAACTTCTGGACTCAAATTTTAAAAAAAGAGTATGAAACAACGTAGAGATACTCAAACCGATTTTCTCTTTGCAATACTAAGTAAAATCATTCAGCGGGTCCCAAATCAATTTAATCAAGGATGCTAAAATAATCAAGGTGCCGTTCAGTGACCAGTATGGAAGCAATTGAGGGGGAGCATGGGGCTTCCAAGACTAGCAACAGCTAACATCAAAGATGGCCTAACTTTTGCAATGTCCTGTCAATTAGTTATGTCGGCCATATATACATGGCTCCTGTTTACCAACACTTCACTCAGCTTTCAGGGATGCGGGGTAGTGAAATTCACTCAGACAACTAAGATTAACATCTTACCACTGCTTTTACCAAGACCAACATAGGATACTTCTGTATTTAGCAATTTATGTTCTCTACCCTTATTAATAAAAGATGCTGATAAAAATCTGCCCATGCTAGAAACACAGCATCCTTTCAGAAAGGCACTTTTTGCAATTGCTCATGCTCTCTGCCTACTCCCATTTCATTACTTCCAGCTGGAAAAAGAACAGTGGAACTTTAATTCCTCTGATAGCCACCAGCAGGGATAAGGGCTCAGCTGTAGCCCTTCTAAGTGACAAATTAACTTTAGGCTATATAAAGATCAATAGGAAGCAAGGAAGTATTCTCTTACCTTCAGAACACAGCTTGCCAGCATATCCAGTGGCTGAGCAGTCACAGTGTGGCTCACCATCCAGAAGGAAGCAAGTGCCACCATTTTCACAGGGGTTCTCTGCACAAAGCCCTTCCATTTCCAGTCGGACCCCTTGACTGCCCAGGAGCTGCGGCTCAGAGTTCCCATATTTCAGATCCAGGATAAATCCTTGAAACGGAGGCTCACCCAGAACACCATCAAGGGTCAAGGCAGCAGGACGGATGTCCAATGGGACGCCACCAACAAAAAGGTCACTGACAATATTCATATACTGGCGTTGTGGGCGCACCTCACCTGGCTTGGCTTCACCATCGAGCACTAGCACCGTCCGAAGGTGATTGCGGCTGACCATCAAGAAGTGCCAGTTGCTGTCGTTGACCTGCTTCTCTGTGATAACAGTAGTCTCTGCACAGTCCACACTGAACTGGAGCTGGATTCGCCCATCAACAAGGGACAGACAGAGGAAGTCACAGACACCACCATCATCAAAGTAGAGGAGCAGCCCAGCAGAGACGTTGGTCTTGAACTGGAAGCTGAGTTCACTCCTAGTGCTGGCATCCCAGCGGAGGTAGCGGGCCCACTGGTTGGGGATGCCCATGAACTCCAGACCCAAACAGAGACCCAGCAAGGAGCCCAGCAGCAAACTCACCTTCAAGGTGAAGTACACAGAGTGCAGAGTGAAGCCCATTGTTTCAAGAATCTGCTCTTCCCTAGGAGAAGAACAAAAGCCACACTACTGAGAGGAGAATCCCAGCAGTCAATACCAAATGTTAAATCCAACAGGAAAAGGAGGAGAGCACAGAGTGACAGAGAGAGAGAGGGAGAGCAAGTGGAAAGTGAGATAGAAAGTGCACGTGACCAAGAGGAAATGTCTCCTTCCTAAGGAAATATCTCAACTATCCTTTAGGATTCGGAGGCTTTTATGTCAGAAGTACTGGGTATATGAAGTGACTTCTCCAGCCGGTGTACTTTTGTGAAGGGCAAAATAACCCACAGTGGTTTCTTTTGGTAGAACACAAAGGTGACACTGGTTGTTCCAGGAAGGAAGGAAAGGGAGAGCTGAAGCCTAAGCCTCAGATTCTGGTTTCCTAGAAGCAATGACAATATTGACAAAGGTGGCAGTGAGATGGAGGAGAGCGTGAATTCATAAAGCACGTGATCCTTGAGAGGGCAAAAATAAAGTCAATCTTCATGATGCACTGGTGGCTACCCAGCCCATAATTCACTGGTTGGCACTCACAGAGCTTGCAGGACCTGTGGGGTCAAAAGAAGAAAAGAAAGGAAAAAGTTAGTCCTACTACTTGCCATATCTTTACCATAAAGCTTATTAATATTTTGTCCTTTACATTACATTACATGTAAATTTTACTCATTTACATTTCTTGATACTCTGGCCACTTCTTCATGCCTGCAGTTGGCTATAGTCCTCCAAAGCAGCAAGGACATCTATATCCCCAAAACTACAAGGACCAAATAGGGGCTCACCAAGTGATCTGCACACACCACAACACTGAGCAACGTAAAAATATACAAAAATATTTAACTCCTTTGATGGATGCAATATCATCGACTTTACTGAGAGAAATGGTGCTGAAGCTTCCCTGGTAACAATTACCTCACAATAAAAATGCTTAAGGCAAAGATCAGAGTTCCTTAGAGTTAAAAAGTTGATACAGGGCAAGGGGAGATGTTATCCAAACTTCCCATTCCACTGCTTTAGTTATGCCTCCTAGCACACCAAGCAAGCACTAGAGAAGACAACGCTGCTGTCAGCCTGTCACGCAATAGCTGCTTTTACTGTACGTCTTGCACACTTCAGAGACTCTAACAGGGACCTTTGCAACCTGCAAACATGTGCTATGCAAATTATATGTGGCAACCTGCAGCTTAGATGATAGGAAACTTGTAGCTTAGATGATAAGAACTGCCTAAGCACTTAACCACTTACCCTGGTCTAGTGACTTGGCAAAAAGGCCAAATTCACCCCTAGCTAACAGCGAGCAAATCCAACTGCCTTCAGTGAGCAGGAGTTATACCTGTTAACACTGGGATTTAATTCACTTCTGCCTATTTGCATGTGGGTGACTGTATGCCTGGGGAAGGAGGATGTTTTAAGATGACAACTACAGACAGCAAAAAGCTAGGCTCATTGTTTGAAAATCCTGCTTAAAAAGGAAGTTTTCCATTAACACAGGTGCTTGTTCACAGAGATAGGTCAGGCACAAAACCAGCTCTGGGAATGGTTAACATTAGCACAGAAACAAAGCAGGAAAGGAGCTGATGAGACTCAAGATCCCCCAGAAGCCAGCATGAACACAGATTTCACAAATCGGATGACAAATATTGTGGGGCAGTATTTGCTTGGGGAAAGTGTTTTCTGCTGTGGATGGACAAAGAGTCACTGGGGCTGCTGTTGCTCCCAGCCGATGCCTTTCAACTCACCGCCCACCTTGCTCTGAAGGAGGAGGCCCACAGACACTGCAGAAACAGGCAGTGCAGGAAAGTTTGTTTGGTGAGGACAGAAGTTGAGCAGGAGGAGAATCACTAAGAAATGGAGGGGACATCTGACATAGTCACAGCCTCTGTCCTACCTAACCCAGCAACCTGCAGAAACCATAAGTCTCCAGGGCTGTCAGTATGGCAAATTTAGCCAGCAGGAAAAACAAGTCACTTAGAAAACAAAAGAGATCAATTAAAAGAAAACCCACAAGTTGGAGAGAAACATGAGCTTCCAGTGCCCAGTGGAAACTAGGTCTGTTCCCTGCAGCTGCCTGAATGGAGCGTGTTAGCTAAACTGCTATAAACACAAATAAAATCAAGTCAAAACCAGAGGGAAGGTAATTCCTTTTAATTGTTAACAGCTTGGCTCAGGAGAATGGAAGCAGGAAAAAGGAGGTGTTAGGAGAGGTGTAAAATGAAAAAAACCCACAGTTCCAAATGCTCAAATCATCTGTCTTCCCAATAATCATGATGTTGGCTCAGTTCATGGGGTTTTTGGGGGGCTTTGAAAATCAACCGGAAAAAAAATATTATGTGGCTCTTGTCCATTTACCTTTCTCCTGTGTGCTCCCCAGTGGCTTCACTAAAATAGCCCATGATTTATGGAGAAAGAGAATAGAGTGAGAGGGAAGTAAGAGAGAAAGTGATGACCCAAGCCTGGAATTATTGATGAGATGGGAATAGGAATATAATAATGTGTGTAAATTAGTCAGCTATGTGCTCCCAGCAGTTCACAGTTCCCTGGAACATTTACCACCACCACAGTAAAATTCACCGCCCCATCACACAGCTCTGTGCTGAGCCTGAGCTGGGGAGGGAGGCAAGCCCAGCATGGCACCAACCATGCACAGAGACCCCAGTGCAGAGGGGCTCTCGCCCCAGTTTTTGATTCTCCTGGGCAGGATGCATTGCATCAGAAGTAGCCCTCAACCTTACCGCTCTTCTCTCCCTGTTTTTGAAGACTAACTCTATGAGAACCAGCAAAAGATGCTGCAAATCACAGCAGCAGGTATGAACTCTCTATAGATAACCACAGATGAGATGCATATGTCCATGTACAGCCCAAACACCTCCCCAAAAAGCCTACCAATCTCTCCCAACCCCAGGCTGCTGAAGCCCTGGTTTACACACACAACGAAATCTCAGTCTCTGTGGGTCACTTCAATCAATCCTGGGAATATTTCAAAGACATTGTAAAGGAAGCTGGGTACCTCTGTGGTACAGATTTCTGTAACATCAATACATGGGAAACCAGGCAGAAATGGTTAAACAGGAATAGCATTGTTGACTGAGGGAAGCCAAGGCAATTCCTCTCTATCTGTTTTGACTGCGAGAAGCCAAGGTAATCCCTTTCTAGCTGATTTGAAAGGAGACAGTGCCAGTTCTGTTTCCGGAGAGGAAGAAGACACAAACCCCATGAAATATAGATGTAGCTTCTGGGTGCTTCATTGCCTTTTAGACACTGCAGCTGAGATTTTAGGGAGGCTGCCCACACTCAGCTGGGGTCATCTGAGGCTCCTCCAGAGCTGTCAGCACCCGTCAGTCCTGACCCACGGCGCTTCCCACTATTCCAGTTTTGTGCCTCACACATTTCAGCCTGTGAGAACAAACATTACTGCACAGTAGTACGGTCTTCAAGAAAAACTCAGAAGACTGAGCATCCTTTATAGCAGTGGCCAGGATCTGAATCCCAACCTTGAGAGAGTAAATCCTGACACGACAACTCTGTGCCTCACCTATTTCCCACAATGATCCTCCAAGACACACTGAGAATGAATAATTTTCTGCTCTTATCATTTTATTTTTAGCATAAGTACTACCTTAGCGGCCTCATACAGCACACTGCTACCATAGCAATACATTGCAGTTTGGGACAATAACTATAGGATCTCATAGTATTTTCTTACATATTTTATCTCTGAGAAACTTCAAACTTTGTCACAGCATGATCACATCTGACCAAAAAGACTTCACAATGGACATCACCTTCCCAGTCACGAATTAGCAACAACCCTGTTCCAATTCCACCTATTGCTCACATGGAAAAGCAACATAAATAATTTCCCTGTTATATTTTTGACTTAATGTGGTTTAACAGCATGAAATGAGACAGCTAGTCTGATGTAATCAGCCCTTCAACAAACCACTAGGCAAGGTCTTTGTAGACCTTAAAATGCAGAGCACTTTAAATATTTGTTCCCTGAAGGAACAAGAGAGCCAGCAAGTTATCTCCACTGCACCTCCAGCAGCCTGTACCATCTCCTTGGCATGCTGGAGAGCTGAGACAGCGAGGAACCTGCACAGGGAACAGACAGCTCAGCATCTCGCACACACAAAGCCTGCCGTAGGAAACACACCCACCTGCACTATTGAAATGTCCCACTCACAGGGCTGACGGAGCTGCACAATGTCCCAAGCTGGGGAAGGGAGGCAGCCCTGCCACAGAGCCATGGGCAAGTGCTACCCAACCACCACCACACACCTTCCCAAATCTGCAGCCTATTAATGCCAGGTCAGAGCCATCTGCTCAGCAGCCCACAGAGAGGGTCTCGCCCTCACTTTGGAGTGGCTCTCAACTGCTTATCAGCTGTATGCGGAGAGTGAGTGACATTATCTAATTGCCAGCTAATTTCCATAATTACTGACTGGCACACTCTGTATGCAGGGTTAATATCTTTGCAAACGTCTCGCAACACACCTGTTTAGGAAAGAGGGTGAGAAGCTGGGCACAGTGCTGCTCTGTAGCTTATTTACCCAACCACACAGAAAGGTTACAGGGGGTGGGTTTGCTACTCCCTGCCCTTCCTCCTCCACTACCTCCCTCTCTGGCTGTTATTGCTTGGGGATGGATTTTTTGTATTTGGAAGTGTTATTTGCAGCAATTCCTAGAGCAGAAAGAATAACCATTAGATGAGGCCAAGGCTTCCCTCACAAACCTCTGCCACTGCAAACCTGTTTAAGTCCTTTTATTCCACTTAAGGATGCTGGACAAAATCCCACTGACACACTGATGGAAGAGGTTTACAGTGCCCCCAGTCTGCCACCCCCTTCCACAAACGAAACTATTCATTATGCCATCCTTACTGTGGAGGGAAAATCACCTAGGATCCACGTATTTATACCCCATGTGACCTCAACCTTGTCCTTGTCTTCACTGTAAAAAAAAGCAAAATCCAATGGTTTGCTTTATTCTGCAGGCCCTAATGAAGCAGAGGAGTTTTAGAAAGGAGTAAACAGGACTTTAATTTGGTTTTGTGTCTAGGTCCACAGTCAGCCCAAAGCACAGCAATCAGATCATTACAGCTCTATGACATATGCTGCTCAAAATGATCCAGTGAGATTCACAATCAATAATTGATATTAAAAGCCAAGCTTGCCAGTGGCAGAAAAATGGGGAATTAATAGTATTTATTCAGTCTGTCTTCACTCATCCAGATTTCTAGTGAGCAGTGGGCTCCTTTTGGCATATGCCTTGAGTGCAGGTCTCCACAGAGACTCCTATCTCTTAAGCAGAAATCTTTCTGTCTGGTTTATCCCCAGCTGAATTGTGGCTAAAAAAAATAAAGGGGGGGGGGGGGGGAAGTAACAAAAAAACTCGTTGCAATGAAAAATGCAGATGTAGAAACTGTGAGTTGCTACTGTTGCTGGGGAAAAAAAGAGGAACACAAAAATCCTCCCATCACACAGCCTCCTCAGCAAGGATGCCTGGTGAGATGTTTACAGAGAATCAAGAGGGGCGCATGGAGGCTTTGAAATTCAACACACTAGAGAAAACCACACAGATTGATTTAGATTTTAATTCTTCCAGCAGCATTTACATCTGAACTATAAATGTGGATGCTGACATCATCCCCTTGGTGGGATAGAGGAGCCTCCGGGGTGGTACCGGTGGAGCTGAGCTGAAAGAACCAGGCTGAAGATACAAGCAGACAGCGATTCTATTACCCAGGGACAGTTTGGTGTCTCTACACTGCTCACAGCAATCAGAGGTAAGGCACAATGGGCTCTCCTTGGTGAAGAGGCTGGAAGTGCAATTGATAATGGGGACCCCGCCTTACAAAGAACGGAAGACACCCAGGTCTTGCTGAAGTCGGCACAGCTTCACGGGATGAAGCATCTTACATGACTGGCCGCAGGGACAGAAGCAGAAGAGGAAACAGAGATTCAGGGCTTTATCTTGGATGTAGGCACATGTGGGCATGAAGACCAGCATCTTAAAACTGGGGACTGGGGGTGGCACAGAGCACTTGGTGACTTCTTCTGGATGGTT
The DNA here is from genome assembly GCF_015220075.1 of Falco rusticolus. Lineage (NCBI taxonomy): Eukaryota > Metazoa > Chordata > Aves > Falconiformes > Falconidae > Falco > Falco rusticolus. The sequence continues at coordinate 65,644,495 of NC_051193.1, read as the reverse complement.
TCCAGGGATATTCATGTCAATCTCTAACATCAATGCAAGAACGGCAGGTGCCTTTGCCCCATCCAAAGCCCAATGAGAAGATCTGACATTCACTGGTTCTTCCCACCACTAATATATCTTGCAGGCTTAGCTTTTCCATTCCTGAAGTAGGATATGGAGTTGCTCAACCCTCCTTATCTGAATTCAGCACAGAGCTCCTAGGAGACAGTGGCAAAAAGCCTCTATCAAAGCAAAAAGCAAGAAAAGGAGGTCTAGGTTTACAAACCCAAAAGTGTCCTCTTAAAAAGGAAAATAAAATTAAAAAGCTAGACTAAAAAACTAGAATTACTTTGTCTTTGCTACCTTAAAGTTAATTAAGATATAAAAATGCATACACTGTCAGCTATGTTCTGTAGGTAGGTTGCTTGGTTCCCTGATACCTGGGCACATGGTTTGCAATCAAACAGGTTAAGCCCATCACCCTTCTCTTCTCCCTGTCCTCAGTTCTCACCTGGGGAGGGCAAGAATGACTGTTTATGACAAGCCTACTCTTGGAGCTCATCTCCAGAAACACTATGTAATACCCAAACCAGGCACCTATGCATCGGGGAGCTGAGCTCACATGCATTTGCAAGACACACAGCTGAAATGCCACCAGCGGCCTCAGAAGGGATATGAGAAAGTTAGTAATGTGCTCAGTTCAACGACAAGCGCAGGACCATGGCAGCACAGCCTCACACTGCAGAGCTATCAGGCTGGGAAGCCATCTGGCTGCTGGAAGAGTTAATATTTTATTGTAATCACCCTTCAAGGCTCTCACTTCCTGGACCTATTTAAACAAAATTCAGAGCCAGAGTTCTTCAAATCTCCACTGGAAGAAGAAGGGTTAAAAAAGCCACAAGGGACAGTGTGGTTCCCTTCTTAAACACTCCCCACCCTACAAGAGCAGGCCATGTAGTCCAGAGAGTGACCTTTAAGTAGCCTACCTAGTCCAAACTCAGCATGAATGCAATTTACAGACCATTTCAGCTCTCCAGCTTTCTTAACACAAAGCAGAAAAATCAAAACCCAAGCACAATGGAAAAGAAAGAAAGAGAGAGAGAAAATAACCCTGCAGAGCAATCATGTCTGGGGCTGCTCTGATGGCTTTCTGTTCCCTTCCAGGACACAGAAATGACTCCCAGTGTGTTAATTACTCCCATTACCACAAACTCTTCACTAACAAGGACTAGCTAAAAGGAAGTGTTGGCAGCAGCTGAGCAGTTATTGCTCTCTACTGCCATGCAGGAGAAACCACACTCCCCCATCTCTGAGCTGGTACTAACCAGAAAAGTGATTTCTGCAAAACTCAACACCCTTTATTGTAATTCCCATGGCAGCTGCACTGGGAACACTGGCTTTCCCTCAATTCCACCATCGTTAAAAAAGAACAAAGAATACCTGCTTTTCTAAAGACTTTGAAGTTCAACAGTTGGAGAGCTCTGAATCATTATCATTTATTTCACTCCTGTAGCTGGTCTGCCTCCATCCCCCGCATCCTCTCCTTTCTGCCACCAAGAAGCTTGGACAGATCTGTTGTGTTGTTTATTCTACCAGATCCTAATATATCAAATGCAAAGCCAGGAGCTGCACACATCACAGCAGAGAATGTTAGCAGGGAATTCTGTGAATTTGCGGTGCTGGAATTACTGATAAATGGCAAAACTTCCAGATCCCATATCTGACACTTACATTGTATTCCCATTTTCTTTTAATAAAAAGCAAGTATTTTAAAAATGTGCTCATTGTTACTGAAAACTGAAGTTTGGGCATGTCACCAATGCCTGAAAATGAGGCTGCTTCCAAGAAGATTCTAGGACTAGCAGTATAGAATGGGTTTGCTTTTCCCCAAAAACGTATCCAACACTGCAGAGACAGGCTAGTATTAGACACTCCTCAGAGGAGAGACACAGTTGGAGTGTGGGGGCTCCCGACCTGGAAGCAAGGACAGGAAAAAAGCCACTTTTGCCTTGCACTGCTTTATCAGCTACTGAACATTAGGAAAAGGTACAGAGCACAAAAAGCAACAACAAAACAAAAATAATGGCTAGCACATCAACCAATAACACCTTGCTCTTCTAGCTTTATTTAGTGAGGCTATATCAAGCTGTAGCCCTATACTTAGTACCAATATATAGCCCTATATGTAGTATGCTTACCCATCTGCTTCTTCCTTTCATGTGCATTTTTTAGGTTCTTCATGAGCAAGAGCAGTTTCTTTTCTGTTTGACAGAATCTAGCACAACACAGTCAAGAACAGAGCTCCCAGGCACTGTGCACGTACACATTAATAATTGTGATTTTCTGTACTTGAGCTAGCACTAAAATGCCTCTACATTCCAGCTGGCATATAGTAGTTCTTTTTTTTATGGGGGAAAAAAAAGGCTAAGAAAAAAAGGGTAAAAGGATTATCAGAAAGACTAGACTAAGAACAAAGGTTAAGCTCATTCTTTCCTTCACTTACAGATCACAGCCAATTTGTACTTTGTTCGACACATTTTTACACCCCTGAACCTGATTTCCAGTAAGCCAGAGAAGTTTGCAAGCTTTCAAATGTCATGATAGTATGTTACAGAGAGGGGAGACAGGCACAATCAGTTTAGTTATTTTACTAAAAACATAACATACATAGAGGGGGACACTGTACCTGGCTAGACTTTCCTGTCATTACTACGGCCAGTCATTAAGGTCATTCCCTACTGTCTGCTGGCTCATGGGAAGATATGTAGCATTCACTTAAAAAGGAAATAAAGGGCCAAGAGGGACCTGGAAATTTACAGTGGATTTTCTCATTATGTAACATGTAGCACACACTATGTTTTATTACAACTTCATAATCTCATACAAAAATTTCTACTCAGCTTCCCACAAAGCAAATGCAAACACCTAAACCTAGCAAAAAGGTGTGATAAACTGTCCACAATGCAAGGAACACTCAGCTCAGTTCCTAAGCTCCTTAAATATCTGATGCTCTGTTTATGGACCAAATGGGAATGCCTTTCAGGGAGCCCAGTTACACATCAGAACTGAACCATAACAGATCCATGTTCACACAGCTCTCACAGTGACTGATGCTGACCAGCACGAGGGAGCAAAGGCTTTGGCGATCTGGTAAGCACTCTAAAAGTCTACAGCCAGCGAGAGATTAGGTGTCTGCTTGCTGAATCACATTCCTCCCTCACCACTAGCTCCAGAAACATGTTGCTTTTTGTGGCTATATATGCAACAGGAGGCTGGGAATCCCCTGTCATGGGAAACCACTGCATTCTTCCAGCTCTCTGGTCTTTTCATCTTCTGATACACAAAACTCCTGCCAAAATCCACTCTACCTCATTCCCCTCCACACTTCTACCTAAGGGCTATTGGGGGTACGTGACAAGAAGTTATGCATAGATAGGTTTCTCACTTCTAGTGTGCTGGGGAATGGAAGAGGAAATCTTTGCCAAGACAGACTGCTAGCAAAAATCTTTAAGCATCAGTGTCTTGGCTGGAAAAGGATAACACTTTAAATGGTTCAGGATATTGAAAACTTTCCAGATCATCAAGGAAATGTCTTGTAGCTTTGTATGATAGGGGCCAGTTTCTAAACTAACCAGCAATTATGGGACAGGTAAGAAATACGCTAGGCATGGCGTACTTGCAAGGAGCCATTTCAGGCTGGCCTGTGCCTGCAGCACTAACTACATGGTGACCTGTCAGTGTGCACCAAGCAATTCTCCACCTAAGCCAGACAGCCTGCTGGCAAGGCTGGAATAACAAACCTGCCGCTCTGCCGCAGCACTGGCCTCACAACCAAGGATTCAGACAGCTCTGCTAAAGGCTACCCAGGCTCCGAAACGCCAGGGACACTCAAAGCAGAAATACAGCATTCACGGCAGAATCTCTTTCGAAAGAAAGGGTGTTGATCAGACAAATACAGGCTTAAGAGCCCTGTGAGCCTAGGAGCCCAGGGAGTGGGAGGAGTTACACACAGGACAGGGGGGTTGTTATTGCTTTTTAATTCATGTACATCTTCCTGGATTGTATTTCTGTGCTTCACAGATTTTGCCCTGTAAGTTTTCCCTCTAGTTATGCCTTTTCCTCAGAGACTTGCTACTGTGAAATTTAGAAAAAAACATTAAGAGTGCAAAACAAAAGGAATTTTACAGAATTCAAGTACAAAAGATTCATCTGCTTATTTCAGTGGAATGACATAATGATGAGGTAGCAACATCTCCTGCAGTAAGTAAAACACAAGTAGTCAAAAAGGCAGGGAATGAGCACGTGTAGCAAAGCATAAGAGGAATCATTGTACGTGCAGGGTGCCCAAGAGGCAGACATGAGCTAAAACAAGAAGTCCAGAGAGCACATCCTGGACTGTCAGAAGTAGTTGGACATGACTGCAGGAAGGTGGAGGGAGAGCACAATTTCCTGATAATTTTAAATTGAACCTGGATAAAAACACTAGGGAATAGTGTAACAGGTAATTACCCTTCACCACCTGAGAAACAGGCTGGGGACACGGCACCAACTCTCTTCTATTCTCCCCCTGTATTAAAACTCGTTGCTGAGAACCCCAGACTAGGCAGCAGCATGCCAGGGCCACAGACCCAGAAAGCAAAGCCTGTCAGCCAGCTCAATACTTCACGTGAGCCAAGGGGCAAGGGGGGGGGGGTGGGGGGTGGGGGGGGGTAGGGGGAGCTAACTAGCAGCATTATGGAAATTAAAACCTTTAGAAATTATTTCAGCTTTACTAATGGAGCATTTTAACACCACTGGAGAAGACATGTCTCTTTATTTAAGCATTATTTGCTACATACTGATAAATCAATCACACTTGGTAGATTCAGAAAGACCTAAAAGATACATATTCTCCTGCAAATGTTCCTTTAAAAGTCAGATGGTCTTTTAAAGAGCTTCCAGCCTTGGGACTCACAGTGCAGTGCCCTGGAAGACAATTGACATTCTGAGTGACTGGGCTGCGAATTCAAAATCCCAACTCGACCTGCTCAAGTCAGGATTCAAACTCACATCTTTTAAAAATAGGAAAGAATAAAAGAAAAAAGAAAAAGAGTGAGGAAAAGACTTGAATTCTTGCAGCTCCCCAGGACAGAATCTCTCAGGGTACAGAGGCGATAGTGGGGCAGAGAATATCTCTGTACAGTATCTGCATGGGTTATATTTTGTGCTTTGATGTGCCAAATACGAATCTTCGTACAGTTAGCAATACAGCTGACAAAGGACAATTGCTTGCTATGAAAGCCACCAGTGAAATTGAAAAACCATTTATTATACTGAGGCATGTCCACTGATTTTTCTGCTTTTAGTTAAAAAATGAAACATTCTAATTTACCTGGCCTTGGTTATAGTAACTTCCAGTCGTTACTTGCTTTTTCTTTTTATTTCTTCTGGGAAGGGAGCATAGACTAGGAAAAGTGGGAAAACTGAGACTGCTATATAAATAGCTTCGTTCCTAGCAATTGCATAACTTACATTTAAAATGGATTTGAAATGAAATTTCCCTCGCTTTCAACAAAATATCTAAACATTCTGAAGAATGCATCCTTTCTGCTAACATTGTTTTCACAGCCTAAAAAGCCATTATTTTGACAAAAACATTACGAGCAGTTCTTACTAACAGCACCCACTTTTTCCTCTTTATGCCAAGCCCTGCACTCAGCTCCGTGTCTGGCTGGGAAGTTCTGCGTAGCTCCAGAGATGGGTGATGAGGCAGTGATGGGTCGCACTCTGCTTTGGCACCAGTTTTCATCTCCTTCTGCCACATAAAGCTTTTGCTAGCTGATAGTGAACTGGAAGTCAATGAGAAATGCTGCAGGATGAGCCCCAGTTTCTAAATTAAACACAAAAAATCCCCTCACCAGGACCAACAATGAGTCTTCTACTGTCCACCAGTAAGGCAAGCAAGGAAAGAACAAACAGTAAAACTCTCTCCTACACCTACAGAGACACTCTGCCTAGGATATAGCTCAAACATACAGGTGGAAAAAAAATTCACTACTGAGAGCACTCATTCCTGGGTAGACTGAGCACTCAGTCTCCCACCCCACACCTGTTGTGAGTACAAAAATAAGTCTGGGAGAAACAGAGAGAAAAGCTTTTCTAATCAACACTTAAAAGGAAGATACCTGACATGGTCGTAATAACCTGGCAGAACTTCTGTTTCCAAATTGTGTTGAGTAACTGAGATTTAGAAGTAACTAAGGAAAATGATTACTTGGTACCACGGGCAACAGATGGTTCCTGCAACCTGCCAGTTGCCAGATTCTAGGCCAAACTTCTCCCCTGTGTGACTTCATCACACATTAATTTAACTCATTTTATCTATGGTACCTAGTTATCAGCTGCCAATATTTTGCTGCTCAGTAGTTCCTCGTGCAATAAGATTCATGTTCTAGGAGTCAGGGTACACACGTGAGTTAAAAGAAGGCGGCTCATGACCTGTTTGTGTGGCCTTAGGCAAAGTGCTCTTTCAGGGTATACAGCTAGGACTTCAGCAGCCACATCATAAAGTTTAATTAGTGATTGTAAAGTGCTCAACCCACTCCAAAGATGAGCTAACATAAGAGCAGCCTGTTTTCCTTTATGACATGAATAGTCTCCTTTCAAATTAAGCAAGGGAAGATGCATCTATAAAACATAACAGACTTCCTTTCACTACTCCTGAAGGCTCAGCCCCCAAAGAGGCACAGGTTTACTCAGCAGGCAGGGCGAAATGCAGGGCAATGGCAAGGAGACGGGAAGCCTTCATCTGCTTCAACTCCTGACCCACCTCCAGGTGCCCTCTCAGTCCACCAGCACCAGACAGCTTTTCACAGCACAACAGGTTCCCCCAAGCTCCTTGACACCAGTCGTAGAGAGCTGACATGGTCTGCACCTCCCCGGGGACTGCCATGGCCAGCCACGTGGTACCTCCCTCCTGTGATACAACATGGGAAACTGGGGCACTCACCTTCCCAGTTTGAATACAAATCAAGTGAATCTGTACGCTGGCTGCTCTGTGTTCTAAATGGGGACGGCGGCCCACGGTTTATGCACTGCCCGGTCAGGAGATCTGCAACCTCTCTTTTCCCCCTCAAAACTCCTTCAGGAAGAACTCTTCTCTGGGGCTCCAAAACCAGGCAATCTACCATGTGGGGGAAAAATGGGTATGTTTAACTCCATTTTTCACCAGTCGTCTTCTAAACCATCGGAAAGGCTCAGAGGAAGAGGAAGTTAGGCAGGCTTCTTGTACGCGGCCCTGCCCAGCACTAAGGATCAGCTAAATGCAACTATTTAAGCTTGCTGTATCGATTCCTGCATGCTCCTCCACTTCTCTGGGGCTTTTAAAAGTAAAAAATAAAGGCAAGTTAAAAAGATATGCATCTAACAGGAGAAAAACCCACTATGCATTTAATTAAGATCTAAATAAAGGAAAAAAGCTACAGAGCGCATGCCTGTATATTTAAGCTAGCAGCTACATTTAATTACAAACATTGTTTCCAAAAAAATGAAAAGCTGCTTTCAAAGCAGCTGGTTTTCAAACATGTGCAAAGTGTACTACTGCAAAAAGTCAAACTTCTCCACAATTTACAGGAAAGGGAAGAGATACATCACTGTAAACTGCTTTCACAGAATCCCTAATGTAGGACTTCCTACAGAATCAAATGAAAAGGGGAAAGGATATGGAAAACCCATCAGTCTACTGTGGTCTTCCGATTACCTCACAAATACAGGCTAGAAGTAGTCACCTGTTAAAAAATACATGTCGATAAAAGATATACAGTTACTCTGCAGCACTGAGCCAGCCTGCTGTCTTGGACTACAGCTCACCGTTGGCTTTCTGTCAGACGTCTCCCAAGAGAATCCTGTACAGCTTCACTATGACAAACACTGCTTGTCCAGGGCAGCAGAACTAGAGGCATTCAAATTATATCTCCTAAAAAAATCCATTCCCAACAGCTTTTTCCAACTAGTGGGAGAGATTAAGGTTGCAACTCTACCAAACTACACCTGCCATTCACTACACAGCTAGCTGATTTTAAACCACAGGAGCGCAGGCTGCTTCATGATGATGAAAGTAAAGTCTGAGGTAACAGTACCATAGAGGAAAGAGTGCATGATTGAGCAGACGAGGAAGGCAATAGTGATGTTCAGCAGAATATTTGCTATTTAGGTAATATCTCAGAAAAATTATTTAAGCAGCACTGCTGGAAAAAGAAGAAGAAAATAAAAAAAAAAAAAAGAAAAGGAAAAAAAACCCCACACTGATTCAATTGATTTCACAGACCTCAAGAACAAACTTCCCTTAATCTTCACACCCATAAAAGCTAGGAATCCCAAAACCCACAGGGACGTATTCCTCTCCAGATATTAACCCCCAACAGGCTCCACAACACTAGGCTGAGAAAATTCTGCTGTTGAAGGCTTTTCCCAAGACACCAGCTAGACACTGATGCCCCTAGCCACCCCAGCCAGTGCACGTGCTCTTTCAGTACTTCCACACTCAAAACACAAGACCCTGCACATTGAAATCTGCCTCTATTGCAGTAGCTTTGCATCAAGAGGGGCTGGTGTGTGTTCCCTCCTTTCCTCTTCACCAGATTCTTGCTTCAGTGCCGTATCATACTGCCCGCTGCCAAAGTCTGCCTTCTGCTCAGTCACTTTACATCCCACTTCTCAACACCTAAACGCACCTTCACACACTTTTAGAAAAGCCACCTCTCCCTTCTCCAGTCTTGGCTATAACCCAGGAACTGGAGGCCACATCCTCTTTCTCCACTGTGGCTTTTACAGCACTCTTTGCCTCAGCCCTCCTCTCACAAGCTGAGGAGTCCCAGCCCTTCTACATCTTTTCACAGAGATAACACTGAGGACCTGGTGAACTTTTTCTATACTTCCTCCAGGTGGGATGACCTGAATTGCATGGAGCGAGTAATTGTATCATATTGAGTTGGGATCTTGATGGGTTTTAAAATGCAAAAGGAAATCAAATTAATTGAGGAATAGTAGGAGTCCAAAGAAAAGCCAAGGTACCCCAGCATACCACTCTGTCTAATCTGCAGTCCCTACTAACGTTTGGTCCTTTTATAGCTTATATCTCAGCGGTATTCAAGTGCGTAACACTAAGCAATGTGATTAGAATTGATCCAGTGAGTCTCCTATCCCGCCCCAAGGGAACAATTACACTATATTTGACGGACAAAATTAAAGCACTTGATTTTGAACCAGAGATCCACAGGTGAAAAGCCATGCTCCCATCCCTGTACAAAACCTCCCAGACACAATGTATTTGTCCATGCATATCATATAATAATTTTTTATATATATACACTAGTCTACTACAAAGGTGACCGGTCATACTGATAAAATCTCAAGAACAGCAAAGGACAACGTAACCAGTGCTACAGGTGGGAGCTAAGGTAAGGGGATGGGCCTGCAATGTAAAGTATACACACTTTCCACAGTTATCAAAGAAAATATTCACCAGTCCATTCAAGGTGATCAGGTGAGGGGGTTGGTTTGGGGATATTTTTTTTCTATTTTTAGGTAAGAGATTAAGTAAGTTTAAGATTTTTCTTTGACAACAATCTTTCTTAAGCTTGCCACTGGGGAATAGAACCACTTTCTGCTAGTGAGATTTGTGAAAAAAAATCCTATGTGGCATACAAATAAAAGACTGAGAGTCCCTGGGACAGTAGGTTTGGGTATGTCAAAGCTACAGCCTCTGTCAGAGAGCAGGGTAGGGAAGAAGAGGTGAGAACAGAGTAACACAAGGCCTAGAGTCTCCTGTAAAATAAACATTTTTACTCATAATGCTATTAAGCATTTTATTATTTCAGTGACTCCAATATCCCATTTTATAGTCCCATGTTGGTGCTTTTCCATTATTGAGGTCTGTCCACAATACCAATGGCCCAGAAAAGAAATTAGTTGCTTCCCTTTTTTTAAGAGCTGTTTAAGAACTATGTTTGACTTTAATTACATTTATACTTGCTTGGGAAATCAGACTTCGCTCTCAAGAGGGTTAAAAAGGGGAAAGGGAAGGGGATAAAAAAAAAAAAAGACATGAAGAGAAAGAAACAGAAAAAGGAGAGACAAAGGTAAGTCAGATGAATCCAATTAAAAGTTTCTAAGCTCCTATCCCTGAAGTTTCAGCCAAAGCCACTATTTAAGAATATGGAGGAATGTGTTTTTTAATTATTTTTTAAGTTTTATTTTATCGGTCGTCTATTGAGAAAATTGCTGACACTATTCTTCAAGCAGACATGGTTATCAATCATTAGAAAAGCCTTTTATCTGGAGCTGCTCATAAGAAATTGAAGTCTTTCCAAGATGAACTTAATGCAGATGGATGGTGGTTCAAGGGAGAGGGGAAAAAGAAGTGAACATGGGGAAAGTCTGGTTACCTTTTCTTCCATGCGGGTTATTACTCAAGACTGAAAAAACAAAGCGCTGCAGTCACAGTGCACAATCAGAGAAGATTCTTCAGAAACGGGTAAGAAGCAGTTATAACAAAGGCTGCTCCATGAAAAATGCTTTTGCTTTTTCTTCTTATTCCTTTTACCTTTTATGACTGAGTTTCTCAGTGACAAAACACTATGTTGCTTGTCCAAGCTGTATCCACGAGTACCAAAATATTTATTCCTAGCTGGCTATTCCAGAGCTGCTGATTGGCACTCAGCAACATGGTCAAATCTTCATCTTTAATTCCTCTTTCCCTCTCCTGTAGTCCCCTCTTCCTCTGCTCCCAGTCTTTCATTTCTCTACCCTTACCCCTCCTCATTCCATTTTAATCAAGGTTCTTTCCTAATTAAAACAAACAAATATGAGGAAGCAATTAACGTCTTGAAGGAAGCAGATGGTGGAATAGTGCCATTTCGTTATTGCATTAAGCCTTAACTTGCTATCTCTTCAAACTTTCTGCACTTTAATTAAGCGCTGTTACAGGCAAGTTCAATGGGCTCAAGAGTAGGGTTTATCCAATTAGCTTCTGAAAAGCTGATGGTGCACCACGGCGGGCTCAGCATGATGTGCAGTATGCAGCTGGGAAGGGCAACCCCAGGGCCAAAAGGGACTAAGAACTTCCCTTACACATGCAGCAGGCAGGAAGAAAAGCAAGGGGGAATGGAACATCAGTGATGTGGCAGAAACGTAAACTAGCCCTGCCCTACCATGTTCTGGCAAAAGTTTTTCACTGCCCATGTTACAAGAATCAATGATCGTGAATTCTCCGTGCCCGCATTTTAAGGGACTGTGGTCATTTTCAATGTCTATGCCATCTTCCCTTAGCAAGGGCAGGAGTGAAGATAATCTCAAATCCTGGTCAGAGAAATTACCAATAGCTTTCAGGCCCATTTATCACACTATCATCTCCAGCATTCCCATCATTTCAATCCTTAGCTTCCATTATACCCCCAGATACAATGGACCGATGAAGAACTGGCAGTTAGGGAGCTTGAATCATCTAGAAAAACGAATGGAGGGATTCGTCCCCTGCCCCCCACCCCATTCCTGTTTGCAGTCAGCCTGGCATTGCTGAACACGGGCCTTTGCAGACAAAATAAGCATCAAAGAGCAGTTGTGTCAGCCAGGGCCATCTTCTCACTTGGCTCTACATATACATGACAGAAATGTGGGCAATCAAAAGATGCAGTGATGCAATCCACCTCTGCCCTACCACATTCTGGCAGATGATCCACTTCTATTCAACACCAGAGAGACGAGTGTCTCTGAATCCTACTTGCAAACAACTAAGGGGAAAAAAACCCACCCAGAACGACTCAAATGGACACAGCCCCACAGATCCCAAGCTTGTCTGCACAGAGGCATCTCAATTCTCTATGCTTATGTGAGGAAAAAACCCACTACATGCATTTTACAGATAGGAATGCAAGCTACAGATAGTTTTTGTGATTCCCAATGTCACACAAGAACCATGTGGAAGAAACACTTCTCTGTTTCTCTCAACCACAAAGATCATCTTTTCTATATAACCAAGGTTGGAATATGACTCATGGAGGCTTCACAAATTACAATGCCAGAGAACATCCCTGGGGGTCATCTGGCCTAAGAACTTCTCTGAATTAATTTCTGTTTGAAGCAGGGCAGAAAAAAAATCCAAACCTGTCTTAAAGATTTCTATTAATGGAGAGTTCAGAACAATGCCTAGAACATTTTTTTCAGGGCCTAATTATTATAGTTGTTAAAGATGGGCATCTTGTATCTAGTCCAAATTCACCTATTTCAGCTTCTAACCACTAGATCTTGTTACCCTCTGTTGTAAAAGCCCCTCTTCCTCTCTTAAGGATTAAAGACAATACACAACATGCATTTGCTGAGGAATGAAACTCGTATCGTAGTGTCTTGGCATCTCTTCATTCATCAAAGTTTCAAACTCAAACAAGGAAACCATTAAACACAATACTAAGAAATGCAACCGCAGCATGCTATAAATAATAATGTTTTCCTTGCAGGTCTCCTCTTTTACAATTGTGCCATATACAATGCAAATGTATTTATGATGTTGAGTATCTAGTTGTGTAAAATTCAGATTATCAACAACCAGTTCCCACCATAACCATGATTTAGCCCAAAGTACAGATTTAAGATTTTGTGTTTTCTGGTGGATTTTATCATAATTATGGCTTAAACACACCATACAGAGATGAGAGTTTAGTAGTGTTATGGGAACAGAAACTCTCAATTTCCTGACTTTGGGTACTTACATTCTCTGTTATATTATTACACTACAGGGTGGTATGCACACACAATAGAATTATAGAATCATAGATTCATAGAATCCTTCAAGTTGGAAAAGACCCTTATGATTGTTGAGTCCAACCATTAACCCAGTACTGACAAGGCCACCACTAAACCATGTCCCTAAGCGCCACATCTGCATGTCTTTTAAATACCTCCAGGGATGGTGACACAACCACCTCCCTGGGCAGCCTGTCCCAATGCCTGACCCACTCTTTCAGTGAAGAAATTTTTCCTAATATGCAATCTGAACCTCCCCTGGTGCAACTTGCGGCTGTTTCCTCTTGTCCTGCTGCTCGTTACTTGGGAGAAGAGACTGACCCCCACCTCACTGCAACCTCCTTTCAGGCAGCTGTAGAAAGCAATCAGGGCCACCCTGAGCCTCTTTTTCTCCAGGCTAAGCACCCCCAGTTCCCTTAGCTTCTCCTCCTAAAGACTTGTGCCCCAGCCCCTTCCCCAGCCCCGCTGCCCGTCTCTGGACCCGCTCCGGCACCTCAATGTCCCTCTTGCAGTGAGGGGCCCAAAACCAAACACAGGATTCGAGGTGCAGCCTCACCAGTGCCGAGCACAGGGCGCCGAGCACTGCCCTGGTCCTGCTGGCCACACTGTTTCAAGCACAAGCCAGGACGCTGTTGGCCGCCTTGGCCACCTGGGCACACTGCTGGCTCCTGTTCAGTGGCTGTTGACCAGCACCCCCAGGTCCTTTCCCCCAGGCAGCTTTCCAGCCGCTCTGCCCCAGCCTGTAGCACTGTGTGGGGTTGCTGTGACCCCAGCGCAGGACCTGGCACTGAGCCTTGTTACACCTCATACAGTTTGCCTCAACCCATCAGTCCAGCCTGTCCAGATCCCCCTGCAGGTCCTTCCAGCCCTCCAGCAGATCAACACTCCCACCCAGCTTGATGTTATCTGAAAACATTCTGAGGGTGTAATTGCTCCCCTAGTCCAGGTCATTGATAAAGGCATTAAAGAGAATTGGCCCCAACACTGAGCCCTGAGGAACACCACTTGTGACCAGCTGCCAAATGGATGTAACTCCATTCACCACCACTCTTTGGGCTCAGCCATCCAGCCCATTTTTTTACCCACTGAACAGTACATGCGTACATGCCGTAAGCAGCTGGTTTCTCCGGAAAACGGTGTGGGAAATTGTGTCAAAGGCTTTTCTAAAGTCTAGGCAGACAACATCCACAGCCTTTCCCTCATCCATTAACTGGGTCACCTTGTCATAGAAGAACGTAGAGGAGATTAGTCAAGCAGTACCTGCCTTTCATAAACCTATGCTGGCTTGGTCTGATCGTCTGGTTGTCCTGTACACTCTGTGTGATGGCACTCGGGATAATTTGCTCCATAACCTTCCCTGGCACCAAGGTCAGACAGGCTTGTACTTCCCCAGATCCTCCTTCTGCCCCTTCTTGTAGATGGACGTCAGATTTGCTAACCTCCAGCCAACTGGGACCTCCCTGGTTAGCCAGGGAAGTGGCTCAGTGAGCACTTCCACCAGCTCCCTCAGCACCCTTGAGTGGATCCCATCTGGCCCCATAGACTTCTGTCTACAGCATAAGTGGTGTAGCAGGTCACTAACCATTTCCCCTTGGATTATGGGGGCTTAATTTTCATTATATTCATTTTTCATTATTAACACGATTCAAATAGTTTGATATGTATATGTAATGTAACACTAGAAGTGCATTTTTATGTAACCATTTCACATCTATCCTTACTTAAGGTGTGTTCAGGTTCCTATATGAAGTATTGCATACAACTATACCATGTTCTCAAAGAGCAGATGTGTTCAGATCCACAACAAAAAAAGTGTTACCCTCAATTATAATAAAGGAGGACCTATTTTGCACTAAGTGTATTGTCTATCTGATTATTTGACCTCATAAATCAGTTTGGCCATGCAATTACATTAGGTAGATGCTTTACATAGATGCACTAATAGGAAGCAGCAGCATGCTGGTTTCTGAATTAATTCTCACTTGGTCCAGTTATACCTCACCCCTGACCTACAGGACTGAGGAAATCCCACCAGTGCCTCTGGAGCAGGAGTTGAGTCTATGTAGCCACAAGGACCAACACCCATCATCTACGCCAAGAAAATCAGATCCTTCTGCTTTGTAAACACCACATAAGCTAAAACAATTTGTGCAGAGATTTAAAATGTGGGGGTCCTGTGCTGAGTCCTGACAGATGGATCTTCACACAAATCTGGCAATGAGTTGTCTTACGGCAGTACCCAGAGGCCCTAACATGTCTAAGGCTTGCCTCCAGCCATCATGCCAGACACTGGTTAGACCTGCTCTGAAACAGCACATGCTATTCTGGTCACCTGTGCTCACAAAAGAGGAAGCCAGACTACGCAAGTCTGGAGAAAGGCTCTGGAGACAACCCAGAGCCTATTTCATGAGAAGAGGCTAAGGACAACATGGCACTTTTACCCTAAGAAGATGAAGGCCAAGAGAGACTACTATTGTCTATAAATACTTTGGGGACAAAGAAGAGAAATTTAAGCTGAAAAGCTATACTGGTACTAGAACAAAGGTGTATAAACTGGCTATAAGTAAGTGCATACTGGAATTAAAATAGTATTTCTAACAATCAGCAGGCTGAAGTTCTGAAGCAGCCATCCCTCCACAAAAGAAGGAGACATCACAAAAGTAATGGGGTTTATTTTTCTTAGAAGATACACAGTTGCATGTCATAGGTCTCAGGAGGTCCTCTGCAGTCCTGTGTTCCTACCCTGATCAAGGTAAATATTGTAGAAAACACATGGGAAGGCACAGCCTGAGCCCCAGAGGACCAATAAATACTAGAAAGTATTTAAGAGAAAGCTGAAGGATGGTGGGGGAGAGAAACTGTCCCCAGTGTGCTGTTCCCAAGAATGTTTTAAGTCTCCAAAATAGCTTCACTGTATATAAGCATATGCTGTAGGTCATACAGCTTCCCCCATTACACAGGCAATTGGAGTAGATCATTATAATGGCCACTTCTGGCCTTAAAATCCATGGATCACAAGGCAAGGTAAAAACGATACAAGCATCAACAGAACACCTGAAATTCTACTCCCATTCACACACTGCTTAGAACCTGGCAGCTGATTCACATCTCAAATATTTTCCTAGCGAGGTGTTGTGGTTTAACCTGGCAGGCCGCTAAACGCCACACCGCTCATTCCCCCACAGTGGGATTGGGGAGAGAATCGGAAAAAAGGTAAAACCTGAGGGTTGAGTTAAAGAAAGTTTAACAGGCCAGAAAAGGAATGAAAAATAAAGATAATGACAAAAAAGCTTACAAAACAAGTGATACACAATGCAATTGCTCACCACCCGCTCACCAATGCCCAGCCAGTGTCCCAGCAGCAGGCCACCACCTCCCAGCCAACTCCTCCTAGTTTTATTGTTCAGCATAACATCATATGGTATGGAATATCCCTTTCACCAGTTTGGGTCCTGGCTGTTTTCTCTCCAAGCCTCCCTGCTGGCAGGGCAGTATAGAAAGCTGAAAAGTCTGTAACATACTGTAAGCACTGCTCAGCAACAACTAAAACATCAGTGTGTTTTCAACATTATTCTCATCCTAAATCCAAAACACAGCACTGTAGCAGCTACTAGGAAGAATATCCCAGCTGAAACCAGGACACCAGGAAACACAGCCTGACCTAGGGCTCACGCAACCGTGAACAGCAAAATGTCTGATCTGTATTTGCTAAGAGCCCAGGGACACGTTCACAGCACTCATTTTTGCATTTATTTGTCATCATTTAACATGATACAGAGAAACACTGGTCCCTAGATGAAAAAATACACCACTAGAAGTCAAAGGTGCAACATAAATGTAACAAACATAGTTTAACATGAGGATAAGGGGCAAAAAGCACTTATGCTAAGAAAGCATGAACAGACTGTGTAGTTGCAGTCTTTCAGACAACTTTCAAAGCAAAATCATAACTACAACTTTCGGAAGCCCTTCTGTAGTAACAGGTAAAACACAATCACTGCCTCACCCATATTTCACCTCTTGCAACTATGCTCCATCCTACCAACTGTCCTCTGCATGTTCAGCCAGCACTCTTCAACAAGTCATCCCCGGAGTCGGGCAGCAGGGCTAAAATAAATTAAATCCTCTAAAAGCCAAGAGCAGAGTGATCATTGAGCTTCCTCTAGAAAATACCATCAGAAAAGTGCAGTCTCTAATGTTGGACAAAGCAGGCAAAATAATCAGGATGGGCAAGGGCCAGAGCGCACACACGGTATTAATTCAGTGCATCTTTCTTTTTTACCTCCTAGATGAAATCCAAACTATCCTTGCCTAGTGGTAACCAAAGAGAGTACATTTACCCCAAGGGAGAGCTGACTCCTACAGCAGACTACATGCACATATGTACTCTACATGGCTGAACAGGTGCCAAGTCTGAAAGAACTTTGGGGATCTTCAGAATAGAGAGAGTATCTAAAACCTGCACAAAACAAATATATATGGTCTATAAATACACACAGGCACATTCCTCCTCCTGTCTCCACAGAGCAGAGACTCCCACTACAAAGTGTCTTGCAACATGTCAGGCATATTGACAAAGCAAGCAGAAGTTTGGAGGCTTTTTTCTTTACTCCGCATAGCAAGGCCATGTTCTTTATTCCTACTCCTCTGATATTTATCCCTTCCTTTCTTCTACATCTTCTGCCTCGAGCCAGAGGCTTGTCTGCTGTCTCTTCATATTGGAAACATGCAAGCTTGTTTGGTTTAAAAGGTCAATCACAGCTTGTTTGTACTAAGTCTCTGATGCAAAAATCTCTTACTATAAGCTAGGAAAAATACTGGAGAAAAGACAGGGCTGGATGCAGGAGTGTAAGCTCTGGGTAACATACTGGGGGCATAGACACACAGTTAAGGCACCGTGGCTGATGGAGACAGCACCCATTAACTGAGGGGTTCACGGGTCTATGTTCTTGGTCAACACCAAATAATCAAATTTAATTCAACTCACAATAAGAAAGGCTTAAGCCAAATGAGGTTACCTCATATTCATCATAAGCTAATAACATCCACAAGGACGGTGACCGTCAGACCAACTGATGCCTCCTACATTAATCTACAGCAATGGACTATCTGTCACAAAATTTAACTTTTCAACATCAGGAAAGGGGCTAAAACAACCCTAGTTCTGTTTTACAGAATGAGAATGGATAAAGCTGTTATGGCTGACACTCCCATGACTAGAGGTCATGATACAGGCCAGGACATGTTAAAGATGTCCTGTGATTAGTTTGGGAGCTTTTATTTTAATGCATATTGAAAGCTTTAAAAATACAACACAAACTTAAAAATCTATGTCGTCAGTGGGATGTTCTACCTAGCTTAATGGCAACAACTGCCTTTCAAAATAAACTGGACAGAGTGTGTGATGCCACTAGTTAATTCTATCCAATTTAGCAGTGCTGAACTGTGTGTCATAAGCTTTCTTTAGGTAACAGAACAATTCACTAATCAAAAGCTGTCCAAAGCTGAAGTGGTGGATCCTATTCCCCACTTGCTTTGCCAATGGCTATATTGTACAGCTACAAACTATCAGACACGATCTTTCAATCTAAAATAGAAAAAGGTCGCAGTTTCCTTTCCCTGGCCTGCCAGGGTATCATTGTAGCACCATGTATTACTGTGTTGATAGCTCATGGTACTGCTAAAGCAACTCCACAAGTATTGCTTCTTGGCCTGCATCAGGTGCTGTGAGGATGGACATTATGCTCCACCACTGGAGGAGACTCTGAACCCCAGGGCTGCGTACTAGCAGCACAAAGCCCATCAGGAAACAGAGTAAGTGTTTCCTCATGTCACATGCCCTACAAAGCACTTTATATCATCACTTCTGTGTTCTCTGTGCTGCAGGCCATGGAATTCATTTCCTCTTTCCTCCTTCCAAAACAGTCAAAATAAAACTAAGCTCCTTTTCCAGTCCCAGGCCTGCCCCTCTACCATCTTCCAAGGCATTCTTTCCCATGGCATAGCCACCACCCCAGTGACTCCAGGATCTTAAATAAGAACCTAACCAAACCACAAACTCTCTCAATTCAAAGACTAAAACCAGGTCTCACTTTTAACTGGGTTTAAGAAGGACCAGCTCTCAGTACGTTATTTCCAACAGTTACTGACGGTCTTTCATAATGCACTTAAGGACTCCACTCTGCTCTGCCACTTGAGAGTCACGAGACCATCAAAAAACATGGAAAATAATGTACCCCCAAGAGGGGCCAGAGCAGAACCTCCTCCAAAATCTTTCTTTACCTATGTAGTCTGTGGTGAACCACAGCACCGAGTAGCTCGGTAGTACAGGTTTCAGCTGACACCCACACACCAGTGAGGAGCAGCACTCCTCTTCCATAAGTCAGCATGTTCACTCTAAAAGAGAAAAAAATTCCCCAAGAAAAATACTACTGTTCCATTTTTTTTCCTGTGAAAAAGTGCAAGTCCCTGTCCTGTATAATCAGAGACAGCCTTGGAGCAAACACCCACATAGTGCCCTGCTGCTATTCATTAATCGCTCCAGCAGCTCGCAATGAAATCCCAGAGAAATTTTATAGCCTTTCTGTAACTCTACACGTCTGCTTGAAGAGACCCCAGACACACACAGGCACCCGTCACACACTACCAGATATTTGAGAGCTTGGGCCCTGTGGGATATCAGAGGGGTGCCACACATACCTGCTCCCACAAGAGACAAGAAGTCAAAAATCAGCGACCTCCACTTACTCACAGCATATGGTGAAATACAACTGTACAAACTGTACTTGCCTGCAGAGGTATCAATATATTTATTGCACAACAGGTCTTGTGAAATTCCAGTGAGGTGTATGACATTCAAGGAGAAATACTTCAGGAGGTAAATATCAACCTCTAAGAGCAAAGCAGCAAAAAGGGCACAAAGAAACAAAGCAGAGATGTTCATTACTCCATCAAGACGACAGGAAAGGCCGAAGTCACCGTTGCAGCGGATAATAGATCCCGCCTTGATTACTGTTGTTCTTAGCTGCACACATTTCTAATGTAGAGAGTCTACATTTTGTTGGGGGAAGAAGATGATTAATCTAATCCAAAGAATTAGGGGAAATAAAGTAATATTCAGCTCTACTGAAGTCAGAAGCAATTTTCATTGGCTTCAGTAAGCTAGAAAGTACTTTTTTTATCCTAAATTTTTTATTAGATGCTTAAGGCAGGGGATATTTTATAATCAAAGACACCAAACAAGCCCTGAGGATGGAATTTTGAGCTGCTCTTTTTTTCCTGAAGTTTAACCTGGGCATTTCCAAAAGGCACGTGAACTTCCTCCGTGTTCTGTGGAGTTCTGGAGCACAGGACAAAGCCTCGACGATGCCTATGCTACACCAGATGCAACCTGCCACAGAAACTCGCACTTTTCATCTCCAGTCCAGGATCCTCCTGTCCTGGTTCAGACCAACCCTCTGCATCCTGTTTCAGAAACTGCAATTATAGGTAAAGACATAAAACCTGGTTAACTCTATTAACTTCACAACACCATGTCATGAAATGTCATCTCAGTTTCCACTGCTGCCAGTTTATGCCACACCCTTCGGGCCTTGGCTCCTCTTGCTCTTTCCACATTCAGATGCGCACTGCAGGCTGCAGCCTTTTGGAGCTACCCACCTTACCTGTGCACATGCACTGTAGAACAATATGAATATTACATGTAGCAGCATTTGCAGCAAAGGATATATTAAGTCCTTTATTTTTTAATGCCATCTTTAGTGTGCCTATAAAAAGACTCTATGCAAAAGACTGGATTATGTATATTTGTGCTGTATGGGAATAGGGTACAAGAGAGAGACACGGCAAGCAGGAATGCTCCCATCCAAGTGCAGCAGCCTTTGGCAACCAGCATCTGGATGGGAGTTGCAGAGAATGTTGTAAAACTTATCTTCCTACAAGCACCACAGCTAGCTGAGCCCATAGGATTTTTACATCTCAGGAGGTTTCCAATGGGATATCATATTAGAAGTGCTGGTGAATGCCATCCCTTGCAGTGAGTGGATTACATGCTGCTCTTCAATTTCTCTGTAACCACTCAAAAATGTGACATGTTTACGTCTCGTCGTGTGCCCTCCAAAAGCTCGTATTAGAGGGCCAGAAGGAAGAAGAATGCCTGCCAGACACTTTTAACAAAATTTGATGATAATTGGAGCCTTCTCTCAAATTTGTCCTTACTTCTTTCAAACTAGATTAGGGCACAAGGAATAATGACAGCTTCACAAGTGTCTTACCTTCCTTTGCATTACCCCTGTTACTGTACTTCAGTTCTGGCCTGAAGAGACTTCTCCAACAGCAAAAGAACATTTAACCTCCGTGATCCTTGCAACTTTTGGTTTCCTTGAGATAGCAAATGTACAAAACAAGCAGGACTGGGAGCACTTTAAAGCATGGCTAGCTGAGATTACTGCAAGGCTTTTTTTTTCTCTGACACAGCATGCCAAAAGTGACATTCCTATAAGAGGCAGGGTTTCCTAACACCACTTCTGCCAAACAGAGAAACTTACCTGGGAATTGGGTCATTAAAACAGAGGGCCTGGCTCACAATGAGAGATGGATCGATAAGTGACCTTTGACAGACTGGAGCCACTGATCAATGATTACTTTTTTATTAAATGGTTCTTTTCCTGTGCCAGCAGGGACTCCTTCCCTCACACACAGCATTAACATTAACCTTTGCTGCACAAGGATTAAAGGAGACAACACCACAGAGGACTGTCGAGGAAGGAGTGAGCAGTAGGAAAAAGAAGGCAAAACAAGCTCAGCCCAGGGAAACACACTCTTCCCCTCTGCTTAGAGGGGTGGCTTATGCTGCCCAATTTCACCAACACTACTCCACCCTCCTCTATTTGTTGTACATAAAACCTGGCAAGTTAGTCTGGAAAAGAAGGCAGCTCTCAATATGATTAAGAAGGCTGGGAAACGAGGAATACCCAGTGCAACATAAATAAATTAGCCACACCACCACAACGAAAATCAAGGTCTACAATTCAAAAAGAAGCTGTGCTGACCCACAGCTCCCAGGCCTTTAACTGATGGCAGACACAACCTGAAGCCTTTCTATTTCACTGTCTGGCACCATCCCAAAACACTTCTGCTTCTACCCATGCCAGCCTGTTTGACTTCAAACCATTCGCTTCTCCTGAGTGAACATCAGTCACACCAATCTGCAAGAGCTATTTTGTGAGATGGGGGAAAAAAAGCCCCTTAGGGAAAAGCACAGCTCATCAAATGTGCTGTGCCTGGGACTTGGGTTCAATCTTAACCCAGGTCTCCTGGGGTGACTCTGTACACTGATCAGGTGTGCCCTTTAGCACTGTGCCCACAGCAGAACGACCAGGTGGAAGAAGTTTTTTAAATGGATGAAAGACTGCAGGCATGACACATGAACACAGAAAAACCCAGCAGATGGCAGGGAATCAGGTTCTTTCTGCTTTTGAAGGTGGCACACTCCAGCATAGCTTTTACTATGAAGGCTCTGCTGGCTTCTCCATATACTTCTTTGGATGATATATCTCACAGGAACTGAAGGAAGGATCATACGTTTTCTTCTCACACAGTCTTGACTTCATTACTCCCAGTAAGTGTTGCACCATAGTTCCCAGTGAAGAAAAATGTCTTTGTTTTGGTGCAGTGCCAAGAAACGAAGCGTCATTTGAGCCTCAGATGAGAAGAGCATGCTACAGGCAGCGCAGCCCTCAGCAAAAGGAAACATTTGGCTAGAGAGAGAAACATGGAAACCACAGAACATGACAAGAAGTATCTAGTTCAACTTCACCTCATACATCTTGCATGCATATAATTCACGACTATATATTTCAACAGGTGACATCCAGGACAGCTCAGACAAATCTGAAGTATCTCCCCTCTCTCTCAAAGAAACAGAAGACATACCCAGCTGAAGTCCACCTCATCAAGCCATTACCAATGCCAAAGCAGCTGCACTGCTGGCAAAAAGGCATGCCCTGTTCGTTCTCCTCTGGGATGGTCAATTAATTCTTTAAGCCATCAGCTTGACGTGTGAACCAGTAACTCTGCATGAGCCCTCCCTGTCGGAATACAGTGAATGCCTGCGATCTCCAGAAGAGAGACGCTTACTGCCCTCATTGCTTCATTTTGGGTTTTGTTCATGCAGAGAGAAAGGCAGTATGGAAGAAACTGATAGGAAGGGGATGAAAACAAACCATGTCCACTAAATCAGAGAAGAATAAGACAGCAGAGTGCTAATTATTATCAACAAAACAGATCTCAATCTTTAGGATGAGGTCAGGGAGCCTTGTCAACTACTTTGCACAGAAAAATCCCACCAGACATGACAAAGCTCTCTCAGCTAAAGAAGGCAGTAAGTTTCAAGTCTTTCCACACCCTTGTTTCAAGAACACATTTCTTGGTCTTGTAGGCCTCATTTCTTTCAACATACTTACATGCTCACTGGTGTCTTCAAAGTCTCAAACTGCGTGTACAGTGTTCCCTTGCATGCTCAACTTCCTCTCTTCCCTCATCAGAGAAGAGGGAGGAGGGATAGCAGGTAGATCTTGTATTTTAAATGTACAGAATTGTTGCACAGACTAAGAAATTGCATTATACATGCTGTTTCCAAGTCATTCCAATTTTGTGCTTCCTTACTACCTTCAGTAGAGTTGCTGGGCCTCACTCCTTTCCCACTCCCATAGAGCAAGCCTCTTCACATCCTCATCACGCACAGCAGGCATTACCAACCAACATCAGCTCCCCAAGAGACCTTCCACTAGCGGAACAAGCAGAGAAAGCTGAGCTCTTCCAAGGGTAAGCACAAGCCTCTCCCTCTCCATACAGAGAAGTCAGGGAGGGATGAGGATAAACTATTACAGATTCTAGCCTCAGGCCGGTCGCTTGATGGAAGGTGTGTTTTTCATTCCTAGTTTTTACCAAAGAAAATGTAATTAGGGGCTTTGAAAAGCAGTGGCATCCAGAAGAAAAGTGGCAAGGGCCAACATGAATCTTCTTGCTGACTCCACAGTTTCCCCCAGAGAAGGAAACAGACCAAAAGCAGATGCAGCCAGCCCCAGGAAAGAGGGGCAGGACTAGCTGCAACAGATATCCCACAAGAGAGCTGCAGAGACCCACAGTGGGAAATGAAGGACCAATGCCATAACAATGCTATCTTGAGTCCATACCTGGGACTGCGCCCACAACATCTTCCCTCCACAATCCATGCATCCATGTTTTGTCCTTCCTGTTGCAAGTTGCATGTCGAGTCCTTCCCAGGAACTTGGTCAAACTGCAGTATTTGAGGAGCAGATGAGATGAAAGAAGGAACATTATCCCTACCCCCTTATCCTATACAAACCTGCACCCTCATTTCTTCACAATGCCTTTACATGTTCATTTCCTGCAGTCCTCTGTGTAGCTGATCCATGCGTTTCTCCTCACTATGAATTACTACCCTGTCCAATAATTTAAGTGGGCCAAAAGGAGATGATTCTTCAAACTTTTTCACCACGGACACAGAGTTTGATATAAAAAAGAACCCCAGTCACCTGAGTGGGATCAAGGCAGTTGATAACTGAACAAAAAATTGGCATCTTCTTCTCTAGCAGGCCTTAACATTTAGAAACTTGCACTTGTTTTTTAACAGATCTTACACTGACTTCAAGCACATTTAAAATTAACAACAAAAACCTACAAAACTTTCTTGCTATTTGTCTAAGATCCTAACATAAGTTGTCATTGGCAAATTATATTCCATTAAAGGACACTAACAATTAAAAAAAATCATTTTTCTATTTGAGTACTTTATTTGCTACCATTACAAGCAACACCTGATATTAACAAAACTGAAGGATTAGAAGGGAAAATGCCCTTCACCTAAATGCTTTCTTCATGTGTTTGCAGCATTTTGTGTCAAGTCAGTTTTACTGTTTCTCTTGTAAGCAGTCAGATCCCCCGTTAGTTGAGCTGGATTAGAGCCATACAAACAGGAAAGGAAGAATACATATGGAAGTGTAACTGCAGAAACTCAAATATTAGCAAGTGAGCCCAAGGAGACCACTTCTTTCTTCAGCTAAGTAAAATGAAGCTGCTGGGCATCCCTTAAACAACACACATGCACTGAAAATCCTCTGCCTCAAATAAACAAACACACATTTCCCATCAGGCACAAAAACATATTCAACGTTCAACAGACAGTGTCAATACTGACTACAGTCTCTTTTTTCTTACTTCACTAAAACACGCGATCTGCTTTTTGACACACTCTACCCTAGAAACATGAGACATCTATGATTC
Organism: Falco rusticolus; assembly: GCF_015220075.1. Classification (NCBI taxonomy): domain Eukaryota; kingdom Metazoa; phylum Chordata; class Aves; order Falconiformes; family Falconidae; genus Falco; species Falco rusticolus. The sequence goes on along the minus strand of NC_051193.1, from coordinate 65,619,433 downwards.
ATTCTGCAACCTACCTCTCCAATCAGACACCTAAGGGGAAGTCATGTTGGATGTTTTGGGGGTTGTTTTTACATCAAAGAACAAAAATATTAAAAGCATTGCATTTCTTTGGGGATTTTGTTCCTCCTCAAAAGGAGTCTCGTCACTTAATTTTTCCTTTCCGCATTTCCCCACGCTTCCCTCACATCCAACCCACTGCCTGGCATTTCTTCCTTTCCAGAGATTGTCTCTTTTTTCCCCCTGCTCATTCCAGACGCCTGTTCCAGTGCTGCCTCCTGTCTCTTCCTTTCTGTTCCAAGCTGGCCAAGCTCTTGTGCAGTTTGTGCAGATGTCAGTGGGGTCAGCACACACATGAAGCTCTGTTAGATGCACACTTCATAAATCAGGAGGCTACCCCCTGCTCTCTATTCACTTTCTTCACGCACAAACTTTTTCTCTAGTCCTCCTTCCCAGCCTCTCCTGCTTCCCTATATCCTTTTGTCTCACTGAAAGCTTAGTAATTTTCTTCACATTTTTCTGTCTTGCTCGTAAAATTTCCTTTTTCTTACCTATTTTCCACCCACTTCTTTTGGCTTCTTTTGCTACCAGACTGTCATCTATGCTGTTAGCCACAACCACACCTCCAGTAGCTCTACAGTTAAATCATTTATTAGACTCCTTTAACTTTCCCCATTTGCTTCTCTGAGTCCTTACCCCTGCCAGTTCTAAATCACATAAACCCCAAACCCACACCCTGTCTCCTCCTCCTCTCAAATAACACGATCTTTCACTGGGAACTGACTGCTCATATCGGAAGCAATTACCAAACCTTTTTGCAGGGGTGCATGATGATGTGTTAAGAAGATGGCTTACTAAGAACTGATTGGAAGAGTTAAGCGAACCCTTCATAATCAAGACCAACTCCATTTGAAGTTCAGACAAAGGTTAGGGCTGACTGTTCTGGGGCAACTTATCCCTAGAAACAGAGAAAAAAAGATACAGCTGAGACATTTGGCTGTTGACAGAGCTAAGGACACTGAGAAGTTCCAAGGCAAAAGGAGCCAACCCCAGCAGCCAAGTGCTAGAGCAGCCATTTACCTCTTCAGAATTCAAACTCTACACACAATCAGCAGGCAACTGTGTAAGGCAACTTCCAGCTCCTTAAAGAAGCTAAGAGTAATGAGTCACAGGGGAAGCATTTATGATGCTAAGAGTTTCACCTGGAAAAGGAGAGTAGCACCTGCACAGTAGGCTGACCAATAAGACACATCAGGAGACAAATATACACACATCCTCAACGCCCAAGTAGTAAGTCAGGGTGGAGTTTTTCAAAGTCTGATGCATGATACTCCACATGAAAGGTGCTTGCAGAGATCTGTTGCTCCTGCACCTCATAGGAAGATTGCCTATAGCATCACCCCCAAACTTATGGCAGGTTACATTGTGACATGACATATTACCCAGCCAGATGAAAAAGTGTGTCTGTGGGTAGCAGACAAGGTAGGCAGAGAACTTAACAAACATACAGCCAGCTGTGATTGAAAACTCTGAAAGTCTAAGGTCTCTGCAAACACCCAAGCTAAAAGCAGAGGCAGTCTCCTGGATCGATTATGCATGCATGCCACAGAAAACAGGCTGCTAAAGTGCCAGAGCCCTGCTGGATAATTTATAGGCTGGTGTTAGTATTCACAGAGCGGTGGGCTGAGTTCAAAGGAACGAGGTGGAGAATAAAAGTTTGAGCCTTATGAAAACACTGTCACAGTAAGCATGAGCCTCAGTTCCACGAGGGGCTTCACTTGTGCAGAGTACAGGCAGAAGACAGCAGATATTATCACAGCAGGAGCCAGCAAGTGCCATCTTGGCACAGGGGCAGAGAGTTCAGGGAGAGTGCACAACCAGAGCGTGCAAGTGTGCATACTTTGCAAGTATCTGAGCACATGCCTGCTTGGCTTTTGGGAAAGTATGGGAGAGCTGTGTGCCAAACAGCCCATGACCCATCATCTCCCACAACCCTTCTTCACAATCCTCTTGATTCTCCTAGGTCTGCCATACACCACATTTCCTAGGCTACTTCTGCCATGGAGATAAACACCAAGCAGGGAATAACTTCACATGAAGACCTCCACATGCCATTTTCACTTATGGTCTCACCAGGATTTGAAGCAGGACTTCAGGGAAGAAATTAACCACACTATGCCACCCAAAATGCAAGCTTTATTTAGGTGAGCTTGAGTTTTCCAGCTTTATTACTGCCTGAGCCTCTTAGCCATCTAGTTACCAGGAGAGAAAGCTGGGAAGACAGTGAGGTCATCAATCTACTAAGCTCTATGTCTGCTCACGTTTGAGATTAGACACAACACCAACAGCATTAGAATAAGTACTGTGTGGTTGACTTCAGCAAAGACGTAAAGCAAAGGCTGCCTCGCCTGTCTTCTCTGCTCTCTCTGCAAGGCTACTATAAAACCAGATACTACAGACATACAGGTGCACACCGGGTACTGCCGCCATTCACCATAACCACCTAGCACAGGGAAAGGAGTACAAGAGAAAGCCCAGTGCACAGACAAGGTGAACTAAGGGGTTTAACCAACATTTTACTGTTGCGTGCATGCCCAGATACCACCTTTAAACACCTTGTCACAGCACATTTCTGCAGCTCTCAGCATACCTCTCTTCAGCCTTATTCATTCCAGAAGAGACTAATCTGAAGATACAAGTTATTTTCTAAATTAAGCTTTCTGCTCTTTGCAATGCATAGCGGAACTGGGAAGGCACACAGGAATTTGGTATCAAGTGTGCTCCTAGTTCACCAACAAGTACTCATCTTACTTCTTCCTGCAGGTTAGTCTTCTGGGACATTCTGTCTGGATGCAGTACTTGAGACTCAATCAACTATAGAAAAATACCTTTATCAGAGGCCACAGAGGGGCACGCTTTAGAGAAACCTTTTGTTCTACATTTGGACAGCACCACACACTACAAGATTCTTGCATATGGCTGAGGGCTACAATAATATAATTAAATAGATTAACAGTCACTAAAACTAGACTCCTCTCCATACAATTGCAGTTGCATTTTTCTTCATAGAGTCTGGAGGACTAAAGTATTGATAGATGCCAATTCTTTTAATCATGGGGGGGCTGCAGAAGGAGTTGAAACAAGGAACCTGTGTCTTTACTGTTTTGAGTGACTGCACAGAATCTCCATGAAGGTCTGGCAAAACTCTTACATGGAATACGTAACTTGATTAGGTCAGTTTCTAAATATGTGGCGATCATCAGTTTCTTGACAATTAATCTGTAGTTAGTCCACAGTATGGTTTCAGGTGGACTTTCAACAGCAATGTTATTAGAAGTCTGAGGATAAAGCTACATGGTGCACAGCACAGAATTTTGAAGGTTGGCAGCATCTACTGATAAGTTTGACAACCATTAACTGAGAGAACAGTTTGGGATAGAATCTCAAACCAATCCTAAGATGAAGAGTGTGCTAAATGTGATTAACTAAATCTGTCTGTTGTCTATGATCTTCAATAAGAAGAGTTTAAACTCCTTCTATTGAATTTGAGACCCATTTTAGAGATAAGAAATAGAGATAGTAATTTGCTTTTGTCATTAAATAACTCAATGGCAGAATGAGGAGAAAAAAAAAAAGTTTGTGCCTCCTGCCCTTTCCATTTGATTATTTACCTCTGACAGTATAAAGAAGGGAGGTGTCGGGGGATTAAAAAAAAAAAGAAAAAAAAACCAAACAAAAGCAAACACAAAAAAACCCCCAAAAAAAACAAAAAAAAAACCACCATCAAATAAAGCACATGGAAACATCTGTACAGAGTCTGACAAAAAGAGGCTATAAAGCAGACAGAAAAACTTATGTGGAAATAGAGGGAAGGGGTATAATGTGTTTAACATGGAGAGAGACAAAAATTACAGAGAACAACCACCAAATCTGAAATGACATATAAATCAGTTTACAAACAGAACCATTTCCCCAGCACAATTATGGTGACAGAAGAATCACTGGAGAGCTTTAAGAAATCATTCACTGAGCACTTACATTGGATAATCTAGCAAAGGGGCCCAAGAGACCTGGTTGATCTTAAAGAACAAACTCCTCTAAGCACAAGAGCAGTCCAATGTCTGGGAAGTCAAGTGGGTGTGGAAAGAAGCAGGCAGCTGAACGGGAAACTCCTGACAGACCTCAAACACAAAAGGAAGCGAATAGAAGGTGGAAGTGGGGGTGTGCCCCCCCAGAGCAATACCGAAACTCTGCCTTGGCACGTAAGGATGAAAAGTAGAAGAGCTCAAAACTGCATCAAAATCCACAGAACGTGAAAGGCAGCAAGAAGGGCTTCTAAATTCACACTGGTAGCCAGAGGATGACTAAGGAAACTGTGGGCCCAAAGTTGAACGGGACGGGGAAGTAACAGTAAAGGGAAAATTAGGTCCTCAATGCCTTTTTACTTTGGTCTTCACTGGCAAGGACTGTTCTCAGCTTTCCGGTTCCATGTGGTCAGTGGAAGGATCCAGGGGACTGAAAAACTATCCACAGCAGAGGAAGACTGAGTTAGGGACCATTTAAGCAAACAGGGCATAATCAAGTCCCTGGGACCACACAAGATGCCCCAACAGCACTGGCGGATGCAACAATGGCTGATGTCACTGTCAGATCATGCTCAGTCACATTGGAAAGATCACAGTGATTGGAGGAGATTCCTGATGACTGGAAACAGGTAAATGTCGCACTTGTCTTCAAAAAGGACAAGAAAGAAGTTTCAGGGAATTGGAGACTGATCAGCCTAACATCAGTCCCAAGGAAGGTTATGCAGTAAATCCTCCAGGAACTCATTTCCAGGCATACAAAGATTTGGAACAGCAACACGGACTTACCAAGGAAAAAAATCAGCCAGATAACCTTCTGTGACAAGGCGGCAGGCCCAACGAAGACAAGGAGAGCACAACTTTTGAAAGATTTTCCAATAATACAATTGTAAACATCAATATGTGGCTGCATCAGGGGAAGCTCAGGTTGGACATTATGAAAAAGTTCTTTACTGAGAGGGTGGTCAGTCACTGGAACAGGCTCCCCAGGGAAGCAGTCAGAGCACCAAGCCTGTAAAGAGTTCAAGGAGCATCTGAATGATGCTCTTAGTCATATGGTTTAGTTTTAGGTCATCCTGTGAGGAGCAGGGAGCTGGACTCAGTGATCTTTATGGGTCCCTTCCAACTCAAGATAGTCTGTGATTTCATGACTTATAGACAGCCAGAACCAGCCGGTTGTGTTTCAAAGCACATGGAAAACTGACTGGACCACTGCACTCAAAGGCTAGCGGTCAGTGGTACAACCACCCAACAGCAGCCAGTTACTAGGGGTAACTGTCCTCAGGGGTTCTTTGCCAGACTTGCTGCATTTTGTCAATGTCTTTCTTGTACTGGGGAGGCCAGAACTGGACACAGTAAGTAGGCGTGATTCCACAAGTGCTGACTATGGGGAAATAATCCCATCCCTTGTCCTGCTGTCTATGCTTCTGCCAACAGAGTTCAGTATATGATTAGCTTTCACCACTGCAAGAACCATCTTAATGGTTAGGGGCTAGAGCATGATATGCAAAGAAGCTGGGAGAGCTCGTTATGTTCAGCTCAAGAGCAGAATACGTGGTCCTCATTCTCCATACTCTTCAGCTCCTAACCTAAAAACTCTACAACCAGCTGTGAAACCTCACCATCCATTAAGTAAGCATAAAGGATGAACTGAAGCATGGAGGCATTACAAGCCCAAAACCACAGTGCTTTTAATTACTTGCATCCAAAGGTCCACAGAATTCTGTAGTAGAGCCAGGAATAACCCCCAAAACAGCCAACTCCCTTTTCCATAAATGCTTGCCCCAAAAATGTGTTCTAGCACTAAAGGTCCCATAATTTTGCAGTTTGTCTGTATTGGCGGATTCCTGGAAACCACTTCACCCAGAATTACTTAAGACTTGACTGAACAGTTCAAACTTTAAGTTTTAGACCATTTTAACTACTCACCATTGCACACGCACTATAAAACATGCAGCTGCATCTAATGTCCCTCAGTCACTTCTGTACTGCTGAACAATAAATGGCATGGCAGGCCAAAGTGGGAGATGGGTACTGGCAACACAAGGGTTAACAGGAGACACATTCATAATATGCCTGATGTTGGCATACTGTGTGATGATAACAAACCACACAGTAAAAGAGAGAGGACATCACAGCATCACACAATGTTACTTGATATAATTAAATTTCAGAAAGAACACCCTAAAATGACCTGATGTCTAGCCCACATTTTGTGACCCTCTCAAGGCAACACCCAAAACAAGACACACATGTGAATGCAGCCACTGGCACAGGCAGAGCCCCTAAGGCCAAGCATGCCTAAGCTCCCCAGCAGCATGGTACAGCCACACATCTGGAATGACTGCTCACTGTGCAGCTGAAACAGAGCCCTCCACAATTTCAGGAACTCTGGCGCTCCCCAGTATACAGCCATATGCACAAAATTGTTGCCTGTTAACGGCATTAGATAGTTTTTACACCACCTTGGTGAAGTCAACACTTCAGCTAACAAAGCTTTTGCATTATGCCACTTACTTTGGATATTCATACTGCCGAGATCCCTCAGTCTTTTCACAGCATCTTTTTAAATACACAGCATCAAAATCCTGTGCTTACTGTTTCATTCTCTTTCCATAATAAAAAATTTGTTTCCCTTAAAAACTGCAGTGGACACTTCATTGCTGAACTAGTGTGTCTCCCTAACTACATCAGATGAATGATGGGAAAGTTTGGGACAGAAAAACCTCATCAAGTGAGAATTAAGCTGTTTAAATAAAACAGATGGAAGACGCAAACACAAAAACACCAAAGCAGAGGCCACAGCTTGAATTATTGTTGTAATCCTTTGCCACAAGCCTACAGAAAGCTTGAAAACAGTTAAGCTGTCAACATGCTATCATACCACCCATCCTGCTGACCAATCTTTGTTTTTCTGTACTCCCCCAGTTATCTATGTCCATCTGTTGTCTCCTGTCTCATCCTTAGCTCTCTAGCTCTTTGGGGCAGGGAACATGTTTTGCCCTGTGTATGAACAAGGATTGTGTAGGTGCTACCACAATAGACAGGGATAACAACAACAACGACAACAATTAGGTTATATCTTACTATCTCTTTGGGTTGCAATGTTTCCCTCCTGACTTCACAGCACTGTTCATAAACAATTATTACTTGGTGCAATATGGGGCCTCATAAACAAATAATTCCATCCCAACCTGCCTTCCACCATTTCACCAGTCATCCCTTGAGGTCTGAATCTGCGAAGCTCTCCATATGCTCCAAATGGTGAGTGTGCGTGAACTAAGCTCCAGAAGATACCAGCCTTGCAGTGCTGCAGGACTAACACCCTGCATATAACCCTGAGATTTTCCTTGGACAGAACAAGCTTCCTACACACAAACTGTTGCCTCCTACTTTTGTGTGTCAAACCTGACTCACTTCTAGTGACAAGAAGTAGAGGATAATATCTTCATCCTCCACTCACTCTGAAGAATGGAAAGAGCCTGCAGTTACAAGTTTATGTAAGAAGGCGGAAAACGATTGTATCATAAACTGTGCACGCATATAGTGGCCAAGCCCAACATTGTTCAAGTTCAACAAGCATATATTCCTGGATGTTCTGTTAAACCAGAAGGAAGGAGCTTCCTTCTTTGAGGTTTGTTAAGGTAACCAGCTGTCTGCAATGGAGATGCTCAGAAATTCGCTCCTAGGCCCAACTGGCTCCAGATAGGCTGTTCACATAAATCTAAGATTCAGGGAAAGACAGAACACACCACATAGTCTGTCTTGGATTACTTACTAGTAGCCACTGAAAGGTTTTGCTGAACCCTCAGGGAAGAGCCCCATTCCCAGAGTAACATCTTCCTCTCTGGAAGTGCCACGAACCCCTTTCACAAGTACTGAAGTGTATGTCTTTACTGAATCAGGTGTTAGGTTCTCTCTTCTCAAATCCATGGGGTGCTAACGCACCTCCTTGCAATGCCTAATCCACACTACTCTGCTTTAGGCAACTGGAAGAAAAGATGTTGCAAAAAGGAAAATCCTTTCTCCTTGTCTACATTTGATGGAAGAGCACAGAAAAATCATCTTGTAGTAACTGTGACACACGATACAAATCTGCAGCGTATTTTAACAGGTGAAAGCAGAAGTGTAAGTCTTCTTTTCCATCTCCAAATCATTTCTCCAAATCTTCCCAGTGTAAATTAATTGGTAACCAGAATAAGAGTCTCAAGTAACTTCCATTTCTTAGTTACAAGGTTACAGAAAGCCAGACCAGCCCTCTGCTTGTTCGTTATCTGCAGAAATAGAAAGGCTTACAGTGCTGGATGCTAATGTGACACTAGCAAACGCACAAGCTCCCTCAGGCTTTTTGGGGACATGCACTGTAAAAGTGGATTGTGCCAGAAGCATGGAAGGTGCTTCAGGGACATTTGCAGAGGGAGTGTTTCACCCTGGCCCTGCCCCGCCATGCTCCCACCACAACAGCGCGTGAGGGGAGAAGCCTGCTTTCAGGGAGCGCGAGAGGTGTTGGGACCAAACATCAGGAGTTCAGACAGCCCATTCCTCTTCTGAACTGGTCAAAACTAATAAAACAGCCTAGATAAAATCTGACGTCTCTTTGTCTCATCTGCTCTTAAAACTTCCTGTGATGAGGGCACTACAGCCTCTCTCAGGAATCTGTTTTCATGCCTAACTATCCAAACACTCATGAAGCTTTTCCTAGCATCTATCTCCACATCTTCCTTGCTACAAATTAAGCTGATTACTTCTTGTCCTGTTCCCAGTGGACACAGAGAACAATTAATCACTGTCTTCTTAAAACAAGCTTTTAAATATTGGAAGACTTTCCATGTCCCTCATCAATCTTCTCTCTAGACTAAACCACCCCAGCCTGTCCTCGCAGGTGGCGCTCGCTGCTCTGGCTGCCCTCTCCTCATCTCCTTCCACTGTTTCTGGTTTTGCTGTTCATGCTGGATGCAGTGCTCTGCTATGGCTTCAGCAGCAGCTGCTGGAGTAGAAAAACTACCGCCTGTGTGCTACACGTGACATTCCTGTTAAATATACCCTAAAATGAGATTTGCTTTTTTGCAACGTCACCACACTGTTGACTCACGTTCAGTCTCTGACTCACTGTAGTGCCTCCCAGAACCTTTTCTGCAGTTCTGTTGCCTGGTTTGTTATCCCCCATTTTACATGTAGGTATTTGAATTCACTATCCCAAGTGCAGTACTTTTCATTTGTCTTCAATAAATTTCTTCTTACTGAATTCAGACCATTTTGCAGTTTAATAGGTATTTGACCTATGTTGTGCCAAGAAAGCAAATCAGCTTCCGGCCTCACGTTACACATCGGCAACAAAGTGAACGTGGAAGGAAGAACTGCTGTGATCAGGTAAACTTCTTAGAAGAGTTACTGTCTTATCAAAGGCCTATCAATGTGTTACTCCCTTTTCACTCTGCATTTCTACCATACACTGTGGTCTTAGTAAACAAACCGTAGCTCGCTCTAGCCTCCTAAAATACATTTATTCAATGAAATTACAACCCTCTGAAAAAAAAGTACCACGACATCCCAGGCACCATTTTACCCTATGACCCAAGGTAGTACCAAACAGAGTTGCTAACAACTCATTAACTAGGTCACATCAACCAACAAGGAAGACAGGGACACATTTACAAAACTAATTATATTGAGCTAAATCCTTAAGACCCGACTCAACAAAATTATGTCTTTTGGTCCACTATTGTTAGATACACCCTAGATACGTATTTGATTAATGATTTACATGAAATTACATAAAGGATCAACTTATTTCCTTGTATTTTCCCATAAAGCCCTTAACATTTGATTCACAGATATGTAGTAGGTATTTTAAATGCATATACCTGAAATTATATTGTCTCATACACTCTTTCAAAGTGTTGCATGAGCTGACCAGAAAAGCCAGAAGATTTTGATCCTAGGACTTCAATACAGTATCAGGCATACAGAGTCCCTTGAGAAGGTTCGCCTTAGTCTAATCACAGGATTCCTGCATTCCCCCATCTCTGTCAAAACAACAGAATAATCAATAATTTAAAATTTCTTTTCTTCATGGTCTACAAAAAGATTGCAGCATGTAACCGGCCATAGTAACAGAACAATCAAATAAACTGGAATATCTCCTACAAATTAAGAAGGACATTACTTGAATGCATCTAGAGGAGAGCAACAAGGCTGCTGAAAGGCTGGAAAGCACGTCCTACGAGGAGTGGCTGAGGACTCTGCATTTGTCTAGTTTGGAGTGAAGGAGACTGAGAGGCGATTGCATTGCTCTCTACAGCTTCCTGAGGAGGGGAATGGGAAAGGAAGGTGATGATCTCTTCTCCCCACTATTCAGAGGCATGATGTTTAGGAATAGTTCAAAGATGCACCAGGGAAGGTTCAGACAAGATATCAGGAAACACTTTGAGAGAGGCTGACCAGACACTGGAACAGACGTCGCAGAGCGATGGTCAATGCCGCATGCCTGTCAGAGGCACTTGCACAATGCCCTTAATATCCTTTTACTTTTGGTTTGCCTAGAAGTGGTCAGGCAGTTGGACTCAATGATCATTGTAGGTCCCTTCCAACTGGAACTGTTCTGTTCTATTCTGATACATGAAGCCTTCTTTTCAAGGCACTCGTAATGCTTTACAAACTATAACTCTGAATCTTCCATGGATGGAGAAAGTGATGTCTTGTGTGAAAAACTGGTTTGACAGATTCCAGAAAAGCACTCCAGAATCCTGCTTCTTATGTTAATGATTAAGGGCCATCCTGCCTGCTCTGCTGCCACTCCATACCACTATAGTGATGTCCATGGGTCATGCATTAGTATATGCTGAGGGCCACCTGGCTGAAAAGCAACTTTGTGGAAAAGGATCTGGGAGTCCTGGTAGACACCAAGCTGAACATCAGCCAACAACATGCCCTTGCACAGAAGGCAGCTACTGGTATCCTGGGCTGCATGAGAAGTGTGGCCAGCAGGTTGAAGAAGGGGATCCTCCCCCTCTGCTCAGCACTGGTGAGCCACACCTGGAGTACGCCCCCCCCCGTACAAGAAAGAGATGAACGTAATGGGGAGAGTCCAACAATGGGCCATGAAGAGGACTAATATTATCTCTCATACGAAGGAAGTCTAGGAAACATGGGACTGTTTATCCTGGAGGACAAAAGACTTGGGGGGTCTTATCAACATAAATAAACACCTGAAAGGAGGGTGTAAAGATGACAGAGCCACCAGACTCTTTTCAGTGGTGCCTAGTGACAGGACCAGAGGCAATAACCACAAACTGAAACACAGGAGGTCCTGTCTGAACATCAGGAAACATGTTTTTACCATGGGAGTGACCAAGCCCTGACACAAGTTTCCCAGAGAAGTTGTGGTGCCTCCCTCCTTGAAGATATTCAAAAGCCATCTGGACATGGTCACCTTTTCCATTCCAGGGGCCCTGCTTAAGCAGAGGGTCAGATCAGATGAACCTCAGAGGTCCCCTCCAACCTCAACCATTGTGATTCTGAGGGTTTCAACAGCCAGCAACAGGTCAAAGAAAACTTCCTGGAAAATAGTTGTTCCATGGCTGTTCCTTTTCAAATGTGTCCTGATGCTACAGCAGATCCTTCTGTAGTGCGATATTGCAGATGGTGCGGAAAGGAATTTAGCAGCCAGGACAGGCTGCTTCTCAGGATAATGCTGCCATTTCATTTATTGCATGATCTGACCGAGATCACTTTAATTCAGGCTTAACACAATGCTCAGAAAGGTCAGACAGGTTATTCCCTCCTTTCCATTATTTCCCAGAACTAGTGAAGACAGAAAGCACAGTGGTCAAAATAATTCAAATCAAACCGTTTAATGCCATAAGAATACATTGCTCACATCAGCAGAGAGGTTTATTCCAGATAGGATCTCAGGCTCAAGCAAGGACTCTTATCTTCCCTATGCATCCCTAACACGTGGAAGCACAAAAAGAGGGCAGCATAGCCTCCCACTGGCTCTTCCAGTCTAATGAACAGAAGAAATTTCAGCCAAGCAAGGGAGCGAGATTTCACAATCTTGTCTCACCTTCCAGTGCTCTGAGGATCAGAAGAGAAAACGTTAAATGTGCACATCACAACCTTATATCTGTGTTCAGTGACTGACGTACCCACATGCAGTAAATGAAGGTCAGTTCAGCTACTAGATAACTGCAAGTAATGAGAGCAAGTTCACCATTATGACTGGTGCCTTAACTTGCACCACAGCTTGATTAATTTATAGATACAACAGTAACTACATAAGCAGAAAATCAGGAGTGCCAAAATGAACAAAAAGCCTCTTGAATGCTAACATGCCTTGAAAAACCTCTCTTCAATTTTGCTTTTTAATAAAACTGAAATATTTAATTACTTATATTTCATAAGAAAATACAGTTGGCTACGTGGTAATTCCTTAGCACACATCAGCTGAAAACTGTGTGGTTAAAGAAGAAACAAGACTCTCCTTTAAGAAGAGCAAAGGACTCTAAACTTAAAGGTGAACAAGCTTTTCTTCAGTCCTTTCCTTTCTTCCCTCCATGACTGGTCATGAAGACAGCTGACAGAAGGTCCTTCCACACATCCCTCACCAGATCCCGTTCCTCCACACTCCATTTAGTTTCTGCAGTTCAAGCAGATTCCTTTTTCCCCTGAAATCAATGCTTAATTAACACATTATTGGGAAAAAAAAAATGGGCTGCAACAGCAGACTGAAATGAAGCCAGCACCTCCCTGCTCTGCAGATGCAGCCGGCCTCATCAGACAATTACCCCGCTGGAGAGCTCTTCCTCTCCTCATCCCCCTTCAGCTGCCAGAAAACATATTCTTGCTTAGTTACCTTCCTTTCCATCCCCATGGGACTCTTCCCCTCCTTAGAAGTGGTTCACAACAGTAGGAAGGAGAGAAAGTAGAGGGAGAAGGGGAGCAAGTACTGTCTGGGTAGCCTCACAGTATGACCAATGCCTCACCTTTAATCCTGTCATCCCCACGGGAGCAGCACACCGATTCCCCTGACGACACCTCCCATCAACACAGCAATAGGATGAGCAGTGCAGCAGGCACAGGACAGTATGCTTTGCCATGAGCAGATGCTCCCAGGGTCAAACTCACAAGCAGATTCTAGGACTACGCACAGCTGTTACGTACCCAAAAGGGCAGTAGAGAAGCTACCGGCAGCTTCAAAAGGTTTACATCATACCTCCCCCTATCCTCATCAATTATTCTATCCCATTCCTTGGCTCTCATCCGGCTGCTGGGAGGTACTTGGATGCAGGGGATGCTGCAGCACTGTCAAGGGCATTATGAGGCAGGCCTAGGCCTTGGGTGCCCTCCCTGCTAATTACACACGCACACTCACTACAGGGTTGGTGCAGCAGACAAGACAACAGAGTCCATGAACTCCTGGGCTGGGCTGCCCTAGTTCTGAAGAGAAACATCAGGATCTTTGAAAGAGTCTACTATCCCAGAACTGTCATTCCCAGGATTCAAAGCCACTAGTGTTAATTAGTTCCCATGATGTGATGGATGACAAGCGGCAGGGCCAGGAATGACACAAGCAGATTGTATTCGAAACAAGCCGTCCCTCACCACCAAGGGCAGAGTAAAGGAATTTGGAAAGGACGGAAGCTGAGCACACTGCTGAGAGACGACAGATATGCTGACAGAGTCCCCCTCATCCCCGACATCCCCTTCCCAACACCCTGGCTCACTCCTGCTGCCAGCAGACAAGAAACAGGCAGGGGAACATGCCCAGGAGAGAATTCAGGCACAGGGCTGACAGGGGAAAAGCTCTAAGAGACACAAGGAAGCAAGGCAGATGAAGGGCCCTGCTCTACAGCAAGGGGCCACATTTCAGAACGAGCTGAACTGATGGCTGTGAGCACACCCCTGCCACCCTCTGCAAAGCCACACAGCGATGCTTGCAGCAGCCCAGAGTCCCGAGAGGCTGCAGGCTTTATCCAAACAGAGGACTCTGCCAAGATGGTTGCATGGTGTACAGCTCCCAACATCTGCCCACAGTGCTCAGAGAGTGCCTTTTTCTGGAAATGGCAACAAGAGAAATCATATCCCCATGTTTCCTTAAGGAAGAACACAGGATCTTCCAACGTCACTGGCATATTTCTATTAGGAATCTTATTGCTCAACTCTTCCAAGCATTCCACTACAGGGACACTGCACTTCATCCCTGCTAGACCTCAGTAAAGCCATTCTCAGGCTGGCCTAAGCCAAGCTCATGACTTTTCCATGCTAAAAAAAAGGTGGTGGGGGGTGGTGGGGGAAGGTGCAAACACAAAGTACTGAAAATGCCATCCACTGCCCATAACAAGAAGAAAGGCAGAACAAAATTCTCCCATGCTGCCCTTCTAAAAACATATCTTGGTCTGGCTGTTTGGATTGGCAGAGAGGTCAAAACACCATCTTTGATTCTCAGAGTCCTTTACATACATAAATTGCCTTGGTCTATGCCCATGTGAGGAGAAACCAAAGAAAAGAAAAAGCAAATGGCCTGACCCAAGATTATGCCGCGTGCTAGTTTCAAGAAGCTACCAATCCCTTTAGCATCTTGGTTTCCAAAACGCAAAATATCTTCCTCACCACTTGCTGTATGAATTAAGAGCCTCTGCTAGATTGACAGACTCTGCTATTAACTAGAAGAGGGGGATGAGGGGGAAAAGAGAGCTGATAAAAATTTCCAAAGATTAACCAAAATTTGGGTAATTTCTGACTCCAGCTGCATTGGCAACAGTCCCAAAATAAAGCCTGTCTCCTCTTCATGCTGGCGGGGGCAGGGGCAGATAAAGTTGCTGAGCTTTTTTCCCTTAAACTAAACACCCTGTCTCTTGAATCATTGTCAGAAGCCATGTCATATCCTGGCTCTTGGTTATCATAAAGCTTCTGGCTCCTTCAGTTTGTTCTTGGCCAGATCACTGTATGTCCTTATCCTTGACACAGCATATGACAGCTCAGCCACTATCCAGACATCCACCTGCAAATGCCCAGAATGCAGAGCTGAGAAGAGGGCAAAGGAAGACAGATCAAGGCCGGGGGGGGGGGGGGGGGGGGGGGGGGGGGGGGCGGAACTCTGCTTCTCAAAACAGGTAAACTCCAGAGCCCAGAGGAGGCTACAGAAACAAAAGCAAGAAGTTCAGTAGATCACTGAAACACCACTGCTGCTACAACAAGAAAGGGACTAAGTTCTCCCTTCCCAGAAACATGCCAGACAATCTTGCTCAGTTTGAAGTTATCCTCTAGGTCAAGGGTTTAAATCCAATCCTAACACAAAAAGAGTAAGAGTTGCCAGCACCTGATGTCTTGGTAACTTGCTTGAAAAGGCAGAAAAGTAAGGGAGGGAGAAGGCACATTTTTTTTGTGCACAAACTTAGGTCTTAAAATCCACCGTCATCACTACCAGAAATCATCCTTGGCACCACCTTTCACCTTCTGAACTCTCTGCAGGAACAGAGTTCCCCTCTCACTTCAAGGCTGCAAATCGTTCAGGGTGAGGAGTAAGTTCCAGTTCCACACGAAGCTCACTCTTCTCCATTGGCTGTGCAAGCTCAAGGAAGGACAAAGCACCACAGTCAGGGACTGCTGAGCTACAAAACTCACAATGCAATCATTGAAGTTTACCTACAATAATGCTTTTTTTTCCAACCTTTCCTATTCCTGCTAACAAATAATTCATAAAAGGAGGCTCACTGTGCCATAAGATGATGCTAGTACCTTAATCACTGGGGAAATAAGAGGAACCACAAAGCCAGGGCCCACCTTTATCCCACAGAGTACCAGCGAGGCAATGTCTGGGGGGAGCGGGCACATGGGCCCTGCAGCACCCACAGCCTGTTGCTTAGCTGGCCACCGCATCATCTTCGACAGCAGCCATGGCTGGCCTGCAAGCACAGGAGCTGCAGCATGACAACCAATTCTGAAGTGACTGTGGTAAAAGGGAGGGCAGGGAGAGATCAAAAATTAACTACTGGTGAAGACAGGCAGCTGAGGCAAGATTGGCTTTGGTGAGCACAAAGCACGGAAGTGAGGGAAAGCAATATGTCTCTGGGCATCACCCACACCAACAGTGTGGGGCACAGGACACACCCCTACCCCATCTTCCTGGCTGTAGTTTACCGTTGCACCTCAAGGTCAGGGAAAATGGGGAAAAGCAAAAGGCAAACAATAGCCCTGGACAGACCTATTGATTCAGCTTTTGCTATTGCTTCATGAACTGGAAAAATCCAGAAACATGGAGACCTCAGAGCAGGCACAGCCACACACAGGAGATGAGAAGCAGCAGCTGGCAGAACCGCAAGAGCACCTTCCTCCCCAAGACTGCCTTTTGCCTGGTTGTGAGCTGCCCGTGACCAAGCAAAGAGGTCCTTCACACCCAGGGAAGGAGGGTGCTGAGCAGGTCTGTGAGCCTTCGAGAGGGTCCTGGCCTGCTTGAAACCCAGGAAAAGCCTCCCTCTCACTGCCTCAGCTCCCCCACCCCAGTGCACCAGTCACCCGCAGCCACCAGCTGAGGCTTGCTGAACCCTTCCCCATGTCCTAGATGGGGGAAAGAAGGAAGGAAGGGAGGGAGGGAGGAAGAGACTCTCGTCTTGCTTTGCTCCCCCACCCCAGCCTTTCCCCTGCTCTACTCAAACCCAAAAAGCCGTGGCTCTCCTGCACATCCTACAACAGAAACACAAGGAGCTATCCCCACCCCCCCACCTCAATTCACCACCCTCCAGCCTCCAGCAGGGACTGCATAGAAATGGCGATATTCCTGTATCGTCTGGATCAACGGCACGGGTAAGTTCAAAGAGGGCAAGGGAGGATGGCACAGGAGGACAAGGCGGGAAGGCTTTGTTTGATCCTGGCTCCAGTGCAGCCCACCCCCTCTCCATCGCAATGCCCTCCAGCTTGGACATGCAAGGAGGCGTTGGGAAGGGAGGGGGCCTGGGGTGCTTATGAATTTTGTTTCCCCCATAAAGGGGACGGCTCACTCCCCGGAGCATGCCTGGCTCTGCCGGAGCTCCCTGGAGTAACCTTTATTCCAGTGTGTCGCAAGCATGTATTTCACGGATGGTTACACTGAATCATTATCACCAGACGTTCATTTGACCAAAATAATGTTATTAGCATCGTCAGGTCCATTCCCCCCCCCCCCTTCCCCGCGCCCCCCAATTCCTCCCTCCCCAGTATGCATACACTCCCTCCAACCCTGAGGCCCCTGCCATCCACATAGGGCACACCCCTCCCCGACACAAAATCTCATGATGTGTGAGACAATGTCCAGGAAAAGAGCACGGCAAAAGAGGCTGGTGAAATGGATGGACGTGCCTTTGGCATTTACTGCGTTCCCTACCCTCTGCCAATGTTTATCAGACACACACACACACAAAGACGCACACGCAAAAATCGGAATTAAATCACGGCCTGTCCTAGGTACATGACTATGGGTGTATGAGCGTGTGCACATGTGCCCAAGCTGCAGTCACAGTCCTATCAGGAACCCGAATCTATGTGGCATGAAGCAAAGGTCATCGTGCCACTGTTGTGATGCACTAAAAAAAAAAAGCCGCAGAGCCATCAGGATGTAACACAGAATTTTCTCGTCAAGGGATGAGAAACCTTCGGGGGGGTGGGGGCTGGGAGGAGGAAAGCGGGTGTGCAGATAGGGGGGATGGGGGGAAATGGCAGAAGATGGGGAGGAAAATGAAGAATACAAAGCTCCACTTCGCTAATCCAAGATAGACAATCCATCCCTTCCCCCCTCTCTACGCCCTCCCTCCCCCCGAAATGTTGGTGCAGATGGATTTCTGTATCTTGGTTTTGCAGCAGTGGGGCTAATGACTCCCATACCAAACCCCCTCGCTATGATAACCCCTCCCACTATTTTTTTTTTTTAGACCAGGCTGGAGAATAATGTGTTTTTAGAGATAATGGGCTTTATAAAAAGAAAAGAAAAAGGGCATAGCGCAGACATTATGTGAATAAGCTGCTCCCCGCATCACCCCCATCTTCCCCCAACCACACATCCCGATTTTACCCCCTCCCATCATTCTCCAGCCTTCCCTATCAGCTCCCCCAAGCAAAGGAAAAAACCCACAACACAATCTGGGTAGCCGATCTCAAAATCCCAAGCACTAATCTGCTTGAATTTGTTCTTCCCCTTATATAAGCAGCAGCACGTCAACATGTTCAGTGGAAACGCAGCGTAAAATGAGGCCAGGCTATAGCCATGGAACAGGGGTGATATCGGCAGATATCGCTTCTATCGAGAAGCCATCACCACCAGGATGATGAAATCAAGCATTGGGCTTTCAGACATTCCATTCCTTTATTTATTTATTTTTCAACGCTTACTCTAATTTTATTTCATTTCATTTTGGTTTCGCTTTACTTCATTCTTTTAAAGGACAAAAGTGAAATAAATAATTAAAAGCCTAGAGACATACCCCACCGGAAAGTGCCCGAATGCTCCAGAAAGAGAATCCTCACCTCTTAACTTCTCTCTCTCTTTTTTTTTTTTTTAAATAAATAAATACCGTCCTGTTGCTCCCATTATCCCCAAACTTCCAACGTTCCCAGCTGCACCTCCCTACTCCCAAAAACCAGATACTTTGTTAGAGACAAATGTTTAAGAAACTGCTAAAGACTGAAAAGAAACCGATAGAGAAATAGAAAATTATGTCTGTACAATAATCTAGTTCGTTCAGCTGATAAAGCGCGTCCAGTCCTAACACCAAGAGCAATAATCTCTGCAGCCTCCTCCCCCCAAAATACTACTAACCGTTAGATAAACTTGCCCAACTTAACACCAATGACTATTTTAACTTAAACCAGTGACAGATGTAACACCCTTCTGGTTCACGTTACAATTAATAACTGACTGTATCATCACGGCAAACAAAACCTTTTGTGATCAATTTTTTCTCCACCTACTCAACATCTCTCTTAGACTTTTCACCAGTCTAGTTAAGAGTTCACCCCCTCAAAAAATAGCCCCTCAAAATATGCATTAAGCACGTATTGGTGAGCGGTCATTTCAATAGTCACCTTTTTAGGAGGGCTGTGTGCTTATCACGGAACAATTGTGTGCAGTAAAAAATAGAGGAGGAACAATTAATATTTAGGAAAACCAGAAATAATTTCTTAAAACTATTTGCAACGAAGCGTTGAACAGTTTGACCACGGAAAGGTGGAAGGAGAGCTTGGAAAAGCGAAAGGCTGAAAGTGTCCTTTTTATAAACGATTCAATGTTTTTAGCCTGAATTCTGCCTCCCCAATCCTTTGGGTTTTCTGCCACTGATCTCATGCTTAATCTTTTTTATTGTTTTCTTTGGGGTGGGGAAGGGGGAAGAAATCAGGGGAAAATTTTTTTTTGAAAGAGAAAGATCTCAATTTTAACAAAATACATCCTCAAAGAGCACTGGTTAAATATGTTACTTCCTAGCTACAAAATACTGCAATTAAAATAAATTTAAAGAGTAAGCAAAAGACAAGTCACCTGCAAAGCATCAGAGTCAGTGCCCTTAGGTAGGAGAATTACATCACTCCCTGACTGAATGATGTTTTCTTTTAAATTATAAAGCAGGTGGATTTTTTTTGACGGAAAAAGAAAAAAAAACCCAAAACCACAGCGGTTATTTCACATACATCTTGCACGAAGAAAGCATTGAACCAACCTTTAAGGTCACTGACTGCCTGAAAACCCACAGCAGTCGCTCACGGTGGAAGTTTTCAGGCAAGACGGCTACTAAATCATTAATACAAACAAATGGAAGGCGGGGAGGAAAGGCGCTACTGTAATAGATCCGAAGACTTGGAAGAGGAAAAAAAATATTAAAGAAAAAAAACTTTCATCTTCAGCCTCTCTTCTTTCCTCATCAATATTTTTTTTAAAAAGAAATCCTTACGCTTTAGTCAAACAGTAGGCTCTCTCTAAGCGTCTCCCTGCCGTAACTCAGCGTAGTGTCGTCTTCTTTTCCGAGAGGGCCCCCCCCACCCCCATTTTCCACTCCGAAAAGCCCCGCCGTGGGAACTGCGATTTCCCAAAAAGTCGGGCAAAAGGAGCCGGGGCCGGAGCGTCCCGGGGGTCGGTGCGCGCCCGCTCCGCCCGGGCGGCCAGCGCCCAGCCCCGCCGGGGCAGCAGGGAGCGGGCACAGCGGGGTGAAACGATCCGAAATAGTTGTCGTGAGGGGGGTCTGAAGAAACCCACCCGCCGAGCTCCGGAGCGGCGGCGCCCAGCGCCCGCCCGGCGGGCAGCCCCCGCCGATCGATCCGATCCGATCCGGGCCGTGCCGAGCCGTGCCGCCCCCCGCCCGCCGCCCCCTCTCACCTCCGCAGCCGGGCGGCCGCCGGCCGCCGCGCCAACTCGCGGCTCGCCTCCGCCGCGGGGCAGGGGGCTCCAGCGTGGCCCCAGCCGCGGAGGCTCGCGGGGGTCCCGGGGAGGCTGGGCTGGGCTGGCCGCGCCGAGCCGTGCCGTGCCGTGCCGAGCCGAGCCGTGCGAGCCGCGGGCGGCCGCGGGCGGAGCTGCGCAGGGCTGAGCGCGCCGCGGTGCCGGAGCAGCCCGAGCCCCGCGCACGCCGCCGCCGCCGCCGCCCCCTGCCGCCGCGCCCGCCCGGCCCGGCCCCGGCTTTTAAAGAGACCGCGGGCCCGCGCCCCCGGCCCCCAGGCACGGTCCGCCCGGCCTCGGCTGCGGGCACGGCCCCGGGCGGCAGCGCCCGGCCGGGCTGCTCCTCCCGCGCTTGCGGCGGGACCGCCGGCTCCTCCCGGGAGAGAGCTTGGAGGTTCCTCTCCTGCCTCCGGCCCCGCCAGCCTCCCTCTCCTCGGGCGCTGCCTCGCCGGCACGGCACGGCACAGCCGTATTTTTGCCCCTCTGCTCCCAGCACGGGGTGACGGGAGATACAGCTTGTTTTTACCTTCTAGAGTTTGCCAACACTACCCAAGCAAGCAGGGAGCTGCCCTCTGAGCAGCAGGTAACGCCTTCCTCTTGCGATTCCCACAACCCTTAAAGTCCACAAAGATTTTTTTCTCTCCTAGCTCAGAGTTTGACCCAAACCTACCGGGTGTCCCAGGTCGATTTATACACTGCCCGGCTCATTTAAACCGGCCACTAAGCTTCCCTGTTACCTTGCACAAACCTCTCGAACTTTTTATCCACTCGCTTCCTCACTTGTGAAAGTAGAGACAATGGCACCGACGGGCACCATTGACTGTGCTGGTACCAGCATTTCATTCAGGCCGTATATCCTAAACACTGTTATTTATCATTTTTTATCACCATTGGCACTTAGCACAGTAAACAACATAATTCTGAGTGCCTTCCGCGGGGAACTATGTGAAGTTTTTCAATGTGTTATCATGCTGCAAGTCCACCTCAAAAAAGACTAGCAGGCAGGAACATCATGCACATGAAGCATACACAAAACCAAACGTGAGAAATCCAATCTTCTGGCCCCTCTCTCCAGACCTTACCATCTTGTAAAGTTTGTGTACAATGCTCACACTGCAATGCCAGACACTTAGAAATGCATCTGCCCTAGGGACAGACTGGAGAGCTATTTGCCTTTCCTTCCTCTTCTGATCATGTATTCAAAGGTTTTTGTCTTTTTCTACATTTCGTATAGCAGACAGCCTACTCACAGCACTCGATAAATAATAAATAATAATTATTTTATACAGTATGTATTGATCACTTTGCCCACTATCAAAATGCAGCTGTGTCTGAGGTGGATAATAGCCACACAGAAACACTAAATAATAGTTTCAAGTAGTGTTAGGAGCCCCCTGGGAAGTTTCTCTGGAAAACACAGTCCTTCACATCCCCTAACAAATTCAGATACATGCACAGAGAGGGTAATGGAGACCTATTTCAACAAGGTGACAATGGTCCTGCAAAGAGGCATCTTCCGGACTCAAAATCAGCATCCCCAAGAGCAAGAATTTATCCCTTTAGATGTCTGTGCAAAGGCCAGTTATTGTTAAGCTTCCTGTTTTGTATGGACAATATAACAGCAGTAAGAACTATCAATCCCTCCTCAGGGCATGGGATTAGATCCCAGTCTCAATTACTGTGAAGAAAATCAGGTATTACTTCATTTACTTCAATAGTTAACTCCAGATTTAAAATGTGCAACTGGCAATAAAATCTGGCTTCTAGTACGTTTCTTCCCCTGCTGATAGTTCTGGCAATCTAGTATTTTGTAGCTTGCAGTTTATCAAAGTAATGATTTGATGAGGTAGTCATCTGAAACTGCACCACCACTGGCCCTTCAGTCTCTGAGGTCTTCTAAGACCATGTACGTGCTTGCATCATATTTTCATCTGGCTGCCTATCATCAGAGCATCTTCCATGTAAAATCAATGGCAACAGCAGTCTCCACTTCTAGTTCCAACCTAAACCTCTTCAGTTTAGCAGACAGAAAACAGCATGTACCCTGAGAGAAAAACAAACTAGCAATGGCAGCTTACAGCCTGCTTAATCACAAAGGATGAAGTGAGCCCAAGAAGAATTGGGGAAAACAAGCTACATCCACACACCGTTCTTTCAACTTGAAAAAAAACCCCAAAAACTAGGACCCCCGCATATAAAATAGCTGTAAATCAGAAAGAAGCACAGAAGACTTCATCTAACTGAGGAACTTCTGTTCAGAGTGCTATATATGAACCAAAGAAGATAATAACTACTTTGGGAAAAAATGTGCATAACTCGGACACACAGACCTCTATTTCTGAAAAATTGTTACAGTTCGGCACCAAAATAGCAGACATTTTATAAATAGGTAGTGAGTAGTGAGAAAATATTAGAAGAGCAAGGAAGTTTCTTTAAGGTTGCAAGGCACATCTTTGCTAGAGCGTGGAGCTAACTGGAATGAAGAGGAAACCAGTGCAGTATAAGGAGAAGTTCTTTGTCCAGGAAGCAATACTCTAATTGCTCTATAGGGGAGTGGATTTTTCTGACTAATTGCTCTAATTCTTTCTTTCACATCTCTAGCTCTAGCCCTGCAGTTTGCAAACAAATTGTGTGGAGAGAAAGGAAAAAAATAATTGTTACCAGTGAGACGAGCACCAGCCCCCTCTGATACTCCTCCCCTCCGCTGCACATGCCCTGGCATTCCAGTGAGACTTTCAAAAATGTGTGACACGCTCTAGATAAAGTATTTTATCCCCATATATAAGATGATCAGTAGATACATCAGCCTTTTCTGGTGTTTTCATTAAGAAGTTCCCTTTCCAAGGGGCCTTGTAAATTAGTGTCACAGATTTATACACCTGGACACCTGGCCACTCCCTCCTGACATAGGCACTGTGCTTTCTGCTCCCACCACCAGAGAGAAGAGGCAAAAGGCAAGAATGCACAGGCACAGACATGTTATTCATCTTCTTTTGCTGGTTCCCTTCAAAATGAATTTCCAAAACTTTTTACCACGCTCACATGTTTGTTTTAACTAAAAGATGTAATACTGTCAATAATCCGGGGCAGTTCAGTTCATACAATTTTCAATAAATAGCTAAGTGGGAATGTTCATCTTCAAGGTACTTATCCTATTCAGATCTGAGCTTGCTAATTCAGGACAGCAGCTGTAGTACCCACAAGACATAGCTTTTGCTTACATCTTGCTGGAGCAGTGATCTGGCTCACAGGAGCTACCTAACTCCCTGATGCACTAGAAACTATGTGTACCATTTTCATCAGTTCCAGGTCCCCCCCTTTTCTGTTAAGCAGGGATGATGAGAGAGATCGAGATCAGAGCCTAGAATAGGCTCTGGAGACAGAAAAGGCAGGAGTTAGAGGCATCATCCATCATGCCAGGATGTCCAAATGCTGCAACACAAGACCTAGAAGATTCCATCTAATAATGCCCCAAGTATGGCATCAGGGGATGGGAACAAAGGCTGCACTGCAATATTGTCCCATGGAATGTAATCTCCTGGGCTTTTTCCTCAGGTTCTCGGAATGGTATTGACCAAATAAGGCTCAAGGGGAATTTGCCATTGAAACAGTGGCAGGGAATTCTGTGCGACAAGGCAAGAAGGCAATTTATCTCTGGCTTTTTTTCTCCCCCCCCCCCCTTTTTTTTTTTTTTTGCCATGTTAGCACTTTCAGTGTCTTTTTGCCCGAAGTTAATACCCAAGGTGAATTTAGAAGCTGCAGTCCAAACTGTGATCAGACCATCTTGGTTGTGCCAAACGAAACTGATGTTATCTCACTGGTGACCTTATCCTACTTGAGCAAGCAAAACTCATTACAATAAGAAATAACAGAGATGGGAAAAGAGTAATCATGACAGTGCCTGGTCAGAACTCCCTTTACCATCATTCCAGAGGATTAGTTCTAAGTCCTTCTCCTGCAAACACCATTTTTCACTCCAGTGGAATGTTCAACCTCCAAAGTTATTCTGGCCATTTGCAGGACGTATCTGTTTATTCTTGATTCACAGACCTTTTCTTCCTCCTAGCATGTTCCATTGCATTTATTTAATAGCTACAGAGAAACTCTATACAGTGTACGCAGGAAGCGATTTTCTGAGCACTGCTTTTTTTAGCTGAGTGTACAGGGGACAGAAACTACACACACACGCACATTTGTGTGTGTGGCAGTGTATGAATAGAAGAGCATATGTCAAAAAAACCTGATGTGTTTACCCAGAGGATTCCTTGTAGGAGTATGTAAGAGGGCTTAAGTAAGAGTGGTGTGCATGCAAACACTGCAGGGGTATGTTCAGGGCAAAACATGTAGGGAAATGGAATATGTTTCATTACACCAACTAATATATTTGGGGAAAAAATAATGCAAACCTTTCTCCAAGTCACGGACAGTGTTTTCCGCTATCTCTAAGAGTGTCATTGTGAAAGGCTGTCTTGTACATGTGTGTTTATACTTAGGAATACATAAGCATAACAACAACAGATGAGACAGGTGCGTGTGCACACTTAAGTGTGCAAGGGAAGAAGAAAAAAAAAGCTGTACATTCTTTCAGCCAGCAATATAAAATTTGATGGTTGTCACATTGGCTCTATGACCCACACTACCACTTATTACATTAGACACATATCTACATCTCATTCTAAGACAGAAAAAACATCCATTACTATCTGTCGTTGTCAACAATCCCACTGTGACCCTGACTGACTGCTGGCCCAAAAGGAAGAGACCACTTCTACAGGCAGCAGGTAGCATCCAGTGAAATGGTCAAAACCAAAGCCACAGTTCAGAGTTAATGCACAAACCTCCCAACAAGTATTTCCATCAGCTTTGAACTCCACCCTTTCCTGCTTCTTAAGTCTTCTATGGGATCACTCCAGTTTCTGAGATGTTATCAACCCCCTTTGCAGTAAGACTCAGCAGATCCTTATTACTTTCTACATCTTCCACTTGAACTCTGCCTCTTCTTCTTGTTTCTGAATCCTCAGATGGATCCATGAAAATGAAATAATGACATCACAGTGTGCTTCCCTGCTGACAACATACCATATCATACCTGCTTGTCTATCAGCAGGATTGGGCAAGAATAGAAATTGATGAGTACTAAGAGAGTAAGAGTATGGAAAAGCCTGTGATCAGAAAAGCTGAATTTAACATGACTGAAAGATATAAACCTCTCTTTAATAAGATGCTCAGCCAATGCATTTACAGGAGCTACTGCTTGAAGAGCTCCAGCAAGTCCTCAAAATTAAATACTATTTCCACTTTGCCCTTGACCCCTTCAGTGACCCCGAAGTACATACACCTAGATTGCTCAAGGCCAGCGGTACAAGATAGGGACAGTTCCTGCTGTAACCACTAGGTAACACTCCTAACAATGTAGGAAACACGGTTTGGGATTTTGTACCTAAAGTTGTGTTAATTCTTCAGAACAATCCCTGGCAATCCCATGTCAAACACTTACCTGTAGCTGGCTGCTTATCCACACAAGACAGAAACCCTCCCCAGCCAACACAAGCAGGTGAAATAAGGACATCAGTGCAGGACAGAACAGGCTCCCTTCTCTTTCTTTCAAAAAGCAGCCCCTCACACCCACTATAGCACCCAACTCATGACTGAGCTCAGATCCGCTCCACAGTCACTGCAGTGCAAGTTTTCCCAGGAGAATTCCTGAGCTCCTGAAAAATGCTTGCATCTTTATAACTAACTGATCAGCTGGGAACCTCTCAGGACAAGGAGCAACTGCTGCAGCCAGTGCCCTTCTAATGTTTGGGCCATCTCATTTTTAAACCTTATATATAATTTTGGATAAAGACGATTAAATGAAACAATCTGTTATTTTCTCTACTCACATGCAAAGCGAACACAGCGCCATCAAAGATCATTCTGCCCATGCGAGGAAGTACTTCTCATTCACAATCAGATTACAATAGACATCTTATTTTTGCACGAGTCTATAACTTGAAGATTTAAGGTGAGATGGTGAACCCCAAACAGGACTCCAATAAAACTGAGTCAAGGGGAAAAGTTCTCTCCCTGCTGCTATAAAACATTGGGGAATGGGAATTTTCTAGCATAAGCAAAATTCTCCAATGAGCAAAACATACCTTCTTTCCACTTAGTGAACACTATTTTTTACAAAAGCCTTTTAGCCTGCATTTAATGATAGGTGTGGCATATCTCCAGGGCAAGCTTAAAGTATTGTTTTTGACCTTTAAAGCACTATATGCTCCTTTTTCAAAGTTAATAGGCATTAGATTTCCATGCTATTTAAGTACTTTCTGAAAATTCTACTGGATATCTATCTTGGAAAATCCAACACTGAGTTTTGAAAACCCAACCCAAAGTGGCTTGGGTCTCATATCACCTGTTTTCTCAAAGGAGGTTAAGCCAGTACTGACTCGCAACCACACAAACATGACCATAAAGAACTAACAGCCAGGACTCTGCCCTCCAACACTGCTTGCAGCACTGTGTCCTCCTACGTGTCTCCCCTCCTCACCTACTGGAAGGCTCTGACTGATGCCATGAGACTTTCAGCAGGCCTCTTTTGTCCAATTACAGGTTCTGCACCCATCACTGTGTATCAAAGCATATTCTTGCATTTCCTGGGCTCAGTCTAAGCTTTAAGACAGGCAAGTTGGAAAGCTAGACAAATGCATATATTCGAAAAAGGGACAGCAAGAAAATGGAGAGCAGTTCCTCTTCTATAGCCTGGCCCCTGTGTCCCAGAGCAAATACAAAGCTTGCTTTAGGGCACCATATAAATTGGTATTATAAATTCAGATGGTGCACCAGGGAGTGCCTCATTCTGTATGATTGGAGTCATTCTCAGGAGCAGTTCAGGCACTCAGCCTGCCACATGCGACTGCTGCCCCAAGGGCTGCCATTACAGATGCATTATTACAAAGCGCTGCAATAAAGCATGAACTAAAACAACTTCATTGAAATGAAGATTAATACGGAACATGTGTTCACCTCCGTACACTCAGAAGGAACAGTCCAGCAAACACAAGCACCACAGCGCTGAATCTGATGGGCTAGGGGAGCAACAGAACTGGCCAACCACCGCTATTGCTGAAGGCAAGCAATACATTTCCATAGCATCTTTTAAGTGTCCACGGATGGATTTAATGCAGCAGCTGTGAGGCAGAGTGAAGCAAGCAAAACGTGGAGTGATGAAACATGCAGAAAAGTGAGCTGTGTCTAAGGCAGAGAACAGAGAGGGTTGCCTCAAACCTACAGAAGCAATACCACTAGCATAACAATGCAGAATGATCCATGCCCTTAGTTATCACAGATTTCAACAGATATTGATGGATATTCTCAGCACTTCAAAGTGTCATATCCACGTCAGAGTTACAGGTGAGAAAGATCAGCTAAGGTGATAGTTCATCCATTCCCCTCACAATCAGAACAGGATTATTGCCTGAGATCTCTATTTGTTGGTGCCATTGCCTCCTCACTTAAACTCTCCCATGCAATACAACACTGTCTACCTCCCCCTTCTGATACCCTTTCAGAGCGTCATACGTTTCACCATTGGCATAAACCGAGGGCCATTACTTCTATGTATTTCCCAGCTCAAATTAAACTCATGATACCCTGTCATGGTTTAATGGCCCAACTTTCATGCTTCCTTTTCCTGCTGCAGGCTTTTCATTCTTCTTTTCCTTGAAAACGGTGTAAGACCCCTATCAAAAACTGGCTGGGACTACTGACTGCAGCCCCCAGTGCATTCCTTTCTTCATTCTATCAACCAAGTCAGCCCTGAAGTTATAGTAGTAAGCATAAAGGCATCCAGGATCGACAGGATCCATCATGTCCAGAATAAATAAATGACTCAGGCCTGGAATGTACTGAATACTCCTAGATCCCTTTGAAGTGTCTGAGACATGATCCTGTATGAAGGCATTGAGGGTGAAAAGCAGCACATCAGGTCTTCTTACTAAGAGAAAAAAAAGGGGGAGGGGGACACGGCATTTCATGACAGAAAACAAAGGGTTGGAGGTGTAATATAGCAACCAAAGTAATAGATTCATGATTAACTTCAATGATGTTTTTTGGCACTTAAAAGAAAATGCAACAATCTTCCCTGAGGGCACACCTCACCAAACACAGACTTTGACCCTTGGGAACCAACTGCATGCAAAAGCTTTTATCTTTTAGCAGTGCTTTAGACCTGGAGATGGTCGGTCTGTCTTTGGCTTCACACGCAGATAGGTAAGTTGTAATGGATGACAGAGGTAGGTGGTTTTTTTTGGTTTTTGTTTTTTTTTTTTAAAAAAAGAAGTCATGCATCTCTGTATATGAGCTGGAAGTGAGTGGGGGAAAAGGACTAATTAAAAGTAGAGAACAGATGCCCCCGTGATGCTGGCATCTCTATTGCTTTCTGTTTCTGGAATGAAAAAATCATTTGTCATAAAAATAAATGAACTGACATCAAATATTTAAATTAAAAAAAAAGAAAAAAACATTGAAGGGGAGATAAAAATACACAGTAAACAAGCAAAAGCTCCAGTTAGCAGGTTTGCCTTTCCTCCCCAAGCTGACTGGCACTGCATCAATGCAACTCAGAGAGAACAAGATCTGCTGCATGCAAACGATTCCTAACAGAGCTGGAACTCTGCACTGAACGTGGATGAGCAAAGGTTGGGCAGTTGCCTTTAGACAAGGCTGCCATGTCACTGCCCATTCAAAGGGCAATACTGTAAAGAAATGGGTATGAATTATATTATTTCACAGCAAGGTGCCATCCATTCCTCCTTGCACTGCAATTTCATATCCCAAAAATAGAGTAGCCTTCACAGCCCTCCCACAGCGCACCTCTCACACCACCACAAATACAGCTCTGTAACAGTCCACTGCCATCAATATTCCCCTGACTAAAGATGACTTAATAAAACATTCTTAGAAGCCAATCAACATGGCTTATAATTAAAAAGGAGCCAATGTTAAGCTCTGTTGAATTATTGCTTGCTCTCAGCTCTCTACACCTCTGCTAAACCAGACATCATGCTACATCCCAGGATGGATCTATGCTATGTCTAGCTCTCAGTGGAGAGCTCTGTGTATCTCTAAAGTGACAGTTTCTTCTATGATCTTAAAACACAGCTTCAGACCTACAGATCTCTTTGATTTAGACCACACAGAGAACCCAAAGCTCCATATGTTGATGTCTAAATGCCTGCATAGACCCAATTCCCATCATGCAGAAAGGTATGTGAATCCTTATGCAGGGTTAATGCAGAATGCTCATTAGATATCTCTTAACAATCAGGTTCCTACCACGCAAAATGCTGTTTTGATGCCTATACTTAGCGTTGGAGGCACTGAAACTTTCCGCTCTTCAAATCTAGGTTTATGATGTGATCTGCAACAAAACAATGGGTGTACCTGGTTAAATGGTGAGGCAGTACCTCTCAGCATTGGCTTCTTGCAAAAAGAAGTCAGAATCATCCTATAGGAACTGATCCCCCAGCTGAAGTGCAGAAATATAAAGTCAGATGAACCACTGGGTCTGCAGTTGCTATATTTCATATTTCCATTGTAAAAAAAGAGGTGGTTTCCAACAGGTTCTAATTAAAGAAGTTCTGCCTAGCCTGTCAATGTCTTCAGCAAGGGGCCCCAGAGGTTAAGTGCAGGGGACTATTACAACCTGGACACAGCTAGGCAAGTGTCAGTCACAGCTGAACTGCAGTGTCTTGAACATACTGTGCCCAACTCTATGCAAAGAGCCAGTGATCATAAGCATGATTTATAGGATCACCCCATGCACAGGCAAATTCATAACAACAGAAGACTCCATCCTTCCCCCATCCAGCTACAAACCACAGCTGACTGTTAAGATACTGACCTGCAGACAGAAGACATTGATTATCTTGTCCCTTTTTTTCAGGCAGAATCCTAGGGCTATAGCTCAACCTACTTGTGGCACTACACAGAAGCAGCCATGTCGTCTCCGAGTTCATCACAATATCTGCAAGGATGATGCAGGAAGTACTGCATCACAACGAAATTATTCTAGGTTTTGTCTGAAATGGAGTTTTACTGGGATTATCAATATAACTTCAAAAATCTTGTTAAACAAGCAAATGTTATAATTCCCTGTATAGATGCTTGCTGCAGAACAGGAGCTGCTTTTTTGTTTTCCTTAGCTTAAGCTCCTCCCAAAGTGGTGCAAGCTGACCTGTGAAACGTTATTTTATAAAGAAACAATTAAGTTATAGTAGCATATCAATTTCAGTTCACACTTATACACACCCGTATCACTTCTCCAGACAGACAATGTATTAGATAAGGGACTTTCATAGCATTATCAACAGCAAAATGGAAAGAAGCTACATCAGATACCAGTACTGACAGAGAATTGGGGTCATCATCTGGGTCTCGTCTCCTACCTCTGGAAGGAGAGAGTGGTTTGGTGTCAAGCTGAAATGACTGAGAGCTGGAACCTGACAGTCCAGACACCTGCAACCATGTCTATAAGCCAGTCTCCTTCTCCGTGCCTCATCTTATTCAACTGTAAAATGAAAAGCACCTCACCAATGCCTTCTGATGTATTTTACAAAGGTTAACTATTTAATACTAAAGACAGCCTCTACAAACAAAACTTAATGGAATGCTATATGTGAAAAAATCTTTTGAGAAGATGTATAAGTTGCTACTCTGACCACCAGGTTTTTTTAGTTTTCTTTTTCAAAGAAGTTACTTATAGATATATGCACCAGTTTTACATGTTCCGGGCTCTTTGGCAGTTTTGGAGCCAGAAACCTGACTACATTCCATCTCTAAACACCTCCCGTGTTAATAAAAGTTTCCCTACTGTAAAACATTCTTCTCTCTCCCATCGTCTCAGGAAAAAAAGAAAAAAAAGAAAGAAAAAAGAAAAAGAAAAAAAAAAGGAAAAAAAAAAAGAAAAAAAAAGGTTCTTGCAAGGGGTTAAGATGCATCTTTAATGATGGAGCCGAGAGAAGCGCCTGCCATACAAAGAAGCTAATCAGTCAATCAAGAGCCAGCTCACCAGACAGAAGCCGTCAGTGCCTAACTGCTCTGTCTCCACCTGTCCAGGGGAACAACAAAACAGCATGGGACATGCCTGACAATTGAGTGCAAAATAGTACACATATTTATATATATCTAAGCATTAAAGGGGCAAGTTGTTGCTGCAAATTAATGTTTTCAAAAATATGAATAACAAACCCAGCACCACACATGTACTCATGTCCATTTGAAATAAGGCCAGTGACTCTCTTAGCTTTTTGAAAACAGCAGCAATCATCAGGATACAGAAGGACAGTAGGTGAGAATTGCTATAATTAGTCTAGCTGGAAAATATTTTGCCATAAGCTTGCCAACCTAGATCAGTTAAGCGAATGGTAGTTTCAAGAAAGAAATACATCTCTTAAAAGCAAAATGGGCAGACCTATAGGAGCTGTGTGGCTTTGCATTAGTGAGAGCATAAAAGGTCAGTAGCCTTTATTTCCCAAGTCCAATACAGGCTGAGGCAAACCACATTATCCTTATCTGCCTCAGTTTCCCCAACTACAGAAGGATAATGGACCCTACCTAGATTATAAAGGGATGATTGGTTTTGCAGCTGGCTTCATTAATATTCATTAAGAGCTTGGAGACCCTTGCATGAAAAGTGCTGCCCAAGTAGCGACTGTTAAGCTTGCCATTTTGCTGAGTGCTCTCGTAAAGAATTTCGAAATTTTTTTTCCAGTTCTCTTCAGACAGGTGGGTGTTTCGCAAGCACTCGGCATACAAAGAGTTTATAAAAGCATCAAGGGGCTTAAAATAACCGGCGCGTTACCCGGCGGTGGCGTGCGAGCCGAGGGCAGCGCGGCGGCGCGGCGGGCGGGCGGTGCCGCTCTCCGTGGTGCTGAACCCTACCGGGCTGCGGCGCGCCCCCTCCCCGCCGCGCTCCGGGGCTCCCCGCGGCGCCACCGCCCTAACGGGAATCCGCTCCGCCTTACGTGCTGGCCGGGCTGCACCGCAGAGACCCTGCGAATAGCTCCGCGATGTGTTCTTGGATTATTTCAACAGGCAAACCTGAGCTGGGAGTCTAGATCCTGTTGCTTGATAAAGTGCACTCCAGCCTGCCCTCACCCGCTGGCCTGACAGCCCCCTGATGAGGGGCAGCTCAGGTCATAACTGACCCGTGCTCCCACCGGACTTCACGGTATGGGCATCGTTCCTTCCACTTCAGTCACAGAGTTCTGTGCCGGCACGGGTCTAAAACTTTCCGGGTATGGAAATCCACTGTGGAGTACTTCGAACACAGCATTACGCACCCTTGAAGTGTGGTCTTGCTTAAAACCTTACTCATTGTCCATTCCTACAACAGGGAAAGGCAAGAGGAATAACTGTGTGCTCTGGGTTGCAAAATAAAAACATAATAATAAAAAATACTACCTGGAGACGGGGAACAGAGAGGGATCTCTGTCCCTAGCTTACCTGCCTTTTCTTTTTGTTCTGGGTCACCACCTATCTAGTTATTTCTATGATCACAGGAGCCTGGGGCAGCAGCAGGCCTCAAGGAAACTGTGCAGCTGTTCTACGGGAAATAGTCTGAAAAAACGGGGAAGGGAATGCGTTTCATCTCTTTCATCAAAAAGCAACACTTGGGTGAAAGGAAGCACAGGCTTTCCATGTGCACTCCACAGGTAGGGCTCACATAACAGGAAAACCAACCTGAGCAGAGAATCCTACTGTCAGCCAGGAGGAAGAGAGGACAGACCAGCTGCCTAACATACAATACCCTCTACAAGAACAAACAGTATTTGGTCATTAAATATACAGTGATTGGTCCCTCATTCTGCCCATTCTCTGCACTCATTGTGAGCAAGAACAGCAGTGAGGGGAAATGCTCTCTTTCCCACCAAGTCTTTTGAGGCTCATTAAATTACCAATCGTTTCCTAACCTGAATATTTATGCCCTCTCCTTGTGGAAAAGGACAGCAACTAAAACTGTAATCCCCAGTGCAAGGAACAAACCAAACCTCCCCAATCTTATACTTCTCCCAGGGACCACTTCCAGACATGAAAAGGCAGCTGGGAAAGTACTTCCCAGCCTCACAGAGGTGATATTAGACTAAATTCATTCATGTTTGTAACACTTAGATATTACAAGAATGCAGGTCATAGAAAAAGCATATAAAGAAAATGAAATACAAGGTCCTCAGTGCCTACCTCTAATCTTAGGAACTCTCGGGATGGGGAAAGAGATAAATAAAATCATACTTGCTCTGAGGGCTAATTCAGTGTCATGGCTAAAATCCAAATTGAGTAATTACATTCTGTCTCCTGAGTGTGCCCTTGAAGTTTCTGCTAAGCATGTGACTTCACTTCCTGTTGCCAAGTTCTGTGACGTGTGCCTAAGTGTCAGCTGTACCCACCCATATGACCTGACTCATGCTGCAGGAAAAGGAAGGTTTTGTTCATCCGCCACTCTGAAATCTTTTGATGAAAGGTCTTGTTGCACTTACATACCTCACTTGAGTTCCAAAGGCATTTTGCTAGGGCTGTTTCACTACTAGCAGCAATACCGTATTTGCTCCATAGCACATTTTATAAATACCCTTTCCCAGCAACAGCAGTACCATAAACGTGCCAAGCCTCTAATACCTACAGCACACCCTTTATACTCCCTTATTTCACAGAGATGCTGAATAGGCTGAGAACACGCCAGCTGTTTGTTTTCGTCATGGGGTTTAAAGGTAAAGTTTGGCATCACAGTCATTCCCTGAACTACAGCAAGGGCCTATAGAAAGCCAAGCCAAAAGTCTCCTTGTGATACTAACACAGCCATGAATTGTCTCTCACAGACACTTTTATACATCTGTTTATTGTATATTTACTTAGGCTTCCTACTTCACAGCACATTTTCTCCTAACGGGAAACGTGTTTTATACCCCTCCAACATTACTCCAGAGAAGCCAGGATGAAGATGAAGCAAAGACAGCACCTACTTCTCACAGGCTGCTTTATTTTCCTGGAATACATCCTAACCTTAGAAATGCTGGGAAGGCAATTGTGATTAGGGTCTGCTCAGATCAGGAATCTAGGAACAAAGAATCCTTAATCCATGAGATTTTAAAATGCTACAGGGAGGGGCAGACAGGGACACTACACACAGGCACTGCAAACAAAACTTGCTTCCCCCAGCTAGATCTCAGATCTTAAGGATATACACGTACCTTATTCAAACTGAAATAGATTACAGTTGGCCACTTGAATATTCAAAAATCTGGGCCCCAAAGGCTCTACTCCCTTTTTCACTTGACATCCTGGACCCTGCTAGCCAAGATACAATATCATCTTCAAAAATCATGAGACTCGCAAGCAGAAAGCTTCCAAAAGATCCCAAAACACATACATCCAAACAGACTACCGGTATTTCCTGGAGGCTGCAAAGCAACAGACCTTCATTCTGAAGTTAAATCAATTACCAAAGCCCTTTTTTTTTTTTTTTTTTTTTAAATCTAATATTAAGCAGCAAGTGGGAAAGGTAGCTTTTCACTACCTGAAAAAATAATAACAAATAATGAAGTCTAGTTCTTATAAATGTTTTCCATCCACACATTCAGTAACCTCCATTAACAGAATTGAGGTCTGTCTTATAACATGGCATTCCAAAGTGCTGAAAACCTGCAGCTCCATTTAGCTTTAATAAAAGCCATGGGCAACAAAACAAAAATTAGACCAGAGCTGTCTGATAGTATTTTGCTATACTGGGGGTAAGTAATTGCCTTCATCCATACCTGAAAAGAAGCCAACTGCCATATGTAACTTGGCATCCCAAATGACTTCAAGCTTGAGGTACACAGAAGGATGCTCACCTGCTCTTGAAGGAGCAAGATGAAAAAGGCACTTGAAATCCACCCTTCTGAACACAGGCAGAGCAACAGCTGCAAAAGACCAATCATCACATTTGAATTTCTTACTTGCAGGAACAGCTACGAAGGAAGAAGAGGCAGCTAGTCCTCTGTGGCTCTTGGAAGTCTTCAACTGAAACCAGTCAAGGGAGGCACTATCTGGACTGTTTAGCATTTATGGTGTGCACTCACTTAGTGACTGGAAGACGGATACTGATAGTGACTAACCACAGTGATTCAGGAGATACATAGACAGCTGACTCCAACGCCTCAGCAGGAAGTCCTACTCCTCTGAATCGTACCTACTTTTTAATAACTTCACCCCCAGGTCACGATGCATGTTTATGCGATCCAGACCCAACGTTGTCATCTGTAAAAATGAAAAACATCTCCCTAGGAAATGCTGGAGATGTCCCACACAGCTGAAATCCTTTGGCAGTGAGAGTAGACGTGCTCAGCTGTTCTAGGACTATAAAGCACAATGACAACAGAGACTGACATGGAACACTCTCTCTCTGAGAGAGCATTTTGCTGCTTTGCAACTTTTTTTCCTATTTGCAATACAACCCACATTCTGTAATCTCAGTAAATGGCCATTTTCCATGCTTGACTCAGACTAGCTACAAAAATGAAAAGGCAGGAGCTACATAACGTAGTGACATAAGCGAATGAGCCATCTGATGACTGCTTACTGAAAGAGAGCAAGGAACCTTGTGATCTCCCCCCACCCCCCAGTTTTGTCACTGTACTATATGGAATGATAGGACAATAGTGTCATAGAACTGCACACTCAGAGGATTAATGTAAAATCCTGCAAGACATCATATAGTCTGTTCATACAGGATAGCTCTCTAACTTGCTTAAAATGGGCTTCAACCTTGCTTTGTTTCCCTGTGTTGCCTCATCTCCCCTGCTGGACTTTGCTTTGCCTCAGTGAACTCCCATTGTTCACAGCAGAACACAAAGGTTGATGAATTTATCCTCACATTACTCTCTGGAAGGCAGAGAAGTGTCAACTTCTCATCTGCAAAAGGGTGATAATTAAATGCTGAGAGAATAAATGACTTGCACAAGGTCACTTGAGAAGTATGTGGCAGAGCTGAAAATTAAATGCAGATCTCCAGAGCTGCAGGTCAAGGCCCAGAACGCAAAATCTTTCTGCCCTGCTGGCACAGTGGTGATCAGACTCCCAGCACATCATAAGGCACTCTGTAGGAATGCGTGTGTTATCGGACATGAACTGAATTTCTTGTGCAGTTTGTCTATAGGAAGAATTGGATAAATTTCAAAGAATCAGGTAAATATCGGAGATCAAAGAAACAGGAAAGCAACACAGAATCTACCTGAAGAGCTATGAAATGCCTTTTTGACATCTTGTATAAGACAAAGATGTAGGCTTCTTCTATTGGGCATATTACTAGTCCAGAGGAAGATCTGACATTAAGACCGTGTTTAGTATACAGAAGTCACAAAATGCAGCCATGGAGTTATCTTTCCAATTTAACATAAGGCTTGTTAACAGATTAAAGATTTTGGTAGTGCTACACTTTGTGTCACAGTTACAGTATAATAACTATTTATCTACAACTTCTTGTCTTCTTGCTTGCTATGCAAACTCCTGCCAAGCACCCCCTTTTAACCTTCCCTCTCTTCTTTCATTTGCAGATGCTTCCCCCTGATCCACATGATCAGATTTATGCCCATGCATGTAGCATGTTTCCTTCATTTCTCTGCCTAAAAAGCTTTCTATCCTAAGGCTTTCAAAAGGAAACAATCATCTTAGCTGGGTGTTAAGCCTGTCCTTCTTGTGTTTTTTGAAGCTAGGAATGACACAACACGCATTCCCACTGCATCCAAAGAACTGTAGAGGAAATGTAGGGGCACTATAACCCATAAAGTCTCCTTAGGAAAGCAATAGGATGTCAGGAAGATGGCCAGGCAGCAGCAGAGGACTGAGCTGCTATGAAAGTGGTGCTGGGCAGGGCAGATGCGTTTTTGAAGGCACCAAGAAGGGAGCAGGTAAAAGAAACAGTAGACAGCTGGGAGAGGAAAGGAGAAACTCACCCACCTGGAAACCTGCACAGCTGGATTCCAGTCTCATTTTTGATTTCAGAGCAACCAGGCACAGCATAACAGTATTCTGTAATTCTCTGATTGTTGGTGCTGCTTTTTGAAAGGTATCAGTACCACGATGGATTTTAGTGGCCCTGCCCATCACTAATCCCAGGTGTATGCCTCATCTCAGCAGTGAATCTTGCTCATGTCTAATGCATGTACCTACACTGCTTTGCTGCTGCCTGAACTCTGCTGTGAAGTCCCAGCGTGGCCTTTGTTCTTAATGTGTGCACAAAAGAAAGCAGATGGGTAAAGCTTAACTGACAATAATAATAATAGTTGGGGTAATAGTAATAAATCAAATGCTGTCCTCACAGTTCTGGCAAATTTCTACCGATTTCATAAAATTTGTGTTTGTATTAAAAAAAATCCTAACCTCAAATCACAGAGTTGCGGCATTAATTGCCATCTTCACCTGGACAGCTCAGCTTTTCATATTACACCCCAGTTTCTACATAATTTCAAGGTGTTTCATCAGACAAAATATTTGGAAAAAAATTCTAGCTATAATATTTTTGTTCCAGACATACTCCACCATCCAAATAAGTGGCCATTTGTTTTGTTTTTTTAAAGCAATATAAGCATTTATGGTCAGGAGAAGTATCAGGAGTAAAGAAAAAGATCAAATGGCTGTAAATTATAGCCCAAAGGAGATCTCAACAACTGCAGTTCAATTTTCCTAGTAAATTAAAGTATTGAGGAAAATTTCCACCTTGAAACAATGCATTTATTGCTCTAAAATAACTGAAGAAAACAAATTTTAATGTTCCTGGACTTTTTTTTAAAACTGTTGCTTAATACTCTTAACCCGGTCACTAGAGGGTGTCAAATTACAGCTTTGGAAATATGATCAAGATCATCCCAAAGGCTTAATTCATCCTAAAGAGCATCCCCAGATGATACACCCAACTGTTCTGTACAACACTTCACCCTCTATGCGTGTGTGAATATTGCAGAGTGTCCATAGACAAAACTCTGCTTTACTGCCAGGGAAGAGTACATGCTGCTGTCACATAGAGGTTTTGGTTAAAATGAATATAAACAAAGTCAATATCCCTAAAGCTTTTCTTGCCCCGTTCTTGGGGGATGTATATGCTGGTACACGAGGATAATCTCAGATGTTTTTATTAATGTTTCAGCAGTACAGCACTGCATCCCTGTCAGTTCTACATAACCACTGCACACTGACTCCAACTGACTACACCTGTTCACAGTGCCTATACACAGAAAACTTTATAGATCTTACAGACAAGAACAGCCAACAGCCCAAAGGTGATCGGTGGATTTTGCTGTTAGAATCAAAGCCACAAACCCCCTTTACAGTAACATCTCTACTAATAAGAAAGGTAAGAGAGGCTCACCAAGCTGGTAGCATTAGGGAACACGTGCCCAGCCGCACCCCCCCCCCCCCCCCCCCTTAACAAATATTTCCTTTTTGTCCTTTCTTCTCCTCCAAATCCACTGCCCTTAGCCCAAAGAGACAAATTTCTATAAGCCTCCACATAAAAGCTATCCAAAATTAATAGGAAAAGCTAAACCCAGTAAGACTCGGTCAGCAGCTAGGTCAGAACTAAACCTCCATGTAAGAAGAAAACTAAATTATTTTCAGTATTGGTAGGGCAACTGGGAGTAAGGACCACTGGTAAGGGCTCAGGTGCAGTAGATCTCTGTGCATAAGTCACAAATGACAGCTCTGGTTGCCCACTGCAGACACTACCCCAGTGGATCTTACAGCCGTGACTGACAATAATAATGAAACAGGACATCCCTCCCTGCAGGCTGCTACTTCAGCTGTCCTAACAACAGTATGCCTACCATAATGGGACAGCATAAACATTAACAAGAGAGGAGCTGTGGGAGACAAGCTGAACGCAGGCATATGCTGCCTGAGAGACCACCAGGATGCAATGCGATGAAGGGTCCTGCTCGGTTCAGAAAGAAGTGTTCCCAAGCATGTGAAACAGACCCAGAAATGGACACAGCCTCATGCACGCGCTGATTTTGTGCCCATGAACACATTTGCACTGTGATAAAAGGAAGGAGATACTGCAGAGACAGTAAACAAAGTCTCCACATTTCCATGGAACATTGGTTTGAGGGGTCCCACAGGCAAGCCTGCATCATTTTCAACCTGTCAACCCCAAACATGGAAAGCATTGGGTGATAGAGACCCAAAACCAGGCATATAAAAATGATTAACTTTCAAATCCTGGGGGTTTCTCCCTTTGGTGTAAACAGGTCTTCAATTGCTGCAGCTTCATTATTCTTTGCTTTCAAGGGAAACAGATTTTGATGACTCCAGTCGAAGAACACCAAACTTTGAACAGGAGTCAGAGCTTTGAAACCAAAGTGAGCAATGCCTTTGCAAAATGAGGTACATCTGAGAAGCACAAGCACAGTCACAGCCCCCTTTTCTTTTGCAATTTCACCTTAAAGTGCTCACCCTTTCCAGAGAGGAGGGAAGGTGCACAACCATGGCATCACCATGGCCTTGCTGGGATTAGCACCTTCACGCTACAAGAATACCACCTTCCTCTCTCCTTGATCTCTCACTTAGCACCATTCAGTTAAACACCATCCCTGCTCTCCCCACCACACTTTCCCTCTCAGTTGCACTTCACCATCTCAGCCTTTTCCTTACCTTCTGCCCTCCATGCAAACCCATTCCCAGCCCTACTCAGCCATTCTCATCCACACATTTCTTTGCTCACCTCCTCTTCAGCCTTAATCCCTCTCTTTCTAACCCTTTACCCCTAACACCTTTCTCCGCTCTCCTCACACCTACAGTTGTAATCCCCTTGTCTGACCTCCTCCTCCCATCAGCTTTACTCCACTCCTCAGCCCTCTTGCTCCCTTAGCCCCTGTTCCCTGCCCCACACCTCGCTTTCCCTCCACAGTTGCCATGCAGGTGTTCCTCAGGCTCTCCCCACTTCACTCTGGGATCATCCCTCCCACCAGGCCCAGCATGCCACCTTTTGTTTACACAGAGTCAGGTCTTCCCTTCCCAGCTTTGCTTCTAGATCTGCCACATTTAGAGAGTCACCATGACCTACTTAAGCTCCCTGACCTAGTTATAACAGAAATACCAACTCTAAACACTCAAGAAAAAAGGGCAGCAGGAGGAAGGAAATACTATCATTATTGTTTGGAATGAAAACAAACCCACCAGGGCAGGGCTGCTGAGTTATTCCAGATCTGGCCATTTCCCAAGGAAGCAAGATCAGCAGTTCACTTGATAATGCAATACCAGCCTGGCCATGGATAACACAGGTCTAGAAATTACCTGGGAAAACAGCCTTTGGCCTTTTGCCAGCATCCCATTTTCTTCTCTTTTCCTTATTCCAACCTCTTTCTACCTGGCTTTGCTCACCCAGGTATTCCACAGCAAATCTGATTTTACCCACTACTCCCACCAGTCCTCCTGGCCTGTGAATCCAGGCTACAGCAGCACCTGTTTGCTCAAGAACAGCATTTCTGCAGCTGAGCTTCATTTAGAAATCAAGCAATGCTCTGCATCTGTTTGGCTGACCTCCTGAGCCCTTCTATTCTACTTCAGCTATTGCCACAGCTGCCTTCTCCCTTCCCCTCCAACCTGTGCTATTCAAACACCTTGCTTCACTTACCTGGCTTGGTGTTGCAGTGCTGTCTCCTCTTTTCTTTACGAGCTCTGGAGGTGGTGTCAGCAGTGTCAACACTGACACTGAGCTAGTAAAGCTGACTAGAAATAGCAAATGTTCTCCAGAACTAGCCAGGGGTCTTTGGGTTAGCAATGCCCATTCACTTGAGTGCTGTGTACTGGGCTCATGGCTTAGAAGACAGGAACCACTGCTCTGTGACAGCTGGTCCTGTGATTCACACTCAGCTCAGCTTTTATTTTAGTCATTGTTAATAGATTCTCCCATAGCATTTCTGTTTTAGGAATCATGTTGGCCCCATAGTTCCATGGATGAGTTCACTAAATCGAATTATGTCTCCATACAGCTGATATTTTGTGGTGCTGAACCTCCCTGTATAGGGCCAGTATCGTGACTGACACTGGAAGCAGCATGCTTTGCACCCCGAGCTCACATGGTGCTCCTACCACCACTGCTTAAAACCCTGCCAAGTGGTCCAGCAGAGGCTCCCCGTCCATAGCCAAAGTCCCATCAGAAAAATGTAGCTGAGTGTACTGTAGCCCTCCCACAATTTCACCAGAAATATTTATACAGACATGAGAGTGGTCATTCTGCATCCATTTACTGTGATTTTGTACCTGTTTGCCAGCTTCAGCATAAAACATACTTTTTGGCTATTGATTTCCTGGGTCACATGCTAATCTACTGTGCAAATGGCTTTGGAAATTTACTGTGGAGCCCCCAAATCCCTATGTTGTCATCAACCACTGCCTGCTAAATGTGCACTTGTGCATATACTAAACAGCAGCTTTAGCTCCTGTATTTCCTTTGTAACTGATTTCTCAGATCTGTCCCCCTCCCGTTGGTTTTCCACTCCTCCCTGTGCTGTCTACACTTGGGCATGGTCCTACAAAGACACTGCTAACCCACAGTCACTTCAACCACCCTCTGTTTTGACTAACAGCATCACTTGCCTCTCTGCTGTATCTTCCCATACAGCTGTGCTCTCCCAGCCTACATCGCTGCCAGCCAGCCCAGCCACAGCCCTCCACACTACTCTGATAACGCCTCAGTCCCCTGACCTGCATCACATCACGTTTAGTCAGATCAAGACTGAATTCTTCTAGCATGCAGGGCTGATATGTAAGGTCTGTGATTTCAGCAAGTCCTGGATCCTGAATACACTGAGAAAGTGCCTCACACTTACAGCCATGGGCATGAACACCTTGCGTTAGCATCACCCCCTACCTCCATTTATAAGTACCGAGAAGTGGTAAGAGGACTGGAAAAGGACAAAGTTGTGCCTGCACAAGCTATGTGCGGAGGATCCCTGCCAGCTTCTCAAGACAATATAAACCCAATGAATTAAGACAATTCCAGACATGCTGATTACATTTGCCGTTTCAATTTCTGATGGGATTTTCAGATGTCTCTGAACATTCTCTACCTGGCATGTGTCAGCCACACTTCACTGCTGCTTTTACGTTATTAGTATTGACAGCCACTCAGTTTAAATGCAGGTTAGGATTGAAATCCTGTCTGTTTGCTTATCACTGCCTTTTTATCTTGTTTGTTTCCATTCATTACGGAGAAATCCTCCTTTTCATAAAGCTCCTTTGAATACCTCAGCAAACATGCAAACACAATGCTAAATGGATTAACTGGGAGGTACTGGGGTCTGAAGCCTGCCTGAATAAATGCTTCTGGATCGATCAGTTCTGCATACAAATGCTAATGGTCTGAGTTTCTCATGATATTTCTGGGGGTTCAGCACAGGTCCAGTGGCATGTTGGGGATAACTCTTCCCTTTCAGGAAAGGCAGAAGGGGAGAAGAACATCTGGTCTGTAAGAAAGAGCTAGTTACTCAGGAACATTATGAACCACTGCAGGATTTTAACACATGGCAAGAGAGTGGGTGTGTCACGACTGCAGATTATTATGCCAAATTTTATCCCCTCACTTTTACCTTGTCCTCTCCCCCATTTTCTGGTTAATAGCCACATGCTGGGAACTGTCATATTGTTCTTTTGAAAGGTGTTTGGGGCAGGGACTTCCTTTCTTTTACGTGCATACAGGGAGCTTAGCACAGTGGCACTCAGGTCCCAGAATGAGACCTCTGAGACGTTACTGCAATATCAATAACAGCAATATCGCTCTTCCATCTTTAGGTCCTTACAGCATGTTTTCCAGACATGAATTTAGCCTCCAAACATCCCCTGTCTGTTGTTGCTATTGTCATAATATCCATCTATATTATACCATTTACTTTAGTATCTAGTTCATTGTAAAGCTGAGACACCCGAGGCAGAGAGATGCTAAGGCATCCCTATACCACAGCACTCTGCACAGCCAGAAAACTCTGTGTCTGCGCTGGCACCAAGCACAGGCTCGGACGTCCA
Organism: Falco rusticolus; assembly: GCF_015220075.1. NCBI lineage: Eukaryota > Metazoa > Chordata > Aves > Falconiformes > Falconidae > Falco > Falco rusticolus. The sequence goes on along the minus strand of NC_051193.1, from coordinate 65,575,921 downwards.
GCTGGCTGGGAGGTCTTAGAGCTGGGCTGCAGTGCCCTCCACAGAGCTGTTCTGTGCCCCAGCCCAAGCAGCACAGGCTGGCAGTGCTGTTGGCTCTACAGCCCGCACAGCAAAGAACTGCTCTCAAAGACTCCCACGCAGACTGGCAGCAAACAGCAGAGGCAAGGGGAGGCATTTTGATTCAGGCCTCAGAGATGGGCGGTGGGATCACCTCTGCTACTTGAAATTTTCTCTGTGGACTAAAAGTGGTAAGGGACAGAGCATCTAAATTTTCTTTATGGCAATGGAAACCCTACAGAACCAGCAGCAAGGTCTATGCAGCCCCTTTTTATCTTTGCTAATACGGACAAGGAGGTACATTGCACCGGTTTGTGAGGGCTTTGACACGCTGGACTCACAATGAGACACCTCTCCATCAGCTGACTCCTGAACCAGTCATTCATTCTGATGGAGTCTACAATAAGAGCTGGGCCAAGGCTTGCCTCAGCACATGCTGGCCCTGTTTCTTGTGAGGACACCCTTGATGGAAACCCTCACCAGAGCCACTAGGTTAAGCATACAGTCACACTTTATCTATGGTGGGTGACAGATCAGAAATTCAGCTTTTCAGGGAAAGGAAAGAGAACAATATCACTGGTTTGCTCATCACAGTGATGGTAAGTCAGATACCAGATGCCTACTATGGCTGGTAGCATATTCCACCTTCCGAATGCCCACACATGATGCTATCAGCCCTAGCAGAAAACAATTTTGCCTCAAAATACACAAAAGGAGATGGTTAATGACAGAGAATAAAACAACCCATTACAAGGAAGTATGCTTGCACTTAGACTGCTTAAGAGCTATACAAAGGGTCAAAGATTAAGTACAAGGCCAGCATAGGTACTTCTATCTAAACAAACCTCCTCTCTAAACAAAAGACTTGATCTAAACCAAAGCTACATTAATGTTGATGCTCTCTAGGTCTTTGATTACTACCAAACACCAATTATGCACCAACCTGTCTAGATTGCAGGTGAATGTCTTTTAGGTTTTAAAGCTAACAACTTTCTGTAAGTCAGAATAAGGCACAGACCACCCACTCCAGGAACCCAAACCACTGGATGTGACAGTCCACTGCATATTTTTTTCTAAAGCATGGGTTAAGCAGGCAAAGTGTTAATTTAGTGCTTACAGTAATATAACTCATGAATGCTATCTGCAGGCTCACCCAGCAACACAGAACTTGCTTGCTTTCTTCCAGCAGCTGAATATGCACATCTGTCTCTGAAAGACTGGTACATGCCAAAAAACTATAAACTGCATTGAATGAAAACTGTCAGCACATCACTTAATGCCACAGGCCAACTCGTGTGAACCATCCGTACACCCCTGCCTGGAGCAGGCAACTGGATGTAAGGAGAGCAGTTCCAGGTAATACAAAAGTCATGTAACAAAGCAAAAACATGTGGCATTCAGGATATAGACACACTGCAGCTGTCAGCCAAGTGAAATGCCCCCAAAGCTTTCTTGCTACAACACCTATTTAAAAGCCCAACAAAGACAACACAATTAGAAACATGCCATTCACAATTCAAAGTGTTTAATGAGGGCCTGGTAATGAGCACCGAAGCTGCCTAGGGGCATGGGAACAGAATAACCAAACTGGAGATCTTGAATCATCTTTTAGAAGAGTAGACATAACAAAGCTGATACAAGAAGAGGGGTCTACTTAAACAGAAATGAAACACGCAAGTGTAGGAAAACACAGATGATGATCTGTGAGCTCTAGGAGGAGCTACAGAACACAGAAGACTCAGCCATGGTTACTCATCAGAGCACAGCATTTCCTAGCTTTGACATATTAGATGGGTTGTGAAGGAAGGACACAAAAAGCGGTTGTTTGTACCTTGTACAAGCAGTAATTGTTGAGGTGTGTGGTCAGGCTAGAAGATGTGACCTTGCATTTCAAAAGCAACCAGGACAGACACAGGCCACCTTGGATTTTACCTTGAGTAGTCCCTCCAACCTTGATCAGCTATTTTGATCGTTCTTGAAGTTCTCTTTCTTCTACATGTTAGCGTCTTGATGATGAAAAGTGACAAGCTGTCTGATGAACAAAAGCAAGAGTAGATCCCGTCAGAGCAGAAGGAAGATGCCTGTTTAATGCCCGTTTCCTACGTCTGAGGGTAAAAACCCATCCCTGAAGTGGTTGATTTCTGTCCGCTAATAGACACATTTTGTTATTGCAGGCAAAAAGAGTTTACTGATTTGCGGGGTGGGTGGGGTGGGATTTTCAACCAATTTAATTTACTGCCAATGAACAAAGTTCCAGTTGTTGATTCTGATACCAGAATAAAAAGGCACACAGCGAAGACGCTCCTTGCCTCTTCCAAACCTCTTCTCCTTACTTTTTGCTTCCCAATGCCCTCCCCACACATTATACTCTTGTCTCCCTGACAGGGACTGCCCCTGAGCCCAGGGGCAATGCAGGAAAATGGGGTCAGTGCCTCGCGCCTCCTCCAACAGCAGCAGCAGCCACTTCAGAGCCGTACCCGCCAGCCACAGCCCAGCCTGCCTGCTCAGCTGCTGCTCGCCTCCCCCCACCTGCTCCGGCGCGGTCCTTGGCTCTTCTGTCCCCTCCCGCTCCAGCCTCCCTGTCCCCAGAGCTTGGCACTTACCACCCTTTCTAAAATATGCTTTCACAGAGCTGCCACAACCTTCGCCGGCTGGCTCAGAGCTGCCACCGCCTCTGCTGAGCGCCTAGCCTTGTCCTGCCCGGGCACTACCTCAGAGCTGGCTGGGACCGGCTGGGACCGGCTGGAACCGGCTGGAACCGGCTGGAAGCAGCACAGGGCAGCCCCAGCCTCCACCCACAGGGGCGCCCTGCAGCCCCGCCCCACGCTGAGGGATGGCGCCCCGCGGGGCTGAGGAGCCGGTCTCCTGAGCCCTTAGCAAGGCCGAGCGGGGGGTCCCTGTGGGGAGCCACCAGCCCCCCGCGGACCCACTCCCCTCTTCCCTGGGGCCTCGCAGCCCCTGGCCCCCCACAGCTGCCCGCGGGGGTGGCGACGCGATGGATTTCAGGAGCAGCCCTCTGGGCCGCTGGTCACTCCTGCTTTGACTGATACATACATTTTCTGCCTATTATATGTATATATTGGTTTTCAGGGGGAAAAGCATTTATTGCTTTTAGCACACTTAGGAGTTTAAATAAAAACAAATATATCTATATTGACTGTAGTTATTATGCTTGGTTTCATACAGCGTAAGTGGTTCAAATAAAAATAGATTGGTTGGAGTGAACGTGCATCAGTTCCAATAATAACACAGGCAGCTTCAAGAAGCATAGAAGTTTCATTTAATGTGCACTGGGCTTACAAAGAAGAGAGAAGAAACATCAGTTTAGAGCAGCTTTTAGTCTACATTTTCTGTCTAAAGGCTTCTGTATTTACCAGATTTCTGGAACTGAATGGAGTCCATAAACAAGTGGCGAGAGAGGTTTATTAGGAAGCCCAGAGGGGTATTACAAAGGGAGAAAGTGATCTACAGTAAAACATGGCTCTGAGGTAAAAATTCCCAACTACATTACCTCTCAACAGTTAGTCCCCTATCTGTGGTATTATCTCCCCACTGGAAGGCTGGGCTTCAAGCTGGAGCAAACAACTCAGCACCACAAAGGATTGCAGTTTTTGAGAAAACCACACTAGCCGAGGGCTACTGTTCAAAGGGAGAATGAAGAACAAATAGGAACAGGGAACGTAACAGTCTTGTTGGGTCTAGGCCATATACTTCAAGAAAAGGCTACAGGAAACTAGCGTAGAGGAGGAGAGGGGGTGCCTTGGGTAGGATGCAGCCAGAAACTTTCTGTCCTAGCTGTTAGGAATCCAGCAGCTACTATGATCATAATAGCTCCAGAAACAGAAAAGACATCTCTTTGAGATATCAGATGTTCTATGGAAGGCATCTAGGAGACCATCTCAGAGGCAGTGATTCATTTCCAGGAATGTGTGCTGATGGTGAAAGAATCAGTTCAACCCTGCACCTCTGTTCCCCGAGATGATAAGAGAGCAAAGCTGGGACTGTAACTTAAGGGCAAATATTGAAAAGAAGCTTGTTCAGATCAGAGTTGACTCACAACAGTCTCTTCAAGCCATGGATTTACACCCCAGTCTCCAGTCATGATGGAGATCTGCAATGGTCTTATCCTGGGTAGTGCAGGAGGCATATTTGGGGGCGAGAAACAGTTTGGGAGGTACCAAAGGAAAAAGCCCTCATTTCATGGTCTTTGAGTCTTTGTATTTTACCTATTTCCCTCTTCACTCTTCAGATTTCTTGTATGTCCAGCAGAAAGGAGGACACTGCCTGTATGTTGGACCCCCCTACTTCAGCATGGGCTATGGCGGTGACCTACGCGCTCACACCTGATAGCAATGAAGAGGGATTTTTCATGCAGTTAGAAATGTACTAGAGGAGAATGCTCTCACTGTGCCTTTAGGATGGGCCTTTGAGGTAAAGGATGGGATCCCATCTCCCTCCAAAAGCCCTTGGAAGTTCCCAACTCTGGGGCCATCTGTCCTCCATGGGACCATCTGTTCCTGGTGAGCAACACCCCAGAAGAGCGTGTTTATTAAGAGTAGCAGATTGAAGCTTGGCAGGGTCTGCAAGAAAGCAATAGGAGGCCTTTAAGTGCAGACTTTCTATTTGCAGTATGTGAAGCGTGCATGTGTGTGTTTCCTTCAACCACCCATATTCCACAGGGGAAAGCATTCAAAAACAGGACCCAAAAATAGAAGAAACTGTGTGACTCACAGCCCTGCCACCCTGAGTTGTACACTCACCAGAAATCCCAAGCAAAGCAGTGTTAGGTGTTACACATCCTCCACGCTCATAGATGCAAGTGACCCCAAAGGAAAACCTACACTATATACATATAACGAGTCATCATGTGCTAAAGCATCTTGCCTCCAAAGGGGCGCTGCTCCAACACCACACCAAGAAGGTTTGGTTTCGGCTGGCTTCACAGGTCTGGTAAGAAATTGCTGAGAGAACCAGCCCCCCCTGTGCAAAGCGCAGGCCTGGCTGCCTCCAAGGATTAAGGCACGACACATAAATATAGAAATATTAATACCACTGTCCTTGGCCACATTTCTATTTCCCTGGGATTTTCAACTAAGAAAGTTATTCTTTGCTTCTTTTTTTAAAACATGTTGTGTTCAATAGTCACCATAGCCCTTCCACAGATGTTCACATTTCAGAGGTAACTGAAGTGGGTTTTTGTCTAGAGACAAAAAGGTACATGAGAACTACCAGGTTTTGCCTGGGTTATATCCACTTCCCCATGAGATTAACAGCAGCCAGCTGAAAATTTTCTCTAGAAATATATTACTAATAAAAATATTTTTGTTAAGTTCCTTGATTTTTTTGGTAAGACTGTCCAAAATTCGAATATATTTTGGCTTCTACTGAAAGAACTATAAACAATAGAACAATATTTTTTTAAAGCAAGAATGAGAAAAATGAGGATTTTTCTTTGTCAAAACAAGAAAGTCTTGAAGATAAGCATCCGTCTGAAAAGAGAAGTAAAAATTTTAGTATGGGGAAAAAGCTCATCTCATGGTCAGCTCCAGCCATTCCCTTTTGCACCATGTTGGCCAGGTGGGCTGTGTGGTACAAATAGCAAACAGGTTCTCTGTGTGTACTCATGTCTCTCTCTAGTGGAAAGCCCTCATCACTACACAAATACAGATAAGAGACACGGGATCTTCGGTTCAAGCGTGGGAGACCTGCTCCCCACCGATGCCCTGCATCTCGGGGGCTGATCCTGCCCTGTGGCTGGGGCAGAGCTTTCCTGCCCTGCACAGCAACCCATTGCCCCCAGGCAGGGCTATGCTAAGGTTTAACATAACCACAGTATTTTGGAGAAGGGGAGATTTTAGCATTGCACCCGGAGCTAAATTAGTACCCAAAAAGTGTTGGCATTTAGGGATTTAAGCCATATCCATTTGCACTGTGAAGAAGGACAATAATTAAGAAATCTTCAAATGCCTCATTAAATGCATTTCCAGGTAGGAGCTACCCCACAGAAAGAGAGAGGCATCATCCAGATTTTCGTGGCATGCCCTTGGAAATATAGCCAAACACCCTGCCAGCTACCAGCCCACTCTGCCCAACTCCTCCTAATCCCTAGGGACAGGGAGGAGACATGTCCCAGGAGGGCCCACTGGCCTCAGTTTGCCAGTCCCTACTCACATTCCTCCACAGCCACCTGGAGGCTTTGCTCTAGGCTTGGTTGCAGCAGTTCGGAGCCCACTGGTGGGAGGCACATGCACCCCTGACTCTTATTGCACTGCAGCCAGCGCTGCAGCAGAGCACTCAGGGCAAGTGGTGCAGGGTCCAGCAAACAGCGTTGTGCTATATGCTGGCAAGTGCCAAGCAGAGGCAGCCCGCTGAGCAGATGTCACACTTGGACATGGCTGGGTTTTCCTTTCCGTGGTGACAAATAAGCACCATTAGACTGGTGGAGATGAGAGCTGTACAGCATGGAGAAGGTGGATCCAACTTTGCTTCCTCCCTCTGCAGAGCTGGGGTAAGCCAGGTGCTCTCTTCTTGCCAGGGAATTGCTCCCTGCATTGCTGCCCTCAGCTCAAACATGCTGCCCCCGTTTATTCACAAAGAGGCCAGCAGCTGCATTTGCACAGGATGATTGTAGAGCACTATTGATCTGGAAGCCATAGAGCCAGCAGAAGGCATCCAGGGGCCCTATGGGCAGCCTGCATTTGGACTGGCCACAGATTGCTTTTTGACACCTAAGGATTTTCTCGACGGCAGCCCTGGGGTCCATCCCTGTGTTGTGCTGGGATGGAGAGCACTGTTCCAGAGAAACCAGGGGGTGGCCAGAGGCTGCAGGAAGCAGCAAGGGCTTTAGCCACACAGCTGGGGTGAGCAGATGTCCTGATGACCCAGGTTTCCTTAGGAGTACCAAGTCACCCAAGGTTTCCCTGCTGCCACGTAGTGCAAACAGGCTATTCTGTCCTGGAGGCTTCCAAAAAGCTGTACATCTCCTGCAGCATTGCCTTTGTTTCACAGAGGTGGAAGCTGAGAGGTGCTGAATGCAGAAAACCTCCATTATAACTGCGAGATGGCTAACTCAAGCTGACTTGATGAGCAGTTGTGCAGAGCCTTGCTAGATCCTGCTGAGGGAGGGACATTTGCAGGTACTCCACACTTGGGTTGTCACTAATGAGGCACTCCAAATGGCTGGGCAGTTTTGAAAAATCTGGCCTAAATGATGTGCCTGGGGTGGCAAGGCATGTGCGAGGTATAGCTGGGAGCAGCAGCAGCCTTCAGGCAGTTTCCCAGGTCTAACCCCTTTTCCTTTAGCCTTCTTTTCCTGTGAATCCACCTTTGACTGAAGACCCTGTTATCAGTGGTTTCCATGCTTACACTAATCTCCATTTTAATTCTATATAAATATATTAACACAGATTTCACGATAGAGATCAGTATTATGTTCCCAAGTAACTGTACGGATTTCTAAGTATTTGATATATGTTGGGAAGAGGGCAGTGGGTGCAAATGGGTAGTACAGGCACCAAGGCCCTTGAACAAAGCAGCACCCATAACGCCCTCTGCTTACACCCAGCAAAGCTGAAGACTGATATGTTTTACATGGAAGAGATGGCTGTCACAAATCAAACATGAGCTTTGCATCAGGGAGTAACAGGCATAAAGCTATTTTACTTATTTCATTTGAGATATAACATCAAGGGGCTACTCAAAACAAAAATATTTCAGAGAAGTCTTGAAACTCCTCTTGCCTCATCTGTCAAAAATTGGCAGAAAATCTAAGCAGTGCCTTTGATTGCTTAATTTGTAATATGCCCCTAACATAGGATGACAGCAGTGACTATCAAGGTAAGTGCCTCTTTTTTTTTGAATGCAATATTTGTCTTTTACTAATAAGCTAATTGAGCTTGGCTGTTGGAAGCCCTGAGTTTTGTCCACAAGGAACCCTGTATGTATTCAATACCTGTCAGCTAGAGGTCAAAAATGAAAGGTATTTTGTCTCCTCTTTTCCTTCCCAGTCAGAACAATTTTGAAGTGATGGGTTTAAAGGCCCACATCAATTTTATTCGCTAAACAATGTTTTCCCCACATTCTTTCAGTTACACTTTCCTATCTCCAGCAGGATCTAAGAGCCTGACTTTAAATCTCACCCAGCCCTAGCTTTCCCTGTGGCCACAGAAGGAAATCTTTTGTGCCAGCCGCTCTGCTGCTCCACCTCCTGACACAATATTGTTTCATCATAACCTGTCCACCGAGCAAATTGCCTCTTTGGCCCCCTCGCCGTCTCTGCACGGGGCTGGGCTATTGATTGTGACAGTGTGCCGGTGTGCACGGGGCGATTCCTGGAGAGGAGGGGTCGATGGCAGCATAATTGCTACCTCACCGGCAGTGATCAGGACAGGGGGCTGAAGCACAGCTCAGCGGCAGAAAAAAGCTGACGCTGCTGCTGGAGCATCTTCCTTCTGGCTGTGGGGTGTTGGAGTACCTGCCACGGGGCAGGAGACACAGCTACGCTGCTGCCAAGGGAACAGGCAGCGGTTATTCCCACAGCAGTGGTTTTGCAGCCACTTATTGAGAAGCAGAGAACGGCAGGCAAGGGGAGAGAATGGATGAGGGCTTTGCATCCAGAAAGAAGGGAAAGGGTTGGTGGAGAATGACGTGAAGCTGCAGGTTGGTTATTCCCCTAAGGTGCATTGCACTGTCACTACAGAAATTAGGTCTGGAAGGGAGACTTCAAGCATTATCCATCCCCCTGCCCCAAGGCATGACTGACTATACTTACACCATTGCAAGGTGGCAATCCTGGCTTAGGACAGCACAGAATATAAAATGGACCAGAAACCAGCACTCTCACTTTTAAGAAAAGACCGTAAGCTTCAAAGACTGTAGCATACAGTGACCAAAATCATGACAACATACTACATGTTGGAGCAATTCATTTTATAGGCAGCACCTCTGCATTAAAGAACACACAGGAATCTTCATATCTAATGGGTCCATTGGTTCATGTTATTCATACCTTCTATGTTTGTAAATATCAGATGCTTCAGAGGAAACTTCATCAAGTAAAGAATAACTGTTTAACAAGGTGCCTATCAAGAAATTCTTAACACTAAACAACAGCTAACCAATGAATATTTTTAATATACTGTGACTGCAAATATTTCCATTATCCAGATAGGCGACTAGCACCTTTCAGTATTCTGCTAAAATCTTGCTCAGACCTTTCAGAGCAAAGCAGCTGAATGTCACCAACACAAAACTGGCCTGGAGTATAAAATAAGGAATAATTTTCTGATGACTTGGAAGATGAGGAATCCATAGTGCTGATCAGAGCAGTGACAGTGACTCAGTGGGTAATGCCAGGGGCCTCATTTCTCCACTCTGTGCCTCAGTTTCTCCACCAAGTAAAGAGGAAAACCAGCACTTATCAGTTAAAAGGAAATACCCCGAATGGTTAAGTTCTAATAAACACAAAAGGCTCATACTTTCTGATTTTACTATCCAAATTAATATAGATGACCATAGATTTTTCTAGAACGGCCTGACATGTGACATCAGCCAAAGAAGGAGCTGATTTAATCCTGGATATGGCTGTATTACAACACACCAGAAAGAAATTCTACTCAAGGGGAAGCGAGCAGCCTTTGGAAAAGACTACTTTTCCTTGTGTAGTAGGTATCACAAGCTAGTTAAGAGAAAATGTTGGCTGGGTTTTAATTTTTCTCATATCTTGTCATATCTATCCTCTTAATTTTCATTCCTGCCTATCAACAGAAGACTCTCACTCAATAAATAACAATAACATTAAACATTTACTATAGAACTGTCAAAGTCCATCATATTAATAGACAGTGTCTTATTCTCGCCATCGGCCAAATAGGGAAACTAAGACATGCACAGAGGGGAAATATCCATTTGACGGCAGGGGCAAGCATGGAGTTCAACAATGCAGGGAGATTTATTTGAACAATACTTCTGAACTGGTATGAAGATGAAAAGTCCTAGATGCTATCTTTTTTTGTTTGATGCTTGGATCACTGGCTTCAGTTTCAAAGGCTTTTGAGAAGGCAGGCTTGCAAGCACTGGTTCCTGCACTCTGCACCACCGCCACCTCTGCTGAGCTTTCCAAACACAGACACAAACTCAGACCTGCCAAACACGTCAAACTCTGGACAAACTTAGCTACAGCCAACTCCAGCATATCCCCTACCTCAGAGACACCGGCTGTGGCAGCCACGACTGATAGCTTCTCCTCCCCATTTAACACCTTTCCACATGTTGGCTTGGACGTTACTAAAGCTTAAGAAGAAAATCTGACATGGTGCTCTCATTGTATCCATATTTGTGGGTGACTCTCCATCACTGACAGAGCCTGCTGTTCCAATTCCAGCTTTACAGACTCATCCAGGGAGTAAATGCAGGTGATTTATTGTCTGAACACCTGGTGACAGCTGGGTGCCCTCATGCACTAACGCAGCCAGGGATGGAGTATTTTGTCTCACCTCCAATCAATCAACAAAAATCTCTGCTGCAGGCTTGCACCAGTGATGCCCAGACAGGAGCAATGGTGGTGCAGAACAGGGCAGCCAGGTACGAGTAGGATTATGAAAATCACCTCTCGCTCAGTGTAGTCCTGCAGCAAGGAGTGATTGAGGCACAGTGTGGACTCAAAGGCATCCTGAAAATTAGGTTTCCTGAGACCAAAATAAAGCTAAATTCAAACTTCTTCAGCATACAGTGTTAGATTTGGGAATCCAAACTTGGCCTGTTTTTGTCAGCGCTTACAGTCATTAGATTTTTGATTGCAAACACCAGGGCATTTCCACATCAGGAAGTCCCCTCTCAAGCTGCTGCTATTTTCAGAGCCTGAGTGGAATACCTTAAAGACTTTGCCTCAGAGATAGGTGTAAGCCCAGGAGAGCTTCCACTGGAAGCAGAGCCTTGCAGAATCGAAGCCTGTTTTCAGAACTTGGGCACATTGGGCTAGTCCACTTCCTTTGTTTTCAATTCCATTGCAACGTCACAAATTCATTTCTGCCACACTGATGATGTAAAATCGTGGTATTAGTAGCACAATGCCAAAACTCTGAGGCCAGACCATTGTAGCATCTCTCAAATCTGTGTGGAAAACCATGTCTTCAAAACTCAACAGTGACCTCATGCCAGCAAGCAGACATCCAGCTGGCCAAGGGCCTGAGGTGACAGCCTCTTCCAGTTCACATTACTGCTTTTCTCACGAGTACTATCCCAACTTTTCAAAGCGCCACGTATTGCAAAAGCCAACATTTGCTCTAAGTGCTGCCTCTGTTTCCCTGGCAGGGACTGGGTGGGAAAGAGCCAACACACTGCTGGTACCTCCAGCTCCACCTGGAAGTGGCAGCACCAGCAGTCCTGCCATGGAGTGTCAGGCTTGGCAGAGAGCAGGAAAGCAGTGTTGGGCTCTAACCACCCATGGCAGGAGACACAGAAGAAGCTAAGCCAGGAAGGCCAGTACTGAAACAGCAGCAGGGGGCTGAAGGAAAGCACCAAAGCCCAGCTTTTTTCCAACATAATGTGCAGCAAGCACTGAAAAAAACAGGACCCAGCTGAACCTGAGCTCTGCCATTCCTCTGCTGGAGAGCCTGTCTGCAGTACAGCTCGCTCCACATACACTGGGAAAGAAAGACAGAAATTGCACATGGTCTCTTGTGTGAGGTTTAGAGATCTTTTGTCTCATCACTTGTCACGTGATGTATCCCCATACATGGAGATGCAAAGTCACTTGCTAAAAAAGGAATTCTTAACTCCACAACTTCCCCAAGCTTCATCTACGTCTGGCAGCAGGGAGGGGAAGGAGGCAGGCATGCCAGTTCATGTTTTGATCAAAGATTTGAATTTGTTATTGCTTCATCCAAGCCCATTTACGTCCTCCTACCCCTGAACTCTTCCCAGCATCACTGACTGTCTCCAGTAGTTAAAACATCAAGCTAAAGAAATTCCTCCTCAAAACTCTGTGCTGTGAGAAAGCAAAAGCAATGTATCACTCTGAGAAGCTCCATCTTTTCCATCACACACTGGCCTTCTGCCTTCAGGCTCAGCTTGCAGCAGAGAACAACTTTGTCATCACTTGTAAACGAAGTGCTTTAATGTAGATATCACCGAGGGAGAATAAACACAAACCACAGTGCTGTTTCACAGTTACATCTCTGATGTTCCCAACAGAATGTAGCACTTACGTGGTGCTTTGTCTCCTAAGATCTCAAGGCAGCAGACTTGCTGTCAACTTGATGGTAAAAAGGGCTTCTCCCCACACCTCAGTCCCAGAATGAGATTAACAGCTTAGAATGGGCTTCGGAAAAGAGCAATCAGTGATGATGGGACTAAAGCAGCTGATTTCTAAGTTGAAATAAAATGAGCTTGAAATAGCTATAAAGCTCATTTGGTGTACCCATGCTACAAGATATTTGTGATAGCAGTTAATAATATTACCATTAGCTAACCATACATTATAACCATATGATAGAAGAATGGAAAGACAATCTTCTTCAAATCTTGGCAGACTCTCTGAAGAGATAAGTTGTTATAAGAGGGTAAATCTAAATGGAAAATAACAAAAAGGTCATAAAATAAACCTAGGATGAATATTACCATATATTTATTAGAAATTAATCTAGTCCAGTAATCAGAACTGGAGCACTTATTTCCTTTATCTGCTACAAATTCTTGTAGTTTCTGAAGCTAAATCCAGAGGAAGATGCCCATGGTGAAACAACTGCCCATGCTGGAGGGGACTGTATGCTTCACCTATTAATGGGGTGACCAAGCTGCATCGGTCTTCTAGAGAAACCAAGCATAATTCTTCATGGACATTTGGAAGTGATCTCATACTCAATATCACATCAAGTTTAGAGAAAAAAATCCAAATTGATTGCTATTCATATATCAGATGGGCAAACAGACACCAGCTGCAGTGTCGCCCACTTACTCTGAATTAGCAACGACTGTATTGCAATTCAGCCTTTGAGCTTTTCTAAAATATAAGCAGGGAGAGACCATCATAATGTCTGTGATAATGACTGGGTGTGTGGATCATGGAGCTGAAAATTATTTCTCCTAAACTCCTTTCTTAGAAGAGGACATGTGTTCAGATTTGGCTGGTTGGTCTGAAACCGTGCGTGTGTTCATTCATCTCTGCTACATATCCAGTTTGTTCACTGGGACATATCACAATGCTGATTTCAGTTTGACAATATCGCATCAAAGAGATAAAAATCACACCATAACCTTAAACTAACCTTCCACTGCTACATTATTTAATAATTATTATAATCTTGAAGTTACAATTATACCACATAGAAGCCTGGATAAGAATGCCAATATGATTGCACACTCAAAATATCTCCGCTTTTCAGGAACAGAAGTTTCTACTATGGATTAACGTTATAGGCCAGATCCTCACCTAGCATAAACTGGCAGCACCACTGTGCTGCACCAGTTGATATCTGCTGCAGAAGTTGTAGCCCAGTGACTTTAAAATAATCAGATCAGCAATCCCATCCACAGTGCTTAGCAGAACCATACACAGGTATATATTACACATGCCCGCTCACTGTGGGTTATATATTTATAGAGCAAGCTAACTGAAAGGAGTTAAGACTGTGCACTGTGATGCATTCAGCCCTTTGATGTGAGCAACAGGGGTTATGGCATTGTTATATTGGAATTGAATACGAAGGCATGAACACGCAGACGTGGGTAAGCATGACAGCTGTGCTAATACTCTGTGATCTGCGTAGTGCAGGATGTATGAGAATTTGTAGGTTTCTTGCACTGAGAAGACTTTCATCAGTCTCAGCTGAAGGCTATAGGGGTCTGAGGGTAAGGTGGAACATATGCCTGTTCATATAACACCCTTCTTTGCAGACTGCACCTGGATTTAGTATAAAGGCTGGTATGTCCCCTATGGGCCAAAGCAGCAGTTTTAATGGATGCTGAGTCAGATGAAAAGGAGTACCCTGGTCTTCCACATTCAGGATCAACATCCTAGCCTCATGGGAAAAAGCTACAGACACAGCAGGAACTAGATTTTTCCTTGTGCAGTTAAACAAGCTGAACAAGAGAAGACCAAGCCTGCATCAGCAGACCACACATCGGCTCCAGCTCTTAGCCAGCCTCCCACTCTCCCTTCCCATCCCACACAAGCAGTCTAGCACCTACAAATAACTACACGAGGCAAAACCACAGCTTGTAGCATTTGTGCAAGCTGCCCAATCCAGTCAAACACTCAGCTGCTCCAAGAGTATGAGCAGGTACAATCGGGAGCGCTGAGCATTGAGAGTATAGCTTTGCCTTCACATCTGATTAGCAATGCAAAGTTGCACCCACAGCAGAGTCTGCCTAACATACAAAAAAAAAAAAAAAAAAAAGTGGCTTATTTTTTAATGCTCTTATTAGCACTGAATGCCTTCCCTCCCTACCCAGACACATAGCTGGGAGAGCAAAAGACAAGGGCTCTAGCCTTTGTGCATAATCAGGCCGGGCAAGCTATCTGACCCACGTGTGCCTCTGCCTCCCCCCTTCCAGTTAGTGCTTTCGTCATGCTGAGCTCCTGTGCTGTGGTTTCCAGGCGAATTTCTACTCGGTGCTCAGAGAGCTGAAACCTTTAGATTAATCCCAGATCTGTCAGCCTCCATCATTTTCAAGCAGGGCTGTGAGCTCCAGGGCACTCTGTTACTTTCTCTAGCACTGAGGAGCCTTAAGCTTCTTGCTCTCACTCTCCTGGAGAGTGGGCAGCCCCATTCCTCTCCCTCACCAACCTGAGATGACCCTGAGTCTGTGCCCAGTCTGGTTGCAGCAGGATTCTCCGTGAATCAGGTGATTAGTTGGTTTCCTTTCCCTTAATGAATGTCAACTTGATCTGCAAAGTTCAAGCCAAGTAGGAGCCAGATGCTGCCAGCCATCCCCTTTCTCCCTTACACATGGCTGCCCCAGCCCCTGAGCTGCAGCCACTCTGGCTGGTACCGTAATCCTGCTTGTTTGCTGCAGGTGTGGAAATGAGCCCCAGTACCCCACACAGAAACTCTTCAGCCATTTCAGTGACAGCTCAGCACTACTCCTAGGCTAAACTTGAGATTTTGTTCAGCTCTGGCTTTGGTTAGACTGAACCTCTCTGATTTGTCTGCTGGTGATCAACTGCTGGGGAAATTTCTTTCCCCTGCTCTAGCAGACCATCATTGCCAGTTATCTGGCCCCCATCTCTAAAACAGTGTTCCCCAGTCATGCAGGGACTTTGCATCCTTCTCTCCTGCTTACCTGTCTTGTTCATTTTGCTCTGCTGCAGGCAGCAGCAGCGATTGCTGACCTGAGGCTGCAGTGTCCATGACTGATGCCTAAGACCATATAGCATTGTCCTCAAGATCTTTGTGCTCACAAATCATGTATGAACCATGGGGACCATGGAGAACACCTCCACCAAGCTCTTACCCTGCTGGAGATGCTGTATAGTTAATCCAGCACCAGCAGGACCCTTGTTAAGTGGCAGGCATGGCCATCTGGAGCAAGCAGAAAGGAAAGAAGATTTGTAAAATTACTCACTAATAACTACATTCTGGGCTTGTTGCTGTACAAAGCACAGGCCAGGAACTGGTCTTTACCCCACTGACCTATAATCTACCACATTTCTTTTCAGCCTGGCCCAGTCTATGGAAGTGGGCTATGCTTACTCAACCTGCAGCTGGCTCTGCTGGATTTCCTCCCTTACTCTCGAGTGCGGCATGGGGATGGAAACATTCTGCAAGAGGCCGAGCCCTGCAGAAGTCACCACTGGTAGAGTGAAACTGTCCTGGTCCTAGCTGCTAGGTGTTCGCTGTGACCCACCATCATTCTGGGAGCTGGGAGGCCAGTGTGAGGAGCTGACTTGAACCAGAGTACGTGCACCCCCATATGAGCTTCCCAAAAGTGTCTCAGTCCCAAGGGCCAAGGCCTCCCATATCTGTGATACACCTGTGCTTTGACCCTGCAATGATAGGGAAGTGCTGGGCAAAGAGAAGAGCACGATGCTGAAGCCCATTGAGGAGGCAGGAAATGAAGCAGAAATAAAACACAGTGAAGAGCTGAAAAGTCTGTCCCTAAGAAAAATTCTTGCAGATGCTAAGAAAGCATGAGCATAGTGTGAGCAGAGCAGTGCTGGTAGCCACTGCCCAGGACTCCAGGACTTTTAGTGAACTCCTTCCCTCCACACAGGTGCTCTGAGATGGGCTAAGGAAAGCTGGGAGAGGCCCCATGTGCTGGACCAGGCCATGTCCCCGCCATCCAGCACCCCTAGGAAGAAGAGCAATCCCAGCCAAGGGCTTTGACAGGGAATATTTGAAGCTCCAGGTACAATGCAGGAAGCAAAGCCCCATGCATGCTATCTGGATGCTGCCAGTCTGCAGCCCTTACAAGCCAGCCATGGGCAGCTGTGATCCTGCCCTCCGCAGTACTGCCAAGCAGGGACAGGAGAGCTCCTTGAGGTACCAGGCTCACTGCTTAAGCAATTATCCTTCCTGTGAATACCTCTTTGTGTGTGGAAAGGGGAGATACTTGGTGCTGGGTGCTATGAAAAGAGTTTAACTCTTCACCACGTAACAAATAAATCCCATTGTTCCAGCTCCCTGGCTAGCACTCCCTCCAGGCTGTGCTCCCCGAATCCCTTCCAAGAGCAGCTGAATCAATGTTTGACTTGTACAAACAGCCGCCTGCCTGCAATTTGGAAGGGATTCAGATGGGGATTACGGCAAGGCAGTGGATAAAAATCTATTACATGGCAGTATTTATTCTAGATCCCTGTGGCACTCAGTGTGAACTCTGGCAGCATCTCCTGTTCCTTATTCAGTGGCACATGTGCAGGGGATTGAGAAGAACCACTATCAGGAGAGCGTGCTACAGAGCAGTCAGAGGAGAGGACCAGAATCTGGACTGAGTACACATTTTCAAGTCAGACTGACTTGGCTCTGTAGTGCAACCCCCCAGGGGGTGGGAACATCTTTAGTTTTGAGGAGAATTTGATATTGCTGAAATTGTATTGTTTTGATAGCCGTAAGGACCTGCTTCAGCTCCGGTTTACCAAAGACCAATGGTTCTGGCTCAGTGCAGCTGTACCTGAGATCAAAATCCAATCCTGCCTTCTCCCTTTGGGCACAGAAAAGCTCCAAGCCCTGAGCCAGCAGCAGGAGCTCCTTGGGTGCCGGGAGGCTGCCTGATGTCAAACTACAAGAGTGATGTTGCAACAAGCCCCACACTGCTGCTCCCCACTAGTAGGCTAGCAATCAGGGGAGCAGTTCAAGCAAGGGTTGAGGGGGGGCTATAGGTGGCAGTCTCTGAGATGAGGGGACCCAGGAACAGGACTGCAAACAGCCTGCTCATTGCCCCCAGGGCTCACCACCAAACCACTGCTGCTGGCCCAGACTGGCCAAGCTAGACAGGGATAGTCTCCCAGGACGGGCATCTGGCCTGAGTACCCTCAGTCCTTTTCCAGCACACACACACACATATTCCGCCGGCATGAGGGAGCACGAGGAGCACCAGGGCATTACTGCGAGATGCTGCTGACTTAACAGGCTTTGACAGGGCTGTCCAGCAGCAAAGGGAGGCAGAGAAGCCACCACTCTCAAAAAAGAGAGCTAGGGGAAGGGTCCGAAGGGACTGAATTACCCATCCCCAGCTTCGCCTTTTCTTGTGTTGAAAGTACCAAATTTTCATCTGCCGGAAGCACATCACATGTCGAGGGAGACAGACCTCTCTACATCAGCGCAGCAATATTTTCTTTGCCAAGTGATAGCGCTAAGAGCAAAATAAGCGCTGGCCAAGGCCCCCTTGCCTTGCTGCCACCGACAAGACAGTGTGTGCAAGCACCCCACTCCCTGGCAGCAGCGTTTCTGGGCTGAGCAACGCGGAGATGACAGGAACAAATGGACTGGAGAAGGGCTGGAGGAGCCAGAGCCAGTTCGGGCAGCCCCAGCTATGAGGGACCAGCCCTAAGCACAGCCACAGACTTCAAAGCCCAAATTGGCCATGTCCTAAACACTTAACAGCTCCCTCTGGGGACTGCTCACGTGGCTGGATCTGCACTGGAGTCAGCCCCATGCCAGTGAATGAAGCTCTCCCACAAGGTGCTGACACAAATACAAGGTAGGGGCGCTTGCTAGCAGGGAGCACCACGAGCCTCCTCTTCCACAGCTCTTCCCTGGGCTCTGAACAAGTCACTGTCCCTCCTGTACAGCGGTACGGGTGACTACCTCGATGGACAGGCTTCAAGTTAACCAGCATTGCTGTGGCCTGAAATAACGGGTCATTTCCTCAGCTTCGCCATTTGCATTTTTAGTTGAAATTTTGCTATATGTAAACCAGAGATAAGCCTGACCTACAGAGGTGCTGGGAAATTTAATGAATGGAAAGCTTGCAATGTGCTTTAAGATCGCCAGGGAGAAGATACAAGAGACATGCAAAATGTTGCAGTACATGTAACATTTTATCAGATTAGAACAAATTTTAAGGTACTTCATGCACCAATCTCATATGAAGATGTGCTTTATCATACATAACTTCTTACAGGACCCACACTGCATCCAAAAGATCTAAACTTCTGGAGGGAAACTAGGAAGAGGTCATAACTCGCAGATTTCTGTCCCCCTGACTTACCCTGTCCACATGGTCGTCTTTTTCCCCTCACTTCCTCTTTCACTACAATACACACTTTTGTTATCCCCCATTTCACCCTGTCTTCCTCTGTCTGCCGTTGTGAAGTTATTGCTCACTGGGTTTTGTTTTCATGCAGAAGACAAAAAGCATCAGAAGTAACATGGAGCCCCAGAGGCAAACACACCGGGGCCGCAGCATTCACATCTCCTCCTATGGCCGCCCCGCCTGCCCCCAGCAGTTGCACCAGGGCTGTGGATCTGAGACTTTCCCACCTTTGTGTGTTATTTCTGCGGCCACGTAGGTTTTCTGCAGGGACCAGGCTGAAGCCCCCCTCAAGAAGAGCTTCGCTTTCATGCCGCAGGAGAGCCTCCTTCCTCGTGAGTGTAATTTGGTTCATCCCACTCCCCAGAGACCCTGGCTTACCTGAACAAGCCCAGGTCATCTGCCCAAAGGGATACACGCAGGCATTATGTTATATATTACTGTTAATGAAGTTGCTTTGTTTGTTCTGTCGCTTAGGGGAGTAAGTTAATGTCTCAGAATGCCCTTTAACAGTATTTGGCTTTGTTTATCAAATATTTATTTTGCAAGATAAATGTGGATAAGCGGCTCCTATCAGGATTCCTTCTGGGAGGAGAGAGCGTCAAGAGTCTTAGAGGATAAAACGGTTATAAAGAACCAGGTTGGGTTCTTATTCAGAACAGCATACATACAGCACCCACCCTTTCTAACAGTATAGAAGATAAACTGTTTTGTCTTCCGAATTCTCAGAGTTTATCCCCAGCAGCCAAAAGAAAGTGGATCTGACATGCTTAGGGGTCTTGTGCTCTTCTCTGCCTGGGGCCTGACACTCCTTCCCGCCTACGGGTGTAAAATGACTACGCTTCCCAAAACAGTGAGAGGGAATCCTACCGGTTGCCATATAGTTGCTGCTGCTACAGGAAGGGTTTGGCGGGACAGGAGGGGAAAGCAGGTATAGGAAGCCTTCAGCAGCAGTACAGGGAGAAGGGGAGAGGGGAAAATCGCACGGATGGAGCACAGCTAGGATTAGCCTGTTCACTGGTGAGCCTGTGGGCTGCATACACACCTGCTGAGCCTTTCTTTGAGTAAGCAAATGGCAGAGGAAATACAAATAAATGCAACATGTTAAGCAGTTATGACAAGAAGTGAGCACTGTGAGCTATCCTGAAACTTTGCAAGACAGCCTCAAAACTCTTCCCTAGCAATGCCAGCAGAGTTTGGCGGGTCCCTGTAGTCACAGTCTCACAGGATCTGACTGAAAGGGGTTTTAGAAGAGACCTCTCGATGCATCCCAATTCCCCCTTTCTGCCCCTAACACCCAGAGAAGAGTAGGCAGGTGGGAAGTGGTGCTGCTCTCTTGCACAGCCGTGAAGATGCCATCCTCCCTCTGCCCATGCACATGGCTGGCATTTGAATCTGGCCTTTCTGGTCAGATCCCACTGTGGCTGTTTGCAGAGAGATTCACCCCCGTGGCATCCTTCTGCTGGGAGAGTGACTCCCCTGGCTTCTCTCAGCTGGAAAAGAGGAATAGCCATCTCTTCCTGATGTGCACGGGAGTAGGGCTGAGAGGGAATGGTGTGGATTCAGCCTCCAGCCACCTGCTGTACAGAACGGGCAGATCATTACCCAGAGAGCTCTGTAATTTTGCTTTGCAAATGCTTGCCCGCTGGCGCAGAGCCTGAGGAGGCTGCTTGCAGCTCTGCATGCCAAAAAGGCACTTTACCACACATGAGGCCACCAATGCTTCTGCAGCCAGCGACCTTGCAGACTTAACCCTCTCTGCTGCTTCCCAAGCCAGCTTTTTGTGACAGGGGAAGGAGTGGCAAGAGGGGGTAGAGAGGGAAAGGGGCTATTGGAAGGAAAGAAATAAAGAGCAGTGCAGGGAAGGGAAGAAGCCATAATAGCTAGGGAAAGAGGGGTGTGGAGGCCATGGAGGTATGTTGAGACAGGAGTCCCTGTAAGAAGTGACAGCACAAAAGGGAGAAGACTCCATTCCCAAGGTCTCCCAAGCAGGCAAACTGCGAGTACCCTCTGGGAACCAACAGCGAGAGTGAGGAAGAGCCTGCTTGGGACTTTCTGCTAAGCACAGGAAAGCTTTGCAAAGCCTGCTGCCTGGGGAAGCCTGGCTCATGTGCATATACTGCTTGCAACTGCAGCAGCCTGCCATTCCTCCTGCTTCCCCCACCTCCCCACAGCTTTTAAATTTGTGGGCAAATTTCAGCTAAATCTTTGACACGGCTACATCTCCATCTGGTACTGTATTTTCACAAGTTTCATGAAAACAGGCAAATGGATAGCAGAGAGAAGCCAAGTTTCTAGGAAGGGCCATGTGAAATGTGAATTCAACAGTATTATCACTCAGCAGAGAACCAAAACAGGTCAGGGCTTCAATGAGTAAGTATCACAACAAAGTTCAAACTCCAACTCTCTAAGAACTATTTTTCAGCCAGCAACTGTGCAAAACCATCACGATTTGAGTAAGCTGAACGCCCAGGCTCTGTTCCACACTGAAACCTTCTCTTCTGATTTGGCTTGAGCCCATTCCCCAGTGACGTCCCCCCTGACATGCACATCAGAGATGGCAGCAAGCTGAACCCGCTGAGAACAAGCATGAACCCAAGTGCTCAGCGATCACCCCTTTGAAGAAGCTCTCCCTGCTCTGCAACCACTGAGCCCTCCCCCCCCCCAGCCGCCCAGAACCAGAGGATGGCTGCATCCTGTGGAGGATCTCTGCAGAGATCTGTGCGGTTTCCCAGGCAGCAGGGCCTTTACTGCCTTGCATCGCACCAAGGATCTGCTGCAGCTTTGACAGAGGTGCAGCCCAAGAGGTCATGTGCGGTGCTGCACAGACAGGGACTCTACTGCTTCCCACATGCCCCAGTTAATCTTCTGTTTTCTGCTTCTAGGCCTATGCCCAACTGGGAAGAGGGTTTCAGTACAGAAGGGAAATAAGGCTCGATTGCTCACACGCGCATCCAGCTCCCACTTTCCTAGTGATCTGAGAAAGCCTGTCCTGCTAAAGCACCTCTAGATGTTCCTTCTACGTTCAGGTAGGTCCAAAAAGGGCAACCTTTGTGCTTTTCAAATGCCATTCCCCAGCCTTGCCTTAAAGGCTCTGCTAAACTAAGCAATGCACCAACATCAGAAACATCTAAGAAAAAAATTGTACGTCACAAACAAGCAGGCATTTGGAATCCATGGCCAGATGCTCTCCTTTTTATAGCAGAACACCTGTTCTCTACTTCAGAAATACTCTCATTTTCTAATAATACAAGCCACAAGAAAACTAGACCCGCTATGCCCACCTGATCTATTGTAGCAGCAAACACAAATCCCAGTTCTGCCGGCACTATTACATGCTCCAGTAGCACCCATGGCTTGCAGGATATTTACTTGGCTTAAAGTTACTTTAAGAAACAATAGGATAACATTTTTAATGTAATTTCATGACATTTTGATGACTCACACCATTTTATGACAACTTTGCATCAGCCCTTATTTTTCTAATTATTCCTAAAAGTGTGCTAGGAATTTTTCAAGCATCTAATTAGGGAATCATTGCCCTGAAAAGCTCCAATCTGACCCCTTGATCCTACACGTATACATGGAGGTTTGCCTTCAGCATCAGGGCTTCAGATGTGAAAATGGACAAGGGACAGGCAGGAAGAGGAAAAAAAGTGAGGATGACTAAAAGAGCATTCTACATGTTGGTCATTCTGATTTTTCTCTTTTCCTCCCTTTCTCCTGATTTTCCAGCCAGCTCTCACCCACTTTCAACATGGTGCAGTGACAGATGAGTCTTTTCTTGGCAGAACTGAGAAACTAAAAACCTGAACTTTAGAAAGAGTCCCTTCAGTCACACTAATGCTATCCTGTATGATGCTGGAATACAGCTGGGAATTAATGGGTCAGAACAAAAAATTTTCCCCAAACTGGACAAAATTATATATTGCTGTTGATTGCTTCATTTCTTTCCTAAGTACATGAGGCAGAGTTCTCGTCAATAAGATTTCAAGAAAAGAAAAGGATAAGAAAAACCCTGAGACTTTCTATATTTAGTAGCTTCTGCATTTTGGCAGATTTGCTTGCTAAAAATACTTAAATGCATTTATTGGTGGGGTGGGGGAATCAGTACTTTCTGCCTTTTACCATCCAATTATCCCAGCAACAAGAGAGGTAGACAACTGCAATTTGAGATTTCCTAACAGCTGCCTGCTGAATGTATAGCACTTAAATGCCCGCGTTTGCAGAAGACAGCGAGGAACCCAATCAAGCAGGCTGCCATTGGGGTTAGCATGTAGCTGAAGCGCTCAGCAGCACACCCAGGTGTGCCGATGCCCAGCCCAGAGAGCCAGCACTCTGGAAATAAGTACCACTCCTCACCTGAGGGAGAGGGATGGTGCCCACATCCCCCTCGGGCAAGGCAGAGTGGATGGGGCCATAGGCCACCAAAGCCAGCAGCAGGGATGCACAGGGCAGGAGGGCATGGCTGGAGCAATGTGCCTGCCCAAACCTCGGCCCAGGACACCCCTGAGCAACCAGGATGTACAACCTGATCCTCATTCCTGGATTAGGATGTAAGTTAATTCTTTGGGGAATGTGGGGCTATGCTTACTCTGTTTCTTTTAAGCACTGCCCCTACATGGTGTCTGTTTGGTAGCCCAGGGTCCGGCACAGTTGGCTGAAGAGCCGAGAACCCAAGCCGTGAGCCTTTTCAGCCTGAGGAGGTTTGGTTGTCACAACCAGACCCATTTGGTGGCTGCATGTCTGAAGAAAGCTACTGATGCTGCCGACATGCATTAGGGCTTGTAACCTGTCTCACTCAAGCTAGTTACATTTTTGAACCAGGACCTAAAGACAAGTTTCCTTAGGTCTGTTCTTAGGTTTTACCTTCTTTGTGTGTGACTGATCAGCAGGGTTTCCTTGGACTCAGTCTTCCCTTCAGTATAAATAAAATTATTAGTAAGTAACTACTTCCAAGCATGAAGTGGATTTTATGAGCAAACATGAAGCTGCTGAAAGCTATTGGTTTGAAGTCTTTTCAATGGGAGAGCCCTGAATCTAAAGTAGAAAATATTCTTAAAGAAAAACATAACAAACAATATGGATTTGCAGCTCTAGTCACAGTGATCTAGTTTCCTTTTCCAACAATTACTCCAACAGAGTAACAGGTCTTGGGAGGCAGCAGGTGCCATGTCTCGACTCTAGTGAAGCTTTTGACACTTTGACATGTGACTCACGATATTCAAGGAAAGATTGTCTAGGTGAACCTACTGTGGGATAATAATATTTGGTTAGAAAAACATTTCTTGAAAATAGTTATTATTATTTCATTGCCAGATGAAAGATGTATTGAGTGGTGTTCATTGGAGGGTCCAGCACTAGTCAATGTTTCCATTAATGATTTGGATAATGGAATAAAGAATATACTTATTAAATCTGCAGATGACATCAAGCTGGGAGGGACTGAATATGCTGGAGGACAGAAATAGAATACAAGACAATCAGAGCAAATTGGACAAATGATCTGAGAACACAAGGTGAAATTCAACCAGGACATATTCGTGTAATTAGACTTAAGCAGGAATAATCAACTTCATAAATACAGAAAAAGGAACAGCTGTCTAGGTGGCAATTCTACAAAAAGGACTCTGGAAGTTACTGTATAGCACAAGCTGAAAACCAGTAAAAACCACCACAGAACAAGCAACTATCAGACTGGGACACTGAGGTTAGTCTGAGAGACCTGTGATGGAGGTTTTTCCCTAGAAGATTGTGTCCAGTGTTGTGTCCCCCACTCTGAGACAGAGACCCATTGGGGAGAGCTGAGGAGACAAGAAGGGGAAGAGTCAAAGGTTTAGGATCCACGGCCCACAAGAGCAGACAGAACACACAGAGGATGTCTAGATAAAGAGAAGATGACTGGGGTAGGACACAGTAACAGTTTTCAAATATCTGAGCAGCTGCTACAAGGAAAAGAATAATCTGTTTTCCATGCCCATGGTGAATAAGAGGCAATAAATTCAACTTCAGCATGGAAGATTTGGGTTAATCTCTTAAGAATAGGGAAGCACTGGAAAAGATTGCCCACAACTCAGTCAAAATATTGTCAAGGGTAAGGGAGGTGCAGCTGAATATGCCTGGGGCAAGGCGATGGACTAGATGATTTCTCAAAGACCTTCCAATCCTATTTCCTATAGCTTTTTTGATCAGTAGTAGCAAGTTTAAACAGAAACTGTTCACAGAACTCTGCATTCCCCCTCCTTCTTATCAAAATATATTCCACAATGAAAGGGGAGAATTTTGAAGCTTTTACAGTACAGCAAAACACACCCACCCCAGTCCCCACCCGGCTTCAGCAAATCTATTTCCTAAATACGCCAGGCACATATTTAGGTGTTCTCAACCCTATGTGGAACAGAGCTTGACACATTAATCTTTCAGCAACAAAACCACAGTCCTTTTCTAACAAGCCTGTGTAACTATTCCTAGGGGTGACTACAGAACCTCAGAACCCTGCGGCTCACTGCACACGCCTTCGTCATCAGTAGCCACAGCTAAGAAAAGTGTTTACATCCCAGGCTTACTGGTCTGTGCAGTCACAAAAATAAAGGGTTTTCGGGATTTATTTTGATTTTTTAATATTTTCCTGTGGAAACTTCTCAGATGTTAAATCTTATGCACCCACTCAACAAACTGAGGTCAAGTCTAAAAAAGATTAGAAAACCCTAAAACCAGTGTCAGTCTCAGACTCTGAGCACAAGACCGATGGCAACTAATGTTTGCAGGACCTGTATTTGAAATCAGCCACCCTTCTCTTTACGGTAAGAGGAGAAGCCCTTCTGCCAAGAGCTAGAGCTGTTGCGGACCCGTTGCGCAGGCAGCTGCCGCACTGTTGTGCTGAGGGCAGATGCAAATGGTCAGGGAGCGTGTGCAGGGAACGCTGCGTCCTGCGGCGCTCCTGCATGAACATGATGCGGGCTACAGACGTGTGTATTACCCAGAGGAGGAAAAGTGACCACAGGACTGTAACTAGCAGAATGAAGGCAGAAAAAGATGTATCGATTCCATCTTAAGTGATCGTAAAACTTTTCTGGTATGAAGACGACCGGGAGTGCATGAAACACTCCCTCACAACCCATAGATGTGCGTCTGTATGGACCCATGGCAACTCCAAATCGAGGTGGTCATGCTCCCTATTCAGTCTGCCAGCGATGAGGATAATTAATACCATTTCTCAGATCAACCATAAAGTTGCAGACCAGCAGCTAGCAAAGTCAACGAGTGACGTATTTTGACACTAAAGAGCTTCTGAGAGAAGCTGTTGGCTGGCCCCAGTTGTCCCAGCTCCTCCTGCGAGGCCTCAGCTGCTGCAGGGTTTCCCCCCCTGCACTGGCACTCTGACTGCCCAGCAAGGGGCTAGTGCTGCCACATGTCAGGTGCCCCCCACTCCCAGGGATTTACGGGAAACGAGAGCTTGGGGAGACCCCTTAGGGGCTGCCCAAACACAGCGTGGAGTAATTTTGATGCGAGACAAAACTCCTGCTGCACCTCATGTGGGGAGATGCTTTCCTTGTCGATGCACTCAGGCAGGGAACAGGGACCCGTGGGGCCGAGGATGATCTCCCAGGCTGGCCATCCTTCCTCTCCCATCTCTCGCCCCCAGCATCTCTGAGCGATGCTCCCAAGGCTGGCTGTGCCCCTGCTGCTCGAGTTAATTACAGTAATTATACCTGCACTCCTCAGCTCCAGCTCCCTTTTGTTGTCACTTGCCTGCCCATTCATTTGCAAATCTAATGGCTCAGTGGGGTTTTTTAAAGAAAAAAGGGATAGGGAGGGCAAAGATACAAATGAAGAAAGAAAGTATGATTCCTGCAACAACAACACGAGGGGGAACTGAGGACCCATTGAGCAGCACCAGGTGTTTTATGTAGTGCCCCTGCAAGGGTTGCGTGATGCTCCCGGCTGACAGGCCAGCCTTGCCTTGGCTACAGCACTAAACCAGAGTGAGGAAAAAAGAAAGCATTGCATCAGCCTCCCCCACTGCCTGCCAAATTACCTCAATCAAGGTTCATAGCAGAGCTCAAGATGCTGCCCGGTGGGTCAGAGCTCGCTGGCCCAAGGGCAGGAGAGCTTCCTGGGCACCCAGCATTCCCAGCACGGCACGATGCCCACGCTGCCACCGTCAACCTCCAGCAACTGCTCTTCTCAGCGCTTGGTCCTACCCATTTCTCCAGCAGGTTTCCCGTGGGCAAGGGGTGCTGCAGCATCAGCTGTGGAAATCCAAGTCTCTTTTCATGCCTGGGAGCAGGGGCTCTCCAGCGGTGACCCCACAAGAGCCATTGCGAGAGGTGAGTGCGCAGTTCAGGTCACCAGTCTGGTAAGGATAGATTTGAGGTGAATCCTTAGAACAACGAGGGGAAAACAGCATAACCAGGAAAAAAATGGGCAGAACTGGCTTCCTAACTGTTTTCAGGTGCTCTGAAGAGGAAGCCTGTGATGTCCTCTGCCAGCTAACACTGGGACCGGTGTTATATCACTGCCGCAGCAGCAAAGTAGAGCAGTGGGTTTTGTTCACCCAGTACTGTATACAGTTTCCAAGAGAAAAGTACAAAACTGGTTGGGTTTTTTTTTGTCTTTTACTGCCAGTAAGATAGAGGCAGTGAAAGAGAGCAAGGGGCAAAGAGATAGCCTGGTTCCTTTGCACTAAACGCAGCAGTTTAATTACACTGAACTGAAACACTTCCACACCAGCCATTAGACCAGTTCATCAGTGTAGCCACACACTTTTGAGCTCATTCCCAGTATCATCCCAGACACCAGGATTTCCCACTGTGTGATGTTGCACCACTTCAGCGCTAAGGCCGATTTCTCTCATTGCCCATGCTGGAAAGGCAGCCCAGCTGGCTGCAGAAGTCCAGGAGTCTGAGAAGGTGAGGGTTAAACTAACTCCTCTGATAAAGTATTAGAAGAACAGACTTTTTTTTTTTTTTTTGTAAGGCAGCTGAAAATAAGTGATGTTTCTCATAATCGAAGTAGATGTTTCTTGCCATCGTATGCACTGTACAGAAAACATTTATAGTCTTGCATATCTGCATAGGCAAAAAAACCACTTCTAGAGAGCGGACAGGAGCAGGAGGTAGAGAGCCTTCTGAATCATGGGCAGGCAGAGAGGTAGTCAGGGAAACAGGTCAGAACTGCACAGCATTTGTATTTGCAGGTAATATCCAACTGGAAATTTTTAACTGAAGTGAAAGCAACAAATTCATTTTAGTATAACGGGAAAAAATGCAGACCCACTAAAGTAACGCCCTGTTTCCAGGCAAGAAAAATGAAACACAAGCACTGCACAGATCTGAGCAACATGTAACCGCAGCATGGCAAACCAGAGAGTCTCCAAGTCCTGCGGATGACATGCTCAAAAGGGTTTTCCATCTCCCAGGAGGCTGATTGCTGGGGGAGGAGAGAAAGGACCTGCAATTAGGTTGATTAAAATAGTGGTCCCAGTATGGTCTTTTCTTCACCGTTGCCAGGAGACTAGAAGGCTGGGATGAACTGTTCAAACTTTTTGTAACAAAAATAGGTGTTTACTTCCCCACCGTATGATCTTGGCCCTCTCCAAGGCTGCGCATTCTCCATTAGTTCTCCAGAAAAAAATCCCAACCCAACCTCACTTTCGTAGACTTGAGTTAAGATGGATTTACCACATCCAGACCCACATGGATTCTTCTCTGCCTCTGTCTTCCCGACCCAGTGCCCAACTCCAGGCTCTCTGCCAACCATTTGGTGGGTTTCTTTCACATTTTATAATACTAATCCTGTCTTTCCTTCTTGATCCAGAGCCTAGGCCCACACAGGCAGGTCAATGCCAGGTTACTCGCCCCCATCACAGGATATACATCTGGAGCAAAGGCTGCCTGCGTAGCTCAGCTGGCAGGAGAGGACACCAAGATGAGCAGACACTCACAGGTTATTAAGTGGACACGCACTACCCGCAGTCAGTAACCTACAGAGGATCTTGATACAGAAACCAAGCCAGGCTATCTTAACAACTCACTCCATTTTTTCCCCTCCCTCTTCCCAGCTGATATGGAAGTAAATGATGGTTATAGTCCAAAGTGAAACCCTACTTTTTCCTTCCAGTCCCTTTTGGGGACCATCAAAAGCATACTGAAAAACAAACCAAACCTAAAGTCAGCAGAAGTAGCTATTCTAAAGTTAAAAGCCTGAAGATCTCCATGCATTTGAAGTGCCTCTATAGCCTGATTTAGGCCATTTGCTTCAAGATAAGTTTCATCTTTCCTAAAGCCAAGTGTATTAATGAAACTGAGCCAATGTGCCTTTTCTGTGACTTTCTCTTGTATCTGCTGCTACAAAGACTGTGCGTGCCAAGCAGCGTGCTTTTTTTTTAATGCCCCAATGCCAACATCCTGAGCCGGAGACAAGGGGCTGCAATAGATGGATGGATAGCAGGCACGTTTTGGAAACGAAGGATAGAGATGACAGTGAAGATAGAAGATTGCAAAAATTGCAGCAAAATTAGCTCAAAGCTTAAGTCTCTGCTACAAATCTGGTAGCATGCATGTGGGGGAAGGGCGCTTGAATTCCAAGAGAGAGGATCCTTGCTCCTGTTAACACAGCAGTAATCAGGCAATAGCTGGAAAGAGCCATTTAAACCTCCCTGTGTCGCTGTGTTGTAACACACCACACAATTACTCATCACGCTCCTTTCCACAGCCTGCGCAGGCTGCCTGCTGGAAAAGCCATACTGTGCATCCATCTCAGCACGGCTCGGCCGCATGACTCCTTGGGTACCCTCCGGATTAGGCAGAGGGGAATTCACATGAGTACCTGAAAGTTTCCCAGCTAAATCCCATAACATGCACGAGGCTTCCATAGTCACCACACCCAGCTCTCTGCCTCCTCGCATCTGGGTGGAGAAATGGCACCGTTCACGTGGAGAGGTACCTTGACCATAAGGGCAAAGCACAGGAGCGCTACCAGAAAGCCTGGTTCTGTCCTTAAGTCTTCAGAAACTTCCCCAGACTCAGGCTGGACACCAGCCCTGTTAGTAGTGGCCCTTCCCTGCGTTTGCTCCAGCGCACGCATTGCTAACAAGGGTCTCTGAAGAGGGCAGCAGGCGCATCCAGAGATGGGGAACAGGCTCGGGTGGGAGCATGAAGGCACAGCTACATTAGCGGAGGATACAGGGAGCCTCAGGTTTCTCACCGGCATTTTAATAGAAGCGTTTCTGCTTCAAAACCACCTTGACTGGATGTCAAGGACACATTATAAAGGCAGGTCAATCTAGGTGTGAAGCAATGTAGCATAGCCATAGCAGCTGGAAGACTGCCAGAAGCAAAAAAATTTAAGAACGCACCCAAGAAGCCTAAACCCAGCAAGCTCACTGTGTAATTACTAAATGAATTGCTTCCTGCAACCTCAGATGCTAATTACTTGTGTGTTTTAATTTTTGTACTTAACATTCTTCTGTCCAAATTGAAGTAAATCTAATTTAATGCCCCAACACAAGCAGACTCCAAGTGTCTTTTCCCTTGAAGGCTTTTGCTGCTAGCCGGTACCTAGACACCATATCAGGAATAGCATTATTTTAACTTCTAAGTGGCTTTTGTCTTGGGTGTTGTGAACTGGGAAGACAGAAAAATTGTGCAAGAGGTAGAGAAGGTGCCTTCACTCCTGTCTGTCTACTAGCTGTAGCTATCCAGCCTTCAACAAAGGCTACTGGGAGGGTAACACAGCCCAGAGAGACACACAGCTGTATGTTCACAGCATCCAACAGACGCTTCCCAGGTTCATTTCCTGGTTCTGCTGGAAGGGAGAGCCAGCCACAGAGCCCAAGGCTGCTTTCCTAGCCTATCTTCCACAATTCCTTTCTATTTACAATCCTTCTTGGATAGCAGTCTCCTAGCCTTGCTTAAACTCCTTCCGTCTTGGATATCACCCCTCTGACATTGTTCGCTCCTCAAGCTTCTAGAGAGGGTCCTTGCCGCTAAGAGAAACACCCATCCCCTTTGTTGCAGCATCCCCAGCCCCAGCAGCCACACCAGCCGCACGGCGTCAGGCACGGAGGAACCCAGGGAGGGTGCAGAATGGGTTTTCTACAGAACCTGAAAAAAGTCAGAGACTGCTTTGAAAGGTCTGCACAAGCAAAAGCTGTTACTTAGCTTCTTGACAGCAAAGCAGGTGGTGAATTTACAGAACGCCATCTCCCTCCCAAACAGTTTTGCCACAAATTTCTGGCACTTCACGAAAGCTCTTCCCTTCCAACTTGATGATGACCTTTGCCGCTGATGGTAGGAGAGGAACCTGTTTGTCTCAGCAGAGAGCTGGCTTTGCAGCCCCAGAGGAATCAGTGAGGCTAGTGAGTAGCTGATGAGGTGGAGGGCGGATAGCTTAACAAGAGCATGGGTTATCTTCATAAAAAATACAGCCTGCCACAGATCTCCATATTTAAGAACATCCTCTCAGAGTCATTAGGCCTGGTAGCTTTGGTCACAACCTAGTATTAGCCCCAACAAAAGTGTCAATTCCTGCTTAATAAAACACGGTTTGTGTTTTGAGTCTCCCAGAGACTTTTCTACCTCAAGCTTCTCCGCACATGGCCAAAGCCTTTCAAAGCCCAGGGAGCAAAACAGAGGTGCTGGTGAGCCAACGGGCAGCAACGTTTTGAGCTTGTGTGTGCCACATGTTGGTGCACAAAGTCAAAATTCCCCTCAGTGACATGGGTTGAGGAGGAAAACAGGCAGATAGGGGCCTCCACAGAACACAGCAGCCCCCAAAAGCCTCAGCACTGCTTTTCTTTTCTCATACCTTCTCCCACCTGTCCTCAGCTGCCATCACACACCGTCCCAGGCCCACAACCTACATAAAAGACATGATGAAAGAGGACCTCTTACGTACTCATTGTCAGGCTTCCAAAGAAGTCCGAGGAGATAGACACTGTCATGCATTCAAAAGACACCACCATCTCCAGGAATGGGACTTTCCCCAGCCACCCTTCCCTCAACTTTTTCCGCAGACAGAGAAGCAGGGAAATACTTGCCTTCTCCAGATCACCAGGCAAAACAACCCTGCTCCCTGGGACAGCCTCACTGCTCCTGGCTCTGTCCCCTTCTCCCCTTCCTTCTCCACATCACCCACACGTCACACCCAATGAGCTACCAAAGCCTTCAGCAGGTGCACTCGTTACCTCCAGCAAGAGAAAAAAGTAGCCATGACCCAGAGTTGCAACCTCGTTAGAGTTTGTAATGAGCTAACGGGAAAACATTTCTCCCTGATTAGAATCCTTAACAAGCTCCTGATTATTATGAGTGGAAGTTGGCTGGCTTCCTGCTTTGTCCCATCTGTAATGGCAGGATGGCTTCTAGCATCCCCCATGGATGTCTTCCCCTCAGCCCAGCAGGAAGAAATACAGTCACTCTTTACCGATCTGTACCACACCCTGACAACAGCAAAAGAGAAATACTGCCAGTACTAACATGTCAGCCCTTGCTGTAAAACAAGGGTTAAGCTTTCTGCTGCTTGGGAAAAACCTTTAGTCACCAGTGATGTCACCGAAGAAGCCAGCCAAAGGCACTGAGTCATGTTGCACCCCAGAGAGTGCTGTGGTTGGGGGCTCTAAGACCCTTTAACAAGTGCTTGGAACCAGGATGCTCTTTATCCATTGCATTTTATCTATTTAAAAAATTTCCACACACACCCCCCCTCGAGCAATGAGTACTGCCAGGTGATCTGCTAGTGGCAGGAAAACTGCAAAAGATGTATTTCCAAAAGAGGATGCGGTCAGTACTGCACAGTGAGCGCAGGGCTGGGGTCTCCCAAGGCAGACGCGTACAGCAGGTGCTGCCACGCTTCCTCCAGACCTCCTCCCTGCTGGCAGCCTCGGGATGCCAGGACAGGGAATGTCCTGTCGGCCCAGGGGGATCCCTGCAGGGTGGGCTTGTGGTGCATCTGCAAGGCTGCTCTCTGAATCACATTGAGAGTTTTCTTGTCTTCTTTCTGCTTGGGACCATGGA
The DNA here is from genome assembly GCF_015220075.1 of Falco rusticolus. Classification (NCBI taxonomy): domain Eukaryota; kingdom Metazoa; phylum Chordata; class Aves; order Falconiformes; family Falconidae; genus Falco; species Falco rusticolus. The sequence continues at coordinate 65,543,159 of NC_051193.1, read as the reverse complement.
CATCCCCAGGAGACCCTGCCCCCTGGCAGCCTCCACGTTACCCCAGCCCTGCAGGCCCACCAGGCAGTGGTGATCAATACAAGGAGCCAGCTCCTCTCCACCCCACATACAAAGCCTGGTACATGATACTATGGGAAGATCCTCCACCTTCATATCCCATCCATTTGTCTCTGTCTCATGGCCCTCCCTGCTTGCCTCCTCCAAATTCTTCTGCCAAAACCCCTGCAGCCCTCATTCTTGACTCCTTCTCCAAAAGCCACGGCAGCCAGCAGGTCCATCAAGCTACTCCTTTTTCCACAGTGACAGCAATGTCCTTTCTGTAGCTTCCCAACAGTCCTTTCTGCAGCCCAAAAAGCAGGCCAACAAGTAGTAGGGGACAGGAGAGGTGCTCCAAGCCCAGCTTACCTTATAACACAACCGATACAATGGTCACAGGCAGCATCAGTTTGAGTGGAAGAAAACAAACCCAAACACTAATTGTTCTGATTAAATACAAAAGATGGAGTCTTTACTGTATTTTTTTAAGACTGTCTTTGGAGTTTACTGGAGCAACAGAACTGGGATGCCTCATGTGTTCTTGGTGATTCAACTCCAGCCCACATAAGTACCCAGGATGATCTGGTGATGTGGTGGAGCCAGGGGATCCACGTGACTGGGAGGGCTTGCAGAGGACACTCCGGTGACCACTGTGACTCAGTCTTTGCCACTTGTGTCACAAAGAATGGTTGGGCTCAGATAGACATAGCCAACTGGCCAGCCACCGTGCCTTGCACTGGTTACAAAGGTTTCAAGGTACTAATTACTGGAAACAGGCACAGCTGCATTATATGTAAATACATACATACATGTTTATAAATGTTAGGAGGTATAAACTTCCTTGTTAGAAGTTTAGACCTGCTATAAACAGAAGTACGGAGTAGGAAGAAACTTTTCCAGTTGGCAAGTCTTAAGTGTTGTCCCTTTGTGTGGCTTTTCCACCCCCCTCTGGGCCAGCCAGGATGAACTGCTCTTGGAGGCTGCAGACTGGGCTAGATGGAGCATTGGTCTAACGCGGCCTTTAAGGTTCCAGTTTCATGTTGGAAATGGTGGCTTTTAATTGTGACTAGTGTTAATATTTTAATGACTTCTTTCTATTCAGACATCACCGTTGCCCTTCAGCCTGTACAATGCTAGATGTTCGGATCTTTTTCCCTGATTCTCCTCCCCATCACACTGGGAGCAGGGGAGGAAGAGTGAGCGAGCGGTTGCGTGGTAATTAGTCGCTGGTTGGGGTTAAACCGTGACATGGGGCATGTGGTTTGCCCTTCCAGCAAAGCAGAACTAGAAGATTTGTGCCTGGGAATGTTCTACGTGTTTTCTTTCTACACGCAGCCCTAGAACAGAGATGGTGAAGAGCCTGCAAGGGCTCTCTTGGGGACCTCAGCCCAGGACTGGCATGGGTTTCCCCTTGAGCTGACATTAATAAAAGACCAAAGCAGAGGAGTGGTGCTTACAAGGCTCTCTCTTTAGGGCCCCTGGCTCTGCCCCAAACCTTGCAAAACCCCTGTGCCATACCACATCCAATTCCATGGCCAAGCATAAGAAAAACAACTTGGAAGACTGTGTGTGGTGGGAGCATCCATTGGCACATGCCTTAACGATATAAACATATCGTGTCTCCTGACACTGGTTATACATTTTTTAACTGGGGCATTAACACTCAGCACTTGTAACACTTTTAATCCATACATATCAAAGCCCTTCTGTGGCAAGAGAGATGCTGCACAGGCTGTTGGGAGCCTAGAGATAACCCATTAAGATTTGGTAATAGTGGCTAATATACTCATTGACCCAGTTGAAGATGTACAGAAAAGTAACAAAACCCTCCGCCCAACATGCAGCTGGTTTGGTGTGAAGCCCAGAATGGCTTCCCTGGAGTAATATAGTGCGGAGTTCAAAAACATCTTTATGTGAATCCTGTAGTAACACAGAGCTGCCTTTTTAAGCTAAATTCTCCCACTTCAAAGTATGGTCTCAAGCAGAATCTGTTGGTCGAATCCATAAGGCATAGAATACCTTGCCTGGGCACTTCCTATCCCCGGCCCAATACAGGCAATGGAGACAGAGATTAAAGGGCGCTCTCTCTGCTCTCCCCACTTCTCCCATTTGTAACCACGTGGCATGTGTTTCTGGGCAGAGCCTGCAGTGTCCCACTGTGGAGAGATCCTGGGCAGCTGTTTTCCATCAAACACATGAGAAACCAATGACAAAATGAGGGTGCTGCTGGAGGCTGAGTCCCACCCTGCTGCAACACAACTCAGTCCTCTTCTGTCCCTCCCAGCCAGGCGAGAGCCCTTGACTTTTTGCTCTATGCTGTTATTTTCCCTTTTGCTTCTTCTTCCCCTCCAAACCACGCTGTTTGCTCTTAGAGTTGCCCACCCTCTCCCTCTCCAACCACTGCCCATGCTCAAAGCAATTAACTCTGCCACTTTCTCTGCGTCTGCTCCTCTGAAGTTTACTGTCTCATGTTCGGAGGGGATAATCCATCGGCCACATGGCCAGGGGTCTGACGCAGTCCTTTGGCACTCGTGCTGGGAGGTCTCTCCGGATGTATGGTTGTGGAGCATGGAGACGGCGGTGCGCTGGGAGCAAAACCAGCATGGCCTGGAGTTTAGTGTTCCAGCCAGCATGTGCACACATAAGCATAACCACATGTAAGCACGCTCATATGAGCAGCTCCACAGCCTGAAATCTCAGGAAACAGCTGGAAAAAGAGCCTGAGAATCTATTAGCTGTCAGGAGACAACTCGCCTGCTCTCACACTGCAGAGGCCTCCCTTTAAATCAGAAAGGAGAACCCTCCTTGCCAAGAGCTGCGAAGGGTTTCCAGATGACTTATGGAACCTGCGTAGCGTTATTATCTGAAGGAAACGTGAACGTGAACAGGAGCTGAACACCGTGCCCGTGCTGAGCCCACAGCCGGTGAGCACACAGGGTGCCTTGGGCCCAGGCTGAGCTGAGGTCTGAGTTACACCACTAGGACCAAACCGCTGATCTTTGGAGCGATCTAAAACACACCCAACTTCCCCGCACAACAAGGGCCATTGATAAGCAACATCAGCATCTTCACAATATGGCCTACACCACAGCCAGGCCTCCTTCAGCCTGCCAAGACACCCTGGAGAGGCAAACCAAGAGTGAGAGAAACATCACTGCGGAGGGGGCTCAGAAGGCAGGGTCCAGCCAGCAAAGCGAGAGGAAAATGCCTCGGCACACGGGTGCACCACGCCGTCTGCTCTGGGCAGCTGGGCACGGCCCCAACAGCTTCATGCAGCTGAGATGGGGCAGCATCTGCCTTGCGGCTAAAGCACAGACCCCCAGGAAGCTGCGTGCCCCGTGCCAGCCGGCGGTCCCCCCCTGCGCCCCCTTCGCCGTGCCTGCAGCAGCAGCCAGCCGTGCTGCCGGGTGATGGCACGTGGGCTGTCAGCGCCGCAGAAACTGGGGAGGCACCAGGCTGAGAAAACCGGTCGCAAGTGGGACAAATACGCGAGAAGAGAGGCTGAACAGCTAGATGGAAGCTCCTTGCTGGGAGCGGGGCTAAGCTGGCCAGGCTGCTGGCAGAGTGAACGGACAGCTGGCTGGTGTGACAAGCCATTTAGGAAGTCCCGTTTCCTCTGCTTTTCACTATCTTTTCTTCCCCCTCTTTCCTTTATGTTTCTGATGTTGGTCATTTTTTTAAGGGCAGACGGCTCATCCCATCAAGCTGCCCTGAGAGGAGGGACCAGGCTGTCCGACCCTCTACCAGTTCCCTGCTGATCAAGCATTTATTCAAATCCTTCTCCAGTTCCAACCAAGAGAGAGGCACAGTGATCCCACAGATAATGAAAGTCTCTTAGATCTAATGAAAATAGGTAGGCGGATAGAGGAAAGAGGACTGCCTGACTGTCCCCGCTGTGGCAGAGATTGCAGTATGAGCTAAAATACCAAGCACCAGGAAACCTTCATGGGAGAAACCATGCAAATATCCCAGGCTGCACGAAACACATTTAATCCGCCTCTGTGCTCAGAAGGGCACTTGCAGCTGGGCACGGCGCAGGGAGTCAGCAGGCGATGGAGGCAGGCACAGCCTGTCACGGCTGGATCAGCAGCAGGTCTCCGTTCCGTGGCCTCTGCGCAGAGGGCACGGCTGTCTGGGAGCAGATGCATCCATGGCACCCCGTCTGCTATCGTGCGGGGTGTGGGTTCCCCTCCCAGCACCATTGGCCAGTGCTATGCATTAATGTCCGAGACTACCAAGAGTGTTTAAAAGTCCTCTCCATCTCTCACAAAGGGATGAGCATCCTTATCCCTCTTTACACCGGTCCCAAGGAGACTGTATCCTCTATGCTAACAACGCTGGGCCAGCTCTTTAATGAAGCCACATTGTGCCGCTAATGCTCCTGCATCCTCTAGGCAGAGCGAGGCCAACGAGCCTGCTCTCCGTGCAAGTCTTCCCACACCCTCTCCGCAAATAAGTTCATGCCAGGTCATAGCCTGACTCCACCGCTGACTCGGCTGGCATGTGAGTGCCCGCCAGTTCCTTCAGAAGCTGCTGAACAATGTGAACCAGGCTTAATGATGGATGTGACTCTTGCCTGCTCCCTGCAGATTTTCTGTACTCTGCTTGGGAGCTCCCATTTCCCCGCTGAAGGCACAAGGCAGCAAATGGAAGGGCATTATCCCTCCTATTTGCACTGAAACATTGGTGGTGCCAGCACATAAAAAGTGGAAGGAACCACACACCTTCCCCTTTCAAAAACCAAAGGGCCAGGATGCTTTCCAAGCCTAGAAACGAACTTAAGGCCAAGGCTGACATTTCAGGGATCATTGCCGATTAACTTAATGAATAAAATTCTCCTCTTCAGCCATGCTTTGTGCATGCAGGAGAGGAGCTGGATTGTTTTCCTGCCCCAGTTCTGGATAATAATTTTCGCTGCATTCACTCGGAGACATCTGTCTGTTTTCATGCCTGCAGTGTAAGCTGGTGTTGAAGTTGCATCTGCTAAGGAGCCTCTCTGCTCCCTATCCTGGGGGCTATTTCAGGGCAAAAATATCCATTAACCGCTCAGACTGAAGCACACACTCAACAAAAGCATGAGCAAATAACATAATGATGCATCAAGCTCCGTACATAACCCATCAGCTGTGGCCGTGCCTGGAGAGATGAGGGAGCGGTGGCCCCGAGCAGGGTGGCTGCCCAGGCCCCCCGGCACTCGCCGGAACCCAGCCCGGCTGCCACGGCTCGCTCCCGGGGCATCGTGGTGCGACTGAAGCCCCCAGCAGCTGCCGGGGTGGCTGGGCTGGCGAGGTGGCTCTCCCCGCCTGGGCCGGCGGCGGGCAGGGGGACACGCACCACTGCCAGCCCCGTGGTCCCACTCCTTCCCAGCGGACCCGAAGCCACGTCACCTCCACGCTCCTCCCGCCACCGCCGAGGCCCTTCCCAGCCTCGCAAGCGGCTCCTTCACCCACCGCAGCTCAGAGACGCTGGGCAAACCAGCGGCGGCTTCCCAAACCCACCATGAAAAGCGAAAAGGAGCTAGACACGCGGCCGGGTGCGGTGTGTGTTTCAGGGTGTACGAGTGACTGGAAACCAACCCCAAATCCCTGAAAACTCAAGAGAAAACAGGAACAAAAGGTGGGAGAAAACCACACAAGCAAGGGGGAGGCGGTGAGGAGAGGGGTATTGATGTTTGAAACGGGCTCTTTAAAATGGGAGATAATGACACTGAAAATTATTCTGAGCTTTTCAAAGGCATAAATGACCAAACTGCCTCCTGACTCCTGACTTACATTATCCAGAAAGAACTTAATAGCATGTTATTATCGCTTCTCCTCGCTGACAGGATTTCGGCACTGAAAAGACAAACAAGCAGCGCATTCATAATTGCAGCCACGTTCACCCCTGCGATGCGCTGGCCGCAGCTCATTTCAGGTAAGTGTCTCAGCGGCCGGCCAGGGGAGCCTGGCGGGGCTCCGTCACCTCTGTCACTGCCCGAGGGGGACCGGCTGGGTGTCCCCAGGGATGGCCAGTGCCCAAAAGCTGCTGTCTAGGGGAGAAAGGCATGGCCTGAGCTGGCTGGTGGCAGCTGATGGGGACTGAACCCAGTGGGTCACGGTGCCCCCCTGTCCCCACAGGTGCCTGCGAGGGGTGGGGGGCTGTGCGGTGGGTCCCCATGTCTGCTGCCACCACGGCTCTGCGGGCCGGCTGGGGGCTTACAGGAATGGGAGCAAGACAGGAGGACACAGGGATGCACACAAGACAGGAGGACATGTGCGAGGGCTGGGGAGTGTGAGCAAACAACCCAGCCCGAGGTGTGCAGTGACAGCCCCAGCCTTTGGCAGTTGCCACGTACGATGACTTTTTGTGACCGGCAGCCCCAGAAGTAGCAGTGCCGCTGATCCCCACAGCTGGGCGGCCTGGCAAGCCCCTTCCCACTGCCCCTGCCACCCCGTCGCCACGTCCTGGTTCGGGGGTTGGAAGGCAGCTCAGCCACACTGTGCTCCTGCCCGAGCCCTGGCCATGCCCTGGGACAGGCACCGTCTCAGCGTAAGCTGGGCACAACCCTGGCGTCACGCAGCACCACTGTGCCACCGCGCCACCACCTGAGGGGCACCACAACGCAGCAGCTGGCTTTGCACCCATTCCTGAGGCACCTTTCTTTACATTTCCCTTGTGTTGTATCAACATGTGCCACTGCTGTCAAAACACCTCTCTCACAGCAGGTGCCCCATCTCCTCCTGAACCCCCCAGCGCTCCGAGACGGGGCCAGCTGCAGCCCCAGCAGGGTGGCACAGGAGCTCAGCCTGGAGGGAAAGGGACGGGGAAGGGAAAGATGCAGAGAGCCGTTTCGTGGGCTCTGCTTGGCTGCCACTGCCTCGGGATGCATCTGCACAGGCCCACCCGGGATGCAGAGCGTGACCCAGCCCCACGGGCTCCCCGGGCAGAAGACCATCACTACTACCATGCCGGCGTGATGAGGCTGAGCTAAACCCCAGGGGCAGCCTCGGCACAGCGCTCTGTGGCCTGCCCATGATTTACGACCCAGGTTTAACAACATTTCGTTTTAGCAGCCATGCGCTGATGTCCAACGTGTAGTCGTGATTTTTTTCCCCCAGTAGCACAATATGGCAAATAAATAATCCTTCTCCACTCCACTACAGAGGACAGGCTGTAGAGAGAGCTTAGGCAGCGTGCCCAGAGCCATCCACATCACCAGGGTGGGACCCCCCAGCCTCAGCCTGAGTGGGAGGCTCTGGGAGAGGGGCCATAGAGGAGCACCCACTCCCTTAGGAAAACTCAGGTGCTGCCAGGGAAGGGCACATGGCACAGGAGCACCCAAGCAGCTTTGCTGCCCTGTATCCTCCTGCAGAGGCTCCTCCAAGGTCTGTCTCTTGCCTGGACACTGCTTGGCAGAAAGCGCAAATGCAGCAACCAAAGAAAACCATGGGGAGAAGACCTGGGACAAAACTCCCGAGAGTGAGGTAAGACCATGGAGCAGTTTCCAAAATAAAGGAGTTGCAAGAACCGCGTAACCTGGGCAGGGTGAGGACTGAGGGACAGACTGCTGGGAACAGCCCCTTGGCCAGCGAGGGCTGCGAGGACAACCTTGCACAGCCTGCACAGCTCTCCGTCCTGCTCCCTGGCTTCAGTCTCCCATTCTCGGGGTGCACAATTGAACAGGCAAGTATAATCGCTCCAGGCCGAGACTCTTCTCCCATAAAACTGACTGCTCGGCCTGCCCTGCAAAGTCAGCAGCGGTACCACGATTTTAGCCGCCGGCCCACACCCCATCAATCTGCATTCTTCCCTCTGACATCCTCTGGGGCTCTGTCCAGCTCACGCCAACGGGATTTAGGTGCGCTGATACCCTAAAGTAAATCCCCAGCCCACATCACCTCATTGCTCAGGTCTCCACGCTGGCTGTTGCAGAACAGCTGTTTCCTCGCTGACCTCCCGCTCCCGGTGGCTACGCTGGTGGGGTCACCCTGCTCCGGTTTATCCGATAGTCCCACGACGCAGAGGAGCAGCCGCAGTCCCAGCGCAGACTGGGCGCAGCACAGGCGGCCGAGGGACTGGCTGCCCTGTGATATATGCATCTTATATTGCCGAGTTTTCCTTTCAGCCTTATCAGCATGATGGATAGTTTAGCCATGGTGAAGTACAAGACAGTAATAACAACGGCCACGATTACTATTTTTCACGGGTTTTTTTAAGAGCGATATGATATTCCCAGGTTTTGTGCATGTCTCTGTTTATTAGCTACCATTTGGTTATCTCTTCCATCTAAATCTTTGCTTTATTGAAGTTAGAGGCACCGTTGGGCTGAGGGGAGAGCAGGGGCTCCCGGGGCAGCCACCCTGGGGGGACGCTCGCTGACATCCCCACTGAGCCCAGAGCTGCAGCCTGCAAGCCACCAGCAGCCAACGGGCATTTCACATGCAGACACATCCTGCTGGGTCAGACCGAAGTCTTGTTCCTTTCTTTGCAGCGCTCCAGTTATAGGAAGAGGCTTTATGGGTGTTATTTATGCTTATACATATCAGAGCAAGGAAAAGTAGCCTCAGCAAAAAGAATCCGAATCAAATGAAAATAACAATGAAGTAAAATAAAATATAGTAGACTACCAGAGCTCCTCTCTACTCCACACTGCTTGTGTGGTCTGGGCAAGCAGTTTTTACCAGACCACAAGAAATCAAAGCACCTGGGCTGCAGCGAGCAGCTCACGAGAAGCTGTGCAAGGTGCAGCCAGTGAGCAGAGCCTGTGGCCCACCTGGACTGCCGCGGAGGATGGCAAGCACAGCGGTGCTCTCTGGGTCACACAAGCCATCCCAGAAAGGCCGTTACCCTTTGACAAGGTCACCCTGAGCTGCACAGGCTCTGCGGGATGCAGGCGGGTAAGTGTGTGAGGAGAGCAGGATTCTCAGGGGCAGCAGGTCTCCTGCAGCAATGGAACCTTCAGAGCTGGAACGGAAGCTGCAGAGATGGCTGCTGGATGCGGAGCAGAGCACAGCCCTTCTGCTGCTGTGCTGCTGACATTAAGAAGGTGAAGAGCAAACTCAGGCTCCGGTTGCTCCTTCCCTACACCCCCTGCTCCACCTTAGGCACCTCTATTCGAGTGGTCAGAGGATCAGCAGCCTCAAGCAGACCCAGATCTGCCCTGAGGGCTGGCATTCCGCCTCCCAGCACAGGGCAGGGCACCAGCCTGCACCCCCTTATCTCGGTGCCGCTGTTTGCTCCATGCCATTTGAAAGCCGTCATGCAGACTTGTCACCATCGCCCAAGACAAGCACGTCCCCTGGCTGAGATGGGGATGGCCAGAGCTTGGGCTGCAGGGGCAGGAGCCAGCCACAGCCTCCTGCTTCTAGAGAGGAGCCAAGGAGGAAGAAATGTCTGTTCCCTGCTTCCTAGCCATCCAGGTGTCGCGGGATGAAGGGGGAAGGCACTGGCTACCCTGAGGGCTGCACCCCTCCAGGCACCCCCCTCTCTGCTCCTGCCTGCATCCCGGGTGTCCTGGCACAGCCCGCCGCGTGTGACAGCTCCTTGCACGCTCCAGGACCCCGCAGCCTGCCCACACGCCTTTGGACTCAGGGTACAGGGTGGGAGAACGGTGCCGGGGGCACAGAGATACACAGGGGTGGGGGTGGGGGGAAGAGCCGGGCCAAGTGATGCATTGGAACGTAGCCCCAGTGACCCACCGGGAGTCGTTTGTGAGGGGAATGACTTTGGCGCTGGCCAGGCTGCGTGCCGGTCACGGTTCATTTGCTCTGGGAAGCAGGGAGTGATTCATTTGGAAAGCTTCTTTGCCGTGACTGCACGAGGTTCATCCGCCCCTGCGAGATGGCAGAGGGCACCATGCAGCCTTGATCTGCAAATCTATATGCCACCCACTTATCATCGTTAAAGTTCACTGGATGTGCTACGTAAAGGCTGTGATGTTTAGCCTGGACTCACGCTCTCTCTGGCTCTTTCTTCAGCTGGATGTAAATAAGCCTGTTTACTTCATACCCTGAATTCTCGCAGTTTTGCATGGCAACATCATTTACCCCAACTGCCCCATTTTCTACCTCCAGCCAACCTAAAGATGGCACATTTAGATGCTAGATGAGATGACTGCTGGCTCCCCAACACTTCCAAGAGCACTGAGAACCTTTAGGATGGGAGATGCTCCGAGGCCGCAATGTATTCATATTACAGGAGCTGAAAGTTGCCTACCGGTTTTGCACCCCTGGCCCCAGCTCTTATCCCCTACTTGTCAGCCCTGAGAAAGTCGGGGGGTTCAGCAGCCTGCTGGGCGGCCAGCGTTTACTGCCTGCGCCAAACTTCGGTTCACTCACAGCCAAAGCTGGGCAGACAGCAGCCCCGGTGCTGCCGGCAAGGAGAGCAGCAGAGGCTGTGTTTGCTGGTGATGAAAATACCAATAAATGCAGGTTGGAAGGAGAGGCCAAGTGCACAGAGCTGATCCAGGTTACCCATGTTTGACAACCACAAATTGGGATGAGAAAGTGTCTTTTCAAAACCCTTTTAACACATTCACCTTCGAGAGCTTTCAGCAAAAAGACAAGGCAGGAATGTTAAAGGGTCAAACTCCGGGTGTTTGCTCGTTCTTTCCTCAGGCAAACCCTCATCGATTGGCTGTGGGAAGGGTGAAAGCTGAGCACAGCTGACGGAGGAGTCCCACTGCTTTACACCGAAGCACGCAGCCTGCCAGCAGAGACTAATGACAACAGACAAAGCTCTTCTAAATACACCTCACTCTCTGCCTGCTGCACGCCGCCAAAAAATGACAGTCTGAGAGGCTGCTGGTTCCCTACCACTTCTGGAGCCAGAACCTTCCCCAGGCAGCGGGACTAGCAGTCACAGGGGGGGATTTTGGAGGGTGAAAGACCAGGCAAGGCTGAGAGTGGGCTGGGGGCTCACCAGTCAATGCAAACACCTGCTGCAGGGAGCCTCTCTGTAAGACAGAAGCCTCTGGAAATAAGGGATAGGTCCAGCGTCTCACTGCGGGATGAGCTTTCATGCACAGATGTTCGTGAGACCCAGGCAGTGCTCTGGCCAGTATATCCAGACATGAATGGGCAAAGGCATTTGCAGGGGCAGCTACAAGATGAGGGATGTGCAGCCAGGGACCATTACTAGAGGGTCTCCTGGACTTTACTGGGTACACCAGGCCAATTCCGTGAGTGAAGCTCTACTTGTGAGGCAACCAAGAGAAGCCCACCCACACTGGCCAGCCTACGAGCCGTGTCTCAAGACAGGCACTGATTCAGCCAGACTGCTCACGTGAGCAACGATTACTCATGCAGAGGCTGCAGGACAATACTCCAGGGCCCCTACAATTCCTTGCCAGCTCAGGAGTCTCGTCACTGCAATTACCATTATTCTGTTCTCTGACGCCACCACACAACCCAGAAGTCAGAGGAATCTCTCTGACGTGTCATTGCACAGGTTGGGGACAAGCTTTGCAAGGACAGTCAGTCTTACTGGGGTTGTTTTTTTTTTTTGCTCTTAGCAAGTATGGGAGACCACAGGACTCCTGCGCTGCTGCCCCCATAGCAGGAAGGGCTCAGAGATCGAACACCAGGGTCAGGCGATTGACTGCACCAGAGACCAAACCCCACATTCAGTAACTCCCCACCTACAACTCTGTCGCTCACCACTTCTTGACAGCCCTGAGCCAGCCAGCCGTGCCTACACTCTTGCACGTGTACGCAGTCGCTGTTAAAAGCCACGCATCCGCAGTCACCAACCCATCACGCTCAAGCACACCTGCACTCCGGTACCTTTTCTGGATTACATCCCTTCCCTCTCCCACACAGCCAGCAGGAGGATCAGTTCCTCAGGGACTCACACACACTCACACTCTGCTCCCTGCTTCCCTTGCCATGCAAAGGGACTCACTGCGAGGTGGAGTCTCGCACTCGTACAAGCTGGGAAACTGCACACAAACTGAGAGAGCACACGGTCTTCTTCTGGCTTACTCTCAGGCACAGGCTGGTGCCCGAGTAACGACCCTCAGCTTAGCAAGCTTGCTGGCAGTAGAGGGATGTTCCCATCCTGTCCTTCGTGTTCCCTTTCACCAAGACCGTTTATGAGAAAGCTGAAATGATCTTAGCAGTCACCTCCATCCATCCACCCTTCCCAGCTGCAGGAATCCTCACAAGCAAGCAGGGATGTCTCCCAGGATCCCAAAGACGTCTCACATAAAGGAGGCCTCTGGGTGAGGCTTCCTGGTAACTATCCCACAGCTGCAGAATCAGAGCCATCAGACCTGTCACTTGCAGCACCGAGCAAGTGGCAGGTTTTCGTCTGAGGCAAGAGCAGCAAAACCCCACAGGCAGTGACAAGGTGAAACGCTCAGTGTGTGGCACGGGGATGGTGACATCTCACAGATGAGCTGCAGCGCGCAGCCACTGGCAGGGAGGAGGCAGGCTCAGCATGGATCTGGGTGGCAAGGAGTGGTGCGTCCTCCGAGCAGAACGACGCCCACTCCTCCATCCCACCCCAACACGCATCTGATGCAGCAGCACCAGAGGACTCAGATGTGGAACAAACCTCCTGGGAAGAGGAAAGACCAAACGGCCATTTCATTTGGCTTGCAAGGAGTTAACAGTGCTGCCTGGCATCACTCCGTGGAGAAACGGAAACAGGACTGAGGTTAGAGGCCCCAGCATCACCCTGAGCAACGCAGCCAGGCATCCCTCCCCTGAAGGTCTTTGATACAACACATTTATTTTGCTGTGTGGCAGTACTGTACAGTATACATACATTACCAGCAGTTTCAGAGCCCTGAGTTGTCATTCCGCCTGCCTTCCCTGAATTTCAGAAAAGAGACAGGACCATTGTCCCTTTCCCCTATTTCACTTGCAAGGGAACAGGCCAGGAAAAGTCCAAAAACAGAGGCACTTGCTGACAGGACTGGAGACAAACCTCAGAAAGCCACACTCCCAGTCCACCACTCTCACCGTTACGGTCCCCTCTCTGCACCAGGTGCCAGCTAGTTTATGAGCCAGCCCTAGTGCCAGCTCTCCACGAGATCCCACTCCTCTGAGAAACTCTCTACACAGCTGAACAGAAATCAGACTAAGGAGACTGCAAAAACTAACATAAACCTCATTGGATTTTAAAGGGACTTTACCACCTCCCTCTGAGGGTCTGAGAAACGTTTTGGGCAGGGTTGGGATTCTCTTAAATTCTCTATGATTGTTTAAGAAAAAGCCAAGGAGAGGCTTTTGCTTCCAGTGCAGTCCCACTGGAATTTGAGTGGAATTTCCTCTGCTCAGATGGGGAAAGAAAGTACCCTGCCCTTCCAGACGCACGGTATCCCACACCTCCTTTTCCTCACCCCTGAAACGGCAGAGCTCCCGTGCAGACTCCACCTCTCCGTGCCACAGAGAAAGCTAATGCTGTAACAGGCAAGGACAGTGCAGCACGTAACGTGGAACAAGACCCAAAAATAGCCCACAGAATAGACAGAAATAGTCAGAAAGGCAAATGTGCCATGGAGAGTGGAAGGGAGGGAGCGACGGAGGGAGGGAGCACCCGGGCCTCTCCCACTAGTTCATGTCAGTACGTGGAATGGTGCGTCCGGCTCAGGAGAGCAATGACCCAGCTCCCCAGCTGCGACCCCTTCAGCCACAGGAAGAGTTCATACAAGTTGATCTGCCACAGGCTCAGGGCTTCTGTGAATGAGATCTGGACTTTCCTGTAAAACGAGTGACTCTTGCTCCTCTGGTACCTAGAATGAGAGAAACAGCTGCATTAGATCCAGCAGGATGCAGCCTGGTGGGAAGGAGCTCTGTCCTATGTCTTCAGTACAAGTGACCCTCCCCAGCAGAGGGGAACATCCCACATGTGGATAAACACCAGCAGTGCAGACCCCTGGGAGCAAAGTTCCTGAGGAGCTGGGAACTGCCTTCCTCGCATGAATCCAGACAGCCTGCTCCCCTGTGAGCCCTGTTCTCTCCCCACTGCATGTAGTAACCCTGGGCCACGGCATCCTCTGCTTCTATGCCCAGCTTCCCTTCAGCTAACAGGGACAGATGAATACCCCTATAGCCTTTCCTGGTAGCCCATTCGTAAGAGTCTAGCAATCCTGACGCACTGATTCCAGGAAAAGTAATTCTCTACCTTTCTTTAGAAGCAAAGGTTAACTGCGCTTCATAGGTCCCTCATCAGCCAGAGAAATAACTGTTATTTCTTCTGCAAGGAGAAGGAAAAGGAGTGCAGAAGAATGCAGACGTACATTGACTCATAAGACTCACAGATGGAAATCACTTGCGTGACTCCTGTTCCTGGCTTTTAAACATCAGCCCGATCTTCACAGTCAGCCCTAACCCCTCTATCAGGCTACAGAAACTGGCAACAGTGAACTTTCAGATCTTTCCTACCCACAAATACTTCCTAGAGGTGATGCCTATAATGGGCAGGAAGCCCCTTGCCCTCCTCTGGAGGGGCCAGACCCTAAACCCTTACCCTAAGGCTTCCAACTCCATCCCTGTCCCCACCCCCAGGGTGACAGACCTGTCCTCTGAAGAGGCTGATGGGCATGAGAACAGGACAGACAGTGGCTTAGACATGTAACTGAGCAGGGGTAGGACCACAGCAGATGTGCTAATCAGGGGGAGAGGTCCACAGCTAAGAGTAAGAGGTCAAGCTATGCCTTGTCAGGGCCCTGAGTGGGGGGCTCTAATAAGCTTTAATGGCCCTGACTAACCTGGGACTTCCCCCAGTGCTCTGCTCATAGGCCCAGGAGCTCTGGTTAATCTTAGGCCTGCACTTTGAGTCCCTGCCTGAGCTACGCTGGAGGAGTAATGGTCCCCAGCTCATGTCCTGCTGTGAAAGCCCTTGACCTGGACCTCAACTCATGTACTGACCTCTTGGCTTGACCTCAGCCCTGTCTTGTCACCATGGACCTGCTGACAACCACTGGACCTGATCTACAGATTGACTTTCTGGTTTGACCTTGGACCTGCCCTGCCACCACGATGTTACGTTATGATACAGACTTTTGACTGGGTCTGTCCTGCCCGCCTTGCTTAGCTACTGTGGGACTGGGTCCTGGCTGGCCAGTTGGCCCTGGGATTCCCACCTGCCCCTCTGCTGCTCCATGCCTGCCTCTGGTGCGTGGAGAAGAGACTCACGTGGAAACAGCTCTGATGCAGCAGCGAGACATGTTGAGAAAGGAGCTGGCACTGGCCCGTGTGTGCAGGGCTGACTCAATCCCCCTTAACAGGTCATTGGTCTTCAGCAGCAGCAGCATCTGGCGGGGGACATTGTTGAGGAGCTGGGTGATCTGGGGTAGGTAAGCAGCAGCGTTGGACCGGATCTCCACGTCCTGCGGCCAGCCGGGTCATGTCAGGGAGAAAAGAGAGAGAAGATGAGGGTGTGTGGGAAACCCAGGTGCAGATGCCGTTGAGCTTTGGCAGGAGGAGACAGTTCTTCCAGATCGTGACTCTAGCCCAGAAGCTAAAGAGCTCTTTGTCCTGCTTTCCTGAAGACCCCTGGCTGCCCCAAGCCCTCACAACCCAGTCACAGATCACTCTTGCCATATCCCACCTGCCCCTCCGTGGGATAAGGCCCTGTCCGCTCACTGGCAGGACCAGCAGCCTCTCAGGAGCGCAGGGCACCCGCTGCTATCTCAGTTCTTGGCCCCAGGCAGCCCACAGCAATCATGTCTCATTACTGCCCCTGCAGCCTTCCGAGCCTCACCTCAGCACCCCCAAGGCTGGCAGAGCTGCAGGGAGCACAGGGCTGCTCAGAAGGTGGAGGCATGCCGCAGGGACAACCGGGCTGCTCCTTGGTTTGCTGTCCCGTGCAACTGCTGGCTTTATGTTACACCGAAGAAGCTGTTTTCAAGGCCTGGTTTAGTCCTCTGTTCTCAACACAACCCAGCAGCGGAGGGAAAGCATTATGCAGTGAAGCATCATGATAACCCAAAAGATCAAAAACTGTCATCTGCCAGATTAAGGGACTGTTTAGACCCATATCCCGTCTGGCAACCGCCAGTAGCAAACACTTGAGGAACGAGTATAAGACCAAGGCAGGCTGTCGTGGTTTAACCCCAGCCGGTGGCCAAGCACCACGCAGCCGCTTGCTCACTGCCCCCAACCCAGAGGGGTAGGGAGGAGAATTGGAAAGGAATGTAAAACCCAAGGGCTGCGATAAGAATAATTTAATAATTTAAATAGAATTAAAAAAGATAAGAACAACAACAATAATAATAGTAATAATAATAGCAGTTACAATGAAAAGGTGGGGGAAAGGATAAAATCCAAAGGAAAATGGAGAAAGGAAACCAAGTGATGCACAGTACAACTGCTCACCACCCGCTGACCGATGCCCAGCCAGTCCCCGAGCAGTGATCCCACCCCGCCAGCTAACCCTCCAAGTTTATACACCAAGCATATCGTCCCGTGGTATGGAATACCTCTTTGGCTGGTTGAGGTCACCTGTCCTGGCTGTGTCCCTTCCCAGCCCCTTGTGCCCCTCCAGCATTCTGGCTGGCAAGGCCCAAGAAACCAAAAAATCCTTGACTTAGCATAAATATTACCCAGCAACAACTAAAACCATCGGTGCGTTATCAATGTTGTTCTCACATCAGAGCCAAAACACAGCACTGTACTAGCTACTTTCTTCAAGTTAACTCCATCCCAGCCAAAACCAGGACACAGGCACAGGGTGATCCTTCATGTTCCTTGGTTCCCCAGCTTCCAACAAATACACAGGCCATGGTAAGATCCCAGTGGCAACTGATGGGCTACAGCCTGAGCCACTTCAGATGGGCTCCCCTACAACATGAGCACCATGCAAGACAGCCAGCTCCCACTCTTCTGCCTCTTCTTAGACCTGAGTGTGGTGTGGAGCCGATTCCACACGCATACCGTGTCCCTACCTCTTCCTGCAGAGGACATGACACGAATCAGCCCCTGGAACATTTGAAATCTCCAGAATCCAGCGGAACAGATGCGGAGGGCAGCAAATGACTCCTGACAGGAAGGAGGCTCCTCTGTGGGAAAGGACAGTTCTAAAACCTCTCCTCTGGAATGAGGGCTGGCTGGCCTGTATTTCATGATCTCACACTCACTGTGAATTTCAGTCTTATTATAAAGGAACAGACCTGCACAAATCAAGTGTGCAGGCCATGATGGTCAGAGATGTAGACAGCTCACCCACCACCATGGTTGCTTTGCTGCTGACAAATAAATCTTTGTGTCCTGCCTCTGTCACTGACAAAATACACAAAGCTTCAGCAAGAAGACGCTTAGCTCTCCTAAATGTTAAATGTTTTGTTCCATTATTTGGTGGCAGAAAATTCCTCCCTGATTATCTCTTATCGCAGGCAGCATCACTGCACAGCCTACTTTATTTTCCACACATAGGTTTTCTTTTCTATTTCTTTTCTTTTTATTTTTAGCTCCAGCTGCTTGTCCACATCACAAAACAACCACATGATCTGTCATCAGAACTGTCATTTTCTGTCAAGGGCAAAGCCTGTGTGCAGGGAAAGAAATGAGCTATGCCACAGGACCTGAGAAAAGCCCCTTGGCTGCCGCTGCTGAGGCTGCTGCAGGATGCAGCAAAACACAGTCATAAAATCAGATGAGATGAGGCTAGCAGCCGCCCTAAGCGGTCAGCTGCCTGGCCCTTGGCTTAAGGCAGGAACAACTACACCTATGGCAATCCTCAAAATTTGCATAGCCTGCTCCTAAAACTCTACAGTGATGTGACTCAAAGTTTCCCCAGACCATCCACACCAGCATTTTACTGGTCTTACCATTAGATCTGGCTTTCCTTATGTTTAAGCCCAATCTCCTTAGCTGAATTTAAACCCGGTTACTTCTTGTCCTGTTGGCAGCACTTTAACAGATTCGAAAATCACTACCGTAAGACTTCTTGACCTGTGCTTTATTCTGGACTTTTTCTGCCCTAACTTGCTCAGACTTACCTCATGGGCTGCATCTGCTTGACCGCTAGTCCTTGTAGCTTCCTACTGGACTTGCCCCATCAAACCCCAGTCTTGAGATGCAGTGCCCCAGGCTGGACACAGCACTACAGGTAAGATTTTGGTCCAGGAGCGTGCTGCCTTGTCTCACAAGCCACCCTCACGTCAATACATCCTCAAGCACACTCTCTGGAGCTCTGTGCTGATGGTACCTGCCTACACAGCGCTTGGCTCTTGCTGCTGATACAATCTTTCAAATTCACCTCTAAACAAGGGCAGGCAGCAGCTCATTTCCTAATGCCATAGCAAATCTGCTCAGCTCCCCATTATCTGCAGCAGGATTATCCAGTTTCAGCATTAATTGTGTCATGTAGGCAAAGACAACAGAGCTAGTTCCACACACGCAATTCAACCCAATGACAAAGTTCATTAGCCCACACAAGGCACCATGCGGCTGCAGCTACACCTCTGGCATAACCTTTGCAAGCCAGCTG
This sequence comes from Falco rusticolus, assembly GCF_015220075.1. Classification (NCBI taxonomy): domain Eukaryota; kingdom Metazoa; phylum Chordata; class Aves; order Falconiformes; family Falconidae; genus Falco; species Falco rusticolus. The sequence goes on along the minus strand of NC_051193.1, from coordinate 65,524,706 downwards.
AGGATGAGCAGTGCTTATTAGCTCAGATTCAACACTGGTCTTGTAGTATTGGAGCCAGCTCTGTGTCGATTTGTCTCGGTGCCTCTGAATTCTTTTATGGAGCTATGAGCTCCAGAACTCACCAGATCAAGCCTCTCTCTGCTAGACAGCCACTATATGTTATTTCCAATATGCAGAAAATTAACTGACATAGGAAGCAATCAAATTACTGGGCAATGGGATCTGTTACCCAAGGTATCTGACCTGCTCATTGCCATGGGTGATGGCAATCCAGTGCAGCAAATTCTGCCACTTCCATCAAAATGAAACACCAACCCAAAAGAATTTCCAGAAGAGAATTTCACAGGACAATGCCATAACACTACCTAAATGAGTTTCATCCTCTCTACTACAAATGCGTGCAGAAAAAAACAAACCATAGGATACCACACGTTCCTACCTACAGGCACTAGTCCGTTGGCTGAAATCACATCACTATATGCTCACCTCTACAAACACGACAGTTGTAGGGGCTGCTGCTATTCTCAAGGTGGTGTGTGCACGTCAGGAGTGCAAGGAGGCACAAGAAGGATCCCAGCATGTGTGGACAGGAAAGGGTGGAAAACGTAAGTGACAATTTCCTAGATTTGCAGTGATTGAGTTGACAGGATCTGCAGTTAAGCAACCTTGACTCCAAGTTAATAGGGTTTCTGATTGGGAGGTAATTTCCAAGGGTTTTTAGGAGTTTGTATCAGTGCTGATAGTCATTTACATGCATAGTGATAATGCATTATCCTTCTCGTGTCTTCCCACCAAGCCTTTATGTCTCCTCTACCTTAACCTATCCTCCTTGATGGTTCCCTGCACAGCTGCATTCAACACTTTTTTAAGAAAAGGCTGATCTACAAATGTTTCCCCTGCCAGAACTGGTGAACACTTAGCCATTAAAATATTATACAAAATTTAAGCAGCCCATGACAAGTGAAACTGGGAAATTAAGTTCAGCCACTATAAAACGCGTTGCAGAAGGAGTCCTGGCTTTTTCTAGCTCAGCTGTTAATGCAGAATTTGCTACAGAGCTGCTAGGGGTTGCCCAGCATTGTTGCAGTATCAGTGGTGCAAGTGATTACGAAAAAAGAGAGGTGCCCCAGGAGAAGGAAGGGCCTGTGATAGGGAAGGGCACGCAGGACCTACCTCGCTGGCTGAGACTGGCGACCGGTCAATGCCCCTGTTGACAGACTCCCAGGATCTGGCCGTCAGCATGCAGGCAAAGAGGGGGTACAAATTCCCTGCCCCAAGCCGCTGGCTGTACTTCTGCACCCTTTTCATATCGGCCTTGATGAGGGCCTGCCAAAGGCGGCAGTAGTCCATGCGGAATGACTCGCTCAGCACCTGGGGAGGGAGACATGGTCCTCAGAAGTCCACAGAAGACAGGGAACCGGGGGAAAAGCTTTGTGCCCCCAAGCTGTGCCCTATCCCCCATTTCAGAGCCAGGAAACATCCTTGGAGAGTTATGGGAGTAATAGGAAAAATGTATCCATATGGGTTTAGGAGGGTGAAAGGCTGCAGCTGGCTGTACTCCTTCAGCCTGACGCCCACAGGCAGCCTCACAAGGCCCTGGAAGCCCCCCATAGCTACGTACCTGGTAGAGCCCGTGGTCCAGGAGGATAATGTGGGCCTTGCCAGAGGCTGGGCACTTCTTCACGAGCACGTTGCCCGGGTGCGGGTCACAGTGCACAAAGCCGTTCACAAAGATCATTTCGCTGTAGAGCTTCCCCAGGTTGCGAGAGATCTGTGAGAAGACAGGAGACAGTCACACACTGTGACCCACAGCAGGGCGCCTGCCAGGGAGGGGACACAGCCCCCGCACACCAGCACTGCAGGGAGCAAGGGCCTGGCACGTGCCCATGTCCCCGTGCAGAGCTCTTGCAGCTCCCCGCACTAACAAACGCACAGCGTGGCTGCTGGCATCTGCCATGGGGTGATCCGGGGCATTCCGGGAAGGATCCATACAGGAGGCACTATGAAGCTGTTTGAGGAGTCAGGGGTTATTTAATGACACTTCCCTGGCACAAAAAAGAGAAAAGACCTGTGGGTAGGAATGGGGTTTCTGGTAATGAGGATGAAAGCAAGGCAGCAGATAGGGGCAGGCAGGCATTCACAGGGAAGGCACGGGAAGAGCTGCTGGGGTGGGTGAGGGGCTGCTCAGAGGAAGACTCGGGTATTTCCATTCGTGGATGGCAGCAGAACCCAGTGAAGGAGGGGGGGAGGTGACTGAGCCTGTCCATCTGCTTACCAGAATGAACACGGGTTCCCTCTCCTCTCCAACACATTGTCCCCCACTCTCCCTCTTTCTTCCTTCAGACCCACTCTAATCTGATCTGTGATGTCTATGAAGATGAAGCAGAACAGAAAGGCTCTTTAAATCATCCCGTCACTGCTGTGTCCCTCCATGCCGCTGCTCCTTATCATCAAGAGATGTTATTAAAGTTAAAAACCTCCTAGGAGCAAGCACACATCTGCAGGGCCCGGGATCAATCCCTTGCCATGCACTAACACCGCACCCTCGCCCTGACATCCCACCGCCAGCCCTCCCCACCATCCGAGAGCAGCATGGTGCTCCACAGTTGACTGCTGAATAAGCAACTCCAAGACAACAGTTATGCATGATTCCAAGCATGTCCCCAGGACAGAGTGTAAGCAGCAAACAGGCAGCTGTTCCCATAAGCAGAGGTGGCAGAAGAGGTAACAGGAATACCAACAACAGCTCATCCTGCAGAAAACCCAACAGCCAGGGAAGGGTTTGCCTTACCCCCCTCTGAAATGCAGCCACCTCTGAGAACAGTCTTCATTACAAAAAGTGCCCAAGTAACTACAAATAAGGAGTTAGGATGGGAACTCTGCAGCACACCAACAGGCACAGCTTTAGGACCAGGTGGGACAACCCTCCATCCCTCAAGTGGGACTTGGAGCCACTCCTGAATCACAGAAAATGCTGCCCCCATGCCAAACCACCCACACAGGTGGCACAGCCCAGCCCTGTGGTCTCCTGTAGTGCAGTTCCCCTAATGCTACACTGATGCTACTGGAAGTACTGGCCGAGAGGAATGATGTTTCCCTTCTGAATCACCAGCAGACATCCCTGGAGCAATGAAGTGACTCTTACAGGTCTCCTAGATTAACAAGCTCTAGAATTGAATAGGACCAAAGTACCAGGTGCGGTGACCTAGAACAGCTGAGCAGCACTTGCTGACAGTCCAAGGACGTGCCAGCTAGTCCCTCATTCACACAGCCTTCCACGCACCTGCACACCAGGGGGAATGGACTTGGACATCATGACTGACCACAGCATCAACCACAACACCCATGCACACACACTGAGCGAACTGCATTTTGCCCTCTCTGCCCCTGCTGTTTGTCCTCCAGGGACCTGGAAGAGCACAGAATTGAAGGTGAGGACTTGGGGACAACCTGGGGTGGCAATATAATGCTTCACACCCGTTAAACACAAGTCCAGACAAAGAGCTGGCAGTTCTGTGAACCTGTTGGTTGGTCGTGGCTAAAGCCTGGAAAGCTGTTCATTTGGGGCACGGGAGTATGGGCTGCTTCAAAGAGCCCGGATTCTCCTTCTGTGCTACGGTAATAGCACAGGCTAGGAAAATCAGGCAGTGGAGCAAGTTGCCCAGAGAGGTTGTGCAACCTCCATCCTTGGAAGTTTTAAAGACCTGACTGGGTAACACCCTGAGTAAACTGGTCTGACCTCACAGCTGGCCCTGCCTTAGCAGGAGGTTTGATAGCAGACCTCCTAAAGCCCCTTCCGATTTCAATATATCCTAGGATCCTACAAAAACACCTCTCACCAAGTTATCCATGCCACCCTCATTACAGGTTCTTATGGTATGGCTGTAGGCTCCTCCAGGTATGGGGAAGGTCTCCCCTCTTGAGTCACCATCAGCAGACAGGTCACTGAACAGATCTGTGGTCATAGCCTTTCGCAGCCCACAATGCAACACAAAAAAACCAGCTCAGGATTCATCTTCCCATGAAAACAGAGGGCTTCACAGCCCTGTTCGGACCCACAGGCTGGGCCATGGGTATAAGATAATCCTCACTGCAAGATCCCCATCCTCTCTCCCTTCCCTGCTGTACTTACATTTACCTCTTCCTCAGAAGAAGAACCTTCACTCCTTAATTCACCGAGACTAGACTTTATCGCTTTTTTAAGAAAGAGGAACACATTCTGTATAATTTAGTTAGCATACAGAAGACATGTTACAGGGATTTATGATATAAGCATATAAACAGTCTTTACTTTTGGGAAAAAAAATTACCCAGTGTTAAGAGATGGAGCTGTGCTGCACATTAAAGTAGTTTCGCATATTTTTGTCTGTTGACATGCCTCTAAAATAGGGTAAAAAGCACCAATATTGTTGAATTCTAAACAAAAAAGGAAGGTTATGTTTCTAGGGCTTGGAGTGTAATATGTGAATAGTGACCTAGCATTATAATTTAGACAAAAGGAGTTCATGTTTCTAGAGAAAAAGTTTAGGAAAAAACCATGAAACCTTTATATACATTAACTGTCCGGTACTGTGCCCCATCACTATGGTCCTTTATTCCACCCTTATTGAGAAGGCCACTGGATAAATAACATATACAGAAATCACTTTGGAAGAATGCAGTTAGGTGAAACGAGAAAACAAATGCGTGAAAACCTCCACCCAGGAGAAGGGAGGAATTCAGCGTGCATTTCAGCTGTGGAAGACCTCGGGGTGAAGGTGCACCACAAATTAGACAAAAGGTTGCAATTGTTTACGGAAGCAAAGACAAAAGTAAACACACAGGCATTTTGTCATGACACGGAGAGGTCATCATTCCTTTCCCTGTTTATCATCCAACACAACAAAGCCCTTATCATTACCAGGGTTCCCCAGCATCGTTCTGCGGCACACCATAAAAAAATAATAATCACCCTTGGAATCCTGCACTCACTTCCAGACATCTCATTAACCGACAGTAGCAGACTACACAGAGTGAGTCCAGAGAAAGCAAATAAATGAGCAGGATGCAGGAGGAATTTACTTGGGAAAAAGATAAAAAGAGCTGAAGATTCCAAAGTTGACTAGGGAATGGCAGAGGAGAGGCAGTCTGCCAATGTTAGGAGGTTTGAATATCAAGAATGCAGAAGCACCTTCTGCATTTCTGTCACATAATTCAGAGGATCCCAAGCTGCAGTATAGGTAGCACCAGTGATATTTTTCTTCTTGTATAAGTACACAGCTGCAAACTGTTGCTGCCATCAATTTTGAAAGCCTGGACAACCTGTTACCCTCGTATGATCTACTAGGAGCTACTTTTGATGAACCCGTATTATACCCCCTTGTACACAGTACCACAGCTGCAAACTCCTGGGCACACACCAGCCCTAGTACACAACTCTCCTCTTAACAAATCAGCACACCCAGCTGACAGAGCAACCCGACTGGGAAGTCCATCACAAATGAGTATCTTTACAAACACCAATACACAACAGTTAGCAAGAATCCTCTCAGAAAGGAAAGAATGCATGTAAATTTGAGCCTATGAATACTGCCACAGTAAAAGATGGCACGTATGTTCATGAATAGCTGCACTGTAACAAACCAGCCTGGGTTATCCAGGGAAAGTCCCTGATACTTTCCTGGCCTTGTGAGCAAGCTGGAGTAGTCCTGGCTCCGTGCCTCCAACTGCCATGAAGAAAAAAGGCAAAGAAAAAAAATCCTGTGACACGGTCCTGCAGAGCTGATCTCACAGCCTGCCCCTGATAAGTCCCAGATGAAACTGCCTGATAGGGCATCATCCCTTCCTGTCCCACCTCCATCTGTGACTGTCTCTTTAGATCAGGAGCAGATACGAGTCTCTGGCCTTAATTTGGCTGTAATATTTGCCAATTATTTTAAGAGATGGCGACACTAACTTCTATTGATCTTATTAAAAGTAAAGGTCGTTGTGCAGCTCATTTCTCAGGACTCAATATTACCTCCTCAGGCCAAAATAATAGCATTGATTTTGGAATCTTAATCGAAGGTTAATTGGATTGAAGAGTGCATTGGGTTTTTGCTTTCTTTCGTCGTTGTTATTACAGCCACCATCTAAGGGTTTGCTTAATCCTGCTAGGGCAATCCTGCCCAATTAAACTGGTGTCAAATTAGCAAAAGGTGCAGATGGAGAATAGCCACAATTTGGAGCCTGCTCTGTCTGTGCTCTGAAATGGCTCTTCTTCATAGCAGATTAGGATGGTCACGCCCAAGAGATGGGATTTCACGCTCTGTCCTCTGTGATACAGTTGTGAGGATCAAAACACAGAGCTCTGTAAAGCTGTACTATCACTATGCACTGATCTAGCATCACAGCAAGGTGATGTCTGGACACACATGGTGTCATTAAGATACAGGAATAGTTTTTAGGACTCCTGGAGTGTAGTCCTAGCATGCCCCATACTCTCTGTTGGGGACTGAGGAAATTATTTTCCTGCTCAATGCCCCATCTTCCACAGCATTTAAGTGGGGAGAAATATTCTGACTCATCCACCCAGGGAACTTGAGGGACTAACTTGATAAGTTTCTACAGATTCTCAAAAGGACACAGGTAGAGAATACCAGCCATTGTTTATTTAATTGTTTCTTGCATCTCTGTCAGACCCAAAATGGCCATGGGGATCATTTTCCCTCGGCTTTAAATGTAGTCATATTTCCTTGGATTTAATGTAAAGCATCTTGATGAGACTTAAGCAATTGATTGACACCGATGTTTAAGACTGACTTTCAGTAAGAAAGGGGTTAGTGTGTAATTTAACTCTTTTACCTGGTGTCTTTGCACAGTTCAGAAGCTGGAAATGCTGGAGGTCACTATTCTTGCTTACCAGTGCCTTGTGAATTTTCATCAAGCTTCAGACAAGAGGAAATGTATGGGAATCTGCAAGGAAACCTCTCCCCGGACCAAACTGGCAGGTGCAAAGAGCAAGAATAGCCTTTTTCCTCAGAAAGAGTGTTCTTCTCCATGCTCAATTTCATCGAGCACTTGAGTGTTATAAGCACAAATACTTGAGACGTGAAAGGTTTCCACACTTGTGCTGACAAAGGGATCCCATCCTGGGAAATCCCACTTAAATTTTAGCAGTTACAAGGCAGCAGCTACCAACCCTTGGCAGAAGGGTAAATCCCATACTGAAAGCATATTTCAAGTTGCAAAGCTGTCAACCATGAGAAGGTAGCCAGGTTCTTTATTGAGCTAAGAGATACCATTCCAGTGCAGAACCCATTTAGTAACAGAAGGAAGCAAAAAGCCACAGTAGGCTGGAGTGACAGATGGCAATAATTGCGCACAGTAGCTCATCTTAAGTACCTTAGCAGTTTGCTTTCACTTCTCAGCTGGACAAAACACTTTCCTGACTTCTGAATCATCCATGGCTCATGACCAGCCTTTTAGTGAGCTGAAGTACACGGCATCATTTTCTTTCCCTGACTCAAGTCCAAGTCAGGGCGATCATGGGGGACTCTCCACTTGGCTACCCGAGCTGGCTGGTTAGCTGGAGGTGATACAGCAAATGCCACAAGTGCATCTGTAAACTCCACAGCTCCCACAGCCTGCTGATCCAGCAGCCTCTGTGGAGACAGGCAGAGCATCCACAAGGAGGGACAGGGAGGACCCATGCAGCAGATCAGAGATAATGTTAGGATTTGTATACAGACACGGTCTCTCTAAATGAAACAGGTAAAATCAGGATGGGCGCAAAAGGAACATTTGTGCCATTTGAGATCTTCTTTTAAAAGTCCATGCTCTAGGTAGCCTTCCTATCCTTTCTTCCCTCCTGCATACAAACGTCTTGAGAACTCCTCAGTCTGTTTTTCCTCCCTTCCCTGCTCTACCCACCTCTTCCAAATGTATCTTCCCAATCAAGCTCTTGTGTCTGGAAACAGGCACAGCCCAGTTTCCAGGTGCTCCCCCCTTCTTAACCCTGCCATGGCCTGGTCTTCCCTCAGAATTCACGCCAGCTCATTTCTCGGTAACTCCCCTCTCCAGGCTTCCCTCCCACCATCAATATCCTAGCTGCATGCTCATCCTCAGCTACACTTGCACATGAATAAGTAACTGTTCCACAGCCAGATATTTCAGCGTTTGCACTTGTCTTTAGAAATCAAAGCCTTCTCTGATTAAATGCCATTACAATCCAGCACTTGGACGGATCCAGAGAGATTAATGTGCTTTTGGGCAGCTTTAATGATAATCCTGCTACAGACGGTATTAAGTAAATGTCAGTAACCTGGTTTGAAGGGAGCTTTCACCTCAGGGATCCTCTCCATTTAGAGAGGAGAGGCTCAGCTTGCTTTTCAAGGCTGCATTGTCACACAAGAGAAATCCTGCTTAGTGAAGACTCCTCTTCCTCCACCCAGTAAAACAAACTGGAATAAGATGATAGAGGGGTTGATAGATAAATAGATTGGGACGACTTATAGGGAGCTAATGCATCTCTTGAAAGCCAGAACTGGTGTATATAATAAGTCATGCCATGGCTTTGAAACCTGGCTGGCCACCCCCTCCTCGTGCTCCTTTCAGTATCCGCTGCCTTTTGCTCACCTCACCATCACAATACGCAGCTCTTTACCCAGGGCAGCAGCAGCAGCAGCTAATAAGGGACCTTGGTCATATCTGTCCCCATCTGCTGCACCTTGCCAGGGAGAAGTCTGCTCCTACCTCATCTTACTGTGGCCATAGTAACAGTCCTTATTCCCCATCACATGATTCTGACAGGCTCAGTATTCCTTCCGTTCTGTTGTTGCTTTATGGGCAACAAGTAAAAGTTAATAATTTCAGAAGGTGGGGAGAGAAAAGGAAGAAAGAATAGCTTATCACAGGCACTGAGAGAGTTTGCAGAAATTCAGTCCTACTATGGAGCTGACAGATTGCCAGAACCCTCTGAGACTTATATACAACTTTTTTAAAACTACGTCTTCGCCATCATTCAGAGACCAGCTCAGAATCAGCAAAATGCATGGTCGCATTGCTGCGTGGAACCTATTTTGCCAAGACGTCACAAAATGACCTTCCCAAAGGCATGCATGATCAAAAAAAGTGAGCTAAATTTTCATCCTAAATCTCTCCTATCACAAGCAAAAGCCTTTGCAAGTTAGGAAAATGGAAATTAGCTGCTTCTGTACTTTATTTTGGCACACACTGGCAGCAAAATATCCCACTGAAAGGCTAAAGTCATTGAATTTTCCACTCTGGAAAATTGCAAACAGTGTTTTTGCCTGGGCTTCTCCAGACAACTTTGCTATGTCCAGCCGTTTGAGAAAATTCAAAGCAGCAACCAAAGTCCCGGGTGAACTACACTATGCTAGCTACCTCAATCTCGGAATGGATCTGTTTTCCAAGAACTGCGAGGAAGCCCTGCTCCGCATCTGAATGTACATATTGCTCAAGAGTCCTCCTGCTAATGCATCCAAACAAGCCTTTCTGACTATTTCAAGACTTGAGGAATATTTACCGTTGTATCTGAGCACTGTGGGCTAGACTTGAACTTTGCCTTTATAGCAGAAAAGAAGGATAGAATAAACTCACTCAAAGAAACTACTCTTGCTTTTGACCAGCTGATTTGTCCAGGTGAATGGAGCTGTGTGTTCTGCCACAGACAAGGCTTTTAAAATCTCTCTTGATAGCAAAGTCCATGAGCTACCATGTTCTCAAGAGTCACACTGTGGTGCTCTTTGCAGACCAGATGCATCATTGAGGCACTTACCTTGGTAAACACAAAGAAAGATCATTGGCATAAAATAAACACAGAGAAGGAATTGTGTCTACCTCTGACAATGACCTCTGTGATGCCCTGATGAGAGGGAGGAGGAGGAGAAGTAGTATTCCCAAATGCTCCAAATTCTTCCTGATAGGAGACATGAAAGCAGAGAGTCTGCACTATCTGTGGGTGAGGTTGTATTCATTTAAGAAGTCACTTGAATGAAAATGGACCAGGCATCTTGCAGGGAAGAGAGAGCATTGTTCGCTGTTACCAATTGACTTTGGCTTGTTTGTCACAATTACAATAGAAAGACAGTCTCAAAATCTACTTCAACCTTAGACCTTCCTTTCCTGTATTTCAGTGGAGAAACATGAAAAGGTGCCCACCTTTCTGCCTGCAGGGGTTACTAGAAAATATCTCGTTGACTTCTGTGGGGTGCAAGAGCAGAGGAAGGGGCAAAGAGAAACAGGCGGAGAAACAGACAGGTTACTCAGTCCTCCTGTAATTTGGCTGAGCTCTTTAGGCAGAGCTGCATGCTGACGTAGGGAGGCAGCTGAGAAGATACACTTAACGTTCTCTCCTTGTGTGGCATACCAAACTCACATTTCCCCTCCCTTGAGAGGTCTTTGACATGTCTCTAATTGATGCCACACGAACTTTGCCATGGATAGAAAGGGAGCAGAGAGGAGGAAGAGCAGAGAGAGGACACGTTCAGATTTCAAAGGTAAGTGGATGGACAGATTAAGTACAATGGATTTTATGCCATAGCTCTCTGATAGCCAGTCAACCAAATGCAGCTTCCAGGCCCATCAACAGGGCATAAGGCGAAAGGCAAGCAGAGGTACCTCAGTCAGCACTCACTGTCTGGGAGGGCTAGCTTGACACACTGTCCAATGGCTCAAAACCCTTTCCCCAGCATCTTCTCAGCCCTTCCGGGAAGTAATACCTTCTTTCCCTCAAGAATCTCTTGGCCACCGAGAATCCAAATCTCCCAACTTCATGCCACGTATACAAACTGCTTCGCTCCTCAGGGAAATGTAGCCTCTCCGTAGGGATGAAATCTGGCAGCCGTTTAATGAAGGACTGCAAAACTACACAGTAATGTAGGGCCAGGAAGCAAAGAAGAAAACTGTTGCATCCAGAAGAAAAAGGGAGATTTTGGAAAGCAGAAGAAAACAACCCATGTCAGAATATTACACAGAGCACCATGGCTGAGGCTCCAGCACTCTAGTAACTGTGATCATATAAGATCTATGATTTATATCTCCTGGGTAAGGTGGTAGCTGTTGGGATATAAAAGCTACATCCAATGCATTTATCCAGGAGAAAGTCAATGCGGGAGAAAAAGAGGGAAAGAACAGAAACAGAAAGAGTCAGAAGCTGAAGTTGTTCATTTAGGGTAACAGGATTGCCTTCTTGGCACAAACCACGGGTGTATGTAATATAAAAGCATGGTCATCTTTCACTACCTGTCTGCGTGAAGATCCCTCCAGCTGTGCAGCCTACAGGAGTGTTCCTCACAAGGTGTTATGTACTTTTCCCAGAAGCACAAGAACTGAGATCTCTCAGACTGATTGCTCTGTTCACACCTGCATGTACTCCCTTTTCTGCCGCATCCTGTCCGTTTTGCATCAACATCAGTTGATGTCAACATCAGTTTTGCATTGCCCACCATGCCCAATTCAGAGACGACTGAGAAACTACCTCATTGACATTGATGCCATTCCTCTCCATGTAGGCCCTGTCGTTCACCTGTCCCCCTTCCATAAACTCCATGAGAAGGACACGCCTTGTTGAGAGCTCCCAGTAGATCCTGGGGACCTGAAACAGGAACAGATGGGTAGGGTCAAACAACAGGCTGGGAAAGCAAGGAGAATATATCACACACAACCCAGAAAAGGAGCAAAAATGGAAGAGGCTGAAGCAAGGGCTTGTTTTTTTCTGGAGCACAAGGGAGGCAAATCCATCTACCAGCCTCTTCCGCAGGACAGCAGTGATGTGTGCAAGGACAACACACCAATTCAACGGCAGCAGGATCTGTACTCATGCGGCATTTCTGGCCATGTTCTACACGACTTTGACCATCCCACTCCCACTGATGTCTGAGAGCTTTCTTATCTGCTCTGCAGCTCCTGTAGCTGGACTGTTTAACTAGCACCTATTGCAAGTTTCTGAATCACCTACTAAGCTCCTTTAGACAGGAACAGCACCTCGTTCGCTACGCACAGGGCCCACTTATGCAGCTCTAAAAATGATAAGCCATCATCATAAATTGTTTCTCCGCAGCACCCCTTGGAACACAAACACCTTTAGGCTGACAAAACCTGCGTACTTAGGCCATCTGCAATTGAACTGGGAGAAAAATCAAGTGTCACAAATAAGGGGCTTGTCACAGAAACTGTGGGAGACCCTAACTATCTTGTTTTCAATGTGACACAGTAACAAGCGTAAAATGTCAAAGCACTTTTCATTCAATCTGCAGTAAATCAAGCTGAGTGAGGTACCAGTAAGAGACCCTGTGTCACCCGGGGAGGCAGTGACGCAGGCATTGCTCAGGCTGGCTCCCGCTTTCCAGCCTCTCTCTCCAGCCAAATTCTTTTCATGATGAAGTCCCTACTGTCAAGAATCCTTTTGAAGTTCCCTTTGGATATTCCTCACATCACTGTGCTGACCAATCTCCCAAGCTGTCCAGATTTGCCTTTGCGCATGGGTGCAGCCACACAGGTACATTTTACCAAAGATACAAGGGAGCTCCACCATTCCCATTACTACGCCCCAGTACAGAGACACACATTTTGGACCCTGTAAAGAGAAAGCCGGTTGTGCAGCCTCCTCTCCTCACCTGCCTGACTCAGCTGCGGACTGCAAGGTTCCAGGACCTCGGGGCAGGCAGGAAGAGGTGGGAGGTGAAGTCCATCTAGTGCCACCAAAGCCAGGGGAAGCAGTCAGGACACCATAGCTCACCTGAACCACTGAACAAGCAGCATTTGTTTCATACTTTGCTTGTAACTACTGACAGTGTCTCAGTTCCACGCAAACTATCTGCTCCCCCCCACTCCTGTCCTAGAGAGACCATTTTCCCAATGTCACCCACTTCTACCTTACCGTGTGTGTGACTCCTTCGCTGAGCAATTCCAATGTCCCTCAGCCCCACCGTTCAACACTCCTGCCATACTTTGCATGTTAACCTTGCCCAGGCTTTGACACCGGAGACCCACTGTGGGCACAGGGGATTCAGTTACTCGCAGCCTTCCCTGCTTACCTGGACGTCCATTCTTTGCAGTTAGATTGGTGAGAAAGCCAACCACCTCCAAAACTACGGTTCCCCAGCTCAATTAGCTCACCGATCCCTGCTGCCTTAGATCATTTCAGATGACACTCACTCTTGTCTCAATATTTACAGAGGTAAGTCAGTGGGCTTTAAAGCACTATCCGTGTTGTCAGAGATGCCCCTCTCACTCACAGCCAAATTCTTCAGTGATTTTTTTTAAATACTCACAGATATTAGGCTGCAATGCTACTGCATGGAAACAATTTATCTCCGGCTTTAAAAGCTCAAACAAGTTCGCAGCACAAAATCTACTTCTCAGCTTTCTAGCTTGTTTAGGAAAATTAATGATACAGGAGCCCAATTCTTCCGTTGCCTCTGGGTGATGAACGTGTCTCTGAATTGGCAGGTCAGACAAGAGGATCCATTATTTAGCCATCTCAAGCCATTTGTTATTGTTACACATATTGATATCATGATAGCTCCTTAACCCAGCCAGGAGGTGATTGGCCGTCTCCATGGGGATTTACTTCACAGTATCCTAGTTACAGCTGCAACGGATACAGCTCTCCAAGGTGCATCACTTCTGATAAGCGCCCACTCAGCAAAATCATTGGCCTTTGGCCTTCTGTAGCCCTGGTTGCTTTTAGCTATCTGTGTCTGAGGAAAGGCCACTGCTGCCACGGGGCTCCAAAAGGACTTCCTCAAACCTGGAGTCGGGTGACAAGGAATTATAGCCCTTGCATGGAGGAAGCAAGGAAAAAATGGATGCATCAGCCTGTAAAGCCTAACAAAACTCACCTCGTTTCAGACATCTGTCACTTTCATCTTGGGACTTCTGCATAAACGGGAAGTGAAAACCTCATTTTGATGTGTGTATGCAGGAGGGTTCAAAGGGTGCATTTTTTGCTGCCTTTGTGTACGTGCAAATGCAGTTATGTCAGTGACTGCGTCACAGCACCATGTGTGCTTGACCATGCTTGTGTATTTCCAGAACGCACACAGTGGAGGCTTGCACCTCTTGTATGTCAGCAAAAGATTTGTGGGTGTGCGAGTCTGAAGATGTGAGCTTATGTCTTTCCAAGAATGCGATGTGTACATGTCTGATCGTACTTAAGACATTTGTCAGTGACCTTAGTTGGTTTGTAGCAGTGGAGGTGGGGTAGGAGTGCTGGTGAGGAACAGCACAATATGGGTGCAGTTGAGCTTGTGTATGATGGTAACACAAATGCACTAGCCATGGATATGTATGAAGGATGTGTGCTCAACTCCAGAGTGAGAATGTGCTTTTTTGCAGGAGGAAGGATTCATACAAACATGCTTCCTCCTGAGATACAGTGTCCCCAGTCTACTTGACATCATCAGCTTCAGTCTAGCTTCTCTGGTTTATGTCCATTTCTTGGCCTCAGTTGTGAAAAAGCCCAGGAAAAGGTACCATCAGATGGCTCAGCAAAGAGTGGCAAATTCACAGGTCTCTGGACAAGTTCAGAAACAGTGTTCAGGAAAATGAGTAACAGGCTCCAGAGACTGCTGGCCCCAAGCCACCACTCCTCATCCACTATATGATGCCTACAGTAGGAAACGGACAAGGAGGAAGCATGTCTCAAAGCAGTTTCTGGTCCATATCATTAGAGCAGTCTATGATGAACAACACGGAGGGACCGAACTTCATTCTCCCTCTGTACGGGTTCCTCCAGGTGGTGAATGAGGTGCACAAAACACATAAAGTGAGACTATCGATGCACATACATACACAGAAACATGTGTTCCCTCACCTTCAGGAAGTCAAAGTTCTTGAGCATATGAGCAACCTTCTCAGCATTCCTGCCTTCATTGAGGAAATCCAGCTCCAAGGGCAGATTCTTCTTAGCTTCTTCCACCAGCCACATGAACTCAAAATCTGGAAAGATCTGCTTCACAACCAAGAGGAGGACCTGAGAACAAAGAATCAAAGAATCAGCTGTACCCTGGCTCCAAAGCCACACAGCTACACACAGTGCTGTATTGATAGGATTGTTCCAAGTAACTTACAGATAAAAAACCCCAACCTGCATCCCAAGCGCTCAAAGGGTTCCTGCAGTATCATAACACAACACATGGTGTTATGTCTTGGTTCTGCAACACAACTTTTGGCTTGCCCTTCCACACAAGCACATCTAGGAGTTACATGATGGCACAGAAACCAAAGGGAGACTATCTGCCTGCTGCCTAGAAGTAAGAGAACAAAGCCCTGGAAAAAGAGACCACATGGCCAGATCTCACCAAGGGCATGGCCCAGGACTCTCTTCTGAGTCCTATAATTGTACAAGTCACTGTTCGGCTTCACTCGAACAGCCCTCAGATAATGCAGAAGAAAAAGATCTAAAGACTTGTCACCTCTATGTTACTTCTTCCACTGCTGAGCAAGAATTTTGCTAGCACAGAAAATGGACTGAGCAGTTCAAAGAAGACAGTGGATTTTGGATACAGCGAGTAGGCTAGAGATCTTTAAAGGACACTTCTGGTGGGGCTCAGAGGACAAGGTGCTCCCCAATGTCAGTCACAGCTTCCTCGCCAATGCTGAGGTGGTGTTTTCTAAATATCATCTATCCACCACCTGGCATCCCCTTCTTCTTAAAGGGATTACGTATTCAGCTGCACAGGGCCTTGCAAAGGCCAACCGAAAAGTTCCTGGAAATGTTCGCTTGAAGCAACATTAAAGGGGCAAGAGACGGGCAGTCATTCCTGAAGAAAATCAAGATTATGTGATTGGATAGTATAATCAAAACTGCACAGTAGCCAAGCATGCCTTCTGTTCAAATGAAAGGCCAGTTTCTCAACCAATGCCACAAATTTACACAAGCTGACAATCTGGACCACATCTTAAGGAAAATAATTCGTTTGGCTTTTTTTAACTACTTGAGTCACAGAACAAAAATAAAGCATAAAAATGCAATCCACTTTGCTGTCTTTATCCGATGATGTTCTGTACATCCATCTGAAAATGAAAACAGACTTGTCAGTGTGTGTTCCTGGACAGTTTCCCTTTCTAGATCTCCACCACTTAGGTGGGAATTCCTGCACTGCAGGAGGAACATTTAAAGCACACACCAGAAAGCTGCTATCACTGAAATGTATGACAAAAAAATAAGTTTATGAACCATCACTACTCCTGTTCAGCTGTGTAAAAACGTTTCTTCTCCACCCCTGTCTCTACTTCTCTTATCTACGTGTCAGTTCCAAACTCAATGTTCCTTTAAAAATGTAATCACCAGGTTCCAGACACTATTGAATGATTTTTCTACTGTTATATCTAAAGGCATAAATCCTTTCAAATTTATGTCACCCAAATGAAATGTAACCAGCGATCTTCCTGAATGTGTACATAAACTTTATAGGGGCTGCAGGATTACTTCGTTGGTGCCTGATGTGAGAAAATTCATGCATTGTTTTTTCCTTGCTTTAAATACTCTTTTGAATCAATTTGCCAACTTGACGATCAGCAGGGACATACTTAACAAGTATTTGGCCTGTCCCTTTTCTGACATCTGTCTAACATATTGTCTGGAAATAAGTATTGATAAGAGAAGAGCAGTGAGGTATCTCTCTCTGGATTTATCAGATGCTGTACTGATTTTTAAAGAGTCAGCACTGATGCTATGAAACCTCAAGTGAATTTAGGAATTTTCCATCTAGCTTTTCCCATTCAGATTCCTTCCCATCAGTCTCTAAATAAGCCATCAATATTTAAATCAACCTCCTATTTAGCTGCAACGCCTGTCTGATTCTTAAAGGACCAGAACTTCAGTGCACATAGACCAGCCTTCAGTGCAGCTTACACAAAATCAGTCCCACACAAGGATGTGATGATGCATGTAAGACAGCACTCCGCAAGAGACCCTTGAAAACCAAGACGGCATGTGTCCTGTTGTGAGCTGCTTTCCCCTGGCTGTGTGTACACAACAGATCTCGGGGATGCAAACTAGACTGTCTGTAGAAGATGGACAATACTAAATTGCCAAAAGGAAAAGCACTGGTTTAGTTTCAAGTTTCCCAGGAAAGTTAGTCTAAAAACTGAAGACAGTGATCATTCTAAAATTGTCTTTTACCAGTATAACCAGCAATCATGCCAACACAGTATGAGGGGAGATATTTTTGGCAACAGCCACTGTTAAAAGGGAAAATGTCCCAAGGTGGATCTAACCTTGTTCATACACCATCCTCTTATGGCCCTGGTCTCACCGCCTTTCATTACCTGCTCAGACTTCTTCCTTGATTACTTAGTTTCTGCCATCCTGCCCTGGGCAGGAGTGAAGGATGCCATAAGCCCCCTAAGAACTGCTGTGCATGTGATGACTCGCAAAAGCAAACTCATCAAGCAGACCACTGCAGGCAGTCCTGGAGAGGACCCAAACCAAATCCAAATCTACAGATGGACCCAAAGCCAATTCAAACAGTTCTGTGTTCTCAAACCAGCACTGAACCAGACATATCCCATCTTCCTGGGATATCTTTATTGAACCCAAAAATTTCTTTCACTACGAGTTCAAAATAAATATTCAGCTGCAAGCTAATGTGCTTCAGCTAGAACCAGCTGTGCTTCTTTGCAGACTAGCCAGGATTGCTCAAAGCAGGGTGTTTTAGCTGCCTAAAGGAGCTTTAGTTATGTGCTTCTCTGAGAGGGTGCTGGCAGGATCTTTGATTCCTGATCTCCTTTAATGGCTAACTGTGTGTCATTGCATCAGCAGCACCCTCTAAACACTTATCAAACCTCCTCAGCTTAATCTCCCCCTCTTTAGTCCCATGGACATGCCTGTCTGCCAATGGATGTGCACATTACTGTACTGTACATAGATATATGCTTATTAGAAGAGCTAAAAGCTTTACTGCTACCATTTACAGACCTAATCCTTCCCCTCTCCTCCACCTCAGCCCTGTCTCCATCTCCTGTTCCCCACTACACCACTGGCACCTTTGACTATTGCAACGCAGTGCAGTGCCACAGCTTTTCTCCCTTCAATGGGCTAGACTGAACTTTGGGAGATGTTACAGCATTGCACTGGGAACACAAGTGGTACCCACCATTCAGGAGAGGAACAGGAGACAGGCACTGAAACTTTTTTCCTAACTGAATCCCTCATTTGTGCAACTGCCCCTGTTAGGTGACCCTCTCCATATTTCACTGTTTTTGTTTCCAGCATGAATCAGTTCAGTATTAAGGAACTGATCAAGAAACACAACTGAATTACAGCAACCTCAGCCACTGTTGAATCCACATTGGAATTTAACTGAAAAAACACACACTTATGATGGAGAATGATTTTTTTTCTTGGTTACACAGACCTGACTGCCAGGTGAACTGAGAACAGTTTAATCAACCAGTTAATGGGCACACAAGTTGAAGAGAGACATCAGGACTCTACTTCTTAAATCTCACGTGGACTTACTCTGATGTCATTTACATTTACTTGTCTTCTCCTTCTGCCCTCCTTCACTGCTACCCTCTTTTCAGTCTCTCTGTTCACACAATCACCCGCACTGCAACCTTCACCAACCCTGTATTATTCCTGGTTTCAAAGCTACAGGATGGTGGTGTTATACCTGCTTACACCATGGGTCCCCACTCATTTCAATGGCAATCACTCTGTAAGTCAAAGTCAACGAGTATTTTTACCTCCATAAGCAAAATATCCTTGGAGCTCTGAGCTTGAACCTTTGGGTGCTGGACTTTCACTGCCACTGTTCTTCCATCCTGCAGCACTGCCTTGTGCACCTGGGCTAGCGATGCTGCTCCCAAGGGAGTGTCCTCAAAACTCAGGAAGAGCTCTTTTATCTGCCGGGAGAAGAGAAAGAGGTATCAGCTTGGGATGCCAGAAACTATCCCACAGGCCAGAGATAGCATATGCCAAAGATGGACAGCCTTTCATCCTTCCTCTGTCGCTTGCCTGAGCCTTTTCACTGCTTGGCCTCCCAGTGAAGGAGAATATCAGCACAGTTAATTAGCTCAGAGCCAGTGCCAACATGGTTATGTGGCTTCAGGCACAGAGCTAGTTCATGTAATGCTAGCAGAGGGGGTTTGTCCTGCTCTGTAGAGTAAGGTGCAGACAAGCTCTGAGGTATCCAGAAGTCAGCAAAGGGAACCTGTCCCACTCCTCCCGCAGGCTGAGCTGATTTCGGGTGAACAGTTGAGAAGCCGTTAATTTATGCAGTAACAAAAAAGAAAGAATGTCACTGCATTTTTATAACCTGCTTTTTAAAAAGTAATTAAAGATGGGAGCTGCAGTGAGCTAGTAATTAAATATGAATAAAGACCTTCTAAGCAAAGTCTTCATGCAAAGTGTTAAACGAATATTCTTTTTGCTGACAAGGAAGAAAAATACTACACAAGGAGCAGCCTGTTCCCTCCTGCAGCTGCCAGGGAATGAGCCCCCTCCCACACCACCCTACCCTTTCTCTCTCAGCCCCTTCCACGGAAAACTATTGCTAGCAACAAACCCGAGCATTTGCTGCAATTAGATCCAACAGAGACTCAGCTGCCTCCAGTAATTCACAAGGAACGTGCATTTTATTTATTTAATTAATTCCCTTTGGTCCTAGCAGCAAAATCAATTAAGTAGAACAACTGCATTTAAAAACAAGTAGTTATGTGTTTTTTAATTACAGCAAGTCCATAATTCAAACCTATTGACATTCACGTCTCAAGAGAAAAAAAGTTTTTTCCCCTCTTTCCCCTCCATCCTTTCTTTTCTCTCTCACTTTTAGATTTTGAGATTCTCATTTCAGATTAATATATAGACAAAAGCACCTACAGGATGACAGATGGCTCAGGGGACATGCATTCAAGACACAGACTTCTATCTATATGTGAAGTTTGTCTATCAGCTGAAGAGAAGACCTGTTAAAGGGAAGACACTTCAGCCGGCCAGGAGCATGCTGGGCTACGAGACCCCATAAGGAAGGAAAAAATGCAAACAGAGAATTTGCCACATGAAGTTGAGCTGCGGCTTTCTTCAACTCTCTGACTACCCTATACACATCCTCATATTAAAAGGATGTACCCTTTACAGAGCAGCAGCCGATATTACTAGTCTAACTCTCATAAAGGTGGTAACATCCTCCAAAAGTTAAAGCACGGGAGTTCACTGGCCTGAATCCAGTAAGGTACATTTATAGTAAGACCATATATAAAATGAAATTCCATCTGCTTCGGATTTCTAAAGCTCTTAATTGCCTACACTGTCAATCCAACTATTTTCACTGGTATTGAATGCATGCAGGGGAAAAAAAAAGCTGCACACATTGCCTGTGGCAGGAATAATATATACAATATCCTTGTGTGACTAAGTTTTCTACAGCAACACCATTTGAAGAAAGCTGTGTCTAGGAGTTCTTTTGGGCAGAAGGATTTCATTAAAAAAACCTGTTACTTAGAACATGAAAGCCAGGTTAGCGGTCATGTCCATAAGAGCCAGCCGAGTGGCCCTGCTGCAATTCAAGGGGGAATTTGTGTGCACCCACAGGCTGCAGGCAAGGGCAGCAAGGTGAGGGACTGCAACGGGGCCAGAGAATTGATGGCTTCTCCCGGAGCAGAAGGGGAGAGCATGCACATGGGGGAGGGAGCATATCACAGCCAGGCCATTACATGAGCAGGTGTGAGGCTGAGATAAAGAAGTAGCAGCACAATTACAGCTGGGCTCCAGGACCCCCCACTTAACAAATCACCCTCATTCATTATGAAATTGTCCTTTCGCAGCTTGATGGAGGCAGCTAGCACCTCTGATGCAGGCTGTGTGTCCCAGGCAGGCAATAGCAAGAGAGAGGCTGCATGACATGAAAGCAGAGAAGAGGTGAGCCAGGGAGCGGGGTACTTCCCAAGGGAAGGTGGCTGCACCCATTTCCTGCAGGCAGGGAGCTCTTGGAGCAGGCTGCAGGCTCTTATTGTTCACAAGCACCCAGCTAATAAGTACCCTTAACAAAACCCCTAACCATCATTTCCAGGATGGATAATTAGCAAGCAAAGGTCTAGTACAGTCTTAGAGCCCACCTGACATGGTATTTAAGGAACCTTCAAGCTTCTTTCAGGCCACAGCTAGCCTCAAAGGGCCTTCTCAAGCTGGCTGTTGCCATCCATAATCCTGGCATGAGATGAAACATACATAGTTTCCAGACAGGTTTAATAAAGGTTTAAAAGAGAGAAAAGGAACTTTAGGGCTGCTCTTTCAAAGGACAGCCAGCTGCAGGTTTACAGCTGTACAGGTGAGCGGTGTCCCTGCAGGCAGCAGTTTGCCTCACTAGCCTTCCGCACACCCATCGGGCATGTGCTCAACAGCAAATGAACTTATGGATCACTGTACTTCACCTGCTGGAAACACAGTCCTGACTGTTTAATTCTAAAGAATGAAGCTCATTTGATTTTAAATATGCACAATCTTTTCATGACTGTTGTTATTAGTATTCACACCTCAGGGAGCCGATATAAAAGCTTTTACAGGATCTACCTACTTAGACACTTCTTATGTATTTGTGCTGAGGTTGCACCTAGAGACCACCATTAAGCCCAGAGTGCCACCGCACAAGGTGCACAGCCACTCTGGGCCCTGCACAAACTCCTGCTTTCCAGGAGTCCCCAGTTGTCACCTACGCGACTCCTCATGCTGAAGCGCCCTCCCAAAGCACATACAGCTCTGCCAGAGGTGCATGGCACACGCCGCGATGCTGAGCATCAGCATGCCTCAGTACTTGCTGTGAATCCTGTCCTTAAACACTTAGGAAGTTACTGGAAGTCAATTGGATTTAAGGTCCCAAATCCTGAGTCCTTTCTGAAAGTATTACCTTACACGACCTACCCAGCATGTTCTGAGAAGTCTTTGACAGAGCTGGGATTTAACCCAGACATCCCAAGTTCCAGCCTGATGTCTTAATCTCCAAACCATAAACGTTTAACATGCATGTCTCGCTAGCTAATTTCTTTTGAAATATACTGCCTCTTAATCCCAACCTTTTTATATCCATGTGCTGCATAAAATGATCAAATATTACCGCCTGGTTTCAATCTGCCCTCTCCACAGAGAGGTATGTTCCCTTCCCTCTCCGGAAAAGCCGCTAACAAGGTGCCCTTGGAGCAGGAGGCCAAGTCAGGGAGCCCCTTCCTGGCCCAGCACTACATAACATCATCCCGAGTGGGATGTGGTGGCTCTGCTCTGTCACAGTGACCAAGCAGATCAATGGTGGCCATGTGTCAGCAGTGTGCTCAGGACAAAATTAGAGTGTAGTGGGATGCAGGATCACTAATGGAAAGTGTCTCAACAGCCCAGCCCTGTACAGCTGGCAGGCTGAACCCCTTTCAGCATGGTGCTCCAGTGTGTGTGGTGTGGCCAGAATGGGGCCACTATGGGGGTCTCAGTAAGAATATTTCGCATTACAAGTCCTATCCAGGCACTTTCCAGCAGAGTCCAGGACAGTTTGGAAAATTCTGGTTTTCCACAACCACTTACAAAGAACTTTTTCTCAACTCTGCCCGAGCTGCACCAGTCCAGTACAGGTGTCAGTGAGGAGACTTTCAAATGCTCAGCATTTCCCAGGGGAAGAGTCCTTCACCAAAGCATTTCAAAACTGCCTTCAAAAATTTCCCAAGACTTCAAAGGACTCTTCAGCCTGGAAAGAGAGACAATGGGGAGGGAATGTCACAGAACTCTATAAAATCACTTTTGTCACAGAGAACAGGATTGGGAATGCTCGTCTCGTTCACTCCACAGAAGAACTCAAGAGCAGCAAATTGTGGATTAGCACACAAGATTACCAGACAGCAGGATTAAAACAAGCAAAAAGAAATATTTTTTCCCCACACCAATTAAGCTGCGGAACTCATGGCCACAGGACATTATGAATATCAGAAGTCCAGGTGGGTAGATAGATCGATGAAGAAAATCCATCACCAGGTGGTGTTATTAAACACCAAGATCCAATCTCTGGCCCAGGAAACCTCCAATATTCAGATTATTGGAATTGGGAAGATCATAGAAAGTAAAGCTTAACTGTACGCCTGCCACGCCTTCATAGCCTTTGCCTCTCAGCCAACATTGGCTACAGCTGGAGGCAGAGTGGCGGGCTTCAGCTTTTGGTCTGATCTGTGCAGTCACCCCCTATGTTCTTCAGAAGCTCTTCCTACCAGGCTGAGCGGTCTCAATGCCAGCAGGATGGACAATGCAGGAATTGTTTCACCTGCTGCCAGCCTGGGACTCGGTCGCTGTTTCACAGCCTAGAAAGTTACTGATAGACCCTGTAAGTTTCTGAGTGCAAAAGGTATGGGGGAACCGCAGCTGGAAGTGACCCCGTCTCCAGGGTAAGCCCTGAGCTCTGGTAACAATGCATCTTCATGAAATGTCTGTCATGTAACATTCAGACAATACAGTTGTTTCTGTTACCAAAAGTATGGTAAATATGCCAGAACCAAGTGTAAATATGTCCACGTCAAGAGACTCTGGCACATCTGGGGAACATGCAGCAGGAGCTAAGACCACCTCAGACAGAGGCCATCTCCAGACATTTCACTGTGCTTTGATTTGACAATCACAGCCTCTCAAAAATTATTCACAAAAAGGGGCCCAACAAGTATGATGCTATTCTATTACCACCAAAAAAGCAATGCAAACTGAAAGATTCAAAACCTCAACCACAATTTCACAGCAGATCTCCTCTTCTGATCACAGTATCCTATAATTGTTCCTGAGTCTTGTATTTTGTATTTGGAGATAGCAATCTATGAGGTGACCTGCTATTTCGGAAGGGGCTGACTAGGCAACACAGGTTTAACTTGAACTTCTTGCCTCCAAGATCCTCATCACAGGCCATGATACAACCAAGCTCCATTAACAACAGTATTGTGCCGCGATGGCTGGGAGCAGCTTGCAGTCTCCTAGCATTTTGATGCCATGCAGCAGCACAGGAAGATGCACATGGGGAAGCTGGAATCAATCCATTCAAGACAAAGCAAATCGCTCAGTTGGGAGACACATCCATGGAGGAAGCCGACAGCCAGAAAGTGATTAAGGGAGGTAAATTTTGCACATCTCCTTGTGCTATGATTCTCCAAGCCGGAATTCCCTTGACAAGGTGACTCAATTCATCTGTTTTTTCCATTCCTGATAGAGACAGCACCAAACAGCCCCTTCTTAATCATGGCTCTATGGATGGCAATTTGCTAAGGTGAGCTCCGTCTGCAGGAGCTTTCAGAGATTTACACAGGGATCATGCTGTCTGGAGCCTCCCAGCCAAGACTGCGTGACACTGTGATAATGGGATTTGTGAGTGTGCTGGAAAACAGACCAACACAACACCACTCTGGAAAGAGAGCAGGTTTCCCAGGGAAGTTTTGGGGGCTGCAGTGGCCATCTTAACACTGCCAAGTACAATGTCCCCTCTATTTCATGTGGCAGAATGGCTGAAGAGTTACACAGTTCTATGTCTGATACAGCATTTCTAAGGCTTGTGGCTCACAGAACTTCTAGAATTCACTTTATTGACACTAGGACCATATTGCTCTCAATTCTGAATGCCTTTCCTGGACTAGGTTTAAGGGATGTGAACCTCATCCTAGGCTGGTTATCTTTTCAAGAACATACACATAACTGTCCGTGGCACCAAGGACTCACTGATCCCCGCAAGTCTGCAAGACCAGAGTTCTAGGTGTGAGAAAATATTACCTCGGAGTAGAGCGACCTACTTCCCAGACAGCAAATGGAGGGTTTTTTCCATTGTCTCAGCCCTTCTATCCCCTCTACGAAAACAAAATGTCACAGTGTTGCTCCAAGAATTATTAAGACAGCAAAAACTGAAAGATTAGATTTATCGCAGCAGACAGTGGATTATGAAGAATAATTCATCAAACGTCAGAACAAACAGCCTACAATTTATAGGCGGCTTTGTTGAGTCAGTGAAATCTGATTGGACTTCTCCCCACCTAATGAATGCCAAGCCTAATTGATGGTTCCTAAATGTATCTGTCAAGAACATGTATTTATTAACTCAATATTTTTAATAATATTGTAGATATACACAGAATAGTGGTTTTCTTCTAAAAGGATTCCGTGGTGTTCATATTACATATACATGTAAGTGTGCATGTACACAGAGGTATCTACGGCATCCAAATTAATACAGGTAAAAGGTACGTGTGTATTCTGATGCACTGAAACAATTACGTATGGCTTATTGCACAAAATCCCTGCATCTTTCAGTGCACAGGATGGCAAAGCAATGAGGTCCATTTCAAGGGGAGATGTGTGCTAAGATGCCTGCCGAGAAATTGGAAGAGCTGAGCTCTAACATTGTCTCTACCTGATATCCCATGCAATGTTGGGCCACACCATGTCACAGCTCATGCATGGAGGAGCAGAATTAGGACTGTCCAGTCAGCTATAAACCCGCCCCTATTTCATTTTTCAGGACCAAATATGTAACTTTAATATCTTTTGAAAAATCTATCTGTATAATACATACAGAGCAGTTATTACATCCACAGCCACACAACTTCATCTGCCAATGGTACCCATTTGCTTGGGGCATGCAAATCACTGCTAACTTGGTTAATCACTGCTAACATTGCACCGCAATAGCGCAAACCAGAGCTGTCCATCAACCACCAGCCTTTCTTCTGGGAAAAGGCTGTGAGCCAGCTGGGGTATGAAGGCTATCTTTTCCTGTTATTTCTACCTGGTATCACCTTGGTACTCTGCAGCCCACTACCAGCTTCTCTGGGATCCTTCCAACAGCATTTCCCAGTCACAAAGCTATGAATGTTACAGAAAATGAACTCTGCTAAAGGAAAAGTCTTTGATACCATCATCTGGGCACCAAAGCTGGCTCCCTCATTCACTGTCTGATACCTAGGGTCCTGGCTATTCCCTGTTCTGCTCACTTACCAACTTCTGTAGTCTCTTCTGACTAGAAAAGCAGTGGGAAAGCCTACATGAAGCCACCATTGCTGTCATCTCATCCATCCAATAAGCAGTACAACAACTGTATCAGGCTACTTGATATAGTACCTTTAATTGTTACAGAGCCATACTTTTGAGAAAAGGTGCCTTTTGTTCCATCCCTGATGACTCCTGCTTAATAGTCTGCGCTCAGACACACATGGTAGCTTCATTTATTTTCCTGAGTAAAGTCAGATCCTTAAGACAAGGCAAAACTATCTGAGAATATCACTCATCCTGGATCGAAACCAATCTCAATGGTGACAGCTACAACAAGCATTAACAGCAAGGAGCAGACAGAGCTGACGTACATCTCCTGAGACCCTACCTGTGAGGCAGATCTCATCTCCCACCTCTCCAAAAGGTGTGCCACTTACCTATGGCTCCCACAAACAAACAATATTCAGTCCAATAAAAGCGAGGATTGTTGTGGACAGACGGGAGCCTAACTGGCTCAGGAACATCCTCCTGATTGGCACAAGGAGATAAATGTTTTTCATCAATTAAGTTATTGGGTGTCCTACTACCTTTCCAGAGGCACAGGGTGCCAAGATTAACAGACTGGCTCAGTACCCCAAGACTCAATGCTTTCAACAGTTAAGAGTTCTGCAAGTTTTCATCATCACAGCCTCTTCCATGCTTAGCTTCATTCAGCTGTTTCTCTGTCCAGGTGCTGGCTTCACTAAGCACTCTGAAAGCAGACAGACTGCACATCAGGCTTCTGACATAAGGCAGGTATCAAGCTGGATAGTAGGAAAGCAGAGTGCAGTCATTACCTGCAGGGCTAGCACAACGCCTTCGGTATACTGCAAGCACACAGGACAAACCAAAGAGAGGAAACAGCAAAGCTGGGATCTCTCAAAATGAACCTCTAACCCATCCATTCAGTGTACTGAATGTACAGTGTACACTCGTATCAAGTGCTCCAGACAACGCAGATAGCTTTTCCCCCTTGCCTGTAATCCCATGCTCAGAATTAAATTCCAGGCTATTTCCTTCCAAATTGTCCATTACCAAAGGAAAGATTTTGCTGTTCAAAGCTACATGCCCAGTTCACTTCCCTGTAGAGAAGCTGGAAGGTGGAAGAATGTTGCACCACTGAAATCGATGATTTCCTCAGGATCTCCCTGAGTGATAACAAAGTACCAGTCCCTCTAACCCTGATGTGACCATTGGGAAAATGCTCATTTCCTGTTTCCAGATGCAGTTAATCAGCACAGTGACTTGGCTTGTTCAGTATCCCATTTCTTTCTACCTCAGAATAAACATCTTGTACAGATCACCGCCTTCCCACAGTCCCGAACCACTTCCACAGCCCAGTCTGTCTGTGACTGGCCTCCAACAGCAGCCAGTCACAGACTGATCCAGAGAGTCAAGCCAGAGTCCGCACCAGCAATGGTGCTTGTGTGGAGATAAATGTCTCAAAGCACACACTAAACAGTGTCACTGTGCACTCTATTTTGCATGATATAAACATCTTATAGTCTATGCAAAATGCACAGACCAAAACAATAAAGCTGAGGCATGTATATACATATATATTCCTGTTCCCTTCTTCCCATTCCATCATGCTGAAAAAGAAAGTAGTGACTTATTCCCCCCAGTAGTGCAGGCTATGGAGGAGATGCTCCAACCTGCCACATGTTCCCTTGCCCTCCCCTTGCACATACCAATGTTTCCCTTTATTTGCTCTTTCACCTTGAGCTGTCCCCCACTTGAAAAATGCTCATTAAATTCACTCTTTTCTCTCTGTCTTTTTAGAGAGATATTACTTCACCTGCATCTCTCTTGTCTGTGAGGATGGAGCCACACTTGTCAGTCGTTCAGACTGGAATCACAGTCCTTCAAGACCACACAACTTCTCCACTCCCAGCCATTTTTTGTGTTTTAATTGAAAGCACACTTTCTCTTTCTTTCTTCCCCTGCTAATAAACAAGGCTTTCACTTGTTTCACAGTGTGCAGCGAGAGCAGCGCAGAAGACAACTCTTTGCTGTCAGTAAAATTCTTTCTACACCCCGTCTGTCCAAAGGGACTCCTATTCCATTGTTCAGTAGGAGCAGTGGCTGCTTCTACTGAGATCTTTGAAACTTACCGTGCTCTCTGCAGCTCTTCAGCTCCCAAGCAATAGAGCTGAAAATGCTAACATAGCAGGAACACCCCTGTAGTTCCTAGGGAAGGGAGCCATTTCCTCAGCCTTCTGCTCTTCTAATGGTTCTGTTAGCATGTCTGAGCAGCTTCCTTACCCCATTCCCAGCTTTCTGAAGATGTTCCACAAAGCTCTGCTCACAGCCCCTACCCCCACCACTGCACTTGGATAATTGCTCACATAAAATTTCCACCCTCTTTCTGGTGGCTCCTAGTTCTACCTCTCTACTCTAGTTCAGCCTGCCTCTAGCCAAACTAAAATTTCAGCCTGTCTTTCAGGTAGTCACCTCTCTGTTCACATTCAACAAATCTAAAGCATGGTTTCTAGTCTTCTCACTCAAACCATCCCTCCTGTCTCCTTTCTCCTCACAACTGACAATGTCACCACCCTTCTGTCACACGTGCCTGCAGCCTTGGCTGCCTCATCAACATTGACCTCCTCGAGATATCATTTCCAGGCCAGGTCTGAATCTAGTAGTAGACATGGAGTACTAATGCTCACAAGTGACAGGTGACAAAAAGCCAGCTGTTGTCGTCGTCCCCCCCCCCAGGTTCTCATTTCTCTTGAGCTACACACAAACTAAGACACATGGGAGTCCCTGAACATACTCAGAACCCCTGGGTCAATTCCTGCAGGCATATTCCTAAATAACATATCACGCCTACAGATGCCAGCAGCCTGCTGCAAAGACAGCACACTTGGAAAGAATCACCAAATCATACAACAGCTCAGACTGAAGAGACCTCAAACGATAATCTGGTCCAACTTTTCATGGGAAAGGGAACCTAGATGAGATTATCATGTCCTGAAAACCTACAGAGGTGAGGACTCTACCACATCCCTGAGGAAAGTTGTTCCCATTATTGACAGTTATCTACATAAAAAATTTCATTCTTATATCAAGATAAAACCTATCCCAAAATGCCACAGAGACTGGGCCAGTTGGCACATTTAGGAAGAAGGTAAGACTTAAGGAAGTACCCCACGCAAATGAATTTTCAAGACAATTTTGGCTTCAGGCATAAACACATCCCTGCCACGCACTGGCTGAAACCCAAGTAGGAAAGGGTCAACAAACCCACAACAAACAGGCTCCACATTAGTCACAGCCAGGCAGAGGGAGGCTCTGTTGAGGACTGCAGAGATGCCCCAAGGGCCCTGTCAGCAGCAAGCCTGCACAACAGCAGCAGCCCTGTGAGAAATAACCAGCTACCAGAGCCTGAGGATATATAGGGACCTTCGGGAACACACATCACCTGTGCCTCATCTCAAATGCTTCTGATTCAGCTTTGAAAAGTGTATGAGAGAAGGGGTAGTGGTGGAGAAATGTCTATGGGCAGGTTTATGTGACTATATGGAGTGTAGTGGGGAGATGTCTGGGGGTATGTGTTTAGAAGAGGTGGGCTACAAGCATCTGCTTGACAAGCAAAGCTGTGCTAGGGCTTGCACAGTAAGTTATGGAGGGGGAACGGGGCTGTGCATTTGTGTGTACAGCTTGTGTGGAGAATGATAGGCAAAATCCTCCATCCACAGAGAGGCAGGAGAAGAACAGGGTCAGGACAGGTGTTTGCATGTGAGTGTAGAGGCAGCATGTAGATATATATCGAGCAGGACAGCACTGCATACACATAAGTATATGCTACATTGACAGACCCTTCTACTTCAGCTCCTAAAATGGAGAGAGAGGCATACTCCCATGAGTATTATGTGGAATGCTTTGATGTGTCTCCTCTGAAAGGGATCAGGACCTAGGACAAAGAACAGGAACAATCTAGCAGTCTGTCACCAAGGTGGACAGAGGCACAGTACAATGAAAACATGCAGAGGGCAAACCCCAGTCCCAGACAGATTCTGCCCAGTTACGTTCCTTCCTCAGGCTTCAGTCATAATTACATTGATGTAAGCGTGATAAAGTTCTATTGAAGCATAGCATTGTCCCAGGGAAGCAGGAGTGAGGATCTGAGGTAGACATGGAAGTACATGTAGCCTAGCAGATGTGGGCAGCTCTGCCTGAATTGAATTCGTATCAAGAAAGGGATATAATGAAGTCACTACATTAGAAGAAAGATGCTAAAAAGGTAGGAAAAGCCCTGCTGAAGATGTAAAGCTCATAAGCCAGTTACTGGTGATGACTGTACCATGATGAGATCTTGAAACATCAGCACACCTAGCAGGCCAGTCGATGCAAAGAGGTGCAGCTGTACAGCAGTCCACACCACAGAGAACAAGATGCAGGGACTGAAGAGAAGTCAAGGGAGAATAACTTACAAAAACATCTGGACGGGACCCTGGAGTTCCCACTGTTTGCAGCCTGCTCTCAGAAAAAATGTGTAGAGATCCAGAGAAGTCATTTGAGGGAGACAACTGCATGGCAAATTAAATCCACAACCAACTGCCAACAGCATCATTGGCACCATGCTGGGGAAGGGGTTCTGTATACTCCCTAACAACCAGTCCTATAAGCCCTGGAGCCCAGAGCTCTCTGCATCAATCCAGAGAGGAAAGTCCCGTGCTAGGCCAGCCACATCATTACCTGCTTCTTTCTTGTTAATCTCTCCTCTGAGTATCAACCTCTCCTTTCTCCTCCTGCCCATATTTCCTTTATTTTTCATGTCTCTGTTCTGATCCATCTGCTCCTTCTATGGTTTATTATTTATTTATTTTTAATTATTATTATGGTTATTTATTATCTGTCTCTTCGTCCTCTGCCTCCCATGTTTTTTTTTTCCTTGCCCCCAGATCTTCTTGGTGGGCTGCCAGGTCCCTGGTTCAGTGGTGTAACTCAGCTGATTTACTCTCCTTAGAGCAGTATCTGCTCTCATGTAAATCACACTCCAAATCCAGCCTGTGAAATGGGCTTGTTCACTAAACTCTATGAATAGGAAAGTAGGCACAGCTGGCCTATTCATAATCAACATAAAAAATAGATTAGCACTTTACAGATTAAACATTATCGTTTCAACAGTTAACATAAATCAACTACACTTACAGGCCCAGCGTTGCTGCTGCCACTGCAGGGTGACAAGCGTTGCAAAAGGAAGGGCTGCCAGTCCGAGCTGCAGTGGGAAACAGCTTGTTTGAACGTAAGTTACCCTCTGGCACCCCCAGGGTGTGCCGCTAGAGGTTGTTACAAGGAGAAAAGTGAGCTAAGGAAACAAAGGTAGGGGGTTAATTTTGATTAATTCACATGCATTTCCATGCAATACAGCAACCTACTATTCTAAAGCCAGAATCCAATTGCCCTGCTTCCCTCCCTATGGCTGATGCAGCTCAAAAACAGATGGAGCAACAGAGTCAGTCTCTGGAATAGGAACAGGACAGGGAGCCTCTAAACACTCACTGGTATTTAGCTCTGTCTCCTACAGTTTAAAATCACTGGGCTCCTGTGGATGAGGTAAAGCAGTTTGGTGGATTCTATCAAATGTAAGCAGGGGCACCTATCCCAAAAAGCATCTCATCATAATCCAGGGAGCCACCTTACCAAAGAAGGGCTGAGGACTGGGATCCACTCCAGACATACCCCACAGAGAGCAAAGTCAGGAGAGAGTAGCCCAGAGCCTGCTACTGGTCAGCCTGCACCTCCTTTTTCATTGGGTACAGGACACTAAGACACCGCAGAAGCTCAACCCAACACACTGTCATCAGTGTGCTACAGTTGTGTAGTCAACAGAGAGGTAAGACCCACAGAACCAGCACAGTCCATACCCTTCCCTTCCTTCCTGCTCACTCACTGAGAACCATCCAGTGTCTCAAATGTTTAGCTTGGAGCAGCCGATTTATAATTCCTGAGCTGGTCCTTATAACTGCAAGGGAATGGCAAAGGCCTTTGACAGGATATCCCATTAAAAACCAGCCTCACAGCTCTTTCAAACAAAAAGAAGAAAAAAAAAAAAAAAAGAGGAAGAGGCTAGGTTACAGTCCAAAGGACAAAAGACAGCCTGGGACAGGAGGAGTGGGTTTAGGGGTTTTCTTGGCAGCCAGGGCAAAGATACTAGCAGTTGACAAAGGAAAAGGCAACAGAAGTTACATGAAGAGACTTCTTTAGTATAACCCCTCTTAACAAGCCCTGGTAATTTTAATTGCTCTAGCCTCCTTCTAGCCTTTCTTGATAAATGGGAATAAAAGTCAATAGACCTGAACCAATAAGTTACATCCAATAAGGTGTTTGGCAAAATTAGCTTTGCTCCCCGCTCACAACTGATACCACCTCAGTTTCATTCATTATCTCAGATGAGCCAACTAATGTATATATTCTACTAATCATTTGAAGTTTGGAAGGGTTGGTGCTGAACAGACTCTTCCAAGAACTTGCCAATTTCAGATGGAGTGGTTATGGGAGCTTTGTAAGGGAGAAACTCACGGGTTTGCTTCAGCTGAGCTCTCCTGGCACAAGCAATATATCACGTGAGTTTATTGCTTCAGTTGTCACAGACAGCTTCACAGGTTTGGCTCTGAACCATGCATCCTGTAAAACCAAAGCACTGCAAAGCTTACAGAAGATAAGTGCAAAATGCGCTTAATGTTCACAAACATAACTTGATTTCCAAAGGGAACATGAGAAAACTTCCTCTCTCTCAGACTGGCCTGCCTACTAGGGACTGATGCCCTTTCTTTACTAATGGTGGAAAGACCTTTGAGACCTCTTAGGTCCCAATTTTTGCTTCAGTTCTCAAAACATAAAAGCATGTTGAGTGTGAGGCTTCCCATGAGGAGAATTTCCAATGTTCTCACCCACAGCAGCTTTTTCACAGGGAAGAAAGCCTAGATTTTTTCCTCTAGGAAACCTAGGCAGGGTTGAAGTGCTTTCTATGGTTCAGCAACCGTACATGGAACCAGGAGTTGTCTCAGACAGATCCCAGAAGTGCCATAAAGCAGAGCTTATTAGATCACTGTATATCTTAAAAATCCATAAAAACACTGTGTCTATTCTGCATGTTAGGAAAATGCAGATATATCAAGGTCAGACCCTATAACTCATTTCACCTTATGTCATCTGTTTCATCTACAAATAACATTCTGCCATGCCGAAAGTCGCCAGACTCACTGCATCATGTGTTCATGTTCCTGATGGGTCAAGAGCCAACTGGGTAGATGTAAAATTCTGAAAGCAAACAGGAGATGCTAACCAGGCAGGATCAAGTAGGATATTAAAAGATCAGTGAGCAAGCAGATGACAGGATTCCCTGCTCTCTCAGAGAAAAATCGGGCATACTAAACTCAGCCTGAGTCTAGATCAGAGCATCAAGTGAGAGTATTCCTGAGTGTATCAGCAGCAGGCTTTGAAACAGAAGCCAGTCCCGCTACATGGCAGCTCAGTGTTTCTGCCCCTGCCCAGATCCTGCTGTGTCATAAACACACAGACACTGCTGAACAAACGAGACACACACTATGTTTGAAAAAAAAAAAGTCTCCATATGCAAGAAGGCTACATAAGGACTATTAATCCCAGTTACAGATAGTGATTTCCAGTGATTTGTTTGGAACTGGAAGGGTTACCCATGCGCTGAGAGGTGGTTCCTGCCGATGGCTAGAGCACTGTTACGCAGCACATCCACCACCTCTGCAAAACGTGGACACTGAACACAGCCTGACACAGCTGAGGTGTGCATTGCCAGCCAAGATTTATTTGCATCAGAGCAACACTTCAGGTGTCATCAAAACTCTGAGATAAACCATACCGAAGAGAGCGTACCATCTGCACACAAGACCCTGTGAGCCAACGAATTCCATGCAGGTATGTCATACACTAACCCTCAGGCACCTAAAGAATTTGTAAATTAAAGAAAAAAATGTCACTAAGCATGCAGATGGGAACTACTCACTAGGCCATTCCCCATCGCATCTTCTGATCTCAAATCTTCCACTTCCTTGCAGAAGGCCCTCCAAGAAATCCTTCAGAAAATCCACCATCCAACCTCCTGTATCGTAAATCTTATTAACTTGAAGGAAGCCAAAGGAGATTATCCCCTAATCTAGCCACAAAACCTTCCCTCTCTTAGGCAACGGGGCTTTGAGCACCCAGGAAGAGGCTGCCATGAGCAGGGCTCAGCCAGATTCTCTCCCAGCAGCTGTGAGCGCAGAGAAAACACATGGAACGAGGGAACAGCCTGTCCCAAAGCTCCCGGGGCAATAAAGACACCAGCTTGTCCTTGGCATGACTCTAAGGGTCAGTAACACCAGAGCTTGCAAATGGAGCGAGCAAGAGGACACAAGGAACCAAGCAAGGTGGACCACCCAAGCCACACAAAGCTCCCCACTTTCCCCACCTGCCCTTGACAGTGGAGCAGCGGTGCTGGGCAGCTACTGCCCGCACACGGGCTGGGTGTGGGGGCAGCCACGCTGTGGTCTGTCAGCAGCTGGGGCCTTTCACCCGAGGCAGGGTAAGGCAGAGCACGGCGGAGGCTGTAGCAGCAGCGGGACCCGCACAGGCAGCTGCTCTTGCCTTTCAGTTGAGTAATGCAGGCCCATTTGTTCTGGGTGACATTAATGCTATTCACCATCCATCTCAGACTCTTTAAATTACCTTTTTATGGCCAAAATCCTTTTCGTAATTGATAA
Organism: Falco rusticolus; assembly: GCF_015220075.1. NCBI lineage: Eukaryota > Metazoa > Chordata > Aves > Falconiformes > Falconidae > Falco > Falco rusticolus. The sequence goes on along the minus strand of NC_051193.1, from coordinate 65,490,026 downwards.
AAATCTCTTTTTTATATCCCGAGTTATTGAAAAAAAATGTGAACTTTTTTTATTCCTCATTATAGTTTTAATACAAATGTGTTTTTTATTGACGGCTGCTTGGAAGCCCTGACGGGCCTACTGAGAGAGGCTTAGGGGGCGGGAGAAGGGCCAAATCCTGCTGTCCCACTTCCCAGCCCCTCACACTGTCAGACTAACGGCCACCATAGCCCAGCCTCCCCTCTGGTGGGTAATGTCATGCAGGAAGAGATTTCCTGTGATGGCCATACCACCCACAGCAGGCAGAAGAAGCTCTTGCTGACCTAAATCTACTTTCCCCATGTCTGTTAACGATGTATGAGAGATCCAACTTCACAGAGCACCCCAGCACAGCATTGCTGGAGTGGACAAGCTACATGAGACCCTCGTGTTCAGCAGAGCCATGTAGCATCAGTCCCACAGCCCCCCAAGCAACCACGAGAGCAGCCGTGCACTGACTGTGCCACACATCAGTGCTTTTGGGAAGAACACTTGACCACAAGTTTGTGCAACACTGGAGGGAGTAGGCACATGTCCTGGCATCCTGCATGGGTTAAGACAACACTGCCAGCTTGGGAAGAGGCCTTCTGGGGCCATAACAGGATCTGCAGCATCGTGACCTGAAGACCTTGTGATCTAGCCGGGTAAATGAATCTTCTATAGGGCAACATATGGAGCCAGCTACAGAAAGTGGCTCCTACTCCCTTGGGAACAACTTGGATGCTGTAGGACATGCACTGTAATACCCAACAGCCTACTGAAGGCCTAGCTGCTTTCCCACAGGGCTCAGCGCTGCTTCAATAGTTCTGCAAATCAGAAGTAAGCATATGTCTTGCCAGAGCTTAAAATGCTAATTAACAGTTCCAGAAGGAAAGAAATCAGTCCGTCCTTCTCCCGTCTCTGACACAGCAGAGGCTGCCATGCTGTACCAAGAATGCATACAGAAATAGGAGTAAAAAGGGGAGCCTTTTCTATTCCGTCTGTCTTTTCCCATACTCCAACAGTTCCAGGGCAGGGAAGTCTCTTGCTGTGGGGATTAGCACCTTGCTGCGGTCTCATTCTAAATCTTTCCCATGGCAGGTTCACATGGGCATGTGATTTTTGTCCCTCCCTGTCAAACGACCGCATGGCATTGCTGCACATCACTGCAGTGACCATGCTCCCAGGTGTACCATCAACAGTGGATGAATAATGTGTACCCGACCTAGAAGACACTTTGGGAAACTTGGGAGCAATTTAAAATAGAGGGACAAAGGGCAGTAACCTTATTAGCCACAGTTTTGCTGCAGGGACAATGGCTTCTCAGACAAGGAGTATCTGTTTCTTACTGCATAGCACTGGTGCCATGCCAGGTACAATGGTAGGAATCCAAGGAGAGCAAAGCCCTTTAACCTAAGGCTGAGTCCTCCAAACATCTCTGTGAAAATGCATCTTGCCTCACAAACCTCAGCACAGGAGGTTCCTCTACCACACGTGCTTTGCTTACAAATCACAGTCAAACCGTTGACATACCCTGCCCTGCTCAATCAGCAAGCTCCATTACTGTATGGCTGCAGGAGGTTTCTTGCAAATGGCAAAATAGTCCTTGAAAAACAGGTAAAAGCTGCAATTAAATGTGGATGAAAAGGATGGTCTCCTTGGAGGTGCTGGCTAATAAAGCAATTAGACACTACTTCCCATTACCTGCACTCCCACAAAGCAGAGCTAGACTGACATCCTTCCAAATGACTGTCTTTCCAACTATTTAAGCCCTTTATACAATTTGGCTTCAGCAAAGACAAGCCTTGACCTCTGGGGTCTCCCCAGCCCTTTCTCCCAGCTTTGAACACAGCAAGCACTGGAACCAACACACTCAATCACTGCTGGATTCTCCCTACGGGACCCTGTTTTGCCTCTCAGCCTTCCTGAAGCACAGCAGACTGGTGGTATAAGTATGTATGCAGATGTGGATACCTGAGGTCAGCATTTCTTGGGGTCCCTCAACAGCATCTGAGACTACTCAGCTTCAGCAGTTTCCATTCATCTCTGTGACAGCTTCAACAACTGTTAGCAAGAGGCCAGAGATGTGAGGATAAATCAAGGGGCAAGGAGGAAGGAGAGACCCTCACTCCCATGGCAGGCGAGACAGGCCCAATGCCCTGTACCAGCCCCTCGCCCCCCAGGCAAAGACACAACCTGGACACAGAGCACCTGGGCAGCCGTGCCACACAGGTGCCCTACCAGCATGGGAAAGACCCTACCTGGGACCACACTGGCCTCAAGGAGATGCTAATTTTATCCTGGTCCTAATCCCCAGCTGCACAACCTCAGACCAGACACAGGAGCAGAAACCCAAGAACCAGCCTGATGGGAACCAGCCAGAAAGGAGCACAGGTGGGGGAACTGAGGTATTTCTAAAAGGACAGTGCTGAGAGATGTGTAGGGAAGGAGTGTCTCCCCTCAGGAAAAATTACCTTCAACGTGAGTTAAAGCCTGGGTAGAGTATGGAGTACACAAACACACCAAGAGGGACAATAAGGAGTCTTGGGGGGGAAAAGTCATAAAGTTGATTACAAGATGCCAATGTGTGAGGATGGGCTGGAAGGTGATGAGCAATGGGCTCTGGAAAATGATGTCTTGCTGTATACAACAGAGGGATTACAGTGGTGATGAGGGGGTAGAGCTATGCTGTAGCCTACTGGGATGTGCAATATGACTGCAAACAAGGAGGTATTTTAGGACTAGAAAGAGGTAAAAGAGCATGTTGGCATAGATAGGAGTATACAATGAAGTGAGGAGATGTCACAGTATCTAAACTCATTATCATTGCATAGCAGCAGAGAAGCAAGACCCACAGAGCCATATGAGGGACTGCACTGGACAGTACCAGAGCCAGACAACAGAAAGGCACCAACAATATTTAGAAAACCAGGGCTGTAAAAGCTGCCAAGTCATTCTGCAGCTATTCAGTCCTATGAGGAGGGATGCTCTGGAATAGCCTTGATCAGAGCAGAGAGAAGCAGATTTACTTTTGAAAGGGGAGAGTTTCACAACAGTCTGACCAGTCTTTAGCAATGAGCAATTAGCTCCTCTGGGCACCCTGTCCATGGAAATTACATACAGAAAGACCTACAGGAAGCCTTTCTGACAGACACCAAAGGGCTGTCAGCTGGAACTGGCTTGGCCAAACTCAGAGATGCCCTGGGTTCTGCATCTCTGCTCTGGGACTGAACTGGCATCGCCTCCCCAGTATCCCTGTATCCCATAGCCACAAACCAGTCCCTTCCAACAGACCTGCCAGAGGGAGGAAATGCCCTTAATCCCAGTGCTGGTAAAACATTACTTCCATCATTTCTAGTTTCTAAACACAATGATTTTGTGCTTGTAAGGTGCAGCCACTCTGAAAGATTTATCTTCCAGAGCCCCTCATCAGTCTTTCTCCCTGAATGTCTGGTGTCCACATTTCACCAGAAGTTGCCTGGCTCTGCTCGCAATGCACTTTGTTGAGTTAGAGAGCTCAGCTGAGCCAGCCATCTTTATCTGTGTCATTAATAGCTCTGCAGAGAAAAATACAGTTGTGGGGTAGGGAACATACACATTTCACTTTCATTTTCCACACTTGACACCTTTTCATTTTCAGAACCTTGTTCAAGCAAGGAAGATGAAAATAGAGTAGGAAAGACTCTTTTATTCATATCTCATCACCCATTTTATGCACCCATATGCTTTTCCCAATTGCTTCAAGGAATCCAGAACGAGCCCAACCTGCGGTATCTCCACTGTCTCCCCAGAAGATTCTTACTCTATGATCTTGCTAGTGATCCAGAAGTCATTGTAAAAATTTCTTTCTGCAGCCTCTCCCACTGCTGCTACTCATGTTGCCCTCAGAATCCCACCCTCCATCTCAACCTCTTGCATACAACACTCAAGAGAATGATCACTGCCCATCACCACTTAGCCAAACCACTGTGGCCAAGATCAGAAAGACAGCATCTGCTCACTACTGATTATTTTTATCCCAATGATCCCTGATAGCTACACGGATTCCCCCTAGACTTAAAACAGGGTTTGACAGGTTGCCCTAGTCAGCATATATGATGCACCTTCTACGTCAGATCAGCACACCTGCCATTTGCCTTTAAATCAGTCCATTAGCTCATATGGCAGAGCTCCACACTGCAGCTCCCAGTCTCCAGCCATGATGCTGGCCAAGAATGGGAGATCCACGATCACTAGGGTGTCACGCAAGTCTGTAGGGTGACAACAACTGCATTGAACTGCTGTAAATCTACCTCACAAGCCCTCTGTCTTTGCTCAAAGATCAGTCCCATTGGCATGATCTCCAGTTATGCCAGTTTTCCCACAAAACCGCTTCATTTGTCAAATATCCAAGCCTCTGATAAGATTCTCCGGCATAGGTCACATCAGAAGACAGACTGCTCCTAATTGACTGAAGACACAATGCTTCTACACATAAAATTGGCTTTTTTTGATCTTCAAGCCCTTTTGGAAGCTCTTGCCTAATTTGTCGGCTTGTCACATTCCTCCCTAGGTATCTCTGTATTTCCAGTTGCAATTTCTTCCATTTGTTCTGCATGGATCCAAACCGTATGTAATTACTTCTTGCCTACACTTGAGATTCATGTGAGGAGCCAGCTCTTGCACCTGATGGGGGAACTGGAAGTCTTACCACTGAATTTGAGAGCAGCAGGGTTAGGCCTAAGTGCCCTGGGAAGCTTCCCTCACTGTTATTTTCTCTTCTATTTTAATTCATCTGCAAGCTCCCAGGTGAGATGCTGGCCCCAAGGGGGAAGATTTCAGGATCCATCTTTCCACTCTCCTCTACCCTGACACTCCACCTTGCCCTTCTGCCATTTATATTTCAGCTAAGTACATCATATTTAAAATGTACTGAGGATGTAGCTACGTGGGAATTAAATTTGTTCCTGAAGTCACCCTATTAAATCCTCTGGGCTCCAGCAAAGACAACTTTGGTGCATTAGGTTCCCCCAATCCTTTTTGTTTTTTAAATACCTTGCAACTGATGAACATGGGCATTTACCTCAGCTTTTAATACTGCCCAGTTTCAACAGCTCCTTTATGTCTATACATGTCATTCTCTTCATTTGTGTCTTTTATCATCACTCTCTCTCTCTCATTAGCGTTTCCCCTCTATCTCCTTCTTCCCATTTCTACCTTTTTTTCTCCCCCTCTTTGTCTCTTCAAAATTAAATATTGCCCAGCACTGCCCATGTGGGTGAAATGAATGCTAAGAGGGAAGGCTGCTGTGGAGACTGATTTCGAGCTGCCTCGCTGGGAATCAATGAGGCATGGAGGGTTCATCTAGCTCCCAAAAAGCTGAAAGAAACCAGGGCGTATCAGTGGCAGCTGAACACGCACTTCAGAGAAAAGAAAAGGGCCCGTCTCCGAGCACCTGCCTCAGCCTCTGAGAGATGCCACACAAACTGAGCCATAGGTGGCTGCTCTGGTAATTTAATGGGGTCTAATCCTGGGGTGGCTTTCCACAGCTCCTGCAGAGGAGAGGCTGCCGGATGGAGGCTCACAGAGCAGCAGGGAGCCTGCAGGGAGCAGCTAGCCTGCCCTGCTCCATCTATCCACTGAGCTATGAAACACAGCTGGTACCGGCCAGGCTACAAGGCTGCAGTGCAGAGGGAGGGAGCATCTTGCAGGTCAGGGGCTGACATTAACCCTGCCGTTAAACTTCAGGGGAATATTAATTGTCATTGCTGACTGGACAATACCTAGACCCTTAAACTACACATGGGCAGACCCACCCCATCCAAATCTGCCCATAATATACCCACTAGGTGCAAATACTTCAGTTACCCCCTCACATTCCCCACATACCTCCTTACCACACAGTCAGACAGACCAGAACAACCCAAAACAGCCCCACAAACCTCTACATATGAGCAATAACAGATGTACACACTGCTTGCCTTCTTCAGCCCCCTGTCTTCCTCCCACTCACACGCACCTTCTCTACCATTGCCTTCACACACTGTTGCCTCCTGCCTCTCTCTTACCATGTCAGTTGTGATCCTTGAAATATCTCTCCTCAACATGGGCTGGAGTGAGGGGATATCTTCTTGTAAAGGGCAAGATGCAAAATATCGGAACATCCTCTCTACTGCAGTTACTTCCCTTACATCTAATGAACACAGGCACCTACATCTGATATCAGTGCTATGGGTTGCTGAGGGTTAATGGTGACATAGACTTCTGGGCTACTGTGTTACCTGACTGTAAGCACCAAAAGTGATTTATGCTATTATTTTCTTTGGGGGTTAATTAGGGGCTTGAGAAAGTAAAGGGCTGTCACTGTTAGATGGAATTGGTCCAGTGCAGCCAGAGGAGAGCAGTCCCTCACAGAGCTCTGCTAACATATCTTCGCCCTGAACACGAATACCTCCAGCTCCCACCCCTCAGTGTGGCAGATGGCCCTCCACCCTGAACTCCAGCAGCCCTGTGAGTCTCGGCATAACCTCGGGGTACGCTGCTCTGCTGAGTCCCGCCATTTCCACCTGCAGCTTTCACATCCTTAATCCACTCTTACCTTCTCCTTTCCTAAACTTGCTAATAATGCCCAGCAATGGACAAGGAAAATTCACATGGCCTTCTCCCAGGGGCAAGGAAGAGATACCTCCTGCTTGGTACCTCTTGCCACTGAGAACTACCAGGGACTTCCTTGCTCCTGTTTTCCTTCCTCTAGCTGCCCAGGGCTCGCTGAGGCCTGAGAGCCAACACAGGCTGTGGCTGCCCCTACCTCTTTGCCCAGATCCTCACGAATAACTTGCTCAATCTCCTGCCTGGTGCTCTGCGGGGCCTGGCTGTGCAGCACTTTGAGGGTGCGAGTGTACTCCTCAGGTAGCAGGTAATCAAGTGCTCCCAGGTGCTGTCCCACTTTGATGAAGGTGCCTCTGTTGGTGCAGCACAGGTCCCGGAGGCGCTCAGCAGAGCGCAGATGCACCTGCGGAGAGACCAGAACATCAGCTAAGCCCTTTTACTGTCTGTTACATGCACACATCCATATATATATACCTTTATATGTCCAGTATTCACACAGCCCAGGAATTTCCTTTCTTGATTTTGGGCATCATCATCTAATGTGTCAGCTAAATATTAGGACTCTGGCTTGATTTAGAGGGGCTGAACCAGACCAGGACAAGATGCTCCAGAGTATAAGGGGCTTCAACACTTGTTTGCACAGGCACCACGATCAGTGACAGCACATTACTTTCTGGCTCTGTCCACACTACCTCCTTACACAGAATAAGATGTCTAACCATGGGACAGCATTGGTTTGTCACTGTGCTCCACCGCTATGATGCACAGATTGGGAACCCTTGTCAACAGGCAAAAGTCAGGACCAAAACCATGTATGTTAGACTCTTAGTATGAGTGCCGTGAATTAAAGCAAGAAAATGAGATACCACTCCAGAAACTTCCAGGAACTTGGAAGCAGAATCTGTTAAAAATCAAAACTACAGGTGTCTATTTGGCAGTGAGGACGACAGCACGCAGGCAGTCCTTCATCCTTCTCAGCTCACTGACACACCACAAGGGGAAATCACATCCCTTCAGTCCACCCAGGTCTTGGTCTTACTGTTTACATTGCCAGCAAAGTCTGCAGTGACAGTGGTTTTAGAAACTAAGAATTAGAAGACTTCCCAGCTTTGCTCACATTGGCCAAAATGCAGCCATCAAATTACAAAACCTATCACCAACCATTTGCCTGGCCTGGATTTCAGCTCCTGAGGTTCATTCCGCCTTTCAAGAACAGGCCAGCCACCACATCCTTCAGTGACAATGATTTATTCTGCCTTTATTACTCTCACTAGACAAACCTCCTGCCAAGGACACAGCTACACTCAATATTCTTTAATAAACTTCAGATAAGTTTACTCTGATACATTAATAAAATCTAAGCACATCAATGATGAAAAATAACTCCGCACCCATCTCCCATTAATGCCTGACACCTATCTGCATGGAGGCTCCTAAGTCCTCTCGCTTCTGTGTCAGAAGTCATTGAAGGTCAAATCCTGTATCTGCAGACCTCATCTGCCCAAGACCCTGTGGTGTGGGACTCCACCAAAAGCCTCAAAATATACGGCAGAAAGGAACACCACCACAAAGGTGGGAACACCACACACACCCCATTCCGTGGCTATCTTTGACTTCTGTGCAAAGCAGTGCTGTGTCACATCATGGACAGGGCGAGTGTCTTGCACTGGGGAACATATCAGGGGAAAGACTGGGTGCTGAGCTGCAAGTGCATGAAACACAGGCCTAGGGGAGTGTGAGGAGAAAGCCTAATGTGCAAGTCTCACACTTAGCATGTGAGACTTGACAGCTTGATGCACACATACGCACGCGTGCACACACACTTTCCTAGGTGGGCACGCACGGGCAAGCATAACTTGTGCTAGGTGCGTGAGTTTCCCCCAGTGTATTGCCTGCTCAAAAGCACTCACGAATACATAGGCAGAAAATAACATCCACGAGCATACCTGAAGTCTCCCACATTATTGTGCTGCATTTTACACACCAACTCTAAAGCTCCTGCTGTAACAAGCAAGCCTCTGACCCGGCTGTTTCCCTGCTCCCCTCCCCTGTTGTGTGGCAGAGGCAAAAGCAGGCCAGAAGGGGACATGGAAAGGAAGCTGTGAAAGAGGATGAGAGAGCAACAAAAGCAGGGAGGGAGTATTGGGATGAAAGAGAAAGGCAGCAGGAAGGAGGGAGCCAGAGCAGCTGGGTATTTTGTCACAGCATCAGGAGTGCAGCCCATTACAGGGAAACAGCTTTTATGCAGCTTCAGTACTCACACTCTGCCCGCTGCCTCCAGCCATGGGGGAACTCCTCCAGCAGCAGCAATGGGGAAGGGGAGCAGTGGCCGGCCGCGCTCCCCCAGGATAGCCCGGGATACTGGCAGGACACAGTGGCAAGGCTCCTTGCAGATTCGTTCCAAAAACCCCAGCACTGAGCATGAGCCAGCACAGCACCCTGCAATCTCCTGCAGGCACAGCAGGAGCCCCTCAAATGACTCCAGGCTGCAGCACGGCCCAGGGCAGAGCGACAGCAACCCTGAGGCTGCAGCGCAGTGCTGGGCATGAGGCTGGGCAGCCAGCTCGGCATAGAGGTGCTGCCTCCAATGTACCTACCCATCCCACACAGATTGCCAAGGGAGATGGAAGAAACAGGATGGAAAACTCATAGCTGACAATGCAACTGGTTGTAGACACACTTGGATGCAGGGTACATCTCCATGTCGGTCACTGCTGAGAAGGAGGGAGAAATAGTCTCTCCTCTAGCACCAAGCGAGAGGAAATTTTGGCTCTTCCAAACATATCTACCCTGCAGAGAACCTGGTTGGCCTCATAGACACAGCAGTCCCAGCCAGGAGAGACAAGAGCATCCTTACAGAGAGTTCCAGGAACAAAACAGGACAAAACTCCCATGCACAGCATAGGGGGTCTCATGTTCTCACAACTGGCTTGGCTAAAACTCCCAAGAGACAGCTGCCCTGGCTGGCTGTCCAGACCAGGGAATGCCAGCTCCTGCCCCTGCTAGACAGACAGAAGATGACCAGACAACTTGTCTCAGAAGAAGGAAATCTGTCTGTAGCCCTACATTTTACAAAACTCCAGTCCACGTTAGAGGCAGAAGTACAGTGAGAATGAGGCAGGACTGTGAATGCAGCTACCAAGGTCTCTTTTCTTACCAACCAGGTCAGGATTTTTAGCAGAAACATCTATAATTAATATCTATTAATTGCCTGGATCTCCCCAAGCTAGGTCATGGTCCAGATGCAGCACTTGTTTCTCTGATAGATGACCTCTCCTAATCATAGGCAAAGCAAGAGTGTCACTTTCCTACAACTGTGTCCAATACTGCTGACAGGTTTCTGTCCTACCTTGGAGAAACTGCAGGGTAAATGGAAACCCATAGAATGGCTCAGAGCTTTTCTCTGAGGAATCTCACAAGATATTGCTCTTCGTTGCACAAGCAATACCTTGAAGACTCTTCTTATCAGGAAAAAGAGCTGGGAACAACAGCTGGTTAGACATGGACCTGCTTGTATCCATCATGCCTAGAAGCACACTGCAGAGAAAGGAAGCATTTCACGTACCAAGGATTACCAAGAATAAGCCTCCCTTGGGAAACACTTCAGATCACAAATGCTGTCTGAGTGTGTATATGGTTCTTCCCTCAGTCCACCTGGGCATCTCCTTCTGTCTCAAATCCCCTCCCCAAATTTCAGCAGGACAAATTCTCCGTTGTCCCACAGGATGGCCAACAGACTCCTGTAGTCTACCTAAGCCCTGCGTAGACTGGGATTAACATAGATTATTAAAATTGTTCCATACGGGCCACAGTGAAAGTTTAACAACTGTCAGGTATGGAGAGGAGGCACCTCTGGAATGAAGCACACACTCAGCAAGCAGAGCTTTAATTTTTCCTTGATGTACAAGCAGAGCTGGCTTCTCAAGACATATTGATGCTTTTGAAGGAGCCTTTATTCACAAAGACCTTGGCAAAGAACTGCTCTTCAGAGCACCAGACATGCAGGTGTCACAAATTGGCAGATACTAATCTCGTCTTAAAAACAAAGGAATTAATTTAGAAGAAAATAAATACCAAAGTTAAAATAGTCTCGTGAAAGCTTGAGTATCTGCTGTCTGGTGACAGACCTGGTGACAAAAGGGCTCAGAAGAAAGGCCACTAAAGACAGTAAGGTATGTGGTGGAAGCCACTCGTATCAAAAATCCTTCAGAAAAGTCATTCCAGCCCTGAAGGGCATACTCATAGCTGGCAAAATGTGAAATGAGGATTAGGAATGCAGAGAGAAAATTTGAAATTCAATTAGTCAAAGACATAACAAACAAGTCACCACAAATTCCTGGTGATGAGTGCTGCCTCCAGGAACACTGCAAACATAGACATCTCACAAAGGACATCAGGCTGGATTTCACCCAGAGGACAGGGCTAGAAGGGCTGCTCCTCTTCCCACCTCCATACTGGACAGCACTCTTGTACAGGGGAGCAGGAACAGCTCCACACCACGTGGTGCCTGCTCGCATCCCACCTACTTCCAAACTGAGCAAGGGAAAGGAGGCGCATTCTCCTTCTGCAAGCAATTCCCTGAACAGAGCAGGATGCTGAAAAGAAGCCTGGCCATCACTGCTTACAATGGAGTTACACTCTCCTAGACAGTATTTCAAGGAAGATGTCTTCAGAAAATACCTTGAAAACTTCAATCATATAACAATTACAGATTAATTCAAAAAGTAGCTGAGATGCTAATAATCATAATAAAATGGTCGCACATTAAAACCATTAGCTTCCAGAGGACTGAAGGGGAACAAAAGTTACCCTGTTTTTAAGAAAAATCCAGAGTAATCTGGGGAATTATAGTCCTGCAAGCTTTTATTCTGTATCAATTAAATTAGTTGAGATAATAATTATAGAGTCCTAAAAATCATCTAGCGAAATGTGATATGACTGAAAACAGCCAACAGGAATTTTAAGAGGAAAAAAATCATTCTTCACCAGTCCGCTAAAATACTCTAAGCATGTTAATGCAATGGTCAATAGAAGAGAAAAGGGGGATATCTACTGGGACTTTCAAGTGGCTTTCAACAAACTCCCACACAAAGAGTGGAAAGAAAACTGAGTAATTATCAGAGAAGATGTGACATCGCTTGCTCATTTTATCCCATTCCCAGCTCAGCATTCCCTCTCTGCAACACCAAGCCCAGCTCTACAGACGTCAGCAGTGGGGGACTCTAGTTAGGACAAGGCTGCAACATTTAGTGATGTTTTTACCACAGCTTGATTTCAACCTGCTCTGAGCTCTTTTAGACAAGGTGATACTGTGGAAGCCTTGCCTACCTTAGCACTTGCAATGTTGTTACATCCAGTGAGGCTGAACCAGCACTGGAAACACTGAGAAATGTGATGGAAAGGCAAACAGGTCTGGGTAGCACCCACAAGGCAGAAGGGTGCTAAATGAGGTGATACTGCAGAAGCCCTGTCCATGTTAGCACCTGCAATGTTGTTACTTCCAGGGAGGCTGGACTAGCGCTGGAAATACTGAGAAATGCGATGAGAAGGCAAACAGGTCCAGGTAGCACCCACAAGGCAGCAGGGGCTCTCTACTACAAATAGACTGACCCACATCACTGTCAAGAATAAAGAGCAGTGTCCCATTAAAACCTTTCTTACACCAAGATTTAATTTCCCTGCTAGTGATCTGGCAAAGGAGACAGTGGTGCAGTGACAAAAATTCCATGAGATGCAACAGAAATTATTCACCGCTATGGAAAAATAAGCCCTGCCAAGTCCCTACCAAAGATAAGTGAACAATCAATAGACTGGCAGCTCACCCTCAGCATAGATGGCTGCAAGGTTACACATATTGGAAGGTGCGATTTATCCTCCCTGCACACACTGATGGGCGCTCTAAATTAACTGTAGCCACCCAACACTTGCATCACATTGTTGTGGATGGCTCAGTGAAGGTACATGCTCAATGCACAGTGGGGGTCAGGAAAACCACGACAAGCTGTTTGACTGTGTAAAGAAAGGAAAAGAGAAAAACATTAAAAATATTAAAATGTCATTATTTAAACTGAAAGCACAACCTCACCTTGGATTCTGGACATCCCATCACAAAAAGAGGTACAGAAGAAAAAGAAGAGGGCAGAGAAGAACAAGGAAAAAATTAGCATGAACTTGAAAAGAGTCTATGAAAAAAAGAGATCTGAAATGCTAGAGGACTGTTTAGATTAAAGGGAGCTGATGCATAGGAAAGAAGAGTTCTATGAAATAATAAAATATCCCATTCCTATTTCCAGCTCTCACAAAATGGCCAATAGTCGGGCATTCCACAAAGCAACAACCTTTTCAAAGTTTTTTTTACATGCCATTTTACACAGTACAGCATTAACCAGTGGCACTCACTGTCAGAGGACAAAGAAGCCAAGAGCTTAATGGACTTCAGAAAGACTTTAGACATTTATGATAAAACAACCATACCTGACTTTATATGGAGCGCTTTTCATCTCTACAAGTGCTTTTACAAAGCTCTTTACAAAACTCAGGATTGCTATCCCCCATTTTACAGACCCGTAAGAACATTACATGTAATAAAATGTCTAAAGGGCTTTAAACACTCTTGCTCAAGGCATCAAGAAAAAAAATTACCCTATTGATTGGCCACAGCGAGAGGCAGAATGCAAACAGGGTGCACCATCAAAATCTTTAAAGAACTTATTTGGTGTATCCAGCTCCTACATTGCAGTTAAATTGGCCACCCCTGCTGCTGCAGTTCAACCTGCTTCCAGGGGTCTTCTGTATTTACTGAATTACCTGCCATTGCAAGGACTTGGGACATTGGTGATGGACTCTTGCCTTCTTTCCATGGCACTGCAGAACTGCTGCTTATGGTCTTTCATATTAAGCCTTTGCGATGCTGGGAAGTATCTTGTGGCACACAGTCTGTGAGAGCGTCCCAGGCCTATATGCTGTCAGCCATCCTGGATGAGACAGCTCTTCCAGGAATACCTGCAGCCACAAGAGACTGGACTGGAAAAGCATGGCTGTCCCTCGGACTCCATACAGAAGGAAGAGAGGATGTCATTATACCTCTGTAGCGGGTATCCCCAAAACACAGTAAGTCAGGGAGGGAGAAAAGACATGTCAGAGAAGATAGGAAAGGAATCTGGTCCTTTTCCATCCCAAATCATGACAGGGCCATATGCACACGACTGGTAAAACTACAGAACAGTTTTAGATGACCCAGGACAGCACAAACCAGAGAGGAACAAAAGGATGCCCATCTCATTTTAACACAGTGAGAGCCTGAAATCGAGTGTCAAGCCAAAAAATCTGTGAAGATGTTTAGGGAGGATGCAGGCTGGTGAAGTGACTAGGGTACTCGGGTGCTTTAAGAACAGCAATAGAAAACCTAGAACCTGTTACAATGACAGTGTACTTGTGTCTAAGGGGCCGTTATCTCCTCTTTCAACAAATTTGAATAAGCATACAGTTAATATAAACTACTATAGCCTTCATTACCACTATCAGCCTGGTAATCAAACTGACTGACAGCAGGGATGCTGCAGGGAGACACACAAATCTATGGAATTGTTATTGCCTCCTTTTTGTATTATCCTTCCTGCCTACCTTTTACAACAGCTCGTTCCTAGGCACACCAGGTATTTCCCATTCAAATGCTTCCTTATACCAATACCATGGGATCATACTGCCGATCATGGACAGATCCCTGTCTTTGGAACTGGGATAACTCCTGGTGCAATGTACCCCACTAGGTAATAATTAATTATTTGTGTAAGTTATATATAACATTCCTAAAGATCTTCCTACGGGTCTCTGCCTGCCCACATGAGAGTAGGGCATTCCATATGTTCCCACATTATCTTTTCAGATCTTTTTAGTTAGTTCCCCTTGGTGTAAATGCTGTCAAAAAGGCATCTCCCTAATTCTGTTGACTTCCGTAGCTCAAAATAGTCCAAGCAGAGATTGATATTCTTCAGAAATTCTGGCACAACAGTTGGTTGCCAGTGGGACAGGCAGACGTGAGAAAAACAGCTTTACAGCTTGCAAAGGATAAAAGACAGAGATGATCCCCTAGACTAAAGCAATGTTTCTTAGCTTCAAAGTTTCACAAACATGGCAACAAGGAGTCACACAACTAGCAAGATAGCCAGTGAACCCTGGATAAATGGAAGGATATACATAAGGACCCTGCATAAGGCAGCTGAAATCTGGTGTTGGTGCTGTGGCATTGTATCACCAGTGCTAAAGGCAGCTGAAATTAAAGCAAACACATTTCACGATTTGTGCAAAATTTCCCTGGAGATCACAAGGGACTTTTCCAAACCTAGGTCAGCCCATTTCACACCAAACAGACACACAAGCTTCCACCCTCCAAGCCATCAGGACTCTGAATTTCAACACACAAGCACACACAGATATTGACCTCCCCCCCATGATCTTCCCACTAATACCCTGATTCACAACATGGTTCCTCACAATCCGTACAGGTGACTAAGGGGTAGCCTAGCAACAAACCCTTAGCTTGAGATGTCACTTGGTTCAGGAAATATTTACGCTGGGCTGAGGTCCATCTCTTCAGCCAGTCACTTCCCAAGCTGCTCTGAAAAGCAGGGAGCAGCATTGCTCAACCACAGCACAGAGCACCAGCAGTCACCTTGCTGAACCCTGCACTTGCTGGCTGGTGTATGCACAACCAGCACCGATTGCCTGCTCCGTGTTCCATCTTCATTTTGCTCCAAGCTCGGTCATTTGTGCTCTGATTATCTCTCATTACTGACGACCTTGCTGTAATGAGTTTTAATCTGCCTCGTATTAATTAGAAACATTTTCATTAGCCAGCTCAATTTTAGGTAAATAGCTAATAGAACCAACTGAGCTGCAATTAGTTATCTGTGGGGCAGTTCAGGAGAAAAATCAGAAGGGAGCAGCTGTTTCCCCTCTAGACACCTCTGTGATATAATGCACTATTCTGTCTAAGTCTCCTGAGTACAGAGACGAAGGAGCACAGCGAAGGGATGGTCGGAGACAAGGGGAAAATAACATGCTAAAATAACTGGGGTGTAGCACTTCTATAGCTACAGCATTACCTGTCTATTCTCCCCATTAACAGTTCCACATCCAACTGTTGAATATAGGAATTTGAGAGTCAAGCTGAGAGCTTTACACTTACAGACAGCACCTCCAGTGAACAAGGTTCTGCTCTTGAAGCTGCTTTGCCCTGTTACTCTACAACAGGTCCTTGACAGGCTCTAATTTGGGGTGTGTACACTTACATGAATGGTACTTACACGTGAGGATAAGATCAGACCAGAATCAGACCAGATTTGCATGAGAAGGAAGGACCAGACCTATGTATACACAGATGTATAACACCTGCAAAGTCAGCAGGTTCTCAAAAGTGCCCTCAGTGTCTTGTTGTCCTGATAGGGCTACTATACAAAGAGATCTGTCCTGCGCTTCATTGCAGAGCACCCACAGAGGACAGGATTCAACAGCATGGCTGCAGAAGGCACAGGGTTACAGAAGCTGCAGTGAAATTAGGCACGTGTCTCGATCCATTGATCACAGTGCCTGCAGCTCCTGTTCAGAGGCAGGTGAAATGATAATAAATTTGACACGACATCTCTCAAAATCTTGCTAACAAAATTAATTCAGCTCAGCTTGGATCAGACTATGTGGGATGACAATGAAAAAAAAACCTGAGGGCTGAAAGACACCATCTTATATGGCCTTGTCTTTAGCTGTAGTGGGGGACTCCCAACCATCAGTCCTATTAAGCCCTATTTTATTTGCTATTTCCAGTAGCTATAAAGAATAAGATCACCCAAGATGTGTGTTACATTCAGCAGCGTTCCCTAAACAGAAGCTGCTGACAGACCCTACAGAAACTGCACAGGCGATGATGCTGTGCAGTAAAAATGACCTTAAGGGAGAACACCCCCCCAGACAGCTATGTCTAGGTAAGGAGAGCCTGGGAAGACAGTAGCATGTGAGGGAATAGCATCAGTAGGAAATGAGGGCTGGTCCTGGGCCATGAGGAGGGTGGGGGGAAGAGCTCAAACAAGGCCACATTAGGAATTAGCTCTCACTGAAGCTCATGCAGTTATGGCTATGCATAGGGAGGCTTCACACTAGGGAGAGAGGTGTAGGGATGACCTCTTCACTTAAAGAAAGGTCTGAAGTTCCAGATAGAGAAAGCAAAACAAACAAGGAAGAGTACATCAGGAGCCACTGCAAGACAGATGAACTGGTATGGTATGAAAGAGAAAAATTTTTGTGGTGTGTCCTCAATAATAAAATGTGATTCTGCCAAGAAGGCTGACCTGGTAACATTTTCTAATTAAACAAGAGGTCAGACACTGTAAACAGGAAAGGAAACATACAGGGTGTTACTAGGGTTAGTGAAGAGGTGGAAGACGAGATGAAACGAGTACCAAAGGAATCTGTTCAATACTGAATATTCTTGGACTTCAAAGCAAAGTGAAGGATCCTAGCAGCACAGGTGAGGATGGACATCTGACAGCCTGATCCCTTAGTCCCCACACCCCACCCTGCAATAAAATGGAGCTGGAAAAGTC
Organism: Falco rusticolus; assembly: GCF_015220075.1. Taxonomy (NCBI): domain Eukaryota; kingdom Metazoa; phylum Chordata; class Aves; order Falconiformes; family Falconidae; genus Falco; species Falco rusticolus. The sequence goes on along the minus strand of NC_051193.1, from coordinate 65,472,846 downwards.
ACGGACCCCACAGGAAACACCGACAGACAGAAGATACACTGAAAGACATACTGAAAGATGAAGTTTATCAGGATCGATGGCCCAAGAACTGAAGGAAAGATGGAGAAAGCTCAGCTAAGTCTCATCTACTTCAACAGCTGAGGGTCAAGACAGGGTAGCTTCACACAGTCTGTTCTCCTAGTGTGGGTGTGCAGGGAAGAAGGAAGCACAAAGGCAGCCGTTGCAGCTGGAGGGGAGAAATCATCACATCCACTTTGTCAACGCCGAAGAATTTGGGCTGACATTTTTCTCTTCCCCAACAGTCAAATCCCACCCTACCAGCTGCACGTCACAGCTGACCTCCAGTCAGGACCTATCTGAGTCAACGTCAGACTATTAAACCATGCAACAGCAGCTTCTCCCTCCTTGTACATATGCAACTTCTCCCCTGGCAGGTTACTCCAATGGCCAGGGAAGCAGAGTAAGTGGGCTCCCTCTCTTACAGCCACACAGACAAGCACCAGCATTGAGCTTGGTTACAGAATCCAGAAGGAAGGGTTTCCATTGCAATCTCTCTAGAGATCTCAATACAGCCCCTTACCAAACTGAGAGGCAGATTCCTTTCCCCTTCTTTAATCTGAGAAGCTCTGACCTTTAAAGAACTGACCCTTCCCACAGGGACAGGATGCCTGAAGAGGAGAGACACAGTAACACATGAAATACCTAGAAGTGATTAAATTAGATCGACAAAGAAGTCAGGAAAGATAACAACCATGGATTATGCTGTCAATTCCAAAAACCTGCAGTGACTGTCATAGCCCCATATCCAACAGATAGAGAGAGGCTGTGGTGCCAGTAAGTCACCATCAATGGCAAAGTGCAGTTCTACTTCTAAAAGTGCCTATGTTGAAAAAGAACCCAAAACTCAAGAAATGTCCCCTTGTCACTCAGCAGGTCTGTTCCCTTCTAAGTACCAGAGTTGCTGACCTCAGTGAAAAAAATATATATATAAATTACTGCAGCTTTTTCATCCAGTTAACATCACACAGCTCCACACCAAGAAAGGCAGCCAGTGTCTATTAGCATCCCAGCAATGTCACCACTGTGGGAGAGTGAGCTGGTGTCTCTTTTGATTCATACACAATCAATAGACTTGTTAAACTGCAATTAGAAGGTCAGATCCTTCCTTGCAGCCACTCTTGTGCTTCCTCATTGAAAACAGTAGTTTTATGCAGGTGCCAATGGAAGCATAAGCAATGGGCTTATGGGGGTGTCCGTGAAGGTAGCATTTGGCCTACTGAATCCTTACAGGTGCTAGGAACACAAGCAACAGATATAACCTATATTAGCTTTGGGTGTGTCACTTTAAAATAGCATGAGATAGCAGTTTAATAAAGAAAAACGTGAATATTTGACATGGCACTAAACTGAGATGAACAAAAGGAGAGCCCAGGTGAAGCCATGTGTTGGTTATTCATTATCCAGAGTAGATTACTTTTGTTCCCACAATAAGCAGAAAGAATTACCCCCAGCAGTACCAGAGGCAATTTTCATTATTGCAGCTGGTATCACAATGAACAATATTGTATATGTCTCTCCTGCACTTGGCTGTGGCTCACCAAGGTTGTGAAGGGAATAAAACTGAGATCATCTTTATATACAATTACGTGTTCAACATTTTGCCCTTTCCATTGCCAGTTGTTGAGTCTTCCCTCTCATCTAAGAGATGAATGAGCATCCACGAGGCAGGGGTGCTGCATTTGTAAATGTCAAACATATTGTAAGAACCTAGAGTAAAACAGTCAGTTAAGCTGTTGGATGTCTGGTCTCATTCTAATTTTAAGAAAACGGAGTGTCCCTCCACCTACAGACTCACTGTCAGCCATTACTTTATTTACGAAGAAGTGGGTGCAACAGGAAACATTATCAATGTATGGAGAGCTGGGCACACAGCCAAGAAGAAAAGGAGCAGAAAGCCTCCACCGCCAGGTTACCTGTTCCATCCAGGATCAACGTAGCTAGTCAATATTTAAGAGTGGTTCAGCCTAGGACATTATAAAATAGATTTCTGTACAATTGCCTGTGAAGGAATATCCCTACCCTTATCCCCCATCCTTCCAAAGAAGCAATTACAAATAGCAGGAAATGGGCTTTATCAAGCAGAAATCTGGGGTGGATTTTATCTTCATTTAAAAGACACTGATTACCATAAATCACCTATGCACATATCTCAAGGGGCAGGGTAAGGGAAGCCTGGTCCATCATTACCCAGTTACAACCTCCCTGTGGAGAAAACTGCAAATCAGGCAGCACTTGCCACAATTTGAAAAAGAATGTACCATATAGGAGGCCAGGTTTCAGTCTGAAACTCTCATAAACAAAAGTCCAGGCTCCTTTGTCAAAAGGGGAAGAATCTGGTATAAGAGGCTAACATGGGACAAGAAAAAACGAAGATGACGCTGCACTGGAGATAATAGGCAAGAGGCAATCTCCATCAACAGGCTAGTCAAAGATAAATGATTTCTAACCTTGGCTAGAAGGTAAATAGTAAACTCAAGACAAAAGGCTTATCACAAAGGCAATCAGCACAAAACCTGACAGAAAAAATCATACTGACAAAGATCCTCCAAACAATCAGACCTTGCTGGCAAAATACAGTCACTGCGGATAGTCCCAAAGACAAAATTTGCATGCCAAAAAGGCCCATAGAGAATCAACACTACACAAGATGGACATGAAGCAAAGCAATGAAATCAGATGCTATTAATTCAAAAGTAATGCTATCTGTGACTTCTAGCCTCAAATATTTAATATTAAAGCACTTACACACTCCATACAGAGATACAGAGATCCCATGAAGAAGGATGAAGTCACAGTGAAACTGGGAGTTGACATTAGCAGGCAGGAGAAGATGGAAAATGGGATAAATGTGGTCTTGATTCAGTTTCGCTTCACTGTTCTCCCATTATGGAGATCAAGGCACGAAGCGGGGTTGTGCGTTGATCACCACTGAAGATTTGTTCCTTTCCTGGGCAGGGACAGAGTGCTGCATGTACAAGCACTTGGCTGGAGGTGGTAAGACGGGACTCCAGTCCCAACTAAACAGATCCTTTACCAAGACTCTACTGCCTGACGACTTGAGTGAGACAGCAAAGAAGGCAAAGCAGAGAATGTGAACAGGTCTCCTCCAGGAGCTTCTTTAAATCTAGGCCTTCTCCAGGAATTTCTTTAAATCTGTATTATGCCTATTCTGAAGACTAAAATAGGCTCCTTTTTAACCATGTGCTCATCAGCACCTGGGATGCATAGCATCCAATAGTAGCCAGTCAACTATGAGATAGACATCTAACTGCCTCTTTAGGAGCACAATTGCCAAGACTACATGAATTGCTGTCCTGACAACACATAAATTGGGTGAGCTTCTAAACACAGCCATAAGTAATCCAGATATTTCAAACTCCTCCTCCCCTGGACTTTGACAGAACACTTCAGGCACAGGGAGGCAGGGTGCCTTAATCACCTCCACAACAGGAAGGCAGTCATCTATGGGCCAAATCACAACAGTCCCCAGAGAGCACTCCACAAGAATAATTTTGGGCAGGTAGTCTGCAAATTCCAGGGGGACAGAGAGAGAGAGAACATCATTGGCCACTTAAAACTCCACCAGCACATCAGATCTGACCTCCCTGACACAGGGAATCCTTAGTGGCAATAAAGTAGTCCAGATAATGATTTTGTGTCTTGTTCTAAAATCCATCAAAGCCACAAGTCCAGCATTCCTCACTTCCAAGCCTTCATGATGCTGCTCAACCATGACACAAACAGAAGACATTGGTCCAACACCAACCATGAAGACCTCCCCTCCATATGGCAATGCCCAGATTCAAGCTCATTTTGGCATATGGTACTGGGAAACCAAAAGCTCAGGAAAAGCAAGCTTGGAAACCCACTCTATACTCTAGTTCTGGTTTTGCAAATCCCCCATCTCCAACTAAATATGTGTTGGCTTACAGAGAAGCACATGTTTCTAGCAGTTATACGGAGCTGTTAGATTTTACTATTCAGTTGCCTGGAAGAAGAAAAAGAAATCTCCTCTGTTGCCCTATTAATCTGTCATAACAGGATTCTTCATAATTAATTTGTCCCTAACAGTTGCTTTGTAATGGTAGCGAGAGAATATTTCAGGAATGGCAATTACCTCTGGTGTCAAAATGATGAGGAAAACAAATGTTCAACCATCAACAAAATGCAGTGCCTTTTCCACTCCCACCCGATGGTGGGTGACAGCACTGCACATCAGAATTACAGTGCAGTTAATTACTAGGCATGTTGCAATTGAGAATTCATTTCCCCTCTTGAGATTAAATTTGTTGAGCAACGCAGGTGGAAGGAGAGGCACCTGCCATTGGGACAGGGGTTGTGTGGGGAAGTGGTCTTACCTACACATTGCTGCTGCTTTAATTTACTACACTTATCTCCAAAAATTATAAGCAATGAACACTGTTTAAAGGAACTTTTCTTCATTAGCTACACACACATCCCACCATTTCAAAGACGTTGCAAAGGGACAGAGCTTGACTTCTTTGTTGTTGCTTTATTTAAATTTAGTATCCTTCAAATAAAAATCACATTTTTCAATACTAATATGAAATATAATGGGCTTCTAGGCTGTTTGTAAATGGAAGAGTTCCCTGGGCTGTGAGCTCATTTGATTTCAGCCTGCTACAGAATCTAACATCTCACTGTTTCTGGAGTGAGATTTCCAGGAATGAAGCTAAGATACACACAGCGTGGAGCTCATCTTTCCAGATGAGGACCAAGCTCTGCCAAAGCTGGGAATCATACTCCAGAAAGGAACTGGGAAGGGCAAACCTGCTGGCTTGGCTGCTATCAACACAGGTGTGCAAAGCCGCAGGCTGGGAGAGCTGTCCTGTCTGGGGCTGGCAATGAATCCACCCAGCACTTGCTACCCTAGAATCAAAACCATGGTTTAAAAGAATCAAACATCACCCTCACTCCTGGTACAAACTCGGCCCCTAACCTGTGGCTTTTGGGGCCAGTGGAGGTTGAGGAAAGTTGCGGTGGGTCTATCCCTGCTGGTCAGGGAGGCAGGAGGTGGTATAGCTCTTGGCAACCCTTCACATGCATCAGGTTGCAGAAACCCCTTGTCTTCAAGCACACAACCTAGTACAAGCACCAGCTCAGAGTGAGGAAAGCACAGTTCCAGCTAACAGCCTTGCTGTTTCTCACCTTCCATCACTCAGGAGCCATCATTTCATTATAAAAATGTTCCCCAGTCAAGGATCACCATCCCATATATTGGCAGCAAGTAACTCCCAATTCAGACTGCCACACCAAAACCTCAGCTTACTGCAAAAAATAGAAGCAGGGAAGCTGTCCAGGAGAGAAAGAGGAGAGACAGAACAGGTGATACCAGGGCATTGCAGACATCAAACATCTCCTGCTGGGCTCTGGAAATGCCCAACTGTGCTGCCTGACTATGAATACAAAGGAAAGGGCCCAAGAAAGGAAAGGGTATCTTCCCTACTTCTCTTCACACAACAGTTCTACGATAACCAAATGGAAGCGCAAAGCCTGCTGCCCTTCAGCAACCCTACAAAAACCAACTTGTGTTCAGAGTAACCCTACAATAACAAACAGGCTGTACCATTACAGAGTTCACAGGCAACTGAAAACAAGTACATTTTCAAACAGAGACTGCAGGGGCAGTAAAGACATTTTAGGAGCTAGCTGTTTTCAAAAAGCAACTCTGCTAGTGACCTTTTCAGTGAATTTACCTCTAAACTCAGCAAAACTGGCAAGACAGTAAAGGGATCCAGGCTTAGCAAGAGGCATTTCACAAAGCACTGTGCATGTGTGTATATGTGCAGGCTCACACGCAAATTCATCATTAAAGTGGAGCTAGGAACAGAATGGAGGCTGTATAAAGATGACCCTTGTCACTATGTTTATCTGCTCCCTGTGGGCCCCTTCCAAGTCACATCAGCTCAGTACACTGACAAAAACAAGTTGTTACTGGTGTCAGACCTGCCAAGATGATGCTGCTGCAGAGAAAGGAACAGCAAGCTGCTCTGAATGGTGCACCATCAGCAGAATTTGCAGCTACTGACACGGGACTCTCAAGTCAAAAAAGAAACAAGAAAAAAAAAAAGGAGGGGAAAAAAAAAAAGCAATCCCAAACCAGTTCTATGGGACCAAAAGCAGGCTTAACTAGGTTAGCAGTGAATGGGATTACCATCTTGGATTCACTCCTCCAAAGCCATCTTTGAACTTCTGACTCTGTCTTGGAAGTGGTTACTTCAACAGAAGCACTCATATCTGAACACACAGGCACAGGTCTGCAGGCAGACAGATGTGCCTGTCCAGATGTGCAAAAATGCAGAATATGCTCACATCAGCAGATTCCTAGTCAGGGCACCTGAACACCCTAGTACATAAAGGGGTAGCTTCCAAACTTGGCATTGAACTTCACATTTTGTTTTGTTCCTAGACTAAATCAGCAACTGCTCCAACTGAAGAGAAACAGCTTCCTTTCTTCCTAATTCCCAGGGCTTCCTCAGCCTGGCTGAGTCCTGCCTTATCCTGGGGCACCAGATGGAGCAAGACAGACACCTTTCCCTCAAGTATGCAAACGACCCCCCCCCACATAAGTAAAAGGGTTTGCCTGGAACCCACTAAGATGCCTTCAACATTGCCAAGAATTCCAGAAAAGGGTTTGCAAGACACCACTCACCACAGCAATTCCCTCAACGCTGCCTTAACAGACTAAATGAAGACACTGGCTTGACAGGTAAGATAATTGTGTGCTACCCTCCAGCACATTCTTTTATCAGTTACACTTTGGGGAGAATGTGATAAGGTCACTGGTTTAGCAGAGCAAATCTACAGTATTCAGTCCTACTCTGAAATTCCAGCTCGGCCTGATACATGAAATACTCTCTGCACGCCATGCTAGTCTTCTCACTCCTGTTTTTACATCTCTGTACTCCTAATTTGGGGTCCTTCACTTTTGTGTTTTGGTGTTTCACTGCAAGCTGACTATAACAAACTTAGGAAGGGGAACAGAATCCACACTATGGGTCTTGTTAAGGACTCAAAGGACAAACAAAACATTTGAGCAGCCCAGTTTGCCATAACAAGTACTGATATGTCCCTATCCCCAAATGAATATTATTTTCCTAGTGTCAGATAAGATTATTTCAATTCTCAAGCCAGTTGTCTTCCTATTCTTAAAACAGGGAAAGCATCAGCTACCTGTCAGCTCTATTGATTTTACAGGTGGCCTCCAACAACCAAGCCATATAAACTGGCCAGTAGTTCAAGGCTACATAGTCCTTCATTAAGAAAATATCCTTGATTAGAGCCTGATCCAAAGTCAATTGGACCAGGCTTAAGTTACTTACAGAGGTATCATAAGCAATTCCCACTTTTTGTTTCCCCTTCTCTCTTTACAGAGACATTCAACCCTCTAAGAAATCCTACGTTCGTATCTATTTCCACCGCTCGCATCCAGGGTGAAAATTCAGGCAAATAAATAAATCTCAACCATGAGCTCTGCAGAGAAGATACCATCTCTTGCCATATGTCTTGACTTTGCACTGCTGAGTGTTCATTTCACACTGAGACTCAAGGCGTAGTCCAAACACTAAATAAAAGATTATTTCTTCACTTTCCATTTGCTCTTTTTATAGTGCTCCTCATGGTGCAGGCTCCTTGTAGCCTACATCCTTCAAGGGCTTCCTAATGGTTTCCTCACTGTACCGGTTGAGATGTTCTTCAGATACTCCTCTGGCTATTATACCTCCTCCGCAGCTCTAAAGAAGCAAAGTAATGAGGTCTTCAGGGATTCAAATTAAAAGGGATAGCCCCACCTGGAGGAGAGAAGGCTGAACGTTCCCAAGGCACACGGTTTCACTTCTGCTGGAGAGGTGCAAGAAAGATGCAGCACTCCATCAGAGTGCTGTGCCTGGCACCTCACGCCCTTGCTCCTGGAGTGAAGCACTTCAGGGACAAAGGTGCACAGTCAGGGAAGAAGGCGCAATAAATGAGACGCTGCCTCTCTCCCCTCACTTCTCTCCTTCTTCCTCTTCAAAAAATGCCACAGTGAGATGGCTTGTTTCTCTGAATATATCACTGCAGAGGACTGAAGAACATCTTGTTTTATAGGCACACATTCCCAAAAAAATGGACCTTCCTGATGCTCCAAAATTAAAACCTAGAGATGCTATGGCCACAACGTTCAGCTGACACCACTCTAGAAAGCAGGAGGAAAAGGAAGTGTCTTATAATTATAAGATTTATTTTACAGCTTGTTACGTGTTTTCAGTGCAAAGCTTTCATGCTTTATGTGTTGGCAGGAAGTTTGCTAGACAGCAGCGCTCAAATGTAGAGTCATCAAGCCACCAGCTGGCCCTGCTAGTAGCTTTTTTAGACTGCATTAGTGTCGACCATGCCTTTTAGATGAAGAGATATCCTGGGGAGTACATAATAGGGCAACCAAACATGATCAGCTCAGGGACTGTAGATGGGCTGTGAAGCTCTTCACCTCTGTATTACTGGTTCCCATTTAGCTTGGTGACAGAAAGTCACTGCCACCTAATGGCTATTCCATGTCTCATAGACAAGTTAATTTGCTTCTCTAGTTCACCACAGGCTGAAGCACAAGCAAAAAGAGCCACCACCACACGCACTGGCTGTGGTGCAGAACAGCCTACCATTCCCCATATACAGGTACCTTTTTGAAGGAACTCAATGGAGAGCCCCTAGGGATTTCTCTCTGCAGCTGCAGTCCATTTCCATCATGAAAAAGCTGGTTTAGGACATCACTTCCTATTATTTAAGGCACATAGTGTTACTGAATCATGAGAAAAGTCCAAAGACATGGGCTATTTCGTTGGTCTGAACTATCCAGAAACTGTGGGTTATTTTTTAAAAACACACGTACACATACACCCGCTCATTTTCTTTCCAGGATCCTTCAGCTGGGCAACTTCACTGTGAGATGCAGCTCATTTTGAAAACACCCACCCCACCATGAGAAGCAAACACAACAACCGCCAGGAAAAGCCTCCAAGGACCAAGAAACCATATCTGTGTAATGATGGCACAAGGTTACACCTTCCAAATATTTGCCCAGATACTGACAGCCCAATAACCAGGAGTTTGAATGAGGAGAACATCCTCATTCTGCTCTCAAAAGGAGGAAAGTTAATTAACCTCCCCAAATGGCTTCTCCCTGACAAAGCAATTCTGTAGCCAACAAAGTTAATTCAAGAATGGATTCCCACTGTCTCCGGAGACACCTTGAGCACAGATCCCTTCTCTCCTTGCTGTCTCCTATCCATTAAAAAACCAAACCTGTATCCACATTCACAGCAGTAACCTTTTGTCTTACAGAGGAAAATGACAAAAAAATGCCCTGCTCAGGATTTTCAAGAGTGGCCACTTGTGTGGAAATCTGCAAGATGACCAACCCATTGCAATCTTCTTACTACACTGACAACAACTCAGAAACCCATTGATGCCAGCCCTTAAACAAATTGCATGTTGTGCAATACCTCCTGACTGACAGCAGGATCAACAGAATGCCAGCAATAAGGAAGTGTCAACCAAAACATCCAGGTGCTACCATGAGAGGCACACGGGAAATGTCACAGGGTAGGCTGACTGGAGACTGAGCAGACAAATACTCAAGGAGGCAGAAGAATGTCAGAGAAATGCAACTCTCTACAGAATAAAATGGTTTGCTGAGAAAGCAATAGATAAGGAAATGGCACTGAGCAGGCTGCCTGCCTTCCTCCTCTGACCCAGTACAAGCAGGGGCAGAAATGGGAAGAAATACCCAAGTTTACATGTGCAAAGATGGCCAGAATAATCGAATGCAACAGACGTGAAATGAAGAAAGCTATCTCCCCTAACGTGCCTGACACCAGCCCTACAGACATCTGATGTCTTGGGGCTAACCATGACTACCACTAGCCTTGACATCAGTACACTGGCATTATCATCACAGGCAGAAAAAGGGCAGACATCCCAGGAAAGGGTCCTTCACTCAGGAGAAAGATCAAGTTACCCACCTGGTCCAGCCACCAGTGGTGAGATGAAGCAACCACTGGGATGGACATAAAGCCTGACCATAAGCAGTTTTATCCCCGTTACAGGCAGGGGCAGGAATGGAAAACTTAAGACATTTCTTTCTCGTGCCTGTTGCTGAGGAAGTTGTGTGTTGCTGTGAGTGCCATCAGGAAGGTGGGATTTTCATATCTCCTGGCTGAGGCGAGAATCAGAGAGAAGCAAACCGAATTCCCAGCTACTGCTTCCGGCCTCATGGGAAGTAGTAAAACACCCCCAATCTTCTGGCCATAAAAAGGTGCTGAGAAGTGAGGGACTGAGAGCATTAGCATCAAAAGTGGTCCATGAGGGACAGAAAAACAGAGTAAGATTGAAGAGAATTCCTTGGAGCTAAGCAGGAACCTGGCTAAAAGCCCCTGGGAACCCATTTCCTTCTCAATCTGCTTTGCATTTAATTGTTTCCTAATGACTATGTTCCTGTTTGGCCCCAACAGGCTCAGTGACTGGCGCTGCCACTGAGACTTCCCATCTCTCATCTGAGGCCATGAGTAATTTAGAGGCTCCAGTTTAATGGCTAATTGTGACTCCATGGAGAGCGAGTTAAGCATTATTTGCACTGGAGTAGCACCCACCAGTATGCTGAGTACAAGGAGGAGATGAACAGAAAAAGTGTTTTTCCACTCCCAGCTGCAAGTCTGTCCCAGACACACATGCAGTTACACCTCCCCACCAGGGACAGAGGCACAGCAGCTGCACCCAGACCCGCTGGCACTGACTGCAGTCCCAGGGTCACCAAATCCCTGCCTCACAAAATCTCTCCTCTAGGCACAGTACCAAAAGTGAGGCTGGAAATCAGTAACAAACTCATATACATGCTTAAAAGAAAATTCCAGACTCTCAGCATACAAAGAGGAGGTTAAGCTGGCCTCACTAGAAGGACAGAAAGCAAAGAAAGCACAATGCATGGCTAAGAGCACCAGAGATCTCTCCAGGACCGAGGCTAGCAGAAGCAACATCTGGTTAAGTATCCTTCACACACAACACTTACTTGGAAGGAGCATTCACATCCTCTTGGCCCCATCCAGTGACTAATCTTTAGTAACAACTCCAATGGGGCAACTTTTTACAGGTCATTCTGAGTTAGTTCAAGACCAGCAAAATGAGCTCCCACAGTGTTAAAAGACCTGCAAGATGGTAAAGACTTGGTTGCCATCCACTTAGAGCTGCACCAAGATAAAGAGTATATGGCATCTAACTGCCCAGGCCCAAAAAATTGCCCCATGCCAAACTGACGCTTTGCTAGCACAAGCTCCACAGGGATATTGCTGAGGAAGCCACAAGTGCTGTCCCAGGCTCACTGGTGGCCCTCCATAACACCTTCCAACAGCAGGACTGGTCTCCAGAGGCCAACAAGTTTTACAGACTCATGCTATACCCATACCTACTTCCTCCTGTCTCCCAGTCTCCCAGTTCATTCCCCTTCATACAGCCAAAGGCTTGTGCTGGCCATGCCACAGAGTCCTTGTGTCACGCTGACATGCTGTGCTTGCCACTGGCTCTGCCATGCGCAGAGGCTGACTCAGCTAGTCTTAGACGCCAAGCAGGGAGACCACAGCTCTGTGCAGCGCCAGCAAACAGGGCCCTTTCTGGCTGCTTGGGGCATGAATTGACAAACCATCAAAACCTACATGACAGAGGTTAATGAAGCCACAAAAAGACATGGCAAAAGGTCAAGAATTTGCAAGGGCTGCTGCAAACTGCTGCCAAATGACAAGCTGTCCACAGCACTGATAACTCCATAACTTGGGTGTCGCTCAAGAAAGCTACAAGCAGCCCTTCTGCAAACGAGGTCTCAAAGGCATGTGGCAGAGACATGGGCAGATGGAAGGTGAAGCTCCAGACTCCGACACATCTATCTCCATTTATGCCAGGGCATCAGTGCCCCTCACCTGGGATGAGATGTTACAGCATAACAGCTTGGCATCTTTAGACAGGAAAGGACGAGAACAAGCCCAAGGAAGCCACTCTGCAAACTATGCCAAGTACTCTAAGACTGTACTGATGATGTGGATTTTCTGCCAGGGCAATACTAAAGCATGCTGGAGTCCAATGCCACCGATTTCTACCTGGCTCACCACTGTTTCCAGCTTTAAAGACCCTCCAGTTTGAGAGTTCCTTGAGAGTACCACCCCATGCATTACAATCATATCAGTGGCCTAAATCCTACATGCACTAAGAAGAAAATTTAGGTTAAAGACCTTACTTCAAACATACTATGCAGACTGGCCTAATTTGGCACAAGCCGTTACTTCCCACTCCAAAGAGGCCTTCAGCTGGAATAGCTGGAGAGACCCTGCCTACATACACCACACACACACTAAAACTCAAGGTATTGCACCCACAGCTCAAAGTATTGTAGGGCTGTAGGCTAGAAAGGTGCACCACAAGACTGAGAGGAGCAATAGGGGTGCCTTAGCTTCCTTCTCACTATAAATGCTTTTTCTATTAATGTTCATTACTGATATCAAAACACAACAATGTGTTTTGCAATGAGATGTATATTTCTTTGCCCAATTCTTACTTCTTGAGAGATCTACAAGCTTGATTCATCCCTATCACTTCCCCTCCAACACACTTCTTTTACTTAAATCCATCAGCCTTCATGTCATGGCCATTACCAACCAATAAGCAGGGTAAAAAAACACTGCCAGGCCCCTCTCAGCAGCTGACCTCCACACAACCAGTCTGGACAGCACAGAACCAGTGACAGAGCCCAAATGCATCTTATCCCATACACCAAGCCCTTGAATCTCTAATGGACACACATGAGTACTGGTTGCATGTAGCTGCTCTTGACAAGGGACCTTCTCCACTGGGCCACACATGTCCTGCAAGAATCTTATCTAACATGCAGCACAGTTTGCTGTTAATGAATTGGTAGAAGGCATATTGAATTATTAATGGTTTGCTTTACAGCAATGGCTTTTTCAACACACCTGTGCCTTGCAGAGTTTCAAAGGAACACAGTCCAGTGCTATCACCTACCTGTGATTTGAGGAAGTCATACTCCTCTGATCCATATGGGACACTCCGAAGAGAGGTGAGGTAGTCATAAGTGATAACTGCCGTCTGCAAATGAAACCAGAAACATTTAGCAAGCTCTACAGTTATCAAAACAACAAAACTTCTGTTAAGGAGAACGTGTTAGCTTAGGCTCCAAAGTTTAGGCTCCACAGTGAAGTTAATGGTAACAGACTCATACGAAATTAAATGAAAAGTTTTTAATTTCAATGAACATTTATAGAAAGCAGTGCAGGGACCTCATTGACACGGAGCTATTAAAAATAAGCAACACTTGGCACCACTCCTATACTACCTTCTATTTGAGAAGCTCAAAGCATTTTCATCATCTCTGTACAGCGCCTTGCACAGCAGATTCCCATTCTCAGTCAGCCATCTGGGGCTTCCACAATAAGGGCTGCTGCTAGTAACAGCGATCGTGCAGACCCTGTTTGTGCCCCGAGAGTCATCCCACACTTCATCTTCACACCTCCAACCTGCCTAACCACATCAGTGCACACTGAGCTCAGTCTGGGTAGATGGCTCAGCAGGGAGCAGAGTGACTGAAGGCAAGCTCACCAATTAGCACAAGCAGCAGTATTTTTGGGGATATTCAACTGCACAAAGGACTAGAGGGCCAAAGGGTCAGATAGCCAATTTCAAAACAACAATATGGGTTATCCAGCTAAAGCTTGTTAGCTAGACATAGCCACAAACAATAGCTAAGTGCCTTAATGATTTCTGAAAATGGATCTAGGGTACTTTACAATTTTATCCTGTGACTGAAGTTCCTCTCTTTCCACAGTCAGAACACCAGCAAATGGAACAGAAACATACAGGTCATGTTTATTAATTTTACTTGGAAGGAGAGAAGGGAACATACATCTAAATGAGCCTGTTCACTAACTTGCTGTTTGAATTTCAACTGATAATTCGGATCTGAAGTCAGATTTCCTAAAATCCCTCTACTGAAGGGGTAGCATCCCATGCTGGGACAGGATACTAGCCCCACCTTTCACCGCAAGCATGCCTAGGAAGGGCATAAAGCAGAGCTGATGTATCGCGAAAGCCAGGGAGGCAAGGGGATCAAATCTGGTTTGAGACAAGGTCACTGGAACTGACAACAGGGAAAAAATCAAACGCTCAGAGTTGCATCCAAGAGGGAACCAAGCTGGGAATCAGTTACAGATACAGTCCTTCTTTGTGGAGGTTATGTTTCTCATGTTTCCCATCTTGCACATCAAATTTTTTTTCTCGCTTTTCAGGCTCTCTTGCCCCTGGTGAACTCAGGAACTGCACAGCTACACAGAGACCCATTCAGAAGAAAAATTTTTCAAAGCATCTTCACAACCTCAAAGAACAACTTTGAAATGGAGGGAGGTTTGAATCGGCCTTGCATGAAGGCTTGAGCTGGTTCTTATTTTATCTCTGGTCCATGAGGGTAATTATCACCTCCAACTTGAAAAGAAGCAGCTAACAGATTGGCCTGTATTACAGAGGAAGAGGGAATTAATTAAGCGGTTGCTAATTACATCGTAATCTTAAACACTAAATTAGTGTTATGATGATCCTGATAGGCAACTCTGACATTGCCAAATCCCTGCTAGTGTCTGAGATGTATTGTAGCTACTGCACAGAATGTTCCTTCCACATACCCAAAACAACTGGGATACCCTCAAAGAAACACAGCAAACGCACAACTGCTCTGCCAGGTTCCTAATTCTACCAGAACACAGAAACTGTCTGAAACATGATGCTGTCCATGCCACTGGCTTTGTTCTCATCCAAGACTAGTGCTGTCATTCACATTACAGTGTGAGACTGAATCTTGGAGACATAAAAAGACCTACAAGATTAACTAGTCCCCTCCCTTACAAATGCCAGATTACTTCTTTCACAGATCTTGTGCCAGTCCAGTGTTAAATGTCCCGAAGACTTGAGCTACACTTCGTATCAATGAATTCTCAATATTTTACACTCTTCCACCACTCCTAAAACTATCCTTAGATCTTACCAAGTCATGGAACAATGCTCCCTCTGAATACTTGTCTACCCACACATAAGCGAGAGACAGTTCCCTAAACTGAGGCTCAAGAAGAAATCTTCTGCTGGTGCACGTCAAAGTCTGCAAAGGACTACCAAACCAGTATGCTTAAAATACAAGCAGACTCAAATCCTTCTAATCAAACTCAGATGAAATCTGTCCAGAGCCATGTAGTTCTTGACCTCCATGTGTTCTTTTCTCTGGGCTTTTGTTTTGTTTTGCTCGCTACACCATAAGTTGTCTTAATTTCTTGTGTGTGCTGCTGCTGAACTTAGCTTTTAAGAATTACAGCCTCTTCATTACAGCATGCTCTTTCCTGGCTATGGTCCAATGATTGAATCAAGCATCCAGGTAAAAAGCCTGGGCAAGGCTAGATTGAAGGACAGACACTTTAGGTCCACCTAGATGCCACCAATATCCAAAGTTGCTTGTTTGCCACAGCATCAGCTTTCATTTACAAAAACAGCAAGTCTGAGAAGCTCAGCTTCTTAGAAATGAACATGTCTAATTGCTCTATTGGCTTCATCTGGTTCATAGCTAAGGAATAAGAGCAGTCTGGGCTGCCAGTGCTCAGATGAGAGCTGGCCTCTGACCTTCCAACAAGGAGCAGACCCCAAGCTGGGAAGGCAGAGGTCACTGCTGCAGCAGGACTAAAGAATCTCTCAGAAGCAACCTAACCATACACAGTCCTATGTATTAGAGGGAACACAGAATTCAAAAAGAGACAGAAAATTCTTGTTTGAAAAGTACACAGACACACAGAGATAAACAAGTGCTGCCATCACCTACAGGAGACCAAGCATTGGTAGCTTGGTTTTGGAGGTCACTGCTTGCAACTATGGGTGCAGAACCCTCTAATGCATTTAAGAGCAGGGCTAGTGAAGTGCTTTACAGCCCACAACTTGTGACTTCCCTGAAGGCAGAGGATGCGAAAGTCAAGCATGTCTTCAGATTTGCCAGCATCTAGAGCAAGGAAAATCTCCTTTCCCCTACTTCCTATTCATGAGGAAAGTAATCTCTCACTGTCACTCAAAGCACAGCTTTGTCACTGCACTTCTCACTTATTGTCTTAAAACAGAAGATAGCCACAAAAACACTGGCTTCAAGAAAGACTGAGAAACACTGGTCAAGCAGGCAGAACTCAAGGGCAGACTGGAGAGCCCAAACACCCCGAATAGCAGATTCCCCTCCAGCCACAATAAGCTGTGCTCCCTCTCCATGCTTCAGTTTCCTGTGCAGCAAGAGGGAAACAGCTGCTCCCTGCCACCAGGCAGCACTGCCTTATGGTCAGTGACAGAGCTCGAAGCTTAGCACTTACTAGGTAAGAAAGAAAGACTAGAGTTTGTATTTCTGCCCTTACCCTTTCAAAATGAACACTCATTTTTCACAATAGTTCATGGTGTAGCTTGCACATATAAACAGCACGGCACCTGAGCCAGCCCACAGAGCTTGTTTCTTATTGCATCTGCCCTCAGGAGCTGACTCCCTGTAAAACCCATTAATGAAGTGCTTAGAAGTCATAGAATATGCAGACAGACAGCTGCTTACCACTGGGGGTCTGTAAATGATGGAGACTGTGGCCTGAAGTGACAGATGTATAATGCAAGTGAGGTATAGAGAGACTGATACCCCCTCCAGAGCCTCTGTCCTCCTTGTTCCTGGCTGTTTATGGATTCATCAGTGAATATCCTCAAGGATAAGGCAGAAACCTGTTTGGCTGGCAGTCTCGATTCTCAGGTTTTCTGGAGCAGTGATCAACGCAAGGGTGAATGATGCTAGGCAGATGAAGCATTTATTTTACGATTCTGGAAACTAATCCAATCTCAGAAGTACATCATCTCCCATCCTCACTTTATTCTTGCTTTGAGAATGGTCCTCAAAACACCTTCCCTCCTCCTCCCAAATCTCACATACTAAGGGTTACAGGGCAATGGCTACTGTAGCATATCAATACAACAACCATGATCCTTAAAACAAAATGTTCCAATGTAAAAAACGGTATATGTAGACAAGACAATTTGAACTAGGTCACTGTTAAAGGCAGCAGGACAGTGTACCTGGGTGACTGGTGGCTGATGATGTGGGCCCAGAGTGAGCCCTTGCTCTTAAAGGTCCTACCCTATTCAGGGAAGCAGTGACAGTTATCTGCAGCCCAGTATTTCTGGGTCTTTCCAAAATGTGCAAACGACAGCTCTGTTCCTTATATGCTTTCACCTCTTTTCTCCCCACTGTCAGAAACTTGAAGAGCTCCCTATTGACCTTCTGACTTCCAGAGCCAGCTGCCAACTGGAAATGCTGAGAGGGAATGCAAGAAATCCAAAGTTCTGGTGAAGTCCGGTTCCCTTACCCACCTAGAAATCTTCCTGCACATTACTAGGGTGACACTTACTGTGGCAATGGCTCGGCCCACACGAACAACTCCAAAATCATTGGGATCCACGAACTTGTTTCCATACAGATAGATGCCAGAAGCAGCTGCTGCCAATGAGGCCAGTTTCAAGGCCCTCCGTGCCATGGCTGATGAACCCTGCCGAGACACAAAACAGCAACTGTAACATCTGAGAAGGACGTAGTGATCTGATGCCTACAGCCCCAAGGGACCTGACAATCCAAGTTTTAATTGCTCCTTTGCTAATGATGTATCACTAGCACTGCCCCCAGCCAAGAGCTCAAGCAATCACACAGCAAACAAACATAAGCTGTTCTGCTGTGGTTCCATTGCTGTTCCTAATTCAACAGTGTCTATGGGTCACAAACCCAATAGTAACTCACCACTAGACCTTGTGCCCCCACAATATTTGTTTGTGGTCCCAAAGGCTTTACAAGGAAGTACAGGTGGACAGAAAGAAGGGAGTACAAGCTCACCAAAAGTCAATTCTGATCAGAGCAATAGGCCACCCCTTCAATGCAAATGTTTTGAAGACATCACAGGATAGGCAGATTGCAGGGGGATAACAGAAGATATAAAAAAGCAGGGTTTACAAAGAGCTCCTGCAACATCAAGAGCACCCAAAACTTGTTGGAAACTCTGCCAGACTAGTGAAAGTGTCTCACTGCTGATGAGTGGTAGGAGAAAAGGGGATGCATCCCTGGAGGCTGCATGCGACACCAGCATCTGGTGGCAGACAGCCACACACAGTGCAGGGGATGGGGGACCAGATCAGAGTGACCAAGCAAGGCTTGTTTTCTCATCATCACCATCCTGTCCAAGGGCCAAGCAGGGATTGCACTGGTAGAATGGACATCTGCAGGAATCAGCCGCCTAATCCTGGCTCTGTCACAGGACAAGCACAGGCCTGGGGTGAGACACTTCTCAGTTTTTCTCTGGGAGACAAGAGTGGGGAACAAATGCATTTCCCACACTAAGCACTCTGAGGCACTGCATTCCTTGCTTACCGTACATATAGTGTAAACATATAATTCAATACATGTGACATATATATATTACAATTCTTTATGTCACTTCAGAGGATTCAGACCTGAAAAAAAATACAATTTAGGTATATTTTTCTTTCCTTTCCCTTTGGCTGGTATTGTATAGAAAATATGATTGACCTTTTTTTCTGCTTACACCACAAATCAAGAGGCATGGTTCACCTACTCTGCAAGGTCTCAAAACCACCCTTGACAGTGTGGGCTTTTACCCCATCAAGATGGAGTCCACTAATCCTCCCACTCTTAGACATGATTGAGAAACTTTCCTACTTCTCACTGTGAAGCTTTAGCAGGGTCAGCCTTTTCTCTCGGAAGCCTTGTAACCAAAAAACACATGGAGTGACACAGGTCAAGCCTTTCCAAGTAGTTCACAAGAACACAATCGGCAAAATAGGCTAATATAACACAAGAGACCTCTGCACACGAACCTTAGCAAAACTTTATTATTTCCTTTTATTCCCTTATAAGCCCTTGGTAATTCTGAGGCAGAAAAGCTGAGACATTCAGTCAGCACCTGTCAGAGCTGCCTGCAGCATCCCAGCTCCTTCCCCTGTTGGAAGGGGTAGCTGACTGATCAGGACTCCTCTGAATCTGATATGATCAAACACAAGAGAAAATAAACCTGGCCCCCTGACTGCAGCCATATGAGCACACATTTCCCCAAAGCAAAGCTGCCCTCCTCCCCCTGCCTCAATGAAATTCTAGAAATTTGGGGGCTTCTTTCTGGAAGACTGATGTCTTTTGTACAGAAAACTCTTGTATCCTCTCTCACCTTCAAAAGACATTTTCTGCAACGCGTTTTAATTAAACCATTCCTGCTCCTTGTACATTTCTGTAAAATTTCATTTATTCGAAAGCGAAAGGTGCAGGCAGTGACTTTTTTTTAACACAGAAAATATGCCTCTCTCTTTCATTATTTTTTCCTTCACTTTCTTTATTACTAAAAGAACATTTGCTTGAAAGCAGGATGCAAGTCCATCTGTTCTTGCATCTTATTCCTACCTGCAGCTATAATCTGCAGTTCGTGACATCACATCTATTGCCATACCCGCCAGCTGTACGTCACGAACAGAAGATGGGAACTTTAGGTAGCAAATAACCAGGCAGAGCAGTTGAGCTCTTTTAGCAACAAAGTTTTTTCACGCTTAATGTGTTGTACCAATAAAAAGGGGAAAATTAAAACCCCTTCAATATAAGGTGCAGAAATGGAATTGTCAGAAATCAATTGTATTACGAAGTTTTGCATAAGGTGTCAAGGAGCCTTTTCCATGTAAATGAGCCACCCTAGGGGTATCTTAAAGACCCTGTCAGCTGTGACACACAGCTCAGGATGTCACCGCCTCTCCTTAAGGCCTGCGTTGATGAATCACCTCCAGCTCTTCTTTGGCCGAGCTGAGCCGGCTGTTTCGCCTTTCACACGGCTTCGCACACGCAGGGCTCCCTCTCCTCCCGCCGGGCTGCTCCCACTCCTGCTCGGGGGAGCCGGGCCGGGCGCTCACCGACTCCTCCCGGCGCCCAGGTGTGACAGCCTGGGGACCCAGGGCCGTCCCCGCAGCGAGCGCTGCCCACCCCCGCGGGCGGCGGGGACGACGCGGCCGGGGCCGCCACCAAGCCCCAGCTGGGCCGATCCGCCCCTCAGCGCCGCGGCCCGAGGGCTCCCCGTCAAGGACGCGAGAGGCCGGCTCCGGCTGCCTGCGATTCCCCCTCAGCCGTGCCGTAACGTGCCGTGCCCCCCGGCACAGCGCCCGCCCCCCCGGCTGCAGAGACACCCCCGAGCCCGCCGAGCCCTACGGCAACCAAGTCCCCGAGCCCGCGGCCTGCAACAGCTGCCTGGGCCCTGACCCCTCTGCCCGGCGGCGCCGAGGGGCCGCACCGGGCCGCGGCGCCCGAGGCCGCGGCGAGGGGTGAGAGGGCAGCGAGGGGCCGGGTCCCCGCCCGCCGGACCCTGCGGCACCACGCCGAGCCCGCAGCCGGCGCATGGAGCCGGCACTTACCGCCTCGCCGGCGCGGCGGCGCTTCAACTCCCGCGCCCCAGCCGCCTCCCCCCGCTTCGCCGCGCACGTGGTACTGCCCTGCCCGCGTGGCGTGCTGGGACATGGAGTTTCCGGCCGCGGGCGCTGGGAGCGGCGGGGGCGCGGCGGGACTGCAAGGGGCGGCCCTTGGGCGAGCCCACCGGGGAGCGGCGGGGGGGCTGTCACCCCGCGCTGCCCTCACGCCCCGGCGCCTGCCGCAGGGGTGCGCCCAGCTGCGAGGGAGGGGGTGCATGGGCAGCACCCCCCGGCCCGGGGTGCAACGGGGTCACACAATCTCCGCTTTAGCAGCGGGGCTTCCGACCTGGCCCCGGCTGCTGAGAAAAGCCGTCTCCTGCACTCTTAAAAAAATCTCCAAAAAATACTTCAGTAGGCTTTTGGTGTTTTGTCACTGGAAGTCCTGCAGCTGGGAGAAGGGATGTATATATGTATCCGTATATACATAGATATGTACCAAAAACCATGGGAGAAGGTAGAAACACCACACGCGGATGCCAGGGTGCTCCTTTCCTACATCTATGCAGGTGCTGGACGGGCACTGATGCGCTTTCATTGACTAAAAATCAGAACCGCTCCTTAGCGAAGGGTGCGGATTTGCCCAGGGTGCTGTGCGAGTCTGGCTGTCGTGACACATCAGGGTCAGGTGTGAGCACCGGCACCTACAGCTGTAGCACGTGGGCTGGCAACGCCGTGTCTGCTCTCACCGCTTGTCCTGCTGCTGTTAAACACAAAACAATGTCGTCCATCGAGCGGTCAGATCCTTAAGCAGCATAAATTGATAGCGTAAACTATGCAGCTATACTTAGCTTTTGTCATTCAGGGAAATGCACACATGGCTGCCTAACATCAGCTTACATTTAAGGGTATAATTCCAAAGGCCAAAGAGATGTGCATCATAAATATCTCAGAAACTGCTGTTCTCTGTCCAAGAGAGTGAACCAGCAAAACAACTGTGTTCATCAAGAATAAAAGAGCTGTTGGCGACAAGAAAAATAATTGCAGAATGAAACAAAAAAACACCTTCTCTGCAGCTAACCTTTAGCTCCTTACTATAAGAAATGAAAACGGTAATAAATTTTATTGTATTCAAGGTTCAATGCAAAACCAATCTTTTCACCAAAGTCTTCTGACAATAAAGATTACAATAAGAGAGAAAGAACCAAGCAGAGAATGAAAAACTATTGCTGAATTGTCATAAATAGTGTAAGAGAGACATATTCCCTGAGGCAAATACCTAGGTTGATAGTCACCCACTTAAAACCCAGCATTCCTGATTGAACTTTTCTCCCATTGTGAAAAGAAAGCAGCTCAACATTGTTTCCTGTCAATATCTTTCTGATAAAGAAAACATGCAATTCAATAACACCTAGGAACCTATCATGGAAAACTGGAAGTACTTGGGACAGAATTAAGGACACAGCCACCACAGTTAATCCTGAATACTATAAAAGGATGCCAGAGACCAAAACCAGAATGAGACCAAAAGGAACTTAGTAATTCTTTGAGAGTTACTGTTTCCAGCAGGATGCTGGAAAGACTGAAACAAATCCAGGAAAACATCACCACAAGAAATATCCATTCACATTTGCAGGGATACAGTTGCACGGAAAAAGGTAGAGATGGGGGGAAAAAGGGATCTAGAAACACTTGAAGCAAAAGGTCTCAGCTGCTAGAAGTAATAAACCAGGACATGGGGCTCAGGGAAAGGTCCTGATGACCAGACTGTCTTCCAGGATGAACAGGTTTTTCATCCAAACTCCTGTGGAAAATGTTGGACAGGTAACCTGTCCACCTTCTCCCCAACTGTGGGACAATAGTATATTAAAGATTTTCCTAAAAGATCAACATAATATTGGGAAACTTTGCTGGGTACCCCTTTTGTTTCCATCTGGCTTTGCTTCACTTTTGTTTTCCTCCCTTGTCCCCTGCAGCAGATATTAACATAAATACCTGCATAATGTGGGCTTCCTGCTAAATATTATCTCCAAGAAACAAAGCAGCTACAAATTACAAAGGGCAGAGTTAAGGGCGATTACCCTGCCAGCACACTGAGGGTACAGGGCTCACATGGCCAGTTGCTGCATCAGCCATATGATGGCAAAACTGCCTACAATCCCATAAGTTTCTTTCTCTTCTTGGACAGATGGGAGCTTTTGAACTGATGGGGGGCAGTGAAGCATCCCAGCTCAGTCCTGGACCATTACCAGTTGTGTAGGAAAGACTATTTTTGGAAGGAAGCTTTACAGTTTAGAGGGTGATGTTAAAAGAGGAAGAAAATAAAAACTCAGGGAGATGTGCACATGAAGTACTACTGAGAAAATGAGAGAGAAATGCGTGCAGTTTGCGTGAACGTGAAGTAACCGCTCTGAACCACAGAATAAATAAGAAATACAGGAAAAAGATCTACTACTCCTGTATTTACTACAGACTGTGGAAGTTTTGCTGTAGATTTTTGTGTTTGCAAATTCATGACCTCCACAGCTCAGGCTGATACTGAGCATAATAGCAGGGCATCCATTTAAAGCTACTGTGCTACTGCATATAATAATCCAAAATAGAGAATGTAACCTCAGCACAGCCACTGATTCCTGATCACAGCTCGCTGCTTCTACCCGGGATACTTAAGACTGCGGCCCAGGCTATCAATCCCCTGCTTTAATCTCTAGACAGCACATGTTGGCAAAGCTCCCAGCAAAGGGAGCAGGTCAGTATCTGATTTTTGCTGGCCTCTCCTGGAAAAGCTATGGGAGGTTGCATCACATTAATTCTGTTCCTCGCAGCTCTAAGTTAAACAGGCTGATGCTGGGTCTGCTGCGGAAGGGGGGGGAAGGAGGGGGGGAAAGAGGCTTTTGTAGTATAACAATGCCGTGTGCCTATGTGCAGTGGGCAATTATGTAACCAACGCTAGATCTTTCTATAATTGGAACAAGCACCTAGTTAGAGTGATCAGAGCTCTTTTGTGTGAGGCTGCACCGGGGTAGGCAAGAAAAAACTTGGCTCAAAAGAAAGATGCTGGCTTGATTTCCCTTTCCCTTTCAACTGGTGAATAAATTCAATCTCAGATTGCCCCAAATTGCTGTGAAAGACGAAAATCGGAAAGTGTTTCCTTTTCATTCTTGTTGAAGACATTTGCATCCCAGGTGTGAATCTCACGAAATGCAGAAACAAACCCAAAGACTCAGGCCTCTCTGGCCCAAGCACCAGCGCGGGAAGAGCAGCCTGACTGCCTGAACAGAGGACAGAAGGTCAGTATCAGCCCTCCCCAATGAGAATCAAACTCTTTTAGGTTCACTTAGAAGAACATGGCAAGATATCTGGTGGGTCTCACTTATACTGGATATTCCTCATGTATGGGAGGAGACATGGGAAAAAGAGATCAAAACAGTCCCAGAAAGCAGGTCATCCTATGATTTTGTGGACTCAGGGAACCCAGTTTAACAAGGAAATATGAAAATATATAGGGAGAAAATGCTACCAGTGCAGCAGGAAGAACAGCTTGACCCAGCAGGTCCTTCACTTTTCTGTTCTGTCCAGCCATTCTGTGGATGGTCGGCAACACAAATATTGAAGCAGATCCATCTTCTGCAGCTATAAACTAGTTCAACTATAAAAGTCACTGTAGCAATGCCAGTTCATACAAGTTGAAGGTCTGGCGGGTGGGATCTCTGCTGCTAGAGGTCTGTACTTCTGAAATTACTTCTGGTTAGTTCAGGTCACCAGAAGAAATATTACAAATACCTGTGTATAAGGATTGACAGTTGTGCAAATCAACATGGAAGACAGGAGGCAAAACAACCTACTTGGAGCTAATTCCAGAAGATAGCTTAACATCCTCCCACAGGTCTTCTGCTAGGCCAAACCCACCCAAGTTCTTGGTCCAACTTCAAACGGAGATTGGCAGGTTTTGCCTCTCAGCAATGGAAAGCTCAGAGTTGACTCTGGGAGCCATCAAATTTTAGAATAAGATCTTCTGACCAATCCTACTGTACAGAGCCAATATTTGGATAAGACATCTCTTGAAAGGAACATGCCCATTGCCCCAGGTCATTCAGTCTCTTCCAGTCAGTAGTGACCAATGTTTGAATGTGACAACAAAAAGTGATGTGCTGCTTGGAAAGCTGTGCTTTAGGTGAGCTGCAAAGTCCATTTCTACTAGTATTTTGTTCCTTTAAGGCCTCTGCTCAACCTTGTTGCCCAATATCAGTTTGGACAAATGCACACTGCCTCCATAGTGCTCTCTTGTAATTTCTGTTGGCAAAAAAATTCCCCTTTGCTAAAGCTGTTGGTGACTACAGGATACTCCACTTCTTCTTGCAGGTCACGGAGAAGTGTCAGTAGGCCACCACATCCTGCGTGAAAATAAGTTTATCAAGCAGGAGTGGAATGTATCTAAAACCATGGCAAAACACCCTGGAATATGGAAAGTGTTACAGAAGTACAAAAGACCATTTTTGCCTATCTGAGAAAGTTGACTTCTCTACAAAGTACAACAAATAATAGAAATTAAACCAGCCTCCCTTTCAGTCTTTCCAGAGAATACAGATAGGGCTTGAAAAATTTAAAGATTTTTACAAAAGCATTAATAGACTTCCTGATCTTTTTTCCCCCAGCTATAATTATTCCTCCTTAATGTCGCCTGTAACCCGTAAGAGAATATGAAGTGCAGGGGTTGCTGATGTGGCTGAACCTTTCCATCAAGGTAAATCTCTTCTTTTTCACTGTTTAGCATCTTACCTGTGGCATAATTTATCCCCTGAGTTGAGAAGTATCATTTATTTTGAACATTTTTTATTCCGCAATGTGCAGTGACTGTTAGGCATGCAGATATCTGATATTAACAATAGCTTATTCCATTACTTTATATTGTCATCTTCATTTCTTACAAGATATTTCATGAACCATTTAATTCTGCCTTTGCAAATGTGAAAAGTGCTGAAGCAGATTAAAAAGGTGCAGAGGATTTAACAGCCTAAATCTACCCCAAAAGACTCCTTGGAATGCATCAGAAATATGCTCTCAAAACCAGCTGTGGTATCCGCATCAAACTAAAAATGTCCCTGCTGGCAGCCATGCCAAGGATTAAGTCCTCCACAGAGCCTGAACTCCTTACCCACCATACAGAGGACCATTTTGGCGTGATCATTTTGTGAAAAAGAGATGTATGTGGAAACCTGATAGCATTATTGTCCAGAAATGTTCAGAAAAAAATATTATGGTAAGAACAAAAAGGAATTCATCCTTCTTTCTTTGAGACAGATTTCTTTTGGGGGAAAATGTGTTTAAGGATCTCAAAACCATTCCTTGCCTAATGTTTCTTTTTATCAAGGCTCTGCCAGAGCTGGCATCTTTGAAACATTACCAGGTCTGTTCAGAAAAAGTCCCAAACTGGGAGAAACATGAAGATGCACAAAGGTATAAATTCAGAAGAGAATATTATCTTTTCTTGTCTGATGCTGTATATACTGTGGGTCATTAAGTTTCAACTGGCTATGGGCCCTGTTTGTTTGGGCTTGCCCAAAGCAGATCTTCAATAATGAAACCATTTCTTCCTGAGACTTCAGCTTTGATTAGAAGATAACAAGGGATTGACAAGTGAGCACCTCCCACGGTGTCCACAGGTTAATCACTCTCATTGTTAAATATTTCTGCCTAATTTCTCATTTGAATTTCCCTAATTTCTACTTCCAGTCACTGGTTCTTGTTTTATCTTCCTCTAAGAGACTAAAGCATACTTCCAGATTTCGCATTTTTAACTTGTACCAGTACACATACAGGATGGTCAAATTCTTCTTAATCTTTTGGTAATGAGAAAAATATACTAAATGTTTTACTTTGCTCGCTCAGATCATTTATATTTGTAATGCAATTGACAATAAGGATAGATAAATAGAGTTCACCTCATTCTAATCTAGCGATGTAACATTTACCTCTTAACATTTCACCACAAAACAAGTTTTCTTATTTTATTTCCCCTATACTTGCAATTAACACTAGCCTTATATTATCTTTGTAGTCTTCTAACTCTATCTTCCAGTATTGTTTTAGAAACCTGAACACCAGGACAACACAGGGTCCCTCTGGAGTTCACCATATCCCTACTTCTACATCCATAGGCTGCATGAGAATTTTTGTTACTTCACAGCACAAGAAACTCATGTTAGGCTGCTTCTTTCTCATAAACCTCCTGGATCCTTTTCAGAGTCACTGTTGGCCAGGACAGTCTGTACTTAACCCCCCCACTTCTTACTTCCAGATATAGAAGTTTGCACAATGTGATATTAGAACACGTCTCATTTAAATGGGCTCTACTTACCAAGTAATCTAGCTCACTCTGGATGACTTTCCTCTCAGTATTACTGAACATTTTGCCATTCATTTTTAAATCTATGAATTTTATGAATAGCAATTTCATATTGATTGGGAACTGATGAAAATGGTGACTAGTATAAGTGTCCCTTCCTCTGTAACTTCGTCAGAAATACCTTTATGTAGCACTGATCCACCACTGGTGATTGCTTTTTGAGATGCCAGCCAGTTCTCCATCCAGGTAGCATAAGTCTTCAGGTGTTGCATAGTGCTAATTTGTTAAGCAAAACAACATGAGAAGTAGAAGCAGAAGTAATGGGTGGTGTACCAGGTCAGGTTTGAGGACAACTATGTGAATAAATTATTTCTTTGGCCTGGTGGCTAACCTAACATAAAAAATAAATTGTTTTCTCACTTCAAGAAGAAAATGGAAAAAAAACAAACAAAAAAAAACCAACAACCCCAAACCAAAAAATGGTTCTATGTTGGGGAAAAAAATTATTAGCTCAGAAATTAAACACGTTCTGGTTTTAAAAATTTTACCACTTTCAAAAAAAGTAAGCTCATTTGGACTATACTTGGCCAACAAACATTGCTTTCTACTAAAGCTCGAGTAGTTCACTTTGCAAATGTTTAAAAAGGTTTA
The DNA here is from genome assembly GCF_015220075.1 of Falco rusticolus. Classification (NCBI taxonomy): domain Eukaryota; kingdom Metazoa; phylum Chordata; class Aves; order Falconiformes; family Falconidae; genus Falco; species Falco rusticolus. Next base: position 65,445,254 of record NC_051193.1, on the reverse strand, counting down.
AACTTTCTAAACTCCCCAGTTTTTGAGTTCAGAACTTCTCAAAAAAACCACCCTTTTTTTACGCCAGCAAATATTTTTGACCAGTTAAACCATACATGTAAACATTTTCTACATTTGATACATGATAGGTAATGCAGAGCAGGGACAAGAAGTTATTCACAGCTGGATTAGCAGCATGTGCATAAAATAAAAGCTGCGATATGTTTCCAGAGCCATATGGTATTGAATAAGCTTGTACAGTCCCTTTGTACCATATGGTCCACTGTACCCATATTCACAAACTCAAGATTAGCCACCTCAGACATAAAAATTAAACCACAAAAAGAAAGACGTTCAAGAGAAAGAAAAAAGTATTAAAAAGAACCAGTTTTTCTTATAGCCAGGCAGCCATAAACATCTGCAATCACGAACAGCTTACTGTCTGCAAAGAGGAAGCAACTGCACAGTTCTCAGAACAAGCCATGAGACTGAGGAAACCAAAGGAGTATCTCCCTAGTGCAGGAGCTGAAGGAGATTGTTTACCTACAACTTTACCTGCTTATCAAGAATTTTGTATCATGGCTGTCATATGAACTGTGTTGCAAAATAGTTCACAAAGTTGTATATTTGCCATACAGCATTAAATATTGCATCACAGCAAAGGAAGAAGGAGAAATGTCAAGGTAGGAGGGAGAAAAGATAATTTTTCAGCTGAGACCAGTATAAAAGCTGGAGATAAGTGACCCTGGCAACTTCTGATGGTGAGAGGAGGCTCCTGAATCAGGAGGCAATATTGCCAGACGTGACAACAGCAATTCTGTTGCTAAATGACTGACAGAAATGGGTAGGAGAGATGACTGATGAGTTTTGCTTAGGAAAATTATTGATAAATGATATATGTCAAAGTCTTATATCTTTAGCTTTGTCTAAAGTGCTCATAAGAGGCCAGCTGTCTTGGAGAGAAGGGGAAGTATCTGTCATTCATAGAGCTGATGACAGAGCTGCTGTCACCTCAATGCAAAGCCAAAGTCTGATTCACACTGCAGATTACAAGAGTTTTGGCATAGAAAGACTGCACCAAGACTGTCCGTATCTTCCACGAAACCTCCACCATCCTAGAAATTGTAGCAGACTAATTCAGTCTGCAGCGTTACTCTACCTTGCAGATTAGATGACAAGACAGACAAAATGACTAGAAGACTGCAAGACAGACATTTAGTCTGCCTTACAGTCTTCCTGCCTCTTACAGTAATTTTTTCCCTTTCTAATAGACCGTGTTTGTTTCTTAATCATTCTACCCTTTTCTCCTCTGGGCAGCTTCTGTTTCTTTTCTAGATGAACCATGCCTAGCACAATGGGAGTCTTCTCCCTTTGATTCACTAGATGCAAATGTAACAGTGGCAGTTACTAATTAATAACTAAATTTCTTTCTTTATATATGATACCATATACTGTCACTTCAACATAAATAGCAACTTAGTCATTTAAAGCTCCAGCTAGTTCCCATCTACTACAACTTCCTGAGAAGTGTTTTTCCCTATTTCACACGTTAACTGTAGAGTACATCTTTGCTTGATTGTAAAAAAATTTCTATGTAACATTATGGATGCCCATTAAACATAGACAGTACAATTCCTGGCATTTAATGCAGTTAAATCTATTAATTTTTATATCACTTTCAATTTTTTTCCTTCTTTCTCATGTGCCAATTTTTAAAATGGCACCTAAGTAGCAAATATCAGAATAAGAAATTTTGTTTCAGTGAATCTGCGCTGTATGTTCTGCTTTTGACTTGGGATAACTTCAGCTGGATGCATGCAGTTACTGAACTCACTGGAACTTACCTGAATGTCTGAGGGGAAAAAAATAAAAGAATACTGTACTGAGCTCCTTTTTCTTCCAACCGTGCCTAAGGGATTTGTATGGCTCTTGCTTTCCTGGCACAGCCTTGTTGGGATTGGCACCATTGCCACTGGGTCCACCTCCTCTGCCCAAGTCTGCTGAGGCCAGCGATGGCTGGGGAGCTATCCAAGTGGGACAGACACACGGTACAGAAGTCACCGTGTGCGTCGCTTGCAGGAGTTCATTAGACTGTGGCTGTCCGGGTTTGGCAGTAGATAGGGGACTGGGGCCACGGGCAGTGGGCAGCTCAGCTGACGGTGTGCCCACGGGTGGCTGCGGCCTGCCCCAACCCATCCATTGCAGCGGCCAGGAGGCCAGCCCGCCCGGACAGAGCCGTCCTCCTGCGCGCCCTAGCTCGGCTCTGAAGGAGACAAACGGCCCATAGGTCCCTCCGAAAGGCCGTGCAGCCCGAGGGCGCAGCCGCTCCCTCGACGCTGCGCCCCTGAGCGCCGCCTGGGCGGGAAAACGACATCTCCCATGATGGCTAGCGGCCCGCCCGGCCGCAGCGCGCCCGCGGTGACGTCATCCCGACTACAACTCCCAGAGACGCGCGGCGGGGCGTGGCGCATGCGCGCGGCTGCCACCCCTCCGGCCCCCGCGGCCCCGCTGCCGAGAAGACGACGAAGGCGGCAAGATGGCGCTCACCAGGTGGGTCGGGTAGGCCCCGTCCGGCTGGCCGCGCTCCCCCGGCCTCCCTGCGGTTTCCCGGCCGCTTGCGAGAGGCTCCGACCGGCGAAGGAGGCCGTGCTGCAGGGCCGCGGCTTCTCCCGGGCAGCGGGCCCGCCGGGCAGGCAGGAGGCCCGGCCGCGGCTGGAGGGAGGGCGGTGAGGGCCGGGGCGGGGGGGCGGGGGGCTGCCCTGCCCTGCCCTGCCCTGCCCTGCCCTGGCGGGAGGGGGGGTTGGTTCAGGGTGCTGTTAGTTGAGGGCTCTGCCTCCTAAGCGTGTTTTCTGTGGGAGGAAGGAGCTGCCCCTGCTCGGCTGGACGTGATCGGTTCCAGGGGGGTTTTGTCAGGGTTTCCTTAACCGTGAGTGAGGGCGAGAGGTCTTTGTTGTGAGTTACCGGGCCTCTCGCAGGGATCAGGAGTGCAGCTCTGGAATGCCAACTTTCTCGGAGGTGGACACTTGCTTAATAAAAGTGTAAAAGAGCTCCACAGTCTAGACGAGCTAGAAAAGGGGAAGTCACGAAATTGGGGTTCGACTTCTGGGCTTTGGCTGGGAGGTATGTGACGTTAGGGGGGAGGTCGGACAAGTGGAGTATTTTCTGTTTCTACTCTGTAGTGGTGGAAAGAATACACAGTGGGATGTGACCCTCCTGTTGGAGAATGGGCATTGTCACTGTCCTGTTCAAACATGATGTGAATGTGGATGAATTTACCGTCAGTTTTCATAGGAAACTTCCAAAATGCTGAGAAAACACACATTGCTTTTCCCTCTATAACTTCAGAAGTTATTGCCCTCAGGTTTATGAATGTAGTACTCGCGTTTCATAAATTTCTTTCTTAATCTGTATGAAGTGTAAAGAAAGTAATAATATAGTCATGGACTCAAGCATAGTTGAGTGTCGCTGAGTGAAATGATCAGAACTAACCTTTTATGTCTTTCTGGTTTTGGTGGCTGTCTGTGGACATGCAGCTTTCTACCAGCTCCAACCCAGCTGTCTCAAGATCAGCTAGAACTAGAAGAAAGAGCAAGAGCTCAAAGATCTAGGCAGACTGCTCTGGTCTCATCACGAAGGGAACCTCCCCCATATGGTTACCGAAAAGGATGGATACCACGGGCACTAGAGGTAGGTATTTAAATTCACACTTTAGTAGTGTGTCTGCTGATGGGAAAAAGAAGTCTGTTTTCTGAAGCAGAAATAAACTCCGAGCATCTTGAGTGTAGCTCAGAATTGTGCAAAGCCTTACCACATGCACCATTTCCATCCAGACAGCTCAGTATATTCTTGGGTTGAGGGAAGATGTTGTAATTCACCAAACTGCTTCAAACGTTTGATGGTAAACAGGATAAGGATTCTTCCATTCAGAGGTTGTTGTGTTGTAACATGGAAATGGTCTTTTCAGTTTACAGTCTGCGAATGCAGGGTTTCTCTGAGAGAGACATCTATATTATTTCTCAGTCGTTACTTGTTAAATGAACATTCCGGATTATAACTTGAAGAAGTGAACATGTGTATGTCAGAGAAGAGAGTGCTCAGGTGTATTCTGTTCTTAGCATAATAAATAGCTGCTATTGGGGGAGGTTGTTAGGCTTGGAAGGAAACTTAATTTGTTAGATACTCATTGATAAGTGTGTTACTGGCAGAAGGGTTTTGGACAGTGCTGTGTGTATTTAGCCGTAATCCTTGACACTTTAATTTTAATTGGCAATGATAAAAGGTAGAAGGGTAAATACAGATCTGTAGCTCTGATTACAAACCTGTTTTAGTACAGCTTCTCACTGTGAGCCACAAAAGCTTGCAGATTTTGAAATGGCACTTAACATCTGAGACTTTCTTTGAGTCATGAGCCAGTGCTCTTGGGACAAAGTGTGCTGTTGAGGTTTTGATACAGTATTTCATGTGTGATCCTGCCTTGTTCCAAATACCATAATTTCATGAACTAGTAACAGCCTTGCCCTCATTTATGTTTAAGTCCCATTTATGTAAAGATGGATCCAACACTACCCTGGTGATTCTTTAGTGCTAGGTAAGGTGACTTCAAATAGCAGTTCCAGTGGTTCTCTAGAAGAAAACGTTTTTGTATGGGTTCAGTATTAATAAAGTTTATGATGTTAAAAATTATACCTTTGTTATATCCAGTATAGGGTTTCCTCCCTACACTGTTGATGACTAAGTTAGTATTCTAGTGCTTATTCTTTCTGAGCGTTAGTAAAAGAACTTCTTAACAGGTGATGGAAGGTTTTCAAAGTTTCCAGCATCACTGAGCCATAAAGTGATGCACATTTCCAAAAGACTGATAAGGACTCCTTTCTGCCTCAAACAAATGCAAATTCTTCAAGAGCAGTAAATTCTTCCAAAGCATAACTGTTGTCCAGTGATTCTGGAATTCCATTGTTAGAAGAACCAAGATTGTTCTTAATAGATCACTTCATAGTTATGCAAAAAATTTTGAGGAATGACTGACTTTTGTTCTGGCTAATACTTCAGCATGATTCTGTAACTAATTGTTGAATGCAGGTCATGCAGTGGAAGACTTTAAATAATGGAAGCAGTATTTCAGTGAGCGCTTAAAGATGGTGTAAGCATGTTCTTTTTTAGAAGGAAGTGTTCTGCTCGTTCATGCCAGCCTCACTCCACGCCCTCTTTGCAGTGGTGTTAACTATTTGGTCATGTGGTGAGCGTGGAGGGAGATCAGTCTACCCAGGACACCCATTATTCTTCTTTGATCTGGTTCATTATCAGACCCCATGTAAGCAGTGCCATTGCAACAGGGGGAGGGGGAGATGCTTATGCTGCTTTAAGCAACTGCTTTCTCTGAAGAGTTGCATTTGAAACTGTAGCCTGATGCTGGTTTATCAATCATACAGATTCTGTGTGCATCTTCGGTGTTACTGAGACTAGTTACTGGTCTGCTTTAAGAGGGCTTTTCGTTATCTGCTCATTAAATGCTTTTACAGCAACATGTTGAATGAGAGAGGAAGTACCTCTGTTGGGTGTTGGCCCAGTTTTCAGTATATTCACGTGTTGAAGTAAGGAAACAGGATAGCTTGCTATCTGTACCATTGTAAACCTATGAGCTACAGTTTTTGAAAGGAATTGAAAGCTTTTTCTTCATTATGGTATGAAAAGCAACGAATAACGAGTAGAAATTTTCATCAAAAAATGCTGCGCTTGTAATTTTAGTTTTTCCACAGTTGCTTTATTGCAGAAGGTAAATTTTGGGGGTTCTAATTAATAATTTGCATGTGAATTAAATACTTAATCATGTATTGTCTGTAGCATAGTAGTGCTTGCACATTCGTCGGTGATAAGGGCTCTTGCTCTGTGCAGGGAGTAAGTGCTGCAAGATGTCTATGCACTTCAGTGTCTTTTAATAAGTGTAAGTTCTATAGCCCATTGCTGTCTTACCCAGCTAAAACAATAAAGTTACTGGAGCATTCTGGCCATGTTTGATTTGGTTAAAATCAATCCACTCTTCTCATTCCATTTCCCACCCTTGCAAATGTTTATACCATGTTTTTGTCTTTCAGTCATTCACTACTTTTTCTTTTGTGCAGGATTTTGGAGATGGAGGTGCTTTCCCAGAAATTCATGTGGCCCAATATCCATTGGATATGGGCCGAAAGAAGAAAATGTCCAATGCTTTGGCTGTTCAGGTGGATGCAGAAGGAAAAATAAAATACGATGCAATTGCTCGACAAGGACAATCAAAGGACAAGGTAATATTTCTTCAAATATGTAGACTGGCATGTACACCTGGAAAAGTAAGTATATGCAGTGTGTACATACAAAACTCACTGGTCTGGCATTAGCCAAATGGATTGTGTCCTGTTTCCTTAAAGTTTAAGAACTGAAAGTGTCAGACAAACATGAACATTTTGACTGGGATCACTGTGTGATCTTCTCTGTTATGTAATTAAAAGCTGAGGCAAAAATAGTGAGTCTACACAAAACTTACTTGATAGCTTAGCAGCTTTTGTTAGAGAGCTTTCCGGTGAAGGCAAGAAACTGAAAACAGGCCTGATTACAGGCAGCCTTATTTCAGTGTGTAGAAAGAGGGAGCAAAAAAAAAAAAGTCAAAACACAGTTCAGCTTTCAGAATACTACACCTTGAGCCTTACTAAGTTAACATTTGACTCTCTTGGCTGTTTTCAATATTGTTGGGTGCTTTTTTTTCTCTCTTCAGTTGCCCCAGAAAGTATTGCCAGTGCTTATACTCCAAAATTTTTGTGCTGAGTTCAGTGATGGCAAGATTCTCACTGAATTTAATGGGAACCAACTTCAGTTTCCTGTGTACAGCAGCCTAAAACCAGATGACACCTTATGTTGACATCCTAACTAGTATTGAGGAGATCAGATACTTGGGTCTCCTAAGTCCACATTGAGGAGTATTTGCATGTGCTTTTTCAAAAGTAACAAAATGGACTACATGGAAACCTTAATTCACTTAAGCAAGTTTTGGAGACTGGAAAACTGCTGAGGCATGACCAAATGTATGACCAGCTGCTTGTTACAGCAAGCATCTCCTGTAAAGGATAGGGTAATCCGAAGAATATCTTAGAAAAGGGTTAACTACATGGGGTGTTTTACCTAATAGTTATGAGTAGTTGTTTTCAAAATAATTTGACTTCTCCTGCTGTAATGTAGTGTCATGGTTTAACCCCAGCTGGCAATGAAGCACCACACAGCTGCTTGCTCACTCACCCCTGCAGTGGGATGGGGGAGAGGATCATGAAGACTAGAAGTGGGAAAACTTGTGGGCTGACATGAAGACAGTTTAATGGGTAAAGCAAAAGCTGTGCACGCAAGCAGGGCGAAACAAAGAATTGATTCACCACTTCCCATTGGCAGGCAGGTGTCCAGCCATCTCCAGGAAAGCAGGACTCCATCATGTTACTCGGGAAGACAAACTCCGTAACTCTGAACATGCCCTCTTCCTTCTTATTCCCCCAGTTTACATACTAAGCATGATGTTCTATGGTATGGAATATCCCTTTGGCCACTTCGGGTCAGCTGTCCTGGCTCTGTCCCCTCCCAGTTTCTTGTGCACCTGCCCAGTTGGCAGAGCGTGGGGAACTGAGAAGTCCTTCACTTAGGGTAAGCACTGCTTAGCAACAACTAGAACGTCAGTGTGTTACCAACATTATTTTCATACTAAATCCAAAACACAACACTGTACTAGCTACTAGGAAGAAAATTAATTCTGTGCCAGCCAAACCCAGGATATTTAGAATGCCTTAAAGCTTATGGATGTGTAATATGCCCAATGTCAGAAAGGTGGTATATCCTCATCCTGTGCATCGTGTTACTGCAGTACTTCTGGAAAAAAAAAGTTACTTCAGTAGAGACTCTGTTGTCATGTGGTAGAATGTAGTCAGACTCAACAGAAACCACAACAGTAGCAATATTTTCATTGAGAAGACTATCAGTGGGCTTCCATTAGACTTTATGTAGTGTCTTGAATTATTTGTCAAGAAGAAGGTACTGAAATATTAATTACACTTAAAAGAATTCTGTGACAAAATATTTAGTACTGATACTAAATGCTTGATACAAAATAGAAATTTGTCTTACCCCAAAGCATAAAAAATAATTTGGAGCAGATCAGTAGACAAGAAGTAGACATACTGATTTTGGAGAAGCTGTAGGACAAATAAGAAACAAAAAAAAAATTTAAATGAGAGTTTAACTACACTAATTTACAACTTGCCAGGTATGTCTTTACTTACTGTGGGATCAGATTTAGCTTTCTTATAATAGAACGTTCAGATAGGCATCTAAGTATATTTGGAGAAGAACTAGAAGAGATAGTAGGCTTTAGGCAAGAATTTTCCATATGGCATCTATAAAAAAGTACTAATATTCTCATGTATGCTCATGTGTGGCTCCTTCATAAGCCATACGTACATGATGGAAGAGATGTGTGGTTTTTCCAAAACTGAGGTCTGTAGAACTGGAATTAGGGTTTCATAACGCTAAGCTCTGCCTTATGGGTCAGCTTGAATCTGAGTGCATCCAGCTGGCTTTAAATGCTGAGATTAAAGATTGAGTATGTGATTCAAGGGGGAGTAAAAGTGGGGGAAAGTTAGGTACTGGAAAAAAATTCCGCTGGAAGTAGCAGAACTACTTTTTCTTGATTTGTATTGCAGGAGATGTATTGGCACAGATGTCATAGGGAGTAGCTCTTCAGTGATCTGTGTTGAGTTGAATAATGTGGAATATTTTCTGTAAGAGAATTTCTGATAGTACAGTGTCAGTAGGATTACATACAGAAATTTCATTATCCTGAGAGCTGCAGTCATAATTCAAATACTTCTCCAATCTTAATACTTAAGAGAAACAGATACTTAGCAGCCTGCCAGAAATGAGATGGAGTTTCTGATCCTATTCTATGAACTTTGGTTTGGTCTAGGTTAAGAAGCAAATTTTGCTTTTGTTACAGCTTATGGATTTTTTGGAAGTTGAATTTAGTATTCCGCCACCTTGTAGAGGCAGCACTCCCATCACCTAGACCCTGTCTCTGGATGGCTTGTCAGCAGTTTCTACTATTGCAGTGGTTCATCTCTCTTGCATCTGTTCCCTTACATAGTTGCTTCAGAGAATTTTCCTTGAAAAATGCAGACATAAATGAGAGAGTCTGACAAGCCTCCTGTCTGGGGCTGGCAGAAAGTCTCCTAGACGTGAAATGCTGGATAACGTTGATGAACCTGGACGCGTGACCTTATAGATCCAAGGGTAGAGTTCCGTCTGGTTGTCCAGATGAAGGATTTCCAGCATTAGCTGTGTGGTTAGCTCTTGTGCTGCTATAGATTCTTCCCGTACTTTCTCTACTCACATTACTAAAAGCCAGGCTACAATAATGCATCAATATTGATATATTTTGGTGAGACTGATGCTCTGTCTCCTTATTAGGAAAATAAGGACATATAATTGTTTCCTGAGTTTTTATTAAGACAGAAGAGAGCGAAATCAAGGAGGGGAACTATTATGTCCATTACTTTTTTTCTGGCAAGTGCAGGGGTCGGATTTCTTGGTGACCCAAGGCTGTGGCTTAGAAGTTAAAGGAGGAAAAAAAGAACCACAAATCTTTCCTACAGTTGTTTTCTCAAGAATTTTGGTTATTTATTTGCCTTTGTGGTAGAATTTGGTTTGATGACTTATTGTCAGGTTTTTTTTTCTCTGGTGTATGTGCCAGGCTTACAACCACATAATTTGTAGAAACCATTCTTTGATGAGGAAGGAATTCATCCTGCAATGCTCGATGGTAGCTTCTTGATTTACATGCTGCTCTGGATATACAGAATAAAATATGTTGAGGGGAGGGATTTATATGTTACAAACTAAGAAATTTCTGTCAAGACATCTGCGGCTGTTGGGTGTCTTGTGAAACTCTGAATGTGATTGATGTCTAAATTCTACCATGAGCTACAGTATATTATAAAAGTACTTAAGTAAAAATGTTTTTTCTGATGACAGTGGCACACAGACTTCTAATTGCTGCCTGTTAAGGCTGCCCCAGCCAGAAAGGGAATCATGTAGCTGTCCCAAAAATTGAGCATTTTGTTTCTGCCTGGGAGATTCTGCTTTTCAGTAGCAATCAAAATGAAATATCTGAAACACAGGCTGATGCTTCCTCTTAAATTTTGTAGATGAAAAATGTTAGTGGGTGGGCATACTACAATATCGAACAATCTGAGTCTCTGCTTTAATCTTGGATTAATAAAATGTCTCAGTATTACTGTTAAAATAAGGTAAATATGTAGAAAAACAACACAGTGCAACATCTTTATCTGCCTATCTCCTCTAAAAAGGACTCCAGTTAGAACATGCAACTCTATCAAGTTTTTGATGGAGACAAATTTTTTTGTATTTTCAGGCTAGTTTAATCTATATATTAGCTTGCCATTTGCATGCAATACTTTAGGGTTTAAATAGTTCATGTAGTTCATTTGTATCTTGGTGTACTGTAGTTCTTAGAGCACCTCTTAGACTCTTTTTTTATTTTCTTTTTTTTGTCTTCTGAGATACTCGCAGCTCTTTTGGCGTACTTTGTTCTTCATGCAGCAAGACAGTTGTCCTTGGTTAATTACCTTAGAGGAACACTGCTCTTCAGATGTCCTTCATTCAGCATCTGAGAAGCTAGGATATTTTTTATACTAATTCAGAGGTTTAAAATTTTAGGAGTGAAGGCTGAGAAGCGGTAAATGGCTCTTGTGTGACAAATTAATGCTGAGGGTAATAGGTCAGTTTCGTAGTTGGACATGCACTTTATAATGAACTTGAAATAATAGCTGTAATGACTTTTAACCCTTTGAACTAAGACTTTCTGATGTTATTTTGTTGAACAATTGTGAAGCATTAATGCAATACAATAAATTTTTCCCTGTAGTCATCTAATGGTGTTCTTTGCCTATATTTAAAATCGGAGCTTAAAGTTACTGACAGCTAGCTGCATGTTGTATGAAGACTGAAGTACATACGTAACAGAAAGCATCAAGAACAGATTTCTGAAACATTTACTTTTTTCAAGAAAACCGCAAGCATAATGAAATGAAAAAAATCTAGATGTTGAAAAAGACTTGTATCAATTTCTTAAGTAATCCATGAAAACAAAAGTACAAATGTAGATATTTTTTTTGTTGGTCTGTCTTGGGGACCCTGAAAAAGGAAAAGAATATGAAAGGGAAGTAGGAAACTAGCATCTAATCCCAACTCTGAGAGTGATTAACATCATATTTTATCAAATTGCTTCTTTTCTTCAATTACTCCATCTGTAAATTGGGGTCCCAGGTATATCCTTGTTCTGTGGGAGTCATTGAAGAATATGTAATTGTAATGCATTTAGAATTGTATACAAGTTTTAATTAGTACCTGAAGTGTAATCTAAGCCTGAAATGTTTCCTTTGATATATGTACAGTTATTCCTGTTTGCCAGCACTAATAAAATAAAATGTTTTCCAGGTTATTTACAGCAAATACACAGATCTTGTGCCAAAAGAGGTCATGAATGTGGATGATCCTGAACTGCAAAGACCAGACGAGGAGGCAATCAGAGAGGTATTTTATGCACTGATGTGCATAGCTATTGGTGGCATATTGTATGGTTTGCGTATATGATGAATGCACACTGTGGTATTTTTGTCTTCAGATAACAGAGAAAACAAGAGCAGCCTTGGAGAAATCAGTTTCCCAAAAAGTTGCAGCAGCAATGCCAGTTCGAGCAGCTGACAAACTGGCTCCTGCACAGTACATTCGGTATGTAGCACTGTGTGTGTGTACATGTAAGATGTGGTTACATATAAAATTGATTAAAATTGGGATATTCCTTGAATTTCTGAGAACAGAAATTGCTCTTGAATTCTGTTTTCCTGGAAGTAATATGAAACTGGCTTGCGTATTTTGAATTTATCCACTGATGACAAGCTAATTTGAAGTGGGTTGAAATACGCCTTAACATGTCATGAGTTGTGGCATTTTGTGGAGGGGTTATTGTTCTAGCAACAAAATACAGATTTGTCAGGGGCCACTAGTAATAATGCTGCCCTAAAAATAGTCTTTACTGGGAGTTTCAAGCCAAGGCAAGGCATGTAACAAAGTTCTTCCCTTATAAAAAATGAGCAGCTAGAAAGAATTGGGATTACTAGGAGGCTGAACCCCATTTTATGATGATTTTCTGCTGTAAATGCAGAAAAATTCCATGGCAGGGTTAGACTTGGCCTGAGGTGAATTCTGAAAAAAGTATGTGAAGAGGTTCTTAATAACCAGTAAGTAGTCACCAGGGATTCACAGACATAGGTAAAGAGTATTGGGACATGCTTAGTGTACTCTATTAGTTTGTTTCTTCTACTTCAGAATCTAGGTTAAAATAGGAGAATGTCGCCCTGGGAAGATATATTCTGTCTGGTGTCATTGAGTCTCTACATTCAGTAGAGTATCTTCTGTGCAGTTACCTGCTCATGGTGTTCACAGTGGAAAAGTCTTAAACTGGCGTAGATAAAATGAAAATGCAGCTGGAGCAGTGCACTGAGTAAAAATGGAGCTGGGCAAGGAATATCTAGCAGTTTGCAGAGAGAGAACTGAGCAATCTGATTGTTTTATTCAGGTACACACCCTCTCAGCAAGGTGTTGCCTTCAACTCTGGAGCAAAACAGAGAGTTATTCGGATGGTGGAAATGCAGAAGGACCCTATGGAGCCTCCAAGATTCAAGTAATTTCAAAACTTTTTCATGGCAAATACAAGATTCTGAGGTGTATTTCCATAAAATGTGCTGATTAGTAATTGTTTTCTTAATTGTTCAGAATTAACAAGAAGATTCCACGTGGGCCACCTTCTCCTCCAGCACCTGTAATGCACTCTCCTAGCAGAAAGGTATGAAATGCCATAGCTGTTCAGAGTTTTGAATTCTAGATGTATTCACAAGTTCTAATTTGATCTCGTTCATTTCTGTGCACCTTCCACTTACTGCTCTTTTGATGTGATGTTAAGTTATAAACTTGGTGCCCAGTGCAGTCTTTTTGGCTTTTTCCTATGTACCTTGTCAAAAGTTGAATAGATTTCTCATTTTATGCAGGGCTGTGTTGTTGGATTTATTCATGGCATGGATGAGTTGACTGAGGCTTTAGCCTTGGTACGCTGGTGCTGCTTTTAGACAACAACTATTAAGCTAATCCATAATGATGCTAATTTGTGTTACTAAGCATTAGCTCCTTCTGAGAGATGAGTGGAGGGGTGGTTCATCAGTTTCCTACAACTTGAACTGCTATTAAATGTGCAAAAATTAACAAGCCGGCTGTGAGTTCCGGTCTGTGTGAAAGAAGTTTTAAGAGGATGGCTGAAAAGCTGTTGTGACTTCATTCAATGTCGGCAAAGGTGCAGTGCGGAAATTAACATCTTATTGCTGCTGAGAAGAGTCGAGGGTTTTTTTGTAGTGGTGGCCTGAACTTTGAACTTTTAATTTATTTCAGAAGTTTCAGAGAAAGAAAACAGTATTTCCTTTTGCTGTAACTCTAAAGATTACTTTGCTTCTTTTCTTAAATCAGATGACTGTGAAAGAGCAGCAAGAGTGGAAAATTCCTCCGTGCATTTCAAACTGGAAAAATGCAAAGGTAATTAGGTTGTCATAAATTCATCTTTCTAATGTTGCACCCTGCTGGGAGACTTCTGTAAATGATTTAAGCTTGAATAGTACTGGTTTTAAACCTCTATAGGTTTAGGTAAACTGGTTGCTTCCAGCGTGGAGAACACATGATTTTACAACTTGTTTTTTCTGTTTGGCATATAAAGGGTTGTCAAACTGACAGGACTATAAAACTGAGAAAGAATGTGTTACTTCATGGCAGAGATTATGCATTCAGAGAGGAAAAGATGGCATTAGTTAAAATCTCCATAATAGTGCAGTGTGTGAAGTCTGAAACCAAAGTCTCTGGAGCTTGCAAAGTGAAGTCATCTAAACTGAAAAAGGAAAGGGTAATTCACAGAGAACCGAGCGTGTTTCTTTTTAATACTGCAGTCCAGATTTCTGGAAAGTTCTCCTTGTTGCATTCTTTCACTAGTTAGTTTTCATCACTGGTTAGCTATTTTTACTCCTTGTTTGCATAGGTATGTCCTGTCCCTTTGATTTTTATCAGCCAGTAAGTTTATGTTCAGAGAGAAAGGAGTATTTATAATTTGCTGCAGTAATTGGTCTAAGAGGCAGCCTCTTCAAATGGAGGAAGGAAAAGCTGCATGTTTGGATGGGTTTTTTTCTACCCCAACACAGCTGTATAACTGGGACTGATGCTAATCAGTAGATCAAATTTTAGGTTACAGATGCTAAAACCAAAGCAAAAATTTTGTAGAGTTCACTAAAGAATCTTAAAATATCATCTATAAATAATGATAGGTTTCAGCTTTTGAAAGCAAAATCGGCGTTCAGTGTCTCTTACTTTTGCTGGTGGCCTTGCCCCTTACTTTCTCATTTTGAATCGGCTAACCTCTTAACAGGTATGAAAACAGTTTAGGGAAAACAGTTTTTAGGCACAAGTGGTAAAACAGACTGGGAAAGCTATTATCTGTAGTTCTTAATACAAAGCAGAGTGGTCCTCATCAATCAAAAACTGTCATTCGTAGTAAGATGTAACTTGAAGGGAAATTGTGACACAGATTTGGGGAGAGTGTGGAATTGGAGCAAAGCTTATTACTACCTGCCATAAATTTGAAGTACATATAAAGGAGGGCCATCGGGGTGTATTAATGATGGGCTGTAAGTTCTGTGTGTGTTCTTGTTTTCTTACGCAATAAATGTAGCAATGTTCATTATTACAAACAATGTTAGTTTCTGTGGTTAACTGCCTTCGTTTTCTCTGTAGGGTTACACCATTCCATTAGATAAGCGCCTGGCTGCAGATGGCAGAGGATTGCAGACTGTTCATATTAATGAAAATTTTGCCAAGCTTGCTGAGGCTCTCTATATAGCTGACAGAAAGGTCAGGTGGTTGTCTAAACTATTTTGTTTCATGTGGTTTTACCTTCTTTTGCTTATTTCCTTGGGAAAATCAACAATGAATAGGGTATAGCTTTTTGATTTGTCTTGCTTCTTGACTAACATAAGACGTAAGGTCTTACTCCCACTATCTTCGAATCCGTGGCTCAGTGTGGGCTAAATTATTGGCGGTGATGGGTCTCGTTTCTCTCAGCTCTACATGCTGTGGTTGTCTGGCTTTGAACTTTCTTTTTGTGGCTTGATTCCTGCCCTGTTTACTGAGTAACTCCAGGACAGAAGATCTGCTTGTATCCCAGGTGCTAGCTTTCTTTTTAACTGTGTTTTATGTGTGCAGGCTCGTGAGGCAGTAGAGATGCGTGCCCAGGTGGAGAGGAAGATGGCTCAGAAAGAAAAGGAGAAACATGAGGAAAAGCTCCGAGAAATGGCTCAGAAAGCCAGAGAGAGAAGAGCTGGGATCAAAACCCATGTTGAAAAAGGTACGTTTCTTTGTTTTTAAGATGCTATGGGGTTTTTTTAGCACTCTCTGAAGTATGGGTTTGGAGAAATAACCTGAGAACTTAAAATACCTAAATATCAACTGTAATTTCTAAGCATGACGTCTGTTCTTCATGTCTTTACTTGATCAGCTAGTGAATTAGTTTAATTCACTGGCTGGTTTGATGGGATCTGGATTTGAACCTCACAGTAGTTTGTGTATGCAGATTTAGGACGCTGTTGAGAATTTCAGAGTTGTTAATAATCAGTGAAAGGAATGGCTTTCGTGGACTGTTATAAATGAATTAATATATTATGTTTTTATAATAGGCTTGTTGCAGATGAAGAGTGACTTTGTTTACAAGAATTAAATCATCTTGTTAAGTTTTCAGAGATGGTAAATGCAATATTCTGTCTCTTGTACTGTTATAACTGGTCTTGCAGAACTGTAGTTCTGTTGGCCTCAAGGCCCAAGACCTGCTAACTTAACTAAATCATACCATTGTGATAAGTGTTATATTTTGAACTAAATGACACTTCAGAGATCAAGACGCTGAACTTACAGAGCAGTTACCATCTCTCTAAAAGCTGGAGGGATATGGTCATACGGTGCCAAATGCTGTAGCTGGGATGGCCTAACCTGTTGCCAGCAGGCTGGGGACTGGCTGGCTGGAGAGCCACTCTGTTGAAAAGGACCTGGGAGCCCTGGTGGACAATCCACTAAACACAAGCCGGCAGTGTGCCCTGGCAGCAATAATGCCAAGGGCATACTAAGCTGCATCTGCAGGTGTAACCAGTAGGTCAAGGGAAGTAATCAGTTCCTTTTACTGGTGACCAGTTAAGACTGTGTCTGGAATACTGTGTCCGGTTATGGACCCCCAGGTACAAGACTGATAGTGGTAAAAAACTGGAGAGGGTTCAGTGGAGGGCCATCAAAATGGTTCAAGGGGCCAGAGTATCTGCCTCATCAGGAGATGCCGAGGAAGGAAGCTTGTTCTGCCAGGAGATGTGGCTTTAGGGGACACTTTAGGGACTCGGGAGCTTTCCTGACTCTACAAGGGGATCGTTAGAGCTCTTCACTAAGCTGTACAGTGGGAGAATGAGACAGTGGTCAAAAATTAAACCAGGAGGTTCCAATTACGTGTGTGGAGAAAAATGTTCACCATGAGGACGAGCAGCAGTGAAAAGGCTGCCCAGGGAGGGTGGAGATCTCTGTCCATGGAGGTTTTCCCCACCTGAGTGGACAAAGCCCTGAACAACCTGGTTTGAATTCAGCATTGATCCTGCTTTCAGCAGGAGGTTGAACTAGAGACTCTCTTCCAACCTGAGTGATTCTCTGATACTGAGTGTTCTTCAAAGCACTTAGATGCCTGTGTGTTTGAACAGTATTTTTACACTTCAGAGATAGAAGTATGATAATGATGATCTGTAGGTGTTTTAGGATGTTAACTTCTAGATGGACAAGTATTCTAAGCTCTTGAAAGTTGAGACAATGTAGTTACTGGCTGTGTCTGCTTTATCTGTCTTGTCAAGGACAGTTAATCGCTTGTGGCACAAGAAGGCTGTGGTTTTCCATGTGTTCTGTTTGTTTAAAGTGTAACATTTTAAACAGTGCTAAGGGTCACATCTCTTCTGTAAAACACTGAATTGAATCACTGTGCCACTGTCTGTGGCATAGTTAATTCAAACTTCAACTATTTGTCTATAATGAGCAATCTTGCATTTGTTCAGAGGATGGAGAAGCTAGAGAAAGAGATGAAATTAGACATGACCGACGCAAAGAGAGACAGCATGACAGAAATCTTTCCAGGGCAGCCCCTGACAAAAGGTGAGTCACAAAGGAAAGCTGCTTTATTCCTCCACTGGCGCCGGCTTGCCCACCAGGGAAGCTGTTACACGGAGCTTCCTCTTGCTTGATACGAGTGCCTGAACGTTACTTTGGGGAGATACTGGTATGAAGCACTGTTCATTCATTGCATGCAATGGTGTTACTGTGCTAGCGTGTTGCTGTACTTGTCTACATTTAGAATTTTCCAGATGAAAGGAGGAGGGGGCACTGCTGGCTTCGGGTAGGTTTTCCTGTAGCAGAACTTCAGTATATTGAGATTTAATTAATATGTTGACCGCAAAGGTTGAAACCTGGATCCTGTAACTTCAGTGAGACCAGAGTATCATTAGTGGCTTTGTTTCTTGAAGCTGTTCATTTGAAGGAAGCTTGGATTTGTGAGTGTAGGCTGAAGTATCTTGTTTGCCCAAGCTAGTGAGATTTCTGAGCACAAGTGGTTTCTGGAGGCTTAAAATCTCTAATATCTTAAAATTAGATTGCTTTGCCTTCCCAGAATATAATTACACTGGTTCTTGCAAAAAATAAATATGACATTTTAGACTAAGTCAGCTTGATATAAATTGCAGATAGTGGAAAGCAAATTTAAATGTCATGCCCAGCTGAACATAACTTTCCCAAATGTTTCCTTTGCCAGGAGACAAATTTTAAATGTTACCTAGTAAGGAAGGGCAACAGTCAAAATCTGGCTCCTGAGGCAAAGATTTAGCAACTAATACAGGATCAGGTTGCAGCTGAGCATGTCAACAAATACGGTTTACTGACCTAATAAAACTTAACATTTTTAATTCAGGTCAAAGCTGCAGAGAAATGAGAACAGAGATATCAGTGAAGTTATTGCCCTGGGGGTGCCCAACCCCAGGCCATCCAATGAAATCCAGTATGACCAGAGGCTGTTCAACCAGAGCAAGGTAAAAATACCTTTTCACATCTGTGTAGCTTTCTGTGAGAGCATGCTCATCCTTCCTTAGTGTGTATGGCTAGAATACTGAAGGGACCCTGTTTGCGTGGTTGGTGTGGATATACTTTGAAAGAAGTCTCTACACAACTGGTCAGAAAACTATTGATCTCCTTTATCCATAGCTGATGCAAAAAAAATGGAATATTCTGAATGTGTAAGTGGATTAAAGTGTTTTTGTTGTGGTTTTCCTCATTGGGGTGCGGGGAGAAAAAAGCTATTTTGCCTTCAAGCTGCAGTGACCTCCTTTTCTTCTTGTGTATGAATGTACTGACTGAATAAGGGA
Source organism: Falco rusticolus (assembly GCF_015220075.1). Taxonomy (NCBI): domain Eukaryota; kingdom Metazoa; phylum Chordata; class Aves; order Falconiformes; family Falconidae; genus Falco; species Falco rusticolus. Next base: position 65,426,670 of record NC_051193.1, on the reverse strand, counting down.
AATCTGCTCAGAGAGAGAAGCAAGTAAATACTTTCTATTCCCATTATTGCTTATGTTAAAAATCCTTCTGAAGATATAAATAGTTAACAGCAACATTTATATTCCCTGAGCTTCATACTGTTCAGAGATGAAAAAGTAGATTAGGCTTCAGAAAGTCCCTGAATAGATCTGCAGTTCGTCAGTCGTTCTTTTTCACATATCCAGTGAAAGACTTGCAGGCAGAAGGGAAAGCTGATGAACCAAAAGTGAACGAGCAGGCGCTTCTACTTTCAGAGTTTACATAAGCCTCTATGTGATTTGGATCAATCAGCTTAAATCATGTTTTCCAGAAATTCTGAGTAATACACATTTTTGTAGGGTTGTACTTGGCTATTATAGACAGCTGCACTTGCAGGGCAGACTGAAATGATCCGTTATTCTGAAACATTAGTGGCCTGTAATCCTTCCTCTTGCTCTCTGGGAGAGCAGAAGTGGCCCTGACTGAGGCTTGCAGTGATTGTGTCACATCCTCCGGACTTGACCCCAGATCCAGAACCGCTTATATCCTAATGAAGTGCTTAAATGACACAATACCGTCTTTTGTGTATCTGTGACACCATCAGTGTATCCTGATGTTAAAACAAATGAGCTGAAATTGTGCAGACTCACTGCTGTTCTTTTCTTCTTTACAGGGTATGGACAGTGGCTTTGCTGGAGGAGAGGATGAAATTTATAATGTTTATGACCAGCCCTGGAGAAGTGGCAAGGATATGGCCCAAAACATCTACAGGCCAAGTAAAAATGTGGATAAGGACATGTACGGTGATGATTTAGAGGCTCGAATAAAGACCAACAGGTAAGAAAATAAAGTTAAGAAACGGTCTTAATTTGTAACCAGAGTACTATCAACTGAGTATCACCTCTTCTTCTGCAGGTTTGTTCCTGACAAGGAATTTTCTAATTCGGATCGTAACACAAGAGGGAGGGGCAGAGATGGACCAGTCCAATTTGAGGAGGATCCATTTGGTTTGGACAAGTTTCTGGAAGAAGCTAAGCAACATGGTGGTTCTAAACGGCCATCAGACAGCAGCCGCCCTAAAGAACATGAGCATGAGAGCAAAAAGAGGAGGAAGGACTGAATGCCTCTGCTCGTGAGAGGTAAAGAAATGGACTAGACGCTTGGACTTCATGCAGAAGGCGTTTTTAGTATCAGAGGTGTATAGGGGGATGGCACTGTAATGCAGCAGTTCATGACTCTTGTCACAGCTCTGGTGTGGATATATACACACACTAATTCTTCTACATAGGACAGCTACCCCTGGAGAGTGGAGAAATGGTGACCACTTTGAAGCATTTCACAAGGGAATTATTCTTTAGCAGGTGTTCTGACTGTTGATTCCCTGTTGCCCAGCATCTCAGGGTAAGAATGTAGCCTCTCCCTTCAGCTTTTAGGTTTTGTAGGTAGCTAAAGCTTTTACTTCATCTGTTTGAAGCTTTCCTGCTGTATATAATTACTGTTCTATGCTGTCATGAATGCTAGGGAGTTTACGACTCAATGCTTCTTTAGTGCGTCTATACAGTTTATTTGAACAAGGAGGGGAACCAGCTTGATTCTGTTTAAAAACAAATACTCACTCATAGTTTCTCCGTAACCTTTATTTTAGTTCCTTTACATTTGGTGAAATAAAGCCTCCTTCCACCGCTCATTCACTTTGGTTCTTTCTTTGACTGCGTCTTCTATAGGGCAGCTGTTTGAGAGTAAGCTGAAAACAATGGAAATTATTTAAATTAGCTAGGAAAAAAGGTTTGATATTTTTCATTTCTGATCTTCTAAAACATTCGTATGGAAAGTGGAAGATGGGTTTATAACCGGTTCAGTTTCATGCGCCATAACCCCAAAAGCTAAGCTCCTGTTGGGAGAGCTGAATATAATTTGCACAGCAATTGCTAGTTGCATCAGCAAAACGCATCTTGAAAGCTTGGGCTTTCAAGTGGAACTAATAGAAGGTAACTGTCTAAACCTAGCCTGGAACAAAGTGGGGAAAGTGCTCCTGTATTTTGGTTCTAGAGAAGCTTGCATTTTTGAAGAAATTAAGCAAGCTAACTACTACCTACCTTCTGCTTTTTATTTTGCTATAAAGAAGTCTCTTAGCTCTTGCACCTTTTGTGTGGGTATACTCTTCAAACCCTAGGCACTTCAGTGAATGTGGCTATCGTACAGCTTCAGGAATAAGAAGCGGCAAAGTAATTTCCAAGAAATTGACACTAAATACTTATCTGTGCTGTTCCCATACTTAATTTGATAACTGCATACAGGTAAGTTTTTTTAGTTGCAGCCCAGTTCAGGAGGGATCAGCCCATTGCCTGGCTTGTCACAGTTTACAACTGAAGTTGGCAAATGACTCCTTCATTTCCCCTTCCATTTTGTAACTCTGAGGTCAGTTCTTCTTAGGAATAGGTACCAAAGTAACCACAACCAATGATGTACGAACATGTCAAGCAAAATACTTTTTATCACAGACAACATCCTGAATCCCTGAAGTCTCTTGCCAATTCATTTTACTCTTAGTACTTCCTAGCAGTGGAAGCCTCAAAATGAGAAAAGAGTTGTCAGAAAGATACTGAAGAATTCTTAGTAATTACTCAAAGATGAGAGTTGATAGTGTCTGTCATAACAGCCTCCTTGTTGCTTATGGTTTCACTCTGTACTACTGAGTGAGTAGCTAGGTCAGCCGAAGCACATGTAAGTCTACAAGAAAATCCCCTTAGTAATTTGCCTCTATTTAGCGAGCATTTTAGATGCAAGTTTCTAATGGCTTTGCGCAGCCATTGACTCACTGTCCTTTCTCCCTTACCTGTCAACACCACTGCATATTAAAGGTTTGGAAAGTGGTGGGATGGTCATTTCCATGCTCTTGTTTTGCTGCAGTGAAGCTAGATGATACAGCTGTCTGGCTCTAACTGACCAGTCAATGACAGACACCTTTGTATAGGTACTAGACCAAATGTTTAACTGATGGAGATGGCAAGTTAAAAAAAAAGCTGCACTGAAGCTAATTTAAAGTTACCTTGAACACATGAAAGTGGGCAGCTGATTTTTTCCAGTACAAAATGATGGCTGAAGAACTTTCACTAAAGCTCAAAGCTTAGCTTTACATTGTTTGTCATCTTCCCCATGCCACTCAGCATCCAAATTAGATGCTGGAATCCACCTGCACAGAAATCTCTATTACAAATAACAGCTAGTTGTATGGCAGTTCCTGAACAGTTTTACTGCATTCATATTCCTTTAGCTTAGCATAGGAAGAGGTTTTGATTTCTGGTATGTGATCTCTCTGATACCTGTATGATCTCAGACCCTAATGAATTGAAGGATGAATAAGCAAAAATATTGATTATTTAAAAAGCATACTAAGTGACAAAATGCTTAATCACACTTGGAATGAATATGGCAATATTTTGATGTTACTATGTCCAACCAAAGGCAGAATTAAAGAGCTCAAATCATTACATTACTTCAATAAAGGAATTGGCACATTACCCTGGCACCTTCAAGTATGTGGGAGTCCTGCTGAAATACATTCTGAAGGTCGCTGGGAGTTGAGAATTTAATCCAGCAATAACGTCTGTGAAAGCCTGTATCTTTATCCTAGTCAGCAGTGTAAAAAAATAAAATCCAGTTACTATAGAAAACACTCACATAGGCTATTAAAAACTTTCCATGGGTATTCAATTTGACAATTCGGAAGTTATCAGAGAAATCAGTACACCTACTATTTCAGAAGCCTTTTTCACACTTTAAGACATGTACTCTCATTGGCAGCATGCAGGGGCCTAGCAGAGGCTGTTCTGCATCCCCTTCTCTCCATTTGAGTCCAGCAATCATAAAAAAATTAAACTATAACTTAAAGACTAGAATAATGCATAGCTGGTTGCTTTAAACTGCGGTAGTTACCTACTATTAGGGCAGTCACAACAGAACTGACATTTAAATGGCTGCCTGATTTGAAAATAAGCCTGCCACAGTACTTGAAAAGCACTGAAGAAGATAAAGCAGCTGCTTAAGATACTAAGAAAAGAGGCTGCAATTCAAGATGACAAGCACTAACTGCGCTGAAAAGAAAAAAAAAGTTTAACTTTTAAGAATAATTTGGCAGTGGGAAAAGACAGTTGTCAATAGAGAGAAGATAATGCTGAAAAGCCAGATGTACCAGAGTGGCTTTTATCCCAGCTCTGATCCCCAGAGTTCACAACAGCTCTGCCGCTCTGATCATCAGGCATGACTGGCTGCGCTTCCAAACACCGGTGAAGTTTTCACACACAAGGCACTGTAGTCACACTGCCCTGTTTCAGTATCCCAGTAATGTCTTAATTAGGGTTTCTTACGCTGCTGGCAGATTTTTGTACCTCTGGCAGTTTTAAGCATTAACAAACACTCCTAAAGTAATCACTGAATCAAAACAAATAGACATGCACCAGTTAGGCTTTAATCAGTGATGGAGGCAGGTTTTCGGTAAGCTGCCAGCCTTGGCAATGAAGCAATGCATTCCGTCCTGCGCCTGAGGAATAGAGCATGGCAGGCACACACCAACGCTTGAGCATTCAGACCGTTTCAAACTATCTTTCTCCACTTCCAAACTAGTCCTCAGCTGGCAGGGAAACCATCAGCTTGCTAACTGAAGTTCAGTACACACTAATCATTGCTCCACATGGAGAAACAGGAGCAGGCAGAACCTCTACTCCTTAGCAATGACCTGCAACTTACCCGTAACAGTGGGAAAGGAACGCTTTTTTTTCTCCTTTACTTTTCTAAGAAGCTGCACTAGATAATATTATCCCTAACCTACATGCTCAGAAGATAAATAACCTAAACAGCAGAGGCATGAACAGCTGACAGCTTGGGAGCATCCTGAAATGGTAGGCTTTGTGTTAGTCCCGCGCTCCGGATGGGGTATGAACGCACAGCAGGAAAAGACTGCAGGTTCATACCCACACCTTTGCATTTGTTAGGCCAGCGAGACCAGGCACACGAACACTTTCTTGTCTGTCAAAATAAAGACAACGTGACAGAGAAGTTCAAATCACTTTTAGGTTATTTTTCCAGAAACAGCAGCACCAACAGGATCCGAGGGATGCGCTTTTCTGAAGCTCTTTCAAAGCCAGTGGCAAGCAGGAGGCCTCAGCGAGGCCTGCAGGAGGCCCGCAGCTCACGGACAGGGGAGGCACCCGCCGGGGTGAGGAGCCACCAGGGGGCGCTCCCAGCGCCCGCTCCGAGCGCCGGGTGGGCTGCAGGCCGCGGCGCGGCCGGAGCAGCGGAGCCGCCTCCGGGGCCGGGCCCACCCTGCGGGACGGGAACCCGCCGGCCGCTCTTCCTCGCTTTACCGAGAAGCCACGAACAGCAGCCCGGAGAGAACGCCTGGGTACTCACAAACGGCAGCTGGCACCTCTGCACCGACCCGAACTGGGAGAAGTACTCCTTCAGCTCCTCTGTGGGGGAAACGCGCGCTGGGTTACACGGGCCCGGCACCCCCGCGGCCCCACGGCCTGTGCCGGCACACGCGGCGGGGCCGCCTCCCTGCCTCCCTCCCACCGGCGGGGGCGAGGCGGGTGGCGCTGACTCACTGTGCGACACCGTCCAGGGAACATCAGTCACGAAGAGATCGAACAGCCTCCGGGAGCGGCGCACCACCCCCACGGCGCTGGCCGCCGCCATCTTGGGAGCCGCAGCGGAAGGGGGCGCCCGGCCCGGCCCGCCCCGGCAGTGAGTGGCGCCGCCCGTCGCGGCCTGGCCAAAATGGCGGCAGCGGCCCTGACGCGGGAGGGCGGGGAGGACGCCTTCCGCCGGCTTTTTCGCTTTTATCGGCAACGCGACGCGTCGGATCTGCGGGGCGTGGTAGACTTCTCGGTGCCGGGGGGCCAGGTAACGCTGGGCGGCTGCTGTCCTTGCGGGCCGGCGCGGCGCGCTGCGGCCCTGCGAGCGCTGTGGTGGCGGTGCTGCCGCCCGTGCTCCGCGCCGGCCGCTTCCCCTCCTGCTCGGCGCCGTCTCTCCTGCCGCGCCCTTAGCGGCTGGAAGGCGCTGCCGTGCGGCGCGGAGCCTCCTCGCGGGCCGCTGCAGCGTTTAGAAACGAGCTGGGTGGCCGCAGAGGAGCCCGCCAGGCCCCTGGGGCCCGCCGCCCTCGGCCAGCGCGCCGCCTAGCCACGCATTTACTGCTTTTCTTTATGTTTATTTACTCCCGTAGTGTTTAATTGTCACTCTACGCAGCAGTAAGGTGTCCCCAGAGCCTCTGTTGAAGCCACGTGTTACTGAAGGGACGTGCAGGTACACGTGGGTGGCAAAAAGCAAATGTCGCTCTTGGAGCTGATGCTGTTTCCGGGCCTCCTGGCCTTTGTCTTGGCCATGAAATAGCTGGGTGAGCCGGGATCAGCCTCTCCCCGCCGTGCAGTGGGTGCCCAGAGTCCTTGTTGTCTTCCCCTTGGGGAATTTTCTTCGCTTTTCTTGCTCCCATATAATACCCACTTGGCTTGGCCCTCAGGCCCAGCTGTTGCAGCGGCTGTGCAGTCAGGAGCACATCTGAAAGCGGCAGCCATCGTGGTTAGTAGTTTACTGTGTCTTGAGTGATGGAGAAGTGACCTTTAAACTCATCTTCTGTTTTGTCACATCACAAAATGAACTATTGTTAACCAGGAATTTTCTGCGTATGAGCCTGTATGAGAAAAAAAAAGGAGTAGGGAACATAGTTAAAATGAAACTTTGCCTAATTTTTCATAGTTCAATGCTTAGTGTTTTCCTTTTACTCTTCTATTAGAATATATATTTTTCTATCTTTTCAGACAGTAATTTTGATACTGTTAATGGGACAGAAAACCAGACCCATCTGAAATCGTTCAAGGCATTAGCATTAAACAAGGGAGTTGTTAACACTTCAGCCTTTCTTGATCTTGCAGCAATCCTTTATCAAATAGGATTCCAACATCACTGCCCTTGTGAGAAATTCAAAGTACTTGAAAGCATCACAAGTATCTGTCCCCTCTCCATATCATTCTTTTTGTGGCTGTTACCTTCTAAGATCAGTTGATAGCTTACTAGTGAAAGCACCTTTTTATTCCTCTTTCCCTCAGGTTAAAAACATTTGGCTTTTCCCTTTAGGAAGGCGTACAGGCCAGGCAGATTGGCCCAGATACTTCTGTTCCTTTTCTCTCAGAAAACTTTCAAGTGATTGAGTTCTTCAGTGAAGTGTGACACACCGCAGCTGCCCTGCTACCAGGCTAATTTAACTGATTCAGCTCGTGTAATTTTTTAGCACAGAAACAGCTCCCGCTTTCCACAAGCCCTGGCAGCAGCTGATGTGTAAGCAGTTTGAGAAGGCAAAGAGGTGGCAGAGTCTTAGTGAAAGGCAGAGCCTTCCTGGGGATGTTCTGCAGACAGGACTATGGACTAAGCTCTTCAAGGCTGGCAGTCACTAAACTGCTTTTGGCAGAGAGCTGAACAATTGGTAAAACTGAGCACATTGCCAGAGGCTGCTGCCCAACGCTAGTTTAGAGCTTTCTTACAAATTCTGTGTACATATTTTAGACACATTGCTCAGGAGGTGTTAACCGGAGCTGTCAGCCTGCGGAAAGACTGATTTTTACGCATTTGCCACTGCAGAGTCTGTGTGCAAAGGCCTTAATTTAATATACGCTTTATCATAAACAAAGCCTTGCCTGTCTCTGCCTGCTTATGACCAGCTCTTTCCTTATACGAGCCTGTACTTACTATGCACAGCCCACATGGAGAGCTGGACTGGGGAACCAAGCCAGAACAAAATCAACCTGCCTCTACCCTGCCGTCCCTAAGACAGTTCCCAATCCTCAGGGAAGAAGGGAGCGAGAACACAGTGGATGAGTTTGGTTCTTTGCAGCAGGAGTTGGCTTATTGCAGCTTAAATGCAAGCGTTACTGCGACCCAAGAGAGTTCCTCAAGGAAACGTATCTTGCTAAGCCTTGAGCTGTTGACCCTGCTGTTGGAAACAGAAGTGGCAACATGGTGTTCAGTTTGAAGGTATAAAATGTTACAGGTATATTGCTGTCTAATGGAGATGATAATTACCAGAATATTTTACAATGATGAGGCTGCACTGTAGAAATGGACAAATAGTGCAATTTTTTTTCTCATTGGTATAAATTGATGGGGTTTTTTATGAATGGAGGACATCTGTCCTGATCCGTAAGTATTGTATAAACCGCAGGTACCTTTTGATTGTTGTATTGCATACATACTAGCTCTGTTAGCAGCATGCCCTGTTCTGGTCACAGTTGCTTAGACAGTAGTTCTGTGTTACAACTGGCATTTTCACAAAACTTACCTTGGAATATGGTAACACCTTTTCTTATAGGTGGTATATTTGGATGAGTTCTTCATGTCTTCCTTTTTTTCTCCTTTTTTTTTTTTTTTTTAAACCAGATTTGTTTTCTTTTGCCAGGTGTTCAGATCACAGCTCAGTATTTCTTCTGTCAGTGATCAAGATGCCTACAGAGCAGGATTGCAGCCAGTTAGCCAGTGGAAAGCCTATGGCCTCAATGGGTATCCAGGTAGGTACCTCTGATTTAAAGAAAAAAATAAACACAACCTTGTTGCTTGGGATTTGAGCATCTTCCATCTTAGCCTCCTTGCCTTGCCTGGAAAAGCTATTTTGGTTTACCTAAGTGTAGTTTAGTATTATTTTAAGGGCAGGAGAACAAAAGAGTCAGCTAAAGAGTAGGATATATATATATGAAGGTGAGTACAGAAGGGCCAGTTGTTTCACTGTCTCTGATCAACCAGACCATCCCTCATAAGAATGGATTTGCCTTTGATAGAGATTTTGCATTTCTGTAGCATCTGTTTTTCCTCAGCATATATCATGAAAATTAGATAAGTGACTGAAATACAGTGATTTCAGGGCTGAAGTGTGGCATCTACTTGCTAGTGTAGAACACTGAGTACAATAAGTGAATAAGAACCTGTTGTCCTGTTCAAGGTACAGAATAATTTCATTAGGCAGGTTATTTCAAAAGCTGAAATGGATCTTAGGCGTGCAGGTCACCTGGTAGAACCACAGAAAGATGTTAGGTTGGAAGGGACCTCTAGAGTCCTGGTCCAACTCCCTGCTTAAAGCGAGGACAAGCTGAAAGTTAGATCATATTGCTCAGAACTTTGTACAGGGGAGTTCTGGAAATCTCCAAGGATAAGAAATTACATACCCTTTCTGGGCGCCTCCAGTGTCTGGCCACTTTTGTGATTTTTTTTCACCTTGTATCTAACCAAAATTTGCCTTGCTGTAATTTGTGACTTACCTCTCATAATCTTGCTATGCATCTCTGAGAAGAATCTGGTTCCACCTTCTGCATAGTGCCCCTTTTACTAATATAGAGCAGCGTGTAACCAGCCTTTATTGCCGCAAGCGTGCACTACTGACTCGTGCTTAATTTGTCCTCCAAGACCCCGTGGTCCTTTGATTCAGAGCTGCTCCCTGGTCCTCAGGCTGTATGGTGCATGGGGTTATTCTGCCCCAGGTGCAGCATTACCACTGTTGAACTTCCTGAGGTTCTTGTTGGCCCATTCCTTCGGTTTGTCAAAGTCCCTTTCAGTGGCAACAGTAGCCTCCAGCATATCCACTGCTGCTCCAATTTAGTGTGATCTGTGTGATGATGATGGACATCCTGTTGTCCCGTTGTTGATGTAGATGTAGTTATCAGTCTTGGCCCTGGTATCAGCCCGAGGAACACAGCCCGTAACAGCCACTGGTTAGACTCTGAACCATCAAATCACTGTTCTTTAAGCCTGGTGGCCCAGCCAGCTTTTGCTCACCCTTTTAGTTTACCTGTAAAATCCATAAGCCCCCAGTTTGGCTGCGATAATGCTGCAGGAGACTTGACTGGAAAACTCACATTTAGCAGGCAGGAGGGCTGATGAGACAAAATTTACTTTCGGTAAGTCCATGCTGGCTGTTTCCAACCACCTTGTGTCTGGAAATGGCTGTTATGAAGGCTTGCTCCATAATCTTACCAGGGATTTTGGTAAGGCTGATGAGTTTGTAGTTCCCCATATCCTCCTTATTTCAGGGGAGTTTTTTTGTTCTGTTTTGGTTTTTCTCATGTTTCTTTTGGTTCATTGGAACTGCAGTCAGTGTCTGTGTGGGTTGCTATGAAGCCAGCCTACCACTTCTGAAACTAAGGCAGCCACGCTAGCCATCTGGCACAGTCAATACACAGGGAATAACTGTAGGAGAAAGGCTTCCACCTCTTCTTGCCTCTCTCAATTTTTTTGTTCCACTTAACCTGTCATATTATAGCTGCCCTTCCTTGGTTTCAAGCATTTTATGTCTGTGTAAATGTCCTTCCTAGCAATTACATGGGGAGGGATCACAAGTGTTCCACTCAACTGCGTTTTTCTTCTGCTTTGACAAAGAAAACCTTTCACTAAAATAAAATGCAAATACATCAAGAAATTCCCGTTCCTGTTTAGCATCAAGTCATGTGTGGACAAGAATAATATTTTAACCTTTTCCAGCTACCTATATCTGGACACCCTAAAGCACTATAAGATATTTAACTGCCCTAATAGCCCTCTAAAGTAAGTTAGAATTTCTTCAGTTTGTCTATGGGCAAATGAAAGGGAAGTAATCTGGTTTTGTCCCCACAGTGAGCAATGAAATACAAGACTAAGGAAGCTGGGTGAATTTCTGTTGCAGTGTCCCGAGTTCTGTGAGATGTGGGTGATGCTGTCTTTGGATCTTTGTAACTGACACAAATTGGGTTTACGATGGGTTGTTCTTGTTGCTAGACATCTGTATGTCTTACGCTTCCTTTGACTGAGGCTGGAGACCACTTCCACCAGGTGTAAATTAATTCCTAGTGTGCCGTAACATCTTGCTGCAACAAGAGAACAAGCTTCTGCTTCCTCAAGGCAAATTCCTTTAGTATACAGATCCCCAAAGAATTCATCATTTGCCTGTTCCACTCAGACCAGCTCTTTCAAGGCCAAGAGGTTCAATTGTGTTGACTTCAAAGCTTGTCTGTGGTGTTCTTTAGTCAGCTCAGAAAGACTGCTACAGAAATAAATCTTGTTCTTTTCCCTCACATGTCTGGCAAGTCACTGATTTCTAGCACTGCTGGCGCTCCCAGGAACTATTAGTCTTGACTCTTAGCGTAGAATTTTACAGTAAAACTCTGCAACTGTTAGAAATTACAAGTTTTCTGCCTTTCTTGACATCAGCAGCATAGCAGCAACCCACTTTTTAGTTGTTTTCACTTCTGTAAATCTAGACTAACCCAGTGTCTTAAGAGTAAGCAATGAAAGGTTTGGAGAGACGTGAGCATGTTCTAAGCTTCTGTTACAAGTAGGGTCATAAAATTTGGATTCTTGTTCTCAGCTCTGTGTGAAACTAGCCCTCCAGGCTTTTAATTCCTTCATTAATACCTAGAGATTATACATACATAGTAGAGTGTAATTCCATGAATGTAGTAAAGCGCTTTGAGGACCCCACATCAAAAGGTGTAGACGGGAAGGACAATATTATTATTCTGTTCTATGCAGAGGCCAACAAAAAATAAATTTAATGCTTCTGGCAAAGTAACTTCTTGTAACCAGACCTGTCTGAAGGTGCAGGGAATGGAGTGAAATGAATGACAGTATATTATTAATACACTGAAGGCTCTTTTTCTAACCAGTTAATTTAATCTTGTGAGGTCTGTGAGATACGCTGGCAGGAAGCTTTTCTTGTGATTTTATTACCACTTTCATAAGGCCACAAGGCAAGTTTGTATCCTACTGAGACTCCTAGCCTTGTTTCTTCCTTTTCTTCTATTTTTGTCTGTTTAACTTGATTTGACTGAGAAGTTCAAAAAGACACAGTAGGGCAAAACCTTGAAACCTCCTTTTCCTTTGTTCCTCCTATACCCTTATCTCTCTTTGTATGTGTATTTTGTGTTGGCGAGTCTCACTGAATTGACAGCCTTTGAGGGAGCGCCTTGATTCTCAGAGTAGGTACAATACAGATTAATAGCATCTTCCCGTCAGACACTCATTCATCAGTGCCATTGACCCTGGCCTGCAAGGAGACACCCCTGGGGTGCTGGGGAGAAAATTCCAGTGAAGAATCTTGTTAGCACTCCTGCTGATGGCAGATCTTCTGTCAAGGACTTTTGTCTGTTAAGATATAGACCAAATCAATCTGTTACATCTCGGCTAACCCTCTTATTTGAGCTGCTGCTTGAACTCCGCCTGAGGTGCACGGCTAAATGAGTGTGCAGACTAGTTACACATTTATGTTGTTTTGCCAATTAAAAATGACTGCACAGTATTTGCGGTCATCAACAAGAAGTTTGGGATATAATTTGGCTTTCATGCCCTTTGAGTATTACCATACCAAAATGCAGGGATGGATACAACCAGACTTACCTGGAAATAAGCATGAAGCAAAAGAGAGGACAGTTTACGTTGCTAGAGACTTGCTCAGCCCATGGACTGATCTCTGCATTTCATGATACTGAAGTAACAAGAAGATAGTATGAGTTCAGAGACAGCAACGAAGTTAGTTTGAAATCTAGAAAAACTGGGCCAGAATTACTTCAGCTTTGCAGGGTTCAAGAGAAAAGTCTCGCTGAATCATTTAAAAATCGGATATACTCCAAAGCAATTGGCTTTGCAAGTTCTTACTCCTTTATCTGCTTGTAGTCAATATGCCTTACACAGGCATGTCCTTCATGATCATTTTTTACTTTGACCAGAGTTGGCTGCCCTGTCTGCCGTGTACTTTATGGCCACCATTTGTAGTGAAAAAAACCAATAGATTTTAACAGTTCAGACCTGGCAATAGATCCAACAGCTTACATGCAAAGTCAGTGGTTGTATGTCTAAGGTGTTTTTTCAGTACTTCTGACCCCTGTCCTTTGCTCTAGTTTTAGAAAAAAACAGGAAAATGCCTAATCATACTTTTCTTCCCACCCTCTCCCTTTTTCTCTGTGATCAGGGTTTATTTTCATACCAAACCCTTTCCTCCCGGGCTGCCAGCGTCACTGGGTGAAACAGTGTCTCAAGCTATACCCCCAGAAACCCAATGTCTGCAACCTGGACCTGCACATGGCTCCTGAGAAGACTATTGACCTGTGGGGACAAAGCAAGGAGCAATTGAAGTAAGTCCACAATAACCTTTGGTGGTCAAAACTAACGGAGCCAGAAGTTGTTCTTAGCCCTGAGAAAGTCTTAAGAAAAATGAGCAGGGAAGGGAAGCTGAAAAAGACTGTGTATATGTTGGCAGTATACAGATGGTGTCAGACATGCCAAGTTAAAGATGGATTTTTCATGGCTTGATGTGGATCCTGATGAATGCCCTGCTTTCACACTCAAAATGGGATTTTCTAGTAGCAAATGATTCCAAAGTGATCAGTCAAATGTAAAATAGTGACCCTGGCTGATATCATGGTGCTTGGAAGCTTGCTAAGCTCAGCTGCGAGGGGAACCATGAGGTCCTTCTAGGCTTCAGTTTTCCTGAGGAAAAAGGGATCCTTTCCAAACATCCTGCTCATGCTAGCTCTTCTTCCCAGTCAGCTGTCAGACCTAGCATACTGTAATTAAAAGGCTGCTGTCTGCACTTTTATTTTTTTAACTTCTCAAGTTGGCTAGTTTCTGTGGGTTTATTTTCCAATGTATTTCTTTGGTTTGGTTTTTTTTTTATTCAGTCTGAGGTGGCAATTAAATGTACGGTTTTAATGGCAATCCTGTCTGCTCTGTAAGATTGCCACAGGTTCAGAGTTCTGTGGCTGATGCAGCTGCCTTTCCTCTACTTGATTTGAAAGTTATTGGAGGATTTACTCAAGTTTTGAAGTCAAGCAGAAAGTTTTAAAGTCCAAGTTTTAAAGACTTTTTTGTTGTTGTTAATTAGTCACCTGTAAAAATACATACAGGATAGATGCTTGTTTACAGTACACAGTGTTTTAGTTATTTGGGTATTCATCATTACCTTGTCGATTTGACTGATGAAATCAGTGATTGAGTGACCAAAGTTCCCTACAACTCTCATCTTGCACCACAGTAAAATTGACATGTTGAGATTTTTCTTTGGAAATGCTCTTAACATCTACAAGATATGGAAAGGCAAGAGCAAGGTTTGGACTTCTAAGTATTTGAACCTAGGAGAGAAGTTATGCCTCCACTTGTGTTTTCCAGGCTCAGTCAGAATTATTTACAGAAATTCAGACACCTTTTTTGTGTTCCATCAAGGATGAAAAATTGTTCTATAAAAGTATTGTGAACTGTGCCCTACAGCTGAAAAAAGTGGGGTACTGTTCCAGCTTGACAGGCCTTTCCCAGCAGCACCTCCTGCACACAGAGAGAACGATCAGAACAGAGGTTAATTTGCAGCTGAATCCAGTTCACTTGAAAACAGTGTTTGGAAGAGTGATGGCTGGCAGAAACACGGGCACTTGTCTGAGTCTTCAAGTGAGCAAACTGGTGTATTTGTGCTTTTACCTAGGCAGATCAAACTAGCCAACTTGTCTAGGAGTGAGAACCTTTCAGGGAGGGGAGAAATAGGGTGCTTAACTAAAAAGAGGTGTACTTCCAAGATTGGACACGACTTTAATGCTATTTAAAGCCATCAGGAATATGCATAAATGTGCTTATCTGCTCTTTTCAGCATGCAGGAATCACAAGGTAGGGAGAGTCCACACAATTGCTAGAAATGTATGCTATGCTTTCCCCACAAAGTGAGGAAAAAGTAATTTCTTTAGTGCTGGGGACAATTAAAAGCATAAAAGGGGGTAAAGCATCCCTACAAGGGAGATACATATGTACTCTTGTGTGTAAGGAAAAGGGCGGGGGCAGTTATAGAATGCGATCTAGTGAATCTAGACCAGTGAATACAGAAAAAAGGGAGCTTCACACCAAAGCTCCCCTGTTGTTCAGTCTTGTTATTTTTAACCTAGTTATACCAGAATTTCTCTGTGCTTTCTTGTAGGAGCATCTGTTGCTACAGCTCTAAGAACTCATTGATTTCAGATATGTAACAATCAGACTTTGCTCTCCTTAGCAATCACATGTGAAATCACATGCAAAATACTAAGTTGTGGAAATAAGGACCTACTGAGCCTATTGGGGTTCCTGCTGTTGTGCAAGCACCCTAGCGCTGTAGCAAATGAATGGCCCTTTCAAAAAGCATGTGCTAAAAATGTTTAATTATGAACATCAGATCTACGAGTTGAAAGATTTAGAGGAACGAGTTGTGGGCTCTCCCTCTTCTAGATGCTGTTACCTGCTTGTAGGCTCCATAAATTGTTCCAAGCAGCATGTATTTGGCAGTTACTGTGTTACTGCATTATGGTAATAGCAGTTGCTATTGCCTTATGACAAAGATGGAAACTGGAAAGATGACTCGATAATCAGTGAGCTATGAAAAATTATTAAAGGTAAAGAAACTGGCCTTTAACTCCTGTGCCTGGTTTAGCTTAGGAGCTATCAGTACAGTATAGGTGAAGGGCAGAAACAAGGCGTGTGTCTGGGTAGAAATGCATATTAAATGCAGATGCTTGGCTGAGATTTGACCATGGCAGCACAAATATAAATCCTGTTTTGTAAAAGAGAGCATGTCTTACAAAACTAACGAGGCTATAAATCAGAACCAACAATCTGGTGATACTGTTTATTGTGGTGTTCTGAATGCGTTTCCCTTTTCTTTCTTTATTTACCATAACACATGATTTAGCTTGAGAAAAGAAGCTGAAGTTGCTGGAGTAAGTGGACTAGAAGATATATGTGTGCCTTTCTATATTTGTCACTAGCATGTTTCTGTCTGATTTACTATAGTAATACTCTTGGTAACTTTTAAAGGACTTTTCCATAGCCATAGTAAAAGCCCATCCCTAAGGTCTCTTACTGCCATCGCCACCTTCAAGTAAGAATGGTAAATTGGTGTGTGGCGTCAGACCACTGAGTCCCTTTGCATTAGGGTTGTCACTTGAGAATAGTTTTTTGTCCTGCAGAGCAGTCTGGATAGGAGACATCTGCAGTCTAGACTTTTTGACATTACAAGAAACATATGGTCATAGCTAGAGCAGTCTTGCTTCTTACTGAACAAAGGACTCCTTGTAAAAGTACCAGGTAGTAGAATTGACAGTCCTTTGCAGTATTGTGCAGCTTGATACACTTCACTGTCAGGTGAAGCATTTTCCGGCTCTTGTCATTTTCCATTAAGTGCCTAGAATGTTTTTTTCCTTCTGTTTGCGGCTTTTAGATCTTCATAGATTCTGTTCTTTCACTTTCGGTGCTTAAATAGTACATGCTTAATTTTGAGTTCTAAATCCGCACCAGTTAATTGTGTTGTCTCCATCTGATAACCCATTATGTACCCCGTTGAAAATACAAGCTGACAGCAGTTGGCAGTAGACCCTATAGCTTGCACAAATTGCATGAAGTAAATTTCCAAGGTCTTTGGAGGAAAAAGATAATGACACTGAAAGAAGTTTAGCATTGATGGTTTTAATAGGCTGTCGTGTGGGTAAGTGAATCTCATTACTGTATGCTGCACTACCAGAGGACCCCTCAGAAACTAACACATATCTGATTTCTTTCCATTTTGTCTTTGCAGAAGGAAAGGTTCCGGTAAAGGGGAGCCTAGAAGCTTATTGGAGAAGCTGCGCTGGGTGACTCTTGGTTACCATTATAACTGGGATACTAAGGTACTGAAACAAAATTCTTCATTTTTCTTAGCTGTAAGCAGTCAGAATGGCAGGCAGAGGAGGGTATCATGGAATAAAATGCTTATGATCCTATGAGACAGCCTTGAGGAAAGGCTGTAACAAACCATGCTTGTAAGAATGTTTTAATCTCCATTAGCTTACTGTGAAACATTTAACAGCAAAAGTCCATTGCTGCATTCTTTCCTTTGAAAGGTAATGTGGTAGCATATACTTAGCTCTAGACCTGTGACTGTTTCGGAGTAAGACCATTTTTACCCTACCAAAAGGCATGGTCACAAAAGGGTGTTAACTGCCTAAGATGAGAATGACCTTGAATGCTTGAAGACAGCTGCTTCTCAGAAACTAGTCCTCTTTGGAGGGGTGAGCGAGAGCAGGAAGAGACTGCTGCTGGTGTGCCTTTGAACGTAAGAGTCTGAACCAGTATAGTACACTCTCACCAACTAACAGCTATTTTGGGGCTCCTGACCAAAATAAACTTTTTCATAAGACTGAATCAGATGGAGGCTGAGAAAAGATGACAGTGAATATGCGGTATATTGCAGATACTTAACCAAATCTGCTTGCAGCCTTATATTTACCAGGTCAGCCTATTATTGGGTAGCCTTAATAAAAACTTGGTTATTGCTTTCCAGTCCTCTCAGAATCACTCATGGGAGAGAGAAAAAGTAGGTTTGCAATTGATTCCTGTTCCTTACTTTCCAAAGAAGGAACAAAGATGCTTGTTTCAGAGCCTTGTTGAGATACAGAACTGTCTTTCCTTTGGCAGCTTTACACAGTGACCAAGTAGATCCTCAGGATGTTGGTACTAACCTTAGGCATTAATCTTACAGACTTCGAGTTTGCCATCCAGATATGATGATGAACTCCATGATTAATTGAATCTCTGGCAGTCTCAGCATAGGCACAGAATTAAATGATAGGAGGTAAATGCACTGTGGGTCCACCTATGTCGTAGTCATTTTTCCAGATGAATATGATGCCCTTCTCCCTGACTATCAGCCAAACTTCTGAGTTCTCTTTCAATGTTTGTTTCCAGTTGTATTTGCTGCTCTGATGTTCTGGGTGTGGTTTGTTTTGTTTTGTGTTTTTTTTTTTCCCGCTCTCCTTCCTCCAGAAGTACTCAGCAAATCACCACACTCCTTTCCCCTCAGACCTTGCATTCCTGTCAGAACAAGTGGCTGCAGCCTGCGGGTTCCGGGGTTTCCAAGCCCAAGCAGGCATCTTGAACTATTATCATTTTGACTCTTCACTGGGAATTCATGTAGATGAGTCTGAACTGGACCATTCTCGGCCCCTTTTATCATTCAGGTGAGTTGAGGAAAGCACTTGAGTGTTGTGGAGGGGTTGATGGCTTTATTATATGGTTGCATACGGTTATAGGAAGTCAGTATTATGTAGTTTGCTAATTGAGTATATAATCCTCAATCTCTGAAGGCATGAACAGTAGGAAGGTGTAGTTCAAGGGCATAGGTTTTTCTTTGAAGACTGCTTGAATAGTATGGATGCAGTGCCTGGAGTGGAAGAGCTCTTAGCACAGAATGCAGTTCTGTTCTAAAGCAGCAGAGTGTCAGCTGGGTACTAGCAGGCAAGGATGAAATACCTCAGCAGAGTTTCAAGCCTGGCAGGACAGCTGCTCACACTGTGCCTACCTTGAACCAGAACCAGGTATCTTAGTCTGTTCTCCATGTTCTCATTGTGAAGTTGTTACTAGGAGTCCATCTGGTTTTCTTGTTTGGGTTTGTTTTTTTTTATAAAGGGATTTAGCTGCTAATATTTTCTTACTGCACATGTAATTGTTCTCTACCTGAATTTTCTTTCTCTTCTCTCTCCATCCTCTTACCATCTCTAGTTTTGGGCAATCCTCGATATTTTTGCTTGGGGGCCTGAGGCGGGAGGAGGCCCCAACAGCCATGTTCATGCACAGTGGAGATATCATGGTGATGTCTGGCTTCAGCCGTCTGCTCTACCATGCTGTGCCCCGCGTCCTCCCCAACCCTGAAGGGACAGCTTTGCCTTCGTGTCTGGACCAGGCACTTGCTTCAGACCTTCCTGTTGGCTCAGTCGTTGAGCACAGCTCTGATGAGGATTGGCAGGTGTGTGCCAAGTACTTGGAGTCTTCCCGCATCAATATGACTATTCGGCAGGTGTTGGCTGAGGGTCAGAAATTTCCTGAGGAATCTGGGACAAACAGAAAGGGCCAAGCACCCTCTGAAGAGAGTCACCGTAAGGAGAACAGTAGAACCAAGAGGCATAAACCGAATACAGATAGCTGAGACCAGTAGATCATGCTGACATGGACTGGACAGGCAGTCTCCACATGGAATCATATTAAAGTCACTTGTCTGTATTGGGATTAATAAACTTCTACAGAATAACTGTAGTCCTTCTCACTGTAAGAAACAGGTTGGGGGAGAAAAATGATTTAGAGGTAAGAGAAGGATAAGTTCAGGACTGAGACTCAGGAGATGAATTCTATTGCCACTTTGTTGCAGACATTTACGGTACTCCGTTCCCTTTAAAATACCTGTATATGTCAGAGAATTTCAAGCTTGGTTCAGTGATGCTCATAAAGTATTTTGAAATCATTGGGCAGAAAGTGCTGTGTATCTTTATACATAATTACTGTGTGTTAAAGAATCCTATTGGGCTTGTAAAGCTCAGCTGAAGTGTAGTAACAAGTACGAATGAGAATAGGCTGCTGTGGGTGTGAGACCTACCTGCAGCATTTCCAAGAGAATTACTTCTACAGCAAAAACTGGTTCAGTGATCAGAAACTAGCAGCTCTCTCAAGCAACACCTGCTGCAGTCTTGTGCTCTCCTTTTGCCTGCTTGCACCCACTCAGCTGCAGCAGAAACTGCTCTTCTGAGTGGAATAGGACTTCTTTTTGCATACCTCAAATTTTGGAGAGAAACAAATGGGAACAATATGTACTTGGAATATCTAGTAGCTCCCAGCAGGGTCTCCTGCCCACAGTAAGTACGTGACAGACCTCTATCCCCATTCTTTCAAAACTGCCTCCTCTTAAGTGCCTGCAGATTATGGTCCTCCAGTCCCAAGCTAGCGTCTTTAAGGAACAGAATGACTTGCAAGTAGAAGCAATGAAGTTGTAAATCAAGTACCTGAAAAAAAAATGAATTGGTGACTATCTCTGTCACCCAAAGATAAATATATTGAAACAAACAACAAAAAAAAGCACTAGCTTTTGTGCCAGTTTTCTTTAAGACTCAGACCTTCTTATCTGCTTTTTAATGCAATTTTAATTGTTGGAGTGGAATGCACTGTCCCTGGGGTATTTTGTTGCACTTTCCCAATGAATAAACTGACTTGGTTTTTAAATTAAAGATCTCTATCAGGTTTGGGCTGGCTCTTTTCTTTTTCTCCTTCTTAGTTATTTCTGCATATTGTTAATGCTGCCGCATTCCCTGTACTGTCCCTTCTAGGCTTCTTTTGGATCTCCTGCCTGTGCCAGCTCAGGTGGAGGAGACCTGCATATGTCCGCAGGGCTGCTTTGCTTATGGGTGGTTCAGGGTTTGTTGGGCAGTTCCAGAGAGGTGTTGCCTGCAGTATGAAAGTACGTATGTGGCAGCTTTTCCTCATGGGGAAAGTATGCCTTGTCTACTTATTTCATAGCAGGTAGATCTGTGTATGTGCACAATTAATTCCTTATACAACACTGCAAAGAGCTCCAGTAATTTAATCTCTAAAATAATCAGTTGTGGGTTTTAATATCTTATTCTATGCCAGAAATGTGTCCTTTCTGTACCCTAGGCCTGGTGTATTTACAGCAGAGCCCTGGGGGAGTGAATACTATAATGCAGGGAGGTTACAACATGAGCAGAAAGGCAAGTTGACTGAGTAAGTCTCAGAAAACAGCAAAGCTCCCTTAGTAGCACCTGTAGGTGGGGAAGGGGAGAGCAATATTTCTTCTCCTGACAGTGAGAAGGCAGACTGTTCTTCGCTCTCAAGAGGGAAGCAAAAATCTGCCAGCTCACTCAGCACTGAAGATGAGAGAAGAGTCATGGATCTAGACGGTCACAAACTAGAGCTGGTTTCCTCATGTTGCAGGCTGAGATTTAAGTCCATCAGTTCCCTACAAATACATAACAAATGACCGCTTGTCATTTATTCCACGATTCAGTTGTTCCTGTGAAGAAGGACAAGAAACCATACTATTTATCCTTTGCAGTTTAAAATTGCAGCAAATGCTGCAAACTACTAACAGCAATTGGTCATGGGAAGTATCCAGTCCATTGGAGCTTTCTGTTTAGATGCAGCTGAGTTGACAATTTGCTGAGTTACTGACTTGCAGTCAAGCTTGTTCTGTAACACCATTGTGAGTGAGACAGCGCTGATCTAGTTCTGTATCAGGCACCCAGAAAATAAAAATTCTATGACCCAGAAATGGGCATATGGGAAATGACCCAGGAAAAAAAAGCGTCATCCATGTACAAAGAGAAACCACTATAAGAAGGGAGAATTTCCTGAAGTGCCAGCCTGGCAGGAGCATTGTTCTGTGACTGCAGAAGAGCAGAGTGCAAATGAGCAAACCACAGAACTTCAGTGGGCTCTGCAAATGGTGCTTCCGGACCATGATTTTGAAGAGGCAGCAACAGCTGCGGGAAGAGGTTGTGAAGGGGGCCGCATCCAGTGATAACGCTCCCTACACTCTTGCTGATGTTCCTCCTAGGACAGAAGGATAGGGAACCATTTACCTACTCTATATAGCACTCAGGCTGTGACGTTGCACCTCACTTGTTTAGGTTTGTGATGATGCAACAGGATTTTTCATAGTATTGATCAAATTTTTGTATCTATAGGTACCACAAATATTTGCTTGTGTTCATATAGGTACGTGCTGAGATAATCTCTGTATGTAGCTTTTAATTCCTCCAGAGGAAAAACACTGTCCAAGGGCCACAAGCACAAAATTGCATCAATGGCACAGGCCGCAGTCTTTTAGGATGTCCTGCTGTGCACAGCTGAGGGGAGGGAAAGAAGAGGTCTCTGGACCAATTCTGCAAGAAAATTAATGTAATGAGTTGATTACAGGAAGATTTAATTCAAAGCCACCTGGAAATGAAGCATGTTGTTTACTACATGTACTCTGTTCATTATGTGATCTATAGATAAAGCTAACTGTCCAACAGAGTTGAAACAATTACTGGGTTTTTTTTATAATCAATAGTAAAGTGAAAATGAAATACCTAGCTAAATCAGAATCAAAGCACAGTGGGATGAATACTGGGTGCAGAAGAGGAAACTACCTGTACAAACAAAAGGGAATACCCAGACAGCAGCACAGTATCTCACTGCCATGGCTGCAGGTCCAGGTTGAAGCTGGCTTGCATTTTGTGGAGTACAGACAAGAGCTTGGATCTGTGTTCATCTATTCGTGTAAGTCATTGTCATTCTTTGCATCACACCTGAAGCAGGGTAGATTTAACATGGAAAAGAGACCTGTCAGTGACAGGATTGTCTTCTGCTTAATTAGGATGCAAAATTAATTGAGCTATAATCCAGTGTACTCTAAGCATACTTAAGTTCTGATGAAATCATAAAACTTGCCTGGATCTGAACACATTACCTCAAAAAGTTAACAGAAGTACATGGACTGCAGACTTCAATGATTCAGAAAAATAAGTTGCTGAAGGCCTCAGAAGACCCATATATAAAAGGTCTTTTTTTGGATACTCTGTGCGAAAAGAGACTTTTGAGAGAAAGCCATGCGAGTCATCTGCAGTCTGCTGATGCCTCTGTAAATCCTAATAACCAAAGCTGGTTGAAAACAATCTGTAGCATAACACTATAGATCTGGCACAAGATGTGGCTGACACAAGTTTAGCACAGTACAAAATAAGTTCTGCTATTTATACTTAGCAAATGGTAATCACAAATATCTTAATAAAACCATTTTTCTATACAAAGAATGCAACATTGACTAAGAATATCTTCACATACGCTCTGGTAAAGTTGCAGTGAGATGAAAGTCACCACTGTGCAAGTTACAGCTTAGCTCATACAGCTCTTTCCTTGCATCATCTTCTGATATCTGTAGTCACAGGCCCACAAAAATAGTGGTTGAAGGGACCTCTGGAGTGGCCAGTCCACCCTCCCCCTAGGAACAGTGCTGTTGCCACAAGGCTACACACGCAAGACAGAAACCTTCCCCGATGGGTGTAGAGGAATGAAGCTGGGTTAATTAGCATTGATGATTTACAGCTGTGGGCTGGCTTCAGGGGTGGTGGGTTGGTCAATGTAGATAAGGTGCAGCTGTGGCTGGCCAAGTTAAGTGGTTGAGAGGCAGTGAAGAGGGAGCAGCCGAGGAAGGAGCAAGAGGAGAGGGCACACATGCCCTGGATGAGGTGAGACGAGGAGAAGGCAGCAGAGGGACTGTATGAAGAGTGTGCTGGTATGAGATGGTAGAAGACCTTGTTGCAGCTTGGTAGTTTGGAGAGTGCTGTGACAGATGGAGACTCTACCATTTCACTTGGTAACCTGCGCCAGCACTCCTCTGCTTGCATCATGCAGAAATTTTGCCTTATGTCCTGCCCGAGTTTCCCAAAATACAGCTTGTAACCATTCCCTCTGCCTCCTTTTTACCATCTGTTACTAGCAAGAGTTTGGTTCCATTGTCTTTGTAACTCTCCTTCAAATAATTGAAGTCTACAGTTAGACCCACTCCCCCTTTGTCTCCTCTGTGCCACATGAAAGGACCCCAGGAACCACATTTCCCCACAGATCACGTGCCCTGGGCCCCTGACATTGCTCTCTAGCCCTCTTCAGCACCTTTTCCTATTTCAGGTGGTACACTGCTCTCTCTGCTAGTGCTGGTTTCTGTTACAAACAGGATGCCAACAACAAATGGACTACTGAATCCTTGTTCCTAAACCCACTAGACCCACCAGATTCGCTTAAAACCACTGGATCTTAGGCTATGGGGTTATTTTTACGGTTTTTCCTAAATTAAATAACTTTTTCCTTCCCATCTACATCACAATAAAAACAAAAGCAGTAGTTTTGTGAGGTGCAGAGTGAATGTACCATGGCTCCCTATGGATTTATGTTCCTGAAAAATCGTGAGCTCTCACTGAAGCTTTTCTTCCAGCTGAGCATCTATAAGTGATTTTTTCCATGTGATCTCTCCAGTGTTTAATACATGCACGGTGCACCCTTTTCCTGAACTATAGGGTCCCTCTCCACCTACTGACTACCTACTAAGCTTGCAGAAACTTAATTAGCTGTGAAATTTATGCCATCTATCAAATCTAACTGAAATAAACCGACAGGTTTCAAAGTTGCCAGACAGAAATGTGAAGACAGAGAGTTTAACACATGCACAAACCATGAGAAAATAAACCTTACTCCCTTAGGAAGCCAGGCTCAAAAGTCTACTTTCATGCTCTTAACGCAGACTTGTCTGGACTTTTATAGCAGGTCTTGCTCTGAGGGGTTTTGCTCTTGGGGTCCCAGTCAAGAGAAGAACAAACCAGAATACCAGAATAATTTTAGCCCAGTGAGCACCATCCCCATCCAGTTTCTGCTATTTTAAGAGTATGACACCTCTTAGGAGGAGCCAGCTACGCACAGAAACTCCAAACAGGTTAATCAGCTAAATGCTTCTCTCTCCAAGACAGTAAATAAGTGTCTGGAGTACAACAGGAAGCCAGATCTGATTTTTGTTTGCAGCTAGGGCTTGTATTCAGATAGGCATCACAGAAGGCATCCACCACTTCTCTATACCAGGGGAGGGGGGAGAAGGAAGGAGGGGATAAAATCTGGACAAGCCTGCAGTAGCTCTTCCTCTCTGCAGAATACAGGAGATGTTTATTTCTCTGAACAGGGAAAGCTTTAACCTTGCGGAGGCACTTCCCATCTCGTTTTTCCCAAGTCAGTAGAAGTATTCCGTCTCTGACCTTCTCCTATGGTGCTGTTGATGCCCTCTTCAACAAAACACCCACACGTAGGGGACTCTCCCCTGAGCTTCTCTTTCTGTGTCTGCACTCACACATCTTAGCACTGAGGTTGTGCCCTCCTTCACCATCACTCAATGCTCATTTCCTTAACTTGGGTGCTCAGTGCTGCTGGCTGGGCTGAAGGAGGCCACCTGCCCACAATACAGCTTTTCTGTCAAATGTTTCATGAAACAGATGTTTCATGATCTCAAAGCAATTCCAAAAGGTAGGTCAAGATCCTTACCCCCTGAAAGGTCAGAGGCAAGGCCAGTTTACACCAAAATATGGGGAAACAAATAGAAGTAAGGTGAGGTGGCGCTCACACTTACATATTAGGTTTACAGTTGGACTCAATGATCTTAAAGGTCTTTTCCAACCTAAATGATTCTATGAGGTACAACAAAACATTCTCCAGATATTCTTGTTGAGACTATGTATAGACAGCAAAAAGCGAATCAGCCTAGAAGACACACTGCCTCTTTCCTGTCTGATGTTGGGAAGTCAGCACTTTACATTAGCTTTTAGCTTCCTTCCAGGTGAATTTAAAACTCATTCTTATTTACTGAGAAAGGCCAGAAGAATCAATAAAGGCCTTGGCTTTCTAGAGGTGATCATCTCACCAATCATTTCTTCTCTGTTCTGCACTAAGGGCTTAGATAAGGAGAAAGAAAACAAAAACAAAACCTTCTTAACAGAAAGGTTTCTTAATTAGGACGGGGGAAAAATGACTGCAATTTTGCTGTGGCAAATTAAAACCAAAATGAGGTAGCAAAGAGCAGGGTCTGGAAGGGAGGGGGGCAATCAGAGACAGCTATTGATTTTGAAATGATGGAGGAGCCAAAGGAGAGCGCACAGCCTGGGAAGGAGACTCATCTTTCAAAGCACTGTTCTTGCTTAAAAACAATCAGTCCAGGCAGAGGTGTTGGTTGTTGCTGAAGCTTCAGAGTTAGCTTTGTTTTCAGACAGAATTTAAATTTTGGAAAGACTCACTGGTTCATAAGGGGATGGCTCCTGAGGCAAATCTTGAGATTGTGGAGCTAGGAATCATGGGATGGAGCTGAACAAAGCAAACCTGACTGAAGTATCAGGAAATTCTTAGCAGTAGTGGTAACAGAAAGAGTGTTCAGAAATAGTTTCTTCCAAGGACAAAGAAAAATGTCACTGCTCACAGCCAACGCAGGCAGAGAAAAAAAGGAACAAACCCACACTGAATATGGGGCAAGCACCAAGATCTAACACCCTTCTCATTCCCAGTTGTTGCATAGCATGTCTCATCTTTTCTAGAACAGAGAGAACTGATCTGGCATTGCCTTACCTTGTCCCAGTGGCTGAGATCAAGCTTAGGTACGGCTTTCTGCCACTCCAGGCAGCACACTTTCATATACACTGGCCTTTTCCCCCTTGGCTTTTCAGACGGCACTCCTCTAAGATTAAAGTCAGATGTCAGTCTGACCTTTTGTCAAATACAGCCAGCACCTGAAAAGACTGTCAGAGAACAGCACCAATCTCGTAATGACTGGTTTGAGTTTGTCAGCTTGTTGTCATTGCTGTGATGAAACCTGACTTTCCAAAAGTGCTGGCAGGTGTCTATGATGGGGGGCAGGAAGATTGTAGCTGCAGTACTGCAAATAATCTGCAGCCATTCTAAACCCAGCTGAATGCTGTGTGCAGGTAAGCTCCTTTTCAGCCCAGACAGCAGAAAACATGCCACAGGCCCTTTTAAAGCAAGGGGTTTGTTCCACCACATAGGAGACCTATCTTCTGTTCTTCACACTGGCATTACTCCATCAGATCCTCATCACGATGCTGGTGACAAAGTGGCATCTCTTTTGCTCCCCATAGGACTAGCAGTTTGTTGGAGATAGCATATCCTTGTCCACAATCCATTTCCCCCCCTCTTCCTCTTGCCTCCAAGCAGTGCTAGAACAAGTGCAACAGAAATCTGTCCTTTCCCTGTCACCTCCTCTGTCTTTGTAGCTCAGATGCTGGCATGTCACCTGTTCCCTGCCTGAATCTCAACCGTAGGCAACACATGTAATTAGCTGGCAGAGAGACCTCTTCATCCCCTCCTAATGCCCGATCCGCACGTGTCAACAGCGGGAGCGCACCTCTCCAACAACTGTTTCTGCGGCTGCTCCTGCCATTGACAGCTGCTGCTGGATGTCAAACATGAGTGTAGGGATATGATCTCCTCCAAGCCCTTCCTGAACCACTTCTGTGATTGTGCTCCAGGAGGGATTAGTCTGGCATGCTGGTTTGCTGCTTCAGCACTTACCTGGGCTGAAAGTGGAACCAGCCTGCAGACATCTCCTGGCTTGTACTGGGGTCTTATATAGCAAGGCGTAGTCTTATTACTATCCTTGTCTAATCCACCAGCGCTTCTTCCCTTCTCCTAGGGCAAAATGATAAGGGAGAAATTAAAGGAAAGAAGGATCCCAGGTCAGCAAGCATAAAGAAGTGATGATACGGCATGGTCTTTCTGATCCCCCAGGACCCTCCCCTGTAGCTGCAAGCATCACTGCACACAGTTCTGGAACAGCAGAGGCTGCTCAATTCTGAAGGCTGCAATCCCTGGCTCTACAGATCTTTGATAATTCCTTTCCCTGGAATTCACACAAGGAATGCTGTCTTTTCAGGTGATATGGAACCTACTGAGAAACCATGGGTCCCATCCGGAGAGTAAGTGTGCAGGTACTCAGTGTTTGATTTGTTTAATATTATTTTCTGCAGCAGAAAAGCGGGAGAGCGAGAAACATTAGTCACATACTTGCTTAATTGAGATCTGATAGCCAAGGTCAGCGCTCAGCCAAGAATAGATAGCAGAAGCCTCCCATGATGTATTTTTTCAATGAGCTGTTCATAGCACACAGACTGATCTATTGTCAGTTTTCACTATGAAAAATTTAACTATCTCCTGGAATATGCTCAAATCCATTTTGCATCATTTCCTTGCTTTTTCATTTAAAAATATCTTTCCAATAAGACCTCATGACCGTGCAAATTAGCAGATCTCTGCTGTGTGGAGAGATTGCTTCACCTCCACTGAAGTGCAGCTATTTGTTCTTTTGCCAGCCCTCTGCAAGATGACGATACCTGTTTGTCAGTGTCTCACATGCTTTTCTGTGCTTTAAACAAAAAACTCTTAAAGGGAAAAGATGAGTACTCAAGGGAAGATGCTGCAATGGGCACATCAGTAAGGAGGAACACCGGACCTTTGCCTCGAGCTGTATTCTGCATGTCTGCAATGTTCCAGTGCAGCACAGGTAGGTACCTGCTGGTCTACAGCACCTCTCTGGTCTCCTGTGGCACTTCAACCTACAGGACCCAGCACGACCATCTACTTGGTTCATTCCTTCTAGCTTTTGCGTATGGGTCTGTGCAATGTTCCTCCCCAAACCAAGCATTTCCAAACATTTTAGGCCAGAAAACCTCTCCTCCTCCAAGTTTTCCCCATAGACCACAAAGCAAGCATCTCTCCAAAGCCTTAACTGAGAGCACAGAAGAGATAAAATTTATATGGCCTCACAGATCACTGATCACTAAACCTAGAGAGCTGATGGAAGAAATAAGGCCTCTGAAAATGAAAGGAATAAGGTCTCTGAAGAAGAAGAGAATATGGTCCCCGAGGAACACACCTTAACTCCTGTGGTACCCAAAGGATGCGGCTGTACTTGCTTTGCCAGGGGCCAACGCACAGGACATGATCTGATCCAACTAAGAACAGAAAACATACTCTGTGTGGGCACCAACAGCAAGTGTGAATACACTAGCTGCAAGGGGGCTTTCTGTTCTGGTGCATATCTGCCTTCTGTCTATCTTTGGAGTCTCGCAGTACGTATTACTGGTGAGCTCCAAGCCCCTCGTGGTGCGAGTGTCGAAGTTGTTCACTGTGATGCTCCCCAGACCACCTCTCTTGCAGCATGGGTGCAAGGTCCTCCTACAGACAGCTCCCTGCACATGCACGGTAGAGTACCTAAGAACTGGCAGCTGACTCAGAGTTCTCTGCTCCTGAGGGCACTGTGTGGATATACAGTGCAAGAACCATATAGTAATTCAAACCACAGTCCCTCTGTCTTTGCACTGCAGCAGCCACCAGCACAGGACGTGCCCAGACAGTGGCCCCCTTCTGCTGAAAGATGGAATGTGCGGAAGCCACCACCATATCCCAGTGTATACCACTCTCCCAGTCTGGAGAGAGGACAGCATGGTCCTCACCCATTCTCAAAACAGGGAGGGTGAGTTAGGGGCTTTTAGAACAACTCTCAAACATTACTGCCAGGCATCTGGCCGGGAGAGGAGAGTGTGGTCGCCATGGTAATTCTTCACCTCATTTAACTGCGAAGTAACCTCTTGCATCTTTACATGCAGCCGTTCCCAGCACATCTGCCCTGCACACAGCACAGGCAGCACGCTGCCCAGGGTATCCACATGCAGAGCAACCCCCTGCCTGGAGCCCACACACACACACATCCCCTGCAGTGCAACACTCTTGCCCATATATGATACATAACATGTATGTGCTGAGCAATACACATTCCCCCAGCTCTCTCCACTTGTATCACCTATGCCTGTAGATAACCAGGCAGGCTTACAGCCCTTGCTTCTACAGCTATAGGTCCCTCTGCTGCACAGGCATAAGATGCTTTAGAAGCACAAGATCAACACATGCTCAGCCAGCCATCAAAACACTTACCTGTCCTGTCTCCCCAGCCTTGCCACAACACCTGCCTACAGCTCTTGTACAGTTTATTCTTGGATGCATTTTGGTTTTATGCTGTGGCATGAGCAAGGAATAAATTCAGTTCTGTCCCACTCATTTTCCTCTTTCTGCCTCCGAGGATAAAAAGTCCCCAAGAAGCACATCTATATGACTGTGTGCCTCTCTGCAGAGCCACTCATGGGAAGCTGGTGGTCACATCATTGGGTGCTCCTGACAGGACCCTGCTGTTCACATTTCTGGCAGGTAACTATAGGAAATCAATCTCGGTTTCATTTCTCCTCAAAGCACTCTGTGGGTCCCTGCAGGAGGGCTCTGTTCCCTGCTGATAGCAGGGGAACGGAATTCCAGAACATCAGTGACTGATTTTATAGCATAGCAGGAGCATGGTAGATAGGAGCCGTGAGCTGAGTCCCTGACTCCCCTGCTACACAACAGCCAGGTATCACTTCATATCAAAAGACAAAACTCAGCTCCCACTTACACCACCAGACACGGCCTGGGGACCTCTCTCACTGTCACATCAGGTTCCCTCAGCTCTTCCAGAAGGTGCTGGTGTGAGACCTTAGGTAGTGTTACTAGGATGGGCACAGACCTGCCCTCAGCCAGGCCAGGTGACAAATAGAAACCCCTCAGCCACACGTATGTGACAGCTCCAGCTAACAGGGCCCACAAAAGCCAGCAGGCATAGACTCAGTGGAGCCTCAAGTTCCCATATCTGGTGCAAGTGTCCTTTTCTGCCTTGTGCTGTAGTGAATTTTAACTAGCATGTAGCAAAAGCAGACGGTCAGGGATGGCCCATATTGTGAGGGTGACAGTCACCTGAGTCTGATGGTGTTGCTAACAACCACATCCCACTTGTTACTGCTATATAGCTTGCATGCTCTATACACGTGGCCTAACAAATGCTCTGAGAAGTGCTAGAGGCAAAACATCTTTAGAGAGCTGGCAGCAATGCCTGCCCATATCCTTTTGGGCTCATCCTCCTCTTTGTAAACCTTCCAAGCTCACCTTGAAGACCTCAGCTCTCTCTTGAGGACCCCTACCCCTCCTAAAATCACCTCAACATCACCATCCTCAAGCCTGAATGCCCTAATCAGAGTATGATTCAGCTAATACAACCAGTGATCTGATGTACGTGGGCGAGGATACAGCTGAAATGAGATTTGCCCAACTGGCTGCCCAGCATCTCTGGACAAGACAGTCCCTGTTCACCCAGGACTGGTCAGGGTCCCACATCTCATCCTCCCCCATCTCCAGGAAGCAAAAAGCACACACACATGGCAATTCACCTTCCCATCCCCATCATCGCTACCTGCACGCCTGGCTGTGGCTGAGCCCAGGTGCCTTCAGAGACACAGGCCCGGCTTGAAGCCCTGCACAGGAGGTGACCCAGGCAGAGCTGCGTGCAGAGAGCACAACCAACACAGCTGGGCTTGCTCCAGCACGGAGAAACACCTAACGCCTGAGCACACACTTACCTCTTGTGGCCATGCTCGATACAGCAGCCACTCAGGCCGGCAGCATCTTCACTGGAAATGCGATTTTTCTGTGAGTTCTGCCATTTCCCGTAGCTGCCGCTTATGCTTGTCGGGCAGAGACGTCTCTCCCCTGCACTTGGGGGGGTGAGCACAGAGCCAGCTTTGCCGCCCCGTTTGCCTGATGCTGATCAACACACACACACTTGGGAGTGGGAAAGACAACTTGAGTGCTCGGCACGTGTCCTGCCCAGGCGTCTTGGATGGAAGGCCAAGTATCCATCTCTGTTCCTGGGGCAGATTTCCCCTATGGTAGGGCACAGCCTCTAACATCTTTCCTTTCCTCAAGTTAAGCATGGCTTTCACTTCCTTGGATTTTGAAGGGAAAGTTTTTATCTACCTAATTAGGGGTAGTTCAGGATTCTGTTCAATTTCTCCCTCAATCCATTGCCCTGTATGGCAAAGCCTCTCCCTCCTCTATCCGAATAATAACATCCTTGCCAAAAGCAGAGGCAGCACGTAGAAGAATGGCTGCAGAAGCGTGGCCTTAGAATCTCTGAAGATCTGCACAATCCAGGCCTGGTATTAGAATAGGCCTGTAATCAGAATTGTGCTGAAGTTGCTGTGCTGAAGTTAACAAGAAAGGTAGCCTTGAGCTATTCGTGAATCCTGAGACCAAGTAATTATGTTGTGCCAACAGGCCGTGGCTGTAACAAGCTACAGCTCCTGGGAAAGCAGGTGCAGGGCCGAGAAAGATAGGGACCGGTATGGGAATATAGGGAGTAACAAACTACAAGGCTGAAGCACAGCAACACAATTAGCTACATGGATAGAATGCTTATTTTAGTCATGATAATTAGGGGTGTGAGAACCGTGCGTGTTTAGAGACTACTAACCAATTATATTTCTGCTTTACGAATATGCATGTGTATCAGTTCTATACAAGTAGTGTT
This sequence comes from Falco rusticolus, assembly GCF_015220075.1. NCBI lineage: Eukaryota > Metazoa > Chordata > Aves > Falconiformes > Falconidae > Falco > Falco rusticolus. The sequence goes on along the minus strand of NC_051193.1, from coordinate 65,394,874 downwards.
AGAAACTAATAAAGTTGAGCAAGATGCATAACTCATATTGAGCGTCTTCTTGACTCCGGCAAACCCTTCTTCCAACAGCAGCAGCCTTCCATTTTCCTGTACTGACCCTTTTCTCTGGACTGAACTTCAGGTAGCTGATTCTTTCTGTGCTCCCATCACCCCTAATACTAGATCTGTAATTCAAGAGCAGCTACTGCACAGAACAGGTTGTTTCCCCTTACATCTAATCTATGACCACCTTCCCTCAGCCACCAAGTCAGTTCAGTTCACCAGTCCGAAGGAAATCTGGTCAATTTTCCACAGGATAATTTTCTGTTGGATCAGCAAGCTGAACTGACTCACTCTGCAGGTAGAAAGCCGAGCATTAAAAAAAAAAAAGCCCCTTTAGCAACATCTTCTGTCAATTTGTCTATCCCCCTTCATCCAGTTTTTCTAAAGAGGAGAGGCACGAGAATGAGAATCTGTAAAACTGTGCTTAGTACCTGAATGGTAACAAACTGCTCCTTCCTCCCTTCTCCAGGCTAAGGTCTGGTCATTGCTCAGGTGCTAGAGTGCTGTCCTCACCATCTCTCCTCTTCTCTACAGCACGCTGCCTTCTCATGTGCCACCTTTGTAACAGCATCAGTAAGGGATGAAATTAAAAGTATCAACAAAGACACACTTTCAAGGGAATGCTGATTTTAGTTCTGTTTTTCACAAAGGACCAAATGAATAAGAAGGAACCTGTCCAGTCTCCGCAGTACCAACAATGTTGTCAGAAACAGCAGCAGCAGTTGTGGTCCTCCCTGGAGTTAGCCATAGCAGCCTGATCACACTCTGCTGGGCTCAGTGCCCTTTACCAGAGCTTCTCAGAGCGCTCTGTGGCAGCTGATAAAGTAAGACCACCCCTGCTTGCCAGGGTACTGGTGGGAGGAGGATTTGGGGTCACTTCCATAGTGCCAAAAGTCATAGGCCCAGATGCTCAAAGGTATTTAAGCACCTAAAAAGAAGTTAGGAATTAAAATATCATGGGGCTCTGGATCCTAATGAGGATGCAGTTATATTGGCATTCAATGTTTCTGCTGATACAGCTGATAGTGCTTGGAAAAGTTCTGCTCAAAAAAGAGCGCTATTCTGCTGACATAAGCTGCCTGCACACAAGGAGGGCTTCACTGGTACAACTCTGCTGCTACAGCGATATCACACGCATTTACATGTAAATTAGGGTTTTGTTTATACCGCACAGATGCAGCCTTTCACTTCATCCTGGATGGGGAGGGGAGAGGGAGGGTAACAGTCTCACTACTCTCATTTTATGGACTAAGAAAGCAAGGCACAAATGAAATTATCTTACTGGCTCAATATCACCCAACATGGGTGACAGAAAAGGCAGAGACCCTGGTCATAGGTTACAGCCACAGGACTTTCTTCGCTGCTAGAGATAGGGAAACAAATGAGCGAGTCATTAAATAGGAGCCTTATCACATCAACCATGCAAGGGCAAATCCCTGATTTGTTTGAGATGGAGGGGCTAGTAATGAATCCACTAGGGAGCCCTGAACCTGGGGGACCGAGGCCTGTTTAGGTCCATGAAGCACTGTTAGAAAGCAACGGAACTTGAGACCTAAAGAAACTACTACACTACTTCACCACTCGCCAACCTGAGCAGCAATAGGCATGACTGCCAACAAATGTCCATGGAGGATGGACGTGAAACCAACAACATATCACAGGAACCAAGCAGGGGATCAGAAGTTACTGAGATTACCTTGCTTCCAACCACTGTTGCCCAAGTAAATACGCACTAAATGTACTTCCATTCTGCCAATACTCCTGTATCTTGACCACAGACTCTACCAGGCCATACTTCCACTTACAAAAGCCAACATAAGCCAAGAATGATAAAATAACTGGGTCTACCTCAGCTATTCATTCTCAGACCTGCCTCTCCTGCTCTACTAAACCACATATCTGACACGGATACAGGGTGAATTGCACAGGAGGACCAAACTCATCATTTTTGCTAGGAAAGTTTTAACCCATATCACCTTCTCACAGTAGCAAATACAGAGGTTCCTGGAGCTACAGCCTTTGTTTGTCCCACAGTGCCAGTAAGTGACCTGAAAAGACACATCACCACACAGTTCCACTGTGATGGTATAAAGATACATCCAAAACTCAGGCTCCAGATAAAGCAGGTGTGGCCATGGGTTGCGTGAAACATAGTCAAAGCGAGTGGATGTTACTGCTGGCCTTAAGTTAGCTATAAGATACAGTCTAGCTCCATTGCAGAGAAACAGCAGCCTCCATTCCAAAACACTGCCCAAGTCACTGCCCAGAGGAGAGGCAAACATCCAGAAATTTGAAGTGGAGGGTGGGAGGTGGGAATGGTGTGACAAACAGAAACATGACTTTCTGAGTAGTGTTTTGCACAGGAGTCTTGAGGACAGGGAACATGAGGAAAAGCAGACAAAGCATAGAGAAGGCGGCTTCAAACAAACCTAGGGCGATCTTGGGAGTCAGCCCTGACTGAAACATAGACAAAACCAGCTCTTCAGTACTAGCTGAAAGGTGGCTAGAGCCACAAGCAAGGAAATAGCATCCTGCTGCTCAATTCCCTCATACCATTGAAAACATAACCTTATATTTTGGAACTTTAAGAAAAAAGGTAAATACAGTTATCTACCTCTCTCCTAAATGAAGGATTAAATTTTTGGCCAGCTGTATGTATCAAAAGGAGCAACAACTGCAGGAGGTTAAGTCAGTCTGTTATTAATTCCCTGTTCTGCTGGCCAACACCCTGATTCTAGACATATCATCCCACCCTCTCTCACATATCTGTTTTCTTGTGGCTCATCAGACATATTCACACACATCTTTCAGTCCCTGGTATATATATCTCCAGTTACAAACCTTCTGTCCTGACTCTTCTCATCACAAAAAAGTTATGCAAGCCTGGCTGGTTTCTCCAGGCAAACACACCGAACAGCAAACAATTCATCAAGTTTACAAACTGTGGTTCAAATCAGTGCCCAGAGATTGGTTCAGTCAAGGCTTCATTGCAAAAAAAAAAAAAAAAAAAAAAAAAAGAGAGAAAAATAGTCTGAATGGAGTCTTTTCAGCACTGTACAACTTCAGAGGTTATTTCCAAAATAACGTCCTCCAAGCCAGGAAACAGAAGCTGTGGCAAGCCTAGAGCTGTAGCATTCACAGCAGAAAGTGTTAATGTCAGGGAGGGTCTCTCCTGGAGCAGAAACACAATTCTCAACTTAGCTAAACTTAAACCAACCAACTCCGTTCTTTAGAAAGATAAACCTGCCTCCCCTTGCTTCCACCAGAAGGAAGCAATCTGCTGTGGGTGTTCACAGGTTATCAAGATACGCTGAGAACAAATGATGGTCATTTCTACACCAGACTAGCCAACCTTCCAAGCATCACTCTCTTAAGAATTATGCTAAGGCCTCACCAGCTTTCCACAAAATTTAGCTAGGGATTTGATAAATTCTCCTGAGGCACCCTTATAGCTATCTGCTTTCTTCAAAGGCTAAGAAGTTGCCAAAGAGTTTTCCACACTTCTGCTGATTCTTCTCCTATGCTTCAGAAAGGCATTCTGCCATCAGGCCCAAGCTAAAAACCAAGATTCGCTGCTCCCCCGAGTAATTTCCCAGCACGGTCCCTGCAGTTTACATACTAGGTTGCTATAACTGTGAAAGGGAAACAGAAACAACACTCACCTCACAGCACTGCATTGGTCTGCCCAAACTGCAGCCTTTTCAATTAAACCTTCAGCACTCATTTTGTGCTTACTTCAGCCTGCGCCTGAGACTGAAAATGAAGAGGAAAGGCACATGAAGAATGTAGACTTTTCCCTCTCGGAGCAGCCTGCCTGCTATTAACTGCCTTGAATACAATGGCTGAGCCACTGCTCATTCTGTCTCTGCACTGCAAATATGAAAGTCAAAGGCTTAAGTTTATTTCTGCCTACAGCTGCCTTGAGACCTTCCATCAAGACTCTCTGCATAGCCGGCATCATTCATGTACCCAAGTTTGTCTCAGTTATCAACTCTCACCTTTCTTGAAGGAAATTCTTCCCCTCAGTCACATCTCAGCGACGACTTCTGATTATCTCCTAAAAGTGCAGAAGGCTCTTGTTCTCTCAGCTCTGCTATGCTTCTCTGTCCCAGTGGTTATCCAATTGTTCCTTCCTGAATTTGCCCTTTTTGCTGTCTCCAAACTTCACAACTCTACTCTGTGATCCCCAAACCTACAGACAGTTAGAAACAGTATCCATTGACTCACATCAGTGATGTAAGCTCTCTGGTGAGATGAGCCTGCTGTGCAGCAATTCCTGCCTGTCTGACTTGTTACTTGTGGTTCACTCTTCCTTTTGAGTCATTAAATTTAGTTTTTCATACAGTTCCTTTGCTTCACTGAGTTAGCTAAGTAAGGATGTTCGCTCTGCCAGCTCATAGGAATAGTATTCTTGAGATCTAAAAGGAAACTAAGAACTGGAATTTGCTGTTCTGAGTTTGTTTGGCTCCTCTGTTTTGCAACTTAGTCCAGAGACACAAGCTGCAGCTGCCAGTGTACACAGGTGTCTTGTGTGTTACACAGAGCCGTATCAGAGCTGTCTGCAAATGTGACTCCAGGAGCTCTGGGGAGTGTGCTTGGTGCTGCCCATGGCAGCCGCTGCACCCTGGGATGGCACCCTCATGCTGGGCCTTGTCTCCACAGACACCCTGGATTCTTCCGTCACTGCAGCTCCAGGGTTAGTGTGGCCTTCCCTGCCCCCTGTGCTGTGCCAGAATTGGCCAGGTGCCCCTCAAACACCAGGTTGTGCTGGCCCCACACCGAGGGCAGGGCAGGTCCTGGCAACACAAGGAGGTCCCATGTGCAGGGGAAGCACTGCAGCCACTGTGTGAGATCTCTGTCCTGCACAAGTTAACCGGTGGGTACCTTGATGTTTTTTCTTCCTGTGTTTCCTAAACCAAAATGGAAACCATTGCATTGTAAGGGTTTGTGCTAGTTGAGTTTAAGGACAGATGAGGTAGCCAGTTTGCAGGTACCTACACGTGGAAGGGGTTTGGGTTCTAATTGAGCAGATAACATGGCAGTGAGATCCCGTGCCTGGCAGGTGAAGCAGCTTATCCTCTCTAGAAGTAAGGCATTAGTAGATGAAACTCCTCCATATGCAGGTGTGCAGGGAATGGAAGGTGTTGCCCTACACACACCCTGTGAGCATAGGCTGGTGGACCATCTGCACCCCATGGCACAAACTGGTCAGGGAGAGGAGACAGGAGGAAAAGGCCAACAGCCAACTATGGCAGCAGGGGAAAAAATCCCACAAAAAAAGTTCTACGTGATGTGGTCCCCTAGTACTTTTCTTTCTTATTTTCTTTTTTCATTATAGTATTTGTTCATTTCCTCATAGATCTCTTCAACAGCCTTCCCCTCCTTATCCAGAAAAAGCTCAGCAGCAAGAGGGGTCCCTGTGCCTCTTCTCCACCAGCATTCCTAATGGCAGCCACACTGAAGCAAGTCCACTTGCACAAGCACTCAAATGCTGAACAGGAGTGTTTGCTGCTTTGATCGTTAGGTCCTTCCTAGCAACACTAGTCTCCCCCATGCTCCGTTCCCGTGACATGAGAGGGGGCACAGCCCATCCTATCTTAGCTGATAGCTCTGTCTCACTGCATACCGAAACCAGATGAAGAAAGAACGCTTCCCAGGCAAGTCCATACCTGCTTCAGTGGCAGTCACGATATGGGAGCGCCCGCAGACAGCATGAAAAGGAACAAGGCCTCACACCCAGCCCATGCTTGTTACCCCTGAGCCTGTGTTTGTATACCTCATTACAACAAGCTCTCTTGTTCAAAGGTCACCCAGAGATATGAAGTGTACTGGATGCATACTGCTGCCTACAAATAGGCTGGAACCAGGCTGTGAAGCTCTCCCAGGTTTTCTTGAGGGGAGAACAATGACTATCTTTCAAAGACACTAATTCACTTTTGTTAGGAACTCTATGATCATATCGAATTTGCAATGAGATTCATGACAGAGGCTCCAAGATGTGACTGTAATACAGAAAAAAAACCTGTCAAGAGTAGCAAATCACAAAGGAAAGGATAAGACCATTCTCTCAAATTCAACTGCTTAAACTTGTTAACTTTCCATTAACTGAGATTTGTTCTCATTGTTTCAAGTTAGATTCTAAGAAACACCGCAGCCCACCCTTATCAATTACGCTGGAGAAATCAAAGGTCATACTCTGCCATCTCTTCAGTATGTAATTAAGCATGTTAGGCTGTTTCCTTTCCACCAGTTAACACTTCTGCAATTCAGAAACCTCTGGATGCCTTCCCCTTCCCAATCCCTCACCAAGATGTATACAAAGTTGTGTAATAGTGCACAAATACAGATGCTTTGTGGTTTGCGGAGCACCTTTCCTCTGGTGTTGCCTGTGCGTTTGGTAACCCAAATGTTGCTAAGGTTGTTAATACCTATCCCTGAACTAAACAGTCTTTATTTTACAGGTCTTTGGATGAAACATGTTATTTCCAAGGCCTGTCAGAAAACACTTAAATTCATAGCCAAATATATGATGATTTTTAAACACTGCCGCAGGCAGAGTTAACAGACTGACAACTTCAGCTGTTAGGGATACTAGCTCAGCAAGGCAGCCATGCATATACCTATCTTTAAGCCCAAATTTAAAACCTGTTGGCTCAAGCTCTGCCTGGAGCTTGTCTGCAGGGTTTCCCATCGGGTCCTTCATTACCCAGGTGGACCTGAGCCAAGATACACCTCTCCCAGGTTGATCCTAGGCAGGAAAGGGCATTACTGTAATTAGCCCTGACCTCGCAAAAAGCCGTTCAGTTTCACCCAGGGGTTCTCCCAGCAGCCTGCGGGGGTTGCTTTGATCTCTCTCGCACAGCCCACCAGGCCACAGCCCCAGGCCTGCGCGGCCCCGGGCACCCCCCCGGGGCCTGAGGGAACCGCTCCACCCGTCAGCTCCCTCATCTCAGAGCAGCAAGGGCAGGCGAGGGGCTCCCCGGCTGCCTCACCCCACCCTGGCCCTCCCAACGCTCCAGCGACTGGGGTGCCGACTGGGGTGCCCGCGGGGAAGAAGGGCCGCCGGCGGTAACAGGAACAGTGCCAGCCCGTACCCCGCCGCGCTGCCCCCTGCGCGTCAGGGATAGCGTTTGCGGATGCAGGGTGTCCCCGCCGGCAGGGCAGGGCAGGGCAGGGCAGGGCCGGGCAGCCTCACACGGCCAGAGCCCGACCGGGCGCAGCGCACACCCCGCCACCGCCTCACGGCCGCCACCTCACACCCTACCCCACCAGCCCGCCCCGCCACCCAGCCCATTGGCTGCCGCCTCAGCCACCGCCCTGCTCCTCCCTCCTGTCATTGGACAAACCCTGCCATTCACTCGCTCCCCTTCCCTCCACCTCGCTCTGTGATTGGCTAGCTCATCTCGTTCTCCTCGTTCCCGGTTCCATCCCTTTCAAGCGATTGGATAACTTTTACCGTCTGTCTCCACCTCCCTCCGAATTTTACACTTTGCGATTGGGTAAGCCACTTCCTCCATCTCGCTCCCCGCCCATCTGATTGGCATGCGGGACTCTCATTGGGCCTCTGTCTCTCAGCCCCGCCCCCTCTTCCCGGCCTGCGCCGCCATCCTCTCACGCGCGCTGATGCGTCACTGCTGAGCCCGTCCCTGAACGTGACGTCTCCGCCGGCGATTGGGGGAGGCGGCGGCTCGCGCTTCCGGTGCGGTGCGGCCGGGCGGGGGCGGCGGAGCGGGTGCAGCGCAGCGGAGCCGGCGGGATGGAGCGGCCCGAGCGGGCTGCGGCGGCGCTGGGAGCTCAGCCCCGTGCCAACGGCTGCAGCGGCGCGGCCCACGGTGGCCTCCGCAACGGCTACGTGCGCGGCCTGCCCGCGCCCGACACCCAGGTGTGAACGGCGGGCGCCCTCCGCCGCGCGAGCGGGGCTGGCAACGGCGGTGGGGGGGAGGGGCAGTAGTTGCTTGTCTCGGGGGCTCCGGTGGCGGGCCAGGGCGTGTGGGGCCGGCCGGCCCCGGTGCTCTCTTCCAGGCGGGCGCCGCCTCGGTGCTTCCGCCCCGCTGCCTCGTCCCTCCGTGCGAGCCCCGGCTGGGCTGCGGAGCCGGGGCAGCCTGCAGCCGCCCCTCAGCCACACGGCTGGGCGGTGGGGGGCTGCGGCCGACGTTCGTGGGCTGGCGCGGGTCGGGTTTGGGTGCCGGCCCCAGTCCCGGCCCTCAGCCGCGCGGGCAGGGCAGCGCCCGGGTGGTGGGCCTGGCCCGGGGGGGGCTGTTAGTGCCCGGGGAGGGGTGCCTGGCCCGGGGGGGGTGGGGTGTCAGCGCCCGGCTGGCGGGCCTGGCCCGTGGTCGCTTGCCAGGCTGGTAACTCCGTGTGAGCCGGCTGGCCCTTGAGTCATTGCTGTAGCTTTACTGCGAGGCTTTTACTAGCAGCACAGCTTTTAAACTTAAACCTCGATATAATACGATAGGTCTGTACGTTAGAAGAAAAGACTTTGGCAGTTTCTCACCGTTGTTTTGTTGTTACAGGCGATGGGGCTATGGGTACAGGTAGCCTTGAGTAGGGAGTTCCCTCTACAGAAGAGTTAAAGGTTGATGCAGCACTTCCCATCTGGCTGCATTAACACCCTGTGATACCAGTGTGTATTTGTGCTTTCAGACTTCCAGTTGTTTCTCTGCAAAACACTAAACTTTTCTGTTACGGTGTAAGGTTCTTAATGGTTCTCGTGAAGGCAGGCCCAGTGGTATGGAGCAGGTTGCGTTTCCTTGGACAGCCAAAGCTGCTTGAGAAGAGACTTCTTCCTCCAATGTCACTCCTCCTGTTGCTCCTTGTTTTCACTCCTGTGCTGCCCATTCTGGGTTTTTTTCAGCGTAGGCATGTGCAGTCACTGCGTGAACCAGAATGAGAACTGATGCAGGGTAAAAGTAAACTTCCCCTTTCTCACCCCCACTCCCGAGTTAACTTTGACCCAGGGTACTTACTGTATTTCTTTCACTAGACGGACACTTACAGTCTTCCTGTGGCACTGGGGAGGTGATAACACAGTTTTGGGAGTGAACAAATGGAGGAAGACAGCGTAATACCTTCGTTTGGCAGCAGTGACAGCTTGTACTGGTTTGGGGACCTATGGCACTGGTAGTTGTGCCTTGCAAACACCAAGCACTGCTGACTATAAAACCATAGGTGTAAATCTTTGCATTAAGACTGAACATGCGTGTTCTATGAGTGTTTCCCCCTCCCCGTGCTTTTTAAAGAAGGTGATCTGAATACAGTTACATTCTTCTTCTGCTCCAGAGGAACAGGAAAGTGTGGTAAAGAAGCTTTTTCCTCAAGGATTTTGTTCAGCTGTGTATATGGAAAACATGGGAGATGCAGCCCGTCAACATCAGGCTCGAGCAGCTTAAAAACCTTGCTGGTTTATGAGATGTTCTATTCAGTTAGTACCTTGCATGTGATACTGTGCTCAAATGTGTCTTGGAAGCCTGAGGCATTTGAGGTAACTATTTCTAAAGGGTGAGGAAGGCTTATTGGGGAAGTGGTCATGTGAAATCTTAGCAAAAAGCCCAAATGTGGCATTGTCAGAGGATGTGAGAAAAGTATAAGGAAGTTTTATATTGTTCTGGCAGCTGCTTGCTGGTCAAGCAGAGATTTATAATTAGAAGTCTTGCATTCTTTTCAGGATAATTTCATGTGGGCCAGATTGCTGACTTTCAAAATGAGAGTCTAAACGTTGGAGCCTGACTGGAAGAAGTGAGTATTTAGGAATACTGGCCTTGTAGAGCTTCCTCATCATCAGTGATCGGAGCTTAGAGCTGCCAAAGATATACTTGCTCATGTGTCACAGGTTTGGCTATTTGATTGGCCTTTTGGTTTTTTGAATTTTGGTTGTTGGGCCTTTACACAGAAGAAGGGAAACATGTTAATGCTTACCACGTGTTGAGTGTCTGTCTGTACTATGTATATACCCATACAGTGCTTGAGAGTGCAGGCGGAGAGGTCTGTGGAATGCAAAGTAAACAAGTACCAAAAAGGAGGCAGCTTACATGTAAGAGTGCAATTCCTACTTAATAGAAAAAAAAACCAGAAAAGTAAGGATGAGTGGAAAAAAAGATGCTATTGCAAGAAGGCCTATGATGAGGTCCTTGAAGAGGCGAGAAGACATCTAGATAAAATGAATACATCAATGGGAAGTGAAGGGGGAAGGAAAGCCATTGGTATAAAGAAGTGTTGTGATCACTGGCAACTTATCTGGAAAAGCCTGGAGCTTTTGAGAGGAGGGCTTAGAGATAGGGTAGTACATCACTGTGCCCTCCTGCAGGGCTTGATAATACAGGAAAGCCTAACCCATTTTTAACAATGTGTAAAAAGGAGTCTGCCCCTACCTAGAACATCTGCTGTGGCAACCTGAGTAAGTTTTGGGGTTTTTTTTGTTTTGTTTTGAGGAGCGAGTGGGCTGGGTTACCCCACAAAGGTAAAAAAAGATTTGTATATTAAAGGGTATTATCCTTATGGCACAGAATTCAGGCTTTCCTTACAACTCCCTCCACAGAAAGAGACTGGTATTTGATATAGCACAGGCTCTTTACTGTTATTCCAGCATGAGCAGAAGAGGGTGAAATTGTTCACCTTAATTTTTAAATAGTTTGTATTAATTTGTCTCTTGCTGGGATCTGAACTGCTAATCTTTCCCCTTGATGAGAAGAGAGAGGAACTTGGCTGCCTATTAAGACTGTGCAGTAACTGACTTTGGCTGCCTTGGAAATCAATGGGATATTATCAGTGGCTAGGAAAGTAATAATTTAAAGTTAGGGTTTCAGCATATTAAAAAGGCATTCTGTGGAAATACTAAGGTAAACAACAGCTCTTTTTGTTGCTTTCCTGGGAAATCCTGTGTTAAAATTACTTTGATTCCTAATCTGTTTAGAGATTAAAATTCAGTGAATGCAACAATCTCGCTATAAGCACCTTAAGACAAAGGTGGAAGAACCATCTAGCAATTAAAAACTGTGGGATATTGCAGAAGAATAAGTAACATTTCTGACTTAAGCTAAGGGAGTGTGTGGTTAGAAACTATAGTGATCTATGGATGGATTCAAAACTGATTTAATGCTTCAGTGTAATACTGTGCTATGTAAGATGAAAGCCTGACATCTCAAAGGGTATTGTTATGATGTGAGGAAATGAACACAGCCAGCAGAAAGAAAGCAAATCTCAATAAAAGAACAGAGAAGTTACCTTATCAAGTTGTGCACGATTCTACTTTTTATGTCATTCTGGTCTGCTGGAGAGAGTCTAAAGTGAGTTCATAGAAAAAACAGTACTGAGGATCTGTCAGGACACTTGTGGGAATAATAAAGAGTGCAGGGAAAATTGCTTTTTCTTTCTGCAGTGCAGTTTTAAACTGGAATGTATTTCGCCATTGGAGTGTTTTGCTTTGAAGCAAATGGGTAATAGTTTTCTAATACTGCATCTGAAAACTTTTTACTTCCTTAGAAGAGGGAGATTGGGACATATTTAATGTGACAAGATGCCCTTTTTTCCCATGATAACTTATTGGAATCTAGCTATTATTGTAAACAGATTTTTAGTAATGTATTTTTTTGGACTCCTTAATTGAGCTTCTCACCTTAGAATGGTTTGTTGTGCTTCTAGAAGTTGAAGATGAAATAATCTCAAACAAAAAAAAAAAATATTGGAATGTAGGTTTTAGTTACCAGGTTCTCAATTTCTGTTGTGTGCAGTATCTCTGAGTCAGTCAGACAGGAGCTGGAATGATACAAGCAAATTTTAATTTCCCTGATGTTTCTAGAAGGTCTTCAAATGACGTACTATGGTAATCTGCAGATAGCTTATTGTTTACATGCTTTTGTAAACAAGGTTTCATCCTATTTCCTCAGGAAGACAAGGAATAGTTTGGTTGAAGAAAGTGGGAGGACTACAGGATTTGCAGTCCCTTAAAATGTCACAAGTCCTGAATGCTTGCAGCTATTAAAATGGACAGCATAGATATTTTTTCCTGAAAGCTTTTGTGTGTACGTGCTAAAAACTGCTTGTGTGGTCCTGTGATTTGTGTTTGGTTTTCTGAGAGAGCGCAGTCATACTGCTTGTAGGCTCATCTCAGGGGTTCATCTTGACTTTATAGATGCTTTTGTTGGAATTCAGGTTAATGTAACTTCTTTGGGAGAGCACGCTTACAAAGATGAGTGCAACAAATACTGAAAGTTTCTGTTGTTACAGGGAGTTGGTGGTAGCAGTGATGTGAATAAGCCCTTGTTTCAGATGAAGGTTAGGATAAGACAAAGATGTTAAGTAGCTGCCCTATCTACTGGTATAAAAAGGAATTTGAATACAGAATTGTGAGGTGGGGTGGTTTTTTTTCCACATCTGCCTGCTTATTTAAAATGCAAATATTTCTGATAAAAAATTGACCCTAAAGAACTAATTCTTGTGAACTTATTCAGCAAGAAGTGATTGTTGACCCTTACTCAGCATTTGTGAGACTGCATCTTGAGCACTGTGTCCTTTTGGGCTCCCCAGAAAGATGCTGACATAGCCATGGGAATCTGTGAATCCAGTGGAGGGCACCCAAGGAGCAGAAGAGGCTGGAGCACACGAGGTATAAGGAGAGACGGAGAGCTGGGTTTGCTCAGCCTTAGGAGGAGAAGTCTCAACTAGCTGACTGGAGGATGTAGAGAAATGGAGCCAGATTCTTGGACGTGTGTGGCAGTAGCCTGAGACGCAACAGATATAATTTGGAAGAATGGGAAATTTTGATTACATACAAGGAAAATAATTTTTCTGTGAGGGTGGTAAAAATACTGGAGGAAGTTGCCCAGAGAGTTTGGGGAATCTCTATCCTTGGAGGAGTTCAAGATTAGATTGGACATGGCCCTCAGCAACCTGCTTTGAGGTGGGGGGTTGGACACAACGACCACTGAGGGTCCCTTCCAACCTTGGTTATTCCATGATTACAGGAAAAAAAAAGTCAAAAATTGTGGGAAAGTTTGCTCAGGATTAGACATTAGCGTTCAGTCCTTGAACCCCTGTAAAAATACACGCCTTAGGCCTTCTAGCATGTACTCTGAGGCTTGTATCGGGCCTGGGGAAAGAAATTATTACTTTTGCCTCTTGCTTGGCTTTTTGATTGAGTGCATTTATTGTGTCAGTAACATAAAACTAAATTGAGTAGAAACCTGGCTGACCTAGAAAAGACTGCAGTCTCCTTCAGGTGTTTTCATTGACAAAACTCTTTATTTCTGAAAAAGCATACCTGTGCATGAGGGTACTTTTCTAATACTAAATTCAATTATAAAAGACTGTAAGCCTTTGTGGAAGGAATAGCTACGCCACATTTGATCTGGCTAAATGAATATTTGAGACCACCATACTAAATTAGTAGATGTAGAACCAATGTTGTACTCGTTGAGAATTTGTATATTTGTACCGGTTTGAAAACAAATGCAAAACCAGATACCCATGGTAGTGGTTGGTGTGACTGGCTTCTCTTAGATTTGAGTATGTGGTACTGAGAAGTCAGTTTGGATAAAGTGTTAAAATCTTTCAATTATATTTGGACTGCCATTTTAAACTTAGCTGGTGATAAGCCTTAAAGGCTATAATTTAAAAGTTCATTTTACTTTATTGTAACTACTTGAGTGATATGTCATGTTGTATTTTTCTGTCTTAACTGTAAAGCAGCATTGTTTTTTTCCTAAATGTGATGCTTTCAATTTGTTGGAAGAAAAGCTTTATCTTAATTATTTATTGACTTCAGTTTCTCTAGGAGGAATATAAAACATGGGCCCAGCTTCAAGAAGGTTTCCAGGTGGTTTTTTTTGCCTTCATTAAGAAATCACTCCTAGAAAAAGAACCATTTATAATTGAAGGGTATAGTCTTGAAGAATACTTGGAGTTGAGAAGGCAGGAAGTAAAAAGTTTAGGAAGTAAAAGGTTTTAAATGTCTGTAAAAATAAGTGAGAGCAATTCTAAAGTATGTTGGGAACTCTTTGAGAGGTATCTTAAAGCCTAGAGATTGACTTGTTGGTAAACCACTGCAGACTTGTGCTGTCTTTGGAAATCTTTATTTTAAAACACATTTAGTAATCAAGCGTGCAGGTAAGGAATTTTCTGTCACAACGCTGTACTAGATAAAGGAACATACTAGTTTTAGAGGTAGTTTAAGGTCAGGAAAAGTATATTCTCAGTAGGATTTAAATTGTTAGACATATGTAGTAAGCAAAAATACCCCAAACGTAATTGCATCATTCACTTGTTTAGGCTGGTTTTTTTCCTTTTAGCAACACTTAAACGTTGTGAAGATTTATACTGTAGGTGTGGCAAGTGCATCTTAACAAAGGAATGCCACATTTCTTGGCATTTGGAAATAAAAATATTTGATAATACCGGCCAACAAGAAGAGTAATTTGGAATACACTCGAGTGTTAAAGTTTGTCTTGTAAAACAAATTTCCCTCCTGTGTGTGTTTTTTTTTTAAAGCTTAAAATGCAATTCAAATAGTTTCATTTTAATTTTGATAGTAAGTATTTCGTCTTTTTACCCATGCAATAGTCTGAGATTTGAAGCCTAAGAACAAAGCAGCACAAGAAAAAGGGCAAACAGTAAAATTACCACAGAATACCATAAGAGCTTAGAGCAGCTGCCTGTGTGGAGTTCTCAGTGCTGTAGTTTCTGTAGTGTTGACTCCCCATATCCTTTATTATAAATATGACTGCTTTTGAGAGTTGAGGCACATCCTAGAGTGGATGGGCATCGCGTATCTTGCCATTTTATTCTCTATAATTGGCAGGAATCTTTGACAAAAAAGTAGCTAACTCGTGGAAGCAGCCTTCCACATTAAGTTTCTGAAAAATAATAATAAAAAAAAGCTGCAAAGCTGCTAGTAAAATTTCTGCAGTGTGTGTGGTATGTGGCAATGAGAAGCTACTAAATTTTAATAAGACTTAGTGAAGTTGTGCTCCAGCTTAAATAATCCTTTTAAGCTGTTTGCATGAAGTCTGCCAGGTTCATCTGACTTTGTTCTTCCTGGCAGCATAAAATGAAGAAGCCTCTTAATACAGAGTATTAGGGGGTTTCTGGGGTAGCAGCATCACCAGTTATTGTGTACTTCTTTCTTACTGTGTGCTCTGTGTGTTGCATTTGGAGCATCTTCTGTCCCTAAAGTATATGCCTGCCATGCAAGATATGTATTCAGATCCCTCTGATAAATCCTGTGTGTTGTCTAACAGTAGTGTCTGCATATGATTCTGTGTTTAAGTATGGCTTTTGTCTTCTCACAAAACTTTGACGACTTAATGCTTTTGAAAGTTAAGCATGGTACCCTTCAGTCTGAGAGTGTTTGGCTTCTTGTGTGCTCCTTTGCATCTGCTGATTTCTGTCATGAGATCTTATCCAAGTTGTTTGCTAACACAGGTATAGCAAATATACAGAAACACCTTTTCCTGTTGTTTTTGAGAAGTTTTTGATGAGAAGAAAGTCAGGTTCAGATTAATGCCAGTCTCATACATGACCTGTTTTGAATGCCAGCAGCAAACACGTAATTACCACTGAAATCTGTATCTGCTGGTTTCATTTTAACCTTCATTGTAAATCCATGACAGGGTGAGGTATGGTGGTCCTTCTCTCTGTCCAAATTTAAAAATGGAAAACAGCGAAGGGTACTGGTAAAAGCTGGTTTACTGCGGTTTATGGATTGCAATTTTTTAACGCTCTGATAAAGGAGTTAGATTCACATCTAGTAGGAGAGTCAAGGTTGTAATCAAAGCATGCAATTGGATACATTCTAGTGTGAATTTGTGCTCAGTGGGGTGACCTAAATAACTATCTTTGCGCAGATGACACTGTTCTGTCCCTAATCATGCTAAGGTAACTGCAGCAGGGGTATTACGTGAGGGGTTTTCCATATATGTCATTAAAGAGTTTGAATAACTCAGGATAGACAGAAATATCTTTTCTGTCTGTGAAGCTGGAGTCTCATTCGGATGGTACCTGACCTTAAAGCACTGCAAGACTGGATGCTGTCTGGAGGCTGTTGTGGTCTTTAAAGCATAACTTTGTGCAGTAGCTGGGTAAGAACATCAGGTTGGGTGTGCTTTGCTGTACAAGTGTACATCCACAATCCCATCTTCTGCCTATACTAGATATGCTATCGTGCTACTTATAATGCTTCTAATTTGCAGGATGAACTAAATCTGAAGTCTGTTTCCTACTGTAACATCTTATGAATTGGAGCTGTTGGCAGGTTGGGGAGATGTTTATAATCAGACCCCTTGATGTGTTTTGCTTAGACCAGTGCAGTCCTTTCTAGCTGTAGCTATATGCTGCTGCTGCTCAGTAACAAGTTACAATGCTGTTTTATGTGATTTCTTTCCCCAAGAGCTTGGCCCGACACAGGCGTTACCTGTGGCTGACTCGGAATGCCATCTCTTTGGTGCCTTCCATAACCAGCTGGCTGGTGCACTCTGGTTTTCTCCTGCAGTTGAGTTCCTTGATGTGACGGTGCTCTTCTGTGTACATGCAGTCTGGGCAGTACAGCAGAGAGATGTAGGTGAGCACACACCTGCTTTTTTGAACCATATACTTAGGTGAACTTTGACTTTTCTTTGTGGTCTCCACTTAGATATGCAGTGTATTCTAGTTCAAAGGTCACAGCAGACTTCGTTATGGTAGGACTTGAATTACTAAGGTGTAGCCACCTTCTCTCTTGGTCTCTGGAACTGAACTTGCTGCCCTTTGGCAGCAGGGTTGGAGCTCGCAGCATGTAAGCCTTCATTTGAAGGCTAATGTGCAGATTTATAAGGCATTCTTGGAAAACTGAATAGGCTTGTATCTAAAATGTGGCTACGAATGCCTCTTCTGTAGGCCACTTTAGTGTGTATTTATAGTCATTGTATGCTTCATGAAAAGTCCATGGAATTGCTTTCAGAGTATTTAGTGTTTAATTCAGATAGGATAGTGTAGAAGCTTCTCAGCTTACATGGTAGCTGACATGAGAGTATAAGGGTGTATATGCATATATAACAATGCTTATGCACATTGGTGGAAGAACACTGGGAGGTGAAATTGATTAGAGTATGTGTTGAATCAATACAGGTATTCCCAAAAGAGCCTTTCTCAGTGAAATGTTGCGTTTTGACCGTGTGGAATAACTAGTTTAGTTTTAGCATTTGTCACAAGCAGAGACACCTCTAAAGACCTGGAGAAAATTGGTATGCTTTTATTCCGATTAAAATTGTGTGTAGGTTTTGGTTTGTTGTTGGCATTTTTTCAGTTGCTATTTTCTGTTATTAGGTAGTCTCAGATCTATATCCTTAGGATGTAGCCTTTCACCTCTTCCAGATGAACATCCAGTTACTGGAAAAGACGTGAAAACTTTGATGTGATATCTATTTATTAGATGCTAGATAGTTTGCGAAGTAGTCACTACCACTTTTCTGTCTGCTTATCCAGAAATGTGCTACTAGTAGACAGCCCCAGGT
Organism: Falco rusticolus; assembly: GCF_015220075.1. NCBI lineage: Eukaryota > Metazoa > Chordata > Aves > Falconiformes > Falconidae > Falco > Falco rusticolus. Next base: position 65,377,343 of record NC_051193.1, on the reverse strand, counting down.
AGCAGGTAGGTGGTATGCCTGCTCCTCAGTAGCTGCTGTTCACAACCTGGTCTGTCACCATGGGGACACAAAATTCAACTTCAGTTCATCAAGCCATGAAATTGGAGTAGTTGGAGCTTTGGTGCATGATCTTTCTGAGATCTGGATGCAATAAAATTCTATGGTTTCATGAACTGGCGTCATAGTGATACAGTTAAGGAATCCCGAGAGGAACAGAGAAGAGAAAGCTTTCATGGTTTTTCCTCTGCAGTGTGGGCTCATCAAGCCTGCTGATTGTCGTGGTGCTGGTGCCCCTCCTTTCTCCCCAACAACTGGGGGTTCTTGTTTGCTGAGATCTGTCGAATGAGTTTGTGCGTGGAGCAGTGCTGTAAAGACTATTAGGGTCTAATAAATAACCTTCTGCAAACCATTTTGTATTCAACCTGGATCAGTTCAGTGTCAGGAGGGATGCTGTGCTGAAAATCGGATTAGCCTTAGTTGTGCAAGCCAGAGGGCGACACAGGTGGCACAAAGTGGGAGTGAGTGGGGCAGGGGCAGTTGCTTCGGCTGGCACAGTTCCTGAAGAAAACAGTGTATGAACCTGTGGCCTCCACTAAAGCTTTAAATTGCCATAATCTGAGCTGCAATGTGGTAAGCAGGTGTTCCTACACCTGTTCCAAAGCATGGTCATTTTCTAGCTTAAGCCACTACTGTGTACAGTATGTTTTTAAAACTACTTCATTATTAAACCTGGCCTCAAAATGCTCTGGGTTAGTTATCTGCATCTGGGTAAGTGCTGCTGCCAGAAGAGAAATTCCTCCTGTATCTTTGCTGTTTTTTCCGCACTGGCACCAATTCTAAAGTCCTCGCAACTAGCGTGACCAGAGGATTTGCTCTACTTAAAACTTTGTTCTGGATGTCTGTGTCAGTAGAAGGGGAGAGGTAGAAATGAGTATTAGGAGGAAGGTGCTGGTGCAGTCTCTATGCTCAGTAACTGCATAGCTATAGCATAATTGTATCCTCAGAGCACACCCTTGTTGTCTGAAAAATTACTTTCAAGATATTAATGCCAGGCTTGAAATGCAGACTTGCTTCAGCACCTGAGACGAGCAGATGTCACTTTCCAAATAGTGCAGTGTCTGCTGAGGCCGGCAAGTATGTCTGCCTTTATTGATTCATTAGCTGTTAGAGGCTGGTACAACTCTGGGTCTTTCTTTCCCATATGATACTAGGAGTGCCATAGGTAAATAACTGGGTTTTTTCTGTCTGCTGGCCCCCACCCTTCAGTAATTATTGGCTGTTGTCCTTTTTTGATGTATTTAGGATCAACCTCTTTCCTAGGTGTTGATGTTTCTTTTATTAGAATATTTTTAAAAATACATTTCTTATTATATGTATATATTTAATGCTATAGATAGGGGATTTATGTCTTGGAGAGTGTTCTTTCACATGTAGCAATTCTATTATAGGGTAGCTGTTCTGTAACTTTTAGGAATATAGATAGCAATTTCTATGTTTTGATACATTGACTTTTGAGATCTGGTCTTTAACTTAGTTCTTTGAACAAGTAATCTAGTTAAAACCATGGTGGCTTTCCCTGCAGTGTTATGTTGAGTGAGCCCTTGCCTTGTAGCTGTGAAGTTTTTCTTTAATACTCACAAATACTGTGTTTTGTAGTGGTAGTACTTGAGATGGACATGCACATGTATTAAACAACCAGTCAGGTTCTTACCTTCAGGAGATGGTATGCAAGTGGCAGGATGACTTTTAGTGTGGATTTTATGCAGAAAGCCTTGCTTTGTTCTGTGTGCTGACATATATGCGATGTTGAAACTGTGTATACAATGACTTTTTTGTCTGTGGTGTCATGTCCGCCTCGTGAATGAGTATAGCATTTACGTCAGCATCTTTAGGCTGACAGCTACGGAGAGACTAGCTTATGCTTGTTTTTTTTAGAGTAATACAGGCTTCCAAAGTTGAGTCTATTTTGATATTTTCCAGGGTTTTTTTTCCAATTCTCATAATTCTAAGAATACATTGTTTAGATTAATAAAACTATCATTTCTGTTTTGTTTTTACTTGTGGCAAGCCTGGGAAGCCTTACTGTACTGTTATTTGTGCCTACCCAGTTCTTGGTGAAGGGGGAAGGCAATTTTTTCATTTTGGTTGGCCTTGATATAAGCGATGCTCTCCTATGTAGCTTCACAACCTAAAAGAACTTTAATGAGATGTTAGATTAAACTGCGCTAAATCAGTAACTGTGACTTTGGTTACATTAACAACTTGGCAACCTCATCTATGGAAACAGATGGTATTTATCAGTAATGGCTGGATCTAGCTGGACGTACTTTGAGCTGGGCTGGGGGGGATGCAGTGCTTATAGCTGGTTGGAGGGGCAGGGACTACTCTGAAATGCCTATATCGTTTCTTGAATGAGTATCTCACAACTGCTTCTCTTTAAATATTTACTATAGATAAATCATATTGTGCACAATGGAGGATTATACAAAAGGCCTTTCAATGAAGCTTTCGAAGAAACACCAATGCTGGTTGCTGTGCTGACCTACGTAGGCTATGGTGTTCTCACTCTCTTTGGATATCTGCGAGATTTCATGCGGCAGTGGAAGATTGAGAAGTGTCAAAATGCAACAGAAAGAGAAGAACAAAAGGTAACCGCTGGGAAATAATGGTAGGTGGGAAATGATGTGGTCAAGCTAGATCGTGAGCATTTCTTTCGGGAGCAGTGTTGGTCAGTTTTCTGCTGTTTTTCTAGTCTTCTGGATGCCCCAAATATTATGCTAGTACTGCTGTGTCATTAAACTAAATAGCGTTTCAATGCTGCATCAACAGTTTGTCATGTTTTAACCACCATGCAGCTGCTCGCTCACTGAGGTTATATCAACTTGCTGAGGGATGCCCTGCCTGCAGAAACAAGGGTTTGGGAGAGAGGGACTGCATATGCCAGCATCAGCAGCTAAATAAATGCTTACCAGAGGATCTGGTCTGAGTTTGACAGCAGTAGGAGGCTTTCTGATGCTGCTCCTGTGGCTGGGTTTTGATTTGGAAGCATGGTATTAATTCTCTTAGGCCTAAGTGGCTGCAAAGAAAAACTTGTGGATGAGAACCAGAGCACAAGCTGGATGACTTTAAATTCATCTGGAGTCAAAGCTCTAGCAGGTTAGCTGGTGAGTAATCTGAGGTACTGACTCCTGGCTCACTGGTAGTAATCAAAAGTAAGTAATTCCTGATAAAACCTATTCACAAAAGCTTCTGTTACCAGGTGAAAAATCTTGCCTGCTTCAGCAGTTAATCTAGAATTAGAGAATCCTAATTTTGAGTAGATGTAAAATACGTCTAGAGGCTTTTATTCCCCACAGGAATTAATTGCTGTTACGAAAGCTACTGTTTAAACTTGCAGTTTGCAGCCTATTTCCTGCTAAGGCTTAGAGTGAGCTCTCTCAGCACAGTATAGAATACCAGTGAGCTTTGCTCCAAAGGTAGAGTGAATTAGCTTATTACTCTTGTTGATCAGGATTCTGTTTTTCTCAACTGCTTTGGGGAGCCAGCCTGGCTTAGAAAATATTAAGGGCGTTTGTTTCCCAGCTTCTGGTTCTGTGTGCAGCCAGAAAAGCAGTTGGCTAGTGGAAGACAGAGTGGGTGGGAAGGACATCTCACTAATGCAAACAAATAATCAAGGGGAAGAAAAAAAAAAAGGAAGGCTTTTTTGGAGGCAGTGCTGGAGTAAAGGGCATATCATATTACGGTAGATCAGCTAAGATGCAGTAAACTAACCAATGCCTAGAGTTACTTTACAGTAGCTTCTTTTTGTGAGCATCATGAGGTAGAATTAAACTGATTAATAATAAGGCGCTTATTTCCAAAATAGAAACATTCTCATAGGACTTAAATGCATAATAGGTATTTCATATTGGTTTAAAAGTACAGGAGCTTAAATTTACACTATTTCCAGAACTGACTTCTGGAATCTGGAAGTAAAAATCTTAGACCCCTTTTAACAGTTACAATATCCAAATAAGGATGGCTGGCTTGAAACTTGACGTGTTCATTAATGTAATTTGTGCTGTGGTGGTTTGTGTCACTTGGGAACGTGACACCCTTGTATTTTTGTGTGTATATACTAGAAGCTGATACAGAAGAGGAAAATCAAACAGTTGCAGAAATCTACCAAGACATTAGAATAAAGGTTTAAATATTGGTCTGTACTGATGGTACTTGAGGATTATAAAGGAGTAAGTGCAGTGTTGGTGCAGTTACTCTGTACTGTAGTGGTTAATTTCTGTTGCACAGTTTTTGAAATACTTGTTACCATTATGTAAGGTGCAGGACTGCTTACGGTAGCCCTTTTCTGTGGGAGCAGTCATGACTTCACATGAGCGTACAAAAGGAGGACCTTGGGCACTAGGTCTAGTTAGGGAATACATTATTGATATTAGGCTCTTGCTAAAGATTGTCACGGGGCACATTGAAGCACAGAGTTTATTAGCAACTGATTATCCTAGTTCTGAAAGAAATTTACCCTGAAATGTTTTTATAAATTAACTTTGCATTGCATCTTACCCTGAAAGGCATTTGCTTAACAAGTACACCTCCCAGACAGATGAATTGAAACCCTTTGAGTCTGCGTGTTGGTCATGGCTTGCAGGGAAGAGATGCATGTATTTGGTTTGTTTCGTACGTAAGATATCTGTGGATGGAGCTAGTAAGAAGTGCCAGTGAATATTGTGTAAGAATGAAAAATAGGAAATCCTGTTTAAAAAAAAGTTTTGCCGTTGAAGAAATCTCAGCCTGGTGTTCTTCCCCAGATCACATTTCTAGTGCTTTGGTTGGAATAGCTGTTTCCTATATAGGACAAAGAGAAAAGTGATCATGTGAGGTCTAGAACATACAGTACTTACCCTCACACTTTGCTGCTTTAAGCTTTGTTTGCCTGCGAATGAATTGGTGAGAGCACATTGTAGTGAGTCTGGTGTGGGAGCTAGGTTGTATTTTGGTGCCACAGGGGGCTGGTGGGTGCTCAATGACTTGTTTTCAATCAGTTTCTCATGATTTTCAAATATTTGAAAATCTCAAGCTGCTGGCTGACAGCCCACTCATCTTCTGGTAAGTGAGTGCAGATATAAGTGCACAGGAAAAAGTTTGAAACTCATGCTTTTTGTTTTTCTTTCTTTTTTTAATTAATGCATGCAAATTGGAGGAGCCTTGTGGTTGCTCTGGCAGATTTGTGACCTCTGTGTGAACAGTAACATTTTTCTTATTTAAATTCTAAAGAGCCAACTAAATGATTATGATTTTCTTAAGTATCAAGCAAAAGGGTTAGCTTTAATAGTTCATAATTGCTTAGGTGAAAAGCTCAAAGCAAAGGCAGTGGGAGTAGCTGTGTAGCTGAACAGTGTGTGACGACCTGCTTTATCAGCAAAACAGAATTACACAGTGCGAGGAAGCATTTCATAAAGGGCTGAATGAACTTGTCCTGAAAGCCATTGAACTGAAGTATGTGGATTTTCTGTTGTGAGTTTCTGAAGGTGATCACAGTTAAAAGCATAATGTAAAGTTAGATCCAAAATGTAGTCTAAAAAAACCCAAACAAACAAAAGAAATCCCCAAAAGTCACCTTCAGTTTTTGTGTGATTTAGAGGGCAATATATTTCAGTAGAGCAAATCCTTCCTTGACTTGTCACTTAATATTGTAATCTTAGTCTGTGTGTCAGAACTAGAAACCGCAAGTGACTAATTTAAAGGCTTTCCAATAGGTCTATATTGGGACAGAGTCTGACAGTGAGTAAATTCCTTGGAATTTTAGAGCCTTGCATTAAAATTAATGAGTCCAGGAAAGCCTAATATTGACTCAATGTTGGAACACAAAAGGGTGAAGAGGGACAGACTTTGCTAGTACTGATTTCCAGGAAATAGTCTGATGGCTTTTGGCTTTGTTTAAAAATATATCTAGCTGGGCTTTTCCTGGAAACGAGTGTTTTGTATGTAGCACATCCTTTCTGAAGCGTTATCAGCCTTATTTAGGCATGGGTAAGTGGCAAAATTAACATGACCGTTCATAGTTACGCTAGAATCTATTTATGCATACCCAATTTAATGTAATGTCGTATAATGTAGTTAAATCTGCAAATGCTTGTAGGATTGTGTAGGCAGGATGAAAATCACTTTTACGTTTATTCTAGTCTGATTTGCCTGTTGATCACCTTGTATGCTTTGTATAGGGCAGCAACTGGGCAAATGGGGCCAGTAGCTCTCGAATATACCTCTTCATGCTCAGTAGCTGGCTCAGTTAAAACATGTTTCTAGCACCTGGGGTTTTCAAACACTTGTTCACAGGAATCCCATCTGTAGGAGTGTTTCAGTGGCAGTAAACTGGAGCCCTTTGCTCAGTGTTGTCCTAGCACCTGTATAGCTCATCAGAGGCCTCCTGATGGTATAAAGGTTACCTGCAGCCATTGCTCCATTTTTTCTTGACTCCTGTAGTGGTGAGATGGAACTAGTCCTTTTGCTTCCTTTTAGAAGCCTGAAATTTGTTGCAATTGTCTGCTTGATTTCCATTCAGAGTCAGTTTTGTATTAGCAGGGAACGCATTATGTGAATTGCAGATAAGCCCAGCTGGTGCTCATGGCACCATTTGTTAGCTTAGGTGCAATGCTGTGAAAACTTGGCTCTAAAAGCAGCATAATAACTACACTTGCATGTCACCGTGCCCCAAGCTAATGGTTACAAAGCTCTCATTATGACCTTCACTTGTAGTATTAATTTACAGTATGATGAAAACTTGGATTCCCATATCGCTTATGCTGAGGTGCTGCACCCCAAGGGAGAATTTTATTCTTCACTTATTTCACCCTTTCTTGAAATCACTATGCCTTTCAGGCTTCTGGGAGACCACTAGGGTTTCTTCATCAGGCATCACCTTACTAACAGGATATATGTTCTAGGCTGAAATCAACAGGGATGGAGCTGTTCAGGATTTCTTAGCTTAGTTCATAGGAATTTGAATGAAAGAACACACTGCTTTTGCTCCCTTGTTTGGAAACAGTGTAACCTTCACTTTTGTGAAGTTGTTTGGGTGTCCTTACTCTGAAGATTGCTCAAAGATACCACTCACTCCTAGGCTATTTTTTCCTCCAAATGAAGCTGTTCTGTCTCAGGCTGATACTCTTATGCTCTGTTATGGCTAGAAAGAGTGTCTGATCTGATCTGATAGGATGAGAACTTGATGGAAAAATAATAATAAGCTCTGAAGTCCGTTTAAAGGTAACAGTGATTGTTTCCAGTGGTAGGACACTGTTGCAGCAGAGCACTGCGGCTGCACGTGCTAAAAATTTGATTTAGTATGGATTGATAGATTTCATCCCCCCTTCCTCCCCAAATGTTTGTTTTTCTTGATTCAAGGATTGAAAGAGTTTGATTTGCATGAGGAATTCAAGTGGTCTTTTTGGTGTACTGTCCTCTCTACTCTCTATCTGAAATGCCACACTGTAGAAAGGTGGAGCAGAACAAACATAAAAAACAACCCCTAAAGTAGCAGGCAGACCATATGGTCCTGCATGCCAGCTCCAAAAGAGGGCCTTCAAGCTGCTAAGGTCTGTACTAGTTTATAAAGGCACGATATCGCTACCATTTCTGGTTTTGGTGTTCTGAGATGCCTGGGTCATGAGGACCTCTTGGTAGGGTTAGGATTACTGAGGAAATAGACAGTCCAATTTTGATGTTTGCCAAAATAACACTCCCTGCCTGTCCTATTCCCAGGGACTTTCTCATAAGAGCTAGCGGAAGGTGGTTTATTGGGGGGCAGGACAGACCACAAAGGGGCTGGCATTAAGCTGATGCCTCACTTAGAGCCCTTTGCTATAATGGTACAGCTTGGTACCCCCAAAAAACTAAGGCCAGTGTTCCGTATTAGACCTTAATTCCCTCAGCCATCGTTTGTTCCTTGAATTCTTGTTGACTTTTAAGACTCCTTTTTTCCATATAATAATCCATTAGGTTCAGAGAACTTCTTTATTTCACAGTTAAATCACTCTAAACTTAGTGATCCTGTTGGCTTGTAAGACCATACTTGCATTGTATACTTTGGGGGTGTCAGCCTGTTGTGGGTGGTTGTCTTTATCTCACCAGTTGAGCTTGTTACTCTTCCTGCTTTGCCAGCTTGGGTTTCGAAAGAAAACATGGTCTATCTGATCAGTAACCTGAGGTAAGAGTGGACTGTATCAGCCCAGGCGTACCTGATTCAGTTGGTGTGATGATTCACTTCCAGCCTCTGGTCCTAGCCAAGAACGTTGGCTAAAATCTCAGTTGTTTCCTGGGTCACATAGTGTGCTTGAGTAACTGTTGGGAAGCTGAATTCTCATGCAAAGGTGGTTAAGAGGAGTTGAAAATGCTTGAAAAGATCTCGGTAGATTATAATTAGACATAAGTCCAAGTCCCACAGGTATTGATCTTCTAATGTGCCACAGTTTCTTGTTGATTTTTCTCTTTCCCCACACCTCTACAAACTATGTAACAGAGGGTTTCAGTAACTTGTAGATAATTATTTCGGATTAGTGTCATGAATTGAGATGTTAGTATATTGCTACAAGTATTCTCATGCATATCACCACTTTGTAATAGACTGCAGTAGCTATGTAACTTCAGGTATGACTGGAGTTCCTGAATGCGTTTGTCAATACCAAGATGTTTTTCTCCTTTGTGAAAGTTACCAGTTTGTTAGTGATTCAGCCTTGAAAACCAACATTCTGCCTAGAACAATGTGAGATGCTGAAGTCAAGGAAGGCTAGAGCTGTGCAGCTACTTTAGAAAACTAATGATTTTCTAGGGGATTACAGCTTTGTATTAGCTGACCTACAATCTCTCTTGACAAAGTGCTTTTCTAAAAGACCTGACATGTGAAATAATGCAAAACTATACTTAAGGAGAGGAAGGTGGAAGAAATAATTGCCCTTCCATGCATCTTGGCTTACAGAAATGCGGTTTCCGCAGCCTTTGCTGAGAAAGGACACACTTGTGATTCCCTGGCTATTCATTGTGTATTTCCCAGTGATCACTGGCTAAATTTGATTGTTTTTCCATAGTTGAAATGATGAAAAATCGTGTCTTTGTGCCTTTTTGGCACGTCGTTATGCTTAGGTGCAACTACATCTGCTTAGAAATCGGCACTTTCGGACTGTCTTTCCTGTGCAGGTGCTGGTAGGGGGATGCAAAGGGGTGGACCTAGATGGTTCTTTTACTCCAAACTGAAAGGACAAAGTTGTTAAATCATTAAAATAGGAAGGTCTTGCTGCAGTCGAGCATTGTTACGTAAAAGCTGGTCAGTGCCCATTTGTTTGAGTTGTTAAGCTGACATAAATGCTCCTGGTTTTGTTTCAGTGGTACAAATGTCAGGCACCATAATATTTGTTTGGACAGATACTCTGTGTTGCTTATCCTGTCACCAAAAATAAAACGCCCCTCACCAAGTTTACATTTATTTCTCTTAAGAAAAACAGGAAGTGCTATGCTGGCTCTTACCTTTATCTTAAATTCTACAATTCTACTTTTTCCTTTTGTAGATTATTAAAAAGGCTTCCCCCCCCCCCCCCCCCCCCAGCAGTAGCAAATGAATTATGCATTCTTATCACTACTGAATGTCAAACTTCCTTTTTATTTGAATAGTAATAAGGAAATCTCATGACTTTGGAGCATTTTAAATAGGCCAGAAAAAATGTTCTTGGGTGCTCAGATGTCCTTGCTATCACAGTTAGTTTGACATTCTTGTGTGTTATCCATTCAAGACAGTCACTTTTCCTGAAAAACGTTGGAAGGGAAGCTAGAATTCAGGAAAAGCTCATACAAAGAAATCCTGTGGGACTTAAATGCCGATAAGCTGTGCAGAAGAGAGATGCCATAATGTATCTTATTAGCTTGGATGCAGAACAAAAAATTGTAGGAAGTTCTAACAGTAATCTCTATAATAATGCTAGTGCTGCTGTATCCAATTTGTTTCTTATGTACAGAGTAAAATACAGCAGAATACTTCAGTTTTCAAATTCTTTGTGCATGCAGCAGAGCAATGCATACTGTTTGGTACCAAAAAGCAATTGCATATTCCTTTGCTTTGTTTAACTCTGAAGGCTGAATCCAAATCTCTTGCAGAGATGTGCCCATGCATTTCACCATGTGGGTTTATTGTGTGTTTTGAGAGAGGTGCTCTCCTCAACTACCCAGCAAGAGCTGGAAAGAGAGCCAAGGTATTTCAAGTCCCATTTGAGTTCAGAGAACAAAACCTTGATGTGTCATTAGGAGCTCCCAATTCAGTTTCTGTGATGCTGTAAGTTAGAATTCTTTGAGGATTTCTAACTTGAAGCGTGACCTAATGCCATGATTGGTTTTTCTGGTTGTGATTGATGGCTTTGAGATTCTATGAGCTACTTAAGTTATATACAAATAAGGACCTACTGTTGAGGAAGTCTTAGGCATGGTATGTTTGCAGGTTGAAGAAGTTTGGAAATCACGTCTAGCTGGATGAATTTGGCACTAGTAGATTAATCTCTTCAGCTTTGCTGCAGCCCCACCTTCAAATAATTTTGCACTGGCATGGATTTCTAGAATTAAAACCAATTTGGGTGAATTTGATTTCAGGGCTTGTGATGAACTATTTAACTTTTTCTGGGGTCCCCCCCCCCCCCCCCCTTGGATTTTTCTGGATTTTATTTATTTATAAATTACATCCAAATGACAGAAACAACTTACTCCTCTTATTTCTAGTTTGCTGTAATATATATTTTCCTTTGTTACTTTCAGTGCTTTTGCATTTCAGGACTTTGTCCCATTGTACCAGGACTTTGAAAACTTCTACAACAGAAACCTCTACATGCGGATTCGGGACAGCTGGAACCGTCCAATCTGCAGTGTGCCAGGGGCCAAAGTGGACATGATGGAGAGAGTTTCTCATGACTATAACTGGACATTCACGTGAGTCACAAATGAAGAAAAGGTTTCCAACGACTGTCTTGAAGCGGGTCTATAAGAGCAAGTTGGAAGCTGTGAGGTTAAACAACCAGTGATTCGTGTTTGTTTTGGGCTTTCCAGTGGTTCAATCAATTTAGTCAAAGTATTTTGCTCTTTTGAAACACATCTGGCTACTGAGGTGATTTGTGTATAATTTTTTGGCTGTTTGCTAAGGTTCCTAGCTGTGTTAAGATTTCACGGGTGTATGCCTGTAATAAAATCAATACTTTTGTGTGCGATGAGCAGAACCTGGAGTAGATAATTTGTATTGCACTGCTACTTGTGACTTTGTGTTGATTTAGAATCAGTCCTGACACTTGAAGTAAATTCAGTTTCAGGTAGCAGCATTTAACGTGATTGTTTTGAGTCAGAACAGAAGTAGTCGGTAGAAACAAAATCAGAAATGCAAGGACAATGATTTTTACAAATTGCAAACATGCATCACAAGTTTGATGTGAAGAGGTTTGCAGCACAGAACTTGGTGAAACTAGTCATGTCTCTCCTTGGCTTTCAAGGACAGAATAATTAAAACTCTTTTTTTCTGCTGAACTTCTTCCTTAATCTTGTCGTGTATTGTTAACATAGCAGTGCCAGATGTGTTTCCTTTCTGTGGTTAGAGGATATCCTGCTTGAGGGGGGGCTGCCAAGTTAATTGATCTGGAGATCTTATTTTGTAATTGAGAAGAAAGTTGTACATTTCTGGGATGGAGGGTAGACACGTCAGAAGAACAAACGGTTTGAGAAACATCAAGCAATTTTAGATACGATAGCAAAATCACCTTTTAATCTAAACCCTTCTGGGAGCTAGTTTGAGTCTGTAAAGCAGGGAAAGCATCTCTTTGATTGTTTTGGTTTGATGAGGGGCAGTACTGAAATACTTAATGGTTGATTCTGTTGATTTTTTTAACATTTCGGTGTATATTCTAAGAAACTAAAATAAGAATCTTCTGGTGTATTTAATTTTTTTAATTGTGGGTGTCCTAATTTGTGGTGTTTTTAAAACACAGGTACACGGGGAGAGTGATAAAGGGCATTATTAATATGGGTTCCTACAACTACCTTGGATTTGCACAGAAGGCTGGGACTTGCCAAGAAGCAGCATCTAAAGTTCTGTCCCAGTATGGAGCTGGAGTGTGCAGCACTAGGCAGGAGATGGGTAAGTTGGAGCAAGGTAGGATGTTCCCCTGATAGATGTTTCAAAGTCTGTAGTCCGATCACAGGTCTTTGAAACTTTACTTGTTCTACACTTTACATTAATCAAAAAAGAAGCTTTTACTTCAGGGGAGACAAATTGACTTGCTGGGTCTAGTTTGCATGGCACAGCAGTTGGCGCTCTTATTTTCATATATATATATATATATTATTTTTTCCCAGTGTTCCCTTATGGGCCTTTAAATAAAGAGCAGCCTGATTGGTGGAAGTTCTTCTCATAGTATATAGCAATAGTGAAAGCTTCTTCTCACTCTGAATTTCTCACCTGTTTTATGTGCAGGAAACTTGGACAAACATGAGGAGCTGGAAAAGCTAGTTGCCAGGTTTCTAGGTGTGGAATCTGCAATGGCGTATGGAATGGGGTTTGCAACCAACTCTATGAACATTCCTGCTTTAGTTGGCAAGGTATGGCTTCAGTCACTGGCTAAAGCTCATCTAACAGATTCTGCTGGTTGGGTTTTCTAGAAGCCACTTGTTTGGTATTAGTTTTCTTCGGTGGCAAGCCCTGCAGATACTCTCTGTGGAAACTCTCACAGTATGCATTTCTAACCTCAGGAAAAATCTTTTTGGGGAAACAGCATCCATGGGACCAATACCAGTCCAGATCTTGCCCTCTTTCTGGGGGAGAGCCTAGCATGAGAAGGATCGCTTCCTCAGGCTACTCAGTGTATGAAATGGTGGCTGATTAACAGGCTGATTGGCTGATGGTATTTTGATGTTCTTGAGATGCTATGAAGTGATTGTGTCAGTGAGACACACAGATAAGCTGCATTGCATGTTGGTACATACTGAATTTATTATCTCTGAGCGACAGCTGAAAAATCGTTCCATTGAAGGAGCAAAATCCTAGTAGAAAAGCTATTTGAGAGAAACAAGGTCAAATGCAAAGACTGATGATGTCTGCTGTGTGCCCCATAAAACAGTACACAATGCAGCCTGGGTGTCCTGCGTGGGTTTTTTAGTTATTGGAAAATGAAATTAAGAAATCTCTTTGTATCTTCTGATGCAATGTATATGTTCCCTTAGCTCCTACTTAGAGTAAAACAGTGCAAGTACTGGAACTGGTTTCTCTTCTTGAAAATGGTTTGCTGTTAGCCTGATACTACTAGCCTGTTGGAATTCTTTGATCCTCTGTAGCGAATTATTTCCCTCTATTCCATTTATTTATTTTTCCACTTCCTGAGATCACTTTGTAAATTCTTCCATTTACGGTATCTACAGACTATAAAATTGCTGCCTTGTTTTTCCTGGCAAATCTCTTCTTGACTAGTTGTAGTGTCGTCCTGCATGCATCCTGCATATTATTTGTAATAATGAAGCAGCACTGTTTACATAATATCTCTTTTCTTTTGGTCTTTTAAGTTCTAAGTATCAGATGCTTTCCATAATGAAAGGCATTTTTGAGTCCCATGCGAGAGAGAAATTCAGTGCTTCAAATCCTGTCTTTCTGAAGTCAAGTACTTCAGCAGTACTATGATTTTGAACCATGTGTGTTACTCCTGACGTATCTTTTACTTGCATTTCTCTATTCTTTATCTTCCCACATTTTCTCTTCAACAGAAAAATAATTCTTGATTTCTGTGAGACCTTTTGAATTCAGAACACACGTGGTCAGATACGTTTAAGTAGACTTCTGTCTGTTGTAAGTCAGTACAAATTGGCCATTACTGCAAAGTGACTGAACTTTTTTTCTGGGGATATGAATCCCACTGTATATCTTTAATATCTTATGAGAATAGCCTTGAGATAACTTACTCAGCTCCTTAGTTTTCACATTTGAACTATAACAGGTTTTGTAACCATTGAGAGAATCCGAATGGTGAATTTTAAGGCATGTATCATACCTGTTTTCACGCACATAACTTGGATGTTTACTAAACCAGCTTTTTTTATAAATGGATACAGCAGTCTGTACTGTGTTAGTAATGAGCATGCTTAGATTTTGTGCACTTTAAATCAAATAGTAAGAAGCCCCTGCCTCGTGACACTAGAAGTGCCCTTATACTCAGGTGAATACTCCAAAAAGAAAATGCTTTCCTCTGAAGAAAAGAGTTCTTGTCAAATGAACCATTTCACAGCTCAGAACATTCACTAAATACCTTTTTTTGCCTGCCTGAAGCAGCTTCCCATTGCACTTTTCTTCATTGTCTGCAAATACAGACTCGCATAAATCCTGAATTCTGGCACCACCCAGTACACAATGGGCTGTGTGTGCACAGCCTGTTTGGCAGTGCTTTGGTAGACTCTTCAGTAATGCCAGAAACTCTCGTGCTTGATTAAACTCTTGGGCTCTCATATTTGTGCTACTGTTTGTGTCTCTCTGCATGTCCTGTGTACATTTTCAGGTGCAAAGCTGCTTGGAACACAAATTTTTGGATGTTTGGCAAATATAATCAGTAATGGCTTCTGCATTTGGCTAGAAGCAGTTTCTTCGACAGTCAGGAGTATGATTTGAAGCAAGTAGTTATTAACATTGTATCTGGGCACCTATATTGCAACTTAATTAGCTTGTAACACAAACTACTGCAATAAAGTTACTCACGTATATGTAATACTGGACCAGCTGTTCTCTTTTTGCTCTGTGGAATCCTGAGGCGCTTGGTTTATGTTGCTACTAGATCCTCTTTTCATAGCAACAAATATGACTTGACTATCCGAGGAGGATCTGTCTCTACCCCATAATCTGGTGGTTCAGCATTGGTCAGCAAAAGGAATTCAAAAGCTTCATTAGCGTTACCTGGTTGATCTTTATTCACTATGCCTTGTTAACAGCAGCTTCTACTAAGCAGGTGCTGAAAACAGGTATAGTTTGTGTACACTAAAAGTTGTGTTTCAGCACTGTTAAAGCATCAGTAAAAACAGGTCTTTCTGCACCTGGCAGTTTGCAGCAGGAGAGACCCACAGCTGACAGCCAAGTTTTTGGCTGCCTGGTACAGTCACTGCCAAGTATGCTGAGTCTAGAGCACAAATAATGTGAGATTTGAGGATTGCATAGTCAGAAGTTGTTAGACCATTTGGAGGCTAAGCTAGGACTTAAAAGTTGCCTGTTTTGGAGTAAGTGTCATTAATGTTACTGTAACTAGCTAATAACAGCATTCTGTACTGGCTGTAGCATAGAGCTTTTCATCATAGATCTGGACTGACAGAGGCGAGATAATGGAATTAGAGCAACGGTGCTTGAAGGATTTGGTTTTGGTTGTAAGAAAACTGATTTCCCATGTATTGTTAGTTTGTGAAACTAAGTGCTCAGGGTTGAATTACACAATTTGTGAGCAGTGCTTTTTGACAAGATGTGGTGTTCACATCAGTTTCCATGTCTGCTTTGTAGGATGCATTGGGAAGTCTGATCTTCACTGGCATATATTTTTCTGGATACCAGTAGACTGATCTCCAATTAGCGTTAGTCTTCTGGATGCTCTCTTAATTATTAGTTTGTTGCTAAATGCAACTGAAGTCTTACTGTTGTAGTAGCAGGACTCAGTTTTACATACGATCATCAGTGATTGCTGTGCTGTACCAGTGTGCTTTGATACTTTGCCCTCTCTCTAGTGGCAGACAATACTAGACTTTACTTCCTCTTCAGTTTTAAATTTTTTTTTTTTTTGGTCTAACTGAATGTCCTCTTCTGTTACACAGGGGTGAAGGGAGCCTGCTCTTCAATTTGTTAAATCTACTTTCTCTGCCAAAAGCCTTGTATTTGTTTTTTTTTATGGAGAAGCTCCTTTGGGACTATTAATCTCTTCTCTTTTTTTAAACTATCATTTTTCCTGGTTCTGACCATTTAAGAAGGATACTAGTACTGGATTATTATATTCAGTTTTTGGTAAAGTAGTGTTTAACAGCAATGCCCTCTGACATGGTATACATACTCGGTCTGGTATAGTAGTTCCACAGAGCAAACACTAGCTGGAGATTTCCATGCTTCTTATGCCAGTCGCTGAAATGTGCAGTGTTAATCCTTGTAACAACAGTTTGAACACTTGAGATTTAGTGTAGTTTCTGAGGAAAATCAGTCTCGAGCTTTCCCAGGCTGTAGAGTATTTCTAGGTACGTTACAATTCTAGTGCAAAATTTTCTTTATTGTGGAGAAAATACTCTGATTGTTTGTGACACCTCCTTGTGTAACTGTAGGCAATGCTTTTTCACAGTCCGTTCTAGTAACTCATTGCAGGGAAGAAATGTTCTTGACTCTTCCCTCCACCAGTTGTTAATAGAGAAACACAGAACAAACACGTGTTTACTATCAGATCTTCAGCATCTTGACACGCCTTTTGGATTTTTAACTTAACAGTTTATGGAGTTGTGGAAGATTTGCATAGTAATTGGAGTGGGCCAAGGTTATTTAGAAATATTATTGCTCTTGTACAAACTAATCCCCCAGTATGCGTTCCAGTAGTCCATAGTGATAACACTGTGACTAAATGTTCAGCCTAGTAGTACATTACTGACCTGTAATGCTTGCTGCTCTCAAAACAGATGTATTCTGATTTGATATTTGAAGAACGTATCTTCCCTTGTTTGAAAAAACAAGCAAGTTCAATGTAAAGTTTAATGGCTTCAGAAAACTCAATTTCACTCTGCGGTTTTGGTTTCCACTTCCTGTTTCTTGTATGTTACCTCCATCTAGAAAGTTCTTAATAGTTCTGTTCATCAAAGAAAATTAGTCCCTTTGGTACCACTGAGGACACATGGGGTTTAGTCAGTGCTTACCTCCTAATGTATGAAATAGTGAAACTTTGGTAAGGGCTTTAATCCAGGGCTTTGGTGGGCTGTGTCTTAGCACCAGTGTGGACTTGCTGAGTGAATGGCGGCCAGCTGCTCTGCTCTGTTCTACCTGGCTGCAGAGGAGGATGAATATCACAATTGAGAGATTCATGTGAGATATTCAGGCAGATTCGGCTGGAGGACTTCTGGGAAAAGTGAAACTTAAGTGGTTCTTTCTGTTAACAGCAGCTGTGTATTTTTATTTGCCGTACTAAGGCTGCAGATTGTTCCTTAGCAAGTCTTGCCTCGACTAGCTGCATTTATGTTGGAAGTGTGTTTGTTTTTTTTTTCCTAAATGATCTCTAAGCAGTTCAGAGCTGAAAGGTGTTATATGTTTGGCTGTGAAACATAACCTTTTTAATATCTTCCTCTTTCCTCTTCTAATTCAGGGCTGTTTGATTTTGAGTGATGAACTGAATCATGCATCACTAGTGCTTGGAGCAAGACTGTCAGGAGCAACTATTCGAATCTTTAAGCACAACAGTAAGTACCAGATGGTGGACTCTACCTTTCTGCAGACGTTGTAGATCAGATACACTCTAATCTATCTTCTGATAGTTGGAAATTCAATTTCATGCAAGGCAATCAATTGCTGGTTACCTGAAAGGTCAGAAGATGGCTGCAACTGAGAATTTAATCATCCTGAATTGGATATCTTTTGATATCTTCATTCTCAACTAATAACACTTTTATCCTGAAGCTCTTCTGGCTCACATCCTCTAACACTTTTATCCTGAAGCTCTTCTGGCTCACATCCTCTGCATATGAAGAGGAACATTTGCTGCCCTTTGGCAAGTCTGGAGGCACTAGTGTCTTAACATGGCTTCTTGTTACTTGGGTAGCTCAGCATGGTTAGTCTATTCTAACGGTCCATGTCACATAGTAATGCAATTTTGTAGTGCTCTAGGTTATAGCCTGGGAGATCAAGTTTAATTTTAGGGCCAGATGTCAACATGATCCTACAGTAACAAAAGCTTATGAATGCACATGTCCTAGCTAAACTAGACAGCCATGCATTGGTACAGTATAGTACAAAAGGAATTTGGGGGGCGTGACACACAGATTAATTTCACTGACTTGCTTTAAGCATTTGTTTCCAAAATGTACAGAATTTTCACCTTGCTAGTTTCAGCTTCCTCCAAAGGGAGGTATTTAGAATGACTTTAAAATTAAAAATACGTAGGAATTCCTTCTTTTTTTCTTAATGAAATAGGTGCCTGGTTGTTTTGGTTAGTAAAGCTGCTACCTTCATTCTTTAGCAACTCCTAATATGTTTTATACTATCAATCTCTGAGATGATGATGATGACTTGCTCTCTGAAGTGTGTGGTGCTGACAGCAAAGCTTGGGTGGCTGCAATTATTTTCCTTTCTTCGTCCTACTTGACAGTGGATCCTCTGATGTGCTTATGGCTTCTTTTGTGTTCTCTTGTCCTCTATCATTTGAATAATTTTCTTTACAGAAGTGTAGAGCTTACTGTTACATTCAGTGATTCATTTAGTTATTTATTTAGTTTGCTCCCTTCATAACTCTTGATTGCTGAGCAAGATCACAAAAGCTTTATATTAGGCTTCTGCGTTTGTATAGATGGACATTGCATCCCAGTTCCAGAATTTCAGAGAACACTGGTGACAAACACAGTTTGGGTTATGAGGAGAAGGACTTAAAAGCTCTGCTGTGATGAGAAAAAATAGATGATCTGTGGGAACGGGGTACAAACTGTGAGCAGTGGTGAGACTGGGGGATGTTCTAGAAACCTTATAGATGGTGGGGATCTGTGAAAGAATGGAGTGGCAGATTAGAATCAGAAGGCACAATGCAAGCAATGATCTTGGCTTGCCAAGATGATGATCATTTCATAGTTATGTATACGTTCTGTATGCTACTCTTGTTACACCCTATGCTGCCTTAGTTAACTTAATTTTCCTGAGATATAAATGGCTTCATTCATTTCTGCTTTTTTAGAAATTATGGAGAAAGAAAAAAAAAAAAATCATCCCCCTTAAAATCCTTGCCAATGTTTTCATTTTTCTTTTATCTCGTTCTGCACTTTGTCTTTTTTGTTAAGGTCAGACCTAGTTCCCAGCCTTTCCCTCTTCCCTGAGAGATCAGAGCAGAAGTTCATATACCATTGTTCTCTCTAACTGTACTAAAATTGTCCTTTCTTCATTGAGAGATCTGTTGGAGGTGGGGACTCACCGATTTCTTAATCTTTGTCTTTTTCTGAACGTTAGCTGTCTTTTAACAGTCTATTAACTGAATTACTTTGCTGGCTAATTTCTGGTCTAATTTCTAGTTCACAAGCTCCTCTTGGTGCTACAGCTGCCCTAGTCTATCAGTCCTCTTTTCATGGTTGTGCTGTTTTTTCATGCCCTAGTGTTTTTATCTGTCTCTTGCACAGCAGTTTAGCTTTTATGGTTTTATTACTCTCATCTCCATTCCTTTCCTCAGTGGTTTTTTTTCGGGACTAATTTCGCATGTATTTATTTTCTCACGTTAGCCAAGTCTCCTAGGATCATGTCAAGTGTTCGCAGCCAAGGCTAGTAAGGTTTCACAATACATTGGTACTAACAACTTCATCTGTCTAGTTTCTGATATGCTGAGCACTGTCCTCTTTCTTACACTGGTGGTTCTTTCTTCTTTCTTTTCTGTTTTTGGTTTAGTAGCTTCCTTTTCCACACCTCCAGTCCCTTCAATTTCAAACAAAGTAATAAAAAAAGTACATTTGCTCCCCTTTCTTGTTCTGCACTTTGGTCTGCCTTCTACTTATCTTTTGTTGATTGTCCTTGAGCTTGCTTGTTCTTTTTTTGAGTTATTTCTATCCACAAGGACACACTTACTACCTAAATTGCTTTCTCTTTTCCTCACAATGAGATACCTTCTTTTTTTTCATATTTTTTTTTCCTTCCTTGTTTGCTGTTTATGCCTGATGCTCTAACTCGTGCTTTTAGCTTAGGATGATGAAATTCTTCCTCAGAATTCATAGTGTCACACGTTCCCTTTAATCTTATCTGTGGGCCCACAGCTAGACAAAGCCCATGCTTATTGACTTATGTATGGTCTGTCCTCCACACTGGAGCAGTTTGTGCATTTCTGGAGTATTGCTGTCTTTAGTCATGTCAAAGCTCAAGCTAGTAGCTGTTTTGGTACCATTTAACAGTAATTTCTGGTGCAGATATGCAAAGCCTGGAGAAGCTGCTCAAAGATGCTATTGTGCATGGGCAACCTCGTACACGGAGGCCCTGGAAAAAAATTCTTATCTTGGTGGAAGGAATATACAGGTACAAACTATTCTTTATATTCCTAAGACTCTCCACATGAGATCTAGCTGCTTAGTATTTGGGTTCTTTTGCCAAATCAACTATGAATATTGTCACTTCATAGTTCTTTCATTAATCTCATCTGCAAATTAAATTGAGTTATGTATGTCTCACATCCTAGACTTTCTGTTGCTAGTACTGTAGCTGCACCTGGTGTTATCACAATGCTTCTCACATCCTGATTAGACTATAGAAATTAATTAATCTAAACTGATTATTTACATCACAGCTGAGGTCTTAAATTGCTTGTCCATTCCATTCTTTCTGTGCTCACTAGATGATGCTAGTGTGAATGGAATTGTGTAAATTGAATGTTTTTGCTGAGAGTGATTAGGAGCATGTAGTAGGCTTAGCAGTGTTAGGCATTTAAATCATAGTGACTTTCAGCACAAAAAGGGGGCATTTTGGAGTGCTACTAATGAGAGCCTAGTCAGTGCTTAAACTTGAAAACAAAAGGTAAGTAGATGTCAAATCGGAATACTGACATTAAGGTGGAAGTAGAAATGGGGTAACTTACATAATTGTCACTGAACACGTTCCTTTGCCTTAACTTACTGTTGCTGCTACTATCTAGTCTGTCAGCATCCTAGAGATGTTAAACAGGTAGAAAGTAGAGATCTGGGCCCCAGGTGCAAGGAGGAGTTATTATTCATCCCTCTGCAGAACACGATATGTCTAGCAAGTTGTATGTGTTCATAAATACTGAAAGAGTGAAGAAGAAAAAGCTTAGTGGCTTTAGGCTCCGTAAGGAGGCCGCAATCATTAAATCAACTTACACTGATTTTCTGTTTCTCAACAGTATGGAGGGATCCATAGTCCGTTTGCCTGAAGTGATTGCCCTTAAGAAGAAATACAAGTCCTATCTGTACCTTGATGAGGCTCATAGTATAGGTGCCCTGGGTCCCAGTGGCCGGGGTGTGGTGGAGTACTTTGGACTCAGTCCTGAAGATGTAGATGTTATGATGGGAACATTCACCAAAAGCTTTGGAGCTGCTGGAGGATACATTGGGGGCAAGAAGGTAAAAAACTGGGAACCATGTGTCTGTTTTAAGGCTGGGGTGGTAGAGTCCTTCACTAAGCATTTAAAATTTGATCTATTTTAAGTACCCTGACTGTCCTTTGTTTCATAATTTTATATACTGCCCACTGCAGTGAAAGTCTGTGCAATGCAGAAGAGTCTAGTCTAGTAACGTACCTCATAACTGTATACTTCTCACCTTGTCAGCGCTCATCTCAGTTTGCAGAATGTACAGCAGTGGTGTGGTATCTTTTTAGAAACTGCTAGGAGCAAAGAAAGCAGGGATTTCTTAATGTTACTTTTAATGAGACTTGCAGGAAAAACATCAAAAGCTGAAGTTTTTCCATCCTGTTTCGAAGGAGAATTCCTTTCGTGGGTTAGTCTGGCAGAATTGATTCCCTGTGGACTCCAACAGTTTGCTTTCTAAAAAGACAGTTCCCTTCTTGGGTGGCTTTTTGGCTACTGACTCTTTTATTGAAATGTCTTCTAGGAAGCGATGCCCTTGCTGAACTCCTCCTGTTGGGAGGGATGGTGTAGACAACGGTGTGTGTCCCCTTTCTTGTATCTTCAAATGTATCTCACAGATCAGGCTTCTAAGCTTTACTTGAGAGCAAAATTCTACGATTTTCCTACCAGGACAGTAATTTTTTAGATACTGATGGTGACAGTTAGTTCAGCCCATCTAAGTGGAGATGGAACTTGCCGATGTTCCTCTTTGGGAGTTGACTGCAGTTGGATTAAAATTACCGACGTCTTCCCCAGAAGAAAGCACCATATTAATCTTTTTGGAGTGGTAGTGAGCTAGTGGGATTAATTCCCTTGGTGTAAGGTGAAGCAGCTGAGAGTCCTTCACAGCTGTCGTTTAGCTACTGTTTGAGGGATTGCTCCAGGGGTAAGAGGCCTTAAATCTTCTTACCTAGTTTATTTCGAAGTCCCTTTACAACTTCCTTTAATTTAACAGACTCCAGGCACACAGCAACATGAAATTGAACACTTCCACATATTTCTGTAATACATTCTCAGCTTGTGCAATCTGCAGGGCCATCATTATTAATTCTATGGTAGCACAAGATGGACTCTGTCCTGGCATTCTTACTGGTGGTGTTAATACTCTGCTGGAGTGGACTGGGTATTTTAGAGTGGTTTTGTTACAGTTAACAACAAGCAGACTAGATCTGTGGTGTGTTGGTCCTTTATTCCTACGTGACCTGGTTTTCCCCTTTAACAACTGTAGCAGGTGTGTTTAACTGGGAAATGCAGGAGGGGTAGGCTGAGGTGTTTGCACTCCTAAATTGCACTTGCCACTGTATTTATATTGTGCTGATAAATGGGAGAAAGTATGTTGTGACCTATTCCCGTTTGGTGACTTTTGTGGGGAAACAATTATATTGAACATGATACATAAGCACCTACAGATCCTGCTCCCCACTGTTTCATTTGTTTTATACTCCCACTCTTATAATAAACACTTTTGAAACATAGCCTGCGCACAACCTGAGTAATGCAAGCACCTTTTTGCAATCCAGTACTGGTGGTATTAGCTAAACAAGTCTGTCACTGGCATTTGTCTGTGATCAACACATGTTCTTGCCCTGTGATATAATTATGGGTTGTCATGTCTCTGCTGTTTGCTTTTCAACTGTTGATTACTTGTGTCATAAATTCAATCGTTGAGATACCTGTTCTCTTCCAGCACATTCTGAAAGAGGTTTCTTGTGGTGGCCCATTTTATTGTGTGATTAAGACATGACAGTAAAAGCATTTCTGTTCAGTGCTGGGAAGGCGATCTATGATGCCTCTTGTGTTTTGCTAGGAACTGATTGATTACCTCAGGACATATTCTCACAGTGCTGCGTATGCATCATCAATGTCACCTCCCGTCGTGGAGCAAATCATCACCTCTGTGAAATGCATTATGGGTGAAGATGGTACGACTGTTGGTGAGTCCTTCTAACAATAAGCATGTGGAAGGGGGAAGCCAAACAGACTTGTTATCACTTTGGCAGATAACTCATTCAGTGGACACATTCATAATTATCTGTTGGTACATGTAGACTTGAAATTTCTCTATCAGTCAACCAGTTTACTGTCCTACTTAGCAGATCAGCCTGGTAACAGCACAAGGAGTTTCCAGCTAGAGGTAAGTCATCTTAGCCTTATCTAAGACACAATATTGTCTTGTATTCATTTTTGTTCCATGTAGCTTTTCTAGCCTCCTTCTTTCTCTTCGCCATTGTTTCTTTATTTGCCCCAATTTTTAGATTGCTTTCAGAGTATTTTGCTGTCTTTTACAGTCAAGACCAGCAGTCTTGTGTGCTGGTTACTGCAGGGGCAATGCTTTTGATTTTCATCTGTAGTATAACTTGATGTTTGCACCTCAGTTAAAGTAAATCCAGGAATGTTTCTGAAACCTCTTTTTACCTGGGGACCTAGAGGCAGTTTTCAAAATCTGTAGACTTGATGCACCAGGAGAAGAAATTCAGTGTATTTGTCTTTATTATCTTTAGGGTTTTTTTCGTTATGAAAGTTAGAAAGGGGAAATCTGTACTAGTCTCAATGCATTCAAAATCAAAACCAGAAATTCTTGTGTTTTATTTGCCTAGTGGGTAGCAGCTTCCTTCAGTTCTAGCATAAAGTAAATAGCTTGCACATGTGATGTGTAAGATACCTTGGAACTGAAACGGTACAACACCTTCTGTGTGGGATATGTTTCCTTCTTCACACGTAATGAAAAAGTTGTGAGCAGCTCACACAGGATGACAGTGTGTGTAGTCTGAGGATCTGTCAGTGCTGTTCCGAGAATCTTAGAATTCAAACTGCAGATTATATTCAGTTATGGGAGTTTCAGGCATCTGGCCACGAGGTGGTGGTGTATACTGAAGAACTGTACTTGCCTTTGCACATGGGTCATCTGCCCATCTAACCTGACAGATAACCCCTACAATGAGAAGGCTTGCTGGAAAAATGAGTTAAGAATGTTTTTGCTATAACAGATTTCATTCACTTTGCTTACATTGTCTGAGAACAGAGAGTTAAGTGCCAGCAATTGGTATTGGCAGTTGCTCAATAGAGGAGTCGTTACTGAAGCAAGTACAGCCAGACAGCAGCCTGTACCTGTGCTAGCACTGAGTGCTTCCCAGTGGTTCATGTGAGATACCTGTACCATCCAAGAGTTGTCCTCAGTGCTGCTCTCAAGAACAGATGTTAACCAAGCTGCAAACTATGTGAAAAGTTGTGCAAAAGGGCTGGTCTTGTTGTCATCTTAGAAGCAACTGAGCTCTTTCTAGCTGATGATTTGCCAACAGTCTGTGGTTTGCTTGGCGTTGCTTGTTTTGGGTTTCTTCCAGCATCTGTTTTCCTTAATGAAGCAGGAAGCAAGGAATGTGTAACTGATTTCTGTTTGCAGTATTCAGACTCAGGCATTTTTGCCCTTTTCTGAGGCTACAGTGTGATGTTTATTCAAGCCAGGAGAATGGAAGCAACTTCCACTCCAGACTGTTCTCCTGCCATTATGCCAGCAAGATCCCTCAGGCCTGAAAGGTGAACCAGATCAGGAAACAATTTGGCAAAAAAATAAACACAAAAACTCAAAAGGCCTTTTTTTGTTGTCATGTTGCTTAAAATGCATGTCAGGCTACATCCTGCTAATTTGAAACTCAAGAGTAGTACCAGAATTCCTAGCCATTCTTTCTATTGAGAAAAGAATTGGTTTTGGTGTTTGAAAGCTGTGTCATTTCAAAGAAGCCTCTGCATGTCTGATTTCTGTATAAGCTGTAGCACTTTGCGGAAGTGCTGGATGCAACAGCTGGATAGCCAAAGTCCTGTCTGCTCATACTCAAAGGATTTCTCAGCTGCAGGTCTCATGAAAGTGTTACTGGCTTTCCAAGCATGTAAGTCAGCCTTAAGCACCTCATAGGATGATCTCTGCATGGAAGTGCTTCTCTGTTCATGTTCTGCGCAGTGCTGCTTCCCTGTCATGCATTTTTTTAGATGCCTTAAGGCTCTAGAGATAATATTACTTTGTAGGCATTTTCTGTGGATGAAGTTGGCAAAAGCTCAGTTGGGTGAATTGAGCAGCTGCTTAGCGATAGCATGACAAAGGTGTTTTGTTTTTTTTTTTTTTGTTTAAGGGCTTTGGCTGAAAAACTTCTGTTTGGATTCTGTGGAATTATGGGTGGGGCTCTGGAGGGCCACTGCCTGCAGTTGGTTTGACTAGTGAGTAAATGTGGAGTAGAGTGGTGCTGGTAAGAGTTGTTGGCTGTGGAAGACAAGTAGAGGAATAGTGTTAAACAGGGCCACTGGTAAGCACCTCTGAATCAACTGGGTATTACAGAAATTTCACTGCTTTTAAATTAGTTAAGGTGAACTAATGGATGAAGGAAAACTGAGATAGGGCAATGATTTTACAAGGGCACAGGAGCTGGAATCAGAACAGTAGATGGCTAGCTCCCAAGCCTGACTTTTGGGCCACAGCTAAATCCTTTAATGGCTTCAAGAATGCTTTTTTGAAAAGAACCTGTGCAGCTTCTTTGTCTGCCTGCTTCTGTTTACCACACACAGTTTGTAAAAGCTGCTGTCCTCCATGGCATCAAACCTTTGTGGAAATTGAGATGGTCTGTAGCTGATGAGGCAGTAGTAGTAAGCAATTAGTTTTTGAGGATGAAAGGGTTTTTGTGTATTATTTTGCTAGAATAAGTTGATTCTCTCGTCTTGCACTTCAGGTTATTTCTAAATCTAATGAAACATCTGGAGGCTCTAAACTTACAATACAAGGCGTTGTAGTTAGTAAAACTTTACATAACTAAAAAAAGCAAATAGCTCCTTTCAGATCTTTCCAGCAAGCCGCCAGTGACTAAGTAGGATATTAGTAGGAGGCAGCACGGACAAAACGCAGATGCTATGAGAAGCTGAATGGCTGCTTACAAAGAACGTAAGATGGATGGTGTGCAAGTGTGCTGCCTGAATTGGGACAGTAGTTTCTTGTGTTGATTTCTGTTCGAACTATTCTGTTCTCTGTAGTGTTTATGCATGTAAGTGACTAGCAAGCCTCAGACTTTCTGAAGGCAGTTATGGGAATATAATTATAGATAAATACAAGTATATTACTTGCTTCTTCATCCAGACTGTAAAAAACAATCCACAGCCAAAGCAATGGCAAGAGCTATGTTAATGGGTTCTTGGTAATGGTGCTTCTGAAACTCCTCTACATTGTTATCAATGCTGTATGTATGTCTGTCCTATTTTGCTTTGCTTTACTTGTTTTGCATATAATTGGCTAGAAGACCATCACGTGGTCTTAAACAAAACATACTTGTTTTGTGATCACTTTGAGAAGTTCTGCAAAGGAGCAGTTGTCCTCAAGTGGTGAACATCTTGAGCTTATAGAATGTCTTCAGAGAACTCCAGTGACAATATAGGTGGGTATCTCACGTATCACATTTGGCTTTGTATAGTGGAGTGAGGTGAGTAGGAGAGATGGAGAAAGCTTCTTTCTGCAAAAGCAAACTCTTTGGTGCTGGTTTTCTAATTCAGAGTCACTATGGTTGAAATTGTTAATGAGCAAGTGTTGCAGATGCTTGTCAGCAGTTCAGTGGTTGCTGTTCTTTCTGTTCAGCCCCAAAGATGAATGAACTTCAGATAGTTTTGTAGATAAAGGGGCTTTTTTAAACAATAATAATAGACAGACATAATAAGCAGACTTTTTGGGGTTATAGTATACACAAAGATGACAGATGGATTCCTGGAATGGAGTTCTGGAAATGTAGTGTAGAGCCACTTGATTCTTGCTGTTCATGTGCTGTCTGTGTTATTTAAATTGACTGTAGGGAAAATGAGACAGCTTGGTGCTTGTCCTGGTAAATGAGATATGGTTGGAATTTATGATACTAAGTACTTGGTGAATTTTTCAGTGTCAGTGGTTCAGTTTGAGTTGAAAGGTGGAGGGATTTGACATTACAGTCTCACTAGGACTGGAAATCCAGTGGGCTCCTTTCTGCCATTTATGTAAGAGCCAGTGGTACAACCTGTGCAACTGGAGCTCTGTTAGCAGTGCTGTGTTCAGGACCCAGCAGCCTGTTCTGTGCCCTGATAACATCATGGAGGGAAAGCTGAAGAAAATCGTAAAGTAACGCAACTGAGACGTTGGCAAATCAAAGCATGCAAGGTGAAACAAGTCTAGGG
Organism: Falco rusticolus; assembly: GCF_015220075.1. Lineage (NCBI taxonomy): Eukaryota > Metazoa > Chordata > Aves > Falconiformes > Falconidae > Falco > Falco rusticolus. The sequence continues at coordinate 65,349,861 of NC_051193.1, read as the reverse complement.
ACTGGTTAACCTCCTTCAGAGGTGAAACTTAGTTTGCTTTCCTGTATATTAAAAGTTGAAGGTGAGCCTTAAATCCAGGAGTGTTTTAAGTACCAACTTCAGTTCAAACTGTTAATGGCTTGTAAAAGAGGTGAACTACTTCCTTCCATGGACATTAACTCAACAGTAGTAATTATACCTGTTGATGTTTATGACAAGTTTACTGTCTTCCATCTCAGTTTCAGGAGGCAAATACCCCACACCAAATCACAGCACCATAACCATACATAGCATGTAGAGAATAAGTTGTGGACAGCCCTTGCTCCAGATGGCACTTAAATTCTGAATGAACGTTGTCTTGAGCACTGTATAGAAACCAAGGTTTATTATCTTACATAGCTGTCATGTCACAAGCAATGGAGGCAGCAGTTGCATGAGCCATCCCAGCTGCTAAACTATCGGAAATTAGTAACTAACCTTAGAGGGCTAGTCAGTTGTACATAGTTTGATTGGTATTTGTCCCATCAGAGCATCTCAGTTGTGAAGAGCTAGTAGTTGATTACATCTAGTCAGAGGAAACCTTAAAAAAAAATAAATGGATTTCTAGTCTTGCCATTGCTGTGTGCAACAAACTTGAGTGAGTTACATCAGAAAAGGTAGTTAAAACAATTATAGCCAAAAAGAATAAGAACGTACAGCTGTGTTGGCAGAGAACTGAGCCTGATTGAGCTGTTGAGTACATGGGACCATTGCTATATTGTCATTCACAGGGAGAAGCATGCTGGAAAGAAAGCTAAGCCTTACCTGCTTAAATTCTAGGGCACAGAAGATTGCAATTAGTATTTTAACCTCCATGTGGTTAATCAGGCCCTCAAGTGAAGATACGACCTCAGTAGTTCAATCAGCTGCCTAATCAGTAGGTTTCTTCAAGTTGGACATTTTGTATAATTCCCCTTGACTTTCGAAAGACAAGCCAGAACTATATGCAAGTATAAAGTGTAAGCGGTAATGAAGGAATAGCCCATGTTACATCACTTGGAATTTAATTTTAGGTAACTTGTAGTGTCTTTATAAATGAAGTTTGTACCTTGCCATTGTTAGCAGTAGATCCACAAATGGAAGCGGTGGCTGCTGTTGTACTCCAAAGGGGAAATAAATACTCCTTGCACAGGCTGAGGTTGAAAACTTTCAATTAGCATTAAAATCGGTTCATTTGAATTTCCTCCAATAATGCACTTGTTAATGAGGTGTTAAATTATCACCTTGGGAACCCAGGGACCAGTCAAAACTAATTTGAGCAAAGTGAAAACATTTTTTGTTGCTGCCCTTGAGAATCTCAAGCTGAGCTGGGAAACTGTTGGAAAAACAAATACTCTGGGGGTCATAAAGAGAGTTTCCTGCTTCTCCCCAGGGGACTAACAGTTTTAAACATCACTCTCCGTATTTGTGCTTCCAGCTGGGGATCTTTTAAATCCAGCTTGTTGCTGCACCTCTACCTCCCTCCCACAGAGCATGGCAAGCCTCCAGAAAAATTGCTTTAACCTGGGCTGGGCAGGAGAAATCTTTCAGCCTTTGGTGCTTTGAAGAGTGTTTACAGATGTTAGCAGAGCTGTACCATTTGTGTTGTGCATTGGAATGTGAGAATTCTTCAGTGCCTCTTCTTTTGGACTTTAATCAACATTGTGGTGTTTGTGCAGGAGCTTATAAACCTTTATAACTGTACACCTGCTTTGTTCTTATAACATTCTGGTTCTTGCTATTTCTGTTCAGGTGTGAGCTGTCATCCTGTATGGTCATAGCCTAAACACCGATCTGTTACAGCACAAATACAACTAGGAATGTGGCTTTGATTAAGTAATTTCATTTTTCTTTGTTTCTTACACAACATTTGGTTTAAAATGTGTGGCTTGCTTTTTACTCGCAATAGCACTTGAGGTGCCCCATTTCTACAGAACGCTGCTGTGCTGCTCATACAGGGGAAAAAAGAAAATACTGGGTAGCAGCTCACTAATATATACAGTTAGCAATCCTGTGACTAAAATGCTTTAAGTCAATATGAAATTTAAGGTAAAACATTTGAATGGAAGTAATCACAAATGAGGTGATGTACACTCTGACTTTGGGCTAGTGTGAAATAAGAGTTCACGGTTCCTGGTATGATACATGATTTACTAGAGCAGAGTTTTTTGAAAATACCTGAATGACCCACATAAGCACCACTTCCTATCATCAACCCTGGCAACTGCAGCAATTTTCTACATAGAAACATTAATACTAGTATTGCTATAGTGTCTGCGGCGTACAGACACATGGCAAACTTTCATTCTATGAAGTGCATATAATGTAAATGTTTCTAGCTTCTTCGGAAACAAGCAACAGTCTGTAACTGAAGCCCTTTTTCTGGACTATGTGCAGGTGTATTAGGCTATGTGGGACTCGCAGACCAGTTGAACCTGCTGTCCTTGGGTACTTCAGCAGGTTCTGATATAAAATGTGGCTGGCACCAGGTCAACTCATGCCATTTCACATCAAACACAGACAATCTTGACAGTCATCTACAATGTATGCTTTAGTCCTACTGGTGTGCAGATGTTTGCTAATGTATCAGAATTATTAAACTTCCTTAGAGAGCACAGACTTAATCTTTGAAGAAAGAAGCTGTCTGAAAAACATGCATGCCGGTTACGCTTTGAGAGCATATGGCCAGTGGAGGGACTGGAGACAACTTTAAATGAGATTGTGGAGGTTCTGTTGCAGTCTAGCTTTAACAGTGGGGTTTAGCTCATGACAAATTAGCTTGTCAAGAACAGGATAAATCAACCTGCGAAGTTTCTTGCTGCCATGGCTGAGCTTCTGTTAATGCTCAGGTTATTGCCTAATTGTTGTGTAGTGGAAAAGTTGTGGTTACGGTGGTGTCTGCCTGGAGGGAGATGTATTACAGAGCATGCATACTTCTGAAGTTCATGTTGGCTGGCAGCTCCTAAGATTTCTGAACTGTTTGAGTATGGACACTGGGATTTGGGGGGGCGGGGAAGGGAGCGGGGGCTGGGAAAGCCAGTAAAATACTTCTGAAGCTTCTTAAGACTTTCAAGGTTCCCTTCTGACTGGCCGGCTTAATATTCTATTGCATAAGTGTGTTGCCGAACACATTTGCCCTGCAACTAGCATCTCTAGAACAAAATACTCTGTGCAAATAGATTCGGTACTCGTATAGAGTAACTGTCTATAACAAGAGCTGGAAGCAGAATGTTTAGTACTTCCAGTCTTTCCTGAAAATAGCTTGTCTTTTCTAGGGTTATTGCTATGTTCCTGACAAGTAACTTTTTCTTGAGGACCTGGCATTGTAGAGGCAGCTGTGGATTTTATATGCACAGCTTTGCTCTTTCCAGGATCCTTGGAAAATAGAGCCGTGCAGGAAAAACAAGTCTGTAAAAGTCACAGCAGAGGCAAGACCGATGGGGTTTGGGACTTTTCAGGCACAAAGCAGACTCTTCCACTTCACTGCAGTTCCAGGTGGCAGGCCACCAGAGCCACTTGCCAAATACAACTTACTAACATGGGAAAGCTTGGCACCCTTCCTGTTGAAATTATTGCAGTTCAGGGTAAATCTGAGAGCACAGTGGAGAAGGACAAGGATGTAACAGATGTAGCAGCTGATGTGGGCAGCTCTGACATGGTGGCAAATTCACAGGCTGTAGCGTTTATCATGAGATGAACCTCTTAGCTGTTAAGTGTCTTTGATGTCAAAGGAGAAACTTGAGCACTTATGGGAATGGATCAGGGTCTTCACAAAAAGGTGTGACAACTGTGTTGTGTGAAAGATTCAAGTGCTATCTTCTCAGTGACTTAGAAAAGCAAACAAACAAAACCAAACCAGCTCCTCCATAGTGGAATTCCTTAATTTTGGGACACATTAGTAAGGAGCACATACACCCTTGCAGCATCCTGTCTCTCCTATTGCTCCTTGGATTAGGTATGTGAAAAAGAAAAGAAAACTTGGTGGGTATATCAAGGTCATGTTGAGGGACAAAAAGACCTTTGGAGGCAACTGTCCTCCACTCCATAAGATCCTATTTAGTACCACTGAGAAAAAGTAGATATTTAGCACCATTCTATTCACTCATCCCTTAAGGGATCCTCCTACCAAGAAACGGTTAGTAGAAGGTAGTCTGCCCGGGTTTTTTCTGAATTTTCAGAGTAAGTGCTAACACCAAGAAATGCTTCTCATAGTACCTTACAGTATCTGCTACTGGTCAAAGTTTACTTATGTGTAGGATCTCATTATTATCTCAAGCTTATGGAGCCTGTTTCATAGTGTTTGGTCCTGGCATCGTTTCTTTATGGAGCTGATTTCTGTTCAGTTTGGCCAGAAAATTATACTGCAGTGCTTATGGCTGCCATCTCCCAAGGAAGTTTGCCAAAGAGTAAGCTAGTCAAACACATCCCATCCTTCAGCCTTGCTCGCTATCCAGGTGGGAGAATGGATGCCCTAGCTCTGTCTCTTTTTAGACTAAGCTGATTACTGGTTATTTCTAAGCCAAGGTGGACACTTTATAGCTGGCCGGTATATCTCTTCCGCTGAATATCAAGCCTTGCTGTGCTAGAACTTGAGCATTAGTCTTAACTGCTTCAGGAGCAATGCTGTTAGAAATTTTTAAGGCGTTGACAAGGAGCCTCTCCAATCAACTGACTTTAGCTGAGTACTGTTTCTTGCATTTATACGCTTCCCACCTGACTGTATAGTCAAGAGCAGCACTTTAGTGGCTGAGCAGCTGTATGGAATTGAGGGAGAAGACTGTTGCTAATCATCTGCAGCTAACCTGCACTGTTTCTTATGTCTGCCTCATTGCCTGTGATTTCCATGACATACAAATCCCTTTGTCTGGCTGAACTGGCTTTGATTTGCAGAAGAATAAATCAAGGCCTGTGGATCTTGTATAACCTTGTGCTTCTATACTGGTTTGATGTGAAATTTGAAAAAAAGTGCAGTCAAAATAAACCTCTAATTGTTATGACCAGCGAACAAGGGATCCTTAGAGAAGCTAGTATCTCAAAGACCAGTTAGCAGTTACTGAGTAACTGCTCCAAAGTTGAGTACGTGGATATCTTGTCCAGTCTGTGAATCGCAGCATATGATCTTAAGAGTTGTTCATGGTGAGCAGGATAAATATACTGACAGACTAAATGTTAATATTGTTGATAAATAATAGACTTTTTGTAAAACTGCATAAACTATACTCCACTACAAGTATTTCCCTAAAGACTGTTCTTGTATTTGAGAATTTAAGATAGGAAAAATTGCTTCCCTTTTTTTCTGAACACAGCAGAGCCTAATCTTTCGTTTCCAAGTTGATTTTGTGAAGTGCTTCCTAGAGTTGTCAGAGGTAGCTCTTGCACAGCTACAAATGTCTTGGATTTATAAAGATTTCCACTCTGATGCGTGTGTAGCTAGAGATATTTCCACAGATAGGATTGTTATGAAGGAGGGCTTTTTTTAAGTCAAAACTGTGATCAGGATTGTATGTTTGTTGTTGTTAAATCTTGGCAAAGAAAACAGTCCTTGGTGGCTGCTTGGTGTAGGGAATGCTTACTGTGTGCTTTTGCTCCTACAGTGGTACACAAAACAAAAAGTCTTTGAGTAATTCCTTTGTTAATCTTGCATTGTTGCTGCATCTCTTCTTGTTTTTTCAATTTCTCAAGTATTACAAAGTCTTAGCTCAGCAGAACTACCTGAGGTGCCCCTAGTATCAGCAGTGGTCATGCTGCTTAGAGAAGGGAAAAAAGTATGTTTGAAAGATGGGAGGTACTGAAATTATTTGCAGAGGAACCGTTTGGGTTGAACTTTTAACTAGGTAGATGGATGAGCCGCTTCAGTTACCTGTGTAAGTCCTTCCTAGTGTAAAGTTGTAATTATCTTCTAGAAGCTTCACACAGGTGTGTCTGGAATAGGGAGTTGAATGGTGGCCAGCTCTTTCAGATGAAGCAACACTTGCAGTTTCTGGTCTTGAGAAGGTCAGAAGTTGATGAACTGATTTCTGTCCCAGCATCAACAGAGGCACTGAGGAATGGGCCTAAGAGAGGAAACAGATCAGCAGCTGCTGAGAGGTAGGAGATTAGAGGGGAGAAATGTATAGATAAAAAAAATATGTTTTTTTCATATGTAAATCAACATGCAGAGGAAACTGCAGACCTTGCAAATCATAATCACTCTTACTTCCACATAAATATAAATTCTCCAGTGCATTTCCAAACAAATTTCAGACTTCTTTTTTACAGAGGGTAATTGAATTATTCATTTTAAACAAAACAAACAAAAAACCCCAACCACCACAAAAAAAACCGAACAAGAAACACAAACCAAACTGCAAGTGAAGACTAGCGTATTTAAAGTTTAGAAATCGGTTTTGAGTGCCTTTGCAGTGAATATACTTCAGTGCAATTAAAAATGATCTGTAAGCTTTAGTTATTAGTTATCCTTGCCTTAGTTATGACTTCTTTTTGTAACAGGTTTTGTGCAATTCAGGCATGGAAAACTGGTTAAAAATGCTAAATAATACACCTGTAGTTGTGCTATTCTAAGTTTAGGTATGTACATTCCCTACGGAAAATTTTACTTTTTCATACCTTTACTAACTTGGACTTGGACAGACTTAATATTCAATATCACAGTCCTGAGGTTACTGGAATACCTGGTATTAACATTTCATGATTTATTTTTTTTTAATTAAAACCATAGGAGTGGGGGTTTTCCAGAGTACTGCATCTAGTATGAAAAAGATATTAAAAACAGGTGAAAATTTTAAGTTGTACCTGTCAGTTAAAACTACAACAATGAAAAAAAAAAACCCCAAAAAACAAACAAAAAACCCCAAACCAACTTGGAAACTATTTATCACTGATCTGTTAATACAGGTATGGCTGTCAGATTTGTCATCCATCCTAATCCTGATGTTTTGCTATAGCCTTCTTCGTATACACTAATTTTTATTGGATTTTAATCCTTTTAGTTTTTCTAGTACCTCATACTTTTAGCTGCGTTCTTCACCATGTTTTGAGAGAAAGTAGCCCAGGTTGGAGTAGAGGAAGGCTACATAGCCTTTGTTTTGTTTTGTTACAGGATTTTCTCCATCGGGAAGGAGGTAGTAGTAGTCTGTAGCCTGTTGATTGTGGAGATTGTGCCCTAATAGCTTGGCTGAGTTCATGGATTTTGTTATATACTTAACTTAGAAATTTTAGTACGGAGGGGAACCTTTGGAAGGTGCTATGTAGACAGAGAAGTATTCCCCTACAGCAGTTTGCCCTGCCTTCAGGATTAATTCTTCTGACAATTCATCGTGAAGTGAATGATTTGCATAACGGTTGTCTTTGTGGAAGCTCTGTAGATACCTGGTAAACTGGGGGAATTACACTGTGTTCTGGGAATCGTGTGTATAGGATCCAGGGATTTTGATAGTTCTGTTGTAATGGTATTTATTGGAGGGGTGGGAGAAACCACTGCTGCTCCAGCACAGTCTTAGATGTATGTAGTGGTGTCCATAAGATTCCTTAAATGTTGGTTTTGATGTATTCAGTGAGGTGGGAGAGTGGTTTGAATGCTTCTATGGGGGAAGATTTTTTTTTTTCATAGCAAGATTTTTCTAATACAGGTGGTAAATGTTCAGTGACTTCCTTTTAGATGTGAGGGTGGAGTGACCTGTGGCCATGAGGGCTGTGCAATCCATACACATTTGTTTTTCTATAGTACTAGCATCTTGTGAAGTGCTTCTAGTGCCTTTTTCTTTACGAGTTTTATCTGTGTACATCAGACCTATTAAAATTGAGCATTGTGTTTTTTCTTGGAAAAGCTGATGTGCACTACAGCTTTTTTGTATTCCAGGAGAAACGTAGTTTACAGAGCTGTTTCTATTTGTCTGTATATGTAGAGAATATCTATGCCATAGGGTGAACTCCAGCCTAACAGCAGCTGTATGGCAGAACTTGTGCAAATGATACATAGCGGTACAATAGAGGTTAATTGTTATTTGTTTTATCTCTTCTGAGGTAGACAGCTTCGGGAGAGATTTTATGCTGCCACTGTAAATAATGTTGGAGATGCAAGGAGCTCTTACAGTGCTTCTCATGCGTGAGCTAAAGCTGAATTTGTGTTTTATACTGACCATATCCTTCCTTTTTGGCCGTAGCTGTCTTAAAATGTGGAAGTGGACTGATTTGCTGTTCTTACGGCACATGTTCAGCTGGAGGTGATAATCTATCTGATTCTGTAAGGTATTTTATATCTGTGTGATATTTTACAATTGATAAAGGTAGTTAGTAATGCTAGCTGAAACTGGGCGACTACTAAGTTATTTGTAACGCTTCTTGGTTGAAACATAGGACGAGGCCATATCCTCGATCATCTTCCCTTGCACTACAAAGGCAAAGAACATTTCTGTACCCTCTTGTGTTGCTGTTTAAAATCCCAAAGAACAGTCAGCTTTGATACTGGCTTCCATTGTAGAAAAACGGTCTGCAGAAAACAGATGGAAAACATAGTTCACACTTCGTTGCTTCGTTGTAAAGCTACTGAACTGTCTCCATGGAAGTAGATTATAAACATCCTTTATATAATAAGCTTTGTCAAAGCTTGCACATTCCTTCTCTTGTTAAAAAAAAAAAAAAGAGGTGTTTGTATGTGTTCCTGATGTTTTTTCTCTCTGTGGCTTCAGTCTGACAGGAATGCCTGCCAACCGATTTGCATTGTAAAAAAGGTTTATTTCCTTCTGTCTCTTCTTCACTGATGCTTTGCCTTACTCTTGAGTTTTTAAAAGCAAAGATGTGCATTTTAAGTTCCAATGTCTAAGGTAGCGTAATAAAAAGAAAATAGAAGTTTTCAAATGCTTGCTTTTTTCTAAAATGCCATAAACTTGGCAAGTTAAGTTTTACTGAAACTGTATAAAGGTTTTTTTTGTTTTTTGACTTCCTCATGGTGGAGGCACCATAACTAGTTCAGAAGAATAGTCTTACCAGCACACTTTTTTCCCCCTCTCGTCTCAGCAAGGCACAAGAATAGCTGTCAAACAGGGTATGTACAGCTGTCTTTGCAGTGATTATGGATGTTGTTATTATGACTGTGCATTTGTGATAATACACAATTTGTATGAGCTAATGTGTAAGTAAATACTAACTCCACAAATCCTCCCAGTAATTAATATGCAGAGTTAGGTAATATGTGTACTTAATTTCTTAGTTCTGGAGGGGTGGCCCAGTCTCATTCTTGAAGATCATTGGTTCATCTGAACCAATGCTTTTTATGTTCAAGATAAAGATCCCTGTAAGCTGTAATTGTTAGGATGCCATGAATTTCAGCCGTGTGACAGCAGTGTAACCAGATACAGTGAACAAGGTATAAACAAACATGAACAGCTAAACATAAAAACTAAACAACCATTAAAAAGTATTGCTTTTGTGAATTATAGTTCAGAAACTGCTTTCTGGATTCCCCTGGGTGGTGGGGATTACTTGTTGTAGGCAACACTGTTCCTCAGCAGATCAAGTTGAGCTGGTAGTGTGGGTTTTGTTCTCACTTGCTCTCACAGGACAGTTACTTGGTCCTATCTGTATAGTTATTCTATCAAGCTATGATACTTTAGGGAGAACTGAAGTTGCTTTCAGTAGAAATTCAGCCTCTGGAAAAGTTCTGTGTGGAAAAATACTGTGGTGGCTTGTGGGGCTGGAGTTAGGGTGTCCTTCTGGCTGTCTTCTCTGACTGCAGCGTTGTTATACAGGGCTTTGAACTTAGCAGAGGCGGTAAGTGTAATGTGACCATGAAATGGAGTTCTGGTTCCTATGCAATCCTTCACATATGAAATAATTTTGTGTTTAGTCAGTCTTTCTGATTTTTTTAGGTACACAGACACCTGCTCTCACTTTCTTGTTCTTTATTAATAGTAAAATAGCGTTCATGGATAATTTTTTATCAGCTCTACCACCAGGCCTTTATCTTGAATTCTACTTTAAGTGCAAAGGGCTTGTGTGTTTCTGACAGCCATTCGCAGGAGAGAGTGTGTTGGTTTGGTTTTGTTGGTTAGTGATTGGTGGGGTGGTTTTGCTTTGGACAAGACTGATTCTTCACCAAAGACATCGAATCCTCCTGCTTCTGTATAGCTGGATTTCCTATGAAGAGTAACACAGATTACAAATGGCGAGCATAGCTCTTTTGTTATCCATTGTGTGAACTTTAAAGTGGAGACAGTTGCTGTTTCTGCAGGGTCTGACTTGGGTGTGGTCATTGTAGTTAATACTGGAAAAATAATTTAAAAGCTTACTACCAGCTAAATGTAATTTTACTAATCATTAAGGAATCTGATGGTACCAGCAGCCATCAGACTTTAAAACTGCTTAGGACTTCCTGAGTCTTAAAAAAGCAGGTTGCTCTACTGCACAGTGCATTTTGAGTATGCAGAGAAGTGGCAATAGACTGTATTACGCTTTCCCATCTCTGGAAACGGAGTTCTTGGAATAAATTACAAGTTGGCATTACGTTTGAGGATGTGGTTCTCTTTTACATGGTTAATAACGATTATTTATGCAATGTGGATCTACTCTTTGGTAATTCCTTTATCTTTAAAATCAGAGGGCCGCTGACAAACAATGTGAGCAATTCATTTTAGCTTGCATGCTCTCTTACATAAGATAAAAGCCTGTGTAAATGGTAAATGTGGATGGGAATGTGGTTAGTGTTCTAAATAGAGCTATATAGGCTTTGGGGTTGGTTTGTTTTGTATTCTTTTCTTTTTTTCCCCAAAGGCTAACAGATTTCTGCAAAGCAATGCTTGCCTCATGACAGTTTTTGTACATAGGTTTAAATAAAACACTGATATGCGAAGTTTGTTTCACAACAGTCCTTGAACGTTGTCTGTAATCAAGTTTTTTGGCAGCCCAGGCATTTCCAGCTTTTGAGAGAAGAATCTGTCCAGAGCTTTTTGCAGAGGCTGGCCTAAGGGGCTCTATGTCCTGCTGAATAATCCTTCCCTCTTTTCTACGGACTGCTGGTGCAAACTTCAAAGACTGCTTGATGTCAGCAAATAATTTCCTCTAATTATCACGCAGGGAGTCTGAGATGCTGATGGCTCTGTATCCCTGTTGTGTATCACTTTCTTATTTATACAGAGGAAAAGGGCAGCTTTTAAAATAAGAGGGGGAAAAAACACTGCATCTCATGTTATAAACCATATGAAGGTTATTGATAGAAACCCAGTGGTTCTCAAGGTCTCTTTTAAAGGCTGACAAGTGTAAACACATACATTTTACTGAATTAGGCTGTTGGTGTCCCTTTAACTGAGAACTGTATAGTGCCTTATAGAACAAAGAAATGATCGGATGATAAAGCTCTAGGTTCAGAGGGCCAATAACCTCTTCAGCAACCTGAGAGCGAATGTGTGGGAGGGGGTACTGTCATGGGTAATGCATCAGCTGATGGACTGCACAGAGTGGCACAAAAATGCACACACTTCAGTGACAAATATGTGGCATGTCTCAAATGCCAGGCTTGCACAGGAATTATCCTGGTATTAAGACAGCTGAAATGTTTCCGTATTAAATTACAAATAATCCTGTCTTTTCAATGTACCGAAAAGAGTTGCGTGTTGTTCCTATTGTGGAGTAATATTTTAAATGAGAGAGATTTGGAAAAATACATTGATTGTTTCCATGGATGAGCTATTGGCTGTATTTTTACCACAGTGCTGAAAATGCCTGGTATTTTTAAAAATGCTACTTAGTGTATCTGTGATGTTGCATACCAGTGAAGCCTTTAAAAAAATCTGTGTTCCTCGGAACTGTACTAAAGTTTTACAAAGCTCCGAAAAATTGGCTGTTGGTGCCTGCTGTGGTTTTTTTAGGGGTGGGGGGCTTTTCCCCCCTTTTTTCATTAATTAAATCTCCATGTAGATACCATCCGTGTGACAAGAGAGACTAAGGTGTTTCAGTCAATAAGTTAATTCATTTGCTGTCTTTAGAAAATACAGATTGATTAGGAAATGTAAAATGCAAACTAGAAAGAAGAGTCATAGTAGAACCTACAGCAAAACTCTTCAGATGTGTTTGTCCTTAGAGCTGTATTGCATTATTCGATGTGGTGTTAATTAGAAACTGGTTCCACTTCTTCAGCCACTTAATGGAGAAGGAGGCTGGTCAAGAGGATGGTTCTGAACCTGCTGTAGTCTGGATCTGCCCTGGTGTAAGCACTGACGTAAGCAGCAGCTGATCATCTGTGCTCTGTTTCGCTTCATTTTTGCAAGCAATGTGCATCAGTTAATATTGGTAGTTCTGAATTTTTTTTTTCTTTGTGTAAGGACAAATGGCTTCAGTTGTCTTTAGCTTGATTGATTGGATTGACTGCTTTCTGACAATGCAATGAGTACTCAGTTTGCACTACTTTCTCATGGTACCTTTAATAGCAGTGGCAACTGCTTTTAGCTTTATAGCTGTTGGGGATCTCAAAGATGATCTTGTAGTATATTCTGTGTAATAGAGCAGAATTGGAGTGAATAATACTGTACAAAACTAAGAACTAGAAATGGTTCATTATAAAGATGAGACTAATTGGCATGTGTTGGAAAATGAGCAAAGGCTGTACCTTGTAAGGGATGTTGAGCTTTCTCTTGTGTGCACTTCTGACACTCAAGAGTGAGTTGCCACACACCTGTGTCTGTGGGTTTTGGAAAAGCCTGCAAAATCTCCACTGAGGGCTTTGGCATAGGTGCAAGAAATGCTTACATTCTTAAAAGAGTTTTAAGTGTTAGTAAAAATAGATTTGTATCTCTGTCTCTGTGAAGGTTTGTTGTTTGTCTCCATTGTTTTGTCTCCACTGCATGTACTTATTAAGAAAGAACAACAAAAAGATTTTTCAGTGATGTTTATTAAGTTCTGGTGGGGGTAGACCCCACGATCCAGAAGTAAGAAATCGTGCTTGCTTGTCCATATGGAGGAGACAACTTATTCTTTCTCTGTGAAGCTTTTTGTTCATGTATGTAACTGTGCTTCTTACAAGGACTGAGAGATCTAGTGCTTTATCTTTTATGCTTTCTGTATTAGTTGTGGTCTTCTGGGTGGTAAGCCATCAGCTACTGGCTGCAGCTCCTGGAGGCGATGAGCAGAAATGTGCATCAGTTGAGATTTGTGCAAAATCTTAAATGCTATTCAATTGTTGTAGGATTTTTTTTTCTCTTTCATCATACTTTGCCTGAATGTCTTTTTCTTCTAAGGCTGTAAATTACATACAAAATGTAATAGAATCTGAGTAGCATCCTTTAGGCAACTGCTGCATGAAGAAAAGAACGATTTGATCTTAGTTAGAGGGTCAGTCAAAAGTAAAGTGAGCTAAGCCAACTTTTAATAACATTTGTTACCATCCTGGAACTAAAACTACATGAACATTTCCATTCTGTTCTGTTCTATGTAATTCCTGGAAGTGCTCACACTTGGGCTTGCAGCTCACCTTTTAATTTCCCCGGCTTGATAGTTATTCTAGCTTTTCAAGATGAACAAAATGTTCTGCTGTTGTAAAAAGAGGATGTATTTCTTAACCGCTTCATCAAATATGTACTGTTGACAGAAGGGGAAGCTGAAAAGTCAAAATTTGGCTTGGAAACAGGCTCAATAAATGCTTTGAATGTTCAAATAATTACTGCTTTTTATGTGGCAGAGTTTGAAGCTCTAGGGGAAATTTAGTATGTGGTGAAATTCATCCAGTCTCTTGCGTTGCTCAAAATGAAGGTGCTATTTGGTTGTACTGTAACTTGTTTAATTACACTGCAAGGTCCAGTTCTCTGAATTACTCCAGTATAATTGGGATGTATTTCCAGATGTCAGAAGAATGTCAGCCTAGTGGTGTTTTGGTCTGGAAGAGACAGCTTTCAGTTTTTAGTTAGCTTCATTTTCTAGCCAACCTCTAATTGTCTGTGCTTCACAACCCTTACCTATTAGTCTTTTTCCCAGAAGCAATGTTGCTGCTCCTCCTTCTGAGATGCAGAAATGCAGAGCCAGAAGAGGGGCGTACCAGAGCATTGAAGATCTACCATAGTTTGCTTAAAAAGCCTAGGAAGTAGGTTGTGTTTTAAAGCAGTACAGCTACTTTCCCTGTAAAACTTGTGATGGAAAAAGTCTATGCAGAAGATCCAAAATGCCTCTTCTTCTTTTTAAACTGTATATCATCAATGAGAGACTTGTGCTATGTTTTTAACAAATGCTCTCCTTCACTTCTGTGAGTCTAATGAATCCTGGAGCTGCACAGTGGGAGTCTGACAGACTGGAAGTTGCATTAAACAGCTTTGGGTTTTTATTGAAAACATTGTCCTTGGTTCAAAGAGAAGGTAATTATTCTGCCCTGGAATGATAGCAGCCCCTCCTTTATTGACAGCACACCATCTGGTTGTGATAAATTACATGGCCCTGGCAAGGCTGCAGCTTTTTGGTAGCAGTGGATGACTTGAAGGCTTCATGTCCAGATTGGTAGAAAATAAGAAAAATATATATTGTTTATGGAAATTACATACTTTCCTTGTCATTGGTCACATAGCTTTAGTTTCTCTTTATGTCTGATAGATGTACCTCTAAAGGAAAATTTCAGAAGGTAAGATAGTTCATGGGATTTTTCAGGAGCCAATTGTTGCTGCAAATTAAATTGCATTAATCTGTTTAGGGAGAGCTTGAAAAAGTGCTGATAGAAATCTTGAGTATTTCAGGTGTAACTGGTGCGATTTGTTGTACTTTACTACCCATAGACTGTTACTGTAGTTCTTGCCTAGCAGTAAGAACAGTGCAGATGATTAAAGGGGTTTTCTCAGGGAGTGGTTGTACTTAAACTTGGCTGCTGTAGCTTCAGGGAGGTACGTTCCTTTTCTGAAAACTTGCCGCAAGTAGTCAGTTTGCATCCTATAAGTAAAAGTTCAGAGTGGTGTTAGTAGTTTGCTAGCTAATTGGTCCTCCTGGCAACTGGTTCTTTTTCATGCTGTCCCAGCTGAAGTATTATTACTTTTTCTAACCTGCCTAATTATATGATACATTCTGTGCTCTGACAAAAAAAACCAAAACCAAAACACACACATCTGAGGCAACAATGATTGTTAAACAGAAACATCCGCAAGAGTCTTGGGAGGGGAGAGGTAGTTTTGGTTCTCATTATACCTAAATTATAACTCCACCTTAAGGCAAGTTTAAATGTTTGTGAGTAGAACATACTGAAGGTGATTTACTTAAAAAGTGTCTGATTTGTTGAGAATGGCTGGTCTCTGCTTCCAGATTTTCTTTTATTTTGGAACACGATTCAAAATTCTTTTGCCACACATTACTGCTTTTGCTTTAGAAATTTCCTCAATTTGTTGGGTTTTTTCGCTGTTAAAAAAAAATAATCGCAGCAACACTATGATGAAGCTTATTCTTGCTGAGTTCTTTCGTTACCTTTTGTGAGGCTAATTGCTGCAGAGGGGAGTGTCATCAATAACTCTGCAAAGTTTTAGTCTTACTTGGACAGAGGTAGCAGGAATACCACTCATTACTGGTTCTTACTTTCCTACCACTTCTATTTTTAGAGCTGGAGTCCTTGCAGTTATATTTGCACAGTGTGGCATGAATAACATTTATCTTAGATTTAGATGTGAAGAGAAAACACTTTGAACCTGGCTTTGCTATGCTTGTTATTTCTGTGGCTAGGCAGTTTGGACATTCATGTGGGGCTTGGCCACAGGTTAAAATAACTCTGAAGCCATGTTGAGTTGTTCCTAAAATTCAGAAAATTCAATCAAACATTTTATGTATAATGAGCAAAGTGCCCTGGCAAGTTTGACTCACTCTTTGGCTGCCAGGGTACATAAGAAGCGGATGTGTGTTATTCTGGGGTTTGGCAGCCTGGGCTTTCCCCTTTTGCAAGCAGAATACCTCAGCAGCTTCAAGCCATTTAGCCCAGATGCCTCATATTTATTAATTGCAGCATGTTGATGAGCAAAGGTAGCAGAGTGGTGGTGGTTGTTAGTGTCTCAAACTGATAGACGTGAGGTTTCGTCCTCTATTGTGGGAGGCACCTAAAAGTATGAGGTAGAACTGAATTAATGGGGATAATTTTAGCTATTTTCTGCATCTAGTAAATGATAATTTTTGATAATTTGGGGGTTTATCAAAGAGGGAAGGAGCTTTTGAAAACTGAAACTGTGCAGGTGGTCAGATGTTGGAACAGGCTGCCCGTAGAGGTGGTGGAGTCTCCGTCTGTGGACACAGCTCTGGGCAGCCTGCCCTCGCTGACCCTGAGGTCAGGATACCTCTTCCAACTTGTTCATTTGTACAAAAATGGCACTGAGCATAGGCAAAATGACATTTTTGATCTTACTTTAATGACTAACGATTAATAATTTCTAAGTTTTCACATTTATAAACAGCTCTAATGGAATTTACTTGTTTTATGTATTTGCAACTATTACTAAACGTTGGGTTTACGCTCGTTTTAGGAGCCAACATTGGCCAGAGTTGAGGCAGGGTGGTCCCTTAACCAACCCATCTTTCTTTTTTCTGTGGCTGTGGTGTCAGTAGCATTGTATTGGTTTAATCTCTGTCTCTTTAAATCTTGAGTTTTCAGGATCTTATGAAAGGCATTTTGGCTGTGAGAAGCTGTCTCCTGTAGCTTGATAAACATTGGCTCGGTATAAATCAATTGGGTTTAATACTGCTTTTACTAAGTCCTTAAAGTGTTTGTTCATGCTGGTCTCCTTTACACACATATCTCATTTCAAAGTCTCTCTGCTCCCATAATGAATCCTGCTGCTTGAGATAAAAGATGACTAATCAAATAATTATCATACTGTCATGGCTGTGCGCGGATGAGTGGCCGTTTTAGCTGATTTTGTTACCATGTCATTTTGTAACATCTTTGTGTTAGCATATCACAGGAAACCTTTGACACCAGCTAAGGCTGTTGTGCTCACTGCTGTACAGAGATTGTGACTGCTCTAGAGAACTTACAGTTGCAATGATACACAGATCAGTGTAGGATGACGAATTCAGATATCCCCTGTTAATACAGGTGCTAGTTTGTTGGCTACAACAAGGTTTTGAGCCAGCACTGTGGTGTTGGAAGTGTATGTGCAGCCTGATCAGTCAGGTCCTTCTGTGGTCACCCACACAGAGTTTCTATTGATAGAATAATAAACTGTGGAACGTGTGTTATTTTGAACAGTTAGTAAGATCTTCTGGGAAAGTGCCTCCATTGTGGGCTTTCAGTACTGAGAGGGGGCTTATAAGAAAGATGGGGACAAACTTTGTGGTAGGGCCTGTTGCGATAGGACGAGGGGGGATGGTTTTAAACTGAAGGAGAGTAGACTTAAACTAGGTATAAGGAAGTCGTTTTTTACAGTGAGGGTGGTGGAACGCTGGCACAGGTTGCCCAGAGAAGGTGGCAGATGCCCCATCCCTGGCCACATCCAAGGTCAGGCTGGACGGGACTCTGAGCAACCTGATCCAGTTGAAGATGTCCCTGCTCATGCCAGCGGGGCTGGATTAGCTGACCTTTAAAGGCCTCTTCCAACCCAAACTGTTCTGTGACACTCTGATTACATACTTGACCAAAGCTCTTCTAAAACCTCTTTAAATAGCAGTTCTTCAACAGATCATATCTTTCTAGTCATATGAAGAGACACAATCTCTTCATGGTTAAGAGCGGCATCTCTTTGTGATGAAGTTCATGTTGCTGCCTTGGAGTTCTCTAAATGCAGCTGGGAGTTGCAAACAAAATCAGAAAGTGCAAATATAAAAATACTCCTGGGTTTTGGAATATGCCAAAGGCCTCAATCTCTACCAGTATGTATAAACTAAAGGAGTACACAATACATACCCCCAGCTGGTTTTTGGCATGCCTTTAGACTCCACTGGAACTGTTTAGCTTGATAGCAAATGCAATGACAGATACTTAATATTAGCATATAATTTTGTTTCTCGGAGACCTTTCAATGCCAAGAACATCAGCCGTAATTTTTTTCTCCTTTTTCCATTTCAGAATCTCCTTGACTTTACCATTGCCAATTTTTAAAATCAAGTTTAACTGTTTTCCCCTCTCCTCTAAAGCACTGGGGATTTTTACCATCACCTCTGCAGTGGCTCCATACTTGGTACCTATGTGATCCGGGCAAATCCCTCTGCGTAGAGTCTTGTTAAAAAGCCATAGGCGTGGAGTTAACTCTGAATGGTCACGAGCCAAGCCCTTCACCACTTCTAAAATAAATCGTTGCTAATGCTGCTGCCATATGGCCAACGAACATGAGCTCTCAGCGGTCTTTTGATTTCCTCGTTCACGCTTTCAAGTGAGCTGGCTCTTAAACTGGGCTTCTCCTCCCATGTTATTTGTAGTTTATCTCCCGAGCAGCAAACTTGGGAGGCACGCAAGTGTGTCACAAGAATAAATAACTGGATTCAGCTGTCCAGTTAGCGGTTCCTTAGCATCTCCATGATTTAAGCGTGGCTTTGCCACGATGTGGTATAGGCTTTTTCAGGGGTGAGCGCATCCCGACAGCAGGTCGCGGGCGCGGATGGGGGAGTGCGCAGCCAGGCGCGGGTACCGCAGAGGGCAGCTGCAGGCTCCCGCTGTGCAGCAGTGGCCTCTAGTGGAAGATGCTCGGTCTATCTAGTGACCCCGGAGCAGCCGTAAAGCCTGAACACTCTCCTCATTAATGACTCTTCCCATTTCCAAGCTTCTTTAAAACCTGGCTCCGCCCCCCACCCCCCCCACCCCCCACCCCCCCCCCCCAGCAGCACTGCAGAAAAACCCAACGAGCCATTTCTGTCTTCTGACTGCTTTGGCAAATACTAGAGTTTGACTATTACATGGTAATGTAACAGCACTGACTTAAATTATTCTAATTACTTTTTTAAGTTTATCCTTGTTTTGGCAGGTTCTCTTGGCGTTTGCCAGTGTGAGCTGGTGCTTTATAATGTAAAACTGGGGGAATATATTATCCTGACCCTTACATTTTAATATGCCTCTATGCAATCTCAGGTTACATAGTATAATTGTGTATAATACTTTTCTGAAGACCTGCAGTGAAAATCTGCAGATGGCATCTGAAGGGAAGGATGTAAAACTCTTACTGCAAGTATTGGCAGCGATGCAGTACTCACACGTGCAAGCTTAGAGGAAGTAGATTGGTATGTGTGGAGCCACCTTGTCCCTGGCACTTAAACAACAAGATAGGAAAAGTATTCTGAAAGATAAGAGTTCCGTATGTAATGCGTGATAAAATTTTCCTTATTAGCTTTTATAATATGATCACTCAGGATAAACCAGTGAAAACTTTACTTTAAATTTCCCTCTTTGAGCTGTTGTAAATCACTTTTTTTCTTTTTTAGAGGCTGAAAGAATAGGTTGCTGTAGGAGGTGACCTTTTCATTATTGTGTAGGTGAGTGCTGCCTTTGGCAGGATAGTGCATGTTAATCTGTCTCAATCCCCCTTTCTACCCTGGGATGTGAGTTCATGTTATGAGTGTTCTTTCTGACAGATGATGCTAGAAGCCTCTTAAAATCAACTCTGGCAGATATTACTATCCCAGGTCCTTAAAACGTCTGTTACAGCATTTTTAACAACATCATGCTCTCCCTGTTTCTCCTAGTGCAACTTTTCCTTAAAAGGTAAAACTGTTGGCATTTAATCAATGTTGAACTGGGATTTTGTTTAGTGTTCCAGTGTGGTTTAGTTTAAAAATCTATCTCTCTCTCTACTTTCTGTAGTTTTCAGTGTACTTACTATAGCCCTCAAACAGATACTACTTTGTTTTGAATCTGACCTTTGCTTCCAGTCAAATATTCTTAAGTCATTCTTGTCCTTCCTGCTACTTAGGAAATCTGAAAACTTTTTGCTGGGGTTTTTTTCATTGTGCAAATGTTGTTAGAAATCATGCTTGACTTGTGCTTTTCAGGAGAAGCCTTAAAGAGAGGAAATTTCTATATCTTATATGAAAAGCATGTTCATGGCAGTAAAAGAGTAGTAGTGGTTTTATGCCTTCTCCAAAAAAGGAATTGGTTGTTGTGTTTTTTTAATGATGAGGGTATTTACAAGTATAGTGTCCAGAAAACAACTGGACTTATTATGTTAACATTGCAAAAGCTCTTCATAAGCCCTTGGGAGGCAACTTAGCTTCTGAAAGCTTAGTGGAGAATCTGTTAAATCAGCAGAAGAATACTGAATTCCTGGTTGAGATTTGAAAAATGCTTGTTTCCAAAACAGAGTATGCTGAATTATGTCTTCCACTGAAACAGCCAACCAAAAGACAGAAAAGTAGGAATAATAAACAGAGTGGAAGTATAAGCCTTTGCAAAAACAACAGAGTTTTAATGTGGAAAAATTTACAAGCTTGAATATATTATAGCATCACTCTGACTTGAAGAAACAAACTTCTAGAGAATGATATATGTAACCAAGTTTTCATCACCAGTTTACTTTGATTTAAACACTTCCAAATGTCTGAAAATACAGGCTTTTTGAAGTAGAAATTACCACTTGTTTTCTTCTCTTCGGCCCATTGATAGCAAGGTATATGGAGAAAAAGCTCTATCCGTGCCAATGAAATGGTGCTGTATCTTCACCGCCACTGATGCTGGTGCTTTCAGAAAAGCCACCATGAAACGTTGCAGCCTGGTCCATATGTTTTCTGTGTAGGATGTATTTAGCCACCTTATCTTCTGTTTGGGGAGCAGGACACGACGGCATCAGTTTGTTCTCTGTGCCTTCATAATGGATTGTGATTTCTTTGTCTTTTTTTTTCCTGTTTTTAGTGATGGTTGGCTTGTAATTGCATACGTGTCTGGTAAAAATCTTGGTAAACTTGCGTGGTCAGGGATTTCCATAAAATTGAGTTGTAGGTTGGTCACATCGTTTGGCAACAATGGTGGATGCTACAGAACATACCCTTTCCACAAGGTCTTTTTATTCCACAGAAGAATATGGAGGCTTGGTTGTTACTTAAGTAACTAGTAGTAAACATTACTGCTCAGATTTATAAAATGCCTTTCAGCACTGTTTCCTGAAAAAGTAGATTGAGATCTGTTGCTTTGATGTCCTTTCACACATACACGTGCATGTATAAACACACAGAGAGCTACCATAATTTGCACGAGTATTTAGCTGACCACGTACCTTCTTTCAGTTTGCTTTTTTTTTTTTCCCCCTTCAAAGAAAGACCAAAAAATTAACTTGTTTAATCTTGGGAAAGCATTTGTACAAGGGAGGGAATATTAGACTCCCTAGATTGTGGCTGTCAGAAGGGGAGAGGACAAGGAACCTGCCCAGGTAAGCAGTCCCTCAAAATTGGTAGCCCTCCTAGTAAAGTATTCCTGCTGAGGTCATGCTGCCATCAGTGAAATGGTGGTATTTGTCAGAGTAAACTTATTGCCAGATAAATTCCTTCCTTGACTGAAATAAGCTCTACCAAGAGAAATGATTCTGCCACAAATTTAAGGATGGCACATCTGTCAGCGGGTGATACAGTGCTTCTCACCTCCAGCACCTCTGCACTGGCAAAAGATTGTAACTTGGGACAGGTTTGCAAAACAGTGCGAGACTAGTTATGTTAGAGACTGAAAGTAACTCTTGTGTGAAGAAATAATGGAGTGTTTTCATCTCAAAGGTGCCTTACGGATCTGATACTAAAATTAACTTGCCTGAATCTTCTTTTCTTCTTGTGGTGATTTTAAAAGATGTCTTTAATATGTTCCAGCCAATCTTCTTAGCAAAAGCTGCTTCTTGTTAGATACACAGTGAGCCTTATCAGAGGCAGTGTGTGACTATCAGAGTACATCTTTCTAAATTCTCACAGGTTTCTTATAAATCTCTACTAGTAAATGTTTTAATTTCATTGTCTGCATAATGAAAACTGGAACTGAGGGCATTTCATTATGTTACAGTGTGAGCTGTTACTAAGAAACTGAGTAATTGGGGCAATAAATATGTATCACAAGTGGAGCAATTCTGCATGTACTGAATAGCAATCTATTCTTTTGAAGAGGTTGGGTTCTTAAATTCTTCATTTAATCATTAAAACTAAAGATGCTAGCCTTCAGCTGGTATGTGAGATAAAGGCATGAAATTGCTCTGTCTAGCTTCACTGTGTTGGCAACAAAAAAAAAGGTTAAATTAAAATAGCAAGATTAAAATTCTGTGTCAGACAGCTACAAGATTAGTTAATGAAAGACTGTATAACCTCATCATAGCTATCTAATGTGAACTGGTATTTTTTGACCAACGAGCTGTACTACAGCTTGTGCATACAGTCAACAGTTTCACTGCTTAGGAGTCAGTTTTAAAGATGTGCCCTGCTGTGTTTCTTTGAAGTCTTTATGTGTTTACATTTTTAATTAATTCTTATAGCTTTCTTTTGTGTTACGTCAAGTATCTTTGTTCTAGATCCAGGTGACAGTGATTCCTAGTGTGACAAGCAGATAAAATCCTGCTTGTGTTTTTTTTGTGCATCTGAAGTTGGTTTACCCCTCCAGAGTTCAGTGTCAGTCAGTAGTCTGTTTGTGTACAATTCAACATGCCTTTTATTTCTCAAGAAGCCTTGCTGATGAAGTGTTGCATTGTTTAGAAGGACAGATTTGTGATTGCTCTCCAATTACTGCCTGGAGATCACAAGAGGGGGGAAAAACCAATACATCCTGGTTGAACTAAGTATTCTTTTGAGTTCAGCACCATCTCTAGTAGTCTATTCATCAACCTTAATAGATGACAGGAATATTACAAATATTACATCTTTGTGGCAGAGAAACTTCTTAACTGCAAGAAATGACCGGGGTTCCCCCCGGCTTCCCCCCCACCCCCCCCAAGACTGAGTTCATCGTGGTCTTAATTGCTGAGCAATTGCTCTTTATTTATTAAACTGCCTTTTGCAAATAAGGGCTGTCTGAGAATCCTTGCAGTATTTGGACTGTTAGTTTCACATGAACTTCTGTGGTAAAAAGAGCAGCGAGGCTATATACAGGTGAGTTGCTCTGTCACTTGAATGTCACATTCATCGATAAGCCCATTGCAAGAGGAGTTTAGCTTTGGTGTGGTAAAATGTGCAGCCCCCTTTTTATCCTGCAAGTAACTACGGTAAGTATCAACTCAGTTTTTGCTTTGAGAAGAAAATTGCTTAAGTATTTCCTAGATAATGTTTTTGCTGTAATTTCTATTTTTCTGAGGCATACAACCTCTAAAGCAGAGGCCTTCACAGGTGATGAAGTACCATACTTTTAATCTGTGGGTATCTGTCCTGGCAGAGATACTAATTTACTCTCCACTAGGGTTGTGAGCAGTATGCATCTTATGCTTTTAGATTCATAATGGAACGTTTTCTCTAGGGTGTTGGAATATTTTAGGTTTTTTTCAGGGAGATGCTAGCTGCATGTTTTTCTAAGAATATTGCTTGCCTTATGTATTTGTAAGACTCAAGCTGCCATTTGGTAAACTGTGAGAAAAGAGACATTCTCTCCCTCAGCACAAATCTAGAAGCACCATCTTTTAAGGCTTGTTTAAAAGTGGGCAGAAGTTTGCTGTTCATCTTGGAAGGTATGTGCTAAGTATTGGATGAATGGTAAAAATATGACAATCAGGCATTACTTAATGTATCAGTTCAGCTGATACCCTTCTGCTGCAGAAACTCTAAAGCCTGACTTGTCTGTTCTCTTAAGTCTACAGTTGAGTTGCTTAGTGTTTATAAATGCAAAAGCATATATCTAGCATTCTTGGCCATGTAGAGAACAACCGTGATGTTATGGGCAATGCCTTAGAGCAAAGGTTTGAGGAGCTCTGAGTGATTTCCTCAGCAAAGCTGATGCTGAGCTGGGAGTTCACGCTTGGCACCTGGGGTAGGAGGGCTGCAGCTCTGCACCACGTATTCTGCATTTAAGGTGTACAGTAAAACAGATGTCAGTATGAAAATAAGCAATGCCACTTTAGAGTGACTGCCTGTTATCTCAAACTGGTATAAAGTTATGTGAAGTAAAAGCACATTCCTCTTCTCTAACTGTAAATACAGTCAGTGATAGATATTCAGCCCATTTTCGCTATCCAAGCAGAGGTGATTGTTGCATTTCTTCTCTCTGTTCTTTTTAATTTCTCTGCTGAGTCCGCGCAGCTATAGCTGAGTTGAGGGTGCTAAAGGGAGAGTGTTTCTCCTCTTTAGGTGGCGTGTGACCTCCACGTCTGATACAATGGCAGCATGTTCTGCAGCAGATACATGGTAGGCTTTAGACTAAAGGATGCCCGGGCTGCTACAAGGAAGCATTTTACTTAATTGCAAAAGAAATCTTGTTATGACTGCAGTAAATTTGCAAAAGGGTATAAAAGGGTATAAAGGAGAAGTTACTAGTTAATCCTCTAATTCCATTGTAGGTCTGTCAGTAGCTGGTTTAAGCCATTTACAGGACCTATAAGGGACTTCAGATCAGTTGCTCTGATAAGGGGGTCTAGTTTTCTAGCCTTTTGAAGAACTCTGTTCCAGTAATCCTCCTTTTCTTCCCCCTTCCCTTCCCTCCCCAAAGGTCATCACATTCCAGTTTTCTAGATCAAAGTATGTTACCAGAATTGTTGCACAACTCCTGTGCGAGAACAATTGGCAGGGTGGTGTCTGAAGCGGCCTTTTTTGCGTGGTCTTAAGAATGAAGCTGCATACTGCCAAGAAAGCCAGCTGCGGGAGGATTGCTGTAGTCCTGGCAGCCTTCCTTGCCCTGCAGTTGAGCAGATGTGGACCGAGCACTGAGCTTCAGAAGATGCCTGGGCTGGGAAGGGATTGTGAAGTCTGTCTGAATGCTCCAGCACTCTTTGGGTGCAAGTGGGGTTAGCACTGTCACCCAGGCACCGCTTGGTTTGGCTTTGTGGTCCCAGAAAACATAGTAAAACTGTAGTAGTGGTTAACAGCCTGCTCCACTAGTGTGTACCAGTGGGGCTGAAATGGCAAATGTTAACAGAGCCGAACACTGGGTGTATACTTGTTGCGTAATATTGCAAACCCCATTCAATTAGCATGTAGCATCACTCTTTAAGTACAGGATTTTATAGTGGAATAGGAGATTAAATACGTTGAAGTGCAGAGGAGTGTGGTTGCACAGGATGCAGAGAGAAAGGAAAGTGGAGGACAAGGAACCTGCACCCGGTTCTTGTTTGATTTCTGGTGCTTTGCTTTACCATGATCACAGTTCTCTTCAGATGGTAATGACACGTGGTGGGTAGTGAAAAGACACCACTGAATATGTTTTCAAGTTCTTGGTAATATTGTTGTAGCCATAGTGACAAGTTCTTACAGTGGTAGTAATTCATTAAATTGACTGATGGTTCCGGAGCAAAGCAAAAGCTGACAGAGGGCAAGTATCTTCCAAATCTGTCCATTGTTGTAAAAGGCGATTACTGAAAGACTTGTTCATGAAAGTTGTTTACATCGCAAAGCACTCTTCAATCTATAAGGACAAATCTAGAATCATAAACTCTTTTTGCGGGAAAGAGTTTAAGGAAGACTGTGAAGCGGTTGCCAACTACAAATTAAGGTCGCTCTTTAATCTTTATGCCAAAAGACTCCCAGCAACTTGGAAAAAGGTATGAATGTGTAGAGGGAAAAACTATGCAGGTGCTGAAGTTACTTCTGCTTGAAGCACTGTGAACCCCATGCTTTATGGGACCATGGAGAGAATGTACGTATCGGAGAAGCTGCATTCCTGGTCATGGGAGAGGGGCTGATCACAACAGTTGTATCCAGCTGTGTATGTTATCGTACTACTCTCATAGTGGTGAAGTCTCATGTGTATTTTAATGGGGTTGTACATCACTGACTTGAAATGTTGTCAGAAGTTGTGCATTTCTGTGTAGGAGACATGGATGCAGCTTTCTCGCTGGGTACCGTAGTAGCTTTTTTCTGCATGTAGATTGCTCTGGACACTTGTGGTTTTTATCGGTTGTCTCAATGTTAGGGATGCAAGTAGTGGCTTTTGGCCCGCTATCCATAGTATCTTGCAGTAGGCCTGTTTATTTTGTTGGGGTTTTTATTTTTTCAGCTTCACTTTGCAGTCTAGGGTATTTAAAATAACCAAATAATTGGTCTGAAAACATAAGGGAAAACTGAGTCTCCACTAGAGGATCTGATCTGATGTGAGTTGGTTAAAAAATTAGTTCCATAAGCACAAGATGCCTTTGTGTTTTACTGAAACCTTCCTGCTTTTGGGGGAAGAGGAATTAAGCTTCTGCAGAAACTCTGGGGGAGAAAAGATTAAGAAATAATGCTGTTAATGGAGATGTCTTAAATGGCGGGGAGAGCTGTAAAAAATACCAGCTCCTACCCACTAATGATAGGCCAAGTTTTGCGAACTTAACAGGTTTCATCCTTTTTTCCTCATGCTTTGCCTTTGATGGGATTTTGCCTTTGATTACATGCTTGTGGGTGGAATGTCTGAGACTCTTGGCTACAAAAACTATATAGGTTCTTAAAATTACATTTGTTCTGGCCTGGAGCAGAGCTATGTGGGTGTTTGAATGTTTCTTTGAGACCTGGTGTTCCTTTTGGTTAATCACCTTATGTTATCTACAACTTTAAAGGAAGATGATTAATATCTAGCAGCTGACTGCACGATGTGGCATAGGCATGGATCTGCACTGCTGTAGATTTAATGCTTCGGTACATGAATCATCCGTTGGTGAAGGCAGTGTTTGGATAATCAGTTATCCAGAAATACACTCAGTGGACCAGAGACAAGAAATTCTAAATGTACTTACTATAGTCTCATCAGTGGCATAACGCTTCGTCTCTTAAACACATTAGATCAGAAATACATTATCGTCTGCTTAGGTGAGATGATGTGGATCTTTTTCTGGGCAGTACAGAAACAGAGCACGCTATGCTAGGCTAGAATTTAATGAACTGATAAATAGCTTGTTGCATATGTATCTGAATAGCTAGAATATTTGAATTATACTAGCTGTCTGATGTCCTGTGTACTAATTTTGACAAATGTGGCGAGGGGGGGAAATCCTTACAGAATCAGCTGGATATGTGATAAATTGGCTACTGTTGCTTAGGCAGAGTGAGTTGGATTTTCAGAAGTAATCGGTTTAATTTAAACCCAGCTCATTTTAACTGAAAAAGGTTAGGGAGCAGCCACATGATCAGTTCAGCAAGCGGATCTAAAGAGGAAAGTAGTAATTTCCATTAATACCGACAAGCAGAATAAAACATGGCGAACAGCCCCAGCTGACACAGTAGGTTTCTGTTAATTACTCAAAGTGTAAGCAAACTCTTCAAGATGCAGTTACCAGTGAATTTTGAGGAAATTTTGCATCTTGTTTAAAAGCAGGTAACTGCTTTGTTTTGCCAGGTACCTCTTCATGAAAAAACTGATATGGAAAGACTAGGGAGTGCTTGGACTTGATGGTTGTGCCTGTCTTAGTCCATTCAGCTACAGCCTTGTCAGAAAATGGGTGATTAATCTTGATTACATGAGGGAGAAGAAACTCTGAATTCTAGTTTGCATTTAATTTTAACACTTTCATAAGCACAAGCGGTACATTCATAGTTTGTACTTTAGCTAGAGGTCTTGCATTGCAATTGTGTGTGTGACTTATGACTGTTGCGTTCACAGTCTTGTCTTAATTTATTTTGTAGGGAGAGCTCGTGTGCAGCAGCTAGCAGAGAACACGAGATACTTCAGGAGACGACTGAAAGAGATGGGCTTTATTATCTACGGAAATGAAGATTCTCCTGTCGTGCCTCTGATGCTGTACATGCCAGCAAAAATTGGGTATGTTTAACAGGATAACTTCTCATCCATCTTCTTTAAAGCTAGATTAGTATGAGAATATTAAGACTTTTCTAAGTATAAGAAAAGACTGGTTTGATTTTTTGCTTTTATGATCATTACTGAGTCTTACGAAACATGGAAGCTTCCCATAAGCGATCTTGAGAAAATCAAGGCTTTTAGCTTGGGTCAGCAAAAAAGCACTTCAGGGAAGCAATTTTAAGACTACCCATTATGTTTTAAAAGTTGGGTGTGGGGTTTACCTGTGAAGTGTATGTATGTGCTAAAGAGAAGCTGAAATTGAATGGAAACTGACATTAAAAGTCACTGGAGGAATGTTTCAACCAGTTTCTGGGTCAGAAGCAGCCAACATTCCCATAGATGAACTCTGAAAATTATTTTTAAAAAAAAGCAGGGGGGCAAGACATGATGGGACACAACAACCTGTTTTTGATGAATCCCACGTTTTTTTAAGAGGTCTGTACTTAATAGCTCAGATATTGTTATTGTAAATACTAATAGAACAACTTGGCTTTGATAATTGCTTTTCAGTGCAGTGCTCAACCAACACTTGCAAATTTGGAGCACGTAGCTTCATTTTAAGCCATACCAAGCATCTCTAGGGCTATTATAGCTCAGTTAGGCTTCAGCCTAGCTAAGCACTGTGTTTCTGCGAGGGAACAAATATCACCTAACTCTCTGCATGAAGCCAGATAGTCTTCCTCCACCCTTCTCAGTATAACCAAATTTATTTAAAAGCCTGGAACCTTCATGGGTGCTGTAGAGTCTGCAGTGTGCGCCATCACACACACAGAGACATACTGTTTCTACCACCCACCTTCTCTACCAGTCAGTAAATTCTGTTCCCTGAAAACATTCATGGAAATGTTTATTAGCTGAGCAGTTGGGCCAGTAACTTACTTAAAAACGAGCAAGAACACAGAACTCTGAGAGTTGGCCTTTAGGATCTACATCTGGTCTACTTCATCCTTTCTTTGTCTCTTGAAGTCTGTTTCTAAAATAATTTGAGAATACTAAATAGATACAAAATGAAGTGTTTCAGGATGCACCTATTTGTAAGGAGCCATAGGTGTAGCAGAAGTCAAAGGCAGAAAACTCTAAAACCTAATAAAAGGATGTTATTTTTACACATCCTTATCCTTGCTAATTCTCAAGATAATGTCAGCTCAGAAAGGATTAGCCATGGCCTGTGGCCTGTAGAAACACCCGCAGCTGCACTACCATCCTGGAAAGGATCTAGATCTTTGTGCTTCATTGCATAAGTCACAGCCACTAATTTCTTTACTCCCCATGAAAATTTGTTTTCTTGAAGATACTGTGTGACAATCGTATGAGCTTTTTGCACCTTCCTTAAAAATATCTGGTATCGGATTAAATGCTTTCAGTTTGTGGCAATTCAGTGGTTCCCATGATAGGCATTTTAAAAGTGTGACATTCTGTGACCCCATCGTGTACTTTAATTGAATTAAATTGGTGAAAACAAACCATCCTGAAACTGCAGAAGCATCTGCTTGGGGGGATTGCAGCATGGAGGGTTCCTTTATACTCAAACTTCTGAGCCAAAATCCCCGTTTCCTATTGGAAAGATTTCCAGGCTTAGGTTACAAATCCATTTAGGTACAGCCTGCTAAAAGACCGGCCTCTGCCACATAATTCTTCAGGTTTGTTAGAACTTAATACAGTGAAGTCTTTTGAGAAGGACCACCTTGGGACTGAATTTAAAAAAGGCTTTTGTGAACAGGTGTTCTGCTTCTAAAAGAAAGCACTGGAAGCTCCAAACTGTGGTCTTACAGGCTTGCTTTAAACAAATGCCTGTATGGTTAACACGCGGAGGCCTTCATGCTGCTGCTGCTTTGCTGCCACTAGTATCGTGCTGACAGTCTTTCTTGGTCTCTCTGGCAGTGCGTTTGGGCGTGAGATGCTGAAGCGGAACATCGGTGTTGTGGTTGTGGGTTTCCCTGCCACCCCCATCATCGAGTCCAGAGCCAGGTTCTGTTTGTCTGCAGCTCATACCAAAGAGATGCTTGATACAGTAAGTGTCTCATCTTGTCTTCCTTTTGCTCATGCCTTTTGTCAACAGATAAAACAATTGTCTATTTTTTTTGTAGACTGGTTCAATGTTTGGTACACAAACTGGTTGAACCTAACGTTCAAAGCCTTGTGTAGTAGAGCTGGCAACGACTCCATCTCTCTTTCCTTGCTTCAACAATGCGGAACGGCTGCCTACAGTAAATCCCAGGGACTTTCTTTTCCTGTTTTAAGTTACGCGAGGGAGACGGTCTCATTCCTTTGAGACAGTGCTTTTTCCCCCCCCCTCTCTTAAGAAGCTCTACCTTCCACTGAGTCTTTTAGAAGGCAAAAATTCTGCTACTTCTGACCCTAGATGCAAAAGGTTGAGGGGCGGGGGAAGCCTGGGAACCTCCAACGCATCTATATTCTTCTCAAAAGCAAGTGCAAACCTCGGCACGTGATTACCAGTGAGAATTTTTGTTCCGAAGATTACTTTTCCAGTTCTTGTTTACAGCTTCAGAGCTCTTTATCTTAAATGAGCCTGTCCCAAACAAGTCTGTGGCACCTGCAGTGCCTTTGAGTCCTGCCTGCATTAAGCATGTTCCAGCGGGAATGGAGGTCCCCGCTAAGGAGGCCTGCATCACAATTAGGAGATGCTGCCTTAAAAATTAAGGATGGAAGTTCGTCTGTGACTTACATGGTTATATGAATAAGCCTGACTATCCTTGGTACATCTTAGTGTAGTAACAACATTAATTTTTGAGTCTTCTGAATAGTCTGCTTAGAAATGTACCTGG
This sequence comes from Falco rusticolus, assembly GCF_015220075.1. Taxonomy (NCBI): domain Eukaryota; kingdom Metazoa; phylum Chordata; class Aves; order Falconiformes; family Falconidae; genus Falco; species Falco rusticolus. The sequence continues at coordinate 65,319,285 of NC_051193.1, read as the reverse complement.
GCTGGCTTAGGCTCTGTCAAATTTCTCCGTTGTATTTTTTCCTCACTTTGCTGTTCTGTAACTCAGAACCTGAGCTAGGTTGAGTCATGCCCTTGGACTTCAGGAGAGTAGATTCTGTCCTGTTCAGAGAGCTGCCTGAAAGAATCCCATAGGATACAGTCCCAAAGAGAGGTCGTGTCCAGGACAGCTGGTTGATTTTCCCCCTACCATGAAAAATGGTTCATCCTGACTCACAGGAAAGAAAATGTAGTGGGAAGCCTGCGCAGATGAACAAACCAACAAAACCATAAAATGGAAGCATATAAGAGGTGCAAGCAGAGATGGGTGACTATGGGAAAATCACATTGCCGGGGGGAATTAGAGAAAACTGGGATCTAACAGAAGCGTAGTATTACAGAAAACTTTCTAGGGTAAAATACAGTTATTGCTTTCAGGATGGCTGGCACGCACGAAATCTACTTTACCACAGCTCCCTAGGCAGAACACCCTGCCATCTCAGCACCTGCTGACAGGAGTAACAGAGGGCAGAGCAGAGTGGAGACCCTGCAGCCGGGCTCTGCTCTGCTCCCTGCAGGAATGGGAACTTGATGGTACCACGCAGCTGATAAGCTGCTTAGCGGTTGTCACACGAAGAATCTGAGATGTCTGCTGCTGAACCAACTACTGTGGCAAAATTACCTTCCTCGGATGATAGAATCTCATTGTAATACCAACACACACCTCCATCCCAAAGTTACCTGCCTCCAAGGTACTACGACCCCTTGCTGGGCACGGGATACCAGTCAGTAACAGCAATGTATATGCCTAGAGCCACTCAAGCTCTGCCTAAATGTAAAGAAGATAAATCTGAAGGGGGGCATCTGTGCACAGTTAGGTCAAGCTGACCCACTCTTTAAAGTTGTTATAAATGAAGGGACTTCTAATCAAGGGAGTCAGCCTTGGGGAGGATGAGAAACAAAGAACAGATCGTGAAAAGAACGCCATTATCTAAGTTACACAGAAAGAAGCCTTCAAGTGAAGAAAGTTCTGGCTATGAGAGGAGACAGGCTGATAAAGTGTTGCAATCCACTGACATCAACAGAAAATTAGTTGAAAATAAGACAGATAATTGCGGTAGTGGGAGATGGCGACCTGCAACTCAAATAGCCCCCTCAAAAGAGGGCAGACCCTGCTTGAGGAGCATGCGTAGTTAGTAGAGAGCTTCAGCAGTGCTGAGGATGCGTACTGATTCGCACTAGAAGCGAGAAACTTGTAACCAGTCCTGGGTATGATAAATGAATATGCAATGTAATGTACTATGAAGTATAAAAAGTGGACGGATGAGGGGAGAAGTTAGGGAAGACTCCATCATAACTTCTGGGGTCAGTCGACAGGCTGAACCTGTCTTCTCCCCCATAGGGGCGCCTGTTGGGTAAGATGTTTATTCTATGACTAACTCACGCTGTCTGCTAATAGGTATATTGTTTTAAGCTTGCTTGCAGTCAGTGTATTATCACCGGCAATCATCAAACCTTATTCCATCACAAACTTGCATTTTATGATAAAAATCTTCAGCTGCAGTTGTAAGTCTCCAGAGACTGGAGTAGTTGTATCAAATATAAAGGGTTTGAGGAACCCTCCCCTTCTTAATGTGACAGCAGCGGTGCGTGCAGTTTGGTGGTGTGTATATTTAGCGTCATTCTGTATCAGTTAAACACCCTGCCATGTATCTGTGGTGCTGTATTTGCTGCTTCTGAGTTTTCTGCCTTGTAAGACCTGAGAGAGTCTGCCCTGACACTCCAACAGCATGCTTACGGAGTTCCTTCCCAGCTACTTGTCCTGCTACTCTTCCTATAATTATCCTGATTCCATTTTTTATGTACCAATTAAAAATTCTGAACGAGCATGTCTAGAGAAGGCCCTCCTCTTCCTTTTGCTCCGTGTGAAATCAGTGGTGTCACAGTCTTGGCTCAGAGCGTGGTAATAGAACTGAGTGCATTGACACAAATGAGGGAGCAGTAACTTCTGGCCAGGTGGACATGAGGGGATGAATGGGAAGGAGGTGGGAGGAAGGAAAAGAAAGAAAACTGAAGTCTCTGAAATATATTATTGCAAACTGAGCTATAACTGAAACCATGCAAATTTGATGTGCTGACACTACCTAAGTAATCATCCAGTCTTGCTGTTGGTTAGATTCTTGGTCTTCGCTCTCAGTGACTAGCCAGCGACTTTACCATAACAAGCTGCTTTTGCAGGTTCTATATAAGTGCTATACTTGCTCTCTTCCAAAACCAATCTGTAACTTTTATTACTCAGCTTAAAAAAGCTCTTTTCCTGTCAATTCACTTACAAGTCTTTCTGCTTTCCAGAAAAAGTTTCAAGTGTCGTGCATTTAACTCTAAAGACTCGTTTCTAGTGTACCTCTGTAGGTGCTAAATGCTCTGAATTGAGGAAATGCTTGTTTAATAGACTAGGGCTTCTCTGCTGCCTAAGAAAATTAATCCAGGACAAAACGAGGTGTGAATTTTGAAGTGAATGAAGGACTCCTGATTTAGCTCAGTATGTGGAGGCTTTGTTCCAAGTTAGTGTAATCCACTTTAAGGTTCAAAAGGTTCAAAACAGCTGCATGCTCTGAACCCGGGACATTGGCAAGAGGAGTTAATAAGGAGCAAGTCTTTGTGTCAGTGACTTTGTGTCGTGTTTTCTTGTGATGCAGTGAAAGGGGATTGATTTCAGGCAGCTAATCGTTAAGGCAGCCCTCGGATCTGAGCCCTCTGCTGAACTGTGGCAACATTATCCTGGAGGAAAAAGAACTGAAATGAATAGGCATGGTGAGAACTGGCAGAGAGCTTCTTCAAGTCTGTGACAGAGAATAGAGCTTGGTAGCCCATCTGTGTGTGCATGGATGCTAACTAGGGCTGTTACGGCATTTTTTCCTCAACAAAATTTATCCAGGTTTGGAGCAAGGGGAAGAGAAGCTTGTCTTGTAAATGCTGATATTAGTAATGCTTCCTTGTTCTTATTAAATAAACCCACATGATGGGGAGCAGTTCTCAGTTACAATTTTAACCGTTTTATGTAAATAAAACTTCCTTGCCTGAAAATATTTGGCTCAGGATCAGAGTGAAGTCCCTCATAACCTGCATCCCTGTGGGCTGATGCTTTCTTTTCAGTGATGAAAAATATATTACACTCTCCTGAAGTCAGAGTTCACCAGTGCCGTTTCCTTTGTAGTCTTTGCTGGTCACATGGTACTTTTTGTTTTAAATTAATAAAATCCTAAATCTGCATTCAAGAATAACAGTTAACAGACTCTTTCAACAGAAATTCAACCTTAAATTGTTTCCATATGGGATCTGTACTTAAAGCTCTGGCAATCTGTGCCCATGCTTTTGTTTTGTTTTGTTTTTACCAAGGTCCAACTTCTGGGTTTGTCGTTCCCCCAGGTTTTAGAGTGGAGAGGTTTTTGCTGCCAGATATAACAAGCATTGAGGGGCCATTGTTTAAAGAACAAAAACTTGAAGTATCTATCCAGGAAGGAAAAGCATGTAAGGATATTAACCCCCGTCTGCCAGCTATTCTCAAGAGACAGGCATTTGACCCAGAACATATTAAAAATGGAACACTAATGTTGAATTAGCGGCGTTCTGAAGGAATGCTGAATGCACCTATCTGAATAAATCTACAATTCAAGGGAGTGCAGAATGCCAACCGTGGAGTTCAAAAACCACATGAGACTTGGAAGTCGTCTTCTGAACTCATTTCTTTGTCACTTGCCAGTATAAGATAATTACCATCACGTACTGTTGCAGACTTGTCTGCAGCAACTGATTTATTTTGTACCTTGCTTCAGGAGTCATCTGTAGAGAAATGAATTGAAGTTTAGGGTTTGGCTTTTAACAAACCCTGTTGTGAACCAGTGACTTATCAAAGAGATTGCAACATGAAATATGATTAACTGAGCCAGGACTTTCCTCGTTTCTTGTGCTAGCAGATGTTTGATCTCTGGTATACTTCATAACATTTGCACTCAGGCCAGAACGGTGAAAGGTTTTATTAGCTCCCTAGCCATGTTCTGGGCCATCAGTTGCCTGAGAGTTGCCTTTGTGGCAACCTGAGTCAGTGGGACTTGCTTTCTAGGGAGAAAATGCTGGGGATCCTACCCAGAGTAACTTTTTTTTCATTCCTTGGATCGGCTGGCAACAATCTCCCATGCAGTATTGTTTACGATACAGAGCTTGCATCTCTCATTGTATATGGACGATGCAAATTAACCAAATATAGATACAATAAATGCATCAATAGAACTTATTAGCACAACGTTGCAGTTTGCCTTTTGCTGCCTTTCAATTTAAAAAATAGAGTAGATCAGAGATGGTACACTAACATGCATGTTTTCATACTGAATGATACATCAAGAGGAGTCAAACCTCCATGTACTACTTTATTTTTTTCTGCTTCAGCTTTATTACCACCAGGAAGTGAAGAACATTGTTCTCAGGTTTTTATGTCTGTGAATAGTTGTGGCTTTTTTGGGGATGACTGTGAAATTTGAGTTAGTATTGCTGGATATTATGATCCTGCCTTGGAAGTGGAGTAGTCAAGTGGGTGCGGAGGCACTCTCTGTTAAGTGACCAGTGCTGCTCACTTGGTCCTGAGACTTCCGAGTGGTAAAATCAAAACCAAATCCTATGTACCTCTGAAACTACTTGAGTAAAATGGCTGTCAGAGTAGTCTGCAGGCATGCAAAAAGGAAGATGTGCTGCTAACTTGCATCTCTCTCCTGCTGATCTATTGTGGTCTCTTTCTCAGGCTTTAAAAGAAATTGATGAAGTTGGGGACCTTTTGCAACTGAAGTATTCCCGTCACCGTTTGGTACCTCTCTTGGACCGGCCGTTTGACGAGACAACATATGAAGAAACAGAAGACTGAACTCCCTCTGTGTGCCTTGGTGGGAGGGACACACCCCATGGGACACTCCGTGGCATGCAGGCCACAGCATCCGTGAACAACACACTTACGACTGCTTAGCATAAAAGACATTTTCTCACAATACTGAGGTGGTCACATCAGCTCTAAATGGCATTTTGTAAATAGGGAGAGGAGGTAAAAAAAGCTTTGATTCCTGTGTCTTTAGGGTCTGGCCCTAGAGGTGCTTGGCTTTATTTTTTTTCTTGTTGCCTTTTTTTATTTATTTGTCTCAATTTGTTCACAGCAACCCAAGTTGGCTGTGGCTGATCGGCTCAGACTTTGTATGCACCATCAGGCTCCCCAAATGCTGGCTGAGATGTTGTGAGCATGTGTGATGCTGGCATGGCAGCACTTCCAGTGTCACTGCTAGGTGTCTGACCTTCCCAATAAGGAATGAGCTGACCTGGCTATTCTTGGAGACTTCCTAGAGAAACTGTTGATTGCTAACTTTGACATATTTAACAAAATGGATAATCAACCAAAGTTGTTTGTTTTTTCCTTTTTTTTTTCTTTTGCAGTTACTTGTGTTTAAAACTTGAATTTAGCCTTTTTAAAATAAATGTGTTGTTGACATGTCACTGACAGGACCATTGTTCCCAAACATTATTTAGTTTTGTAAGCCATGGGCAGAAGGACTTCTGGCACTCTAGCCTCTTTTCCTTCCCAGTATGGATACCAGATTGTCTCCTGGCTTTGACACTAATTGTTCTTGATATAGGGTAAGTGATGGAGAGGGGTTTTGTTGTTTTTTTGGTTTTTTTTAATGGGTAGTGGTTTTGTCTTCCTTTTGACGTACTTCTTTCCCTCCCCCCCCCCCTTTTTTTTTAAACAGAACAAGGTGGTTTTAGTGTGTGTTGCTTTCTCATCTTCAGGTTAATTTCTCTTGGTTTAGAATTACCATAAAACCGTGAACAAGTCACTGCTAGGTTCTAGAAGGGTGCTCTTGCTATTAAGTAAACTATAGTAAGCCTTGTGCTTTTTGTTAAGACCAGAACTCCTAGTAGGCCTATACGATGGATGACTGTTAGGAGAACCACTTATTTCATGCAGATCTGTGAAAGACTGATTGCTACCCTCCGCCACGCTGATTCACTGTTTCTTGGCATAATATGAGGTGTTCTTCATTGGCTTTGTTGCGCAAGGCTTTTATGCAAAGATTATAGACAGCTTGGGTCTTTTATCGTACGTTACATTCGGCTAGCCAGCAAAGTCTGTTAGCTGTGTGTCTGTATAGGCCTTCCCTGAAGAGAGAATGTCCTCACAATTGCATTTACTTTGTCATCTTATTTCTTTTGCATTTCTGTTACTGTGAGATCAAATTAATGTTCACTGAGCCATTTGCTGTTTGGAACCTTTATTTGCAAGTTCCACGCTGTCTTACTCTAATCAAAGTTTAAAATAGACACCTTTGCTCTAGCACACCTTAGAGGTGGTCTGCTACTTAGTCATTGCATCTAGAATTCTTTCAGTGAACAGAATGGATCATTGAAGAGGTACCAACAATTTTTTAACAGGAGTCAGTTACAGTATAGCTTGTTTCTGTATTTTACACCTTCGACACGTAGTATTTTTGCAAAGAGAGTAGAGCTTTAACATCGTGTCACTTGGGTTGGTCCACCTCTTCCGTTTGAGTTAGCATGATGCTTTTTGCAGGTGAGTGGAGTTTTTAAAGAACTTCATCGTAACACCAAAGCAGAGTGCATCTCAAAGCTATTTGCCTGGTGCTGCAAAAAAATTAATTTTAAATTGTTATGTTTGCTCTGCAGCTAACCGGGAAGGAGCACTTTGCTCGCTAGAACCAAGCAATTCTGCAAATACATCTGGTGACTTAAAGCAGAACTGGCCCCTATTTTATAGTATATCTATCTTTATGCATTTATAGATCTTGTTCCATTTTAATGTAATGGAACTTCAAAACACTGATTCAGTGTTTTACCATTGCATTTCAGAAGTTTAATTAGATGAGAAGAACTAAAACTGACTGTTTGAAAATAGATCCAGATAATTGTTTCTGTCTTAGTCCACTAATGTCAATTTGCTTGCCTTCTGGAGCAAAGTGTGTGGACAGTCCAAGAAGTCTGTAACTTGTATGTGCAACTCTGATGGCTATGGAGTAGTCTCATTTGTTCAGCCACAGAGCGAGTAAACTGCAATTGCACCAACTTACTTTCTCGCCTGTGTTCTGCCCAGGACTAGCTCTGCCATTGCAGAAGATGACCTGCTTTCTGACTTCAAGAAGCTTTACCTCAAAGAATTTCTGCTTCCTTTTTTTTTTTTTTTTTTTTTTTCCCTTTCTGGATTGTAGTAAGGAACAAGAAGTGGTTAGTGCAGAAGCCCTGACTCCAGCCCAGGTCCTGTTGATTTGATCACAAGACAAAACCAACCAGCTTCAAGGCATAGGCATGGGTCAGTAGGGAGCTGTTCTGAGCATTTCCAGGTGTAGATGTACAGTGTGCTTGTGTCTGTTGTATACTCAAGTCAGTTTGAAAACTGTGATGTATTAAGTTAGGAGTGGGTTGTCATAGATTCTACAAGTCTTGAGTCTTAATCTTGCCTCTGGGATTGGGTTTTAGGGCATCTTGTCTTTAACAGGGAGAAGAACATCTGGATAAATCTCAGTAATTCAGATAACTCCTGTATAACACTTCTGAAATTGTCAGTGTTTTAAGATTACTGGTCCCTATTGGGATTCCAGTTGCACTTGTTGAGGAAACTGTGTTCGTGCTATACTTCTGCCGTTTAGTGTCTTTCTGCTGTCACGATGTCTGCATATGACTTTTGAATTCTGAGTTGTAAAGACATTTCAGAGATCTTTCAGGCAGTTAGTAGCATTTGCAAACTGCTTGGTTGCATTTCAGCCATATTCTTTTTCAGAAGCAACTTCTTCCCTTCTTTTATTCAGGGGAACCTGATTTGCCAAAGTCTGGTACCTGATGAAAACTGCTTCTGAAAAAGTAAGAAGCTACAAGTCCAAGATTTCGCGCTTTTAAGTCACTAATTCACCGAGCATGAAAGCCAGGAAAATCTTGCATCTACTAAAAAACGTTGCTCCCGCAACCAAAGGAGCAGCCCACTGTTGGTTTGTACTAGGCAAACCTACAGCATGTATGCTGTCCTGCTATGTGTAGAATGTACTGCTGCTTTGATATTCATGTATTGACCAGAAATCTGTCTCCTTTTTTTATCCTGGCAGTAGAAGTGAACGAAAGAACCAATCTTGAGAGATCACAAAGGAAGAAAGACTGCTTAAGAAACAGACTTCAGTCCCTGCCAACTTTTCTGAGACGTTCTAATTGAAAATGACTCCTGGTATTTCTTAGGAGATGCAAAATTCAAAAGAAAATGAAGGCTGCTTTTGAACAAAGGATTTTGCTCTGTACTGTACGTTGGCTAAACTTAGTCATAAATATACAACAGTTACCTTCCCAGTACCTCTCTGAAGAACTTAGCAAGCAAGATTTTGCATCTGCTGAGCAAAGAGTTTAGAATCATTACAGTTTTTAAGGCTGATGGCCATGTTCTTTTACTCTTCAGAACATTGAGGGGCTCCTATTACCGAGCATCAGCAGAGAGTGAGAGATCTGCTTCTTGTTAGAAACTGGCCTTCCCAAGTAGACCTTTGTTTTAAGGAGCCTGATTCATAATTCTTTAGTTCTGTGGTAGAGAAGAAACCAAGGGGGTTTTGTGTCAAAATATTCAGGGCTTGCTTTTTTTTTATTACACAAGACACGGACTCCTGTACAGTGTCTGTGTGTGTGTGTATATATATCTATATGGTATATTTAACTCTTTAATTTCTATAATTTTTTTCCCTTTTAAGTAGCATACTTAAAGAGCTGTTCTGGTTCTTGGGTTACTGGTGTAGCACACTTCTGCTTTAGGCAAAGACTCAGGAGTGAATTGACCGAACATCTTACTGTGATGAAGTCATTCAGTGAAGGAATTGCATTATCTGTCTTCCTCATGCTCTTTCCTCTAAGAGTGGAGAAGTGGTACCCTCTGTCAGAGCTGCACATTCACACAGAGCAGGAAAGGGAATTGTGCCTGTGAAATCAGTGACCCGGCTCTGTGCTGTGTGGATGAAGGACCAATACAACAGAGGTGGAGGAAAGGGGCAGGCAGTCATCACTTATTCTCAGCTATATGGGGATCTCTCATGTGTACTTCCTTGAACAAGCATCCGTAAGACAGAAACTTAACTTCCAGTGCCCAAAGGGACACTCTAAAACTTTTCCACACCAAGTAAATACTTCCTCTCCTGTGCAAATTTTAATTTCTTACTGAAAGGAAACCTCTGCAAAGTACTTGGCTTACAGCTGTTTGCTGGTCCAGAATCCATTCAGGCAGATCATAGGAAAGGTTGGAGGAAAGCTGTGAGCATGAGCGCAGTTTCATTTAAGAGAACACCTTGCAGCATCGGATCTGGAGTGCTATGCATGAGCTGCATCAGAGGGAAGGAAAATTGTGGAGATTTATTCCAACATACAATGATCAGTCAAAATTTATACAGTTTATATGTACAGTTTATATATTTTTTTACAGTTTATACTCAACCTGTGAAAGTGTCAAGCATGCTGGGATCTGTGTGGGTGTCACCTTCTGCACAGGGATCTGAGGTACCCGCAGTCTGTTCTGGTTTAACACAGGTGAAGCACTGTGCTGTCTAGGAATGCCTAATGTGACCCCTGGGCAGGTGGCTTCAGTACTGGACCTGGTACCCAAGTGGCATTGGACCACTGTTAGGGAAAAGCACCAGTCATTTGACCTGTATAACTTGCACATAGTTTTAAAAGAAATTTAAAAATATTTTATTAAAAAACAAACAAACAAACACACACCCACAACTCGGATGCCATCGTGATGGCTTGTATTCCTGTAAACATCCCCAGCCTTGCAAGTCGTTCACCTCTTCAAGGATTTGGACATGAAGCTAGAGCACAGCCGTGAAGTGTTTGTGTGAAGTCTTGTGCTTTATCTTTCACTAAAAAGAGAAGTGTTGGCTGCAGACATTGGAGCTGTTGTGTTGACATCCCCAAAAGGGGCTGGGTGAAGGAAGGAGATGATGACTGGTGTGTGTTGAAGGCCTTAAAACTGTGGCTCTTGGTATGAAGAATGGAAATGAAAATTGACCTTGAAGAATGCGATGGATGAAATAATACTCTGTGCTCTTAGTTAAGCAACATGTACTGCTGTTTTCTTGGGGGGGGGGGAGACGTTCAGCTCGTTTTGTGTTTGACCCTGGCTAGCAGCTATTTAAGGAGCAGAAGAGGTGTCTGCATGTGAAGGCCAAAAATAGTGCCCCATGTTTCTATGTAGCAAGCATCGTAACTTGTTCCTGGGCCACTGAAAGCCAGAGAATTATTGGGAGGGTCAGGGACTTCAGAAGCAGTGGCAGCTAGCAAATCCATTTCCTAAACAGTAGGTGAACAGGTCTCACTTGAATATGCCATGGGTTGGTGCCATTCCAAAAATACCTATGGCAAAAGGAAACGTGCACCACACCATCTGACTGCTGTAAAGTGCTGCTTTTTCTTTTTCTTTCCAAATCTTTCCAAATCTCATCCTGTTCAGACAGTATTTCTGCTACCCCCTAATGGTATATTAAGCAAAATGCGTCTCCGCCCTTCCAATATTATTAACTTTAAGACCAGTTTGAGAGAGATCAGAGGAATGCTGGAGCCTGAGGCTTTAGGCTAGCAGCCACAAAGCCAATGGTGGCCCATATTTCCACAGGCCCTGGGCAGAATTGCCATGTCACACCACTTCATCTTAAATTGCACTGTATTCTTATGCCTCTGTGTTGCTATAATATGTACATATATATTGGATTTTTTTGTAGATAAGACATTTTAGATAAAATTTTTAAATGGGCTTCCCCCAAAATATTTTATGCCAGATGTCTAATTTTTTTTACACTTGGGATTAACATGAAGTTGGATGCTCTGTGGGCAGGGAAAAGATAAATGGATGATACATTGGCTTTAAAAAGGTAACAATGCACGTTTAAAAAAAAAACAAGAAAGAAAAACCAAAACAAAACCAAACACTGGAGAAAAAACTGCTTGGGAAAAAAAATTCCATTCAAATATATTCTATGTTCTGCATAATAAAGACTTTAAAAAAATGGGATAGTGTTGGGTGTTTTGCTTAATGTTAATGAGGCTTTTCCCCTGTTAGGGAGACCAAACCTTCTTCCCCTTTCCTTCCCCATCTCTCTTCCACTCCCTAAAAAGAAGGAAGGGAAAGAAAAGAAATTAAAAAAAAAAAACCCACCAAAACACCACAAGTTTCATACTAGAATGGCTAGGTGAAACTGTAACTTGTTTGCAAGCTTAGGAAATGTCCCCCTCTACCTTTGGACTCCAGCGCCAGCAAACTTGCCTGTGAGATGGATGCCGAGATGGATGCTTAGCTGTTTCTTACCAGTCTCGGGTCCAGTGTACAGCAACAGCCCAGTCTAGAAAAGCTTCTGTGCTGGCGAGCCAGGTCTGCAGGGGCTACTGCCGTGCCTGGCCTGTAGCCCTCCTGTGGGTGCCTGCCCTGGCTCCGCAGTAGCCACGCAGAGCTGGCTTGGCTCCGCAGCCGCCTCCTCCCCTTGGGTGCTGTGAAGAGTGTCAGGCCGCTATCAGCTGTCATGCTGCTAATGAGATGTTTGAAAGGGCTTTTTAATCCTCCTCGCATGGGATTCTTGACCTCACATCTGTCTTGGAGCCTGTGCCTTGCTTGAAACATTTCCTTCCATTCATCCCAGCCCTAGGTTTGTGTAAACCAGATGTCTGGGCTTGGAAAGGAGGTGCCGCTCCCGTGCTCAGCCCTGGGGGCACAGATGGGCTCAGGTGACTCTCAGGATTGTGCTGAGGCTGCTGTGGGCACGTCGGGCTGGGGTTGTCCCTGCTAGGTGTCCCTGTCCCTGCTAGGTGTCCCTTGCTGGGGTCTCTGCTAGCACTGGCACCTTTTTAAAGTGGGCTGCCAGACCGCCTTTCAGTGTGTTTCCCTAATCGTCACCTCCGCAGGCTGCTGGATGCCTGGAAGGAAATCCTGGGAAATGATGCTCTCCGGCTCCCGAGGGACCAGCCGCACCGTGCTGCCGGCGGGCTGGGGGCCGGCAAAGATGCTGCCGGCGCGAGAGGGGGCACCCGGGGGGGAGGCAGCCTTACGGCGAGCGGGGCCGCTGCCCCCCGCTCCTGCCGTGCGCTCGGGGCGGCCTCCTCAGCTGGGACCCGGCTCCGCGCACCGGGGCTCTGACCCCCCGTCCCTCCGTCCTCCCCGCTCAGTCGGCCGGACCGGAGCCGCCGGGGCCCGCGGCCGCCCCGCCCCGCCCGGGAGGGCTCTGCCCCGGCGGGAAGCGCCCGGTGCCGCCCCGGCCGAGCCGCCGCCCGGTAGCGGAACAAAGAGCGGCGGCCCGGCCCCGCCGCGGCGGAGGGGCAGCGCCGGGCGGAGGCGGGGGGTGTCGCGGCCGCCCGGGCCATGCAGCTGCCGGCAGGGGAGGGGAGGGGCGGCCGGCGGCGCCCCGGAGGGGGCAGCGCTCGGGGGGAGCGGGGGGGCGGCCCGGCAGCGCCGGCAGCCCCCGAGCGGGGCAGGGGCCGGCGGCCGCGCCGCTCGCCCGGGAGGGGCTTGACCGGTGCGAGGAGCCCGGCCTCGGCCCGCCCGCCCTCCGGTGCCCGGCGCTGCCTGGGGAGCCGCGGGCAGCACCGGGGAGTGCCTCGGCGGGGGAGGAGGAGGGAAAGAAATCAGATTGCCGAAAGGATTAGGAAGGGGGGTGGGGAGGCGAAGCCCTCTCTCCCCCCCCCCACCCCCCACCCCCCGCACACACTTGTGAAGCTTTTCAGAGTCACCCTTCAGCATCAGTGGCACCGGCGGGCGAGCCCGGGGGAGCGGCGGCACCGGAACGTGCTCGGCAAACCGCAACAGCGATCAGAGGGTCCCGGGCCGCCGGCCCCTGCCCGGCCCCCGCCGCACTCGCGGGGCACCGCGCTTCCCGGCTGCGATATTTTCTATATTATCCTTCTTTTTCTTTAAAAAAAATATTTTTTTTTCGCCGTGCTCCTTTTGCTTTCCGAGGAAGGACGGGGCAGTGTGGCACGGCGCGGCCGCCTGCCCCGGGCGTGCGAGGCGGGGCGGGAGGGGGGAGCGATGCCTGTGATGAGGGGGAAGGTCCTGCTCCTCCTGGGCTTCCTCCTCCTGGCCGCCGTGCTGGCGGCGGTGCGGGGGCTGCCCCTCGGCAGGCAGCGCGGCGGCAGCCCGAGGGAGCGGAGCGCCAAGCTGGCGGAGGTAAGGCAGCCGTCGGGGCAGGACGGAGCCGGGCGGGTGCTGGGGCCGGCCCTCCGCACCCTCCCCCGTGCTGGGGGGGGGGGGGCTGAGCGGGGCAGCCCGGCCGCTCGGGGGGTGCCCGGGGCCGGGGGGACACCCCGGGCGGGAGCAGCGCCCCGGACGGGGAGCGCACGGCGGGGGGAGCGGGGCTGCGCCCCCTCTCCTGGGCCGCTCCTTCGCTTGCGGCGGGGCAGAGCCCCTTCCCCGCCCCCGGGGTTTTGGGGTGGCCCCAGGTCTCTGCATCGCGCAGCGGCTGCGGGAAAAGGGCTGGTTTAGGTGCTTTAGCCCCAGTGCCCGGGAAGGTGCCGACCTCCCCGGGGGCAACACTCCTCGTAGGAGAAGCGGGGGGGCCTGGCCGCTGCCAGTAAAATGAGCAAGGTTGGTGGCTTGCCAGGAACTCCAGAACTCCGCTACTACAAAAATAAGATGTGAGGGACTGAGGGATTTCAGCCACCGGCTCTCCTTCCCGCTGGGATGACCCTGGGGCAGATTCCAGAGTGGTCATGGTCCCCCCTCATCCCGGCGGCCTGGGGACCCCCAGCCTGGGTCCCTCCAGAGCCCGAGTCTGGCCAGTCCCGGCTTCAGGATCCTGGAAGCAGAAACTTCAGCAGGAGGTGAGGGACTGGTCAGACTGGAAACCAACTGGTGAGACCTGATGGGGATGCCAGGCAGGGAATGGGGAAGAAACAAACTGCCAGGAAGGCAGGGAGAAGGGTTTGAATTAGAAAGACGGACAACTGAACGGATGCAGCAAGCTGTTAACGTCCTGAAACTGTTCTCTGGAGAAGAAGAGGTTCAGGCAGCAGAGCTGTATTTGAAAAAATACCTTTGAAGAATGCTGCTGCTAAAGGTGGGTGAAAGACGTGGGAGAAACAGTGGGAGGAGGAGGTTGAGTAGGACGGGGTATGAGCAGCTCAGCCCATGCTGGCGATCCACAGCAGCCCGGGAAGCAGCACGTTGGATCTGCAGAGTCAGCCGGACTGGCAGAGGAGGTGCCGAGCAATGGGAATGTGCCTTACTGCTGGTTCTTGCCAAAACACGCGGCTGATCTGTGGAGGAGTCATGCCACCAGCTCCTGTCGGATGCACAGAACTCTGCTCCAGCAGGAAATCCAGTGAATAAGTGCGAAGAAGGAATCTGCCACACGGAAAGCCTGGCCAGTGGGCAAGAGGGAGCACGGGCCGTGTCCAGCCAAGTACCACCAGTCGAGCCTGGTAATGGTTTTGTCTGGAGGGTGGACCGAGCAGATTCTAGCAGGACTGCTGGGGATGCTCTGTGCTGTAGCACTGGTAGTACCGTGTTGGTATTGGACATAGATGCCGGTTCACTTGGCAGACGGATGCCAGGCAGTGTGCTTGGGACCCGGCTGCAGAGGGAGCAGGATTGAAATCCCTTGAAACGCTTGAAATCCGGGAAAGTCTTGCAGCCCTGTGGCAGGGGGCATAGGATAGGGACAAACTGCACGTTAGGAAGCTGAGCAGGTCCCCACCGCGGGATGCGATCTCAGTGGCTCCTTTTTATCCGATGTCTAAAATACATCAGGAAGCGGGGCAACCCGCTGTCGGTCCCAGTTTGTGAATGGTTGTGAATGGGGAGCGTTGTGCAGCCGGCCAAAGATCACATACGGCACTTACACAGCGCACCCTCTGTCCCCGGGATCTTTGCTTCTCACAGGAATACAAACATACAAGATGTTTACAGGCAAAGGTTGGCGGGTGGAGGTTAGGAGCGAGGAGGAAGATGAAGAATGGATTCCTCTGGGGGTCTGTTGGTGCTCCCGTGCATGCCCTGTGTCCCTCGGGGTGCTGGCTGCACAGTTCACATGGTAGGGAGAAAGCAGTAGGTGTTGCCTTGTGTCTTCTGGCTGCATTTCTGGGAGAAAATCCTCTGTTTCTGGTGCATGCCAGAGAGATTTTGGGGTAGTCGTGCCCGGCTGTTAGAACTAAAGCGGAGAGCACAAGCGCAGCAGTGTGGTGGTTAAAAAAAAAAAAAAAAGCCAGAGTGATTTTGGGTCATATGCACAGATGGTTCCTGTTGCAGTGCTGATACGTCCTGTCTCTATGGCAGCAGGGCAGCCACAGCTGGAGTATTGGTTACACTATGGGTAATGCCCTACAGATGTGGGTAGAATGAAGGGGGCCGGGAAGAGAAAAATAGAAATGACAGAGCAGAGCAGATAGACAATCAAAACCATTAAACTAATATATAACTTAGACTAATTTAACATCTTTATTTAAAGAAAAGATTTTTCCTAGGTTTGGAATTGAATGGGAGATTTTATAATCTGTGCTGAGCCTCAGAGTTGCACTTCTATACTAAAATAACTTAGGAAAATTAAAACCACTAAGGTTTTCAGTAAATTTTTTAATTAGAAAATCTTCTAATTGCAGGAAGGATGGAGGGAACACGTGCTTTATCTTTGGGCAATAGCTTTATCAGTATATCCCAAAATCCTGTACCTCAGTCAGGATCCATTACTTCCAGCTGTTCCCAAAGGAGCAAGCGCTTGCATTTACATTTTCTCAGCTGTGATACTGCACGGAAAAGCTTTGCCTGAGTTACATTGAGCCCAGCACAAGCAACAGATGCAGCAGGATATTTTCTGTTTCTTCATTCTATTTGACTGGAAGTTGAAAAGGCAGAATACTGTCCAAACTGTGACTTAAATCTAATGAGAGAGGATACCTGCTTATCTGGAGGCTTTTTGGTGATGTTTGGGAAGGCAGGTGGGCTCTGAAGCAGCAGGCAGGTGTACAGCAGGGTTTTTAGAAGCACTTTTGCATGCATCACACGCTCTGACATGGGCAAAAAATGTGACAGGTCCGAGTGCTGACCCATGCCAGCAGCTCTTCAGATTTGTGTAACTGAACACTTGGAAAATCTTATGTCTCTTGTGGAGACAAGAGACAGCTTATCACGTTGCTTAATGGTTTGTTTATTTATGAAGTCAGAGGAGTCAAATGCAAAATATGTTTTGATAAACTCACTGGATTTCAAAATATTGGCTTTGAGCATTGTTAATAAGATGTTTGGGTTCTTTCCAACTGACACCGATCGGTTCCAGTGCTCTTCTAGTAAATAGAAAATAGCTAGGGCTCTAACACACTAGAAAGGTGGATGCTAGAGGTGATTAGGTCTGTGTGAACCAACACAACTGCTTCAATAACTGCGCGTAGAAGCAACAGTGCCAGCGGTAAGGGTGATGGGGGTGCTGGCAGCGAGCATCCTGGTGGCGAGGGGTGTGGCTGAGCAAGCCAGCAGTGGGTTATGGAGGGTCCAACCTGCCCGGCCCAGCTCTGGTGGGCTTGGTGGACCCTCCTTTGCAGGAGGGAGCCACTCTAAGAGAGGGGGCCAAGAGCACTGGCAAGTGGGCTCCCCGAGGTTCAGGCTGGAGCTTGCTGTTGGGAGTTCCCCTGGTCTGAGGCTGCGAGCAATCTGGTGTCTGCTATAAGACACAACAGAGGGAAACAAAAGAAATACCAAGCGCAGCATAAGGGCTGTAGCTGGCAGCAAATCAGTGGGTTTGTCAGCACCTGGTGTGAGTGGCTCCTGGCCCCTGAGAAATAAGGAAACGAGTAACAACAGTTCGTGTTATTTACTGGTTCCATCATGCAGAGGTAGGGATGGGAAACTGCGTTTAAAACTGGAGGTCTACACCAAGATGTTTTGCTTGCTGATTAAAAATCATGATCTTGATTTAAATTGATCTGCCCTGTGCATAGGGAGTCTGAGTGCAGAGGAGTGCTTAAGAAATAAATGTGTAGCAGAGATGCGCGCTTGGCCAGATAGCCAGAAGCAGAGAGTAAAGGAGCTCCACAGCAATGTGATGTGGCAGTACTAGGTAAAAAGTGTTAAAGGGAAATGCCAGCTGGGCTTGAGTGAAGTTTGTCAGGAGGCTGTAGAGCCAGGGTAGCCCTGACATTTGGGAGCCATAATATAGCCTGGAAACGCTGCCTGTGGACCCGCTGGGGTGGTGGGCTGCCAGGAGGTCTGTGGGAGCCTCCTGTGTGCCTCCCCCGAGCTCTTGGTCCCTCCTGGCCTCCCCAGGGCTGTCAGGCTGAGAAGAGGGTCTCGCTTTCCCCAGTGCCATTTCGCCCCACCGCGGACCTCCAGCCTGTGTTGTCACCCACACCTGCCCTGAGTGGGGGCACCCCAGCCAGGGCACAGCCAGATCCCTGCGGCCACTGCAGGCTGTGTCAGTAGCAGAGTCATTTTGCCTGCGGATGTGCTTTTTACCTTTTCATTTCATCAGCAATTAAGCGTTCTTGTCCCTGGCTTTGTCCTTGGCGGAGGTCGGATTTGTGGGTACAAAACGTGCACTGAAGCATCCTTCCGCTCTGAAAGGGGCTCTTTGTGTGCAGGGAGGTACTTCACCCTTTGTAGCAAATTTCCTTTTGAGAAGTGCCAAATTATCTTAGTCAACACAGTTGAAAACCCTCCCGCCCTGGGGCTGAGGCAGGAGCAGAAACAAAGGGGAGCCGGGTGTAGGGAAGCTGCCCGACAAGGGGGCTTCTTCCCTTTTCACTGCACGAATAGGTCTGCTGCCTTCCCATTGTTACAATCAAAGGGGTTCCTGTAAAAGGCACATGTAAGGGGAAGAGATTAGGCATAAATCGCTCCACAGGGCATTGCCCAGCCCTCTCTCTGGGTTCCCAAAAGTGTCCTGCTCTTGCAGACCTTCTCCTTACAGACAGGCAGGCTGAGGGACTCATCCTGCCTCCAGCTGTGGTGCCTCCAAGCCCAGCGAGGTGATGGTGGGAGTGTGCTGGGGACTAATTCCTGCTTTCCTCTTGTCAGTGTCTTGGGGGTAGGGAGTGCAAACCAGGGATCGCCTGTTTTCCAGAGTTCCAAAATACATTCTTCCACTCGGAATAATCCCCCAAACAAGATGTCTGGACACTTCCCATAGGGAAGCCTGAGGACATTCTGAGCTACAGTCATGACAGCAAGGTGATACGTGCTGTCCGGCTCCTCCAAAGCAAATGTTGCCAGCCAGAGGTTTGATTTTCCTATAAAATACCAGAGCTTATAGCCAAGAAGCAGGGAAGAGATTGCAGCCATGTACTGCTGTGAAAATTGTTTCTGTTTCAGACAGAAGCTTGCAAAAGTGCAAGACTTTTTTTTCTTTTTTTTTTTTTTTTTTGTGGACCATTTTTCAGGGAACCTTCATTGGGCTTGTCAGATGCTTTTACCTGGTCAGCTGTGAAAGTCAGCCCGCATGGTATTGCTTCCAAGCAGTTCAGTTTCTGCATGTTCCCTGTGTGTAGGGACTCTTGGGGCTTGTCTGAGAAGCTGTTATGAGATACACTTCGTCTCAGTACTTATGAGATGAAGACACCAAAAAGACGGTGACCTACCTGCCTCTGATTCCCCTGTGGCTCTTGGCATGAAGGGCACTGATGCCTCCTTGGCTGCAGGTTGGTTTAGTCTCCAGTAAATTCCTGCCGCCTTCTGGTCCCCAGCACTGCTGGATGGGTGCAAGATGGGTACGTGGTTAGAGGTGCCTGGGGGGTGTCCATGCATGTGGTGAAGGGGTGGTGAGTCGTGGGTTTATCTTTGATTAGAAGCTGTTGGTTGGCCCAGTCTGCCAGCGCTTTATGTATCCCACGGAACTTGGGGTGCGAGGCAGGGCTGGGAGCATGTCCCGAGCCAGGGGAACCTCTGTCACGTAGGGTGCAGCGGGAGGCTGGCGTGGCACGGGTATGGTGCCCTTCAGGTCAGCTCTCCTGCATCCCAGCCCCGGCAGCCTGAGCCTGGGCGTGAGCAAGCCAGCCCTGGTTCTTCTCTGGCAGCCGAGCCCCGAAGCAGTTGCTGGGTGAGGGGATATTTTTCGTGGGATGGCCAGAGGGTGCTGCAGGAGGTGCCACCCCAGTGGAGGGCCGGCATCTTTTCACCTCCCTGGGATGTCCTCTCTTCCCTACCGCTCCTGCTGCCCTCCCTGCCCTCCCCTTCGCCTGCAGCTGCTCCCACCGCAGCCAAAATCCCAGGGGAGGCCAGCTGTGCCATGCCATGCAGCACCTCCAGCAAGAGAAGATGGTGTACGGATGTCTTCATGTCTGCTCTTCCCCCCCTGCCTTCCCCTCTGGGGACACTATGGTTGTGTTACATGGTTAAGCTGGTTGCTCCTTAAAATCAAAGATCCTCCTTAGGAGAGCATCTAGTTCTCTCCTGGGGCATATCTGCGGGGTGGTCCCCCTCATGCCTCCGTGGAGGAGATGTGGGGCTGCCCAGAAGTGCTGTGGGTGTCTCTGGGTGCACCTGGGCTTCCCCTGTACCTGGGATTACAGCTCAGCTATTGCATGTCTGTGCCTACCCTGGGGACCGGTCCTGGGGTTACGGGTGAGATCCCACTGGGAAGTGAATGGCCAAAGGGAAGACAAGAGGTCAGCTGGGAGCTAAGATGCTGGGCAAATGGGGCTCCCCATTTGGATGTGCCCTAGCTTTCCTCTGACTTTGGAATTGTCTCTGCAGCCCCGCAAGCCTCAGGCTCCCATCTGGTGGGGAAAGAAAAAGTAATTATTTTTTGGTGAGGCACTTTGAAGTAGCAGGGACTGTCCTGGAAAAGCTTATGAACAATATAAACTGGAGCTAGAGAGGAAAGTTTCCCTACCCTGAGACCCTTTCTCCACCCCATGCTGATGTGTGGGAGTCATTAAATCCTGCCACTGGGCTGGGGAGGGGAGCCAAGCTCACCCCCAGGCTGGGGAGCTACAGTCAAGCACCTGGGCTGCTGGCAAAGTCACCCTGGCTTTGCCTCTTTGGGAAGCTGAGATGCAGCATCCCTGCCTGGATCCCTTTCCGTGCAAGGCATGGACATGCTCTGAGTCCAGCTCAGATGCCCATTTTGTCTTTTGAAGGGATCCCTGATGGATTTGCATCTGTTTAGTCGGTTGCCTTCCTTGCCCTGCTGCCTGGGGGGGTGGGGGGGGGTGGGGTGGGGGGCAGCCTGTGCACCCTGCGTGGGACAAGGGCAGCGGGTGCCCCCTGTGCTCCTGCTTGCCCCAAGTGCCCCCCCCAACTGCAACTTCTAGCAGGCTGGGGGGGGGGGGGCAGGGGGAGGCCAGCGTTACTCTGGTCCCTCTGGTTTCTGCGCTTGCTTTGGTGTATTTGGGGATTTATTCCTGTTGTGGTTTTGCCTGGGCTGCGGCGGGGAAGGAAGCAGCAGCTGGAGCAGTCAGAGGGTTACGGTGTGCAGGCTAGCAAATGTGCATCATTAGCTGGAACAAGTTAATGGTTACTGAAGCACAGGGGGTTTAGAGTTGGAGTAAGTTAATGGCAACTCAGTCCAATGCATTAAGAGCTTACGCGTATTACAGCTCAAGTATGTTAACGGAAAACATGTGCCCTAGCAGGAGCATTTGCTGGAGAGGACCAGAGGGTATGGACGTGTGTCTGTTCACCTCACCAGGGACGTCTCCATGCAGTCCCAGTGGGGGCCCTGCTCTATCTATAACTCTGCTGCTGCGCTCTATCTGAGCAGCTTCCAGCTGGCCCAGCTGCCGCGGAGGTCTCCAGGTACCCCCTCCCCAGGGAAGGCTGCCTTGCCGCTGCTGGGCTCCTCGCAGCAGGCACCACCTGTCAAAGGTTGGCCCTTGGACCTGTGCATTTGGGCAGAGTCTCTGGTGTGAGGGCAGCCCCGGCTGCTGGGCTGGGACGTGCCAGTGGTGCTAACCAGGTGCCCCAGTTTCTCCACTGCAAGGCCAGTGTGGTTCATCCATGTGGGAGGCAGGGCAGTCCCTCCTGGGGGGCCGGTGGGGAGGAGAAACTGAGCTGTGGTGGACCTTTCTGAAAGCCTTCTCCAAGTATGACATGGGAGACCTGCATCTATTCCTGGCCTTGCCACAGCCTAGCAGAGAGACCTTGGGGAGGTCATTTGCCTCGTCTGCAAAATGTGGGGTTTACGGTATTTGTCTCAGTATTAAAGAGGGAGAAGGTATTTACGGTAAAGAAACACCTGCAGGTGACACTGAGGAGGACAGAGCCAGGCATGGTGAGAGGTGAAAAGCCACCAGGCTCCTACTTGTCCTTGTGTCATGAGTGACCTGGGGAGCTGGCCGAGGATGCCACGGGCAAGTTACTCACCGGCGTGCCCGCAGAAGAGCTGGCCGCAGTGGGAGCCCCGGGCTGTGCCGGCGGGGATGCGCGGTGACAGCGCCGACAGCAGCCTGGCCCACTGCCCCCCTGTCGGTCTTGCACCAAGTCGGCTCTGCTGTGTCCCTGCTCCTGGCAGCGCTGCGTGCTGCTGCTTCTCCGTGCTGTGGTGTCTTCTGCTCCTGGGCTGGCTCTGCCTCAGGGGCAGCTGAGTCGCTTCGCTGACCTTGGAAAGAGATTTGAGATTACAGTTGTCGCGACTGTGAGACATGAAAATAAATGTGAGACTTGAAAATAAATGTGACATGAAGCCTTCGATGCTGCCTCCCGCAGGCCCCTACTCAAGACAGTTGGGATGAAGGTAGTTAGAAAAGAGTGATTCCATATGATCTAAAGTATTTTGATAACCGCACAGAAAATTATAATCGTGAGGGCATAATAATTATCTGTACAGCCCACAGTTTGGTGCTGGCTCCTGCTGGTCTGTCATAAACAAGATCTGCCCACACAAGCGTGATAACCGAGTGCCTTGTCTGATCCACAAGCACTTGCAGAGCTCTCCCAAAACCTAAAGGGAGGTGTGTATGCCTTTATTTTAAAAATACCAAAAACAGCATTCGAGTGCAAGCTGATCTTGAGGTGGACCAGTGAGTAGAGCAGTTGGAAGGCTGGGGTCCTGCTCTTTACTTGTGCCACAGCCCCTTTGCAGGCAGGCATATAACCCAGGGCAGAAGAAGAAGGAGGCAGCTGGAAGTGTCCACTGCCTTAAATTACCTCTGGCAGAACTTCCAGAGCTCGCCTGTCAAAACTCTTGAGTGATGGCAGCTGCTGAACTACCTGCCTATAGGTCTAAAGGTGTTCTGTCTGATCATTGGGATTGTGGCTTGGGAAGTCTTACAGACAGTAACAGGGACTAGGTGGCATCTTTGCCTGCCCCATAGGTACCCACCCAGCTGTTGACACCTCTGGAAGCACGCTGTGCTTTGGCACAGTTCGTGGAAATCCGTCAAGCAGGTGATGAGCGGATGGGTAGCACGAGTCACTTGTCTGATGTGCATCCAGCGGATTTTCCATCTGTCTGAAAGACTGTGCCAGTAGATGGGTTATGTGCTGGTGGGTGGGTTGTGAGCCAGGAGGATCAAACTAGGGCTGTGGGGAGGCTAAGGTGGTCTCAGCTGGCTGGGCTAAAAAAGCCTTTTCTTTGCACAGCGTCTGTGATGGGGTCATCGAGGAGAGAGCATGTCCAGCACTATGGCAGGCAGCATGGCATCTGCATTTGTTCCTGTTGATTAGCCGGCTGTTCAACCTTGCTTTATTTTAGAGAGACAACAGTATTACTTGGAAAAAGTAATTTGGAAAAAAACACTGGGAAAACCTCCCCTTTCTCCCACTCCCACCAGCAAAAACTGTCCTGAGCCTTTCTGCAAACTACAGCCCCAGAGCTGCCCCCAGACGGGCTGGGCTTACCTCTGGAGCAAGCAAGCAGCATCCCTCTGCTTCCACAGAACCTTTGTAATGAAACACTGCTCTGGAATTGTTCCTGCCCAGTTTCAGTCCAAAGATTTTTTTTTTTTTCTTTAAAACTTTCTCCAGACCTTTGCAGTTCATTCGGGTGAATATGGAAGGAAAAGTTTTATGGTAAAAAAAAAAAAGGAAAAGAAAAAAATATGTTCTGATTTCTATTTTGCACTTGGCTAATTCATAAGTGGGCAAGTTTGGAACAAACTGCAGGACAGATTTTAAAATAATGTCGGAGAGAGCTTGGGGGAAGGAGTAAGAAGATGCTTGTGTAGACTCGGCTCTATTCAGGGAACAATCAAGAGTTCTCCTGGTGGCTTCTTGTTCCAGTACAGCGAGGTAAAACTGTTCAAAGGAAACCTGGCACAAGCAGTAATGATTAAGCAACAAAACCCCCATTCCTTATAATTATAGCCCAGTGCAAGGCCGGGCTTTAGCAAATATGTAATTTTCTTCACTGCGGTGTTAACAAGCCCAAAGCACTGCCGGAACATTGCCTCTGCTCTGACTCCCATGTGCCCGGGTTTTTCTAGTGGAGACGGAACGTGTTCATGCACTCGCTGCTTGGCTGGGGATGGGTGTGGGTGGCCGCTGCATCCCCAGAGCTCATCCTAGGGTCCCTGTGCGAGGGACTCACTCACTGGCTCCACACCACTGATGCACAGGTTCCAGCAGTGCTTTGCTCCCCGGGACTTATCTCCAGCATACTTGGCTTGGGTTTAACCCCGTGATGAAGAGCAGCTCTGCTCAGCAAGGTGTGTAGTTACAAAAAGCGCTGCCGGTGGGTTCATTGGCAGCTTGCGGTGCCTGCGGAGATGCTGAGGAACGAGCTGGAGGGATGAGTACCTGTGGTTGTGGTGGCAGCTTAGTGCTGTCCCTGCTTGCCAAAGGGCAGCACGGGGACTGCTCGAAGTTTTCACGTTTTAAGCTCCTGTAGGACCTGAGATGTCACATCTCTAATCACTTTTGCATAAGAGCTGTAGCACATGGACGTCGGTCATATGCTTTCTTAACCCAGGTTTAGTTCAGAGTCTTGGAGAAGTTTATAACAAAATCACAGATTTTAAGACCAGAAGAAATCATTAGATCCTTGAGTATATTCCCTAGCACAGACGTGGTGCATGTGTGTTGAGCCCAGTGACGTGGGTTTGACTGTCTCCACAAGAGATGTTGCCACTTTCCTTGTTAGCTTGTTCCTGTGGTTAATCACCTATGGCGTTAAAAGCATGTTCTTGCTCCTCGTTTGAATTTGTCTGGCTTTGACTCGGACATGTTGGTTCCTATTATGTGTTTCTGTTCTGGATTAGAGCGTCTCTGGTGCCTGATGGATTATTGCCTTAAAGAACTGGGAGATCAAGTCATTGCTTTCTCTTCTTAACAAGACAAACGAATTGTATTTCACTGGACAAGTCTTTCCATCCCTTGAAATGGTTTCGTGGCTGCTCTATTCTCCTTCTTCAGATTTCCAAGCCATTTTAATAGAGGTGTATGGACCAGAAATGAGAAAATACCAGCCTCTAGTCTTTAGAGAAATGATGTCATGCCTTTCCCTACACCTTTTCCATACACCCTGTCACCCATGTTACGTATAAATTAGGCATGACACTGGGGAGAATTGCTGATGAGTTCCTTCCCCTTCCTAATATATGTGCTGAGCTTGTGCCCCAAGGGTTTAGGTGGTCAGCCCCACACACGGGAGAGCCTGAACTATGTGGGAAGGGCTCCTGGGCTGGTGGGGAGGTGTGTGTGATCCTGCTTACAGCCTTCAGCCTAAAGATGGTCTTCACAAATGGAAAGTGCATACTCTTTCCCAAGTGCTGCCCCAGAGTTTCTCTCAGGTTCATGCCCTGGAAACCTTTATTCCCAGCCACGCAGGATATCCCAAGTGTCTGCAGAAGGAACTGCGGCAGCTCCCGTTTTGTCTTTTCCTTTTGGTGCTGGCTGGTCCCAGAAGGCTGGGGCTCAGCTGCGAGAGATTGATGGCTTCCCAGCACTGCACCCTCTGCTTCTGTGCTGTGGTGGCAAGTGTCCTTCCCCGGTGGCAGGAGTGGGGAGCTGGCTTAGCTCCAGGCTTGACAGCTTTATCCAGCTGTTCCATAGGCAAGGTGGAGGAGAGGGTGGGTGTCATGCAGCAAGGGTGACCCTGGAGGGCTGCTGCCTGCGTGGCTGGCAGGAGCCCCTTGGTGACATGGAGAAGACACATCTGCCTCTCAGGATCGTGGTGCCATGGATGCTGTGACTCAGAGGGAGCACTGGGCCTCATAGGACCTCACTAAAATCCATGGCTTGGTCGACTGGGGCAGGGCACTGGGCAGGACCTTGCTCAGGTGGGATGTCTTCTGATGCAGGGATAAATTTTAACCTGATGCAGCTTCAGAGCAATGTAGACAGTTGCAGAAGGGAAGGGTTGGGGGCTGCAGTGCCGTGACCATCGCTGAAGGACTCTGGGCCACCCAGGGCAGACACCCCTGGGGTCTTTGTGCCTCTGGAGGATTTGGGAGCTGAGGGAGCTCTGTTCGCCTTGCAACACTCTCGGAGCCAGCTCCCCTGGGGCAGTCTTACGTATCCCCTGTGGGAACAGTACTCTGAATTTCTTGAGCTTGTTTGGGCGTAAAATCTGAATTAGGCACTGAGTGTAAGTTTGGAGACTTGGAGTCTGTTCCTGGCTGGCTTGCTCTGATGTCCTTGGGTGAGCTTGGGTCTTGTTGCTAGAGGAGACCTCACTTTCATGTGTATTAAATTTGGGTTGTCTGCGAAACGAGCTTACCCAGCCCCAATAAGCTCACTGCCAACTAGGCAGGAGCACCAGCCCGGCAGGGCTGTTGGCTGCCCCTGGTGCAGGGGTTGCGCTGGGCACACGCAGCTGGCAGCAAACCCAGCACCGGCTGGTGTGCAGTGTGCCAGCAGTGGGACACGGCCAGGTTTGGCTCTTTGCACCCCCCCGCCCCTTGTTTCTGCTCCGCCTGGGCTCCTCCTTGCTCCCTGCCAGGGAGTCCCTGGGCACAAGAGACCTGGCGAGGGGGTGAGACAGGCTGGGGCAGAGCCAGGCATCCTTACCGTGGGTCCTTCCCAAAACAGTTGCGGGTTTTGGACAGGGGCAAAGGGAGCTGGGTGGGAAAAGTGGGGGCAGTGGGTCCATCTGTGGCCACGCTTGCTGCCAGCGGTGCCCCAGGAGCCCTCCCAGCCAGAGAGAGGGGTGAGCCCCAAACGCCTCCCCGCAGCCCTGTCTCCTCCGGACCCATCTGGTGAAGTCTGTCACCGGCCCTTCCCCGAGTCCAGCGCGCTCTGGGCAGCAGCCAAGGGACCAGCAGCGTCCCTGCTGCTCTTTTCCCTCCCCCTGGGACGGGGGAGTCGTGGGCTTTGATGTGCGGGCACAGGGCTGGGGACAGGCTGTGTGCGCTCATGAGAGCCTGGCCAGGCTCCAGCTGCCTTTGAAGTGCTCCAGTGATCAGGATGAAAGGGAGGAGAGTCCTTCCCCAAACCATCTGGCTCTAATTGCAGGTAGAAATGCCTCTCTGCGTGTCCCCCCCGTGGGGAGGGGGCACGCCGCTCTCTTCGTTAATCCCATGGCTCTCGGCTGGGCTGGCGTGAAGGGCAAGAGCTTGGGAACAGAAGGGGGTTTCAGCTGGGCAGCCAGAAATAGGCAGCTGCTGGCAGAGATGCTGGGGGGTTCGGGCACCTCTGCTCCCAGCCTTCAGCTGCAGGGCCCCGCAGACCTTCCCAGAGGTGGCCCATGCCAAGGGGGGGCTTGGCCAGTTGTTCCCATCTCCGGTTTCTCGGGTGCACTGGAGCGGGCTGGCCCTTTGACTCGCCCGCTTCCATGCCAGCGCGTGCCGAGCGCTGGGACAAGGAACGTGGGAACTCGGCGTGAGCCCGGCCGTTTGGCAGGCTTCGCTGGCTGCTTCCCTCTGCTCCTGGCTGGCTGGTGGGGCTCCCTGCCCGCTCCCCCTGTGCCACCTGGGCAGGGCTGGCTGGAAAACACTGCGTGCCACAGCAGCAACAGTGGTTAAAGCCATTGGCAGTACTGGCAAGTCAGTTTTGTGGTCCTGTTCAGCTGGGCATCTTGCCTTTCCCAAAGGGATAAAGGTGCTTGGGTTCTATCTACCAGCAGTTTCTTTCCCTCCCTGTGGTAGCCTTTGGGCAGCGTCTGAAATCTCAATCAAACCTGTGTTGCTTGACATTGTCTACCCTAACATTACAGAACAATTTATTTAGGTGAGGTTTTTCTCCCTTGTCGTAAGGCCCTTGTTATAAACTTTTTATATAAACATATAAAATTATTAAATGTGAGCTCTGATAACTCTGCGACCTGAAGAATTCTTGCCATTACCCGTCTCTAGGGACCAAGCGATGGCCAAAAGGGAAGAGCAAGAGGCGGAAAGCCAGGCGGGATGGGCAGGGGGACAGCAGAGGGGTGCAGAGAAGGTGGTCGTGGGGATGGGAAGCACCAGCCTGAGCAGACCCGTACATTGTTCAGGTGCAGTGGGGCTGAGCCCTGGCACAGCACAGGCCACTGGCTATTAACTTTAATTAACATGTAAGTTCCTGCCTTGACGCTACAATAAGATGGGACAGAGGAGCCATTTGGTGCAGGAGACCAGAACCCTTTTGCTGGGCAGCACTTTGCTCCCTGCACAGCCACCCTCGGGAGATGTCCTCACCACCTCTTCCCCCTCCAGGTCTCTGCTTCGTCCGACCCCCGCTCGGCAGGGGATGATGAGCTGCCACCACCGGGGAAGGCGCGGGGGCTGAGGCGGAGTGGGCAGGCTGGCCTGCGGCGGCACAGGCGCCGGGGGATGGCTCAGCAGGCTGCCAGGAGCCCGGCGATGCCCCAGCCCGGCAGCGCTGGCCGGGAGGAGAGCCTGCCCTTCGTGCTGGACCTGCAGAGCTTGCCAGGGCTGGCCAACGTGGACCTGAGCGCCCAGAACCCCAACATCCAGGTGGGGAGCAGGTCTGGGCGGGATGGGGGGGATGCGGGCGAATTCTGCGTGTGTTCCCCAGCCTCGTTTTGTTCCCTAAGAGGAAAGATCTTGTGAGTGGGGTCCATGTGGCTGCTGCCATCTGTCTTCTTGGTAACTACCAGATGCAAATAGCTGGCAGAGGCAAACTCCTTGCTAGAGGAATTTGCTCACAGCCTTTTCCCTGCCCCCCCTCCCCAGCCCCTCTCTGTAGAGCAGGAGCAAACACTCCTACAGGAGTGACCTCTCAGTTTCTGAGGGTGGTGTTGGTGCCTGTGGGTGATCACCAGCTCCTGCACCTCCTGTTCTGCCCCTGCTCAGTCCCTCCCCATGAGGCGAGACCTCTTGCACTCTTCACTGGTCCTGTAGCCCAAACCATCTCTGGCCTCAGAACCAGTGCAGGGCTTGGCAGGTCTGTCCCAGGGACCGTGCCTCGGCTCACTGCCCTGCCTCATATCTGGCCTCCAGGTGACCATCGAAGTGGTAGATGATCCTCAGGCTGAGATGGAGATGGACTTGTTGAAGGAGACAAGCAATGACTGGTCCTTGACGTCCTCTGAATGGCTGTCCCACAAAGACCTCTTCTGGCCCCTCTTCTGGGAATACACCGACCCTGCTGAGGAAGAGGAGGAGGAAGAGGAAGAGGAGGAGGAGGAGGAAGAGGAGGAGGAGGAAGAGGAGGAAGAGGATGACAACCTGGATGTAGGGGACAGGGAGGAGGAGGAAGAGGACAATGAGGAAGATTACACAGCAGAGTATGAGGAGGAGTCCATGCTCAGTGGAGTGGGAGGTGACTGGGACCAGCGGTGGCCTGGGCAGAAGAACTGGATCTTTAAGGAAAAATATAATTATGGTGAGTCCTCCTGGGTACGTGCAGCTGCCCTGCAGACCAGCACTGCCCTCCCCTGCCCTGCCTGACCCTCAGCCCTGTCTCGCTGCAGGGGGAGCAGCCCTGCACCCAAGATCACAGCGCACTGATGCTCAGCTCCTACTTAAAAAATTAGCAAGTATGCCAAAGAGCAAGGCCAGCACCCAGAGGGGGCTTCCAGCAGTCAGACGTGCCAGCATCCCAGTGGGAATTGTCCTTGTGTGTAATCAGACTGGAGCATGAACTCCAGCGAAGGCATGCTCGGATGAGAAATACAATGTAAATGTGAATGGCAAGTGCTGCTGCCATCAGCTCAGGTCCCTGCGATGACGGCAGTGCCAGAAGCCTTAGCCACAGACCTGGCAGCCCCCAGGAGAGGAGCTGCAGAGGGCTAGGTGGCAGGTGCTGTTGGGTGGACAGGCCAGGGCACCACAGCAGCTCCCTCCTGCAGCTTCCCAGCCACGAGCCCAAAATCAGGCAACCTTTGCTAACATGAGATGCTTCAGCATCATGGCCAGTGCATCGGGTGGGTTCGGTGAGGATGGGGGTGGGCAGCAGTGCCTGTGTGGGTCAATATGACCGTGAACAAAGCTGAATGAGAGCCTTTGCCGGGGGCTGCCTCCCTGGGGTTGCCAGCGAGGACAGGGTTGGCCCTTGGCATCACATGGCTGGGCACCTCCATGTGCCCTGGGCAGTGGTGGCCCTGCATGCCTGCAAAAGACATCCCAGGGACAGGGAAGAGCTGAGGGAGGTGCTGGGTGGCTGCTGGCTCCCCTCCCACTGAGGCTTTCCTGGGGTACACCGCTCTCTGCCTCTTCCCTGCCGTGCACAGACTATGAAGACGAGGAGGAGTGGAGCCCATGGTCCCCCTGCAGCATCACCTGTGGCAGTGGCAACCAGAAGAGGACCCGATCCTGTGGCTATGCCTGCACAGCAACGGAGTCGAGGACCTGCGACCTGCCGCGCTGTCCTGGTGAGCCCTTGGCCATACACAGCTTCAAGAACTAGTTGTGTTTAATGTGATCTGGGCTAATGACCACAGGGGTTTGTCTCCACGGAGAGGTTGTGATGGGGCTTCGTGGCTCCCCAGTGGAGAGCGACCGGGTGGTAGAGCTGGCATCCAGCTGGGTGTGCCACTCCTGGCACCGCTCTCACCGGGAGCTTGAAATCCTCTCGTGAGGCATATGAGAGCCGGGTCCCTGCACTGGGATTTGCATAACCCACAGCCTTGGGTGGGTCTGTCCTGCATGTCTCGCTGCCAGCCCTTCCTTCCAGGCGCAGGGCTGTGTAACCAAAACAGTGGTGGGAGAGAGGGTGGAAGATGGACAGTGTCTGGTGCCCTCACAGAAAAAAAAATCCCACCACTCCTCCTGGTGCTCAGCTAGCTCTTTGGGTTTTTTTCCCCTCTCAAGGAGCAGAGGGGGAAATGGTCTTGCCCACAGAGGAGATGCCTTTCAAAAACGACAACACCACAGAGCTGTTCAACTCAGGTCAGCCTCTGCCTCTGCTTTGCACCGGGGGCTTCGGTGCCAGACCCCACGGGGTGGGTGGCTGGCTGGTGCGGGGGGCTCTGCCAGGGGCTCCTGCATCTGGTGTCCAGACCTAAGTCACCCACACCGCTGCCGCAAGCAGGCATGGGCAGCCATGCTGGGAAACCCCGCTCCTCCCACAGCCCTGGTACAACATGGTCCTGCTTTACAGCGCGGTGGCTGCGGCCAGCCTGCCGCTTGCCCTCTGCCCTGGGGGGATGCTGCCAGCCCAGCCCCTGTAGCAATGGGTGCCCCGTGTAGAGCCCCTGCTCGGGGCAGCTCTGCCCCAGCGTGAGACCCCTTCCCTCTGTCACCGCCTCGGGGATGGAGCCTGGCTCTAGCTCATCCCAGGAGCCCCAGCTCTGCCCCAGCGTGAGACCCCTTCCCTCTGTCACCGCCTCGGGGATGGAGCCTGGCTCTAGCTCATCCCAGGAGCCCGGCTACTCCTGCCTGGCTGTTGCAGGCTCCGCTGGTTCTGCTGGTGAGGCTGCCAGCAAAGGGCAGCTGGGTAAAGCGGGGTGCGGGCTGCACGTGCCCTCACCCTTTTGGTGCCTTCCCCCCCCCCCCCCCAGAGGTGGACAGCTGCGAGAAGTGGCTGAACTGCAAGAGCGACTTCCTCACCAAGTACCTCAGCAAGGTGCTGACGGACCTGCCCAGCTGTCCCTGCTCCTACCCTCTGGAAGCTGTCTACAGTGCTGTCAACCTGCGCGATGAGCAGCAAGGCAAGAGCTTCCGATGGCGGGACGCCAGTGGCCCCAAGGAGCGCCTGGACATCTACAAGCCAACAGCACGCTTCTGCCTGCGCTCCATGCTCTCCCTCGACAGCACCACCCTGGCTGCCCAGCACTGCTGCTATGACGAGCACACTCGCCTCATCACCCGCGGCAAGGGGGCTGGTGTCCCCAACCTCATCAGCACCGAGTTCTCCCCGGAGCTGCACTACAAGGTGGACATGCTGCCCTGGATCCTCTGCAAGGGTGACTGGAGCCGCTACCACGCCGTCCGGCCCCCCAACAACGGGCAACGGTGTGCTGACAACCCCACCGAGGAGGAGTATCTCTCCCAGCTGCAGGAGGCCAAGGAGTACTAGCCACAGCCACGCTCAGAGGAGCCGCGGCCGCTGCCGGCTCCCACCCCAGCCCAGCCTGGCAAAGCCCTGGCCCTGCTCTTGGGCTCCTTGCTGGCACCGAGCATGCGGCGAGGATGTGCCGTCTGTCTGTCTCCTCAGTGGGACGCCTTGGCCCCCCCTTGGATTCCTGAGGGTGCCAGAGGTTATTGTGGCTGATCCCTGCTGTGCCACCTGGGGTGGTCCTGCACCCCAGGGCGCCTGGGCTGGCACGCGGGGAGCCACAGGGGATGGGAGGCGTGAAGGGAACGCGGGGCTGCTCCCGTCTGCTTTTGTTCTCTACGGTCTTTCAATGCAACCTGAAAGCTGAGCGTCTGCAGGGTGAGGTGGGTCTGCAGGGTGAGGAGGCCTCAGCTCCTGCTGGCTTCACGCTGCGTCTGAGGAGCTGGCCTGCTGCAGGCAGAGCTGCCTGCTCTTGCCTGGACACCTGCTGGCCCACTTCTGAACCTGGTGGTGGGTTCCTCCTAGGGAGGGGGAGGGCTGTCCCAGCCGTGCACATGGAGCGGGGACCCTTCCTTGGGTTCTTCCATGCGCAGTTGGGAAGGAGCAGGGAGAGGCTTAGCAGGGTTTCATGGGCCCGGGGGGTACATGGGGCAGGAGGGAACTGGCCACCTGGGCTCCCTTGCCACCCTGGGTTTGGCTGCAAAAGGAAACACGGGGTGTCAAAGCCAGACGTGAGTGGAGGTCAGCACAGGGGACACGCCAGCTGTATGCATTTCAGCCCCGCTGCCTCAGTGCCTGGGGGAGTGGGGTGGCAGCACCCATGCAAGTCCCACTGCCAGCCCACCTCCACACCTCAGCTCCCTGGCAGCCCCTGACACATTTTAGTGCTCGGGAGCACCCGTGATATGACCCAGCAGAAAGTCCTGAGTTTCTCACCCACAGCCCTGCCGGGCAGGAGGCAGCTCAGCCACCACTCATGCCATGGAGAGGAGCAAAAAGCACTGAGCTGAGTTCTCCACGGGGGTGGGAACAAGTCAGGCACTGCTGGGAGCACCCAACATTGCCACTCTGGTCTGCTGCTGCTGGCCTGGGGCTCTGCTCCATGCTGTGTCTGCCCAGGTCCCCAGCGAGGGGCAGCCCGGAGAAAGCAAGTTGTGGGTGCACCCTGCGCTCCCCAGGCTCCCTGCCTGGCCGGGCAAGCCAGTGCGGCTCCGAAGGGGGAAGACACACATGTGTGAATGTCAATAACTGGTGTCTGCAGGTCATGGATCACGATGCTCCCTGTTGGCACTTTGGTATTGCCTGGGTTTTATTCAGCGTCAGGTTCATGGCAGTTTCTCCCAACATATTTTGGGAGCTCCCAAGTTTCCTGCAGAGAAACCAGGCTGAGCAACTTTATCACTGGACATTCAGTTGCTGAGCCTGGCAGAAACTTCTAACCTTTATTTAGCAAAGTTTACGCATCAGAGGAAATAAATGAGCAAGTGAAGCACATGTAAAGAAGAATGGAGTGATTTCTAGACTAGAGGTTTCACCCAAGGCTTTTGGCTACTCTGTTTTTCTGCAGGACACTGTTGGACAAAACCCCACCTGTCTGGGTGCAGAGGTCCTTGGTTGGCTGTCCTGTGCTAGGTCTGTCCTTGCAGGAGCTTTCTCTAGGGCCAGTGAATATCCATAGTCTGATAGCTCTTTGGGGAGTCTTTCTGGGAGCGTCTTGTATCTGTTGAGTGTATGTTGATCATTTTGCCTTGGTTACTGATAGAATGTTACATCCTTGGTCATTCAGTACTTCATGGCTGGCAAAACAAAAGTATTAATGAAGTTACCAGTGAATTATTCTTATTTAACTGTTATTCCACACTCATATCCCCAGACTTCAGTTACGGGTGCTATCAAAACATAGGCAAACACGATCCATTTCCCAACAGGCGGGCAGTCTGAGATGACCAGTGTTATGCAAAGGGTGAGAAGGACAACGCAACCAAATAAGCATTGATGGAGACCCAGGCTCTGGTAAATTTTCATGACCATTACATGTTCCCTAGCCCAAATGGTCATCTGCTCACTAGTTTCTGGTAAAGAGGTAGGTCATCAAGAGGTGGTTGAGAGGGGGGTGCAGTAATCTGGTGGCTTGGTTCTGGGGGCCTGGGATGTGTGTGGGGAGGCTCAGCAACAGGCATGGAGGTGTTTGTGTGGGAAGCCAGTTGAGTGGCCGAGGCCATGGTAGGATGAGCTTGTTACCTTCTGCCATTTAGCAGAGCATCTTCCCATTTTGTCTCCCTTATCCTGTCATCATTAACATCAGCAGACTCTCAGAGGAGCTTATTTACCAATAGCGCAGAAACTTCTTTAAAACAACCTCCCGTTAAATGTGCCTAGTGTCCAGCATTGGACGCACATGTGGAAGCAGGATGTCTGCAAACAGCCTTTCTTGGGGGAGACTTTCCATAGCTCAGCCAATTTGTTTGTTAGACTGGCTGCTCTCTGATCAAGTGCTCTTATAGTGAGGACTGCTATTCAGGATTTGCATCCTCCTCCTCTTTATACTGGGTGTGTCAACCAGTCTAACCCCCAAAAAAGAAACTATAATTTTTGTAGTAAATGGAATTCTTGTCCAAGGGCGAGTAGAAAAAATTCTTGCATTGAGCTCCCCCTGCCCCCAAAAGCTGGCTGAAAGCTGGGAGGCTGTTCTGCCTCGCTGCCTCTGTGGTTTGGATGATACAGGCATGAACTGGAGCATGAGAAATGAGAAGCAGCCTTGTTCCTCACACAAGCACCTTAGACACCAGGAGGCTTTGCGGGGCACCATGAGAAAAGTAGACATTAAGCAAGCACAAAATTTTACTGGCTTCTATATCCCATCAAAGGTTCTGTCCAGCCCACTGCTATTTAAGTGATGAATCTCATAAGCTTCCACTCCTGAAGTTTATTTTGGTTTTATATATAATATATGTCTTTTATTCCGACAAAATTTGATAGAGAAGAATTCTTTATTCTGATACTGCAATAAAGCACTTTATATATGTACGTGTTGCTGATGTTGTTCAGTCGGGACTGAAGCGTATGTTGCAATTTGTTTTGGTTGAGAGGGATGCCACTGTGCTGAATGTCTTGGGTCCGCAGCCCCAGCTGTACTGCAAAGACCCTGGTGGCTTCTCTTCCTTCCCTTAGCATTTGCATTTGATGGTGTCTAGCTGCAAAAATTGCAGCTAACAGAGACTGCGCAGAGCCCACCGCCGCAGCCACGGGATATGGGAAGTTCTGTTCGCAGGGAAGGGAGTCTCCTACAAGATGATCAGGGTCAGTGCTGCGAAGCAAATGCATTCCCTGTGCCTTCAGCCCTGATCCCAGGTTTTACTCCATGCTCAGCCTGGCCAGAGCTGGGTGCCAGCCAACCTTACACCAGTATACTGCTTTAAGCAGGTGTTGGGCATGGGAGTGGGTGAAAAAAAGCACCGGCATCATCCCAGCTTGAAAACTGGTTTGGCCCACCGCCTCCAGAGCCAACAGCTAATGATAACAGGGGGATTTGCAAAGCTTTCCAGGGATCACAACTTCCCTTTGCTGTTAATTTGCTGCATAAATCGTGACCACTTCCAAGCTCTTGCTGTTTCCAGCTGTTCTCCCTCCTTTTCTCTTGCTCCTTTTGCCTTGTGCTGGCTGCACATCTGTCAAGGGTTATCTGCTGCTCCAGCATGGGAGGTCGGCTTCACAGCTGCCTGGCGCCGTTGCTGGCCCCTGCCTGGGGGGAGCAGGCGGCTCCTCTGGGTGAAGGATCCTCTGGACTTCCCGCTGGTCTTCTGCAACATCAAAAACATTGTTGCATGGAGCCCAAGCCAGGAGCAGCAGGCTGAGCTCCGCTCTGCAGGAAAAGCAGTGCAGAGAAAAATCACTCTTTCCCTGGAGGGGCAGTCAGCAGTTACTGCAGTGTATTTAATGTGCCTGACATGGCTTTATCCTCTGCCACAAAGTCCTTGCTCTGCTGGATGCTGAGCCCTGTTCCAAAACCGGGCTATAGAAATCCCAGTCAGAGGATGGAAGCAGGAGGAATCGCTGCCCTCATTCTGCAGGTGCTCAAGACCTGGAGATGTTGCCTGAAATCACGGAGTGAGTCTGTGGCAGTATCAAGGTGCACCTTTGCCCGCTGCACGAGACTTCTTGACCAGTTGAGTTGTCTTAGTTTAGCCAGCCCGGACTGGAGCTTCATGCGGTTCAGCTGCACCAGTTCCCTAGCATCCGACTTGCAGCAGCACTAGTCTGTGCACGGACGGAGCTCTGCCCAGGTTTTGCTGGGCACAGCAGTCAGCATCTGCTTGTCCCTGCAGACCTCCCCTCTTGGCCCCAGATGAGTCAGGGGCAAGCTGTGCAAAGAACTGCTGGCTGTGAAGGACACCTGAAGGCATGGGAGCGCGGCACGCAGCCCATCTTGTGGGGTGGAAGGGGGATCTCATAGAAATGTGTTTACAGCAACCCAGACCCCATTAGCTGTCACCTTTCTTTCCAGGGCTTCTGCTCCAAGTCTTTGCTCCTTGGAAAGCACACAAAAAACCCAGCTGGGCCCAGAAAGGAGATGCTTTGGGAGGAGAAGACAGAGGATGATGATGCCAGGAGAGTCTGGCCAAAGCCTGTAGAACAGACCTGAACCTCCAGGTCTGGCCTTAGCCTAGGAAAGAGCGAGGTGTGGTTGTGATGGTCTGTGGACCTTGAGTTAAGCTCTGGAGAGTAATAAAAGACCTTTCAGGCACCCCTGTAAAAAGACGTGCCCCACTGTGCGGCCATGTTAGTCCTCTGGGCTGGCTGTGCTGGTGGCACAGCGTGGCACGCAGCCACCAACTTCTCTGTAGAAGAGAGGAAAAGGAAAAAAAAATCACACTAGCCGCAATTTTTTGGCAGTAGCCCTGCTGACGACAACGTGAACGCTGGGCGAACAGGAGCTTGTGGCAAGAGCTGGTCTCCAGAGCTTTGCCTCCGCCATGAGCGCAGAGTCACCCCAGCAGGTCTCCAGCACCCATCAGAGCCCGTCCCCAGCTCCGCTTTCACCGATGCTGTGCAGAGGGATGCTGACACCACACCAGGTACCCCTGCTCGACATGTTCCCAGGGTGGGATTTACTCCCTCCATCTCCACAGAGGATGGACCCACACGTTTGTGGTCAGGAAAAAATGTCTCCCCCTCCTTCCCTGCCACGGAGCAGCCAGCTGCCCCTTGGAAATGCCGGAGAGGAGCCCAGCTGGCGGGGCCCAGCCCCTGCTTTGTTCCAGGTCCTTGCAAGCACGTCAGCTATTCTTCTCTCGCTGCATGAGAGCCTGGCAGTAGGAATCACAGCCTCGCACAGCTTGACCGTCATGCAGGGGCCAGGGACCACAGCAGAGCCCATCCACAAGCCTGCATCCCCATCACAGCATCCCCCTCCAGCCCCAGCCCCGCTCTTCTGTGCACTGGGAGATGAGCAGCAGCTGGCAACACAGCTGGGAGGGCTCTGAAAAGCCAGGAGCAAGGTTCCTCCAGGCATCACAGCCTTCTCACATGGGGATGTACCACAAAACAAATTTGGATGGGGTCTCGAGAGACTACATAGCCCCACCATAAGGGTAGGGGCTAATAATTTCTCACTGGTGGGTCCTGCTCTCTCCTGGGCTTCAAGCTCTCCAGTGATGGAGATGCCACAGTAACCTTCAGCTTTACTGTTCTTGTAGGGAGAAATACTTTCCTAGCACCCAATCTAAATCCTTTCTGGTTTATTTTAAGCCCACTGCATCTTATCTGCAGTGGTCACAGAGAGCATATTATTGCCTTATTTGCTCCTGCCTTGTGTATTTCAGAATTTTATCGCTGTGTTCCCTCTTTCCCTCCTTCTGCACCATCTTCTTTTCTCTAGACTAAATGCAATTCTTTCAGGCTTTCCTTAGAAGCTGTACTTGTAGACCTCCAGTCAGTCTTGTTGCCCACCATTGGGCTTGCTCCAAGTAATGCACATCTTTCTTGAAGTGCAGAACCCAAATCTGAAGCCACAGGCTCTTGTCTGGGGATTTCTTAATGCTATATGGAAAGATTTCTTCACAAGACCTACAAACCCCAGCCTGCCCAGGCAGCTTTTGTTCTCTTCCATGATGTTCTAAATTTCTGTGCGTTTGAAAATCCACTGTAACCTGCCCAGCTTGAACATCTTTTACAGTGTGCTGCCATGCCTGTTGCTTCCCCCCTTGTACATGTTACTGGTTGTTTCTACCTCAGTGTAAAACTGAATTCAGTGAGGTCAAATACACTTTTCTTTTATCCCCCTTCCTGGATCACTTTTCCTCTTGGTTAAGATCATTTTCAATCCTAAACTTGTCTTCTAAGGGTTTTACAGCAGCAGTGGTGATGTCTATTATTTTGGACTTTTAAGTTATCAATTGTATTATCTTCTATACTGAAACATACTGGATTAATTACAGCTCTGTTAGGCCTTTCCTTATTTACTAATAAAAATATCATATAAAACATTGCCTGAAGTCTTAATAAAGCCCAGATATTCTGCCAAAAAGAAAGGCATTAGGTTGACTTGATAGGAGTTGTGCTTGTTGTAGCCATGATATAGGTGTGCTGGTTGTTACTTTTTAGCTGATTAACCGGGTATTTACAGATTACTGACTGTATTTTTTCATGAATTGACGTTACAGACTGATCTCATTCCTTTGGCACTCACCTCACTCTCTTCCTCCCTCTCCCCAGCCCCATTCCCCATCGAATTCTGAAAGGTTACTCCACTCTCCCAAGTACGTGTTCCAGGGTAAACTGCATCAGACCCTCTCAAGCTGGAAACATCCAACTACTTTTACTTTGGCTTTTAAAAAAAAACCATTTAACCTAAGTTCTTCCCCTTTTGCCATTGAAGTAGGGTTGGGATGACATTTCAAAGCAGCTTTAAGTTACTTAGGCTAGGGGCTTTCAATGGCTTTGATTTGTGGCCTGCTTTTCCCATGGAAGTTTCACATACATAAATGATCAAAACACAGGAGACACGGCCAAGGGAGTCACAACACATGGTCACCTAAACCAGCATCCAGTCTCTGGCAGTGTTCAACAGCAGGTGATTAGGAAGAGTCAAGAAGGACAAGCACGCGTCGCTGTTTCACCAAAGTACTTTCCCTGTTGCCAGCAGCTGGTGACCCAGAGGCTTCTTGAGCCAGGTGTGATGGTTGTTCCGTTTAATAGCCCTTAGCTGGTTTATTCCTCCATGCATTTTTCCACTCCTGTTTTGAAGCCATGTAAACTTTTAGTGGCAGCGTATCAGCAGCTGCAAGAAATTCCAGAATTCACTAAATGTGTTCAGAGACTCCTTCAGTTTATTATGTTGTTTGATGGTTGTTCCTCATTTGTCTTCTCCAAGTCCATAGCCAGTCAGTGTCCATGCTCATTGCTGTGAAAAATTCACTATTTACTTCTGTCTCTATTTTCTGGGGTTTTAACCTTGGTTTTCTTTAATTCACAAGACTTTCCCTCTTATCCTGTCAGTTCAGATTCTTGAAGGGCCTTTGAGCAGAATAATACCGGACCTTTGCTTTTCTTCCTCGTGTTACGTAGCCCTCCCTCCCCCAAATAGCTGAAGGACTGCAAACTGTGTCCGGCTCTCCAGACGCTTCCAAGTAAAGCAAAGGGCTGGGGTTTCTTGTTAGCATCTGTACGGATGCCTGCACCAGCTGTCAGCTGTGGCTGAAGGAGTGGGTCTCCTTGCCCAGAGCAGGCAGAGGCAGCGCGGGGACCATCACTAGCATGCAGTGACTTAAGGCTCAGATTGCCTTTGCCAAGTAAACGGCTGAAGCAGTATAAGGCATTACCACCGCTGTGCCCCGGTAAGGTTAGTACGTACTGACACGCTCCGAGCCTCGGGCTAAGCGCTAGCTCACAGCCTGGCCTTTCAGCACCAGCTTTCCTTCCCTGGTGGGTTAGTGCAAGAGATTCTGTTGTGAACAGCAGCCAGGGCACGGCTGCGTGGCTGCACAGCCTGCTCTGCTGCAGCTGGGATGGCGTTTTCCAGCCCGAGGGGCAGGGAGCCAGCTGGGGCAGCACCAGCATCACTCAGGGCAATCGGTTTTGCTGGCAGAAGAGCCCTCAAACAGCCCCCGAGCAAAACCCGGGGTCCCGAGCCCCCGGAACATGGGCTGCCGGCTGGGGCCAAAGCGCCGCCTATTAGAGTAGCAGCAGGATGCCCAAAGTAAACCCTGCTTGAGATGAAAGGAAGGCAATTAAAATTCCACTTCAGCTGCCTTCCTGTCCCACTTCCTAACCTTCCAGCGGCAGGTGATTAGCGGGATCTGCCTTGTGCTGCCCTGGCCCAGCTGTGCCAGCAGAGCCCCGCTGCAGGTGGGCACAGCTGCCCACACGGTTGCCCGAGCACAGCCAGGACACCGTGATGCTGCTGTCGAGTGTCAGGTTAACTTACGAGCTCATTCATTCCAGTCACTTTGCTCACCTCTTACCAAAGCTCTTGT
This sequence comes from Falco rusticolus, assembly GCF_015220075.1. Lineage (NCBI taxonomy): Eukaryota > Metazoa > Chordata > Aves > Falconiformes > Falconidae > Falco > Falco rusticolus. The sequence continues at coordinate 65,279,518 of NC_051193.1, read as the reverse complement.
CTTGGCTGGGAACACACTCGCCAACCCTGCTGTTTAAGGTTTCCCGTGTTTCTGCCCAGCATTCCCCAAGCAGAAAACCAAACACCTACGCTGCACCGTGACGTCAGCGTGCTTACATCACGTTACGCTCCCGCAGCCTACCAGATGTGTACAGTAGTTCATCTGCGCACAAGAACCCTGGCAAAATGCCTGCGGCCCCTTTCCCAGCTGGATGGTGCTTGAAGACACCCCCGCAGGACACAGAGAAGCCCTACCGTATCTACAGGCATCCAGTCTTGGCACAACTTCCTTTGCGGTCACAGGCCAGCACAGGGGTAAGCACACAATATAGAACTTACTTTCATACTGCACTCTTGATGTCCCTACACATTTTAGCATAAATAATCACTTTGGACTAGTGAGTGGAAAAGGCCAGAAATGCTCTCCATAATGTAAAAGGCAACTCAATTACATTTGGCATTTTTTCAATGGAAACTAGTTTTTTTCCTCTCTCTTCTATTGAAGGGGATGGCTACAACACACCATTCAGATTACAAAAAAAAAAAAAATTTAAAAAAATCCCCAAAACAATAAATCTCATCTAGCAACTCTCCTTCTGGCTTACTAGAGGTGCTCTGCAAGAAAAGCGCACGCCTCAAACGGAGCACCTGAGCACTTCAGTTGCTCTTGAGGCTACACAGATTGACACTTCTGACCAGAACTAGATTTCCCCCCCTCATCCTATAGGCGAATTTATTTCTTTAGAAGACATCTCTGGGAACTAACTGTATTAGCAGGAGAGAACAAGCAACACCAGTCAAAGCAACAGCTGAAGTGGGGTCAGCCAAAAGTACTGCACCTTGTTTATTTTACAGGAATAAATCCCACCCCCATTGGGACTCTTCGTGGTTTGCTTTGGCCTGTAGCTCTTGGAAGTAGCTGACCCTGTGCCCCACAACCTCCTAGAACCATTTTGTAGGTAGGAGTTCCCCTAGCAGTGGTTTGCTGATTGTCCTGGAAATCAGGTGACTGAATGATTGGCATTCTTGTAGAGCAGGCTACCGCTGTCTAAGAAAGGACTGTGTTGGAGATGTGCAAAGGAGGAGAGGGACAGCTTGAACAGGATCTTGGATCCCTTCAGAAATGGGAAGGGTTTGAAACATTTACTAGCGGCAGATCAAAAGCAGAGAGAAAATGAGCAGCTGCTCAAACTAAAAACTGCATCAAGCTCATACTCTCCACTCCCCCAGAAGCGAGAAGTAAATCACATCGGGATCAGCACTCCTCATTGATCAGTGTTTTTCCAGACAGATCCCTCCCCTCAGCCTATTGACCAACCCTTTGAACTCAAGCCGATGTGAGGACACAAGTTCCATGGTGTTTTTTTTAAGTTAGGTTTATTTAGCAATAGAAGTATGTACATGTAAGAGAATCCCCTGCAGCATGAGACATGCACAAAGCAGTGAGGGACTGAAAGTGGTGCTGCTCAATGGCCTTCCTCATCACCTGTCATCCCACTTTACTCAGCAGTAGGGCCAAGATTAGAAAGGGACAGGTGAAAAATGTATCAGTCCATGTGGCAGAGTCTTCAGGCAGAGCCTTCCCAGCAACCAGTATTAAAACAAGCGGGCGCCATAGCCAAATGTCTGTTTAATGCCCTCGAAGTAGTAGCGCTGCCAGCCTTGCTTTGTTCTCTCCTCCTCGCTGGCAGGAATGCCCTTGCCTTCCAAGCACACCTCCGTCTCACCACCTTTGTCAGTGAAGTTCAAGGTAATTGTTGCAAAGTGCCCTGGAGGAACCAAAGCAAATCTCTCAATAGTGTGTAGTATAGTATATGCTGCCCCAAGGAGCTACTCTGCTCCTCCTCTCACATGGCACCACTGAAAAGACTCCTCGGGATCCTTTCCAGAGGATCTATTTATGACAGCTGCAGGCGTTCCTCAGAGAGAGAGGGAGGAGAGGGCTCCCTCTTCACGGGGTTTGAGGCAGTTGCAGCCACAGCTGAGCAAGCTGTTCCTAATCCCTGGCTGCTGCTCTAAACCATGGCTGATGATTCTGACCTGACTGTGTGGGATATGAAGGTGGGGTATGGCTGGTGCAGCTCCCAGAACACCCACGTGCTCCCCACTCATGAGCCAGAGTACGCTCTGGCAAGTGGGGCTGGAATTCTTCAAACACAGGCAAGGCTGTAAGACCATAGTCCATTTTTGGACTACTTACCAGCTGGCCAAGATTTAAATCTCCATTTCATAACAAGTTGCTTCTCAGGGACCTTGAAAAGAGAGAGAGAGACTGAGTAGTAATTTTTTGCAAATCCTGCAGTCTAATAGAAAATAACTAGAACTGTGTTGATCTGAAGCCTTAAGAGACCCCTTGAGAAACACATACACACAGAGGAAAACAATTTTAAGCATCGTTTCTGCTCCTCTTCTAGGAATGTAGGCCATAGTACGGCCCCAAACACTGAGACAGCGTCCCTGTCCAGAAGACTTCAGTGGCAAGAGGGCCAAAGAAGAAAAGGGTCAGTTTTATCTTTAACACCCCTCCAACCCCTAATAAATAAGTAAAATCACACAAAGACAGGGCAGATGCATGACTCGCAACCAGATTTTCTCCCCAGCCTGAAGTCCCATACATTAATCCATACTATAAGGAACAGTTCAGTAGCCACAGTGATTAGAGATAATTATTGGGCACCAGGCAGAACCCTGCAATTAGCTAACTGAAGCACTGTTACAGAATTGATACCTCAAAAATAAAAAGGTTGCTCCTGAGCAAGACACACCTGCACTAGTTAGTACTTACTAGGTCAACAAACTCTCCCGTGACACTGCCATCCAGCAACTGAAACTTGCCTCCTTTGTCAGCCTCCAAGGCAGCTTGTGCATGGGTGAAAGCTTGGACCATCTGAAAAGAATTCAGGAGGAGACCTGTATTACTTGACACTATCTGGTTGCAAACTTGCTGCCCGATGCCTCCCAACCAGCTACAAAAGCTCTGAAAGACGACATTAAGTCAATAGTGTAAGGTCCTCATCAAGAAAAAGACAAAAACCCTGTCCTGGCCAGCAAAGCAAGGTTATCGCCACTACGGCAGCATTCTGCCTGCCAAAGGAAAAGAACCCCTAGTTTTCGTATCCTATGCAGTGTTCTGTAAGCCACACTTTGATTTACTCTGTTTATTTCTTTATGAAACCTAGTTCTAAGAAAAGGTGGTATTTTTTGCCGCCCCCTTTAAAAAAAAAGGGGGGGGAGGGGAGGAGCAAAAGACTAAGACCATGTTTAAATAACGATACAATGCTGCTCTCTCTTCTTAAACCATATAATAGTGTGCAGGACAGGGGAAGCTACTTCTGAAGTACGCTTTGATAGCACCTAACCTTAAAATGAAAAAAAAAAAAAAAACCCAACAAGCACACAACTGTAAATCCCAAGAGATCTGACCACATGCAGTAAGGGATACACCTACAGATAGGTGCTGACAGCAGTCTGGCACTGGCTTCTGGCTGGCATTAATCCCCTCTTGTCAACTGTGTGAAAAGACACACACAGGAGCTTTAAGCAACTGTTCTGCAGACCGGCTTTCTTACCCCATTCTCATGGATTGTGTGTGTCCTACAGAATGCCTTAAAAAGCTTCTAAGAAACAACCTCCTATGTGCAAAGAACAACTCTCAGAACAAGCCTGGCATTACCTCCTGAGTAACAAATACCCGGTAGAGCTCCTCTGGAGATGTTAAGAAGGTGTCCTTCAAGCTGATCTTACATGTAGGGATCTTGACTCCTATGGATTTGGACTGCGACGTGGCAGTGCCACTGCTGGCAGCCATCTAACAAAACAACAAGCAAAACGTACATACACATACTTTTTTCACCAATAATAATAAAATAATAATAAATAAAATCAACAAGTGGATCACATATCCAAGAGAAAACCCGAAGGCCTTTGGTAAAGATGTAATTAGGTACAACTGTATTTCAGTATAAAAAGCACATTTATGACCCTGCTTGAATTAAGAGATACCACGTGCTGCAAATCGAAACAGTCAGGCCTACACCACAGACTGCCAATTCCTCCATATATTTATCCTACAAATAGCATAGGTTGCTCCTATAAGCCCTGGAATCTAATACTGTGTACTTTTCTTCACAGATCCCAAAGCATGTTTGCACAGTTTTATTTACCTTGCGGTCTTCTGCTTTAGGAGCCACCTGAGGTGTTGTTTCCATGTGTTCACCATTCACTGTGGGCAAAATCATGCCCTGGGTGAATTCTGGAAAGACAGGAATGCGCCCATGAAACTAATAAAAGATCAGGTAAACCTTTTAAATATTCTTTGAAATACACAATCAGAAGGGTTTCCTGTTTTTTTGCCTGCTTTTGCTAGTGCCCACAACTTGAAACAGTTAAAAAAAAGTAAACAGACTTTTTTTTTTTTAACAAGCAATTAATTCTTCTTGCCCTCAACTACTCTCCACTGAAGACTGTATCAGAACCTGCCTACGCTAACAATTAGGAATTTACCTCCTCTTCCTAGCCTAGAATACCAATCACTATCTTCTACATGTTGCTCTCATATTAATGTTAGCCTTACACTTACGTAACTTTTCCCCCGTCTCACTCTCTGATATAAAGAGCAGCCACATCTCAAATACTCTGATCTTGCTGGTCTAGACAAACCAAACCAAGCCCTTCCATTTTTCAGACTGGCTCTCCCATTTCTCCTATCATTGTAGTACAGAATAAAATTACTTCTGACTCCTTCTTTGATTTATCTTTTTTGACACCAGATGCCAGGACTAAACACAAAAACCCAGGGGAGGTCTCTCCAGTGCCCTGTTCAGCAACACCAGCACTTTTATAACTCCACCAGAAGTTTCAGCCTCTTTCAGCATCATGTTTTCTTTTTCTCCAGCTCTATCACTTCTGCCTTTACCAATTATAAAACAGGGTTCCCCTTCATCTGTTCAATCTAGCAAAACTCCATTACATAGCAGAATTTTATTACATGCATTCAATCTTGTATCCCACAATACTTAGTTCCCACCTATTCTTATTTACTCCAGCCCACAAGATCATAGTTGTTCCTGAACAACATTCTCATCTTCCACTGGGTGACTGCATCTCCCACCCTGAACACTAGAACACCTGGAAAAAAGAGCAAGGGTACAGAAATTTGACCCCAGAAAACCAGCAACCAGTGGTGGTCTGTACTTAGCAAAAGCTGAATATCTAAGCATGTGTAGCACAATACAGGTAAATGGATATAAAAAGCAACTGTAGGGTCCCCAGTCTGTACTAGATAGCAAAGCCAAACTCAAAAAGCATGCTGATTTAACTACAACTGCTGGCATCAGATTTATCTCCTAAAAAAAGATAATGTTGATCTGGAAGCTGAGACAGCTTATTCAAGGACACCAACAAAACCTGCAGAGCTATATCCAGTTGTCAGTTACTCTCAAATCCAAAGAACACTAGATGCCTTTACTAGCACGGCAAAAGAGAAAACACAACAACCTAGAGAGAAGATACCACCTTCCAAGGGAATATGAAAACTAAAGTCCAGGTTGGGCCACATGCAGCGACTGATACTGCGTCACTGAGGTAGCAAACACATTTTATACTGGTTTCAATTTCTCTCTAGCTGACCTTCAGCATATGAAGGACATTCTCAGTTTTAAAACGTAAATCCAAAAATGCTGTTTATTATTGGGTTATCACTAAAAATAGTCTTTCTGGGTTGTGCTACAGTGCCTACAGACAGAAGTGCTTCTTACCAAATGCTAAGCATTATCAAGAGACGGAAAAGTTGGTATTGTTGCTCTGACACCTTCCTGTCAAGGTGAGGTGAAGACTGATATTCACTCCCATTACCCCCATCCCTTCTTTAGCATTAGCTCATACGGATTCCCGTAACACTTCTCCCTCTCAGTTACATACCTGTTTTGAGAGTACTGATGTAAGTTTTCATTGCATCTCTAATTTTTTTTGCACCTTCTTGCTTCATCAGGGTCTTCAAGTTAGTGTCAGGCTCATCTTTGGCAAGGCTGACATGGATCTAAACAAGGAGGGCACGTGCTGATTAACAAGGCCATACTTGCACGGTCCTTTTAATACTCAATTCAACATCACAGTTAGACTTTGGCCAAACTTTCACAAGCAGCAGTGCAGTTTTATTAATCTTTCACTTTATCTCTCTCAGCCTACAGTAATGTATGCATGTACCTAGACACCTTCAAGTGCTATAGAGCCCTTACATCTAGAAGGCAGGAATTAATTTGGTAAAGATACAACATGATGGGAAGGGACTCCTTATCAGGGTATGCAGTGGCAGGATGAGAGATAACAGTATGAAACTGAAAGAGGGAAAATTTAGATTAGATATTAAAGAAGAAATTCTTTACTGTGAGTGTGGCGGGGCACTGGAATAGGTTGCCCAGAGAAGCTGTGGATGGCCAACCCCTGGAAGCATTGAAGATCAAGCTGCACAGGGCTCGGAGAACCTGGTCTAGTGGAAGGTGTCCCTGCCCATGGCAGGGGGGTTGGAACTAGATGATCTTTAAGGTCCTTTCCAACCCAAACCACTCTATGATTCTATTAACTTAAGCAGTCTCTAACACTAAAATTTCTACACAAATGTTCTAAAAAAAGGTAACATAGAAGGAACTATTAACGCGGTGAGGATTCCTGTTAGAACAACCATACAGCCAGCAGTATCAGCCTTTAGCTGTGCTTACCTCAACTTCATCGATGTCATTTTCATCCGAGAGATTAGGAATCTCCACGTAACCTTTGTATTTCACACCTGTCTTTGAGGTGCCTGCAATTACAATCATGTTGTTCAGATCAGTATTTCTTACTCTGATAAGAACCAAACTTGTGATGTATCACAAGACAAGACTTCCTCTTATTGTTATTTCCCAAATAAGTATCCTTATCCTTAATCTTACACTTTGACTCTGGCCTTGAAACAAGAGGGGAGAACATCACTCACCAGTCCACGCCAGCTTGATAGCCCACTCATAGAAGAAGATAAGTTTCCCTTTGCGGTTGTTAATGGAGGCCTCTCCCTCCAGCTTGCTCACTTCTGTCACCTCACAAGCCCCTTCCTCACCCTCCACCCTGACAGGCAGGAGGAGAGTTTTCAGCCGCTCTGTGGACCAGTTGGAGGCATCCCGCTCTGTCCTGCGAGAGAACCGGGCACTGTGAGAACCTGGGCCAGGCCACACCGCCAGCACACGCTGGGGCTATCCAGCCTTGGCCTGGCCCGGCCCAACACACACACAGGGACACGGAGGGTCACACGGGGATCCACGGGGACCCCACACAGGCCACGCACACACACGCCGGGGCCTTCCCGGGACACCAGCCCGTCCCCCCCCCAGCACCAACAGGCACACAGGGGAGCGCGGGCAGAGCCCTTCCCCGGGGCACCGGCCGCCGCCCCCCCGGGGCAGCGGGCCCTGCCGGGTGGGCCCCGGCGCCGGCCGGCCGGGCGGGCAGCCCCGCTCACCAGTGCCAGTTGTTAACGTTGGTGGCGTCCGCCCGCTGCTCGACGATCCAGCGCGGGTCTCCCTCTCCCCACTTGGCCATCGGGACCGCCGCCGCCTCCGCCGCACCGACCGCCCGTGGAAACTGCTAGAACCGCCGGCCGCCGCGCCACCTCCCGGCTTCCGGCACGGTCCCTTCCGGCGCCTCCCCCCCGCCTCGCCGCCGCCTGCCTCCTTGGTTCCGCCGCCCCGCGGCCTCCCGCTGGCGCCGGCGCTCCCGGAGCCGGCCCCGCCACCCCGCCCCGGAGCCGACGGCGCGGGGCACGCCGGCACTCGTAGTGCGCCAGCGGGGGGACGCCGGCCCGGCCCGGCCCGGCCCGGCGGGGGGACTGCCCGGCCCGGCCCGGCCCTGCGCTGGCGGTGCCCGGCGCGGGAGGGGAGGCGCGGGGAGGTGAGCGGGGCCGGGGGGCGGTGGGGCCGGGGGCGGGGCCGGGGGGCGGCGGGGCCGGGGGGTGGCGATCCCCCGCCCCCCACCCCAGGCAGCCGCTGTGTTCCGTTGCAGATGAGCAGGGCCAGGGCGGACGAGGAGGAGTACTGGCACAGCTCCAAGTTCCGGGCCTTCACCTTCGACGATGAGGATGACGAGCTGTCACAGGTAGGGTCTGACCCCCCATGGGCAGCCCCACCCGCGCCCCATCCCTAGCCAGCGCCTCGGCCCCGCGCTTTGCTGAGGGGCTGCGCCTCCTGGGTGGGTGGGATGTTGCCTCCTGCCCTCTGAGGTGGCCGCTGAGGGCTCCTGGCTCGACCCCCACGGTAGCCAAACCGAAATCTCGTTAGGAGCGTGGGTCCTTGCCCGGGCACCAAACTGCATCTCCTGCTGGTTGAGCTGTCAGTGCCGGTGGCATTCGGGTTCCCGGGGTGAGGAATGGCTCCTGTGTCTGCTGAACACCCACTGGCGTAAAGTACCTTCTCCGAAAGAGGCAGTGGAAGCTGAAGAAGCTGTATTCACAGCTCTGAGGGGGATTGTTTCAAGGTAGTAAGAAACAGAACACACTCTGTGACACTGATGGTCTTTATACAAGCCCTTTCTTTTGTCCGTAGCTAAAGGAATCCAAACGGGCAGTGAATAGCCTTCGGGATATCGTCGATGATGATGATGACGACCTTGAGAGGGTCAGCTGGAGCGGAGAACCTGTGGGAAGTAAGTGCAGAAGTACCAAAAAAGTTATCCTGGAGACAGAGGGAGTTTAAAATTACAGCTTAGGTCACGTTCTTTAGTTGAGGTCAGGAGTACTGCTTACTATCTAATCCTTAATCTTTAATTCCAGTCTCCTCAGGTCACATTGTGAGCCACTTGCTTTACCTGTGTGGTTCCACTGAAAAGAGAGCGAGCAGAAGCCCAAACTACATAAAGCAATGGCATGCAGACAAGTGGAGGGATCTCTCTGTGTTTCTCAATATGTAGCCCAGCTTAGAGCAGATATTTTGGAGGTTATGGCTTGATATTCATCATGCTCAACCGGCCTGCAGGATTCTAGGTGATCGTTTCCTTACGCTGCTGCCTGAAAAGGCACCATTTAAAGTTCTCTGCTTTCTCCTCACAGCACTTTAATAAGTTATTGCAAGGCTAACGGTCTGTTTACAGGTTGGCCCTTAAGCTTGAAGTTTGAAAGGGAATTGTAAGCATTAAGCAAATATGTTTCTAGTGATGATGGGAGTGAACTTGTGACCCAGACATGATGCTGTCTCCTGCACTTGGGAGTTCGTGACGCACAGAATATGTGGCACTTGCTAGCCCATATCAAGCAGTGAAAAATGACATTTGGATTACCTAGAAGACCTTCAAAGACTCTGTTCTTTTTGTCTTATGCTGTAGCTCCTCCCTCTGGTTCATACCATTTCTTTTCCTACCCAAGGTCTCTACCTATCGGCTTTTTTGCTCTATCACCCTGTCCTACCATGTGTGTGTTGTGCAGCAGCGTGAAAAGAAGGGAAAACTGTGTCTCAAACAAGCAGGAGGGAGACATATTCATTGTTGCTAGCAGCATATGCGTATTGATAGCTGTTTTGTCTGTGTGAGGAGGAAAGCTATCTCAGTTTTCCAGTGTTCACGAAGGTATGCTCTTTATGCTGCTGTAATTTGAGGTAAACCAGGGATTCTCTGTCTTGTTCTGTACCTTTAGAGCAAGGGTTACGCTTTATCCTATGCAACAGCACATAAGTGTTGAGTGGTCTGTGCATTTTTTTGTATAAGCCATAATCAGCTGTACGACATTGCTGAAATCAACCATTTGTGGAGGGCAATGTGCAACTGTTTAATGAGCTGTGTTACATGAGACCTGGGATTCTGTACACTGCATCTTGTTAGTGCTGAGCATCCAAGTTATCAGCATGTGCTACTGCAGAACTGACCAGGACACGCTTGGTAACATTGCTGCTGTTAACATAAGATCATTCTTTACAGACTGGTTTTCTCTTTCTCTGTTATAAATGACCTTTGTCTCCACATAGGTATCTCCTGGTCAATCAAAGAGACAGCCTCCAGCAGCACTAGCTCGCTGGAAGGCCGAGACTCCAGCCTACAGAAGGGCTCTTCCTCCTATGCTGCTTTTCCCAAACAAGTTTCCTCCTACTCCCTAAGCAGCCTATTCAAAGGTGAGGTTCTTCTTATACAGTATGGACAAATGGCTTTTCCCTCAAGAGCCTTAAGGGGCAATTGTGTTGTGTAAACCGTTTTCTCTTAAGTGTATTGCAAAGCAGGGAAGCTCTGATCTCTCTTCAGTGTGCGAGTGTATCTCTTACTGGTCAGAAATTGAAGACTGCCTTGTGCTGACAGTATGGGAGGGAGCTTTGGAGACTATGGCTTCTTAAAAGCCAGGTTCCACAGAACAGCAAGGTAGAGCACAGCACTGTACAGCAATCTGTTTGCATGGTGGAAAAGAGCAGCCTGCAAAGGAACTGGCATGACCCATGTGGCCCTCATTTGATCTTCAGTACCATAGAGAAGACAGGTTGATTGTCCTTTATTGGGAGCTCAGCTGGCTGCTGTTGATGTTGTAGTTGGTTCAGCTTGGTAGCATAGCTGGTTATGGGGGGATCTGCACAGCAGGCCATGGGGAGTCTTACACAGCTTGCAAGAGTTCAGCTCTGTTGTCTCACAGCCAGACAGCAAAGCAGCTTTTACTTTGTCTCTTTCTCGGGGGTGGTTTTTTACTCTCAGCTTTGGTAATACAGTGATAACAAAAGGCATCCACATCGCAGCTCTGGTGAGAGAAGCTGTCCGTGCTGCCATGGACTGAGCAGTGTGTGCGCTTGAGCCTCTGCACTGCAGGTAGATGAGTGAATTTAGGCTCTCTAACCTCTCCTGGCCTCAGCAACAAGAGGGCAGATGGGGCCAGGGTGTGATATGGTTCGTGATGCCACAGACAACTTCAAAGCCTTCGACTGCAAGCTGGTGAGCCGCGGCTGTGCTGGCGTAGTGTGAATCACTGCACAGAGTGGCTTGTTCTACAGTGGCATGGCTATAGCACACTGGCTTGCGGTCTAGGCTTGTGTTCCCTCTGCAAGAGATCTTGCTGGGGAAGAGACAGTCTCTCATGAGTGGTTGTTTTGATTTCAGGACGAAACAGACTTCCAAGTTTCCAGTCCCTTTCAGATGGTAAGTTTTGAATCCCTGCCTCATTTTGGGAGGGGTGCAGATTTATGTAAACCAAAGCATGTCCAAAAAAAGGAGAAGTGTCATCTTCCTTATGTAGCAGAAACTGAATCATGGGTTGCCTGAAAGTCATTCAGCAAAGAAATGAAAAGAGTTGGCCAGATGGTTTGTGGTGATCTGCTTATGGACAGCTGACAACCGTTGGGTTTAGAGCAGCTTTGTATTGCTGTTTGGTGCTTGAGTTTGGGTCTTCTACGATGAAAACCAAGCAAAGGGCTGTTTTGGAAGTGGGTGTGAATTGGGATTTTGATGTGCTATTCAGCTTTGCCTTTCCCTCTCAGCCCTCTCTGACACAGGAGTTAAAAACTATGCCCCAGAGCTGCGCAGACCGAAAGCTGAGTACAAGGTGAGCAGCTTGTGTTTGTAGTGTGTTGAGATCAGAGTACTGCCAGGAGAACTTCGACTGTGTTGGTTTCATGGAAGGTGATTAATCACTATTTCAGACAGCAGAGGGCAATGCAGGGAATAGGATAGAGAGCTGCAAAATGCAGCCTCGCAGTAATTCAGGTGTTCTCTGCTTTTGCTCAAAAATAGGGAGCCTTGCTGGGGGTCTTCGTTACTCCTGCTAACAAATGGCCCAGCAGTCTTTTGTGAAAAGGATTTCTATATGGTGCTTTGCCTGTAAACTGCTTTCACGCTGGGTCAGGTGAACTGGCATCATGTGTGCTTTCAAATTTTTTAAATCTAAAGGCTTCTAAATTTCTTGTTCATGAATCACTGGGACAGCACAGAGGGAGCTGCACAGAGGTAGAGTTCTAGTTGGCAGGAATGTTCTCCCACATAGGCAGTGTTAGGTGTTGCAGAAACTAGTGGATTTTGGGAGTGGGTAGATTCCTCCTGCTAGGTGTGATGTTGTAGTTACATGTCCCCTGGTCCAGCCAGTAACAGGACCGAGCATGTATTCACACAGCTGCCCACATGGATTAACGCAGACAGAAACCAATGCCTTTACCAACAGACATGTAAATGCACCACACTCAAGCCTGATCCCCAGCCTCCTTTCTGGTTGACCACGATTGAGTTCCACTAGTGGAACATATGCATGCTCTATGGGTCTCTCCAGCAGCTGGTCTTAGACAACCAGTTTGTTTTGTAGCTGAATCCCAGACCTCAGTCTCCTCTAGTTGCTGGCACCTGGACCCTTGAGTCCCTAGGGTTCATGGTCCCATTCTGCTTCATGGTAGATTGTTTGTTCTACTCACTGGCTGGTTGAGCTTGAAGTTTACTAGCTTTCACATGAACTGGGAACAGAGAGCCCACCCACACAGAAGGTAGTTAAATACAGAGTTTAGTGAGAATGTAACACAGACTGCAGTGATCTATTGCTGGGCTCAGTCAGACAGGCACACTAACTAGTCACTTGTTTACACTTGGCTGGCGCTCTGTGGCCCATTTTCCCTGTTTTCCCATGCTTGTTCCTGCCCAATTCATTTCGATCCATCCCTTTCTCTGCTTTTTGTCTTTTCCTGTAAACTGCCATAACAAGCCTCACACGTTTGCACAACCTTTTTAAAACATCCCAGGGTGCCCTTGCATCCCATACTAAGTCCTGTGCCTCTTTAGGGTTGCATGTTGTTTGGGGAAAGTTTCTTTGGTTTACTGATCTCAGGAGGGTTTTATGCAACGGATAGTGACCTAATCTGTCTCATTTGCTGGTGGGGAGGAGTGGCCGAGTCAGTGTGCTCAGATTGCCCTGATTAGGTTACTGGGTTTTCTTCATCTGTCCTTGGCCATCTGATCCTCACCAGGTTGATGTGTTTATGTCGATTAGCTATTAATCACATAATCTAACAGACATCACTTCCTGAAAGCACAGCAGGAGAAATAAATGTGCCCTCTTGTGTTCCATTCTGTGCCTGCAGAGGCAGTGAAGCAGGAAAGGGAGAGGCTGTACAGCTCCTTAAAAGCAGGTAGGAGTATTGTAAGTGGGGTGGAACAAAGAAGGGAAAATTGGTGTCAGCTTTGAACTAGTGCTCTGACAGTGACAGGCTGAGGAGATGCTTCTGGGCAGAGGAACTGGAGGGAACCCTGGTGCTCAGGATGCTCTGACACTCAGCTATACGTTGACTTGAGAGGCTTGTGTGCAGTGATCCCCTAATAGGACTGGGTTAATCCTTCTTTTCATTAGATTTGGGTTTTTAATAAATCTTCAGCGAACTTAAAATTCAGTGTCCTCAGAGCTGGTTCTGGTTACTCTCTTTCTCTGGCTCTTCTCAGGCAGAAGGCTGAATTACAACTGCTGGCTCAAGTGCCTTACAGAAATTTGGCTGCCCTCTTGGATTCTGAGTTCAGGAGCGGTTCAGGCCGCTGCCACTTTTTATCCAGTGCTTCCAGATCCTAGTGGCTGTTGGGGAAGAGCTTTGGTCATTGCAGCAGTGGTAGCGTATTACCTTAAGATGGCCTTGCCCCAGGCTTCAGTGCTCTTGTCACACTGTGCTAGTCCTGTATGACTCTCCAGGGTGGTTGCCTGAATTTGTTGTTCCTGCATAGTCCGTGCTGCTGTGGAAGGCTCACCAGCAGAAGTCCGTCTGAATTGTAACAAGAAACTGACTCCTTCCCCTCAGTTTTGGGATTGTTGGTTTTGCGTGTATTTTGTTTGTCCTTCTGAAAGCAACATTGGAGCTTTAATTTATGAGGAGGACAACCTGTGAAATGCACTGCTTATAAAGGATATGATGGTGGACCTTATTGGGGCAATAGAAAGACTCTGTGTTTGCATCTGAGCCTCTATCTTCCTTTCCCACCAGCACACACAGTCTGAGGGCTCAGCATCTGCACCTGAACACTGTAGGGACGCATCCTGCCAACAGCTCCCCTAGAGCAGCTGAATGATAAGTCTGAGAAGCTACACATGGGCCGTCACTCTGATCCAGCACAAGTGGGTGGAAAGCAGCTTGGGGACTGCTGGTGTGATCTGGCCTCTTGGGGCTGAAGAGCTCTTTATTTTCCTTGTGGCAGGATTACAGCAGTGATTGGAGCCCTAAGGATACGGTCAGGCGAATGCAGAGGGGCAAGGTAAGGCCTTTCCACTTGCACCTGCTTGCAAGAGTCAGAGGGTGAGTGCTCCTAAACTGCTTTACACTTCCCTATGCTCCTGGCTGTTCTGGGAGTAGGGAGGGGATCCGTGTTGCCTGCAGCTCCCCGCAGGGACAGTGCCCTGCCTGTGTGCCGCTGTGCCGGGTGGCAGTGCTGGCATCACACTAGCTCAGGAGCTGCAGGAGACCTTCAGGCTTTTGTTGCATTGTTTACTTGAGTCATCACCTCAGCTAGGCTCTGACGGGAGGTATCTGTACTGCTGTGTTCCTCTGTACCCTTTGTGCTTCTTGGGGCTGGGTTTATGGAAAAAAATCCAAGGGTGTGGGGCTCTACTTCCCTTCTTGGTGGCAAATGGAGGGAGAAAGAAACAATCTTGGTTACTCTGAAATCTTCGTCTTGGCTGCCTCAGTTTGCAGTAAGCATATAGGGAGCTTGTGATTTTACTCTGCATGTGTCTCCTCAAAGGCTGAGGTGATCTAAAGGCTGAAAGAGGCCACAGTTACGGGGTAAGAAGAAGGGAGGAAGTCTTACAACTCTATTTTTCTGGTCTCCTCTGTTGAAAGGGCCCTGTAGAGTTCCTTCCTCCTGTGGTGGTTTGTGGTGCACAGGGAAGTTTTGCCTCGTTACAAGGGTGTTTGTGCTGAATGTACAATGTCTCCTGTCCTAGCCTGGGCAGTAATTCAGGCTAACTCTGCAACCCCTGTGGACAGATTCCCAGGGATGGTGCAGCATGTAGCATAGAAGTCCTCCACTGGTTGGGAGGACAGTTATTCATATTGCTGAAAGACTCATGGGGGAAGAATAAGTAGTACCTTGGGGGCTGTTTCAGCCTGCAGATTGTCTGATGTCCCTTATGCCTACTTACACGTTTTCTATCTCCAGATCTGCTCTCTAGAGAGATTTCGCTCCCTGCAGGACAAGCTGGTACTCTTGGATGAAGCTGTGGCAGGGCACGATGGGAATGTCATTACAGCTGTGAGTCCATATAGGGCTGGGACTTTCTGGGTGACCCCACAGAGCGTGCTTATGTGAATGTAGTCAGTTGGCCACCTAATCTTGCAAGATAGGGGATTGTTCTTTACTTCAAACCAAAAAGTTAATGGAAAGTATCAAAGCTTAAGACTGGGAAGTTCCATATTCCTGCTGGCTTTCCTGCCACCCTGGAGAATTCATGTCAGGTTAATAACAAGGAACCTGATGCTTCAGCCTTACTGATCTTTGCAGCAGCTTCTTGAAGGCTGACGTTTAATTTGCTCATTGCAGCACAGAAGATTTGAGGGTCCTCTCCAGCTTACCTGGCTTCCAAAACATCAGGCAGCAAATGGGACTGTGTCAAAGCTTCCCTCATCCAGGTCTTTTTAACCTCTCAGAACTCTCATGGAAAGGTTTTCCTTTCTAAATCTTGGTCTCGCTTATCTAAGCTCCAGTGTAGAAGCTTGGGCAGGCTTCCAGACAGCTGTGGCAAGTGTCTAGTGGGCAGTAGAATTCAGTTCAGTGCTGTAAGAGCTGTGTCTCTAGAGGCCCTTTGCAAAAGCTTCCCCAGGCCTTGACCATTTTGCTGTCTCTTAATTCTGGTGAAGACTGATCTGCTCAGCTGAGACTGCCTCTCTGTGCTCACAGGTCCTGATATTCCTGAAACGGACGCTAAGGAGAGGTAAGTGTGACTGCAGCCAGGGTTTCTATACTGTGTTTTAGTTAAGGGCAGAGCAGCTAGTTCTTTGGCAGGGTGAAAGTCACAAAGAGAGCATGTGGGATATTGCTACTTAGCTGAGCATGAAATATTTTTGCAGCAAGTGTAATATGGGAGGGGGGGATGATGATGCCCACAAAGGTCCCGAGAGGTGCTTTAAGCAGTGATACGTGGTAGTGGTGATGGGGTGAATGAAAATGAACCTGTAGGGGTAATACACTGCTGTGAATTCAGCTGGCAGCCTGGTGAACGGGCTCTTCTCCTGTGCTCTAGCCTCCAAGGCTGTGCTTTGAGATGGGATAAGGTTATTGAGTCCTGCCAATGGCTTGTAACTCCATGCACTGTGCTTAGCCCTCTCTGGCTTGGTAGTGCCAGCTTGCTTTACTCACCTGTACGTATCTCTCTCTCCTGTAGAGATCTTGTTTCGGGAGCTGGAGGTGCGGCAGGTGGCCTTGTGTCATCTGATCCATTTCCTCAAAGAGACGGGTGAGCAGAAGTTGCTTCTGGATCTGCTCAGGTGAGGCTCTTGCCCAGTCTTGTGGCAGGGCTGAGCGCACTGCTAGGAACCTGTCTCCAAGTTAATGCTTCCTCATTCTGTTTTGCAGGTTCCTAGACAGGACTGAGGAAGTTGCTGTGAGTATTTCCAGGAGCAGAAGCTCCCTTTCCTCAGTTAAGAGGGAGTGTGGTGGGCCAGGGGAGGCTGGTTGCAGGATGTCTGGTAGTCAGGCAAGAGCCTGGCATCCCCGTTTTGCCCTCTGAAGTCCTATATCTCCCAAATCCATGAGAACAGACTGTGCTTCTTTTCCCAACCCCCTCCAGCTGTCCCAGTACCGGGAGCATCTGAACATCCAGGATGTAGAAAAAAGGAGGGAATTTCTGAAAGGCTGCATTGGGTAAGAAAAAACGCAAGAGGGTGGGAGGGATGCGGGTGCTTCGCAGAAGGTGGTAGTAAAGAAAATTAGACGTCTGTCCCAGTGACACAGCTTCTGTAGTTTGAAAGCTGATGCTAGTTTTGCCTCAGTGGGAGTAGGTTGTTGTGGACACAATGTAGACTTTGGAAGGATTTGTGGTGATGACTAGTCCAGCAGCTTTTGCGGCTTTCTTGGGGGCAAAGATGTTTTAGGGACCTTCTGATCATTGACCCTTCAGGTTGTGAAGGATGAAAGCTTGGGTGCCTGAGCACTTGAGGGAATTGGTAGCATCAGCTTTAGATTGTTCTGTAAGAGGTGCCACATAATTTTTCCTTCTCTGGAACCTGTCTAGGACTCTAGAGGGTCAGTTGAAGAGGGCAGTGGGGCAGGAGCATGAGTACCTACTAGCCACTCAGGCTGGGGAGAATGGGAGGAGTTCCCCACATCTCTGTGGGGAGCATGTTTGGTAGAGAAGAGCATCCTTCGAAGTGTTCTGCATTAAGAGCTGCTGACAGTGTCTCTTTCCTCCACGTCTGGCCAGGCTGCCATTTTCAGCCGAGGATACCTCCCACATCCAAGACCATTATACCTTGTTGGAGCGACAGATCATCATTGAGGTATGAAATCTTCCCTGCTGGTCAGGAGGTGACTGGGACTGGCTGTGAGATCTCTACCTGTCCCTAACTTGTACCACTTTGGATCTAACCAGCTGGTCCTGGCTAGTGTAGTTTAACTGCTGTCCAAGCTGCTGTGCCAGGCACACCTGATGAATACCAGACCTGAGACTTCATGGCATGTTGAGGTTGTGCTTGTGCATTGCTATTGCAACACTTTCCCCAGGTCTGTACCCTGCAGCTAGGTCAGGCAGTTGCCCTGGCTCATGTTTACCCTCTCTGTCTTCCTCCTTTCACAGGCCAATGATCGGCACTTGGAGATGGCTGGGCAGTCTGAGATATTTCGGAAATATCCTCGCAAGGCTTCAATTCTCAACATGCCACTAGTGACCACCCTCTTCTATTCCTGTTTCTACCACTATACAGAGGCTGAGGTGAGGAGGATCTGGGAGAAGAGTTACATCTCATCCCTGTAGTCCTCAATGTGTGGGGTGGTTGAGATGGAGCATGTTAAGGAAAGAAGGGGTATGAGGTCCTATTTCATCCCTCAGAGAGACCTGGAGGAACTCAGCTCCCCTTGTCTGTCTGGCACAAGTTCGGAGTTTTCTTTTGTGCTCTAAGGTGGGACATTCAACATGGGACAGCCTGTCAGGGAGTTGCTTCCTAGAAATCACTTGTATCGCTATGGCCCTTAATCCCGTGAGGCTGAGGTGCGCAATACTGGTCTTGGAAGTGCTGTAGTAGGTGCACTAGGTTGAGGATGTAGAAGAAACCAAACCAGAGAGCTCATGAGGTGGGGTAGTTGCTCTCTTCTGCCAGCTGTTTCCTCCTGTGGCACTGACATGAGCAGAAAGCGGTAAAAACATGGGGAGATACACCCTGTGCAAGGCAAATGGCAAATACCTTACAAGTGGTGTCTGAACCTGTCCTGCAGCCTGCCCTGCTGAGTTTGTACTGACCCGTCTGCTCTCTCTAGGGAACGTTCAGCAGCCCGACCAACCTGAAGAAAACATTTAAGGTGTGTGTGTCTCCTGTCATTGTGGCAGCCCTAGTGGAAAATGTGGGCAGCCAAGTTGTACTTAGCGAGGGGGCTGGGTACCAAGAGTTCAAGGGGCTCAGCCCTGAGATGGGGAGGGGGGCATGGCATCCTCCTCGAGCAGAGCCATTCTGGAGGCTCAGAGAGGCAAGTGCGAGCTATGTGGAGGCTTTCACTGGGTGCACCCTGGCTGCAGCAGCACTTGCAGATCCCCCACCTCCTGCTCTCTGCAGTGCTGGTCCTGACCTTAGACAGCATCTCACCTCCTTGCTTAGCTGTTGGTGTGGGTCTTGACAGGGCTGGGGGCAGATGCCGTTCCTGTCCAACCCATGCAGGCCTTCTCAGCTGTGCTGGTGCTCTGAGCGTAGCTTTCTGCCTTGCAGATTCCCGATAAGCAGTATGTGCTGACTGCCCTGGCTGCCCGTGCCAAGCTGCGAGCCTGGGATGATGTGGATGCCCTCTTTACCACCAAGGTGAGCTGCGGAAAGCCTTGCTGGGGACTCAGTGCCAAGTACTGATATCTACTGCTGATAGCTGGGTTGTTCTGGAGTTGCTGGACAGACTGGTTTTATTTCAGCAGGGCCCAACACCTCTGCTGCAGCGTGTTGCAGTACGTTCCTCCTCTCCCTGCGTAAGACCTCTGCTGAGCCTGGCTTGGCTGCAGCAGCAAGGTCAGAGAAGGGGACTACCTTTGTGCTCTGTAACCAAAGTGTTTGTAGCCAAGCTACACAGCCACTGCATGAAGGGCTCTGCCAGTGGTGCACGTGGTGGCTGGTGACATATGTTGCTGACACCGAGGGGGAAAACATGTTCTTGTGGCTGGAGGGGTTGCCCTTTAGGATTAACATAGGGTTTGGCTCTCCTTTCAGAACTGGCTGGGCTACACCAAGAAGAAAGCACCTATTGGCTTCCATCGGGTGGTGGAGATCTTGCAGAGGAACAATGCTCCTGTGCAGGTGAGCAAGGAGCTGCCGGTTATGTCGTCCTCCTCTTTGTTGGGATTTGATGTGGGAATGGTTCCCCAAGCTTCCTAGCTGGGAGCAGGAGAACAGCTTGCCAAGCTGCTGGCTCTGCCAGGTGGGTGCAGCATCAACAGGAACTGTGCATGGTAGTGAGGGCTGGGTCCTAGGTCTCGCTGCAAGAGGGACAGCAGGCCTAGAGTTGTCTGGGAGGTCTCTCAGTGCATTGCCACCTGTGTTTGCTGCATTAACTTCTCTTACGCTTAACCTGGCTGGCAACTGTTAACCTGATCCATAGGAGTGAGGTAGCCTAAGACTCTGACCTTTGTGAGCAAAGCTTTACTGCCTCTGGGCTCCTGAACAGTCTTGTCCTAGTCACTTGTTGCCTTAGGAAGGAAGGGGTCAAGTCTGTGTGAGCAGCAACCTTGAAAGGTTTTGTGACTAGGGTGAGGGAACGAGTCAGGAGGTACCCGCAGAAGGGAGCTGAGACACTCTTCCTTCTCACAGGTTCTACAGGAGTATGTGCGCCTGGTGGAGGATGTGGAGACGCGGTTGAACCTCGCCACCAAATACAAGTGCCATGATGTTGTCATTGAGGTAGGTTCCTGGTGTGTGTGTCAAGAGATGGGACAAGAGCCTGCTTTTTCTCCCTAGCTTTCCTGTGCTCTGCCATGTGCTGCTGCTGCTATGTGCCTGTTGGGGTTTTTTTTATTCCTGTGGCCTGGGAGCAGTGATATGGTTCCCAGTGGAAACCAAGTGAGCTAGGAGAGTGGCTCCTAGCATTTGTGCTGTGGAATTGTGCTGTGGTGGGAACCTGAGGGGGGACTGAAGAGTTGCCCTGCTCGTCTGCAGGCAACGCACCATCTAACTGCAGAAGTGTCCTTGAAGAGTGTCCAGCTGAGTGCTGGTTTTGCTGTTTGTCTAGACATACAGGGATTTAAAGGACCGCATCCAGCTGACAGCATATAAATGCAAGGTGGAACGAGGCTCTGCAGAAGAGGAGAAGATAAACAGTGTTCTCAACAACACAGTAAGAAACACCTACTTTTTCTTCCGGAATCTCATCAGAAACGGCTGTAGGTTAGGTGTCAGGGCATGGCTGTCCAACATACTTTTTGTCCTTGCTGGGAAGCTAATCTTACATTTGGAGTTGCATTCAGTGTAGGAACAAAGGTTGAAACTGATAGAAACGGCACCCTCTGGCCGTGGTTGTCCTTGTCAAGGATTGGGACTTGACAGCTTGGCCCCTGAGGGATCTGTGTCCAGCACTGGTATTAGTCATGTCTCGTTCTTCCTTCTAGCAAATCCGATGGAAAAACTGAGCACCTGTGAAGCAGCCTGCTTGGCCGTTGCCTTGCCAGTGAAAGAGGAAACTGCAAAACCCAGTCCGGTGCCAAGAGAGCAACTCTGTTACTACTCATTGCATGATCAACGTTTGTCAGTGACAGTGGGTGCCCGTGGTTTGTGGGACAGTGGCATTCAGGCTGGGTGAAGGCAACTGTTCCAATGTAGCCAGTGAAACCATGGTACTGATCCAGCAGGGTTGATTCTTTTTGGAATCTGATTCTCTTTAACTTGGCTCACTTTTGTTTGTGGAGGGAAGTTGCTGGGCACAGCAAGGTTACGTTTGCTCTGGGTGGTGCCTGGGCTTATTCTTGCAAGAGGAACAGGTCAGTCACGTTTGTGGGTCTCATCACCAGACAGTGCTGACCAGTTCCTTTAACACTCAAGCTGGCTTGAGCATCACCAGTCATGGCTGTGGCTGGAGTAAAGCCTACTGGACTATGTTCTCTCAGCATTGAAGAGCGTGTTGGGGGAAAGGAAAGGACCAGCTGCACCTTAAAACTTCCTTTCTTTTTTTTTAATTTTTTTTTATTTTGTGTTGGTTTGTTCTGGCTCACCCTAGGAAAAGTGTTGTACGCACTCCTGCAGAGAGCCAGGACAGCAGCCTCTGCCAGTATCCTTGTGCTGGCACTCTGCAGCTCTTGGAAGATCCTGTTATCAGGGAAGAACATGCACCTAGTGTGGAGCTGGTCAGAGCCTTGCTGGGCTGGATGGAGCGCAAAGAGAGACCCCTCTCAGCTGGCACAAACCTGCTGGCCCCAGCAGCTCTTTTCTCCGAGAGTGTTATGCCAGGAAGGATGAATTGCACTTTCTTAGAAACACAACTCCTCAGGCAACTGCTGGCTTCATCCTTCCAGACCTCACTTCAATTCCTTAAATAAAGCTGTCTCTTTCTCCTTGGGCTGTTTATTTCCTTCCCACACAGAGCACTTTTTCACCCTGTGTGCTCATCCTGAGCAATTTATCACACCTCTGACAACGTGAGTATGCAGGGTGTTTTCTCACGTCCTGAAAAGCACAGTGTGTGTCACCATGGTGTGGCTTTGCTTGCAGTGGTACCTTATTTCACACCTTCAATGCCATCAGCACAAGTGAATTAATTTTAATGTTGTAGAAGAGTTTGCTGCCACAGGGGCTGGTCACACAAAGGTGAAGGTTATGTGTAGCAATGTACCAGCCTGAGGGCAGTGTTCCAACCTCCTTACTGCGCTGTGTGCTTTCAGGGGTTTTTTTTGTTGGTGTTTGGGGTTTTTTTTTCCTCACAGAATCATTTAGGTTAGAAGACACCTCTTGATCTAGTCCAATCCTGCTCAAGCAGGGTCACCTGGAACAGGCAGGCCAGGACTGTGTCTATTTGGGTTTTCAGTATCTCCACAGCTGGAGACAACCCAGCTTCTCTGGGCAACCTGTTCCTGAATTTGACCACCCTCACAGCAAAAAGGTGTTTCCTTGACTTCAGATGGCCTCTCGCATTTCGGTTTGTGCCCACTGCCTCTTGGTGTCACTGGGTACCACTGAAAAGAGTCTGGGTCCCCCTTCTTCATTCCTGCTCACATTAGTACTTGCACATGTTAGTTAAGATTCCCCCCTGAGCCTTCTCCAAGTTGAACAGTCCTAGCTCTCGGCCTTTCCTCATATGAGAGATGCTCCAGTCCCTTGGTTATCTTGGTGGCCCCTTGCTGGACTCTCCCCAGTATGTCCATGCCTCTTTTTGTACTGAGGAGCCCAGAAGTGGACCCAGCATGCTGGGTTTAGGCAGGAAGGATCACCTTCCCTAACCTGCTGGCAGCATTCATCCCAAGGCAACCCAGGGTGCTGTTGGCTAGGGTAAGGTTTGCTGCCAGGCTTTCCCACGCATTCCAGGCCAGGCCACCGCTTGGTTGGGCTTTACATTGGGGAGCAGCAGGAGAAGCTGAACGTATCCTTGGAGTAATGTGGTGAAGCCACAAAACAGATCTTCATGCCTGTATTCTCCAGGCATGGATCCTCGCGTGGTATGACCAGTGCTACAGATGGTTAAGGGGATGTATAAGTCCAGCAGCAGGGGAGCCGTGAGCTGGCTGTGCCTGCTGATCCCCTGAGCGCGGTGTGCAGTTTGCAGGATGCCATCCTTCTGACCTGTGGGTATTGCCGCTGCCAGCGTCCCAAGCAAAGCAGGACTACTTGTAACATGAAATGCTGATGTGCCACATGGGATGGAGTTGTTGATTTGGTTGTTCCTCACACCCCAATTCTAGAAGCTGGGTACCAGCTTTGTGAGCATCTTTCAGAGCACCAGGATACCGTGGCTGGTGTATCTGATTACACGTGGTGCATCAGGGAGTGTTTGTCCATAAGGCAGCATTTGGCAGCCCCAACAGTTACTCAAGGGTTCCTCCGAGGCCACAGCTCACAGGCTGTCCTTGACTACTTGTGTGGGCAGGAAAAGGAAGATTTCCAGGGCAATGTGTCCTATGGCTGGGGAGGGTGTGGTTTGTGTAAGTAGTAAATCTAAAGTTACTGTAGAGATGGTGGGTTTGGTTGGATTTTTTTTATTAACAATGTGGCAAGCACTGGCCAGCTGATGCGGATGATTTTGGGACAGCCCCAGTGGGATATAGGTTTCCTCTTTAATACCTGTCTCAGCCCCTGTGTGCTTTTGGTATGTCTCTGCTTTTAAGCAGCACAGTCCAGCTGATGAAGTAGGTCATGGATAGAATTTATATGAAGGTAGCAAAATGCTGCTTTTTTTTTTTTTTTTTTTAATGCTGCTTTTGAAATTCAACCCATCTGCCTCCACTGGAGAAGCCAAACGCATTCTGGTTGAGAGTATCTTTTCCCCATGGACATGTGTGGGCAGGAGCTGGCATAGAGACATGTTCAACCCCTGCCCTCTTAGTTTTTTCATGCTAACCTAACTGCTGGCTCTCAGGGTGGCACAGCTGTACCCAGAAGAAAAAAAGACTGCTTCGGTGAAGGTGCTCCTCCCCCATGACTGACTTCTGCTTTCTTTGTGCTCCAGGGGATGTTGCAGTGGCTCTGGAAAAGCCCACGCTCCCAGCTTCCCTGGGTGAAAGTGCCTGGTCAGTGGTGACTGAGACTCCAGATTGTTAAATATTCACCTAACAGAGAAAACGTTTCCCCAGATGAGTGATAGTGCTGAAACGGAGATGTCCCTCTCCTTGTTTTGTGGCTGCAGGGTCAGTTGTGGCAGACGAGCTTCTTGCTGGGCTCTGCACGCCCAGCCGGGAGAAGCGATCAGCCTGCAGCATTACAGCAACTGTTTGCATACAAACCGTCAACTGCCCCGTAAACTTCTATACAAAAGAAGACAAGCAGGGAGAATGGTCCTCCAGGGAGATGCTTGAAACAATAAAATCCTCTTTTGAATCATCTCAGGGCAGAGAGAAAGCAGGGATTATTAAATGGCTTTTTATAGATCTTGAGAACTAGCCAGATCCCAAGGCTTGGCTGTTTCAGCTAAAGGCTTAAAATTAGCCTGCGTGAACTGGGGTCAGGCAGCTGAGGCACCTGAGCTCTCCGCATGTTTATTCTTGGGAGAGAGGCTGCCTGCGCTGTGTCACTGTGCTGCTGCCTTTTGCCATGTAGGGACAGTGATGGGCAGCAGCCAAAGTCTGTCCATGCCACTTTGGGCAGGCAGCCAGTGGTCCCAGCCTGGGGGTGGTGCTTTGTGTTCCACCTGCATGGGGCAGAGCACAGGTAACCGCACTGCCCGTGCCCAGAGGTGCTGGTCAGTCACCTGTGCTGATTCTGTGGGCTCTTGAGTCCCTTTCTCCTTGCTTATCACAGCAGATCTGCAGAAACAGGGACTCACGTGTTTTTATGACCACACTCAGCTGGTGGCCTGGGCAGGCACTGTGTTCTTCTGCCTCCCATTGCATGTGCTGTCCATCTGCTTGGTTGTTCAGTGTGTCATCCAGAAACAGAAACGCTGTGCTGTGCATGGCCTCATTATTGCTATCTCTATCCCCAGGTAAAACAGACCATGTCATTTCAGAGCCTGGACGTGCTGCCCTCATTTGGGACCTCATGGGGCAAGCACGGCACACGTGCTCTGGCCGAGCCGGCACCATGCAGGAGCACAGCTCCTGTTGCCTCTCAGAATTTTATTGTGAAACATCATTGCAAACCTTATCATGCTTGGTCTGGTTGCTTCCCCACATCCCCTGCTGCTGGAGTCAGGGAAGCACTTTAGAGTTTCAGCTTCCTGTTTGTCTGGAGGTAGTTGCAGACTTTGTGCTGACAAACCTGAAAACACAACCAAAAGGAATCAAGGGAGCTCCAGATCAAACGTGATGACCCTGCTCCCACCAGGGCCTCGGGTTGCTGCTGCAAAATAACCTGTTGTGAGGTAGCGCAGGAAACAAGGTGCAAAGAGGCAGCCTGCAGCCTCCATGGTCAAAAAAGCAAATCCAGTGCATTGTGTTTTATGTTTAGCTGCTGCTGTAGCTCCCCCGAGGGCTCTGAGTTGCAGGGGTATGACCTGTCCCCCCTGCTTCTGACCCCTGGGGGTGCCCAGTCCCTGTGGTCAGGCTAGTCCTGGCCACTGAGGTGACTAGTGCAGGGCCAAGCGTTACGCTGCTCTTCATGATACGGGAGAGGCCGCTTACTAGTAAAAGGTTTGCAAGTCCTGCAAAGGGTAACTGCTTCCCCTTCCTTACCAGCTAAATCTGGTTTCTCCCCCATCTGCTAAACCTGGGTGATACAGGCTGTGGGTTGCAGGGCTGAGGGATGGGAGGGCAGACAGGTGGTGGGGATCCAGCTGGAGAGAGGAGGGGAGATGAGAATATCTCTTCACACCTGTATGAAGAATTGACATTTGATTGTCTTTGTTCTGCAGGAAAAATAAGAGTCAATGCTGAATGGCTGGTGGCCATTTTCTGCACAGCCCTGAACAGCAGCACGTGGCAGAGCCCGCCTCACCAGAAAGCACTGAAATTACTCAGTGACCTCTCTTTTCCTGAATGCTACCTCATCTGCACAGAGC
The DNA here is from genome assembly GCF_015220075.1 of Falco rusticolus. Classification (NCBI taxonomy): domain Eukaryota; kingdom Metazoa; phylum Chordata; class Aves; order Falconiformes; family Falconidae; genus Falco; species Falco rusticolus. The sequence continues at coordinate 65,253,758 of NC_051193.1, read as the reverse complement.
AGAAAACTTCCTACCCATGGTTTGTGTGCAAGAGTTTTGTCAGCAAAGATTTTGCCTCTTCTGTGACTCAAGGAGTAAGTAAAGGACTGAATGCTGAAATTACTGCTTGTTCGGGCTTCCTCTTTGCTCTGAAGCTTGCCTCATCCCACAGCTGAATCATGAGCTGTCTTGGTGGGTTGGAAGCTGCTGAATTGTGTTGTTGCCCTTAGGGCCACATACCTGCCAGGGAAGATGGCCTTAGATGATGTATCAGCAGTAAAAGACCTGGACTATCATTTCCAAGTTATTTTGTTCCTAGTTCCTGTTTGGTTATTCATCAGGGTTGTCTGAAGCTACTGATCAGGACCGGGGCATTGAAAAAAAAAAATCCTGTGGGAATATCTAGAGAGGACAGCTCAGGTAATGAACTTACAGTAGTTCATGGACTGGAATACTGAGGATGTTAAGTCAGGGGAACATTGCTTGAGGGAAAGGACTCCTGCTTGTGCAAGACTGTCCTAGAGCCATTAGGCTCAGTTTTGCTCTGCATGGCAGAGTAATGCCTGGAACACTGTAGATTCGAGTCTCTCAGTCTGATAGTTTCTCAAAGATGCAAGAGACTTGTAGACAGACATTGAAGAAAACCATCATTTGTTTAAATTATTAGCAAGCTGCTTCAGGCTGTTATTGCCCAAAAATGTTTCCACTTGTTTTCTCTTCCCAGAAGCTTCCCCTGATTTGACCTGACAGCAGCACAACTGAGAGAGCCAGCTGCTAGGAAAGAGTGAGCTTGTCTGGTACCATCTACTATACCAGGCATCCTTTGGAGACTGACCTACAAAGCAACGTAGGCTGATCAGCACCAAGTCATCTCTTACTTCAGCTGTAGTGGAGCCTGGCGTGATGCTGGATGACAAGTCTCCATTCTCTACAGCTGCTTCCACCATTTTCTCGGAAATCCCAGAGGACACTGCTGACTATGGTTCTAAATCCTTCTAAACTCTAATAAAGCTCACGGCAGAACACTTTGCCAAGATCTCATCCCAGACCCCTCACAGGACTGAGGGGTACAAAAATTAGCACTGTTCGCTCTTGGACTCTTTAGAATATTCCAGCCAATAACCCTGTGTGCACATTTGCTCGTACAAGTTTCACTCTTAGACTGCTCAGCAAACTTGCTTCCTGCTGGCTGCCTGAGTCTTGCTTTATTTTGGTCTGAATTTGCATATTGCGTAGTTATCTCGGCCTACGAACTGCTTTGGTTTCACTGGTTTTCAATAGAAAACTGAATTACAAAACCAAATTACAGTTCTTATGTAGTGGCTACAGCTTTGGTGTAAATAACTAAACAGGACTGGGCCCAGTCATCTTTTTTTTTACTTCCATGGGGAATCTTGAGGAAACTGTTGATGCCAGACAAAATAGTAATGATTTAGTATTTGGTCAGGAGCCCTTTTTCTGTTGAGCCAGGCTTTAATCAGCACTTACTCATACTTCCTTGCTGGTGTTAATACAGCCCACCACCACGATCACAGACAACGTGCTACTTCTTTCAAGGAAAAAGGAGGTAACTGAATATTGTCTCCAAATCCACTAGTTCAGCTGACACTGTCCTGTTACACTTCCTGCCATCATCTATCAAGTGTTTCACTACTGTTTACTATGATAAACCACTGCCTGGTTTTGCTTCACAGGAAATAATTTCTGCGGTGAGACCAGGGATTAATAGTGCATGTTGTAACTAGGCCCCTCACCTAATTACGATCGCCAACAGCAGCTGGCACCACACCTGTATACCAGTTATTGTATATGCCGTTTATCCTACATCTGGGCTTTACAGTCTGCCCGGTCTGCAGGCACAAAAGCCTGGGAGAAATCTATTCATGTGAGCTGCCAGGAAATTGTTATCAATCACTGGTCATCAAAATACATCTGTGATTGGTTTTTGGTCTTTTTAATCAACTGTGAAGCAGAAGTGAAAGACAGGCAGTGGTAGAGTCTGATTTATAGCTTCTGTTTCACTTCGTTCCTGGAAGCAAATGAAGGACTTGCGTAAAAGAGCCAGTGTGGGGATGTGTTTGCTGTCATAAAATGGCTAACTTGTATAACTGGGAGAAGGCGGAACCATACCTCCCTGGGCAAACTGTGAGGTTATATTCTGTGGTCCCTGCTGGGCTTCTTACAAAGGTGGAAGTGCAGCGTGAGTCTGTAATCCTGCCTCTGGGTGCCCTGTGATACAGGGAGAGCATCTGCTTCTACCCCGGTCTGGGCTCATTGCAAAGGAGGAACTGTAGTATAGGGCTCCAGTCCTGCTTCTCAGATAAACTGTGAGAAAGTGAAGATATCTGCTTTCCTTCCTGATCAGAACTTTCACTCCAGGAAGAGACCCATGTCTCTGTACAGGAGGGCAATGGATCTGTTGAAGAGGCTCCTCAATGCCCAGCCGCTTTCTCACGTGTCTTGAAATCTGAAATACAAGACAAAATACCAGATTTTCTCATTTCACAGGGCAACAGCTAATACCATTCATTCTGTGTCAGAGCAGCAGGAAGAAGAACTGAATTTTAGAATTTTAGAATGGTTTCACACTTGAAGTTGTAACTCCAGAGGGATTTGAACCCATGAGCCCCGTGTGACATTGTAAAAGCAGAGCAGACCGCTCATTGTCCAGATTTACTGTGGGGGGTGGCATCACATCTGATCTTTTAATGGCGCAAATAGCTCTGTTTTCCTCTTTGCAATTACAGAACAAACAAGTTATGGGTGAATGAGCTGGAGTCTGCTCTGTCTAATACAAAAATATTGCTGTTTGCTAAGTGATATTGTCAACAACAGTCTATACATAGAAGAAGTGTAAAAACTAATTAAACCAGTAAGCCACATTGCTCATTAAGAAATTGATGGGTGACTGGCTGTCTGAGCCAGCTGGACCTGGAACTGTTAGTGAACAGTGCCTTGCCATTATTTTTGAAGTCACTTCTGAGAATGTGACCTTCTGATTTGACTGAAGCTTTGAAATACAATTCACAAGGTTTTACTAATCTTTCATAGAATCATAGAATTGTTTAGGTTGGAAAAGACCTTTAAGATCACAGCATTTGCTCAAAACCTTCCCCCAGCTTTGGCTTGACTCTGAAGAGCAATACCCTACCTACTTTGTGTGATATCAAAAGTGCACCGGACTAGTATCTTCAGCTGGTTTGGTATTTAAAATACCAGTAAGTGGAATTAAAACCAGCAGTAACTTCACTTGTCCATGCTGTGTAGCTTCCACATAATTCACTGTGTAGTTCTCTGCCGAACTGCCATTACCCCTAAATGCAAAAACTTTCTGTCTCACTGAGCTGATGCTATCACTTTTTTTTCCATAGTAACTATCTCGGTTTTGACTGGGCACAGCCTTCCATTGATATTTCTTGTTGGGAAGCTGATGGACCCAGGACTGTGGCCTTAACTTTGCACCTGCTCTAGTACACACTTCCTGAAAGACTCAAAGGGCCACATCCTGCTCAGAGCTCTCCATGCTTGGATTCCATCAGAGTAAAGCTCTCCAAAACACAAGTAACTAGCAGGATAGGGCATGATCTTCAAGAACATCTAGGTTCCACTGAAGTCTGTGAGATGTTCCCAATTCACTTGCAAGCTTTGGAAAACATTACAGAGACAGTGTCATTTCCAAGCTTGCTGCAGTATGCTGGCCATCACTTATCCTAGCTCTGAGGAATTTTGGTTTCTACAGGAGGAAGAATGGGTTACAGTTGATATCTCTAACTTGTGGCTTAGCGTTTCTCAGCAGTTAAACGACCGCCATACAGAATCCCTATGTCCCAATGTGAGGGTGAGGCTTACAAAGCCTATAAAATTCTTGCCATCTTCGGTAAGTGCAAATGACTGTAAAGGCTGTACCTGGCAGTGCTCTGGAATGGCTGCTGTCTCAAAAACTAAGTGTTGCAATTTGATGCCTTCTCTTCCAACCAGCAGGCAAAGTTGTGGCACTAGTCAATGTTTTCGGTGGCATATTTCATTTCAAGCAAACAGTTAAGATTGTGCAACCAGAGAGAACTGCGGTGAAATTGCTTTTCGTTGCTCCAGAATAAAACAAACAGCGTTCATACTCTAGTCATTGAAGCATAAAGATTTTTCTCTCTTCCTGGTTATTTGAACTTCTACCTTGTGTCCTCTAGGGAAAGCAATTTTAAATTATGATTCAAACTAAACAGCTCAGCTCCGTAAATAGCAGACCCGAGTCCCTCTGTGGTTTCCATTAGGGAGGGGAAGGAGAGCAATGAAATTTAACTTGCTTATTTTCTGAACTTTCAGGAAGCTTTGGAAGGCCTGACTGTAGCCCCGAACGTCAGTCTAGTTAGCTTAACCATCTTTGTTAAAGAAAAGATGTAGGTTTGAAAAGAAAATGACCAAACAGTTACATGCTTATAAAATGAGGAAGAGACAGATGCTGTGTTCAGCAAAGCATAAAACAAGGAAGTAATGAAGAGTTGCCATTCTGCTGCTTGAGATCAGTGGCTCAATTGCTGCAGGTTAAATCTGATGAGATTGTTAGAAGTTCTACAAATCAGTGAGTGGAAAATTGCTGAAAAAAAATTCTGAGAGATATGTAAGAAAAGTGCATCTACCTTGCTATGCAATTTTGTGGGGCAAGAAGAGCACATAGGCTTAAAGAAAAGCTAAGCACTTCTGATGCACTTATGGTGTCCCAGAGAGGAAGCCTGAGATCTCCAGCCAGCTAAGGATTAATACCTGGAAAGACTCAAGAAATCTGTTTGGCTGAACCAATGTAGTTGCCCAGTTTCAGGCTCACTCTTTGAGCAAACCACCTGCTCGGGCGGGCAGGCCGTAGCCCAGCTATGCTTGCAGGCAGCGAGGGTCCGAGCAGGGCTCCGAGGGGCTGAGGAGCAGCTCACAGGGGTGATGCCGGTGATGCCGCCGGCCCTGAAGCACCCCTGGGCAGGGAAGCGGAGGGAAAGGCGGGGGGGGGGGCTGTCGCCCTCAGCCGCTGTGTCCCCCACCGCTCACACGCACTGCCACACACACCCAGAGTTCAGGGGCTGCGGCGAGGGAAGGGGCTTCGCGCCCAGGCCGGCTGCCCCGCACCTCGTACTGGGGGAAGCCAAGCTGCACCCTGCCACCCACCCTGCCACCCACCCTGCCACCGCCGCGGCGCCCCAGGCCAGGAAGGGGCAGGCAGACCACGGCCCTACCCCGAGCAAGGGCTGCGGACCGGCCCCCCTCTCCCGGCTAAGGGCTCGGGCTGCGGCCCCCCCGGCAAGGGTTGCGGGCCCCCGCCAAGGGCTGCGGCCCCCCGGCCGCCCCCAGCCCCGGGTCCAGGGCCACCGTCCCCAGCCCGCCACGGCAACGCGTTCTTCCGGGCCCCGTTCCCATGGCAACCGCGGCTCGCTGGAGGTGCACCCCCTTATCCCTTCCGCCGCCCCTCCGCGCGCACGGCCCACGGGGCGGCCGGCGGCTCTGCGGGGCTCGCTTTTGATTGGCTGCGCTGCCCGGAGGGGGAGGCTGAGGGATGAGCGCCGAGGCGCTGCCCTCTCCCTTCAGCCTGGCTCGCCCGCTCGGCTGTCGCTGCCCCCCCACCCCCCACCCGCCCAGCTCGGGTGTTTCCGCCGCCGCCGCCCGCAGCGCTTCGGACCCGCTCGGCTCTTTCCGCCGCGGCGGGCTGCCCGCCTTCGGCTCCCCGCGCGCCGGCCGCCCGCTCAGCCCTGCCCATGTCGGACGTGCTGGCCGCCGCCGCCGGCTCCCGCTCCGAGCCCCCGGCCGCCGGGGTGGCGGGCGGCGGCCCCGCGCCCCACGTCCCCTCAGGTACGGGCTCGCCAGGGGAAGGGGTAGCCGGGCTGGCCGCGGCGGTCACGGGGGCGGCGAGCGCTTGCAGCCGGGCCGGGGTCCCTGAGGCGAGGCGGGCGGGCGGGCAGCGCCCCGCGGGCCGTGAGGCGACCGGCCGGGGGGCGCCGGTGTCAGCGCTGGCCTTGGGGCGGGGGGCGGGTTGCCTCGCCGCGGCGGGTTTCCTCCTTTCTCCCGGAGAAGCCTTAATTCCACGGTGGCGGTTTGCATCGGTAGAAATCCGGCGGCCCTTGCGAAGAGGAGCATCGCCAGTGAGACCTCGGCTGCGTTCGCTTAGCGGGTGGGTGGGCGGCTGGGGGGAGGGACAGGCTGCCCCACATGGGTGACAATCTGTGAAACAAACCCTGTGACCTCTTGCGTATGGCATTTGAGCCTGTGCAGGTGAAGAGAAGGGCCTGGAGACTGAATTGTCTGCTTTGGGACGGTATATACCACAGTCGGTATAGGAGGGGCCGTTCTTAGAGGTTTAAGGTTGTTTTAAAGGGGTACGCCCGGGCATACCCCTCTGCAGCCGGGTGCTTGCCTCACCTGGAGCTGCAGCAACAGTTCCCACTGTTTCTTTCCCTGCAGCAGAAGGATTGATGGTGAGCCAGGATGCTTTCCCTGGTGGAAGAGGCCCCATCTAGCTGGGAGCCGGACAGCCCCTGCCATGCAGGCTCTGCCATGGGCTGGGAGCCTGGTGCTGTCTACCCGTGGGCTGGAGCTGCCTCCCAGCTGTGAACAGACTCCCTGAAACGGCCAGCAGCTGTAAGGCCCTGTCATCAGAGAGCTGCCAAAGCTGGAACTTGTCCCTGCCCGGTTTGCTGCCTTAATGTGATCAGACAGCTGGGCTGTGGGGCATATACCGCAGCTGTATGGGGACAGAGCTTTCCCGGAGTTCAGGAGATGTGGGGGAGACCAGGAGCCATCTTTATAGACAGTCCTTTTAGCAGTGACCTAGGAATTTCCATCTCGTCAGTGCCCTGTGGGAACCGCTGCATGATTGCTTTTTCCAGGGCTTCAAATTCAGCTCAGTTTGACAGGAAGAAATTTGGCCTTGTTCTGTCCTTTTAAAGCTAGGGTTGGTGGTTCCTGAACGAACACTGCTCCTGAGAGTGGTTCTGCACCAAAAACATACATGGGGTTTTGTTCTCTCTTTCCTAGGAGTGAGATGATTAAAAATCATCTGTATAGCACCTTGCAGGATACAGCTCATAACATGAAAAACGGGTTGGCACAGCTCTTCCTTTCACAGCCATGTGACCTTGTCAACGTTTGAGCGCTGGCTGTAGTTTTTCCTCCTGTCTGTGCATTCTAAAGACTGACATTTATTTCACCTTCTGTCTGTATATTCTGTTTGTTGTTAGAAAATGAAGACTCGGCCCAAAAGACAGAGTCTGCAGATCACCTGGTTGATTCTTTGGAGTCCAGTACTTCGCAGAGTGGGTAGGAAAATCTTTTTGTGTATTGTGCCCCACATGCATGACAATCTGTTTCACCCCTGTGACCTCTTCCATAAGGCAGTTGATCCTGTGCAGGTGAAGAGAAGGGACTGGAGACCGAATTGTCTACTTTGGGACAGTATATACCAGAATCAGTATAGGAGGGACTGTTCTTACAGGTTAAGGTTGTTTTAAAGGTTATGAAATGCTGATGTGTAGTTCATGGTTCAGTTATTCAAATCATGGAATCATTCAGCTTGGAAGGAGCTCTGCAAGGTTTTGTAGTCCATTGTAAGAGCCAATAAACCTTCAGCAGGAAATTTTCTCTATCCTGTCTGAAGGATACTTTAATAATTAAGCATTCCGACTGTCTATAATTCTGGTGAAAGATGAGCAAGAAAACACCTTTTACTGTTTTATTGACAGTGTTTGGGGTTTTTTCTTCACCCCTGGTTTTCTGTGTCACTCCTTCATTAACGCTGCTGTTTGACGTATTATCAGTTGTTTGACTTGTTATTATCTGTTGGGCATGTGGTGTTTGTGGCAGAGTCATTGCATTGGTTACAAGCACTAGTAACCATATGCAGTGGAGTTTCATTTGCTGTCATACATTTGTTCCACAGGGTACAGTTTCAGAAATGTGTGAGTTAATTACATGAGACAGTAGATAAACCACAACCTCATTGAAAAAGAGAGGAAGAAAATTCCAGCAAAAAACCGAACAAACTACCCTACTTACTAAACCAGCAGTCTGATGCCATTTTGGATTGATGTTAATGACATCTGTATTGGCCTCCTCGTCTCCAAATGTGTTCTTTCATCTGTTTATTATGTCCTCTAACTTTTTTCAAAGAGATTAATGTAGTCTGTAAGCAAAATGGCCAAAGTAGATGCTGGATACTTGTAGGTATTACCTGATAAATTTGTCTAAGCTAGATCTCCTTTGTAATGGATGGGGGATGGTCCAAAAGGGTTGTGTGAGGAGGAATCTGCTGAACTCTGTCTCTGTAAATCTGCTTATAAAGCTTGTGTAGCCCTTCCTAATTTTTCAGTGAGACTTTTGGCCTTCAGTGGTGTCTGGAGGAAAAATTTCCCAAGCTGTTAGCTCCTATGTTGATGGAGAGCCTTTTGAGCACATGTGCACACCTGTAGTAGCAAGTGACCAAATAACCCTTGTAAGTGTGTTCATGTAACTGCTAAGCTAAAAAGGAAATGGGCTGGAAAGCAATGGCATAGAAGTCCAAATTTGTCCTGGGCTGCCAGTGAAATTGTTACAGATCACTGTTGTCTGCTCCAAGTGCCCCTTATTTTTTTATATTGCCCATCTGCTGCCATTTTGTGTATCCTGGTATTCAGCCCATTTGAGTTATTCTTACAGACCTTCTGGCCTATCATGACATTTTTAGGAAAAGAAATCACACTACTGAGAGAATTTAAGTAAGAAATGGCTTTATTTCTTGTTAAAATCTGTACGCCCACAGGAACAAAGATTTGGAAACGAAAGCTTCATGTGCCCTGTTCTAGTCTTTATGGATGTAGCAGTTGGGCTGTGTATGGGTTTTTTAAATGATTTTTTTAAACTATTCCACACTATGCTGTTTTCCATTACTGCTGTGTTCTCGTGTTTCATATCCTTTAGACCAAAGCACTTGACGTCAGGTTTATAGTGCTGTGAGAAGGCTTTGCTTTTTCTAAAGGCCAGCTGTTTCTGTTCTTACTAGAGACTAGGTTGCTTCTCCTGGAAGTTTCACCAAGTATCTGAGAGAGAGTATGATAGAGGAGACTCTTCTGGCATCCGTCTGAGTTCATTTGGGATGATAACTCTTGCCAGCTATAGACAATATGCAGCATTTTAAAATAAAATTTAGAAGAAAACCCTCAACAGAAAATGAATGCCAAAGATGGTTCCTTTCTTGCCCATTCTCTTCCTGCTACGTGCCTTTCTTTTTGCTCTGACATGTCCGTTTCCTCTTGTCACAGTGCAGTACTTGGACCTCTTTGCTATTATTGTGCTGCCGTTGTGTGTCTTGTGGCTTGCTTGTCTGTGCAGCGTATTTGAATATGGCAGAGATGCATGTGGGTGCTCCCTGTACCTCTTGGAACTGCCAACAGGAAAGGCATAATGGGCCACTTAAATAGAGGGCGTTTTCAGGATGGCTGTCAAAACTGTCTTGAAACCTTTCACTGATCCAGTTGACCTCTGATGGACTATGCAGATGTCATGTAGTAGCTGGCGTAACATAAGTTGTCCTTTCTTGAGCAGAAAAGTTGATACTGATTTCTGTGTTTAGTACACGGTTGGTGAGCTAGCATGCTGTGGGGTGGGTGTACTGTATTACTGCTGTCTAAAGGTTGCTGAATACAGTGTATCTGACTGAAGTTTCTTCCTCTGGCTCACGTGGAAGATAGCTGCATGGAGATGAGAGCAGGACTGGAGTGCAAAGGGCTTTGTGCAGTCGGCAGGTGCTGACCACAAAAGCTTGTTCCCTTCAGTCCATTTGAATTTGAGTTTCAGAGCAGAGTGATTCCTTTGCTGGCTGTGCCCTGGGTGCAAGTGCTGAACTGTAGTGCTCTCTTCCTCCAAAAGGCCGCAGGTTGGGTCATCTGTGAATGCAGGTGTGAGAAAGGATTTGAAGGAAGACGCTGATGCTTCGGAGGACCAGGAAGTGGCCAAACTAGAAGAGAAGCTGCCTGACCAAATCCAGCCCCTCAAAGAGGTAGGTGGGTGTTTCTTATGTCTGAAAGCAAGGACAGAGGTGCAGCAATAGTTCTCCCACCCTGCTGGTGTGCTTATGGCTATGGCACTGAGACTTTAATGGTTAAGACAAAAGTAGTATTAACATACATTCGGTTGTATTTTTTTTCTATACATTAGTGGGAGGTAAATGTTATCGGTCAGATTTGCAAAATCCATCTTGTGTCTTTGGCTAGTCCTTGCCTCCTTGCAGTTTTTGGCTCGCCAAAGCTTCAAGGTTGTTCTCACATTCTGCTTCTTGTCTGGGGCTTCGGGGAATTCCCTTCCTGCAGATTTATGGAAGAGGGAATGGAAAGTGACTCTACTGTCTTGTTTCTCTTGGTGAGCAGCCAGTTTGTTTGCATTACAGATACAGTTGGGGAAAACCTGTGCAAATGGCACCCAGCTCAGGAGCTGTGAGTTTGCATGTATGAGATGGCTGGCCCTAGTGAACCGGATAGACTTTAACTAGGATGCAGCGAACGACTGTTTGGTTGTGTCTGTAGTCTAGATGCATGCAGAGCTGAAAAGCTCTCCATAGAGAGTTAGTGTCTTGGGAATCCTTTCCAAGAGTAGTCTGCTAAATCTGTAAGGCTGTTGCTTTGTTGAGAGGTGACAATTAACTGAGGCAGATGCAAAGATGTGCCTGCCCAGGGACTCCTGGGGAGGCCAAGGGGCGTGTAATTTGTGAGACCAACACAGCATTTGACTTCAAAGTTCATGACTTCAGTGCTGGGGGGGAACAATGTAGAGAGATATCTCGGAGCCATCCAGTTCTTTTTAACTAATAGAAGCTTCTGCAGAGTCTGACTTGGCTTCAGAAAGATGCCTGAATTACTAATGAGTTGTTTTAAATCCAGCTGGGGACTCTTTTACTAGAATGGCCTTTGTGACAATGTTTCTTTTGTGCTTTGTGCAGGAAGCTCCTGTTCGGATAACCAGCTATCATGTACCTCAAGGAGCAGGGGATATAGTCATGATTCAATCAGATCACACTGGTGCTGTGGATATCCTTTCAGCTGAGCTGGAGACTGCAGACCTCCTTGGGGAACAGAGGAAAGGTGAGTCCTGAGAGGAAAACACTTGTTGGGGCCACTCTTTAAGTGCCTGTCCTGGCTAGAGAAGAGCAAAGGCTGTCCCAGAGACACACTGCTCATTCCTGCTGGAAATGTGGGCTCCTGGCTAGCGAGCGGGGAAAACTTGATATCCAAGGTTTTTGGGAGCAGGCTCCAGAATGCCAAAGCCTTGTCAGAAATAGCTTCACTGTTTTTAGAGAACAGTTTGTCAGTAGTGAAAAGTCAGGTGACCCCACAGTCTCTTCCCTTGTCTCAGCTCAGCCTCCCCCTTTGGCTCCACCCACCATGTGGACCACTGAGAAGACAAAGGAATTCAAAGCCAAGATGGGAAAGGAGAAGAATGGTCGGATGGTGGTGAAGCGAGGCGAGGTGGTGACAGTCCGTGTGCCAACCCATCCTGATGGGAAATACATTTGCTGGGAGTTTGCTACAGATGACTACGACATTGGGTTTGGAGTTTATTTTGACTGGACCACCGTTACTAGCACTGCCATTACTGTTCAGGTCAGCGAATCCAGTGATGAGGAGGATGAAGAGGAGGAGGAGGAAATTGAAGGTTAGTGCAGAGCCTGTAAGGGTTAATTTGTGGTGCCTGTTGCCATGCTGCTGAGTGTCTGTCAGATGCTGTAACTCCCATCTACTTTGTTTACTCAGCCCACTTGTTATCTCTGCAGCCTTTTGGTTTCTCAGTTTGGTTTCTCTGTTAGGGTGTGATGAGAAAGCATTTAGCCCTTCCTGCTTCAGCATATGTCAACGGCTGTCTTTCTCCAAGAGTATTCTTAAAATTGAACACATTGAAAAATTAAACCCGAATTCACTTGTTCAACTTATAGCTGATAAAATTTAGGGTCTGAAATTTTAACTTGACTGTTCTTCTTAGCCTCTCAGACTGAGAAATTTCTGATGGTGAGTAGGAGCAAAAAGGTTTTCTGGGGCTTTTATTTGGTTGTGTTGTTTGGTGTGTGTCTCTCCCTCCCGTCCCAGTACCTCAGTAGCTTTTGCTGAGTGCATTTAGGAGGATTGCTACCTGTGTCTTTATACTTGTGAAACACACAGTTATGTTCCCTGTTCTGTGACTTCAGTGTATGTATGACCAGTGTAGTGGGGGGTTGGTGTCTGAAATTAATTTTGCAGGTTCTCCAAAGAGGGGCAGGTTCCTGTATGAGGAATCCTCTTGAACAAGTAAATTGAGGATGTAAACACAGTGAGGTTATAGCTAAGAGCTTTCCCATATTTCTTTTCCTTCAAGTCTTCATCACTGGACCGCTGTTGTTTGTATGAAAACAGTGAGGTATCTAAAAGGTAAGGCCAGGGAGAATAGTCCAGGCTGGCAGGCCAGTGGCTGCTGTCACATCCGTATTCCCAAGAGAACTGGTTCTTGGCATGTCCTTTGTCATGATAAAGAAAGCTGGACTTTGGGTGTTATTTGCAGAAAGGTCAGAGCAGATGCCATGGGTAATGCTGTCATAGTTAGCCTTCCATATATCTACGTGCCCCTGCTGCTTTCTGGTCTTGTTGATCTTTTTCTAGACTACCTAGTGCTTAACCGGCTCTGGCCTTGTCTCCTCTCTTCCTTTTAGGACTTGCCCCTGTTGGTGATGTGGAAAGGGGCTCCAAAAGCTATCTGCGGAACCGCTATGGAGAGATCATGCCCGTGTATCGCAGGAACAGCCATCGGGAGGTGCAGGCAGGCAGCCATGAGTACCCAGGCGAGGGCATCTACCTGCTGAAATTTGATAACTCGTACTCTCTCCTCCGCAATAAGACTCTGTTCTTTCATGTCTATTACACTAGCTGAAGAAAAGGGAAGGGGCAGGGACGGCAGGAAGGTAATGGTGAGTGTAGCAGGCTGCCACCCAGCCCTAATACCGCCTGATGGGCACTGCTGTGTGACAGAACCAAAGCACAATTCTGCCGGCTCTTCTTCAGACACTAACTGGTTTCTCCCCACACCCTCCTTCCCCGCTGTCCCAGTGGAGAAGCGTAGCTGTGACTGCCTGGTTGTCCACAGGCAGCTGCTCTTTCTGTAAAACTTTGGGAGGTCTGCTCTGTATGGGCATCGGGCTGGGCCGTCATGTCACAGCTGGTAAATGCCCAGAGGCCAGGTTCAGGTGGTCGTGTTTTTGATCTGGTGCGCTGATACAAAATGAAGTGAAAATATTCTTGATCTGTTACTGTTTTGTGATTAACTTTTCCAGTTCTCCTGCTGCATCTGCATCACTAGAGGGCAGCTGTCAGCTGCAATGAGCCAAAAGCACAGCTGGCTTGTCACCTAACCACTGATAATCTCATCACCTACCACCACTACGTGTCACCAGCAGCCAGTGCTTCTTTCAGCCGTGTCGGTGGGGTGTGCGTGCGGCTGGCCAGCGCAGCCCGTGCTGCAGTGGCTAGGCCATGCGCCCCAAATGACAGTCACAGCATGTGTTTGAACAGGGGGTGGGGGGAGGGTGCACGCCTAGAAGTCCATAAGAAGGTGTTCCTACAGATTCAGAATTGGATTTTATATCTGCTGACTGCAGGAATATGTAGATGATTAAAACCTCGGTGACCACCAGAACTTTTTTCTGTAATCCAGATGAGAAGCAGAAGAAATCACTGCTGCACTGAATAAGCAGAAAAAGGTTGGAATACAACCAATAAATATACAGGAAATATTTCATAGTAGCAGCATGGTGGTTCACTGGTGTTGCTGCCAGCTGGGTAATACCATATGTAGCAAGGAAAAGGCTCCCCAGAGAAGTGTAGCTTGTCAGCTGCTGTTGTTAGAAAAGAACACCTCTGCTCGGGAACTCGAAAAGTGTGGGATTTAATCAATTCTTTCTGTGAACCAGAATCAGCAAGGCCATTGCTAACCCTGACCACATGGTAAAGGATGCACTTCCTTGGCATGTTTTGGTGGCTATTTGATGGCATCAGTAATCACCTTCTGCTCAAGTGCCAGCAGAGTTGAACAAGGATTAAGTTAATCCTTCAGAGATTAATTATAAAACATGTTTATCTGTAACTGTTGTTTATTTTAATACTTCTAACTTCAAGTCATTCTCTTTTCTAAGAATACTGCTGTATTTACATTTTGATACCTCTTTGCAGAGACAGAATGGCTGTTTGCATGGTGATTCTAGTAGAGTTCTGAGTTTTATTTTTAAATCCTCCAGGTAAAGCACCTCTACTCGGTCCATTCCTTCCATTGAGAAGGAATGATGAACAAAATTATTTTGGGGTAGTTAAAGCCAAAGATTTCACTCTCATAGGAGGGCTGCATATTTTCTATTAAAGGTATATAGTAATGCCATGCAACTTGCTCCATATTCAAGCTGCTCTTTTAACTATCTCTGCTTGCTTGCTCACTGTCCCAGAGCACTTAGTAGGCCAAAACAGTAAGGGAGCAAGCAGCCAGTCTACAGTAGAGCAGCCTGAGCTGGGAGCAGGACAAGTGGAAATGCAAAGAACACTGGTTGGGAGCACTGGCTTTCTGGGTGAGCGGGGAGGGAGCAGAGTCGGTCAGGGTAAGGAGCGGAGTTGCTGCTTTGAGCCCTGAGATCAGGAGAAAACAGCTGCCTTTCTCGAGAGAGTGAGCACACATGGACCGGGCAGGGGGGAAACTACAAAGCTGCCTTATTCAAGCCAAGCAGGGCAACCACAGGACAGCCTTGCAGGGAGACAGAACAGTAGGGCTTGGTATCTGTCAGAGTAAGAATTTCTTTCATTTAGCAGTTTGGGGAGGATTATTCCTTCCTTTAGTCTTTCTTGGGAGAGATGGAGTACTGTCCTGTGGCCTTTGTACAACACTCGAATCAGGCCTGAGCAACTTGGGCAAGGTGCTCTCCTTTTTCCCCCATCCTTTGTCTATCAAGTTCATAGACACTAAATGGAAGAAGGTAGAAAAGACACTTCAGTCTGACCGCAACGTCAGCATTGCCCCACTCTATGACTGCATTTGGTCTTTTGCTGTGAGATCTGCAGAACCCTATGTGCCCTTGCTGGTTAATGTGTGATACGCTATCTGGCACCTACTCCACTTTCTAATTAGGTTTTATTTATGATGAAGGGAACTTTGACCTGTATATACATTAGATATTCCAGAACTATTGATCCTCAGTTGCACAGCTTATTGCAGGCTAGTGGATTATCTCCACTAAGAAAATGTTTCCCTTATAGTGGCCTCCCTATTGCTAACTCGCAGCTCCATCCCACTTCTGTCTGTTGCTCGTATTAGGGTTTGAAATACATTTGTTTTTTCATGTTGTAAGAAGTTAATAAGGCCTGCCTCACAACCAATTTTGATTACTCACTGACACATAAATAGTATGCACCAGTTTTCAAGCCACTGGTTAACGTAAGTGGTACTGTAGGTGGTAGTCCTACTGCTCAGTTCTAGCTTTCTGAAGTGTGGACCAACCTTTAACAAGGCTCAGGTCATCTGTTTGGAGCTGTGCCTGTCTCCTAGTCTCATTGACCTAAGCGCAACAGCAGCATTAAAATGGTATGTCATACCAAGGGGCACGTGCCTGGTCTCCAAATGCAGTGTGCCCATCGATGAGCCTGCTGCAGTAGAACTGAAAGCGTTTGGTGTGTGTTACTTCACTGTATAAGTTTCCCAAAAGTAGTGTCTCTTATGAACGCAAGGTAGTTTTAGGCACAGAATATTTTATCTGCAGGAAACAGAAGCTTCACAGTTGTACAGGATAATTTATCTTCTTGTTTATTTTTTTTAATATCCACATTACATCAGTATGTTGTTTCTCAGGTATTCAGATAACATTCATTATCTAAGTGACAACTTCCTTTGGAAGGATATATAGTCTTTATTAATTTTCTGATAAATCCAGTAGCTCAGTTGTGTGGCTAGTGATTAACAGCAGCCATACCCATTCAAAATCAAACCCACAGCTGGTCCAAAGAAGTAATCTTATTTCTTGTGTGTCCTTTCTTTCAGTTTGGTGTGTCTCCTGGATTTGTATCCAATCCTGCTATCTGGCCGAGGCAGCAATAGAAACCCTTCTTATTTTAATTGGAAACCTTTGGAACTAGACCTTGGTTCTAGAAAGAAACTTCAGAGAGAGAAATTAATCCTCAAGAAAGTAAAATTTCTTTGTTGTTTCTGTGGAAGGAAGATTTCAGATAGGGTTTTTTAAATGTGTTTCTTCTCTCTGTAAGTTGTGTCTAGAGATTCAAAAAGCTAAATCAAGGAAGAAGCTTATTTTGCATTTTGAGTTTGCTTTTGTGAAAGCACAAAATTGTTTTCAATTTTGTTTGAATATAATTTAGATCTAGAAATAAGATTTACATGTTCAGCCAGAGGTATAAGACAGTTCTGTAGTGCAGGACTTGCATAAAAATTAGCTTGTGTAATTCTTTATTTATAATAATGATAACAATCTGTTGGGCAGAGGTTTTTTATGTCAAAGAAGGTCATAAGCTTTCCATAAGTTCCCCCACCCTTTTAGGCGTAATGTAGCAGCAGGAGTTTAAAATGTTTGTGTTTTACAGAGGACAGTTAAAATTGTTGAAATCAGGGACCACTCGTACTGATTTAGTTTACTCACAAACTCTTTGGAGGCCTGTAATATGGATTCTTGTGAAAGGTTATTGGTGTCAGACACAGGTGAGTTGCAAATTAATGCTTGGGACCCATTTAATAGTTACGCAGATTATTGGTAATGAGCCATTTACACGAACGGGTTAGAAGAAAATGCCTGAGAGTAAAAGCTTAGTTGTCTGACTTCAGGTGCTGAGAAGAAAGTGGAGTTACTATGCAACTGAGTCTAAAAGGCAGCCACATGCCCTTCCTTTTGGCTCTACCCTGCGCGCTTGTCTCCTTGTAACTGTGTGTGCATGTATCCTTCACCTGTGGCCTGCAGTGGGTCAGTTACTGTGGTGCTGGACCTGGTGAGGTGGGTTAGAGGTGAACCTTGTCTAGTTGCTGAAAGGCTTATTCTTGTGGGGAATTAGGGTAGAGAATGAATCCCTAAATGAGTTCACTTTTATCCCCACTGCCTGTACCCTTCCTTGTCTTACTACCCCTACTAAAGCCACTCTATATAGACTATTTATCACAAGGTGCCTTAGGAACAAGGAGCATGTCTGAAATAAGAGCCATAGATGTCATTAATCCAAGGGATTCCTCCTTGTTTCTCTGCCCATTTGGGTAGAGGGGAGGCAGTTCCTAATGTTAGGCAAGGAGAAGCCCCTGTAGGCTGTTACTGGAAATTCAAGCTGTTTGTTAGACTGCCTTGTTGCTGTAAGATGAATAGTGGAATAGTGTTTTGAGTTTCCTGGTGCCATAAGATCTTTTTGCCTTTTAAAATCATATGCTGCTGTCAGATATCAAGGAGGGGACTATTTTTGGCATGCTGATGCTAAACTTGAGGACCAGAGGAACACTAGGTAGGCACAGAAGAGCACTCCATTCATAATTTTCTCTAAAAAGAGTATCTGAATCCCGCATTGTGAGTGGTGTGCACTCACGTGTATGGAGGCTGGATAAGAGACCAGATAAGAGAAGTGGTGTTTGGTGGGGTTTTTTTGTAAGAGAAGTTTTTTTTTGTCTACAAGTCTAAAAGAAGACGACTTTCTCCTTTTCTCATATCTGGGAAAATATTGGATGTGACAGTGTCATGTAGATGGTTGAGAATATCTCAACTGGTATAATGAAAAACTGGGAACCGATTAGGTTAAATACATTGGCTAATTAGACTGTGAAAGAGGCCAGGAGTTTAGCAGGAGTCGAAGTGCAAAGTCATTTATCTAAATAAGTTGATTTGCAGTAAATACCAACTAAATAAAGTTTTAGAAAGTACATATTAAAATACATTTTGCTAGGAGGAGAATTTTCTGCTCATGTTCCACATTTGCCTCCAAAGGGTCTCTGGCAACTTAGTCTGAAACACTGGTACTGTTGCAGCTGAAGACACATCAGGCTGGGTGGACGGTGGGTGTGACTCCCCTTGGCTTTTCTGTATTCTGTTCTGGATTTTATGTATTGCTTTCTCAGAAGCATCATAGAAGAAATGTACCCTTTATCAGGCAGGGAGAGAGGAGGAATTTTGTGATCCATCTGTGAGGGTTATCTGGTTTAAGCCCATCTGGACTGGTGAGTCAAGTCCCTTAGGCAAGAAGCTGGATATTAACCATGAATCAGAATCATTTAGGTTGGAAAAGACCTTTGAGGTCATCAAGTCCGACTGTTAACCCCAGACTGCCAAGTCTGCCACTAAACCATGTCCCTAAGCACCCCGCATTACACATTTTTTAAATGCCTCCAGGGATGGTGATTCCACCACCCCCCTGGGCAGCCTGTTCCAGTGACTAACCACCCTTGAGTGAAGAAAGCTCAGCGAAGCTCAGAGCTATGGAGGCTTTGCCAAGTAATGACCTTGAAGTTTCAGAGCTGCGTTTGGAAATTATAAATAGCTGGAGATGATCTCCCTGCAACCTCCAGGAGGCCCTGGAGACTGTCTGCTCTCAACTCACCACTCCAGCTGCTAGCATAGTCTTTCAATGGGGAGCATCTTGTAGCTGGTTGTACCTGTTTCAGACCTATATTCTTGTGAACTGTGGTTGGTGGTTGTCTGTCAGTCCTTATCTAGGTGATGTGAATATCTTTGATGTCCTGTGATTTCAAAATAGAGTTGTCGGTGCCAACCGTTTGCCTTTCACGTCCTCCCAAGATACGAGTTTTAAATGGAGGAGAGGATATTTTAACAGAATGTGGCACTGAACCTCTTGCCGAAGGGCACGTATGAGGACTGCATTTATAGTGTGCTTGCATTCCTTCTATGCTTGGTTTGTATTGTTTATATTTGATGTGTTGTGGCTGGTTTGTAATAGTATATTGGAACTTGCTCCCTTTAAATAAACTTTTCACTATGCAACCAAGACCTTTGTCTTCTGTTTAAAGCAAGTGTGTGTCTTGATATGGAACACTGAACTACAGACTTTCCAACAAAACAAGAATGCAATTAAACTTAGTTTTACGAGCAAAGAAGAGACAAATACTCAATGTACTTTGCAGTGTACTGGATGTGCTGGCTGCAAATGGATAGGAAAATGCTCTGTTCTCAGCTGGCGACGATGGTTCCAGCCAGGAAATTTTCTGTCTGTTAAAATGATTTACTGGGATTATTTTTTTTTTTTAAATTCTTCAAATTCTTTGCAATGCTTGAGATTGTACTCAATGCCTAGAGAACTGGAGAGGAACCAGCAAGTAGCTAAGCACATGTAATGGACATGGGTAGAGTTTGAATACTTTACCCTCCAGCGTTTCATATTGGTACTTGTCGGCTCCATTTGCAGAGATCCCCTATAGCTCACTCTTCCGTTACTTCAGCTTTCAGTCTGAGGGACTAAAACCATCTCTTCTGTTACCAGGTACTGATAAAAATTATTTAGAGAGAAGTGTTTGCCTTTCATAGCTCCTTAGAGCTGCTTGCCCATCAATTTTCTCTTACTATGAAGACTATTTACATGGCCTGAAGGAAGCACCTGCTAGTCAAAATGAGGAATGGTACCTGCAGCTGGAGCCGTCCTTTCTCACTTGTCTTCTTAGGAAGCTCAACAGGACAAATGCTGCAGAAGTTCAGTTGTCTCTGTTCTAGCCCTGTGTTTTCTTGGAACACTTTTATAAAATAATTGATGGGCAGGAGCAATGATAAAGCAAGCTGATCAAAGGGATGGATGGCTCTGCCAAGTTAAAAGACATTCTGTCTCCTTTGAAGACCACTGAAGAGAAACAGCACTACAGCTGTTTGCTTGCCATGCTCTCCCTATGAATCCTTGTGCCTGGCTCAGGCCAAGAGGAAAACCAAGCAGCTTGTGGGGGTGCAGGGGAGCGATGTGGAATTTCACAATGTCAGTTTTTCCCACCCGTTCTGTAATTTTTGTGGTGGGGCTGCAGCAGAAACGCTGTGGTTGTGAGCTGCTGGGTGATGGTCTGGCAGCAGGCAGTGCCTCCTCCCCGTCTCAGCTGTGCACAGAGAACCTTCTCGGCTGCTGAAGCACTGTTACTGCTTTCAGAGGTTTTAGTTATCAACAGCAGCCTGAAGCTTAGCACAGCTCTTCAGTGTTATTTGTGGTATTAGGTACACAGTGGTCTCTGTAATTAACGTATACACCGATTTAATTCTTTTTTAAGGAGTATCTGCCACCGTCCTGCCTTCTCTTGCTGGTAGCCCTGACGGCAGAGTAAGAGGAGCAAGTTTTGCACCTGCTCCTTTGGGTGAGAGCTGCCAGAAACGCGGACGGATCACCTCCCGGGGGAACCGGCAAACACCCTGCCCCCTCCCCGGCCGGGGCCGCGGGCCCTGGGCTCCGGCAGCGAGCGCAACCGGCGGGGAGCCGCGGCCGGGCCTGCCTTGGGCCCCGCCCATCTCCTGCCGCGGGTGGCGCCGGCCCCCGGGCTCTCGGGCCGGGGCGGGCCCGGCCGGGGCCGGTGGGTGGTCGGCGGTGACCGCCTCCCGCCCCCGGCTGCGCCGCATTAATGGCGGCCGGCGGGCGCCCCCGCAGCATCGCTGCCATGCTGGCCGGCCGGGGCTGGGGCCGGGGCCGGAGCCAGCCGGGGCCGGGGGGCAGCGCCCCGAGGAGCGGCCTCGCCTTCTACGTGCTGTGGGCGCTGCGGGAGCCGCCACGGCGGCTGGAGAGGTGCGGGGCAGGTACCGCGGGGCAGGTACCGCGGGGCGGGTACTGCGGGGCGCCCTGCGGGCCGCACCTCCCGGCTCTGCAGCTGCCCGCGGCTCACGGGCTCCCTTCACCAGCTGCCCGTTATTTCCATTGCAGCCCTGCACCATTTCCTCTTTAAATGACACAAACCCTCTCCTTTCACCTTCCCCGGCATCAACACGTTTTCAAGCCTTTTCATAGATTTTTTTAGACTTTCCATTTTACCTCTTGATGGTTACCTCAGCGTTCTGTTGTTTCTCTTCCCTCGCAGCCAGTCCAGCAAGATGGGTTTCCAGGCCTGGCTGCCCCTGCCGTTGCCAAAGCAGCTGGTGGTGTTCGGGCTCGGAGACTGGAGCTGCTACTCTCCGGACACGAGCGTCGCGGTGGATGTGCTGGTGTCCCCAAGCGTGGCGCCGCAGCGGGTCGGCGTGCTGGAGCCCGCCCGCAGGTTGTGGCCAGAGCCGGCACTGCCAGGGAGTCAGGAGGGCGTCCTGGAAAAGCTTTCTGCTTCTGTGGTTCTGCCAGTGTCCCAAGGCTGCTCCAGCCTGCTGGTCCTCCACCATGGTGTTTCTCTCTAGTGATGCTTTCAGCTTCCTCTTGGCTTTCGGGGCTGAATCTTTTCAGGCTTTGGGGTGTGGGAGCAAGATATTTTCCCTGGCCAGTGTGTCACTTGTGGGCTGAAAAATCCATGGTTCCTGTGTAGGTCTCTGGTGTGGGAAGGTGACTGGAGAACGGATATTTTCATGGCCTCATTGAAAGAGATGGACAAAGGCAACTCTGTGAAGCTTGTCCTGACTGTCAATGGGCAGGTAAAAGAAGTGACATCCTCATCTTTTCTGCCCTGGGTCCCAAATGTTGTCACTTCTGAGCTACAGAACTTCCTCTCCCATCCTTTCCTCTTCCTTCTCTTTGCTACTCCAAGGCAGAGCTGCCAAATGCAGATCCGTTAATGCATGCCTGTGCCGAGCCTAAACCCTCTGTGGGGCTCCAGGCCTATTCCCTAAATAGCTGTGCCAAAACACCTCAAGTGTTGCATGAGATGGGCAGCAGAGAGCGGTTCACTTTCAGGTTCGCTCTCCTGGGTGTGCGATACTTACACAGTTGACTTACCTTGTGCTGAAGCCCTTGGCTTTAGCATTTACCAGTACCTGGCTTTGCTTTTCTTTGTTTACCTTGCTGGTGCTGGAGATGAAACCTGGGCTATTCCCTTGCTGGGAATCTGTCTCTTGCAAGACATCTTTTTGCTCACCCTGTGTGGTGGGAGGCCAGCACACTTGGCATGTCCTTTTATTCTCACTGTCACTTTTCCTGCCGCAGCTGCTCCGAGGTGTCTCCAGCAGTACGCCTGTCTACCCCTTCCTCGTCCTGGAGACCACCCAGTCACCAGTGCTCCCAGCAGATGATGCGTCCTTTGCCCAGGACCTGGAGAATCCTGCTATGGTACGTGTATCCTCCTGGAGCCTTTCTCTCATTATTTCACCCTCTCCTTAGTATCTTCTCCCTCCCTTGGAGCTGCTCAGTTGATGTCTAGCAGAAACACCTGCTGCTCTCTTAGTGGAGACCTGGCTAAGCATGTTCTGGAGCCAAAGATTCACTTGTGCTAAAGAACGCGGTACTCTCCATTAAAATGCCTTTGGAAGGGTTGAATTTAACAGCCCTTGGTGGGATGATCAATCAGCCTGCTTACTCCTAGCACAGCCAGCCTTTCTGCCTTCCCCATTGCCTTGTGATGGCTGTGCCTGTCGCAGCCAGCAGTCTGAAAGCGGACCACTGGGCATACAGCAGCAGGTAGCTGCATGGTTCAGCAGGTGTTTGGAGGCTGATACTGATGGCATGCTGGCCCTTAAGACTCCATGGGAAGACAAGCCTGAAAACCATCACCATGTGAAGCTAATATCTGGCCTAGTAAGAGACAACTCACAGTAGCTTTAGGTCTTTTTCTTCAGAGTTGATTTGTCTGGGACTCTTGTCACAGATTAAGAGCTCAGAGGTGACTGCTAGAGCATCCAGGCCTGGAAGGAAGGATGTCCGCCCACCACTGAGGACCCTGGCAGTATCCTGTGCCCTAAAGCCACCAGCTGGCAAGGTGGAAGCCAGTGAGGCCTGCAGGAAGAGTCCTGTCCACAGCAAGAAGCCCAGGAAAGTTTTATTTGAACCCACAGCATCTGAGAGAGATCTCAGTGAAGAAGGTAACTCTGGCAGCTTTCTGGTTTATGTTACGGGTCTTGTCTGAATGATCTGTCGATGCTGCTGGGCAACAACTTCCCAGTCTATTTCTCTGTATACCCCCAAGGCAAGATGGGTTTGTCTGTCTTGGCTTGCAAAATACTGAGAATGCTCCTTACTCCTGGATAAACTGCTTGATGAATTTTTGCCTGTTGGGAAAAGGCCAGAAGTAGAACATGGGATATTCTTAGTGCCGACACTGTACCATAATACGCCTATCTCTTCATATGAGTAAAAGTGTTTCATAAATTAAGGCAAGTATCATTAGCCTTGTTTTACAAAAAAGTAAATCGAGGTGCAAGGTTACCTACTGTAACATTCTGTAACCTCTCAACAACAAACAAACAGCATACCACTTGGTCCTTAAAAGACATCAGTTATTATTAAAGTACAGAGAATATGAAAAGGACTATATGTATATTTAGTATAATTGTACTGACTTTTCAGTAGTGACAGGGTAACTGTCACGGTGTTTAGAATCAAAACCCTTAGCTTCTGGAGTGTGAATTCCAAGTCAGCTCCAGGGTGTGACCACGTTTGTGCGTAAATGTTTGACAGTAACTCAGTGGTCCCCACGTGCCTTCCTGGGACTTGGCTTCCTTCTCACAAAGGCAAACGCAGGTCCATCACAAAGTTGCTTCCACTGTAGGCAGTGAGAAGGGCAGGAAATGAGTTTCCATCAGAGGGGTAAAATGCAAAGGTGACGGTATGATGGCAGTCAAAGGAAGTCTGCCCTGCTTTTACCTGTCTTCTGCATTTCTTCTGACGAAACTTTCTTCAGGATTCTTGGTCTTGCACCTTGTTTGTTGCAGTGAAGTAACTTTGTGTTGGGGGTTGGAGGAAGGAAGGCCAAAGGGCTCTTAAGCCATGGAGCTGAGCACTTTCTGTGGTATGTCTGCTGCTTTCTTCATGGGGCCATCTCTGTGTTTCTTCTGCAGATCTGACAGTGGAGGAGTTGCCAGGTGAGGATCTAGTTCCTAGACCCTGGTTTGTCTTTTCAGCCACTCAGTGATGCCATTCCCTTTAATGTCACAGGCCTCTCATGCTTCATCCTTTAACTCCATAGTGACCAAGAATAACAAGTAAGTTGTATGTAATACTGTTCCTTTCCATGCAACTGCCCTCAGTGTAGGCGCTTCCAGCACTGTCAGGCTCTCCAGGATGCTTCTGTAGCCCCTCTGAATCTCAGACACACCTCTGGGTGCATAGCTTTTTGAGGCAAAGAGTAAGATGGGGAGTAAGTAAATTATTAAAAAGTATTTTTTAGCTTGCTTAGCCAGCCGCAGGGGCCTGAGAGAGGAAAGGAGGAACAGAGCAGTATGAGGAATATCTCTGGAAGCAGCTCCCTGCTTCTGGTTGCTGTATCTTAGGCACTAACAAGCCTGGGTAGACCTCCCTCACAGGGAGTAACACGGGAATAGCCCAACTGGGATATCCATTCCCAGAAGGGCTAATCAATGAGAGGCATCCAAGCCTGTCTGAAGTGGCAGCCTGTATGCATCCTACAGCCAGCCAGGCTCTGCTGGCTCCCTCTGCTTGCGAAGTCTCTCCTAGTACAGCGATTATTCCCCAAAGCCAACAGAAAATCTTCCTTAGGGAGCTATGTCTCTTGCCACCCCAGAGGGAAGGGACCTGGGGCCTTTGCCTTCCCATTTCTCCCCTCTGCGCCTTCAGCTGCCTTGCTCTCCCCAGCAGGGAAGGGAGCTGGGGGTGTCTCATCAGACTCTTCTCACAGCCCTGTGCTCTCCCCTCCCCAGGCGGTCCCAGCCCACGGTGGTGCCATGCCATGTGCCTCAGTGACCAGGGGACAGCTGTTCTGATCGGTGGCGAAGGTGTCGACCAGCAGTCCTGCAAGGATGCGCTCTGGAAGCTGGAAATTGGTGGGGACTTCAGGGCTAACAGGCAATGGAGGCAGTGGGACTTGAGGACAACTTATGCAGATGGGAGGGGGTACTCAGGGGTTTGTACATATGGAGGGAACAGCAAAGGTGTCACATCTCCCAGCATGGGCACCAGGCTAAGCTGACACCAGAGGGTGCCATGAGAGGCTGTGGGGTAATACGTGAGCCCTCCAGGAGCAAAGGTAGACATTGTGGAAAGAGATGAATTTTAAGGAGTAAAAGCAACAGCGTGGTCTGCAGTCTGTGTGTGATGACTGGTGGAGAAGTGTGAGATACAGTTCCAGTGCCTTGCAGCTTTCTGTGCCTCACCGATTCTCTCTTCCACCTTACTGTTCCCCACCTAGTTAGTGTTCCCCTTCATTCGTTATACAGAAGCATTTCTGTCTGAGTCCCCTCTAGCCCTGAATCAAAGGTGAGGAGTAGATGAAGGGAGAAAGGTTTTGAATAAAGATTTTATGACATATTCTTTAAATCTGGAAGAAATAGAGAGCATCTTTGAACTCCTATTTGTCTGGTTTTGTCCCACAGACAGTGATTTCTGGCTTCCAGTGGGTTTCCAGCTACAAAATGCCATGCCATTGTGCTTGCATGGTCACACAGCTACCTATGACCCAGACACCAAGCGTATCTATGTCTTTGGGGGCATAAGGGAGGACAAAGACTACAGCAGGATCTATATTCTGGACACAGTCACCTGGAAGTGGCTCCTCGTGGCTGTAAGTACTGCACCTCTTCCAAGACAAATGCACAGGAGGGATGGCAGGTCCTGCCTGAACATGACAATCTATGTACCCATGTCCTTATTCCAGTAGTCTTGGCCTACTGTTGCTGCAGGTTGTCTGAGCTGCTTAGTTGGGATTAACAGATATGAGAAGGCTATGTTGAAAGGTCACAAGCTTGGCAGAAACCAGGGGCTGTGCCTGTAATGAAGGAAGCAAGATGAAAAAATGGTTGCTGCAGAGCACTGTGTCTGAGCAAGGTCATGGGTGGGAGGTACTGTACAAGCTGCAGAGGGAAATGGGCTCCCATTTCATATGGTGCTGTTGAGAGCTGCACTGGATGCTGAGACGAAGAGCTGGTCTTCTCAAACGGGAAACTGCTCTGAGCAAAGCAATCTCCGAGCTCTTCAGTTGCATGTCATGTCCTTGCAGAGTCCCTGTCAGCAAGGGACTGTCTGTGTCTTTCCTGGTTAAGGCACAGGATGGCTTTTACAGAATAAGCCTGGATGAGATCTTTCTGTTCCCTTGTCTTCTGCGGAAGCTGGGGTAGGAGGTTGACTGCCTTCTGTCATCAGAGCATTCTGGTGGTGCTGAGTACTCAGAGGATGTGCTGTCTGCCTGTGTGGCAAAGATCTGGCTGGGGAGCCAATAAAGTGAAAATTGACACTTGTTGAACTCACTGCATGATGTGGGCCCCTTTTCTTCGGTCACGCAGTGAACAACACACTTCTCATTACAAATGTATGTTGACTTTTTCTAGGCGAAAGGGAGGATGCCAGTGCTCGCCTACCACAGTGCAACTATCTACCGCAAGGAGCTCTTTGTTTTTGGAGGGACTTTCCCCAAAAAGGCATCACTGCCAGCTGGACTCTGCAGCAACGTCCTCTATGTCTTCAACCCAGAGCATGAAATTTGGTATCAGCCCATCTCAGAAGGGGAGAAGCCTCTGCCTAGGTTTGGGTGAGAGTGCCCTTATTCCAGCCCTCCAAAATAGAGCAGGAAACCTGTGTTTACTTTTCCTCCAACCCCAGTCTAAGTTCCTAAATGTTAGGCGATTGTTCTCCACTGTTTGCCCCTTAATATAGGGCTACGTTTTGAGCGATGTGACTCCAAGTACCTCCTGTCATGAATCCGGATGGGAGTCTGTCTTGGGCTGCAGTGGCTGGGAGTAGAGACAGGTGTAGATTGAAGTTACGGCAGCCCAATAGCAGAAGCCAAGGCTGAAATGTCAGGTTTGGGCACTTGCTGAAGACACTTTGTTCATTGCTTCTCCTCTGCCCAGGCATTCAGCTACTCTACTGAAGAACAAGCTGCTGATTTTTGGGGGTCGGAAGACTTCTTTCTACCTTAGTGACATGCATATCCTGGATCTGGGTAAGAAACTCTGTACCAGATGGCTGCCTTGGGAAGGTCCATTCTAAGGCAGGGACTGGGGAATGCAGCATGCCTGATGGGAAGGTAACAGTAATGTTATAAAAACTAGGCAGTGGAGATAGAAACTGAGGTAAAAAAAAATATGCTTCTGAGGCAAGAGGGGAGGGAATGGGCAAAAACAAGAGACTTTTTTTGGAAAAAGCTGGGTAATAGAGAAGTCAGGTTGCTGATGTGCCAGAGTGTGGAAGTTTTTTGTCTAGTTATGATGTTGAGCTTTTTGAACACTTCACCTGCCTTTCTCCTGGCTGTCAGGTTTCATGGAGTACACACCAGTCCCCCTCCTCGCAGGACAGCCTTCTGCACGTTGGTAAGATCCTCTTGCAGACCCAGGAGCTATCATCTTCCTTTGCACTTTCTTTTTGAAGCCAGGTTTAAACAGTGCTTGTGATCAGACCCAGTTGCCAATCTGTCCCACTAGTCAAAATACAGTGGTACTATCCTCTCTGGTGTGGGACCAGAAATTCCTGCGCTGTCTTAGTTGGTGTCTGTAGGCTGTGGGGGGTACAGACCCCTTAGTCTCCCTGGAAATCTGCCTTTCAAGCTAGGGGTAGTTTTCTGCCATGTGCTAGTGAACTGTATTGCCTGCTGTTTGGTCTTCACAGTACCTGGAACACAAGAGAGGAAGAAACTCTTGTACTGGGACTATACTGTTTCTAAAGGAACGCTGTTGCCCATTTAGAAGGACAACCTAAATCAGACCAAAGTCCAGCTAGCTGGTCTCACTCTATAGAGCAAAATGTAGCAGTTTTGATAGCTCCTTCTGAGATAGAGGTGCTTTTCAGGCTTGATTATGGCCTGACCTGCAAAGGCAAACAAACAGGTCTTTCCAAGTTGTTATTCAGCAAGTCAGAGCAGAAGAGAAGCAGAAGTTAACTTCTGTTCTGCAGCTTAAGCCCCCCAGCCTCCTGCTGAAGTCTGCCCATTGCTGACTGAGGCAACCCCAAGCAAGTTTGTTGTAGTCACCTTTCAGCTTTGCTTTGGTCGCAGTTTTCACGCAGCTCTGGCTGTGTCGGACCAGAAGGTTCTGATCAGTGGAGGCTGCAATGCCAAGGGAGCCCTGCAGGATGCCTTTGTCTTCCACCTAGGTGAGTGACTCTCCCCTCCCTGTCTCCATAGCTGAGGGTGACTACGGGGGTGCAGTGGTGTTTCTGAACACCTAGCCTGGTCCATTTGTGTTTTCATACCTCACACTAGGACTGGGCTTCTCCAGTATTGATAGCCCCTTTCTACTTCCAGATACTCTTTCATGGAGCACTGTGATCCACCATGACCTCTGCTCTGTGCCCCGAGCTGGCCACACGTTGCTTGACCTGACTCCTGCCCACCTGATGGATGTGGACAAGGAGAACAAAGAGGAGCATAACCTGCACATGGTGTTGGTCTTTGGGGGCTCCAACTGTGCCGGGACTTTGTACAACAGCACAGTCAAGATCCAGCTGGACCTAGGATGATGTACAATACTCAGAATGAGACTGGGACAGCAAGGGCTCTTCACCAGCCTGAATACAGACATGGATGGCAATAAACTGAGTCCAAGCAATGTGGCAGTCCAAGTATCTGTATGTAGCTGAATGCTACCTTGGCACAAGAGATCATGGGTTTGTAAAGCCTTTCTGAAGGCCGCAGGTATTGCCCTCTTAGGGTAGCTGATATACAGCATCAGACTGGCAGAAATTCACTCCCATATCCCTGGCTTGATACCTGAGCTGGGGTGCCGAAACATGCAGTGGCATCTGAGCTGTGCCTGCACAATTACAGGTTTATAGGTTTCCCTTTTTGCCCTGCAGGTTTTTGGGCTGGAATTCCTGGGGTGCTTTCAGCTCTGAAGGTGATTCAGATGTTGGTCTCATTTGGGATGAGTGGAATGGGTTTTAATTCTGCCACATTAAATGTCTTCATAGTAAAAGTTACAGGCATGATTCTGGTTTGAAGAAAGTATGGGGTGGGATTCTCTTGGGGAATAGTCTGCAGCTGAGGATGAGGAAAACACCTACAGCAGTGTCTGAGGATGGGGAAAGGAAGAGAAGGCAATCATTTTCAGCATATGAGAATGAGCTGCTTATATCTTGCTGACTACGGCACAATCACCTAGCTTTGCTCTGGATGGACCTTTATTAAAAATTTCACAAGATTGCTGCTGGACATAAGGAAGAGATACAAACCAGCTGTGCCAGGCAGTAAACTACTCTTCCCAGTGCAAGGGGCGGTAGGGTTGCTAACTGTTGGCTTTTGCAAGGCCTGCAGGACCCAACAAGGCTTAGGATTAAGCTGTCTTCTGTCAGAGGCTAGCTGTTATTGTTTATATCCATGGCACTGATGATTATGCCATAGCTCTGAGGCAGCTGCAAGGGCAAGCAGGCCTGATAGATTAGTAGCACACTGTGTACACTGGCTCCCTGGTGCTCTTTCTGTAGATGATAGGAAGAAGCAGCCCCTGTGGGGAGTCCAGAATTGGCTCAATGCCTCACTGTTGTGTGTGGCCACATTCCCCAACCAAAGCCATACAAAGGGGACTTCTGATAATTATGGATGTTTCTGCTTTAATCTGCTTCATGGAGATATATCAGATAGAAAAAACAAAAAGTAGTTGCAAGCTTTCCAGCACAGGCATAGCTCCTGTAAGTAATCCAGGCTGCTTCCAGGACCTCTGTTCTTCTTCCCACCCAGATGAAAGTGAGACAATAGTACTAGGGCTTCCTGCTGGCCCTGAAGTCCTACTCAAGCTGTAGCTGTTATCCTCTTTACCCGTTATCCTCCAGCTTACTTGATTTAATGAGTAGAAGGGCTTCAAGCTCGTAGCTCTGCAGGAGTATCTGGCTGCCGGGAGGGGTGGCTTACTTTGAATGCCTCTAACTCAAGGAGAGCTTTGTTTATTCTGGTTATTGTGGGATATGGACTCATATCCACTTTGTATCTGCAAAAAGAAAAGAATTTGTGAGTTGGACAGCTACTGCAGCAGTGAGCAGAAGGGCAAAGCAGTGTGCTGTGCCTGCCCAGTATAGGAGAATCTCACAGGCTAGAATACATTTGCATTAAGCTAGAAAAGGTTCATCCTTGTAGGTTTAAAAGCGAATGCTAGAGGAAAGGTTAGTTAGTTCTTCCATCTTCGCTATGCTTTTAAATAGTGTGCAGCACAGGGTAAGAAGGCACTATGCTTTTCCTGGGAATCATGCTGCCACTACTTGTATCTTTCAACAAATATAGTCAGATTCATCTTTTTCCCCTGTGTGAAATGTAAATATAGGCAAAACAGGGAGAGAGGACATAGACTGTGGGCAACCTTAGATTTTCTGAGGACACAGATCAGGTTTTCCCCCAGGACCCTCTGAGAAGACAGCACAGCTGCTTATTTCTAAGAGCTTCCAAAAGAGACTGTGTTTATGACATAGGAAAACTCATGCAGAGAGGAATCCGTAACTGGACAGGGCAGAAAGGAGCAATGCTTTCCTAACAGGCACAAGGAGCAGCAGAAGGTAAGCTCTGACAGTCCAGCACAAAGCGTGCCTCAAGCTTAGCCTTAATTACCTTTCAGCATTGGAAACTTGAGGCACCAAGCACAGGTCAGCCATGGAAACCTGCAAATGTAGTAGAGAAGAGGGGTTAGAGTAACTCGGAGCCTGTCCCATCACACTTCACCGTGGTGGCAGGCTTCAACAGCAGGATGGAAATTATTTTATCAGCCAGTACAGAGGAGTTGTCGTGACAGTCTTGTTTTTTAATCCAGTATTAATAATACAACAATAGCAACAACAAATACAACGAAGGAAAGGAACTTCATAGCAGTCACTAGCAGAAGCAGCCATCTGCCTTTAGGGAGCTTCACATTTACCAGCTGATCCTGACAACCTCAAGGACACTGCTTCTATGGCAACTGCCTCTGAGCAAACAACCCCGGCAAGCTGCAGGGGGAGGCGATAGAGGGCAGGGGGAGTTTGCACAGCTGGGAAAAGAGTAAATTTTGCTTGTTTGCATTGCAGCAGTATCAAGCAGTTCCTGCCAATGTCAACATCTGATATGTGATATGGCCTTTGCACACAGGCTCAGGGACTTGCAATCCAAAAAGAAGACTCAAGGACAATACAGCTAGCTGCCTATCTGCACAGAGGCAGCTGCCCCCCCCCGCCCCCAGGTCACAAGGCCCCAGGTGCCTTTCAAAGCTAAGATCTCATAACTAACCTTTGCCCACGAAGGGCTCCAGTTCCATAAGGGTCCTACTAGGCAATCCTCTACCTCATGGGAGATTGTGGGAGCTTTCCTTTTTTCTAAAGCTTTTGTAGGAAATATCCAATTGCCTGCCAAACAAGACTTCTAAATGGAAGAGGTCTGGGCAGCCTCTAGCTTGGTAAGGGTCAGAATCAGAATAGCTTGTATGTAAGCTGGCTGAAATCTGTCCATGTCAAAACTGGACAAACAGAGCAGAAAAATTAATACAACCTGGTTCAAGGTTCCATGGAGCAGAGCCAAGAACTGAACCTGTGTTTCTTGAGCCAGGCTTTGCCCCTATGACAGGATACTTTGAACTCCAAATCTCAAAGATGAAATACATATCATGTTTCCACAACGTCTAGTAGCAGCCAGATCCTAGACACAGCTGCAGCACCTGGCCATCAGCAGGTTAGAGGCAGGCACAAGTAAACATCTCTAACTACCTGCAGTCAGTAATGGCCTCAGTAGGATCCATACAGCTGTCTGTCTTATGGTGAAGGCACCACATGTACCTCTAGGCACATGTATCACTAGAGCGGGGTGATGCTGTGTCTCTACAACTAATTTTCTTTCCTATTTTATGGAATATACTGGGGTTTTCAGTTTTCCAGTAGTACATAACACTCTCTCAGATACTTACTTCGTCCTCCACACAGTAGCGCCCAGCAGTGTGCTGCAGAATCTGCTCCAGTGCTGTCAAGAAAGGTGGTATACTGGAGTGAGGCACTGGAAACTCATTTGAAAGGGACACTGAAGAACTTATAGACTGGGAATTATGAACAAGGGTGTTTTGACCCTGAGCTAAGCATGAAAAAGGAGGATTTTGGGACAGAACCTAGAAGAAACAGAAATCTTACAACAGTGTAGTTATTGTAGTCTTTAGCATCCTTAGCTTTTAGGGACCCAGGCTGATTTCAGCTGTTTCAGGCAATGTGATGGAAATACTAAGAGAACAACATAGAGATATATGAGTGAGGAGGGGAAAAATGCGAAGGTTCAGACAGCTTGTGTCTGTCCAGAAGCACAGATATGCCTGTCATTCCAGCTCATGGGGGAAAGGGTTCTGAGGAAATAAAAAGCACCCTATTTCTCCCAAGTAGATAAAAAAATAATGTGCTAGATTCTGTGGGAGTTTGCCATCAGATATCTTTTGTCTGATTACAAAAGCATACAAATATAGATTGATAGAGCTTTAAAGCAAAAGGCACTAGTTTGGGAGCAGCTGAGTGGAAAGGAGAAGTGCATCAGCCCTCGTGCTTTAGGGTGAATCAGCTGCTGTGGTGTACAGGATGGCCTCAGGCTTCCCCTCTTCCACGCACAGCAGCGGAGGCACCTTCTGGACAGCATCTTTCCTCCAAGACCCTGGAGAGCTGCCAGTCCGGGACAAGGGACTCTGGGCAGGAAAAGCCCTGTCTCTGCCAGCAGGGCAGGACCCCAGCACACCAGCCTAGGGAGATCTGTAGTTCTGCTTGAAGATGAAAGTAGGACTCCAGTGGCGCAACATTTTCAAAGTCAGTCAAAATGCCGATCATTTTGGATGTAGGACGTACCTTGAAAGCCAGATGCGATGCAGTTCTGAGCCCATTCCATTTTTTTCTCCCCGATTTGCTTCAGGACACTCAGGTTCTGCGAAGGCAAGCAATCTCCCGGTTAGATTGACCCCTGCTGGCTGGATCTTGCTCACTGCCTCATCCAGTGGAGCACAGGAGATGAGCTGCCAAGCCTGAACCCCTAGCTTGAGTTCAGCCTGCTGAGTCAGCCCCGACCTCACCTGCACCAAATCATGCACCCTGCTGTATCTCTCTCTTGGGACTGTCCTGTAGCAGCTGCCAGAGCATCCCTTTTGCCTCTGCCATTTGGGTTGCTCAGTTTTCTTCTTCCTAAAACATTCTAGACTTAGTGAAACCACATGGGTTCAGCTGTTTCTGGAAAGAACCCTGGGGTGCTACAGGATTTTCTTTGTATGAAATACTGTATTGTTGCCATTGGCAGATCAGGCAGAGGCTAAGCAGAGATTTTATTTGCTAACATGCAGTTTTAAGGTCTACCACACTACTGGCTGGCAACAATTTAGAGAGACTGAGCTTTTCAGAGATACAGACGCCCAGAAACCTGTCCTGGTTTTCTCATTATAACAAGGCAATACCTGGAGTGGCTGAATGCCAGAGACAATGTGATCAGCGATCATTCTGACTTGGGCTCTCTTCTTCGGATCTTGGGGCAGGAGCCTGGGGTTAGGACAGATGTCTTCTAGGTAATGAATTATAGCTAGCTGAAACGAACAAAGAGATAAAGGGAGGTTATTGGAGAGCCAAGGAAAAGCTCACATCCTGAACATCTAGGAAGGGGAGCTGATCTAAGAGATTACAACCACTTTTGAATGACGTTTGTTACCAATTAAAGCAACAGAATATCCCCTTTATGTCTGCTTGGGACTTTGTTGTCATTTAGCTCAGCTGTAATTTCACGCAAACCCTGGCACAGCCATCTAAGTCAGACTACACTGCTCAGTGAAAGGTGACGTTAGGACCAAAGCTGAGTTGAGATCAAATCCTTGACAGCATTTTTGTAGTAGAAGCTACGTGCTATTTCTGCCCCCAAGTGGGATTGTTTATCACTAATGCCATTTTTTTTTCCAAGGCACAGATGAGAGCTCTGGGGGAAAAGATGGGGCAAAGCCACCCCCTCCAGACTGGGCAGCAGGCTGGAGTGAATGGTTTAACAGGGTGTCTGGTAACTCACCGACTGAGAAAGGGTGATGCCATCAATTTTCAAGGCTGGGACTTGCTGCATTGGATTCACTGCCTTGAATTCAGCAGAAAACTGTGGAAACAAACCTGAGCTCACTCTACTGCAACAAGAAACTACTGCAGCCCCTTGCTATCATTCAGCATCTTTTGGACACAGACTCCCTGCCACACACATAGTCCCTGGTGCTAACTGAATGAGGTCAAGTCTATGTTTAAATTGCAGTGCAGCTTCTCTGAAGTCTGTGCACCGGATATGTTCAGTTATATCATGCTAAGCAGGAGCAAAAGATCTTCAGCCTTATGAAATTCAGTCATAGATGTTTAAGAGAGGAAAAAACCTTTATCTCCTGCAGTCACCTTCTCCCCGGCATGCTATTTTGCATGCCAGGGAATACTAGCTGAAAGCAACTATAAATTACAGAGAAGCGGTGAGAAATTCAGTCACTTTGCCCGTGAACTTCCTAGTGCTAATCCCAATTCTCCTGACCATCCCCAGGTTCAGAACACCTGGAGAGAGAAATGGTATCTGTATCCTTACCTGCTGTCCCCCATCCTTCAAGAGGTTCACAGGCACCAGGTCATAGGAAATCCCTTTCAGAGCCAGTGCTAGGGAGAGCAGAGTGTACAGCTTCAGACAGGCACAGTGAGACCAGTTCCATTGGCAATGGGCTTAGGCAAATATTACCATCTCCATCTGAAAAAAGACCTTATCCCTCATAAAAGGTGGCCTGAGTCCACCAAGAAGACAGTGCTCTGGCAAATGAAGGACCAAAGCACTAAAGATCAGTCCTGGCAAAAACACTGCATTTTTCAAAATAAGCTTTGCCACTCTTTGCAGCACAGCCTGTCCTGATTTGGTTTACCCTGTGCTCACCTGGATAACTTTGCTTAAGACTGTCTCAGTACAAGTAGGGACCATTCCCAGCCCTGCTTAGCTCTCAAGATTGGGCAAACCAGAGTCTGAGGCAGTATCCATGTAAAAATAGAGTGCATGGCCCCTCTAGATAATGTGGGAGAAACAGCCATCTGCATCATGTTAGCTTTACAAAAGGAGTAATTCCCTCTAGCTGCAGGCTGAGCGAAGCCCTCCAGCCTGTTCCTCTCCCTTCCCCCTGCTCCAGATAAATTGTGGTATTCCCTTCCCTCCCACTGGGAAATGCCTCGCTGTTCCAAGGTTCATGTTTGCTGATCTGTCTCTTAAAAAAAGTGACTGATTAATCAGGTTAGCGAAGGGGAGGATAATGCAATAACACCAAGACAACAGAAGAGATCAATACTGGATCTTACCGATTCTCACTCTCCAAGAGCAGGAACTTCGGAAATAGCTATAAAGTATAGGCTGAGAAGAGAGAGAGAAAGTGGTTATATGGTGGGAACACCAGAGCATTGTACAGAGAACAGTGCATGAACAGAAGGCATTTCAGGAACAGTAAGACAGGGAAGAGCAACATTTGGGACAGAGAAGGCTCCTTTCTGAAACTGACTGATCCTGTTTTGGGCGTACAAGTAGTATCACTGTCTTTCCTCCAGGCCCTCTGAATATTTAGTTGCACCCAATGTTTCCAGTGACCTTAAAATTATCTCCTGCAAAGCTTCTGTCTTTCTCCCTATCAGATGTTGCTAACTTCTATCCTATCTTAGATTTTTGAAACAAATTCCCTACTGATTGTGCCAAGTACCTGCACTGGGTATTTGCGTGGCATGAAATAGCTTTTCCAGACATGCAGGGCAGGGACAGCCCTCTTCCCAAACTAGAAAAGCTTCTGCTGTTTGAGATGAAGGCCAAGATGGCAGACAATTCATCTTTACCTGAACTCTAGCACTGAGGCAGCTTTCCCAGACACTTCCACCCTGTCCAAGCTCTCACCTTTTCAGATGCCATGGTCAATGTGCACAATCTACTCCAGGAAATGAAACCAACCTCTCTGCTTTCCCTTTTATCTCAGCTGGTATGGGGGAAGGCTTCTGTCCTAAAGCCAATGAGAAAAGGACTACGCTCCCAAATCTGTGCCCAGGACACAAAAAACAGCCAGTCAGATTCAATCCTAAGCGACTGAAGTCAGCTGCATCTGCATCTCTGTGTTGTGCTGCAGCCCCAGCCCTGGTATCAGAACCATTAACCAGCCTTGAGGTTGGAAGCACATTTAGGAACCATCCTTATTTCCCTAGCTTTTTTGTCCAGAAGTAAGATGTCTAGAGAGCCTGTCAGGCTCTCAGCAGTTGCCAATGCAGAAATACAGCCCTGGGGAACAAAATAAGGAAACCAAAGTCACATGTAGAATTTCTGTTTCACTAGGGAATGACTGCCAGCTCCCTGAAAAGGGGCTGCCTTTGTAGTGAGGTCCCTAAGGGTCCTCCTGCAGCCCTCCTCCCATCAGTACCAGCTGGTGCAGAGAGTTTTCTATGTTGCAGGCCTGGGAGAGGCAGCTGCTTTGTTCCCAGGCCAGCTTTGTGAGAAATAAACAGCTCAGGTTTTTTGTGTTACAGTCTTTTCTTTCCACACAGGAAACTGATATTCATGCATGTCTCTAAATAAACCTGTGATCATGTCTCTCCTTTTTTCCATAGATCCCATGGCATAACAGGGATCTCTCTGGGTCTCCACCCTTCCCAAATGCATAGAAATTATACCAGAGACTGACAGCAAGGCAGAAGAACGCAGGGATTTGCTTACTGACACACAGTCTGTCAACGGAAAACCAGAAAGACCCCCAGGATCTCTCTGCTCCAGTACTCTTTGTAAACTTGATGCTTCTCTTACAGTTTAGATTGGTTCAAATAATTTTAAATGAGGTATGCATTTGATTAAATTACTCTAGTCAAAGTTTACTGGAGAAATGGTTTATAAGCGAGCAGGGAAGTGATGGCAGTATTGGCAACACTTTTGCAGACAAAGTATTTACTCATTTTTCTTAAATTCTCTGCTTCTGGAATCAGGGCATCAGAAATCCCAGCTATACTTTTTTTCCAGATGTCTAGCCTGCTGGTTGCAGAGAAAGAAACAGAAGCTCTGACTTCTAAAGGGAAACATGCAGCATTTATGACATACTGATTTAAGCTGCTTTTCCTGGGGACCTTGCTGGTGATTTTTTGGCTCAGAAATTCATGTCCTTCACAACATCTATTTTGGGCTCTGGCCTCTCAGCTGGCAGAGACACTCCTGATTCTCTGTCCTGGTTTCAGCTGGGATAGAGTTAATTTTCTTCCTAGTAGCTGGCACAGTGCTGAGTTTTAGATTTAGTATCAGAATAATGTTGGTAACACACTGGTGTTTTAGTTTTTGCTAAGCAGTGCTTACTTTAAATCAAGGGCTTTTCAGTTCCCCACACTCTGCCAGTGAGCAGGTGCACAAGAAGCAGGGAGGGAGCACGGCCAGGACAGGTGACCCCAACTGGCCAAAGGGATGTTCCATACCATAAAGCATCATGCTCGGTATAGAAACTGGGGGAAGTTGGCTGGGGGCTTCTGATTGCTGCTCGGGGACTGGCTGGGCATCTATCAGTGGGGGGTGAGCAACTGTATTGTGCATCACTTGTTTCTCTTGGGGTTTATTCCTCTCTCTCTTTTTGTTATCTCCCCTTTCATTACAATTACAATTATTATTATTATTTACTTTATTTAAATTATTAAATTGTTCTTATCTCAACCCACGGGTTCTGCCTTTTTCCAGTTCTCCTCCCTATCCCACTGTGGGCAGGGGCAGGGTGAGGGCGGAGTGAGCAGATACATGGTACTTAGTTGCTGGCTGGGACCAAACCATGATATCCTCTCTGCAGTTCTTTGCTGGTTTTGCTGCCTGTGCTATCATTTTTAATAAATTGTGCAAAGCTAATTGCTTCACTCTGTAATTTCAAGGGCCCAAGGGGATTTCACCAAAAAGAACATGGAAACAACCCATCCCTTAGCTGGGAACTATGTCTCCAGAGGCTGGGGCCTGGAATGATCTCTTAAGTTCATGCTGTTTTGCTCCCAGTGGCAAGGCAGATCACAGGCAAAACAATCAGCTACGTAAAGACCAGACACAGGAGAAGGATTTTGTCCTCAGTGTACAGGTCCCAGAGTGACATGGTATCTAGGAGGAAGAGCTGAGTGCGGGCCAGGGAAGTAGTGGGGAAGAACTGCCTCCATTTACAAGCCCATGGGGTACAATCCCCATAAGCTGCAGGTTAGATCGGTTGGGGCTGGTAGGATAGCTGGGGGAAAAACATTTGCTTGATGTCCACTGAGATTTCTGGTTTAGTTCGGTTCCGTTTTCATTTCCAGCATCAGTGGTGCTGTGAGGAAAGTTTGGGCTTAAATCCCAACCCAGAGTAAAACTCTGGGAAATGCCTTTCACTGTTGAAGAAGATGGAAGAGACACCCCAAGCTTTGTGTGTTGAGCTCCTGGGTTTCCCAGCCTGTGTCTGCTTCAGTATGGATACCACCTCTTTCCAGGCTTGTATTTGGGATGCACTTGGAAAGGCAAAGCCTTTCACCTGCTCCTTGAGACCCATTGCCCCAAGCAGCCTGCACCGATGCACTGTCACAGGGCAGCCACTCACATGGGACACAAGAGAGAAAACAGCCCCTTGGAGGCTTGTGCAGGGGAAACCTTGGTGTCTGCAAGGCATCACTTGTATTCTGCTGGGTTAAAATGTAATGGAATAAGTAGAAGGAACAGCTTTGCTCCTGAACTCTCAGTATCTCTGCAGCTGGTGTTGGTGTAAACCGCTCACACGAATGAACTATCTTAGGTAAACACCACCGCTGCTTCCAAAGGGATGAGTTTTATTTAGCATGGGGGTAAATTCCTTGCGCTGCGCTGCCACAGAGACGTGGGTGCAGGCTGGGGCTGTGGAAACCTAGGCAAGGGACGCTGTGCGCGGGGTGCGGCCCCTCGGTAACGCCGGCCCGGCCAGGTCGCGGCCCCAGGAGCTGGCTTAGGCCGCGCTCCCGTCAGCTGCCGCGGCCGGACCGAGCGGGGCCCCCAGCCCAGGCCCACCGTCCCTCGGGCCGCCATCGCCCCCCAACTCCCCTCCCGCCACCCGGGCGGGCCGCTCCGCAGCGCTGCGGAGCCAGCACCGCGTACCTTGGCGGCGGCAGAGCTCATCCCGCGCCGGGGGCCGGGGC
Source organism: Falco rusticolus (assembly GCF_015220075.1). NCBI lineage: Eukaryota > Metazoa > Chordata > Aves > Falconiformes > Falconidae > Falco > Falco rusticolus. Next base: position 65,214,675 of record NC_051193.1, on the reverse strand, counting down.
GCCGCCCCCTCCTCGCCTCAGGGCCGGGCGGCCGTGGCAGGCCCGCAGCTCCCGGCGACCCCCGCGCCCGCCGCCTCAGACTCCGTCTCCCAGGATGCGCCGCGCCCGGCCCGGTGCTGCGCGCGGCGGAGCCCCGCGGATGCCGGCGGCGGGGGGCGGCCAGGCCGGGGCGGGCCCGCACGGCGGACCGCTGCGGCACCGGGAGTCCCGTCGGCTGCCGGCGGCGGCGCCGCGCCCCGCCACCCCTCCCGCTGCGGCTCGCTCGGCCGCGCTGGCTCTCGTCACCCTCCTCAGCTTCGCTTCCCGCTTCTACCGCCTGCCGGAGCCGCCGCACGTCTGGTACGGGCCGGGGCCTGGGCCCCTCCGGCGGGCTGGGCCCGAACCCCTGGCTTGGGGTGGGTGGGGGGCGCGTCCCCGCGGCCGGGGGGGGCCTTCCTCATTCCCCCACCCCGCTGCCAGGCGCCCGGCCGGGAGGGCACCCGCGTTTATTGCGGGCGGGGGGCGCGACGGGCCCCCGGGAGCCAGGGCCGCAGGGCAGCCCCGGCCCCGCCGCCAGCCCCGGCCCCGCCGCCAGCCCCGGCCCCGCCGCCAGCCCCGGCCCCGCCGCCAGCCCCGGCCCCGCCGCCAGCCCCGGCCCCGCCGCCAGCCCCGGCCCCGCCGCCAGCCCCGGCCCCGCCGCCAGCCCCGGCCCCGCCGCCAGCCCCGGCCCCGCCGCCAGCCCCGGCCCCGCTCTCCCCGCGTCTCTCGGGACACCGTGCGGAGAGGGGAGCAGGCCTCAGGGGGGCCGCCTGGGAGATCGGTGGGTTGCAGGCTGACACTTTAACGTCTTTTAACTCAATCTGGCGTCACAGGGGCAGGCTGGAGGTTTTGGGTGCTAAACTCTATAAAAAGGGCGCTGCCTAGAATTGCTGAAGTACCCGCTGCAATTTCCCAGTGAATGTAACACATTGTCTCGTGCCAAATGTATGGCACAAACCCCCTATACGATGAAAAACATGAGTAAAAAGACCTTCCTGGAGTTTTTTTACTGTCTTCAGCATTATAGCAGGTTGGTGGTTGGTTATTTTTTCTTTTTTCCAGTTGGGATGAAACTCATTTTGGGAAGATGGGCAGTTACTACATTAATCGGACCTTCTTCTTTGATGTCCACCCCCCTCTGGGGAAGGTAAACTGCTTTTCTGTTACGTGTTTTAGAAGCCAAAGAAGTGGGCCAACAAAACTTTTCCCCTTCCTTCTGGCAGATGGATGTGATGAACACCAGTACCTTTTCTAACTGTTGGTGTTACGGTAGTTTACATTAAGTATCCAGAGCCTCAGCTTGCATCTTTTCTTTATGAAAATACTTTGAATGTAGGAAAATGAAACAGTGTCGCATGGTGGGTATTTGAAGGGCTTGAATTGAACAATGAAGTGGCTCTTTTGTGGTTTGAAGGGGATATGTAACAGAAGGCTACAGTTAAAAGGAACCAAGCAGCTCCTGGTAGCTTGTGTGCAAATGAGATGCCTACCACAAAGGACCCTGTAAGCCTTGACTTACTAGTCTGTAATCAAAGAACTTGTTCAAACAACAGTGTGCAGTGTGGATGAAGATACACTCTTCCTGCCTTGGAAAGGTTGTTTTCCTTTCAGGCTGAGCCTCCTTAAATGATAGGAATAGGGAGCTATGGGAGAATCTATAGAGACGGAATTCTCTAGGCTAAATCCCACACCTGGTATTTCTCTTGAGCTTGCAGTCATCCTTACAGCTGGCGGCCAAAGTCCCTTCTGATCCCTTCTGATTTTGCCTTTAGACGAAGGGCAGTATGTATGCATATCAATTACATACATAAGCTCTTGTTTGGGTGATGTGTCTGGATTAAGTGGTTATCCTCTGGATCAGACTTGGCTTCTGTAAAAACCTCACCTGCTGTTGGCTTGGATGCTCCTTCCTCCAATGCAATTTCCCTCATTTTGTCACCTTTTCAGATGCTGATTGGACTTGCTGGCTACCTTAGTGGATATGATGGCACATTTCCTTTCCAAAAGCCAGGAGACAGATATGAGCAGCACAACTACGTGGGAATGAGAGGGGTAAGGTTCTACAGGCTAGTATCAAGCTGGTTGGCTCTCTTGTGCTTTTCAGTACAGAGTGTTATGTCATAAGAACATTTTTTTTGGATCAGATGTCTGTTTAGCCTTGTGCCTTGTCTTTAAGCACCTTAGAAAAGTATTAGTGGTTGTATTGTGAATAAGTCTTTAATATCTGGCTGTGAGAGGCCAGGTAAGAAAGTGAAGTGATTTTTGAGGGCAACCTTTGCTGCTAATTAGTGGGACTGCATTTCTGAGTGGGACAGATACCTTGCCTGTTCTGCAAAGGGAATGTTGCTGAACCTGGGCTTCTGCTTGCTCCGTTCATTGTTCCTGGCTGCTCTACTGGGGAGCCAAGGATGTCAAAAAGCCAGGATTATCCACTGCCACCTGCAGTTTGCCGCCACCACCAGTGACACTGAGCTGAGTAAGCTGATGGAGGTGGGGGGAATTACTGTTCAGAGTGGTATTCTGTCTGAAACCCTGGCTGTACTGCTGTTTAGGAAGACCAAGAGCCATAACACTGACTGCAGATTAACACGAGCTAAAAGAAGAAACAGTGGCCAAGTGCTAGGGCCTAGAAAGAAGAATACAAAATGGGAAGGCATATTTTCTTGGTTTAGTTTCCAGGTCTCCAGTAATTCATGGTTCTAGATTTCTCTGAGTCACAGGAGGGAGAAGTATTAAAACCAGAAATTGAAGAGAACACATTCTACTGTGATGCTGCTTGCTTCTCTTTTGATTTCTGTTCTTTCTTCTGCAACTATCCTCAGCCTTGTTTCTGTAGGGGAGGTGATACTGGTCTGCTAAAGATGTAAGGTACAGGTGTGTTCTGTTCTTAGATTTCGTATTCTAATATCTTGTTAAAATAAATTGAGTATGGTGGATGTGTAGTGCACCTACTTGACATATCTTTTAATGAATATCTGATGTAGTCTAGCAAAAGAATGACTGACTGTTGTAACTGATGCCTCTACAGAACAGAGCAAGCAGCTGTCCTCTGAACAGTGTCTTTGTTCATTTGGCTTTTATCTGATGTTCTTAGTGAGTCAGTTCAGCTACTGCAACACCTCCTGTTGTTGGTAGGTGTGGAAGATGAAGGAAGGGAAAGGGTGTGAGTGTATATTCACCTTGGGGCAGGATTGTAACTTCTCCCATGATCATTATCTTCTGCAGTTCTGTGCGTTCCTTGGTTCCTGCCTGGTTCCCTTCGCCTACCTCACAGTGCTGGAACTGTCAAAGTCACTGCCAGCAGCATTACTCACAGCTTTCATCCTTATTTTTGGTAGGTGTTCCTGCTACAGCAAAATTGAGCAGGTTAATTGTTCAGAGAATTTTATTTCTGGATTATTGTGTGTTACCTAGCCAGGGGATCTTGGAGTTAATGAGAGAGGTTCCCAGAGGCAGAGTAATTCTGCTTTATCTATATATGAGTCTTTTTAATTGGTGGTCCCCTCGAGAATTTTACAGCCTTGTTTAGTTCATAGGTAGTTCTGTTATCTGCACGACCACAGCATTGGACTACATTTTACCTCAATTTTAAGAATTTTTAGAAGGTGGATGGTCAGGAATGACTTTGTGCACTAATGAAGTATTGATGTCTCCCATATGAATTATAGAGGTATCTAACAGCCTACTGCATTACTGTGGAAGAGTTCTCAGTAAGAAATGAGTAAAGTTCCTTGTTGAATTGAGCCCAGTAGAGAAATTAACATTGCAAATGGAGTTAACCCAACTGGAGTTTTGTGAGGACACACAGATACTGAGGCACAGAGATTTAAAATACCCATCATATTAATTTTTCATAGGTAATATCTGAAATATCTTTGCAGATACAGGATGTATTACTTTGTCCCAATATATTCTACTGGATCCCATTCTCATGTTCTTCCTCATGGGAGCTGTTCTGAGTATGGTGAAATGCAACGGCTGTGCGAATAGGTAAGATAACTATGGTAATTTTTTTAAATTTTAAGTACTCAACTTTCAGAGTACTAAAACATGTCTGCCATTTGGTGAATGGCTGAGATGAGATTGTTTCAGGAAATTTGGAGGTGAAAATGGCTCATCGTAGGGGAGAGAAGTTTTTAGTTATCTGGGTTTGTGAAGTTAGGAAGAGGTGGTGTGGCTGGGGTAAACAGAGAGAGAGACTTAATAGGTTATTTTAGCATGAAAGGAAATTTCAGCAGAAATAAGTGTTTATGGAACTGCAAATCTTGAAAATGAAGGTTAAAGCTTTTTAAAACTTGACAAGAGAGAAAGCTAGTGTAGGGTGTTGTAGTTCAGAGGAGGAGGAGTGAAGGATGGTTGTAACCTGTTCAAGGCTTTGCACCTTAATGGCAAAAATATTAATTTGTTATCTAGAACCAGTCCCTTTGCCTTCGGGCTGGAGAAACAGTTCATCTGTGACTGTGATCCTGTAAGCACTTACAAAATCCTGCTAGCTGTGGTAAATAGTGTAGTTTGTTGGTGTTAGAGAATTGATACCAAAAATCTGAGGGAAATATAGCCAGGATATTTCTGAATAAAGTAGTCAAGTTGCTGAGGATATTTGCTATAGACCCATCTAGAGGAGGGTGGTGTTTTATAGGTATTTGGATATGTTGGAAGCCTTCTTTGTGGCTCAGCTGTACAGAGTAGGTTCCCCACGATGCATCTGGAATTCAAAGACATAAAGGTTTACAAAAAGCAATATAACAAAGGTTATATGAGCAGGTTTTGTTTCATGAAATATTCAAAAACTGATCATATAAATTCTTAGCGTGACTACAGCACACATGGCTAAAACGCAGCCTGTGGTGTCATGTAAGGCCATCCAAGGCCACGGTCATCTACAACACATACCCCAGGGAGTGCAAGCACTAAGTTACAGGGCAGGGTTTGATCAGCTCTGTGTGCTTTGACCTTAACTTATTTCTCATGTCTTAGAGCTAATCCTGTTTTTTAACTCTTTAATTTTATGCAAATTGAAAGCCAGCTGTAGCTATTGTGTTGCTTAGCAGTCACAGAGATTTTGTTTAGTTAAAATACAAGTGTCAAGACATCAGGAGTCAGTAGGAAAAGGGTTTTAAATTCTGCTGTCATCTTTTCTCTGTGGTTCAATTGTTTAGTTTTTAATTTGTTTGCTTTTTGCTGTAGCTTTTGTTTGTGCTTTGGGTAGATGTTTTCCACTATGGCCTTTCTGTTTTAGGAGGAGTGACTACTCTTCCCTCCCTATTCTCCCCCACATCCTTAGCTTTCTGAGAGAAGTAAGTTCGCATTTTATGGAGCAAAAGTCCTGTTTCTATTTTCAGATCTTCCATGTGTCAGACTTTCTCAGACTAGTATTTCGTCTTATACCTGGTGTCTGTTCCCTTCCTTAAAGGGGAACATGTAGGGCTGCCCAGGCCTAAGTGTTGAGCCTTTCTGAAGCCTGTATCAAGACTTCACAAGTCTGTATCTGAAGGCAGTATCCTTGCATCATTCTAGAATTAATGAAAAACTTGTCTTTCTATTCCTCATGGGCTCCTGAGAAGATGGAATGTAACTTTGCAGGGTAACCAATTTGCTGTTTATTTTTCTTATCACAGATGCCCGTTCATGTAGCCATCGTTTATTTAGTGACCTCCTTTATCCATCCTGCAGGCCATTTTCTGCTTCCTGGTGGTTCTGGCTGAGTCTGACTGGCGTGAACCTTGCTGGGGCAATGGGCGTAAAGTTTGTTGGCCTTTTTGTAGTCCTCTTGGTTGGCCTGAACACAATCTATGACCTATGGGACTTGCTGGGGAACCTCAGCCTGTCACTGGTGAGTGTCAAAACCTTTACTTTACGTTAAGGGTTTCTTTGTTTTGTTGGCTTTGTAATTATCCTAGTCTTTGACAACCGCGTAACTAGCCAAACAGTGATACTCTGCCTGCAGCCAACAGGGACATCTGAGGTGGATGGTGGTAATTAAAACTGAAGTTTATAGTGGAAAAACTATTGCCATACATTCGAAAAAAACCCAAACACACACATGTTAGTGGGATATAATGTCATAAGAGCACAGCAAAAAGGCTGTTGCTTGTTCTTGAGAGAAACTATTACTTTTCCAGTTGGATGAATTTTAGTTCAATCTAGGCTAAAAATGCTTATTGGGAATGGCTGTATGTTCATCATCAGGATCAACAGCAAGATGTTGTCCAGCACTGTTAGATGACACTCAGAGGAGTGTGTGCTGCCTGGCAGCCATGCCTGTGTCTTGCAGCACCTAGTTTGCATAAGCAGCGCAAGCTCAGGCTGCTTCATGAGAGTAAGAGGGCACAGGCCACATAGCAGTAGTATGCTATAGTCCATCATGAGCCAGTCCTGAGGGTGAAGGCAGCTATAGCCTGCTTGATTTCACACACATTTTAGTTCTTAGAAGACTTGCTAGCGTACATTTTATATTTGGGGACTGTGAAATCTGCTATTTGGAGAAATACTTTGTTGTACCATTTGCTGTCTTGCAATCAGCAGGAAAACAGATTCTTCAAGCACGTGTTTTAAAATGTGTTCAGTTCTCCTCTTGTTTCAGCTTCTTCTGAGGCTTGAAAACTCTCATTTCTTTCACGTACTGTTTTTTTTGTCCTGTTTGTGTCATAAACAGTGGGGATTTGGGGGGACTTCTTCTATTCCTGCAGTGATTTGTTTTCTCTGATAAATGTGAATCGATATGGGCTGCAAAGGTGCAATGTTCCAGCTCCAGAGAAGCAGTTCTTGAGCAAAGTCAGTTAATTGCATTTGAAATGGAACAAATCCATCATGTCTAAGCTTTCTGCCAGCAGACGACTGCACAGTGATTTCATTTGAGCTGCTGGCAGCAAAGGCAACAAGCCCCTGAGTTTTAGAATATGTAAAGAAATTTACTCCAGAAGGTAGATGCTTTCTGAATAACTATTTGGCAACCTTGGTCCTTGAGGAGAGAAATAAAAAAAAAAAAAAAAAGTGAGGATTAAACCCCTGAAAGCCCGAATAACTTATCTCTGCATTTGTTAGGAAACTACTCATGATTATTTACATGCAATGTTTGGGGGACTAATTTGATTCCTATAATTCTCAGCTTATCTTGGTCTGCTGTTCTGGTTTGCTCAATGCTGTCCTTTATGTGCATTTTCTTTTTTGAATTTGCATTGAGGTCTGTAGTTAAAGAAAACCTTTTCACAAAGATTGAAGCATGGCGTGGTCATTTTGAGCAGGGAACTTGAGGTTAATTTGTGTGCCTCTCCACTGCATAAATTTGGTTATGTACCATCAATCAGCATTTTTCCAAGTGCCCGGTGGTTATTAAGTGTTCTGTTGAAGTACTTGAGCTGAGTAACTGTTTCCTTTGTTGACTTCAGTAAGTTCTTAGTTTTGTAATGTGTTCCACTCTTTTTCCATTACTTTGGAAATCTTTGGATCTGGTATTAAAGGAGGAAGAATGATTAGCTTAATCATTTTGTGATAGGTACCATGTAAAAATAATATGGAGGATAGCAAGTACATCTGCCTTCATCCACTCTGAAGTTAGATGCGGACATTTAGCAGTTTTTGCTATGTTTTCTTTGCCCACAGCTATTTATTACCCATGCTGTATTTTACATTATTTACTGTACTACTAGCAGTGTCAGTTGGATGTGAATATGTGATTGATTCTTGGGCATTTGTGTACAAAGCCCCTTTCCAAGTGGCTTAAATAAAAGGCAGCTGAAACACTCACAGGTTTTGTTGCTGACTTCTCTGTAACTTCTGGCTGAGCAGCCACAGAAGTTGCAGTGTGAGAACATCCTTGCTAAGTGAGCTGGCTTCTGTGAAGGAAGCATACCTGGTCCCCAAGAAGTCGTGGTTGCATTCACATTTGCATTGGGAGACTTGTTGGCAGAACAAATTTCTGTTTTCCCTTATGCTTAGCTTTGACATGTAATGTTCTGGAAGCCATGTCCTTGCTGTGATTTTTTTTTTTTTTGTATCAAAATCTGTACCACTCGGGTAAACAAGTTAAGGTCCTTGTTTTCAAAGTATTGTCAGTGGGAGCTGCCTCGCCACCTTTGCCAAAGTTAGGGATGCTCGGTGCTTTGGAAGGTCAAACTCTCCTATTACCTGTTATTGTCTTCCTCCCAAGACTCTGACATTTCAGGGTATCACAGCTCCAGCTTTTGGAGGTGCACAGCAAGGTCTGCCTAAGCTTTTACCTCTCTTTAGGCCTTTTTAAGATAATTCTGCAGCCTGCTGAGCTTGCTTGCACGGCAAGCTCCAACTATAGGACTGCTGCTCAAAATCCTGTGAAGTAAGGAGCAGAGTTGTTCCCGCAGCTGCACTGTTTGATCCAGGTTGTGTTTGTTACAGGTCATGTTTGGGAAGCATTTACTGGCTCGTGTACTCTGCCTCATCCTGCTCCCGCTTGCCCTCTACACGGCTATGTTTGCTGTTCATTTTACAGTATTAAATAAAAGGTATTTCACAATGTTTTCTCCAGAAGAAGAATCACTTGTCTTTGCTTTGAATTAAAAGCTATTGATTATGGATTTCTCCATTTTCAGTGTCAGAAGCACAGCCACAAGCTGTGTCTTTGTTTAATTCCCTTCCCAGACTCCTGCATTATTCTTACAGAAAGGCTCTGGCCAAACTGGCAATGAAACTGAATTTGAACTTGAGATTTTATGAAATGCCAAGCAAGTATCCCAACCAAACTCTGTCTTGTTTTTTCCTCCTCTCTGCCTGGACCTTGAAAGTGTCTCAACTCCATTCTTTTTAGTTTTGAAATTTGGAAAAAAAAAAAAGTAATTGCTTTGGCTGTGACTAAAAAAGTAAGTCTGAGTGTACCCAAAGGGAGGACTCTTCTCTGAATGCCTTCATCCAAGGAGTGCTTTTTACGCGGAAGGAACACAACAGCTAGTAAAATGGCCAAGTAATGTTCGTCCAAGTAATATGGCAGCATTAAGAGATGAGGTGAATAAGCATTTCACCATAAAAAAGGAATATAAAATTAAATCTGTTATTTTTCAGTTTGTCAGCTGGTCTTACCACTAATCTCTGAGCAGAAATGAGGCTTAAGAAGCCACAGAGAGAGTCTTTCTTAGATCTAACCTGACAGTGGGTCAGTTTGTCGTAAGAACACCTCCAAAGATGGTCGATGGTGCTTTGTCCAGTGCCAGTGTGACCTCAAGGCCTTGCAGGTCTGGACAATTTTCTGCAAGACTCTTTCTGTCTGCTATGATTCACAACTTAGAGTTGTGTGCACCTAAGGGAAAGTCATTTTTCTCCTGATGCCATGTCTGGTTTTATCGTTTTCCTTCTGTAAACACAATTTGGTAATGCGTGACAGGGCTTTGTATGCCTGTTTTGCCAGACCTTGAATTGTCACGTTCTTTGCTCTCTTTTTATAGTGGTCCTGGGGATGGTTTCTTCAGCTCAGCATTTCAGTCCCAGCTGATTGGGAACAATCTTCATAATGTCTCTGTTCCAGAGCGTAAGTATCCAAAGGAATAAACCACTCTGAGTGTTGTCAGTGTGCATAAGGGTTTAAATAAAAATAGCATCTCTTATGATTCAGTGCAGGACAGCACAGGTTATACTGTCATGGTCAGATCCATGTTGTTCCTCTCTGCAGTTTTATGTTATCAACAGAAAAGAAAAAGGATGAAAATAACACTGTTTAGTGTGCCATCACTAGCTGTTTCATTGTATTCCTTCTAGAGGGAAGTGTGCCATTTTGAGGAATTTGACAGTTTTGTGTGCATGCATCTTCTTATTTTTTGGCTTTTATGTTGCCTGAGACAAATTTGTCCTGTTCACCTTAGGTGTTCAGATGTGGGGTTTATTTCCAAAATATGTGTAAATGAAAACTATCAACTCCTTTGTGACACAGCATACCCCTGGTTCAGCTATGTTGTATTCAGCATGCATGTGAATTTAGGGGGAAGATGGCTCTATGGCTGTTCCCTAATCCTCAGCTGGCTAGGGACTGTTGAGCCTTTAATATGATACAGCTTTCTGATTAGTTCAGCTTTTCTTTGGCTGTGCCCTGCTCCAGAGCTCTGCTGCTGGAAGAGCATCAGGTCCAGTCTCCAAGACTTGTATTGGGAGGCTGTGAAGGACAGTGTCTTCAGCCAGGGAGAGGATCAGCTCCGCTGACAGTGGAGCTTGCCTCCCTTCCCTCTTGTATTGCTGTAGGGGATGGGGGTGATGGGGTGCTTCCAAGTAGTCACATGCTTTTCAAACTTGACAGTGCTTTAATTTGACTGTATATTCTTATGGAAAGCAATCCCAAAACCTCTCGTTATTGAGATTACAGAAGAACTAGCACTTTCATTTGTGTTAAAACTAGATGGGAGAATTTGAAGTGTGTCAGCTAAATGTTATGTAGCAGTTTTACTGAATTGTGGTTGGGGCTGGAAGGTAAGCTTGCAATGAGCTGCTTGGAGTAATGTGTCAAACAGGAAATGAACTTTCATTAAAACAAAGCAGAATGCATGCCTAATCAGAGCACTGCAGACCAGCTGGGGAGGGGGGAATATTTATAGGAGAGCTGCCTTTTGTCTTTTTTCCTCCTTCCTTCCCATGTAGACTTGGCGTATGGGTCTGTTGTCACAATGAAGAACCTTCGGATGGCAGGAGGATACCTTCACTCCCACTGGCACCTCTACCCGGAGGGCATTGGGGCTCGCCAGCAGCAGGTTGGTGTGCTGTGGTACTGCTGCCTCTGACTACAACCATTGACTTGCTCCCATTGCACTTAGCATTAGAGGCTGTTGTGACAGGAGCTGTGTATTTACTTATCATCTGTTGCCCTCTTGGTGCCACAGCTGTGCACTTGGCTTGGAAATTGTGAGTAAAAAGGGTTCTGGAAGAAAGCCTACCATTTTGCACCAGAGAGGTGACTTAGAGTAACAAGGCTTCATTGTAGTACCAAGACCACCCTCCACAGATGGAGGCCAAGAGGACTTAAAAATAATCTTCCATAATGAGAGGAAGGCTGTAAAACTTACGTTTAATACAAATAAATTATCTTACAGGTTTCTTTGCTATCTTTTAAAAGCAACAGGACTGTGTGGTGTTTTTACTCCTGCCACTGGCCTCTGTCACTTTACATGGATTATTCTCCTTTTAGGTCTTACTTTCCTCATCTGTCACCAAAGAGTGTGTAAGGCTTTGCTCATTAAATTAGATATCTGTACATCAGTAAGCTAGCCATAATGAAACTATCTGAACTCTCTAAGGGCTTCTGAACAAATGATTAAGCAAAGTAAAAACCAGAAATCATGTAAGTATTGCTAATTAAGTAATACAGATATTGATTTCTTATTTTTGTCCATCATCAAGCTTCACAAATCTTTGCAGCTTCTGCAGCTTTCCCAAGATGTGTTTTGTGTTTTGCATGGTAGTGTCTAAAAATTGCTCTGAGCTCCTTGAAAGGAAGTTGCCAGAGAAGAACAAGTGTTTTTTAACTCCCTTCAGTCTGTGTGGTGAGGAAGAAGTTTTCAGAAATGACAGCTTTGTCTCAATCTTTTCGTGCTGTTCTTCCCAACCAAAAATTGACATTGATGTTTATTATCATAGATGGAGATGTCATACCAAAACTAGCTCAAGGATATGCAAAATTTGAGTGCAGAGCGTTCTTTATGACGCTAAAAGCAGGGAGGGGGGATTTAGAGAGGACACTGATGGGAGTTTCTGTGAGGGTAAGTGGGAAAAGGTGGAGATTCTCCCGAACTGTGCTCCCTGCACTGGAGGTCAAGCAAGGGTAGGGGCCTATGGAGAGAAGGGAATTTACACCTCAGACACTCCTGTATGTTCTGCCTCTCACCTGCCCGCTGGGCCATCCCACCTGAGTGGCAGGCACAGGTCTGGTACTGCTGGGCTAGGGTCCCACAGGGCAGGGCTTGCTGCTGCTGCTGGAAGAGGAGGGCGAGCAAAGTGGGCACGGTTCCTCATGCTGCTTGGGAAGGTTGCTCTCTGGGGCAGCACCCTGGGGCCAGGTGGGCTCTCCTGGCCATGGTAGCAGTAGGAGCAGTTACTCTGTGAGGCTGAGCAAGCCAGTAAGGGTTAGCTAGGTAACGTGTGTGGCTTTAACATTTGATCCCTGAATCCTTACCTTGCCTGCATCTTTTGGCAGAAGTATTATGGTTGTCACAGGCAGCCTGTTGTCTACTAGTGATGTCTGTCTGTAAAGCCAGTGCTGTTTCTATCTCCTGACTGGTCAGTGATTATTCAAAAAGGTCAGGTTTGGATATCCTGTTGTTGTAGGAGGAGCGTCTGAAGTAGGGTGAGAGGAGGTCAAGCTGTTTGGTCAGAGGCTGTTTGTTACTCATGATGTGTGTGAACTGCCATTACGTGTAATGCTCCTGAGTGTACGGGCTATACGCTGAACAAAAGGTGCGATCTGGGTTAAGGAGTGGCCAGTGCCTGACTTTCTATGGGCACTATCATAAAAGTCATCCCAGGGTTTCCATGGGACTGGTGCATTCGTTTGGGACTTTGGTATGCTGGCAAATGTGTGTCTGCTATCACAGCTTTTTTCTTGTTTGGTAAAATAATTTATCCTGTGCTTTCAGGTCACTGCCTACTTGCATAAAGATTTGAATAACCTGTGGATTATAAAGAAACCTGATTTGGATACAGGTAACAAATACCAGTAAAATGTCTTTTATAATTGCTACTTCTGTTTTTCACTTAAATACTCTGAGTTCCCTCTAGGGCACAGTATCATTTGTGGATATGAGGGGGGAGAGAAGGAAGAACAAGGGGAATCTGGCTTCATCTCAGTTAACAGTTTGTGTCTACCGTGAGTTGGGTTTTTTTTTTCCAGATCGTACAGCTAAAAGTAAAGAAGCTTTTCTCAGCTGAAGGTTGCATTGACAACTTTTCAGCTAGGTAGGGCTGCAAATAAGAGGAAATTAATCTGAATTTAGTTAATATTTTGTGGAATCTGTTATTGTGGCTGTGGGTCCTGGAGAAGATGGGTTCTGGTACTTTCTGATATCTTGTGGTCGACTGATTTGCATGGGTGCTTGCTTGAGACAAGATGAGAATACTGAACGTGAGGATCTATGGTTTGTACATACATCTGTTCTTTTAGAGTATCCTCTAGTGTAGCTGAGGAGTGTTTGGTCTGGCAGAGTTTCCTTTCTTCACCTGCAACATGTGTATATAAAAATTAACAAGAGCTGTCTAAAACAACAAAAAATGCGAATAAGTTAGATATAACAAAATTATAATCAGTGTTGCAAGAATCATTTTTAGTTAATAAAATAAATAAATAAATATAGTTTTGGTGTTCAGTTAGCCTGACCAGGCATCCTCTTTATTTAAGGGCAGTATGTGCTGCTTGGGGTCATGTTCTTTGGAGTAGCCCTCAGGGCTGGTCTTCAAACTGTAAACTGGTTTACACCAAGCTTAGAGTCGACAAATCAGTTTACCTTGTGTTGTCAGCTTGAGGCACGAGCATTCCCAAGAAATGTTCTAAGACCCCGATAGGTTTGTCAGTGCATTGATATGATTAGTTTGCCTTCTTTCTGCAGATCTGTCAGACCCCTCGAGCCCTGTGGAATTTGTGAGGCACGGAGATATTATTCGTCTGGAACATAAAGAGTAAGGACATTTTCTGGGATTCAAAGAGATTCTGTGATTGTGTAGAATTAGTGGGAGATTTGTCCTGCTGGAGGGCTATGTGGTTAGGCCAGCACAAGCAGGCTGTGTGACAGGTGTCTGTATATCTGCATTTTGAGTGTGGGGTATATGGAGTTCTTCTCCTACGGTTTGTTTTGAAGGGTGTCTGTTAAATGGGAAACTTAACAGAACCGCGCAACTTGATTAGAAATACCTACCTAAGAAGCAGAGGGACTTGAGCTGTGCAATATTAAGGGTAGCTCTTCTGCAAAGAAGCAATTTCAAAACCCTCGTTCTGTTGTCTATCCCCACTCGTGAGTTTTCTAGGCAAATAGGATGTGGGTTTTTTTGTCCGTGTAGCGCGAGTGTCCTGTTCCTGTGTGCATAGGCAGTATCCAGCTGAAGTTTTCAACAGCGCTGAGCTCACCGCAGTGAAACACTTGGAATTGAAATGTCAGCTGGAGCCGTCCCTCTCCGCAGGGAGCACGCAGGCGGAAGCAAGGAAGCCCTGGTGGCTTGATATTTAATCTTCACCTAGTCTAATGTCACTGTGCCACAATGCTGCAGCTTTGATTTCTTAACAGAAGCTCTAAGCTCATGAGCCTGGAAAAATCACATGTATATTCAGTATTGCATGGTCACAGACCAGGGCTTAGGTTTCCAAAACGATTTTAAGATTTATATAAAATACAAAATACAAAAAACCCTCCAAAAAAACCCACCTTGAAATTTTGGGTTATACAATGGAATGTATGATAACGAAGGTGGTGACACGGTGATGAGGCAGCACTGGTTCGGTTTCGGTCGCGGGAGGTGACAGTGCGGCGCTGCGGGGAGGAGCCGGCAGGTGGCGCTGGTGCGCCGCGCGCGCCGCAGCCGCGGGGGGGGGCCCTGCGCTGAGGAGGGGCCGGCCGGGACCTGGCCCCGTTGTTCTGCCGGCCTCGGTTAGCGGGCCCTGCCGGGGCGGGGGGCTGCTAATGGGGGCCACTTACCCCCCCCGAGTAATAAATAGTACGGTCTTCCCCCTCAGAGCCCAAACCGATCATCGGGGGAGGTCAGGATCCTGCTCCGCTTCTCCTGAGCGCAGGCTGGTTACCCCCACCTTTACTCTTCATTTTAAAAAACACCCAACCGAACAAAACCGGCCATGTTTTTTCTACTTGGAGGTGGTAGGTTGGATTTATTCGTGCCCTCCTCCTCCTCTGGCCCTGCCTGGTGTGGCATAACCTCAGAGCAACGTGGGGGGAGGCCCGTGGCTGTGAAGGCGCGGCCTGCCCGGCCCTGGCTGGAATTCAGTGGGCAAAACGCTGGCAGCTCCTGCATGGCTCCAACAGAAGTTCTTATCACAAACTGACTGAGACATAAAAACAAAATGAGGTTTGACTTTTACTTTCATTGCAGAACTTCTAGAAATCTTCACAGTCACCAGCATGAGGCTCCCCTGACGAGGAAGCATTTCCAGGTCACTGGCTATGGAATAGTAAGTAAATGGCAAGATAAAACAAAAGCTTCTTTTGGGGAGAGTTCATACCGTGCCATCGGGATTTATTCTTGCTTGTTTAGTTTGTTAGCCAAGGTGGTAGATGTATATCTACCATACTGGAGGAGAAGATGATTCGGTATGAAGTATCTTATCTCATGTTTAAGGTCTGTTTAATGTGAACGCAGATAAGAAAAAAATTTAAGCTTTTACTGCCAGTCTGGCTTTGGCAGCGTTCAACTCCAGAAATGCCAAAATGAACAACCTTGAAGTTGCTCTGACAAGAATTATTTTATGTATTTGGCCTCGTCACATAGACAAGTCGCTTTTTTGACAGAATGATGACAGAATTTTGAATCACGAAAATGAAATCTGCTTTGAAGGCTGAATTTCCAAACGCAAGGGGCTGTTGCCTAAACCCCTTCTGTGAAGCAGCCAAGTTACCCCTATTTAAAATGTAACTGAGCCACAGTGAAGTTTGAATTGGAAGCAAAAAACTTTAAGGTTGACAAGACACAAATGTATTTGTGAGTGGTTGCTCATGTCTAGAATCATCTCTTCCTGATGGGGAATCTCTCTTGTGAAGTCTGAGCACGGGTAGCCTGGGCTCCTTTGTTTAGCTTTGCTACCATTAAGAGTTTCAGAAGTTCCTATTTGCAGTGCTTTGATTCTGTATGTCTTCTAGTTGTTTGGGTTTTTCCCTTTTTTATGGTTTTTTTTGTGGGTTTTTTTTTCCTCCTGTGGTATGTTTGCATGATAGAATGGAACAGGAGACTCCAATGACTTCTGGCGGATCGAAGTGGTAGGCAGAAAGGCTGGGAAGCTCATCAAAGTCCTACGGAGTCAGGTCCGGCTAATCCATGTGGCCACAGGGTGTATACTGGGCTCTTCTGGAAAGACTCTGCCAAAATGGTAAATAGCATGTAAATCCCCTCCACCCCTGCAAGGTCTTGAGCTGGCATGTTCCTTTGCTCAGTGGTACTTTTAAACTAAACGATAACCACATTTCCTCCGTTTCTTTATCCTTAAAATTATAAAAAAAGTAACTCACAGGTACCAAAAACATAACCAGAGGGGAAGGTCTGTGTTAGGGTTATGCAGTCTGTTACAGTGAAGGTATACAGCTCTGAAAAATAATATCCCTTACTAAGACATGAGCCTTGTCATCTGGTAAGTCCAGGAGGGGATGGCAGATGTATTCTTCAAGGCCTGTTTTATCTTTGGGGTTCAGAAAAATTGCTAGAAACTGGGGCAGTTCATACTGTTCCATACCATAATCCTCAAAATTTCTTTTTTTTGGTATTAATTTGTGGTTGGAAGACCTGCCATTTTTGCATGCAGCACCTGAAGCAAGGGCAATGGTAACAAGCTGCTGTTAGCAGTGGTAGGGATTTAGTATGTCCTTGAATTATATATTTTCATCATTAAAATGAGGTGTATACAGAGACATCTAGATTAATGCCAAGCAAGCTGCTGTATCTGCAGAGCTGTACTGTGTAGGGTGCTAACATGGATCCTGAAGTAGCAGGCTGTGCAGTCATGTTGCTTCTCTTTCCAGAGCAGCCTCCGTTACTGCTAGCTTATGTTTCCCTTCAATGTGTTATGGTAGAAAGGGCTTCTAAGGAATCCTGTGGGTGCTGAATCATAGTCAGTGCAGGCAGATACCTCTGGGGACTGCCTGCACAGGAATTGCAGCTGCCATTTAGACTGTACCAGTGAAACTGGGCATATGGGTAGATAATGTGATTGGTTTTGAAAAAAATAAATCACTGCCTCTGTCAACAGCATTCAGGAAAGGGGGTATTATTTTTTTTCCCCCTAACACAAATTGACCCTGTGAAGTTACCGCCACAAAATATTGATGACATTAAGAGCTGAGGGGAAAACATACTTGTTAATTGCAAATAAGAATGGTTAGAGTATATTGGATTTTTATTTTTTTTAGGAATTTAAAGGGTAGTAATCACTGTCCTTCAGAGAATTAAGTGGTGATTAATTAATGGAATTAATTAATTACTGGAGTTAAGTCTGCTAAGTGGTGATCAGTAGAAAATTCCTTATTAATCTGTCACATTACTGCAGGGTTTGATGCAGTGTCTCCCAAAGTGTTTGATGTGACCTGCTAGAAATAGGGTGACAGACTAAATGGATAGTTGGTGGGATCTTCTGAAGTCATTCTTTTGTGTCTGTAATACAGTTGCTGTAGGCACGGATTGACTCAAATTAATGATGGTGATTTTCTTCTGGATAGACTGTAAGGGTTGACTTGAAGTAGTTTCTAGTTGTCAGTGTGCATCATCTTCAAAAATCCCGCTGCTTATGTGTGGATCTAGGTTTTTGAGTTTAGATGCCCAAAGTTAGAAATGTAGTTCAAATTCAGTAGAATTTTGATGTTGGCTGCCTTGCAAATCTGTTTTGGTTTCTACATGGTTCTTAAAGCATGTACGAGTGTGTCAGAATGCAGCTGCTGTGGTTGAGTGGTATGGTAGGTGTTATGGAGAAGTTTAAAGCTAAATGGGGGAAAAAAACCAGAGAGGAACTGGAAATATTGAGTGATCTTTTGTGGGGTGGTGGCTAACTGTTCTGCTGTTCCTCAGGGGTTGGGAACAAGTGGAAGTCACCTGCACACCATACCTGAAGGAGACCCCCAATTCCCTCTGGAACTTTGAAGATCACATTAACCCTAAGTGTAAGTCATTTATTTAGTTTTTCTTTGAGAGTACATCTTGGCTTGCTGTTAAAGGAAGGGATGAGCTATCACATGGCAAGAAGTGGCATTCAGTGTTTGGAATTTGTTGTTCTTTCCCAGCTCAAGTGTGAACTTGCTGAATTTGGGCCAGTTGTTCAGAGATGCATAGCGTTTTTCTACTTCACTGTTTGTACCGTAAGCTGGTGATAATGCTTCAAGTGTAGAGGAAGTATAAAGAGTTTTAAGAATTTTGAGATATTCATGGGTAACAAAAGTGTGTTTTATGGATGCTGCAGTACATTGTTATTTTTAACATAATAGGTTTAATTAGGTATTATTGTCATAGATGGGAATATGTCATATATACTTCAATGATTTTTTTTTTTTGGGGTAAAGCTAGGATCCGTCATGTTCTGGTATATTTTATTCTCTTATGGGGCATGCTAAATAATGACTTTGCAGTACTGTCAAGAAATGAATAGAAATGTGACAGAGGACTAAGTTTGCCAATAACGACAGATGGGCCTTGCAGCCTCATCCAGGAGTTAGATATGTGTCACAGCCTCATTTGGCCTGAATTATTTGATATAATTTTCTTCCCATGAATTGCAGATGACTTGGGCTAAGATCGTAGTTATTAAAACATCTAGTGTTCGTCATCCTTCCAGAGTGACTGTATGCAAGCCAAAGGAGAGAGAGATCCTGGGCTGTTGACTTGGTAGAATTTCCTCTTCTGTTGTAATGTATTTTACATTCCCACACTTGTGGCTCATTTACAGATAAACAACAGCCTATGAACAATATGTCTCTAATTTCAGCTAGAAATTTGATGGACTTTTATCTGTTTCTCTTGCTCCTGGAAGTAAAGGAGGAAATGTAAGAGTAAATCAGTTGTGAAATTCATTCAGAGATACTTTTGACTGCAAGCCTCTGTGTTTAGAATAGGAATGAATTGTGTAGTGAATTAAAAGAGGTGTTGGAAGCAGATTTGTCACAGGAGGAGTTTAGTTTATCGTGAAAGAGGCAAATAAAATTAAAGCATACAGACTTCTAATCTATTTTTCTCTCTTTTTCTAAAGTGCCCAATATCAGCCTGGATGTTTTAAAACCCTCTTTTGCAGAAATTCTGCTAGAATCCCACATGGTTATGATTCGGGTAAGATATCGTTAATTCTAGGTTATCGTTTTCTTCCCCCTTTCTCTTGTGTCAAAAAAAAAATAGCATTTTCTGAAAGATCTGGATGATGGCTGCAAGCTAGGGCAGAATTTACATGCCCCAGCAACCTACTTGAATTTATACTTAGAAAAAGGGGTGGTCTTGCAGCTAAATCTCCTAAAAGTTTGGAAGCCTTGGGCTTGATGCCTGGCTCTGCTGTTGGTGTGATCTAGCTACAGCCCAGTTATGTAATCCCTCCACTGCTGAAATCTGGTTCTGTAAAGGCGAGATGGAAATTTTTCCTACCCTACTGGAAGGTTTTAAAGTTAAGTTAGTATTTGTGAGGCAGGAGGATATTGCTGTGGTCAAAGTCAGGAAAATTAGCTGAACAGCCACTTAGGAGAACAATAAATGTTTGGATTGAAAATGGAAAACTTCTAATTTGTTTTAAAGTTGATCAAGTTGATGTGTTTTCTGCTTTTGTCTTCCCTGTTTATCCCTGAATAAAAATAAAAATAAAAAGAGAAGCTGGATTTAATATTTTCAAGGTGGACTGCTCTTGCAGTCTTTTCCTGTTATTGTTCTTTGTGCTCTTGGCCACAGTCCTTTTGCTTCCAGCCCTTCAATCCTTTGTCTGAAGAATGAGAAGTTACTGTTTTGAGAAAGGAGTCTAAGGTTTTATTTGCTAGTGTTTGTAAAGCTCTTCTCAGATTCTTAAGAGAAAGAAGGTAGTCAGGCAAGTTATTATTAATGCTGAGCATTTCCATGGCAACCAGCGGTAACACTGTCTCAGGTAAAGAAGCACCTGCATGAGTTTCCATGGAAATAATCTTCCTGGGGCTTTTATTTTCAGAGTGGAGGGAAACCTGTCAAAGTAGTCTCTTAATTAACAAAGGTCTTGCTTATGCAATATGTGTCCTCAAGTGACAGAAAAGCAGGAGGAGAGAAATGAGAGAATACTGCCTGTAATGGTACCCAAAGAACATTTTCACTTGCAAACTAATAATAAAAACTTTCATTGTCCTTATTGTGGCCATCTCCAGATGATGATGTGTTTATGTAGACAGAAAACAGTCTTTACTCAGGAAGAGTATTCATGTGTGTTTGTGTACCCAGACATTGCTGGGCAGGCTTTGCAGCATAACTGCCTGCTCATTTAAATTTTATTTTGACTTGTCTGTAGGGAAACAGCGGCCTCAAACCAAAGGACAATGAAGTTACATCCAAACCTTGGCACTGGCCCATCAACTACCAGGTATATTGATCAATCCACCTTCCTTTCTGTTTTCAAGTGGTTCTGCTGTGCTTCTTGAAGCATGGCACCTCTTAATTGCATTGAACGTGTTGTCAAGTTTATTTTGTAACACCTGAGCTACATGAATGGGAGTTTGTCTCACCCTTGACACTGCAAAATACAAACTGGACTGATGGAAACCCATTTTACTCCCTTCTTATCTGTTTCCTCAGGGCCTGCGTTTTTCTGGTGTCAATGAGACTGATTATCGGGTTTATTTGCTGGGGAACCCGGTAAGTTGGAATGGGAGGTTCTAAGCCAATGCCTTTAGCAAATTTTAGCTTAGTCTTGCTTCTGCCAGTGGCAATGATTCTCTTCCTTGCCCTCCTCCTTTTGGACTGTCTCTCTCATTGTACTCTTATGCTTGAATGTCATTTCCTCTCTTGTGCACATGTCCAGCCTAAAGTCCAAAATCTTTTTTTCCTATGTAGGTGATTTGGTGGCTAAATCTGGTCACTATTGGGTTATATCTTCTGATAACAGTTTCCACTGCAGTGGCCCTGAAGAGAGGTGTCCAACTGACATCTGAACTCAAAGGTGAGGTCAGTCTTCCTATCCTCCCTGCATTATAGAATCCCTATTATAACATCTTGGTTTCCTGATACAGAAAAGCTCAACCTGGAACTCCTGTATTTAAATTTATTTTTTTTTAATATTGTATTAAAACGCTCTGAGTTGAATAGAATATACTCAAGGTAGCTGTACATACAAAGCACTAAGTTATATAGTGCTTTGAAAGTGTAGCACTGAACAACGCAACTGTTAACAAAGGGTTCCATCCTAGAAATAATCACTCTGATGAACAAATCTCACTTTTTGCTTGGCAGACTATTCCTGATTAGTTGCCAAACTTCCTAAGCCTGTAAGACTTGATCAGAAATCCTCAAGTCAACAAGGGCCCTGAGACACCCAGTTAGCCAAAGAGAAGAGCTCTGGAAGTGACTCCCAGGCAGGAGGTGTGATCAGTGGCTCCTCAAAAGTCTTATCACTCCTTTGCTGGAGATTTTGGAGCTGGTCTGGGTATAAGTTGGCATCTTAAGGTGATCCTAAGATATGAGTCTCAGTAGGCTTTTGCTACCTTGTTTTCTAGCAGGAGACTAGGGCTTGGATTAGTCAGCGGCTCACATGGCAGCTCTGCTTTGGAGGTGATCACCCAGCCTAGCATGGGAGTTGCATATGAGCTGCTCAAGAGACAAGATGCTGGCCACAGTTGGTCTCACTTACATAGATTACTGCAGCTCAGAAATGACCAGATGTATATATGTTGGAAAGACTATATTTGATCTGGACATACCAGTAGGAGGAGGTGATAAAATGTATGTCAGGGAACCTTCCCTGATTCAGAGATCTACTCGTCCCATAGTTTTTAGCTTGTTCTGCTTTGCAGGCTTCCAAGGTGTTCTTCCTAGTAGAGATACTTATTATACATGTGTTACTGATAATAGGCTTCCTTTTCATAAATGCCTTCTGCCGGCACCTTAAAACTGTGTGGATGGCAGGACTTTGTATACCAAGGGTGGGAAAGCACTGAACTTGGGTTATCAAGCAGTGTCCACAAGGAAAAGAGTGGGAGCTTCATATCTCTAACAGGTCAATAGTGAACAGGACAGGTCTTCAACAAAAGTACTGCAAGGAGCTACCTGCTTTGGGTGTAAGGGAGACAGACCAATCGGATCAATGCCCGGCTCTCAGGTTCTGCCTGTGCTCTGTACTACTGTAGTATGCATGGTGTTTTCAAATGAGAAGTGTTTCCTGATATTTATGCAAAGCAAATGACAAATGCAAGAGATGCAATGATCCTTTCTTATGTCAGGTGCCAAGGTTATGGAGCTTTTAACAAATTCTAAAAAGTCATACTTTGACCGTTCCAGTTTACATCAGTGGTTGCTTTGTTTTGTAGATCTCCCTGTGGGAAGTGAATTCTTAATTGTGATGTGAAACTATTAAATTACACGATAAGTTACTGGCTAAGCTGCATGCAGACGTCAGAGCTCTCACTCCCTTCCCCAGGCTCTGAGAGCTAGGCAACATTTCTTTCCAGGAAAGGCTGGCAAAGCGATCATTTGGATGTCTTGTAGTT
Source organism: Falco rusticolus (assembly GCF_015220075.1). Taxonomy (NCBI): domain Eukaryota; kingdom Metazoa; phylum Chordata; class Aves; order Falconiformes; family Falconidae; genus Falco; species Falco rusticolus. The sequence continues at coordinate 65,192,323 of NC_051193.1, read as the reverse complement.
TTATTGCAGAGAGAATAAAAACCATCAGAAACTGCAATGACCTAATTAGTCTGATATACATGCTGAGAAACTGCAAATCCAATCTTACCATAGAGCATGGTCAGCCTCCTGCCAGTCCCTTTGTATATCTTTTCTAGTAACTGTTCTCCTGAAAAGTGTTTGTATGCTTATAAAGAATGCAGCTAGGATGTTGCAGGGCCTTGAAGCAATTTCAGACCAGTGCATGGCTTCCTGCAAAGATCATTCCTATTGAGTTTACTTAATGTGGTAAGGTTTGCAAGTAGGAGCTGTAGCTGAGTTTTGCCTCTGCTGTTTATTTGTGTTCCAGAACTGTCCAGAGTCATGCTACATGGTGGAGGGCAGATCGCGCTGGGCTGGCTCCTTCATTACCTCCCTTTTTTTATGATGGGACGAGTTCTCTACTTTCACCACTACTTTCCTGCCATGCTTTTTTCCAGCATGTTGACAGGTAAATACTAGAGTCTGGGAGAAGACAAGGCAACGAAACAGGTGAAATTCTGTTAAATAGAATGTTTTCAGGCTGAACAGTTTGGGGGGGTTTAATAGGTTTTCTGCTTGCTTGTGCAAAGTGCTTGAAAACATTGACTAATTCAAAATGTTTTCCACAAAGCAGCACAGTGCCAAATTGTCCTTTTTTTGTTACAACTCTGAAGAGGCAGTCATGGCCAGTGCTTAGGGCATTTGAATTTCAAGATGTGATTCCTATTCTTTGCTGTTTCACTGTTCTAATACATGTTTTTATACAAGTTACTTCCCTTTGTTTGCTGCCCCCACTTTTCTGTCATGTCTGTTTATAATTCAGTCTTGGTAGTTTTTCGTGTGATTTTGTACCAACTAACTTAGCATCTGGGACCCAGATCTTTTTTGCATTTATTCAAAAGGTAGGAAAAAAGAGCCTTCTGCTGATGCAGAACAATCCCTATAGTTCTGAAGGTTATTAGGGTAAATGAACATTGACAAAGTCTTCTGCTGTTAACAGAGCTTTGGCAGCCCAGTCTATGACTGAACCTAACAATTCTGTTCTTTGGCCTCTGCACTGCTCCCAACTTCTACCTCTTCCTTCTTCTAGGAATCACCTGGGACGCTCTACTGAAGTTCTGTGCTGGATTCCTGTTACCTAGCACTACAGCTAGAAAAGTGTATGGAGGGGGGTTCCTGGCACTGGTTCTGCTCATCATGTACAGGTGAGTGCTGAAAACTGAACTTTCCCTGAATGTGTGACAGTCACTGTCTCAATGGATACCTTACTGCCTGTTAATTATCCTTAGCCTTTTTCTCTGCCTCTCTTCCCTGCTGAACTTGTCAGACATCGTGAAACCCAGTCCTAAACCCTTTATTATAAATATATTTATTTATAAAATTTATTAGATTCTGCATCTGTGTCCCATTAATGCATTATAAAACATCTTTCCATTGCAGGGAGTCTTCCTTTTATCACAGCACTCAGTGTGAACACCATTCTCCTCTGAACCCACAGTGCAGTGGTTTCTGATTGTAGTCCCAATGCTAGATCATGCCAGATCCCTCAAATACAGCCAAATTCTTCATTACTGTAGGTTTTCTCAGCTGGCTTTTCTCCAAAGCTGTTGCTTTCTAAGAGAAAATACTGCAATAGAACTGTGTACTATGTATATATGTTGTGTTTGGCAGAGATTAGAAGATCCTCAGTGGTACTTAGAACGGCCCAAAACCAAAAGGTCCCATATTTGTGTGGACTAATCTGCTGCAGTGTTCTTGAGAGGGAAAACTGTGCAGTCCCTGATGGGCATTTGGTTTCTTTCCACAGCTTCTACCTCTTCCATCCTCTGTCCTACGGGATGATAGGACCCATGGCCTCTGACCCTAGCAGCCCCATGGCAGGGCTCCGGTGGATGGACTCCTGGGAGTTCTAGAGGCAGCAAAGGAAGCCTGGGAACAGTGGATGAGAAGCATGAGATCAGCTGCATGTCGGGCTGGTTTTGGTGCTTTGGAGACCTGTGACTGTAAAATGCCCTCTCTGGAGAACGCTGGGTACAGTAGCCCTGTTGCTTTGGCATTTGTTTGCACTGCCTGCATTGGAAGATGCAGAGGATGATCATGAGAAGGTCGTCTTAAAAAGACTCATGTCCTGAATCCTTAGGTTATATTTCTGGACAACTGGCTGCTTAAATCTCAATTCTTTAAAGCAATATGTATCAGTCAAACAGCAGTGGCATTCCAGCAGCCAGACCAGGACAAGTTGGAGGCTGTGTGTAGTTGCGTGTGTGTGTGTGTGTGTGTGTGTGTCTTCCTTCTTGTAATTCAAGCACTGTTACTGTTTGAGAGCCAGACAGTGTCTGAGACATTAGGACTTTTATCATGATTAACAACCTTTCTTACAGCGAGGCTTTTGAAAGCTTCATGTAAGTAGCTGTGGACCTCCATTCCACCCTGCCCTGACTGTCTGCATTTTTTTGTTCTGACCCTGAACTTTTGGAATTTGACTGAAAGGGGTCTGCTTGAAATCTCCTGAGCCACTGTGCCTTGCCTGTCTCCTAGGCCCTCTGCAGACAGGGGAGATGGAGATTATTTATTCCTGTATACTGCCTTGCTTTCTGGTCACCTTTAATCATTTATAACAATCACCTGGCGGGCCTGTGCTTAGAGCCACTGTTCCAGCTCAGCACTTAGTAGCTTCTTTGCAGTTCCATCTGAAACTGTTAAGGAAATTACAGTGGAAATAGCAGATGATATATTTTCTGCCCCAGTATGCTGTGAAGTCCAGCTTCTTGGGGTTGTACTAGAGACTGAAATGGTAGCTTGGAAATTTTACAGACAGCTGTCGTTCATCTTTTGATCCCAGCTATTCCAGTGACAGTACCTGTGCTTTCAGGGGGAAGGCTTCATCTTACTGAATGTAGCATCTGCAAAACTGGCTGTCAGTGCCATGGTATCTGTTCACTGTATTTCAATATTGAACAAGTTCCCTCTCATTAATGGCTGAACATCAAATTACTGTACTGAAGGAAATGTGAGGCCAGGCAAAAATTCTTTGTCTGTTAAGAGCCATTGGATGTTGAATCCACCCCTTCCAAGAAAGCAGAATTCTATTTATTAGGTGCCTTTTTTCTGTGTTAGGTCTATGTTCCTTTTACTCCATCTCTTCACCCGATTTCAATTTCTTGTCACAGTTCAAGGTTGCTAGTTTGTAGCATCTAACATGAAGGACACTTGGATCCCAGCTGTGTTCCTGTCTAAAGAAGTAATATTTGCAAAACTCTTTTGTGTATGTTTCATTAAAACCAAGCCTTTCATTTCAGAGTTCTTGCTCTGCTCCTCAGCCTTGCATCAAAATTGCAGGTACAGGGAGAGCAGCAGGTGAGGGTGTCTGTCTTGAAACATGAATCGTGCGTTCATTTCTCTTACCAAACTTTGAATTCTAATGTATTTCCTACAACACAGAAGGGCTGCATTAGCATAGTGGTTCTGTGGGGGGGACTGAGACTCCAGTCAGACTTGCTTTCATTCCTCTTCAGTAGAGATCCATAGCACTGTTCAGTAAGGCAGCTGCTTGCTATTGTAAGGCTCTGGCTTGGTATGTCACATCTCTCTCAGAAGTTGACTTTTTGATGCTAACTCCGATGGTATGGACCTGTGCTTTTGATTCTGAAGTTTTTGAGTTAATCACCTGCTGGTAATACATGGTGGGAAGTCATTGCACTAATTAGCTACTGGGCTTGATGATTCCTTTCCACTTGCTATTGCAGGAAGTGCTCCCACCTACATGAGCCAGGGGTTCACAGAGGTGATAGATACACAAGAAGGATGGGGGAGAAGGCTGCAAACTTCTTCAGATCCTGCTTGATCTGACGGCCGCTGTGAATTGTTAACTGTTGGCAATGTGGCAGGCAGACAGTGCAGTGCTGCCTTTGTAGCAGTGTGATTCAGCATCTTCTGGTCTTGGTGAGATTATTGCCTTAATACCTTGCTATCCTGAATATGAGCTTTCCCTAAGGTAGTCTTATTACCATGGGGAGGATTTGCCAGAAGAGCTCATAAAAGCCATGATTTAAAGTGCAGGGTTTTTTTCCAGCACATACAATCACCCACTTGCCCTTAACATTAACAAAAACCCCCCAACAAACCAAACAAACTCTAAGAAGCATGTGAGTGTTTTGGAATGACAGTTTCTAACATTCTTTATTCATCAATTTAAATCTGTGGGAAAGCAAAAATTAATTCGATAACCTTGGTTACTTCAGTTATGAAGGGGTTAGCTTTGTAGGAGCTGCCTGAGGAAGGTGAGCCAGTGCGTTCTTTGGCCAGGGTCCCTCTATCCTTTATTACTAATAATCTTTTGGGTGGGGATTGGTGGCTGAGTCTGGGGATTGGCCAGCTGAAAGTAGCAAATGTTGTGCTCCCATCCCACCTTCCCGTGCACAAGCCCAGGTTCTGTTTCAATACGGACAAAGGTTTGTTTTTCTTTAGGACTGCCATTTCAGGAACCCTCTGAAAGCACTTGGTTGGGATTGGGACTATTTCTTAGACCTTGTGTGCTGGTAAGGGGATGGAGGCATACAGTGAAAAACATCTAGCTATTCCACAAGAGGGAGCAACTTGCAGCAGAATCTTTTCTTTTGTTTCTCTCTTTTGTTTTAATCTGGAGTTAGAAGTAATAAAAGGTATACATTTGAAGATTGTAGAGCAGACATCTCCTCTGCACCCTCTGAACTCCAAGGGTTGGCTTTTCAGTTATTTTAGTTAGAATTTAACCTTCAGTGTTTGGTTCTCAAAACAAAACCTGTAAGGCCATAGCTGTATGTAATAGTAACTTATTTTGTGAATTCAATAAAATACAATAAATGGGATTCCCTTAGTGACTGACTTAAAATGTCTCAGTGGTGCAGGTGTGAGGCAATAGGTGCAGGGCATTCTTCTTTCTGAATGGAATTTGGGCTGCTTCAGTTCATTTTTTCCATTTGTGCTTGTGGAATGAGTTCAAGTTCTCTTTGAGGACTGCTTATTCATCTTCTTCCCCAGTCATGTGGAAGACAGCTAATGGTGCTTTCTGAGGCCAGAAGATGCTGTTCTTTGGAGCAGCTGCTCTCTTTGAACTTCGCTTGATGGGACTCCTTTTATCACTGGCAAAGTATTTCATGAAACTGTATCTGTGGATTCAAATCACAGAAAGCTACAGGCTGCCACGTTCCTTTCTCATGTGTAAACTCATATTTTCAGCTCTTCAGTCTTTGAAGGATAGATAGAAGGCTTCTAGGCTCATCTAGCTTCATCCTAGACAATCCATCCATCTTAAAAGGTTTCTGTTAACAGTCACTTCAGGACACCAATGTGCACACACCTGTTCCAGCAGCATGGACTGGCCTGTCTCCACTAAATGGACTACTCATGCTATCAGATGAGGATGTGATCATGAGGAGGATTTGAATGGAGGTTCCTGTGCCAAAGTTCCTGTCATGCGCTGCGTACCAGCATAGTTCACAGCCCTGTGGGTGGGAGGGCATCTCGTCTGCATCTCTCTTATCTGCAGAGAGTTTTCTTTTCCATCTTAATTGGAAGGATGTACTGATGAACACAGGGCATTGACAGGATCTACATTTTTGTATCTCCTCTTTGCTTCTGCTTCTTCAGGTATGCCCAAAGTACAGGATACACCTTTGCTGCTCCTCCAGTTTTTAGGCTGTGCATCCTTTTCTTAGGGGTGCCGTACAAGGGGTGGGACAGGACACATAGGTATTCATCCACTCCAGATACTGTCATGTGCACTGAGAGCAAAAGCAGAACCTTGTTATGGAAAGGTAAACAGATGTGTTATTTGACAGTAGCTTCCTTATCTCTCTGAGAATTGTTTTCAAGGGACTTGAGAGTGTCAACATAGGAAGCGCAGGCATTTACTTGAAATTCTCCATTGCCATGCTTAGTGGCTTCCCTTCCAGAGGCCGTGCCTGTGTGACTTACCCTCTGGGTTGGCACTCTGCGCACGAGCACCATTATAACACTGTTTCCTCCTCTCAGGATCCTGCTGGCAATGTGAAAATCTGCTTAGCGGTGCCCTGTGCCTCTGCCAGGTGGGGAATATAGGTAAGATTTTTTTTTTTTCCCATTTACAGCAAGTGACCCCACACATTGACAAGTGCGTGTCATAAAACCAAAAATGTGTGGAACAGTGTAAGTCTTCCCTGCTGGGAAAGGAAGGCTGAGGATAAGAACACCACCTCCATAGCACACTTGCATCTTTGGGGAGCTGGGGGCTACAAGCAGTCAGGACTGGAAATTGTCTCTGTCGTCTTGAAAGTACTGAGACCTTGGTTGCATGGTTGGCTGTGAGTTGCTTTACTTTTTTAACTCTTATGCTTTTTACTTGAAAGTCAAGGGCTATGGTTCTCACAAATGATACCTGAGGTAGGGGACATACTAGCACAGAAACCACTCCTGCTGAATTTTTACTTGGTCCTAAAACTTTGCCAAATGAGTTTGTTGTGTTTTATAAGAGGCACTGTTTAGAGCCAGCTTGGAGAACTTGCCCCTGACTGGGGGAGAGTTTGGAGCAGCAGTGAGAGGGCTTCTTTTGTAATTCAGTCATGTATTCTGAACATTTCTTACTAATCCTGCGTGTGTGTGTGTGTGCATCTGTCCATGAACTGAATGTCTTCTAACTAAGGTGTAATTACTGCACCATACAGTGTGGATGGGAGAATGTTCCTTTGAGCTATAAATGTATTTTGAACAGAAGATCATGGAAAATGAAGTAGAATTTGGAATTTAATTTTGTAATAAATACTTCTTCTTTCAAGCATTTTCTTTACATCTAGATCTTGGGGTGTTCCCACCCCCCCCTTTCCTCTCTCCCTCACATGCACGATTGAAGTAGCGACATTGACTTTAAATGGACCCATTGAGGAGTTTGATCTAGGACATGGGTGATCTGCACCAGCTTTCGGCACACCCATGTTGCTGGACTGCAATTCTAGGAGGTCAGGTTTTACTGCAGTCCAAGCGATGTGCTGATAAGCACAGCAGGAAGTGAAACCGGTAGATGTGAATGAGAAAAGTGCTGCCTGTTGAAGCGGGTTTATTTCTCCACGTTAAAGACGTGTTAAATTGTAAATATGTATGACATGTCAGGTTTAATGGGTATATTCATTGAACTTCTGGTAGGTTGCCTGTGAACACTTCATTTGACAGATCAAGCACTTTATTCAGGAACCCAATGTTTTAAGTCATTCTTATGTTGAGTGTGTGGTGTCCATGACATCAGACTGATGCACAGTTTTGTACAAATGAGGCCCTTGCTGTGAACTAAATGGGAGAGTCTGTAATGAAACTAGAACCTTGTGAATCAGAATCTGGCTCTGTGCCAGGGCAACATAGACTTCCGAGTACATTGTAACAAGGGGTTGTCATCCTCGGGGTGGAACTAGATGGGGGGGGAAACGAAATACAGCATCCTTATTTAAGGCTGCACATTGATGCCCAGATCAGTGCTGGAGGACAGCCAACCAGTCTGTTTAGGCATATTCCAGTGGCTGCTGAAGTAAAGCTAGGACAGCTAGAAACTGGACGGTGGCCTGCACAATGTGATACACTGGGCTAATAGATGGTTACTGGAAAGCCTGTTGACATCTTGTATTGCTTCAAGAAAGTGCAAGTTGGTCTTTGGATACTGTCTGATCTCAGGGCTATCCTTCTGGAAGGGCGGGCTGCTGATAAAGCAGTTGTGCTAGAGTGTAGGGAGATGACTATAAGGAAAAGACATGAAATATTGTTCAGAAAATGCTGATAATGTCTGAAGTAAAACTACTTCTCACTGCGCTCTAAAGAAAGAATGGCTTCTTTCTGCAGGTGAGTGATCTCGTGTGGGTGGACACTGGTGACTGATTCCATTTGCATTTGATTTGAACCTGCCAGGTTTCTAGGTTTCTAAACTCCAGCCATCATTGCATTATGTGTTTCTCAACAAGAATGGGGCTTTTTCATAACCTGGTGTTTTAATGTAGTTTTTGTGCTCTGTCTTCAAGACACTGCTTAATCTTTTTGCTAACCAAACAGAAACTTTCAAGGCAAGTTGCTTTCTCTAGCCCTCAGTCTCCTGTGCCTCTTCTCATTTTTTTTGGTTTACCTGTGTGGTTTCCCAAACTGTACACCGTCTTCCAATATCAGTCTCCCAATTCCATATGTTGAAATAAATCTTCATTGCTCCTACCACTGCTTCCTAGTTTATATCCAAGGAATGTGGTTGCTATGCACTTTGGAATTGTTTTCTAATACACCATTTCTTAACTCTGTGGCTATAGCCCAATGTAATGCATGTTCTGGAAATACAAAGTTTGTGTTTTATCTGAATGGGCATAGTCTACCAAGTGTTATGATTGCTGTAAATTGCTTTGTCCATATTTACAATTCTTGCAGTCGCTGTTTTATCTCCAGATTTCATCCAAAGCCAGTCATCCTGCTGTCTTGCAGTTGACAAAAGGTAGTTTTCAGGCTTCGTTCATCTGACCTTTTGGGTTTTTTTCACTGTGCGTTTTAGCATGAGGTAGTTCTGAAGTACCTGGGTTTCTCCGGTAAACAGAAAGGGAGTTTAAGTTACTTGCCCATATGAAGGCATCTGTGTTGGGCCAGCTGAGTCCCACCCTGGGAGTGTGCTGATCCCTTGGAATGCTTTAGGGACAGTAACTATTTGGTTACAAGGTAGAGAAGGAAACTAGATGTGAAGTGGGGAAAGTGGTTGAGGTGAGAATGAGCATGTGCAAGGTGGTACATCTTTATTTGACATTTGTGAACTGTATGAGAACAGCCAAATAAAGCCAGTGCAGCTGAAGAAAATGAATTTAAACAATTTGATAACTTGCAGGCAAATTCCCATTGAAGCAAGTCTCAGGAGCAGTATTTAAATAAAGGTCAACAGGAGCACAAGCACCAACTATGCCAGTGCAAAGCAAGGCTGGGAAGAGCCAAAGATAAGCTGAGTAACAAGTTATTACTTGACTTCAAATACAAGAAAGAAGCATCTAGCAAGTGAGAGCTCTAATTACTAGAGGCTGCTATGAAAGTTATGCGGAGGGGGAAAGCAAAAGAGCTGCTTCACAAAATGAAGGCATAATGGGGAATATCAAAGTTAATGAAAAACTGTCAGGACATAGGTAGTAAGAGATGGATCAAGAATTAGACCACTACTTGGCAGAGACAGAAAGGCATGAACAGATGGATCACTCTGAAAAGTTGTACACACATCTTCAAAGGCTTTTATAATAAATTCCCTACTGGGTTTTTCATTATTTTCTCTATGCAGGCTAGTTAGTTTCTTCCTTACTTAATCATCTTGTTTGGCCTTTTTGAGTATTGCCACATTTTATACTCTGTAAGTCTGCTGAAATTTCTTTGTTTCAAGCATTATTAAAAAAATAAATAAGTGGGTTGGAGATAGCCTCAGGCAGCTCTTGTAGGACTCGTGGGTGCAAGCTATCTGTGCCTGCTGATTTTTAAGTCTTTATTGCTAACAGTTGTTGTTTAACATCGTATTTAGTTACTAATGGATTGGAAAGTGTTTTATGATGCAGCTTAAATACATCATTCTCCTCAAGACAGAACCACAGTATTTATTCAGTGCTTAAGCATTTTTTGACTCTGGAGTTTGCAGGTGCAAAATTTCTCACTGAACTGGAGAATTATTTTTGACAGAGCCCCAAAACTGGAATGGCTTAGATGGGTGAGGAGGAGACAACCTCAAGCAGGAAAGGATCCCACACATAGAAGCAATAACACATGGGCTTTGCTTTGAAAACAGATGGCTGAGTGCAAAGCTGAAAGGTTGTGATGCTATCACAGCCCTGCCATGAAGGAATGGATGCAATTAAATGCAGAATCTTTGTTTTAATAAATCACATCAAAGATGCTATTCTCTGAGACTACTGCTGTAGATCAAATGATTGTAGGAGATGCCCTGGTCGATAGTGGCAATTCAAACTGCAAGAAGAAGGGAAAGAACAGACAGAGATCAGAAAGAAGACAATCAATGAGCGCTTCAGAGATCAGCACCAATGGCACTTCTGAAACAAGGCAAATGCAGCAGGGAAACTACAGAGGACGATCCACAGGGAGTAAGGATCCTTTCACCAAGCTTTTGTCATGTTTCAGCAGCTGAAGGATGATCCAGTCCAGGAGTATAAGGACAACTGGAGGAAAATCCAAGCCCATGTGCACCATCCCTAGGTAGGGCAGAAGCCAGGTAACTGTGCTGACACGGTGCTTGCCAAGTTGCCAGGCAGATTAGCTAGAGTGCCATGCTGAGCTAATGAGGAATGGAGAGCTGCTTGCATCCCACCAGCCTGGAGTCTGCGTACCTCTATAGTTGCGCCTTATGATCAAATTCAGCTTGTCAGACTGACATGGTAGATAGGCATTTTGAACTCACTTGGTAGTGTCACTTACAAAAGGCAGAGTTTGCTTCTTGGAACATGAGCCTGGTGGTCGGAGTAGCAACTGGTGGATTATGACTGTGCTGGACAGCACAAGGTGAATAACAACTGAGGTAAAGTCTGAGCTTTTCAAAGTGTCAGGCCTGGTTCAATAGCCTCCTAAGTCAAAAATACTCAGGCTAGCAGCTCTCTGTGTAGTCCCCTTTGGCTTCTCTCCCCGCTTCATGCCCCGTCAGCCTTGGATTGTTTTCACCTACCTGTACAAACTTTTCCCAGCTGGCTCTGGGAGATCTAAGATGAACCTGAGGATATCTAGTAGCAAATCGAAGTCAAAAGACGTGTTTTTGTTTTATTCTGCTGTTGAATCCTCTCCTGCACATTGTTCCTCCTCCATCTGCCTATCCCTCTCCCCTTAGCCCAAATCCTCAAGGCTGCTAGTGCTGCCCTGCTCTCCCTGCAGGCATGGTGGCAGCCAGCGAGCTCTGCAGCTGTTGCCTTAATCATTTTATAAGCAAGATTATTCCCTCCTGCATCTCTTTTGCTTCTTGTTACGCAATTGTATTTCGTGATTTGCTTTGCTACTGAGCTGCGCTGCTCCATGGCCTGAGGGAGTAGCTTGAGAAGACTGCTGGGAATGTTGCATGGCTTCTGCTCCCACCTGAGGATGGGGATGGGAGCCTGGGGAAAAGAGGAGCCATCATGGTTTGTGGTTTTGGGACTGGGGGCAAGGGAAAAGAAAGGGGATTAGCTAAGCCCAGGAGTCCATATCTGAGGTGAGCAGGGAGCCACTAAGCAGCTAGATCAGAGTGGCATTATTCATGAAAACTTAGAGATGTAGAATTGGAAATGAGCAGGACTCCAAAGGGGGATTCGGGTTTGTTGATACAGCAGCTGGGATGGAAACTGGCAGTGCCACAGCAACATGTGCGAAGCAGTTGTCCCTGGGCCAGGCTAATGGGGCGTCCCTGGGGAGGGCGGGCTGTTCTCCAAGCACCCTGAGCCCTGAGTGTGGGGTTGGGGGCTGGCATTTGTGAGCTTATTCCCAGTTCTGTCACACTTTTTTTATGAGCTTGGGCAGCTTGCTTTCCCTGTGGGTAAACTGAGGCACTGAATAAGTAAAGCCAACACTTGGCAAGGGTTGGTGTTGATACTGTAACTTGAAGGGGCTGTAGATTACAATAACAAGACCCAGCAAGTTAAAAACCTTATAAATTTGTGTTCTTCCAAAGCACAAAAGAGCTTTATAATTCTCTTTGCAGGTCAGTGAGTTTCTGCAGAAATCTGCCTCCCCTTTCTCCTAGTGGCCTACAGTGGATTTTGGAGCAGTCTGTGCTGCTGACCTGATGGTTCTTCACTCATGCGAGCTCCAGGGACAGTCTTGTAGAAATTCAGAAACATCTCAGAAAAGAGCTGAGCTGCCAGGCTAGGTACGTGGAGTCAGGGGAGCTGGGGACCATCACAGGAAACCCTCAGACCATGGAAACATTTGCTGTGCTCAGTCTTTTGATGCATCCTGGGGCTTCCTCATGCTTGGAGGCTCACAAAACACTTGAACAAGAAGGGAGGTTTGCTTGTTTGTTTTTCCTTGTACTTTAAATCCTCTCTGGACTCCACTTGTGCTGTCTGCATCTCAGTGCCATGGCAGCAGGAGGAACTCTTCTGACAGCTGTGTAGCTGCAAGGGAGAAGCTACTTTGCACACAGGGAAGAACACCACGTCTCCTGAGCCCTTGCTCTTTTAAATCATGTGAATGGTGGTTCAGATGTTTCTTACCCCTGAGCTCTCCCTGCCTCCCACCTCAAGTCCCTCCCTACAGCTCCCTCCTCCTGCGTTGGAAGGTCTGCGCTGTCACAGGGAAAAAACTGCTGGGTTTATTAAGGGAGAGGACGGGAGAGGACGTTTACCAGTGCCAGAAAGCAGCAAAAGGATGGATTCACTGGTCAGAGGAGCAGGGAAGGTGGGCAAACTGCTCCTGAATGTGCCCTACCCTCCCCAGAAGGAGTTATTTATTGTTGGGGAGCAGGGACGGGATTAGCTCTCTTAGGTTCTTGGACTCTGCCGAGTGTCAGAAGCATGGGGTTTGGGTGCCAACAGGTGGGTAGGGCTATGGCCAGTCCATTGTCCCTTCCATCAGCTGGGGCACCTGTATGTGCCACAGAAGAAGACATGTCATGCTTAGCGCTCTCGCTGCTGCTATATCTGCTCTGTTCTGACACTTGTGCTTTGTCTGAGTACTCAGCATGCAGACACCATCTGCAGCACAGAGGGAAGGTGCAGGGGGGAAGACTTTGGACAAGAGCCACCACTTTCCCTTGCCATCATGGCTTTACTGCTATTGTCTGAGGTACCCTTGCCATCAGGAACAATGGCTGAACCTGCATTTTGTTGTTGCCCCGGGTATGGTGCCTGCATGGACCTGAGGAAACATGTCCTACATCCCAACTAAGCTTTAGGAGCTGATCATTCTTAATGACATCTTGCTTTTGTGGTGCTTCTCTTCCTCCTCTATCAGCCAGCTCTAAATATATTCAAAATGTTGCTAGGCAAATACTCAGCCTCGGTTGCTGCTCTGACTGCACATACGTGCTTCAACTCTGCTCCTCGGTATCCTGTGGTCTAGGGAGGACTCTTTGCTCTCCTTTCCAGTGCCCTGGCAGCACAGCACTGCCCACCTGTTCCGCTCCCCCTTCCTGTTAGCAGGGTCGGGCTGAACTGTCCAGCCAGGCTCTGGTGAAGCTCCACGTCTGTGGTTGTGACAACTGGCTGAAATGTTGGAGCAGCTTGTGCAGATGCACACAGGGTGACATTTCATGCTCTTTGCTGGTGCGCTCGATCAGCTGCAAGGTAGCTAAAGGCTGATGTTTGCGTTGGCACTATTGGGCTTGTGTTCACCAGCCTGCTCAAATTAACCTCCTATTTCCTGCTGCCCTTTCAAGGCTCCTTGCAGCTTCAGCAGTTATCATCGCACTGATTTATCATCGGTCCCCATTGTGAATGTTTCCTTTGCAACCACACAGCTAAGATGCTGTTTTTAGTGGGAGTGTGTCGTGGACCAGAAGATGGTGGCCAACAGCAGGAAGCACTGAAGCTCTGTGAGCTGGCAGGTTGCATGTTCTGACCCCCCCGGCCATGAGATGGCCCTGCAGCTGTTGACTTCTTTATTATTGAATGCTTTCTATTTATCCTTTGTTTTCTAGGAATACAGATGTGTGGAGATCATATGCTTTTGGGGCTTGTCCAGGTTATCATGAAAGCTAAAATGCTGTACTTTTAACAGGAACCATGATTTAACAGAAGCCATTTGCATCTTTCCAGCACTTGGGACCTTTGTCATTAAGTCTGTTCTAGCAATGGCATTCAAAACACAGTATACCTGGAACATGAGTTGTTTACTGGCTTGGTAGCCAGCGATCTGTAAGTATTTGTGGGGCTCCTTAGTCCCATCAGACAGTTCAATTTCTTTGTGAGTGTGTTGGACGCTTCAAGAGCCCAGCTATATGACTGGGTTCTCCAGCTTCCTCCAATGTATATAGAGCTTTTCCTATACAGCATCTTGCCTGGTCTGCCCGGGAGTGCGAGGTGTCAAAAGCCTGAGAAAACAGGTAATTTATTCTGACACTTGCAGAGACGTCTCTGGTGGCTTCCTGCTGTCACGGCAGTCAGTGCTGTCACTGGCTTTTTAGGAGAAAGGCCCCTGGGAGACAAGCTGGGGCTGGGGCTGAGGATGTAGCATTGTGCCTCTGAATTTGTCTCTTCCCAGGGATTATTTTCAGTACTCCGATGGGAAGAGCCTCCTTTCTGCCTGCACTGAGTCAACGTGCTCCTGGTTGGGTCAGAGGCTGCTGTCTTCCCTCCTAATTACAAGAAATAAGTCTGATGTATAGAACCAGAACTTGTAATAAGATCAGTGCAATTGTTGTTTCAGAGCAGAGTGTGATGGTTTCAGTAGTATTTGTGCTTTGGCGTTTCTCGCATCCTCCCGAAAACCTTCGCTTGCACGACTGCTCTGGCTTTCCTGGCTTCTGTTTGTGCTGCTTGAGACCTCGCTGGCTCCTTCTCGCTTTGTTTCCTCCACGCTGCCCGAGTCCCAGGGCCAAATTAACAGCAGTGCTTCCCTTTGTCTGAACAGTAAAGAGAAGCTGGGTGTTCTGAACATGATTGACAAAGATGACATGTCTTCTGCTCTGTTGTTAATAACTTTGCCCGGTGCAGCTGGGTTAATTAGCTTTATATTAAACATGTTATCTTGCAGTGTCTGGACTGCATCTGCGTGTGGAGATAGCAGGGGGCTGCTGGGCACCCTGAATCTCAGTGGAAGTGGCCGAGAGCGAGAGGCTGCTGTAGCATCGCTGAGGACCCCCACAGCAAAGTGACGCTCGTTCGGAGGGAGCCGTGCCGAACCCAACGGTGAGCGAAGGCAGCCGGGTCGCGGTGGTCCCTCGCCGGCACCGCTCCGCCGCGCTGCTCGGCTTGGAAAACCAGGGCGCTGGGGAAATGTCAGCCGTGAAGGAGCTGAACTTTCTGCCCGCCCTGGCGGTGGCTGGGCATTTGTTTCTGAATTTTCCTGCCCTTCCCCCGAGTGGGAAACCTAAATCCTGACCGGCGGGGCGGCGGGGAAGGCCGGGCGAGGGGCGCCGGGCTGGCGGCGGGCGGAGCGCGGGTGCCCGGCGCGGCGGGGGGCGCGGGGGCGGCCCCCCCAGGTGAGCGGGGGGCAGCGGCGGAGCGAGGGGCGGGCGGCTGCCGCTCGGCGGCCCCTCCGCCAGCGGTGCCAGCGCCCGGCCGCGGGCGGCGAGGGGCAGGTCCCCGGCCCCGCCATGGCGAGCGGGATGGGGCTGTCTGGCAGGCAGCGGGCGCTGATCCGGGAGAGCTGGCGGCGGCTGAGCGGCAGCCCGGTGCAGCACGGCCTCGTCCTCTTCACCAGGTGAGCGGGGCGGCGGCGGCGGACGGGCTCGGCCCCCGCTTCCCGGGGCTCCCGGGGCTGGCGGCCCGCGGGGGGCTGGACCCCCCCTCCCCCGCGGGGAAGGTGCCCGCTCCGGGCGGCTCCCCCCCTCCCCGCCCCCGCCAGCGAGAACTTTGTTACGGGGAGATGGAGGGAGGCGGCGGGCCGTTCCGTGCGCTTCTGCCCGCCGCTCCCCCCGCCCTGTCACCGGGGCTTGTGCTGCTGGGGGGCGCCCGGTGCCGGGGAGCGTGTGGAGGGGCGCTCCTGCTGCCCCCCGGCCGGCAGCCCCCTGGCCCCGGGGGGGGGGGGAGACGCCGTGCCAGGGGAACGGCAGACACCTGCCTCCCTGCCTCCCCTGGGTACATTAATGTCTCCATTATGGGAAAAGAAAAAAAAGGCCGGGGGGAATAATCTATGAAAAGTCGTTTAAAAAGGATGACTAGGTTGTTGATGACCAGCTTCTGGAGCGGGGTGTAGCAGGTGGGAGCCAAACCTTGCAGAGCAGGGCTGAGAGCAGCGACAGCATCGTTGTTCAGGACTTTTAGTGGAGGGGAGAGAGATGCGGTAGTTTAGCGTGCAGTATGGGGAGAAGAGAGGCTGGCTTCCCTGAACTCCCTGTGGCATCCATGGACAGCATGAGCCTCTTAGATCTGCCTGCATGGCTGCTACTGAGACCCTGGCATACACCGGCAGGGAGGCTAAGGGAGCTGGTGATGATGTGGGAGAGTGGGGCGTTAGCTGAGTTTGTACATGCCCACCTTGTTCAAATAGGAAAGCCAGCTGCTGGAGCTTGCAGGCCTTCCCTGGATTTGGGAGCTTTGAGACTCAAGGGGATCATGTCGTCATGAGATGACAACCAAGACTTTGAGGCCAGGCTGGGAGGAACTGCAGTGAGCTGGGCTGGTCCTCGGGTGCCATAAACATGTGTCTGAGAGCTGGGGCTGTGGGCTGGGGAAACAGAGATTGCCCCAAGCTGAGACTCTTCAGAACTTCAGGGTCCTTTACAGGTGAAGAGGGAGGCAGAGGCAGGGCTGCAGGTGTGCTGCTGATGGGGTTGTTCCTGGGGAGAGCAGGACTCTAAATAAAGCTGAGGAATTGAGAAGATGGGGGTTTCTCTTTTGCTGTTGCAGGCTGTTTGACTTGGACCCTGACCTGTTGCCCCTTTTCCAGTACAACTGCAAGCAGTTTGCCAGCCCTCAGGAGTGCCTCTCTGCCCCCGAGTTCTTGGATCACATCAAGAAGGTTAGAGAGGGGCTGGAGCGCAGCCTCTGTGGAGGAGGTAGCCCTTAGGTGATGGCTTGGGGCTGTGGTCTATCTGACTGGGGGATGCATGGGAAATCTCCTGAGATGGTGACTGCAGGGGGTTAGTCATGCTAGCAGAAGGTACTGTTACCAGGATAAAGTGCCCTACCACAGTGGGGAGGGGATGAGGGTGTACGCTGTGGTGGATAAGAAGCACCATGCTGATTTCCACGCCGCCTTCTGAGTGTGGATTGCCTTTTGTGAAAGTTGGAAGCCCCGTTCTTCTACGGCTGAAGTGCCTCAATGAGCTCACTTCTGGCCAGACAAGGACTGAAGCCCTCTGCTTGGCCACATCCTGACCAGGAGGTGGCACAGAGCTGGGCAGTGGGTCAGGCTGCTCCCACAGACCCACTCCCGTGGAGATGCTGCTGTTGCAGCTGCAGAGCCGGAAGTCCCACAGTATCTCTTGCATAGCCTCTGGGGGAATGCTGTGATACGCATTCACCTCCCCCCAAAACAGGGAGAGGAGCAGTTCTGCTGTTATCTGGAGGAGCCCAAGCACGGGCAGAATTATACCTGGTGCAGCAGAGACCATTTGCGGAGCCCTGATGAGTAGATACACTGGGGTAGAGCACAGCCATGGCTGGAAGATGACTTCATAAACTGTCTGGCTCCATCTTTAAACCAGTTTGGTGCCTCGTTTGCCTGTGTTTACTCCCTGTAAGAGGCTGTTTCAGGACTGCGCTCCTCTAATCGCTGCAAGCTTTTTGTTATTTTCCAGCCTCTGTTTATTGGCAAAGTTAAGTCCATTTTTACTTCTGCTATTATTGCCTTGAGCTGAAATAGCTCTTTGCTCTTGTTGGAGATAATTTGCCTGTTGAAATTAGAGAGCACAATTCTATCACCTCTTGGCTTTGTCAAGCTAACTATGCCCTGGCTTTAATATCTCCTTCTAATTTAGTGTGTCTGTTCCCTTCATCCCTCGTTAACCCTTCTCTGTCTGGTTACCATACTCTTCATGGTCCTGGGAGACCATGGTGGTATATGCTTTACCAGACCAGGTCTCACAGCTGTACCATCTACCCCATCTCCTCAAAATACCTTGGCTGATCTTAGGATTGGAGTTGCCTTATTCACAATTACACCATTTTGGCAACTTCCAGTTGGAAACTCTAGCCCTGACATCTTCCAGGGCTCCCCTGCAGTTGTTCTGGGGTCCTAAGATGACTAGTGACTGCATCAGCATTATGTCTTAATTTGTAACTGATCTGCTCTAGGGCTGTTTACCCCCTCTGGGACAGGGAGCTCAACAATGCTGCTTGCTGTGACACCTCTGGCAGCGTCTTATGGAAGGATGTGGTATGTGCTGCTGCCAGCATGCCTCACTGATGTGACGCACTGATCACAGCAGAGCAAAGGAAAGCTCAGGGGGCATCTGCTGGGCTGGGAGGTGGTCGAACTGAGAAGGGGGAAGCAAAAGGGTCAGACTCTGTTTCTCTGGGAGGGCAGCAGCACCTTGCTGTTCATGCTGTTCTGCCTCTGTGCTCCTGCAGGTGATGCTGGTGATCGATGCTGCTGTGAACCACCTGGAGAACTTGTCCTGCCTGGAAGAGTATCTCTGCAACCTTGGCAAGAAGCACCAGGCAGTTGGTGTGAAGGTCGAATCTTTCTCGGTGAGACATCCTCTCTTGTCCCGCTGTGGCTGCCCTTGGCTGTCCCTATCCCTGTGCACCCACTTGCTGGGTTCAGCTGGCTGGAGAGAAAGCTGATGGCTCAGGGCAGCCCCCGAGCGACTGATACCAGTGTAGTGATGTTGGCTTGATCAGGGAAAACCCTTGAGCTCCCCTTGCTTTATGCCCTCCCCCAGTAAGCCCAGGGAGAAAGGATAGAGTGGAGCACGGCATTTCCCCTGTTCAAAGAGGACCACAGTTTAGGGCACTGCAGTCTCTCCTGTGACACAGGGATGCAGGCTCAGCCTTTGCCCTGGGCCCTGGATCTCTGCATCAAATGCTCTGGGGAGACCACACTGCATCTGGGAAAGGGAGCACCCACCTCTCTCTGTGTCTGCACGGAGGTGGGGTTGCTGCATTTCAGCCCCTGCTTCCTTGATGGCACTAAGACAGGAGTGTCCTCTGTATTACACCCTTGCTTACTCCTCTCCTGCCATCAAGCATGAACAGAAATGCTGAATAAAGCAGCGGGCAATGGCAGGTTGAAGGAAAGGTTTCTAACCAGTGCATGGCTCCCTTGCTAGCTTTGGTCCTCTTCAGAGGGAGCAGGGTCCCCTTTGCTTGGGGTACTGATCCCCAGCAGCCCTGTGCTCAGTGTGTGAGTGCTCCTGGATGGGGCTGTTTGCAGCCCTGTGAGGAGCAGCGCCTTGTGGAGAAGCCTGCGAGGCAGACCTTGAGCATCCAGCCTGGGGTCTGACCCACTGGCTTGGCATCAGGGCATTGCTCGGCTTTGTTGATCTGCTGCTATGCCAGTGGACAGGGCTGGCCACCTGCATCTGGGAGCCACGGAAGATGGATGTGTATCTCTCCCCTGGCGTTACATGTGCTGTGTCAGCCCTTGCTCCCTGCCTGTACTCCCTGCTCACCCAGAGTGTGGGGTGTGGGGTCAGGGCCAGCATAGGGCTGGGGAAGGGGCAGCCAGGGATGAGGTGGCCTGGCCCTGTTGGTGGAAGAGGAACAGCTGCCCTGAAATGGGAGAAGTCCAAAAAGGTGGTGAAGTGAGAGAAGGGGCTATGTGTCGTCCCCCAGTGCTGAGCTTGACTGCCTCCCTGTTTGGTTTGCAGACTGTTGGCGAGTCCTTGATGTACATGCTGGAGAAATGCCTTGGCACTGCCTTCAGCCCAGATGTGCGGGAGGCTTGGAGCAAACTCTACGGTGCTGTGGTGAAAGCCATGCAACGTGGCTGGGGACCCTCCCAGAAAGGGGACTAGATCCTGCCAGCCATCCCCATCCCTGACCACGCAGTGGTCCTGGGCAAGGGGAGCACTCACGCCACGCTCTCTGCCTCTCTCCACCTCTGTCTTTCTCTGTGCACCAGCCTATCGCTGTCTTCTCCAGTCACGTGTGCTTCGGGGCTCTCCCAGTGATTCTGCCTTGCTTCGACACGACCACATCTCTGCCTTTGCTAAGGGCTGGCAGGGTATGTCTGCAGCGAAGCCTGGGAGTGCTGCAGCACAGGTACGTTGCCTGCCCCAAGTTCCTTCGGGCTAGCTGGAGCACCAACACCCACGTACCTGCTCTGGTTTTTAGCTGGCTTGTCTTCCCTCCTCTTGCTACCAACCCTAGTTAGATGACAGCTAGTGTCAGACGTATTTACCCAAGATTCTATTTGCCGCACTCAAGACCTGGCTGGTCTGGCACTGCTCGCTCCTCCTGCACTGCTGTGCCCAGTTCAGCTCTGGCAATGGTGGATGTGGCTCCCTCCAAGGGCAGAGGCAGCAGAGGTGGGAGCTGGCCGTGCTGTGCCGCTGTCCTCCCCGACCCTTGCAGGGAGCTTTTCCCCCTCTCCCTTCGCCAACACATCACTACCAGATGGTTAATCCTGGTGCTCTCTTCTGCCTTGCCTCTCCCCTGGATGGGACCCATGCCTTTTCCTCATGTCAGGTTGGCCACAACTCGGTGTGTTTCCTTAGGGATGCTTCAAGCAGTGAGGTCACGTTAACCCCAATGTGAGGCTGTTTTTAGTGGGTCCGGGCTGCCAGCTGAAAGGCTTTGTCTTGGTTTGGCTGGTTGGTTTAACCTCGGAGCCAGCTGAAAGGCAGCGGCAGTGGTGGCTCTTTACTGCTTTGTGTTAAGGAGAATGAAGTAAATACAAGGAAAAGAGGTCTTAAAATAAAAATGAAGGTTGCAACCATGTCATGGCAACAGCTTCCAGAAATTGTTCTGGCTCTTGGCCAGAGGAAGGATAGCTGGAATTTCTCTGCTGATGCTGTCAGGACCTGGAGTGCTTCCCAGCTGCACGCAGTGCCCATCTGCAGAGCTCCTCACCCTTTAGTAATCCCTCCCCGCCATACTCAAGGCACAGCTGCTATGGAGCAGAGCGAGGCAACCAGTTAGGTGTGTGCAGCAGTGCTGTGTCAGGACAGGAGTGAGAAGACAGCATCTGCTGGAAGAAATCTTAGGAAATGGCTGAGAGGCAGCATCTGAGGGCTCTGGGGGGAGCTGAACTTGAGCACTTTGGAGAAGAGTTCATCTTCATGGGGAAGTCACTGTAGGACAGGCAGAACCACGTTTCCAGCTATCACTAGCCCCAGGGCAAGGACATGGAGCAAGTATTCAGTTACAGACAGCACCCTTTTTTTGCTGCTCCTTCAGGGCACGTGAAGCCTGGTGTTGAGGGCTGGGATGATGCTGTTCTAGAAGCACGTTCCTCCTATACTTAGATGTCCTCCACTCTGGGGCAGGAGAGGGCTGCCTGCTCCTCGCAGCTGCAGCTGAGGTCTCCCAGCCCCACGTTGTAGAGAGGACGGTGGAGTGCCGTCTGAACTGGGGCTCTACTTCCCTGCCACCAGGCCTGGTGGTGGCCGTGGGCTTCCAGCAAGCGAGGAGCCCTCCAGCTGTGCTTGGGAGGGGAGCTGAGGGGTGTTGTGGAACAGGCAGTGAACAGCCCGAGGTGGGATGCTCGCTGTCCTCCCTGTGGTACCAGGCTCTGCTCCTGCAGTCCTGCCACGTGGTGGTGTGTGTCCTGGCGGCTGGGTCAGGTGACCAGGCAGCGAGGGATGGAGGAGCCGGGGGGGAGATGCTAGTTGTGACAGCACAGTGTTGGGCAGGAGGGTTTGGGAATGGCGACGTCCTCTTTGCAACCCTGTTCTGGGGCATCAGCCTTCGGCATCGTGGGGGGACCTGCTGGCTCTGTGTGACAAGTAGGCAGCTGCGTGATGGATGGGATGTGGGTGTTACTGCCCCAAACCATCCCCGCTCCCTCTAGCTTTCCCAGCTCCTTGACTTCTCTTCTGTACCACGTTTTGTGTAACTCCCAAGAGAACTGAACTCCTCTGTGTGCCTCTTATACCCAGCTGTACTGTTTAATAAACAACAACAGTGAGTCTCAGCCCTTCTTGCTGCCTTATGCTTATTTTAATATAAAAGGCCCAAGCAAGACCCCCCTGCCTCCAAAAAAAAAAAAAGACGGAGAAGGGTATTTACTGGTTTCTTGTTGGCTCTAGCTTTGGAGATACTGGTCACTGGGAGCGCTTGTATAGTCCAGCTTGACTGATGTGAGAAGGCATCCAGCACCAAATATCTTTTGGGAGCTTTTGTACACAGTAATTGAATGGGTAAGCGGCGGAGGGGCTAGCAAAGGTGTCCTGCTGCTGATTGCTCATTACCCTTCAAATTTAATGATCTCTAATGGAATTAGAGTTTTAAGCAATCAGCCTAAAATCCCTTTTCTGTTGTTCAGCTGCTGCTTTTGTTCTTTGAGATATCATCGGCTCACCCGCTGCTGGCTGCCCGCGGCAGCAGGGCACAGCCTGGCAGTGAAGCGCTGCCAGCTCCATGCAGCATCCACCCTGCCAGCCACGCTGCTGAGCCACCCCAGCAGCCCTGCCCCAGGGAGCAGCCCCTGGGGATGCAGGGGGTCCTGGCTGCCCCTTCCCAGGGCGTGTTCTACCTTCGAAATGGTACGTTTCCAGCCCTGGCGGAACTGGGGACTTGGCACTGAAGAAGGATAGTCCCTAGGGCAGGGAAGCCAGCTCAGGGTCTGTAATAGCATCTCCTAAGGGCTGGAAATCCCAGCCCTGCCACAGGTGAGCATGCTGGGAAAGCTGCGCTGCTCTGCCTTGGGTGATGTTTTGAAGGCAAAGAAACCCTCCTTGCGGTTTGTTACTAAAATAATATTTCCAGCTCTTCCCGGCCTGGAACAGAGCTGCTAGCCTCAGGCCTGGGGGTGGGAGCCCAACCCCAGTGCTGCAGGGAAGGGCCAGCATGGAGGTTTGCCACGGCACCCCCAGAGCACCCATTTGCCTTGGCTGCTGCCCGGCAGGGATGCTCCCGGCACCGAGCAATTGCTCAGCCCCGGCTGAGAGGGACTTCTCTACGCACTGGCTGTAATCAGGTGAGTGGGTTTCTGAGGGGCAGCGTGGTGGGGGCACGGGGTGATGGGGCTTGCAAAGCCTCGTCAGGCTGCCATGAGCTTCCCTGGCATGAGGGCCAGGGGAACCGCCGGCTGGGGGGCAATTACAGCCCTCACTCACAGCCAGGGCTTCTGCCGCAGCTCCCCCGCACCAGCGAGGCCCCGCATTGAGCCCCGTTTACCGTTAATTACAAACCCTGAGGGGCCTCTCTGGGTGTGTGTGATGAGAGGAGTGGTTTTTTTAAATTTTCCAGGTTTTTACCCAAAGAGAAGCCCACCCTGTGCCCCTTGCTGGAGGCCAGGCAGGGCTGACCCCAGGGGAGCCATGGAGGAGATGGCAGGAGGGACCTGCTGAAACCAGAGGCAAATCATTCAAGTAGGGATGCAGGTGTAAAGAATGTGTTTTGGGAGGGAGGAGGGGAGAGCAAAAGAGTGCTGTCTGCTCAAAACCTAGAGAAGGGCTTCCAGAATGGTGTTCACCCCCTTCCCCGGGACTCGCTGGTCAGTTCAGCTTCGGGAACATCTGCTCCATCCCAAGATGGGATGGGTACCCCCCACTGCCCCTGCTCTTTGCTGTGGTCCCAGAAAAGCTCCAGGTTCCCCTCCTGCTCCCTCTGGGCAATAATGTGTGCCCCTTTGGTGGTGTCCTGAGCCAGCCCTGCCCGTGGGGTGGGAGCCGGCGGAGGACAGGTAGGGGAGGCACATGCCTGTCCTGGGGCTGCACCCCATTCCCAGTGTTGGGGTGGTGCCAAAGGCTGTGCCGGCCTTTCCGAGGGGACTCAGGGGGGTGCTCTCCCATGCCTTTGCTGCTTCAGTCCACTCACTGGCCTTTGCTTTTGTGGGGACCGTGGTGGGCAGCAAGGTGCCTGCAAGTGGGGAGGTGTCCAAGTGGGCTCCTCACCCCTGAAGTCTCTGCAAGATATCCACAGTACGGGTCAAAAGCAGCCTGCAGCTGGGGAAAGGGGCTGGGGTACTTTCGCAGGCTCCAGCAGTGAGGGTCCCCCCTCTCCTGGCACAAGGCAGGATGCACGGGGTGATGACACCAGACAGCAGCTGGGTGAAGTCATTTTATTCAAGGCACGGTCATAGCAATAAATCACGAGAAGGTACAGACCTCTGGCACATTCCTACAGCGGGGCAGCCAAGGGCAATCAGACCAGCAGCCTGAGCTCCCAAGGACACAGTGCCGCTCGCAGGCACTTGCTTCCCACCTGGAGAGAGGCCATCAGCATCCCCCCGTCCCACCCCAGACAGAGCTGCCCCCGGAGCAGGCAGTGAGGGCAGCGGCTGGCTGAACCGTAGGCAGCCCCAGGGGCACCTGGGCAGGGAGCCGTGAGCCCCGCAGGGTGCTTTTTGGGGTTGGGAGGGAGCAGCTGAGCTCAAGGCTCTGCCGAGGCAACCGCTCCACAGCTAGTGTGCCCCAACATGCAGGAACGGAGACCCACCAGCCCCATGGGATGTCCCAGGATCCACCTGAGTCCAACAGAGACGCACAGCTCGCTGCTGGGCTGCCTTGTAAGCCCCCTGCCCAATACTGGCACCCCATGCCCCTCCCCCCCCCCCCCCCCCCCAGTGGCACCAGTAACCTGAGCAGTGCCATGGCCGAGCACCTGCCTTTGCACAGTGGCACTCCCCATGCTCACAGCCCTGGTGCCAGCAGAGCTGCATCGTCATCCCTGCCCTCCCTGCACGGCCCCGGGATGGTGACTAGAATTGCTCTACAGCCAGCAGGAAAATCAGGAGCAGGAAAATCAGCTGTGAGGCTGAGCGAGGGGCCAGCGTGCCCAGGGGGGCTGGCCTGGTGGGAGGGGAGCTGAGCAGGGCGAGGATCTGCCGTCATCCCCAGGGGCCTCCATGGATGTTGCAGATGAGCTGGAAAACCCCAGGGATGCTGCCCAGGCAGGAGCTGGCGCATTTACACTGACCACAGCAGGACTCACGCTGGAGAGGTGATGTGGCTGCTGGGGGAGCATCCCATGGCTGCGGCTGGTGGGCAAGGGCAGGATGCGGTGGACCAGGACCCCGAGGCCGGGATCCTGCCAGCCTCCCCCATTTCTGTAGCAACAGGATGAAGACATGCGGGGTCCCATGACCAGCCCCAGGGAGAGTGCGAGCACAAGGGGGATGCTGCCAGGGGGTGCGAGATGACGAGGAGCTGCTCTCACAGCTATTAAACACACTCATCCCTTGACCTTCTGCTCCTCCCTGAGGACCCAAGGGTGCAGGCATGGTGCAGCAGGGACAGAGGGATGGGGGGGGGGAGGGAGGGGAAGAGCCGGGCTCGAGGGAGGAATGGGGTGGGAGGGCAGGGAAGAGCTGGGCTTGCATTTTGATGGCTGCTGTGGGAGCAGCCCCGGGCACTCGCCTCCTCTGCCAAAGCGCAGGTGGCTCAGCAGTCCCTGCTTTAACTGGCAAAGCCACGGGGGCGGCAGCGGCATGGCCACCGCCAGCAGTGGGTGATGTGGGAAGCAAAGGTTGGGGGTGGCCGTCCCCTGCCACTGAGGACCCACGGGACAGTGTGGGGGCGGGGACATTTGTATGAGCTGTCTGGGCCGCTTCCCCTCACGGAGGGGCCTCTCTCCTGCTTCCAAAAGCATGGCCTCTCAGACAGGTCCTCTCCCCACACGACTGCACCCCTTCCTCCCCGCGATGGGCTGGAAGAGGCAGGTGGGGAGGGGGGGGCACAGCAGGGGCTGAGCCGGTCCGGGCAGCGGAAGGGACCGGCAGAGCCTCCCGCCACCTCCCATGCAATGGGGTCTCCCCCTCACATCAGTCCTGTCATCCCCTCGCCCTGTCAACAAGGTGGCCCCCACAAGTGCTGGGAAGGCTCCTTCCTACCCCACGGCATGTCCTCCACTCCTGGCATGGCCAGTCCTCGCCCCGGTGGTGGGGATGCTCACTGGTAGCGGGTTTGGCTCTCCATCACGGGGCCACTCCTGTACTCGCTCTCCACTGACTCCAGCTCCGTCTCGAAGCTCTGCAGCCCCCCATCCTCCCCGTCCTCTGCTGGTTCCAGATGGTTGCCCATGGTGCCATAGGACTGGTGTGCGGGGGAGGCTGCCGGTGTCAGGCTCAGCTCGGGCTCCTGCAGGACAGTGGCCACGAAGAGCTGCCCCAGGGGGCAGTGGGGGGTCAGGGCCCAGGACAGCGAGGAGGGGTGGCCACGGCAGGGCTGGGGAGGGCTACTCACGTTGGAGTTGGGGGTGGAGGAAACGCTGCTCCGCTCCACATCGTTGAAGGCGCCCTCAGACTGGTCAGACATCTGGGGAGAGGGAGGCCAGGATGAAACAACAGTTTGGGGGGCCCCAGCTGAAGCCAGGGGTGCAGCCAAGCACCGCTTCAGACTCCCCATGGCGAGTGCACCCCAGAGAGCTGAGGAGGGGACGTACTGGGATGAGGGAACAGGACAGGTAGCTGCCTGCACTTACCTGGTAGCTGGAGGGTTTCCGTGGCTGCAGCTTCTTCAGGCAGAGGCCAAAGAAGGAGAAGAAGATGCAGGAGAGGAGGACCACAAAGGTGAAGAGGGTGACAGGGCGGGTGGGACCTAGAGCACAGAGACACTGGGGCAGCACAGGAGTCTTCAAGGACCTGCTGCATGTCCAGCTGAGCCTCCGGCTGGTGCCTGTTTTGGGTCTTACAAGCTCTCAACCCCCTTCCCAAAACAGTAGCTGATTGATACCCCCCTCATCTGCCAGGTCTCCAGCATCCCTTCCCCACTCCCCACCCTCCCTGCCCTGCCTAATTCAGGGGTGACACCAGCAGCTTGTCCCCCCAGACATCAGATGTGACCCTCAGCAGTGGCCGGGAGCAGCCCCCATCTTCCCTACCGAGACGCAGGACGGAGAAGAAGAGCAGCCAGAAGATGCAGAGGATGGGGGCCACCACCACCTGGCTGATGGCAGCAACGTGGAGGCGCTGGTTCAGCTTGGTGGGGATGTACACATAGTAAATGTTGTACCGGTCAACCATGTGCTTGAGCAGCATGTAGAGCAGCCCTGGTGGGAGGAGAGGGGCCATTTAGGGGGAGGACACTGGGGACAGCCAGGGGGCAAGGACAGCAGGGCAGGCCCAGGAGATGATGCCCAAGGGTGTCTTCCTGTACCGTGTGGGAAGCTTGTGCTCCCATGCTGCTGCTGGGGTTGGGACAGGCTGTTCTTTGCATGGCTGGGGGCAGCAGGACCACGAGCATGGGATCATACTCACCGAAGGGGACGATGATGGGGCAGGTGATGCTGTAGGTCATGACGACGGAGAAGATGCAGCAGGTCCAGGCATACTCTAGTCCAAACTGGAACTGGTAGGCTTGGCTCTGGGGCACAACCAACAGCGTCATTACTGCCCGTGCTGCTGCAAAGGCTGCACTTGCTTTTGCACCCTGGCCCACATGATTGCCTCCCCCCATTAGCCCCTACAAGGCCTGGAGAAGTCCCCTCAAGCCTCCCCATAGGACCAAGACAGCCTGAGTTTCCAGCGAGTGCATCCCTGCTGTGCTGGGGGTTGTGTAGGCTCAGGGCTGACCAGAGCCACGTACCCGCTTGACATGGAGCCGCTCAGGCTCAGACTTGGCAAAGCAGAGGCGGGCGGTGTAGACAAGGAGGCCTGGGATGCGGAGCAGCTCCATGGCCGTCCCAATCAAGCTGGAGGTGACGACGTAGTTGACAAAGAAAGCGCCATTGTCCGGGAGGAAAACACACCTGCCCCAGGGATGCAGAAGGTGAGAGGCAGGCAGCCGGGAGAGCCACCGGGGGCTGGTGTTGGGTGGTCCTGCTTGCCTGGCAGGTCCAGGAGCTCCCTACTACTCACTGGAACTTGATATCAGCCTCATCCAGAAAGTGGGTGTCGAAGAGCCAGCGGAAAAAAAGGTCCAGGCTGGAGGGAGGAGAATAGAAGCAGTTCAGAAAGAGGGGGAGTTACAGAGCAGTTGCGGGGGCACCCTGCGGGTGCACGCTTTCCCCTGCCCTGGGTGGGCGAGACCCTCTGGACCCTACACTGTCAGAGCAGCCCCTTCTGCCACACAGGACCACTGCCACACGGGTGCTCGCCTCCCGGACGGTCCACACCGCCGCAGCCGGGGCTGCGCAGATCCCAGACCTGGTCCTTTCAGGGTCTGCTAAGGGCTGACCCCAAGCAGGGCAGGGTGCCACCAGCACCCTTGGGTCAGCCGCGGCAGCCTGGCAAGCTGCTCTGCTCCCCTCCGCAGGGAAGCTGTCTGTCCGTGACCATCTGGGAGCAGTGAGGCATGGCTAAAGAGCCAGTGTTCCCTCCCAGGGCCAGCTGTGTTTCAGCAGTGGTGCACCCCTAGTCCCCTGGGGGTGGCCGGCGGGGGGCAAGGGTGCCCTCCTGGCTGCCGGGGAGCAGGGAGAGCAGTGCAGCAGGGTGGTCTGTACCTGCTCAGCCCCAGCGAGGGCAGGATGATGACCATGAACACCAGGAAGAAAAAGCACTTGTGCATGGTGAGCTGATTTTCACTGGACCTGCAGAGGGGAGTCAAGAGGAGAACGTTGCACTTTTCCAAGGGGGAGAGGTTGGGATGGGTCTCGCTTCTCACCGAGGAGTTATTCCCAACCCCAGGAAGCCACGCGCATTTGATGTGTGCATCTACTGCCACCTTGCAAAGTTTCTCCCAGGCTGGGGAGAGTCACCATGAGCAATGTGCTGTAGTGAAAGCTCTTGTCCTCCCAGCCTCTCACCTCCTTCATCCCTGCCCTCTGCTACCACCCTTGCTGGTGCAGACACCCACCAGGAGGCAGCTGGGTGTCTACATCAGGGTTCAGGAGCCCCCATTTCCCCCAGGAAAAGGAAGGGAGGTGATGATAAAGCTCCTGTAAGGTCTCAGCAGACCAGGCACTGGGGTTGGGGCTGGTGGACGGTCAAGACAGAGAAAGCACATTGTAGGAGCTTTGCTGGGAGACTTTGAGCGTCCTTGGCCTTGGAGGGCTGGGAGCACCGCTGGGATGTGCCATCCAAGGCAGGACCACGGCCCTGCCGCTGCCAGTTCACTGTCACAGCATCCCTTTCACAAACTCCTTCAGAGCCATCTTAAAACCAGCTCTGCCTGCCTTTGTCAGCAGCCTGGAAGTGTGCAGGGCTATGGCAAGGAAACGGCTCCTTCGGGCATGGACTTGGGGCTCTTTCCCATGGAGAGCACCACCCATCTGGTTCTGGGGGGCGGGCCTGCCGCTCCACTACCTGCCTCCCTGCAGGTTGGGTCACACCAGTCCTACCGAGGTTCCTCCCACCCACCGCAGCCCTGGGGCAGTATGGGGGCCAGCCCCCTTACCTTGTCCAGTGCGACTCGAAGAATGCCGAGTAGTAGACAAGAAAGGGCAGGAAGACAGAGAAGGCCCAGAGCAGCAGTGTGGGCAAGAACTGAGTGATGATGGGGTTCTGCAAGAGGAGAGATGCCAGACACCCCCTCAGGAGCCTGTCAGAGCTCAGCCATGCCGGAGGCAGCTCCCTGGGCCTCCTGGCACAGGATGGTGTGTGCAACGGGCAGGTGGGGGCATCCCCTCCCTGAGCAGGGGCGTTTGTTTCAGGAGATAAGAGCTTGAGGCTAGCCAAAGGCACCACGGGCACGCTCTGAGCCGCAGTGCCCACCCAACAGCTCACAGGTCAATCAGCAGGAAGGAGATGTGCTGCTGGCAGCTCCTAACATCTCCTGGAGCTCTTCCCACCCCTATCATCTCGCACAGACACCAACGTGCCCTCCTCCATGGACACCAGCAGCAAAGCTCAGGTTTACACAGGTGCCCCAGGGCTCTGCCACTGGAAACACAACAAGAAGGGGATGGATGGCAAGCAGGGGCATGGCCACTCCTTGCCTCTTATCGATGCCCATCGTGTGGTTCATCTTCTTGGGCCAGTGTAGAGCTGGTGCCCCACCCCGTCACGGACAAACCTGGAAATGGAGACCCTTTGGGAAAACTGGCATAGGGCCCCAGGGACTACCTTGAGGCTCTCCACAGGGTGTGTGACATTGAACATGTCCATAGTGTTGACGATGATGGCTGGTGTGGTGAGGAAGAAGAGAAGGACGAAGAGGCAGATATTAAGGAGGATGAACCGTACCCACCAGGATGTGCCACGGACTGATAAATTCTCCCTGTGAGAGGAAAGCACAAGTCAGACATGGTGTGGAGGAAAAGCCATGTGTCCTGGGCCTCCCACTCCAGCTCCCCGAACCTCTGCCTCCCACCACCCACACCAACCTTCCCGGCAGCCATTGCTCACCCTCTCCCCATCCCCGCGCTGCTGCACTGTCACCTGCAGAGCCCCCAGGACCACAGAGTGGCTGCAGGGGAGTCTGTACCACCAGAAGGCTTTGGAGTCAGGCTGGAGAAATCAGAGCCTGGCCAGCACCCCAAACGTCTCCTGACCAAGCCCTGCCACCCATGAGGTGATCACTCCAGTCACCCCTGCTGACTTCTGCCATGGCTACAGGAGAGATTGTCAGCCCCTGTCACCCTGGGAAAGTGCCCTATAGACATGGGCACAGGTTCCCTACAGCTACATGGGCTCCCTATAGCTACAGGCATGGGCTCTCCCTGGCTGCTCGCCCCCCTTCCTCCCACCACAGAGGTTCACCAGATGATATCGCTGGGTGCAGGGGCATAGTGAACACCCCAGTGGTGTGACTTGACCACGGTGGTGACAGAGGACTGCTGAGGGTGCTTGCGGCACTGGATGTGGCTGTAGTCCTTCAAAATCCTGCAGGAGGAGGGAGCCAGGGGTCAGGTCAAAACCAAGGGTTCAGGACCCCCTGCCCACTTCTTGTGAGACCCTTCCCACAGCACCAACAGAGCGGCCATCGCCGCAGATGACAGTGGCACAGAGAAGACAGACCCATCATCTGGCTTTGGCTGGAGAAGCTGGCGAGGTGCCCCAGTTCCCCAGCAGCAGCGGATGTCCCCGTGCCTGTTGCACGAGAGGCACTCACACAGCTGTCATTCGCTCATCCTGGAAGGTGACGAAGGCCATGTCAAGCCGCTTGAGTGTGATGCGGTTGCGCTCAGCATTGAACTCATCCGTGAGCTTCTCCTCCAGCTCCCCGTAGTACTGCTCGGCGTCCACCTGCGGAAGCAGCCGGGGCTGTGCCACGCTGGTGGGGCTGGGGCACGGGCAAGCTGCCGTACTCAGCCGTGGTGGGGATGTGCTGCCTGCAGCCCTGTCCCCACCCTCCTACCTGCTCAAAGCCACAGAAGCGGCAGCAGAAGATGCGGGCGCAAGGGTGGGTTTTGATCATGATCTTCCCTTCTTTCTGCGCCTTGGTGGTGAAGTAAAGCCGCCCCTTCATTGCCTTGCGCCTACCGGGAAGCCAGTGGGGGTGAGGGTCATTTGGGGAGCGGCAGACAGACAGACAGACTGGGTCCCTCAGCACGGTGGGCAGGAGCAGTACGCCCATCTGCAGAGGCAACGGGGACCTGCACGCACTCACCTCTCTGCATCCAGCTTCATCAGCTTGCGCACATCAAAGCAGAACTGGACATTGGTGACGGTGCAGCTGGGATAAGCCTCGCTGTGGGGACAGGGACATGGTAGAACCAGGAGCTGGGGGACGGGGACAGCCCCTGCCACCCACCTGCCAGCCACCCGGCAAGGCTGCGGCACACCGCTACTCACTGGAAATGCTTGATGATAAGGGAAGGGTCTGTGATCTCCTTGGGGATGTGGGTAACCATCAGTGTCCGGGCAACCTGGGGGAGAGGAAGGGGCAGAGGCGGTGGGTGGGCAGAGGATCTGTGGGACATCTTGCTGCTACCCTGCTTGCCCAGCCACTGGGAAGGCAGAAGGGAGCCTGGCACCACCTGCCACCCTGGAGACTGGTCAGCACAGCTGTCCCCAATGCCCACGCCCAGACCCCGGGGCACAGATGGACACTGCTGCTTCCCAGATGGACACAGCAGAGCTTCAATGTCGAGAGACCAGGCAGCAAGAGAGAGAGATCTGCCTCCAGGCTGCCAGGCTTTCTCCAGAAGCTGGAGAAAACCAGCCATATCTTTCCCTGCCTGCCCACTCCCAGGCTGTTTATAAAGCTCTCCCTACCTTCTGGGACCACCTTTTCCATAAAGCACAAAGTTGTCCATTAGCACCAAACAAGGCAGGGCTGGAGCAGGGGTGGTTGCTCACCTTCTCATTCTCTCTGTATTCAAGGTGGACAGAGTGATGAGCCATGCAGAGGACGGTGAGGATGAAATAGATGAGGGCGAAGATGCTGTGCAGCCACAGGAGACGGTCCCTGGAGGAGGGGAAGAGGGGATCAGTGAGTGCTGTGGCAGGCAGACCTGCCTGGGGCTCAGCATCTCACCCACGACCACCACCACCACCCAGCAGGAGCTCCCTGAGCCAGCTGCTGGACCCCCACCCTAGGGATGTGAGGGGCAGCATCCAGGGTGTTTGCTGAGATATTACAGGTATGAGGCTGCCCAGTGCCCTCAAGAGCACTTCAGCTGGCAGTGGGGTGAGGCGAGCAGTGCCAGCGTGCTGGTCGCTGTGGCTGTGCTCACGCATGGTGCAGACAGATAGGAGAGCTACCATGAGCAGCATGCTTCTCCCGTGGACCCGTCCCCATCCCCAGCACGGGGCTGTGGTGAGTGCCATGCCTGGGTGCTCCCAGCAGTGCCCACCACAGCGGCAGCACCCACAGCCCCCCCAAGACACGGGAGCCACATACTGGGTTGGGATGTTGGCGATGGTCGTCCGACCAAAGTGGGTGGGATTGTGTCCTGCAGGGGAAGAGGAGAAGTGGGAGGTTAGAGGAATCCAGTGCAGATCCATGCTCACAGGGTTAGTGGCTCTGGTCTTTGCTCCCTCTTTCCATCTCCTAGGTCCCCACCAAGCCCCCACTGCCTTGAAGCTGCCTGCCTTTTGCGTTCCCCTGTCCCACGGCTGATGGTGGGTTCCTGCTCACGTGGGGCCTCCTGACAGAGGAGTTCTGCACTCCATCCCAGCGGCACAGTGCTCGCCCTGAGGCTGGGGGAGCTTGCACCACACTCCTGAGCCACCCCATGACTGGGGAAGCACCTACCCAGGAGGTCCCCCGAGAAGTTGACAGGCAGGATGACAGCCACGGAGAGCACACAGACCAGCATCAGCAGGACCAGGAGGTGCCGCTGGAAGGAGAGGTAGGTGGTGGCGTCGATCCCACACTTGCTCTGAATCTCCTCGTCCCTGGGGGAGAGGCGGGTGGGGGTGAGCACTGGTGGTGCCTTCCCACCACCTCCCACCCTGGGGACACTGGCTGCTCCAGCCTCACACAACCCACACCAACTCATGGCATCCTGCGTGTGGCACATGAGGTTTGGGCACAGAGGGAATGAGGGGCAGGAACAGCCCTCGGGCTGCCTTTCCGTTCAGGACTGGCTCCTACCAGAAGAGGTAGAAGCCCTTTTCTTTGGGACAGGATCCAGGTGCAGGAGGAAACACAGAGGTGAGCCCTCTGCTTTCTCTCCAGGGGGGATGTTTTAAGAGGGGTCTCCTCTGCCGCTGCTCCCAGCAGCCCCAGGTGATGGGCCACCACCTGTGGGCACTGTCTCCCGAGGGGCTGGCAGCGGTGGGGCACAGCCGTGATGCTGAGGACACACACTTACTTCATCTGGTAGATAGAAATGAGCCAGGAGCAGAATCCCTGGAAGGGAAAAGAGTTGGAATGAGCTGGGGGTGACCACCCCCACCTCCCCGGCTGAGAGTCACGGCATGACCCGTGCTGGGGACACATGCAGAGATGCTGTGGTGCCTGGGACCGGGGAGCAAACGGAGGCAGTGACCAAGGCAGCCCAGCGATGCCAAACCCAGTGGCTTGTCTGCAGCGGTGGCAAAGCCTCAGGAGGTGTAGAAGAATGGCTGCAGAAGCGTGGCCTTAGAATCTCTGAAGATCTGCACAATCCAGGCCTGGTATTAGAATAGGCCTGTAATCAGAATTGTGCTGAAGTCGCTGTGCTGAAGTTAACAAGAAAGGTAGCCTTGAGCTATTCGTGAATCCTGAGACCAAGTAATTATGTTGTGCCAACAGGCCGTGGCTGTAACAAGCTACAGCTCCTGGGAAAGCAGGTGCAGGGCCGAGAAAGATAGGGACCGGTATGGGAATATAGGGAGTAACAAACTACAAGGCTGAAGCACAGCAACACAATTAGCTACATGGATAGAATGCTTATTTTAGTCATGATAATTAGGGGTGTGAGAACTGCACGCGTTTAGAGACTACTAACCAATTATATTTCTGCTTTACGAATATGCATGTGTATCGGTTCTATACAAGTAGTGTTAGAAACTAATAAAGTTGAGCAAGATGCATAACTCATATTGAGCGTCTTCTTGACTCCGGCAAACCCTTCTTCCAACAAGGAGGAGTGGGAAACATGGTCCAATTCTGTAACAGGCTCCTGGCTTCCAGCAGCTCCTCCTCTGCCCCTTCCCTGACAGTCCCTAACAGGCAACGTGCTTTTTTGTCCACTGCCAAGCGCTGAGCCGGCACTGCTATAGAGTGATACAGGACAATGTAAGAGCTCGTGTAATAGCTCATTCCCTGTCACTACGTATGCAACTTTAGGGTTTTTCTCCCCTACACATTATGTTTTACCGACATCAGAGTTCATGCAAGTTCAAGGTCCCTTTGCAGTCCTCCTGGTCATGGCTGTGCCAAATAACACTCAGCCATCTGGCCTTTCCTCTTCGCCCCTTTCCGGAGGGTTTATGCTGACCTTGGATGGGAGAGATGCCAGGCAGCACCCTGTGGGATCCCCTTACCCTGCCCTTCAAGAGCTGGCAGTTTCTTTCTCCTCTCCATACCCTGGCTTTACCTCTTCCAGGACCTTCCCTCCTACTGAACAACTCTGCTTCATCTGATCGACCACAGCAGGAAGCTTTGGAGATGCAGGCATCCCTGCATCCCCGACAGCTCTGTGGGAGCCGGACACCCCCTTAGCACAGCCAGGCTGAATCCCCTCATAAACCCAACTCCGGGGCTCTGCTCTGAAGAACCGTGCCCAGGAGGTTGTCTGTGCAGACCCCAAGCTCCCTGGGCTGTGATTTCTTGGGTTTTCCAGAAACCCTCCTGAAAAAACAGCATTTACCGGCTGATTCCCAATTCTCTAGGATCCCCACCTGCAGGAGAGAGGTTGCACACTGCAGTCAATAGCTTGGCTATTCATCTCAGGGAAAAATCCTGTGCCTGCTCCTGGGAATTTATGATGGTAACAGGAATTTGTCAGGCTGCTTTTATGGCAACTTCATCCTCCAAACCCGCTGCTGGAGGGATGCTCCAGTGCTTCCCCACAGAGAAGAGCCCCCAGCAGGAGTTTGGCCAAGCTCCCCCTCAATGGATACAGACACCAAAACTTTATTTAGCTCTCCTGCCACATTCTTGCCTTCTCCAGCAAGCATTTTCTATCCTCAGCATCCATCAGCCCTACAAACCCCCTGGCAGGTTTCCTGTTCCTGAGGTATGAAGAAAAATCCAGTAATTGCTTTTAGGCTCTCTACAATTTATCCTCCAAACTGCTCTTTTCCCTGCCTTAGTGTATTTTACATCTTGTCTACATTTGGGAACAGCTTGAGTTTTAAAAGAATGTCTTCTTATTTCTGGTAATCTCCCTTAATCTGTTCTTTAGCCGTGCAGGCTTTCCCTGTGGTCTTTCTCACTTATTTTTTGATGAGCAATATACATTTGCCCAGAGCATCTAGTACTGAGCCCATAAACAGGCTTCCTGCCACTTGCAAGGATTTTGCTTCTTTACCTTTCCTGCCTAGTTTTTTTTTTTAATAAGTTATGCCGTTTTTTTCATAGTCATACCAGATTTTTGAGCTTTTGCTGCCAAAAAAAGAGAAAGAAACAAGACAGCAAAATGTGTCCATCTGTGCTTGTTTCCAGAAAAGCCTGGTTTATGCTCAGTGTGGTAGAGAGAAACAAAGGATGACTTTAAAGCCCCCACAGCAGAGGAGGAGGTGTGATCCAGGGGACTCTGTCCTGACAGGACTAGAAAGATCCCTGTGAGCATGCAGTGAGGCTCTGGCCGTGCATCTCACTAGGTCCCTGCAGCCAGCAGGGATGGCCACACAGGCGGGAGATGCTCATCCTGGTGGGAGCATCCCCTCCAAGGTGCCGTTCAAAGTAGATGCCTCAAAACAAGCCAGGCCAAAGAAACCCTCCAGCTTTCCCAGGAATACCCTGCTGCTAAAGGGTGCTAAGCCAGAAAACCTTGTCCTGGATGGTTTAATTACTCCCATTTAACTTCTGACCTGGGTTTCTGGTGAAGAGCAGCGTGGGCTGGGCCAGGATGAGCCCAGACTGGGCTCCTGCTGCCACAGCCACTGGCACTCACCACATCCTTGTTGTCGGCGTCCAGGGGGCTGCTCTCCGATGGGGACTTCTCCTTCTCGCTCTGCTCTCCGTAGAAAAGCGATGTCAGACTTTGAGTGAGGGGAGCAGCGGAGAGGTGAGGCAGGAGAGAAGCAGCAGACAGGAGAGGATGAGTACCCTCGGAGAAGCTTCTCCTAGGGCAGCAGCCCAGCACTGGGGCTGGACCAGTGACTACTGCTGGGCTCGAGGCAGGGGCTGCATCTTGCTGCCGCCATGCCAACAAGTTCCCACAGCTTCTCTGTGGCCCTGGCCCATGGCAGGGTGGCTCATGGAGAACTGACCAGGACAAGTGACTACTGAACCAGTTTTTCTCTATTCCCCTGGTTTCAGCCCTCTCAAATGGCATTACAGTAAAAAGGAACATCATGAGAGCTTGCATTTTAGTCTCAATTGCCCCCTTGACCTCCCTGGTGAAGGCAAACATCACCTGTCCTTTGCCAGACTCGGCTGCAGAGCCCAAGGCCCAGAGGAGCTGGAGAGAGAACGCGGCAGGAGGGGGCCTTTTACAGAGTTTGCTCCTGGGGGCTGCCCAGCCTTGCAGGGACCCCTCCTGTGTGCACCTGCCTGCACAAAGAAAGATGCTCTGCTGTCCAGGGCAAGCTGTGCTCTGGCAGGCAGGCATCTGCGGGCGGCACAGCCCGCTTGGAATTCTGGTCTGGGCTCTACTTTCACCAGGACACTGGTATTTTTTGTATATTTATGGTCTATTTAGGATTCTGCACCTAGCCCAAAGGATGAGCCAGGCAAGCTGCCTTGGTGATATGAGGAACAGTGTTATTGCTGTGTCTCCCTCTGCCGCTTGCTGGCCCTGCTCATCCCAAGAGACCGTAGGAGGAGGGGCAGCAGCTCTGTCCCCACTCGAAAGCAGCTCTTGAATCTCTGACCTTCCCAGGACAGTGCCCTCCCTGGCACCGAGAGCACCGTCATCAGAGGGAATCAAAGCTGGCCTGGGCTTTCCCTCTCCCTGTGGTGAATAGTGCCTGTGCCTCCATGGGCAAGTGCAGCCAGAGCATTCCCAGTGGGGAGGAAGGGCAGGAACATCTGCTGAGCGTCTCCATGGGCCACCCCACAGTACCAGCCCTCGTGCCAGCCCTTTTGGAGAGGCTGGAGCCACCACCCACAATGGCCCCGCATCCTCCTCACCTATCATTGTCCATCAGCAGTGCCAGGCGCCCATAGTCCCAAGCCGCTTTCCGAAGGCAGGAAAAGACCAGGAGGAGAAGCTGGAAGAAGAAGCAAGAGGAGAGGTGAAGGGCTTTGCCACAGGGTCTTTTGCTATTGGGTCTCTTCACATTGCTCCTTTCTGTTTTCTAACTCATGAGCCCAAGCTCATGCCACTCTTGCCTCAGGCCAAACCACTCCTGCTCCATGATCTTGCCACTGCTGCCCACCATGACATGGGCAAAGCTCTTGGTTCCCTGCACTCACCTCCATTCCCCCAACCAGCCAGGTGCACACGCAGGCTGTGCTCACGTGTGGCTGTCAGCACACCCATAACACCCCCCAGCCCGTGCCACCACAGCGGGGGGCTGCGGTGCCTGGAGACACGGCACCCTCCTGGCCCGCTCACCAGCCAGAGGATGAAGTTGATGGCGAGCACGGTGGGCACACCGCCAAATGGCAGCCCTTCCAGGACAGTGCTGCGGGAGCGGGCGCTGAAGCATTGCTCCTCCGTGCTGTTCACCAGGGCATCCAAGAAGCTGAGCACATCCAGCGAGGTGGGGCTGGCACTGTCAGGCACCGGCTCCACCGAGTACACACTCTCCATCGGTGCCGTCGTGGGGCCTCACTCTGCAACACAGGGGAAGGGGTGCGGATGGAGAAGGCTTTGCTTGAAAAGGGGCTGAGGCTCTGCCTGGTCCTCCAGCAAGGTCTGAGGAGCTCACTAAGGGCAAGGAGGGGAGAGGACTGGCTGGTGACCTTGGAGCTTCCCCAGTCCCAGTCTCTCCCAAGGAGGGGCTGTGGGACACAGGGCAGGGGGTGTTGCTGAGGAAATCTCACAGCTACCTCATACCCTCTCCCCACCCCATTAAACCCCATGCTATTTGGTTGTCTCTGTCATACCTGAGACAGGTCTCTCACTACCTCTGCCCCTCAGTTCTGGAAGCTGGGGTCAGTCATGGCCACCCTGGTGTGGTCAGCAGGCAGGAACGAGGAGCCAAAGCATTTGCTTGAGTTTCTGAGAATAAAAGCAATGATGATGTTAACAACTGGGCCGCTGGGGCTGTGCTTGCTTTGCTCCCTACAGCCAGATATCTACTCTGTGTGGAACATCCCTAAGCCCTCCCTTCCCCTCCAGCATCACGATCTGTGTGACTCAGGAGTTGTGGTACCTCCCTTTCACCTTTCCACCAGAGCATAATTGCTTCTTCTAAGATACCTTGATGTCTTCAGAAGAAGCAGCTTCTCAAAACCTTAAATGCCAGACCTCCCCCCACCTCCCCAGGAGCTGATACTGCAGGCTATAGTCCTCACTGGTAGGAAACACTTAAAGCCCATTAATAGCCAAGACTGCAGCTTGTTTCCAAAACCTTTCCTACAGCCACGCTTTAGAGGTAGGAGAGGATGCCTGGGACTCCTGGGAACAAGCACCCTCCAGCAGCCAGCATGGCTGTTACTCATGGGGATGCCACAGACCTGCATGCCAAGGTGGTGCGTGAACGGCTGCTGCACTCACCAGAAGGACAGGAGGAGAGGGAACCAGCACAGCAAATGCTAACACACACAGGGTGGGGACAACAGGGCCAGAGTCTCTTCTTCTTGTGTGCCTGCCATGTCTCCATGCTTTGGAACCCCCACCAGCACCCTCAGCCAGCTGCTCCTGGTGTTTGGAGACCTGAATGGCCTTCAGAGGAGGACAGCTATGACTATGGTGGGACCAAACACGTTCCCAGGGTAAGAGGCACCCTGGGACAGTGGGGGGTCTTCAGGGTCCTCTCACGACGGTCCATTATTAGGTTGTTGGGAGGTTTTCAAAATGGCAGCCAGGCTGGGTCCCTAGTATCTCTTCCAAAAAGGTCCCAAGTTAGGATGTCTAGTACTTCTTAGGTAGATAAATCCAGAGGGCTGGAGACCCTGCTTAGGGGAAGACTAAGGTTACTGGGGGTGGGGGGGGGAACAGACAGACAAAACAGCATCGTCTTTGGAGGCCTTGAGCAACCAAATATAATTTTGAAGTTGGCTGGGTCCTGAGCAAGGGCTTTTATCAGATGACCTCCCTCCAAGGGGGGCCGTCCAGCCGCAGTTATTCTACATCCCTATTCACAGGGACTTGTGCTCCTGACCAGAACATCACCTGGCCTGTCTGAAGTTTGTAAGGAGTTACATGGGTGCCTTGCCCTGCAGACATGCTGACCACGATATACAAAGGCCACGTGAAACCTCAGCATGCTTATTAACATGGACTCCTGTATTCAAGCCTTGGGGCATTTATTCCTCTCCCTCCTTTTTATCTATATTCCAGCCACAAACGGGACCCTGCTGCAGCCCCTGCAGTCACCCAGTGACAGCTGATCCCTGCTGCAGGACGCTCACAGCCCACACGGACAGGGCAGAGGAAGAGGAGCAGAAGCCACGGTCTGATTAAGCAGTGGAGGAGGACGCAAAGACAGCCAGCACCTCCAGCGACCTGGAGATGCAGTGTTTATGGCAGGTTTTCCCATCAAGACCAAACAGGATCAACTCTTCTTCAACACCAAAGGAAACCTGATTGAGAGGTCCCTGGGGAGAACAGAGAGAGCACGCACAAAATGCCTTGGCTTAGAAAGGGGCTCTTCCTGAGCTCTGCAGAGATTTCCTTTTGTTGGGAAACATTTACTTCTGCTGTGTCAGTGTGACAGATGGGAGCCTACAGCAGCACGTGGTTTTATGTGCACTGCTGTAGCCTCAGCCTCTCTCCCTCAGACCATGCAGCTTCTTGCTTGAGATTAGTCCTGCCCAAAAGCTCCTGGGGAGCCCAGACGACACCCCCACCCACGACTGGGCAGAGCAGGTAGGACAGGGATGCCGCGGCAGGAGCTCACACAGGTTACACGCCTGAGACGCTGACTCTCTCCGACCTCCTTGTCCAGAGAAAGGAAAGACTGAGGAAAAGGAAGGTTTTCAAACACAGAGTTGACAAAAGAAAAGAAAAAAAAGAAAAAGAAATAAAAAGGGCTCAGGTAGCCTGACAAATGCAATCACATGGACACCGGGGATTCCCAAGAGATTCTCAACCCAAGTTCTCAAGGGGGTTGAAGAACTAAAGAACCACTCTTGGTGCCTGCAGCTTCCAAATTAAACACAGAGAGATGGTGACTTGCTATTTTCTTCATTTATGAAGCATAAATTCCAGCCCAAAGACAAATCTCCACTGAAAGCCAAAGAGTGGCTGGGATGCTTGGACTAAGGCTACGAGCCCAGCAAAGCCTGAGGCTCACCTGAATCCAGACTTAGGCTGGTGCCTGGCTACCGGCATAGATGCTTTGAAGGAATGTCAGAAGTTGCTGAGCTACAGGCATCAAGATTCCCAGGAAACGCAGACCCATGGCAGTCCCTCTTACTGTGCCTATGGTGTGGTGTCACCTGGAGGGGTATGGGCTTCAGTGTCTGGTCTGCTACAGACCTGCACACATTGCCTACAGCGTCTTCCATTCTCCTTGGAGGTCTCTAGCCACAGTCGTATTGATCTGGCTAGTCCACAGCATCTCCAGACAGAAACATCATCGCCCAAGCTGTGACAGCTGACCATTGGCGTGACTCCCAAAAGAATTGCCAGGTCACCTGAGATATGCTGATACTGCTCCAAAGGGTATCCCGGTAGACTTGGGGCTGAAGTACCATCCCTGCAGCCAGGTGTGAAGTGAGGGATGGGCTGGCCAAAATCTCCCTGTAGTGCCCTCAGTCATGGCCCGCCTCCCAGCCAGGGTTGGGAATCCTGTCCTTCGACGCCCGGCATGGCCTCATTGGGACAACAACCCCTGAAAGGGGAACTCCAGCAAGGGGAGACCCATGAGAAATGAGTGGGCTACTCTGGCAAGCAGCAGCTGTTTGCCCTGGCCAGCCTGCCTCCTGCTTGCTGTCAGGCAGCTATGAAACCACCTGGACCACTGGGACCTCTGGCTGGGGTCAGCCCTTTCCTATAGAGATGCTCTCAATCTGTTCTCCCCATGTGCACGGCTCCCTCCCTCCTCTCCTCCTGCAAGCAGCAGAGCCATCGCCATCTGGCATTTTCAGCTGCTAAATAATTCACCGCCTTTTTGTTAACAAGGAGAGTGTGCCTCTGACCAAGGGAGCTGTTGGACCTTCAGTAAATTAACAAGCAGACTCTTAGCAACCTCTGAGTCCCTTCTCCACCACTCCACTGCCCAGCAATAAGATCCTGCAGCTTGTTTCTAGGCACTGTCTTCACACTCGTAGGAGGAACATCCTGCCAGAGGATGGCTGAGTGATGGGGGTTTTCACAGGGATCAGCACAGGTTGTTTTTCCCTATCAAGTCCTTGCTGCTGTGCCCTTCTCCCAGTAGCAGATATTTTGCCCCCAGTGGGTGGCCAAAATCAATGGGATAGCTCCTGGAGATGATG
Source organism: Falco rusticolus (assembly GCF_015220075.1). Lineage (NCBI taxonomy): Eukaryota > Metazoa > Chordata > Aves > Falconiformes > Falconidae > Falco > Falco rusticolus. Next base: position 65,150,727 of record NC_051193.1, on the reverse strand, counting down.
CTAGCATCTCCTGCTCCAAGCTGTCTGGCCCACAAGCCTCCCAAATGCCACCCAGCCCAACTGGTTCCTGTCTCTCCACCCAGCATTGCTGTTTCATTGCCAGAGTCTTACTGCACAGAGAAAATCCAGGAACAGAACACACATGAAGCCACTGGTCCAGCTTTGTACCCTCTCTTGGGCACCTCCATCTCCATTGCCCCAAGGAATCATCACATCATGCTCAGGCCAGTAATGAAGCCCTTGCAGCGTATCACAGATCCTCTGAAGCTGATCCCATGCTTGTTCTTCTGCCTTTTCCCTGCTCCTCTCACACGCAGACACCCCCAGAAACCCACCTCCAAATACCCAGACCAGTCCTTTTCTAGATGGTTTATTCCAGATAATCTCACCTTTTATGGTGCTGCTCCTAGAAAAGCTCATGTGAATTATATAGCTGCAGCGTTACCATTAAAATAACCACTGGAAACAACCAGCTAAAAGTCAATCTTGTAAATGTTCTAGGAACAGCACATGAAGCAGAAACCTCGAGAGAAGACTTCTGCTCAAGCACACCAGGAGTGAACTCAGACCTGTAGGACATGTTCAACCTCCCTCCAACTGGAGGAGATACCTAACTTGGTATACGGAGTGAGAGATCACATGGACACCCTAGGTGAGACTTAAAGTCACTGTTAAAACACCTAAGCTACATTTTCACACGAGATGTGTGAGATTATTGCAATAATGCTGAAGTCTCTGGTGGCAGCACTCTGTGATCGTACCTTAAAGGTCCAAACAAACCCCACAGCAACACCAGACCAACTCCTGTTCCCAGCTACGCCCCCGTCATTGTGCTTCTCCTGATCTTTAAGGGCCAGAGAAGGAAATACTGTTGTGAATAACAGAGCTGGGTGGGTACCTTCACCTCCAGAAGTTGCTGGGAGAGCTTCCCACTAGCTGTGTATGAGGCAGTGCCTCCAGATGCCAACCACAGATGGGCATCCTTTGGAGCAGCTGCTGTCCTAGAGGAGTGACAGCAACAGGCACGTCGAGAAACACAGGACAGGGTTGCAGCTGGGGAAATGAAGCAATAACACAGAGGCAGAAATCGCAACATAGGGTCTACCCAGTCTAGGACTTACTTAGAGGAAAGATGCTAAAAATGGGCCAGAAAACATGTAGAGCAGTAGAGAAAGGCAATCCTTCTTTCTCCTCTTCGCGATGGCTGTGAACGGACAGTGAGTGTATGAGATTTACCATTGAAAGTGATTTGCTGAATAATTTCTATGAAGCATTTCCAGAGTGTAGGGTTTGCCTTGAATATTCGGTGCCCTGTTTATTTTGTTGATACGCCGGCATATGCTTCTCCTCTCCAGTTGGGTGGGCACTAATCCAGAGAATCAGCTTTCCAATTAAAAATAAGGCATGCCTTTTATGCGAATGCAATTTTTCAGAATTTGTCTTTCCCTTGAAGCACCCCTGCCAGCAAACTCATTTGCTAGGGGATTCACAGACAGCTGGAGTAGCAAAACACCAAAACAAAGTCTTGGGAGCACTCAGATGACTAAGCCAGGCTTCTCAGCATGCCTGCGCTCAGCCAGCCTCAGCATCCTGCTCCGGCAGGGAGGGCATTACTCATTTCAGCTGGCAGGTGGGCAGCTGGGGCACAGGGCTGGTGGTGGAGCTGTCTGTGGCCACACAAAGCCAGCAGAAAAGCCAGGCTAAGGAGCCTGCCCGTGTCTCCTAGAAAGCAAGCATCCCCGCTACTTGACTGCCTCTGCATCCTTCCTCCTTCACGAGGAGATGCAGCCAGGCTGCGAGAGGGGAAAGTGAGGACCACCGTAATGGGAAGAGGAGGTTCATGCCCTGACGTGCCCAGACTGGGTAGGGAGACAAACCTCCAGCATCCCGCCTTGCAGGACTGCAGTGACTGACCTTGTGGGACTGCAGTGATGGGGAGGTCAGGAAATCTGAGCCACTGCCACTGACTCAGCATGGCTAACAAACAACCTCAGGCTGGGAAAACGCTCATCAACACCCTGTGTTGAGTTCAACGCACACACCAGCAGAGGCAGTTTTGGCACCAACGGGCATGGTGACCTCTCCATCCCTGTAGCTCGGTGCTCAGGAGAACAGACACGCCACAGGTCACATCCAGCCCCAAGGGGGACAAGCACAGAAGGGATGGGACCACAGACATGGCCCTCCAAAACCCTGCAGGGGTCCAAAGCAATCCTCTCTGGCTTTCTCTCTGCCCTTCCCTCTTAGTCATGACCTCCAGGTTCAAGAAGCAAAGGGAGGGTCAGGCTGCTTGTGGCCTGTGGAGTGAGCAGGCGTGGGGCAGCAGCATCCCTGGGCAGGGCTCTTTGCACCACCTTCAGCATCTTCAGGGCAGGCGCCTGACTGCACAGCAGTGCCTACCTCCCCGGGGCTGAGACCCAAAGACCCACTTAGAGTGGAACCAGGCCCCAGGAACACCGCAGAGCCAAGGCACTGGATGCGGAGACACAGGTAGCATAAACACAGACACTGGTGTGAACGCTGTGCCCACACCCCGCTAAGGCCACGGCACAGACAACCCTCCACAGAAGTCCCCATCCCATCACCAATAGGACCACAGCTGCCTCACACAGGGGACACACCAGCCTGTCCCATCAGCCTGCTGGAAACCAGAAGCATCTTCCAAACAAGGAGAACCACACCATATGCAGCAACCTGGCTTCCTCACCAGTAAGCTCTAGCAATGCTCTCCCACCAAGGGGTATGAGTACCCACCAGGCTCCCTAGCAGCTGGAGTGGGGGACAGCGGGCCCATGAGCCCACCCAGGCTCTGGGGATGCAAACCCCATGGCAATCCCCTTCCCATCGGTGGTGAGCCCGCCTTTGGCACTGCTGCTCCAGTTCCCAGTGTTTTGTGTGTCCCCCCAGCCCTCTGGGAGCTCTCTGCAGAAAGGGACAGCAAAGGCCCAGGAATTCACCACAAGGGACCACATGGGCAGCAGGATGAGGGCAAAGGCATCTGCTCCTGGGACAGAAAACACGCATCCTCCCTGCTTTCCTCTCCTCACCCACCACTCCCAACCTGCCCTGCCAACAGGACCAGCTAAACAACGTAATCCAGTAATCCACGTTTCGGGGAGCCAAGCAGGTTTTTCTGCTCTCAGGAGCAGCGGGTTGCCACCACCTTTGGGAAACCCTGCACAGGGTCACTCTGCCCCAGGGCTTACCTGAAACCAATACGGCATTTGAGAGCAAAACCCTGCCATGTCCCCTTGGGGTGGCTGCTGCGTTGCCCCCAGCTCCCTGCCCTCCCCTTCTCCCCTGGCACTGCCGTGCGGACCCAGGGTGGCCATATTTTGGCACTGGGACGGACTAAACTCCAAATATGAGGGTTTTGAATGAGAAAGCATCCCAACACCTGGCCTCCAGCAAGGCTCTCTGCAGACAATGTTTGTGGCCTTCCTCTGCGGTACAGCAGCCATCTGTATAAGCCCCTTCACCCAGAGGGGTGCTGTGAACCAAGCAGGGCAGCACCAACTCGCTGTATCACTCCTTGGAGCGAGAATAAAGCCAAACCTCAGGCAACCAAGAGCAAATGGTGCTTATGGTGAGATCTACAGCTGGGGAGGTGTGCTTGGGACGGCGCGTGGGAGACACCATACACAGAGCAGCTCTTCTCCAGCACCTCCTCCATGCACATGCAGGCCAGTGGCTGCTGGAGCCAGCGCATGGTAATTGGGAAGGAAGAACCGGAGCAGGGTTTATTTGTTCCAACCCCAGCCCTTTTTGCCACCAGCTCCAACTTCTGTTTGGTTTATATTTCAATCTCCTGCTGTGCACACAGTGTGCTTAGCCCCTCACACCCTTGGCGTGCATAGCATCAAGCAAACAGAAGCTAATTGGGCTGCAGTCTCCGCAGGGCAGGGGCACATCACTCGTTCTGCGTGGTGCACCCTTGTCCCCTGGTAACACTTAAATCAACACCCCTCGGCACAAAGGGTTACCCGTGCCAGGCTCAGCACACGCACAGGGCAGGGAGCCACTGGGCTACTGGTGGGCGATAGCTGGGAGCAGGGAGCCAGGAAAGGGGCCTTATAATAAAGGTGGGGACAGATATTTTAACAGGGCCTGTAGTGACAGGACAAGGGGTACCAGTTTTAAACCGAAAGAGGGTGGATTCAGACTAGATATGAGACACAAAAATTTTACGATGAGGGTGGTGAAAGACTGGCACAGAATGCCCAGAGAGGTGGCAGATGCCCCATCACTGGCAACATTCAAGGTCAGGCTGGACGGGGCTCTGAGCAGCCAGATCTTGTTGAAGATGTCCCTGCTCATGGCAGGTGGGCTGGACTAGCTGACCTTTAAAGGTCCCTTCCAACCCAAACTGTTCTGTGATTCTATGAAAAAGCTGGGGCTGACTGTGAGGGACAGAGACCCAGGTTCCTCACAAGTGGGAAAGGGGTAGGGAGCCATCCCAGGGCTTCCAGTTAACATGCATGTGCATTCAGGAAAACAGGAAAGAACCCCCCTGGTACCACTAGGTCCCTGATCCAAGCTGGGATGCTGAATGCTGTTCACAGTCCCCAGAGCAACCCCTGTGCTTGCAATTAGTTACTGATGCTATGCATAGAGCAGGACAACTCCCAGCCCCCGCTGCCTGCATGACTGAGGGCCACCCCAGCAGCTGGCCCTAGGGAAGTGCTCGAGCTTCCCGCAGAGGGTACCCCTGGTTGCTTACCACCTGCCAGCTCCGAGGCCAGGGCATGCTGTGCCCACACACAGCCAGTCTGGCAGCAGAAGCCCCCATTTGGCATTGAAGGCCAAGGCAGGCATCTTTCAGGGAGGCTGCAGCAGCGGTGGGACATCAGGTAGATTGCCTCTTCCTCCATCCAGGTAACTGTGCTCAAACAGAGGAGGATTTTAAGGCCTGTGTGAAGCGAAAGCGCCACCTCCGCTGGGAAAAACATTCCCTCGTGGAAACCTGTATGGAAACCAGGAGCCACAGTCGGGAGCTAGTCCAGAGCTGTCACTGTGGGTCACGGGCATCTTTCATGGTGCCACAAGGTGCCAGAAGCACGGTGGTACCTGGAGATGGGGCGAAAGGTAGGATGGAGATCGGGGAAAAGGCAGCTCTTTCCTCCCCGAGTCCCTTCTGCTGTTTGCAGAGGAGGAAGCTGTGGGAGGTGGAGAGTGGGAAGTTTATCTGCTGCCTTTTATAAAGCCACCTGCTGCAGAGAGACTGACAGCCCCGAGGGCAGCCAGCACAGCTACAGCCCTCACCAGTGAGCTGAGGGAACATCACCCCAGGGCAGAGGGAAGATGACTGGCAAGGAGAGGACTTGGGCTGTGCATGAGGGGGACGCAGATGGGGAAGCCCAATACCACACTGCTTGGACCAGGCAGCTCCGGTGGCTTTGCATCCCGGTGTCCTGGCCCAGCTGGGATGGTGTGGCACACTTGGATATTGCAGGGACCTCACCACGGAGCTGGTGGAGAATGCAGGCACATTTCAAGTCCCCTGCATGGTTGCCCTCGGCTTCTGAACTCCTCCAGCCATCCTCCCAGCTGATGCCCACAAGCCTGCTGTGTGATGGGCGGCAAGCACAGGCGCGTGGCAGGCTAGCGGGGATATGGCACCCATGCTGCTGGGCACAGCTCCGCTCCAGCAGCTGCTGCCTGATAGGGACCTGGGGGCACCCTGGTGCTGAGCACCCTCATCCCACAGCCTCCCAGGGGCCAGTATAAGATGGGCAGCATCACACTTGTCCCATTGATCCCCTTCTCAGGCCACCCATGCACCCCCTTCCACACTGCTCTGGGGGAGCCCTTGGCACCTGGCTGCTGCCAGCCCCCCTGCTCTACGCTCCTCCCCAGCTTCAAGCAGCCGCAACATTCCCTGCAGCTGGTTCTGCTGGAGCAAAGAAACGCTCCTGCCCTGCCCAGTTCCCCTCTCTGCCAGCACAAAGCCTTCTTTCCTGAAAGCAGCGAGTTTCTACACTATATATATGTACACACCACACACACAAAACATGATTTTAGAGCATCTGCAGAGCTAGAACATTTCTACCACCTGTGCTGGGTGCCAGGAGCAGAGCAAGGTTTTGGCTGCAGCAGGAGCCACTGAGCACACCCCTCACCAATCCTGGCCCTGACCAGGCTTTTTTCCCACCTCTGCCCAGCTTCCAAGCAGCTTTGGGTAACACCAGACAACTGGAATGAATCACACTGCCCTGGGAGCGTGGGAGCTGGCAGCTCAGCCAAGGCTCCGGCACCGGCAGGTTGCACAAGCGGGGATGGCCCCAGCAGCCGCGGAGTTAGCCACATCCAGCCGTGCCAGGGGGGCTAGCGCTCAGCATACCTGTTTGAGTCAATAGTGCATCAAAGGGCAGGGGAAGCCTTTGATGGTGAGCACAGGGGACTGCAACCAGAGGACAAGGAGGAGAGAAGGTGCTCCCCAAGGCCTGGCTTGGCTACCTCCATCCCCTGGGGACCCACCAAATCACCACCTATCCCCACCCTGGGTGTGCAAGCCAATTTGAAAAGGAGGAGGGAAGTGACTGAACCTGTCTCATAGTCTCAACAGCAGATTGAGCTGCTTTTACCTGGGCTGTGGGCCAGCCACCTGCCCGCCACCCCCCCCCCCCCCAAATCCTGCCCCTGTGCAGGGCCAGCTCTGCGCTGCTTTTCATTGGGGCACCGGAGGGAGCATGCAGTCGGTCCCCCCCCAGGTTGCAGGGGTACACATCCAGCTGCCTCTGCAGTCCACGCAGCCTTCAGGGGAGATCAGAGGAAAGCTGCTCTGCTGCACTGGGAAGGGAGGCAGCTCTCCCAGGCGCATGTTTTGCTGCAGGCATGCAGCTCTGCAAAGCACCGATGGTTCCAGTCTCCTCCTGGCACGACAGGTGCTTGCGCACGCTGACAAGACAGCTCATCCCCATCTCTCCCATTGCCCCTGGGGAATTCCCCTTGCCCAGGACACCCAAGCACAGTCCCAGCCATGTGCCTGCTGCAGGGCAGAGCAGGCAGCCCATCACACCCAACAGCCTGCTCTCGTCTCCTCCATGGGGAGGACCTGGGGAATCAAACAGCCCTGTAGCATCAGAGATAAGAGGGAAATTATGGGGGCATTGAGATGGGCGCATCAATGCATCCCAAGCCAGAGAGAGTAGGGACAAGTTGCATGGCAAGGACTGGGGTTCAGGATCCCCCCTAACACACACATACCACAGGCAGGTGGCCCTGCACATGGGAGTGAGGAGGGCACAGACGGTCAGCACGCAGCCTCTGCTGTGCCAGTGCTACAGGCACCATGCCCACGGCCAGCGCAAGGGGCGTTGGGAGCGATAGATGTGACAGAGGAAAACACAAGAAATTGTTTCTTTCCCTTCAGGCAGAGAAAGAAGCGTCACATCTGGACATGTACAGCAGCCGGGCTGGGAAAGGGACAAGGCATTGGGAGGAGAGAAGCTGTGGGCTGGGAGGCGCAGCATCACCCAGATGACGTGATGAGACAGATGGCAGATTTGGCAGCAGGGTGGTCACGGAGCGACCTGTAAGCTCTTCCTGCTGCAAGAGCAGGCGACACAACACTGCGTAGGGGCTGTCAGCCCAGCCTGGCAGGTTTGGGGCATGGGGTCATCTCCTTTCAAACATGCCATGTTCAACAGCCAGCATCAAAGATGCTCCGTGGGCAAGTCAGCCTTGGAAAAAGGCTATGTGGGATGAGGGGGAAAATGGGAAAAAAGATCAGAATGGCAAGTTTTAGGGGCAGAGTGTCCCTGGTTTCTCTACACAAGTCCACCTTGCCTGCATACAGGGCCATGCAGCCAGGTTGGCGCTCAAGGAAGGGCTGGCAGCCCCTGCACCACTCTGCCCACCCTGCCAGCAGCACAGGGTCCCCAAGCAGCCACCCCCTGCCCTCCACAGCATCACTGCTCATGTGGAAGAGAAAAGGAAAGGAATTTAAACATATGGTGCTGCAGCAAACAGTTGCACAAGGAGCCTCCCCAAGCCCGTGTCCCCTGGTCCTTCCAGGGCGCTTTGGGCATCACAGCACCAGCAATACAGCCGGCCAAAGAGATCTGGGGGCCCAGGCAGGGAGCAGTATCCCAGCAACAGCCACTGCAAGCCTCTCCACAGCCCTGCCACAATTAGCAGGAATCAGACAGGCTCCGTGCCCATTTTAGGAGAGATGCTCAGGGATGCAGTATTGATATGGAGGGGTTTTCACCGTGGCTAGATGTCCTGGCCCAGCCCCAGCCCAGACTCCAGCTTTCCGCCTGGTTTTGGATATGCTGTCCTGCCTGCCTGCATCCTCTCCCAGCACAGCCCAGATCTACAACCACGAATGCTGCTCTTGCCTCGCTGGCCTGGTCCCAGTGAGCACCCTGTGATCCTGTACTCAGCCTCTGCAGTACCAGCAAGGCATTTACTGCATGAGGAGGGTCTCCACCTCCTCACCCGCTGTGTGCTTAATGTAAGGGGAAGCTTGGCACATGCTGTGCTGCATAGCTGCCATCCTTGCTCTGAGAAGCATCTCCCCACTTGGAAACACATGGAGCCTCCAGGCAGCTTAAGAAAACCCAAGGTGAGAGTGCACGAGACCTCAGCACAGCCGGCACTTCGCAGCCCAGCTCCCTGGGGCAACCAGCACTTCCAATAAAGCACGGGCACATCCCACACTGAAACACCCCGCTGCTTCATCAGTGCCAGTACCACTCCTGCACTTAGAGACAAAAAGCTGCGCAACCACAGATGCCGCGGAGGCTCCGGCTCATCCTGACATCCCTGTGCTGACCACAGCCCTGGGAGAGTGAGCAGAGCTCTGCACAGGCAGCCAAATCCTCCTCCAGCATGGCAGGGATCAATATTTAAGTGATGCTGAATCCTGTAATGTTGCCTCTCTCCTAGGGACAGGACCACCTGCAGTAAACACCAGTCCTGTCCAGATGCTTTCCACGCTTCTCTTGGCAGCACAGCTCTATCACGAGGCACATGGATGTCATGCTGAAGGGAGGGGACCAAAAAAGAACCAAAAGTCAGGTGTGAGGAGCCACCTGAAGGCACTGGGAAGGCTATTCCTAATGCTCACCACAGCATGGACAGACCCTGAGCTGCAGGACCAGCCTAAAGCCAAAAGCGGGCTCCAGCAATGCCGCTGGTGCAGAGCGCCATGCTGGCCACGCAGGTGGGCATGGCTGCAAAACCCAGCTACCCAAATTACCTCTGTTCAGTGAGGAAGCAAGATACCATCCTGCTGGCACAAATGCTTTCCCACTTCCCACCTCTTTCTTGACCAAGGCAAGCTCCAGGGAACAGACAGCTTTGCCCAGCATGTTCAGGAAGCAGGCAGGCAGCCTGCAGCACCGAAAGCAGGATCGGACCCAAAGCTCAGCAGGTCCCATCACACGCCTGCACACCCCTTCTCCCACCCCAGGGGATGGGGAGGGGGCAGTGCTGGCATGGTGGGCTCCCACGGGCAGCTGGGGAGGTGGAGGGACACCCCTGAGCACCACTCCCAGCTGGGACATTAAAGGCTACAGACATGCAGAAACTTATTTTGCCCTCTGGATATTTTCCACAAAAAATCCCAAGCCCAAAGATATGCAGAGTGAAATCCCTTCTCTGCTGAAACCAACTGCAACATGCCTTTCACGAGGGCCAGAAATTCACCTCCTTGTTACAGAGGGGAAAGAAACCCCTGAAGTTTGGCTCTGTGCGGGGGCTGTCCAGATCAACAGCCAGCCCCTCAGACACAGCTGCTGTGATGGAGGAATCCTGAAACCTAACGATTACCCCAGAACACAAACACATGTAAAGCTGCAGTTGTGACTGTGCACGTATGTACTCAAGGGCATGGTCACAGTCTGTAAGTCCAATTACTAAAGTTTTGCCTAGCTAGGTTTACCGGGGACTGAATCTGCAGGAACATCCACCCTGACTTTCCTGCAATGGCTGAACTAACCCAAATGTCTTTAAAATGCACCGTTCTCAGGAGGTGGCCCAGCCACTGCAGCTGTTATCAGCAGTATTTTCTTTGTTGGGTTTGGGGCTTTTTTTTTGTTCTGAACAAGGAAGAATTTGATGAAATTTCACAGAAGAAAACACAAGAAATTAAAAGCTTAGATGAAAGAAAATTAAACTTGATGAAAACCTCCCAACAGAAAAATCCAATGAAACTCCCTGATGAGAAGATTAGCGGCAGCGTAATATGAAAGGAAAAGGCAATGAAGAGGACTTGGAACCCGAACAAATAAAAGAATTATGACTTTTGGAAACATATATCTGACTTAAAAGTAATCAGATTTTGTCTGAACTGAAAACTTTTTAAATTAAAAGACAGCCAATTTAAAACTGGAAGTTCTAATAACATACATGCTAAGACCTCAGATCACTCCCATCAGTGAAAAATAAGTCAGCAGAAGTTCATGCAGGATGTCCTTGCTGCCAGATCTGCTCAGCGCCTGAGTACTCGGAGCTAAAGCTTGATGAACTGCAAAAGTGACTCTGACAGCAGCAACCTTTTTTCTGACAGCAGAAAACAGAGGGGGGGGAAAAGTTTCAATTAATGTAGTACACTGATTAGTTTAGTCAAAGTTCAGACTGTTACTGCAGGTTAACACAGGAAAGCCTGGTTCCCTTTCCAAGGCCAATGAAGATGAAGTGTGAAAGGATGATCTCTACTAGTTCTGAATTCTTAAAAGCCAGAAATTATCAGGTTATATGACTGTTTATGTTTTACATGTCCTATAATAAAATTATGTTCCTGTAGTAAGTATTATAGTAATACAATATAGTATAGTAATAGAGCATTGTTAAATTCATTAAATATACAAATAATGCTTTCATAAACGTATCTGTTTTTCTTTTACGGACTCATACATTTTAAGCAGTTTTATTTAACCAACTAGAAAACATTTTTTAAATGCTTGCTTTCTGCATTTTGAATAGGATTTCATTTTCCACTGAAATACGGCAGCATCAAACTTGTAATAAATAATGAAGAGATAACTAATAAAGACATGTGTCACCACTTTCTAATGCAAGAAATCAGGACCTTAAGAATCTAATTAACCACGTGTTACACCCTAAACCCACTCAAGCATAGTGCAGCCTCCTGCTCAGCCCTAAGCACCACAACACACTCATCACTGAGAATCAACTTGTCCTTAAGAAAAGGGAAGAAGCGTACAAACACAGCAAGATGAAAACTAGGTACTTCGGTTGTGGCTTTCTGATCATTAATTTAAATCGTGACTTTAATCCATCCATCCTACTCAGCAACAGGTCAAGAGCCAAAAAAGGCGCAGATCAAACTTACTCTGAGGTCTATGAAGTTTAGGTTGGTTTTCTGTCGGTTTTGCCATTACACTTTCCTCCCACATAGTTCTACCGTCTGTGGCCTCTCCTGGGAAAAGCAGCCCAGAAACACCAGGAACAGTGCACGTCCCCAGCCTGGAGCCTGCAAGCCCTGGAAGTCTCTTACTGGTGTAGACACCTCCAAGATCACTGCCTGCAGGCTCAGGAGAGCTAGGGAAACCTCCATACTCCTGGTCTTTTCTCTAACGCTGCCTTGGGGATTATCCCATGGTGACTGAATTTGTCAGAAGACAGGACAAATAATCCCAGAAGCATTGAGGCTGGAGGGAGATCATCGAGTCCAGCCTCCCTTCTCAGGGCAGGGGCAGCTCCAGGAGGTTGCTCAGGGCCATGTCCTGGCGGGTTTTGAGTATCTCCAAGGATGGAGACTCTGCTCCAAGCCAGAGCCACACTGAGAAGACCATCCCAACCAGCTGTTGCAAGCAGGTCCTCCAGCCAGGTCTCAAGCCCCAGGCTACTGGGGGCTGTCCCAGCACAGACTGGGATCCTAGCTGCACTGGTGCCCTGTGGCCCATGGGCAGCCACTTCCAAACCTCACGTGTCACCCGTCAGCTTGCCAGCTCTCACATGATGTCTCAGCACCTTAGCTTGTGCCATGTCCCTGCCATGCCGTGTCATCCTAGCAGGGATCATCTTGCTGCACAGCAAGGGGACTCCCCCAGCAGGGTCACCTTAGTTTGGCCAACGCAGTGTCCCCAGGCCTCGTCTCAGGGTACCACGGGCTCACTTTGGGCCACAGCTGGGACCTTCTCCCCAGCTATCCCTCCAAACCCAAGGTTTGCCCTAACTCTTCCACCTCTACCTTCTCTGAACATCGGTCTCCCCTAGCCCATCCAACACACCACATCCAGGGGCTCGTTGTCTCAGTCTCCATCACCTCCTGCCCCAGCTTCCTACCACCAGCTCCCAGCTGACAATAAGTGCTCCCTGGTGAAGCAGGGCCAGACCCCCTTTCCTCTCTCTGTTAGGAGGAATTCAAATTTAGATGCTGACATGTTTTTCCACCTCTCACAACCTGCCTTTTAGCACTGGAGACACAGTGAAGCTTTGGCTCATTCAGATCCTGCCTTCCTCTCGGCTCACCCACAAGTTGCAGATGACAAGACTACACAAGATGGTGGTGCTGAGGGTAGGGGAATTGGGTCACCCAAAGCTTTCGCATGCTCCCACTGAACAGGAGCACTGAGCCTCTCTGCTGTGGTACTCCATTTTAAACACAACTTTATTGGAGATCAAAGCAGCCCCTCCTTGGTCAAACCAGTACCCACAGCTTCTCACGGCGACTCTGCTGGGAACTGCAGAACTGATCCCCGTGTTGAAATGTTTCCATACCATGGCGCTCATGCTCCCCAGAGACTGGGCAACATTACAGTCATTTCAATTAGGAAGGCAATTTCTCAGCCAAAGAGGTTTTCTCTGCAGCCCTTAGCATGGCTGCAGCTCTTACTCCAACACAGCCATCCACTAAGAGAGGGCTGTACCAGGACAGGCAGGGCAGCGCTGGGGTAAGCACCAAGATGAGTCATAAAAAGCAAACGTGGTGAGGAGGTGTGAGATCAAGTGACGGCTGAACCACCAGAGAGGTGAGGGTGATGCAGGGACCAGGGCAGCAGGCTGGGAGAGGGGACCCCATGCCCCCCCTCCAGGCTCCTTCAGCCCACCTCCTCCTGCCTCTGCAAAGAGGTCCTGTGGGACCTGCTGTGCCCAGTCTCACCCATTAACCAGCAACAATAGCAGCCTGGAGGGTGGGAAGGGCTGTCCATGGCTGCCTGGCCAGGGCTCTCCCACTGTTGCTGTAATAGTGTGAACAAACTGCTGCCATTGTCCTCACCCAGTAACAAGGTGTGATCGCAGCCTAATTACCAGTCCCAGCTGCATTTAAAGCAATAACTTCAAACCAGCTTTTAAAAGAGGTTTAGGCATCTTAAAGTGCAGGTAGGTGCCAAGGGGGATCCTCAAAAACTCTAAGACCTGTTGTTGCTAAGGATCTGATAGCTGGTTAGGGACTGAATGTAATCAAGCCAAAGCTTCATTTGGAAGGAAATTGGGACTGGAGCCACTTCAGAAATAATCTCAAAGGAAATCTGGTTTTGCTCTGAGCGCAGTGCATCAGCAACGCAATGTTTTCTTCAAACTTAGGGCTAAGTACATGAAATATATTTACAGCAATTAAAGTAGGTAAGAAGAGCTGTTCCACCAAAGGCAGAAGTGACAACAGTAGAAGGCTTTGGTGTTTGTAGGACTCACAGAGTCAGCATTTGCACAGCACACTGACGTTCGCCTAAAAGTTTAAGTGACTGATTAGTTTAATATCAATTGAATTCACTTGTGGGTGTTGGAAACATTTCTCCCTCTCCTTGCTGCTTGGGGAAAGCTCCTGCAGTCTGTTAAGACGGAGGTATTTCCTGCAAGGAATATTTTAAGGCAGTGACAGAAGCTGTGCTGAAATCTGCCTTCCTTTCCCTTGGGCCAGAAGTCACTGCATGGAAGGAGGATGGTATGTACTGGAGAGGGCCTGTGCGTACCCCTGGCCAGTGCCCCCAGCAAGCATCGCTATTTCTTCCCCGCTTGCAGGACCACCCTACGCTTACCGATGTCAGCAACCACCAAACCAGGGATAAGCTAGTTAACCTCAGGAAAAGCTTTGAAGAGGACAGCAGCTACAGAGCCATGCAAGCGTTATCATAAGAAAAAAAGAGAAAAAAAAAAGCTGAAAGGCATTCAGATGGAGTTTCGGGAAAGGGAAGCCAGTATGCTGTCAGGGGAAGAAGGCAGAGGTTTAAGCTTACAGGAAAGCCGGAAAAGCCCATATGTGCTATGGAGTCAGAGGCTGCAGGGGTGCCAGTGGCCTCCCTGCTTTTATTACTTATTTGTTTGCCAATGGCTGTCTGCCAGGAACTTAAGACAAATCCTTCCTGAAAGAGCTGTTTCTGCTTCCCTCTCCATCTGCCGCCTAGCCCTGATCACCACTTTGCAGGGTAGCAAGGAAGGCAGCGAGGCCAAGGTTCAGGTCTGGTCTCGGGGCCAGTCTTTCTGCTTTCTGTCTTTTCCACACCTTCTCCCCTCTAAGCAAACACTGCAAACCACCTCAACAGCATCTTTGATTGCCAATGGCATGTTTTGCCTGCTCAGACAGGCAGCCTGACCCCTCACACAGCATCGTAAAACTCCAGCATGGGGTAAGGTGCCTTCTCATAGCTCATTTGCCCACTCAGCCTTCCCCTCACCTCCTGCTCCCCCCCAGCTCTCTGAAAGGGGAGAAAGCAGAGGCACATACACCAATCCTGGGGATGGTGGCTAAACAGTTAAAAGAGATGTTCACACAGAAATACCGTCCACCAGCCAGACAAAGGTCTCTCTCTCTTTCTCCAGGATAATAGCCATTCTGTTCAGGAGGTTCCTGAATTGCCAACCTACTGTGCAGCACCACGAGAGAGGATGGGGAAGCAAGCGAGGGAGAAGGCAGGGCTTTGATCCGTGGACAGATCTGGATGAAGTGGTAAACTGGGGAAGAGCAGCTCGGCCAGAGCGTTAGATCATCCTGGCCTGACAGCCCTCCCAGAGTCATCAGCCTCCCAGAGCTGGAGGGAGAAACGGGGAGCGGTTCCCCCTCCTCTCCCCTGCTAGCACCGTGTGTTTCCAGCACCTTCAGGTGTGGCTCCCACAAGGAGGGTTCTGTGGCCAGGATGACGCGGGGACCAAGCACAAGCCATGGCATGACACAGCGGTGGGATGACATTTTATCTCGCATCAGAGGACTGCGGCGCAGGCCAACACACGTGCGCTGGGAGAGGACACGGAGGGGCTGGGGCTCGCTCCCTACTCTGGCCGCTGACCCCTTCCAGCAGCCCAGGGAAGCCCCCCCACCCTGCCGGGCCGCAGCTGCCCATCACCCGGCTGGAGCCGAGCGTTAGTTAAAGCCACTTTGGTACTTGGTCCCGAAGGGGGGCAGGAAAACAGCACCTCATCGGAGCCAAGTGCCTAGAAACCTCCCACCCCAACGGGCCAGCCCCATCCTCACACCCCGCAGAGCCGCCCCGGGGCCGTGCCGGGCGCTGCCCCCGCAGTACCGGCACACCGGGGCGGGGGGGGGCACCACGCTGCCGTAGCATCCCCCCAGCGCAGCCCCAGAGCCAGGCCCACCCAGGAGGCGCAGCTAAACGGGGAAGGGGGGCCGGGATTAGCCCCACGCACGGCGCAGCTTCCCCCCCACACACACACCAGACACCCCACCGGCACAACGGGCCCCCCTGCCCCCCCCAGTCACCACCCGCTGCCCGCCAAGCCCCCCGCCCCGCCTCCGCGGCCCCAGCCCCGCACTGACCTGCTGGGGGGTCCCGGCCCCGCGCCCGCCGCCTCCCTCCGCCCCTCCCCGCGGGCTGCCCGGCACCGGCAGGGGAAGGGGCCGGGGCCGCCGCCCCCCGGCCCGCCCCGCTGCGGCGGCCGAGCCGCGGTCCCCGGGCTGCTCCCCCCGCCGCCTTACCGATGCTCGGCCGCCGGGGCCTGCGCTGCCGGCCGCCAGGCCGAAAAGCGGCAGGAGCTCCGGGCCCCGCGGTGGGAGGAGAGGTGGCGAGACGGGGGCGGGCAGCCCCCCGCCGCGCTGCCTACCGTGGGGGGCGGCGAGGCGGCGGCCCCAGCTGCCGGTGCGGGGAGCGGGCGGGAGCTGCCGGCGGCGCGGCGGGGCGCGGGTCTGCGCGGCTCAGGCTATTTCTGGGTCTGAGGCGCTGCCCGCCGCAGCCTCCCCGCGCTGCCGCTGCCGCAGCGCTCGGGCTCCGCGGGGCGGCCGCCGGGCGTGTGCCGCGGGGGGAGCGGGCCCGGGGCGGCCGGCCAGCGCGGCGGGGACAGGCGGGGGGCAGCCCCCCAGCACGGCGCGGGGGTGGGGGCGCCTGAGACCTCAGGAGCGTTGGCAAAACCTCTCCCGTTGATGCGGCATCGCGGGGGTCGATGAGAAACTTCCACGGGGTCCTCGTTGCGCAGAACAGCAGTGCCTTCCTGCGGGAGGGGGGGACACGCGGGGGACGGGGCCTGAGCCCCCGCGGTGCAAAGGGGCTCTGAGAACCTGGTTCTCCTTAAGTACACACACACCCCCCCCCGCTGCCCATCTCCCTAACCCGTGAGGATGCAGGCAGCCGCCAGCAGCGCACCCAGGGGTGAGGCCCGGGTCTCACCCATCCACAGGTGTTGCCAGCTGATGATCAGGGACACACCTGCAAGTGGCCCCGCGGGGAACAGCCGCCAGGATGTGTCCACAGGGAAGTCCCCCTGACATCCCAAGTGCTTCATTGCTACTGTCTCACATAGGGGGGCTGGGGTCCCACATCTGTGGCTTTGCTAAGTAAACAGTGTTGCTATGCAGCACCACCTGAGGCTCGTTTGGGCTCATTTTCAGGCTGAAGAAGCACAACCCCGTGGCTAAGCCCCTGCCGTTTGAAGGACCTTCCAGGCTGACAAGGATGCTTGTGGAAGTCACCAGGAGAAGCATCAGGGGAGCAAAACATGTAATGAGCTGCCAGCCAAGAACCCTCCTTCACACTGCAAATGGAAACTGGCTGGACAGCTCACAATGAGGAACTAGGGGGAAAAACCAGGTGTCCCCCATGGCATCTTTCCTTTTTTTTCCTTTTTGAGGTAGCACTCACTGATTTCTGCTCAGTTGAAGCAGGGTGCAGAGCACAGGCGGGCTACAATGCAATGCCTTTTGATAAAAATTTACAATAAATGAGACTTTTATCCCTGACTGGTGACTTCGAGGAGCTACTGTAGCCCAAACAACACATGCCTAAAACTTTAGGGAACAGCTGAACAAAAAAAGATTTCCAATTTTCTTCCACCACCACCACCTCCTTCAGCCCCAGCAATATGTAAGATGTGGAGAAGTCACGCAGTGTGCACGCTCACCCCAGACAAGCCCATGTCAGTCCTACAGCATCACTGAGGCTTGGAGGCCTTGACTGCTGTCTTGCAGCAGGTGACACTGCCTCAGGGGAGAGCAGAGAGCACTGTGCTGGCTTAGTACATGTGCTCTGCAAACACTGAGCAACAGGGGTTTGTGGGAGAAGTGGATCTGTGGGGCTTTTCTAAAATACCTTGTGACTCATCTGCCACCGAGTCCCCAGTATTCAATACCCTACTTCTCTGCAAGTGCAGACTGTGTTTTTCATAAGCTGTGGCTTCTCTGACCTACTGAACTGGAAACCAATACGCTTCGTCACTTAAACTGGCAAATGCTGCTGGGAAATCTTGGCTTCTGAGGAGAGCTGGCAACCTTGTTGCTGGTGAACTGCCCAGCCTCAAAGGAGCGAACACCCGCATCCCCCTCCCTTAGCCCACCAAGACATCAGGGTCACACAAAGCTGGGCAAACCTACCCTGTGCATAAGCCATTCCCTGCAGATACTTGTTTCTTCCTGACTCTGGCCCGTATTGTGCCTAGCTGGAATGGAATAGAATAGAATTATAAACCAAGAGGGGAACAGAGGAATCGAAACAAGGAGAAAAACTCCTTCATTTTCTATTATGTATTGGGCCTCGGTGGCTGTGACTTTGGCCCAGGTTACAGGTACTGTCTCACAAAGGCTGAGGCATCCCCTTTTTTTAAGTCCCTCCACATGCCTTGGAAGCACAAGCAGCATGTGGCTCAGCCTCCAGCTCTGCGGAGGAGCCCGTTACCTCCTTCCTGCACTGCTTATAACCCTGCAGCAGCGTGGGAGAGACGTGGAGCCACAGCCAGGGGCCACGGGAGGATGAGGCACAGGGAGCTGCTTCACAGCTGGAGCTGCAGCACTGAGTCCTGCTGTCTGTGTGATGCTCCCCATTGTAATTCCTCTTTTCTGTTGCTTACGGCTTTAATATTTAAGCTGAATTTCTCTAGGCAGGCTCAGGGACTCAGGCTGAGTTTGTCTAGACACATATCAGGCAAGATGGTACAACTGTTCCTGAGCATCGCATCTGAGAAAAAGACTATTTTGCCCACGTTTAAGAAAAAAGATTGATGGCTTCTCCCTGGGCAGATCCACTGTCTCCAAGCTTCGGAGCCAAACGCTGGCAAAGGTGTGGCCTTTAGCTGGGGATGTGCCTTTGAATACCCCTGTGGAGTCGGTGCATATCCCTGGAAAAGTGCAGTTTGCTCAGGCCAGGGGCAGACTTCAAGGGTGCAGGAATTAAAATACCCTTTAGTCTCCACTCCGTGTTCCTGAGGCCAACCAGGCTGTGTCTGTGCCCCTGGGTGGCCCCCCAGCCTGGCACGGCACGGCACTGCTGGGATGTCCCCTCGCTGGCTGCTCCTCACCAGGATGGGTGGTCCAGTTGGGGTGCAGCGAGCACAGCCTGTGAGCCCTCGGCCAGGGCTTGCCTGCAGGCAGGCATTGAAGAGAGCCCTCACCTGCCCAGCGCAGGGGTGGGAGCCAGTGCGGAGCTTCACAGAGTCGTGTGGTGTGGGCAGGCCTGGACACTGCACCTGGGAAGTGGAGCTGGGAATGGGCAAAGGCACAAAATGACCGGTGCTGGCACAGCACAGCCCTGGATGCAGCCCCAGGTTTCTTACCTGCACCCTGCTTCCAGGACAGGATTACTTGTTTCCTTGGAGGTTTTTTTTCCTCATCATTACATTATGGCAGGAATGAATTTCTTCTCATCCCTGGGACAAGTGGGGGATTATCCCCAGGGTAGGGATGGAAGCTCAAACCTGAGGTTGAAGCTTGCTCGCCCAGCAATGCTGGGCGCTTTCCCCTGTGGCTGGCCGGCACAGCACTGCAACTGCGCTGACTTCAGCCCTGGCCCTGGGTGCTCGGCATTTCTTCCAGCTGGACCCCAGGGCACTGAGCAGACACCCAGAAAATGAAATCCGGGCAGTTTAGTCACAGCATAAGGGGAGTGCTGGTGAAGCACCCTGCCTTGCCCACCCAGAGACCCTGCTCCCCAGGGCAGCGTTAGCCGCCCTCTCCGGAGACCTGCCTGCCTTTCCCAGCGCTGCCTGCCTCCTTCCCAAAATACCTCCTGCCTGCCGTAACTAAGGAAACAGGCTCCTGTAGGCAGCAGCTTCTTTCAGTCCGCACCATTGCTGGGTCCCCAGAGCACAGGCGAGCTGCAGGCACCAGTTGGCAATGCCAGCCACAGCCCAGCCACTGGCCCCCAGCTGACCCCCGGCTCTGCACCCTTCACGGGGGTCTGCCGGGCACCCCCAAGCAATATGCTTCTCCCTTCCCACTGGACGCCGTGGGACTCATGCTTTGCAAAAGGAGAGGTGGGAAGAACTACAGCAGAGGCCGAGCCACCATCACACCAGCCACCTCAGTTCTGTTAATTAAAAAAAAAGTTAATTTCTTAATTTTCAAGTCCTCACCCTGGACCTTTGCAGGGCTCTTTGAAGGCAGATTGCCATTGGGAACAGCAGAGAAACCGGGGCCACAGCTGCTAAGCTGGGAAATCGTCTCTCCCCCATACTGGCTCCCTTGTGGTTTGGTGTCTGCATGCTTGTAATTTCAAATCTGCTTCAAACATCACCCATCACTCAGGCTCCGTGACCAGGCACTAATCAGTTACATTAAAAAAATGCTAATTGGCTCTTCCCAATTACCACTCAGGTGGGGCAGTGTGGCTCACAGGCATGGGATTTCTCCGTGGCTCCACATCTCAGGTTTTTGGCTGGCCTGGGGAAGCAAGGTGTCCCCACTGCTTCCCAGCCACCACCAGCTCTGCTCCAAAAGGCACCGTGGCTGGGCCCTCAGCTCAGGCAACTCAAGTTGTTCAAGCCACCAATGCATCTTAAACCCAGCTGCTTCTCTCAACAATTAGCACCCCCAGCCCTCCCGGCCATCCCACTACTGCCGCTAGCTGTGCCTATGTGGGTGCTCCCACCCGCTCCTGCATCACTGCAAGCAACTGGTGCAGCTTCTTGCTTGGGGCTTTCCTCTTTTCACCGCTGCCTTCTGCCACTAACTAAATGTTCCTCCGCTTTTCCCTCCCCAGATCCTGTCTTTTGCAACACAGAGCACTTTGCTCACACCCTTGAAGAAGGACCCATTGGAGATCTCCTTCTAGACCTGCAGGCTGGCAGTCAATAACACCAAGCCAGCTTTTGTGCATGAAACATCCTTGCATTAGTCTGCAGACAGATAGTCTGCACTTCCCCAGAGGTTGGGCCCACTGCCCACCTCCGACAGGTGCTCTGACCTGGCCCTGTGTCTGCTCTGAAAGCCCAGGGCATGCTGAGTTGCTTCCTTGTGGTCTGGAGATGCACACAGGTAGGAATGCAGGTCCATTCCCTCTCTTAATGCACATGTATGTGAGAGAGAAACAAAATAAAGATGTGGTTATATGGAGCTTGAAGTGGAGGTCATGGATCAGAGTTAAATCTTTCCTGCAAATCTCAGGGAAATGACCCCTCTGTATAAGGAGGTGCAACTGGTAATTCCTGGCAGACAAGAAGAAGATCCAGGCTGAGCACTGGACCTTCTGAAGCAGGAAACGGCATTTGTGATGCTGCTGCGAGCAATGAAAGATCGATTGCAGAGATACCGGGGAAAAGTGATGGTAGTTTTAATGAGAATGTCAGTGGATTATGCAGGAAGGATGTAAACTGACAGGCTGAGCCGGGAAAGTCAGTGAGGAAGATGCACATCATGTAATGAACCATGTTACCATTCTGGCCAAACACAGGGCTCTGCGTGCAGGCTGTGCCTCTGCCCACATGTCCGGCCTTGCTGGGAGCAAACGCTCAATGCACTGATGTGCTCCCCAGCTAAAACTGTTGCCAGCAGCGCAGCTAGCTAATGCACGGTGGCACAGTCCTTTATGAAAGTCATTAACTCTAAGTAGGCCATCTCATATACAAAATATTCAAGAAAATAGTTAGTAACTAGCTCGTTCACCTTTCCTCCATGTACAGAACATCATCAGAATGAAAAAAAGACCAAAAGGAAGGAAAAAGGAAGGGTTATCCTCTGTCAGAAAAGGGATTTTGTGTAGACTAGCATTCTGTTCTGGAAGCAGCCAGTAGCAAACACCTTGAAAAGAACCTAAGAACAGAGTGGGAGGGCTGCTCCTGCAGCGTCCTCTCCCACTCACCAGCACCAGGCTTCCTGCATTGCCAAATACATCATTCTTGACAGAGATTCAGAAGCCATATAAAATGTGGGCATCCGCAACACCTTGCAGCAAGGCGTTCCCCAGGTAAGCCACATGTTGTATGAAGAGCTCAGCATCTCCTCATTGCTCTTTTGGCCCACTCACCTGCTACTTTCACCTACTTCTTAGCCTGGATCACAGTCAACATTTAAGCCTAGTCATCAACAAATAATTATTTATTAATTTCCCTGTTCACGGTGCTGGCTTTACCTAGGGTTTTGCTGCGTGCATAATTTTTCATCTTCAACTTCATTCATCATGATTCTTGCATCTCCTTTCTCCCTCCCTTCCTTTCCACATGCACTGAAATGAAGCCAGCACTCAGGTAGAGGCAATATGGGGTTTTATCAGGCTGGAGTTACACCAGGGAGGAGCTAGGAATGCTCAGCTGAACTGAAACTACAAGGGAAATGTGAGTGACTGACACGCTATAATGGCTAATAATGCCACCCCGTGACAAAAGCAGAGCCCTGAAACACTGGTGGTCACCGAAGCCCTGCTTTTGCTCCTTTAGGCACCTTCTGCCATAGCTCAGCAACTGGCAGCTCTGCCACCACTTCAGCAGACTTCCGAGAGCCCCAGAGAGAGCTCTAGCACACTGAGACAAGGCAGATGCAGCAGCTCCTTTGCTCTCTGTTGGTGACCAACATAACACGTGGTGTAACAAACAAGGAGAAAGCACTGGGGCTCCCAGGCAAAAGCTTGGAGAACTCCTGGAACAGGTTTCGTTGTGTTGCAACAGAGCATGAATCACCGCAGTGGATAAGATTCCCATCTGATGCAGCTTTTACCCTCCTGCAGTGAGGACTGCAGTCCTCCTCAGTGGCAATTTGGGGAGCTGTGGGTGGGGGATGCGGCTGCGCAGATGGATCCTGCCAGGGGAGAAAGCGCTGCTCTCCCAAGGGAGATCACAGCTGCAGGGCTGGGGGCTCCCCAGCAGAGCTGGAGAGGGAGGCAGGGCAGAAGTCTCCCTTAGGTTGTAATGGTCGGCTCCCATCCCACATCCACAAATGTCCTTGAGCTGCTTGACTCCTGAACCATGATAGTGGCAACCCCACGTCTGGGTGACCCAGGGAAGGGATGAGCTGGCCACGTGTGCCCCCCAGCCCCCCAGCCCCCCCCCTGCAGCACCTCTGCACCCTGGCACTGCCCCCATCTTACTGCAGGGCTCCCACTCTCCTACTCCTTCTGTATCTTCAGACTCCCTTGAAACCTCTCTTCACCCCACCCCATCTGACCCCCCCACCCCATTGCCTTTTTTGTGCCATGGGGGATGGAGAGTTGGGCTCAGAAGAGCTGCCACAGGACATACGCTCCATGCTTCTCACCGGCCAGTGCCTCCCAGCCATCCCAGCCAGGGCAGCATCCCAGCGGCTTGCTGAGGTGAGCACGGAGCTGGGGGCTGAGCAAGCTCCATCAGCTCTGGAACACAGTGGGCTGACAACACAGCACCACAGCACCACGTAGTACATGGGGTACGGGCCTGGCTCATGCCCACCGACCTAAACCTCTTGCTCAGCTGGTTCATTCCCCACTGCTTGGTTCCTAATGCCCTGCCCCGTTTGTGTTAGCTTCTGACAAGATGGCATTTTGATAAGAGACCTCCAGGGGCATATTTAATGGGCAGGCTGGAGCCAGCTGAACCTCCAGGCTGTCTGCTGTGGATGTGCAAGCAGGTACCATAGGAAAAGTCAGTCGTGGTGGTCAAAGCAGGTGGTCTGCACTGATTCCCTCCCTGTGCAGCTCCTTCATTTGCCACTCCTTCTCCATGGGTGAGATGATGGAGGCTTTGGGGTCGTGACTTGATCCCACCCTGGCAGGGAGGGTGGATTGCGGCTCCCTTTACCTTGGCCATTGCTCCACTGGCTTTGGACACCTCTCTGCTAAGGGAGAGCATACGAAGAGGTCGTGCTTCTCTGAAGAAGACCCTGCTTGCCTGTGTCTGTGCCTTCCTCTCTTCCCTTCCTCCTCCTCCTCTCCCTCCCTCCCTCCTCCTCTTCTCCCTCCCTCCTCCTCTCCCTCTCTTCCCTCCCTCCTCCTCTTCCTCCTCTCCTTCCCTCCCTCCTCCTCTTCTTCTCCCTCCATCCTCCTCTTCCTCTCCCTCCCTCCTCTTCCTCCTCTCCCTCCCTCCCTCCCTCCTCCTCTTCCTCCTCTCCCTCCATCCTCCTCTTCTTCTCCCTCCCTCCTCCTCTTCCTCTCCCTCCCTCCCTCCTCTTCCTCCGCTCCCTCCCTCCCTCCTCCTCTTCCTCCTCTCCCTCCCTCCTCCTCTTCCTCTCCCTCCCTCCTCCTCTTCCTCTCCCTCCCTCCTCCTCTTCCTCTCCCTCCCTCCTCCTCTTCTTCTCCCTCCCTCCTCCTCTCCCTCTCTTCCCTCCCTCCTCCTCTTCCTCCTCTCCCTCCCTCCCTCCTCCTTCTCCCCCCCCCGCCCCTCCCGGCGGGCTCTCAGCGCCACCTGGCGGCTGCTCCCGGCACTCCCGCCGCGCCCGGCGCCGCAGGGGGCCGCTCCCCGCCCCGCACGCAGCCCACCCGCAGTCCCCGCCGCGGGCCTTTCCCCGGGAGCCGCCGGGCTCACCGGGCACGGGCGGCTCCGCAGCTCCCCCTCGGCTGAGGAGGCGCCGCAGAGAGGCCGGCGGCAGCGATGGAAACCGAGCGGGGGCGGGGGGGGGGTGCCCGGGGCGGGGGGGGGGCGACGAGGAGGACCGGGGCTGGGAGGGTGCCGGTGACCACTGCACGGAGCCCCTCGCAACCCGGCCATCACCTCAGCCCCACCGCCGGTTCTTCCCGACCCCGACCACCCTTGCTCTGAAGCCCACTCCATCCTCACATCGTCATCTCTTCTGCTCCTGTTTCCCAGCTCCTTTCAGCCTTGCCCTCCATCCCTCCATCCCGAGCCCCCCCCCAGGCTCCCCTCGGAGCCCCCAGAGGGCTCATGCCCCTGCTCCCCTACAGGGCCGCTGTCCGCCTGGCACAGCCTGCCCACTGCCCCCCTTCCCCAGCTCTCAGCCAAGCACATGGGGCTTTTGCTTCGGGCAGGCGTTTTGGGAGGCCGGGCACTGGCTGTGCCACCCCAAGTCCACCGGACAGGAATCTGTGAGAAGCAAGTGAGGGAAGTCTGGAGAGAGCCCACGTCTCACTGCTGTGGGGCTTCTCCCTTATATTTTTCCCTCATTTCTCTGTTTCCTCCCATAACTCCTCACTGAGTCTTCAGAGGGGAATAACTCACCTCCTTCTTTGCCCTTGACACCGTGGTCCTCTGTTATCCTCCGCTGTGGAGATCCACTGCTGCTCCACTGCAGCCCCACGTTGTGTTTCCCTCCCTCAGTAATCGCCCAGGTGAGGAGGAGGGAGAGTGAGGCCAAAGGTGCCATCCCCACAGCAGACACCACACTGGATCTGTAGGCCCTGGACCACCACCGGGCTTTGGAGATGCCCAGAAGCTCCTGGAAAGGGGAATTGCCCTCTGACAGGAGCATACCCTTTCTCCAGGCAGCCTGATGTGTGGTTGCCCTTGGTACAGTGCTACCAGCCTCGCCTTGGCCTTACTCAAAGCAGCGCTAAGGGCTTCATTTGTTTCATATCAAATATGTCAGGTGGTTCCTGGAACCTAGCAAACAGCTACCCATGATCAAATCATGGCTTTCTTTTCCTTCAGATGAGAATAGAAAGTAGCATCTCAACTAATTTTCTTTGGCTCATTTAGGGAGATGATATTACTGGACCAAAGTTTACCCTTCAGCCCTGCCCAGCCCAGAAGGGGTATTGGCCTCAGGAGCCTGGTGTTCGCTCCCAACATCTGTAAGGATACCTGTATCCCCCCAGCACAAAGGAAGAGTTGCTCCCCCTGGGAGTCCAGGCCATATGGGAGCTGGAAACCAGTGGACATGGGGCTGCCTCTAGCCTCCTCAGAGGAGGACCTGGCTCTGCCTCCCACCCTCTTCCTGAGCAGGGCTTTGAAGTTCTTCTGTTAAAGCAAACCAGATCTGCACCAGGAAAAGTTGCTGTTCATTGTCAGTAGGGACAAAGAACTGCCCAGAGGACACCCTGGCTGGTGATGGGGCTGAGCAGACATCTCAGGACTGCACAGAAAGCTCAGGACTGCACAGAAAACACCTTGACCTGCTCAGAGATCAGTGTGGGAATCCCCTCCACGTAGGCACCTGGCTGGCAGGGATAGCATCCTTTCTTCTGCACCAGGTCCGGGGCTTGAACATGTGCTCAGGAAGTGAAGTGCCTGGGCTCTAGCTCTTCCTAAATCTGCCAGAGTCTGAGCATCCTTCATACCAAGCTACCTGATGGGATGAGGCGGGATGGGATGGAGCTTGCTCCTTTAATGGAGCTGGGCAACTTGTGTATGACATGTGGGGACAGAAAAGGACAAGAAGCAAGATGGTGTGTGACTTAGCACTGAGTGGCTGGAGGCCTGGTGTCTGCTCCTGGTGCTGTTAGTGCTGTTCCACCCACGGGGGCAGGTGGAAATGAAGTAGGCAAAACCTGATCCTCCAGGTACCAAAAAAACCAGTCAGCTAAAACCATTGCCACCCACGGTGTGGCTGGGGGAGTGGTTGTGTACAGCGCATCTAGCGCACTAGTTGATAGCTCACATTTTTGCAGAGCCAAAGTAATTTAGGAACTGCTCTTACAGACCCACTGGAAGAGCATCTTGATGGCAGGGGCAGCAGCCATGTGATGGCAGGGAGAGACATCGCTTCTCCCAGAGCGCTGCTGCAGCAGGCAGGAAGATTAATCCAAGTCTATTTTCTGGAATTGATTTAACGCTGTGTTCATTTATCTGCAGTTCCTGCTGAAACATTTCATATTTCAGATCTGATTTCACTGTTTCCAAGGCTGAAAGGCTTACTTCTCTAGGGAACGACAGTTCTGCAAGAGAACAACAAGTAGGAGCCCTAGGGAAGCAGCAAAAGGGAAGGGATGTTTTATCTTTAGTAACTGGTCATTTCCATTTTGGAGGCAGTGAAAGAAGAACCATCTGGTGGGTGCTGAATATTCACTACGTAAACAGTGACTTGGTTATGAATATGTGCATGTGTTATTGTTATTTATTATTTATAGGATTCCCTAGGTGTGCATGACACTTCACAAGCAGAAAGGAAGACCAGGGCTCTTGCGCTTTGATGTGCCAAATATAAATTTGACACGATGCTCAACAGCCACCGAGCATGGCGGATGAGGGTTGGGCAAGTGGCTCGGGGCAGGCAGGAAGATGCCACCTCTGTGAAAGAGGACAGTGTCCAACTTCTGGAGCAGTAGCTGCTCCTGCTGATGGCAGATTGCTTCAGGTGACCACCCTCACATATTCAAGCCTGTTTGGGTTTTAATCCTCCCCTGTAATAAACACCAATTACATTTAACTCTCTATTCCTTAAGAGCTCTGCTCCTGCAGTGTCCTGCCTGGAAAAGATGCAGAACAAAAGGAACCTTGGTCCAATATCTTTGCTTGCTG
The DNA here is from genome assembly GCF_015220075.1 of Falco rusticolus. Classification (NCBI taxonomy): domain Eukaryota; kingdom Metazoa; phylum Chordata; class Aves; order Falconiformes; family Falconidae; genus Falco; species Falco rusticolus. Next base: position 65,123,784 of record NC_051193.1, on the reverse strand, counting down.
TGATATTCACCTGAGGGTGACAGGACTGCTCATCTGACTTGAGTTTTACGGCTCAGGAGCTTCAGATCAGTCAGCTGAAACAAAAAGAAACGTTTTATTTTGCACTTTTCCTGCTAGCCAAAGTATCTTGAAAGCAAGAAGAAGGGTCCCACCAAGTCCCAGGCTGGCAGCTTGTTGTCAGGGTATAATGTCTGATACTGAAGCCTGCTGAGGATGATGAGAATCTGAGAGCACCCAGACACCTGCAGAGGATGCTCAGTGTTTTGCAGGAAGAAATGTCTGTAGTACTTCCCCCTTCTCTCGTTCTTTCTTTTCTCTTAACTGCCTGAGATTTTCTGTGGGGGTTTTCCCCCTGGCATTCAGCCATTCCTTGTGCTGGTGCCATACTGGTGCCGGGCCAGCATTGTGGGCAGGGTTTGATGAAGGGTGCAGCCGTAGGCATGTAAAGGGAAGGACCTTGGGTCCCTTAGGGGGATGCTTCCCACACCACTATGGGGACAAGGGCTCAGGGGCAACTTCAGGGCTAGTAGATGTAGGAGTGGATACACCACAGTCAGGGACAACAGCCCTGGCCTGAGCTCAGGCCCATAAGTGCCTTCCCTCCTGCAACAGTCCCTTCCCACCTAGCAGCAGCATTTTCCCTTCCTGCTGTTACACTCTGACACACTGAACTTTACACAGCTGCAAAAAAAGTTTGTTTCCTGACACCACCAGCAAGCAGCAAATGAGTGCAACGTTGATTTTTGAGACAGCTTTCCTAACACAGCAGGGTGTGCCATAAACGGTGACTTAGAGCACTTTTCTCAAACAGGCCTGGCGCTTCATTGCATGGGCCAGCTAGAACGTCCCAGAGCATCGTCAGCAACATGATTTCCAACTCCTTGGAAACGTGTTGGCCATTCGGTCTTTCTCTTCTGCTCCCAAAAAAAAGATGTGTAGATATTGGTATGACTCCAAGAATGAGGGAGGGAGATAGGCTAAGAAGGAGAGGGAGACACATAAGGACTTTCATGCGGGATGAGGCAATGTTAGTGACTGCTCTAATTTTATTTCTTTTTTTGTGGCAAGAGCTCTCTATTCCTTATTAAGCACCTGTAAACAGCTGGCATCCCACAGTCACAGGACTTGCCCTGTTAGCCACTGCCAGCACCAGAGAACTGTAGCCATCCTGTCAGCTCCTTGCCTGCAGACAAGCAGCAGTCACATGTAGCAGCATCAACTCAGGCAGAGCATAGAAATGCAAATACTGTTTTGAAGGATGGCCTTCCTTGTACCCTAGGCATCAAGTCCTGTTTAAAAAAAAATACTGTGAGTTAGAAGACCTCTAAGACATGTCTTAGAAAGCAACCAGGGTTTTTTTCCTTGTCTAAATTTACCCGTAGTGCTCATACTATTGAGGCCACCCGAGTCTTGGACTTTGTGACAGAAGTGGCAACAGCCCAGTCTGTGCGGTGGGTTGCTATTCAGATGTTCCAAAGGTGGGTTTTGTTCAATAGACATAAAATATCTTTTACAGCCTACTGAACAGCTCATTCTTCATTTTGAGGCCAGTGACCCTTTGTCAATAAACTTTTCACTCTGTCTTCTGAAGTGCTGGAAATCCATTTGCTAAAGAACACTGTCACAGAGATAGAGAACAAGCCTTTTTGAAGAGTGGGGTTCTAGGTGCATTTTTTTCCCCTTCAATGCCAATTCTCCTCTTCATCCACATGGCTTATTGACCTGAAAATGTCTCTCCAATAGAAAGATATAACAAACCATGGATATGTTGTTATGTGGCAGATTATTTACTCATTTACTTTAGAAGTATTTGGATTAGTTGTCCATGTATGGCACTAGCTGGATCATAACGTGTCCCTGTATAAATACCTTGTACACCAAGCATTACTCCCAGCTCAGTTTTACACTGTATCATCGCTGGGAGGTTTGTAATGAGAAAACAGCCACTGTTTCAGCCTGGGGAAAGCTCAGCACACTGGGGCAGGAGATATGGCTGTATAAACCCCCTTTCTTTCTCAACACTGTCCTTGAAGGAAGCGTGGGGGGAGCAGGTGAAGATTGGCCAGATGGGAGCTGAGAAAGAGGTTCAGTAGCTTCAGTCATAAATTCAGATGCAGCACGCACTTGACAGTGTGCTAAAGTCATGACCGTCTGTCAACTGCTTAGTTACCCCCTCTCCTGTTGTTAATAAGCGTCCTCCTCACTGAAACCCCCAGCACAACCGATGCAGCACAAGTGGCAATCTGTGTCAAAATGATTAAAACCCGGCTGCCCAAAACTACGCTGTCAATCTGCCTGGCCCCAGTGTCGGGTGCCCCTCAGCTCTCAGGTACTTCCAACAATGGAAGCAATAGCCCAGGTCCTTCAGTCCTCCTTTTGGAGGTTTACAAAACACAGCCCAAGAGGAAAGACTGAGGCAATAAGGTGACTTCATCTAGGCAAGACATGGTAGCAGCTTTCAAGTACATAAAATGCCGGAGAGGAAAGTATTCACCTTCCTCTGTATCCACTGGGCATGGGATAAGGACTAAGCCTTCGACTGCTGCAAGGGAGTGTCAAGCTAGGCATCAGGAAATACTCTGAAAGGATAACAATGAACTGAATGGATTGCCTGGGGGCTGTGGAGAATGTCCATCATCACAGATCTTCAAGACTTGATCAGACTTTTGTCTGCAAGGGATAGGTATACTTGGGGCAAGGATGTGGAGGAACTGGGAAAGATGGCTGAGTTGGCCTCTGAAGGTCATTTCTCACTGTAAGCAGGAGCTTGTCATTAGGTTTCTGTTCCAGGAAGATCAGGTCCATCCTGACAACTTCAGTAGCATAACCCAGAGATGAATGAGAGGGTCCTGAGCTCCCTTTTCCTCTGTTTTCCTGTCTCCACCCAGGCAGATTTGAAGCTGGTTGGCATAAAGGTATGCAGCTCTGCTGCTAACCATGCTAAATTTGTTTTATTGCTGAAATGAAGACATCAGCCCTCACATTGTACTTTTTGTGGCCATTCAACTTTACCTAACCAAACAGGAAACCTCTCCAGACATTGTGGGTGTTCAAATTGTGAAAGCTAACTAACTGGAAATAGGGGAAAATAAAGTTCACAAAGACTTGATAAGGTTTGTATTTAAGGCTGATAATTTAAGGCAAGCAGCACTGGGTTTACAGCACAGGGCATTCATTTCTTCCAGACTATCACAGAAAATAGCACAGATTAACTCACTCATTTCAGGGGAAAATCACCATCAGACTGTATCCTGAATGCTAAACTAATGGGGCTGTCGGAAGCAATGCACATTTTGAGTTGCAAGAAATTATACATAATTTGGGAGGCAATTTAAAGTGAGACCTTGAAAGATGTTGAGCAGGCTGTATCAGAGCATGACATCACCTGTAAATGTATTTTATTCTGCTTAAAATGTCTGAGCACAAGGAAGTAGGAGATTCAGGGACCAAGCTACCGAAACTGTCATCTGCCAGTCATCATCAAATGTAGCCCAGGTTATTGAACTAGAAGATGAAAACACCCCCTGGCTGACAACTGCATAGATTATACCAGTGGTTTCCCACCCTGCTTGCCAAGGGGACATACTGGGAAAGAGTCTATACCAGAGAAAGCCCCTCCACACAACTGGTCAGCAGAGGAGAGCGTGGTGGTGACGCTCAGCAACATCAAGGCTGGGGTGAAAGAGAGGGACTGGCAGCGGTACGCTGTGCTAATTTTGGGACAACATCTGCACAGTAGATAATAACAACAATAAATTGTTCTTACAGGTGCTCCTCAAGCCCAGCTGTCAAGGTCTTCCAGAGAGAGGCATATAGCATAATCCCTACCCTATTCAAGACAGGAAAATCTTGACACATGGGTGAAATGATACCTGCGGTTGAAAAGCAGGATGGGGAAAGACTCCATCTCCTGGGTCACAAACAGACTCTGTCCAGGGAAATGCTATCACCCCAGAGAAGGAAAAGGGACATCATGTTTCTGAGTGCCACACATCCAAGTTCTCTCATGTTGTTGAGTTTACAGTGCCAGAAAATCAAGTTCCTGCAGTAAATATTGTTACTTTTTAATGCTTGCTCCCAATTAACTACTGTTCTCATTATTCACTTAATCCCCATGCTAATCTCCTTATTTACCCATATCTCTCTCTTATAAACACATGCACATGCATGGGCAAATTCATCCCCAGACAACTTCTCCCTCATCCTGCCAACACCTCACCATATAAGAACAACAGCACTGAAAGAGGAATTTTTTTTACTATATTCTAAAATATGAAGCCAGTATTTTGACAGTGACAAATCAGAAGCATCAATTCGCAGGAGCATTTTAATGATAGTGTGTGGGATAATCTGCTTCACCATTCTTTCATTCCAGTGGAAAACAGTTTTCCCTTCCCTTCCCTTCCCTTCCCTTCCCTTCCCTTCCCTTCCCTTCCCTTCCCTTCCCTTCCCTTCCCTTCCCTTCCCTTCCCTTCCCTTCCCTTCCCTTCCCTTCCCTTCCCTTCCCTTTCTTGACCTGCCCTGTCCTGTTCCTTCCCTTCCCTTGCTTCCTTCCTTCCTGCCTTCCTTCTTTCCTTCCTTCCTTCCTTCCCTCCTTCCTTCCCTCCTTCCTTCCTTCCTTCCCTCCTTCCTTCCTTCCTTCCTTCCTTCCTTCTTTCCTTCCTTCCTTCCTTCCATCCCTCCTTCCTTCCCTCCTTCCTTCCTTCCTTCCCTCCTTCCTTCCTTCCTTCCTTCCTTCCTTCCTTCCTTCCTTCCTTCCTTCCTTCCCTCCTTCCTTCCTTCCTTCCTTCCTTCCTTCCTTCCTCCCTTCCTTCCTTCCTTCCTTCCCTCCCTCCTTCCCCTTTGACTACAGCTTATGATGCTCCCTATGCAGGCAGGATTAATGTCTTTCATGACATGCAGTTCCTTCAGTCAGGAGTCTTTAATGACATGAAAAGGTTTGTCTGTAATTTCTTTTTATTATTATTATTTTGATATAAGCCATTAAAACATGGAGAAAACACTGATTATTTAAAGATAAAATCAGACTGGGTCACGTATGTCTGCTGCAAGCCTCCATCTACTTTAAATTGATGAGTTGAGGGAATATTGGAGAATTTTTATTCTCAGTAGTCGTGACAGGAGAACGAGGGAGGTGGGAGTGAGAGCCAGAGCAGCTCTGAGCTGCTTTCCCTCCTGTTCTGCTGAAGGTGTCTCTTAGTTGTTTGTCACCACAAATCCAGTGCCTACAGGCTGGTTTGTGCTTGCTTTTATTATTGCCACCGTTTTTCTGAGAAATGTTGCATCATGAAAGTTATCCAAGAAAAAAAGTTATTCCTGATAAAGAACCCTTGAACGCTGGGTGGCTGTCACCACCCTCCATGCCAGTACTCGTGCAGGAGACAGCCGCAGCCACCCTCTCCTCCAGACCTCTCTCCCTGGAAACTGAGACATGAAACACAGTTGAGTTTTGCTCTGAACCTTCTGGCAAAAGGAGAATCTCTTTTGGAGAAGCAGAGCCTGTGCTGAGGGGCTGGCCAGTGAGCCTAGGACCTAAGATGAAGTTAAACCCATCATCTTTCTTTGACTTTTGACCAGTGCAGTCTGAGTGTCCCCAGGGCCAAAGCTGCAGCCAGCAGCCCCCTCCTCTCCCCTTCCCATGTCACGGGTGGCTTCTCTGTGGAGGGAGATGGGGATGCTTTTCACCAGAGCTAGGAAGGTGCAGCACGTAGGTGTGCAGGAGAGGGAGAGGCTGTACACAGCGCCTGTGTAGACAGTACAAGGACTGCGTGGGTGGGCAGAGGGGGCTGAGGGTGTGCAGCTGTCAGAGGGCAAACATGTCGCAAAGCTTCTACCAGCATGTCATACTGCCCAGGCACCACCTGCCCGGCCCAAAGCCTTTCCTAGCTACCTGCTGTTGTGCAGAGGTGCCCTGAAAACCCAGGGAGGCTTTGAACTGCAGAGTCTCTCCCCTAAATTTCCCCTTACATCAGGCGCTGGTTGCAACAGGGGCAGCTTTGGGGTGGCAGGGGGGCGTGCAGAAGCCTCCCCCCGCCTCCCTCACCCACACCGTGGGACGCGAGGATGCTCTGCGGGCTGGAGAGGCAGGACGTCCCTTCCCACCCCCCTGGTCTCCCGGTGGCACTTGCCAGGGCCTCAGCGCCCCAGGGTCACCCGTCCCCTGCCCAGGGCCCGGGCCGTGCGCGCAGGGAGGCGGAGGGACCCGCCGCAGCCGCGGGTGGTGCTGAAGGGACAGCTCCGGGCCGCGCCGCGGGGACACGGGAAGGGACATGGACAGGGAAGGGACACGGGCAGGGCAGGGACACGGGTAGGGAAGGGACACGGGCAGGGACGCGGGCGGGGCAGGGACACGGGCCGGGCCGAGGCAGGGACATGGGCAGGGACACTGGCAAGGGGAGCGACAGGACACGGACAGAGTCGGGGGAGAGAGAGAACCGGACAAGAACAGGACTGGGAAAGGAGAGGGAGGGAGGGAGGGAGGGAGGGAGCGGGAGAAGAGAGGACAAGGGCTGAAAAGCACAGGGCGAGAGACAGCGCGTGAGACGGAGACAGACACGGGGCAGGGACAGAGGTGGGGAACAGGACAGGGACAAGGCCGAAGCTGGCGGGACAGTAAAAGAGCCGGAGGGGAGGGGAGAGGGGGAGGGAGAGAGGGAGGCAGGGCACGGCAGGCGCCGGGCTGCCTCCGGCTTGGCTGCGGGGGGAGTTCGGCATGGCCGGGGGCGGCCGGAGCGGCAGCAGACACGCCGGTACCGGGCGGCACCCGCCGCGCCCGGGGACAAGGGGACTGCAAGGTGGCGGCGTGCAGCCCCCAGCGCCGCGGGGCCCCGAGCCGCGGGGGCTCTGCAGACACCGAGGCTCTGGGGAACCCCTGGGGCTGGCGGCGAGGGGGTGCTGGGGGTGCCGGGGCACCCACACCGCCACCCAGCCAGCTCCTCGCTGCGTTCGGTACCCCGGGCTCGCCTGTGCCCCGGCGATGCGGGCTGAGCCCCGGGGCCGCCCGCCCGGCGGGGATGCGCCGTGCCCGGCCGGAGCTGCGGCTGCGGTTGCGGGGCCGCCCGGCTCGGTAGCCCAGCGCCGCAGGTTGCATCCGGACAGCACTTCACCAGCTGTTTTGTGCATTTTCTAATTTCGTGCAGAACAGGGCAGCGGTCAAAGAGGTAATCTGTAGATCCGTGGCTTTAAGGGATAAATTAGAGCATTGGATTTGATCCGTATTGCAGTGGATTAGAGCAACCTCTCCCCCCTCCCCTTCTCCTCCCCCCCCCCCCCCTCCAATTCACTCCCCCCTCCTCCAGCACCACCTTTTTTCTTCTCATGCAATACCAAAACTGACCCTGCCTGGCAGAGGGACGGTGCTGGGCGAGCAGAGCGGTGCCCACAGCGCCGGCCGCCGCGGGAGCCGGCTCTCTCTTCCAGCCTCCGCAGCCCCGCCGGGGCATCGCCGCCGCAAGTGCCCGGAGGCAGGCGCCGGGGCCGGGGGTCTCCTCTGGGCGCCGGGAAGCGGTCGCAGCCCACGGGCTGTCCCCTTGCCCCGACCCGGCCGGGGCCGTGGGGCGGGGGCGAGAGGCCCCCGGGGGGCGTTTGCCGGAGGCAGCGGGGCCGGGACCGGCAGGAAATGGAAGGATGAAGTGTGCAGCCGGAGCGGTGATGTTCCTTCTCTCCTTGCTTTCCCCTGCAGGAACGTAATCCGCAATGCTAGTTCTCAGGTTGCTCAATGTTGTCGCTCCAGCCTACTTCTTGTGCATCTCCCTAGTGACCTTCGTCCTCCAGATCTTTCTCTTCATCCCCAGCATGTTCAGAGACCCTTCCACCACCCCACTTTTCTCTCCTGCTCTGCTGCATGGGGCCCTCTTCCTCTTCCTCTCAGCTAATGCCATGGGCAACTACATCCTTGTGATCCAGAGCTCCCCCGAGGACTTGGGCAAGGGCTTAAACTTGGGCAAAGGAGCCGAAGTGGTGGCGGACTGGCTGGATGGAAGCAGGTCCCCTGGCTCAGCCTTGCCTAGCACTCACTTCTGTAGACTGTGTGCCAGAGTCACCCAGAGGCATGACCACCACTGTTTCTTCACAGGGAACTGCATCGGGAGCAGGAACATGCGAAACTTCATCATGTTCTGCCTCTACACCTCCCTGGCTTGCCTCGACTCCCTGGTGGCAGGCATGGCTTACATTTCTGCGGCACTCTCCATGTCCTTTGCGAACCCGCTGGCCTTCCTCACTCTTCTGCCTCACTCCATCAGCCAATTCTTCTCAGGTAAGGACTCCTTCCTGGGAGATGAGGACCCTGTTCCTCCTCCAGGGCTCCTGGGGTCGGGGGGACATGATCTTCCTCGGATAGCTGTGTGTGGGGAGCAGTGGTGGGGAAATGGGCAAGAGGGACAGCTGGCTGTGTTCATCAGAGCCCTCTTTGGAGGCTAGAGAGAGCCTTTGCAAAGGGCTTTGATTCGCCTGAAATAGAGGCTGGGACCCAGCCAGGTTATAGCCACAGACCTATTAGTAATGCGTTAGGCTCTGGAAAATGCCCCATAACCAGCTTGCCAGTGACAGAACAGGGCTATCTGTTGTGCAGGGAGTGTGTTGCAATTAGACGAAGGAGAGGGATTTCGCTCATTGTACTACAGGTGAAGGGGATCTTTTGCCTGTCCTACAGGCAGAGGTGGGAGGTCTGTAGGATTTTGTATCCTACAAGTCTGCAGGTTCCCTGTATCCCAGTGGAGATATTCTCATTCCCTTCTTCCAGGTCCACTCACCGCCTCCGCTGCCACCCACCTCCTGCCTCCTGCCAGCACAGACTTGCTGAGATCTTGCCATCCCTCCAGCACAGGAGAATTGGGGTTAAGGCAACAGAAACCAAGAGAGGAGTTGATGGGACAGGATGAGGCACCTTTCTTATGACCCTAGTCTGGGACAGAAGTCTGCAGAGAACCAGGGGAAATTCTCTGTTCCTGCTCTTTGCAAGACCTCCACCCAAAAGCATCTCTCTCTTTCTCCTTGTCCCCATCCCTTACCCTTCCTTCTGCTTCTTCTCATTTCCTCTCTCTCCCTGCCTTTCCATAAATCTCCACAACCCTTCCCCCTCCTGATTCTGCTCCCATAACTCTTCATCTGCTCTTACAGCCTTGCCTCTTCACCTCTCAGCATGCCCTCAAACTCTCCAGCCTCAGCCCTTCCCCTGTGCAAACCCAGGAGCTAGGTAAAACCTGATCTCAGAGAAGAGACTGTGCAGGTAGCCTAGACTGTTCCTCTGCCCTGAAAGTGACTGCAGAAAAATGCCGTTCCCCCACTATGCAGCTCATACCTTGCACACTTAGATCAGCTTTCGTTAGACTAAAATAGGTATGCCATATATTTTAGCTTTGCAGATTCAGCTGATCTCGGTAAGAAGGGACTGGAGTCTGTTTTGGCTCATGCACCATCACCAGAAGAGTTGATTATGATCTGAGCGTGGAGTCTCCACTGCTGGGGATACAGGAGCCAGAGAGGCCCCAGCTTGCTTTTCAGATTCCAGGCTGGGTTTGCAGGGTTGCCATCTGAAAACAAACAAATATCTCTCTACTTGGCAAATTAGCAGATTTGTCATGGTAATCACTGAGAGACAATAAACATGAAATCCTGCCATGACATTTTTATGGAGTCATTTTTCCAAGCAGAAGAATTTTTGTAAATAATGTTGCACAAGCTTCACTAGCATTAAAAACACTGGGAATGATTTTCTGGTCTGCTCTGCTAAGCTCTGCTCAGCACAGCAGCCTGGGAGGGGGAGCAGGGATGTGGGAGGCAATTACCAGGGAATTAGTTCTCTCTCTCTGACTCTGAGGGCTCATCTACACCGAACCGGTCCTGGCTTATGTTTGAAGAGCCACTGAAGTGCCCCAGCTCTGGTGGCAGCAACTGCAGTGCCACAGGCAGCCCGTGGGCAGTGTCTGAGTGGGACACCACTGGGCTGGGTGCAGGGCTGGGAACTGGGAGCCAAAACACCCTCAAGAGACAGCAGCTCCCACCAAACCTCCAGCTCAGATGGGGTGAGAACTGCTGCTTCACACAGAAATATACGGCCACGGGGCACCCCAGTTGCTTGGGAGGAAGGACAAACTGGGTTTCTACTGGTGCATTTAATCTCCAGTACAGGAAAGAAAACCACAGCCTGGAATAGTTACCTGGAAGGGTTGTCCATCTGATATTTTTTAGCTAACATAACTGTTACTTCAGGGTTGTGGTAGGATCCAAAGAGAGCACTGTTACATCAAGGAAATGCTTTACCCTTCTTCTTATCCCTCATGTCCTCTGCACTGGAGGAGGAGTAAAGGAGCATGAAGGGTGAATTTCCTGGTCTTATGTCAACTGAGTGTTCCCTGCTTTCCTGCTGGAAAAATTTTCAGTTGGCTCATTCTGCCCAGACTGTGCTCAGGCATGGATTTCAGAATCTGACCCAGAGCCTATAATTTCAGTCTGTGATTCAGCTTTTCTGGCATAGATAATATATGGCAATAAGCTTGAGATCACATCAGGTCAGTTAGAGCAGAAGTGAATCCGAGACTAAAATGGACTGTGGTGATGAGGGACAAAGGAAGAGCACCTTTGTAAACACTGGCCAGACTGGATCCACAAAAGAAATTATAGAAAATGCTTTATGTAGGTAACCTGAAGAAAAGGTTAAAAAAAACCATATATGTGGAAAGCACGGCTCAGAGATGCTTAATATTTGCAAAGGGAAACAAGGGTAATTACTTTCTTGATGTTGAATATGAGCAGCTCATAGAAATAAAGCTTACAGATGCCTTGCAAAGGCTCTAAGGAAAATAGCTGTCTTTCTCCATATCCCATCTGAACATCAGCTGTAGGAAAGAACAAATGTCTGGCACACTCTGGGCCAGCAAAAGAGGGGTAGAGAAGCCCGTATTTAGCTCTGGGCTTCCTACCTGATAGATTAAGTTATTCCGACAGAATTGGTATGAGGATTTGTCATCGTCCTAAGGGGCTTGTTCCTCCCTTGCTGCATTGCATACAAGGCCCACTAAGCTGAATGGGATCTAATGAGAAAGGAAAGATGACATTGCATTTAGGAAGAAAACTGAATGACTCCTGTGCCTTTTTCAAGTGAGGACAATCTCTGAAAGCTTGAGGCTGTAGTCAGTGTCCTTACAAATCATCCTCAGAGGAGCCTGCTGGCTGAGCCCAAAGCTTGACATGATTGTCATGGGTCAGCCCCGATCTCTCACTTGCAGCACTGCCAGGTGGGGAAGCCAGGATTCACAGATTGCAAGAACAGAAGACACTACCTAATCCAGCCTTCTGTATAAGAGAAGCCAGAGATGCTTATCCAGCCACCCTTGTATTGAACCTAAAACCTGAGGCTGCCACACACCTCTGCTGCCCATGCCATCTCTGCTCCAGCAGAATTGCTTCTGTAGGGCCTTAGAGCAACCAGAGCTTTCACCTGCCCAAGTCTGCCCCGTGGGCTTCCAGAGGGATGGGAGCATGTGAGAGCTTTTTCATTCCTAAACCTCACAAGAACCAGTGAGAGGATACCAGCTATTTATATCAGTATTGACACACATCTAATTTTCTTTGTGTGTCTGTGTGTAAATATGGGTCTTTAGTAATACACCAATATACACAAAATATATGTGTACACATTCATATACACACACAGAGAATATTATTTTAATGGGTTTAGGTCTGCCTACACACTGAAAGGTCACTCAGTGATACCTGCTATTACACTAATATTTTCCAGAAGGAGATCTAAAATCATTGTAGAGGAAAAGGTCCACAGAATATTTTTATGTAAATAGTCTCAGCGTAAATATACAACACAAAACATGTTGAATTAGGAGCTTCAGACCTACAAAGTATTTTGAGTATTCTAGCACAGCTTTAAAAAAGGAATTTGGATTGCATTTTTGAAATTATCTGTTTCTTGCATTCATATGAAAACTGCCTTTGCCCAGTGGTAGGAAAGTCATTACTGATTTATTTTTCTTTTTTAACATATTAGAGAGAGAGAAAAATCCAAAACCTTTCTGCCTAGTATCAATGCACACAGTAAGGCTTCTAGAAGCATCTGCATGCTGTAGGACCCACATCTCTTTTCAAAAGAAACCTGGAAAACTTAGATTCACTGACAAGCAGGTAGATTCTTAAATAAATTAACCATTCTTCAAAACAGCACTGAAGTCTTACAGACATGCTTCACTTCTGGCTGAATTTGCCCCTGTAATCTAGATCCTCACATTAACAGCAAAGGGAGAAGTGTATGGGGATCATTATCCCATTTTTTTCCCCAGTGGGGTCCATTGCATCAGATGCTACAACGGAACGATTTTATATCATTAGATCAACCAGCCTGCCTTGTTCCTAACTCCCCACTCATGGCCCATCGGTTCTCGGGGCTGGGTGTTACACTGCTGTGTGAGGTGTGTCTAAACTCTTTCCTTTAATTTTCCTCCCTCCCCCTGACTTTTGGTCTGCAGGAGCTCTCCTTAGCTCTGAGATGTTTGTCATCCTCATGCTCTACCTCTGGCTTGGGATCGGACTGGCCTGCGCTGGCTTCTGCTGCCACCAGATGCTGCTGATCCTGCGTGGGCAGACACGGTACCAGGTGCGGAAGGGGATGGCGGTAAGAGCCCGGCCCTGGAGGGAGAACTTGCAAGAGGTCTTTGGCAAGAGGTGGCTGCTAGGACTTCTCATCCCTGTGCTGAACGTGGGAAGTGACTACCATAGGCAGAAAGAGAAATAAAATACCCATGTGTGTGTGTGTGTGTGTGCATCTCATGCACACATCACCTCTCCTGTTCTCTCCCACTGTCTCCTGGATCGCTAAAGAGCTGGGCTACTCCATCTCTTGGGATTGCAGCCTCTGGGGGAGGAAAGGACTGGGTATCAAACAGAATAAATTTAGCATATTAACTAGGAGATCAGAAACCACGTAGATGAAGAGATAACTGCAGCTTAGTAGTCACATCACTGCATCTGCGTATGTGGCAACAGTCTTTGAACTAGCAGAAAAATTAGTCAGAACCTCCTGTGGCTCCCTGCCTGACTGCTCCAGCCCCAGCCCCATCAGCCACCCTATACAAACCCTAATCTCTGCAGCAGGAGCTTTCAGAGAGCCTGGGCTGTTGTGGTAGACGGCAAGAACAGCGTCTGTTCCTTGGGAGGGTTTTGCAGGGTGCCTTTTTGGCTCTTATATACTTGAGGTAACTTCACATTACTGAGAAGCCTTTAATGACAGAACTGCAATGCAATCAAGCTGCCCTAGGAGCAGGCTATGCACGTGGCTAATGCAGCAGGTAAACCTTCTCTCCACAGGCTAGAAAATCAGGAAGAAAACAGAGGGAAATGCAGAATTTCTCATTTCTCTTCTTGATCTTCTCCCTATGCAATGATATGTCAGGACTGTAGCTCTGCTACTTATTTTTAGCAGTCCTTTGCCCAATGACACAGTCCAGGCAAAGCTGCCCTTCTGACAGGGAGCAGCGAGCGGATAAATCACGATCAGATGGAGGCACAAGGAGAGAAAACCACAAAGGTGAATGAAAAAGCTGTGTTTGAGAAGCTGTGTGATTAGGCAGGCTATGCGTGCCTGTGAGAGAGACAGAGGTGTCAGAAGGGTGCCAAGAGCCCTGCTGACGTGGCTGAGCCCTGATGCATCACCCCCTCGCAGGGGGCACCCGCACCATTAGTGCTGTGAAGAGTTCAAAATCCCAGAAGACAGGAAGGTTTTCCAGCTGGTCAGGATGCGTCACTTTGCACTAAAACAAACAAAAAAAAATTTACCTCGGACATCCCTGCCACACCATAGTTTACAGGCTCTCCAGGACAATTCCCTCTCACATTGCTGCAGAGGGGTAAATTCATGCATGTTAGAACTCCATTAAGGAGGTTAATGGAATTATTACAGGGATTAATCAGCCTAATGTGTCAGTTGTTTTCTAGCTGCAGCAACAGCCCCTGAGATCAGTGCTGAGATCCTATGCTAATGCCTTAAGGAAGGATACCATGACATCTCTACCAGGATCATAGCGCTGGCTTTCCCAGCAGCTGCAACAAGAAGCCTCCATTTTGGCAAACTGCATCAGCTTATGTGGGCTGGATAGGAATCCATTCTTGAATAGGCAGCAGGAGAGTATGCTGACAAGCCGTCAAAAATGTTTTTTCTTCCTCAGAAATGCTCTCGGTGCATCCCAGGTAGGGGAAGGCACTTGCTTTCATCCTTCCATTTCTCATGAGCCAGAACAGGGGCTCTCATTCCTACAGGCTTTGTAACTGTCTTTCAGTGCTTCACACTTGTATACACGTTTGGATCAATAACAAAGTCTGTTGTGATAAACAGAGAAACCATGAAAATATACTGGAAAAACCCTTAGCTGGATAATTAAAACATACAGGATACATATTCTTCCACACTGTATGTGTTCGCATGAACACACCGATCTTTCCATGCGTAATAGGCTGTATTTTCACTAACAGTGACAATAAAAAGTGTTCTGTTTTTTTACATGAGTTGTATTGTGCTTTTTGACAGTTCATTAGCTGTCTCCGTACATTTGTTACAGCATACACACAGACATGTTGAAGGAAAAAGTTAGGATTTTTTTATTGGCTTTTCCGATAATTCATATCATAGGATTTTGGAAGAGTCCTTTCACCCTTTCCACTTTAATGTAATGGCCAATCTAAAAATGCATCTAATAACCAACTTGCAGACCCATTTTAATTACTGTTTATGAATTACACTATCAACCTCAACTGAAAGCTACAGAAAATTAAGCTACTATCATTGCCCACAAACAGCATCCTGATGTAAATTATTCCTCACTGGCACGATAGCATCAAGGTGAGCAGACAGTCACCTTGTCACTGGAACCAGAGCCAGTGCCTCGTGCCATACACCTTGCCTTGGAAGGATTCCCAGGATTATTTTTATTCCACGGACTGGTTGATCCCACTTCTTCCCTTTCGTGTATTTCTAAAGGCAACAGGCTCCCAACATTTCAGCCAGCAGCTCCCTCACGTCAGCAGAAATCATGGTTTGACACCCTCACCCTCTGCTTTTGGCGTTTGATTGATGCTGCAGTCCCAGGCAGCTTGTGGCACGGGGCACCTGCTGCCACACTGCCCCAGGTGATGGGTGAGCTCCTCGGGGCTGCACGCTGAGAAGGGCACAACCAACTCCAGTTTCAGTGGCCACTCTGCAAGGACAGCCCCCACGCAGCACACGAGGATTAGTTGTCCATGGAGCCTGTTGCATCTTCTCCCCAGGGTTGGATCACGCCCAGCCCCTGTGTCAGGATCGGAGCTCTCCACCCTCACTGTGATGCTGTGGTCCTTGCTGAAGCACCGAGAGATCCCAGTCTGAGTAACCGCAGCAGTTCCACACAATTATTCTTTCTGTCAGACACTTCTGCTCCCGACTGTAAATAGCTGCATCGCCATTTTATGCAGCTAAACGGTTCCTTTGCAGCAAAGTACTGGATTTCAGCAGTAGTGGTGGAACTTTGAGATGGATACAGCCTTAAAAGTTACAGTCCTTTGGGATGAAGAGAGCTATAAAAACGTGACATTAGACTGACCCTGTATATTGGCTTATTTCTTTGCTCATTCCCAAGTGTGTGGACTGCCCTGTTTGGGGTAAGAGTGGTGGTTCTGCAGAAACAGTTGAGAGTTGCTCTTTAATTATCCAGCTGCCCTGACATCCTTTCCTTGTCATACCTGTGCATGCACTTACAGAAACCCTTGGCAATAACATGTAACAGGGCTCAACGACTGAACCTTTGCTTTTAGCTATCATTTAGAAGATGAAGGCTGAGCTCAATGGCAATGTCACAAATTCTAAATTTATTCAATGGCTCTAAAGTTTTATAAGGGTAAATAATAAAAGCTTGTCAGTTTCTGTGCTTAGAGAGCCATTACTTATTATCTGCATTTTATTAAATAGCAGCTGCAATAGCAAAGATATTTTGGATTATGATTTCTTGTGACAATGTCTACATGCTTACAAAAACCCCAAAACACTTAGGGCTTCTCTGGCTTTGGAAAATCAGATGAGCATCATTTCTTCTCTGATAATGCTTGTGTCTGAAGTAGAAGCTCCCCATTGCTTAAGACCTTGCACAGAAACCATAGACTTTTGCTTATTGGCTTATCTATTTTAAGTGTGGCTACCTGAAAAAGTGGTGCCACCTCTAAAGTCTCAGAAGTCTTTGCAATGACAGTATAGAGTAAATTAGGGATGCAACCATGAAGCAAACCAGAAGAAATATGTTCTTACGTATAGTGAGAATCTTATCCAAAATAAAAAGTAGATGGTTTTCCTTTTCAAACTGCACTACAGGGCAGCCCTCAAGGCCTGCATGCAAAATGATTCCATCTGATAGCTTCAGAGGATACAGAGTTAAAACATGAAGAGTCTCAAGTAATAAGGCACAGGGAACGTACGAGAAAAGATGACATGGAACTGCATTTATCTTGTTTAAGAAATAGCCAACTCAAGGGAGATGATCACAGTTCAAAAATACTTGCAAGGAGACAGAATAAATGAATGAGGAGACTCATTAACTGTAAGGAGATAGGTGGAGAAGGACCAGCAGTTCTGGAATGAGAGAAAAAAAACCTGAGGTCACTGCTTAGGGCATCTATTAAAACAGTCAGAAGAGAGCAATCAGAGAAAGTGGTCCCAGTGAGAGCAGAAGTGATTTGACATTGGTAGGGATGATGCACTGAGAGGCATCAGGTGGTAGGAGGTATGATAGCAGAATTCAAGTAATCTTCATGGATTATCGACTGATTGAATGGACACAAAGAAAGTCCAGACTGAGAAAACTAATTGCTAATCACTTTCTGCACAAAAAAAACCCCAAAAACCAAACAACAAAAAACCCAAACAAACTCAAAGGCCCAGCAGAGCCAAAGGGGTTTTTCTGCTCTTGAACAGCAAATGTTACAAGCAGGAGGTGCATGGGTAGAAGTCATAAGTAGCAGCAGCAGAGTCTGTATGGTTCTCTTTGAGTTATTTAAAGACTACCCAGAACTATCATGGCTGGAGAAAAGCAATGACCTACTTGTTCAATATAGATAAATAAAGGGAGAAGAAAATTAAAAGCATATACGGATTCTCTGTGCCCTGCTAGATATTAAATCACTGGGAACATGTCACACATACTAGCAAACAGTAAGATGTTTTCTAATTAGCTACACGTCCACATGTGGCTTCTCTACTTCTCCAGCTCTTTTCCATAAAGCCAGGGCAATAGAAAGTTCTTGAAATTACACCAAAAGCCAGCACATATGGACCAAATTAGTGCTCCAGTGCTCTTACAGAGCCACCCAGCCAGCAGCCCTGTTTTCATTACACCAAAGACGTTTTAGCATTGGTTGTCCTGCTGAATCTAACTGCCAAGTGGTGTCAGAGCTTAGGCAGGCTAGTCCCATATCCCTTAAGGCTTTTGGATCCAGCTTCTTCTAGCGTCCCCAGACGTTTACAAATAAAAAGTGCAAGCTCTCAAGTACCAGTGTCATATGCTGTTTGCATAGTGCCTCATTTAACATGTTGGCAGACACCTTAATAGTAGTTCCAGAAGTGTTATCAACTAAAAATAAATGGAGCATGTTGATCAGTTTACTTTGAAAGAAGCAAAGTGGTGGACAGCGATAGCAGTGTGAAAGGCTCACCTTGTGATCAACAGGGATGGGAGAGTGTCATTTGTCTGCTACTGATTTTCTAAACTGATTTTCTAAACACTGCTTTTGATCTACCTTGACCTCGATGACTTATCAATTTGGGTTTTCTGTGATGACTGTGTACCCACCAGCTTAGGGGAATGCACAGCCTCTGGCATGTATTTCAGCTGTTTTGCTCAATACCACCAATCATTCCCAGATTCACATTATTATGTGTGGCTGGAAAATTTAAATTTCCATTAGATGTCAGGCCAGTCTTTTAGCTGCTTGTGTTGGATGAGAAGAGATGAAGACATGAACCTATGTATCATCAGACTGCTGAATATACAATATATTGGCTTGCCATCGCTATACCCTTGAGATTTTTATAT
This sequence comes from Falco rusticolus, assembly GCF_015220075.1. Taxonomy (NCBI): domain Eukaryota; kingdom Metazoa; phylum Chordata; class Aves; order Falconiformes; family Falconidae; genus Falco; species Falco rusticolus. The sequence goes on along the minus strand of NC_051193.1, from coordinate 65,105,728 downwards.
ATTCACTGGGCAATGGACCCACATGAGAGTGCCCTAACAAGCAGCTGCTGAATACAGCCTTGTCACAGAGGCCGTTATCAAGGAATGATGTTATCATCCAGAATGGCTTGAGACCACAGATGAGCTTTATGGTCAGTGATAGAAAAACAAGCAACAGATCCAGCATCATCAGCCAGGACTTCTAATGGTTTGTGATGGCTGGGAGGAAATTGTTGACCAGTACAACAAAAGCAATCTTTGTAGGTCTAAACATGAACTGCCAAAGTCACACAGGTCCACAAAGTCCAGATGCTATGAAAGCTGCTTTGAGAAAAACTTCAAAATAGCATTACCCAAAGGAGCGAGTGTTTCACTAGATAAGAACTTCCAAACACACAAGGTTAAGATCAGTGTTTTGAGCAACTGAAGTTCCTTCAAGACTTGGAGAACCTGTCCCCCCCCCAACAACTTTCAAGTATCAGTTCTTTATTAATCTCCACTGAGTTTGATATTCAAGGCTGTCGCTAGATGTTCTCCCAAAACACCCAGTGCAAAATTAGAGTTTTATACAATACTGAAGTCCACCATGGATCCTCCCAGTAGTATGTTATTGATACTATGATTTTCTTCTCTGAGGAACACCTCTAACAGTCAGTAAGATGGATTTGTCTGAGAAAACCTTGACTAATCAAGCAGTTTGTTACACTAAACAAAACTTGAGTGAGATTTTGGAAGTGTTATTGTCAAGGCAAAGAACTTTTCTTTTTCTCTTCAAGCCACAGGATAGGGTATAAAAATTTTTTTGGACCCATCTATCCACACCTCTAAACTAGTACGCACTAGACTGCAATTTTATGAGTGCTTTAGCAGTCTGCCCTTATACTGCCATTGTCACTAACATCTAAGGAAATAAGCCAGTTTGTGAATATGAAGCCTTGAAAGAAGGCACAAGGAAATAAAGGGGCTGACTGCAGAAAGCAAAAGGTGACAACAAAATTCTGCTAAGCTTTCAGTGACACAGTTCATAGAGATTTAAAAAAAGCTCAAAAAAATTTGTAAATTTTTTGTAAAAAAATTTTTTATGCCAGGAGGAAACCTGAAATTTCAAATCAAACTGTAAGACCCAGTTTCTGCCTCCCAGAACCGGTGTGTTTTTCAGGTGTATGAATTCAGCCCACCACCACCTCAGCTCACTCTGTTGCTTCAGGGTAGTCAGGAGTTTCAGAAATGTGTCTGTACAACCCATGCAGCTGGCAGGCACGGTCAGCCTGGGCAGAGCCGGTGTCCCGCTGCGTGAGATGCCATCGGGTCAGAAGGAAACGTTACTCCCCAGGCTGTCAACGGCACACTAAAAGCCCCTTAGCTCAGGCGAGGATCCTTCACGTAACACAGAAGCTTTCTGTCAGATCCAGGTTTGGAGGAGAAGAAATTCTGCAGCCAGGCCAGAGGCAAACACCACACCTCTCGCCTCAACAGTCTCTTTTTGGCTTTGTGTACCGACTACTCCTTACGAACTAATTTGGCCAGAGCTTGTCCAGCATCAAACAGTCAGCTATTGGCATGTTCTGGGAAAGGATGAATTTCAGCGGGGGCTCATTAGGATATATATTAACTTGATGGGAAAAGAGTAGGAAACTGAAATATGTGAAGGAGCATGCCAACCCAGCCTACAAATTATAGCATGATGGACAAACTCAGTATGAGCCTGCAGAAGAGGGTGGCAGCATTTCAGACTGCGTATGAGAACGAACTTGAAGCAAAAAAAGTTACAGTAAATGTTTTCCATGGTGCTCTGATGCAATAAAGACATGGAATATCATATTCAGCTTTGTCTTCATCAGTCAAACCAGATGGAGTTCACAGAAAAGCCATAAATGATTAAGAAGCTGAGAAATGGATTAGTAAGAGGAAAAAATGGTTATATTTGCCTAGCTTGGGTAATTACAGCCAAAGTGGATGTGAGGAAAAATGTGGCAACCGTCCATGTATTTTGGAGGATGGAAGAAATAATTCTTGTTGGATAAACAAGCATCAGCTAGAAACAGAATTCAATTCAAGAAAAGGAAATGACATGCTAACATTTCAGCAAATACTTCCAAACAGCAGTCCTTCCTCTGTCAGCCTTTAGAATAAACTTAGGTTGGAGAAGCTGAAATCTTCACATCTAGGGAGCTACAGAACTGAACAGAGGAAAGCACAGTGAATAGGGAATGCTGTTGCTGGAAAACTGAGGAAGAATAAACCAGAGAAGCTTCCACTTTTTTTATCTAGACAGTTGCTCAAGCTTAAGCCAAGAGGCTTACATACTCATCATACTCACCCGGGATTTGTTCATATTATTATGACCCTTTTCTATTTTGCACTGCACCTTGTTGCCATCTCAGCTGGGTTCAAAATAATTATTAGTATCAGTGCTTTATTCAATAGAAGCAACACGAAATACAAATAGTTGTGCAAATAAAGTAATCGTATATATAAGCGATATGTGTTGAAAGAAAGAAGCACAAAACAGGGTTTTGGTCTTTATAAGCATGGGATTAGAGCATGGGATTCCCACATGGCTTCTGTTTGTAAACGCAACAGCAATGATTCACAGATGGCAGAGAACTTCACAGTTTTATATCCATGAAGTAATCTTCTATTCAACGATGAGTTGTGATGATATTTCTCAGCATTTCAATAGGACTAAGAGGTACCCAAACCACTTAGGTTTTTACACTCTTTTATACTTTCAAGTACTGTCAGAATGACCACTCTGTGTATGTAAACTGAAGAAATCATACCTATATTTCTATTGGAATTTTTTTAACCTTGAAATGAACAGTTAGGTATGTAAACTTCCCATAACACAACTTTCAGGTGCTTTGGAGAAACATTGTCAATTAAGAACTTCTGGAAATCTCAGAACCCCTAAATAAATCAGCTACATAAATATATGCAAACTGAAATGTCATAATAGGTTTAAGATCAATTTTGAATCCTGACATAATTTTAAGGTATTCTTTCTCTTCTTTACTCTTGCTCCATCTCCGTCTCCTTCCAAATCTAATACAGGGAAATGTTTTTGGTTAAACATAGCAGGTCATATAGACAAGATTTACATGGAAGAATTGGGAGACCTTCACAATATCTGGGAAATAGCAGAGAGAAAGTAGACATTTCACTAGTTCAGCTATTATTACTTATGAATCAACTAGAATGACCTTTCATACTTGTTTGATAAAATTTACTTACTGAAACCCCAGTGGAAATGTAACTAATACATAATTTAAATCTCAAGCAAAAGCCTAAGATTAAGGTTTACATTTAAGCCAAAGCATTAAGAGGCTCTACAGATTTTCTACAAATTTTCACTCCCCATAAGAAGTCCCTGAGGCATTAGAAGCATTACTCTGGTGGTCAGAAGTCTCCAGCACTACATCAGAGAAAGTAATCCCTTTGCAGTTAACTATGCAAATGTCAAGTCTTTTAACAAATGTGAATTTTGGGAGGAATGTTCAATCACTTGGGTTATATAGGTGCACAAATGGTGAAACCATGCCCCTAAAGTTTCTTCAAGGCATACAAAAATTCCACTTACTAATGCACTATTATAGATTACAAGCCATCTGAGAGAATTATAAATCTTTATGCCATCTCAAAAGTCAGTCCTTATAAATCCTGTGTCCTGCTCTTTTTCACTTCAGGCTTTGAAAAATCCCAGTGTCTCTGCAACAAAATTGTGCAAACTATGTAAATACATGTAAGCAAGCATGACAGAAGCTCCATGGATGAAGAGACAATAATAAAAATACTCAGCCCTACTACTGCAGAGCACTATAGCTCAGTCCAGCAAAAAAGATTTGAGCATATTCTACAGCTGCACTACTCACACCTTCATTTTACTCATGTGTTTCTCATTCTGAGTATTGCAGCCTAACCAACAATGTCTTTCAGGACTGCATTGAGTGTATTTTCCCGATTTCAAATATTGTAACTTTTTAGATATGAAAATGTAACATCTGATAAGCCTCCAGGCTTTTGACCCCAGTTTCACATGTTACATTACCACAGTTACACGAACAGGTTTACAGGCTGGGGAGGAAAATGACATGCGTGGGCATAAATTAATACATGAGTGGGGCAAGGCAGATGTCTACTTATACCACGAAAGATTTTTTTAGTCTCTGCAACACAACCAGCTAACACTTTCTCCATTCTCCTAGCCTTATCAATCTTGAGATATTTTTAAAAATTTCCCTGGATAGGCATAGAAGTAGAGATTTTAGCCCCCTACATTCCTTCCATTCAGTTTTGCAAACCACAAGGAACCAGTCTCTATATTCACTTGTGGAATTACATTAGGGGAAATTAACTCAGTGATTATACAGTTTGATTTATTATTATGAAACAAAATGTAGGTTAGTATAACCACATAGATACTCAGACTTTAGAAAACCCAGCATTAGAACCATGACAGCCCACAGCCATGACTAGCAATAAATACCAATATTGCAATTCTTATATGAGAAGCATAAAGCAGTTTATAATAGGGAACAAGTATTACTTTTCTAATTTTACAGCTGAGAAGATCAAAGTGTCTTCTCCAAGGTGAGACCAGGAATAGAGCCTGCGGCCATCTCAATTCCAACCGTATGTTATCGTTTGAATTATTTCATGTTGCAGTAGCAATGCCAGTGCCAAATGCTTTTGAGCTGGGTGCGATTTGCAGGATTAAAGCCACAAACTTCAGCCTACAGCATACTTTTCTGGATGGAGGAAAAAGGAGGGGAGAGGAGCAAGCACTCAATGAAAGCAGCAAGTTGATCTCCAACATCAAGATGCATTTCAGTTTACATATCTAGATCAAATGGGAAAAAAATAATCTTCTGCAGTTAAAACCACAGTGTTCAGATTTTTAAAAAGAAACCTGAAAAACAGGTTTAGGACACTGTGTATGAATGGTTATCTTGAAATCTATTTTCACACACCTATGAGAAAAATGCTTGGTAAACATCGCTGTTCAGTATTCTTTTCCTCTCCTCTACCTTTGTTCAGCTGCCACCTACTTATGGCATTAATTTTGTGGAATTTACTTCATCTTTTTCCACCTTCTTCCCCTCAAATTGTTGAGATTTTCCGTGTCAGACATATTGGCAACCAGTTCCTCAAAGTTCTCTTATTTTATCTTCTACCTGACATGACTGTTTAGATTGTAGAAAAGGAAAGGAAAAGGAGAGCACACTGAGAACAGTGTATGATTTAAAACAAACATTTTGTCATGCCAAGGAAATATTGAACATCAACGGCAATCACTAAAACAAGATTGAGAGCGGATACTACACATCATAAATATCACATCTACATCAAGAACTTTTTTGAGTTAATAAGAAAGAGACCAGGGCAAATCTCAAAAAAGGAAAAAAGTCCAAAAGCATGTTAGACATGTCAGTGCTAATGGCACTTGTTGGACCTTCAGTGTGAACACAATTGCCAATAAAAATGTCATGCTGTTATGTGTGCTCAGGTTAGAGCAGTTCTGACCTGGTGCTTGGGTGCCATGAAAATGTACAAGAAGAGTCAAAAAAAAGAAAGAATTGACTGCTGCTGTATTTGTTCTCATCCCAAAAAGAAACAATTTCAGACAAACAGACTTATTTTTAGTCACATTTATATTTTAAAGGGACCTAGAGATGTGCTAAGGACTGAACTTGCATCAGAACTGGGCGTGATAAATTACAAATGCATGTCCAAAGTTAAGCTAAGCTGTGGAGAACAATGTGGAGGTTTTACTCATCCCCATCCTAATGTGAGATAAAGGCAGTTGCCTGTTATTATTGTCTATTTTTTAAGAGGTAATAGTGAATCTTTATAGGGCTACTGAGTGCTTGCTTGTTACAGAACCAACTGCCAGAACAGCAAGATGAAGCAAGTATACAGGTACTCCTCTAAGGTGTTCACCAATAGATAAACAGATGCTATAATGACATGGAGCAGAAGAAGTGATATTGGGGAGTAAACTCGCTCCCATTTCAGGATTTTTTATTCATAGGCATTCATCTGCTTCCACTCACTCAGCTGAGCTCACTGATAAATTAACCCCTTTTACATCTGAAGGCTCTGGTGTCTCAGGCTGGTAGGTGTTTAAGTGCTGGCGAACCAGTGGAATGTGAAAAAAAGCAAGCCTTAGAAACTGCAACAATGCTTCCCATGACTGTGCTGGCTCCAGGATCAAGCAGAGGCAGTGCACCATTCTGCTCTGTTTAACATCGCTGTTTTAAGTTTGGCTGCAGAAAAAATGAACAGGGTAACAATTTTAATGAGCAGGCAAGTTTTACCTTTGCATTCCAGCCTTTCAAAGAAATCGACCCTTTGGCTTTGGCCATGAGGCACGCGTTCAGACTGCCCAGCCTGATTTTGAACTGCAAGAAACTAGTGTTTTGAACTGCAAGAAACTAGGGCCATTGGTGTAGCTGTGCACCAACATCTCACTCTCAATGGCATCGCCTCTCTAACTGCAACAGTCTCCACCCAAGCACTGCCACTGCAGACCACAAGCACAGCAACAGACCCTCAGCACAGTTCACCACTCTGCTCTGTTCCAGTTCAGGCTGGCTGCAGCTCCCATTATACATCTGGAGGCGTTTCAGTATTCAGATGATTAACTGCAAGCTCAGACTTGCCTTCCTTGCACAATTAGCGTGGAAACAAATGTTTTTGAATTCTTTCCGAACACTTCTCACACAACTGATGTCAGCAACCCACTTTCAGAGTGTTCTCACAAAGCATTATCATGTAAGCACGATGCGAGCATGGTCAGCGATGGGATGTTGATCAGTGAAAGCCAATTTCACTTTGATGAAGACTATCCTGTTCTGATTTCTGAGCATGTTTGGACATATATAGCATTATCATTTGTGTGGGAGACAATACTTAGCAAGAATACAAAACAACAGGCACTGTTAATATTCACTCTGGGTAAAGCAGCTTTCCTACTGTCTACTCATATTTCACACTTTCCACACTAAACACAGCCCATCTCACAAAATAAGTCATTGCATTGAACTCTGCCTCTGGCAAATGCAGAACAACGCCTATCTGGCACAGTGATGTTTTGTACCAAACAAACCCCTTAATATGATTTTTAATTAGAATTTTAATGAATACGGTGAAAAAATGGAATTTGTACTCACTGAGCTAGCAGTTTTCTCAGGAGATGCTGTTTCATGCTAACTCAGGAGTTCTCTATTAGTCTCTCCTCCATCACAGACAATTGAGCAGTTTTAGCTATGTGGGCTTCTGCTTCTTCAGCAAGAGGTGATGGAAACATCCAAAACAACCAAAACCAACCCAGTGAAAGACGATGAGGGTAAAGGGAAGTAACACCTTCCCCCACCCCTGCAGCCCAGACTATTCCCACAGTGCTTGAGGTTCACTGAAAAATGAATGCTACAACTTATGTTGCAAAACACTAAGCTTCCAGCCAAAATAAATTTTCATTTCCAATAAAAACATAGGAGATTTCTATTGAAAACACAGAAATTTTTCAAGCAGTCCTATCTATTAAAAAACAATAAGGATTGGTTTTCTGTCTGTTACTGGATTTTTTAGTCCTGGTAAATATAAATGGCCTAAAAACCCCCTTACTACTGCCATGGAAAAAAGGTAAGATTGCCTAAGTGGGCATGCTAAGAGTCATTCCAGTTCCATTAAACTAACTCAATTAATTTAATCGCAGTAGGAACGAGATGAAAACAATGAAGATGTTGATGAGACTCCCCTTTTGGCCCTGGAAAGCCTACTTCCTCCATTTCTTAAAATGTACGAGATGCATAAGAAATCTTTATGCTGGCAGTGCTCCAGTTCAGGATGGAAATTATATTGCTGCAGTGCAGAATGGCAAAAGCATTTCACAAAAATTTCTGTTGAGCAATTAGAAAAAAGCCAGATGTATTCCTCTCATATGATGACAGCAGCTTGATTTCCACTTCAAAAAGTAATTCAGGGTATTTTAAACAATGGTTATTGAAAATTTTAAAGTCAGCAAGTCTGAATAAGTTGCAATCAAAAAATTTAACAGGAGCTAACCAAGGAGCTCTCTGGACCATCCATACTATTTCAAAGAATTTCAGAACACTAGGAAAGATTTCAGAGGACTGAGGGAACAGAGGAACTAATACAGCATCAACCTTTCAGTGGGTAGGCAGACTGCTCTGAATGAACATAGGCTGGACAACTGAGAGAAAATAATGGAATAACCCATGATTTTTGATTAATCCAGGCCATATAAAGCAAAAATAATTGAAATTAATGAAGCTTGTAAGAAAAAGAGCTGGCCAAATAAAATTGACTCATTTTGATGAACTAGAATTAAAAATTGGTTGAGGACAAAGCCAACAATAGAATTTTTATACTTCTGATGGGCATTTAAGTGTGCCACATGACACAGACTGAACCCAGAATTATACAAAATTAATCGGATGGCATGAAACGCCTTACAACTATGGGTTTTGAATCATACACAAATCTATTAAAGACTATCTTCTACTCTTATTTTGAAAAAGGTATAAAATTGATTCTTGACTGTAACACAATTTAATACTATTTTTAATAAATAGAACACAACATAAAATTACCTTTAAAATGTAAAGGTGTAGAAGTTTTGAGAGAGAGAAGCAGACATAATTAATGAATGCAATTGGTCACTTACTAAAAACAGGGGTTTTGTTCTCTGTCTGGAAACTGCTTTCAAAGGACTGCGGAAACAAAAGGACAGGGGTTCACCAACCGCAGAAGCAAGAGGTCCAGGGATGATTTAGACTTCCAATCTGATGCCATGGCTGAGGCTGCTATAAAAATGAGGCAGAGTAGCAGCAGGAAGGGTTGACATTGTACAACTCTTTTAGCAATCCTGTTTTGCTATTATGTTCAGTTATGTTAGTGTTCCAATTAAAAATGCATTTAAATAATTTTAAAGGACCCAAAGAAGAGCACCACAGATGAATAAAGGATTCAAAAGATTTGAGAGCTTATCAGTTACTTTAAAAAAGAACGCTGAAGAATGACTTTTTCAGTTTGTAAATGCCTACAGTGAAAACAGTAACGTCACAGCATGCACTTCACTTTAGCAGACAAAAGGCAAAAGATCTGACAGCTGGGTACTGAAAGACAACAAATTCAGGCTCAATTTAAGAGGCACATTTTTAACAGTAAGTAATTACATTTTGAACAATTTGGGTGGATTCTTCATCCCTAGGAGCTTTCAAATCAAAGCAGAATGCTTCCTCTATAAACACGCTTTAGTTCAAACAAAAATTTGAGGAACTCTTGGAAACTGCTATACAAGGAAGCAGACTGGACACACAGCGTTTGCCTTCTGCCTTGTGAATCAGATTACACTGGAACCGTTAAGTTTGCTTCGTGGACGTACCTCAAAGGAGGTACTGATTTAAGAAGGAAAAGAAGTGCAGTGCACCTGAAAGAAGCAATTCACCTTTTTGGCCTCAGTGAAATAAAGGTGAACAGGCCTGATATCCTGCAGATAGATGAGCCAGAAGAGACAGACACCTGAAAATTCCCTGGGTACAATTACCCATAATTTTTACAAATACAAAATTTGCAAACACTGAGGTTTCTAGTCTCAGAAAATAAAATTACTTCAATTGATGGCACTCCTTTTTGGATGTAAGGTAATGAGATTAAAGTCATTGCCTTGCCTGGTGCCAAGAACTCTAACCAGAATCTCTCTTACCTTAGAACAGGATCTCACACCACAAGGCTGCTGGATGTTCTGGGCACGACTGCCCAGTTCTCACTGCAAGAGTCATCTTTGAACAAAGACAAGACTGTGTAAAGATAGCCCCATTTTGAAAAATGTGCTTTAGTGAAAAGTTGGTATAGAGATTTTGTTGAAGAATGTTCTTCAAGACAGAAAAGTTATTCACTCAAGTAATTCTTTCGGTAGCCAAGATCCTACGTTTGTAACTTAGAACTCCTGCATACCCAGCTGACAGGATTAAGATGCAGTATAGGAGTTCACCCTGCACAGACGGTGAGCATAATGTACAGTTATCACATAGAGATAACAGTTCAGAGATTAAAAAAATCCTTCCAGGTTGTTCATGACAGATCTATGGCAATGGTCACCCATGACAATAATTTTCAAGAGTTCTGTACTCTTTTACTCATGCTCCTCCCAGAGACCCTTTAATTCATACATACTGTTAAAGCTCACATGACTCTCTTCAGAGATACATCATAGTATCACTTTTGGATCTCCACTTTCCCACATGGGCAACATGTTGCTGTGGAGCTGTAAGTAAAGTGTGCTTTGGAATCAAGGGCTTTGCAGTTTAACAGCATCAAAATAACCCACAACCTTTTCAAGTATATACTTTATTTCATTCATATTTCACAGTCTGTTTCTGTAAAGTTTTAGCAAAAATGTCATGTTCTATAACAGAGTTCTTGGGCTACTGTATTCAGAGCTGGCAACAGACTTAGAAAGTACAGAAAATGTTTACATTCCAACTAAAGCAGTAGCATTTGAAAAATACGTAGTAAAAGTAATCAAAAATACCAACAATTATTAAAACTTAATAGAAAAACAGCAGTCTGACCCATCAAGCGACCCCGCCTGCTAGTTGTCAGCAGCAACTGAAACCCTAACAGGCCATCCGATTTGACTTTTTAGACTGGGACAGCTGTCTTCAGCTAACTTGTTAATACAAAGTCTTGCTGCTTCAAAGGTCAAAAAAACCCTGGAAGTTGCTTACAGGTTTCCAATCAGAGAAGCTAATGTTTCTGCTCATATCTACTGGACCACTTCCAGATCCTGCCCAGAATCAGGATCTATTCTGGTCCTGATGTAGTCAAGTAACTTTCTCGACACAGTTCCAAGCTAACCTATTTTATTAAATTGCAACCAAAAAAAAGGAAAGCCCTTATTGTTTAAAGGTTTACCAGGGCTTCCAGGAATAAAGGCTGCTAAGAGAAACTGAACAGAACGGCAGTTGATGACATATCTATCACTGGGGTCTTCAACATCCTCTTTTTATAGATGTTGCATCAAGATTTGCAGTTATCTAGGGATATGGTTCCTAAGGGGCCCCAGATTTACATATAATAGTTCCAGAGTGGATTTTTCTAGTTCAGCAAATACTATTATAGTCTGGACTGATGCCCAGTACGAGATTTCTAACCAGCTGCTGGACTTTATTCACAGATTTATTGAATATATGTTTATACAAATTACACCAGCTGAAAGGCCCATCAGCTATAAGCACACCCACTTCAGGTCACCCTCAGTGCTGTTGGGGAAAAAAATACATGTAGTACTGTGAGGGCTATAAAAGATTTCTACCAGCCAAAGTCTCCCTAAGTCAGAGGGTATTACCCTGCAAAGCCAATTTTTCCTTCCTTTTACTCTATCAGACCAGTGGAAATAGGATGGAGAAGAGAATACTGGTAGGCTTACTTTTTCTTGTCTCAAACAGAAAAAAGAAAGAAGTTGAACCCCTGCTGACTTCCTTTCATCTCCAGGTAGCCTGAGTCCATCCATCACCTTGTTTTCTAGGGCAATCACTTCCTAAAAATATATACATTCTGAACCTCAAATTCCCCTATTTGATGGGTAAAATAATAATTTTAGGAAAAGTAGAAAAGATATCCCATGCATTTTCTCACAGCTCACCTCTAGGTGACACCTATTACAGGCGTCAATCAATGGAACTGCCTCCTACTGCCTCCTTTCCTTCCTGTAAGAAGCTCAGAAGAAACAAGCTTATCTTCTGGAATACTTTCACAAACGGCCGGCCTAAGGTACTATCACATCTGTCCTGTCAAATGTCATTTGGTAGAGATATAACAACTGATTCCAGTAGAGCTAGATCGGACATGTCCTACATTGTTACGCTGTACTATGCTGTGTTCTTGTCTTCTGCATTTGCTGGCTTAAGTTTCAATATTGCTGTGCTGTGAATGATGAGACATCCTAGTACGCAATTATAGCAGGTATATTTAAAAAAATACATGACAGAACACAGGCTATGAATGCTTTCCTTTTAATCAATTCCACGGACTGCACTGGTCTCTGGAGGTGGGCAGGATAACCATGAAAGGCATGGCTGCTAGTCTGCTACAGCTCCACTAGGACAAATCCTGCCATGAAATCTCTCTCTAGGCCTATGGCTACTACAAATATGATTCACATCTCCTCTTCGTGAGGCATGTACGGCATTTTTCATCAGTGTAAAAAGGGGGAAATCCCTTAGAAGAGAGAAGGCCCTTTCAATTTCTCTAATGCACGTATTTGAGGAAGACTACAAATGCATTCTCTACAGTTTTCTGCAATATTGACTCCCAGACGCATCAGAAAATGAAAAGGTCTAGTCACAAATTAGCTAGACATCTACTCTACTTTTGTTTATTTAAGAATCTGAAACAGATGATAGAAGTGATCAAAGCATCAAAATACCCAGCCACCTAGACTGCACAATTTTTTTGAAAACACTGTCACACAGAAAGGAACATACCATAAACAACCCAGATTCCTTAACTTTCTTAGACAAAGCCATTCTTGGTTCTCTCCACAGACTGCCTCGGAAAAAATCCCTTCAGACTGGAGGAAATGACATAACTGAATGTCTAGGTAATGTCTGTAGAACAGCTTTTGTAACATGACTACTGTAGATCTCTACTAGTAAGGCTTAGTATCTTATGCACACAGTGGTATTACCTGTATCTCAAGGCAAGCAGGCTAGGAATGATGTAAAATTATGTGGAAGAAAAGTGTTTTGTGGTTTGGCTTTTGGTGGTTGGGTTTTTTAAGTTCAAACTCAGGCAAATAAAATCCTTCAGGGAAATTATCCAAGCTGACATATCTCTCTCTCTTTCCCTCCTGTTCCCTTCTCCAGGTAGATTCATCTGATTTCTTCAAATAAAAAGGAGAGGGAAGGGTCTCGGGAGAAGGACCTGTTTCTCCACAGGCCATTATGCTCCTTTTCCTTTCACCCCCCTTTTTTTTTTTATATACTTAGCAATCTGATTTCACAGAAAAAACAGGAGTTTAGGCTTGTAAACTAAAGACACACATACCAAATAATACGCAACTAGTCTTGTCAAATTAAGCCTGGTGAGTATCTTCCTTGTATTGTTTTTGAAAAAGTCACTTTATGTGTCTTTAAAATTAAAAGATTTTAAAAAGTCTTTAATAACAACATTCAATTTGTTAGCTACTGAGAAAATCCGAAGCCACTTGCCCTGTACACTTATTAGCCATTAATAAATATGGCTTTGGAACAAACACTTCCAGTGCAAGCCTTACGATTTTTGCTCATTCAACTCTACAGATCAAAATCAAATGCATACTCATCAAAACACATCATTTCGCTTCGGTCATAAGACACTCATCACTTTGACCAAAGACTGCAGCGAATATAGGCTGCTGCTTCAGCACAAGCAGATCTCCAGTAATTCAAATGTGTTAAAACCACACAGCAAGACTTTCTGCTACAACAAAGGACAACAGCCTAAGGATACCACCCCACCAACGTAAGTTTCCTCTCCTCACACCAGCTCCCTTCATCTACTTGCAACTGATGATGGCCCAATACTGGGGCTTGTTCTGCTGTTCCCTTCTCAGAACCGACTACCTGAAGATGTGAACAGGAAGATGGATGCTTGCTTGCAGAACACTGCAAACAACTGTCTTTCCAATGCAAGAATGGGAACATGCCAGCACACCACATCCAAGCTTCTCGAGTTCAAGGGAGTACCCAGAGTTAGCATGGAGTTCAGGGTCACACTGAAGTAATAAGTACCCATTCAAGACCCCAACACGCTATTCCAGTCCCACAACTGGCTCTGAAGACAAGCTGTTAATGGCATGCCACTTTGCAAGTCCTGGACTCAGAAAATACTCAAGACAGGAAATAGGAGGTACAGAAATAACTTGACCAACAACTATGTACCTTTTTACTAAATGTTGGGATACGTGGGATCTTCAAGGTTGTTATCAGCTTTATCAGATCCTGTTAGAGATGCTTCTAGCTCTGCCCATGACTGTGGAGCATTGTTCTTTATTGCCTCTATGAAAAGCTGTGTTTGGTGCTTCAGCCGGTCCAGCTCAGCCTGAGTCACCTGGTTCTGATGAATGAGCTCCTTGGTTTTTAAAGTGATCTCCAGCAACCCTGACCTGCGTAGCACAACAAGCGTATTCTGAAAGCGTCTGCACTTGCTTTGTTGTTGCAAGAGCAACTCAGGGGTTGTGCAAATCTCTTCTGGTACCAGTGGGGGGCTCCACACTGCAGACTGCACCGTAGTCTGTGCTGCACTCTCGCTCTCATGAGGGGTGCACTTTGGTGCCTGCAGAGTTCCAAAAGGCAAAAGGGGAGTCAAACCTGGCACTTTCTGAGTGTCACTGGAAACATGATGAAAACCAGGAAGAGCTGACAGTTTTCCACTTGTCACCAGCGTTGAAGAATTTTGCTGGTTAGAATCCTGAGGGGTCTTAAAGCTAACTGGTAGGTGGGCAAAAGGACTAGTAGGCAAGCCTGTGCTCCTTGATACAGGAGAAGTCTCCATCTTGGGTGCTTCTGTGCAGAGTCGTTTATGGCAATTGGCTCCTTGATGTTCTTCTAAATCAAAGGAGTGATCTCTTTTGCAAGGCTGTGGTGCTATTTTGGGATAAGAATTCAGGATGGGCAGGTAATTAGTGGAGTCATTTCTCTTTTTCCCAACAGGGTGAGGGTTAATGGGAGGTGGGATTGATGGACGAAGAAACACTAGCTGTGGCTGAGCTGGAATCACTTCAAAGGATGGCTGTACAGTCCAAGATTGAAGCTGTGATGAACTCCCCTGAGAAGCACAAATAGGGAAAAAACAGAAGTTTTACCACAACATTGTAGAAAAGGATAAAAAAACCTTATGAAACAGATGGACTGTGCCATTTCTCCATATTTGATATACACTGTCCAATTAATACATTCTGAACAGTTTTCCATCAAACTCATCCTTCTCTTTCTCTGATAACAGAGCACAGCACCAGAATCAAAGCTATAACCCGTAATCCTTTTACAATGGAGCAGCAGATAAATTTAAAAACAATTCAATCTGAATTGATACATGCTTTTCTAAATGAGGATTACAGTGCATGCTTACATTGTACAACGCTCATGTAAAAGTTTGACCCAGACTTGGGGTTGAACAAGTGTATAGAGAAGGTGAAACATAATTAAGCATCGTGGTTGTGAAATTTTAAAGAGTCAAAGACTGCACAGACATTTTAGGAACAAATCAGACCCCCTCTATGTTGAAAGGCAGCAACTCTAATCTTGTCAATTCTATTCTTACAGCAAGCTTTTGAAATGGTTATTTAAAATAGACAACAGCTGTTCAGTAACTCTTAAGTACAATACACAGTTTCAATAAATTTAGAACTCTGAAGTAGAAAAACAAAATGCTGAATATTAACCAGTGCAAGAAAAAAAGCTTGTTGTAAGCCCAGAGCACTTTAACTCTACACCTCTGCTGAAATAGTGTGCGCCAATAAAAGCACTGTATTTCAAGAAAAATGCCCCAAGTTTTTACTCCTTCCCACAAGCCATATTCTGCAATATAAGGAAATACATCAATTTTTACAAGACATTACCTCTTCCTCCTCCAATACATTACTATGGAACTTCATGGTATCTCCTGGCCAAAAAGCATGCCTGCTTTTCTCCGAACATATCAAATGGTCTAGTACGAGATACTATTTCTTTCTGAAGCAAAAAATGCCACTTCTTAATCTATTTAAGTCATCACCACAATTATACTAATATAATATACTGTCAGCTGTTCTTCCATTTCCTTCCAACTTGGAATGCTACTGGCAGGCCTGCTGAAGGCCCAGTTTTTAGCTAGCACAAATGCATTTTATTATTTTTGGTACAATACTGAGTCATCTGAAATCCATCTTCTTTCCTCTAGTTTCACAAGATTTAAACTGGCAAATGCTAATGTGCTTTGCCAAAGTTCGTTCCCACAGTAAAGGGCTAGAGCACAAGCAGGTATCACCCACCAATTCAGACACTGAGACTTGGAGATGAGATTCAATTACCTACACTGACACAGAATTTCTTTGGTTCAGTGGCCAAGATGCTTATGGAATAGGGGTACAGAATAACTACCTGTAAAATATTACTACCTTGTCACAGAAGAAAGGACAAGCATATTCATAAGAAAATTATCCGGAGATATTAGGAGTAAGGAAGTATATTAATACCATGGCTATACACACACAGGACAGAGCATACACAGCCTTAATGAGCCAGGTTTTGGGGGAAGAAGTTGTCATTTACTGCACAATTGTACAGTATCTAACACAGCACCCCAAAAATCACTGAAGCTAGAAAAGCGGTGGTAACTGCTTATCTTGTTCTTGGGTTTTTTTATCTGTTACCTACTTTCTTCTCTCTTCCTCTCACCTTGTATTCTACTCTTGTTCTCCTACCCAAAATCTCATTTTTAGTGGAGAAGGACATGTTTATTTCACTAATTCTGCAGTGTTGTTTTGGGATTTTTTTTTTTTAATGAAAACTAACATCGTGCATGTATCAGTGTCACTTGTCTAAAAAGCCTTCCTACTTATTAAGGACTTTTACAGGACTTACAGAAACCTTGCCACAAGCAGCACCGTGTTTCAGAGAATTAATCCCTGCTTATTTTTTTTTTTTAGTAACATTGTTAGCTGTTTACACTCTGAAATTGGGACAGCAGGTAACCATCAATGCACAGGATCACAGTGGTTCTAAGACAGAAGGATGATGCTGATTGAAATTGAAACTGGAACAAATAAACAGCCGTAACTGGATGCTGCTTTTTTTTTTGGGGGGCCAATGAGCCCAGCCAATCGCTGTGTTGAAAAGACCATTTTAAAAATATGATCAGCATGACTATCTGAGGTAACTAGGCATAATGGAAAGAGGCAGAGACTCTTCGTTATTATTCTGATCTAGACTTGTTGCTTTTGTTTATTGCAGTAAACATTTTTCAACTTGACAATATTGTCCTTAACCATACATAATCAGACTTAGATGTTATGACACACTGCTCAAGAAAGAGTCTGGTAATTTTATCTATCTCCAATTCTTCCTCCCCAAATTACCTTTCTGCTACACTACCAGTTTGGTTTTTGTTTGTTTGTTGTTTTTTTTTTTTTAAATGTATATTAGCCAGTTCTCCTAACTGTTTGCAACACAACCTGGAACTTAATACTAGACTACCACTGCAATCTGTGTTTAATTTTTCAGCTCTGGGCCAAAGACTATCAACCTTTGGTGAAGCTTTCCTACTCCCTACTAAATGAAAAATTCAGCATTTGTTTAGACAGTATTGTGTCCACACATTTAGGAATACAAGTATAAAATTGCTTCTTGTCAAGATAAAGCACAATACTCAGATCAGAACCATCTCCCCCACAAACGCATAACCTGCCAAATACTAACAGAAGCCAGTATCTGTGTTAAATTCAAATACTGTGTATCAATGCTAACAGGTTTTGCTTATTGTCAAAATAAATCCAGCAGAAAAAGAATCAGGATCTGTATTCTTTTCTCCCCTTCTCAATGTATTCTCAGAAGTTTTCTAATAAAAACCACTAAAGGGCTTTTTGCTCTGCTCAGAAAACATGAGTACAGAGCAAGAGGTCTAATACTATGGCATCACTTTGAACTTGGAGCTCTGGTATCTTGTTGCAACATAAAAATTAGGAGTCTCACAGATGTGCTGGAAGAACACACAACCAAACATTGGAGGACATAAACAGGGAATGTAATTGTTGCAATATCAGCCATCACATGCAACCAAGACAAACAACTGTCAAAGTAAAAATACCAGAGCTAACTTCAGACATTGATTTCATTTTTTGATTTATAACACTTTGGATTAGTGTTTCCCATTGCACATAAAGCACTTTTAGGAACAAAGAACTAGAAAGCAAAACCTATCATTCTACTTTACCATCCTTATTGAGAGAAAAAGAAAACAACAGCTTTCAAAAGGAAAAAAAATAATTTTTCATCGGATCTTTGGTGCTATTTACATAACATTCCTAAAGATCTATTTTTTGGGGAACGCTTTGAGACAAGGAGGTTTAGTAAATGTAGCAGAGCTTCTCCATTTCACGTATTTTCAGTCTCAGTGATTCTAGCTGCCCCTCAAAAGAACAGGCAGTCACAAAACTTTTCAAGTTACCAGCTATTTTCTGAACTTCAACAACTCTGTAAAACCTTTTTGAAAGGAAAAATATTTTAAAACACAATTTAAGAACATGCAATATTTTCCAACATATCATTTCTTCCCTACCTGCTTAACTAACACATTTTTCATTACGACCATAGGAGAAAGCGCAGGAAAGGAGCTGCTTGTGGTCATTGGGCATCGCCATGGCCCATCCTCTGCGTTCCAACCCAACGCATTCAGCACGTCCTCTGAGTCAGTCTGCTCCATAGCACTCAGGCACTCTGAGCTTCCATCTGCCACATGTAGAATTCAGCTGTTAGCTGTTTCATATGCAGTATCCTTGCTATTGCCTTTCAGATCTACTATTCTGCTTCCTTTCAACCAAGTCACAAAGAACAATAAAGTTTACTTCTGGAATACCAATAAAATTAGATCTGCTGTGACAGCTGTCAAATAGCCTTTAATAAAAGACTTTCTATTTCAGGCCAGTTCTCATGCAGATGTTGTCTCCCAAAAAATCTATTAATTTTTGTACTTTTGTATTTAGTCTCCCGTGGACTATGCACTAGCACGAAGACTGCTCTGAAATATGGTGCAGGGAAGAATTACGGGCTCCAGCATTGCCACAGCTTCAGTCTGTGCTGCAGGCATTTTGTGTCTTGGTATCTCTCATAAAAGCATTTCTTTTTTCTTTTAAAGGCTATCTTTGCAGGTTTTTTGAGTATTAAAATGGCATACTGTCTACATTTTACTGACATTATAATAATTACTCTCTGGTTTATCAGGCTCTACTGACAATCTGGTCAAATTGTAAGAGACATCAGACAGTGTAATCCAATAGTTCATTTGTCCCTACAAAGAACAAAAAGTAATTTTGCATCCCCACTTTAGACTATGAAGTCTGAGATCTTTCCATTCATTTCTTTATTAGGCACATTTTAAATTCCCATGCCATTTAAATTCAAGGATGAACTTTATAACTACATAAAGCTCCACTCCAAAAATGTTTTGATGGTAGGATGATTGCAGACGCAACCTGTCTTGCACAGAAAGCCCCAACAGGTAATGAGACACAACTATAAGGGACTAGAGTCAGATTTGCCAATCATCACCAACAAAAGCAAAGCCTGAGCAAGATAACACACACACACACACATATAAAAGGTAATGCTAAACCTGAATAACCGGAGTCCTTGTCAGATTCAGCTGCCGCCATGGTGAAGTGATGGTTCAAGCTCTTCATTTCTGTCACTTTGCCCAATAATTCCTTGAGGGTCTCAACAGATGACTATTTTGTCTCCATGCTTCCATAGTGCTGCAGGCAGTTTTTAACACCTTTTCCATTGAGAAACTACAAAAACAGTTAAGAACACAAAAGGACTTTCTCTGAATCTAAAGAAAGTTCCATCAATATAAGACAACAGAGAAGGCCATGTTTGTCCTTATGGAAATCTGTACAGGCAAAAGTTTGCTGTACCTGTTAAGAAACCTGTAGAATTCTGTTAAACTCCCAGCTTCACATTTGCTGTTTATCACACATTTTGATTAGCAAAGTCTTGCCAATAAAATAACAGTTTTAGTCCCTGCAAAACTCTCCAAACTATGCATGTTTAGTAACACACTACAGAGCAGAAAAGATATGCAAAAATTCTTTGCATCAACTGAGACTTCACTTTGTAGAATCTTCTGGACTAAAGTTAGGTGCTTTTTTTTCAGTTTCAGGAAAGTTTCCACAATCCAATCTTTCAGTCCCCTGTACCAACTACAACAGAACAATGTCATATTAGGCATGGCTGTTGAGTCCTTTAAGATAGGTTAAAAGATGCAAAAAATTCAAATGCATAGGAAGAAGAAATTAACGGAAGCAGAAATATAGTACAGATATTTTACTTATTTTAAAATGTCATTGGTTTCACTACTGCTGTGAATGCCATCAGCAAATCAAAGGTATCTTCAAAGCACTGAAGACATGGATGCAGCTGAAGGGGCAGAATGCACCTGCCTCATTCAGCTCCTTTCTTCAGTGGCTGAGTAAGTCAGAGCACAGGTCAGCCAATCTTACTGAATTACCTGAAACAGAATCATTTAATACTTAAAATTAACAAGTACACAATAGATTCATCTGGAGAACACAACGCATAAGTAATTTCTAACTATGTTACAAAGTCGGTCATACAAGGTAATAATTCCTTACTGTACACACAATACTTGGGAAATATGAACATGATTTCCTGATCTGCTAAAAATGTAATGTCCAATTCTATGAAGCTCAGCAACATGGGTAACCAAGATAAAATAGCAGATATGAAGTGTATGGTTGTTATCTGTAATTAAATCAACATCCCTCCAAGTCAAGTGGGATGGTTGCCTATTGCTTTTTACACTGCCAATGAGCTAACTGAAGAGTTTCAGCACAGAAATATCTCAGGTTATTCCAAGAATGAAACACAGATAGAAAACTAATGTATTAGACAAGTTTCTCCACCCAAAAAAAAAACCAACCCCAAACCAAAAAGCTAAAAGCTTTTGTTCGTAATAACTCCCCCCCCCGAATTAAGTTACTTAGGCCATATTTATGTTACAAAAACCTAGCTACCCCAGGGCCTGAATCCCAAAACAAGTCAGCTGTGCTGGGTGAAGCCCATACAACAAATACAGCTGAACCTGCAAAGCTGTAGGTTTGTTAATACAGTCTGTTTCACTCTCAAAAGTTAAGTCAGTCATCAGAGAAAAGAAAGCGATCAGAGGATATGCTGGGGCTAAAGAACTCCATACTGCTAAAAACGCAACACATACTATACGTCTAATGCACTCCTAGGGGAGACCTGGCCTTAGAAATACCCTCTTCTTCCCACACCCAGAATGAGAACACTGGGAGGCTGACACTAAAAGCTATGAAAAATCAGAAAAAAATGTATAATTACACTATGGCCTCCCATACTACACACTGGTCACAACCTTCAGTTGCTTCCTGAGGGTAGGCAGACTCTAGTAAAACAGAACAAAGTATCTGCTCCTCTTAAAAACAGTAGCTGAGAGTTTGGCTAAGAGAAAAATTACAGAATGAAGTACAGAAATTATTTCTAATATTATTTGTAGAAATTATTTCCTTATAAAGCAACCCTCGTGTGTTTCATGTTAGAGCTCTGTATTTAAATTACAAATACAAGAACTCAGGAGTGTGCATCACACTCAAGCCAGCAGTACATTAATGGCAGTATCCAGTGCAAGCTACTTCGAATGACATTGCAGCAGACATTCTGGAAAAGTCTACCTCAAAAGGCAAGTTCCTTCTTAAAGTCCTGAGAACTGGTTGTTAGAATTCTGCTCCAAGATTCCGTCAAGCCTTGGCACCTCCAGTAAGGAATTCTGTACATTAGGTAACACTGCTGAGATGGTAGGGAGAGTGTTTACCTAAATACAAGAGAGAAAGAAGAGAAATTCCTCAGTAGCTATGCATCATTTTTCACTCTCCATCTTCCACCACACCTGCTGCCCTGCTAACAGGTACAGAGCAAACATAGCCACATAAAAGCAACCTAGATGCTATCCCTGGAATGCAGGATGAGGTGGGAGATGGGGTTTAAGCCCCAACCCACACTTTTGTTCCGTAGTCCTTTCCCAAACAAGGGTATTTTTAAAGGAAGTGAGACAGACTGATGCTACACCTCCAAAAAAGCAGAACTAGAAACAGAAGGAGGGCTAGAAATAAGCAAAACAAGAACACACCATCTGCTAGCCTTGCATCAAGGGAAGCTTTGGGAAGGACTGGCACAACTTCCCTCATGGAAAAAAAACAAAACAACAACCAAACCACAACTGAAAACAAACAACCCAAAAGCGCCACTCTCCCGAGGCGCCGGCGTGGGAGCCCCCGGCCCCGCCGCGGCCCAGCGGCTGCCCCCGCCCCGCAGGAAGCACCGGACGCCGGCCCTGGGGCCCTCCCGCCGCAGCGGCCACCGCTGGTCCCGCCTGGCCGCATCCCCGGCACTAGGCCCCAGGCCGAGCCCGGGCGGGCCGCGCCGGGGCTCCCCGCCGCCGGGGAGCGGGCCCCGTATAGGAGGGGCCCCCGCGCAGGCGGGCCGAGCCGCCCGGCTTGCGGGCCCCGGCTGCCGCCCCGCCGCACAGCGAGGCGGAGCGGGCCCCAGCGATGGCCGGGAGTCCCAAGTCCCCCGAGCTGTTATCGCTGCCTCAAAGCCGCCTCCCCCCGCGCCGGGCCGGGCCGGGCCGCGCCGCCCCTCACCTGGGTGCAGGCCGCCACAGGTCTAACCCCGCCGGGCCGCGCATGCGCGACACCCTACCATGGAGCACGAACCTCCCCCAGCGCCTAGACAAGCCCAGGCCGGCAGGGGACAGTTGCTCCCTCTGGCGCTGCGCGTTGCCTGAGAGGCGGGCGAGCTGGCGGGAGGGGCTGCAGTGCGCGCGCGCGGCCGTCGCTCCCCGCCGCCGCCGCGCGCGCTGCACTGAGGCGCGGAGCTGAGGCGCGACGCGGTGGCGCGGCGGGGCAGCGCCCCTCAGGGGGGGCGAGGCGGCGGGGCAGGGCCTCTGCGGGACAGCAGGGACAGGCGCAGTGCGGGGGTCCTTACCGCAGCCCCTGGAGCGCGGTGGGGGTTGGTGTGAGGTGGGAGCGGGCAGCCGTAGGTGCGCAAGGTTGCACACAGGGTCTGTCAGGGGGAAGGGGCCCTGCCAGCGCATTGGTTTGAAGTCGGGGATGTGGCAGAAAGGAGCATCTTCACTGAAAAACGGTGTGGGTACCTCCTGTTGGCCTTGTGCCACATAGCTGGGCAAGCGTGCGAGGGCGTGGAGCATTTTATTGCCTGGCCTGAACTTCCAAGGGAAGCGGGGTGATCAGAGCCAGGAGTCTGGGCTGCTGCTGGACTTCCCAAATATTGTGCAAAAGGTCCCATCTCTACATGTGAGTTCAGACTTCGTAGAGCCTCACATGCCCCAAGAATGAGAGATGATGGCAAAAATACGAACGCTGACAGCCACTTACCAAGTGAGGGAAGCAGCACCAAAGAGGTCCAAAAGCTTCAAACTTGTGTCAAAGAGGGAAAACATGGCAGAAGGAGAAGCTGTCATGAGTAATGTATCACTTAGAAGATTTAGAGGAATTTATTAAATTCTTCTATGTGGTTGGTAAATACAAGATAGTGAAAGACAGATGTGGATTTGCTTTCCATGAACTGCCTATAAACCAAGGGCAAATAAGTAGGAGGAAGTGAATCCTCTGGTTCAATGAATACAACTAGAATAGCTATTGTTGTTCTGAGAACTGCATAAACACTACCAGCACCCAGAAGTCTGTCAGAATATTTTGCATTTGAACATCAAAGCCATTTTGTGAGAGAAAACTGGAAGGGCTGAGCAAAGACCCAATGAATTCCATGAATATAAATGGATGAAAGAAATACTTCCATTGTTATCATGGTCTTGTTAAAGGACCTGAAAGACGCTGATTAAAAAGATCAACATGATCTAATAACCTCCTGAGTGAAAAAGAGAAAAACCTTTATTCTTAGCGTAGTCTCATAAATAACCTGTCAAATGCAAAATAAAAATGTCTGGGATTATGTGAAATGACACTGTCATTTTGAAAACGCGATGCAGAGTGAATTCCAGTCCTACTAACGCAAAGTGCTGTGAGAGAATGCCAGTGACACATACTCCTAGGATGTATTTTTGAGTATTTAAATACCAGAGTTGGCTCTGAGTTACATCTGAACGGTACCGTGAAAAGTGTGATGCCTGGATGTGGATTTGGTTCCCTTACTGTTCAGGAAGTTTGGGTTCTGAGGAAAAGCATGCTAAGAATGCTGTTGCATCATGATATTTGCTCAGGCATGGTCCTGGTTGCCTTATCCCCAGAAACAACCCTTACTAATCTCCACAGTGACCAGAACTCTCAGGATATGGAGTATGTGTGGGTGCTCACTGAAAACAGCTCATCAGAGAGCGAGCGATCTGTCCTGGTGACTGACAACCTGCCGTTACATTCAGGTAATTCAGAACAGATTCTGGATGTGTGATACCAGGCCTTCACCCAAGGGGCAGCAGGTAGGAGAACTGAAATACTGTGCTGTTTAATAGAGAAGTTTTCTTGGATAGTCAAGGTAAACTTGTGTTTTAAACTAAATCTCATCGCCTGAATTCTCACTGAATGCAGTTGAATTGAACCTTAGGTTTATAGTGAGCATTATCACCTGAATTCTCCCTGCTCCAAAATGCTCCTTTTTGTGGTTTTAGTAATCTTACTGTCATTACTTCTCTCCCTTTTCCTTTCATCTGATTCTCCATTGATACAAGGTCTCATTTACTGTGTGCTTTCAGTGATTCCTGTCAGTGGCAACAGGATATTTTTCTTTTTTCCTATGTTGTACTGTGGTTTGTTTGTTTATCCTAAAGGTGAGCATTTTGGCAAGTAAGTATTAGCTTTTTGTTCATTTCCCTGTTTATTCTGGTCATACAACAGGGAAAGAGTGAAAAGAATATGGGTGAAGTATGACTGCATGTTTACTCAGTTTAGGTGTTTCAACACTTTATTTAAAAAAAGGAGTGTTGAATCTCTTCTTCCAGGAGAAGATGCAGAAATCATCTTCCATGGCTTAAGAGGTACAAAAGCGAGTATTTATCCAATGAGGCAGTTAAATAATAGGTCTTGTGTGGTTACTGAACAGTTAATAAAGGTGTTGGTGCATGGACTTCATAAATGCTTATGGAACAAAGAATCTTTTGTCCTAACACATCAGTAGAAAGAAATTTTTGGCAAACTTTGGAAGTAAAGCATGGCCAGGCCAGAAGAACGTGGTTTCATAATGCATTGTCTGAGCTGGAGAGGTTAATAGTTTGTCTGAAAACACCATGAACTCAATCTTTTTTCTTCATATACTCACCAATTTATTTTGCTGTATCACAGACAAAATACAATTTAGTAGGTACTGTATTACATTAAGTTAGTCTGCAAATAAATAGCTTTATTCATCTCACTTTATTGAACCAAAGTCTAACTTTTTGGTATTCTGATACAGATATCTTTGTTCCTTCTATTATTCATTTCTGTAATTTTAATACATTAATAGAAGAATATAGTTCAAATGATGCCTCTAAGTTTTCATTGGTCTCAACCGAAGAATGAATTCATGTGGATAAAGTATTTGCTTCACCTTTCAGCAGAGGGGCACTAAATCTCAAATATGTTTCATTTTATGTTTGTGTTAGCTGTGTTTTAGGACATTAAAACAATATGAAACCTCCAAATCTGTTTGAGAAGACGTTCCACATGTGGGTTTCGTTAATAATTAATATCTTATTTAATAAATATCAAAGCATGAAAGAGATACTGTGTGATCACCTCTGACCTGAAGTTTATCACAGGTCATAGAATTTCACCCAGCGTTTGAGTTAACAAGATTTTTGTCTAATGATGGTATTTCAGCAATGGCTCATTTTTCTTCTAGATTTCAACTTTATCTAGCTATATTTCCTTTTCAAAGTACACATCTTTCAGCTTCTTGTATCTATCTGCAGCTTCATATTTACCATAAATGTCTCCAAATTAAGGGAAGGCAGAAGGATGGTAATTTAACAATAACAAATGATTAGCAGAGATGGCATATGAAGAATAAAGCACCTGTGATGCTCTTTACACTCTTCTGTACCATTATCATGTTGGAGGAGAGCAAAGGTGGGTTTAATACCCCCTTTGCAACTCCTAGACTCTTGGGCCAACTGAGGATCTGGGGAAACTAGCCCTAGAGACTGCTTTTAATCTGTGCAGTGTCAAACCATTTCAGCAGTCCAGAATACTTTGGAGAGCAGCATGCCCTTTCGGACTCCCTCACTTCCCAGCACAGTCATCTTCTCTGTCTGTCTTTGATACAGCCTCCAGTGTGTGGAAAGCTACAGGGTGTAGAATGATGGCTTTAGTCAGTGCAATGCCATCAGGGAAATCCTCTCATGATACTGTTATTTTCTGATAGAGAAATCTACAGGATTTATGCTGTTTTCATGAAAAAGCTACTGTTCACTCCAAAGTAGGCTAGATATCATGTTTTCCCAGAGATGAAAAATTATTTGAGTTTGTATTTTGGATGTTGGTGGTTGCTTTGGGAGCTTTTTGTGTTGTAAGTGGTAGTGTCTTAAGGCCTTCTCTGCTGACTCTTTACTATGGGTTGTAACTTGTCCAGTGTCTTCATTTTTCTAGTTGCATCTTAATTTTGTGAATTGAGAATAAGAAGTATCTTTATATTCTACATGGCTTCTGCATTCCTGCGTTATTTCTAATAACCACTGGGTGTCGTGTGTCTCTTTGAATTACAGTATCAGGGAAGGTGAAACTTGGTTCCATCAAGGACTGCCTGTCGACTCCTTTTCAGGATGAAAAGAACTTTATCTAATTTACATAAAATTACAATAAGTACTCCCGAATCTTGCTTTAAAACAATTTTATTTATATGCCAAGGGCAACAAATATGAGATATGGATACCACAAACAACAGCCTAATTCTCTACATGATTTATTCCCAATACCGTTTACCCAGTTGACTGAATTACACATTGTTTGGTGCAAAAAAAATAAGATGTCAGCAGGTAATTAAAGACAGACAGATGACATAAATGCATAATGTAGCAGAATTAAGGCTGCACTGGTGATCTCAAATCTGTATTTTCTGAACTGATGGGAACTGTACTTGACATGACTATATTTGAGAATATTATTTTGATAAGGATTTTGTCCAGTTGTTTCCTGTCATTTCTACAAGCAAATGAAAAGGCAAGAATTCATTACTTTGTGTGCAAGGATAACAAATGTACCTCATGCAGAAGAGAATTTGAACCTTGAACCTTCAGTACAGACTTCTGCTACGGAGGATTAAAGACTAGCCATATTAGTTGCATATAGAAGGATTAAATTTTCTACAGACTAGTCATTAGAGAGATCACATGATGCAGTAACATTGATATAGCCATGTGCTGTGCTTTATAGTACAGATAGATGAGCCAAGGGTATAGACTGGACGCAGGCTTTCCAAGAAGCTCAGATGCTGCTGTGACTCTGTTGCTTTCCCTGTAGACTTGTTATGTTAGATGGCTGAATTCATCTGTTGTGTGTGGGTTCTCTTAGTAGTGGTTGAGGCTTTGCTTAATAATACGATTGTGAAACATTCAGAATTACTAGAGCCATTTAAAAGACAAATATGGAACTGGCTCTTGGTTCGCAGAGCAAAGTATTTTCCCCCTGTGCTAGGGAGCAGTAGAGCAATCCATTTTACCTTTAACTTAGAAATCTATGCTGCACAGACTATCACAGTGAAACACTGAACAGTTTGTGTCCAAGGCTACAGGAATTGTGAGGGCTTATAGGAGCAGATCAAGAAAAAGCTGCTGACTGCTGATTGTTCGAGTGGCCTGTGTATCTTGTAGCCAAATCTGAATGGATTTTTATGAGACTGGAATAAGGCAGTGTGCTTTGCTGACAGTTCTTCACAGATCTTCAGACCAACTTTCTAAACTTAGGAAGGGTAGCAGCTCTTCTGAAGAGGTGTTTTACAGGAGGATGTTAGTATTAATTAGAAAATCTTTCGTTCTGGAGTCATTATGGACCTTGCCTGAAGTCTGTATATTATGTTTGCAAGCCTCTGGCCAGGGAGAAACTAAAACCCAGTTATGATTTCAAGTGAGATAGCAGAATGGACAGAAGATACCAATTGGATTCCTAATCCACACAAAAAGCTGATTTCTGTTCTGCTGAATTCAGGATTAGCTACTGGAGGCTCACCACTTTTGAAAATAGGGCCACTCGTTTGCACGTCTTTGGGAAAATAAAGTTTCTTGGAAGTGTTCTGACAGTAATTGTCTGCCAGATCATATTGATTTAACAAGGTAAAATCTTTAAAGAAAATGTGTCTATTGCTGAAAAGTCCACTGGAAAATTACCTATTTTGTTTTGACTTCTATAGCAGTAAATACAGTGTTAATCAGTACAATACAAAACTAAAAAGAAGTATAATAGAAATAAAATCTGGTGATGGTCCATTTTGCTTTTGCTTTTTTTTTTTTTTTTTTAAGTTGTAATGTAGTTATTGGTTTTGGTCAAAACTTTTGAAATCTTGGAATTTCCTGGAAGGTAGAAATACTCTCCTTTCATTAAAATTAATAAACTCCTCTAAATTTCCAACCTTCCAGAACGGTTTTAATATTTTTATCGAATTCCTCAAGTGTGATTGTAATAGTGGTCAGATAAAATGGAGGATTGCATAGTGGGAACTGTAATGCCTGAAAAACGTATCTTTCTGATCCTAAGATAGTTTATGTAATTGGATTTGTGATAGCCTGCTGTAATATTGTTTTCCTTTGTATCATTGCTACATAGAAAAAAATAGCATTAATATTAGATGTTTGTATGTTCCTGCAGACCAGGGAAAGAAACCTGTCGTGGAATATCAGAAATGACAGGCATACCCAGGCTGTCACACTCTTGACCAGCTCTGCTATGCTGACAAATACACAGCTTCAGTAGGGCAAAAGCAAAGTATACTAAGGATGGTAGAGTATTTAGCAGATGTTTATGGCATTTGTGGCTCCAGGAGTAGCCCTTTGTAGATGTAAGACTGAATTAGATTTTTTCAGTTTTGCCAAGGGCAGGAAAAATCATATCCAGTCAGGGAAGACTGTTTTCCATTTTTGTAGGAAGTTCTCCACATGATGGCAGTAAAAAACCTCTGGAATTCAGAGGTGGTTTATGTTTCACCTTCAAAAGCCAAAGGGAAAAAACAACCCAAGATGAAGAACTGAGTATGTGACTGAGCTTTTAGATTTCCCATTTTTCTCCTGGTAGTCCTTAAATTCCCCAGATAGTTTTCCAGACAGCTAGGCTACATGCAACCTGGCACAAGGAGAATAGGTCACCTGTCACATTATACTATGGCACAGTGTCACTCACAGGCACGACTTCAAAAGATATTTTTGGTTTCTTATGCTGTGCATTAATGTGCAGAGGGAGAGGATAAGGAAAAAAGAGGTTGTTTTTAATCCCTGTTTGAAAACTTGTCCCTGCCCAAAGAACTCGGAGACTGTAGCTCATCGCTTCAAGCCACGTAACAGAGGGCACTTGGATAAGGACCCAGTTTGCCCCAACTGGGCATTTGACCAAGTTGGTTTCATTGCTGTAACAGTGCCAGACAGAGATTAGTTGTGGAATGAGCTTGTAGTTGAGACTCAGCCTGCCTAGAGCGCTTGGATAACTTGGTGTATGGAAGCACTTAGAGGGGAGTGTATTTAAAGAACCCAGAGGCAGCTGTGTGGCTAAAATTAAAATGCGTTTCTCTTGTATTGTTTTTGCTTGGTTTCCTGTTGCACACTCTCGACCTGTCTTACGAAAGCAAATGGGCAAAGGAAGGGGATGAGTCAAAGGGGTGAAATTGATCCTAGAAATTCCTGATTTGCTTTTTACAGCTTGGATGCACAGATATTTGACATGAAAAGGCCTGTGGCTAAAACCGTCTTTGAAAGTCTCCTCTTCATATTCATATGTCTTTCATTCCATTCTTCATTCAGTCAACCCATAGATTTTCTTTTTGTGTGTGTGCAAGGATTGCTGCTCTATACCTTTCTCCCCATCATTCCTCCCCAGAACATAGGAGGTCTAATTATACAGTGCCTAGCATCAAAAGTAGTTCTCTATAGCTAATCGAAATGGGTGTAAAATTATCAGATATAAGTAGCAGAAAAATACTGGTGTGTAAATGAATGTCTAAAGTACAACTACAGATGAATCAGACCAAGATCTCGGATAAAGAAAAGTTAAAAATACGAACAGAGTTAGTTTATAATCAATAGAGCAATTGCTCCTTTAGCAGAAAGATAATTTTATTTGAGAGAGTATATTACTTAGAAGTCTTAGCACAAAAGACATTTAGCAATAAATTTATACTCAAGACACTTCTGACATGGGAAATTATTACCCCAGAATAGCACATGGGGAATTAGGAAATAGATTTTAAAACTTGACCAAGGTCATATAGGAAGCCTGTGGCAGTCAGAACACCATGAGAATGGTAAGGGCAGCTCCTGTTCGCCATTTCCTGCTCTGATCATGTGCCTTATAGAGGTTGTAGAGCTTTGCTGTCAGACTAAGAACTCGCTTAGTCTGATTCCCTAAAAGCTGCTTTGGAGATAAATAAAAAACTCTTAAGTCATGGGCAGCTTGAGATATGATTCCATATAATCTTTTAGCAAAAGGGAAAAAAAATATTTATCTGTCATGGCAAATGTAAAAGGACTATTCAAAAAAACCCACACACTCTCCAAACCAACGAACGTACCTCTTCCATCTGCTTAAAATTCCCTGTAAAACTTTTCTAATAATTTAGATAATAATTTTTTTAAAATTACAAATATATGTTAGGGCATGCAGCTTTCCTAAAGAGTAGGAATACTATTAAGGAGAGAGATAAAATGGCCAGCCTAACTTTGCCACTGATAAATGGGAAAGTAGAAATCAGGGGCCTAACTGCCCACTTTTTGAAACCATAGGTTGATCAGAAGTAATAAACATAATTGCATGTAGCTCATCATTCACTGATATAGCAAAACTTTATTTTCAAAAGGGGTTCAATTATTTGTGTACATGTAGCATTCCTGTTTATGACAAGGAGAGTTACGCACCGAAAGGGTCAAATTAGCAGTTTGAACTCCCGCAATGTCAAGGGTACTCTAGAAACAATGAAACCAAAAACCAGGGGGTAGTCAACAGAGTCTGAATAAAACAACAAAACTGAAACTGTTACTTGTCTAAATCAGCCTTCTGCATCAGCAGTCATTTTGGCCAGTGTTTTGGGTATTCAGCTGAAATTCTCTCAGGGGTGAAATATTCAGGAACAGTAGCCCCATTAAACGCTGCTAAAGACTGCCTTTCACAGCTACCAACTTTTTTTTTTTCCTTTTTTTTTTTTTTTTTTCCTGTCTTACAGATAATGCTGCTCTGGTATCCCTGTAGATTTTCTGCAGGAAGAAAGGATGGTGATTACATTTTCTGGTTTGTTTTTCCTCTTCAGAAATAGCTCAGTTGTGAATGACCCTGTGTGATGAGTAAGAGAAGTTCAGTATGCAGTTTTGGTGCTACAGAAGGGCCTGCCTGTAATTTCAATGCATATTTCCCAAGTCCTCAGAAAGGTTATTGGGGGTCTCCATTATGTGCAGTCTAGAGCCTGCTACAATTTTCTCATACAATTTAATCTGCCGCCTGGACAGCCTCCAGTGTACAAGCAACTGACAATCTACAGTCTTTGGAATTGATTTCCTGGAATCGTGGAAGGCCTACTTGGCCTCCAGATGACAGATGTGTGCTGGAGCTCTCAGTGCAGCAAGATGCTTTGCGAAGATGAGAGAAAATTTACCCCATTTCAGCATTTTCTGTAAGCTTTTAGATCTTCTTCTAGTGATTTTAAAGTATTCACTAGGATATGAGCATCATTCCAAATGGGAATTATTAATAATAGACCTTTGTTTTCTGTAGCACTTGTCATCTGGGGACCTTTATCGGTTTGTAAGTATTCTTTACCCCACTTATAAATTTGATAACTGTTGTCAAAGTCATTTTACAGCTGGGGAGCCAAGAATTAAAGGACAGATAAACGAGTTGCCAAACTTCATGCACCAGGGTAGTGTCATCACCAGAGAAAAAGGTTTTAATCTTAGAGATTACTTCAAGCAGTTAATGTGCATTCATGCTTTAACTCTCTTATCTTCACTAGGATTATACCTGTACTTCATTTAAAGCACATGAAATGTACATGTTCTTCTTAACAAACAGAATACCTGCATAAGTAGTAAAGTGAGAAAAGGATCTGAGATTTCTAACTGATTTTCCCATTTTAAGGCTAAATATTCCACCCATTTATCTTCTGTATATAGAAAATGCTACTATGTCTGGACTATAGGTGCCGTTTCTTCCTCTTATAAACCGACCTCTCATACTGAGGGTCACCAGAAAAAACCCTAGTGGTGAATGGACATCGGGAAAAGTTTGGGTTTGTTTTTTTACTGAATATGAACAGTTCTATGAGAATGGGTGTTAATTTTCTCCCTTGATGGCAGGCTAGGCAGGCAATCTGAAGCCCAAATGTCTGCTGTCCTTTCAAATCTAGGAATGTGTCTTCAAACATAGAAATCAGGAACAGAAAATAGGAACAGAAAAGCTGGAATTCTTAATACAAAACTCCAACTCAACTGGCATACTAATGGCTTGTTGGAATGGCTTGTATGACTAAAATAGGTGTATAAGGGCACACAACACACAGTGGCTTGTCCAGAAGAAGATACATACACCTGTTACGAGATCAGGGAGATTTCTGTTGAAATCCCAAGCCAGAAATATCTGTTGCATAAGGCTTGAGTTCAGTTTTGGCACTTTTGTGGGGGTGGCGCTGTTTTGAGGTGGGTTTGTTTTCTTTGAGAAAATAGCCAATTCCTCTAAGGCATAGAACTTCACAAAAACAGGCAAAAAATCTTACATAGAAGGGAATATAACTGCTTACAGAGGGAGAGCAAAATATATGAGGGTTTTGTGACAGCTTTGGTACAGAAAGTAGAGGAAGCAACTAGAGAGGGTAGAATACAATCTACAGCAGCCTTGTGCTAAATAGGATGTGGATGAGAACATGAGAGTGGAAGAGAACTTGTGTGAACATGAAAGTATCAATGATCCTTTTGAAGGAAAGGAGGGAGAACAGCAAAATAGAAAAACAGGATTTCAAGAAAGCATACTTCAACAAACTCAGACTACTGGAAGATCTCATGTCGTGGAAGAGAACGTTAAAGGAATAGAGAAATTAAGCACTCTCTGATGAAAAACATGCTATTCAGAATTTAATGATCCCAATGCAAATAAAGAATAGCAAGTAGGTATGTAGCAAGAAATCATCTGGTGGAATCATATACATTGACCTCAAACATGTGAAAGAGTCGTACAGGAAATGAAAATTATGTGAGATTACTAGGATTAGTATAAAGGAATGCATAAGTATGTGGGGACAGAAATCAAAAAGAACAAGGCACAGAAGAAGTTATAATTAAGAGGAACAAGAAACCTTTTATAAGTGACCAGCTTAAAAAATATGTTTTTATAAAGAACATTACAGTTTATGACTGTTGAGTTTCTACTTGAATTCTGTAAGGAATAAAAGAAAGACTGAGAAACTATTCAATACTCAGTTGAGAGAGAACTAGTAATGTAACATGTCTTAGGCCAAAACATTTAAAGCCCTTTTTTTTTTCAGTATTCACTGAAGAAGTCTACTGTAGTCATGTGGCTGATACAATTATTATGAAAAACAAAGGAGCATGATCTTACAGCCTAATAAAATGGACTCTCGCTTATTTAGAGTGCTGGCCAAAACTATTTAAAGCTGTCAGCAGGCACCTCTGATAACCTGGAGATGCTTGCTAAGGCTCTAAGAGATTGAAAAAGAACAAATGTAGCACTTAATGGGTAAAAAGGAAGAAGCCAGGGATTTTTACATCAGTCAGTTTAACTTCCTAAAAAATTACTAGAACAAACAATGAACAAATAATCAAATTAGTTATGTTATATGTAAACATCTGGAAGACAGCAAAGAAATGGCTAACAGAATGGATCTGTTGAGAGCAGCCCATGTCAAACCAATCTGTTTTCTTTCTGCTTTGGGCTAACAGGGCTGTGAACAGAAGAGCAATAATAGATATTATGTGTCTTCATTTCAGCAGAGTTTCTGACCGTCTTTACATGTTATACATACATACCATATTTTTCTAAGCAGAGCAGGAAAACTTGATATGAACACCATGATGGTAAGATTGGTGCAGAATTATTCGTAAAGCATACTCAGACAATAGTTAGCAATTGTAGTGGTAGTAAAATAGCAAAGTAATCAGCACTGTCAAACTGGAAGAATGTATCAACTGGGTTGAACAAGCATGTCTCCTGTGTCTCATACTATTTGGTATTTTCAGTAGTGGCTTGGGGACGGAATACAGAGTATGTTTATTCCATTTACAGATGGCAGTGGGCTGGCCACAGCAAGTTGGAGGACAGAATTCAAATTCAAAATGGTCTTGGCCAGTTGGAGAAGCAATCTGGAAAATTGGATTTAGTTCAATATAGAGAAGTTTCATATTTAGGTGGGATTAAGCAGCTTTAACAGCTTGGAATGGGAAGTAACTGGCTATTCCTTTAGAAGAAGATCTGGGGGATAGAGTAGTCTCCCTTGGATGCAAAAACAGAAATGTAGCCTGTAGGATATAGGAAATTATGATACTCAGCATCTCACCTAGATTATTATAGTTAGCATTTAACATTACACTTCACAAAAGAAGTGGGTTAACTGGAGTGAGTCCAAAGGAGAACAATGAAAGTGATCATGATTTATGAGGAAAGTTTGAAGAACTGGTGTTGTTTAGTCTATAGGAAAAGTAGTCCAAGATGAAACATGTATTTCGATATATATGTCTTCTGGGCTACCCCAGAAAGAAAGGGAATAATTTTTCTCCATGTTCATCATGAATAGGACAAGAAATAAGAGGTTTGAAATCCAGCTAGAGAAATTCAGATTAGATACTAGGAAGAATAAGAAGGAATAATGAAGCACTGGCATATGTTATGAAGAGATGATGTCAGATCTCTGTTACTAGTGTTCTTTATGTTCAGACTACCTGTGCCCAGAAATGTCACTGATATTTCTGTCCTGCATTATGGCAGTAGCTAGATGAGATGTGCTTTCAAGGTCCTTTCCAGTGGCCTCATATCAGAAGTTTGCCCTTCTCCAACCTTGGCTTCCCTAGTCTTCTGTATATGTCAAACACTTCAGACAACAGTGATGGCAATCAAGCACTTTTCAACAGTATTCTCTTCAGTAAAATCTTGTAAAAAGGAAACAAGTGTTCTGATTTGTATAATACAAATGTTGGGACAATTTGCTCTATTAAGTACTGTGTAGAGTTGGGGGCAGAAACCATTAGACTTACACACGCTAGATATTTAAACCAAAAATAGCTTCTATGTTTTCACTGTAAAAGTTACAGTCAGCTGTAATCTATCTTCATTTTCCCTTTTCCCAAGTTTTTCCTCCACAAGCTTTTTAAAAAGCTGCTTTGGGAGCTTCGAATTGACTTCCAATTTAGTAATAAATTTTTGGCTCCACCTTACAGACTTCTGAAGGTCATATCTGTAGTTCAGCTAGAAACAGCAATTTCTGTCTGAAGCATCTTCTCACCAAAGAAGATCACAAGGCCTTAGGACCACTCTACTTACAAAATGAGAACTTGGAGCATTATTCTTACAGCTCAGTAACATGGTGGTAAGTCACTAAACAGCGTATGTTGAACTGTTAAATGAAAAATTAGTTCCAGACCTTCAGCAACTTGAAAAAATCAGGATTCTTTTCTAGAAAAGAAACTCCCGAATAATGTACTTTTCTACAAGTTAGGTATTGTTTCACTTATATTCCCGTCTCCCTTTTTGTACGTGAAATCTTTGTCAAATCATATTATAAAACTATAACATACTTCTTATTTGTACTAAGCATTAACATAGTTACAGAACTGGAAGCCTTAATAGGAATACATAATATTCTTAAGTCACAGGAGAACAGGAGTGGAGCTAAATGTTAGATATTGTGAAGAAGAAAATAGGTGAGAGTATCATGCAATCAAGGATGGATTTGATCTGCTAGAAATTAATGGAAGACAAATCATTGGAGAACATGGCTAGCACATCTTGTTTTCATTCTTTGCAGCGTTAAATTCAAGAAGTGGTTATTATTATGATAATCTTAGTAAATGGGAAAGCTTTTAATTAATACAACAAATAGGTAATTCAGAAGTAGCTATTACTAAACTTCCATGTATATTAACCAGGGCTGAGAAAGGGAATACTAAAAGACTTAGTAGGAAAAAATGATTGGAAAGACTGAAGTTATGAAAACAGCTAATTTTTCTGAACTGAAATGTAAGCATTGTCAAGAGTTGTTAAATCACAAGATAAAAAGAATTCACACTTATTTCAAAAAGAAAATTAGTTTCCTCAGAGTCTCCACATCAAATGAATGAAGCTTTGTCTGTTGAAGTGGAAGAGAAAACATGAGTTTGATGATCTTCTAAGTGAGACATCTTCAGTGTCATTGAAAGTTAGCCACAATGAAAATGTAATTCCCTACGCTAGGTCTTCTAGCAGCTCTTCAACAGCAACCTCCTTTCAGAGCATTCTCAGTTCATCTTTGAAAACCACAATATGACAGATCAATTGGTGACTGTACCTTAAAAAAAAAAAAAAAAGGCAGAAAAGAAAGAAAGGAAGGCAAAGGCTTGAACTTGATAGAAAGTTGCAACCATCTTTTCTTCTAAAAACATCACCTTCAGTGTAGTGCAAAATGAGCAATTTAAAGGTGATTGAAGCACTTTGCCCTGAATACTCTCATTCAGACAGATTTAAATTTGTGGTTTCATATTAGATACTGCAAGTGAAGAGACAGAAGAAAAAAATTAAAGGAACAACTAAAAGAATCAACTTTGACATTAAAGCACATGGTTCGTTGCACATGAGAAATGATCCAATAATGGATACAAGTATCCGTAGAGAAAAATGAGTTCCCACTTAATGCTATCGATTTTGTGTCTGAAAAGAAAAGCAAAGAATATTGTGTCCAGGTTGGTATAGATGTTGCTTACTAGTTCAAAAGAAAAGCATAAAAGGGATCTTTAAATTTGTTCTAATGACGGAAATAAAGAGAATAAAGCCATTTACATTAAAAATCACTTTAAACTTTTGCATGGTAAGTGTTTGATATACATTGAAAATATAATTGTGAAACATTATAGCATCTAACACCATCTTATGGCATGTTTTGAGAGTTCAGATAGTCTCCTGCAAGCATCAGTTTCATGTTTGCTTGATGAGAAGACAAGGATCGATGCTGCACCTTACCAACAGCATTTGGAGGAACTCTGTGGAAAACTGTTGACCTGATTTTCATTTGCAGTAAGATGATGGCTTGCATTGCATAAAGTGACCTAAACCCACCCGTAAGTCCATTTTGCACCACCCAAGCAGTGTTACACCACCTTTCTGTCAAAGGAAATAAAATGTAAAAGGTCTCTGTACTTTCATCAGAAATAACACAGGCATTCAAATTTGTGTTGAGCCCAAAGTGAGCTGTGGTCAAAACACAACAGACTTTACTAATGTTGTTTTACAGAGATGCTGCATTTACAAAAGCATGTTGTGGTTCTGGGGGATAGAAAGTTTATGAACATACGAGTCTATTGTCATGGTCACAGTGAAAAAATGGCATATCTAATGAACAGCTAGAACCACACAGGGAGAAAAGATATGCTTTGATTGTTACTGGGTTTTTTAGAATTAGAAATGTTATTTAGCCATCACCAATTATTAATACAATTGCTGGATTTTGGTCTAAATTAGGAAAAAGTAGGAGAAATGTGGTAGGCTGGCTCTAAGCATACTTCTTTCTTTTAACACTTACAGGCTTTGTAGGTGACATATATGGGAAGAAGTTACATCACAATTTATGTCAGAATAGTAAAATTTGGGAGTCGAATCACAGCAGATAGATATTTAAATTCTGAAAGATGTCAGTTTTACAAAATATATACAGTTCTGTTCAGCAAGCTCAGTATGCCTCTATGGTGATTCAGATTAATTTGGTTGAATTGTTAATCTCTGAAAATAGCTGTTTTAAAATATTCTGGAATAGCTTGTCAGATTCTGGCAGGCAAATTCACTGAGCATTCTCTGACTCTACTGATCTTCCTTCTGCCTAATAGGTCTCCTTTTGAAGGGAGTAAAAATGGTCCATTTCAAAAATTTCTCTGAACAGACTAGCATGGACCGTGACTTTTCCAGACATCATGCTTCTGGAATGCCACAACACCAGAGGAGAAACTGATAAGACCTTTTTCCTTGTATTTTAAAGCTGCTAATTCTTGCTAAGAGGGAGAATGGAGGAGAGAGAATGCAATCTACCTGACATACAAAGGAATGGATAGGAAAGGATAGTCAAGGGTCAGATAGGGGTACAATATTTGTCAAGATTAGAGAAGAGCAGCACAAGCTAGGATCAGTAAACAAGAAGGGAGGAAAATAAATTATTTAATTCAAAGAACATGAAATTAAACCTGAGTCCCAGTGTTCTTTTCCTATCATAAAATATACCCCAAATCCACTAGCAAAGTGCATCTTACTCCCCTCTACCCTCTGACCTGTATTGCATTTACCATTTATACCAGTGCAGTCTGACTTTGACAGCAGTGCGTACTACGAATGTAAAGATTAGAACCCTATTATTATAAAGATCAACATAGGTCCATATGATGGAATTTGCATTCACCCCTAATTAATTATTTATTCCATGAAACTGGAAGAATAATAAAGTTGTGTGAACATTCTAGAAGGTAAGCAGACTGACCCAAGCAATTATAGATCTGTTAGCCTGGCATCTATCTGTGCCAATATGATGGAAAGTTATTAAGGATTTATTAAAAAAAAAAGGAATTAAAAATGGAAATATAATGAATGCCAGTTAAAGTAGATTTACACAAAATCAAACTAGTCAAAGAAGTCTGATTGACATTTTTATGTTTACTGATTTGTAGAAGCAGTATATAGAGATTGTTATAAATCAGTTGAATTGGTGCTGAAAAAAACCATTCTAATTCAAGAATGAACCCTGTACAGTGACAAGGCACGTGCTGCTCTGGTTGAAGAACTTGCAACACAAAAAAGTAGTTGTTTATAGGGAGTCATCATGGAGTTTACCTTGCACAGGGATTGATAATAATGCTATCTCTAGGCTAGTGGAAGTCTAATGCTGTTCAGTATTTTCCCCATTATTTTAATAAATAAATGGTACTAAATGTATTGAGTGAAATTTGTGGATAATATAAAAATGGGAGAAATAATAAATACTGAATGAAGCCAGGGGAGCCTTGCAGGACCACTTGGACTATTTGATTAAATTATGCCCTTTCAAAGAAAGTTAAATTTTAACACTGCCAAAAGCAAGATCATATATTTAGGAACAGAAAACATATTATCTGTTGGTCTATATGAAGAGGAGTTGTTTCCTGCAAAACTGATTCTGAAAAGACTTCAAGGTAACAGTGGACAAATGACTCAACATGGGTCCTCACTCTAATGATTTGGCAAAAATAGGTCATTTGAATAGGAAATGGACAACTTAAGAGGTCATTTAAATTTTGGATATGTCATTGGCACTGGAATCCTGAATAAGTTTCTGGGGCTTGCATTTTAAAAAGAATGGTGAGCTCTCTGAGTGGATAGAGCGCCATGGAAATAATTCTGGAGAACTGCTTTGTAGTTTGAAAACTGAAGAGTCCAGTCTGCTTAGTGCATTTATAAAAAAAAGAGAGAGATAAATTATTCAGAAGTTATTTGTTTACAATGTATAAATACTTTCTTGTGGAGAAAATCCCACATTCTCAAGGGCTTTTCATTTTAAGGGAGGTAGGCATAGTACAGTAGCATCCTTTTGTGCTAGAACCTGTATACGGATAAATTCACATTAGAAACAGACCTCAAATTTTTTTAACAGTGATGAAATAAGCTACAGAGGAAGGTGGAGATTCTTTATCTCCTAAGATGAGGATTTGAAAGTTTCTCTAAAGAAATATTGATAACCTCCAAATCAAACCAGGATTGGGGTTTTTTGCATGCACTTGTGAAAAATAAGTTAGTAGCCTTAGTATAAAGTAAAAATTAATAGACTGTGATATGCCAGAGATCCAACTAAAGGATTTTAAAGTCTTTTCTGACCATGAATTTATAGAAAAAAAATACATTCTACTTACAAAAATATCTCAAAATAATTTTAAAGTTCTAAGTCATGCATTCAGAAAAGGGAAAAACAATGTAGGCTTCCTGGGCAAACTTGACTCCAAACTGTTTTATCTGTGCACTATGAAATAGTCCAACTTTAGATGTTCGAAGTCATGTAGAAAATGGATAAGGTACAAAATAGGGTAAAAGGCACTGTCTGGATAGAGCAGTGGAATAGTACCGTGGAAGTATTATGTGATCATGCAGTTATAAATTTATTCTGATGAATATGCATGAACAAAACTACTGCTGGCATTTACCAGCTTGTGAATGCTTGTCTCTGCAACATTTGTGATCCTTTAATGGGAGCAGTGAGATCGAAGAGAAATGAGAAAGAGGCCAAGGCAGTCAAATAGAAAAAGAGTATCCTAAAGGCAGATCTCTCTGAGAAGGCTAT
The DNA here is from genome assembly GCF_015220075.1 of Falco rusticolus. Lineage (NCBI taxonomy): Eukaryota > Metazoa > Chordata > Aves > Falconiformes > Falconidae > Falco > Falco rusticolus. Next base: position 65,065,262 of record NC_051193.1, on the reverse strand, counting down.
AGAGTGCTTTAAAAATGTAGTGGAAGAAAAATACCTCTTTTAGCGGTTGTTTCTGTTTTCAAAAGAATTATTTAGACCCAATTCTTAATTTACTTTGTCCTGTCATAGATCTTAAATCTTAAAGGCTATTATGTTTAACTAATTGCTAGATTGATCAGTTACCTTGTTTGTCCAGGCATACTAGGTTGGCTGAGCAGAGCTAGATGGGAGTCTGGAGATGCTGGAATGAAAGGAAAGAGATGTCATTTCTGTAGATTTTGTACACGGTTTTCCAGTCTCAGGGATGATTGAAAACTATGATTGAAGAACTGTGAAAACTCTGTATTTTATTTCACATTTCTGTGGGCTGAAAAGGCAGATAGAGGAAATGTCATATTTCTTTTTATTCAGAGAGAACTTAATTTTAGTGATTGCTCCTTGTTGTCAGCTGCATACAATGACATAGGGGTAGCTTTTTCTGGCATATGCTACCTCAGGAAGAATTTAAATGGGCTTCTCTCATGGAATAGTAATAGTAAAAAGAAAGCAATACAGAATAATAAGAAGCAAATATAGCAAGCCAGTGAATCTGTATGTTCATCTGTTTACAGACTATAAACTTGCATCTTACAAAATATATACCTTTTTGTTTGAGAAAATTTCATTGCATAAAACTTAGCTGTTCTTCATTTCCCTTTGCAACACCTTTCTCATCTTCCTTTCATGAAATAAGGAATGAAATCAATGTAATAACTTTTTGTTCACACTAAAGAGAAAAATTGCAACAACCTTGGTGCCTCTAGTAAGAAGTACCAGTGGGAACTATACCTCTTTGTGAATGTTTTCTTGATTTCAATGATATTCTTCAAGTATCACTGAGCCAAACAATGTTTATGGAGTTTCCTTCATCCTGTTTTATACTATGCAGTCCATTTCTTATATGACATCGACCATAGCCCTAATATAAGACATGTACTTCCATTAGTTTGGTGACCTACTATATTTAAATATGAAAAGAGGTTTTATAAGGAGGAAGTGTGGTCTTCATGATTTGAGAATTGGGTATATTCAAAGGACAAGGATAATATACCCAATTGTAATAATGACAGGGTAACAGAAATTACTATCACCAGTGTGGAAGAATATAGAAAATGTAGACTTCTTACCCTGCGAAAACAGGAAACCTTTATTATGTGCCAGAGAGAACTGGCACATGCAATTGCAACTCCACTAGCAAGGATTTTCAATTAATCTTTCCATTCTGGGATGGTAGCATGTGATTGGCAAGTATCAAAACCTGTTTGTTTTTAAAGAGAAAGGGAAAAGCTACAGGATTGTTGTTTTGACCCTGATGTTGTTCAAGGTCTTAGAAAAAGTTTGAAAGGAAGGAGTAATCAAGATCATGTAAATGTGGGTAAATGGGATAAAATGTGAGATGGTTTATCAAGAGTTACACAAACCTCAACTTTCTTTGATATTTCTTTAAAAGGGGCAATGCAGTGGGCCTGATCCTTCTGGATTTAGGTAAAACTTTTGAAACAGTGTTCATGGAAATCATTATAAGCAGGAGAGGAGTGGAATTAGAATTAAAAACTGGCTAAAGACTTAGAGTGGGGTATTTTGAAAGAGAAGTTGTAAAAATGTGGGGAGTTTATTTATGGTATTTTTCAAAGATTCATCTTGGGACTGGTTCTGTTTAATATTTCACATTAGTGATCTTAGTGCAAAACCCAGTTCGTGCTCATGAAATTTACAGATAACAGAGAGTTGGGAGATATTACTAATCTTAAGGAGAATCTGCCTATAAGATGGGAAGAATGAAATGACTGTCAATAGGAATCATCACAATGACCAAAAAGTTAATACTGCAAAGACATGCATTTAGGGACCTTTTGCTGTGTGCTGGGGACTCACTGGTCAGCAGGGCTGCAGGAAGTTAGACCTCTGTGTTTATTAAGATAAACTCACTAATAGTATTTTTCAGCTATGAAGAAGGCTGCTGTAAAATGTCAAAACCACATTTTCTGTGGATACTGGAAAATATTGATACAATTAGGATAATATGATGTTAAGATCTCATCTGGATTACTGGTATCAGTCTGACTATCTGTACTGGAAAAAAGGTGAATGTAAACTGGAACAAACCCAGGAAAGGTCTCCAAGGACCATTAATAGTATGGTAAAAAAGTCTTTTGAGGGGACATTAAAAGAATGTGGCTTGGTTTGACTGACCAAGATGAAGACTCAAAGAGGATATGATTACTTTCTAGAAATACGTTTGGGAGTAAATAGCAAGTAGGGAGAAGAACAATTGAAGTTAAAAGATAAGATCAAATGGATATGAATTAATTGATAATACATTTAGACAGGAGGTTAAAGGAAGTTCTCTAGCCATCAGAGAAATAAACTTCTGGAACTGTCTTCCCAAGTAATGGGTGCAAGGAATCTGAATGGCTTACAAGGTGAACCCTCATAAATTAAGGGCAGGCTAGGGATGGCCATGAAGTTGGAAAGTAAAGCTTGTGAAATGAGGCTTTGTGCATCAGATTTGCTGTCATTCGTAGAAGATCATCAAAGGAAGATTTGCTTTCCATGTGTGGATGTGTCAGGAAGTGTTTGGTGCCATGTGATTTGTTTGCTGTAAAACTAGTAAGTGGAGGAGAGTGAAGCCAGCAAAGTTGGTAATGAGATACAATGGCACAGATGAAAGGAAAGGCTAAGTAGTGGTGTGGATTCTGTCCTGCAGGTGCTAAGCATGTCCATGAAAGCAAATGGACTGTTCAAGGACATTTTTCAGTATGGGACCTAAGGGCTTCTGTGGCTGATATGTGTAAGGACAGAAGACTGGGCGCACCCACACACACTCATTAGATAAGATTCTTCATCTCTTGCTGTATCATGAGCTTTCAGTAGTAATTGCTGTATTTAATTGTTGCATTTAATTAATCTATCACATACTTCAGAGTTCCCATTCATTGCCTGAAGAGAAGAAAAAAATTGTTTTCTTCTCTTCTTTTTGGAAGTGTCATTTCACTTTTGAAATGTTTTCCACTCTCCCATCTCTCTGATGAGATTGACCAAGCTTTGATGGGATTTCAGATTTGGCGCACTGATTTCAGGTCAGAAAGAACATTTTTTTACTGGACAAGTTGGCAAGGGTCTTCTTGGGGTTGCGGCGTTGGGATGGAGGGTGCCTGTCCCTGTAATTTGTAAAGTGGTTCACCGTAGGATCATTTGAGTTCATTTCACCTAAACAAATACCCTGTCATTATAGGGGCCTTGGGAGTGACTTCTGGAAGATGGAAAGGTTCTTGTGCATTCTTGTGCCTGTAGTGTCCTTCTCAGTTCTGTGTTCCAGGATTGAACTGATGCATGATATTGATGCTAGAGTTATGATTCAGAAAGTACTGTTTCATTGATGAAGTATAAATCCAAGTTCTTTGTTCTTTGATTTTATTAAAGATTAGTAGCATCTTTCTTAAGAATTGAAGTGTTAACTACAGCTTTGTGATTAATTACCAGCTGACTGACTACGTTCTCTCTAAAGTTTGAACTAGGCATGATATATTTCATCACTTCCTGAACTGCTGCACAGTACTATTATGTGCTTTTCTGCATTTGAGAGTTTGGATGCATTTAAATAATGGGACAGTTAAATTTATAATCATCATCATGCTGTCCTGCAGAGAGCAGTTTCTAAGACACATTGTGCTGAGACATTAACATTTATCATCTTACGTTGTTATTAAATTATTATGACTGGTGTTTATACTTCTTTACTATTAAATATGAGATAAAGTATAAATGGATTCCCTACCTTAAAAGGGATTGTAATGATAAATCCCCAAACCAGGCAAATAGTAAAGGAAAGCATTAAGGGAAGTCGTTCACATGGTAATTCAAAGCAAATGAGTATTTTTACCTGCAGAAAAGAAAAATGCAGCCCAAATGTAAGGTGTAAGGAAAAATTTAAAAGACACATGAGAGATTCTAATGGGGAAAAAAATTACTACATTCTGTCCATTTTTAATCTTTTACAGAGTTCCTGAAGTAGCTGAGCTGCTAATAAAATATTCAGTCTACTTTTTTAAATCTGTAATAAGTTACCATGATATTTCAAATATCTGTGTAGAGGTAAATGTTGTGCCTATTTATAAATGCTGTTGGGAAGGATACTGGATTTACAAACAAAACACAATGAAACCAATGGATTTATCAGAGACTTTCACATAGCTGCACTAGAGACTGGTATACAGAACAAACCTCTTTCTTATCTAAGAAATAATTTTGTAAAATTGTAAGTTATTTAAAAAATTTGTAAAGGTAGGTTCTCAAAATTTATTTAAAAGACATTATTTTTGGCAGATTATCAAATCTGGTACATTTTTAGTCTCCTTGGACCTTCCCAACATGGCAGTGTTTGTTGTTCCAGGGCACTGAAATTGCCTCTATGCCATTGAGAAACATGTTGTTATGGGGTATGTTGTGAAAACCTTTCCCTAAGGGGTCCAGAAGGGACATGGTTCCTAGCTTGAGAACTTAGTTTTTCAAGCCTTTCCACTAAGATCTAAAAAGACTAGACCATCTCCTAAAAGATCACCAGGTGTGGCCAGTCAAGCTTCTTTTCATTTAGCCTTTTAAAGGAGGAATTTTCCTATAAAGCAAGACTAGAAAAAGCTATAGGGAAACCATGGTTGCCTCATTGGCTTATAAGGTTTTTATAGTTTCTTCCTCCCTTCCATGGGAGGAAAGTACCTCCTTCTCCCCTCTACCACTGCCTTTTAATTTTATAGTCTCTCCTACTAAAAGAGTTTTTATCTCTTCCTTCTAGGAACCTAACAAGTCACAGCTGTTAGTTCAAGCAGCATGTAGGAGCTACTTTCCTGTTTTCACACAGTGGGAGAGTTTAAATGCAGAGTGAACCAGGGAGGGGTTTATGTGTGTTATCCCTGACACAGAACTGTTAAGTGAGTTCCAGGGGATAAAAGTGTAGAGTTTGTTAGATGAATTGAAGGAGAGCAACTCCTGCAATATGAGTGAAGAAGGGAAGAGAAGATGCTTCAACAGTAAATGGATCTGTTTAGTCAACAACCTTGGATCCTATCTTAAGGATAAAAGCTTCTTGCAACTAGACTGACTGGATCATTCATCTATAGCATTAGCTATAACTAAGCATGTACCGCTTAGGTTTGCCTGGCCAAGACACCATCATTTGGCACCTTTTGATGCCAGCTGATGAAGGAAATGTCAAATAATCAAACAGTGACTGATGCCTCAACGTGTTCAGGAAAATTTTTCTCTGGGCTAAATGAGAGTCCAGGAAAATGAGTCCTTTGAGTAAGGGAAGTCAAAAGTTCCAAGACAACATTTTATCACTGAATTTCTGAAATCTACAGATCCCATCTTGCTGTCATAAGCCTCTCAGAGTCAAAGAGGTTTCAAATTATTCTTTTGAAACTCCATTTAATAAAAATCGCGTTTAAGCAAGAGAACACCTTTAATGCTATTGCTGATAGTTTAGGAAGCTCTAGAGTTGATCTTCTGACTTTGATTTTCTTCCAGGCATTCTGTAGCATGGGCCGTTGATGCTAAGGTTCTATTCATCTGTCACCCATTCCTCTGGCAAGAAACGTCATTTCTATACCTGTCAGTATATAGAAGTTCAGGCATCACTCTCTGTCAGGGGAACACTTCTTCAGATGGTTTCAGAGTAGCTTGTGGCATGCCTTGCAAGTGCATTTATAGCCAGGTATACTCCCCTTGCAAGTGATCACTTAAAACCTTCTTATTTTTCCTTAGACAGAAAAAGAGGGAGGAAAGAGTTGTCTGCCAGCTATGTAGACTTAAATTTGATCATTCTATACAAAGCCGTAAAAGGTACTTTTAAAAAAGTGGAGGAGTAAAGAGAACTAGTTAGGTGGTATTAAACTGCTGGTGCTGGATGACAGTCCTGGGTTGGTTGGTTCATTGGCTTGCTTTATGAATCAAAAAAAGATATGTGGGAAGGAAAAAATAGTGTGGAGGTTGTAACTTTCATTTGTGTCGTAGCATACAGAGTAACTTCTGGGAAGTGGCAGGTCCAGCATTCTTCTTAGGCACTTAAAGACTTTTCCTAGTTTTGATTTGTTTAAGGCACTGCTTTCTGGTCACTGGCTCACAGAGCATTGTGCAAATTCAGGATTGTTGTGGCTGCCTGCATCAAACTTTCATTAGACAGAAAGCAAACATAAGGAAGATACAAAAAACCAAAAAAGAATTGTGGGGGAGCTGGACACACCGCTACTTTAGGGAAGAAAATGTTAATAGGAATCTTAAGTTCATATTCCAAACATTGAAGATTCATCCAAATGTGGTGGTACAGATATCATCCAGTATATCTCCTCACCCAATCATTCATGTAGCTTTCTCAGAGACAATTTTTACAAAGCCCTAAAGGAGAGATAATAGATATTAAACTGGGTGGGAGAAGAGGGGCAGGAATGCATAGCGATTCCAATGATGAAACTTGTTCCTTTCCCTGTCTCTTGGGTTGTTCAGTCTGACAACCTTCCGGTCCACAAACCTAAACATGTTGCCAAATAGCTGCACAAAAATAATTTCCAGAAAAGGGTGGCATCTGATTTATTTCCTGCATCCTACCCTGTCTTGTTGTGGTTTTGGCTGCAAGATTGCAAGTCTAAAACTGAGAGAAGTGTCATCGGCCCCTAGAGACACTGTCCAAACAATTGAACATGTTTGGAGGAAAGGTTTTTTCTTTGGCTCTCTCAATACTTGTAGCTGCCAATTATTGAGTAGTTATGGCCAGACATGGACTCACTGTGGTTCATGGCTGGCTCTTGCGTTCAGAAATATCTGGAATTGTTCAAAGGCGGCTAAGGAGGTATCCAAACATTTCCTCAAGGTTCCTTTGATATCTTTTGCTGCTGGTGGTCTTTAAGCATGATGGTTTCTCTCAGGAGACGTTACTGACTCATATCTCAGAGATAGGGCTAGTATAGAAACTGAAATAGAGAGATGAGAATTCTTTTTCTGTTCATCTGACAAACTGGACACACTCAGATCACTTCAGCTCAAGGCAAATAAGGTTTTGGAAGAGCTGAAAGCCACAGAGTTCACAGCCAGTTTTCAGGGCTTGAATCAAACTCTGCTTTTGCAGGAAATCTTTTTAGTTCTTTAAGTGACAACAGTTAGCAGTCCACTTTTAGGAACTGGCTACCTGCAAAGGCCACAAGAATCTGCCAGTCCTGATTAAAGGTGAATGAAAAATCAAAAGCCCTCTTGCCATTCTCCCTCTTTTGCCCCCTTCCAAAAGAAATCAATATTGTCCCTGAAATCCGAAGTTAAAGCCAAAGTTGAATCTAGATATATCATTTATGAATATGACATCACAGATATAAAGCCAGAGAGGAGATGTTTTTATTTCTCTCCTTGTGCTGATTCTTTGTCTTGCCTTTTCTTTGGATTATTTGGTTTGAAAGGCTCAAAAGGGTGGTGATTCTGATTAGAAACAGAACCAAAACTTATAGGACTTGTCCCCTTCTGCTCCTGGTATCTTGCTTATGGAAAACCCTTGAAGAGTATTGCTTGGTCATGGTGAAAATAATCATTAAAGACACTGCCAGGAAGAAAAGTTTCAATTTCTGTATTTTTCCAAATCTCTGCAATTTGGACAAATACCTCAGTAGAAGGAAATTCTGCATGCTGTACTAGAGGAGAGTAATCCATCCTTTCAATGTTCAGGATGGATTTGGGTCTCTAGGCCTTTGAATAATTTCTGTCTATATCTCAGTAAGACGAGAAAGTACATCATGTTCTTGGTGGGCTGTGACCATTGCCTTTCAAGTTACTATCCTTCAGATCTTCATTAGTCCTTAGGCTATCATTAAATGCTTGGCAATGGCTTTATCTTATCTTTGTTGTTAATGTCTGCAGGTGCATTAGTTATCTAGCTAACTTACTCATTAGAGATCATTTTTACAGCAGGGTGGTTCATGCCTTCTGGAAAACTTCTGTCTTGCAGTATCCCTATCAAAATAAGACTTTCTTTTGCCCCATTTCAGGTTCTTCCCTTGACAGAGGCCACCTGGGGTCTTAAAAGGGCTCTAGTTTACATGTGCTTAGACAGCTTCTAAAATTTAATGTAGACAGGTGATCAAGCTATATCCACAACAGAATACTCAGGTTATACTATTTTGTTAATTTTATACTGAAGAATGATAAGCAGTTTGGACATGATCTATACCAGAACAAGAGAGTTTAAAGTACAAAATAAACATTCAAAGTTCGGACTCTGTGTGTTTTCCATCAACACATGAAAGACTTGATCCAGTACTGACGAAATATACTTTGATGGAGATGCCCTTCTCTTAGCCCGCTCCAAAAATCATGATTGGTAAGGAGTATCCAATCCAAAAAACAGAGCAACTCTTAAATATTTCCCTGGAGAAAAATGCTAACACAGAGAAAACTTTGCAATCAGTACACTGTGGTCTACCATTTACTTTTACCACTCCCTTTTTGGGCAGCCAGGCTATAATGCTCCTTTTAGCACTAGTCAAAGCTTCTTATAGCATCAGTTTAATGGTGAAATGTGCTCATTCTCACGAAGAGATTTTCCCTTTAAAGAAGAAACATCCGGTCCTGGGCTTTAAGAGTCAAGCATCATCAGAACAAGCTTATCCAGATGGCAGCTCTGGTTCCAGAGCAGTCCACTTGCCAGGTTCATGCCCAGAAGAGTCCCTAGAAATTGTGAGGTCCACAGCATCTTTCCAGCAGAGGTGGAAGGAGGGTTCATACACTAGCTCTGGTTTGTCAACAGCTCATTAAAATAGATTTATTTCTTCTGGATCTGTGGTAAACATGCACATTAACAGAGCTCTTCCACATTCCTTGCTGGAAGGAAAAAAATGTCATCCTTTTCTTCAAGAGAATACTTGAATACCAAGCTGCTTCTGCTTGCAAATCAGAGTAGCTAGAGCTTATTTCCCAGGAGCAAGAGACAGACACAACTGAAATAAAATGTAAATAACCAAAATATCTCACTCCTTCTTCTCAGTTTCCAAACAATGAAGCGCACTCATTCTTAGATAATGAAGTAATAGGGCTTTTGAGGGCAGTGCCTTACCTCTCCATGGCTACATTCTCTGCTCATCCCAGCCGTCAGCCTTAACTTCCCCTAGTCCAAGCTTCTTTGCACAGAAACCTCACAGGAAGCTCCTAGCTGCCCAACGTTACCAATCTTCCCATTTTGCAGTTATCTGTTGGTTCAGAGTATGCAGGGGTACTATAGGGTAAAGGAGTTATACATTCACTTATCATTAATCTCACAGGCAAACCTTCAGACAAAGCTATTAAAGTTATTACAGCCACAGATGTGAGGTAATACTTTTATGAATTAGATACTGACTAAAAGGCAGAACTGTTAGATTTGCCACATAACAAAATGTTAATAGTGGGGTGCCACAAGGTACAGTACTACTACTATTGTGTGCAATATATTGAGCAGTTATCTATAAAAGGGAGGTGAACAATGAGATGGCAAATATTGCAAATGATGTGAAAGCAAATCAGTAGCTAGAATTCAGATCCATACCCAGCTCTTCTAAGAAATCCCCCTGATCCATTGCATTTTTTATCACAGCAGATTCTTCTAGTCCTTTTCACTGTGTTAATGAATGTAACTTACACAATACAATATCGCAGCAACCTTACGCTTTCCATTCTGATGAGTGAGGTTTATAGCTTTTCATTTTCATTTTCAGCCTTGGGCTGACTTGAAAGACTGAATCCATGTCCCAGCCTGCAGACTGGAAGCACTTAATTAGTATGCAGGGCAGGTACTGAGGGAGGCTGTCTCTATGCGACAGCTCTCAATCCACTCCTCTGATTATTGTGTCTCAGGGAAGAGAGAGTGCAAGGGAAATGGAAAAAGGTGAAAGAAAAAAAATTACTGCCTTTTCAAATTAATACATATATGTATATATATGTATTGGTATAAAGAATCTGCAATTATAAACCAAGATGATGTATCTGCCTCTGTATTAGTAGCCAGTCATTCCCTCAGTAAATTTAAAAGCAAATATCTGTTAAAGGTGGTCACAAGGGAAGAAACCAAACCTCAAATACTAATTACCTGTTGAATTTATTATTTCTGGACTGTTTTAAGGAAGAACTTACGCCTTTAATATGAAAAGCATCATAGCATCAAGTAACAATCCACTCTACTGCTAATTTTCTTGTTTTCTGCTTGGGCAGATGGCTCCCTATCAAGACTGTAAAGCTAAGCCCATTGTAAATGAGTGCACTTGCTTGAAGGGGGAAGAACAAGGAAGACAGGGAAACATAAGATATTATTATGATTTATCTGTTTTGTTTTTGCCAGATATGAAACTATGGGGAAAAAAATATTATCTTTGTCTGTTGTCATTCATCCTAAAGAATAGAAAAATGTTTTATAGATAATCAGATCCTCTCCCTTTTTCTTTTTCCAGTTACATATATCCCAGGTGGCTGCTTGTTCATGGCTAAAATACTGCCACTTCTGGGTAGGAATATTGCAGCTGTTTAACAATGGATTATATACATAGTTTTAGAACTGAAAATTACAGATGGTATCATAACTAATTTATTCTTAAAATCAGATTATAGTGGCCACCTTTTGTGTATGGTGGTTACCTTACCTTGCACTAGAGCTCTTGCCTTACCCTCTAAGCCAGTGGTGAGAGCACTAACCAACCAAATCTTTGGGGTCCTGAGTTTAGATTGCTTAAGCAGGTTCAATTATGCCATCTTCTTCCTCCCTAGAAGCCTGCCGTAACACTTAGCAAACTGTTTGAGGTAGGGGCAGTATTTTTCTTCCTGTTGGCTCTGTGCCTTTGTGCTGAAAGGAGCACAAGATTTATGGTTCCAGAAGAACGGCAGACAAGAAGGGGCATGACTCGCTAGCCTGGTACTCAGAGTTCTCACCTTGAAGATGGGATTCCTGGGTTCAACAGCATTTCACATTTCTCTCCCTTTATGCATCTTTGAGCAGCTCACCACTCATACTTTTTGGTTGTCTGATTGGGCCATTTAATTTTCTCCTCACACAGTATAGAAAGCCAACGTACCTAGTCTTCTTCGAGGGTCAGGTAACTAAAATGAGCTGTTACAGTATGTAAATTTTTTATTAGCAGCCTGTGGGTTATTTCAAAGAGTGCCCATTTTATCAGAAGCAGAACCCCAGGATTTTGATCTTGGAAACTTTACTGGGACTTTCAATGAATAGCTAGTTCTGTTCAATAGTAAGCAAGATGAAAACAGTGTGGAAGAAATGATGGAGTCAAACTGCAGATGACCAATTCAAGATCAATTGTAACATCACTAACAGAGGAACTTTTCCAAGCTTCAGGAGGTGCTGCATCAATCATATATTTATCATATATCATAAAATATATCATATATATACATACATCATATATTGTATATCATAATATGTATCACACGTATCATAATCAATTCGTGACACAGCTGGTGAGTGAGCCAACTAGGGGAGATGCCCTGCTGGACCTGCTGTTTACAAACTGGTGGGTGGTGTGGTGGTTGGAGGACACCTTGGACTTAGTGATCATGAGTCTTTAATGCCTTAGTCTTTAATAGTGAGACTAGTTACCCTCAGGGTACTCAGCCCCCTGAGCTGGAAGACAGGGATGAGGAGCCGAATGAAGTCCCCACAGTCCAGGAGGAAACAGTTAGTGACCTGCTGCTCCACTTAGACATGCACAAGTCTATGGAGCCAGATGGGATCCACCTGAGGGTACTGAGGTTGCTGGTGGAAGAGCTTGCCAAGGAATTCTCCGTCATTTATCAACAGTCCTGGCTAACTGGGGAAGTCCCAGAAGACTGGAGGTTAGCCAGTGTGATGCCCATATACAAAAAGGACAGGAAGGAGGATCCAGGGAACTACAAGCCTGTCCGCCTGGCCTCAGTGCTGGGAAAGGTTATGGAGCAGATCATCTTCAGTGCCATCACACAGCACATGCAGGACAACCAGAGGATCAGGCCCAACCAGCATGGGCTTATAAAAGGCAGGTCCTGCTTGACAAACCTGATCTCCTTCTACAGCAAGATGACCCGGCTAGTGGATGAGGGAAAGGCTGTGGGTATTGTCTACCTGGACCTTAGTAAAGCCTTTGACACAGTTTCCCACAGCATCTCCTGGAGGAACTGGCTGCTCATGACTGGACAGGTGTACTTTACACTGGATAAAAAACTGGCTGGATGCCAAGTCCAAAGAGTGGTAGTAAATGGAGTTATATCCAGCTGGCAGCCAGTCACAAGTGCTGTTCCCCAGGACTCAGTGTCAGGGCCATTCTGTTTAATATCTTTATCAATGATCTGGATGAGGGGATGGAGTGCACCCTCAGCAAGTTTGCAGGTGACACCAAGTTGGGTGGGAGTGTTGATCTGCTGGAGGGCTGGAAGGCTGTGCAGGGGGATCTGGGCAGGCTGGACTGATGGGCCGAGGCCAGTTGTATGAGGTTCAGCAAGGCTCAGTGCCGGGTCCCTGCGCTGGAGTCACAAGCTACAGGCTTGGGGAAGAGTGGCTGGAAAGCTGCCTGGCAGAAAAGGACCTGGGGGTGCTGGTTGCCAAGTGGCCAAGAAGGCCAATAGCATTCTGACTTTTAGCCGAAAATATGTGGCCAGCAGGACAGGGGAAGTGATTGTCCCCCTGCACTGGTGAGACCGCACCTGGAATCCTGTGTTCAGTTTTAGGCTCCTCACTTCAAGAGGGACATTGAGGTGCTGGAGTGTGTCCAGAGAAGGGCAACAAAGCTTCTGATGGGTCTGGAGCACAAGTCTGATAAGGAGCAGCTGAGGGAACTGGGGGTGTTTAGCTTGAAGAGGAGGAGACTGAGAGGAGAACTTACTGCTCTCTACGGCTACCTGAAAGGAGGCTGTAGACAGACAGGCACACGACTCTTCTCCCAAGTAACAAGTGACAGGACAAGAGGAAATGGCCTCAAGTTGTGCCAGGGAGAGGTTTGGATTGGATATTGGGACAAATTTCTTCATGGAAAGGGTGCTCAAGCATTGGAACAGGCTGGCCAGGGAGGTGGTGGAATCACCATTCCTGGAGGCATTAAAAAACACATAGATGCAGTGCTTAGGGACATGGTTTAGTGATGGACTTGGCAGTCCTGGGTTAATGGTTGGACTTTATGATCTTAAAGGTCTTTTCCAACCTAAATGATTCTATGATTCTATGATATATACCCAATATTATCAGTTTAATTATTTGCATGCAGACTTATATAAAATCAATAATCGCTATAATTCCATTAAGGAGAAGTGACACCAAGAATGGTGGAAATGAAGCCCAAGTCACTATGTGTCAGAGATAAGATTTTCTGAGTTCAAGCTGCTGAGTATGTATAACCTTGCATCTGCATTATTTTCTGTTTTGAATGTATGGTTTATTTCACAGTCCACCTTCTGTTTGGGGATGAAGCTGATTATTTACATAGCACAATAATTACAATTTATTACTAATTTTGATGGGACTAAACCACTCTGTCATCTGACACTAAGGGGACAGGTTCTTTTAGGGATCCTTGGCAGAATGATGATGGCACTAAGTCATAGTTACAATTAAAACTATATTTTCTTAACAGGATATTATAATTCATATAGCACAGAATTTATCACTGGAGTTGCACAGGATTTCTACAAGCAGATTCAATGTAGTACAATTTATAAGCAACGTAATACAGAATTTGTAATACAACACATGATTTCTGTTCACCTAAACCCACTGCAGATCAGACCAGGTCTTAAGACATGGTTTGCTGTGCCAATATAACAATCATAGTCTAGTAAAAAATCTATAAAGAATCCAAGTCACTCATTCAGTCCTTGGCGGAAGCAAATGACGGTGGAGGTGTCCCTGACCATCGGGAGGTCATGGGTCTTACTGTCCAGCAGCAGCTCTGGTCCAGGTTCCCCACTTAGGACTTGTAGCTGCTTGATTTTGTAGACAGTGCTCTGTGTGCTGTTATGCTTCCCTGTTCTGTGATGGGAGTCATCACCACCACCTGGCTGGCTGAGCGCCTGGGACCTTCAAGGCCAGTAAGGAAGGGAGTAATGGGCCTGGTGCCCAGGAACCTTGAGGCCAGCAGGGAGGGGAAGAAGAAATCTGTTTGTTTGTCTGTTTGGTTCACAGGGCCTTCAAGGCCTGATAATGAGGGGAAATGGAACTCATATGTGACTCAGTCACAGAGAATGGCTTTGCCTCGTAAAATGGTGTTAGTTATGCTAACCGTATTATCAGGGGTCGTATTATACCAGTCTCACACTCCTAGAAACATGAAGTCATTTTCTGTCTTTTTGAGATAAACACAGACAAGAGAGAGGCCTAAATTCACCCATCATTAGGTACCTTTGATGATGAAAAGATCTGCATCACTGATGAAAAAGATCAATTATTTTTGAAAATATTTACATGGTACATGAATGGCTGATAAAACATCAGTGCCCTTGTCCTCATGTTTAGGCTGCAGAGGCTTCTTCAGCACAACAATTAAGTATGTGTCCTCTGCTAAGTACACGGTAATGCAGCTGATTCCTGGGACCTGTTTGTACCCACTGTTCTAACCTTGTTGCTCATCTTTTGTTCTATGTGAACAACAAGAAAAGAATGAATTAAGATTTCATGGCAATGTGAATTTTAACGTTTAAAATTTTGGAGTGTTTTACTCTGCAGCCATAATATTCTTTTAATATAATCTCTTTATGTGTAATTTCCTGTGTTAATTCCATCATGTGGAACCACATTAAGTCTCACATGGATTGTTAGTAGAGCTGGAACTTAGATATGCTTGTACAGACCTCTACCATTTGAGCTAACTGACCTTAACAACAGGCAGCTATCCTTTATGAGAACCAGCCTCTAAAGGCAAAATGAGACAAGCACTTTGCGAAGGGATTTCATGGCTATTTGCTGACAATACAGGAATGATGGGACTCAGGAAGCCTTGTCCTGGTGCTGTACATGTGCTAATGGCTACCGATGCTCTGCTGTAATTCTCTTCAGTCTGTCTCCTGTATTTGGAAAGACACTCGCTGTCAGCTCAGTTCAGCCTGTATTAGGATGTGCTCAGTGTGGATGAAATAACCAACAAATATACTTACTAGCCTCTTATATGTAGTGAGTGCCCATTGTAGGCTCTCATATGTCAGGCTGTTTTCCACCTTATGAGCATGAATTACCCAGGGAACAAAGTTTCTCCCTACCAGGGCTATCCTAGCATTTAGTCTGCAGTTCTGAAGCACTGAGGTACCAAACCTTCTGAAAACAAGTGTAAGAATTTTAATCATTGACAAATCAATATAGTTTTCTTTAAGTTATGCATCTGGAAAGACAGAGAGATCTATACCAACACTGTACAAAGTATCAGCCTGAGGCAAACAGCACAGAAAATTTAAATTCAAATGATTAAAGTTTGGCAGTTGCAAGCAACCAAACCAAGGCCTTACAATGTCAAGTACTGGGTGACTATTACTCTGTTATACAGCTCTTGACAAATGCAAAACTTTCCCAGGAAGATCTGAAACTGTAACGGGGAAAATACATGTAGATAGACACATGTAACAGGGGAAAGAGTATAGATAGATACATGGGACTCAGAAGGCTCAACTGATTAGAAGCAACCCTGACAAAGATCAGATTTGTTTCACTGTCAATATTTAGGGAAATCAATAACAAACTAAACAGCCTAATCGTTGAAAAATAACATTTTAAAAGGCTTTTGGTTTTAGCATCATAGATTTTGTTAGCAAGAGCATTCAAAACACAAAAAAATATCTTCGTCTTCTCTTTTCAGCATTTTTAGTCACTATAAACTGTGAGAGTTGTGAAGACCTTGATATGAAACATAGGCCCATAACAAAACAATTTACTTTTTTTGCTAGTTGGCTGGAAACAAACCCACATATGCCAAATATAAAATTGAATAATTTTATCTTGCAATTTCCATCAGTTTGTGTCTTCTCTAATTCACTAGCATTTCTGTAATGCTGTTGATCATTAAGTGTTTTATTTTCAATTTATTCAAAGACACTTTAATAACTGAATTTTAAAAATAGGTATAGTCACAGCCCCTTTTTTCTGTAAAAAGCTAATTGGAATCTCTGTTACAGTGCACAGTATTATTACCCATATTAGGTGGGATTTCAAAAGTTGTAACTTTTGAACACAAAAAACTAACTTGTGTTCTGTCTTTGAACGAAAGTCCTAATTTAGTACAGTTAGCCTCTATTCCCACTAACATAATTAGAAATACAATTGATTTTTTGACTGTATCAACACTGGACTATTTTAATCTGAAATTGGTGCTCTGCCAGTTAATGTGGTAGTAGTTTGAAGAGAAACATCTGGACATTTATTGATATTTTTGAGAAGTACTGGGCTTAACCTGAGACTTTTCCTTATAGTTTACCTGACCCAGGTAACAGCATAGTTTACCTGACTATGCTGAAACTAGAGATGCCCTGTTCTGTTTTGTGTGTACCTGTATAACTTGCATCCCTGTTTCACACTGGTGTCCTCATCCCTCATCCATCTCTACAGAACACAAGCTTAATTTATGAAAAGGTTTTCTACTAAAAGGGAAACTAAATAGGTCTTGGGGCAGGAGAAGCTTGCTTTGGTTTATAGGCAAACAGTACAGATTCAGCCTGTGCTAGACCTAATCATGCTCCAGGTCTCCGGAGATATCCTGAGAAGTGTTCTGGCCTTGCTACTTCCAATGCTTTGCAGCAAACTTGGCATCTTGCTGGTGGACAGTGTGAAGCAGGAATTGATGGGAGAAGAGATGTGTCATGGTTTAAACCCAGCTGGCAACTAAGTACCACATAGCCACATGTTCACTCCCCCCACAGTGGGATAGGGGAGAGAATTGGAAGAGTGAAAGTGAGAAAATTTATGAGTTAAGATAAAGACAGTTTATTAGGTAAATGTAAAAGTATTTATGTCCCTTTTTGTCAGGTTAAGATCTTTCTACATGACCTCTGAACCTTCTGCTATATTCTTATTAGTGCCCAAATCCCCAGTTACTTTGTTTGCTGAGAATAAATAATTTATTGCTCTGTTTGGGCTTTTTTGAAAAATAATGAGCTAGTTGTAAAATGTATAGTGCAGTACAAAAATGTGCCCTCTTACATTTTTTCTGAATTTTTAGATGCTGACACTTTCTTTATGTTTTATTCCACTCTCCTTCCTGGCCCTTCATGTGTGTACCAAAACAGGCATCCTGTACAGAGGGAAAAACCGTGGTCCAGAATGCACAGTGTGAAGATAGCATGTGTGGTGAGCACTGGGGATGGAACGGAGGGAATGGAGTGCCCCCAGAGGGGCAAGGTATTCACAGGAGAGAAGCTTTTCTAGCAGAGTAGGAGGGAGCTCCTACCAAATGCACATAACCCAGTGACTGGAAAATCACACTAACTAGCCTCTGGCTTCCTTTTAGGCGCTGAAGCCCATGGACACTCCTGGGGAATAAGACGTCAGTCATGAGGAGCTGAAGGGTTGGGTCATGAGGGAAGAGGAGGGGGAAAACAGTGGCTAAGAGAAATAGGGAGCTTACCACTCCTACAAATCCTATACATGATAGATGAAACTGATGAACTTGATCTGACCTTAAAAGCCATTGGACTTCAATGATATTGAGCCTACGAATATACAGACTTCAAGGACCTAACATTTGATTCATATATAATCCCCACAACAGAACTTCCACTGTGACACTTCCGACTACCAGAAGTCGACCACCGCATGCATTCCCATAGAATCTCCCATCTGCGTTATTGTCACTGCTGGTGATGCCCTCCAATCCTGAGCAGTCCCCACCTTTGGAGTGAAAACTGACACAATCCCAGTATGACTAAATCAGACATCATTTATCACCACTTGGCCAAGAATCTTTATGGCCAATGCTCAGAAATCTTAATCATTTAGAAGCTATGTATCAGCACTAGCCTTTTAAGCTGAAGAAAGAGGACCATCCACACCTCCTTAATGACATGCCACAACTCGACCCAAGCCCATGATTCTTTGCCATACTAACACCATGATTAACTTTCTCATTAATTAATCAACCCAAACTTCTATCATTTGCCTCTACCAACTACCCATCCAATAAAACCCCCACAACCACCAAAATCACCCTTTGATGGGGAAGAGGATGTTTACACTTCATCTGCGATTTCTGGTGCAAAATAAACTGATGGCTTCTCAGACTTGTCTCCCCATCAAGAAGCCAGACTCACTGCCTATACTGGTGCCAGCTTTTGAGAAGTTGCTATGAAGAGCTCTATTTGCATGGATGGAAAGTTTCCCATGGGCCCCAGGAAAAGCTTTGGAGGACATGGTAGCCTTAAAATGTTGATCGAAAGCTCATTTATTCCCTGCCCATCAGGAGTTTAGTGCTTGATGAAATACAAATGTTTGCCTCCCTGGCTGGTAGGACAACATGACCAGGAGAGCACAAGACAGATAGCACTGATCAAAATGCAATCAATACCCTAATCCAGAAAATACAGGAATCATATGTTCATTGGGTACACTCTGTCGTGATGTCCTTGTATTCTGCCTTGCACTCAGCAAGGCTCTGTAGGCCAGAAAGTGAAATCTTTTCTGAATAACTTTGTCAAAGTGCCTCTGTGCCAGGCACAATTAGCTGATCTCTTGGCCCCTTTCCCTCTATTTGAGCATACTTTCTGGGAAACTGCCATATGATCTCAGGGCAACTGTGGTCCACACCTTTTGGGGGTGGTGGACTTGAGCACATTTGAGCTGGCCACCTGATGATGAACTTTTCTGTCACTGCAGCACTGGCTGCAGGAGTCAGGAATGTCCAGGCTTTGTGAGGAAATTGCAGTGCTGACAGATACAAGGATAAAGCCTACCATGCTGGTGGGCAGGGTCCCGTTTTTTGCACAGAGTGACTCCTTATCCTGAAGTGGTGTAGTCACTGTCCATTCTCCCTCTGTAGAACATGAAGCAGTCCTTCCAGTGCATGCTCATCTCCCTCTCCCTTTTTTTGCCGGGCAAGAGATCTGTATATGATAGGCTTTGCTACAGGAGTAAGCTAGGCGATAAGTGGCAGAGATGCTCTGTTCTAAATAGAATAATCTCCCTTTGTTTAGGGTGAGGGAGAGGCCTGCAGTCCCAAGTGCTCTCCTGGTCATTGGAAACCATTGTGTTCCATCCCATTGCGTCCAAGTTAGCTCTTCAGAATCTGATCCCATCCAAACCAATAGCAGCAGCAGCAGCAGAAGTTGCAGCAAGAGGCATTGCGTACGTGTCAAAGTTGCAACGCTGAGGCAGATGGACAGTGCTGGCTGAAGCCCTGTTTATATGGCCACAGGCTGTGTATGAGGCCAATGAGTCAAAGTGCTGCAGGGATCTGTGTTGCTGGGATGCAGAGCCAGAGGGTAGCTCTTGGGCTGTTGTTCTTACCTGTTCATTCAGTGTATGCTCAGGGAGCATGGGCACAGCCTGTCTCCTCGAAAGGTCCTCAGATTGGAATAGCGTGTGCAGCCCGTGTTGCATGACCCAGGCATATAAAATGCACTCTGACATGCCTACTGAAGATGTAATTAGGATATGTGTTTTCCAATGTAGTCATTGTCAATGGAAGCAGAGAAAAAGAAATTGTTAAGTTAAAATAGCATCCACATGCTGTATATTTCTACGACTTTTTTCAAGGTGGAAAATGTTACAGTAAAGACTCATAATTACAAATGGTGAGAATGTATTACTGAATGTGTCTCTGTGTGTTTGCTTGTGAGAGACAAACTGAGTTGTATTCAACACCTAATTACTCAAATTCTTTAATGCTATAGTAAAACATAGCAGTAGGAATTTGTGTGAATCAGGCAAAAAGAAGAAGACGTGCTAAGGTTTTAGGATGTCATTTTGGCTGACACAGAGTAGGTAACATTCCTTTTTCTTTCTCACCTGTCTTGTGCTAGAGATTTTCTGCTGGTAAAGGGAAGGCTTTTGAAGGAGATCCTCTTTACCATAGCCAAAACTGGTCACCCTTAATGCATAAAATTGAAAACTACATACGTTTGTATAGCAAAAAATACGAAAGCAAAAATCACAGCCAATCAAAATCCTAATAGTAAAAGCACACATTTTACAAGTCTTAAATACTCTACATTTACATAGGAAAGGAAGGAATTAATGTTAATGAAGCTATTAGAAAAGTATTGTTCATCCTTAATTTTCTAAGGTATACACAAAGATTCTGAATCCATAATTTTAGGAGACTTTTTCTCTCTACTTCTTTATTTAGACCCAGATTCAGCAAAACATTTGAATACAGACATGAAATTATTTATATGCTAACTGTCCTTGATTTGATTGGGTCATACAGGAGCAAAGTGCTCACCAAAGACACTGTTTATGGAAGGGCCTGGGGAAACCATAACTTCCTGCATTGCATAAACTTCCTGAGTCAAAAAACCAGAAACTGAGACAGGTTTGGCTCTTGTTCCTTCAGTATACAAGGTCTGTGATGCACAGCAGTTGGCACAGAAAGACTGACTCAAATGGAGGCACAGTATGGGGCCATTATAACTGCTTCTTATGTAAGTGCAGGAGCTGGAGGGGTGATGGAGTAACCCTGGAAGTAGGACCTGCACTGCTAGGACTCCTGGCCAGCTGCAACACAGAGGCAGCCTGAGACTGACGGGCTGTCATTATCTGAGCAGCAAGTGTTGGTTTGGCTAAAAAAAAGAGACATCCATATTCTGGAAAGTTCCCTTCCTACTGTTCTGTGAGCTCTGTATAGCTTTGCCAGCAGGAGCTGTGCAGGCTCGGAAAATCCTCTTCTTTTTCTTTTGTTTAAATATAGTAAGAATTAAAGTAGATTCAAAGGGGACCAACCTGCAAAAGTGTCAAATCCCCATGAAACCAACAACCTGGCAGACGCCTGGCCATAGTTGTAGTTACAGTAGATCCCATGGTATGCTGTTGGAAGTTGGGTTAATTCTTACCGTCTTGGCCAAATTCCAACGTGCTTTATTATCTTCTGCTTCCTTCAAGCTCTTCTCTGCACTTTCAATAACATGTTGAAGTTTTCTTCATCTCCTAGCCTAAGCTTGTGCACTGTTGCTTGCATGATGCCCCAGGAGATGATAAAATGATAGTAAGTAATGTGATTCAAAGGTACATACCTGTGGGTAAGACTTACCCCTCTGAGCTCCAGCACAGGCTTAAATACAACTGCTGTACTTTTGCTCAAGGAAAGCAGAAGGAGCTGAGGGAGGTTAAAGCTGAAATGGTGTTAGCAAGTCTCCACAGAGTGGACAAAAAAGGATACCGTGCAAGCAGAATTTTCTTCTGACTCAGCCTACGGAGTTGATCTAGCTCACAAAAAAACATGCATTACAACATTTTTAGAAGTACAGCAAAGCCCATTTCAGCATTCTTGGGTGCTTCTGCTAGGTCCAAAGGGCAAACTTGCTTCAGCATAGCCCATTGTTTGCTTTGGAATCTCAAAGATTAAAGGTGTCTATAAGTGTCAGTAATTCTCATGGTTATTGTTAAATATTTCCTTTTATTATCTGTATAACAGCAGTTAGAGATTAGAAAAAACAAGGTGAGTTCTCAAGTGCACCCTCACTGTTTCCTGTCTGTGAGCACAAGAATGTTCCATGCGTGAGGAGACTCCGACTCACACGTCCCAG
Source organism: Falco rusticolus (assembly GCF_015220075.1). NCBI lineage: Eukaryota > Metazoa > Chordata > Aves > Falconiformes > Falconidae > Falco > Falco rusticolus. The sequence goes on along the minus strand of NC_051193.1, from coordinate 65,043,551 downwards.
GAGAGCAGCCTGACCACCAGACTGCAGCCTGTTTTGAAGGCAGGCACTCTCCACCCTTCCTATTGAAACTGTGCCATGCTGCAGAAAATAATTTAAGTTCATTGGGACAGAGAGAGAGAATGGGAGTCACAGAGAGCAGAGAAAGCGTAAGAGAAAGCATGACTGTACTGGTTAAGGCACCTATCTGGCAGACAGCGCCTGAGATTCCCTTACCAGCTTTCACGACTGTTTCTTAAATATTTCATATAAATAGTCTGGATAAAATATAGAAACAGATGTTTTGGATACCATGCTCAGAGGTGCCTAATTTTTCCCATGCTCTATATAGGTTTTGAACTCCCCTCTAGAAACCCAGTACCTTTCACTTTGGCACTGTGAGGTAACTAATCCCCTTATTGGACCTTCTCCTCAGGCTGTCACCTCAAAAATGTATTTCAGAGATGCACTTTCTCCATCACATTTCACTTCCCAGTGTGTTTGGCACTGGCATTCTTTTGTATTCCTTCTTACAAGTGCTCCATTATTCTTTTGGCTCTTCAAGATAGCTTTAAAATTAAAGGCTTCAAAAATCAGGTCAGACTTTAACTTTGACTAAGGGTACATTTTTTGGTTTATAGTTGACCTGCTAGAGAATGCAGCCATTTTCCCGTTAAGAAGCTTGACTATGCCTTTTTTCAGATAACAAGTTGTTTTTCTATCAAAAACATTTGAGATACAGTTTGGTGTTTTATGCATTTCCCCAAAAGAGTGCCTAGATTGGAAGAAATGCACACCTTCCAGATGAAGTTTTGGGGAGAAAAACTGACTGTGGAAAATGTTTGAAGAAAACCACGGGAACACCACCACCCCCTTTTTTTTTTTTTTTTTTTAAACCAGAACATTTTCAATATGATTGGCTTTTTGGGAGTTCAGTTTCTGGCCTAAACTTCTACAGTTCTGCAGGAACTTTATTTAAGGAAATTTGAGGAAATCCTTAAACCTGACTGGTTCAGCATTCTGATGGGGAGAGGTAGGAAGGGATATACATGCAGTTTTTCATCACCAGAGGTGACTCACTGGTATGAAGGACATTTGGAAGTGGGCTATGGTGGCAACAGGAGTAGCAGAACAGCAGCGAGGGCCAGCAGTAGCAGACCGATTTTCAGATACAGTATCGTATTTAAGAAATGAGGGTTTATTTCTGACAAATCGAGGAACGGATGAAATAAAAAAAGGTATTTCTAATTTGGATTGTGTGTCAGTAGGGTTGGATTGTATGCTTAGGTATGGATTGTCAGCCTCTCTCCTATCTCTGAATACCCTGACAGTTCTGTTTTTAACACAGCAAAAACAGTGTGGGCTGGTGTTGTGAATTACCAGGGTGATGAGTTTGTTGGTTTCACCTGCTTTCAGGTGGACAACTGTGTATGTCTGACAGGTTTATAGACAAGAAGGCTTCTAGGTGGGATGAGGAAATGGAAACAGAGAACAAGACCAAATGTTTCGACTTACAAGCATGTTTAATGGAGAATTTCAATACAAAATCCAAACTTTTGGACCTGGTTTTCTCGGGGAGCCTTAGGAAAGAGCATTAGGTGCCTTTCAGAATTACCGTGTCCTGATACAGCTGCTTGAATGTGCACTGCCAGCCTAGAGCAGGGTTACTCTTTGCTGGCCTGGTGCTGTGAGGTCTTATTCTACTCTTTGTGTGAATGGTTCTAATGGTGGTAACAGATGTTTCATCCAGTTGTAGAAACTGCAGCTGGGGCTGGTGTTTCAGAGAGCATTTTTGAGGTGGTGAGAAGAGCTACTATCACAGGAGGAATTGGCTATAGAATAGGTTTCTGTAGTGCCAGAGCAGTCTCTCTTTTGGCCAGGCCACGGCATCTCATCTGGTCTCTGGACTTGCCAAGACAGAGAGGAAAGAATTTTACTTCAGTGGTTCAGAAATTACACAGGTGCCAGTATGTCCTTTCCAGTCCCTGTTCTGGAAGCAGCTCCTCCATCTCCAGTTACATATGAGCACTGTAACATGCTTTATTACTTTCTCAAGCTGCAGCTTATTTCCCAGGTTCATTTGTATCATTTTCCTGGATAGAACCTGTTCCAAACGTAATAGTATGCTGGCTTTAGCCCCATCCAGCATTCAGCTTGAGAAGAAATTATAGGCATGGGCAGTGGGAAGAGGACAGGATGGGGCCTTGTTTTGGTTACAAGATCTAGGCAAATAACTGGGTAGTTTTTTGAACATTTGTTCAATAAAAAGTATGACTAGAGGAAAGGCAACTCACAACAGATATGATTCCAGAGCTCTGAAATCCTGTCAGAGGAAAGAGAGAGATGTTTCCAGGTGCATTTCAAAGCCTCAATTATCGCACATGGATGATGAAACTTTAATTGGAGATTTGAACATGCCTGGGGTCAGGAATAAATGGCACTCAGAATATTTCTATTTTCCACTATATACAGGAATGCAAGAGAACCAATATTTACAGCTGTACCAGGTAGACAGTTTTATGTTATTTCATCCCAAAACATAGAAACAAACCATAATCTGAAGAAACACAGCCAGTCTGGAGGAGGAGACAGTAGCTGTTCAACTGCACTATAGATTAACACCATAAAACAGGACAGAGACCCAAAACCTCCCCTTGTCCTGCGTAAACACAGTTTAAGAACAGAATATAGTTAACCAGCTTTGAATTTTAGAGAGATACTAAATTTGATACTTGCAGATTTGTCGGAAATGTCCTGGGAACATTATAAAGGTCAAATGTCCAATTGGTTAATTTTATTTCTCATTCAAAGGGGTCCACGTCCAACAGCACAGGCACAACTTTAAGATTTTTATTGGAAGTGATGAATTTTAACAAGCCTTTCAGGACCCCAAGTTTCCCTTGGTCTTTTATCAAAGGGCTGTTGATGCTACTTAGCCTGTGAACCATAATAATAACAAATGGGGAAGATAGTCAGGATTTATATACATTTATATTTAATACGGGGAGTTTCTAGAAGGAGTCTGTAAGTAGGGACTGTTGCCCAGACTCCAAGCTTTGGCCAAGCAGCTCTTGGCAGGCCTCAAAGAGGGTGGTGAAAATGCAGCTTTAAGCCATCCTTGCATCATCCTGGGGTTGTCTCCCTGCCAGTGTGGTCTCTAGTGTAAACTGTAACACCAGCAGAGCTACTGTATTTTGCACGGGCTACCACTGGACCCAAGAAACTTGTCTGGTGAATGGGGATCCGTGAGAAATAGGCTTGGTTTAGCCACTTCTGAACTGTATGTCTTTCACAAGGACTCGAGAAATGAAGAGCCATTGCAGTCCCTGCAGTGGCTGCAACCAGCTGAGGCTTTGTCATATCTGCACTGGCGGATGCGCAAGTAGCTGGCTGAGCTGCCTCACAGACTCCATTGCATTGATTATGTGACAATAAACCAGCTTTCAGTGTCTGGAGGATCTGGCCCACATGTCTATGTGTGCATATGCAGATGCATGTGATGTCAGTGAATGTCCCCGCTCACTGCAAAGGTCACTTTGTCTGAGATTTTTCATTTGCTTCAGAATAAAGCAACCTCGAGAATGTAATGAAGGAAATGAGGTCTGAAATTTGTTTCCTAACATCCATGAATTGCAGCACCGAGCTAAGGGGAAAGCATTCAAATCCTTCTCTGCCCTCTTGGATAGGATTCTGTTTGTAGCTCTGCAATAATCAGCAGACATCAGTGTCTGCTACAACTGAATATTTTTGGTATCTAATTGCCACTTAGATACCAACGTGATAGGAGCTTTAGAAATAGCTGAAGCAGATAAATATTGCTTCATCTTTTCATGTGTGTATGTCTGTAACGTCTGTGTGAAGCTGTATATTAATGTGAAAAATTCCCTGTTGATTTTAATGGGATGCATCTCTCTGCAGAGAATTTGCTTCATTCTAAGCTGCAGTAACATATAGAAGGGATAATTTTTTTCTTTGTGCTGTGAACATCTAGATCAAATTCCCAAAGTATTATTTGTGCAGAAACTGTGAATGCTCCCAGCTTGCAAATGAAGTCAAACCCTTGTTAATGTTAATGTTTACAGTAAAACAGCTGTTCTCAGCATTTCTCCCTGAGCCTCAGCTACTTTAGCTCTACCATACTCAGCCTTACATCATAGCAGCTGCAATAATAAGAGGCTGAAAGAGGTCAGAAGCAGCCAGTCCTGCTAAACCACACCTTTGTTTAAAAGAGATTTTGGATTGTAAAATGTCTCAACTGCTGAATTTTTCAGCCTGACTGGACTCCATGCATGGGCTAGGTCTTCAAAGACCTAGCTCACCAAAAGCACACAGGCACTGCCAGCACAGAGTAAAGCAGAACACAGGCTCTTTATACATTTTCCCGGGAAATTTTCTATAGATCCAGACTGGGAAATGTTCCAAAGCTTCACAGAACTAAAGATAACAGTAATAAAAAAATGGACTAGAGCACACTGACTTTTAAAAGAAATAGCTGAGCCTATTATATTTGCGTGGCAAAGCCTTAGTAATTTGTGCAGCAAGACTTTGCTAATTTACACTAATAAAAGTAAGATCACTACAGATTACTGAATTTTAGCAATTAGCAGGTATGTAAACAACATTCCAGGAAAAGAAAAAAGCATCAGCATGTAGGTCACTTTCACAACTATAATTTCTTTGTAAATATTTATGATTGCTCAAATAATAAATGCTATTGGATGTATTTTTCAAAATACTTAGGTGTTAGCAGAATGTAAAATAGAGCACTCCCCTGCTCAGTCTTCTTTTCAGAAGAGAGGGGCCATATTTTTTCTGCTAGGTATGAAGCATACAGTCTATTGAGTTTCTGCAGTATCCACCTTGTAGCAGTACATGAATTAATAGGAGTTTAAAGTGAATTTAAGAACATTTTAGCAGTAGTCGTCCTACACGTGATTCACTGAAACTGATTCTTCTGTTGAGTAGCAGTAGGAGATACATGGGTTTTAGCACATAAGAGAAAATAGGTTCATTGCTAATTTATTGCACTGTGCTGGGATTGTATAAAATTTGTCATTTTCATTTTACTGAAAATAGAAATCTGAAAATCAAAGTAGAGGAGAAAGTATGATTTGTACAGTTGAAAAGTTTCCAGACAGATTCTATATACAAGGGGTTATTTTAGCAGCATTTTCACAGTTAAAATCAAGTGTGAACATTGCAGTTGCATGCCAAATGCTACCTGTGACACCTTTAAAATTCATGGTGACTAAGGAACAGCAACTTTTTCTGGTCTTGTGATTCACAGGGTGATGTCACAGACTGTCAGATGATGTCACAGATTTTCCAGATTATGGCAATAGGTTGTGGCAGAGGGGCTGTCACAGCTGGAATGCTCACTGAGTTTAGCAGATTCCACAGCGTGACGCCATCAAAAGGACTTAGTAAGAAATCCCAAATGTGCTTTCCAGTACAAGAAAGAGAAAGAAGAAAAAAGCAACAGAGGTCAGAGAGCAGAATTTGCAGATTCGATTGATACCTTGGAAAGACAGCATATAGAGGAAATTATTGGGTCTAAATTGTAATAAATTGGACTATAGTTTCACTTAGGACACTTAATGGTGGTGAATTATTTGCCTTGAAATAATTCTTTGAGATCCTAATGATGTCAGAGTATAGTTATATGAGGCATTGACTAACACAGTAAAATACATACCCTTTCTTGAAAAGTGTAGAGGCTAAATGTACAAAGACTAGACAAAGGAAGTAATGTGGGGTGTGATATTCAAGCTAATTATTTAAAGTAACGGTAGATACATATGGTAGCTCTGTGCATTTACCATAAAAATCATGTAGTATCTGTGGGTGAACCACTGCCCCCAAAAAAAGCAAGTTTATGTACCTTCATACATGTATATTATATACACATCTATAATATGTTTATATATATTCTCTATGCATAATCTAAACTGAGTGCTTTTAAAAAATGTACACATCAATGACACAAACCCCTTTGTAACTACACAAGAAGCTAAATATTACATAGCAATATGTATTTTTCTTTGGTTTCACTGGTGCATTCAAAGCATGATCAGTTTGTTTCTTCTGGCATAAATTGTCACCCAAGTCCCTGAATAAAAATATTGCTTCTACTCTGTCATATAGAGAGAATATATTCTCTCTCTCTCTCTCTCTCTCTAGGTACAAATGTGTCTGTCATGTTTGAAAAGGCAACAGTTAAATACATGTTTCTGCTGTCAGAAATGCAGCAGTTAAACCCTAAATAATATCTATAGGATTAAGATCCAAGTACTTTACAAGAAATCTATAAGCAGTTATCTTTCCACATTTCCTCTCTATCCCCTGTCATAGACTATGAAAGATAATATAAGAAGTGCTGTACTACGTATGCTTATCTCATTATCTCCATTTTCAGGTAAGTAGAGCAAACAGTTTCACCCTAGTAGATTTGTAGCAAAATAATATACATTCCTCTATGCTAGAGGAATGAAAAAAGCAGGATTGAGCTCAGAACGGGGGCAGAGGGCGAGAGACGGGAGGGTTTTTTAAAAGAGTTTTCTGAATAATCAGGAAATCCAGTGAGACAAACAGAATGTGTAGAGAGCAAGCCAGAATTATCAAATTACCATGACAACCGTAGGCAAGAACCCAGAGAGAATCAGGTAAAGAAATTACAGTAGAATTACAGTTAACTTCAAATTTATTTATTAAAAAAAAAAAATCCAAAGCAGTCAGGAAGAAATATTTCCTTTGGCCTAGCTTGATATGGTGCAAAGGCTTGTGAAATGCAGCCTTGTTTGCAATTTTGAAATTGCTTTGCACATGTATACAACTAGCTTTTATCTAAATTTGCATATGCAGATTGTTTTAACCAGCAGGATTTGATGTCAGATACAAAACTTAGAATCACAGATGCCTTAATTTGTTTGAAAACAGAAGCTAAAAGAGAATTCAGAAAAGGTAAAGGGTGCATGCGTGTGTGTATGTGTGTGTACACATGTATAGTGTGTATTTCTGTGTCATTTCTAAAACATTCTCCCTTCTATGTTTTTTAAATGACCACTTTCTTCATTCAAACCTTTGCATAACACATTCACAACCAAAAAGCTTTTGAACAAGGAATACAGTAAAAAATAAGTGAAACTAAAGTGAAGTGAAACTAAAATAAGAGTGGTGGTATTTATTTTTAAAAGCTACAGGTTAACCATCAAGTGGTTAACCAGATTATCTGTCCAGTTTGGGTTGGAATTCTCTTTATTCAGTTTTAACATGCCATTTCATATAATACCATTCACATATATTGGAAAGATCCAAGTATACAATTCTGAAAGGCGGCCAGCCATGAAGGGGGGATTTGTTCACGTGGGGGGTGGCTCATTTTTTTCCCAGTTTTGAACAAAGCCCTCCAACTGCTAACACTCCAGTATATAAACAAAATTCTCCCCCTGCTTTATCTTTCCTGTTTTATGCCACTATCTGAATGCTTATTGAGTTTTATATGCACTCTGTAAACACAGATCCATGCCCATATTGATCTTTTTAAACGCTGTCCTGAAGTTTGCTGCATGGTCAGGGAGAGGAGTGATGCACTCCATTGTTCCCCGCTATGATGTCATGCTCAGACTTCGCCTTGGTTAAACAGAATTCGGTTTACTGAACTGCAGCAAAATGTCTTTAGGGAACCCAAATTTATTGCTGTAGCAGAGATGGAAAGAAATAACATGTAAAAAAGGAAGACATAGGAAAAAGGGCATAAATTCTGGCTGCAGTATTTGCCGCCTGTATTTTTCTCTACACTTTTTCAGAAGTAGATATGCACACTCATTTATATACACACTGAAACTGCGCGTAGCTGAAGGGTGTGTTTATTTTAATCTTGGGAGCCAGGATGAGCCGAAATTCTCTCTCTCGAAGGACTTGCATCTTCACTAAGATCTCTGTTAAACATGCAGTTTTGCACCACACTTCATTCTTTTTACTCACATTAACCACACACACAGAGTGCACATAATGGGTCTAATCCTGCTAGCTGTCCAATGATGTTAATGAGAGCTAAAGACATCGGGTGTGTTACAAGATCCAGTGGTAAACTGATTAATTTCCACCAGCATCTGCAAACTGTATGTGGGGATAGTGAGGGGAAGAGAGGGGACGGCCTTTTAATTATGCTGGGACATCCTGAATGGGAAGAGAAATCTGAAGGGACTGAGTGGGGAGAAGGAGGTCTCTCCTTCTCCTCCCTCCCTCCTGGCCTTAAAAAAATCCCTGGAGCCAGTCCTTCCCAAACAGGGACAGTTGGCAGGTATGTGTTAATCTTGTTCCCAGCACTTTGGAGGAGCCATGCACAGAGAGGCTCACCCTGTCCATTCAAACCACCGCTTCCTGTCCTTCAAGAGTTAACCTTCTCTAGAACATTTATTTCACCATCTCAGGGAAAAAAAAAAAAAAAAACCCTGCAGAGCTGAGAGGCTGCAGATCACAAGGCCATTCTGATAGCCTCCTGTCCCCATGGCAACAGCAACGGCATTTATCAGTTCCTTATGAGAGCAGGCACAGCAAATCTGCATTGCACATGGCAGCCTTCCAGCCTTTCAAATGAAAGAGCACTTTGAACTGCTGCCAAGTGTGGAAGGAGCAGAGCTGTCAGGACTGCTTAATGCTGGCAGTTTGTACTTGGGAGCCTTTCAGTTCCCAGAATCCTTCAGCTGTGGCAGCCTGCCAGGTACTTAGCGGAAGCTAAAAACTAACCCCCAGACCATTCACTGCAGTGCACTCAAAATTTTCCACATGTACCATGTCACAAGTGCAGACTGTACAATGAAAGCAAACGCCTTCTGCTCGGGATTCTAATTTTATTAATAATCTAGGAAAAAGCAATCGGAGATTAGCTGGCTGACAGCACTACAGTATAGCCACTGTTTATTACTCGGGGCATGTAAGTCAAATGTGTATTTTTCATCCCTCAGAAACAGAATCAGCTCCGGCCACAGGGGCTGCCCGGCCCCAAATCTATATGCAGTACCTGAGCGTGGGGAGACTGGTGTTAGCAGAAGGGAGAGTGTGGTTATTTACAGTGGAGTGCTTTTTTAGCAATCATCATCAAATGTATAGCAGTGAGAACTGGAATAGAAAAAGAAGACAGTATTGCTGGCTGGTAAATATTTTCAGCCCTTACCCTCTGTATTTTGCTGACATTGTGAGAATCTCGGAAACTGGCTGATGCATGTAGCAGAGATACATGGCTCTTGGTGGGTTTCCTTTTAATGGAGAGTTTTCATGTGAACTTTTTATTGTTTTGCATTACCCTAAGCACAAGGGCTTCTATTGGCAGAGGAAACAAATTGGCACAGTTCTGCTTTTTTTTTTTTTTTTTTTAAAATCTGCACTGAGATCAAGGGCAAGGGCTTCATTTTCCAGCACTAGTCATAAGCCTTTAGCACAAATAGAATGAAAATTGTCTGTCGCTCAGGCAGTTGGACAGGGTTCAGGAAAACTATGTCTGGCACTAATTCCAAAGGGAAGGTTTGGTTCAATCCAGCATCATTAATTTCAGTAAACTGTTTTCACTAGTCTATATCCCACTGTTCAAGAGCTGTTTATTATCTTTTACTAAATAATGTCTTTTGGAGTACAGAGTAATGAAAAATACCTTATATGACTTATGCATGTATACTATCACATGTATGTATACATATAAATAGATAGAGTTTACATGGTTGCACTCACTTTTTTTGCTTTTCTGTTTTTTCTTAACAATTGCTTGCTTCTTACCTTGCTGTCCCATTACAAAACACATTTATAATGCCAAATATAAAATAGTAAAATAGCCCAGAAGGCAAAAGAGAGAGAGAGAGATATGAAAAAAACCCTGGAGCAAAGACAATCTCCACAAATTTGTGAGTTTCACCACAAAACAAGGAAATGTAGTGCCTCTTTTTCAGCTTGCAGCTATCTTTGGCTGCTGCTTGAAGACTTGACTTAATTCACCCAGGCAGTAGTGTCTAAAAGTAATACACCAAGACAGTTAATTTTGGCACTTAGTCTCCCTTAGGAATTTTACCAACAGTCCTTGAAAAGAAAGTAAATGATCTTTTTTTTTCTCTTGTTTCCCCCCAATAGCTCATCTTGATATGTGCTAATAAAAGAAACACCACCCCCCTTCTCACCCTTATCCTGTGTCCATATCATCCTTCTTTCAATAACAATGTTCGTCAGCATTTATAACATGGTCTTGGAGAAAAAGTGGTTTAGGTCTTTTCAGATGGCCTAGTTACAGAGGAAAAGGAGGTTATGCCATGTGAAGTAACTTAAGATAGTGCAGTTTCTTTTCCTTTCCCTTCCTTCCTTTCCTTCTCTTTCTTTCTTGCTTAACCCCCACTCCCTCCTTCCCACCTCCCCCATTTTTTGGAAAACACAGTAAAGTTTTGTTCAGTTCTCAAGTGTTATTAATCACCGGTGGAGGCCAAAAGCAGGGATATTTTTCTTGGCAGCACATTTTGATAAACAATCTGTGTATGGGGTGAAGGCTGGGGGGAGCCTGGCTTGCTGGTAACTAAGCTAATGTTTGGCAGATTCTTAACTGTCATGAAAGTGCAAGTGGCTCTCAGTGGGAATAGCCTCAAAAAATGTACCGATTCAGTTGATTCATTATTGTTGATTGTTTACTACGTCCACAGGATGTAAGATGAAAACAGTGCAGGGATAAAGTAAAAATAACAACAGCGGACCCAGCCTCTGCATGTCCCAGCCTAAAACATGCTACCCAGTCACTAGTCCCTTGCGGAGTGAGCAGAATTAATTACAAGTGTCTTATTTTGCACTGTAAGATTTCACAAAGGTTAACATGTGGAAATCTGGGCTTGCCGGCAGGTTTTAAAACCATAAAGACAGCTGCAGGAAAATCGATTTGGGGCAGGTCTCAAAGAGGAGCCCTAACTGCTTTCTGGGGCAGAAGCGAGTGGTTGGTGGGGTCAGGGGGCTGCAGACCTGCCTCAGCTGGACATGCGGCAATCCAGCTTCAGCAGCTGGCAGCCTGCAGGCAGGGCAGCCTCCCACCCAGCTGTACTCTGGGCTCCCTGCTCCAGCAGCAATGTGGAAATGGGACCGGTAAAGCTGGCAGACATGACAGGCAATGTTCGTTAAGAAATGTATCTGCACAGCAGACCAAGGAAAGAAAAAAAGGAAGGAAGGAAGGAAAGAGGGAAGAGTTCCTAGGTGGGGAAGAGGCTCGGTATGACAGCAAGGCTCACTGCCTGAAGAATGGTAGGAAAAAACAGAATTACAATGAGATGAGAACTGAAATGATAAACAGAAACACGTAATTACATTCTATTCTTTGTAACTAGGTGTTTTGACACTTCCTGGCAGCTCCTAGTAGAAGACAATGTTGTTTAACTTTTAATTTGACAAAATTATGCAACTCCTTCCTGAAGTGTTTGTGTTTTGATTTGCTGCACACACTCCTGAGTGTTCTGTTCACTGCTAATCTCTGCATTGTTTTGAAGCCAGTAATTTGATTGTGACGGATTTTATTTGATCTGCTGTAGTGAGGTAAATCCACGTAAATCACACTCTGGAGAGCGCACTTCTTTTCCAGTTCTTGTATTTTTTTCCAGCTGTAGCTGCTGTTTTGACCACTGAGGGAAGAGCCATTTCTGTAGGTGAGCATCTACAGAAAGAAGCAGCTGCTCTGACTGCTGCACCGATCAGTGCCAGAACTTTGCAGGAAAGAGTTAAATGTATTCCCAGGTTGTGAGCATTTATAGCCAGACCAGACCGTTCATTCCCAAGCTACCAAGATCATGGGCTCCTAACTATTACTGCTTGCAAACTTTGAGGCTGTCCTATATTCTACATAATTAACACTGGGCTGCTGATTGATAATCAACAGTATTCCTCTTGCATCCATATCAACAATAATCCCCATATTTTGGGAGCTCACACACGGCAATGGCATGGAGCAGAGCCTGGCAGACCTGGGGCGTAGCCAGGCACCTGGGTTTTGTTGCTTCTTTCTTTGTGGTGCGTTGCACCTCTGGCTTCCCATACCTGCTGGTGGCACTCAGAAAGGTGCTGGTTGGCTTCTGCACTCAGAAAGGTGCTGGTTGGCTTCTGCACCCCGTGTTTTGTAGGATTGTTTTAATTCCTTCATTTAAATCAAAGCTTCACCTGCTGTTTTAATGTTACACAGATGCGTACATGAGTGTGTACTTCTAAATAAAGAGGGAATAAAAATAAAGGGAAAGGGATTATCGGATGGCAGTATTTATCCTAGCACTGAAAGGAAGGAGTTAGTAGATTTCACTTCTGACAGTGAAAATTATATTCCTTGTCCCTTGGGACTACTGGCAGGTCGTAAACTTTGGGCAATCTCCACAGAATCCCTAATGCTGTATCCAAAGTGCTGACTCGTGTTCCTGCGCAAGAAGCAGTAGCTGGCTAGCAATTGTTCACAACCGCAGCTCCATCCCTCCTTGCGCTCCCCTCCATCTTATTAAACAAGCCACTGTCTGGGGGGTTCTTATGCTATTTTTTGTTTGCTCACTTCTTTCAGTTAGCCAGATCAGGCACCTGAATGGCTTCATTGTTTGGGCTTCCTCTTTTCCTCCTCTAAACGTAATTTTAATTCCTGGATTATTTCAGAGCTAAATAAACACCAGACGTGTTTAGTATAAATCCAGCAAGACTGATCTGGATCGCTCCTGCCCTGCCATTCGCATAGCAAAGGAGAGGAAAGACGGAAGGTGAGCAGGAAAGCACGCTGCTACCCTCGCAGGGACAGCGCTGCCATAGATTGGCGCTTTGTTACATTGCTACCGTTCAATCTATTTTCCCCTACCAGATTAGATTGATACTGACAACTCATTCCCTGTGAAGGTGCCACAGCGTGGCATTTATTTGCATTTACATTGCAGTTCTCTTCATCAGTCAGCTTTGCAGAGATCACCACTGCTGCTGGCCATATTGTTGCTATGCTGACACTTCATCCTTAAGTGCCGCTTGCGTAATGGTACAGTACGTGCCCATGACCAAAGTTTAAATCAAAGTTTAATCATTACGGAAAAACAAACATATTTCCGCGACTGTGTATCCTGCAAGTAAAAGTAAAGGCAGTTTGGTCGGGTCACAGATGCTAATCTCTTTTTTTCTATTCACAAACTATAAAGGGAGTTGACAGCACCTGTAAATGGTTTTCTGAGGCTAGATTATATCTAAGGTGATTATTATTTACACCCACTATAAAGACTGCTCTTGTGAGCCAAGAAGTCTGTTCCTGTGAGGTGAGTGTTACCAAAAAAGGGCTTTCTTGCAGGAGGATTCAGTGGAGCGAGGAGCCAGGGTGAGGGGCGGTTCAAGCACATGGAGTGCCTTGTCATGTGTTGGGTTTGTATAACCCAGGGGCTGAGATACAGTCGGGATATGCTGCAGTTCTGCATTCCCAGACACTCGGGATGAAGGGGAAAGCCTCAGCTTGCTCAACCTGAGTGTTTTCAGCAAGGGCTGACCTTTTCCCACCGCCCAGTTCTACTCGGGTGAAGATCAAGACGGGGCAGTAAAAGGATAGGAAAGGAGTTGATCTTCCAGTATGAATCAGAGTGAACACATGCTTGTTTAGTCAAGTAAAGTCATATTAATGTAGAAATCCTGCAGCCATCACTAAATCACTGTGGCTGGAAGCAAAGACTTCTACTTTGAACCAGCTTTCATCTGCCTTTCTGGAAGCTTGCTTCTGTGAAGCCTCTATGATGTCCACAGTTTAGGTGTGAAATTTCTAAGTGTGAATTCCACTCTCCTTTAGCGCATCTTCTTCAGCCAATTTGCATGTAGGAGAGTCACATCATTCAAAGACTTTTCCATTTCTGCTCACTGCTTCTGCAAGCTTTCCCCGAAAGAGTCACTTTGTCAGGATTGATTTTCTTACTGTATTTTATCTGGTCCTACCATTTCTGTAACTTCAGCGTATGCATTTCATTAAGTCTTCCCTGTGAAGTAATTCTGCTCACATACATACCGAATTTGTTTGCCAGCTTTATAGATTATAACCAGACACGTATAAGACGTTTTAGACAACTAAAAATGGAAATGAGACACACTGGTGGTATGAAACGAATTATTTAAGGCAACAACTTTTTGTCGCGTGCATTTTGAAACGTTATTGACCGAATCCAAGGTATCTTTCCTGCTCAGTGCTGCATCGCTGCTGGGCGTGTGTATGTGACCACGCCACAGAAACCCCAAGTCCCTTGAAAGCACAGAGGGAAGCCTGTAATGGACGGGGTTTTCGGCGTTTCTAGCAACAAAGGAATCAGGAAGAGGTACTGAAAGAAAGAAATCCATCCAACAGAGCCCAGCCGGGAGAGGCTCCGCATTCGCGGAACGTGCGAACGCTCCCCCCGCTGCGCGCTTGCCTCCGCGGGCACCCGCCGGCCCGGCCGGGCGCCAGGGGCGCGATGCCGGCCGCCCCCGCTCGCAGCTCGCCGGTGCCTGCCGGACCGTGTCTCCGCAGGCAGCGTTCGGTACTCTCTGGCCGCGGACGGCGATGTCGGTGCTCGCAGAAACGGCCATCGACTGCAGCGAGAGGAAAAGCAGGCGGCGCACAGCCCCTCCTGGCGAGCAGGGGCACCGGCGTGGCCGCGGGGGCGGGCGGGGAGCGGGCGCCGGTGGGGATGGCGGCCGGGAGAAGGCAGGCTTCGCGCTTTTTGGATTTTGTTTTCCTCCCAGTGGAATGAATTCTCGGCTTATTTGCATGAGCCGAAGTTGTTTTGAGTCATTTGCCTGTTAGCAGTGTTATGCAAATGTTAGCCAGCTATTTAAAGGGGGAAAGGGGGGGGGGGGGTGAAAAAAAAAAAAAAAAAGCAGCCGTGTGTTCTCACAGCGGCGGGGAAATCCTGCGTCCCTTTGCATTAGCGAGATGAGATCGCAGCGATTACTCACCTGCCTGGCCTCTCCTACACCCTTGAGCAACGCACAGCTCTATCTTTCCCAGCCCAACCTTAAACACTCGGCAAACATGGCCGATTTAAACAAATCAAAAGTGGAAGAGGTTCTGATGCAGTCACGGGCTTACAGAAACTGTGTCATTCTGTCACCGGCATCACTGAAAGAGAAACACGAAATCGGATATTAAGGCGGGATCCCCCCCATTTGCCTCAGCAGCCGGAGCGCACGGGAATCCCACCGCCAAGCCTCGGTGGCAGGACGCCGCGCAGTCGTCACGGAGGCAAAGCGGTGCGATCCGCGGGTTTACAAAATCCTGAAAACGAGACATTTGAACTTAGAAAGCCCAGCCAAGGGGGGGGCCGGGCCGGGACAACAACCCCCCCGCCCCGCGCCGCGCCCCCTCCGCCGTGCATGCGCGCCTCCTGCCCGCGGCTCAGGGCCCGCGGCGCGCGCTGGGGCGCAGGGCGAGGGCGCGATCCGCGCTCCGGTTTCCAAACATAGCCCCGCCGCGCCCCGGCGGCCGGCCGCGCAGGGGGGGCCGGGCAGCGCGCCGGGCATGCGCGCCCCGCGCAACAAGTGGGCTCCGCGCCGCCGGCTGGGGGGAGGGGAGCGAGGAGCGGGCGCTCGGCGGTGACGCGGGGCCCCGCCCGGGTGCAGCCGAGCCGAGGCGAGCCGGGAGCGCGGCGCGGAGGAGGGGAGGGGCGGCGCGGCGCGGCGCGGGGGGAGCGCGGCGCGGCGGAGGGGGCGCGCAGGCACAGGCGGCGGCGCGCAGCACCCCGCGCTCGGACTGCGAGCAGCGGCGAGGATGTGAGTGAGGAGCAGGCGGCGCCGCTCGCCACGCTGCTGCCGCCGCTGCCCCCCGCTGCCCCCGCCCCGGGCCGCTACCGCCCCGCCGGCGCTCGGGGAAGCCGCCGCAGCTGGGATCGGACAGCTCCGTGCGGGTGCCCCTGTTTCGCTCGCGGCGGTGGATCGGCACGTACCCAAGTGCGAGCTCGCGAGGCAGCCGCGGCGGGTGGAAGGTGACCCCCCCATCTTCCTCCGTGCACCTCCGCCTCCTCCCGGAGGAGGAGCAGCGGCAGCGGAGAGCTAGAGAGCGCAGGGAAACAGAAGCGGCTAGAAGGCGACCCCCACCCAGCCCCCCGGAGGAGCAGTAGGAGCGGTTCCCACCCCGCTGGGACAGCAGCGGCAGGATCAGGTAGAGGAAGCCCTCTCCGGCGACAGGAGCGAACGAAAAGCAGGCGATCCCCCTGCTGAAAGGGGCGACAGGAACAGGTACGGAGAGCCGCCCCCCCCGCCCCCTGCAGCTCGGGGGGGAACACTGAGCCAGCCCCGACCCCGGCGGCAGCAGCTTCCCCGGCCAGCAGCACCATGTCCGCCGCGCAGGTGTCGTCGTCCCGGAGACAGTCATGTTACCTGTGTGACCTGCCCCGCATGCCCTGGGCCATGATCTGGGACTTCACGGAGCCCGTCTGCCGGGGCTGCGTCAACTACGAGGGCGCCGACCGCATCGAGTTCGTGATCGAGACGGCCCGGCAGCTGAAGCGGGCGCACGGCTGCTTCCAGGACGGCCGCTCCCCGGGCCCCCCGCCGCCGGTCGGCGTCAAGGCAGTGCCGCTCTCCGCCAAAGAAGCGGCGGCGGCGGCGGCGGCGGCCCAGCAGCAGCTCAACCATGTGGACGCCTCCTCCAAGGCAGCCTCGGCGGGGCTGACCCAGTCCAGCCTGGACCGCTACGGGCTCAGCGCCGCCGCGGCAGAGCAGCGCAGCCGCTTCGAGTACCCGCCGCCGCCGGGCAGCCTGGGCAGCAGCCACGGCGCCCGCTTGCCCAACGGGCTGGGGGGACCCAACGGTTTCCCCAAGCCGCCTGAGGACGGGCCGCCGGAGCTGAACCGACAGAGCCCCAACTCCTCCTCTTCCTCCTCCCGCCGCGGGGCGCACGGGGGGCTGGTGTCCGGCCTGCCCCCAGGGGCCGCCGGTGCCCAGATGAACGTGCCCCCCAACCTGCTGCCGCAGACCTTGCTCAACGGGCCCGCCGCCTCTGGCGTGGCCCTGCCCCCGCCGCACGGGGGCCTGAGCGGCCGCGGCGGCGGGGGTCCCCCGGCTCCCTCCGCCTCCTCCCAGGGGGGCACCTGCGGCGGCGGCGCCGGGGGAGGCGGCGGCTCGTCCTCCGAGGCCTGTGGCAAACGGCCGGGCTCGGTATCCAGCAGCGACCAGGAGCGGGAGCTGAAGGAGAAGCAGCGCAACGCGGAGGCGCTGGCCGAGCTCAGCGAGAGCTTGCGGAACCGGGCCGAGGAGTGGGCCAGCAAGCCCAAGATCGTGCGGGACACACTGCTCACTCTGGCCGGCTGCACCCCCTACGAGGTGCGCTTCAAGAAGGATCACGCCCTGCTGGGCCGCGTCTTTGCCTTCGACGCTGTCTCCAAGCCGGGCATGGACTATGAGCTGAAGCTCTTCATCGAGTACCCCAGCGGCTCCGGCACCGTCTTCTCCAGCGCCTCTGGCGTGGCCAAGCAGATGTACCAGGACTGCATGAAGGACTTCGGCCGCGGCCTCTCCTCGGGCTTCAAGTACCTGGAGTACGAGAAGAAGCACGGCTCCGGTGACTGGCGGCTCCTGGGGGACCTGCTGCCCGAGTCCGTGCGCTTCTTCAAGGAGCTGGTGGGCGCCGACATGCTGCCGCAGCCCTACCTGGACGCCAGCTGCCCCATGCTGCCCACAGCGCTGGTGAGTCTCCCGCGGCCGGGGGCCGGGGCCGGCGGGGCGCAGGGCACGGCCGCCGCCTCTAGGGGACCCGGCGGCGGCGGCGGCGGCGGCGGCGGGGCAATGCGCAAGAGGAAAGCTTCTCCCGAGCCCTCGGACTCGGCCGAGGGGGCTCTGAAGCTCAGCGACGAGCAGCAGCGGCAGCAGTGGATGGCCAGCCAGAGCGAAGCGCTCAAGCTCACCATGTCGGCCGGGGGCTTCGGGGCGGTGCACGGCGGGGGCCCCCCGCCGCCGCCGCCGCCGCCCCTCGGGCCTCACTCCAACCGGACCACGCCGCCCGAGTCCGCCCCCCAGAACGGACAGTCCCCCATGGCCGCGCTCATGTCGGTGGCCGACACGCTGGGCAATGCCCACTCGCCCAAGGATGGCAGCTCGGTGCACTCCACCACGTCCACCCGCAGGAACAGCAGCAGCCCCGTGTCGCCGGCCTCGGTGCCGGGCCAGCGCCGCCTGGCCTCTCGCAATGGGGACATGAACCTGCAAGTGGCCCCTCCTCCCCCCAGCGCCCACCCCGCCATGGACCAAGTGCACCCCCAAAACATTCCGGACTCCCCCATGGCCAACAGCGGGCCCCTGTGCTGCACCATTTGCCACGAACGCTTGGAGGACACCCACTTTGTTCAGTGCCCCTCTGTGCCCAGCCACAAGTTCTGCTTCCCTTGTTCCAGAGAGAGCATCAAGGCCCAAGGGGCGACTGGCGAAGTCTACTGCCCCAGCGGAGAGAAATGCCCCCTAGTCGGTTCCAATGTGCCTTGGGCGTTTATGCAGGGCGAGATCGCGACCATTTTAGCTGGGGACGTTAAAGTGAAAAAGGAGAGAGACCCTTGAGTAGGAAATCCAATCCCTTCAGACTCCTGAAGATGTAGAATTGTGAATATAAAAAACTGCAAAAGTTAGTCTTATGTATAGACATTATTTTCGTCGTATGTTTCTATATTTTGAAACAAAGGTATGTACTCTTCTTCATTTGAAGGATAGAGCTGGTTTTTGTTAAACAGAATATAATATTGTTTGGTTACTACATAATACCTGTTCTCATTTCTTTGGCAGTGTGTTGGCTAGGTACAAAGTTAATAGCCCTTAGCGATTACCTGCTGCTGGTGTGTATTTTTGTAAATGTATGCACTTCTCTGAAAGAAGAAGAAAAACACAAAAAAAAAAAAATTTTTTTTTTTGCCAAGGCCAGTGTTGATGCCTAAAAAATTGCTACAAAAATGGTGACAGCTTATGTTTTACAAGCCCTGAGTGTTAGTCTTTCACTTTATTTTTTTCGGTTTTGTTTTTTGTTTGCAAAACGGTGGGGTGGCTCTTGGGGGGAGGGTGCTTTTTGTTGCAAGTTTGTAAGGAAAATGTTTCAGTTTGTTTCTATTGATCTGAACGTTTTTAATCTTCATGTGTTTTTTGTTTTTGCTTTTATTGATGCACGGATGCTTTTGAACAGTAGAGCAAAATGCTGTACATGAAAAACATGCTCTGTTTGTCCTTTATACATTTCTGTAGTTAACAGAACACTGTAATGTGCCTTGGAGCTTAGTAAATTGTAATAAATTCAATTGATATTAATACTTTCGAGTAGCAAGTTTTATTTTCTCAGAGCTTAGGCAGCATGCACGAGCCATGTTGCCTGTTTTAGTCTCCATTATACCAAGAGCCTGCAGTTCGTTGTGATAATTGTTGCACTTGTATGCACATTTTCACATATATGTAGTAAGATGATGATGTTGATGGTGTTATCAAACTTACCTAAACCTTGGCACTGTGCCTATTTACATTTCACCTTTAATGTTGCAGTAACAGTTGCTGACTAAGCATTTTCTATTTACTGTTTCTGCATCTCATTTCCTCCTCCCTTCTCCCCCCCCCCCCCCCAGCTCTCCAGCTGCAAACAGTGTTTGCAATACAGGATGCATCCATTGCCTGCGCAGTTTAATATGGTTTGAGATTTGAAACGAAGCCCTCTTTCACCAAAAAACCCTAGCATCACGTGGTTATTCATTTTCGTTGATTTTAAGAGCGGAGTGGTTGTCTAAGCTCGACATCAGCCATAGACTCTTGGTAAGGCAGGATGGTAGTTGAGCGCAGCTCAAAAAAGGGTAGTGGGAAATAACAGCTTCTACAGTTGGTGTTGCAGCTGGTGGGTAGCTACCCCATTTAGGCAATGACTTTTCATAACTGAGTTGGTGAGCAGTTCAGGGGCTGTGTTGTGCTCTCAGGTGAGGAAGCTTGCTTAAAGCGCTGAAGTTAAATGCTTTCCTTTTGGCAATGATCAGATGTGATTCTTTGTATAATTAACTATTTTATGTGACACTGGCATTTTCTGGAGATAAGGGAGCAGTGCAATACCTGTTAGGTGATCAACAGGCAAAGTAAATACACAGGCCTCACACTAGCTAGAAAATGCAAACAAACCTAATGTGAACTTTGTCCTTTCCAGTGAGGCAAATGGAGGAAAGAGAGAAAACCTGAAACAAAACCAGCAGCACTGCAGAAATCCTTTGCAGTTTGACCGGCAGAACACAGAGCTGTTCCAAATGCAACAGTGTCTTAGGTTATGAACTCTGGAGTTTTATTGAATATTAAGGATCCCCACCCCCAACCCCCATAATTGTGTAAAGAAGTGCTTTTTTAAAAGTCTGGGTGGCATTTGGTACCTGCTTGCTCTTAAGGCATTTTTCATTTGTGTTCCTGGTGGAAAGCATGGTAGAAGCCTTGAGACTTACCTGCATAGTGTGCCTACAGATCTTTGCTCTCTTGTATAAGTACATACTCTGGCTGTTTTGGGTGGGGAGGTTATGTTTTGAGATTCAGTCTTTGACATCACTGTATCTGTGATTTCAGACAATGACTTCGTGTGTGTATACGTATTTTATTTTTTTCTGCCAAGTGATATACTGGTGTTTAAAACTCAGAGCATACTGTCCTTATGTAATGAATTGGAGGGAATAATGCAGAAAATGCACATTTTGAGTTAATTATTAGATCCAACCTATATGTTTTGAGTTAATCTGGGTACAACCTATACATTTTTTTAGAGTATAGATATGTACTGATCCTATTTTCAATTATTTCTGAGCATGCAGATCCCACACAGCAGTTTATTTCTAAATCATGAGATAGAGGAACTAATATTGTGAGCTCATGACTGGCAGAGAAAAAAAATTGTACAGATGGGTGAAATTTGAGTTTAAACCTAATGAGAAGTAATATTCATGTGTGAATTGCAACTGCCCTTAAAAGAGAAAGACTACTGGCTCTTCAACATTTAATTATGTCATGGAAGCGTGAATACCCTGATTTATATAAACAGAACCACTCCTGTAATCTTGAAATCAGTCATCAGTAGTTGGAGTTAGAAAGAGCCCCATTTGGTGGATTTCTTTAATTGCAGAGCATTCTTGAAAAGCTCTTGCCAGTCAGAATTTTGGAAACATAACCCAGTTAAGAGATTCATCAGGTTGGTTTTTAGTAACCAAAGGAAAGGTAAGGGGCAGTAGACATAGGTGGAAAATATGCTTGAAGTGAATTGTAATACTGCAGTTAATTACAGTTAACTGTAGCTACAGGGCATTTGTTGTATGGAGGTTTTTTGTAACCATGTGACCTTCTCTTTTACTCTGGCTCATTAAGCAGCCAGTCTGGGCATATTAGCCAGCATTTCTTTGAACCCACTCCGTAGATTTTTCTCTTTCTGAAGATGTCCATAGCTGACAAACAAGCTGTAGCCTTTTTTTTTTTTTCTGAGGAGGAGGAAAAGGGAGCTGCTGAGCAAGTCTTATATGCAGAGATTCAGCTGATTTCTGTATTTTACAGAAATGCTCCCCTCCCTCATATTTGCCAGTTATTTAAGGTAAAACCCAATGTTTGCTTGAATAAATTGTGTAAGGGAGTTTATTTGTCCAGGTGGTCATTTGTTGTGCTCTCATTCCTTCGTGTAATGGGGAAGTATTTTAATGGTTTATTTTCCCAAGGAGAGTTGTTGTGTTGGGGTTGGTTTTTTTCCAGTTAGATTATTCTCGACATTTCTTTTAATAGCCTTGTAGCCTATTTTCTAAGAAATGGGTTAGAACATGTGTGTCACTGGTTTTTGTTTTGTTTTTTTTTTTTTTAAGTATTGGCAGCTCTATGTGAGTTGGAGATGGAAGTGTTTGTTCAGTGAAGAAATGCTATGTCCATTTGGGGGAAATACTACACAGTTTCATCAGGAGCTCGAGTTCACCAGTGCTAACTGGTGTCATTTAGTACAAGCCTTGTTATCTTTTTTATTTGCTTAGCAATGTTGTGCATATAAGCATGGTCCCCCCCGCTGCCCCTCCCCTCCCTTAACATTTGAACTCCAAACTAGTTGGGACTAACATTGTTTTGAAACTGCAATCTCTTCAAATAGGCTGGATGCCAGCATAGTTTTGCAGAGCTGCAGCAGTCACTGGAAAAAAAGGGTTGTCTGCTTCTTTACAAGTCTTGTGAGCTGAGTTTTTCTTCCCCTCAAAGGAAAGGGCTTTTGTGTCCTCAGAGCTCTCAGGTTCCCAGCTTACTATGCAGTAGTCAGTAGTCGCTTTGCAGCTTCCCTCTTCCTAGGTCTTTCCATTTTCTTTTTTTTTTTTTTTTTTTTTTTTTTGTGGTATGCAGCCATTCTCCATTCATAGTAGGATGGTTTGTGTTGTGCATTAGCAGCCTCTTTCTCTGCCAAAGTGACACATCCTGTAGATTTGCAGCAGAGTACTGAACTGTCACTGTAATGCTGACTCTTGTAAGGCTATTCTTGAAGCAGAACAGCTTCCCCCTTGGCATTCAGCCATCAGAATCCATTACAGCATGCATTTTCTACCCAAAACATAGCTTTGTACCTACATACATCGCCTGGAAGATGTGGAGGGCATGGTTATACCCTCCTTCATAGAACCAGGCACTGCTGGGTTTATTTTCAAAGTGTCTGAAAACCAAGAACTGAGCTTTTGTTGTTTCAGCCCCTGCCTTAAACCCTGTAGTGCAGCCTGGGAAGGGGAATGCCTCTGCTGATGGGGTGACATGAAAAGAACTGCAGACAAGGTCTTTTCCCGGGTGTATGTCTTAAAAGAAGGATTAGGGGGGTGTGCGCTGAGCGGGGCTACTACTAGGATCCTCTAATGAGCCAGCCGAACGTCTCTCTCTCCACGTGCTCCCCACAGGGCAGCCCAGCCCCATGCTGCCAGCCCTGACTGGGAGGCTCTGCGGGAACCCAGCTCTTCTCCCTGGGAACGGGCTTGCCTCTACCTCTGTGAGAAGAAACACGGAAGATTACATGTCACTTCAAGTTTCTGACAGCAAACCCACTCTCTTTCAGCCATTCAGAGAACTGTAGAGTGAATAGCAGACGGGAGCAGTTAGACATGTGAATGGGAGGGGGAGGATGCTCGTCACCAGTCTGTCCGGCCAGTACGGTCTCTGACTGGTTGGACTGGCTGAGCTACTTGGTAGGTTCAAGATTGCACAGCCTGCCTACCGTGCTGGTGTCGGCAACACGAACCTTGCCGGTATCAGCGTGCGCTGCTGCCGGCAGCTGCAGCTACCCCGAGGTGTCCTTCCCTCTGCCCCGTCGGCGACACGCAGGCACACAGCCCTGCCTGCCGCTGGGCTGAGATTGCATTCCCCTCGCTGCTGCTGCCCGATGCGCCCTTGTAAGGGTATTTGGAGGCGGTGGGAGCAGGGGTGGAGGTGAGGAAGGTCAAGCTTCTTAGGTTTCAGCTGATTTGGCATCCGCTCACAGCCCTCCCCCCGCAGCCCTGCGCGGCCATATGCGCTCGCTGCTGCTTTTATGACCCTTTGCAAAGGAACCTCAAAGATGTGAGCTGCTGGCGAATAGCAACTGATTTTCGGGAAAACACCCCTTTCTCCCACTGATCAGCCTTAACAGCAGGAAGACTGGTTTTTTTTTTCCTTGTCCCAAAAGAAAGCTATAATGGGGAGCCACTGCTTTCTCTCCGGCTGGCACTGCTCTCCCAGCAGCACCGGCTGTGCCAGCGTGACGGGCCCCCCCAGTCTGCATCACTGGGGTCTTTCCCCCCGATTTTTGGCCAGCGCGAAGGCCCTTTGCTTTTGTTCAGCGCCCTGCGAATGGAGGAGGCTGAGCCTGGCAACCCCGCAGCTTGGCACGGCTGCGGCGCGGCGGCTCGGGCTGGGACACCGAGCCGGCGAACCGAACCGGGCCGGGCCGGGCGGGGCCGGGGGGGGAGGGGGCAGCGGGCAGCCCCGGCATGCTATTGCCGCTGGCCTGGGCCTGGCCTAGACGGCCATGTGATCCCCCGCTTGCCTGCCTGTCGGTCGGCCGGCCCGCCTCTGCGCAGGGGATGGGAATGGGGACGTGAAACATGTCTGTGCAGCTTCAAGGAGCCGAGCAGAATTCCCCACTGTCATCATCCTCCTCCCCTCCCTCCCTGCAGGCTGCCAGAGGGGAGGGCTGATTACAGCTCCGCTATTGTTCAAGTAACCTACAAATGGATTTGCATGGAGGCAGGTTGGGAGGGGCAGAGGGGTGGGATTTATTAGCAGCAGCTAAATTCGTCGGGATTACTATTAGGCTGAGAGCTTCTCAATGGGAATGATCCCTGGGTGAACGGTGGGGTGGAGGGGAGGGACTGGAAAGCTCCTTTTCTGCAAATAGGTGAAGGGGTGGCTGGCTCCAGCCGAGTAGGGGAGGCAGGCAGGGTGCAGCTGGCTGGGGATGGAGCTTCACCTCGGTTTAAACTGTAACCCTCTATTCTGAGCACGCAGCTCCTGGCAGCGCCGCTCATACCAAAGCCTTGACTCAGGGTTATCTGCATGCTGGGTAATAAGCGTCACCAGAGGAATGTGCAGAGAAAGCAGCCATGCTGCTGCAAGCCTCCGCTCGCTCCTCAGGCAAACCACTGATTTAGCAGTCTGCTTCTGCCTCTGGACCGCCAAAGACTGGCGAGGGGTGGGGGCTTTTCCCGGGGGGGGGGGGGGGGGGGGCGGGGGGTAGCCCTAAGTCGGTTTTGAAGCCAAAACTGCATTTTACCCTTCCATGAGTAAGTGCTTTTTTTATGCCAAGCTGGCTGGGACTTTGCTAACCATAATTAAGGACTGTGCCCAGGAAAGGGTGAAGTTACTCCTCAAGTTGCTACATTAGTTTATCCGTTCTCCAGATGGGTAATCTCAAGTGTTTTAGCCAAGGTCACACAGCAAACAGCTATCAAAATGGGGGAGACTGTGGGCTTTGGTTACTGCCCCAACAGCTAGTCTCCTTTCCTCTGGGATAAAAGCATGTTGTTACAACAACTGTGTACAGCTGAACTCAAAAGCACTTGTGGGACGCAGGTGTTTGGGAACAACAACATTCAGTGCCAGGCCATTTGCCTGTCCTTCACTCAGATAGCTCCAAGGCTGGAGGCTGTTGCTGTTCTTGCTGATGCAACATACCAAGAGCTGGGGTGAAGGAGAGTGCATACCTGTGTGTCAGAGGTAGGAGCTCCCCTTTGGCTATGATGGAAAGCACAGCACATCCAAATCAAAGACAGGATGGGGTTGCTTTGAATTGCTCTATTCCAGACCTATCTGAGGCAATCTTACTCTTCACTGCATGCATCATGGTAACAAGAGACAGGATCTAGCATAGCCCAGGTTTTCATTTGAACGAGTCCAGGCTGGCACACAGTTGGGGTAAGGACAATATGCTTTTGTAGGTTTGATTTGTGTCAGAGCTAGGGGCAGAACTAAGGAGGGAGTAGGAAGCCTGAATGAATATCTGGTCTGCTACTGGAAAACATAGGCCACTGACTTGGAGATGTTGCAGGTTTATTTCATCTATCTTGATACACTAGACATTTTCTCTTAGAACTTTCTTCCTCGGTGCCTGTGACATATTTCTGTAAAATAAAAAGAGAAGGTACAAAACATCTGGGATTAAAACAACTGAAAGCTCTTGTCTTCCTGCAGCAGTGAATTTTGGAGTATTTTTTATTACTTGCTCAGTGTTGTTGATGTGCTTGACTCCCTGTTACATGCAAAGATAATTCCTCCGTGAACAACTCAGACTGCATTGATAAAAAAGGCCAGTTGGTGCATCTATTTTATCCCACCGCCTTCAGTGAAAGATTATGCCATGTATCTTATCAAAAGGATGCAGCCTTTCAAGAAATGTGCCTTAGTAAGTATACATACTCATTTTTGGCAAACATTTGCTGTGTGTTTTAGTGGTTCTCTTCCTCAGCCTGCACACACACACACCCCGCCCTCCCCCAGTCAGCTCCTCTCTTCATCCAACTGTACTCATTCAGCTGTGCTCATTGCATCATTTCAGCTGCAGGGGAGGTGGCAAGAGGTGCAGCCATCAGGGATCATATCAATTGTGTGATCTGTGGACATCTAGTCACCTTGTGCTAACAAGGACCTGCAGCCTAAGATAGATTCATTAGTCAGCATCCTTGATAGGATGTCTACTGGCTTGTGTGACAGTTACATACTAGGAAATGATGTGGGAATTCTCATGCTCTTGTGTACCTGTCTTTTCTCATGCTAGAAGAGACGACAGTGTTTCTTGAAAACTGCACTGCACATGCTTAATACAAAGAGCAGCTCCTTTCAGCTTTTTGCATGATTAGTTGCAGCTGTCTGCCTAGATCTTCCTTGTTCTGGTGGCTGGATTTTCACAGTAGTGTGTTGTACATATTTTGCAAGTTACAGCTTGAAACTTCCTCCTCATAGAAGGTTCTGTCATTTGAAGGAACCCCACCCTGCTCTCCCTTGAAGATGTGCAATCCCAGGCTGTGTTTGAGCATGCCTGGGGAGGCAGGTGCAGCCTGGCTGGATCCTCAACATTACCTACAAATAAACACTGTTTAAACAAATTGGACTAATAAGAACATCCAAGATTCATGTAATAATCAGAACAGGTTTTGCGCTGTAGTCTTCATTCTGTGCTTTTTCTATCCCCTCTTTCTCTGAGTTGTAATCCAGAATATATAACATGATCACACTGCTGTGGAAATCAATTACAACATAACTTGATAGAACTATATAACAGTAACAGTTGTTAATAGCACCTTTGTTGAAAACACCAACATCAGGTTAAAGCCATGTTAAAACCTCCCACATTTCCTTCCCACTGTTGCAGATAAGGGTTTACATAAAATTAAAGATTTCTTTTCTAATATTTTAAGGAAAAAAATCCTTCCAGCATAGAGCCTGTAAATACAGTTGTATTCTTCCTCATTTGCCCAGAACTTGTGTAGCAATCAGGTCTGTCCTCAGCCCAGAAAAGATGGCAAATGCTTAAAGTGAGTACAAATTCTTCAAACCTTAGAACCGAGGGACCAGGACAGAGCAAGATTATTTCTCCGCTCAAAGCAGGCCCTTTGTCCTCCTATCTTGGTCCAAGTCTGTGGGAACTGTAGGCTGTCACCTGCTCCACACAGTTTTGTCCTCAGATGAGCATTTTGTAGAGTCACCTGATTACTTCCCAGCACTGTGAGAGTCACCATATTACTTGCTGCAAGCATTTAGGGAATCAATCCTCAGCAGCACACACATGATTACCCTCAGGGTCTTGTCCAAACTAGTTCTATGGTTTGATGGGGACCTGTCTCATTACCATACAGACTTCTCAATGATCCATTTCAGGGTTGTCAAGTCTGCATACTGATACACCAGCTTTCCTTGATGCTTAAAGATGTCTGGGCCTGGGTAGCTCTTTTCACAGAGCTTCTTAAAACTTTTTGGTTGTTGTTCCCTAAGGAAGCCTGGCAATGTACTCACCAGACTTCTTTTGATTTTTCATTTGGGCAACAGTGGAGTTCCCACACAATCTGAGACCATTTGATCTCAATTCAACCTTTTACCCCTCACTTACTACTCAACACTTTCTCTGGCTGCCTCATGCAGACTGCTCTGTTGAACAGAGACCACCACCTATGGCTCAAATGGCTCATGACACGTATCTATGTATGCTGGGCACGTATCTATATATGCGCCAGTGAACAATCCCTTCACGTGTGCAAGTTTGCATACCAGCTACATATTACTGGAATTTCCCTGCTCTCAGGAGGACCTTCTGTAAGCTGATGCAGGACTAGTAATTCTTCCAAAGCTTTTTGGCAGGCTACAAGTCTTCCTTGCCTTTTGTAGCAGAATGCTGTAGTCTGTCACATGAATTCATTCCTTCCACCTCTATGTTCTCCGTGTTACTTGTAGAGGAGTGTCTGGAGTGACAATGAGTTTAAGATGTAGCAGCAGACTACCATTCCAAAGCTACCATTCTCATCTCTGAACATACAGGTAGTGATGCTCCCTGGCTGGCTGATCGCTATAAATGAGCACATTCCCCATGAAAGTAGTGCAGCCCAGATGCAATGACAGTATGCCTCTGGAACCAGTCTCAGCCTGGCCAGAAGAGAGCCAAATAGCTCAGCACTTTGTGTTGCATGGCCCCCTCTCATTAGGGAGTTCTCTGTAGCTACTCCATTTTAACCCTCCGCACCAGCAGCACTAGGCATTCAGAGATGCAGATGGGCTTTTGAGGGTAACGGTTTAGCTCCGTCAGCACAGAGCTAAGCCAGCCCCAGCTACCTTCTGCCAGTCCAGCAGTACTCCCCAGACCCCATGTCAGCATACACTGCAGCAATTTCTCCTGCTGAGATGCAAGCTGCAAATCCCGTTGCTTTTGTTGACTACAGGAGGGGTGCCTAGTCTACTGCTGGTTTTTCAGCAGCAGATACACAATATTTCTGCCCTTCCCCTCCACAACAGACAAATCCATTGAGATATACCTACCTATTGGTTTTGTCATTATCTTTTATGTAGCTGCTCTAGTTTTCTCTTAGTGACACAGTCCATTTGCCTGTCAGTGTGCTTCATGGTGCACAAGCTTCTTGTTTACTTTCCCCAAGGATTATTCTTTCTCAGGGCCCCATGTCCATTCAGTCAGCAGTTTGTCCCCCTTTAAGCACATAGCTAGAGGGGCCTGGTTGCCCCAGCAAGGCAAACCACACAAACTCTCCCATTTAATTTGTTCCCACTTCTAAGTCCTTTCTGTAATTCCTCTGGCTCCTTCCCTGCTGGCTCTGATAACCTCACACAGTTGGTTTGTTCCAGGTCCATGGGTCCTTAGAGAGGCAGGTTACACTTAGCAGTTTGTTTGCAATTACATCAAGGAAGCTTTGCATGTGGTGTGAGTATAGCATCTCCTACAAAATGCTCTTTTCCTCTTTGGAAATTTGTGAGGTTAGACTAGATATATGTGACAGACATGAACGATGGAAGGTTCTGAGTCCTTTCTAAGTATCATTGTTTATTTGGAAGCATGGTAATATTAGGGCTAGAATGAGGTACACCTTACTTGAGACAGAAGAGCTACTGTTGTTTTTTACCTCCATAGCTTGAAATACATATCACTTACAGATACACTTAATGTTCTTGATCTGCATGGCTTTCCAGTGCCTCTTAAAAATTCTTGAGCTTACAAAGGTGGTGCTGACTTGCTACTGTATTTATTTCCTTATAGTAATGAAACTGCTGAGTATGGGAAGGGATGGTTGCTGTCAGGAAAGATCAAGAAATGGAAAGGTACCTCTTTTGGGACATGTGTCAAGGAGATCTGGAGACCCTTAGCCTGAAATAGAGGATGAAGTAAAAACAAGTGCCAGAGGCAAAGGCAAGAAAGGAAAACTAGACAAGCTCTATCCTTCAGCAGGCAGGGATGAAAAAGAGAGGGAGACGTGGAGGTTTTTTTTGGTTTTAAATGTTTGGGAGATGTGTTGTGATCTAAAACTGTTGTGATGGACAGATAAATAAGAGCCAAGTAGTTGCATAGTTATGAGCAGCAAAACTTTGTAGAGCAGCAAAGGCACTGGAAATAAAAAGATAAGTTGACCAATAGGTTGTGAGGTGAAAAGTCCCTCATTACCAATTCGTCCATGAATAAGAAATAGCAAGAAGTTCATTAAATGAGAGGCAACAGGTTATCAACGGCAAGATTGTCATGAGATGACGACTCTTAAATCTGGATCTTTTCAAATATCTAGATGGTCTTTATTGTTATGTTCTTGTATCAGCCAAAGATGTGCAACATAGGTTTTAGAAGATACATGGTCTTTTCAGAAATGCTTACGATGTAAATACTGAAGGAGAAAGAACAAGAGGGGATGTTGAAAAGTTTAAAAGTGCTGTTTGAACATAAAAAATTCAAACCAGTAGGACTTGGCACACAGGTGATAGGTGAATGAGCCAGATAGTAGCAGGTGAAATTTATGACATATGCAGGTGCACACACTGTGAAGAAAGCGTTTGCCTCAGCATTTTGCCTAGTTTTAAATTAAAGGTACGAGAATATTTGGGGGAAGACCTGATTGCCACTGGATAGCATACTGGAAGCTCACCTCTGTAAAATGGGCATCTTTGATCAGAAACCAAATGCCAGGATACACGAGGAATGAAACGCTGAATGCTGCGTGGAGCTTTGTACCACCATTACAGGAACTGAGTATCTCTCCCTATCTGAAAGAGTATTGGTGACCCCATCTTAAAAATTATAATGAACCGCTTAAAGGGGTTTGGAGGTAAGCCCATGAGAACAGTTAGAGACATGCAAAAATGTCTCCGCACCACAGCAGAAGTGCAGTTAGTGTTTATTTATTCTACAGCTAAAGTCCCTTAGTATGCATAAGACTTTGTAGACAAATAGGACAGGTCTGTGCCTGAGGAGTTTGCCTTCTGAGCAAGACAGAGCACAGCAAAGGGAAGCAAACCAAAAGAAGTGTGTTGGTACATGTGCAGAACAGCAAGGCAGTGGGAGGCAGGGAGAGCCACCAGAGAGGAGAGGTCAGGGTCAAGGGTGTCACCAGAGCCCTCCCAGGGTGTGCACTTATGTTCCAGTAAGGCAGGCCCCTCTGGTGTTGCTGTGCCAAGGGAAAGCTGCTTGTTTCATTATCCATGAGGTGTGCCCTGTCTGCTTACAACTGCAGTCCTGTAGGAAATACCCTCCAGACTCCACAGACTCTAGTTTTCACTGGCTTCTTTTTCTACATATGCAGTTGCTTTTACAGCAGCTCTATATTTGTATGCACGGGAAAGCAGCTGGATTGCACAAACAGCAAAAAAATTTCAATTAATATTTGAATTCAAAAGCAAATTTGGGGGGCAACTGGGCTTTAATATTCATGCACTCAAGATTTGTTTGTGCAAATGAATTTTAAGTCAGATTCTAAATGTGAAAAAAGTGGAATTGTATGTTTTGTTGTAAAATTCATGTAGGTTACCAAACGTGGTACAAAATCGGTATCATTTGATATATGTAATTAGCCAGCACATCAGCAGACCTAGAAATGTTCATCAAATAGACTAATCATTTTGGGTGATGAAAATCTTGAGATTTCCTAATCCAGTTGCAGCTAATTTCAGAACAGAATAAAATAATATTAATAGAATATGTTTTTGTTGCCTATTACTTGCTTGGTTCTAACATTATGTATGCAAATCAGGTAATTTTGTACCTAATTGCCTGATTTGCATGCATAAATGTAGGTTGCACATGTGCAAATGATTTCATTCAAATTTAGTATATGCCTAATATGTGGAACGGCTGAAAACTTGAATCTGTGTATCTGAATCACTCAGGATTTTCACTTAAGGAAAAAGCAAAATTTGTCACTAGTTTTGGAGGTCAGCTGAAGTAGTGGGCTTCTTTGGATGATTTTACAGGGGCAGTAACCCTGGAGCTGCGCATTCTTCTTGAGAAATGAGCAATGATGTGAATGTTCAGAGAGATAAGTAAATAAAAGGGATCCTGTTGCTTTAAATGCCATAAGAAAATCACATAAAAATGTGACGCTTGCCAAGTGGAAAAAGAGAGACTCACTCACAAGGAAATGTGGCTTTCGAAGTCTGAGATGGTTTAACAGACAATGAAACCTAAGATGAGAAGTGTAAAAATACAATGCTAAAATCTAGGTGCATTAAAAATTCTTTCAGGTAATTTCATGGCTGTGAAAGGAATTGGACTGACAGTTCTTGTGAATGAAGTTATGTGACCTTGGGAGAAGGAGACCACGGGCAAGGGATAAAAAAGCTTCATTTGTTCTGCCATGTCATGCGTTTCACCTCTGATCTAGAAAAGAAGAAAAATCTGGACCTGGAATATTAGCAGAAAAAGAAAAAATCGAGCTCGAGAGCCTGTTATGGGTCTCTGTGAGGAGCTTCCCGTACTGGGATCAGATGCATTGTCACCAGCAGTTTTCATAATGATGTAGAAGGGCAGGAAGTGTCCCTGAGGAAGGGAACTAAAATTACCAACAGCATTTTTTACTGTGGCATCAGCTGTAGTCTAATAAACAGTGGTAGGCTGTTTTCTCCCTATTACTCAGAACTCCTCTGCAAGCTTTATTTGCATACACATGGGTGACAAATACTACTAAAATAAGCATGTAGAAAAATTAGAAGCAATTTGGAGGCACATATGGACTCACAGTTCCAAATTCTTATCCACACTAGTATGAAGCGCAAGCAGGGTCAAAACAGGTATGATATATGCTCCTTCCAAGGTTCCTTCATGCTGGCAAGAACTGTAAAGAATTGAGGGTGTGAATTAGAATTTGGCACAAAATTCCGTTCTGTCCCTCTAAAAGTAGGTTTGTCATAGCCCTGCTGACAGGAGTATGATATCAGATGATTTCTGACCAGCATAGCTTTGCTAGTAAGAATTTCTAGTGTTGTGTTTATAATGGCAAACTTGTGCTTTTCTTGGAATAAGTTATTTCACTTGAGAAAGGGAGACAAGCTGGAGTAAATTTTACTTTCCGTAGGAAGATACAGCGGCAGGTGGGGAGGGGAAGGTAAGGAGGGTTTCAAAGCACTTTTACACAGTGTGACTGGAAGACTGTGCTCTGTGTGGGGAGCCATAGGAGAGCCAGGGCTACAGCTCCTTCAGCATCCTCACCTAGTAAGCCTGCTCCTGATACAACAGAAGCATGGCTCACCTGTGTAAGCTCCAACTACATTTGTAGTGCTTTCCCAGATTACCTACCCCAGAGAAGAGCTCCCTAATACAGACTTGACTTTGCACTCCTTTTTTTTGCTCCCAGGTGTACAAAAGTGTTTTAATGTAAATGAGAATCAAACTCATCTTTTTTCCTCCTGTTCTATCAGTGGGAGAGAGAGCACTGCTTGACTAACAGTGTCTTGCCTTTTTGTGTGCTAACCTCATCAGAGCAGCACATGCAGAGATCTGTACAAAATAAATAAATAAACCCTGGGCTGTATTCCCAGCTCACTCTCTGAGACTTTAGCTAAAGCACAACTTCTGTTAGATTGGAGAGATGCTCTGTTATTTGACTAAATACTGTTATTTCTAGTTATTTTCTTTCCCTCATAGGGTAAAAAGACACTTTCTATTTTCCAATTTTTCAGTAGGAGTGAAAAGCACTGCCTGATAATCTTGGAGATTGAAGGTTTCTTGTTTTTCACAGAATGTGTATCACTGGGGTAATATTAACTTCCTCTTCTCGACAGCTTCCTGTTCCTCCCCAGTTTAATGTTCAGGATTGATTCCATTCTTGATCTCTTTTCTGTACCTTTTACTTTGGATGTTTTCTGCAATTTGAGGGAATTACTGCTTGTTGCAATGCAGGGGTTTGTGGTGGGCAGCAGTTCTGTGAAACTGAATTGAAACTGCAAGTCCATCTCAGCAGTGCAGAGCATACAGAACAGGCATTGTATTTCAGTGGCCATCAGACAGAATTAAGATCTGGAGGCAGGCAAGAGAGTCAGCACATCACATACCTGGTTACCTGAACCATTGCTTTCCACAAAGCAAGGCCACCACGAAGGGGATGACACTGTAACTGTACTAGGACAGGACAAAGTCGTACCAGAATCCCAGAAGGGGAAGAGCATTTCCATTGTTAATCTTTTTGTTGTTGTTTTGGAGATTATAGTTTCTTGACTCAGATCTTACATTGGTTCATAATACATTTTTGCAGAGAGATACAGCTTTCTCCTGATTGCCCGCCCCCCCCCCCCCCCCCCCCGGCCTTGTAATGCCTGGTTGGCAGCTAAAGCAGTCTAACATTTCTATATAACTGATAAGAGAAATGATTGCCAAGGAGAGAATTGTTTCTTGAGTACATCCCTCCCCTTGGGTTAAATATAGGTTGCAGCATCCCAGTATAATGAAAAGATTGGAAAGCGTTTAGGTGCTGGTGTAGTTTCTGCTTGGTAGTAACGGAGTAAAACATTCACAATTGTGAAAGTCATACCTGCAAAGACAAGTTTAGTCAGCCTCCGCCTTACTGTATTCAGTCCATACACTGAAATATTTCCCATTTAAACCAAATCCTCTAGCCTTTGTGTTTTATTGCATTGTGATATGCTGTTGGCTACAGCATACTGGTTTATTATCTTACCATGTGCACTGCGGTACTTGATTTTGTACTGCAGGATCGCATGGGGTGCTGGACCAGGAATGTCCAATCCTTTTGACTGTAAAATATGAAAGCAAATCTGGAGAGGTTTTACCGCTATGTAAAATTAGATCTGTATTGTATTGTTGTCGCCAAAGGTACTCGATTTAGAACACATTTGCAGTTGCCATAATCTCTTTGCTTTATAACCTGAAATCATCTGTATCGCTAGTATGAAAATCTTTAGATTCAGGAAGTGCTTAAAATTTAAACTGTAAAATAAAGCCTGAGAAACATTTAGCCTTTTTAATTCAAACACAATCTCCATATCTTTTCTACATATGCACATGTATGCACATGCATTCCCAATCTTGCATATACATTTACAAGCTCACACATTCACAAGCTTGCACACATTCACAGGCACTCACACAGAGAATGTGTTCTGCAGTATAGCTGGTACACAGGGTATTTTTGAAGACAGAACAAGATGACTGTAAATTGACATTTCCACCCACTAATGAAAAAAAGCCAAGAAAACCTCAGTAGAGAATGAGGTTTATAATTAATGCTGAACAATTTTCATTGACAAAGCAAAAAGAAGCAAGTGGATAGCCGATTTAAATGTTGAATGATTAATGCACAGAGAGGCGGCTGAGGAAAAAGACAAATTCAGGAGCAACTATGGAAATTTATGTATGAGAGAGTCAGCACCATATTCTGATCTCGGTTACACAGTTGTAAATCTGTTATCTTAATGGAAGTATTCAGCTTTTATATTTGCATAGCATAAGTGAAAATAGAATTTAACCCAGAATACATTTGTGATTATGTATTTGCGTGACTGAAAGGGAAGAGATGTGT
Source organism: Falco rusticolus (assembly GCF_015220075.1). Lineage (NCBI taxonomy): Eukaryota > Metazoa > Chordata > Aves > Falconiformes > Falconidae > Falco > Falco rusticolus. The sequence continues at coordinate 65,008,632 of NC_051193.1, read as the reverse complement.
ATGTTTGCATGTGATAAACTGCAAATGCATGAGACTTTTTGTATCTCTCAGTGAGAAATGTAGAGAATGAATGTGTGTGTGATTGTGTACGTGCATGCCAGTTGTGGGGCTGTCTGACAGTGAGTGGGAGGGTGAGAACGTATTTGTTCCTAGACTCCCTGGTTGAGTGAAAATGGCTCCTGGAAATGCCGTTTCAGATTAGAGAGCAACGGCTAGAGAGGTGGAGATTTCATTACCTTCCTCTTTGTATGATGTTTTTAGCTGGTAATGTAAAAGCAGAGCTATAAATAATCCGGTCACACCTGTGGTGTCCTCAAGATTTATAGTGCCTGCTAATGCAAGAATCTTCGGGGTGTTTCACTACGCAAAGCAAAATGAGAAATAATCACTCCTCAAACACCAAGGCAATGCAGACCCCACCTGTCTTTTCTCATGTGCCAGGCAAGGAGAAATTCTCCTTCCTACTAGATGTCCAGGTTTATTCCTAAATTTGTGTATAATGGCCATCACCACTCTCTCTCGTTCTTGCCTTGAAGGCTGGGGCTCATCACCACCTGCCTTGGCTGTATGTGCTGGGAGAAGAGGGTGTGGAGGTCACAGGCAGCAGTTTGCTGTGTGCAAGCTTTTGAGATGCAGGGGCTGTATTTTTAGCTGCTCCAGATTCTCTCCTGGCTGGGCTATGATGCTGAGGAGTTTATTGCCGTAAGGATGTGCCTAGAATACCAGGCAGCCTCAGAAATTTACTGTGCCGCAGAGCCCTGACTCAGTGCTGCTCTGTGACTTTCCTGTGTTGCTTCTGCGCTGGCAAGAGAGAAAAAATGGTTCCTTGTGTTCCCGGCTGCTGCTGGCACTGGAGGGACAGCTGCTGTGATTTAGTGAGAAGCTCCGTTGCAGGGAAGGACAACAGCTCTAGGTCTGGCTAAACTGTAGTTTGCTCAATGAAGCTGCCCCAGATTTCTTCTCAAATACTACTCTACATTTTTGTCTGAACAGTAGGAATAAACACATGCTGCCTTTCTTTTTGCATTTCCTAAGCATGTCTATAATGCCCCTGTAAGTAGTTTTTTGCAGCTGTACACACTAAATGCTTCCAACACACCAGGGACATTTCACAGGTAGTTTGTCTGTGTGGCATTTCAGGGGAGGACATGGAGAGACGACCATGGGTGGATGGATGTCTGTACACCCGGCTGCAGGGAAGGTGGACCTACCCCCTGCAGCCAGAGGGGTAAAGATTTGCTAGGGAAATTTGTTGTGGTGAATCCAGTAGAAAATTCAATTAAATTCCTGGTTCTTCTGTTCCAGTGGTGCGGGTGCACCTGCAGATTTGAAATCAAGGTTTCTACCCCTAAACCCACTTGAATTGTGAGACCCAGTACATTTGCAAATTAAATTTATATATATATGAAAGATCAGCATCTGACTACTTGACAATCTAAATCCTGAGGAGTCTAGCTGGTCCCTTATGAGTCTGGTGAAACAGCATAAATGCTAGATGAAGAAAGATGATTTGTACGGTCAGATTTTTTAGAAGTGAGAAATGAGAGATATGCTGAAGAGACCTAACAGGACACTCCCAGTCCGTCTGCTTCTGAAACACGGTAAGACCCCATGTATTCCCCTAGGGCTTGGCTGTATCATGCTGCTCAAGGAGTGGGCTTTCCTCCATCACTGCCCCAAGGAGCCTGGAAATAAGGAGCTGAAGCCCATCTGCTCTTGCCCGATTCTAAGCTCTGCTCGAGGCTCCCTGCTGCCCCCTTGTTGCTGGAAATAACACTGGAAATAGGCGGACTACTTTTCTCACATTGTGATGTGAGCCTGACTAATATCCTCACATTTGGGGGAAAATCGTAGACCTCACATAGGAATGTCTGTCTCATTGCTGTGGTATCCGGAATAATAAATACAGCAATCGCAGCTGTAATGCCTAGTGCTTGTCTGAACTGCTGCGTTCTCGGAAGCACAAACATGAATGAGGGGCAAGCTACAGGGAGGCGAGGTTTGTAGGCAGAAGCAGTATCTTTTTTCAGCTTCTTAGTCTTGTGAAATACAGATGAGCTTTCAGCCCTGGAAGGTCTCCCATCACACACTTTTCTTGTGTGCTTAGGTCACCACAGCTACAAAAATCTACTGCTCTAGTAAATGCTAGAGAGCGAGGCTGCAGTGACGAGAGTGTTTCCTTTCCAAAGTGGCCCCACCAAACACCCCACACACAAAGCCTGGAGCAGCTCTGTGTGGGTATGGGATAGCTCACATTTTAATTTTGTGTAATTCATTCTTTACTTTCCTTGGGTCACTAGTGCTCAAGAGTTGTTGCCATCCACATTGTATACAGGAAATCTATTTGAAATTATTTTAGTGGCTCATAGCGCAGTTCCTGCTTGGTTTGCTGGTTGGTTTCTCTTTTGAAAAAAAATAATCAAATTGGATTCTAAATTGCTCCTTGTTTGCAAAGGCCAGTGGCTATGAATGGGATACGGAGAATGAACTCTACTCTGTCCAGTCATGAATGGTAGTCAGGTCAGGGCTGAGCCGCATTGGCAGGAGGCAGTGATGTGGGAAGCTTGCCCTGCCATTATCTATTCTGCAGACAAGCAGCGGATTTAATTCTCAGAGGATCTCAAGCCTATAATAAAATCTCAATGGGAATAAAAAACCCTGACCCAGAAGGCGGTGGCATGTTCTAGTTGTCCTCTATAGTCATGAGTGTGGCTGTGCATCAAGGGAGCTGTGTGACAATTTTGTGGAGCCAGGGTAGCAGAAGAAATCCATCCTCCAGTGTTCTGCTGGAGTCTCTGAGAGGTACATATTTATACTGCTAGTGAAAAACAGAAGGAAAAACCAGAGTGTCTCTAACACATGTAATCTGCAGAAAAAATACACATTTGCATGTCTGTTTTAAGCAAGTAATCTTTGCTGCTAAGGGAATAGCGGTGTGCATGCTTTTTCTGTCTTGCATGCTGTTTTCTAGGCCCATTTCCACGAATATGCATTGAAAACCTGGAATTTTTCTTGAGCTGGCATCACTGGGTGACCTCATGCACCTGCTTGTCATCTCAGCAGTTTCAGCTTCAGTGTTTCTCCTTAGATTCATTAAGAAAATATTTAGCATCCAAAGAAAGGAGGGCACCCTGTGGCCTGCTGTGCTTTCCACAGCCAGTAAAAACAGAGCCCCAGAGTGCTTTCTAAGGGTGCAGGGGTGATTCCAGGGCACTTCTGTCCCCTTGGAAATGGGAGAAGCAGGTCAAAGCTACAAAAAGTGACCAAACCCCAATCACAGTGACCTTCCACATCTGAGGATGTTTAGAGGAATCTTTGCAAGGTGATTAACTTAAAAAAAAATAAATCTTAATTTCTAATACATCGCCAGTTTTAAAGGATTCTGGGAGGCTGAGGTGAAAATCTGCTTCCCTTTAGTTTTGGGGTTTGTAGGTTTTTTCCCTACAAGCCTCTTTTTAATCACACGTGCACAAGCTGGTTATCAGAAAAGCTGCTGAGGACTCCTGAACCTTTTAGCACTAATGTTGTATGCGCCTGTTTTTTTGTAAAGGAAAACGAAATGGAAGCTATCATCTGAAGGGAGCTTTCATCGTAGCAGCAAGGCGGGTAGCTGCTCAAATGTATTAACACAAAATGCGAGACAAATGTTGCCTCCTCCAAGCCAGCTCCTGACCTCAGCGGTGAGAGCTTTCCACTAAGCTGGCTGTTTATAGCCCCTGCTCCGGCATCCATCTTGAGGTTTGGGGGATGCAGTTTCCATTCCCGTCCCTCTGTCCGATTGGGCACGAGCCACATAAATTCCTCTGCCTTCAACCCCATTTCCAAGGTATGCTGACATCTTGCTTCCCACCCCCCCGCCCCCCCACCTTTCCCAGCCCAGCGAGGAAGCTGGGAGAACGATTTACAGAGCATGAGAGGGCCTGGTGCCTGGGAGCCACCCTGCTGCTCTATGGGGAAAGCTACGTTTGGGAAGCGGGATTTCTCCTGTATCACCAGGCCTGGGTGGGCAGCACCATCTCCCCGTGACTCTGCAAAGCAAATTACCTTGCTTGCCTGCTCTTCCTCTCCTCTCCCTCCCCTCCCAGGGAAAAAAGCCACCGAGTGAGGCAGCAGGAGCTGATTCAGGCAACCAGTGTTCGGTCCCTTCAGAAAATGGGGCTTGGAGGGATGATGGAGGAGGGGTTGCAGAGCATGCTGCTGACCTGCTGAATTATGACTTTAATGCAGTCGCTTTAATAACTTGCTGTAGCTCCAACCACCAGATGCAATTTATGGCAAAGCAGGCGCCCAGGCATTTTTCTTTCTATGAAGACTAAGCAGATCTCTGATTACCACCCCCTCCCCCAAACCCATTACCTTCCCCCGCTTGCTCTGCTAATGGAAAAATGTTATGTGTCTGTGTGCTTTTTCCCCAAGCCCTGTTTTCAGGAAATGGTGGAGAATGAGAAACTAAAACATGCACACACACATGGGTTTGCGGGAAAGATCACTTTCTCTCTCTGTTCTTCGACCACGCAAAATTCCTCCTGCTAGCAGAATTGCTGATTCTTTTTCTAAAACCTTACAACCTCAGCCAGAAGTGAGACAAATTCCAGGATTGATTTGTAGGGAAAAAGAAGAACCCTCTCCCTCCATCTGACCAAAGTCATCTGAAGTCTGGGTGATTTCACTTCATAATACAAACCCCACTGCCTCCCAGATCTCTCTACTGTAACAAGGGCTTGAATACAACCCCCAAACAAACAAACAAACAAAAAAGCTGAACCTGGGAATGATGAATATGCAAACTGAATTCAATTTTGTATTTGATGGTTGTATACAATAGATGGGTGTGTTAAAAAAGCAATGCGCAGATAGGCAGGCAGATACCCTGCCAGTTCTTCTATTTTAAAGACCCATTCATTTTCTGTCTAAGGGATGAATTCTTCCTCCCACTCTCCTCCTCGCTCTCCTTTTCTGTGATTTGCATGATCATTTGCTACATATATTATGAATTACCGTTTATCTTAGTCCATGGCTTCAGAGCAATTTCCCAAATAAATTTCACTGGATCAATAAACTCAGATTCTGTTTTCTTTTCTAAATTGAGGGAAAGAAAAATAGCAAGAAGTAAATGTTTTCTTTTTAGCCAAATGGAACAAAAATCTGAGTTAAACAGATGTGCCCATTTCTGAATTCTGAGGGCTCACACAGAAGCCCTGTGATTCAACTGTTTTGTACCTTATTTTTGCCTTCCCTTTCTGAAAAAAAAAAGAAGTGTATTTGGAACTGCAGCCCTGAAAAATGGCATGTACTGCTTTGAACCCGTTGAAAGAATGTCTATACAAGGAATAGAAGATCAGTCCTTTGTGACTGTTAAATATTTATCAGCAAGGCAAATTCCTCCTAGGTTACAGCAAGTACAGTTTGCAATGACCTGCCCCTGCACTTTCAAAAATGAGTAGCAGACCCCTGCAAAATATCCAGCTCCTCACCCAGCTAGAATAGTGTTTTCCTCTCAAGCTTTGAGATAGCTAGATGAATATGTAGCACAGACTGCAAATTTTAGTGAAGAAGTAGCAACATATGGGAGCATTCAAGTTCCGGAGAGAAGAGTATAAATTGGACATTTCCACATGAATTTGGTCTGCTGTGTCTGTCTAGCTGTGCTTACAGTGACCTTCCCTCAGCCTGTACCAGGATCACATTACTGTCTCCAGTACTGCAAGATGCACCTGCATGCACGTGCTAAGCCATGCAGGTATTTGTTTTACGTGTGATGAGTTGTCTTTGAACAATTGAATTTATCTCTGCTGACTACAGAGGGAGCCGAGACCAGATTCCTGACTTTCCGGAGGGATAGGCTTAGGTGAAATGAATCTTTGCTCAAGCATTCAACCACAGCTCCTTGGCTTGTGCCGTTAGCTTCCTGAATTCCCAGATGATCTCCCGCTACAGCTTAGCCAGGCCTGGAACTGCTTATTTTCTCAGAAGGGATGAGGTGAGATGCAGTTAGTTCAGCAAAGCCATTGGCATTTCAAAGTTGTATGTAAAAGTATGTATTTGTACTTTTGATTTTCAAATGATGCCGTAAATATGCCTAATACTTAACAGGCTTGAAGCACTCTGTCCAGTTACGATCATTAAAAAAAAAAACAACCTAGTCACATTTTTATATAAGCCATAACGAAAAGCACCCATACAACAATATGTAAGTCAGTAGTACATGTGCACATCAGCAGGCAGATGCTTTAATTCACGCTTGCTGCCCACGGGGCAGTACCGAGTCCGGGTATTGCTCAAGAGGGAGCAAGGAGAGCCAGCTCTGGCCGAAGGGACAGTGCAATGGCTGTGCCAGCTTTGTCGCCACTTCGTGTTGTGGATTTGCCCAGGGTGGCTGTGCCAGGGCTGAGCCTGAGTCTAGAAATTCGGGGAGTTATTATGTAGCCACAAACCGGTGTGGAGATTGTAATGGTAGAGGCATGTGATTGCAGGTATGCTTCGTGACAGTACAGCTCATTCTGGAGGCTCCTCTGGTTCTGCTATGTTTTTCTTTTTTGAACCTGGCCTTTGATTAAAAATGCCTCTCTTCCAGCTCACATTGCCTTTTAAATGGCTCTGCAAAGCCCTCTCGCGGTTCCCAGCTCATATCAGAAGCAGGGCTGGAAGTGTTTCACTGCAGAATAAACATATGGGCTGTAAATCCTGTGATTCAGAAGATTCGCCTGCAATATTCCTCTCTGCTGTTGCCATAGGTAACCGGGCTCTGCAAAACACCATTTACCCTGGAATGCAAGGAGACACGGAGCTCAGCAAGGGCACTCCGGTTAACCCTTTCCTAGCAAAAAAAAAAAAAATCCCTCTGGTGATCCCAGCAGAAACTGCTCCAAGCTCTTACTCCTGTAGATTCACGCACAAACAAACCTGCACCATATAAACTAAGGCAAAGTACCGAAACGCTTGCACAAGCCCCAGCGATATGCACATCCACTCCGGGGGATGGTGGGTTTCTTCTCACATCCGTAGAGCAGGGCAGACATTGAACATGTCGGGGTGCTGTGTTTCCGTGACTGCTGACTCATGGGGACTGTGGCTCACTGCCCTCTGCCCTGAGACCCAGGGGACAGGTTAAATTCCTCCCTGGTCTGCATTCCAATTCCAAGGTTCCTGACATGGTATTTGTCGAATTACTTAAGACAACCTTAGAGAGGAAGACTTTTGAGTTCACAGTCACCACATGGCTTTTTTCTTTTTCCTTTTCTTTTCTTTCTTTTTTTTTTTTTTTTTTTTTTTGGTAGCTGACGGGATCCCTAAGATGTACAAGGTTTTGCCAATGCCACCTAATGGAGACCTAAGTCTGACACTGAGTGCAAGGCTAACACCATTCTTTCCTGCCTCACACTAGTTTGCAGCCAAGGCACTCTTAACATCTCCTAATGGCCTGTCTTTTACTCCATCAGCTGAGGCACTGAATGTGGACAATCAATAGTTGTGTTCATGGGCTGTGCCTGGGGCAGGGTGTGGAGAGAGGCCATGATGCTGTGCTTCAGCCAGAGGATGTGCAGGCAACAAGACCCCTTGTGCTCAAAGGGGACTTCCTAAGTATCCTAGTATCGTGCTGAACTCCCTCCTACCTTATGGACGCAGTCACCATCAAAGGTCTTAGAGCTGTTTCATGCACTGGAGGAGACACCCTGGGGGGGTCTGAACATACCTCTCTTACACACTGGAACAGAAACCATGCTTAATGTCCACATATTGTCTGTGTGCCTATCCACAGAAGCATCTGACGTACATTTATGTCACCAAACTGTGTGTTGCACAGAACATGTCGGATTCATTCATTGGATACAGTCATACAAATGTCACTTGACAACAAATTAAACAGATGGGGACAGAGTTCAGGATGAGCTGAATTTGCATTTGCTGCAGCTTAGAACAGGGGCAGAAAGTGTCCCCCAGTTTATTTTTTTGCTCCTCTAATTCTGACCTGCCTGTGGGCTAAGGTGGACCCTGGCAGAGGAGAAGGAGCTGAAGCGATGTGCTACATCCGAGCAGTGTTTGTTGCTGCAGTCCCAACAGCAATGCTGCCTGGAGAACAGGCATGTGCTGGGCCTTTGCCCTTCTCCCCACATGGAGCTGAGGAGGATGTGTGTGTGAAGAGTAAATGCATAGCCCTGAGTTCATACAGTGCCTAATTTATACAGCAGAGGAGCTGCAGGTGAAACTGAGGATCTGTCTCATTTTCAGTTTCACAAATCCTGTTACAAAACCCCTAAATATGTTGTATTTCAAACCATTGTTGTCTTCTTCCTCATACTTCCCTCTGCAGTTCAATGCACACAGATACACACCACCAAATTATTATTTATTTTATAACAGTATTGCTCTAGGATCATCTACAGATAGGTAAACATGCAAAATTCCTCCTTCGAAGAGTTAACCATGTCAGTTACTTTTATATCAAAAGAATGACGGGAATACAGAGGAGTAAGGAGATGTGGATAAGGCTGAAATTACATTCATAGAAGATCTTGCAGTGGTTGGGAATCCCAGCCCATGCATGGACAAACCTGTACTGAGACCGCTGTAATCCCTGGGCAGAACAGGGGGGAGTGAAGGAGAGGTCAGTGTGCTTTGTGGGATTCTCTGGCATTACTGGGGCAAGGGGAGTTAGTCCCTCTCTGTTATTTGAACAGTGAGCAAGTATTTTTCTAAGGATCTTTTTTATGTTGCTAGAATAAAAAGGAACAAGCAAAAGAAAATGACCCCAAATCATTAGGGGATTGCTGTCTGTGCAACAGTGCAAACAGAGAATGAAATTGTTTTCCTGCAAAATCCTTTTTTTCATGGCTTGTTTCCATGCCACCACAGAGAAGAATGGTGAAGAAAAGGGCTGATGTACAAGGAAAAGGGGCTTTTAAAGATTCCTAAGAGCTACTGAATGAGTGTTGCTGGTTCAAATTCTCCAAATTGCTATTACATCAGTCTGGATGGTGGAGATAAACTGTCAGAGAGCTTAAAAGCCATGGAGCAAAGCATGTGTGCTCTGACTCCTTGGATTTATAGGGTTATTTTGCATACTCCCTTGACATTGCCAGAGCTTCTCTGCAGACCTAACACTTGATCCTCTGTTGTGCTGAGAGTCCCCTGGGAGCTGCTGCAACAATGTCTAACTCCAGTGACATTGTGGGTACCTGCTGAGGTGTGGGGGACAGGTTTTGTGGGTGGGGAGAGGGAAGCATGAGGAGCTCAGAAACAGGGGTGCCTGCGGGGCAGAGTGGAGTGGTACCTGGGCCAGTTGCACCTCAGCCATTACCCAAAGGTCAGAAAACAGAAAACCACTGGAAGCAGTGAAGATGCAGAGGCTGGAGCCTGGTCCTTTCCCTGGGTTTATACGGTTGCCTTGAGTCAAGGGTATTTAAATGTCAAGATTTTATGTAGTTCCTAAATTTATTTAGGTTTGGGTGTTTATAGCAGAATGTTGGTATCCTTGTGCACTCCTATCTCTGTATTTGAATAATAAATGCCAAGGCTTGCTTTCGGGGCTTGTGTTTTTCCACAGTCCAGGTGACACACTCCCCTTATGTTTAACCTTCTCCCCCAAGAGCTGATACAATTTATTTCTTTTCGAAAGAAAATATCAGAGCGTAAGCAGGCCCAAAGCAATTTGCTTTGAAGGCTGTGCTGGCTGGGACTGCAGAACCAGTGACAAAGAGGAGATTGTGGAAGAGCGCGCTAGATGGGAGCTCAGGCAGGAAAGGGTTACTGCCTGCACAGCTTTCTGTGTCTGCAGCTCCAGGCAAAACCCAGAGAGAGACAATGATGTCAGCACTACCTCCAGGCCCAGGGCCCCTTGCCTGACAATGTGGGCAATCCAACACATTCCCATCTGCCACAACAAGAGCATTCATGCTCCTATTTCCTGACCTCTTTGGATTAAAACATGTGGAGTTAAATATACATCCAGCCCCATGCTCTTGTACTTGCATTGCACCAGAAATAGACTTATGGGAAACTGGCTGCAGCTTTTGCCACCCGACACTCAGGATCTGTGTCAATGCTGTCATCGAGAAAAGCACACGTTGATCTGGTTGGGAGATTGTAGTCGTGTACACATAGCTGAAATACAGTTGGCTTTTGTGCCTTGCAACGCTGCATGTAATCAGCGTGCAATCAGAAAGGGGAGGGGGGGGGGAAGGGGAGCTTAAATAGAAAATGAAGATTAGTCAGAGGCAATGATTTCAGCCTTTTAACCATGTGAAACTCGCTGAGATTTTTAGTACCGCATAAAAAGTTCTGACAGCAAAGGCAGACCTTGGTCAAGCTAGGTGTCTGCACTCCAGGCTGGTGGAAGAGGGAGAGCATGCAGCAGCCTTTGCATGCTGCCTTGCTGGGCTGGCAGGCACAGGGAGCATGGAGCTAACAAGGAGAAGCTTTTTGTTTGCTTTACAGTGAAGCTGGTCTGGTAGTATGTATGCTAGTAATGGAAGGATTTTATTGCTGCTTTTATTCATGATGCCAGGGGGGTGTCTGTTGCATGCACATGGGTATCACGTTGTTTCTTTTTCACCTCTGTGTGTTCTGTGTATCTGTGGCTGTATGCCCATATGTATCTGTGTGCCTCCATATTTATCTGTCATTCTGTGTTTGCATTGCTCAGTCTTTTTCCTTTTAAGTGTAGGAGTTGCATTTCTTTCTGTGCATAGACAAATTTTCCTTTACTATACACTAAGGGGAAAGGAAATGTCAGGATAGCTCACATTTTGTTGATGTCTTGCTCGCCAAAGGACTTCACAATTCAGAAATACGAATAAAGAAGAAAAGAAGACTATTTCTTTTCCTTTCTCTCTCTCTTGTCTACAGTCTTCTGTCTTCTCTTCCCAGTCCTTTATTTTCTCTACCTTTTCCCCCATCAGACTGCAAACTCTTGCTGCTATAACAAATGTTTTAAATGTAATCTATCCTACCTGCACAGTCAGGCCCCTTTTCATAGTGTGTTTCTTGTACAGTCTTCTCTTTCTTTTTTCTTTTTTTTTTTTTTTTTAACTCACAGTGGGCCTCAGCACAGCAAATTCCTGTGGGAAGTTTGTTTTAGCCTCTCTCCCCTTCATTTGGCCCCTGCCTATAGCACTCAGAATCACAGAGAGCACAACACAGGGAAGCAGAACAAAAATAAGCTCCCCAAAATCTGTAGTTCCCCAATGGCTCACAAGGTCTTGGGAGAAGGTTTAGCTGGTAAAATCCTTATTGGGTGCTTGGAGGGGTGAGGCCAAATGGTTAATGTAGGATAAAAATTGCACACCTCTTAATTCTCTTAGTGTTTGGCTTAACCTTGCCTTGACTCTGAAGAGATGGCAGTAAGTAAGGATGAGCTTGTATTAGAAACAGGATTCTCTCTTTCTGCCCAGCCTCTGCTGTGGCAGTTCCAGTATTACAGGGCATCAGTGGTACAAACTTCTCTATCAGTTTCTGTTGGTGGAGGTTTGGAACCACCTCACTTCTCAATGTAATCAAAGCCAAGACCCTGGCATCTTTCCCAAGAGCTTCCTCACCCCTGTGAAACAGAGAATACTGAAAACCAGTTAGAAAAAGTGGAGCCAGACTGTAGCAAGCATTGGATTTCACCAGTGGTACAATAAGGAAGCTGCCTCTAGCGTCAGCCTCTCTAAATGAGACATACAGACAAGTTAAAGTGGTAACAAGCATAATGTCTGTCACCCAGATATTTCAGAGCATATAATAAGCTGTGATTATATCATTAAACTGAAGAACTTCAAAGGGGTCTGTCTGTGCAGACTGACGATCTACATGCAAGAAATCTCTGGTCTTTTTTCCACCTTGGTACCTGGTTTGCCACTGGTCTATCTGCTTTAAACTAGTCATTTCACACTGATGTTTAATTTTCCCATCAGTAACACCAGGGGTTAATAATACTTAAGAAAAGCAGTGCCTCTTACAGATCTGTTTGGAAGGAAAAGGAGCCTCTTATTGAAGGAGTCTCTGTGTGAAGGCTCACTTGATAGGAGCTTGCGTGCCAGTTTGAAGTTCTTCAGGAGCAAAGTGGAAGAAACATGTTCAGCATGAGATCAGCACTGAGCTCCTCAGCACCGTAAGGCATAAAGGTCTGCAAGCACCCGGATAAATACAATGTGAAAAACTAGAGCCCTGCATAGTGTTCAGGGACCCTAAATTAGGCTGTGGAACCTAGGAAGAGTTAGGTTTGCAGTTTTGGACTGAGACATATGCAATGCTTACAATCCATTCTTGGTGCCTGATGGATCTCTGCTTTTGTTGCTTGTCCCAGCTTCACACAGTCAATAAAATAGATGAGAACAGAATCTTTATGTCCTGACACCCCATCTCTTGCCATGAGTACCAGACCAGGCACCAAAAATGTGGAGAGTATGTCCCCAGGTTCCTCTGCTTTGATTAAGATGATTATTTTGATGGGGAGCTTTAATTTTTCCATAAGAATCAAGTAGTTTCTCTGTGTTTATGGCTACATATGCATCTGATACGGCTCTCTTACCCCAGAAATGAGCAGCCTTGTGAGAAGTGCTCAGCAGCTGGTTTGGAGCTGGGCAGAGGAAGGGAGGAAGCCTGCAAGTCACATCCTCCTGAACCGCCTTCCCCTTCACTGGTGTGTTCAGTCACACTGCCCAAAGGGGCCATTTGAGGAGATTGGAGAATGTATGGAGCAAATGCTCCTTTTCATTTACGGTCAAGATAAACAAGGCTGTCAGCTGAAGCAGAGCTGCTGAGGTGTTCTGTGTACTTCAGTGCCAGTCAGTAGTGGCTGCTGCTTAGGAGATGGATTTATTAAGATTATTCGTAAGTGTTATTTGGAGGTGACTGAAATCGCTGGGTGAACTCCAGAGGATTAGCTTTCCAAAGATAGCAAATGCAAAAAAAAGCAACCCCAAACAAACAAGCCACCAGGACCAGTTGTGTTTATTTAATAAAGTCTCCGCACAGGATTAGTTCACAAGCATTTGCTTGTTTTTGTAGCTGGAGATATGGGGGATGGGTAGGAGGAACCATTTTAGCATGTAATTCCCCAAGTAAAAGCAAAGCTGCAGCAGTGTCTGGCACAGTTCAGGGAGTAGGTGACAACCTGCTGTGAGCAGGGCACCAGAGGAGGAATCACCTCTTCCTGGATTGCACTGGATTTAAGGAGCCTAGTGTGCAGCAGCTCCAATACAGAAATAACCTGGGTGAGGAGGGCTCTGCTCCGGAAACATCACATCCCCGTATAAAGGGCACAAGAGCCTTAGGCAGGGCATCACACTGACCCGAGCCTGAGAAATGGCCTGTGGGAGAGAGAGCAGCAATCAAAGTAGTCGTCTTCTGTTCTCTATCGAGACCATAAGAGGACCTCAAATTGCTTGTAGACATGAATTCACCAAATATCACCCCCACAAGCCCATCCCTGCGGGATGGAGGTTGGTTTTACTAACCCCAGATGGCAAACCAGAGGCAGTGAGAGGGTGTCCAAGGTCCCACAGAGAGCAGGCCAGATGGGAACACAGGGAGGGCAGCAAGAGGGGATGAAAAAATCAGGAAAAAGCCATCCCTTGGAAAAAACTGAGGGGGAAATGGGCTTTAAAGATGAACGTAGCCCATGTTTTAATGTTTTAGTGCCTAGATACTGTTCCTAGATGAGTTCCTCCAAAATGCTGCTGGTTGGTGTGCAGAGCAAATGAGTCAGTTCTGCAGTGTAGTTCAGCTGTCCCTGCTTCAGCACAACTGCCCAGAAGTGGGGCCATGTGGGAGCCTCCCACTGACCCTTCAGCCTTGCCCAGCACCGCACTACTGGAGCGTGGTCGCCCGAAGGAGAAGCATTTTGTTGTTGCTTTAGTGACTCATTGGGGCCCCTTTGGGAAGTGGCAGGAGAGACTGAAGGAACCTCTGTTTAAGCCAATGTACTGAAAAGGGGACCGTGAAGCTTGATGCCCTTTCGGTTTCCAGTGATATTGCTTGTTTTCTTTCATGAGAAGCTGTTTACTTGTCTCCTAAATCCACAGGAGTTGCACTGGCTCCTCTTCCCTCCTTCAGAAAAGTCTCTTATGCAGAGCTGGGTTTGGTTTGCTATTGGCTGTGGTTCCCAAGGCTTTCCTGGACGCTTCAACAGCAGCAGCAGAACTTCCAGATTTTGTAAACCTGTTCAGACAGGAAAGGCCTTTAATTTTTACACAGTCACAGAGCAGAATGGGACATATAAATATAATTTAGCAATGTCGTTCCTCAGCCAGGGGAAGAGGACAGTGCACTAAACTCTTTTGGGATAAGCTATCACAAGTGGAAAAAGGAGGAGGGAAAGGCTGCAACTCACTCAAGTGGAAGAAAAGGGGTGGGAACCCAGTGATGCAGTTTTATACTGAGTGGACAGAATCATCTGGTAACCTGTGAGCTTAATCCCATGCCGAGAGCGCAGGATATGTCAGCAGTAATTAAAACAGAAGCTATGTGGGAGGTATAGAGTCCTGGATCCAAACTACCCAGCTTTTACAGAAGATGTCTTTGGTGCTAAAATCAGTGTTACTGAAATCCTTGATTCCTGCTAAAGAGAAAGCAAGAGAATGTTGCACTCAGAGGCAGAGGAAAAGGGAAGAAAAAAAGGAAGAAAAAAGAGAGGGAGAAGGAGAAAGAGACTGTAGCATTTCAGGGTCACGTCCTCATCTCTTTCTATTGGGCTGCAAATTTTTGATAGCATCGTAACTTCCACGTGAGAAGCTGATGGTTGAAGAAGCTATTTTCCTTCATAGATAAAATGAAAGTACATTAAAATAAAAAAGTCAGGGTTTTCCTTTTCCATGAGTTCTTCATCCATTAGAGAAACATCCTCCATTCTCATGAAAGGGAACAAAAGCTAGCATTTATTTAGAAAATTGGAACCCATTTTGCAGTAGTAATAAAAGAGACTACAGGTCTGGTCAGCTCTAACTTTGATTTACAGAGCAGTCCAAGGAGCTTATTGCTTTCACTCTCTGAGACTGGTTGAGCAGGTGCAGGTTGCAATGCTGTGGTGGTGAATAGATGGATCCCCAGCCCAGGCCCTAGACTGGCTTTGGAGGAGCTCACCCCTCCAAACAGAGAGGAGTGCTGTGGCACATGTCTTACTGCCAGGCTATGTGAACCCATCCAAGGTAAAGGGACCTGGCTCTATGCCTGTGTGTGACTGATTCACAACATCTCCAGAAAAAAATCAAGCCCCTTTAGTGAGACTAGAGACCCTTTAGAGGCTGCTCTAGTTTACATCAGAGAACCCAGCACCCCATGACTGGTGATACCAGAGGTGGTTTAAGGCCACCTCTGTCCTTGGACTTAATACATACATAGAGCATAGCCAAGACTAAGGAAGGGTCTGTCTGTCTCTGTGATAAATATCCACTTTTATGGGATTGTGGCCATGAGTCCAATTTAACATTATAAAATAGTTTTCTGTGACAATTCAGATCCCAACTTCATCACTCCCATCTTTTCCTCTCTCTGATATATTTTAGTGTTTGGTATTATGCCTAATATGGAGAGATTGCAATGAACTGGATGAGGCATTTAATAAAGGAGATGTCTGGACAGTGAGAAGGTTTTTATCTCTGAAAAAGTCTTCCAGTGTTCAAAATGGGTTTGGCTTAGAAGGGCCACATTTGTGTGATTTGTCCTCAATAGAAATTAGAGCCTCTCGGTATTTTTATGCAGCTGAATGATTATTTGTTTTTTGAGTGATTCATTATAGACTTCTGAACCTCTCAGGAGTTCATGCGCTCTTTATGAGCTATATTAAAGGATGCAGACTCACTATCAGAGAGAGAAATTCCCAGGAGGAGAGAGATTTGTAACTGAACTGAGATGGACAGAAAGAAATGGAGAAGGTAAACTTCAGAAAGCCTGGAATAAAAGAAAGTTCTTTAAAAGCCTAATAACCATCCAGACTCCTGCAAGTCAGCAACAGAGCAGGCTATACTGAGAATGTTTAGAAAAAAGCACAGGACTATCCTGCAAAGTTTTATTTCATATCTCGTTTGGCAGCAGGTGAAAGATAGAAGAAGGTTTGTTTTCTAGGGTTTTCTCAAAACAGTGACCCTGAAAGGAACATGCCTGCTATCTTTAGAGGACCTACTTGTATTATTGACATGCAGGATACTCTCCAGAAAAATTTATTCCAAATAGTCTGTTGACAGTCAGCAGGGCATACAGGTCAAAGCAAAAAAGAGCAAAATCACTGTTTATGAGGACCTACAAACCAGAGAATTTAAGGAAAATACACAGACAGAAGCTGTACATACTGTAAATGCCTAGGCCTCTTAATAAGCACCTTTGGGATTCCCAGGGTGGTTTGGAAAACATTGCATAGCAAAGCTCTTTCTTACAAAGAGACAATTAGATAAATGATTGCGAAACTGGCTAAAACTTGGTGGGATCCATGTGTCTTAAAGGATCCAGCTTATTTTCCTACCTGGGAACGAAGTCCGACAGAGCTATATATTAAATGGAATGGAACATAGCCAAAGCTTGCTAAATAATGGAAACGTATTTGTGAATATTTATTCAGCAAAAATATTGCCAAAATTCACAATATTATTGATAATGAATTATTTAATCGGCTCCAGATGAAACTCCAACAGAATCCCTGGCTGTACCATTATGCCAACAAGTATTATGCATGCATAACACTCCCTCTGCAGCAACTGCAGAAATGCACTCTGCTTTCCTGGCTCCAAGAAAGGAATGAACTTTGCTGCTGTCAGCTGAGTCAAAGTTTCACAGTCCTGATAGAACTACACAGTGAGGGATGGCCTGAGTCAGGCCCGTGGGCAGAGCTGGGCATGCTGATGGGTATGCTCGGGACAAAGATACACCATACATACCAGTGTGCCCATACAGAAGCGCCATGTACAAGTAAATGGGTGCATATGTGGTATCTGTTAGTGCGTGGCAGCGTTTCTCCCTCCATGTAGTTGCGTGCTCTGTAGAAGTGTCCATGGGCTCGTGCAGCTGTGGTGCAGTGAGGGGATCTGTATGTTTTAAGCAGCTGCGTGTTAAGATGTGCATGTGCTATATCGACTGTCCCCCCTGTGCCCTTTGAGGCACTGTTCTCCATGAACCTGCTGGGGGAAGGCAGTTCCACAGGGCCCTGTCTTTGTTCTCATCCTCTACTTTCTCTGCCTCTCACTTTCATGTAACCTTTTCCAGGAACAGGTACTTTCATTGCCAGGGTGTTGGGATGCCTGTATAGAACTGCAGATGTCTTTGTGGAGCAGCTGCAGGTGCTTGTCCTCCTGCCTGCAGCCTCAGCCCAGGGATGCCTATGACTCTTCCCATGCCAAGCGCAGTTTACCAGCAGGAGTTTCTCCCTTTGGCCAGAGGACTTTTGCCTGGGCTCAGGCCCAGATCTGCTGTTTAAGCAACGGGTAGAGGCAATGCTCAGTAAGGAAGTCCTGCATATTTCAGGCAGGTTTAGGGATGTTTGTTCCAGTCAGCGCCTAGCTTGTTGATCTCACTTCTCTTTATCCCATGCAACACACATAATTCAGGTCAGCCTTCTTCCCTCTGCCCTGGTCTGCTTGTGCACATGCTATTTCCAGATCAGGTCACACATTCCCCACCCCCTCTCTCCTGCCACCATTGAGCCTGTTCTTTCCATTAGGGTTTAATGAGAGGCCCACCAGCCATGGCAATCCCAGCCTTCCAGTCACTGCTGCAGCCAAGGTCAAGCCCAGGGCAGGAATTGTCCACAAATACAGACAGGGGAACGAAAGGAAGGAAAGAACAATAAGAGCCTTTTACTTCCCAATGCACTTGAGTGCTTGAGAGAAACTGTCCCCCCAGATTGCTGAGTCAGCAGTGGCTGACAAATTAGTCAACAGGATGACTGGGCCTCAGCTCCTGGCAATTAGCATCGACAAAGCTTTGTGTGTGTCTGTGTGTTTTCCCATTAGCTGTGGCTTGCACGCCTGAGGAGGGAGGAGGGACTGGGGAAGGAAATTGCTTGCTTTGACTTCGCAAACACATGGAATTTGCATTCCCAAGGTTGCACAGCAGTCATTTGGCTTCCTGTTTCAGCATCTTCCGAAGGCTGCAGCCGTTATGAATAAAGTATGCTGAGAGCCTCTTAGGAGGGAGGTGCATCAACACAGCTGGAGGAAGGGCGAGCCCTGGATTGCAGTAGCAGAGGCCATTTATATTGGGAGCGGTGTAGTTTAACCCATCGATGTGGTTAACAAGGCCAGGTATTGTGGGGGCTGAGGAGTGCTGGCAATGGTCAGACAGAAGAGTTTACTGGTGAGAATGGTATTGCTAATACTAATATTCAGTATTGGAACGAGAAGGCTGTCACAGACCCAGAGTGAGAGGCTTTGGCAGAGCTCAGAGCAATGAAATGATAGATGAAGACAGAGGGGGATAAGGACTGGAATAAAAGAGGATTCTGTAGGTCAGGAGTTCAGTGTCTTGTCAAAGCGATTTGGGAAGCCGGGGGCTAAAAGGTGGAGCTGCAGGTCAGGATTAAGCTAACCTAAGAGCTGAGTTCTGTCACCGTTTGGCAGAGGTCATTGCCTCCAAAGCAAGCAGCAGGGGTCATGGCCCATGCTGTGAACAATGACATTTCCTGGATTCAGCTTTAGTGGAACTACAAACACACTTTGTTGTTAAAATCCCATGCCTCTCCTCTTGCCTTCCCATCTTTGAGGCCGGGTCACCGGTGCTTTTGGACAGGGTGTGAGTTGAAAGCCCTCAGAGGACCCTGGAAGAGAGGTCAAGTACATCTGCTTTTTTAGCCTCACCTTCATCTACCGTGTATCCATCTCCCTGGTAAGCCAGGCACTACCATATTATCATCCTCATTCACGATGATTTAGCCAAAGTTCAGTGGTGCCCCCAGCTCTGAAAGACCTAGCTGTGACCCGTGAAGGTTTACTGGGCTTTGTTCTGGGTGCTCGGAGACCTGTCTCTCTGCTTACAGGCTTTCACAAAAGTTGAGCTCAACTGAGAGCAGCAGAAGCATTCAAGCTATCAGTCCTCCTGTTTGCGAGGGTGAGGGTGAGAGACACCATCTTTGTAACCAGGGCACCACAACATGCTCCTTTGCTGAGCATAACTGGAATCCCTGGACTTCAAATCCTGCTGCTGAGAGCCTAGCAACAAGTGAATGTAGCTACTTAAGCTTTTAAGGAAGGAGTAGGTTAATGGAGGTGAAAGTAGGTCAGAATGTTTTATTTTCAGGGTTTGTTGGGTTTCTTTCTAGGAACAGTAAAGCTCTGCTTGTAAGTCTTCTTTGTATCCAGAGCCTAGCAGCACCATATCCATTTACACTCCTTTATGCCACACTAAACTTGAGACAGTTCACTCCCCTTCTGTTGATGGACAGGCTGCCTCACACCACTTCACCTTTACCAAAGGAGAAGAGTGTGCACTGAGGTGCTTACTGTGGAGCCACTGACACCCAGCAGCTTGCTGTTCCTGCGGTGACCTCTCCTCATCATCAGCCCCTGGGATTTTCTGCTTGGTTGTAGGCTGATTTAGGGCAGATTTTTACTGATCTCTTAGCTGCTGAACAGTGTTTTCTGAAAATACCAGCTGGCATCTGTCTGCATCATTAAGTGTCTAAACAGTTTTTGAATCTGGGTCTCTGTTCCTCCATGCTTCAATTCTTTACCTAATAACAGGGTCTAACTGTAGTTCGGGCTTGGGTCAGGGCTGTAGGTCTGCGCATGAATGCGGCTATGGAGGAGCTGTGGCCATTGAATTGCTCCTGTCAAGGAACGTGGCTGGGGCCTTCCTTCTGCTCCTTCTGACATGGTGGTCATTAAACAGCACTGTGGTTATGCCTGACTACTGCTGCTGGGCCTCGGCTTCAAAACTTTAACCTATGAATTTTGCAATCCTGTCAGCCTACAAGGAGTAAATCCATTTCATCCAGGACTCAAATCATTACAGATGCAAGGAAGTAGTGAGTCCTGAATTGCTTGGATTTGGACTTCTGCGGTACCAAGAATCTTCAGAGAAGCCTTGTTGCCATGGTCTTACATCTTGTAGAAAAAACCAGGGCTGTCTCATCCATGTAACACACATAATTTATCAGATATGGATCCCTTAAGGAACCATGGACAAAGATCAGCTGAGTTCTCTCTCTGTTCACTCATTTAACCTTCCCAGTGAATGCCAGAAAGTGGATTATCACTTATTACAAGTGATAAAGTTCAGGGCAGCTTCACAGCAAATTCAGGCCCTCAGTTTCAGTTCCATCATTTTGCGTCACTTACCTCTATTCTCTTTCAGTGTCAGATCTCAGTGATCCCCTTGTCTGACGGCAGGATGGAACAGGAAAAGAAAGCGGCCAGACCTTGTGCTCGTAGGACATGCCACTATTCGAATTCTTGGTTCATGGGAAATCTGCTCACCTTTCCTTAGCGTTATGCTTTGGATCTAGCTTTTCCACCTTTGGGAGGGAAGTATCCCAATCTCTGAGTGATACCAGCAATACTGCTTCTTTGCATTGTTCTGAGCTGGTCCTGCATTCCCATCAAAAACAGAACTAGCAGTGATATACCCTATAATAACTGTTCTTTGAGATATTATACTTCACAAGGGCCTTGTGACTGCATTGACACAACTGCAAGCTAGCACAGCCATCAGACTATGGAGGGAACAGAAAGTTTCACCTGCTCTGCTTTTTCTCCCCTACTTCAGAGTACCAGAACCACATGGTTTATGCACAGCCATGCCAAACAGTTTTTTACAAAATCCAGACTTGTTCACATGAGGTACATGTGCAACTGCAGCAAGATCCATGCTGACTGAAGTATTTGAAAGAACACCTGAAGGGACACCTCATCAGGGCATCATAAGGAAAAATATGCCAAGGACCAGGTAGTGCCAAGGTGTCACAGGGAGGGCACAAAGGTGTCTAAGATAAGAGTCAGCTTCATCTGTCTAGCCATGTTTTATTCCAAATGAGCTATGGTTCGTTCAGCAAACGAGCTAGGGATGGATACAGTGCTGGGGTGCAGAAGTATTTTAGTAACGCTGAGCTATGACAGATTGTTACTAGCAGTAATTCCCATTTCTTTCCTGAGACACACTTCTAAGAGCAGCTCCCTTCAGGAACCTGCCTGCATATCGTACTCTCCCTGTCTGGCCGATACCCACTGTCTCTCCTCTACCCTTTAAAGTGGGTATTTTTCTGATGGAAGGCACGCCGTTAACTTTGGAGTCTAAAAGGGACAGGACAGAGCAAGTTTCTTTAACATGCCCCTGACATTATTCTTCCTGCCCTCCTGGAAGTAACGTGTCTGAGGAATGCAGTGGCCTCTTTTCTGAGCTGGCAAGCACTGCCATTTGTAGTGTTGATACTTGTCCCAGTGGGACTTGGGTTGAGATTTTTCCATCCTTCCCTTGCCCAGTTCATTTTGTTCAGAGTGCCAAAAAGCTGTCAAATGGCGTTTTTGCAATTATCAATCTAGATGGGGCTGGACCTGGTGACATGGAGGTGAAAGGATCTGGAGTCTGTTCTCCTGGCCTAGCCAATATCTCCTTGTGGTTATTCAGGAGGTTAGCTCTGATAATGTCAGTATGAATATTTTGCTGCCATTTAGCTAACAGCTACATTTCCCATTGCAAAATCATGTAAAGGGAAGTAAGGGAAAAAGAACTGCTGTGGCAGGAGACAAAGGCACAATTCAGTGGCTGGTTTAAGGTATGCTCATGCCATAGCCCAATTCCTGTTTAACGGCAGGTCTGACATAATGTTATCCAACTGCATTGAGCAAATATCCCTGAAAAGATGTTTTTACAAACCAAATCCTTGAGATTATAATTTCGCCATTTCTCTCCAGCTGTTCTTTGCTCTCAGATACCATATGCAGAGCAGATCCAACTCAAAAAGAATGAAAGGACTATAGTATATCAATAAGAAGCAGTTAAACACACACCCCCCCACCGCCCCCACTCCCCCCCAATATCAATGGTAAAAATAATTAAGTCTTTCTACTTCTCTAGTGTGTTCCATCTGAGGGTCTCAAAGCATTTTACAAGCATTAATTAATTAAACTTTTCATCTCCTCCCTGAGGCTTTTTCTGTGCTGGAGGTGGTTCAGTCCAGTTTGGTAGATGTGGCTGTGGAAATCACAGTTGATTCTCAAACCAGCAGTTAAAAACTGCCTCCGGAAATCTTCAGTTCTTACAACTGCTGCCCTTTCATCCGGCAACTGTGCTTCCCAGTCTTAGTTTGGTGGATGATTTCTCTTCCTCTGGCCCATGAGTGCTCAGATCTGCAGGTCCCATCTCCTAGCTCTGCCCTGTCCCAGATGGGTGATGCCACTGGCACAATGCCCGGGAACTAAACTGACCCTCCACTAGCCCCAGAATTACTGAAGATTTTAAGTAGCTTAAAGCCACAGTTAGACCAGGGGATCTGGACTAGAAAGAAATGAAAAGAGGAGGAATAAGGATCACTAAGTGCAAATATTTGGAAAGTAACTTTTTAGGAAGCATTTTAATTTGAAATATGCCAAATGTTTACAAATGAAATATAGAAAGTGCTTATCCCATTGCTGAAATCCAGTTATTCTTAGGGCTGAATGTGACAATTATTTAACAGTACAGAGCAGCACTTGCATTGTCTTTTAAGGAAAGGAGGAATCAGATTATATCCAGCTGAAGCTGGAGCAGAAGCTGGAGAAGGTAGAAATTAACTACTTAAACATGGAATTAGTCATTGGGATTCAGTTCCCATCTTAAAGGAAATATATTAGAGAATCTGTAATCATAATTAATATGTTGTATTACTTGACTTTTTAAAAACAGTGATAATAAAAATAGTAAAAGTAACAAATAAACAGCTATGCTAAGTATACAGCAAGCCTAGGGGCTTTTGTTGGCAAGAGAAACTGTTGAAATGCTTTTGCACTGATATTTATGTAACATCTTTTGTCTTGGGGATCCCAAACTGTATCACCAACTGCAGCACTGAAAAGCTTGTGAACAAGGCAAGCCATATGTTGTTTTGTTAACAATATCATTTTGGAAATCATCTGTAGCATTTCTAATTAGAAGTATGTAGTGTAAAGTATTTGATTTCATTAATTTGAGTTCAGTACTGTGCATTCCTCACCTAGAAACCAAAGCAACTGGCACATTATAAATATGCTGGCATACAGAATAGTAGGATGAATTAATAATTTAATAATGTGTGCTGCTAACTGTTTCTTTCCAAGCAAAGTGCTTTAGAAAGGCTGGTGGTAATAAAGAATAA
Organism: Falco rusticolus; assembly: GCF_015220075.1. Classification (NCBI taxonomy): domain Eukaryota; kingdom Metazoa; phylum Chordata; class Aves; order Falconiformes; family Falconidae; genus Falco; species Falco rusticolus. The sequence continues at coordinate 64,985,399 of NC_051193.1, read as the reverse complement.
GCCTTTCAGTTAATTAGAAATGTGTACTTTGTTCCTGAGATACACAATTATCCATTCATTGAATTCTACAGTTCCCTTGTGTTTAGTGCATTTTACTGCCTGCATTTTACAGGTAAATAGAAGGGATACATTAAACCCTACAGTCAGTGGCAAGGCAGGGACAAATTCAATTCTCTTGATCCTCTCTCTCAACATTGAAAACATTGTTCCTCTCTCCGTTTCACTGGGCAAGGAACACAGGACTGGAAGAAAGGCTTTTCTCAGATGACCTTCTGGGTCATCCCCTCCTGTCTCCTGCCATCAAGGGCAACATGTCCTATCTGGCTTTTGTGACTGTGACAAAGAAAGAATGAGTCACACTTCTCTGCTGGACACCAGACTGCTCATTGATACAGTTCAGGTTGCCTTTCTGAAAAAAGGCAAGGGTGGTATCTTAATGGAGTTTGCAGTGGGAAAAGGTTGGTCTGGTTTGTGCTCTGGGATTAGAGGAGAATGGCAGCCTTCCAGGTTCAGGTGCTGGGAACTGAAAATAAAGCTGCTGCTGAGTAGGCTTTTTCTCACAGACTTGGCTTCAGCTCTGCACTTCCCCAGCCATGTCAAACAGGACTTTCTTAAGGCTATAAGACCCTCTTTAAAATGCAAGAGAAAATAAATTCATGAAGCATCTTGTAAGAGCATCCTTCAGACTACCTTTTAAACTGCTGCCTGAATTTAGTTGTGTTGGTCACAGGATTGGAAGGTAGGATTAGAAAATCATTCCATTCATCCCCTTATTCCCAACAGGATAGTACTCCTGGCAAATGTTACCTGAACTGTTCCTGAGGCTCTCTGATGAAAGACTCCACATACTTCTCTTGGGTCTTCTCTAGGCTTGCTCACCATAACAGCTTATCATCTCCCTTGCCATGATTACTGGGCCATTTTGTCCCTTCTCTGTGCTCCGTGCGAGCTAGCCCTGCCTGAAGAGCTGGGCTAGGTGAGTTATCTGTCCACGAGTCCCTGTGTGTGTTTGGTCTAGTTTCCCTCACCTTTACATCATATCCATGGATGTGCGCAGGTATCAGCAGGGCCATTAGGGAAGAGTTCAGGGAACACAGTGGGAACGTCCTCGCTCTGAGAGCTGGGAAGTCTCAGCTTGTCTGAACTTCGAGACTGGTTTTCTTTATGATTTACAGTGCTGAGCAGGCTGATAACACATGGGAAGTAGCCAATTCTGGAGCCAATTTTATTCTTTCTCATTTTGCTGTCAGGGGGAGGGGAATTCACAAAAATTGTAAGGATCTCACCCAATTCCCCTCCCCACTGCAGAGCTGCTGATCTATTTTTGTTTCATAATATAAATAGTCACAGAAAAAAAGCTCCCCAAACCTTGAAGTGAATCCCAGCATGTAGTACCATACATGGCAAATGGATGTGCTCATGCTTCTCATCACTGTTGCCTCCATCCCCTGCACCTGGCCTGGTATCCTTTGCTTCCTGTCTTAAGCTCTCTCTCTAAGGCTTCTGAACGTGCAAAGAGCAGCAGTTGGATGGCAGGGACAGGCAAGAAAACGGTGTAGAAGATAGGGAAATAGGTGAGTGACAGCAGAAGGGTCACAGGAACACTGGTGAAGCTGGGAAAAGCATATGCAATCACAGAAGCACTCTCCTATGGAATCTGAATCAGAATTCATTATACCTGCATGCTGACATTTCTCATCTGTCAGCTTGCAGCTGTGAAATCCACTGGCAAGGTGTGCATCACTGTCTTTAGTAGTACATGGAACTGAAAAAACGTCAAGCCATCTAACGGTACTGAATCCCTCGTCCATAAAATCAGGCTATAGGAAGACTGGAGAGGGAAACTGGACATTGAAATCTGAGTTTGGTTCAATTCGCTGGGCTGGAAGGAAGGTTGATGGTGTCCTTGTTCACAGAACACTTCAGGATACCTGGTATACTGAATAGGCAGGGATCTGAGGGAAGGGAAATGAGAATAAAAGACTGGATTGCTGCACAGGCATTTCTCACCTCTTTATTTTTGAGTGCTGGCCTCTGCAGTCTTTACACTTAAATGTGGGGTTTTAAAATACTATTTGTAATGTGTTTAAATTAGTAGTACTACTGTCATTTCCCCAGCCACCTTAGAAACACCTGCCTCTGCTTTGTGTTTTTTACTCCTTAATGCTCATTCAAGATGGTGAAATTGTTACGCAAGTTGCAGGTTAGGACAGTCAAAATATATCGAGTCTTTATCTTTCTTTTTGTTTCCATAGTTAGATGTTACCAAATACCAGATGTTGTGCCATGTTTTGTAATCTTCATGGCTTCACCCCTATATGCCATTCTGAATCAGACCTGGATGGATCCCTGAAGGGGTGACAGCCCTGTGTTCAAAGCAGAGGCTGTTGAGAGCTGTGTCTCTGTCTGTTGGGTCTAAGGAGAATTTCCTATCTGAATATGCTTGACTGAAATAGGCTGGAGGGGGTAATCTGGCACTAACTCCTCCTTCTCCCACTCCCCTGGTTGGAGAGTTGGTGAAAACTAATAGGTCTTTTCCTGCCTAACATGTCTGATTCACAAAACTTTCTGTGGCTGATGTGGTGCCAAGAGGCAGAGGGGTTATTTTGGGGCAGATTCCTTTTCATTTGTTTTGTTTTCCTCTTTCTATAGCAGTGTGGCAATCCCGGTCCTGGCAGCAGGGATGCCCTGAGGGAAGGGAGAGGAGCTGCTGCTGAAGACAGAGAGAGTACTTCATGGTTACTTGTCCTCTCTTTGACTGCGGCATCAGCTGGGGGCTGGGGGAGGAGAAGTGCCTCAGGCTCATTCAGAGTTGACCCATGGTTATTTTTAGCTCCTTAATGCTCTTTCCAAGCACCCTCTCCACCACCACCCCCCCCTTCCCAGCTTATTTCTCTCCTCTTGGCAAATGGCTCTTTGTGAGCTACTCAGTCACAGGTTAGGAAGCACTGCAAAAGTCAAAGGGCAGGCGACTGAGGTACTTCTCCGAGAGAGGCACTTGAAAGGTCAGGAAGTGCCTGGGCCGTGGGTAGGAGCCCCTCCTAGCCTAGCTCTGCTTATTAAGCAGGCTTGCCAGCCTATGCAGACAACATGCCGGGGCTCAGATCTGAAAGAGTATGTGAAGGAGGCAGAGGAAGAAAGAGAAGAGGCTGAAGAAAGAGAAAGGAAGAGCAGGAAAAGAGATGGGGAGATAGGATAAGCAGGGGTCGTGGTATACAAAGGGCACTGAGGTGAAGGAGGATGTGCGCTGTTGAAGCATGACTGAGAAAAAGAGGAAACAGAAACGGAGAGCAATTTTACTTCTCTCAGATTACAAGCCTGGAGGATCTTTGGCCAAAAGGCCATGGGCTTCCTTTTCCCCTGGGGAGTTCCTACACTACATGTCAAAGCCAGGCCTACATCCTACAGGCGTCAGAAGACACGTAGGCAGCCCCACTTGGAGGACACACCTCTGACCTTCCCATCCGATGGGAGTTGCCAGTGAAGGAGCTGGCAAACAGGAGGACGCTGCCCCTTGGAGAAAGACAGGTGTTAGTCTTTAGGGAGAGAACCAAGACAGCCACCGTGGAGAGGCTTTTCCTGTGCTTTGCAGAGCTGCTGGCAGCCCAGCCCAGCTGCCACATAGTAAAGCATCAGGTGGCATCTGAAGCTGGGCCCAAATTCTAGGACCCTGGTCAAAGCAGGAGTGCAGGATCTGAAACTCACCTGCATTTTGTGCCAGTAGAAAGCAACGGAGCTGTTACCCTTGTAATAAATAAAATACTAACTCCCGAGGCGCTTGGCTGTGGAGGACCTGAGTATGGGGTGCTCCAAGGGCTCCTGGCATCTCTGCCTGGGTATGCCAGTGGGTCTGTCCATCCATTTATGGCTTTGGCCCTTAACATGTGCAGGATTTGTGGTTTCCAATGAAAACAGGACTTCTCCTCACCATGCCCTGGGAGGCTGGGTTACAGTGTACTTACTCTCCCCCTCCTTCCACAGAAGCTGGGGAATGGCTCCTGCAAGAGGCAGGGCAAGCCTTTCTCCATCAGAGTCATGTGGGAGGGTGAAGAAGCCGCTCCCTTTCCCTTCTCTCAGTGGAGACCCGGAAAGTAGCAGCTGGGTGGCTCCATTGGCTACTGTAGCTGGGCCCAGTGTCACGCTGATGCCAAGGCAGAAATAACCTGCTTAAAATAAGATGGCTCCCCCCCCCGCACCATATCCCCCACCCCCTGCCTCCTCCCAGTAGCCCACTCTTTACAGTAGCTTCTTCTTAGTTTTCCAAAGTCCCAGCTGTGTGTACTTGTCTCAGGCAGGGGAAGTGGGTTGCCTGGATACAGTCCCTTTGATGAGCAGCGCAGTCCCCCTGGAAATCAGGCTGCGGTCCCTCCCCTCCCCTTGCCCAGCATCGCTGCTCAGTGTGAAAGATGGGTTTAGGTCCCCGGAGGGCTTCTGAGTGCAAAAAAGGGATGGGGGAAAAGGCAAAGCATCACAAAAGTCAGCATTCCCCCCTCACCCCAAAGAAACAGCCAGGTGTAAGGATCAGAGAGACAAGCAGGACCATGAAACTATTCCACCCATTGCTGGAGGCCAGCATGAAGCTGGTCCTAACCTGATAAAAGAGGATCCCACACCTGAACTGAGCCAAGAAGCCACTCAGAAATGTGCATCACGAGCAATGGAGATTAGGACTAATTGATATACTCCAGCAAGGGCAAGCCCAAGTGAGCTTACCCAGCTGTCAGGATAATCATCGCTCTGAAAATGAAGTTGCACAGAATGGGGCAGGGTTGAGAGGGGATAAAATAATTCCCATTTGTCTTGATGTGTGAAGGGATAAAACAATTCCCATTCCTCTTGGTGTGTCTTGCTTCACAGTTTCGCAATTGCACAGCTTCCTTGGCACCAGACAGCCTTTGGCTGATGCTGCTAGAAAATAGGCTAATGTGGAAAAGCACAGTGATGTGCTTACAGGTGTCTAAACTCTAAAGACCACAAGAAAATATTCACGTTGTTTCAAAAGACTTTAACCAGGAAGCATATGAGAAAGATGAAAGAGCATTTACTATCAATATCAGGAAAAAAAATTGAAACCAGTCTATTTTGCTTTATTCCCTAATTTTCTCAATGCAAAAAGCCATACTTGCTCCATTTCTAGATAGCAAGTACATATACCGAAAATCCCTACAAAGGATAATTTCTCAGCAACATTATAGTCTCCACAAAATAAAATTATGTAATTGAAAACTACCGTCTGTATTACTGAAAGCATTCTTGTACTCAAGCCATCTGTTTTCAGTGGTGTGTCTCCACCTTCCCCGTAAGCCTCTGACGTGGGCCAATTTCAGAGAAAAGGTGACAGAATAATCAGATTAAACTAGCTGGTTCCAGCAGGAGAGTTCCTGCTCCAGAAGTCCAGTAAAGGAGGTGGCTCTTGTAGCAGAGCCTAAAATACAACAGATTAAATGTAAAATACAAATATGTTTCAGGACCAGAAGGAGAAAAAAATCCCTAAACTAAGCCTCTTTTAGGGGGGTTGCCCTTCCAGGAGCACTCACCCCCTTGTCCGTACAGGCAGGGCATCAGTGAAAGTGCCTCTGCTGACTATGGCGCTGCAGGATCTCGGTGGGAGGTAGGTATCTCTCGGTTACACAGGTCTCACTCAGGCTCTATTGAACCAAACAAACATTTCACATTCCCCAAGAAAAGCAATGGCCTCCCACTGCAGTTTGGCGAGCAGCGGTAGTTCCTAGTGAGAAAGTCTCTTTAGCTGGCAGTCATCTGCATTCTGCAGTAGTTTCAGTTTCTCAGTGCATTTAGAGTACATCCCCTGATGCAGTGCTTTCAAGTGCATTGAGCATGACATAATTCATAGATGACAGTAGGGATTTCTGCTCCGAGAGGATTGGCTGCAACCTTTTAGCCACAATGAGATAAAAAAATGCAGTCTTGGACATTGGCATGTATGGTAATCTAAAATAATCCTGGGCTTTGAGAGCTTCCCTGTGGGGCAAACCAATGTGCCAGTAAGACAGGTCCCAGCAATCAAAGGCTCATGCCAGCCCTGTCATTCTCCTTGTTTGCTTTCTTCAATCTATCATCAGCACCTCTGTCATCTCTTGATGTGATACCGGAGAGTTACAGTCAGGCAACCGTGGGTTAAGGCATTCAGCTGCATCATATGCAGCAAGTCGAAAAAGGCTAACCACAAAGCTGGGATTCGTGCCTGTATACAGAGTGCCACAAGTCATGCCTTCTTGCTGGCTCTTCTATTAAGCCCATATGAATATCAAGTAATGAAAGTAGCAAGACAGAACTACAGAGCACCCAGCAAGGGAAAAGCTCTGGAGCAATTGCCACTAATATCCTCTGGATGCTCCTAAGATAGGTGTGGAAGCTTCTCAGGGCAAATGTTCTAAGGGCAGGGCAGAGCAGGGAAAGGAGAAAGAGAAGATAGTACAGATCTCTGGCAAGGGCAAAGAGGATGCACAGATGGGGGGTGTGTGTGTTCTTTCTTTAATCTCAGAAATTAGGAATAATCAGTACATAACAGCACAACACTGATGGGACTTCATAACAATAATGGCTCCTGTGCTCCATTTTCTTCGGCATCAGACACACTGAAATCAAGAGACCACATGTAGATGTCATTGAGAATTGGGGTCTGACTGAGGAGGGAAGAAGGAAAAAGGGAGCAAGATATCTAAGCACAGGTTCTTTTTGTTTTTTCTCTCATCCCCATTTCAAAGACAGAGAAAAGGAAAAAGACCCATCTAGAGGAAGAGAGCGTGAATCATTTAACATTGAGGAGCAGGGAGTTGGACTCGATGATCCTTATGGGTCCCTTCCAACTTAAGATATTCTACGATTCTATGAATTTTGCTTGAATGAGGACTGACATAAGTGTGTAAAACAGGAAGGAAATGTATGAATAATGCAGAGCAAGGCTCTGTGCAGATGGAAGACTGTTATTGTGTCCCTGTTTACAGCTTCTGAAAGCACAATCAAATAGATACAGAAGGAGTGCAAAAAGCCTGCATGGTCATCTCATGTTGAAAAGGTGTTAAAATACATTGTGGATTGCCAAATAACACCTCTCAATCACTGCACTGAATTATCTGCTCACACCAAGACAAAGAAGAGGAGATGGTGTTGCTTTTAAGTTAGAAGTGAGTGGAATTACTCATGTGCAGGTTAGGCTTGCTCTGAACTGCGCCCAAGCTGCAGTGGCTGCTACAGTAGACTAAGGCAGAAACACGGGGGGAGAAATACCCTGAGCAGCTCTCCCATGCAGCCTTTACCATGCATGCCTGGGAGAAGGGTTTGTAGAACTACAGAAAAGAGATTTTTTTATGAAGATGACCCCTGAAAGAATTCATACCTGCCCTTCTGCTTATTTATAGTTGGTGTGTGCAAGAAGCTGAACTCATTTCTTATTCCTTTTATGGGAGAAAGTATGGCTAGGAACTAGCACACTCTCCCAGGATGCTTGGGACAGCTGGTTTCCATTTGTGGTCCTGCCACTGGCTGGTTTTGGCCAAGCATCATCATTTTTGTGCCACTGGTGAAGCACTTTGAATTCTTCTAACAAAAAGCAGCATGTAAAAGCTGGATATTGATTCTGATTATTCTAAGAAGCCCATCATCATACCGTGTGGTCTCTTGCATTCTGTAATTAAGGCACACTTCTGCCCTAAGGAGGGTATTCTTATTCCTTTTCTTGCTTTATACCACTTCTGGATGGAATTTGCAATAATTTCTGAGGTAGTCTGTTGGATCCCCTCCACATGTCTGGTCCTTTTCCAAATCACAGTCCATGAGTTCATCTGAGTAGTGATGGGAGACTCTGGCCTTATTGTGTGCCTCAAGAATTCAGCAGCAGCAGAACTCACACAGTCATCCATAGCTACTGAAGATTTCTCAGAAAGCTTTAAGAAAAAAGGCTGACATACTGAATGACTCTTTCTCTAATGCATTGCTGTATTAGACTAGCAAGAGATATAGTACATTACATAGGTTTATGGAGATGACTGGAGGATATTTTTTGACAATATAGAGAAGCTCACCTGGAGGTCTCAAGAAGGGCAGGATTCCAGGGAGAAATAGAAGGTAAGGGACAAAGCCAGGAGACTAGGACATAAAGCAAGGGATATTCAGAACCACTGGTGTTAAACTTTGGATCGCAAAGAAACAGAAAGAAGGAAGAGGCAGTGTCTTTGAGGGCAAGAGTGTAGGAGACATGAGAGCCTTGGAAGAGAAGGAAACTATTTGTGGAATTATCCTATTTGTAATAGAAATACTCTTTGCATGCAAATAGGTATTCTCACATTCAGCCTGTCCACCTAGCTAACCCAGTACCACGTAAAAGGTCAGACTCTGAAAAGCCCTATTGCACACAGGCACATGCACAGTTTTAAGTCCAGCACTACAAGCAGCCAACATGGAGAAGCAGTGATGCTGATGCAATGCAGTGATGAAAATAAACATGCTTGATACTTCAGGGATGGAAAAGGCACATTCCACCTTCTGCCTCCTAGAAATCTGCTGCAGCCTTTCATCAGCCAAAAGAAACAGCGGGCCTGAGTCAAAACCAGTCTGCTTTTGTTTCCTCACCCCATGCTTGCCCATTTCCCCTTGGTGCCCAGGAAAAAGAAGAGGCCAGCAGGGGCTGTCATGTTTTCAATACACTGTATTTCTATGGCGATATTAAAGTGTCCTCTATTTGCTTTTTTTCTTTTCACCTTGAAATGGGAGCTGCAGGTGCTTGTATAGTGTGTAGCATTGCACATAATGAAAAGTGACAAGGCAGTTCAGTCTCTGGGGTCCTTTCAGTCCATAGGCTCCCTGCTGAGAAATCCAGCAAGGTGGGCACTTGGCTTGGTATTTTTTCCTAAGTTGTTGTGACATATCTCCTCCAGGAATTGTACTGATGCCCCCTAACTCATATCATGCAACCCCTCTGGCTGCATCAACTAGCATTTACTTCTGGTCACTGATAATCTGAGCTCCTATCAAATCAGTAACCTAAATATGAAAGGCTCCCTGCTGGGGTGTCCACAGCACTGCAAACAGTCCTGGGGAGGTAAATGTTTAATAGATGATTAGAGGACAGGTTGCACTCTTTTCAGCTGGGCTTTGAGTTCTTTTGAGGGAAGATGATATGAAGGATGGTGATTAGTGTCTTTTGGAGACAAAGACAACAAGCTTTAGGCCTGGATTAGCAGCAGTAAAATGCAGTGAGATCAGCTATTTCCGCAGATCGTTGTGATGCTGCAAAGAAAAATCGTGCCAGTAGCAGACCTGGTGTAGAAGTTGCTTGGGATCTCATGCCATCTCCTGCTTTCTTCATAGCAACATACCCACTACCCCTGCTTCACTGTGCTCTGAGGAGCACTGTAAAGAAATGCTTCCTTTTCAGACATTCATATAGGCTGCCAAAATGTTGTGGTCCTGGAATATATCATACCCTTTTCTCTACTCCTAAAATTAATTTACAGTTCATATTATCTCTCTATAAAGCACAAAAAGGAACAGTGAATCCAGCTTTTGTAAATGAGGGAGAACACCACCAAATCTACATCTGCATAAATGAAGAACTGCCTTGAGACCATCTCCTGTAAAGGAAGATGTATTACACTGAATCCAGGGGCTTCCACACACTTCGGGTCAAATTGAATCTGCACGTCTCATAAATGGGAAAGCGCAAGACAGACTTCTGAGTCAGGAAGGTCTATCATGCAGAGTCCATAATCCTGCATAGTGAACCTGCCCTTGTCTTTCCAGACCTCATGTTAAGCTGAACTGCTTGCATCCCTGTGTTAGCTGGGGAACTATATGGTGTCCAAGCCTTATATATATGAAGACTATGCTGAATCATCTCTACATACATGGAGAGCAATATTCTGTCAATTTGCTCTAAAAGCAGGTGAACCTTATTCAGTCCAATGCACCACCCACTTTAATGAAGGTTGAGATATTGATCTCCCCAGTAAATCAAGGTGAGATCTATAGATCCCTCCCAATAAATGATGGCGGCTGTATTGATTCTTTACTTCCCACCTCCCATAAGTGAAAGCAAGACATATTAGTTCCTCCCCATTAAATGAAAGCGATCTGTATTGAGGCCACCCTCATAAATAAAGGGTGGGCCATGCTGACTTAGACCTTAACCACATAAATGGAGGTGAAATGCATTGATTCCATCTTCTGTAATTGAAGGAGCACTGTATTATGGTCCTCCTTCCAATATAAATGATGGCAAAGCATATTGATTCCATCATTCTTGAAGTGAAAGGTGAGTTTTGTTGAATATCCCCAAAATAAGGAAGGAAAGCCACACAGAACTTAGCAACTTATCTAGAAATTTATTTTGATCTTCTATTTGCACATTGAGGGGCTTTTCTGGGCACAAAATGAAGTGTTAAGGCACCAGGGTTTCAGCAAAGGGACGTGATGGCTAAGCAGAAGGCCTGCTGAGTTCCATTCCTTGTGTTCATGTAGATGACCTGCATCTGGGCAAGTTTCCTGGCTTTTACGTGCCTTGTCTACCTAGTAAGGATAATGATCTTCCTGTGACATTAGGTAGTACAATAGATTTGTTCATGATGTTCATTGTCCTACAACATTTTGTTGGTTAGTGCAACCAAGTAAGTTCTGGAGATAACAGTGAAAGTGGATGGATCATTATAGGGCAAAAGGGTTAAAAAAACAAGGTATACTGTATATGCCCTGTGCCTTAAGAGAGGCTAGGTCTGTACACTGCAGAGAAATAATTAAATAATTAACAGCTGCCTGGAGCCTGTGGTGATTTTTTCTCTTTAATTATTCCTACTCCTTCCTACTCTTTTCTACCAACAGCACTGGTTTTAAATGGTCTTTGCTGATGGGAAAGATACTAAAGGTACCTCATCTCAAAACCACGCACTAGCTCAGGAATTCAGACCTTCAGACTGTGACTTCTGCAAGGCAGCCAGGGCAGTGCACATCTGCAAAGCAAAACATTTAGATTCAACTATAGCCTTCCAGGAGATCATGTTCAGCCCAGCAGCATGACAAAACCCAGAACAGTGCTGGGACAGCTACTGGTGGCAAAAAAAGAGAGGTGCCAACTCCTTGCTTCCCCAAGGAAATATACTAATTTCCCCCACAATACTCCACTGCACAGTTGTTGTCTTTTGTTACCTGTTATGAACACTGTAATCCTTGGGGAAGCTATGGAAGACAAGAGGACAGAACCAGTGGAGCCTTGCAGAGAGGCCTGTCTGTCATTCTGCCTGATTCGTCCCAGAAGTAGCAACAAGATAGAAAAAAGAAAAACAAACAAAAAGACAAAGAACAAAGCAAAGTCATGCACATATAGACGACACAAGGAATTTAAAGTCAAGAACAAAGCATCCCTTAAACATCCCACACAATAAATCACACCATTGTCACTTTTTTTCCCAGTGTCACAGAAAAGAAACACACCTCTGGTACCATGTCTGATGATAAGCAGGCAGAGTGATGGCGTCCCGTGGTTTGTTGCCATGTGTCTCCACATATGGGGTGGTATGCATGCAGAGATAGGGATATGAGATGGACAATTAAAGGAAAGTATGATTTATCCGTGAATCTGTGGCATTATACGTCTAAGAGGGACCTAGGCATCTTACCTTGGCCATATCCTAGGATACAATCATGAGTAATGCAAGCTTTGATCTTTTCTTTAGGATGAAATACCAAGGTATATTTTACCATGTGTTTCTTAACACATAACAATTTCTCTTAAGATCTTACAGAAAACAAGATGTGATAGCTTTTATGTGAATTAGCTGTTCCTGGTAAACCTTGTGTTCTTCCCATGTGGGTATTTCCAAGCATAATGCTTTGCCCAGAAAAGAATTTAAAAATGCCAATCAAGTGCCAGCCCCCTGCAAGCCCATGAATGGAAAAGCCCAATTTTCTTTGCAATTCTGTCATATCACCGGCTGTCTAAAACCCTCTCCAAGAGGATTTAGATCGGATGTTGTGCTGATTTTATACAGTTGTCTTATGTCTTCCCCATGAGTGGTGGAAAAGATTTGTTCCATACAGCATTGGGGATGCAAATATCTTTACTGTTTCACTGCATCGTTTGAAAGGAGGACCAGACAGTTGCCATGGCAACAGCACATCTGAGCCAGCTGTAGTTGCCATGGAAACAGAAACGATAGGAGCCAGGAAAAATAGTCCCAGAGGACAAACCATTTTAAAAAACACACAAAAATTCCCTTAAACTAAAAATCTTACTTTGAAATTCTAGGGCCTCGGAAACAAGGGGCAAACCAGAGGAGAATGCAAACACCCTCTCATGATCTCGGTGCTTTCCTTTTTCACATTTTTGAGAGACAAGGGAGAAGTCATTGGAAGTCATCCAGTGACTGCTAGAAAGGAGGTTAAAGTAAACTCGACCACACCTTTGGCCCGGTCTGCTGACCCTGTGGGAATGCGAATGCTGTGCATTGATAACTCTGCACCACGGAGGCACAAATCAGTACTCCAGTCAGGTATCCCTCTCGTCTGCAGCAGGCTCTCCTCCCATAAAGCTAACCGTTCTCCACACAAGTGCTTTCAAATAAGGATGTTATATTTTTGGAGACTCTTTAGTCCCTGCAAGAGGCATAGTTTTTATCATTAAATAGAGGGCAAGATGCACTGTTTGAGATGTCCAAGGCTTAAGTCTGGGAATCTCAAGCAATGGCTGGATGCCTGACAGCACTGCAACCTGCTCTCTGGCCTTCAGGGTTGGGCCACTTATCTGTTTGATAAGTACCAAAGAGAGGAATTGACAAAATCCTGTATCTTGTTGGGGTGTGTTGTTACTGTTTATCTGTAACTCCTTTTTTTTTTTTTTTTTTTTAGCTTTAATGTCATAGTTAGTCAGAGAGAATGATTAAAATGAGAAATGAATGATGCTGTAGAAGACAGGAAGGCAAACAGCTTCAGCATCCACACAGAGATGTGTGGATTTGACATCTCCTGAGAATATAATAGGGTAAATACAAGGTCTGAGACTGGGAGTGGAGGAAGAGAAGAGAGCAGGTGGAGGGAGAAACTGATGGGAATAAATGGAGTAATAGGGGAAGGTGATGCAGGAGACCCTCAAACTGGGAAATGATAGGGATAAGGGAGGATGTTGGAGCTGAGCACGTGCAGTAAAATGAAAAGCAGTGAGAAGGTGAGCAGGAGAGCAGGTGAAGCCTGTGGCAGAGGGTAAGGATGGAAGCAGGCAGAGATCAGAGGACAGAAGGGAGCAAGATGGCAGACCACAGGATATGAGGGTGGACAAGCTGAGAGCAACACATTTGGCACAGCAGTATGGGACAGGACAGGGAGGGAGATGAAGTGTTTCTCAGTAAGTACAGGGGCAAGGAAAGGCAAAGAAAAGCAGGAGGTGTGGAGGCCAGATAGGGCACAAGATGGTTTGTAGGGTAACATACTTTGTGCTGTTATTTGTAATATTGCTGTACTTCAGCAGATTTCCCTGGCTTTTCTAGAATCCCTGCATATGTAAATACTTTTGTTAGCTGGTTCACTCATTGCACTGTGGTGAGGGCTGCTTAATCCAACGTAGTGTTGAACTTAGGTTTTCCAAGTATTTTTTTCCTTGCTCTTTATCAACAGCTAATGTTATCAAATCTTTCCATGCTTTCAAGGTGCAGACTTTCATTATTTTCTTACCGAAAGCAGATTTAGAAAAGCAGTTCAGCATCTCAGGTGCCTTTGGATTGCGACTGCATTTTCTGCCTTCTCATTTTATGATCACAGTTCCTGCCCTTTTGTTTCAGTCTCACTCCTCTCTTTCTGTCTATAAAAAGAGAAGGATGCAGCAGTCTGCACACACCTGTAATTTCTGTTGAAGCCAAGGGAATCTGCATGCATGTAACTAACAGGACTGGAGGACTTGGCTAAGGATTCCTGTTTAAAGGAATAATAAACTGTTCACGTTTACTGAGAAGGAGAAAGAAAAAAGTCTTTATTCAAAATGTAAATCTCTTCCTGCTGAGGAGCGAACCCAAAAGTCAGCCTTCAGGATATAAATATTTATGCCTTTTGCATAAACAGCAGATGTAACATTTCCAATTAACTGTCGATCTTTCCATTTCTCTGGCTGCTGCTGCTTTCTCTCACAATATCAGAATGAGCAGTCCTCTTGATTTGCCTGACTTCAGATCTGTCACAAATTTCCACAGTCTGCAAGATGAAATTGTTCCTGAAAATGTTTATTTATCAGGGCCTAACAATTTCCCTGTATTTTTTATTCCTTGTACTCAATGTAAGATGAATTCTATTCTGCTGAAAGATGTGAGATTCACTGCCCAGGTAAGAGGGCAACAGAGAAGGAGCAGAAGAAGGCATAGGTGAGAGCATGCACTCAGCCATTGCAGCACACTTCAGCCCAGCCCTTGAAGAAGCCCTCATGACCTAGAGATGCCAGTCTCTGACCCATTTGGCCCCTGGCCTTTCTACCAAGGCTGCCAGCCTGGGGCTAGGTAGCACTGAGTTTAAGAGGTTTTATGATGTAGCCACCTGCTCATGAGAACTGCCTGCATCACTTCTTTAGTGTCAGCTTTCTCAGGTGTCTGATATTCAATCCTGCTAATGGCAGCCTCCTGCTTCCACAAATTCTTTGTCTCCTGGAGAAAGTGTGAACTGTGGAAGCATGAAAATGAACCCTGCTAGAGCTGGTAAACATCAGTTTTCATTGTCATCATGCCTACAAAGCAGAAAATTTTGCTGGAGCACTGGAAGGAGGGTAAGAACAAAAATCAACAGCAGAGAGGCAGTAGCAGGTAAAAACCTGCCAGAAGGCAGGTGCAAGGGGAAGGAAAAACACTTGTCTGGTAATGTGTCAGAAAGTGGGGATCCCCCTGTTCCCTTATGCTTTTGTATGTTCTCCTGTCCTCTGAGCTGTCCTGCAACACCATGAAGTTTAGCTCAGCATCTCTTCATTTCCTGGGAATCCAAAAATTGTTTGGATTTGAATTGTGGCTTCAAACCAGGAGCTGCTGTTCAGCTGATCCAGCTTTCACTAGGGGCTCAGGTGAAGAGCTCTTGGCCTTCCTGCTTATGGGGAAAGCACTGCCCTGGGAGCCGCACAGCTAGCCTGGGATGGGGCTTTGTGCTGCTGGCTGGGTTGGTGTGGGAGGTCAGCCTTGTTCTTTACCTTCCTCAGGATCCGCATCCCTGCGGCTGGCAGCTCTGGCAGGTGCTGTTGCTATGGGAACTGGCTCTACTTTAAAACCATCCATGTGGCAGTGCAGGCATGGAGGCATCTGCAATCCTGACTGCTTAGGGGTGCACCCTCCTCACACACTTCTGCTACCTGCCGCCTGCTTTTCTTCAGGTTCCTGGCACTTTGAGCTGCATTTTTGCCCTCTCCCCAGGCTCTTCTGTCTGCTGCATCCTCCCTGGCTCTGGATTCTTGCTGGTGTGAACAGCTGGCCTCTTGCAAAGCATGAGAAATCATCAAACGCTAATCCAGAAAAAAGGGTCCAAATTCACAACTAACTGGAAGTTTAATTGCATAATAAGCACAATTTTCACTGTTCTATGCTGTGCCCAGAAGGCATATATAGTAGTTCTCATCTATATTCAAGTATAGTCTTACCTCAAGGATCTGTGACGATTGATCAGGTTATCTGCACCGTAAAACCCCAAAAAATCACCAGCGTTTGCTTCAGGCGAGCTAAATGAAGTGCATTTTGATTACAAGTAGAAGCTAAATTAACTTGGTTCGCTTACTGTAAATCTCTGCATGTGTAGGATTCCATCAGCAGTGGAGCAGGTGTACTAACATAGCTGAAGTTACTACTGGCTGTGTGCTACCTTCCTCTTCTTCATATCAACCTCTCAGTTTGATCAGTTATATCTAAAAGAACCTGAGGTAGCACTGGCAAAATATCCAGGCTTTGCTTTCCCACCAGGAACTGGAGTCAGGGTAGCACCAGTGTTGACTGGCTCCTCTGTCATGCTCTGTCCTTGCTGGGACTCACACTGTTCCTCCTGCCTGGGGAGCTGCACAGGCACGAGGCTGCCCTACCAACTTTCTTAACATGGATCAATGTGGATTAGCAATTTAGAATGGAGCAATCTCGAAAGGAGACTGAAAGTCAGTTTTCTTTAACCACAAGCATTTATTTCCTTTTTTTTGGTTTAGGCCCTTGGCTGTGGCAGACTGTCCAATGTTTCTCTTGAGTTTCCACTGCTGGCTGAAGAGGCTCTCTGGTTTAATGGCATTCATTAATCATACAACAATGCATCTTTGCAGCACCAGAGCTTAGAATTCAAGTTACATTACTGATGGGTGTTGGCCTGGCTTCTCAGGTTGAGGGTGCTCTAAGGTCAAGTCAGATACTTCAGGCTCTGTGTGCATTTTGGGTACAATGTAGGACAGCCAGGCAGCTGCTTGTTCAGGCACAGGAACAGCCTTTCAGCTGAGCATGCTGAGTGCTCCAGGTCACAAGTCACTCTTGAGGCAAAGGGAATTAAGCCACTGTCACACTCCCTGGATTTGGAAGAGATATGAGAGCTGCAATGACCCTCCCAAAAATTGTCCTGATCTTTATCAGTTATGGCAGGTTCTTACAAAGCCCAGTATCTGTCTCAGGCCCATTGGCTGCTCTTCTAAAAGCAGACGATCTCCCTATGCACTCTTTGTTCTATGTGTTTTCCCTAGAACAGTTTGTCAGGTTGTTACCAAGGTATCCAGTTTTTCCAGTGCTAAAGAGCCCAAAGTCAGTACTGTTTTCTCTCACATGCCTTAGGGACGCTGTGATGACCTGTAGGCACAGTCAGAAGCAACATCCCAGTCTATCCTCTCCCTCCTAGCTGGACACAAGAGCAATTGCAGAGCCTGTGGCTAGAGTTTGCAGGAATGCACTAATAAATGGCCTTCAAGGTCTTCCTTAATCACCCTTCCCTAGCTCTTCTGTTGTCAAGATGGTATTCAAAGGAAAATGCCAAGGCCTGATCCCAGCCCACAGCCCACCAGTCAGACAACTCAGTGCTAGACACTCGCAGATTTGCTTTATGATCCTTGTTTTAAGGCCTCGGGTAAGCATTATGGTAGGCACCATAGAATGGCAGCATTGATACCTTTCATCTAGTGTGGGACTGCAGCTGTTTTTCTCACTTTTTAGGATACAGGATCTTTTGTGTTACCATAGCCCTGTGCTTTACCGTTGACAAAGCTTGACTTACCTCTACCGCTTTTGCTTCAGGGAGGAGTCCATTCCCTGCTAGGAAGGCTCCTGTGCAAACACCTATAAAGTGGCATTTTAGTAAGTGACCTGAATTTTGACTGGACGCTGCCTGCAAGGTCCCCAATACAGCTGTGAAAGTGCACTAGTGCAGAAGCAGGTGATATAATGCCCTTTTAAAGCTCCCATGTAGCTTCAGAGAGACCTTCAAGGAAGGTCCCTTTCGAGGAAGACATAGGCTGTTTGTGCATTACATCATTCCCCTTGCACATATGCTCACAGAGCGTTTGGATTACCTCATTCTTCCCAGAATTTAGACTACGTTTCAGTGGTGAGGCCCTTGAATTTGTACATTAAACAACAGCAAAACTCACTGAGCTGATTCTCTGGAGCCCTGCTGATGTGTAAGAGATCCATCCTGCCTTTCCCATGTCTTCCACGTACCCTGTTACTTTCCCCACCTGTGTCAGGCATAATGATTCAGCAAATAGATAATGCTTCTTGTTGGCAGGTAGTCCAGGCATTTAGCTTGATAGCGACGCTGAATATTGTATGTCCTTTTATTTATTTTGCCCGAGTGCAAATCTGACTACAGGCTGTTCCGTTGTCTATATAATATTTTGTCCAACCTTCTGGCTTCTTTCTAGAGAGGATGCAGTCTGCAGGTGCTGCAAACACTTTTTGTTCCTTTATGACTAGAAGAAACTGTTCCTCTAAGGCTTTTAGTCTGACTTGATTCTGGCTCGCCCACCTGCCTGCTTTCTCTGGAGAACTGGCAGGTGAATATTTTCAATAATTTACTTTAGAGATGTTCTATCATCCTGCTATTTATTTCTGCTATAAATTATGCCCAGAGGTTAGGAAGCTCTTATCTTCCCACTCACAAAGGAACCAAAGGAAAATATTCTGCAGGGCACAGAGGCATCTGTGGATGGTTCGTAAATATTTCCAGAGGCAGATATACTGGGGAGCAAAAAGAACTGTAGTCCCTACCCTGTTGGTATCGCCTGATATAGCCTGCATCTTCTAGGTTATGCAACAGGGAGCAGTTGTGCTCACACAGCCCCCTCTTCCTACTGTGATTTACATCCAGCGTCTGTGAGATACACCTGCTAGTGCTTCAAAGCATGAAAAGGAAATAATAAAAAAAGGCCTTGAGAGATGATAGCTTACTCCTCGCACAGTGGTTTGACTCATTAAAATCGGTGGAGCAATTTTCAGTGACTTCTTTGGGATGTGGATCAGACCCTAAAAGCACATGCCCCGAGTGCTGGACTGCAGCCAGCTAACTTAAGAGAAGCAGAATTCCAAGCAAATGAGTTTTCATTTTTAATTCAGAAGCTAAATAAAATTGAACTGCAGTGCATTTGGATGGGATAGCTCCGAGAAAAATCCAAGGAACTGAAGGAAGTGATACTTCTGGTGTGTTTGCCTCTTCTTAGCAATACCCTAAGGGGCTAGTTGCTCCACAAAGCAGTATCAATTACCCAGCAATGGATGCTACTGCTCTTATTATTACTATATGCCTAAATGCTCATTGTAGACCAGGACTCCAGCAAGCTGGACAATAGACAAGTATAGAGCAAACAGATGGTCCTTGCCTCCCAGAACATCTCGAATTCTAGATTTACCATTTCATGCTTAGAGTTTGCTGATGGGTGTTGCACCACACAGAGTGGCATTGTTTTTTCCCTGTTGAAGTCAATTAGGTTCTTAGTGCCCCGGGGAGGTGATAGGGAGGTTTGTGCTGCTTGCTTTGATAGAAGATATAAAACATAAGTCCTGGGTTTGCCAGCCAAATTCCACTATGTTTTGTTCGAAAATGCCTGCAGAAGCTTATTCAGCATGAGGGTGAACTTGGTTTTATCGTACAGGCTTGTTTACAAAATGCAGCGCTGCCTGCCTGAAGGTCAAGCCAGTAGCTTGTGCCAGGGCTCCCTGCCCAGCTCTAGGTAGAAATGGAGGATTAGCCTACACTATCTCAGTGCTTCATGAATATGTGCATTCCTTGGAAAGATCCCTTTTTCTGCATTTTCCTCTTTTTTTTTTTCTCAGCATGCCCTGATTTCCTGCTCTTTCCTCTGCTACCTCTCTCTCTCTCTTTTCTTCTCTGATAGCATCACCTGGTCACCCTCTGTGGATAACTCCTCTGGAGAACAGCAGACTTACAAAAATAACAGTTGTAAATCTCTCCCTGTAACTCACATGGCTTGTGAGGTGCAAAACCAGACTTAACTATTTAATTGGGGGGGGGGGGGGCGGGGAGGGCTACTGTGCTTTTTGTGTTCAGATGAGCCGTACTTATGCTCCCCCAGACCCAGCCAGAAACAGAAGCTCTAAAAATCCCGTAAGAAAACGTTGTCCTTGTTTCCAGCTTCCCCCATCAAAACCTCTGCCAGTGTGAGATGAAAATCCCAGTTATGACCAAAGAAAGGAGAGGAGAGGGAAAGTGGCTCAGAAACTTGAGGGCAGTCCTGGCTCTGCTCCAGCAGCTGGTGCTCATCTTTGACAGGTACAGGGAGAAATCGGTCTGAAGTGGGGATCTCAAGCAAGCAAACAAACAAATCAACTAAATGAACAAACTGGGTGATAAAGTAGAGCTGAGAATCAGTAGCTAACGAACACATCTCTATCGCAGCACCGCTTTCTCCTGGGTAGAAGGGGAGTCAATTACCCACCTTCCAACAAGCTATTGATCAAGCTGCTGCCATGTATTGAATCAGAGCCCCGGCCGCCCTGCGTGTGGCTCTTTGATTTTCTCTCCCTCTGTAGCAGCACGTGGATGGAAGCCAGATGAACCAGCACAGGACTATCGATCAATCCGCCTCCCTCCTCCTCCTCCTCTTCTTCACCCCCTGTCGCCATGACAACCACGGCTGCTGCAGCAGCAGCAGCACTGTTTACCTGGCCCATTTATTTTCCTTTTCAATATCTTTCCCTTCCCCCCACTGCTCTCACCTTGGCATGATATTGGCAAAGCACTCAGCAGTTGTAAAAAGGATGCGTTTTTATGACTCTGAGGAGGACAATGCAGTTCTTGGCTCTACTTTATCACCCAGTTTGTTCATTTAGTTGATTTGTTTGTGAGGAATCATTGCCTATAAACACCAGATATCTCAGTCACCAGCTAGGTCGTGCTCCAGTCATGGAGGAGGACCTGTCATTCCAAAATACAGGTCTTCGTCATATGGTTTAAATGTGCCACTACGCTTTCTTCTTATATATTGCCCTAGAGGGGCAACAAGATAACTTATTCCAGATATGCCATCTTTTACCAGCCGTTAATCTCACACAAGCCCTGGGACTGTACAACATAACTATCGGGTGCATTAGAATTTCTTTCAGGACTTCAGCCACCCTGATACCTTCTGTTGAGGGCACTGTGTCCAACGGGGCCAGCTGCTGTGGAAGGAGCTGTGGAACAGGCTCAGTGTCACCTCCCAGTAGAAGGCCTTTGCAGTTTGCTCAGCACAGCTTCCAGCTGCATACGCTGAGTGTTCCAGTTCCTGGCTTTGCCCAGTTTTACAGTGCTTTCCATCATCCCTGCAATCCTCCCAAGTGCCAGCGCAGTCTTGTCCCATGCCTTTCCTCATACTGCTGCCACTGCCTGAAATTGCCTTCCTGTTCCTCAGCAGGATGGCAGTCATGCTACACAGACAAAATGGTACATAAAGGAGCAATGTTTAAGGAGTAGCCCATTTCCCCCCTCTTAAATGTTTTATTTGTTGTGCCGAATCATCCATCTGCAGCTTCTCAGTGTAGGATTCTCTGCTGAAATGTAAGACAAAGAGGCTTTGTGCAGGGGTATGGAATATAAGATATACAAATAAAAGATATCTCTTAAAATATAATACAGGTGTCTACCTTGTCTCAAAGGTCTTCCTGGCTTCCTTTTAATTGAAATTCTTCACCAAGTCTCACATTCCTGATTCTTTCCACAGTAAAGCTGTCAAACCCCTTCGAGAAGACTCCTAGTTTTCCTTACAGTTCAGTATGATTGATACAGGATGTAAAAAATTGCTTTATGTTATCAAGCACAAGATTATCCCTCCTTGAAGCAGAAAGCTACAGGATAAACTGTGGAATTTGCTACTGCACAATATTAGGGAAGCAAATACTATATTTTGAAGAGGAAACAGACATCTATAAAAAAATGAAAGGCACTGGCAATTGAGTGCAGGGAAGTTTCAAGCCCCAATGCTGGGAGGCACGGGAGGACGGGGGCCACTAAGGAGTCCCGCTTCATCCTTCTATTTTGCCTATCCTTGAGTAGTGCCATGCTGGGAATATGACAGACCTGTCATCCCTTCCTCTGAACAGTTCAGCAAGTCTCACTGTCAGATACATTACCGGGCTCGATTAGCCAGGAGCGTCTCTTTATACAGCAAAAACTCAGATCTGAGGTTGGCTGGGTGATGGATTCGCTTGGAACAAGCAAGCCTTGGACAGACTCTGCAAAATGAGACTGGGTTTGAGGGTCCAACCACCACCACACGTGAGGCCCTGGCCTCGCTGGGGGACAAGTAATTCCGAGCACCATGAGAAAGAGGGGTATGTTTGACTGGCTGGAGCAGTGGTCTGATGTGACATGGCAGGAAGCATGATACTAATACAAATTGTTAGTACTTATTAACTAATTAAATTGTTGTTATGCCCATAAGGCCTTTAACACTTTCCAGGCCCAGAAGACAGCCCAGTCCCTGCCCTCAGGAGTAGAAGATCTAAAAAGGCATGCACAGAGGAATGGTGAAAGGAAAAAAAATAGCATAAAAGGGTGTAATGAGAAGCAGCACTTGGTTTTGCAGTTACAATTTATGTCTGGCTTTGCAAAGAAAGTTTTATGTGATCACAAGATCTTTGGTGGGGGAGCATCTATGACATCTCTATGACATTGTATGTCAGATGCCTGTATAATTTTTGACACATTGGTCAACTAAAAGCAAATTGGATGGATGAGAAGCTGGCTCAGGTATACTTAATTGCATTAAAAGCCAGGAGAGGGGAAGAGAAGACACTTTTATTCAATTCAGAAGGCTCCAATAGGAGTTCGTATTTTCTCAGACTTCAGAAAAACTGCATGGGCTGCAGCTCTTAAAAATACGCAGTTAGAAGGAGAGGCTTTAACTGGTGCCTAGGGTCAACGAAACAAACCTGTAGAAAATTAGACTACCTTAGCTGCAGAGAGCTGACCTAGGTAGAGATGCTGCTGCAAAAGGTGGGGCAAAAAGAGGTGTGTATTGGAGAGATGGCAGAAAAGTTATGAGAAGACTGCCAGGGCTGGTGAGAGCTCACGTTATTAGTGGAGGCGACAGGGAGAAACATACTGGAAAAGATGGATGAGCAGTCTGGCACAGGTGACTTTCATTATAACAAGTTCCTTAAACTCCATGTTAAGTAGGAAGTAGCGGATAAATTGAAGACAGGAACGGGACGATATGGTGTGCTGCAGAGATGACCTCTGTAGCTCCATTTGCTGCGTACTGCGGGGAGGAAAGGTGCACTTCAGACCTGGGATGTGAATGTCATAGCAATAAAGATGAGAGCTGCAGAGCTCTTGTTATGATGGCTATAGGAGAAAGATCTTTTGAATACTGAGTGTGAAGAAAAATTAAAGTATGTCTACAGATGGGATGGATGGAATGAGTGAGGAATTGTAATGTCTAAGCCACAGGGGCTGACTGCGGGGTCTACAAGGACAGCCGTAAAGAGTGAGTGTAAAGGAAGGATTTTTAATCCAGAATTGTAATTAATGGCAAGATGTGCAAGAGGGAGTATGCATCCAGGATACCTAATGACAGTCTGACCCAGCCAGGCCCGTCTCTTCTGCAAAGCGTGAGAGTTTCAATAAACACACATTGCTCTGTTGTTTCATCAGACACGCTGCTCTGGTGTGTATCATATGATATGGCAGCCGCTCAGCCAGGCGGGAGCGGTGCAGGCTATAATTTCCTGGTCATATGTAACTGGGTGGGGAAGCGCCTGATCCCGGGGGTGAGTAATGCTGGAATCGCACCATGTGGCACCCGGCTCTTTGCTGCTCAAGGCATGCGAGGTGTTGCTCTTGCTATTCAGGCAGACATTCCCCAGGGCACCTGAATTGCTCTTACGCCCTCCTACACTGAAAACACCCTCCCGTAACCTGTTCGGCTGTGCAGCCAGATCACTTTCCCACATTCCCAGCCTTTTCCCGGGGCTGGCCGCTCCGCAGCCCGCGGCCGGGAGCGAGGCACGTTCGCTTCCCTCTGGCCTGGGGCCAGGGCCGCGGCTGGGCGCTGGGCTGGCAGCGGGGCCGTGCCCGCCCGCCGCCTGTGCCGGGCACCGCGGCCGCCTGCCTCCGCGGCCCGCACGGCGTTTACTTTGGAACGGCTCCGGGCTGTTACGGGAAGGGGGAGGCCAGGCCGGCCCGGGCCGCCCCGCTCCCCCCCGCCCCAGCCCCAGCGCCGCCGCGCTCCCCGCCGCGCCGGCCCGCACCGGCCGGCTCCGGCCCTCCCGCAAACCGCGCCGGGCCACGCTTGGGGTGGTTCCTTGGTTGGGTTTCTTTTTTTTCCCCCTCCTTTTTTTTTTTTGTTCCTCCTGCCCCGAGACATTTTCCTACGTGTATTTTTCTCCTGCAGAGCTGATTTACGAGCTGGGTTTGGCGAGGGCCGGGGCTGCCGGCCCCAGCCCGGGGGCGGGGGGTGGGGGGTAGGGGCTCCCGCTGGGCTCCCCGGCCCGGGGAACGCACGGCCCCCCCGGCCGACATGAGCTGTAATTTCCGGCAGACATTTGAGGTCCCCGACATCTGCATAAGGCGCGGCAGCCGCTCCGCAGCCCCCGCCGCTGCCCGGCCCGGAGGGGCGGCCATCCCCGCGGCTCGGGGCGGCCCCTCCTGCCTCCTCCCCAGTCATTTATGTTTTACTCATTTCCTGCTCTCGGTAATGAGGCCGGCGCTGCCGGGGTGGCGGCGGTGCTGCTGAGAAGGCAGATTGTTACACGCACACACGCACACGGATGTTTTTGTTTCAGGGTGAATTTTTAGTGCTCGTGAAAAGGAGGGGCCAAGCCGCGCTGGCCGGAGCCTGGCACAGGACCAGCAAGCTTCCCGGCAGCTCTTTGCCAAAAAAAATCCAGACAAACAGCTCCCCGCCCCCCCCCGCCCCGGCTCCTGCAGCCCCCCCTTACCCATTCCCCCCCACCGCCCCTTCGGGGGCCCCTCTCCCGGCTGCAGCGCTGCCCTCCTACCCCGCAGACCCTCTCCCATCCAAGCCCCCTCATCTCAGTCCTGACCCGTGACTCCTTAATCCCAATCTCTCGCTGGTCTGTGGAATTACTGCAGGAGGGTGGGGAGCCTGGGATACAAACATCATCCTCCGAGGTAAAAACAACTCGAGGCCGAACAGATTCGTTGCACTAGTGACTTAACTAGGTGAAATGTCGACAGAGTTACTCAACATGACATTCACAAACTCTTGGTACGTAAAATAAACAAACCTTCTAGTGATGTTTTGTAGAGTCTCCAGCCCCGCCCCAACCCCATGAATCTGCTGCATTTCCCAAGGGGCAGCAAGGACCTGGGTCTCCCAGTTTGCAACCACTTTCCCCTACACATCCCCCACGGATGAACTCTGCCATTTGTCTCCTCTGTTACAATGTAGTAACAGGATTCTTCAGGTTTTGTTCAGTTTTGGTTTTGGGTGGTGTTTTTTGGGGTTTTTTTTTTGTTTTGTTTTTTTTTTTTAAATTTGTCGTTAACGAAAAAAAGAGAACAAAAACTTTTTTGGCTGCAGATATCAGCTCATTTTTGGTTGCTTTCTAATGCCAAGGCCAGCAGGATCCAGGAATTCATCTACTGGTGCCAGCAAGAAAGCACTGACCCAAACAAGGGAGCCAGAACTTGGACTGCAGTCCTTGCCAGGGATCAGCAAGAGGCCAGAGAGACCATGCTGCTGAGTCATCACCGCTCCAGCTGCTACAAGCCTTTTCTGGGGACGCGGCTGTTGCTAAGATTCCTGGGAGCTGAGTGATTGCTCCTTCTATAGTCATGTAACACACACACACACACAGGCACACATACACGTCAAAGGAGTGTGGAGCAGCAGCTGGGGCCAGCTCGCAGCGAGAGCAGCCAGCCGCCCGCCCGCAGCCGGGCTCGGTGCCTGTGCGGGTGGGCAGCCGTGCCTCACAGGAGCTGCTGGACATAGCTCTGGGCTCCTCTTGCAGGGCTCAAGCTACCTCCTTCCCAGGGAGCCTCTCCCATCGCCTGCTCGGGGAGGTGTTTCGAAAGGCAAACAGTCCAGGCAGTGGTTATGTACGAAGTTTTCTTTCTGTTTGTACTTGCACGTTTCATCACGTTTGCTTTAGATCAGAGAGCCAAAGACGTTAAGAAGTAGGAACATGCTTAAAACCCATGCATTGCATTCCTTGCAGGGCCACTGTTGGGTCATTCTCTTCCTACAGTAAATAAATATGTTCAATCAGCAGGCAAGTAAAGCGAGCACTTTCCAGTTCTGAGGCCCAGAACTGAAATTAATGACATTTCTCATTAAGCCCTGTCAAGTTTGAGAGTATTTTGCAGCCTCACATATTGCACAGGCAGGGAACGCTTCTTTGTGTGCATCATGCATTTTCCTTCACCCAATTTAATCTTTTTAATCTTTCTAATCTTTTTATTCTCCTGCCTTTTATCTGCCTCAGGTACTTACCTCCCTCAGATGCTGCAGTTACCCTTGTTTCCTGCTCCACATCTGACACTCAGCAAACTAGATGTACTCTGGCTTTTAGATCTCGCGACTCACATCTCAGTTGTTAGAGCCTTAGGGTACAGGACCTGTCTTCTCTCTCTGAACGTTAGACACATCACTGATTCCAAAGCAACAACTAATCATACTAACATTTAATAATAAAACTAATAATTCCAGAGCCCTGTCTCCCTGCTGCTATTTATCGAGTGTCTGTTGAGGTGCCAAGCTCAGAATTACAAATTGTCAAATAAGGTTTCAGAGCTCTTGGGTTTCATGGTCACTTTTTTCCGGTAGCACCTCAGAGTCCTAACCATGGACCGAGACCCCTGTATACCATAATACTGAAAAAGGGCCTCTGCTCCAAAGTGTTCACAGTCTAACAGACAAGCAATGGGCAGAGATAGAGAGGGGAGGCCCAGCAGGCAGTGAATTCATTTTGGCCAGTGTGGCAGGAGGTAGTCTTCACAAACAAGCAAACCAACTGAATTTTAGAGCAGATTCAGATCAGAAAGGAGGGAGTCTCTGAGATCCTCAAAAAGACAGTTTTCAGCTCCATAGCTCCTTTTTGCAAGAGAGGATAGGCACCTGTGGCCATTTCCCAAAAGGAGCTTTAAGTATTGCATGAGGTCAGTAGCACATTTAAACCCACTTCTGGCCAAACCAGCACAGAAATAGTCTCTCAGCATATGAAATCTGTTTTATGTAGACAAATGTAGGTATAGCCAAATGCAGACATGGGTAAATTTACCTGTTAAGCGTTTTGAGAGAGCTGATAAGAAATCCTGTACATACCAGTATAGAAAAAAGTAAATTCTAAATTACTTAAAGCGGATGTGGGATATTTTCATCACACCAAATGTAAGAAAAGCCTGAGGGACACAGTGGAAGTGCTAGTGAAAAAAGTGCTTGGGGACTTCACTGGGAGAAGCCACCCTGGACTCATTGTAAAGGGACAGATTAAATGGGATCAGATACAATTTTTCTAACTTCAATTTATACAGTGAATTTTAGGTACTTTAGAAAACAGAGGGGGAAAAAGCACTACGCACAATAAGTTTCTAATTACTTGCATACGCAGATCTGGAAGCTGCGTTTGGCTGGCAGTAAGGCATTGCAGTGCTCTGACTGTGCCTGCATGGATGGGGAAAGCCATGTATGGTGAGGCTCATCCCCTCCACTCCATGCAGCTACAGGCATGCTGTCCTTAAAACAGTTACAACATCTGAATCATGCTTTTCTGTTAACCATGAGTGTTTATATGCCCCTAGAGTGACTTGCTTTTCATAGTACAGGGAACTTTGTCGAGTATTGCTTGCAGAAGCTCACCATTGACAAAACTATGAAGAAACTACACCCTGAATTAAAGATGCTACACAACATCCCCCATTCTCCAATTCAGGGTGTTTTAGTATCACAAGACCCCTTAGATGTCTTGTAAAGCATCAGTTACCACTTGGATTTCAGACCTATGTCTGCTATGGCTGGGACAGCCAGTAAAGGATGCCTGGGGCAGCTTAGGCTGCAGCTGACAGGAAATGTTAACACTGCCTTTGAAGAAGAGGTCAAGCTCTGCTCTGCTCGGAGCCATGCTGTTGTGCAGCCAGTCCTACTGATACCATCTCTGGGGCGATCAGATCTTCCAAGCTACTAATTGGTGTCAAACCTCCCATATTCAAGCAAGGTGGTAGAGTGGCCCATGAAGAGTTGCTGCCTGTGCACCTATCCATCACTGAAATCTTGGACAGTCCTTAGCAGAGGTTCAGGCTTGGTGGTGGGATGGAGGGTGCTGGCAGCACAGGCAAATGACCTCCTTCAAACGCACAGATTGGGAGAGAACTTCTGTATTCATCCGACCAGGTCTGCAGCCTCTTACCCCAGATACTAGTGATATTTAGAGCGCCTGTGCAATGGACCCTTTCTGTTCGTAAGAATGTTTGTTTGCATGAGATGGTCATGGATAGCTGCTTCTTCTGCCTTCAAGGAAGTCATGTGAAGAGCCCCAGAAGGCTTCGGCCTCCCTCCCAATACTTTCTACATCAGTTTTAGGTCTTGATATTTATTTTCAAGGCCTTCTGTGAAACTATCCAAGAATATCTTAGAAAAGCCTCTTTCTTTGCATGTTGATAGCACTGTTCCTCTGGACCCTGGGATAATGAGAGACAAGGCATTCTCTGCAGCAGGGTCATGGCTTTACAGATCACTCTGCTTGAAGATATAAATCTCCCTTCTCTGGCTTTACTGAAGACAGATCTGAAAACAGCAAAGAAAGAACAAAAAGGTGAAAGAAAAAAAGAGATAAAAAGAAAGCATGAGTGAAAAGAGCTAAAGCAGTGAGGGAGAGGGAGTAAGGAAAGAAACAGCTTGAAAATTACAATTAAATCCGTTATAATGAAGAAAAATATTTTACCTTTTTTGAGACGTGGGAAAGAAAATGGCCCAGTGGGATGCCATGCATTGCTCTGCTCCCAGATACTCTAGAGGGAGAGTTTATGAGCACAAGGAGAAAGGAATTCCATGCAGTACAAACAGATGCTTATATAGGTGATGTCCCTGCTTATGGAGCTTAGACCAGTCTAGCTCTGTGCAGATGTTCAGTCTAATATCTAAACAAAATAAAGTCCTGTGCCACAGGGTTCCCAGCTGTTTTCTAATGTCATTCACAGAGCATTTGACTTGATGGCAGCACAGATCCATGTGGCATCGCACCCCAAATCACAAGACTTCTATGTCATGTAATTTTTAGCCTTGCTCACGTTTCCATCCTGCAGCTTTAAAATGACATTGCCTCCAGTGCACTGTAGTGATATACTCTTTCCAAGGTCATGCCACGGCTCTCAATATACCAATACTAAACAACTCCAATATCTACAAATACTGGGCAGCTCTCAAGGCCACGGTGAGATTATATTAATGACAGTGTAAGGGGTCTGCCATGAGGAGAGATATCTCCGCTCCCATGCGCATCCTTTTGAAGGCCCACAAACCTTTAGTCCAAGAGGCTTAATAGGATTGTAATAGGACTGTAATTCTTGGAAGTGTCGTGGCACTGCTTTAGTGTCAGTGTCATAAAGGTTTTAAAAAAGGTAGTTAATCATTAATTGGTTCGTGATACTCAAACACACTATCAATTAAAATTAAAACATAAAAATCTAAATAAAACACACATATCCACCAGCATTTTACAGTGCTGATCGTTAAATTAACAGTAGCTCGGTGGCTGCTACATTCTCTTGTTCAACCGCCTTCTGACAGTGCAAGCCTGACAGTGCTGTTTGTAGCACTTCAGCCTTACCAACGGACAAAATACTTTTCCAGATTTCTTTGCATTAGCAGTTTTAATTTCACCTATGGTAGGACCATCTCCTTTATTTTGTCTGTACTATATTATAATTCACTTAACTTCTTTCCCTCTTCCATATATACAGTAGTCCACTTGCAAAATCATGGTGCATCCCCATTCCTCAGCAAGGGTTCACTTGCAAAACACTTTGGTGAATTTTAATGTTGGCAAGATCTAGTTTTACAGACCATATTGCACTACATTTAGAAAGACATTTGAAACTAAACCTTAACTGTTGTTCTGAAACAAATAAGCGAAAGATGTTTCTGAAGGCTTGGCAACTCACAGGGTTCAGTAATACACAACAGGGCTCTAAGTGAGGAATGTATTAACAAGTGATGCCTCACAGTGGAGTGTGTGATACTGGTTGATTGCAGCATCACTGCTGAGCAGAGTACTTAATCACTTGCTCAGCATTAATACATGTATAGAGAGGTTAAAGAGAATTAATAGAGGGCAGGGAAGCATCCAGCTTAAAAAGGGGCAAAAGCAGACTTTGACATTGTAAGCAAGTCAGCTAGCTTCAATATCTGAAAGAACACCAGAATAAATTACCAAATAATCAATTCATAAGCACCTAGAGGATATCAAGGTAATCTAGGACAACCTGCGTTCATTTGTTAAGAACAAATAATGTCAAAGCAATCTAAATCCCTTTTTGACAGTGTAACTGCCTAACAGTGAATGGCAAAATAATAGGTATTTATGTCTGGATTTCAGTAAGGATTTGAACAATGTGCCATCTGACCTTCCTCTAAGCATATGGCAGAAATATGATGTAAATTAAATCGTCATGAAGTAGGAGCACAGTTTGTGGAGATACATTTTTAAGGAAGAGTTCTAGGTAAGTAATTTGCTGTCAAATGAGTGGCTAGCATTTAAAGAGGAGCCTCCATAGAGGTCTGTGCTTGTCCCAGTCGAAGATGAGAATTTGTAAGGTTCTGGTTAATGGAGAAATGGCCAAAACTTGATTCAGTAAAAGCAAGTGGCATCCCTTTCTTTGTGTCGGCATAAAATAGACAGAGCTCTGTGAGCACTTGTTGAGATATACTGCCTCAGAACGCGAGCAATCTCTGAGAGCCCTTCCAGTCCTACATGTCTTTACTTTCTATTTATTTAACTATTTGACTGGAATTAGACTTTTCTGCTTGATGTTTTTATTAAAGAGCAATTTAAAAAGGCTATTTTCTTTTCAATAGCCCTATAGAATTTTTCTTATCACCTCAGAATAGGGGCACATGAACAGGTTAAAATGAGGTTGTTGATTTGTCTCTTAAAATGATATAGTCCCTCTCCTGGTTTGACCAGAGGGTTACTCATGCATGTGGGCCAGGACAGAGCCTGCGCAGGCTTCCAAGCTCCGGAGCTGCCTGCTTCTGTGCAGCTACTGTGGCAAGGTCTATGCATCAAGCTTTGCCTTTCTAACTCCATGTCTCTAGCCCAGGAAAATGTTTAATAAATTGTATATGTGAACTGATTTTGTTATGCAAATATAGTATCTCTGGAAGAGGGAATATATTTTTGCTTATGGCACTAGATTTTTAACCTTATCTTTGTGTGTCACAACCGTAAAACAGGAGTTTGGGCAGCTGAAGGGAAAGATGGATCAAGAAAGTTTTCAGGAATAAAGGGATTAAGTACATGCGAGCCAGCAGCTATCAGGTTTTCTGCCACAGCCAGTCTTAGGGATGAAAGAGTGATTCTTGCCTTGATGTGTGTCCCAGATTCTTGTTGGCAAAACCTGTAGCCACACACTTATCATTTTGAGTGTCCTGTCATGCTGAGAGTGGAGACTAGACTGAAGTGTGTGCGCTGGAGCTTGTGACAGCAACAGCAATAACAACTAAAAAAACCCCAGCCCACATCAAATCCCAGAATCAGAATGATGCAAAGATTAACTCATTTCAATGGGCTGCATGGTGTCTGACTCGAGGTCATTTCAAATCAGCAGTCACAGCTGTCATAGTCAGGTTCTATAAAACATAAAAGGAGCAGAAGAAATCCCTGCATGTACACACATGCACACACACTTCATGTCACACGTTCATCAGGTATTCAGAGAGGAGAGAGAGTTACACAAATGTATGCAAATACTCTCCCCTGGACACAAGTAAAGAGCTGCTCACACCCCTACCCACCCACCCCACACCCCCTACAGTGTTACTTTCAAATGTCTGATGCATTTCCATATAGCAATTCTAATATTTGCTAACACTCAACATGCACACGCACCCTGACAAACACACACACACAGTGTGACTTTCAAATGTCAGATGCATTTCCATAGAGCAATTTTAGTATTTTCCCTCCTCGATAACCTCCTATGGCTCCATGGCTGCAGCTCTCACTGTGTCACCCTCCCAGTCAATAAGGGCACAAGTCCTAGCTGTGGAAAAACCACAAGTCAGAGGCTTTGCAGTTCTGCCACCTTCTTCCCCAACCAGATTGTGCACAGTCATGGGCACGCAGGGCTTGGTTGTGGCACAGATGCTTTGAGTACACAGGGGCTGTAGCAGAAGGAAATAACTGTTGATTTATTAAAGTATGAAAAATCTGTATCTTAGATAATTATGGTCAGTATCTGTGATCTTACATCAGGTTCCTAAATTCATGTTTACATCTCTTGACAAAGATGTTAAGTTGTCCTTGGCCTGGGACAGGGCTACAAGAGGTTAAAGTACTGCCCCAAGATAAGGGTCATTACTCACTTACTCCAGAGGCTCCTATTAAAAGATTCAGAAAAAAATTACTTTGTCAAAATTGTCTCTCACTACTGAACAGAGAGTTCTGAATGACTTCAGTGATGGACATAATTGCCTACTCTGATAAGCCAGTGTAGGTAAGGGAGTGAGCTGGGTGTTTTGCGTCTCCATCACATCCATGGCAGCTGGCTTGTGATGGTGGTTCAGGATAGGCAGGGCTTAACCAGGCTGGAGAGAGACTGTGCAGTGAAGCCTAGGGAGGGAGAGGGGATCAGCCTCTTTTCTGACCATGTTGTGTTCTCCTGAATTCAATACTCCTCTATTTGGGATCCTTGTTCAACTTAGTGAACTGGTGGTGTGAGGATACCCAGCTGCCACCCCTCTCCCCGTGTCTTTTAACACTAACTGTCCCACAAGTGACCAGCTGAAGAATGTAAAGATCACAGAGGTCATTTTGTGCTGGGGGTAGCACAAACCATAGAACCTTACCAGATGTTTCTGGATCAGTCGTGTAAGGGATGATCCAGGGCTGAGTGGGAGCGTATTCTTAATCTCTCTCTTGAGTTAAAGAATTTAAACAGCAGAAATTTGACTGCGAGACAAGGTAATTGACCTCACTGTTAAAGTTTTTTTGTGTTTATCTGAATCTGCCTTGTGCCTGATTCAAACCACCAAGTATTGATATGCCTTTTTCTTAAAACTGGTACAGTCAAGTACTGTCAGAACTCTTCCCTATATATCCACTTAGACACTGTAAACAAACTACCTTAAATAAATAGATTAAGCATCCCAATCTGTCACAGAGGGATCTGTTTTACAGTTCTTATATTATCCTTGTATCTTGCTTCAGAATCATTCCCAGGTGATCAGCATCCTTTCTTCAGATGTGTGTATTTGGTTTCATCATATCTAAGTATTTTTCCAGGTCCTTGCAGTCCTGGAGGCATTCCCATTTGGAAACTCTTGTGCTCGATACATGACTTCGCAGTTGACTAGTCACACGCATGTTGTTTGAATAAGCCCACCATACAAAGCTCTCCAGATGGATCTTTGTAACTACCATGTCCCATTATTTATTTCTCTGTCACACAAATGAATTATCCATTTTTCTTTTAGTTAATTGATAGACATATCAAGTAGTTTTGCACCCAGAACAGATTTCTTAGGTGCTCAGTAGAGTAACTCACATATAACGATGATTTCCCATTTACAATTACTTATTTATGATATATCTAGTGGGAATTGAATTTGTTTGATAAGGGCAGCATTGATTTGCATAGTGCTATTTTTTATTAAATGCCAGAAAAGACAAAGTTAGCTGCTTTACAGAAACCTAAATATATTATATCAATACTAGTTACTTCATCAACCAAATTTGTAAATGCATTAAAAACAACATTAAGGTTTTTTGATGGGACAAGATATTCCATACTGTCATGTTGTTTGGTGTCACAGCACTCTCCAAACTAGCTGGCTACAATAAGGTCTTTTACCATCTCATACCAACACACTCTTCATGCCAGTCCCTCTGCTGCCTTCTCCTAATCTCGCCTCATCCAGGGCCAGCTCACTCTCTCTCTCTCTCTCCATCTTCCTTCTCTCTCTCTCCATCTTCCTCCTCTCTCTTCCTTGGCTGCTCCCTCTTCACAGAAGCAGCCACACCTGCACTTTATCTACATCAACCAACACCCGGCCCCTGAAGCCAGCCCACAGCTGTATATCATCAATGTTAGTTAACCCAGATTCATTCCTCTACAGTTTGGTATCAGTCAGGCCATGTTCTTATACATCACTGACTGCTTCCCAGTTTCATAGAACTAATGCCAGGTTAAGCAGTGCAGAAGCCACACAGGATGGCTGCAAATATTTGCACACATCAGTTATTTTCTCCAGTATGCTAGAAATGTCTTGGTATTCTGAAATTTATTAAACAGAAATAAAAATTAAAGATGCAGGCATACACCTTGCCTAACATAAGCTTTCTAAACCCTAGGACCTTGTGTAAATTAGTCACCTAGGTGTCTTCTGTGGTCTGTGCTAAGAGGGCAGTTTGCCTGCTTGTAAAGCGTATTTCTGAGTAGGTGAGATGAAATGCCAGAGGATGAAATATCCCTTGGAGTGCTGTTCTGTTTCTTGAACTATGAAATGCATGAGGTGAGGAGTTTATTTCATCTCTTGGGTAGCTGGTCAGTTGAGATGCTTGCCAGCTTCAGAAAGTTCCTCATTCCTTCTTTTAATAGCCTTGTTCCCAGACATGCATGATCATTTTTGCTCATATGACCAGACCATGTGGGCTCTAAATACTTCCTTAGCTGGGCATATAGCTTCTCATTTTCATCCCACAAACTAACACAGATACACTGGCATATCTCTGTTACATGCTTTTGTAGAGGCATTTAGGTGTCCAGGCAAAGCAACAGATGACTTAGGGACAGAGCCTGTGGCCTTTGGCTGAAGGAAAGAGATCATATGGCCCTTTGTTTGGGTTTATTCATACAAAGAATGGCTGCAGGCTGCACAGTCTACGCATCGCATGGCATAGACCAACATGCAGTGCCTACGTCATTACCAGTGGTGGCATCAGGAAGTTAAAAAGACAGTAAAAATGACTGTGGTATGGTATAAAGCAAAAGGCAAAGGAATAAAGAATGGTTACAAAAAAGTTGAGGTTTCATGGATTGCTGTTACAAAAAAAGACATGTCCTTTTATCTGAATTTAAATCTCTCTGTGTTAACCAAATCCAATAGCAATGGATTTAATAAATATAAAGGGCTTTTACAGTTTTCCAAACCTATATAACAGTATAAGAAATGTCCTACTGCGTCAGACTAACGGTCCACCTAGCTTAGTTTCCTGCTTCCAGCATTGCCAACTGGAGACTGCATTTAGGGAAAGCACTTGAGTATTTGATAAAAAGAGGTGTTATGCAAATCAGCATTGCCCTTATTAACCAAATCTCGTTCCTTGTGGGCCACCTTGGGGAGGAAACTGCTGAGGCAGTTGCCCTCCTATTTGCTGGTTTGGTATCTCCTTATGGACATTTTGGAAAGCACAGGACAACCTCTTTTTGTGCAGTGGTTCTTCAAGCTGCTGTTCCTGGAGTCATGAGACTGTGCTTTCGGGATTTTTTATATGGACACATCCTCATGACAGCAGATAAAAAATGGAGGAATTGAACCCTTAAAAATTTCAGAAATCAGAAAATGAACAGCACTGTTAGTATTTGAAAATGTCTTGTTATTTTAGTCCTTGGCTTTTGGTGTATGAATGCTTAGCACAGGCTAGTGGCTATGGTTAGTCCCCCCATGCCTCCATTTCCTAACTTTAAAATGCAGAGAGTAAAATCTGCCTCCTTCATGGGGTATTGTCATTATAAATATTTGAAAGATTATGAGATGCTCAGATACTGAGAAATAGGCTCTATCCAACAATCTGACCTGGAGATATGCAAGATAAAGAGATTTCCAAGGGCTGGAATCTCTTCTTAAAGGGAAGGAAAACAAATCACCATCTGAGGAGTCTGTTAGAGCACTGGGAAAATGAGCAAAATGTGAGCGTGACCATTACAAAATAAGAATGTAGAGACATCAGAAGGAAGATTAAAAGGAGGCTTTAAACAGGACGTTTTCATAGATGTGGTTATGAGGGAACTCACATGGGAGTGGGAGAATTCTGCCCAGAGCTGGAAGACCCAGTCAAGTCTTTTCTGCTTTCAAATTCCAATGTCACCATTGACTGGCTGTGTGGCTCTGTGTAAGTCATACCATGCATACATTAGGCACCATCCTCTGGGTTAGTGACACAGGGGTAACAGGGGCCCTGACAGGGCGATGTGAGATTAGAGACACAGGGAGATTACATTAATTGTCGTCTGAAACACTGCAGGCTCTTTGTGGGGATATATTAGAGGAAGATCAAAAATACTACCATTTGTTAGTCATAATGCTGACTAGAAAAAATTTGGAAAAGCATGGACTCTGTTGTTATTTTAAAAGTAGAATGGTTGTTGTGATTGATGGAAGACAGAGAAATGACACAGGGACAATAGTTCTGGTGCAGGGGTGTATCACCCACCTGATCCTTTCAGTGTTCGGTATCAGTGAGAGGTACCCCGTGTCCTTCTCCATAAAGCAGGGACAGAAACAATTGTCATCTCCAGTTGTGCCTCAGCCCAGCCCTGGAGCCACCTGAGGAGGAACAGTTTATTCAGCCTCAGACTGCTCCTTTGAGAGGAAGAAGTGCCAGGTGTGATGTGGCTTTCAGAAGGTGGGAAATGTGGGAACTACGCTGAGAACAGATAGTGCATTTCTGCTGGTCAGCAGAGAGACATTGCCTGTGGTCTCTGCCCTCCTGGGCAGTGTTAGGACAGGCAATTCACGCTGGAAAGCACCGCGAGGAGATTGCAGAGCACCTGTACTGTCCAGAGTTACACCAGACTTTTTCCAGGTGGAGATGCGTTCTCGCCTCCTTACTTTGATTAACTTAAATATGCCTTCAGCTGATGTGTTTCATGAGTCAAATCATGGATATCTGGTGCCTGTATGAACCATCTGACTGAATTAGAAGAACCAGAGTGCATCGTAAAGACCTTTAAGCAAACCTGCTTGTTGGCAGATAGCTCAGAGGCTGCCCTGGTGGTAGCCAGCAGTTGTTGGTCTGCATTCCTAGCAACTTTCCTCTGTCTCTGACACCAGCGCTTCTTTTCCCCCTCTATTCCCATTGTAGCTGGGAAACCCTTCGTTTCTTGGGCAGGGCCCATTCTTTTCTTCTGTGTTTGCACACTGGCTAACACAGTGGGCTACTGGTCCATGACCAGGACTACTGGGTACTATGCTAATGATTATAATGGCAGTAATTAATAATGCTTTGTTCTTTGATCTCTGGGCTTGCCGAGGCAGTCAGCTGCTGCAATTGTTCTCTGCCCTAGGGCTCAGTGTGCAGTCAGGTTGCTTTTTTGGCTATCTGGTGGTTTGATCTTGGTGCCCTCTCCTGTGTGCTGACCCTACCTTCAGACCGGCAGACTGGAGTCGCCTAAAATGGTTTTGAGGGCAGTGAGCCAGGATCTGCCTCTTCCATTGGGAATAGCTTGTATTCCCTTGTATGTTCTGCTGCTAGTGATACCTTTCTCAGTGCTCACACCAGCTCCTAAATAAGGTGTTCAAATTTCTCTGCTGTGCTGCTGCCTTGTCATGATACAGCAGTGGTTTTTACACTGGTAAATATATGGATTATTCATACATATTACTTCCAAGTCCTTATATCCATACACAACTTCTGTTGGTTGACTGGGGATTTCAATGTTAGAAATCATGAGCAATAAATATCTCTGAATTACTACTCTGAACATCTCAGGTGATCTGAGGAGGAAATCTGAGAGAATAAAATGGTATGGATTTCTGTTTCATGTCACAAATCATACATGCTTGTGCATTTTTTTCGGGGGGGATGCACTACCAGCAAAAGTTGTATGTGCAGTCCTGGAAATCTCAGGGGAGATTGCATGAGTCCCCTGTGCAGCCTTGAGGGACAGAGGGAGACTCCTTAGACCCTGAACGAATGGCTTCTTCAAAGCAAATTGCTTTTTCACTTAGTGCTTAAATTCCCCTCATAACAGAAATGATGAAAATACTAACCACAGTGGGAATGGGCGGTTCATTTGCCTTTCCCTCCCCCTTTTTTCACTTTTTTAAAAATCATTCTAAGGCCATTACTGGCCCCTTAGCAATGGAAAAGGCTCCCACCTAACTATCCTGCTAGGTAGCTGAACTGTATCCTGCTGATGCCAGCCGTGCTGCCAGGGTCCAAGCGGAGTCACTGGGACAAGCCAGCTAAAAATAATGTGGATATCTGAGGTCCTAAAGAGAGGCTAGAGATAGGTGTGGCCTCTTCTCTCCAGCAAGACCTCTCAACACTTTCTCCAGAAGTGGAGTGGTGCCATCAGCTTGGAAGGCTTCTGCAGCTGTGATACCATTTAAATCCCTGTGTACAGCATGCCACCGGGAGGCAGAGTGTGAGGAGGTAAGAGTCTGGAAAAATGGGAGCTGAAACCCTCTTGCCCTTATTCCAGCCTCTGTCAAAATAATTTCCAAGCCACGCAGAACAGCCTGAGTACTGCACAGGTCTAACATCTAAAGAGGAAACTAAACTAGTGAGTCACTCCAGGAGTGTTGGATTAAGGCAGCAAAGCTGGAAACTTCATCCCTTCATCAAAGCCACAGGAGACCAGGGTATGGCCTTGACTAGCAGGATTAGAAATACAAGGGTGTTAGAGAACATGGCAAAAGACCTAATCCAACTTTTGGTGACCTGCCTGAACAAACAGCTATGACAGAGAGCTGAGAAATACAATACTTATGCTTGTGTGAGAACCAGCCCGGTGGAATGGTTATTATCGTCTGCTGAATTGGACAGAGCATGGTGGAAAGTTAGGATGAATCTCTTCTAGCTGGAGAATGTGACCTATCAAAAAATGATTGATTGTTCCTCAGGACTTGCAAAGTTTTCCAAGTTATTTAACATCACTTCAGCGGCAGTAGTGGAGAGGACAAAAAGACTCTTGCAGTGAACCCATTTGTTGACTTTGGAGTTCTAGAGCAGGTCATATCTGACACAAAGCTTCAGTTTTCTTGTGAGGTCTTCTGAGGCATTTGCAAGCACCTTGTTACATCCAGGTCCCATTTTGCTTGGGGAAAATGTTTTCTGCAGTGAACACAATCGAAGATTTCCTTTCTGAATTCTCATACTCCCATCACCTCCTCTTGGCAAAGCAATCTATACCTCTAGCAATGGATTCAGCCTTGCAGATGAACTGTGGGAAGAGAGCTGAGGCCCAAACATCTCACCCTGCCAGATCCTTGCTGGCTGGACTCCTTAAGTCTACAAAAGAAGGAAGATCAACATAAAACAGCTGAAAAGCAGAACCTGGAACAGTCAGCTTTTTCTGAATACTAAACTCCCAAGAGTTTCTTTTCCGAACAAGATGGGGCAGTGCAGGGAAGAGCCAGAAACCTTCAATTCCATTTTATTAGTGCGTTAGCAAGAATCACCCATTAGCTCATTCTCATATTGCTGCTTCACTTAATGGATTTCAGATACACTCTGATGTCTACCCTGAGACTAACGCTGACCCCTTCTGATCCCTAGCCTGTCTTCCAGATCCATTCCTTGCAGCTAGGAAAAGAGAGACATCTTCCCGCAGTCTTGGAAGAATTGAAAGATCCAAGTGCATTTAAATGCTGGTAGGCAGATATTGTTAAAGGGCAGAATAAACCCTGATGCAGGGTTACACCATTGTGCATAGGGCTATTCATTCTTCTGCTGTACCGATGTTTCATTCCCTTTTTTTTTTTTTTTTGTTTAATGAAAGGTTCACAGTCCTTCCCTTTTCATAAAGGGACTGCGGTATTTATTATGAGCATTTAGACTCCCTGCTCAGGGGACAGTTAATGAGCAAGTAGTAAACAAGTAGGAGCCTGTGTAAACAAAAAAATAAAGATAATTCTTTATTCACCTCAACCACAGAGTCCTGAGCCTCTGAAATCTTGGCAACCCCCAAACTCAGAGTTCCTCCCTCCACCAGGATGAGACATTAGCTAGTGTATCAAGCAATTACTTGGGGTATTTTTTTCTGCAGAGCTGTGACATCATGCCTGGCAGCTCCCCAAGGCACCAGATCCAATTACCTGAGTCACCAGCAAAGGGAAATTGCCAAGGGGCTGTCACTGAATTCAGCTCTGGTGAATGCAAGAGCAGAAAAAGCCAAGTGAAATGGCTGACAGCAGACAGGGGGAGGGAGAGGGGAGGAAAGGGGCAGCAGCAGCAGTTCCTCATCAGAGAGATGGAAGGGGAAATGCATAAGGAAAGGATGAAAGAAATCCAGGGAGAAGCAGCTAAGAAAGAGCCACAGGGGAAACTCTGTAAGGGGAATTTCCAAGTATTCCCTGTGTCCCACATAAGAGATGAACAGAACCATGAGATTGGCACAGCCAAATGCTTTTGGAGGGAGTTTTTTTGGTATGTAATTTAAAAATTAATCTTCACTGTCAAAGGAACCGATGCCCTTTTTTTTTTGTGATCCCATCTGGAACCTCCTTTTCTAATTTACTGTGTTTTCCAGCTTTCTGTTAAAGCTGTTTCCAAGGACTGAGAAACGAACCTCCTCGTTGCTCACCATTCTCAGCCCTGGGTTATGTTCCCTTTGCAGCTGCAATATCTTCCTTGCCTGGAGGAGTTTGCAAGGCGTACAAGGTTCCTCTGAAGCTGGCACGTGGAGCCTTGTTTTTGTAACCAGGCCTCTGGAGGCTTCTGTTAATTACTTCACCAGAATTCTTATATATAGCAGCAAAATGAAATTCCCTCAACACTGGGAAGAAATATAGGCCTCCATTGCCTAAGGAGCCGGCACTGAAGTGGTGACTTTAACACGTACAAAAGTATACCGGCTGGTATCAAAACCCCAGCATAAATAGGTTCCATATACAGATCACGTTTGCAAAGCGGGAGGTACTCACAGGGTGAATTTCACCTGTGTGCAGCATAACCAGCTGCAGTCACAGAAGGAAGTTTTGTGTGCTGGGCACAGGCAGCACACACACTCAGAATTAGATAGAAATGCAAGCACATGCATATATACCAGGTAAGATGAAGAAAGAGAGTCCATAAACCACAGAAATACACACCGCTCACAAGCGCAGATTGAAGTACTGTGCATACACAAAAGCTATTAAGATGTAGATGCAGCCTCATTAATCTGGGCTGTTTTACAAACCTTATTCCCTAGCTTTCATAGGGGATTTAGGTGATAAATGAGGCCATTTTGAAATCTGGCAAAATGCCTCCTTCCTCAGAGCATACTACAGAATAAAATTCTTATATAATGTGTAAAGCATAAGGGGGAGGGGGCATCTCCAGGAAGGAACACATGTCTGGGCGT
The DNA here is from genome assembly GCF_015220075.1 of Falco rusticolus. Classification (NCBI taxonomy): domain Eukaryota; kingdom Metazoa; phylum Chordata; class Aves; order Falconiformes; family Falconidae; genus Falco; species Falco rusticolus. Next base: position 64,944,506 of record NC_051193.1, on the reverse strand, counting down.
GTGTTTGCATGTAAACTATTAGCTTTATCTCCACTGCAGTGCGTTTGTGGAAGTATTCTGTGTGCCTGTGCTCTGTGTGGGGCCATGGATGTACTGCTGAGGCTTTATGAACTGATTTGTGCATCAGATAGGAAGAGAAGGGACCTTTGAACGTGGATGTCATACCTGCCCCCATCCCCAGGTCAGAAGACTTGGTCTGGCTGACCTTCAGGGTCTACTACAAAGGTTATGGGTTAAGCAGGAATAAGGGCCTTAATTTATCATGGGTGGGTTGGGGAGCTGTCTAGCAATAAAGATATCTTGTCAGCATCATGACCTTTACTTTGTGTTTGTGAACTTCCACTACTGGTACCCTAGGGGTTTAGGAGAAATGAAGGATATGAGCAGACATATGGGTATGGGTATGATATGACTATCTTGTTCATTAATTGTGGAATCATGTGCTAAAAATATTTGCATACATTTTTTTCCTTTCACCTCCTGCATTAATTTCAGAGTTATGGACACTCAGGAACTTAGAGATCAGTCTTTATTGAGATTGCCTCTGGTAGTGCAGACCCTCAAGCAGCTTTGAAGAGGTGCCACTGACAGAATCTTCTGTAAGCAAGTGATGCTCTGTCTCCTGTAGTCTTACATCCTTCTCCCTAAATTGTACAGTAGCCCATGCCATCTCTACATCTTTATGGCACCCCATTTGGGTAGGAAACTGCACATACACAAGTTCCTTATGTGCTGACTGGGCATCAGTACAGGCAGGCTGACTGGTCAGCTGGCTGCTACCAGACTGCACCACAGTTAGATTCTGCGCCGCTTCCGCTCTGTGGAAACACTAGTCTGGGTTGCTGTATTTTATCCAACCATTTATTTTCATGAAACTTATTGTATGAGATTTTTCCTGGGATTTAGTTGCCTGAGAATTCTGCAAATTGGACTGCAACTGATCACAGTGTTAAAAAGGTAACAAAGGAGAGAGGTGTGTAGGCAGCACACTCACGTAAGCTTGCTTTCCTTGGGAATGTAGTCTAAAGAAGATTTACCTCTATCACCAAGCAGAATTTACCTGGCCTAAGACTGAAGTTAGGCAAGATTCAGATCTGTAACACCAGCAGTCTTCAAGTCTGAAATCTCCCTGCAGGGTAAAAAAAAAAAAAAAAATAAAGACAGCTTTATCCTATTGGAAAGTTATCGCCAAGGAATTATGGTGCAGGAAAGAGTTGATTTATTTTTTTGAGATTATCTCCCCCCACCTCACTTTCAGATAATAATTTCCATGTCTGAAATAACTGACCTATCTAATATCGTAACCTGTCTTTCACCGGTTTTCTCTGGGCATACTCTTCTAACTGGATTTGTGGAGTGTATTTGCAGAACACAGAGGCACACCTAAGCTAGCTTTCCTTGGGTTAATTCTGATTAACCCACTGCTGCTGAAGAAATGTGATCCATAGGTAGCTGCCTCAATAATTACCCCACTCCCAGGAATTCCCGCTGCCTCTGTAGCCATCCATCCTGGTGTGCTTCCCTTCTCTTCCTCCCCATGTGCACGAGGTTTAAATTATGCCCCTTTCATTTCTCTCTGGCAGAAATGTGTTTGCCTGCAAGTGCAGTTCCAGTTCTGCAGCTGCCAGGGCAGAAGGCAGAGCACTGCAGCAGGGCGAGCATGGCGGGCGTGCGGGGCACACTGGGGCCTGTGGTCCAGCCAGGCACACACCATCTTCCACATGCACAGGGATGGCGCGAGGCAGTGGCGATGCTCAGGGCACACGCTCTCCATCTGTGTGTGCCTGGAGCGCCTTCCAACTGCCTATGGGTAAAGTGGCCGCTTGCTCAGGACTGCCCGGCATCAGGCACATTGTCAGAGCTGTGGTGGGAACAGGGGGCTGCCCCCAGACGAATAGCCTTGTTCCTCTCTTCTTACTTGTGCAAAATTTCTGGGTGAAAATATGTTGAGGAACCAAAGATAGTTCAAGTGCACACTGCGATGTGTTTATACGTGCTGTTTACAGGATGGATTTAGTCCCTGAGTATATCGACAGCCCGGTCCCAGGAGGGAACCTTCAGCAGAGATCCTACAGCCCCTCAAACAGCCTGGCTCGGGTGCTTGAGCAGTCTGGCTGCAGCAGCACCCAGCTCGACTCACACAGATTCGCTGTGCTTGCTTTGTCATGTACAGGTTTGGTTTTGTTTTGAATCAGACTGTTCATCACATGTCTCTTCATTTGAATTCAGCGTCCCCAGTGTAATGGCATCTGGATCCTGAATAGGTCCTTGAGGTGTCGCTACTGCGACAATAATGCCAATAATGATAATAACAGCAAGGGAGGATCACAAGTGCAGCACAAAGTACTTGCTTCTAGCCTTCAGAAAGATCAATACTCTGACCTTCAAAGTCAAGGCATATTTATCTACTGAAGACCTTTTTAATACTTATTTGGAATTTTAATGTGTTTTTATACTGCCCCTCTGCAACTTCATCAATTCAGTTTGTTGGTACCGGGGTATCTTTGTGGCTTGGCAAGTAGAGGCATTCAAAGTACCCTCGGTAAAAGGTTTCAGAAAGCTTCACACTCATTCTAAAATGGCTGCTCTGTAGCACACATATCTTAGAAGGAATAAATGGTGATAGGTGGTTAGAGATTTGTCTGCAGTGACCTGCATGATTCATTGACAACAGGGGAGTGTGTGAGCGGTGCAGAGAAAGCCATGCAGCTCAGCCTGCCTGTGAGCCTGCCGTTGACCAGGGAGTTCTGCGCTGTCCCCCTGTACTCAAACCCCGTCGCCAAAACCCCAGAGCCTGGCTGTTCAAGCCTGCTTTATCCTCCCTGGCCCAGGTGTCAGCCAGCCTGGTGGGTGTCACATAGGCAGGACCTTCTCTGGGATGCATCTTGTGCAGCTGGGCTGAGCTTCAGCTGGCTGTGACTGCATGTCGCGGTCTGTGTCCCCGGGGTGCCTGATCTGCAGAGGATGCTGGCCTGGCTCCTCCGTCTGCGACTTCAGCTCAGGCAGCTTTAGAGACTGGCACTTTACATTTTGGAGACAGGCACTGTAGTCCCAAGGGGGAGACAAAACGGCTGTCGTGGGTATTTGCATATATCCCTATTTATATGTGGCGTTTTAGGCACAGACAATGTACAGTGCAATGCAACCTGTACGTGCATAAATGGAGCCTGCTTTCAGCTTCAGCGCGCACAGCAGCATGCACTCAGCCTTTTCTTTACGGTGGTGCTGGTCCCCAGCTCTGGCCTGCGTGCAGCGCATTCCAGCGAGGAGTGAGATTTCACAGCTGAACCCCCCGAGGTGGCCCTATTCTCCTGCCTCCTGTTGCACAATAAGGGATGGGGTGTCTAACCGAGACTTCAGTTCTCATGTTGCTGGCAGGGGAGTGGAAACAGCAGCAGTGTGATTTCTAATGAAATGTACCCCATGACCTGTTCTGTCTAAAGCAGGAAGCCGTTCCCCAGGGCCCCCCTCCCGTCCCTGTGTCCCTGGGCTAGCAGGGGGGCTCTTTGTGGTAGGCTTGGGACCCCCAAAGCGGATGAATTCTCTGTGTTATGTACACAGCCTGCTTCCTCCTTTTAAAGGATGCAAAACATGTGCCAGGGGCTGGGTCTGCAGTGTTCCCAGGAAGACGGCATACATGGCTGCATGTGTGGTGGTGGGGTGGGGGGTGAGTTGATGGGGAGGGAGCAGAGGCTAGAGAAGATTCCTCTTTGGCCAAGTGAAATCTGTCCTACTTCCTCCTCTCTCCCTGTCCTCCCCCCTTCCTTCATATTTTGGTATCTCCACATCTGTGCAGAATTTCAGGCACTTGGGGCTCCCAGGAGATAGCGTCATTTTTGTGTTAAAGATGCTTATTGAATTTGACAAACGATGATTTATGACAGGGCAACCCGCATGGGGCGCGGTGAGGAGTCTCAGCGCCTCGTCACGGACCGGGAATCTGTTTCATTCCCATCTCAGCTCCTCGCCTGCCTCTCATTGGAGCTCGGAGCAGATCAGACCCGACAGATGCTGGGAATGTATTGCTTAGCAGAGACCATGACAGAAACAAAGAAAGCAGAGTGAGGAGCTGATCTCCCAATGTCTCTCCCTTTAACCCATGACCACACCTCCAAGACCTTGTAGGACACTCAATAAATAAATTAGCTTTAACTGCCCTGGTAGCCCAGGTTTAAATCCAACTTCACTGAATGTTCTGTATGTCATGACAGTCTAAACTCAGTTTTCAGGCCCCATTTGCTGTCCTCTGGGCCAGCTCAGGGCTGGATCTTCTGGATGCAGTTTACCCAGATCTGCAGCAGTCCCTCCTTGCTCTTGTCTGCTTTGGCCATTCCGCTTCCACTGCGCTCCTTTGTCCTCCAGCATCCTTGCTGTTCTGGTCCCAGAGCCCACACACAGCTCTGCCTCTGCACTTCAGTCCCCGCTGCAGATGCAGAGAAAGTTGAGGCAGGCCAGGTCCAGCAGGACTTGAAAACCCAGGCTTTGTGCTGCACTGTGAGGCTATGGCTGTGCTGCTTCCAGAACTGATTCACATCTCTGAGTGGCTTTGCCGCTTCTGCAAAATGCAGAGCCCCACCTGATAAACCCGCCCCAGGCAGAACCAGCAGGGTTGTTTCAGGAGCATGCTGCTGGAACTGTGAGGGCTGGGAACTACGGTGGAGAGACACCTGAGAGTTATCACACAAATCCTGCTGGATCCAGCAGGGCCTGTTAAGTCTGGCTTAGCACCAGCCTGGCCAGACCCCGGGCTCCCTTGTAGCCAAGCAAGTGTCTTTCCACTGTGCTCTGAGCATGGTGAAGCTCCCTTAGTTCAAGCACGATATAGATGCAGAAAGGCAGCTCATGTCTGGCATCATGCCCAAGCTAATAAACCCTCCCAAACCCAGAGTGCTGGGAAGCACAATGTGGAGACACTTGAGTGGTCCTGTTGGGAAGCAGCCCAGGTCCAGCAGGGCTGATGCTGAGCCAGAGCTAATAATCCCCGCTGGACTCAGACTGAGCTTGTGCAGAATGACTGGGTGTCCCTGCATCACATTTCCAGCACATCCTGTGGGCCCCACATTAATGGGGCTTTCCACTGTCTGAGGTATATCCCAGCCCCCTTATCTTGGGTCATGGAAACTTGACAGTAATGTCTTGGGGAGAGACGGCGAATGCACCAGTCCTCTCGGTGACAGCAGCAGCGTGTGAGAGGCAGGAGGGTGGGAAGGTCTGGAGGGAGACACTCCTCTGCTGGCAGCATGGTGAGGGGGAGGCTGGGCAGCACATGGCTGCTCCAGATGGAAACCATTAACCGGGAATGTCTGTGATGTGGTCTGGAGCAGTGTAAACAAGAGCCATGAATTATCCAGCACCTTGTAAGCAGGGCTGGAAAGGATCTGCTGCCATCCTCTCCTCCCCTCCCTCTTTTCCTATCTCCCTCCTTCCTTTCACCTCTTCTGCCTTGAATTCCCCATACTGCTGTAGACGTTTCTGTATTTCCATGTGTGGTTAAGTAAAGGCTGTGCTTTCTTCAGTCCTCCTGCTTTTAACCCATGCCGCTGTTCTGGAGAGAAGGGGGAAGGCTAAAGGTGGAAAGGGGCCAAGGTCTCACATACTCCCTCTCAACTAAATCAGCCCTCGGGTGGCTTGCTGTGTACACCCACCTCCCCAGACAGTCCTGCCAGCAGCGATGCCCTCCCAGTAGCCCTGCCAGTGGCTGGTGTCTGACTGGTTCCTTTGCTCTGTTATTGCCTGCTGGGCTGACTCCTGAGGAAGGAGAACATCATCAGCCTGCTGAAGGTGTAAACCAACTCAATGTTCTGTCACAGAGTCTAAAACACAGCTTATGACAGCGCTAGTGAAGTATCCTGTCTTCTTCAGGCTACAGAATAGTGTCTGTCAGGCCACCTGAACAGAAAGATCAGTGGAAAGGGTTGAGGAGAGAGTGGCTGGGCAGAAATATCCTCTACCTGGCAAGTTCCAGTGGAGTGGCTAAGCTGACCATACTAGATGATCCTCCCTATTAACTGCTTTTTCTCCAGACAGCAAAACCAAAACATAGATGTTTATGCATCTCGGTGATCCCAGCTAGAAGCTCTAGAAACTATAAATACTAGGATCTTTTTGCTCACTATTAAAATGTAGCTATTTCTGGCAAGGAAGAAGGAAGTTATTTAACAGAGCATAGCAACACTATGCAACATTTGAAGTAGCAGGATGCTGCATCCAGCCATCTATGATATGGAAAATTTAGGAAGCATAATGAAATCGGTCAAATTGGAATACCAATTAACACCACAGTTCTCCAGCAGAGCCATGCGTTATTTCAGGGACAGGAAAGAAATTACCGTTTTGAAAACAAGATGAGCCCTAGCTATACCATGTGCCCAACACAGCGTTGGTTTGTGGCATCACTCCTCACCACCTGCTGCATTCTCAGTGCCCCATCCTGTAGCACCTATTTACCTTGGACTCCTCTGAGAAAGTGTCATCCAGTTAGACACCTCTGCGTCTGAGCCCTGATGGGAACACTCTCCAGCATTAGGTAGCTTCAGAGGAAATGTCACGAGTGTCTGCGTTTCTAATTCTGCATTAGCAAATTACGACTTTGTTCCGTTTTAGCCAGCCAAATGCAGAGTATCTCCATGGGGGGGCAAGGTCTACAATGTTTCTGAATAGAGGTGTTGTAAACCCCCCCAGTCTTTGCTGTTGGGGTGGATGTCATCTCTCCAGGACAATGGATGGGGCATGGTGGGCCCCCTGCAGCCACCCATATCCCAGGAAGCTACTCAGCTTGGTGGCAAAATGGCTTTTGACGGAATCTAATATAGATGGCAGTACCTCAGAAAGCAGATGTCAGGAGGAATAAGCTCCGGCCAGCTGGACTGCTGCATGATTTAGACAGCAGCCTAATGTCTGTTCCTTACCACCTCCAGGAGGGTGTCTCTGCTAATAGGGCTTCGTCCTGTCAACAGCCATTCTCAGTTTCTTGAACAGTAATGAAGCAAAACTGCTTTGGGGAGAAAAATGTAGACAAGAGTGGGCAACACTCCAAACCTTTCCCAGAGTTCTTGTGAGCACATCCAGAAGGTCACATCTCATCACACAGTTCCTCTAGCAATCCTATGGCTGGATCTTCATTAGCGGGGTTACCCTGTACACTTTGTGGATCCCTGTCCTACTGCCTACTGCAGAGCCTAAGAGTCAGAGTAATGTGACAGTTCAGCTGATTTCTGTGGGTTTGATTAGGATGCATCATTTTACACTGGGAATGAGAGTGGCCCACTTATTAGATCTGGGCTGTAAAATGGTCTGGATAATTTCAATCACTAGTAGTAGCTGCCTGGGAAAGGAGTGATATTCAAATACAGTAAATACAGTATACACTTAAAACGAATAGAAGTTTCAGGTTTTAGGGATCACTGCCCTGGTTCAAGGAAATGTCTTTTGCTGTATACAGCAATATACTCACGGCCAGATGGATTACCTGCTATTCTCACCGTCCTCTGAGGCTTCATCAAGTGGACACCGTTAAGACTGGCCTTCATAAACAGATATTCCCAGTCGATCTGGTAACTCTGTGCTCATGTTTTCAGATACTTTAAGGACAGAACAGATGATCTACTCTGCCTTTTTACATAATGCAAGCCCTGATTTTAATTCAGCTGGGGCGCACCCTATTCATTTTCACTTTCAAAGATAATAAGGATAAAGTATGTCTTTGCACAGTCCTCGTATTTAGAGCTGGAGAAGCCCTAATTGGTCTCATTTCATGTGTCTCCTGGGGACCGACAGAAGATCATTTCCTTTACCAAGTGCAGATATAAGTTCTAAATGATTCAGAAGATGGAGTTTCCACTGCTTTCCTGGAAAAAACACCCTCCTTCTGCAAAAAGATCTTGCTTAGTTTCTCTACTGTTCCTAGTGCCATCCCTATAAATACAATAATTCAAACCTCTGAAAATGTTTTCATCTCAAAAGAGGCTACTGGCTTTCTTTGTGCACTGCCTCTCAGGGGTCTGCACAGCTTTTGCCTGCCTCCAAATTCACTTTAGTCTCATCTTGACATTTCTTTTCTGGCGTAAAATCTCCAGATCTTTGGATCCACCACTTTCTAATTTTCTTGGCCACCTCGAGAAAGCCCTGCCTGTCATCCAAGCTGAACCCTCTGCTTTGGAGCATGCCCAGCAGTGAGTAGCTTGCAAAAGCACCAGGCCTTGGGCGTCTCGGCAGCCAGGAAGCTGCTGCCGCCCACTAGGTACATCAGTGCCAGAGATACTGTCTCCATAGCAACGCAGGGCTTTTTGTTTTTCTGACGAACAGTTTCAAAGAATAGAAAAAGCACATCTGGAGCTGCCATATCAGCTGTCGTCTCCCCTTCCCCAGCCTGCCAGAGTCAACAAGAGACAATACCTTGGTCTTAGCAGGCTGAGGGGCTGAACATCCCAGGAGACAGAATGAGACTGAGGTGTACAAGAGAGAGGGGAGGTGTAGTAGGGTATATTATTGATTTAAGGGTGGGTTTGGGTTAATTACCTTACTACTTTCATATGAGGGGCTTTACGTGGGTATAGCTCAACCACACCAGCCGGCTGTGTATTCTCTACCTGCTACATGTGTTGCTGAACATTTGAGTAGCACTAATTTTTGTATCCCTCATTTGTAGAGCCAGAGTTTCTAAGTGCCCCTAGTTCAACTGCACATGTTTTAGAGGGCAGAAAATGATCATCTAATGTTTTTCAGTCATGGCCTGAAAAAGATTCTTTAGCTATGTCATTATTTTCGTTTTCTATGTCTAGTGCTAGCAGCAAGTACATTGCTGCTGTTGACTGCTGTGTGGGAAAGCCTCTTTTTGCAGCACTTAACGTCTTATGGGGTATGAGACAGGAAAGCTGTTACTGCCATGGGACCGTACACAGCCCATTCTGGACTGTACGTGGTTTCTTTAACTTCTTTGACTCCTTACAGATCATCCTTCAGGTCTTTTTCTGCTCCGTTCTTAGAAGGGAGAGCAGATGATCCTGTTCCTTCCCAGCCCCACTCCAGTTTGTTGCATACAGCGGTTTTAGCAGACAATTCAAAAAAAGAGGTGATGTTGGCTGGCTGCGTCCGGCACAGGAAAAGGCAGAGGAGTCAGGCTCCCTGCCATCAACCTCTAACTTCAGCAGGCGGGATGTGGGAAAAAGCAAAGCCCAACCCCAGCCAAATAAAGCTGGCCTGCAAAAGACCTTCATTCCTGAGGAATTTTTGAATTAAATACTGGCTACAACCAGCCAGATTCCACTGCAAATGACTATGTCAACTGGTTTTAAATAACAGTCTTTCATGTATATGTTTTTTATGTTGCTTCCCATTGTCTGTTGATTTCCCTGTAGACACTGGGAAATAAAATCTTTTGCTCAACACACTTTTGTTCCTTCTTACTGGGCAAACATGGATTTTTGAGTCTGACTGGAAACAAGATGGCTGGCTATGCATCACTCGCCATCCGCTCCCCGAATGGCCGGTGGGAGGAGGTGGCGGCTGCCTTTGTGCAGCCGACAAAACCAGCGCCTCCTTTGGGTTTTCTAGATGCCTCTTCCCTGTAGCAGTCCCTGTTACTCTTCCTAGTATTTCAGTAGTGCTGCGAGAGTCCCACTGTATTGCGTATGGAACAAGCCAGTCCTGACTACACTAGGTTTCCTTTGTAAATAAGCAATTAATTTCTAAACCTCCTCCTAAGAGTGCCAGCTCCAGTGTGCAACAGTAGACAAAGACTGCAGAATTATTTTTGTAACTTACCTGCCTCCAGTGTTGGGCCAGGAAATGAGAATTAGTCCCTCCTGGGGACACAGTGCCCTTATTACACTGTATTAGAAGAAATATAATTTCTTTGGAAAAAAAATGGAACAACTAAAGCCACCTGAATCCCTCTGTCTGGAAGAAAGTCTGACAGAGACTTGGAAAAGGCAGCTACAGTATTCCTTGAAATTACTGAAAGCAAATGCTAATGAGGAGCAGCTGGAAAGAATGAAACCTTCCGCATGGCTATATGTGCCATCCATATTGGCCCAGATTCTATGGCTATAGCCTGGAAATAAAGACAGATCCCTTACAAGCACCCTTGCATTCCATACCATTGCTATGGATTTATTTTTAAGGGCACCCAGAGTGCCATGAGAAAGCTCGCAAGGCTGCCTCCCCACAGGACGAGTCTGTTGCTGTTGATGTTACTGCAGCACCTAAGAGTTGGTGGTTCTCCTGCTGCCAGAGTAGATGTCTTCTTCTCAGGGTCAGGAGCACATGACACTGTTATTCAAATATTTCTGTAATACTGTAGGTCTTGAACATGGTTGGGTGTCTTCCATCTGTGTCACTGCTTTGATATATAACGATAGGTGAGCATAGTGTGCCTCTGGCTTTAAACTGGCAAAGATAAAACAAGATTCTACAGCCCAGCACTGTATGGAAAGACCTTCAGGGCAAACTGAAGCCTCCCCTTAGACCTCACCAGTATATCTTCTGGCTTGGCCTGGGCCTCCTTTGCCTGGAGGAAGTGCCTCAGTCATGATCTGCCATTTGATCTGCTGATTCATTTCAGTATCTTGGATTTAAGTGAGCAGGTAAGGAGGAAGACAGCAGGGTTGACTGCATGACCTCTAGCACCAAAATCTGGCAGAGGTGGGCTTTTCTAAAGGTTTCTAATCTCTGAACTTGGAAGGTTTTTCTCCAGAATGCTTGATTCCTAAAGTGTTCCCTAGGGTGTGGAGTAAAGTCATCCCTAACTACCACATCACACTTGGAGAGAGACACAAACCTAGGAATGTCATTTATTTGAGGTTGTCTCACTTACTATGCCAACTATTTATAAATACATAGGAAGTAAAACAAAACTTAGTGGGTTCACTATCTTTAAATTATTAGAGTTGGTACCTTACTCACAGAGACACCACAGCAGAAGGTGAGCTGAGAAACAGTTTGAAGGAAGACAGGATCACAGTATCCTCTTCATAGCAAGAAAGAACCATATTGATACTTGCCAGAAGGACACAAAGTGGGAAGCGAGAGGTATTCAGAAGAGTGAATAGACAACACAATAAAACCAGACCTTCCTCATGGGGTGAGAGGGTAGCTGGTCTTTTAAATCCAAAAGCAGTTTCTGTTTCTGCCAGGAATTAAGGGTATGTCTTATATTCAGTTATGCCTTTGAGAACATAGTCTGGGCTTAGAGGAGGAGGACGATGACCATAGTTATGATTGGTTTTGCTTTACAGTGTAGTAGGGGTGGCATTAGCTGGTCATTTTCAGAGTTTGTCCTTTCTTCTTAACATCTTGACCTGTAGGGAAGAGCCTGTAGGAAGGGCAGCAGCTACTGAGCATAGAGGAGCTGGCACCAGGGGACAGCAAGGGCTGGTGGCTCCCTGGGGATGGGGTGCAGGGAGCTGCAGGGGACCCGGTGGGGTGGCAGGGCAGGGCTTGCCAGCCCAGGCTTGTCCCACCACCACAGCCAGGGACACCAGGGCAGGCCCAGCCCTGGGCATCGGGCACCTCCCTGGGGATCGGGACAGGCTGAGGCTGGGCTGTAGACGAGCATCCTATGGTGTCGCTTATGCAGGGACTGATGGCCCAGAGTGGACTGAAACAGGGTCCTGAGCCATGGGCAGGATAGGGGGAGCCTCAGGTGAGGGTATCAGGGCCTTGGTACTCAGAATTAAACCACTGTGAGCTGCTTAAAAACAGCATCAGAAACTTCATGCCATTTTCCTGGTTTGGGGTTGCCCAGTGGCTGGGGCTGGATATGGGCTCCCTGAGCATGCTCCTGCTCTTTCTGTAGTCTGAGTGAGTTTGGTCTGAGTTAGTTAACTGTGTCTAAGTCTTTTATGCACCAGTTTCGTGTGACTTCATTGTCAATCCAGAAGGCTTCTTCTAAGTAAATTCCATCTGTAAATAAAATGTGGTCCTGGCACACTTCTGGTAGAGAGAGCCTGTGTAGCACCAAACAGTAGCATACAGAAGTGCTCAAAATTAGATAGGAGAGCTAATTTGGGTCCGGAGACAAATGTAGCTGTGTTAGGTGCATGCATTCAAAAAAGAGGGTAAGGGGCCCAGTGAGAGAAGAGTGTTAATGTGACTACATTGCTTTGGGTAGTAGCGTTGACTCGGACACCTCTTAACTGCGCTGTATGGTGGACACCCCTTAGAGGCTTCAGTTTTACATTTCTAGCTGTGTACAACCCTCGGGTGCTTTAAACCGCTTCTGATGCAGAAGAAATATTCCCTACTGAGTCACCCTTTTCACTTCCACAGTGCCACAGCTCTGGGCCTATGTGGGATCAGCAGGGACTGACACAGACTCTTTAGCAGCAGCACCCCAATGAATCACTCCCATGGAAACAGTCAGAAATTCTGCGTGTGACATTTGCAGAATTTCCAAAGATGTAGCTCTAACTACATTCAGCCCAGGCCACGCACATATCCATGAGGTTTCCACTGTCTTCTGCCTAGGGTGCCATGTGTGTGAAATTGTTCAGGCTCCTGTTTTGACTAGAGGAGTCCTAGCCAGTTGCAAACTAAGAATAGCTAAAATACAACTGTCAGCATTAAAAAAAATATATACGCACACATAAAAAAATTAACTGCTAGTAAAAGAATGTAAAAAATGGAGCGTGTCAGGAAAATATTTTGGCCTTTCATTGGTATAAATACCCAGACTCCCTAAGCACTTTCAATGCATAATCTAGATTTACTGCCTTTTCGAGATGGTTGAAGTGGTAGATTCTTTAAAGCTTGACATGACTGACCATAAGCATGAATTGTACAAACCCAGAGTTACAATTTTATGGCCTGTGTGAACACTTTTAACTGTGTGCTTTAGAGATTTATTGAGGTTCTCTATGTTTGAAGTGTTTTTGTGAAGAAAATTAGAATGTCAGTTAAAAATGTGAAAATGACCAATAAATTCTCTTCGGTTTTGGGAGGTCGAAGGAAAAAATCTGTTGGTTTGTATCTCAAATAAAAGCCCACCTGAAAGGAAAATAAATTTCCCCCCCTCATCTTCTCTCTTATTTTTTGAAGCTGATTCAACTTGATGAAGGTTACCAGGCCAAGAACTTTAGACATGGAGGATGAAAAATGTCTAAGCTTCACACAGCCAGGAAAATACGAGTAGCGACAGGACAAGCTTCCTCTGTGTGCTGTTCTCCAGCCAGCGTGTTGGTGCTTTCATTCATGCTGTTCTCGGCTTCCTAGACTACTGCCTTCATGAGGTTAGCTAGTTATTGGATGGGAACCCTGTAACTCATTTCAAGAGAGCGTACAACAGCCGTCACCTTTCAGCATCAAGAAGACCTGAACTGGTGACTTAAACAGAAGCCACATCTACATACATGCTTCTAGTGCAAGGAACCATATTTCAGACTTGACTCAGCTCATCACCTCCCACCCTTATTGCCTCAGATTCCTGCTAAGACTGACTGCAGAATGATGAAAATAGCAAGACAAGGCATTTTGTGTTATATTTCTGATCTGTAAGGAAAAGCAAAGGATGGGAAATGTCAGGAGTAAAGCCAGCCTTAGGAGATATCCCCTTCCCAGACAAAAGAGGTTTGGAAACACAACCATCCTTATTTTAATGCCTTTCTGAATAAAACATCTGAATCTCTTGATGCATGGGCCACCACTAATGTGATCAAATTATACTCAGACTGTCTGTGGATTTCTAAAGCACCTATCACTGCCGCAGCTAGGTGACAGATTACAAAAATTAGAAGAGACATCACTGCAGTTCCATTTATACCATATTCTCTGTCCCCCCTAAGGCACTTTAAGATGGATTCTCTGGTCTCTGCTAAATTTGCTTTGCACTGGTTATGGAGCATAGAGAGAACTCAAACAGGCAGGAGATTCCCACAGGAAAATTCCCTTAATATAAGGGAGTATTGTGCCAGTTGTATAGCTGTCTCTTCTCTGCTGGCTGTCCCTCTACTCTCAGCAGGAAAAGGATGAAACAAAGTGCTATATTATAACAGATCTTTCTCTGGTATAAGGTCCATTATCTTGTTTGTGATGGTGGCGTAAACTGGAGTGTGTGATTTATTGTTATAGCTTCCAGTTGGATAAGGCAGCTAAGATTTGGACATCTGCCTCTCCAGCATGCCTTAGTCAAGAGGGGTCAAGGTCTCTCTTATTCTGTTTTGCAGGATAGCCACAGGGAAAGACACTGACTGTCTGGTTGGCAGATGACTTCATAGAGAAGGATTACTGCATGCAGGAGCACCATGTATTGGTCTCAGCCTGAGGTCAGGCTGAGCTGTTACTCCACTGGAGAACATGACAAGATGTTCTCATAGCTGAAGGTTTTCTGGCTCGAGATCTTTGTGCCTCTGAGGATGGCAAAAAAACCCTGTGGGCTTCCCAATCTCAACCTGCTCACAGGAAAACCAATCATTATTTCCTTCCTCCTTTTCTCTTGCCTATGTTTTCACACAAATTATTCACAGACTCTTTTTACTAGCTGTTGTTGACAATCTCCTCCTGCCCCTCCAAACACCTCTAAACCAAGTCAGCCAGCCTAGTCATTGGAAGAGGGTTAGTTTCAGGTTCCAGTTTTACCTGCATTGGTAATCTGCCTGCTATGCAATTAAGGTGCAGTTGAAACTTCTCAGGTTTTATTAGTCTTCCAGATCTTTCCCACCTTGCTCCTACTGTAGCCAAAACTCATCCTGTACTTACTGCAGCCCAGAGAACCTCAGGACATTCCTTCTGGCTTCTCAAGTCCAGCTCCTTCCTTTCACAGCCAGCCATTTCATACAATCAACTAGTTGAGTAAATGTGTCTGCCTCTTAAAACCAGCTTGGTTTTTGGCCTTACTAAACCCATTGGGAGGCCTTCACAGGGCGTAGATGCCTTCAGCATTAGAAACCTGACAATCCCTAGCCTAAATGTATACATGGCTAGTTTATACCCATTTGTTCTTGTGCCAGCATTGTCCTTTATCTTTAAATAGCTCTTTCCTCCTCCCCATGTGTTCACCCCCTGAAGTATTTATTTATAGACTGCAATTATATCCCCCTTTGCTAGGCTAAACAAGCCAGGCTCCTTAGTTAATTAAGCTCTGGTGAATGATGCAAGGCCAAGCATCGTGGATTCCCAAAATCTGCCTCAGTCAGGGCTACATTAACAGATCATCAGGAGCCAAAAAGGACACACCTAATTTTTACCGGAGCTGATTCTAACTGCCCTCCTACTTAATGGGAAGCTTCTTAGTTTTCGATCAGGTCTTCAGTAGCTAGTCCTCTGTTTTGTCTTTAAGGTAAGGCAGATGTGGGCTGCCTTTGAGGCACCCTGTTCCATCCCGCTTGACATACCCAGGCAGCTGGGTAATCCATACTACATTAGTCACATTGGGGTTTATTTTTAAAGTCGACTTAAGGAGTGAAAAATACATGAACCTCAGTTGCTTGCTTGTTCAAAACATGTCCAGACAGAAACAGGAAACATGTGAGAGGCACCAGTCCTGCATCAGCTCTGGGAGATGGGCTGGAGGAGTTAACAGGGCTTTTCCATCTCTGGACAGCAGGACTGTTGTAATTCATCATTTCTATAGCACCATAAATTAGACGGCACTTCGCAAGCACAGAGGCAGTTCATGCTTTCCTGAAAGTCTATAGCAAGACTCTCAGGATGGGGTGCCTGGCTGAGGCACACTCTTCCCCAGAAAGGCTTCCACTGTGAGTACCATGCCTACAGGACTATGTGACAATACTGCCCCATTGTCCCCTTTCGAGTGGGAGTAAAGAAGCTGGGGAAGGCAGAGGGCTTTTTTCCCAACACCCCCGTATCACAGCTGGACTTCTCATCTCTCCACGGCCTGTTTTAGCATTGCCCGGATGGAGAATAGGCTTCTTGGGGCTTTGCTTCAGTCTGGCTGTCCTCCAGCAATATCCACAGTACTCCCTCCCCTCCCATATGCTCTCCATTAACATCCTCCTGTCTGCTGAATAAGGAAAGAATAACTCTCCCAGCCCCAGCCAGAGCCCCTGAGCCAGGGGAGTTCATCAGTCAGACTGGTTTCTCCTGAACCCAGAATAGGCCTCGTTAATGGGCCAGGAGGGGATTTTATTTTGCCTTTCAGCTAGTGGCTGCCCTGAGCCAGGAGTAGAGTCAAGTTACTGTGTCCGGGAATCTCAGCTATTCCAAGAGTAGGAGCAAGTGAGCTGCTGACTCAGGAGGTTTCCTAGTATTTTCAAGCAGGGCTCGGTCCTGTCAGAGCAAACTGAACTGTTGGTCTTGCTTTCTTCTAGCCCCAGGACAGGGATTAACAAAAGTCACAGCCGACTGGAACAGGCTGGGGAATGGAACTGGAACAGGACTGTGGATCACACCCTTTCCTGGCATGGACACAGGTCCTTGCAAAGACTTATATTAGTCCTTTACCCTTTTTTACTCCTCTCCTTGGAGGGCTGTTTAGTATAGAACAGACATCCACGGGCTATGAGGCAGCTGAGCTTTATTTGCACCATTTTCTAAAAGGCAATACAAAACCAGAGGGAAAAACAGACTTATGAGGCAAAATGTTTCATTGCAAATCAGTGTCAAAAAGGAGATTGATGTTCAGGAATGCCTGCCTCCCTGCACCCTGCTGTCACCCAGAGACCACCTTGCTTCTGTTTTGTACAGGTATGCGGGAGGATCCCTCCTGTGTAGCTAAATCTTCCTTCGGGCTTCCCAGAGCCTGGAACAGAGTCCCAGCCTGTGTCTGGGACAAGCAGTTAGAAGTCATGCTGAGTTCAGGATTCTTGTTCTCATTTCAAGTCTGCCTACATGCTCTCATCTCTCCAAATGGAACCAGTTTCTAGGGGTTAGCGGAGAAGATGAGGCTACCAAAGCAGCCCCCCACATTCAACTGCCGTGAAGCAGCGCATAATCCTTTGCATTGAGAGTGAAGCCATTGGAGAGCATATGTCTGCACACTCGCACCCCTCCATCTCCCAGCACCACTGTGGCTCCAGCCAGCCTGTTAAAACACATCTCCATTCAGCCCCTGCAAAAGTTCTGTCAGCAGAGAGCGCCTCAGCTCTCTTCTTCCATGTCAGTCCTTTCTTCTTTGCTGCCTCTCTCTGTGGGCCGTTTTCTCTTGCTGTCCTATTCCCTTCCTCAGACTCACTTCAGCAATGAATAACCAGCCCAGTATGTAAAGGGCAGTGGGGTACAAGCTGACATTTATGAAGCAGAAGGTTTCTATCTGCCTGCAGCTATTGGCATGCTTATCCCAGCCACATCCCCTAGGACTAGGATCTGATATAGGGACAAAGTCAGGTAAGGACTTCTCTTACTTTCTTTCAGTCTAGAAGATATGAAGGTCTCCAGTTTGAACAGCTAAGGAGCTCTTGGCTTCTGGCCCAAATGCCACCTGCGTCTGCAGTATAGGCCAGATGGGTAGGATGCCTCTCAGCTAGCATCTCACACAGATTTCCCTATGTAAGGAGAATTTTCAGCTACCTTTTATAAGGGCTTAATATCCCTTTAGAGGTGCCTAACATTACAACAGTGACAAGCTGCAGACTAAGGTTCTAGCCCACTTACCTTTGCCATGCTGCTTTTTTGAGATCATGAGCTCTGTAGATGTCTACAGATGGTGCCCGGGAGTTGCGATGGGTACAGAGAAGCAGCCAGGGAGGAAGACCGGGGTCCAGGACATTTTCTTTTCTGGAAAATTGACAAGTGTTGGTTTTTCTCCCTCATTTCTTAATACACCATTTGGATTAGGATGGAAGTCTCATCTACAGGGTTTGTTCATTGAACAATGACCTCAAGAAATCTAGGTGTCTTCCTCCAAACATCTTTGAGTCAGAGGGGACTGAACTGTTTCATTTCAGCTAACCAGAGCATAAATTAAGTATGTGAGACTGGAATAGAGTAAAAAAAAAAAAACTGCAGAAAGCAAAGCCTGTAGGAATAGATTGCATTTGGCCTGCTTGCTACCTGTGAAATGGATTCCTGTAAAAAAGGCAGGACAAACCTGCTCTGATAAATATGACCAGGTGAAATAACTTATTACTCTGTCATCTAGTTCTGTGAGTCACATGTGGTATCTCTAGAGAGTTGGCAACTCCCCAGAAGTCACTAACTTAATACATGTTTAACTGAGGTCTTGCCTCATATTTAATAGCAACTCCAACTGAGCTTGCATGACAATCTAGAGAAGGGTGAGGAATACCAACATGACCTGAATTAGTGCTCTTACTAATAACCCTTTAGTATCCAAGATGCCTAAGAAAAAGTCAGCAGAGCATTTGTATTTGCAGCCAAGGCTTATTTGCAAAAAGTGATAGAAATGTGATAAATAAAACACCATGCTACATTTGTATCGGCTATAATGCAGGAATCCAGGCTGAAGGCAAAGGATGGACACAGAGAGATGGTGTGGATGCCCTGAACAGGATGGCAGCCATCTGAGGGAAACATTCAGAAGATGCTGTGAGCTCCAAAGGTCCAGCTTCAGAGACAAAGGCTCTCTTGAGGGTGCCTGGATAAACACAGCAAAGCTATCATCACGATGCTTTATTTCCTCAGAGGGAGGGAGCCCAAATGCTGCAGCGTTGCAGGCAGCCAGAATTGCATGTGCTGTGTGACATGAAATATTTAAGCACACATGGGCTCTGTGCCTTTTTCTGCCAATATGCAAGTATCAGTGTGGTGACTTGTAGTGCCAGGAGCTGGGTTAAAGAGAGGAGTTCCCCGGTGAGCATAACCTAGGTGCCATCCTACACAGGGCCTGTGGCTGAAAGGCATGACTCGGCTGTAGGGAAACCCTACACACTGTCCCTTCCAAAAATATAAATAAATGTATCTGCCTCACCTCTGTATTTCAGAGAGTCCTGCGTCTCCTGCTTGTCTAGCAGCTATACACCTGAGGAAACAAATACTCTCCAAATTCCCCAGCTTTCCCCAGCTGTGCAGAGCAGTGGCTGTGACAGGGGAGTACAGCATGTAAGGCCTATATCCTGTGCCCACAGACTGCCCTTCCCTCTGGATGACTTCTCCCCCATATGCAGAGGTGACTCCTGGTGAGGCAGTCATCCCCCTGCTTCAGGTGATGCACATGTGCCCACTTGACTCTCTCCTGGAAAACCTCATGCCTTCGTTAAGGATTGCTCACACCCATCCCTATACATACACATGTAAACAGCACGGTACCACATTAACACCGTTGAGACCTATGATAATGGCAATGAAACTTGAAAGCTTCTCGCCTCATCCTTGTTTTTCTGGTTTGAAAGAGCAGGGTGTGAGCCCCCGAGTGGATGGGAGAGGGGAAGGTGCTCCTGACAACTTAGCAGCCCTGCTCCAGCGCTGCCTGGCAAGGCAGCTGCACTGCAACTGCTTGTATGCAACTCAAGAGCTTCAGGTCACTTCTGACCCGAGGTGGCACTTAGTGTCGCTGCTAATTGTTACTTCCTTGCACAAAGCAAACAAAAATTCCTGCTGCACCAGCGCAGTCACCTGCTGTGGTTTGCCTGGGGGGAAAGCAGTGGGCAGTCATGGCCTGGCTGATGCAAGAGAGGCTGCTCCGTGCTGCTGGTGCCTTTTGGGGAGATTAGGGGCATCCAAAATGTTTCAGAGTGCACATTCTCTCCTGTATGTGGCCACCCCACACTAAACACGGGAACTGTCTAGCTGACAGTCTTGTGGAAGGAGGTAAATTGGAGTGCTTATAGGCGTGTGTGACTGGAGTGGGACATGGAGACATCCCTTCCCTCCCAGGCCAACAGGGAGGGTGGGTGGAAGGGGCTGCGAGTGGGGAGGGGGAATTACCCACTGAAGATAATCAGGATCTGTAAGGGTGCAAACCAGCTTTTTGCAAATGGCTTCCTCCACTCCGAACACCAAGCGCCTGAGAAGTGAGAGGAGGTAAATGCCATTTGCAGAAGAGACAGGATTTTTTCGCCTTGTTGCAGGCAGGACCAGCTGCGTTCCAAACCGGTGACTGCAGCCGCCATGACCCCTCTGCAGGGAAATCTGAGCCCGCAAGCAGTTGTGCCGGGGAGGGCTGGCTCTCACGTTTCTCTGTTTTGTTTTGAAGTCTCTGATAAGTAGTGGGCTTGCTTTTTTCCTTCCTTTCCTTTCTTTCTCTCTGTCTCTCTTTTTTTCTGACCGTATTTCCACAGCCTCAAGGAAGGAATTAAAAAAAAAAAAAGGGGGGGGGGGGGGAAGAAAAAAAGGGTTCTGGAATGGGAACAAGTATGTTTCAAATTACAGAAAGGATGTGAAAGGTTCAAGAATTTGAGCCCTGACTCCGCCTGTGTCTGTCTCCACCCCCCCAGAGAGCAGCTCGCATTGTGGCTTTTCCACGGCGCTGCACAATAACGTGGCAGCGGGGTCCGGGGGGCGGTGGGTGCCCTTCGCCCGGCCGGGCGCCCCCGCCGCCCCCCAGCCGCCCCCTTGCCCGCCTGGGCTTGCGGGGCTTTCCACAAACCTCAGCGCGCAGTTTGCTTTGAGCTTGGGGGGTTTCTTTCTTTTTTTTTCTTTTTTTTTCTTTTTTTTTTCCCCTTTTTTTTTGTGTCTTCTAGGGTGTGTATGTGTGACTGTAAGTGTGTGTGTGCAAGACTTTTGCCTTACAGTGATTAAGCTCCATCCCGGGAATGTGCTGAGGACCCACTTCTTGGAGCGGAGCGCCCTCTGCTCGGTGGAGAGGGAGGAGAAGCAGGCGCAGGTGCTGCTGCGCTGGGGAAGCCAGTTCAGAGCCTTGCACACTGGGAGAAGCCCGTGCGTGGTGCATGGCCACCCCAGTGCCCGCACGGCGGCTCGAGGGGAGGGCTGGTGGCTGTGCTGTGAGTTGTACAGCACGCCCTAAACCCAGTCTGGTTCTAAGTGTCCTGCTTGGACTTCCCAGCACATGTCCCCGGTGTAACTGGCTCCTGTACCAGCTCCACAGAGACTGGGTGGGGAGAAACCACTGGCAAAGAGGACTGTTGAAACGGCTTGATCTTCCCTGACCAGGGAAGACCGTGATTGGGTCTGGTCTCGGCCCCTTATCCTGGAGACCACCTCCATCATATGACCACTTTATCTTATGACCCCAAATGCAAACAGAGACCATCAGGGAATGCACATACTCAGTTTCCTGGAAGGCAGATCCAGGGAACAACATTATATGCCAGGACACTATTTCCTTGTCCTCCTGTGACATGATCAGATACCCCCTCCCCTTGAGGCTGTGAAAGCTGGTGTATTTGTCCCTTGACACAGCCGGCTTACTTGTCCCTTGAGAGAGGTACAACAAATAGCATGTCAATGGAGGAACTAAGGTCCTCATGAAGTGTCTGGAACAGAGAAGACACCAGAGCAATCTCCAGCCTGTGGCTTGTGTCTGGCTGCCATCTCAGCAGCCTGCAAGAAAGAGGGTAGCAAGGAATGAAGTATGGGTTGATTGCATTCTTCTGGTGGGCCAAATTCAGAACACAATCCTTTGGCTGGGCTCTCTGGATTAAGAAACTATGAAATAGTTTCAGTATTGTTAAGAGATAAGGAGTCAGCCATGTAAGAAGAAAAGAGCTATAACATAAATTTTCAAGAACTGAGATGTCCATTATGATCTTGAGCAGTGTCTTGTAAAAACCATTAGCATCAGTTCATTGACCCAAATCTGCTGCCTCATGCTGAAAAAAAATTTTTATCTTTGCAAACTTTCACTCCGTCATCTCTTCAGATTCTATAGCGTTGCTGTGACAGATCCAAGCAAGGTTTTACTCAGTGAATGAATGGACAGGGAACTTAAGCTTCTCAGTTGCACTGACCAGTATATCATGCATGGCATGCTCCCAGTCTCATGAAGCTTGATTTTCTGCATGGCTGCAGGATCCCCTTTGCATAAGGTGTATGCCCACTGATATACACTGAACACCTTTTGATATACTCATTGTATGGATGGGAGGCCACTGGAACAAAGAACTATTGATGCAAGTTTAAAAGATGAAGACTAGTATCAGTGTACCCACTTCAGCAGCCCATGAGATTTCTCCTTTGAAAGTAAAGCCAAAAACCTTTAGGCCAGTTTAGCTAGACAGATCAAAGATCTTCAACGTGAACAAGCTGAGATAGTTTGGCATATAATGTTAGTCTTTATACTTTGAGATTCTGACTAGTGATGTCTTTTTTAATGCAATGATATATTGTCCTAAGTGTTGCAGTGGCGCCTAGGAAATCGGTCTGAATCGGGTCTCATTCTGCTGGATGAGATCCACAACAAAAAGATGATTTTGCTTGCAAGAGATCCAAAGATTCATCTAAACTAGCTAACACATTAAATACTCTGCTATGCATGCTGTGTTTTCAAAACATGTTACTTAGTGTTATTTTCTTTCTAATATTGAAGAGATCTGACAATGTCACTTGGCTGTGTCACTCTCACAAGTCGTGGAAGATACAGAGATTATGTTTAGCGAGCTTTCTGCGCTGTCTAATTTTATGCTGGCAGACTGAATTCCTGAGGTATGTTAGATGAGTCTCAGAGCTGCCTTAATTTATGCTGGCCAAACCATTTCCTTCTGCGCCATTTCACAGGTGCAGGATCAGCAGAGCAATTCATGTTCCACTCCCTGACTGCCCGGGCTCAGTATCTACCACAGTTTATCCCTGAATTCCCATCAAGGGGACAAATGCTGCCACCAAGCTTAAAAAAGCTTTAATGATCTGAGAGTGCTCAGAGACTCTGCAACAATACGCACAGCAACTACATCCCTCCACGCTGCTTGCATGTGAATTTTCACTAGCACACCCATTTTTTTGCTAGTATTTTAATTACATCAGGCCACATAGTAGGACTGAAGGTTGCATCTAGTTCATTCCCACAGATCCAATCTCTTTTGATTTTTTGTTTGGCAAAATAGGTAATTTGTATTTATCAAGCCCTTCTGGAATGAAAATTTGGGCTCAAAATTTTCAGCTGAAAGAAACCATCCAATCTCCCTGCAGGCTTTTTCTGGTGTAAAGGTACAATCTAGTTGCCACATCATTGTTGAGTCTCGAGTTTAAGGGAACACTCAAATAAATAAAAGCCACACCTGCCACGGACCAGTACCCATCTCTATTTGATTATGTTGTTTTCTTACAGAAGATTTTTGATGGCTGTAGCTAATCTAGAATCTTAAGGGTGATAATTGGACAAATCAGTTTAGTTGGGCAGCTGATTCTGTGCAAATCTAAGCGGAATAGGAATGCGTGACTAATACACAACAGCACTCTGCATGAGATAAAGATGCGTGTGTAACATACGCAACACAAACCCAAGACACTGTGGGAAGACGAGGACATCTAACAGTGTACACGTGCTACTCCTCCATTCCAAAGTGCGCCCTTTTCTGCAGAACACAGTGCTTCAGGGACAGGGAAGCATGACCTTTGCTCTCTGCCATGAGGTACCCCAAGATCCCATTGTTCTCTCTTCCATGTTTTCCAGTCTGGAAACAAGTAGGAAACTTCTCACCTCTGATCCAGCTTAACTGACCACAGAGCATCTGCCTGCTGATAAGCCAAGAGGCTCATTTTTGAGGAAAATCTGGAATGCTATAAATCTTGTTGTCTGTTAGTTAACAATAGTTGCTAGTCATGCCAAAAAAAACCCACTCTTTTTTTTGTGTGCAAATATAAAAAGATTAGGTGTTCCCAGCCCCCTGGCCTTAATTCTTAGCCTGCTCGTGTTGGTATTTACATTGTATGCCTCTTAAGATGAAAAAAAACCCCTCAAATAATGATTTCTTGGGGCTGTGGGGGAGAGAGAGACATAGATACTTTACACTGGCATAGTCAGTGAATGATGAACACTTGGTTGACAGACTGGTTGGTGGCCACTGAAGAACATCCTAGAAGATGACCTGTTTTAAATAACAGTGCCTTCCAGAAATGATGAGTAACTACACTTGGGCCAGTGGATCATGTCTAATTTCAGTGGATCCAAGAGGTACTAGAACTGTCCTGCAGCAGTGATACCTCTCTGTACACATCACAAATGTGGGGCAAACAAGCGATGTCAAGAGCTGCCACATGGATAGGGACCACTGTCTGGTATCTCCAGTCCCTGAACCCCTGATGCAGTGAGTTCAGCACAAAACGTGCCACATCCGCTGCTCACCAACCCACTGGTCGTGGAGCAGGATGGTGGAGGAATGTCTTAAGCAGTTAAAATGATGCTTCTGCTGGTAGCACTTTTCAGAAAGAAGGAACAAAGCAGTTTTTCAGAAGAAGAGCTTAAAGCAGGCTCCGGGCAAAGCCAGTGAGTCCCAGGGGGTTTAGGCCCTGTGGGGTGGGTGCTGGTGTGTCCCCCTGCCTCTCACTGCCACTCAGCAGCGCCCATGGGTGCTTGCCCAGCCTGGTACAGCAGTGCTCTTCCCTCTCACAGGAGTGCTGTGTTGGTAGGTCTTTCCGAGGTGTAAGTGGGCTCGAATTGTAAAATGACAGGCACGGACTGCTCCCTCACCTTCCCTGAGGCTTAGTGTTCAGGAGTAAGATCTTGCAGGTTTGGTGTACACTTCTAGGAAGACATACCTCAGTGCTTAGGAACAGTCAGGAAAAGGTAAATTACATTTTAGGAATGATTAGGAAAAGAACAGAAAATCCCACAGTGTTATACTCTCACATGTGCAAACTACCAAACATCTCAAATACTTTCTGCTGCTCTGATTCTTCATCTCAAAACCCACATATTCCATAGGTGAAGGGGGCACTGACTGCAATCACAAGTAAATTCTGGAAGAGTCACAGGCATCACAGGACATGGACCTGCTGGGGTAATGAGTTAAAGCCTACTGAAGATGACTACTGAACAGTCATACCAATGCCATCGCGTCAACAGTCATCATGTTGACTTCTGGTGAGGCACTGGAGGCACCTGAACTCGAATTCAAAGTTTTTTTCCCCATGTGGGAATTCTGCTGGGAGAGACTTACTAGATGGTAACTAGCTGCTTCTTTTCCTTTCCACTGAAGGCTGGTCTTCCCAAAGTGGCCAACATTTCCCAGTTCTCCAAGGTTCTTGGTGTATAGTCTATATTGACAGCTGCTCACGTGGCAAAATATACTTCCTGTGGATCTGCTCATCTGTACATGTTTACATTTTCTAAATTCTGTTTATTTGTAAATATTAATATATGCAAGGCTTTCATTCCTTCTTAAGAGTTGTTGAAATATTATTTTCTTTTAATGTTGGTTTTAAAAAAGAAGTTCAGTATCTAAGCTGTTTGAATTCTGTTATGGCTTCTATCCTTCTAGCATATTTTTTCCCATGGAGATATTAAATAAAATTCCTTTTACCCATAACTTTTTAAGCAACATGAGCTGTAGTTTCTCATGAATTTAATTCTTCTCCTCCTGCAAAGATCTTTGTGTCAGAAATACTAAGTCTGATAGGGGGTGTCTGCAGGGCACTTGCTTCAGTCTTTGTCCATGTGCTCTCCCTCAAAAGGGAATAATAACAATATATGAGTGTCTTAGTTTACCAGTTCCCACTTTTTGTCTCCATCTTTGCAAAGAAGTTCAGTATTGTCGGCATACAGAGCAAGACAGTTTTGGTAACCGGGTCTAAAGGAGCAATCTTTCCTTAACCAAAAGGGCCAGACTGTGTAGGACATGCTGTGTAGTGGCAAACCAACTTTATTTCTACATTCAATAACTTAGACTATCAGAGCTTCCCAGTGTTGGGCCTTCCCAAGCCCAGGGCCACTCTGAGCTGTCTGACCTGCCTCCTTGCTTCATTCTTACAGTTCTTCCTTCTCTTCCTCCTCAATTTCCACTTCCACAGGCTTCTGTACTGGCTTCTGATTTTTTAAGTGACTTATTGAAAAGAAGGAGGTGAACCAATATTAATCTAGTAAAGTGAAACTTCCCTGTCAGGTATCTTAAAGCTGCTGAGTGGGCCTTGAGGAAACAGCCCGAGATAGGAACAGTAAAGACAGCAAGAGTCATGACCCTTCTGACCCTTGTCTACAAGGTGAATATTACCATCACCACATATGCTACAGTGCTAAAATGCATTAAGAAGCTAGATAAGGAGTAGACATCTTTATTTTTCCCCACATTATCAACTCAGCCACATGAATGTCACCAAATGGAGTCTTTGCCAGCCATTGGGTTTCAACAGTTCCTAATCTGCTTACTACTTACCCACAGCTCCGTAATTTGCGCTTAAAGTACTTGGGGACCCCACGTAACCTCTGATTCAAGATTAACCAGGCTAAGGCCCACCTAGTGTCTAAGCGTGGATGCTTTTAGTGTGGCACCGATGTATGTGAAGGAATAAAGACCTGACCTAACAAAGTAACTCGCTTCTCTTTGAAAACATTAGGAGACTAAGAGGGGAAGAGATTTGCAAAACTGACCCATTGCTTCTAGCCTTAAAACTAGACTACAGCATATATTTAAACCCATCAGTATGTGCTGAGGGATGGGAATATTTGGGCATGATTAATAGGTCTTTCAGCTGATGAGTCACATGTCAGAACTGACTGAAAATCTAGAGGGAATTTTGGGTCCAATGACAAGCGGTTTAGCCTGCAGCGACTGACAACCTCCAAGGAGTTTGCTGCTGACTGCTCAGGCTCTCAGAACTTGGACATGATTGCTACAGGCACTACGGAAGAGGCACTTTCAAGAGAATGAAAAGTTCTGTAGTTTGAAGGCGGGTTTCCAGGGAAAACTAGGTCTCCTAAGAAGAAGGATCAGAGAGAAGGAAAAAAAACAAGAGTCCCTGAGGATGGAGGAAAAGGTCTGAAGGCACAGATACGCTGTCTTTGCAAATCTTACCCTGGCTTCAGAGGGAGGACAGTGTTGAGCTGATGCTTTTCAGACAGGCTTATGAGAATGAATGAAAATGCCATTCAGCTTTGAGATCCCTGCACTCTCACAGCAAGTTTACCAAATAGAAAGATAAGTCTGATTTCTAGTTTGACCCAACAGAGCTTGTAAGCATAAAGGTGTTTTTTTCATCTACCTTTTACTCGGGTAGTTGACTGGCCGAAAACATATGTCCCTTCACCTCCTAAGGTGAAAAAGGTTATGTTTATTTGGTGTTGAGCCAAATCAAAAAGAGAAAGACAAGCCAGGAGTAAGCCCAGTGTGGAGTTGCTTGCCTATAGTCCACAATCTCTCTCTGATTCCAGTCTAGCTTGTGCACTAGCTCCCCAATTTGGACTCAGTTCGGTGGGGTGCTTGGTTGCTAAAAGGAGAAGAGAAATGCTAGTAAACCCCGGTACCTTTAAGCAGAAAAATCCTCCATATCAAACCGAGGCCTGGCCACCTTTTAATAGGTGAGCAGTTGGCCTGGTGCATTGAGGAAGGGATGGAAAATATCCAGAGTGATGGTGGTGAGGTAATTCCACTCTTTCAGGATTAAAGGTATTTTTTTTTGCATTTTTGGTAAGAGAGCATCGTGGCTGGCTGACCATTGCTACTGGTCCCAAGCACCATGGTGGTTTTGGCAGGAAAAGAACTGGCAACTCAGTGTGTAAAGGCAAGGGTTTAAATGCCTTTTTTTTCCACTTTCCTGTAGCAATAAGATATAAGTATTGATAAAGATCCTGAATAACCTATACAAACAGCAGACCTCTGATATTCTAAATTTGATCCATTGTCACTGACAGCATCTGCAGTATTTATTGGATGCCATAGCATTTCTGTTGGCCTTATTCAGGGCTCAACTTTTGCAATGGGTGAATTTAGCCTTTTAGCCTGAACAATGTCACCTGCAAGGCTCACTGATGGCTGTGCTGCCCCAGAGAAGTTTCCCTAGAGCAGCACCCTGCCAGAAGAGTATCCTGGCCATGCTTTCAGAGGACCACCTGCATCACGGCTTTTCAGAAGGCTGCCACAGGGATCTTCATGTTCCCATCCTTGTCAATATTTCTAAAAAAGTCCCAGAGTCATAGGTTGTGCTCTTTCAAATAGTTCTCAGAGAAGCAGAAATAAAACATGGGCATAACCACGAAACAGCCACTGAAACCTGTGTCCAGATCTCCCTTTATTCTTCCATCTGTCACCTTGCCTTTACTCAACCCATCACTGATATATGTGAGTCTTTTACTCCTTGTGCAGCCACCCTATTGTCAGAACAAAATCCTTTTGTTCAGGTCATTCCCATTCTTCTCAGTTATACCTCTTTCTCCCCCTACCTTGAAATGAGACTCAGTACTAAAACTGTTTCTTCTGATAATTGCATATGGTTATTTGGCCCCCATCCCAGCAGCCACTGCTTGGCTAGGCTGTCTAATCCAGAGGCAGTCCTCTCCCCCAGATCTCTCATCACCTTAGTTGCTCTTCTCTGAATTCCTGTCTGTTTAAATGAGGACACATCTGAGTATCATAATGGCTGGTACAAACTGCAGAGCATGCCAGCGTGAGCATTGCTAGCTGTGAAGCACAGCAGCACTATTTGAAGTGAACTAACAGGCCAAGCTTTTGCTTAAGTTCACCTGAATCCCTATCTACAGTAAAGTCTCACTCAATTAGCTGAAAATGTGCACAGCAGCTAAGAAACACAGTGAAGCTGTTAGTGCAAAAGGGTTATTTAACTCAGCAATGCTCAAGTGCTCGCTTTGCCTTCCAGCAAGGAGGACAGCACCATCTGCTGCTCTCCAGAAACATTGCAGACCTTGAAAAGCTAAATAGTTTCTTTGTGGGACAGTAGTTGCTTGTACTACCATATCCTGCTTTTACGAAGCACATTAATTTCGATGCTAAAGCATAACCGGCAGTGAAGGGGTCTATGAAAGCTAGATATAGTTGTGGGCTTGGGATGAGGATGGACACTTGTTTGGATCACACCTGAAATCAATGTTTGTTTTACACAGTGAGCAAACATCTATTCAGATTCTATTCCCTCCCACCCCGTGCTCTCAGATCCCAAGGCATTAGCTTCTTCTGAAAATCAAAGGATTTGCTTAGTCAGTCTGCACGGACTGAGGTATGCAAACATTGTGACAGTCTTTGTGAATATACTTTCCTGAAGGAACTTGGCTGAATTTCCCTCTTGGAAGAAAGCTTACCCCTTTCCAACCTCCATCCTTCCAAGTGCTTGGAGCAGATGTACTGTGTACAGGGTAGCTATGGACCCAAATTCAGTAGCTCACCTGAATTACTTTCACGGGATTTGGATGCTTCTTGGGGATCTTGGTGATATAGCTTTCAACCTCACTATAGATGACACCTAGTTCAGGACTCATTTAACACACCAAATCCAGCAACTTGATGAAAGCTTCATTCACCAACACATTCTGGTACATAGGAGGAAGGAAAGTGCAGTCAGCGTGGACACCCAAATAACAACAAAGACTTGTGTGTATTCACAAAACCACCTAAATTCATTAATCATTCCCTCCGAAGGGTGGTGCCTTCTCCTATCTCGGCTCTTCACTTTCAGGAATCCTATGGAGGCCTGACCCTAAATAAGCTTCTTTCTCTTTTCCCATGTCTGAGACAGAAAAGGCTCTGTGAATTTATATAGAAATTAGCTTAATTCAAAGTAGGTGTTCATCAGGTAAATGTCTGCACCAAGGACCTCTTATATTAGGTGATTCAAGCGATCCATGCTCATCGCTGAGACAGTTCTAGATGGGTCTCCTCTCCATTTGGTTAAGATGCACACTGCAAGTTGAACAGTTAATGGCCAAAATGTGCCACAGAGTTCTGAAAAAAATGAAAAAAAATAAATACAAAAATCATCCAAGGCCTAAAAGAATTAGTATCTCCAGTAGTGTAGCTTTATAGCCCAGCAAAGAAAGATGCACCAATCTGGGATGGGTCTGGGTGTCTCCAGATAAAAAGAACTTTTGGAAAAGTTCTGTTCCATTGTGTAACCCTAATAGGAAGCTCCAGTCAGCGGTACAGGACTTGGCATTTGTTTTTTAAGAATTTCAAACCAGGTAGTGACAGAGCAGCATTTCAGAGCTCACACTCTGAATTTTCTGTGTTAGCATTTACAGAACGGGCACCAGCAGTGTCCTGATTTAGGGTTTGGGGACATTAGACAGCAAGCTATCAAGGCAAGTAGTATTGATGTCATTGTAATTTGTTCTTCTAAATTATATTCCAAATATAAGTTCTAATAAAAGTATTCTAAAAAACTTCTAAATAAGTTATGACAAATTATGCCTGTGCCTTGACTGATCTCTTGAAAATATGATTATGATTTCGTTCATAACCATGACAGGGGTATTGTTCATGTTTTATGTCAGTTATGTACTTAATTGTTGGAAGTTTCAAGACAGTTCCAGAAATTAATGAAAGCTGCTGTTTTCTGTCATTGTGGGAGGGTCCTGCGGCATCAAGCACCATATTTTTCCCCAAAGTTTGTTTACAAAGTCTCCCAATGCATTCTTAGAGCTTTTTTTTAGAAGCTAAAGATCCACTGCTCTTAAGATCCATCTAGAAGCTTATAGCCTACTGTGAAGTGAGCTCTTGACTGTTACTACTTGAAGACAGTCTTGAATGAGTCTGGATCTGGCTGAGTTTACCAGCTTTCATTCAGCACCAAGTTTTATGGCTGCAGAGTAAGTCTCTGAAGAAGTTATTCAGACATCCTCGCACTATGCACACTAGCAGAGTGTCCTAGCCCTGGGAACACAGCACAGGAGAGCTCTCCCCAAGGCTTTCCAGCCTGGGTTTGACCCCATGAGAAAGTCAGTGGACCACCAGTGCGGCCTCAGAAGCAGCGTGGCCAAAGCCCTGTGTCTGGCCTAAGAAACCATGCTGGCGTCAGGCGGCACCTGGGGGGAGCCACTTTGTGCCTTTCTGCATGTTTGACACAGGCAGTCCACAGTCCGGAAAAACAACACACGGACAGCTGAAAAGCAACAGCGTTTTCTTTTGTGCTGTGATCATGAAGATGGGCATGTGCCGGCTATTTTGGTTTATGCCTTCTATAAAGTGTTTTATAGTACCTGCAAGTTGAAACCCTATAAAGAGTAGATTATGAAAAGAATGTAGCGAAAGTCATGCTTAGAAATAGTTGTCAGAGGCAATAAATTGTTGTTAAAAATGTGCCTTTCTATTGTTTTGCCTTTGCTAGTTCTGTCAAATCCATGCAAAGGTTTCTAGATATGATCCTTATTCCAAATTCCTCTTACAGACACACTAATTACTCATTCTTTCAAAGTCAAGATAAGCATTTGTCATTGGGAAAAGGGGAAGAAGAGGCTTTTGGTTTTGTCTTCCCTTAAGTTTCCTATAAAAGATTAAAACGTTCTCTAATTTCTTAAAGGTTTAAGAACAGCATAAGATCTTTGGAGCTGTGTATTTGCAAATACTCTTGATTTGAAATGCAAGACTCCCTACATCACAGGTGGAATGACGTCTGTCAGACAGATTAGATGTTTGCCTACAAGCATTTGATTGGGATACTGAAATGTCATTGTGAATTTATGCCATTGACCATTTATCTTGTGAAATGCCAGGTAATTTAGACTTTTTGAAGGCTGAGGTGAAGAAAGCATCTGTTAATGCTAAAAAGCAGAAATTCGTAGCAAGATTTGGGTTGGATTGAAGATTCTTAATATTAATTAACTCCTTGCCTCAAAATTTCTTGAGTGAGTGCCTCCTTTTAAATGAATGTGTTTCAATAATTTCTTTAATTGCTCCAAATTTAGCTAAAATACATTACTCTTTCCAAGTTTATGATTTGTTTAGGTTATTACTAATAAAACTAGCAGAACCATGTAATGAGGTCCTTTACCCCCACACAGCACATTTTAGTTTTCCTTTACAGAATGAGGCCTGACTCCTGGCAGACTTGGCAAATAATTCTCTTTGATCTTAATTTATGCAGGAAAAAATTGTCTGCCCTAGAGGAACGCCTGTTCTTCAGATGATCTCTGTTGAAAGCCTTAGGTTCTCTCAGGAAAGACCATAGATTCATATTATTTATTCTGCTTTGTTTTAGTTTCTTTAATATGATAACCAGAGGAAAAGAAACACATGCAGACATAACTTAGACACAACACACTACACAAGTCTCCAAAACTGCCCACAAACCTGTTTTTTAGCTTGTTTCAAATGTGAACATATCATTTATGTTCCAAGTCCCAAACCTAATCCTTGTACAAATGCTCTTTCCTTTAATTGTGGTACTCCCAAAGGTGGATGGAAGGCCCTGAGGCCCTTGACACGTTCTGGAACTGCTCCCATGAAGGACCAGTGCATGGATGGGAGGGCCAGGAGAGGACTGATGTGTGCCCAGGTCTCTCCCTGGTATTGGTCTGCAATGCCACCCCTGCCCTCACTCAGGAGTTCAGAGGTATTTCTGGGTCTCCCATTTTAGAAGCAGCATATGAGGTTACAACAATACATGTCATGCTTCTGACTTGCTGCGGAATAGCACACTAAGATTTGGCCTCTTTGATGTTATTTTTTTTTTCCTTTCACAACCAGCCCTTTAATGTTTGGTTGTTGTTGGTTTTGGTTTTCATTTCTGTTTTTTAAATAAAATTGCTTTGCTTTCAATGCCTTGAAGCATCCATCTTCTTCTGTTCCTCATACATACTGACAGGGTATCAAAGCACTTCACAGTATCTAGCATCTTAGGCTACCCTGGAGGGACACAGCTCAAGGGATGAAAAGAATTCATCCTCCAGTGGGAATTCACTCCTTATTCTTGTTCTCCTATTGTCAAATGGAAAGGAGTGGAACATGGTGATACTACAGGCACCTCTTCCAGAGCCAGACCAAAGCCCTGTAATTTCCACATGGCTCCTAGAAGGGCTGTCAAATAGTAGCCTCTATTTATTAATAGCTGTGCATAAATGAAACAAACAGCAAGTCTCAAAACCGCTTTGGAAGGGGGCAGCTCTGTGATACAGCCGGCTCCTAAAAGTGTGTAGTGTATGGTCCTGGAGGCTTTCCAGCACATGAGCTCTTACTGAGATGTTGATCTCCAGCATGGATTTGGGGTTCTTTCTGACAGGTGTGACTAGCGCAGTGGCACCTTCCATGGTCGGGGATTACTGGCCATCTGTGGAAGAAGAGACATAGATCCAGAGATGGTGAGAATGAGGATTTCATGCGTGACAGAAGGTATGCTGTAACCTCAGGGATGACCCTTTCTTCCTTCTTCAGCAGGGCTGTAAAATAACTGTGGTTCCTTTCGATCAGTTTGTCTGTTATCTCACCACCTCTTGTCTCTGTCCCACAAATCTCTGCAATGCAACTTCCCAGTGGAGTTGCCTTCTCAGCTTCTCTCTGTGTCCTTGTGTGAAATTCCATGTATCGGGTCACGCAGGAGTATGTGATGTGGATAATGTTCAGCCATGTGATGGGGAGAGGCTGAGGCAATGGGCTGTATTTGAATGTGTTGAACGTGTGCTTGCTAGTAGGGTCCCTCTGGATGGTGGTACGCCCCTCCAGACTTTTCCCATACTCTTGGCTCCTCTTGGCAGCACAGCAGATCAGAGCTTAGGCTGACTGGCTGCCTCTGGCATACAAGGTCTAGCTACCTGCGGGGTTGGCGTTGCCATGTGCATCTTTTAGTGTGTGAACAATGCCTCTCCCCCACCTTGGACTTCATGTGCAGTTCCCACTCCCATTACCTGAAAGAAAACTTCCTTGGTTAACATTGGTCAGCAGAAGACATGTCATCCTTTAAGTCCTTTGTGTTATCAGCTCCTGAGACAATCTGTGCAGCTACACAGAAAGAGGAAAGCTTTGGTGTGAGCTAGTGACCATACCTCAAGCCAGGTTAAGAGCAAGGCAAACAGACGCATTTATTTACACCACCTGAAACAGCAGTCCCAAAGACTGGTGTGGTTGCGGTGATTTCCAAGGACAGGCCTACATGGACATAAAAATGCCCCTCATCCACTATACTGCCATATGCAGGTTTTCAGGGTGGTGATGTCAGATCTAACTGAGAATGCAGCTCACAAGCAAGCTGACTTTCCTGAGCTGAATTCCTAGACAACGATCCTGGATTGAGAAGCCATGCTAGCTCTCAACCCTAACCTCTGAAGCCAGCTTGGCTGCTTGTTCAGTTTTGCCCTTTCCAGGATCCCTAGCTTACTAGAAGGCAGTTTTGGCTTTCTTTTTCCAGGACTTGATAATACTCCTCTTCTGTAGGTAGTGCTGTGGCATTGCCCTGACATGGCAATGAGTGTATTCTGAGTTTGAATAAATTTTTTAGCAAATCATTAACATGCTGAGAAAGGCACACTTGCCTACCTGCAAACTTCAGTGTGAACCTTTGCCTTAAGTTGAAATGTATGTTATGTGTACATATGTACCTTCACAACTACATTGTATGTGTATATGCAGACCTGTTGAATGCCTAGGTTCTCTGCTGGACGTGTTGAATGCCTAGGTTCTCACTTGACTGTGACTAGACATGACAGGAATCAATCCCTCTGGGGTGATAATGGGTGTGGGGTTACGTCAAGCCAGTTCCTGGGTGATTTTCTGAGGGAACACAGTGCAATTTAGTTGCCCTGAAGAAACCCACAGGATAGAATTTCCTTCTGCTCAGCTCACCATCAACCCAGAGCGATACTCATTCCCTTCAGTTCTAGCTGAGGCAGCTCACCTCTTGCCTTCTGTTCCTCCTGACACAGATCTTTCTGCTTGCTCTGTTTTATTCCTCCAGCCCTGCCTGTTTTGTTTTACCTTCAGGATTCTGAGTTTTCCATCGACTTCAAGGCCCCTGCAGAGCTTCTTGGCTCCCTTGTTGTTGATCTGGTTGTTGCTGATGTCCAGGTGAACCAGCACGTTATTGAGTTTGGGAGCTTCTCCTACAGCCAGTGCTCTCTTGTTGCCAATCCCATTCCAAGAAAGGTTGAGTATTTTCAGTGCACCATTGCCTGTCAGAGAGAAAAGAGGGATCTTAGCTACCGCATGCCCATCTTCTGTACCACTCTACCCTTTCTTGCCTGGCTGAGCCTGGAGCATCCCCCAAGTCACACCCAGGCAGCCCCAATGGATCCAACATCTCTGCAATGTCACCAGGGTCTCTCCATCCATGTAAGTCACCAGACCTGCTCACTGATTTAGTCTTTCTCCTGGCACTGACTGCCACTGTCAGTGGGATGAGCCTTGCTAGAGATACAGAATCCTGCTCAGACCTCAGGGATGTGAGTTCCCAACCAGTGTTTCAACCAACTCGTGGTAATAATCACTGTGAAGAGTATCACGAAACAGGGATGTTCCTACCCTGGGGCCTGTGCCCAGTGCCCTTCCTCCTCAGGTGGTTCCAGCTCAGGTCCAGAATCTCCAGTGTTGCTGGCTAGGACAGAGAAACTGGGATTTAGCTCCTGAAGAGTGGTCTGGACACAGCTGCTGACCCACTTAGGGACTAAGAGAAAGTTTGGTGGGGTTTTAGCTACAGCCTTCATTGATTGCAGTACGAGGAACGTGTACCTACAGTCTTTGCGGTCCACAGCACCCAAAGAACAGAGAATGAGCTGTTGATTGCAAGCAGAAAGGGAATACAGGTTTTTTTTTCTGGCTTAATCAAAGAATACGTTGTGAAGGAGGAAAGTAGAGAGAGAGAGGATTTCTTATATTAATAGACACTGTTTTGCTCACTGTGAAAAATGGCTGGATTCTCCTTGCCACATCTAAAATATCGACTCACTCTGCGTATGTTTGATCAACAGAGGAGAGCAGAAGATTCAGCCTCATACAGTAGCTGTGCCCAGCTGTATATGTGCCAGTGCCAATTCACATGCATAGCACACCTCACAGTGTAAGTTCTACTTGGATCAGGGTATGTGTGAATTCATTTGTGTCTACTGCAACACTGGAAGGGGTGGGACTTGCTGCCAACACTTGCTTCTCATTCTCAGAGAGAATTTCTCATCCAGATTTTCCATGGATGGAAGGTTGGGTGGAGGCAGATGGCGAGTTTAGCTGACTTAAAAATATTCCTTTCAGAAACAAAACAGGAAAGTAACAGATTCTGCAGAAATCTCTACTGCTCCTGCCTCAAGTGAGCTGGAAGGAGAGAAGAGCTGTAAGACCTTTAATTTTGGAGAGGCATTTTTCTGGGCTAGGAGGGTCACAAGTTTTAGTACTGATCTCTGCATTGCCTGCAGGCTTGTCCAAGGAGGGGGCACAGTGTCTTGTCCTCAGTACACTTTTAATTGATCCATCTTTTAAAGACACAGACTGTGATTAGGGATACATATCAGTAGCAATACTGAACCAGGAGAAGGAAAGTGGTAATTAAACTTAAAGCATTGTGTTAACGAAGTGCTCAAGGAGCCCTGGATGCTCACAGCACACACTTGTGGCCATTTTGGTAGCAGGTGTGTTGGACATACTGAGGGAAGAAGAGCCATCAGATATTCATGCACATCTTTCCCAGTGCACTAATAGTACCTGAGATTACTGAAAGACTAACTGTTTTGTTTGCTTTACCTCTCCAGGGCTACTAGCACACTGTGGATCTCACTTTGCCTGAAGAGATGAACTGGGCAGCCTAATTCTATTTCTTCCTAATCTGTTTGTCTTGCTGCTTGCCGTGCAATGACTCAAACCATTAGGGTTTGGGCTACTTAAGAAAAATTGATGTCACTCCTGAACTTTGTAATCAAAAGCTTAAAACAAACACCATAGATTTTAGTAAAGTGCAGTTTTCTGCTTTATACTCCCTGAGGGGCCTCTGTCAGCTCCCTTCTCTCTGACATAGACTGCTCTGTTAGTGTGGTTTCTCGTCCTGCGTTTGTTTCGGTACATTGGTCGCAGTTGCTAGAGTCACCTGTGAGGATGATGCTGAGCTTGTGGACCAGGCAGAAAGGTCTAAATCTGGGCACCATGTCTTTTGTACTACACACCTGGTCATGGGGTTTTTTTGCTGGAGAAGGAAATACGTGTTCACTGTGCTGACACCATCAAGTCCCCCGCTGCCTGTATGTCTGGCTTTGCAGGAAGTAATGTTACCAAGCCTCTGTCCCAGGAGCTGCCCTCCCTTCTCAGAGAACTCATTGTGGCTGAGGTCCAGCTCCTTCACTTGGTAATTGCCCTGCAGAAGACAAATGTGCAGAGACAATGAGATCTTCCAGCCAGCTGCAACCAGATGCCACGCCAACGCCTCCACATGAGGATGAAACAGAGGGGTATCAGACCGAAATCTTCAGTATGTGGGAGGTCATCAGCATGGAAATCGCAGCACTGCATGTTCCAAAACAAAGCTTTGTCAGGCATGTAACATCACAGTGATAATCTTCCCAAAACAGCAAAAGCAATGAGACTTTGTGTTGTGCAAACTTCCCTCACGCAGCTCACGTCTGGCCTACAACACACCCTGCAATTCTGTTCCTGCCCCTGTTTCACTCCCACCATTGTACCCTGGCCAAGAGCACTTTCTGATATCAGGTCAAGGCCTTGCTTCAGGGCAGCTTCTGGTGGTGCCAACTGATGCAGAGGCTTTGAGACAGGAACTAACCAGAGAAGTCAAGTGTCTTTATTTTTACTGGACAGTGGCAAAATAATATGAAGTTGGATTACTTACACTTCTTAAAAATTGTTTGTCACCCAGATGTTGTTCTGTTACACAGTTCTGAAAGTTGCTTCTCAGCCAAACTCACAGAGCTGACCTGAGAAAATGTTAATGTAGTCCATCCTGCTGTGTGTCCTCCCAGCCTTTTTCATTTCTGAAGTAAGCGAGAGGCACTTAGCAGAATTATGCCAGGAAATCTATGGGCGTTGCCAAGTGAGATCATACCAAGTGAGTAGCAGCTTCAAGATGAGGAGAGTCTGTTACACAGCCAGGGCTGCAAATGACCTTGGATTTCAGGTAAAAGTCACCATTAATGCCTCAGCAAAATATGGTATGATCTCTTCTCCAAATTTGTTTCCTGGGGAAGAAAAGTACATTAACAGTGCTCTGATGTCTCCCTTGGTGCTGTGCTGCAGTCTGCAGGAAGCTGTGCTTTCAGGCAACCCCTCCAGTTAATCATGGCCCATATCTGGCAGTAAGTTGTGGTGGGTTGAACTCGGTTGGATGTCAGGTGCCCACCAAGCCAGTCTATCACTCCCCTCCTCAGCAGAACGCAGGGGGAGAACATAAGATAGAAAAAACACTTGTGGGTCAAGAAAAAAGCAGTTTAATAAAGCAAAAGCAAAGGCCACCCACAGAAGCAAGGGAAAGCAAAGATTTATTCTCTGCTTCCCATCAGCAGGTGATGTCCAGCCACTTTCGGGAAGTGGGTTTTCAGGACCTGTAGTGCTTGCTCTGGAAGGCAAATGTCATAATAACAAATGCACCCCACCTCCTCCTTTCTTTTAGCTTTTATTGCTGAGCAGACGTCACATGGTATGGAATATCCCTTGGGTCACTTTGGGCCAGCTGTCCTGGCTGTGTCCCCTCCCAAGAGCTTGCCCACCCCCAGCCTGCTGGTGATGGGCAATGTCAGAGGGGCGGCCGCGGTGCTGTGCCAGCGCTGCTCAGCAGTAGCTGAAGCACTTTCTAGCTAGTGATACAAAGCACAGCGCTATGAGGGCTGCTGTGGGGAAAATTAACTCCCCCTCAGACCCAATACAGAAATAAGTCACTACTCCACTTTACCCCAGGATGTGGGACACACTCCAGCAATTATCTACATTTCTCATGAGGGACTTGTTTTCAGAGGTGCTGAAGGTTGAGCCAGCCAAATATTTAATCACATCACTATAAATCTAGATTTCCACTGTTACTCTGGGTTCCTGACAGAGACATAGCTGGGAGACTGATTTTGCCCATAGTCTGACTAATATTCTCAGGATGAGAGACTGGAATGAAGCACATGTTATTTCGCTTCCATTGCCATCACTGTTCGGGTGCACACAGCCCCCCTGAGAGCTGAAGAGTGTGAGATAGGACACGTTATCCAAAAGCAACCTGGCAATGGCTTCAGCTCCTGCTGTGCCTAGCTGGTTACTGGAAATGTTCTGGAAGGAAAGAAGGGAAGATAAGAAGGACGTGTCCAAAGAATGAATCGGCTTTATTTTCTTCTTAATGCCCAAGATATCAAGGGAATAATGCAAGACAAGCAACATGAGAAATGTCAGCCAGACAGCAATTAACATATGAGTTATAGGTGTGTTTAATCCTGTATCCTTCCTAACAGGAACAAAGCCCTAGAGCCATCAGTTTCACATGGGTCTTTGTCTTCAGTGAACCAAGAGGCATTTGGCCAAGAGTCTTCTCTTTCAATATAACACAAATCCCATGGACTATCAAAATGCATTTTCTATACCCCAGTTTCAGATTGAAGGAACATTCCTACCAGTTCATATCTGAAGGTTTTGCATTATTCCCTTAAACTATTTAGAAAAGTTTCCCCATGACATATTGGAGAATGAAAGTTCATGAACAAAACATTTTTCTGTTGGCTAAGCACAAACTAGAAAGACTTAGTTATGGTAATTATTGTCACATCTGCTAATGAAAGGAACAGTTCCAGACTCACCAGACTTCCATCACATGCACATTTCTGCTCTTCAGAAGCTTGTACTTTTAAAAAGAAGAGCAGCATAAAGTATCATGACTTTCAGAATGTGAATGTTTTTACATGGGAACAAAGGTTATTTGGTTAAAAATGTAATGGAATGAATTGGTTTTCCTTCAGATGGTTGAACTCAGTGAGCAATAATTTTGGCTACAAACTACGTCAGGTTGGGTACCAGTTCTTGAAGGGAGGAATTCTGTCATAGCATCTCTGCTATGCATTATGGCTCCTTCTGCCAGAATGCAGTTGTCTTCCAATTCTAGATGGATGACAGCTGCATTGGACTGGGAAGACACAAAGGTAAACAAAGGCACACAAAATATTGCTGAAAAGTTAATGAAAGGGATAGTTTCCTCAGTTCACCAGACATTGGATAGTTCTTCCAAACCTCAGAACACATTGCAGCTTCTGAGCAGGGCAGTGATCAGGGGATGTGACAGAGCCATGGCAATGGGAATTGGCACGCAAAAGAGATTTTTTTGGGGGAGGTTTTGAGTGGGTAGGACCTTCCGTTGCTTTCTGCTAGCCTGGAGACCCAGGCTTGGATTCAAGCTCCAATTCAGGCATCTTGGGCCTGTCCATTTATGAGTGTAGCACATCTCTATGCAGAACCCAGAGAGGGGGATACCAATCCCTCCAGCCCTACCTCTGGCCCTGTAGGGGTCAGGAGCACTTTTGTCCCATTGAAGAGCATCAGTTTGCTCTTGAGAGTAACTCCAGCAAAGGCCACCAGTTGCCACACAAGACTTTCCTGTGCAGGGCATTAGAAACATGAGGGATGCTCAGAGCTCCCGTGGGGAAGATGCATGGCTTTTTCTCCCATACTTTGTGCTCAGTGACAGCATCCAGGCCTGAGAGAGACCTAAAATGACTATTGTTCTTGAGAAGAGTGCCCCACTCTTACTGGCTACTCACCACCAGAGCAATAGCAATGGCTTTGACATGGTCCTAGACCGTGGTGGTTCAGGTTTAGATAAGGGTTGGCCAAGTTCTGAATAAAGTGTGTGACAGGCACCACCTCCACCGGCCTGCATGCTTCCAAGTACAGCTCTGTGCCCATCATGCCTGCAAAGGCCACCTCAGCATCTACAGAGAAAAAGTATATCAAGGAGTGCTGCATTCCTTCCTCTTCTTCCAAATAAATTCAGTAACTTAATAAAGCTAAATAACACTATGCAACAACAGCAGGGTTTTCCTCTTGAAGGATTATCATCCCCTTGTTCTCCCCTACCCTTTATCCTAGACCTCCAAGAGCTAATATATCTCCTTGCTTTTCCATTTGGCATCCAGTGACTTGCTGCAGCTTCTCACCAGTCTGCAATGTGACTAAACCTTTCTTGGTGTAATTGAGAATTCTTGACATCAGGCGAAAACATTTTAATTTTTTTTTTTTAATCTTAATTGAAGCATGCAGATGATACTGCCAGCAGAGCTAGGGCAGCTCAGAACATTTTGGCTTATAACCAGCAGAAAGAATCCCAGCATTCCCATCTTGGCCATTGGGTGTGTTGACACAGCTGCAGTGATACAAATCAGTGCAGCTGGTGGCTGTATGTCCACAAAAACCTGTCATTTGGAATTCCTTCATCAAACCCCATATTTAGAGCTCATATTTCTCCATGTTGTTATATGCATTCAATGGTCTGACCTCAAGAGAAATTCCCCTCTCATCAAAGCCATTTTCCAGTTCAATCTGAGGCCTCTAACAAAACAGTCTTTTGTTCTTGCATTTTTATGGTTTTTGATTTTCCTTCCATTTATAACTAGTCAAAAAGTTCTCATCCTAAATTATGGACAAGTCCTACTGTTACAAAAATGAGTGCAAGGCTTGTTTAGCCAGAGGAATGTTCATGAGGCAGAAGATAAGAGGAGAGCCACTAGAAAAGTCTAGGACAGCTGTGGCAAGCCTATGGTACACAGACCGCAACTGCTGTGCGGCGTTTCATCAGGAGCACACAAAGAGGCTTCAGTCCCATCCCTGGTTTCAGCTCGCTGCTGCTGCTGCCGGGGCAGTGTTCTGGGCTGGTGGTGTTCGCTATTAAGGACTAAGGGAGAGAAGAAGGAACAAAGGAATAGCCATGGGGTATAGAAAGCAGTTGAAGGAAGGTGCTTGACATCAAAGCGAGAGTTCTTTGAGGGAAATTCATCTTTTCCCACCTTTATCAATTGCCAGAGTACATGTGGTTGTCAGGACCATGGCAGGGTTGTGTCTTTGGTCTCCATTCTGGATACATACCAGTCAGTAGGTACAGCTTTGACTGTAAGGGAAAGGCTGGTGAGGGCAGATGGTCAGAAAACATCCACTTTCAACCTCTAGGTCAGCGTCAGAGCCTTGCGTGGCCTTCTCTGCGGAGGTGCGAGGCACCGACAGATTCCTGAGACTCACTGATTTCACACATCTCTTCATTCCGGTCTGCCACGAAGCCAAACAAATTAATTTTGTCAATGCCAGCCCAGCAGAGATGTGACAGACTTCCCACTGTTCTCACTGAAGCCTGTGCCCCTCTTCACCATGCTGTGGCTGCGCTCCTTGCCCAGCCTCGCTCTGTGCCCACTGCTCCCTGTGCACTGCACCCATGCGGTGCTGGGCCTGGTGTGGGGGTGGGCTCATCCTGAGGCTGCAGGTCTGCAGACTGGCTGTAGCCCGGCAGCTTTTGGAAAGAGCAGCCCTCCCCAAATCCTGCAGCCCATGTGCGGGGACTCACAGTTCTCCTGCATTAGGTCTTTGTTCCCTCATGAGCTGCCTTTCTCCCCTTTTGCAATTTCTGAGCCCACCAGGCAAAGCAAATTTCCCCTCTTCACCCCATTTCCTCACATACCTACAAGCCAAACCCACCCATGCCAGCTCCTCCTAGCTCTCCTGAAGTGAGTCACACTTCCCCAGGCACAGGCAGGACACCGTTGGGTGACTCTGCCATCAAACTGGGAATGCTTTGTAATACTCTTTATGCGTGGCAGAAGAGAAAGCATTTGAATGCTATTGTATATTCAGACTGAGTGTAACTAGACCCACTGGAAGTGATACAACTTCTCTTGCCTACAATTCATAATTTATTTTATAGTTAGAGGGAGAATTTGGAAAATTCCTTTTTAAGAGGAATAAATGCATAAAAAATAATGAAGAGTAATTTTGCCAAAATAATTCCTGGCTAATAACATAATATATAATTTTTTCCCAGTCTGAATCTTCCTTTTCATTCCCTGTCACTGCTTTTACTACCTTCTTCCCTTACTCCTTATTTCCTTTTAGAGCTCCAGGCTATCGACCTGTAATTTTGTACTCTTCTTGGGTGTCACTCCATTGATGCGTGTCGTGGAGCTTGCAGTTTGGCTGTTCAATCAGATCTCTGTGAGGTAAAGACTGGCCAGCTGGCAGCCTCGTCACCACATTTCAACCAGCCCTGCAGCTGCAGTGCCTTCATTAAACCTTTTCCTTCTGCCAGACTTCTGTTCAAATGATGGGTTTACGTGCTTTAATTTAGTGCGAGAAAGACAAAACAAAGGGTAAAAATAGGTCTAAATCCTGTGTAAAGAACTCACGAGACAAGTAGAACCAAAGATTTGGGACATTATGACAGTACCCACTGATACTCTTTGCTTAATGGCCCTACAGTGCTGGACATCCTGATAAAAATAAACTTCCCACGCTGTGGAACAGGCTGTGCTATACAAAACCCATCCAGACTGTATCATCCCCTGATAACATGGCTGTCATGTGCCCAGTATGTCAGCCAGTCCTCCAGTGTGTGCACCCAGCCTTCTGAGGTAGATCCAGAAGTGGCCCCTGCATCCCTGCAGAGCTGTAGAGGTTGGCACTGATACAGATGATAATACAGATTCAAGCAGAAATCTGAAAAGCATTGAATCATGATTGTTGGTGTTAAAACCGATGCAGTGGAAAGAAATGGATCTGGAGACTCCTTATCACCCTCTCCTTCCCCCAGGTGCTGGGGTTGCAGACCCAGTTTTCTGGGCAGCCTGCCTTACACACAGCTTGTACCAGTCACGAGCCAGGAGCTAAGAGGGAGGTTCACTCCATGGTTTGACGTTCAACCTGTAAGGGACACATCCAGATAACTGCAAATCCCTTCTCTCATGCCAGGTTAACAATGCCTGTTTCCTGGTTACGTTGCTTTATGTGGTCCCCTCATTTGTGTTATACTGGTATTCAATAAATCAGACCAGCAATTTATACATTAATAGCTCTGTGGGGTAGAGAAAATGCTTATCTTTTGCCTAGCATTGCAACAAGGTCCTAGGTCATGCTGCTAAACTAATGAACTGGTGCCTCTTAGAATCACTAGTGATGGACATAAAGGTCAGATGAAGATTTTAATAAATTGTTCTCCTCCTCTGCCAGGATAAAATCTAATTGATATATACTCAGGAACTTCAGCTGTGAAAGGAAGCGACCAAGGTCGTCCTCTCTTCTTTCATTCTGAATGTCTGGCATAAGAAATACATCAGAATAACAGCTCAACTGGGGCAACTCATAAAATGGAACATAGCATTTTGCAGTATGCAGACAAAATGATACTAAACGCTCAAATATAAGCATTTTTTTACGTTCCGTAAGGAATCAGTTAATCTAGTGATGTGTCAAACTATATGATTACACTAAGTTTTATGTATTAAGAGTTGAAGGAATCTAAGGAAATGGCTGTGAGACATGACTTTGTGTCTAAGCAAAGTATTTAGGAACTAATATCCTAAATGCTTTCACCTACTGAAAAACTGAGAAATCAGGTTTATTGTGGTTTGGAAAAAACTGTGTGTGCCTTAGCTTGCTCATCTAGTCAAGGGTATCAGATCTTTATCTCCTATTTTAAGACATGCCACTGTGGATATCAAAAGACTT
Source organism: Falco rusticolus (assembly GCF_015220075.1). Taxonomy (NCBI): domain Eukaryota; kingdom Metazoa; phylum Chordata; class Aves; order Falconiformes; family Falconidae; genus Falco; species Falco rusticolus. Next base: position 64,900,233 of record NC_051193.1, on the reverse strand, counting down.
CTAGAGAAATTGTAAAAAAAAATGTTAGATATTTGTGGAAAAAATAAATAAAATACTGATTTTTTTCCCTTCCATCCTAATATGAATAATTTAGATGGAGAAAAAAGCAAAACAACCAGTTGTTGGAGGCTGGTACTAGCAAGCCCTCTTCTGATGCATTTTGTTTTTTCCAAGCCGCTCCCGGATGGCAGCTCCCACCTCTGGGCACTGGCACCCTGGGTCCCCGCTTGCCACCTTTCTCCTTGCTGCCGCCTGGCCTGGGGAAGGGAAGCCTTCCCACCTGGCGATCAGCCTGCTGCAGCAGCTGTTCCTCTTGGGTGCTGGTGATTTTCCATTGGCCGTTTCTGACTAGTTTTGAAGTGAGTTCGCTAGGAACTAAACACCGCACCTGTGTCCTTCTCAGACTCATTCTTTGTGTCACCACCAGTGAGCGGTGGGTTCATTTACTTTTTCTCTTCCGTAAATGAGGAGTTCACAGCCACCTCCTAAGCCCTGTAAGTTCCTCACACCTACACACAAAAAGCGCAGCCGCTTGGCTACGATTAAAACATTTCCAGTAGGAATGGTGCCACTTGTAAGATCTGTGTTCTTGGTTTACGCTGCCTACAAACAGGAGAATCCCATTTCCTGCTTGCAGGGACTGGCCAGGTGTCACGAGAAAGCCCTGTGGAGCCTGCAGCTACCCCATCTGGCCACCCCCCTTCTCCTGTGCCCTCACCTGCACCTTCCAACTCCAAGGGGGGCACATTCAGTGCTGGAAACCCTGTCACTCTGGGATCCCATCAACTTGCTCGTAACTGAGAAAAGAACAGCTGCGGGTTTGGCCATGAACCCCCCCAGATATACCAGAGTTGTGCCAGGCTGCTGTGAAGAGTTCTCCTCTCCTTTGAGTTTGTATTCCAGTTTGTACAATTTCATGAGAAAGCCACGCTGTGGCTGTTACAGTCTTAAAGGAGATGAGGCTAGAAGGAATGTATTTGCCTTATTAGCCTTGAACAGCTTCAGACTTCCCTACTGCCAAATTCCCGGCACGTTCGGTAATAAACTGTGGCTTGTAAACATGTCAGCACTTAATGGGGCCTCGAATCAAGTACTCATTCATCCCACCAGCTACTGTTGGTACCAAAACTGGTTCAGTGCTTATTATTTTACATCATTTATACTGAGGACTTTGTGACCTTTCCTAAGGGGCTAAAACCAAAACTGTAACACAAGAGGCTTTCTGATAAAGGTTGACTAACACATACAATTAGAAATCTCTCCGTTATGGGTGATGCTCAGTGAACCTAATCTTTTGTACACACTTTGAAGTTTATGTAGCCTACATGGTGTAATATGGGCTGTACGGAGAGGAAGACAAAATCCATTTCCCCAAGGATAGGGTATTTTTGGTGGTTTGATTCCCCAAGTTTCTACATAGTTCTCATAGTTCTCAAGTAGTCCAGTCACTAGAGACCATGGTAGGGTTATATTCAGATACAGAACAAAATGCCACAAAAGCCAGTGGAAGGTTTGACCCTGAAGCAGAGGATCGTTGTCAGCTTTGATTTTATTGCCAAAGTTTGTAAATATTTTTTCTAGTGTAGGCCAAACAACTGTGGCTATCTGCATACTTGCTTGTTTGTGGCACCGGCTAACATTCTTCTCTGATTTCAGTCTGGTTATCTTAATGTGGGTTGGGTATGAAGACACTTTCTTAGACCTTTCCTTTTAAAGAATACCCTTGTTTTAATTGCCCGAGTCATCGGCCCTTAACGTTGCAGATCCTTCCTCTGGAGAACACCCTCCATTTTCTGACTAGTAACCAACGATGGTTTCTAGAGATTTGCTTACTGCAGCAGGAGATGGGAGACCACAGCCCAGTTCTGTGCGTTGCCAGAGGCATCTGTGGGACATCCATGAGACTTGAGACAAGTCACTGTGTCTATGCTCTGCCGTGTTTTATAACTGGGGATTTGAAAATGAGACTGGTGGGGCTATTTATATACATTATAATATCAGCTCACATACTACCTGTGGATGGCCATTTTGCTAATCACCGTACACAAATAGGGTAAGAAAGAGGCAGGTTGTCCCCCAAAAACTATTCGGTCTCAGTATAACCTGTGAGACAGCAGCTGGTCAACAAGGGAGCAGTTTGGCTGCACTCGTCAGCACAAAAGGCAGGGTTGGCATGGGTGTTGACTTCGTTGCAAGTGCCCATCTTAGAGTTTGGAAGGTGGCCACCGAGATCCCACATTAGAAGAGCCTGTTCGGTGTAAAAAGCTGTAGCCGCATTCAGTGTGATCTGTTTGCCTTTGGGTGTTGTACACATTTGAACATGGGATGAAGCAAAACATTAACAACATGGACTTCAACCAGGACTTCTCTTTTCACATGAAACCGTCCGCTTTCAGCACGCAACAGGTCTCGGCTTGCACAGGCCACGGCATGCTGACAGCGGGGTGTGAGGGGCTGGTTTTGCAGGGCTGCTACGACTGAGGGAGCCTGGCCCGCATCTCACCGTCACACCAGCACCCGGCTGCAGCACCTTGGCTGTTGTCACCCGCGTTTGCAAAACCTGTGTAATTATTAACTCATCCGGAGCAAATGGGCCTTTATTTGCTCCGTGGCTTTCCAGGTGGGAAAAAACTCCTGGAAATTTTCCTTTCTGTTTAGATTTCTGCAGGATGGCAGGTGCGCGTCTGAAAACGCATTTTTCAGGGTGGCAGGGCCAGACAGCTGCCGGCATCCCGCCCGGGGTCACGTCATCCCGCCCGGGGTCACAGCTCCCGAACCCCGGCCGCGCCCCTGCCCCACAGCGGCCCAGGCCGCCCCACCCCGGCCGGGCCCGCAGCGAGGGGGCGGCCCCACAGCAGCGTCAGGCCGGGCCGTAGCCGCCCTCCAGGCCGCAGCCGCCCGCTAGGCACCGGCCGTCCCTAGCGCGGCCCCAGCGCGGAGCCGGCCCGCCGCGGTGAGTGCGTGCGCAATGGCGGGGCCCGCACCGCGGCCGCGCCGTCAGGTCGTTGCTGAGGCGGGGCCGGCGCGTCGCGTCGCCTCGCTGGGGCCGGGCCGGGGGCGGCGGAGGCCGTGCAGCGCCGGGCGGTATGATCGGCACCGTGCTGTGCTACGTGCTGCTGCCGGCGGCGCGGCTCCTCCGGGCCCTCCGAGGTAACCCGGCCCCGGGCGGGTGGCGGCGGCGGCGGCGGGGGCCGGCAGGAGCGGGGGGCGGGTGCCCCTCGGCTCCCCGCGGCCCGGCCTGAGGCGTTACGGCCCGGGGGGCCTGGGCGGCCGGCAGCCAGCGCCCTCGCGTAGCGCCGCGGCCCGCCGGGTCGCCCGGCCTGGGCAGAGGCGCGGCGGGCGGGCCCGGGGCCGCTGCCCGCGGGCGGCGGTGCCGGGCCGGGGCTGCTGGGGCCGGGCGGCTGCTGGGGCCGGGCTGGGGACAGCTGCCGGCTGCTGCGGCGCAGTGCAGGTGGCGGGGTGCGTGGGGCTGCAGCCTCCCGCCCGCGCTTGCGCTGCAGGCCAGGGCGGATCTGTGGAGCTGCGCTGCGCGGAGGCCTGTGCCTCCACAAGGACCTGCGGGTGGCTCATGGGTGGGCTTTGTGCGCATCAGCATTGCTCAGAGCTCCGAGACCCTGCTGCTTCTTCACAGCCCCTGGTGACTGCGGTGGGGCAAAGCCGCCCTTCTGCCCGAACCTGCCCCCGGGCCTGTGGCAGCTGCTGCGAGCAGCTTGAGTCCTCTCACATTCAGCTCTTGTTCTGCAGTAACAGGCTCTTGTCACAGCCTGGCTGGCATTGTGTGAAAATAATTACCTTGGTGCGTTGGTGTTTTTGATGTTCGTCAGCTTAGTTACAAAACTACAGAGGGGACTGTGGTTTGTAAAGCTCCGTTTCTGACACCTACAGAAAGCTTTGGCGCGCAGTGTACAGTAAAAGCGCACAGGGATGTTGCTGACTCCTGTATGTTACTGCTGTGGCTGACTGGCACAGTGACAGCAGAGAAAAAGTGATTTGTAGAAACAGAAATTGCTAGTCAATGGTAGGGAGTAGTGTCTGCACAGAATTCATAGCAAAATGTAAATGCCATCAACTCTTGTATAGATGCAAATAAAGAGTCCCAGTCTTTTTCTGCTTTACCCCACCAGTATTCATATATTGAAGCGTGACATTAACAACAGGGATTTTTTTAATGTCTTACTTTGTCTTAGTAAGTCATTAACTTAGTAAGTTTACAGATGTCAGTCATCAGGTGATCCATAGTTCTTCTGTGCGTATATTCTCTCAAATAAGGCTCTTGACTGCACACATTGGTCCCTCTGTGTCTATTTTTTACGTCTTAATAACAGAACAGATTTTCTTCTCTGACACATTTTGTGATATGTTTTATCCTTTTAGCTGAGCACTACTTTCTTACTCAGTCCCTGGGAAGAAACTTGCTCCAAGTGGTGATCTACAAGAGCTTGGCTTCTTAGCCCATACACTCCATCAGCTAACTTCTACAGACTGTGCCTTTACCTCTGTTGCTGAGTGCTGATAGTTTCCACAAGGCCTTTTAGCTTGGCTGATGGGCCGTGGCGCTGCGTAAGTTAGAACTGCATTCCCTAGAGCTGGTAAAGCCATTGCCATCCTGTATAGTTTCAGTGACTTTGAATAGTGTTACTAGAATTGGACTGTGGCCACACATTCAGGAGGAGGCAGGGTAAGTTATTCAGACTGTAACTGGTTTTCTTCAGAGAAGTCATTTATTTGGGTTGCCGTACTGAATGGTTGTATTGCACAGTGTTACAGCAAATCTATAGGAAAATGAGTGATTTAGAAAGGATTTCCTTCTGTCTTATGTTGGTTTTGTGTGTTTTAATGGCAGATGCTTTCTTTACCTGTCGAAAGAATGTGCTTCTGGCGAAGAGCACGTCCACCCAGATAGAAGGTGTCTTTGCTGCGACCAGAGGAAGTTCAGTCCCAGAAGAACAAGAAGCTCTTCTCCAGCAGTGGCTGGAGGAAGGAGCAGGGAACTTACCAGACAGTGAGAGAGTTCCGGCAGTGGGGAAAGTATCAGTTACGCTCACTAGTGACTGGTTAGAAGGTTCAGAGCTATTGATGACTAGCCTCAGTGACCTGAGTTCAGCTCCAGAAGTCACGCAGTGCCCTGGTCAGCAGCTCACAGAGCTACACGGCTTGGCTTCTTCAGAACCGCAAGATGATGCAGTGACTGAACTGGCAAAATCACCAGCAGAGGAAGCAGTGGCTGTAACAGGCAGCGCCTCTTGGGCGACTGTGGTGCCACAGACGGATCACCAGATAGCTGGCTGTGCTGCTATCGGTGTAGAAGTGCAGAATGAAGACCCAGCTGTGCTGGCCTGGAGTTTAGCATGTGATGCAAAGCCAGTGCCAGTGAAGCCCCCAGCCTGGCCCATTCAGGATACAGTACAATTTTGTCCTCTCCTGACAGAGGTACCCTACCATGGTCAGTAGTTAACAGCCCTGAATCTAACGTTCAGTTTGGGATTTGTATTTGTAGTGAATGTGGTCAGTTTATTGTGTCTGTGCTTGCTTTCAGTAAGACATTGATTGTATCTGTCCATGCAGAATTGACAGGATCTGCTAGTGAAAACTATAAAGTGAGTTTTTGCTGAGGGAGGGCTGGTCACAGCTAGTAGTCTCTGTGCTATTAGATTGTCTGGTGTGAACATCAATATATGTTCATTTCCCAGGAAGTGTTCTCAAGTGCTGGCTTTATAATGTTAAAAGCACCCCAAAACTGGTCAAGTGTTTCAGTATGCTTGACTCTGGACTATTATGCCGTCCCCATTGACAACTATCCAAAGGCAAAAAGAGCACCTGAAAACCAGAGCAGGTGAGGGTTTGCTCAGAGGGTAGAACGCCCTGGCTTAGAGAATGAAAATGGCTATTTCCTGCATCCCAAGGAGAACAAAATTATCAGCAGGGTACCCAGCAGAGCTGTAACTTGGCTTTTTGTCTCTTGCGTATAGAGATTTTATGGAGAGACTGGGAAGATCTTTCTGTCCAGCCCTGTATGCTAGAGGAGGTCTCGAAAAACACTCCTCTCTTCGAATTTCGAGTCATGTCTTACAACATCCTTGCTCAGGACCTGGTGGAGCAGGGCTTTGAACTCTACTTACACTGTCATCCAGACATCCTGAACTGGAACTACCGCCTTCCAAATCTTTTGCAGGAGATCCAGCACTGGGATCCTGATGTGAGTATGACAGAGCCCTTCCCACATCAGTGTCACCAGAATTTGAATTCCTTGTTTGATCTAACAGTATTTAGGGGGAGGGAAAGATGGGGGGGAAGTCCTGGGAAGATACTGCCTGCTTGGTAACTGAACACCGATTCCTCTGAGAGTACTTGAGGCCTTGTGTGTATGTTTTTTTGGTGTGTCTCTTGCTTTTACTGTGTTACTGTAGAAAATGGTCATACTTTGATGGCAGGGCTTAACTTCTTTAAGCAGCAGAAGTAGAGGAAGAAGAGATAATGTGTGTTTGGGGAGAAAAGAACCAGGTTTATGAGGCAGCACAGGAGGGGAAGCCTGCATGGAAGAGGACTTCATGACTTTATTCTTTGAGTCCTCTTTGATGAAGGATCTCCTGCCTCATCACTGGAAAACTGAGTGGTAAATTAATGTGACCCAGAAAGTTACTGCTCTCAATCTGGGAATACAGGACAGAGTTGCAGTGATGACCTTCTTGGTTGCAGGGTTGACATGTGAGTGGACGTGGTTACTAGCAAATAATGGTGGAGCGAGTGAGGTCTCTGCCTTCCTTCTAGGTTCTGTGTCTCCAGGAGGTGCAAGAGAACCATTACTGTGAGCAGCTGGAACCGGCGTTCAAGGAGATGGGTATGTCCTGCTTTTGTGTGTCTGTACCTCCAGTTCATGGAACTGGCCAAGCAGTGCTTCCTACTTAACGTCTTCAAAGCACTTGGTCTTGAGAGAGCTCATCGTCTTTGTTGGGTGACTGCTGGCCCTACTTTTGAACTGTCTGCCTAGACCATTACCCTTTGTTTTGTAACTGATCTTTCTCAGAATTGACAGATCAGAGTCCTGTAAGGACAAGAAGAGGGAAAATGTCCTCAACGATAAATGGTAAACTGTGATTTGGGTATAATATAACTGAGAATTGGGTATAATGCTGTGCCCAAATGTAGTGAGAACCTCTTCTGCTACACAGACTTGCTGAACTCCCCAGCAGATGGGGGGAACCTGAAGTAGTGACTGGATAATCCTTTTAATAGGTGATGGTTTCTTTTCAGGCTTTGCGTGCGTCTATAAACGGAGAACTGGGACGAAGACAGATGGCTGTGCAGTGTGCTATAAGCACAGCAGGTTCCAGCTGATCAGCCTCAGCCCCATAGAATACTTCCGCCCTGGCCTAGATGTCCTCAATCGGGATAACGTGGGCTTGGTGCTGCTGCTACAGCCTCTGCTTCCAGAGGGCCTAGATCTGAAGGCAGTCAGTCCTTTGTGTGTGGCCAACACTCATGTTTTGTTCAATCCCCGGCGGGGAGATATCAAACTGGCCCAGATGGCCTTGCTTCTAGCAGAGATTGACAAGGTTGCAAGAACTGCTGAAGGCAGCCACTATCCTGTCATCTTATGTGGAGACCTGAACTCTGTACCTGATTCTCCACTCTACAAATTCATCCGGAACGGTGAACTTTCCTACCATGGGATGCCAGCCTGGAAGGTAGGTACCAGCCAGAACTGAGATTGGGTAGTTCTTTATTGCGTGCTGCTAGAGAAATGCATGGCTGCATTCTTTCTCTTGTAAGGAGGTAGTCCAGATCCTGAATTCAGTTACTCAGCAGCCTTCCCCGATGCCTCCAGTACTGCTGGGAAAGAAACCGACAAATGTGTGTGTGTTGTTTCCGCCACCGCTTTTTTGGTTTCTCTTGAGGCAGACCAGTTAAAAAGAGACCACTTAATTTCAGGTCCTTGTTTTCCCTTTCTGTGGGATTTTTGCTCTTGCGTGACTGGAAGTGTAGGGAAGCACAACTCCACCAAGACTTAGTGAAATTTTATGTGGATGTCTGATCTGAAAATGGTTTGAAATGAGCACCTGTGTTAGAGTTTCTTGTTACCTGTTACTGTGTATCCATGATCAAATACAACATTAGCTTTCAAGCTAAATCATCAGTTCAATAATAGATGCCTGCAAAGTATCTGGTCAAGTGACTTTTAGCTAATTGTATCTATCCCCCACAGCTGAAGGGTTATATCTGCACCATATTCTGAATAGTTTAGGTCATGCCTTTCTATGAGGGCATTCTCCTGTCTTGCTCTTGGCAAGTGTATGTATGTACATTGTCTCTATCTTGCAAAAGTTCTGCTCGGTGTGCTGATATTTCCTCTCCCTGTTTCTGGCCTCCTTGCAGGTGTCTGGTCAGGAAGACTTTTCCCAACAGTGGTATTCACGGAAACTGCTGACTCCACTGTGGCCAAGCTCACTGGGTGTAACAGACAACTGCCAATATGTCACCCTGTGCCAGCCAAAGAAACCAGGTGAGCTCCAGTGTGCGCTGAGAACATGAATTTGATGAAGATGGACAGTTTGTGGCCCTTGCTGTCTCTGGCTTGGGCGTGTGTTGCATGAGACAGCAAATATTCTCTTTTATCCATTTCCTTGGTTATAATTTTTTTGGAGTCTATTGCTGTAGCCCAGTTTCTGCCATTTTCTTTCTCTAGTCAGGAGCTAAATGTTTCCCTCTCTCTTTCATATTCCCATACTTAGGCTTTTGTGCAGTTGTAAACCATGTTCAGCAGCCACAGCTTTCAGCTGCACGTGTTTGTGGGAGCAGTTTTGGGCAGTATTTGCACACCGCTATTAGCAAATCATTCTTAAGGGCCTAGTTACTATCATGACTGTTCTCTGCTGTCCTTAGGATTAAAAAAAAAAAAGAAGCCCACACTAAATAGCTTTTGTTGGAATCTTGATTGTAGAAGTTGTATTCAACATGATCTCTAGAGGTGTTTTTTCTTTTTTGGCAGACATTTCCTTGAGTTGCATACTAACTGGTCTGCTTTGAAGTCCCTTGTCTCAGAGGGGACATGATTTGTTTCATCAAGGTGCTGACCATGACTGTTGCGTTAGCTAAGGGGGTAACAATAACTGTGCTTTGTTCTACATTTACTCATCTCTTCTGTTCTACATTTAGGTTATTAAGTGATTCCCATTCTCATGGGGTCAGGGTGCTTGGGCACAAAAACCTCTCTTAAACTTAAGAGGTCTAAAGGACTAAAGAGTGTGCAGATGTTCCCTGTAGATGTGACTTTGCTGCAGTTATTTTCTTCTTTTAACATGTATTTTTCTCTGCAGGCAGACGTAAGTACAGCCGGGACTTCTTGCTCCAGTTTCGTTTTTGTGATGTTGCTTGTGAACGACCACCACAGCTGGACCTCTTGGAAGGTGTGACAGATGCTAAACCAGGTATTAATGGAATATTTTTCAGCTTGTGACTCTCCTAGCTTGGTTTTGATGAAAATGTGAGGTGGAGGCAATGCCTTGTGAGAAAAGGGGAAGGCAGAAGGGTGCCTTCTGTGGGTGTGTGGTTACTAATGGATTCCACGAGAGCTCAGAGGAGTACAATCTTACCACCCTCTTACATGCTGACTGTGTTCCTTGAGATGCACTGAGATTCAGCCTCTTTTAGAGGCTGTTTCTTATAAAGTGAAATATGTGTGTGTGTGTATATATATATATATATATATATAAAAAAATATTTTGCTTTTTTTCTGCCTCAGGATTTTTGGTGGGGTAGAATAAACCTGAAGACTGTAATGTCACAGTGGCCCCAACATAGATGTCTCTGGAGGCTGGTACTCAGTAGACACTGCCTTACCTCTGGGCCTTGTGGCATGGCGGGTTCTGCTCTTTCCGTGCCTGTTCTGCCTTTCTAGACACCCTTAGAGTAAGCTGTAGGCTAAGGCAAATGAACTTCCTTTGAGAGCAAAGGTTGAAGTACCCTGAGCGCTGATAATATTAAATGCTTTAAGGACATGTCCTTAGCAGGATAGAATATGACTTCTCAGTTGTTTGCACTGATCTGCTCACAGGATGTTCCTGTTAGTCTTAGAGTTGGGGTTTCCTGTGAATATTTTTCTTTAAGGTGCCTGTGACTGGAAGCTATCTGCTCTTCTTGGGCAAAAAGATTCGTTGGTCTCAGGAGAAGCTTCTCAGACTTGGGATGAGCAGCCTGTTCCACGATCTGTGTAGGTCTGGCTGGAATCTCTTTGCTCCTTTGCAGACCGCCCTGCAAACTGGCCCAAGCCTGCTGCCATGGTGAAAGACCCTGATCCCCAGCCATTTGTCCCAAGGTAATTTGGTGCACCTTCAACGGCCCCACTCTTCAAACCCGTTCTTGCTTTCCTGAGCACTGAAAATCTGGCTGAAGTAAAGGCTGAAAGGAATGTGGGGGTGGAAGAGAGTAAGGAGAGCTGTCTGGAAGGGTCAGGTCCACCTAGGGTTGTCCCAGCAGCTGGGCACTGTTCTGTCAGCATCGTGCTGGTGAAGTCAAGAATGAAGGCCATAGACAGAACTGGGTATTGGAGACAAAGAAAGTTCATAGTCTGCTTTGGTTTTGGTGTAAGTGGAGTGAATGATTCTGAAGGACTGTTCATAAAGTAGAAACAGTTTGGTCAGTTGCATCAGCAAGGGAACATCCAAATTCAGCTGTGACTGCAGTACTGAACACTGCATCGTTCTCTTTCCTTCCTTGGCAAACAGTGGCTCTTCATGTGCAGGTCTTCAGGTGTTATCCAGCACGGCCTCAAGCTGACTTCTGTCTACAGCCACTTCCTGCCACAGAAGGGACGCCCAGAGGTCACCACGATGCCCATGGGGCTTGGAGCCACTGTTGATTATATCTTCTACTCAGCAGAGCCTGTGGAGAATGGGAACAGGGGAGGTGAGTGTGGCGGTGCGGGGCTTATCCCTGTGATGTTGGGAGAGGGCTGTGAGCCATGCCAGAATGCAGCTTGGTGGGGTGGATCTACACGGTGTGACATTGGCTGAAGTGATGCACTAAGTGGCAGCAGCATTTGCTCAAGTATCATGAGAAGACGCTGTTTATTTTTGCTGTGGAAAAACTGAAGCTGCTTAGCTTAGGTTCACGTAGACTTTTGAGGAAGCTAGAACAGGGTGAATTCTGTTCTTTTATATAAGTATCTTGTGCTCCTGGTAACAGGCGTTGCTGGCTTCTTAAGTTCAAGGCTTGGACTTCTGTCTGACTGAGACCACACACTGGCCTTAGAAGGTGGTGTCTCTGGGTTACCTTACCATGGCACCACCCCTCTGCTACCTGAAACAGGAGTTACGTTGGTGAAAGACTGCATGTAATTGCATCCAGGAACTGTCTCTCGGCTGATTTGGATCGTGTTGGAATCAGTTTTGGGGAGGAGGTTAGGAATGAAGAGATGGATTCCTCCTGAGGGGAGAATGTGAAGCTATCACTGGGACTTAGTACCATGAAAAGAACTTCCCATGTAAGCAACTGCCTGGTGAATTTAGTACATACTTGATTCCTGTGCCTGCAAGAATATGAAGCCATGGAACAGCAGTGTTACAGGATGCTCACTGTTTTCACATCTAGACTCAAAGGTGCATGCAGTGTTTGTGCAGGCTGTCTTCGTTCATCAGGGAACAAATAGGAAAGTGTCAACGAGCATCCGTCTGTGAGTGTATAGAGTTAACCTACAGCACCATCTCTGGCTGATGCTTCTTTCTGTTGTTTTCTGTTTTCTTTGTCAGGTCGAAGGCTGTACAAGGATGGAGCCCTGAAGCTGCTTGGCCGCCTTTCCCTTCTCTCTGAAGATGTCCTGTTGCTGGCAAATGGCTTACCAAATCCTTTTTGCTCATCTGATCATCTCTGCCTGTTGGCTAGCTTTGGCTTGGAGATCTCCAGCCTCAGAGAGGGTTAGTTTTGGTTCCCTTTCCCTAAAGAAAAGCTGTTCTGAGTACAGCAGTTGAAGCTCTGGATTGCACAACCTGCTTGCAAGAAAACTTTTTTCCCTGTCATGCCCTAAAATTCCCTTTCTCCCCTCACACCTTCACAAAAATCAGGCATGGGGAAGTTGGAGTGCTTTTTGTGTTGGTGTTTTGTGGGTCTCTGCAAACCTGAGCTGTGTTCCCCGTGGGCTTCCAGTGTATTCAGGCATTACCATCCCTTAAAGGGATCCTTGTTCCACTGCTTTGTTTAGCAGATGTTTTAGTGCTGCGGGAACCCACATAACTCCCATGTTTATTTGTCCCTGTGTGAGATCTTCAAGCAGCTGGGAAAGAGAGGGGCAGTGCTGCCTACTTCTGGTTAGGTAATTGCTACCAGGGAGTAGGGGATGTATATACACCTTCAGTCTTTCACACCAAAAAAATGGTTCTTTTAATTTCTCAGTGATGGTTTATGAAGTATGTTCCTTCCAGGACTAGTTGTTATGTTGCCTTTGAAAGTGTTGGCTCTGCTCTCTGCTTGGAAACGGCTTTTACTTAATAATGTGTAAGGGCTGTCTTCCTGGAAGAAGGGTTTGTGTAGTTGAACGGTTTCTACAAGAAGCTGCCTGCTGTGACTGATGGACCAGGGAATGGGATTGCCAGGAATGAAGCCAGGGGTTCTACAGAGCTACCCGCAGGAGCTCTAGAACTGCAGCAAAAGCCTTGAGGAAGGCTCCCTTCCTTTCGAGCAGTCTTAGAACGGTGCCTAGTCTGGCACTTACTGGAAGGATTGTAAATATTTTTCCTATGAATATTGGGTAGAAAAAATGATCCTGTAAGGCATGACAACCCAGGAGGCTATAGCTCTGGGAGGTTCCAAGAGAGAGATGAAAGTGGAAGGCATGTGAAAGGCAGCAGAGCAGTCAGATGGAAGAGCTGATACTTGTCCCTTGCCCTGCTCTTTCTCTGTGCCCTTCCTATTCCCATTCAGCCTGCCAGGGGTCAGATAGCCAACCTGTGGCATCCTCCTGCACCAGACTGAAGTTCATGCTACTGCCTTCTTCTGGAGCCAGCCATGTTTAGGTAGGTAGAACCTGTACAACTGACTTTTGTCTTTTGACAGGTGTTGGGAGGGAGGGGAGAACTAACTTGGAGTGAGATTGTCAGTCGCTTGGATCCCAGTGTACCTTTTGCATTCTGTCAGTGTACTTTTGTCAGCAGAGGCTTGGCCAGTACAAAACCAATAGAACTGTACCTGTTCCTAGGGCAGGTTCCCCAGTTCAGCCTGACATTTGGTGCTCAGTTTTTTTCTGTGAGAGATGGGAGCAATATTGACAGAAACATTATCAATCTTCTGTTCAAAAATGAGGTAGGGAAGTCTGGTCCCACCTCTGGTTTTTGTAGGAAGGTATGAGGAGACTTGAAGTACTGTTCTCTCTTCCTGGGTTATACTGGGGGACTTTTATGTTTTAAGCGTTACTTTCTTTATTGAAAAATTTTTTTTTTCTGATCTAAGAGAAAACCACAAAGTAATCGCAGCACCTTGTGCTTCTGGCAGCTGAACCCTCTGAGGACTTGCCCAACATGGCTTTGCTGGTTGGTATGTGAAAGAGGACAGGACAAATCAGCTACACAAGGTAGTAGTAAATGAGGGTTGAAGAGAGGGAAGAAGTGGGCCTAGCTGTTGTCTCCCAGCACATCCCAGAATCCCAGAGGAGTTTGCAAAGTGGTTTGCATTCAGGAACCCTTCCCCTTCTCCCAAAGAAAGCAAGTACTGCTGATCTTTGACATTTCACTTCTGTAAACTGTACAGAAACAAGGGGTGATGGGCAGGGGGATTGTGTTCTGTGCCCATGTGATTATGCAAGGACTGCAGATTCCGTTCTTGCCCCTGCCAGGTGCTGTGGTATTTTCCTGTTGGTGTGTGGATGGCTTTTGCTACCCCAGTTGGGATAAAATGCAGGAGTCTGTATAAGTGAACAGCAGTCTGGGGGTGAGTAAGTTTGCAGCGTTGTTTGCCCTTAGTTTCACAGGTAACGGTTCTGGCGTGGCACTGGTGTGTGTACATGGGGAGGAATGCAGAGCTGTGTATTTCTATGGCTGTGTTTATCTGACAGTTGCATTAATTTCTGCAAGTACCCTTATTCCGATTTTGTAAGTGGTTGTATTTGTAAAGGGAGTGAAGGAAGGGGAAATCAGTGAACTGAGAGTTTTATTTTCTGCCAGCATAACTCCCATGTTTATTTCTGCCTCTTTAAAAGAGGTTGACAGAAAGCAGCCTGATTGCAGATAACTGCCACCAGCTGCTAACATTGTAATAGGAGACTTGGAAGACACTACAGGTTTAAAAACAACCAACCAAAAGCAAAACAAAAACCACTGTGACCCATAGCGTTGGCACTTAGGGCTATCTGCTTCAGTTGTAATTGCTGGCTGTGTCTGACGGTCAGTTGATGAGGGGTGTGTGTGAAAGCAGCCCTCCTACCCACCTGTTGAGACCCTGCGCTGGCCGAAGCACCCTGCCAATCTTGGGATGTAACTGAGGCAGAGGAGCTGTGCTTCAACATCACAAGTGCTTCTTCCATTTTGTTTAAACCAAAGACTTGACTTTTCTTTTGGCTAACTTGTGTTAAGGCATCTCTCAGGGAGGTTTTAAGGTTCCAGCTATATTTTGTTGAAAAAGCTACTGTTCCACAGGTCAAGTTAATGCTTTCTCTTTCAATACATGAAATGGTATGGTATGAACTTGAAATGGTTCAGTAGCTGAACACTGGATATAGAGTCACGTGCTGAGAAACCTCAAGACAGTGCCTGCAAGTCCTCTTGATTCTTCTTTTTGAAGGTTAGAAAATGCCCAGAGGGACCTGTAGCTCCCAAAGCTGTGGCTTATATGCTTCCTTGGGCATTCATAGATGAAACTATTGCAGAAATGCAGGACCACTGCTAGCGACACACAAAGCCAGAGCTGTAGAGTTGATTGCTGTGGTGGTTTTGATCAGTGCCCTGAAGCTGCGGTATAGACCCTTACAGAGTTGGCCTGTTTCAGGAAAGAAAAAACAACTGTGTTCTAGAGCAGTTTGGAGTTGAACATCAAATGGATCTGGAGACCTGCGAGTGCTTCTGGCTGTGGGGTACTATAGAAGTTTGGAGGCGGGCTGGGTGGAAAAGAGTCCCTACCTCTAAAATAGCAACTATTATATATTTATAGGGAGAAAATAATGTGTTCTGTGATGCTTTAAGAATAGCACAGAGTGATATAATAAAGAGGCTGTGGTAATGAGTAACTCGTGGAAAGACACAGAACTGAGATTCCAGATGTCGCTCTTAACACTGTTTCCTGAGCTAAATGCATGACTAGCTGTCATTAGCACAGCTTTCTGATGAATTACAGAGGTCTGTAAACAGTTACGAAAGTGGAACAACAGGAATATCTGCTATACTCAGAAAGGAAAGGTATCATAGAGGTAGGATCATCTACACCATCTTGATAGCGCTGTAGAGCTCAAGGAGACTGGTACTTAGGGGAAGGGATGCCAGAGACTGCTGGTGGTGTGTACACATACCCTGTTACCAGTCTTATAAACTGCAGGAGTGTGCAGCTGTAGAGGCAAACACGTATTTGACAAAGTATCTTTGCTGGACAACAGCTTAGACTGCACCACAGCTGCTAGGATGTTTTTAGTTATGCTATTTAGATAGAAGTTGGACTTCCTTCGCTTTCTCAGAGTTTTAAGTTCATCACTTCAGGAGGGTGCCCTTTATAATCAGTTTTCCCAATTACATGGGAGATGGGAGGAGTGGTAAACAATATAATTGCTCCACTTTTTTTCTTTTTCTTAATAAACGAAACTTGGCTGCTGCTTGAGGTCATCTTTCTCCATGCCTTTTCCTTATGAGGTCTCTCTCCAGCAGCTGTTTTCCCATGACTGCCATCTCCAGTTATCTTTCTGAGTTAACTGATGTTTATTTCTTTCTGCAGCTGTATTTCTTTAGTTAAAAGCTGGGTTTCTTTAGGGCTAAGTCTTCTAAACTCAGCATTGAAATAGCATCAAGCCATAAAATAGTGGGTTCCCTCACACCTGAGGAATTACGTGGGAGGGGTGAGAGGTCTGAAACCAACACTTACACAGGAACAACTCTTGTTTTATATAACAAAAAGAAAGTTTTAAGATTTATCATTAGCGCTTTGTATGCCACCTGCTCTGTGAAGCACAGGATAACCCTGAAATATACTGGGCCTTGGTTCCTTTTCTCTGAGGCATCTCTTAGAGGCTCTAAGAACAGTTCAGCATCTCGGAGAGAATCTTTTTTTAAGAGTAGATAAAGGTACGTGTCCTGCTTCTAATAGTATCTGAGAGGTGTTGGCAAACGGTCTGCAAAGCAGGGTGTTGCTACAGAGCAATTTCTTTTCCCATTGCCACCACCTCAGTAATAAAAGCTTATTGGATGTACTGTTAAGAATTTGCAGGCATATCCGTGGTTCATCCAAATGCAGATGCAGCCTTTTGTGGGCCATTTAAAGGAGGAGAACACAAGCCTTAGTAGGATACCATCTGCTTTCAGTAGGCTTCCTGTTGTGCAAGTTAATTGAATTGCTGGCTGTGACCTGCTCCTTACCAGCCTGTAGCTGCTTGGCCTGTAGTGCTTCCCCTAGTACCATCACACTGAAATAGGCAAGCTGCATGATCACTGCCGTTGAACGTACTGTGTGTTTCAAAGTATGATGCTGAGTTTCTACAGAAAACTCACCTGCTATAATGATAACCAAGATGACTGATTTAACAGCTGGCATGCCTCAAGCTCCTTCCTCTTGGCAGCCATACAAATTTGGCTTCTGATGAGGCAAGTTGTCCATCAGCTTCCACTGAAAATGCCATTCTAGTCTTGAAGCTCTTTTAAATTTATTTTTATATTTATTTATTTTATTTCAGATCTAGATTGCACATACTTGTGCTCTAAGGGAATAGGAATGCTGTATAGTAGAGCTGGAAAATTTTTCCTAACTTTGGTTAGACAAACACAGCATTTTTCAAGGTGCTGAGGTGACAAATGGGAGGACTAGACTAGATGCTGGCATGTGCTAAAACAAAAGATGCATTTGTTCCATCCAGTCTTTCCTTTTAAATACAAAAAAAGACTTGACTTCAAGCCTTAGCAATGTTATTTAGTTTTTTAGCCTTTTCTTTCTGGATGGGAAGCCTTCTACACCAGTCTTAAGTTTATTCAGTTATTGGCTGCTTCTGGGAGCTGGTCCTGAACAGGGGGGTAGATGCACACAGTAGTTATTCTAAAGATATTCTTCTCCTCCCTTCCTCTCGCAGAATGAGGTGGGAGATGGGATGGTAGTCACTCTTTGCCAAAATAAAAATACAGACTGGGAAAGCCAACTCAGCTGAGTTAATTGATGTCTGTAATGGCCTGCTATCCACAGTGTGTCATACGCCTTTGCCTTCCATAATCCTGCAGTCTCTGCATGAATGGTGCTCTTAAGGCTCAGTCTCACTCTGAAATGAATGGATTTCTATGTGCTTTTAGGCACTTCTGCAGTCTTGGACTTCCCAGTATAGCAGCTGACTCGGTTTCTTTTTTTTTTTTAATTACTGCTTCACTGAGTTGTGTATCCTTTCTACAATAAAGGTTTTTCACTAAGGTACAAGTAGTGTAATCTCTGACTTCAAAGCCTAGAACGGCAGGAACTATCAGGAGCAGGGGGAAAGCCTGATCCAAGAGGGAGCAGAAAGTTATTTTTAATCTCAGCTGTGGCCAAGTGACTGTTTTGCTGTTCTCTCTTGTCTAGCAAACACCCCGACTTACGCATTTATAGGGGATTTAGGAGTTATCTGATTTTTAGCAAAATCTGTAAGACATGGGGCAGAAGGTATTTTCAAACAAGCACCTGAAGTAGAGGTTTACAGAAATTACAACATTTTAGTCTTTTTTTTTTTGGCTAATATTATTAATTTTTAAGTATTTAATAGGGGAGCAAGAAGCCTTCAACTACTGCTGAAGTTCTATTTTCAACTCTTGGGCTTAAGCACAGGCCATGCAGGTTTATGAAGTGGCTACTTTCTTCTTTTGTGTCTTCATACCATCTACTAGATGCTGAGCAATTACTTCCCCTCAGGCATAAGTTGTTCATATAATTAACTTAGCTAAGAGGGACGATTGCATATGCCATTTGCTTTGGAGTAACAGGTTAGGGGATGTTTATTCCATTCCTCTACACACTGTACGCTTGCCTAGATCCTGGCCCTGGTCCCAGCTATTACTCATTTCCCTAGAGAGAAGGGGTATGTTATGCCTGAAAGATGATAGCCTGAATAAAGTTGGATCCCCCTTGCTGGGGAAATGCACTGAATCTTGCAGCTGACTGTCCTTTATTAACCCAGCCTTTGTCTTGAGAAGTCCTGGTGAGGTCATTCGTCTGGAAGGCCACTGAACTACAGACCTTAAGCAGAATTGCTTTTCAGGCCAGGAAGGGATACTGGATTAAATGTTGAAGAGTAGAACAGTGCAAGCAGAGGCTTGTGTTAACCCTTACAGTATTAAGACTGAAATTTCTGTTGCTGCATCTGCTGATTTTTTTTTTTCCATCCAGCCTGACTGATGGCAGTTCAAGAGGAAAATATGAGTTTTAGCCTTTGCTACACAGCCGTGTACATACTTCTTACTCTCTGGCAGCTGCCTCTGTGTGTGCAGACATACTCACCTGTTCAGATGATTGAAAGAGAATGAGGGTTCTTCCATGTCCATAGTGTGGCAGGTACAGGGCACCTGTACGTAATCTGTCTGATACCATCACTCAGGGCTGTGCCTTTGACTTCTCAGCTAACTGACAACGTGAAAGTTTAAATTGGAAAGAAAGACAGTACAGACACCTTGTTTTCTCTGCACAAGCTGAGAGCAGTACAGAGGGAATTTTATTGTCTAAGTGTCAAAGGAAGCAGGAAGAAGTATCACAATGAAAGCTATGGGAAGTGCAGTAAGAACTAAATCTAAATACAAGTTCTGTGTTGGCTACATAAGAACACAGAACCACACTGATTAATTACAAAAAGACAGACATGATATTGTTCTTAAAGAAAGAAACCTTCCATTTCTTAGTTCTGAGCTGTACGGGTGATAAAGATGTAAATGGCTTTGGAGCACCCTATCAGTGCTAGAGTAGAATACTGATGTGCATGGAAGGGGACCACTCTGGTCCCACTAGCACCATCTCAACCCTGACCTGGAGGGAAACTCTGCTCTGCAGAGATTATGGGGGATTCAGTAGCCTTCTGGGTCTAAGTTGAGTTGCTTTTGAGCAGATGGGGCCAGGGCACCACTGAAGTGGTTGTGATACAAGTAAACACCTGCTCAGGAAACAAACAAAAATATTCCCTAAGGAGTTCAGCTTGGCTGTAGAGGGATGATCTCCACCTTGCTCTGGCAGAGCAAACACCAAGCCAGAATAGCACTTGCTTTCTTAGATTAAGTTATAAATCCATAATGCAGGTCTTAATGTTGACAGGACAAGAGTGCAAGACCACTGGAATATGGGGGGTTATTTCAGCCAGACTTGCACACACAGTACGCATGGGACACAGGGCACCTCCTGCCTAGATGAAGTGCCTGATCATCAGGACCACTTGAAATGCTTCACTTAGCAGGAGCAAGTGGCTAAAGCAACCACCTGAAGTGACCAGCCAGAGCCACTGAAGCAAGATCAAACCCATCTAATCCGGACTCTTGCCCTTTGGCAACAGGAGCATTTTTCTGTTCATTATGGTTTCTTAAACTCTGCAGTTTTAAGGACAGTCATGTTTCAGTCTATACACCACCATGTGAGCCTACCTTAAGGGGCAGGCACCTGATTAAGGCTTTCACCTGAAATAGTTTTTTTTAAAAAAAATATTCTTCATGTTAAGCAGATCTGATAACAGCAATACAGCTACTGCGTGAACAGAAACTAAGTTTCAACCACAGTTCTGGAGTAATTTGTTTGGGTAGATCTAAGCATACTACTGACCCATACAGTGGCACACAGGTAAAATAGTCAACTGAAAAAAAGCACTCCACTCCCAGCTAAAACACTTGCTTAAACATACCGTAAGTTCCTAGAGACTCATTTTGCTTATCACATCAGAGTTAAAAAAAGGCTAGTGTGTCACAGACTGATGGACACCCAGCCCCGCTCTTTAGTATATGAAGTTTATATCAAGAGTGACACTAGCAGAAAGTTTTGCTTACTAATCCATTCATCCATTAAAAAAATTGCAGTTGGCCAGGTATCAAGGGACTTGGCTACACAAAAGTATAAAGAAGACCTCTTATTTCACGGTTTGCATTGCATTTAAAATAGTTTTGCTAGTAGTAGGCCAACGTTTGTTCAAGTCTTTCAAAGCTCACCTAGAATTGACATACAACATAGGCAGTGTCTATCCATTCCACTGGATATTCGATATGCACTGTGTGTGGACACAGTTCACTTTCACTGAGTTCAGAAGGACTTGTACTGCAGAACAGACATCAGATGAGACCTACTGAACAGTGGAATTTACACTCCAGAGCTACATGAGCAATCATATTAATATTTAACATTAAGCGATTAATAGGACTCCTTAAGATCTTTTTTGTTCTGCAGGCACTAAGAAGTATGAGTTACAGTCTAGTTCCTTCTTTTAATTCCTTCTCTTTAGCTTTAATGACTGCACAAGTAAAAAAAGACTCACCTCCAAACTTTTTCCTTATGGTTAAAGGCAGACAGACCAGAAGCCAGAACAGGTGGATGAGGGAGGAAAGAAGCAGAAGTGCAAAAGTTCATCTTTCATTGTACCTTCAGGTTTCCTATGGCATAAAACTGGATTGCGGGAATCCTCTGTCACAGGGGGATGTGGTCTTGTTAGCAAGGAAGCTAAGCTTTGTATTGAAGTGATTCATCTTGTTACAAAGATGGGGGGAGCAAAAGCAAGAAGGGGAGAATGTTTGGTTATTTTCCAGTTTGTTGCACCACCTGCACCATGGAGATGCAGAAACAGCATAAAGGGTGGGAATTCTACCACATGGAGAAACATAGTAGGCAGCTTGAAATAGTAACCTTAGTAGAAGGCTCATGTCTGCTCCTGTGTCCATCTTGAGGAGTGACTAACATTAGATACATAAGAAGAATTAAATGCCTCCTAATGTACATAATTGTGCAACTAAATCTTGAAAGAGGATATTCTTGTCTGGCTACAGCTGAGAATTAAGAGACCTCGAACTCTACCTGTCATTCATTCCCAAAACATCCGCTTCCTTTGGTTTTCTGAGCTATTGGCCTCGGTTACATCCTGCAGGAAAACGCTTAATTACCAGGTCAAACAAAGCATTTTGTTTTAAGCCATTCTGCCCTGGTGATCTAACACTGCTGAGCATCCTTTTTGCCCTGCTCTCAAGAAAGCATCATTAGTTTGCAGGTGACCCCTCACTTGTCCCATCTGTTTTGAAGTCTTCCTCCCCCCAACACACTTCCCCTCCTTTCCATCTAAAAAGGCTCAAGTCTGTCCAGCTATTGAATGTGCTCTGTATGAAGCCACTAATTATACTCAAGAGCTTTCCAGTTACTCTGAATTAACTAATTAACCACCCAAAGTCACAGTGCAGATGCATCCTAGTTTTATCTAAGTAGCTTTTATAATTTTTTTCCCCCCAGATTTCATCCACTTTGATAAAACCTGGCACTCAGTTTCCCTTGCTGACTGCTGCTTGTGTTTATCATATGATTCACAGTGGCACCTGAACGTTCAGCCCGCTGCATAGCAAACGTTATACAAAGGCAGTTCGTGGCTTCCAAGTGACCCATATTATTTACAGGTAACTGTGGTACCTTTACAGCTAACATCATTGTTAGCCTATTTAACATATTTAGACACTAAATACGTTAATTTACAGTCACACAAAATTGACCAGAAAACACATTGAAAGGGGTGCTTGGCTTGCTACTGTGTCTAATTTCAAATTGTTGCATATAGCTGGAGTCCTCCTGGTTGTACAGCACAGCAGAAAAATACAGACTACAGAGAGCTTGGAAAGACAGGCTGCAGTGGTGTGGATATAGTGCCTTGCAAGTTACATCACAGTTAAGGATGTACAATTAGGAACCTGTAAGGCCTCAGTTAAATCGCTTGTGGGTGGTGCTTCTAGGATTAACGCTGCTTTAACCCTACAGAAGAGCTGATTTGTTTGGGGATAAGAACCCATTCTCTGCCACCAGAATAGCGCTGCTTATACGAGGGTGTGGCACAGCAATACTGCAACAAAACACCTGCTAGAGCTAAGCTCCATCATGTTTCTAAAAGGTTGGCAGGAAAGAATAAGCCCAGTTCTAACAAAATTAAAGTCTAGCTGCTTGTCAGTGCCGTGATAAAACAAGACTCAGTTTCTCTCAAGATACTGCCACTCCTAAGCTCAGTGTTTGCATCCCGGTGATCACCTCAAGGCCATGCTGTTCTGACTTCTGGCAACCCCACTGTTTCTAGGCCCTAGGCCTCAAAGAGATGTCTGACAATACTCCAGATTTCTGACAAGCATTACGCTGTTTAATCAGTAGTACAACACTCCCCTGAAAAGAAGCGTAGGAAGAGTAAAGGCTGTAAGCGGGCAAAAAGGCCCGGCCCAGCCCTGTGGCGATGGCTAGCCTCAGTGGTGCTGTTAAATCCTGTAGCTATCCAAAGAGCTAGAAGACAAGCACAGCTGTGGGACTGGGGTGAGGAACTACTTTCAGGAGGCTCCAGGCTGAGCTGTCAGGAAAGCAGCTGCAACCTCCTCGAGCAGGACTTCCCACCAGCAGGTGTCTGTAACTCTAGCACTAACGCTACAGTGAGGAAGGGACAAAGGAAAAGAAAAATGCTTGTAAAACCCATTCACATCGTTAAATCCTTCTTTAACTGTTCACTCTTAAAACTCATACCTCAGTGACTGAAGTGCCCTCCACAAGCTTTCACAGTAGCAGTCACTAGAAGTTAATAGAGAGAAGGCTGATGAAGAGATTACACAGAGTTCAGGCTTCCCACTAGCCCCTGCCTGCCCCTGCCTCCACTGCTGGGACAATTGAGGCCTCTGTGCATGTTTTCATATGGCAATGGCATAGGCATATCCTGGCCCACTCAGCCACAAAAGGACTTACAGCAGTTCACCAGCATCACAGTGGGTAAAGAGAATCATCATCCCACTGTTTACCTCCTCAGAGACAATGAAATGCTTTGAAATAGGCAGGACTAAACACAGAAGATGTGGTTTCTCCAGATGAGAGGCCCTTGTACGATCAATAAATCAGGCTGAGCAAATTCAGCCCTGTCTCTCATAAAAGCAGTGATAAACAAAAGTGTTCATAATGACAGACCCAGGAGTTTTTGCACAAGATGCAGGGGCCATCCCATTCCAGCATCACTTCTTCCTCAGCCCTGCAGGCCTTGCATGGATTGAAGACTTCTGTGCAGACAGGGAAGAAATACTGTTGACAAGATGCTTCACCTACTTGCTGTCAACACAAAAAAATCAATAGCAAGTCTGCTGACCCCACTCACTTCATATCTTCCTGCAGCAAACTCCCACTAATATACAGATATTTTTTTTTTAAATACTTGTTTCAGTGAATTAAGATAGACACCTCTCCCAGAAACAGGCAGGTGAATCCTCTGGGACCCATGGGATCCAGCTCTGGGACTGGCCCACTAGGAAGTACCTGGGAAGATCAGCACTGTTCCATTCCAGCTCCCCTGTCCCCTTTGTCAGAATCACTGCAGGTGGATCCAGGTCCCAGTTGTGGCCAGCAAGAAGTCTGCGGAGCCAGGCACCCAAGGCACAGCTCTCTTCACACCCGGATCTGGTACCCATTGAGGTCTGGCATGGCTTTGGAATCGGCAGGCTTCTTCTCACCAGATGGCCTGTGAGCAAAGATGGTAAAGAACTATATAAAAACTGTTATTTCAGTCAGGAGGTGCTGACAGCACAGGAAAAGGTACAGGAAAGCTTCAGACTTATCCTACACTATTGAGAGCAGGATTATTCTGCAACCTCCAGTGACTCTCCTAACAATCTCCACAGAAGAGAATGCAGGTTAGGAAGAGTAGAAAGTCCACTCTGGTGCCCCAGATCAGTTTCAGGAAAACAATCTCACTGACAGCAGTGTAATTTTTGGAATCTCTTTGGGACACAATGTCTGTGAGACATCAGAGCTCAAACCCCTGCATAAGGTTAAATATCACCTAGCAAGGGCACTGTCTATTTGAGCTGCCTTCCTCCTCCCTGCCAAAACAAAAAAACCAAACAGCCGCCCCCCACTCCCCAAGCAATGATAAATTCATAAAGGCACAGACTAGGGAAGAGTGCTACTGCATGTCAGAAAAGTATCCCCTGTTATAAAGAACCCCAGTAAAGACATCAGAAGGAGCTGAAACCAGACAACAGGGTGGAGTCTGTGAGTAAAACAGAGATGCTTTAGATAGGTCTCCTGCCCTCAGCCCCACTCACCGTCGGTCTCCGCGGCTGTTGCGCCGATGGGGGCTGGCCTGACCTCTCTGTGGGGAGGAGACATCTTTCTTTCTGTCCTTGGTGGGAGATGGTGGCCCAGTTCCTTTGCCAATCTGCCAGAAAAATTAAGAGCAATGAGCAGAAAACCAATATGAGTAGTAACCTGAAAACAGAAAGCCTAACAACAATTAATTATATGGGAATACAAGACAAAAAGGTAAGGCAAGTGCATCAAAAACGCAAAAGCCAGAAAAAACAAGCTACAGAGACAGCCACAATGGCTCCAAGGACTGTATACAGTCCAAGCTAATCGCAACTGCAGTACTGCACAAGCATCCATTAGGGGACCGGCCTGTACACAAAGGAAAAGAGCCCCCAGCCTCCAATTCACCTTCTACTCTACCACCATCTAGGAGAGCCTCCTGCCACTTCATTACCCCAGCATACCATCAGCCAGGCAAGACTGGGTGCAGCAGTGAACTACTTCTCCATCCCTGCTGCTTACCTTCAGCCGCATATCACGGGCATGTCTCTCAAGCTCTTTGCGGAAGTCTTCCCGGGTTAGCTTGTCTAGATCCAGGATGGAGTGCTTCCACTCGATCTGCTCCACACTGTGTGGGTCATGGGACACACAGTGGCCCAGCTTCACCTTTTTGAGAGTGTGCCAGCAGCGGCGATATGCCTCCTCAAAGTCAAAGATGAGTTCACTCAGTGTGCGGAAGACGGGTGCTTTGTACATGAGCTCCTCACGTCGGCTGATGCCCAGTGCCCCATAGCGGCCTCCAAAGTTCACCCCCAGCACAATGTGTCGGAAGTAGTTCCCTGAGAAGTGGGTTTTGAAGCTGATGGGGAAACGGTCCAGCGTGGTCATGTTGTTGGTGAGGTAACTGACAGCAGCCACTGTTCAGGAAACAACCAGTGATACCACTTTCTTGACAAGATCCTTCCTGCTCCAAACCCTCCTAGCCTGCTCAGCAGACTCGCCACCGATTCAGGCATCACATCGGCAGAATTTGTTCTCCAGATCAAGAGTCCAGCTAATTGCAAGCTGCCCTACTTTCAGCTGGGTCATGGGGAAACCAGACTTGGCCTCTTCATCAAGTCACTCAAAGGGAAGTTAATTTCAAGGCAGTTTTGTGATGCAGACGTTGCAATGCTAATACCTGAAACATGCTGCATTCCACAGTCCCCAAACTGCTAACGCTGCAGCATTATTCCTCAGTTTGTTTTAATCTCTTTTACTAGCTACTGTTCCACACACAAACTGAGGAACCTTCAGGACAAAATACTCCTCAGACTACCCTTTCGAACCATTCACTTGCCATCTCTGCTCCTCCAGGTAGCTTTGCCAGTATGCATCAAGAACCTAGAGCCTGAGCGACATAGACTAAACCTGGAAGATAGCTAGGAAAGATGTGTACTTAAAAGATCACACACAATAAAGGTATTGCCTAAGCTGGCAGGCAGTGTTAGACATAATAGTAAAGTGACATACACCATAATTAGAAGTCAGGGAGGATCCCTAACTTATTTTAATGTAGAACACATACAGGCAACATTGCAGTAAGGGAACAAAGTAAGTGTCCACAAAGGTCTTCCTGGACTAACTAGATAATGTTTTTGCCCTTCTTTAGATGTTCCTTAGATCGATCCTTTATCTTTTACTCATATGTGGAGCTGTCCAGAGCAGCACCACCCTCCTTGGGGAAGGAGGAGCAACTCTGAAGAACAAGTTCTGACATTTCAGAGAATTGCTTGGATTTGGATTTTATTCGTGGGATTTTTTGGGAGATCTGGGGAGGGAAACCAGAGGGGTGTGGCTTGGTGACAATATTAGCAGCCTAAAAGCATTCTAAGAGAGCAAAGGAGAAAACACAAGGATGGGTAGACATGCACAATTCCAAGAGGAAAGGATACATTCCCAGGATCACAGCTTCCAGGCATTTAATTGGCAGGGCCTCTTTGGTCATTTCTTTGGCCAGATCCATCAGCCTGCAGAGTGGGACAAGGGAAAGACGATGAGACTTAAGAGGCTTTATGCTATGCAAGTATGGCCAGTTCAGCCCTTTTGCACTGTGTATGTAAGTAGTTTCCAGGAGAGAAGGTGGCCCACTGAGGACAGGGAACAGAAGAAAATACCTTCTTTACGAAGATATTAAATCCAAACCAGGTCTCTACCACATGCTGTCGCTGCTTACAAGGAACTCCCTTCAGTGAGTTACAGCAAAGCTGCCTACTAGGGCAACCTCTGTTCTCGGGGAGACCACAGCACTTGGCTCATTGAGTTCTGGATGGACACCAATGTGACCACAAGCAGAAGCTTCAAAGGACCAAAAGCCAGCAATGTTTGCCTCATAAGGTTCAAGGACAGTGAAGCCCTCTTCTCTGGCATCAATCCTACTCTCTATTCAACAAATACTGTGGAGGAGACATTGCACTGATTACAGCACAAGACATTTGGGGTCACATAAGTCTATGGACTAGATCAATAGTAAGAAGCCAGTCTTGGAAGACTCCCAGTATGCTGGCCAAGAGAGGCAATGAACATCAGGTGCTTGTTGCCAGGAACTTACGGGGCACAGCGCCTCCCAAAATTTGCAGTCAGGAGAATCCCCCTTGTTCTTCAAAGTACGAGGCACCAAAAGCTTAGTGAGCCTAGATTCTGCAAAGGCACTCACAGGAGCTATGAAGTTAGACCTGTAAAGATACCTGGCTTTTATGAAGCTTGTTCAGGGCAGGACCTGATTTCAGAATCCATCAGAAGTTCATACAGTTACATTCCAATTAGAAGCAGGCAGAATCTGCACATCTTTGAAAAGCATTTACATTATTTTACTGGATTTACCAATTCACGACAACAAAACCTGCTTTTGTCCTTGAGAAAGGCCAGACGCAGCTCTGCCCAGCCATGCCCCAGGCAACAGACAATATGAAGTCACCTAAAGTAGGACGGAGCTGCAGTTACTGAAAGCCCCAGGTGCCACCTAGACCTTGGTCAGGGGATGGAAGAAAAAGCAGTGAGTATAAGCAAGGCCCCAACATCTTAAAGCAAAGATTAAATGCAGTAGGGGCTGCCAGCACTTACCCAGTCAGAGGTCTGCTCTTCTTAATCTCAAAGAATTGTGTCCCAGTGTGATTGTACCTGGAGGCAAGAAGTTAAGGGCTGGACAGCTTGGAAAGCAGAGTATGAAGATAAACCTGTCTGAAGAACTTTCATGTTACTTATTCTTACAGCAAAGTCATGATCCCACAAATATAACAGCAATGCAAGAAAGTCCCCACCTCCCTCCTGCATTTCTCCCATTTATAGTTACTTTTTACTTCCACTGTATTTCCTTCCTGTCAATTCTTCTCTTTCTCTTCCCCACACACAGGTTTCCACTCGATTTCCCAAAGGTCCGTGCTGACAGTACATGCTGTGCTCAGCTTTGCAGTTACAAGGGCAGAACAAAGTTTGCTAGATCTCTGCCTGCTCCTGTCTCTACAGAATGCACGGAGCATTGAAATGTTCACGGTATCTTATTCTAAGACTGACTGGGACCCAGTCTAGAGCACCTTGAATGGTGAGAGATGCCAAAAGGTCTGCTTCCTTACCTTGTTTTAAGGCTGAAGCCAGAGCTGGCTGTATATCTCACCAGTGAGATTAGACTGTGCTTGCATGGCACATACCTGCTGTCCAGCACAACAGGGATGGAGAGATCTCATTCCCAGGACAGAGTCACAGGGACAGCTCTGCATGTAAAGGGCCAGGATACTACAGATGTTCAAAAGCAGGGCAGCTGACCGTCCTTCAGACAGCTACAGAGAAGAGTATTCGAATGGGATGACCTGAGAGGCAGTTTTCTCAAAACCATAGCTCACCTGTGCCTCAACAGTGAGGTGACACAGTTTGTAGTCCATCTGAGGCCTGGCTGTCAGGGTCTCAGATACGCGTGTTTTTAACGAAATGGCACTGTAAAGCCACTGACCTAGAAGGGTGGGTAGTGGGGAAGGGCCCTTGACAACATGCCTATTTGTTACACGGAGTGAACAGGATCAGAAGGTAACTTGGGCAGAAAAGAAACGAAACGGAGCAAGAAAACAAACCATCATCCCAAGTCCAGCTTCCTGTTTCCAGGGAGCAAATTTCAGTTCCTCTCCAGCTATGACCGAGCTTTTCTGTTTGCAGGGAAAGAAAGTCCCCTCACTCCCTCTTTCTGGGTTACCACACCAGTGACTAAGGTAACAGTAAAGGATACTGAAGCTCCCTGATGTAGCGCTGTACAGCTTCCAGGCGCTCAGGGATGGGGGTGGACGGCTGGAACGCAGGCACACTTGGTATGGCAATCTGAAATGGGGAGCAGAACATACATCATTGCTTCCAAACCTCTCCAACTTCTTGCTGAACTCAGTGGCACATAGCTACAGGGAGTGTGTTTCTCTGAAACCAGCCCCTTTTTGCTGTCTGAAGTGACTACACCAGGAACATTCCTCTGCTCCCACACTGATAACTGGGAAGGAATTCAGTATGAAGCACCACCACAGAGCTGCAAGAGAAACTGTGAGAAAGGCTCCTGCATTTAGGCAACATTACATTGGAACAATTAGATAAAATTAACTGACAAGGCAAGATGCTAGACAAGAAGGCTATCACCTGAAGGAGCTTGGTTGGACTCATTTGAATATGCAAACTGGAAGAATCACAGAATGGTCAGGGTTGGAAGGGACCTCTGGAGATCATCTAGTCCAACCCCCTGGTAAAGCAGGTTCACCTAGAGTAGGTTGCACAGCATCATGTCCAGGCAGGCTGGGTGGGTTTTGAGTGTTTCCAGAGAAGGAGACTCCACAAGCTCTCCGGGCAGCCTGTCCCAGTGCCCTGTCACCCTCAAAAGCAAAGAAGTTTTTCCCTATATTCAGACGGAACCTCCTGTGCTGCACTTTGTGCCCGTTGCCCCTTGTCGCTGGGCACTGCTGAAAAGAGCCTGGCCCCATCCTCTTGGCGCTCACCCTTAAAGATACTTGTATTCATTGATAAGATTCCCTCTCGGTCATCTTCTCCAGGGTAAACAGACCCAGCTCTCTCAGTCTTTCCTCAAAAGGGAGCTATTTCAGTCCCCTCATCATCTTTGTAGCCCTCCACTGGACCCCCTCCCAGCAGTTCCCTGTGTCTCTCGAACTGGGGAGCCCAGCACTGGACACAGCACTCCAGATGCACCTCCCCAGGGCAGAGCAGAGGGGCAGGATCACCTCCCTCAACCCTGGTAGCCACACTCTCCTAGAGAAGGAGAGAGAGGCAAAAATGGAAAACGAGTTTCCCCAAAGCAACCAGAGCATGGAACGGTCCTGTAAGCAAGGGTATAAAGGTCCTTCAGTGCCTCCTGGCATCTCAGGTGAGTTGGCACTGACTAGGACACAGGCTTGACAGCATCACGACTTCTGCCCTGAAGTTTCTGTTGTTTTGAATTACGTGGTCAGAGAATGATTTCTGAAAGTTCACCACTTGGACTGCTGTCCCATTCTGATGCCTGAGTCCGGTCAGATTTTCCTCACCATTTGCCCCACAGGGGATAACTGCAGCCTTGTTAACAGCTGAGAAAATGTGTCCACAGGACAAATAAAATGGAGAAGACACAAGTTTGGTGTGACTGACAGGCTTGGAGAAACAGCCCAGCATTTTCCCTCTGAAGGATAGCTCGTGCCTTGCAGACAGCCCTCTGATACCAGGCTGCAGCTTTTCACAGCACTTAGGTTTTTAGCATTTCAGTTCCTCCTCAGACTTGCCCCAGAGCTGGGCTATCCCCAGCTAAGAAAGAGTGAGTCAGAACTAGATCTTCCCTTGGGCCTTCCCCTCTGCTGTGCACAACTGCCTCTGCAGGCCATAGTTTTGTAGCCAGCAGTGCTGCTTAGCCACTCCTCACCCTCCTTGTGTATTTCTGCGGCCGCTCATTTCCATACCTCCAGCTGCTGCTCTGGGCTGGCATAAGCAACTGGTGAGCTGGGCCAGGCACCTAAACCAGCTGAAAGCCAAGCCAGCAAGCATGGGTAGTTTTCAGTCAGACCAGTTCCCTGTCCTGGTTTGCCACATGGCCGCACTTTGCTTATGCCTGCACGGCAGAGGGGCAGAGACTGCTTAAGGTTAAGAGATGGGCGGTTGCTGCCTCTGGAAACTAATCTGTAACTGTTTTTCAGTCTAGCTCCAAACACCATCAGCAAGTAAACACTGAGCCAAACCCAGTCTCTTATCTATTTTCTCTCCCATGTTTTGATCTTTTTTTTTTTTTTTTTTTTTTAAACTTAAGTAGCATCATTTGGACACTCGTACCCATTTTTCTAGCATCTTTTGGAGCCAGTGCCTCATTTCTGTACCCTGTGTGGAGCAAGCAGAGGCACCAGCCGGCTCACTTGCAGGAGACAGCACAGGAACAGCAGGAGCAGATGTGAAACTGGGTTTGTTCAGCCACAGCAGGAGCAGGGAAGGCTCCAGAGAGCAGCACAGGGATGGAGCCACCTCTGGAACTACACGAGCTGAGTCAGTTTGGATGCTGTGAGCTGACACACTGACTCACAGGAAATCATTTCCAGGCAGAAACAATGAAAGAGGTACCAACCAGGACAGGCTGACTATTTAACTTAGTTTCATTTCTTCAGCATGGAGACTTTCATGCTTTTTGAGTGGAGACAGACACGTTAAGTGCATGTTGACAGCACAGACTAATGATTCTGGGTAGTTACTCTTCCCTTTACTAGTACAGACCCCCAGATCCCTTTTCCTCAAAGGACTGTGCAACAGGCAGCGTAATGGCAACCAGTTCAGCAGGGGACTAGTTAATGCAGAAAAGCCTCCTGCACCTCAAGTAATTAAACTGATGAAAGTACAGCATGCTCGCTCTTTCTCTCTCAGATCTGGGCCTGCAGCCCAGACTGGCCTGCAGTTTCTTTTGCTTCAGGTCTGTAGCATTTTAATGGGGCAGCAGAAGCAGGAGGAGAGGAATAAGGTCTCCATCCCTCAATCCCACACTGACAGGATGGGACATCCTAATGCTTTGTTCTGGCCCAGCATCATCCACTGCACATCTCAGAAGGGTTATAAATATCAGGCAGTCTTCACAGTCCTCCAGAAAGCACAGAAGAATTTATTTATAAAAGAAAAGACAGGAAATCAGATCTATTTGGCTTTCCTTTTAGTTATTCTGAAAGCTGGAGAGAGAGCTAGGAAGAGAGCCCAGATTTCCCAGAGTATGTATCTCTGCCAGGCTTAGCAGACTGACTGAACACATCCTTGGTCCTTCATCACTTGTGTGGAGGGGTGGCATCACCCCACTCCTAGATCCATGCACCCCAGCAGGCTGGCATGGGACTAGGACTCTGCTTTTAGAAGGGAGATCCCAACAACAACAGATTTTTGTGTACTGGGAGGGCCACGCCGCACATGAGACAAGGCAGATGGCAGTGAGGCAGGGACAAAGCTCCACTCTCAGCCATACCACAGAGGTGCTTTTTTGGCCAGCCTAGTTCAGCAACAGTTTCTTTTACGGTGCTTATACATATCCAAGTGCCTCCCTAATAACTTTGCAAGCGACTTGGGAGCAGTATCAATCCCAGCTGTTAGCCTAACTGAAGAAACTGGATTTTTTCCCCTCTCTCTCTGTGAACCCATTAGATGCAACTCTTCCCGTCTTTGCCCTCATAACCACCGCATCTGAAAGCCATCATTTCTTAATGAGGCAAGCATGCATCGCTTTGTATTTCTAGCGTGTGCCCATTTAATGGTCCCAGCAGCTCCAAGCAAAGCAGTACTCCACCCTGTCGCTACAAAGGAAATGACCTGCAGGAGGCTGGCGCTCTCAAGCCCAGCATGCATGGCCGATAAACTTCAGTCCTGCCAGTGTGGCATGGCTCACTCAATACCCACTCACTCCAAATCTCCCTGAAGGAAATGGAGGCCAGCAGAGATCTCTGAGCTCTCACGCCCCAGTGAAAGACACAGCCCCTGCAGCTGACCTGTGGACATATAAAGCCTGATCACAGCCTCCTGCAGTCATCATTTTACAGTATTAAGTTTATTTTATTGACAACTCTATTTTATGGACACCCAATGCTGGCTACAATTCAAAGCCAACAATTTCAGAGCAGGCAAACCACTGTCCAATTCCCAACACCTAAAAAGGCTTATTCGCCCTCCAGCACATGGAGAGTACTTGGCTTTTCAAAGGAGCTAGCCCTGCAGAGTACACTCATTTGCCCTAATCCTCATCTGTTGCATCAGCCACTCAAAGAAACTTGATGGCACAGAGACAGGTGGGGATACAAGCAGCCCTCAAAGATAAAACACATCCCTAGAGGGCAAAAGGAGCTAGGAAAACAGAGCCCATCCATCCTTGCTACTTCCTGGATCCCAGCATCCTCTCAGCTGTATGCCTGGTGAGCTTGGGAATGGGATCTCAGATTGCAGAACAGAGTAGAGTTTATAGGCCTGGTTCCCAGGGGTGCTAGCAGATGCCAAAAAAAAAATGGATAGCCCAATTTCACCTGTTTTTGCAAGAGCGCATACCACTTGCATCCCCTAACTGTACGCCTTTGACACCAAGACTATCAAGTGAGAACAGTGGAAGTACTTCCCATTAAGACCAAAGCCAGAGACTGAACACTGCATTGCCCTCTGCTCATGCGCTGGACTCGTTTGTGAACTTCCTTCTTCCATTTCCCTCAGCTCTCCCAGCCAAATCGGCCCTTTTGGTCAGTAAGTAGTGGGTGTTCTGACTGATCTGAAATACTTCCAGCCTGCACCCAAGCTCAGGATGGAGTCTGAGGGAAGAAATCTGAGAAGGAAGGAAAAGTCTAGTGGGGTTAGAATGGGGGCTGTAGTCAGGATTCAAGATTTGTTCTGGTTGCTGCCACAGATGCCTATAACTTCACAGCACAAAGGAGGTTACATCACATGCTTCTCTAGAGTTCCTCGTGGAAAGCAGTATGGATAGGCTGGGCTCTATGTAATAGTGTGTTCTTGCATACCTAAATTTACCTTCCCAAGGAGGTAAGTCCTTGCTAAAAAAAACTTTATCTCTTTGGATTTGAATTTCCGCTGTTAGTGTGATGGGAATACTCCCAACACCCACCAGCTGGGTGACACACCAAATGTTTGCAGTGTCTTTTGTTCACAGGATGCCAATGAAAGGGGGAGATTTTTCTGCGGTTGAGGTGCAACACCGATAGCAACAATCACAAGAACGCGCATGCAAATGTTTCAGCATGGCACAAGGTTAAGTGAAACCATCGCCAGTTCCTCTGGCTGCTCTTTGGGTAGAGTTTTCTGTAGCGAGGGCAAGAACATGCCTGGAAATACAACATCTGCTCCTACACCAGCAACAAGCTCTGCAAGCGCTCACCAACTCCTCTTAAAACTCTGGCATCAAGAGTCTCTGTTCCGACAGACACCGCTCCGTGCAGGAGTGCTTCTCGGTGTGGGACACTGTGCCCAAACCCAATTTCTTCAGGTTCAGAGATTCCCCTCTGCCTGCCTCACTCACCCTCCCGCCTCAAGCATTCAGACTCCTCTGAACTTAACCCTCCTTGTCTTTTCATCATTTATCCAGTGTTCCCCTTCGGGGCAATCTGACCCCCCTCCCAGAGGCTTGCACATCAGCCATCTGAAGTCTCTTTTCCAGCAAGGCCTGGGAAGAAGACCCCTCTTCTTCACCCAGGCAGGAGCGCCCCGCAGCCGCCCCCCGCACTCCGAGCGTGGCTTTGCTTCCTGCAGAGCACCCCCGGGGGACCCTTCCCGAGGGATCACTCCCGAGCCGGGGAGCCCGGCCTTCAAGGGGGGGGGGGCATCCCAGCGGATGTCGCCGTGTCCCCTCATCCCCCCGTGCGCCCCGTAGGGGACGGCCCGGCCCGGGCGCTGCCGCCGGCACCTGGCTCGGCTCCGCACCGGCCGCGGGTCTCACCTTGGGCAGGTCGGCGGCGCCCCGGATCCTCTGCGCCACCCGGTCCCCCTCGGGGTGGATCCTGCCCACATGCCGCCACATCCGCTCCCAGGTGGGCTCGTCCACCGGCAGCCCGCCGCGGTTGACGAAGAAGGGGACGCCGCCGTCGCGGAGATCCTCCTCGCCCTCTTCCTCCTGCTGCTCCTCGTCCCGCGGTGCCGCCGCCTCGCCGGCCGGGGGGTGCCTGGCGGCGGCCGCGGCCCCGCCGCCCCCCGGCATCGGCATCGCCGCCGCCCGCGCTCAGCGCCCGTCGCCCGCCGCCGGGCCGCCGGGGGCCGCGTCCCGCATGGCCGGCGCGCCGGGCACGGGGCGTCACCGCCCCCGCCTCGCCCCCGGCGGCGTCGAGGCGGAGGGTTTTCGGGGAAAAGGGGGAGAAAACGCCGGGCGGGGCGGCGCCGGCCGCCGCATCAGGCCGCCGCGGCGGGGGAGGCGCCGGCGGCCCAACCGCCCGCGGCAGTGACGGCGGGCACCGCGCGGGGCGGGCCTGCGGCCGGGGCGCCCCTGCCGCGCCGCCTCCCGAGCGCTGCGCGGGGCGGGGGGCCGGGCGGGGACAGCCGCCGCCCCGGCGGGTGCTGCATGCGGGGTAACAAAGCCCCGCGCGGGGCGGCGCCGGGCCGGGCCGGGCCGGGCTGGGGCTGGGCCGGGCACCGCTCCGCTCTGCTCCGCCCCGGGCCGGGCGGTGCGGGGTGCCGCAGGCCCCGGATCAGCGGCGGGCGCCCACCGCCGTACGCAGAGGCGCTGTCCGCGGGCGATAAGGCCGGGAGCCGGCTGCGGGCGGGCGATAAGGGGGGGAGGGGCGGCGGGCGGGGAGGGAGGGCGCGAGCGGCGGGGGGCGGGGCCACGGAGCGGCCGTTTAACGGTCGGCGCGAGGGGCAGGTGGCGGTCTTCGCTGGGGCTGTAGGGCGGCTGAGGGAGGAGGGCTGGCGGGTCCCCCAGCCTTCCCGCCCCAGCCTTCCCGCCCCAGCCTTCCCGCCCCAGCCTTCCCGCCCCAGCCTTCCCGCCCCAGCCTTCCCGCCCCAGCCTTCCCGCCCCAGCCTTCCCGCCCCAGCCTTCCCGCCCCAGCCTTCCCGCCCCAGCCTTCCCGCCCCAGCCTTCCCGCCCCAGCCTTCCCGCCCCACGGTGGCTGTGAGGAGCTGGGGCAGAGCTACCAGGTAGAAGGAGGGGGGCGGCAGGGAAGGTAGCTGGGGTCCTCCTGTGCTGCCTGAGCCAGAGGCACAAAGTAACCGCGAAGGGTGGGCTGTCCCCAGGTGGCCGATGTGTGCCTGATCTCGGGGTGTGCCTCTCATGGGAGTGTCCAGCAGGGCTCTTCTGCCTGGAAAGAGACAAAAAGTACACTTTTGTCAACCACAAGTGAAAGACAGCGTTTTGCTCTGGCTCCTCGGCCTGGTTCTCTGTCTCAGCCCCCCCCCCCATAGCACTGAGTGTGCCGCTGTGGTTGGAGGTTCTCCAGTGTGTTCCTGACCTAAGGGTTGTGTCCTCATCCATGAAGATGAGGCTATGTCTTGCCGTGGACAGGGCTGCTGTCTGTGTCTTTTCACCACTCTGATATTAATCCATTTCAAAAGCTCTAGTAGAAGAGAAGCGCTGCAAACAAATGGCTGTTGTTCAGCATCAGTGTGGGGAATGGAGGAAATGGATCCTGCGTCAGGTTACCATGGGATTTGATGAGTCCAGAGGACTGGGTGTAACCTTTATGGAGTCTGGCAGGGGGTTTCAGAGAGAAATGCCACTTTGGTAATGCTCTGTGGGCAGGTGTTCACATGAGGTTGTTTCTGAGGGCAGAATTAAATGCCGCATCTCTGTTAAACTCAACCGAATGTTCATTTTTTTTTTTCTTTCAAGAAAATTAAGCTAAACACATATCCCTGCTTCTTCCTTCTGCCTTCCAAACAAATCACTGGCATTGCCTCATGCAACCTGCATTGATTTCTGGAATACTTAAGCATATGTTTCTTCACTGAACAAGGATTTTCTCTTGAATGGGGACCTTGAACAGTGTTGATTTATCACTTCAGTAAGGTTTTTAGTGGTTTTATGGTTGTCTTTGCCTTTGACCTGTGAGCAAGTGGTGGTTGGTAGAAGTTGACTCCTTATATCTAAAGAGGCAGTAAAGCCTGTGGCAGGAATCGCTCTGCAGCCCCTGAGTGGATGCATTTTTGTAAGAATAGTTCATACTCTTCCACGTCCTTAGTCCCTTCTTCTCCAGTGGTCCCCAATTCCTCTACAGACACAGGACTGGGAGCGTTCCAGTCATGCAATGCCAGTGCACAGGCATACTGGGGGGACATCATCTGCATTTTGGTTGAGTGCCAAGTATATTTCCAGTAACAGTGCTGGGAAATGGACAGGGTGCAAAGGCTTTAAATGCTTCTTTTAGAGTTGTATTTCCTTCCCTGGCTGAAACCAAGCACAGCCGTCTGTAAAAGCAAGGATGCTAGTTCGGAGTTTGAGCACCAGCACTAATTCATGGCTGGTAGTTCGCATTGCCTTCTATACCTCAGCTTTTCTATCTGTAAGAGGGAAATGCTAATAACGCTGGCTTGTGGCCACAGATTTTTGTAAAGATTAGTTGACCTTTTTGACATGTTAAGAATTATTCTTTCCTAAAAATGAAAAATACTGTTTTATAGTAGAAGTGAAATGCAGTCCTTTTCTCTTTAGTGCCTTACAATACAGTCTCAAATCTCTGTTGGAGGAAATGTAGCTGTTAATCATCATCAGGCCTCAAAATAAGGCTTGTCAGGGGATTTTTGCATGAGTTTATATTAGTTAATTATTAGGCAGTGTCCCTCCCTTCTGGCTATCACTTCAAATAATTTGGCAGCAGTGGAGGATCAGTATTTTTAGGTAATAACATGGCAATACACTTTGTTTAGCTGGTAAAGAATAGAGCACAGCCATGCAGAGTGAGCCAGTCCCTGCAGTGGGGATTGAACGTAACTGAGGTGACAGTGGGGGACAAGGACTTTGCTACCTCTTCTGCACAGCTGGTGTTGCCTTGTCTGTGAATGTTGTTACCTGTGGTGCAGGCTGTGTAATAGACATTAAACACTGCCTCTGATTTCTAGCAGCAGATTATTGTGGCTAGGATGATGAGGGACCAGAATACCACTCAATTTTTGTTTAATAACAATATAAATCTTCCATTGACTTGTGCTCTGTAGAGGACGACTGTGCAGACACTCTGAATCACAACTGAGAATGTTTTGTTAAGACAGTTAAGATTTGCTGTTAGTGAAATAACAAATAATATTGATAAAGGTTTGAAATGAAGTCAGAGATTCTGTGAACAAAGAAGTTATTTCATAAGATATAAAATATTTGGTAAAAGTATTCAAGTGGTGTAGAAAGCATTTGAAAAATAAATTCTCTCCCCAGCTCTTATGGGTGAATTGGGAGTTTCCCCTCTGCTGGAGAAGATCCAAAATTTCTTTCTGTAAATGTAGATAGTGAGTGGTAGTGTTGACTTTGTGTCATAATTTCTTTTACATTTTGATTAATAGTTCATTTTTTTTTATTCTGCCCATCATTTGTTAGTATGCTGTCTTTTTTTTTTTTTTTAAAAAAAAACAACTTCAAAAGCACCAGACTATTCTTTAAGCAGTGTCTTTGTGAACTTGCATAGGAACAATTAAAACACCAGTAATTTCTCATTCCTGATGGCAATTTCAGGCCACTATTTCCATAGTTCGGTTAACATACATTTTCTTGGTGTGAACTGGAACCCATCATTTAAGATCTTGATGATCTTAAAGGTCTTTTCAAACCTTAATGCTCCTTAGATCATGAGCAGGGGTTGTGCTATCTTTTTATCCATCTTGGCCTAACTCTTTGTGATCTAAGCTTCTCTGTGCTGCTAACTTCCTTTTCTGTAACTGTTTCAGAGTGCGTTCCCCTTTCTGTATTCCTCAAAGAGCGCAGTGAAAAGCCTCATGTGACAAATCAGTGTCTTTGTGAACCTGTTTCTCAGTTTATTTAGTTCCAAAGCTATTATCGAAACCCACTGAATTTCCTTCAGTGTTTTTTACATATTATTCCTGTTTAATTCTGTGTGTGTTTGGAATGCTTCTTTCAAAAGCACCTGTAGTTTGTCTAAACTGATTTTCAGAACTGTGCAATTGTGCCTCTTTCACACTTGACAGCTTGCAACATAGTTTGTAAGGGTTCTTCTCCTGAGAGCTGTGTTCTTATGGATAGCAGATTTCTGCACCTGCAGGCAATCTGTAGGAAACTTCCAGCAGATTCACCTATTTCCATCCAGGCTTGGCTCTGCTGGTGGCAGTAACGAGCGGAGGTGAGGAGCTGAAGCAGGAATTGAAGTTTGCAGCTGCCTGACTGTGTTTGGGCCCTGCAGTGTTCAGTTGAGCCCCGTTGCAGAAAGGAACGGGCTGGGAGGGATGTCATGGTGGAGTCCAGGATGGCTTTGGCTGTCAAGTTAGCAGAGCTGCTGTGCTCAGTTGAGATCACTCAGCAATTACCGTCACAGGCAAAATTGACTCAGCTTGGGGAAATTACCTTAATATATTGCCATTCAAATCAGAGTAGGATAATGAGAAATAAAATCAAAACTTAAAAACACTTTCCCCCCACCCTTCCCTTCTTCCTGGGCTTAACTTCACGTCCAATTTTCTTGGCCTTCTCCGCCCTAGTAGCACAGAGGGATGGGGAATAGGAGTTGCAGTCAGTTCATCACATTGCCTCTGCTGCTCCTTCCTCCTCGGGGAGGGCTCCTCACACTGTTCCCCTGCTCCAGCAGGGCATCCCTCTCATGGGAGACAGTCCTCCGTGAACTTCTCCAACATGAATCCTTCACATGAGGTGCAGTTCTTCACAAACTGCTCCAGTGTAAGTCCCTCCCATTGGGAGCTCTTCAGGAACAGCCTGCTCCAGCATGGGTCCCCTGTGGGGCCACAAGCCCTGCCAGCAACCCTGCTGCAGCTGGGGCTTCTGTCCCCATGGGGCCACAGGTCCTGCCAGGAGCAGGCTCCGGTGCAGGGTGCCCACAGGGTCACAGCCTCCTTCGGGCATCCCCCTGCTCCAGCGTGCCACACCATGGGCTTTACTCCAGGCTGCAGGGGAATCTCTGCTCCAGCACCTGGAGCACCTCCTGCCTCTCCTTCTGCACTGACCTGGGTGTTTGCGGAGTTGTTTCCCCTCACGTATTCTCACTCCTCTTTCCATCTGCAAATTATTGTGCAGGGTTTTTTTCCCCCTTTTAGAATATGTTATCACAGAGGTGCTGCCACTGTTGCTGATGGGCTTGGTCATGGCCAACAGCAGATCTGTCTTGGAGCTGGCTGGCTTTGGCTCCATTGGACACAGGGGAAGCTTCTAGCAGCTTCTTGCAGAAGCCACTCCTGTAGCCACCCGGCTACCAAACCCTTGACACACAAGCCCAATACATCAGTGAAGGGATGGGGAGGAAACCTGTATAGCTTTTTAGTCACAAATTCTCTATACAAACCCATTACATGAGATATAGTGTTAATTTGGATTCACAGTACTTATGCTCTATGAACATATTTACATGAATCTTGCTTTATCTGTGGAATAAGTGGGGGAGCTGAATCTAGGGGAAGAGAAGCCTGAGAGGGTACAGTCTTTAGATATATAAAAGGTCCCTGAAAAAAGGTAGGTCTTACACTTCTAGGGCACGTAGGACAGGAAGTATTAAGTGTTTAAAATGTAATGAGAAAGATTCAGGTTATATGTTAGAAGAAACTTCCCATAAGGATAGTGAAACACTGGAAGAAATGGTCTCAGCAAAATATGGAGTGCACATCATTGAAAAGTTTCAAGCATTGTTCATCTGCCATCAGTCAGGAATTATTATAGTTGGTCTTGATAATCTTAAGGGTCTATTCCAACGTAAATGATTCTATGATTTAATTAGAGTTGATCCTGATCTTGGGAGGAAGGGGAAGAACCTATATGACCTTAAGGTCCTTTCTTCTGTGCATGAAAATCAATAGCCTAAATGAGCACTGAAGGTGGGGAGAGTTTCTGCTGGTTTGAAGGGCTCTCTTGGTGGTGAAGTAAGCTCAACTCGTTTCCGTGAATGACCGTTGCTCATACAAACAGCCTCTTGGATTCCAGTTACTGTTCTTAAATGAGAGAAATATTGTGTATTTGTATGGAATCAGAGCAGTGTGGTTTACAAAGTGAGCTTTAGAAAGTGGCTTTCTTATTACAAAGAAAGGTTTCTTTGTAATATCTTTATTACGCATTATGTGAACTACCTTTCAGTTAGAGATGGAGGGTTAAAACTCGTGTTAAGTGGTGGTTTTTGTTTGTATGGTGTTTCATAGGATCACAGAATTGTTTGGGTTGGAGGGG
Source organism: Falco rusticolus (assembly GCF_015220075.1). Classification (NCBI taxonomy): domain Eukaryota; kingdom Metazoa; phylum Chordata; class Aves; order Falconiformes; family Falconidae; genus Falco; species Falco rusticolus. The sequence continues at coordinate 64,859,525 of NC_051193.1, read as the reverse complement.
ACCTCAAAGGTCATCTAGCTCCAACCTCCCTGCCATGGGCAGGCACAGTTTCCACTAGTTCCAACCCCCTTGCTGTGGGCTTGGCAGTTTCCTTTATTTGTGTTTAGTTTTCTCCAGCTTGCAACTGCCTTTAGCCTGTTCATACAAATGTCTTTATGTGCGATGAAATTCTCTGCTGTGCAGAAAACCCTGATGAGATCAATATACTGCTGAGCAGCATGCATATGCTGCAGGAGATCTTTGCCCAGAGCAGGAATTCTACCTTTGCCCCTAATTCTGTTCTTGTTTTGCTTCTAATCAGGACTATCTCTGAAGATAACAGCAAAGCTTCTGTTATTTGATTGATAAGCTGATGTAACCTTTAGTCTGTCTGCGAGATTGATTGGCTTAGCAGTGCCAGAATAGCCCTGTTCTGTGGGCAGCAAAGAATGACGTCCTCAGAGACTGATAGAGTGACTCCGCACATTTTCCCATTTGGGTGCAGTCATACTGATTACTTTTCCTGCATAGGTCAGATCTAAGAGAGAGGAGACTTAGATCCAGTCAAGTTATCAAATGTCAGCAAATATTTATGTAACTTCTGCATTTACCTTCCTTTATCGTTGACCTGTTGAGTTGTCACATAATCCAGCGCACTTTGGCATGGCATTCTCTGTATTGTCACATGGTTGCTAGACCAGCCATGCATCATCCAACACGTGGAGAAGCACACAAGGGGACTCAAGAAGGCTGAAAGTTTCAGACTTGCTGGAATACTATAGATGGTGATCAGAACTTTGCAATTGGACTGTTTTATTTGAAGTTTCTAATCTGTTCTTAAAAATAACTTTGCTTGATGAAAGAGACTTGGAAAGGGCTTGGGTGTGGAGTTTCAGGGCTGTGAAAGGAAGTAAACATCTTGCATGCTCTGTGCCACCCCAGCTTAGAGGCAGGGTGTGAGACCAAAAGCTAGAGTTTTGGGTTGTGTGCAGAACTGGCATCTGAAGATTTATTCATCCAAATAGGGAACAGAAAAAGCATCATGACACCTGGGCGACAAGTGAAAGAGCTGTAAGTAGAAATGCTTTCTAAAGTTCAGCTGTCTCCTTCAGAGAAAGACCATAGACTGATACGGTTTCACATCAAACTTTAGTGAAATGAAGTTGAACAGCTAACAGGTATAAAGTATTCTGCGTATAAAGTATTCTGCTTAGCTGGGGAAAAAAAATGGGGCTTCGTTTTCTGAAGAGTGGAAAACTCCAGTTTTAGAAGTCACAGAAGAGTTAACAGAGCTTTCTTCTATATGAGAGCTAAAGAGACATGAAGTAACCTGAAGTTACACTAGAAAAAAAATTGTAGAACATAAATTGAAAACGTGTACATGATTTTAAAGTTCATTATCTTCTTCAGTGAGCTTTAGCATAAAGCTAGACAGTTCTTCTATCATAAAATTCTTAATTTCCTTTCTGTCTATCTGATATTTTTTCTAGAGGTGGAGAGGAAACAGGCTCCTATCCCATAAAACCTTTTTCCTGTTTTACACTGGTACAGAACAGACACTTCTGAAACATTTAACTGGAACCAGAATAACGAATATACCACTCACCGGGTATTTATTTAGGTTTTTGGAAGAACTGCTTTCCAATCTCAGCAATGCTTTGTGTGAAATAGAAATTTAAACATACATTTCTTGCATCCAAACAGGTGTGCTGACCTTGGGCTATAATGTGAGTCTCTCTTACATGGGTCAGAATGAGCATTCAATTATACATGCAAAAAACACTACTCTCACACTAGCCAGGTCAGGAACTTATGTGGAGCCTTAGGTTCAATTCCCTGTGCCAAGCCTCATGCATGTGATTGGAACTTAAGTCTTATCATTGACTCTGCAGATCATCAGTACATTCTGGAATTGGCATCTCTCCCTTTTGCTTTGATCAGAAAATTCTCCTTGAACCTGAGTAACCTTTCTTAGCAGAAATTTATATTTTTCAAGAAATTTCAATACACTGGCATTTCCCAAAAGCAAAGGTATTTCCTCAAGAAATTTTTGATTATTTTCTCAGTCACATTGGTCCTGAGCAGTTTTCTGTTCATGGTTTGGTCTTTTGTGTTTCCAGTTTTAACTTTGTCATTCAGCGGTAATAGATTTTTTTATCCCCTCCCCACCTGAAGCCTGGGATCAAGCTATTCAGCAAAGAAACTTTCAAGTGCTGAATGGGTTTTGGAGATCTGTGTTGCATTCCCTCCTCTTTGGTACTCTGTTCTGTCCATGCTTCCCCAGTTTTCTTGTTTGTATGCCTGCAGCATCCTTGCAAAACACGAAAGTGCTACTCTTCCCATTCTGCAAACGAAGAAATGAGATAGAAAACCTAAGTACGTGCTCTTACTGTGGGTGAAAAGACACTTGAGCAGGCTGTGTGATCACTGACCTTGAGCAATACGCTCAGGGGAGTGAGCCAGGTAACTGGTTTAGAACCACGTCCATACAATGCTACCTGAATGTACCAGCGCTGACTCTGGTTCATGCTGCTACAGCAGTGCTGTGCCATCTGTGGTTCCTGGCTTGGGAAACCACAGCTTAGTGCTCTGCATCATGCTCTGCTCTGAGGTGTAAACTTGTCCTGAGTGACTTGTCCAAGATCACACAGGAAGACACTGGCAGAGCAGGGACTCAGTGTGAGTTTTCTCCTAAGCAACAACCCAACCTTCTTTAATTTTGTTTCTAGGCTACATAAATTGTAAGTGAATAAAATTTCCGTGCATCTGGAAAGACTTCTTAAATATTTTTTGGAAAGTGGGTTAATTCCTATAACAAGATGGGTTTTGGGGACTGGAGAGCATTGGCTGGAATGGGATTAGTTATGCTAAGGAAACACTTAATTTGTTTTTCACCATTGGAAATGCAAATAAAATGTTGATGGATTGGACTTCCATCTTGCTTTTCTTCATTGAGGTTAGAGGAGGAATGCACTGATCTGCCCTATTATGTCATAGACTGAAAGGAGTTGTTATGCATTGAGGAATGTATTAGAAGAATATGAATGAAATGTTTCATTTAAAAAATGGGTTTATCTCTATTAAGAAATGGTACATCCTTTTTGTCAGTGTTAATCTCCTGGTTCTTGATTCTGTCCTGCCCTGTCCACCCCCCACCTCATTAGTAATTCATAGTCCTGTTGTGCCCAACTTAATAACTAACAATGTGAAGATGGTGTTATTTAGAAGGTGGTGTTATTTTTTTGGTGCTCTCTTCAATGTGGAAGCATTGTCTTGTTTGCACAATGCATTAGTCAGTAGTGTTCTATCCCATCTCTGAAAGCACGGGAAGTGTGAGGAAACGTGAGTGTTCGTGGGTGCTGCTGCAGTGTATTCCTGATGCCAAAGTCCCACCTTTTGCCTTAGGAGTTAACATCAACACTAAATGTAGAGAATGGCTGAAAACCTCTAAATGCAATCTTTTTAAATTGAGTTCCATTAAAATTTCTCATGAGAGGGGAGCAATTCTCTGACTGAAAAATGGAAAAGCTTATGGAACAAAACCTTTTGAAAAGTGTTGTAGGAGTCGGCAGCATTTCCTTCTCCAAACTGACCCTCTGCAAGCTCGAGTTACATGTTGCATAAGAAAAAGACCAGAGAGGCTGCTGCGTTCTCCAGTCTGTTTCCCAGAAATTAAAGTGTATAGGCCCTTAAGAAAAGAAAATGCACTCTCCAATATGAAAGTGGTCTTGAATACAGCTCTGCTTTTATTTTACCAATGTCTCAGTCTTCCGTCTTTGCTCCCTTCCCATATATGTCTCCTTGCTTAGAGGAAAGTTGGCACATTAGGATGCCAAGTAAGGACCAGAAAACAATGCACAGGAAGTATTCTGAAGAGAATCCCAGCCAAATTACAACAAGTCCAGCTTTATCCTTAAAGAATTTTACAGTCAGTTCTTCACTATTACCCTGGTTTGCTGAAACCTGCTCATCTCCTAGTAATGATACTTTTGCATTCACTAATGCATTACATTTTTTGTAGGTATCGTACTGAATGTGCTTGATGCCGCACAGTGCGATCTATTCGCGCAGAGGAGAGAACCTGTTACTGCAGATTTTGGAGGTAAGGTTGGGTTTACATAGAAGTTAGGGTGTAGTACAAAGAGCTGATTTTTTTTTTTTTTTTAGTTGGCTGTGGACTAAAAAGATAACTTTTCCAAGGGAGTATCATACAAGGAATATATACTGCAGGGCTCAAGGCTCACACTCCATCAGTATAATGGACTCTGCAGAGGCTCGAGAGGTGTTGCTTTCCATCTGTGTTCACATTGTTAGTGTTTGAATTGGAAATTAATTGGAGAGTTAATAAGTCTGTACCTATAACTATGAGGATTGTATTTTGCACCCTCTTCAACTGGAAATGCTGCTGAACCTAAGCCTCATCTCCAAAACATTTTTCCCGGGTAAAAACGTTGCCGATGTCGTAAACGTGAGAACAAAATGGGAGGAGTGACATCTAGTGGTTGGTAATGAAAATGTAATCTAGTGGTTAGTAATGAAAATGTACATAGTTACATTTTTTTTTTCCTTCGGGACAATGAAAAGTAAAGCAATTCCTAATAAATGGCCTGAGATTCACTCAGAATTTATAAAACTTGAAATTTAGAGATCATTTCTGATCAGTGAAACTCCTTATGTGTTCTGACAGCCTCTGGTAAGCAGTAACTTTGTTGCTTGATGACTGATACCAAGGAGTGAGTTCGATGTCTGATGCTGAGGCCTGGTTACTCTCAACATGTTCTAATGTCATCCTGTTTCTGCTTTCCGTCTCATTGTTTGTTTGTTTTTAGGAATATTTTTATATAGCTATTCCTTTCCCACAACCAGAATGACTTTAGGATCATATGGGTTTATTATTTTTTTTTTTTTTTTTTTTTTTTAGGGGTTGGAGGGAGGTCATCTCATGAATAGCTCATTTGTGAGGAAAAAGTATTTGGAAAAAACTGATCTTGGCAAACATCAACTGCTTTCTTATGTTGAGAACCTAACTTTCTCATTTGTTGCTCTCAATGTTAGAAGAGTTGACAGTGTTCACTGTTGACTTCCACTGGCAAGGATCCTAGTCCTGGGCTGGACTTCCATCATCCAGCTCAGGTCTCTGCTAGCTCAGGCAATCTTGTTGAATGGATTCACTCTAAGGCTTACACCTGTGTGATGCCTGGTAGAAGAAAATGGGTGGTTTTACTAGGTTCTTTCCTGTTGTAATTTCCAAGGACTCATTTTCTAGGCTACTGGGCCAGTGTAACAGTCTTGCTATCAAACACTTATGGACAAATTTCAGCTGTCTAGTTCCCATCGAAGCAGGAGCTAGATAAAATCTTTATTGCTTCAGGGTAGTGCTTGGCTTCTGGTGTTATACAACACTGTGATTTTAGGTTAAATTTGGAATGCTAAGAAATGACCTGCTGTATGGTCATATTTTTTTAGATCTCAGTAATAAAAAATGTTGTGCCTTCCCACTAGCCTGGCAGGCTGCAGAGAGAATGGGAATAGACATCTCCTCAGGCTTGAGGAAAGGTTTCTGGGATGTATTTTTTATTCCAGAAGGCTTTTGGGATGTGTAGTATATAAATACATATGTAGCTATGGAAAATTCTGGGAAAAGAGGTGGCATTTAATACCTAGGAGTAGCAGTAGCTGTGTCCATTTGTGAGGTCTCATGAGTCTTTGCTTGTGCCTTGGATCCATCCAGATGACTCTGGCCAGCTTTGTTTCCTCTCGGTTCTTCAGGGGTGCAGAAATGGAGAGAGGAAGATAAAGGGATGTGTGGCACATGTGGTATGCATGTTAGTAACATATCCGTCACAGCTGCAGGGTCTAAAAGAAGGAAGGAAACAGGTGAAATCTGTTGTGCTCAGAGGAAGCCAGCATGTGTTTGAATGCTAGCAAATGACAGATCTTTCCTTTAAAACTCTGTGCTTTCACACTGTGAGAAAGGGACAGGCTTGTCATTGTTGAATACCTCCTTTATGAAGCTGTGAGGTGAGTTGTTTGGATGCAGAAGATCAAATAGAAGGTGCTCGAAAATATAGTTATGCTGTAATCGCTCTGACTTTAATTGGGCAGCCAACTCTGCCTTGTGACAGACAGCTGGGAAATGCAACTTCAAAATGTATGTCTGTGGCATTATAACTTCTGCACACATTTCTCAAGTATGGTATGTGGTATGACAGCCATCACAGGGGAAGCCACACCAGTTCCTTTTCCTGCAGTGAGTCAGGGCTCTTAGGCCTCTGTTGCCAACAGCCTTTCTCCAGCCATGGCTTCATACACAAAAGTGTAAAAAATGCCTTATTGTGTCAGACCTGTGGCTCACCTGGACTAGTATTTCTGCCTTGGATAGTAAGTAGACAATACTACATAGGGCTAGAATGCGATCCTGACCATTTCATGTTGTGCATTCCACTCGTTCTTTCCCAGCATCCACAGTCATTGGATTAGGACCGTTAGGAGGTATACTTGTACCCATTCCCTTACCTGTTTTGGAAGTGCTGGCCATAAATCAATGCTTTTTGCATAGCCTGCTCTTTTTGTCTAGCCTGCTGATATTATTAGCCTCGTCAGTCCCACATGAACAGAAATTCACTACTTGCTGTGTTTGTAGAAGAAAGTTATTGCTTTTGTCTGTTTTAAACCAATTTTGCACATAGTTTGAGTGAGTGCCCAATACTTCTAGTATTGCAAGGTTTGGTAAGTAACACTCCTGCGCTTACTTTTCTCTCACCTTCATGATTTTGCAATTCTCAGTTGTATCCCCTTCAGCCTGCATGTCTCCAAATTAAGGAGAGAAATCTCTCCTCATAATGCAGCTGCTCCATCCCCTAAATTCCTGTTGCACAATTTATGTGCTTGTGTGAAACACAAGTGCTTAACCGTGGATACAGATCAGTCCCTTGCTAGCTGCATTTCCCAGCTGTCTGTCACAAGGCAGAGCTGGCTGCCCCGTTAAAGCAGCCAGAGCTATCACAGCATAACTATTTTTTTGAGCACCTTCTATTTGACCTTTTTTAAAGCTGTAGCAAGCAGATTCCAAGAACACTTGTGGGCTGAACTGCAGCAGCTTTCTGTGTTTGTGGATGGAGAGTGGCCAATTCACAGCCATCCCTATGGATGTCTGGTTTTTTTTTTTTCCTTGGCCTGAAACCAGCTGTTACAAAGGGCCAGATCCTTACTAGTTTGTGTGGAGTTACTGGTCATTTGGGCTACGGTGCTGGCCAGTCACCCATTTGTACTTTTTGTGGTGATTCTTGCCTGTCTCTGTGCTGAATCTGTATCGTTGTTTTTTACTTGTTGCTAGTTAGAACCCTTGCTGTGTGTGACAGGATAGCCAAGTGAGAATGCGGCCACCTGCATGGTAGGTATAAGTAGTAGCCATACTTGGAGGCACATGCACTGCTTTTGGCCAGGACACTGATGCCATCCACCTTGAGAAGTGGATCTTTAGAGGAAGTTGATGCTGCAGGCAGCGTCTGTCAGCTCACTGGTCTCTAAAATGGGTGGAGGTTACCTTCAGGTGGTGTAGTTATGATAAAACTGGTTCTTATATGTTACTATTATTGACTTCTGGAAGCTTTTTATAGATTAAATTTTCTTGGTTTTTTGAAAATAATTTGGATATGTTTTTTAATCATAAACTGATGAGTTATTTCACAGACGACTGAGTAGCTCTTCTTGGGACCCGTGCTGAGCAAAGATCCTTTTCTCAGGTTTAAGTGCTGTAACTGATCTGACTAGATAGTGAAGGAAAGGCTGAAATGTTTAATTTTATTATGTTGAAAGAATTAAAGGGTGTAGGAGAAAAGATAACCAAGAGTAACACTTGGTCTAACTAAATGTATATGACTATATAGTCTGATAAGCAGAAGACTGCAAACAGAAAACTTGCTGTATTTTATCTCTTTTAGAAAGGTAAAGATTTAAAAAATGTAATGAGAGTAAGTGTTGCTTTCAGATATTAATAAAAATAATGGAGTGTGTCCACCTACTCTCATCTTATTGCTGATTTCACCATACTCATGTGGGAATAGTGTGAGCTACAAGAGATTTGCGTTGCAGTGACCTCATTGTGTAAGGCATGGGGCACATTTTTCTCTTGCAGGTTCTGTAATCACAGTGCTGTGAAACGTGCTGCACTTTTTCTGGGTATGTTCTGTATTGGAGTGTCTTCCTGTCTCTTAGAAAGAGTAATATTCCCCTGAGTTGATCTTCCACGTCTCTAGCTGCTGCATTTTCACTGCCAAGAATGTAACCTTGTTCATCCTTTGCACCAAATGGTGTTCTGGAAAATTCATATGTCAAACTAAGCAATGACCACGTACCAGAATAAACTCTCACAGACAACTAGTGAAGAACACACACATACACAGTTGGTTCACCCCTGATTTCTTATCCCTTGTTCTCAAAATACTTTCTATGGACAATCTTAGGAACTAGAATTGTTACCGTAAACCATAGGCTCAGTGGAGATACTGTTTTTATAGGGAATGATAATCTTCCCTCCCACAAACTCCCACTGTTTCACGCCAGCAATTATCTGTTTTTCTTTCACAGAAACACACAAGGTTCCTCCTTCACAGGTACCAGGCTGCTTTTTCTCTTGGATGCTTTACCCATGCCTATCTTAAGTAAACACAGAGTTCTTGTTCGCAGTATGTACTCAGCTATACTCAGAAAGGATTGCTGTTCTTGAAGGCTTTTTTTTCAGCTATCGTGTTTGGTCTAATAGAAACTACTGTGCTGATCTACAAACTCATCTTAGAATAATTTGCAGCTACAGCAGTGCTAATGCTGGAAGGAAAAAAAGTGACTCAGGGCAACTGCTCCCTCTGCTGTGTAATCCTCCTGCCAGAAGCTCTGCACTTGCAATATTCATTCAGCTTTGGTTTTCCTGTGACACAGTTATATTCTTGGGTGTTGATTCCTTGTGTGTAGTAGAAATTCTGAGAAACCTTCAGTCCCTGGGCTTTTGACAATGAAACACTAATTTCTTAGTCATACTGGTAAAAAAGAATCACATTTTTATATTTATAAATGTTAACATAAAGATCAAAATTTTGTAACAATAAAACAACTATAAAATATTTCCGTTTCCATGAGGTGCCACATTTATGCATCTTTTAAATATGGTCTCTCTAGAACTTTGGTTTTATGAAGTGACACTACACATGGAGACTTTTGATTTAAATGAAAATGGAAACATCCATTGCTTTCAGCAGTTTTTCATGACAGTAAATACACTGCTACTTGAGCACTTTACATGTAGCATAAATAGCATTAATAAAATTTCTCACTGGTATGTATCTATGTAGCATAGACAGAGCTAATAGACTAATAATTCCTTGGTGGTGTTGGTTTTGTTTTGTTTTTTAAGCTTTTACTGGTTTTATTTTATTATCTTCCTTCTGGGAAAACTCGTTTTTTAAAGGATAGATAAGAGTGTCGGTATTGTTAATGTGATTCCTGTGGTAGACAAGGCATTTCAAAAGGGAAGCAACATTTCCTGGAAAGTCATGCAGCAGTCTCCTGATCTCTTGAAGCCTGTTTTCCAGGCAGATGCCCTAGGAAGAACACTGTGAACTCCTATTACAAGTTCCTTGTCCTGCTATCTGTAAACCAGATTGTCCTAGGGGAGTACAGCTTCAGAATGCATCAAAGATTTGCCTTCACTTTGATCACAAAGATTTGTCTTCATCTTCTGTCAAGATTCAGTCTTCACTGTAGTTGAGAATTGATCCACAAACCATTGTAGAGATACAATGGCCTTAAACAAACATTGAGCGCATCTACTGTATCGCTTTGTTTCTGAGCAGTAGTGTGCTTTTAAAGCAGAACTGGTTGCCCTTATTTACTGCATGCTGGTTCATCTTAAAGGGTAATTCTGGTGTGTGTGATCCACATTTGAAATCCTTTGGAAGAAACAGAACCAAAAGCTGTGGTTCCAGGTACGCACCAGATGCATCCAACCCACAAGGAACCACAAAAGTCTAAAGCAAAGATTGCTTCTCACTACTGCAAAGACCCTCCAGTGTGTCCTGAACAATCCTGTACCATTAGAAGACTCTCAAACTGTGGAGAACATTTGCTACATAGAAACATTTGGTTTGGAAGGGACCTTTAAAGGTCATCTAGTCCAACCCTCCCTGCAGTGAGCCCCTGTGTCTTCAATGAGATAGGTTTCTCAGAGCCCCATTGAGCCTGACATTGACTGTTTCCAGGGGTGGGGCATCTACCACCTCTCTGGGCAACCTGTTCCAGTGTTTCAGCACCCTCATTGTAAAAAATTTCTAGTCTGAGTCTAACCTCTTTTAGTTTAAAACCATTACCCATTGTCCTTTGTAACAGTCCCTACTAAAAAGTCTGTCCTCATCTTTCCTACAAGTCCCCTTTAAGTATTGGAAGGCTGCAATAAGGTCTCCCTGGAGCCTTCTCTTCTCCAGGCTGAACAACCCCAGCTCTCTCAGCCTTTCCTCATAAGACAGGTGTTCCATCTCTCTCATAATTTTTGTGGCTCTCCTCTGGACCTGCTCCAACAGGTCTATGTCTTTTCTGTACTGAGGACTCCAGAGCTGGGTGCAGTACCACAGGTGGGGTCTCACCAGAGCAGAGCAGAGGGGCAGAGTCACTTCCCGTGATGTGCTGCCCATGCTTTTTTGATGCAGCCCAGGATACAGTTGGTTTTCTGGGCTGTGAGCACACATTGTCAGCTCGTGTCCAGCTTTTCACCCACCAGTACCCCCAAGTCCTTCTCCACAGGGCTGCTCTCAATCCCTTCACTCCCCAGCCTGTATTGGTACTGGGGGTTGCCCAGACCCAGATGCAGGACCTTGCACTTGGCCCAGTTGAACCTCACCAGGTTCACATGGTCCCACTTCTTGAGCCTGTCCAGGTCCCTCTGGATGGCATGCTGTCCATCAGGCATGTCAACGGCACCCCTTAGCTTGGTGTCACCTGCAAAGTTGCTGAAGGCGCATTTGATTCCAGTTTTTATGTCATTGATAAGACATCGAACAGTACTGGTCCCAGTACAGACCTGTGAGGGCCACTGCTTGTCACTGATCTCCATCTGGATATTCAGCTGTTGACCGCTACCCTCTGGATACGATCATCAATTCCTCATCTACCAAACAGCACATCCATCAAATCCATATTTCTCCAATTTAGAGAGAAGGATTTGGGGGGGGGACACCACGTTAAAGGCTTTACAGAAGCCCAGAGAGATGGCATCCATAGCTCTTCCCTTGTCCACTGGTGTAGTCACTCCACCACAGAAGGCCACTAGGTTGGTCAGACAAGACTTGCCCTTGGTGAAGCCATGCTGGCTGTCTGAAATCACCTCCCCTGTCTTATGTGCCTTAGCACAGCTTCTAGGAAGATCTTCCCAAGGCACAGAGGTGAAGTGATTCTTCATACGCACTTTCGTATTTGCTCTTAGCTGCTATCCCTCATCTCTGTGTCTTTGCTGCTCCTTTGTCCATCCTTCTTCTGGCTTGAAACGTGTTAATTTCTTTAGCTGTCCTATTTCTGTTGCAATCTACCCTTGCTGAACCCTTCCTGTCTTCTAGCAGCCTCTCTTACTTAAGCATTTGTCCTTTCTGCTGCAGTCTTTTGCAGTTGTGATAAACTCCTTCAGGCTCCCTGAAGATCCAGTCAGACATAACCTGAGACTCTGAAGAAACAGTGCTTGCCATTGACCTGTGTAGCGAGAAGTCTGAAGGTTTCTCTGGTGAAAAGATAACACCACAGCAAAATCAGGATTTCCATGCTTCATGGAAGCAGACCAACAAGTAGTGTTACATTATATTCAAGAAGATGAAGGCTCAATTCTTGAAAAAGTGTGAGAATATTTTTTCATGGGGAGTTTCAGGGATATGAAGAGATCTCTATGTCAGAACACACCACTGACCCTACCACTGACTTTGGGTCATGGGGTCACCTGGAGAAAAGTGTGGAGAAGAGCATGTTCTCCAGTGGGCTCTTGAGTGTTTGCCCCAGGAGGTTTCCAAGGTCTCTCTGATGGCAAGTTCAGCTTTACCTCTTGGGCTTGCTGCCCACCATGGCCTGGTGGGCCGCGTAGTTCAGAGCTTGTTTTTCACAAAAAGTAGGATAGATGGGTATCTGTCAGTTCTCCAGTTACCCTAGAGGGAGCTCGGAGAATTGTATCCACAGACATATGAGGCTGGCCAGCTTACAATTCCCTTCCCTGCAGAGTCCTGTGTTGGAGAGAGGAGGAGTGTTATGGCCATCGACCTCTCCCTGTCGAATAGAGGGGCTCTGTGGACCACCTTTTAGTGGGAAGGAGATCCCACTTCAGGTGTGGTTCAACATTCTTTCTTCTCCTCATCTGGCTCCCCAGTCACTGCTCAAAAGCACTGCCTGAGCTGCTGCAGGCAGGGGGCAGTGAGTGTTCTGCATAGCCATTCTGCAGGGATGATGTGGCCCTCCCAAAGTCAAGGTGCCATCCATCAGGGGAGAAGACCGTGCAACAAGTCTCTGACAACTTTATCCCATACCAACTATAGCTGCACAAATTTCCCAGGTTCATGCTTCTTACTGAGGCTCTGGGATATATTTGGGCTCACTGTGTTCATGTTGACAGCTTTATAGTGTCCACTGCAGGCTGTGAACTCCTCAAGGTGTATGAGCACAGCATACTTATCATTGTGCTCTACTTGCCTTGTAATCATGGAGGCATCTAGAATGGAAGAGGATATTGCAGCTGTTGTTTGATCTACGTGAAATACATAAATTCCTGTCTTTCTTTGCACTTAATGCCTTTAAAGTCATGGTGTGGTCAGCCAGATCACAGGTAAGTGATTAACAGGAGGCCAGTCTGTTATTTAACTTGAGATTTAGACAAGAGAGCATTGGAAAAGCAGAGGATGTTACAAACAGTTAACAAACATGGCCTTGGGAGAAGGCATAGACACCATAAATATGTCAAGCTAAGAAGTAACAAGATAAGCTCAAGGAGAAAAAAGTGGTTAATGAGACTAAACAGAAAATTACTTGAACTATGTGTGAACTACCCTAAATAGCATACTAAAAGATCCATGTCAAGCAAAGAAAGCTCCCTCCTAACAAAGCCCCTTCCCCACAGAACATGTGCAGTGAAAAAAAAGAATGCTGTACCTTCGAATGGAGACAACTGATGAGAATTAAATATGACTAAACATTATTGTAAACAATTGTTCAAAGTGTATAAAATGTTTTACTATATGTTAAGAGATGAGCTGGTTTTCATGGATTACCAGCTAGTTCCCTACTTTGCACAAACTAGAATAAAAAGAAATACCTAGCCTTGGTGTGTGAATTGGTGCTGTGCACTGGCTAACGGACCCGCTTATGGGACACTATTAGTATGTGTAACAGCCTTGCTGAAATATCTTCTTCCACAAACCACAGCTGGTTACTTTGAAAGTTGGACCAGGCTCCTCTCACATGCATGGGATGTAGCACTACCTTATTCTAATGCTTTTCCCTAGGTATCTCGCATTGGTCTCTGTAGCAGCGCAGGCTTCAAGATGAATTGTTTGCATGTCTCTGCTCAGGCTAACTGTTCAGACTTTAGTCTCTTCTGGGACTGCACATTTGGTGACTATTAGACGGTTGTCAGGTTAGATTGACCTTTGGTCTGACCCAGTACGTTCTTGTATCTTCCATCTCTGCTCTCTTTGTTGGGTGAATTTTGCAGAATACCTTGTAGGTCAGCATATTTCTTCTGGTTTAGCCAAAGGAGGGAAATGTTTCAGTTGAAGACCCCTCTCAAAGAACCTTTTTCTTTGTAGTCACCAGACATTTGGCTTTTTTGCTTCCACTAACATGGAGGTAGCCTTTCCATCTGGCTTTTCAAGCATGAAAGGTCTACCCACAGGGTAGATCATATCTGTGACAACGAGTAAAGACCCACTGTCTGTTTTTATTCACCTCCCCCATTGCATTGCTGGAGCTTTTAGATTCTATGGACTGGAAGAGGAACAAACACTGAATTGAGTCCACTGATAATAAAAAATGATCTCACAAAGGCAGGCACTGAGGAAATGTGTACTTGAATGTGTGGTTAGCAAAAAGACCAGTGATAGCAGCCCAAGGAGACACTTAACTTGTAAATGGTTTGAGTTTTCTGCATTTTGGCTTAGAATAGTGCTGTGTTTGCTGGAAATGGGAAAAGTGAAAATGAAGAAAAAGGAAGAGATCAGTTAGTGAAAATGCTAAGCCATGTCCCTGGAGAATGTTGTTTTCTTTTAGATTTACAGGGGTAAAATAACATGTCAAAGTAGCTAAAGGGTTATTGCTACCCAATTTACAAACTGCAGTCTGATTTAAAGGTTCCTTTATTGTTGTGTCTGCCTCTTTCTGTTTCTGAATAACCTCTGAGAGTGCAGTGAGTTCAGAACTGACATAAACAGCTAGATGTCCACATTATATGGATATTTTATGTTCTGCTACTCAGGGAGTACAAGGTTGTGATGGCTAAAAATGTTGAATCTGGGACACTGCTGAATACTTAAATGCATATAAAAATACATAGGGAGACATCAGCCAGAAGACACAAACATGCAAAAATATATAGCCATTGATTATACTTATGATGAAATAGTGTGTTCTAAGTAGTACCTCTTGCGTCTCCTCTTCTTAGCTCACACGGAGCTTACTACTTACAAAAAGCAATAGGTCTTGAGGTAGGAGTCTAAAGCCAGTTGGAAGTGACCTCTGGAGATCATGTAGTCCAACCTCCTTACTTGGACCAGGGTCAACCTGAGCAGGTTGTTCAGGACCATGTCCAGTCATGTTTGTGAATTATATCCAAGGGTGGACACTCAATAACCACTCTAAACAACATGTTCCAGTGTTTGGCCACTGTCACACTGAATTTTTTTTCCTTATGTTTAAATGGAGTTTCCTGTATTTTGGTGTGTACCCATTGCCTCCTGTCCTGTCACTGGATACCACTGAGAAGAATCTGGTCTGTCTTTACTTCCTCCCATCAGGTATTTATACACATTAGCAAGATCCCCCCTGAGCCTTCCTTTTCTCTAGGGCAAACAATTCTACCTCCCTCAGCCTCTCCTCATATGATAGGTGCTTCAATCCCTTTATCATCGTTGTGGCCCTTTACTGAGCTTGCTCCACGATGTTCATGTCTCTTGTGCTGGGGAGTTCAGTGCTGAATGCAGCACTGCAGGTAGGATCTCACCAGTGCTGAGCAGAATGGAAGCATCACCTTCCTCAACCTGCTGGCAATGCTCTCCCTCATCCAGTCCTGGAGACTATTTCCTTTCTTTGCCATAAGGGCACATCTCTAGCTCACATTCAGCCAAGATCCCTAGATCCCTTACTTCAGAGTGGCTTTCCTGTTAGTCAGCTCCCAGCCTGTACTGGTGTATGGGGTTATTCCACCCTAGGTGCAGGGTTTGGAATTTCACTTTGAAGAATTTAATGAAGTACTTACTGGTCCAGTTCTTCAGACTGTCAGGGTCCCTCTGACAGCAACACAACCATCTGGTGTGTCAATGACTCCTCCCAATTTTGTATCATCTGCAAAATTATTGAGGGTGCACTCTGTCCCATTGTCCAGCCCATTCATGAAGATGTTAAATAGTGTTGGCTCCAGTATCAGCCCCTGGCATACACCACTAGTGACAGGCCTCCAGCTGGACTTTGTGCCAGCTGAACTTTGTGCCATCGGTCACAACTCTTATAAGCCTGACAGTTCAGCACATTTTCAGTCCACCTCACAATTCATTTATCCAGCCCATGCTTCGTCAGATTCTGAGGAATTTCAAAGACTTAGTAAACAAATGCAAGTGTGAATAGGAAAGTGAATCCTCATTGTTGTAAGATCTATAATATGTTTATTGGATAGACTGTAACAAAGTGTTTCTGCTGAATTAGTTTTATTCTTAGCTTACAAAGAAGTTCACAACTCCTGCTTTGCAATTTCTGCGTGGATGAGGATAGTGTCAGGTTTATTTTGTTATGAAGAAATAATTGGTCAATATTCCCTGCATAGCTGATTCAGTGAAAGTGTGAGTTCTAGTGTCATAATTTATTTGGGTTGTTTGTATTTCATGTAGCTAGGCCATCTCTAGAAAGCTGTGTAAAAAATATTAATAACATCAATTACGTGAGGATTTTTTCCCCACTTTTAAAATACTTTGGTTTTGAACAATTTAATTGTCCTTTTTGCCAGGTCAGATGGTTCATGTGAGTGAACTCATATTACTGTATCATCCTGAGGGCAGAGAGTTTTGCATGAGATCTCTGTGCAGAATGAACAGCAGAAACTGAATTAGTGCAAGAGCCTCAATCTTTCTGAAAGTGCTTGCTTGGTGTCCTAATCTTCTGTCTGGGGGGAATTAAGAGCTGTTTCTATGACCCCTCTAATTAAGCAACAGCTAGATCTCAAAGAGCCAGCTGCTCCAAAATATGTGGGGACTGTCCACATACTGATGCTTTCCAAGTGAATTTTTCACTGTCTCCCCTGGCCCAGCTGATGGGATTGTGCAGGTTGTTGCCAGAAGCACATCACTGCTGCTAAGAGATTCTGAGGGTTAGATACACTGAACTGGGGCTTTCCATCACTTTCCCAGGACTAGGCAGGCGAAGTGTCTGCACTTGAGGGATCAGCACCTCAGACCCACTAAATCCTTCTATGCGCTCAGCAAAGTATTGGCCTTCCTTCTGTGAGTGGTGCCCAACAAAACAAATACCAGAACCAGGAAGAGTATCTTTCTGCCTGTCTTAATGTGCATTTCTTTGCCTCCAGGCCCTCCTGGCTCCTTTTTATGTAACTATCTTAATTCTGAGCATCTGACAGCTCTCCAAGAGTTCCTGAGATGCCAAATTCCTCTCAGCACTAGAAAACTTCAGCACATTTCTCTTTGTTTTAATTAACCCATCTTTATCCTTCTGAAGGATCTCCTCAAGTAGGCTTTCTGTCATTCATTTCTCTTTGGTTTTTGTAGCCCTAGGACAGCAGGGAGGTTCATCAGAGGGAAACTGTGATTCTTCTCCTTCATCCAGAATTTATGTTTTTGTTGGAAGATAAGATAAAATACATGAGTGAAATTGTCTCAATATCAAAAGCAGAGGTAGAAAAGTAATTTCTCAGAGGAGATCTCTTACATAATCTAGGACCACTGTCCTGGTTTCAGCTGGGATAGAGTTAATTTTCTTCCTAGTAGCTGGTGCAGTGCTGTGTTTTGGATTTAGTAGGAGAATAGATAACACACTGATGTTTTAGTTGTTGCTAAACAGTGCTTACTTTGAATCAAGGGCTTTTCAGTTCCCCGTTGTGCTCTGCCCGTGAGCAGGGGCACAAGAAGCAGGGAGGGAGCACGGCCAGGGCAGGTGACCCCAACTGGCCAGAGGGATGTTCCATACCATAGAGCATCACGCTCAGTATAGAAACTGGGAGGAGCTGGCTGCTCAGGGACTGGCTGGGCACTGGCAAATGGGTGGTGAGCAGCTGTATTGTGCACCACTTCCCCTCCCACCCCTTGGGTTTTATTCCTTTCTGTCTCTCCCCTTTTCATTACAATTGTTGTTGCTGTTGTTATTATTATAATTATTACTACTACTATTATTATTATTATTATAATATTTTAATTTATTTCCATTATTAAGTTGTTCTTCTCTAAGCCCACAGATTTTACCTTTTTTCAATTCTCCTCCCCATCCCACTGGGGTGGGGCAGGGGAGTCAGTGACCAGCTGTGTGGTACTTAGTTGCTGGCTGGGGTTAAACAGTGACAACCACTTTCTTGCAGATGCTGTTTTTATGGGGCTGGCATCTGCAAATTCCTTTGTGTGCCCATTTTAAACATACCCATTCAAACTTATATAAAGTGTTTTTAACCTTGGCAGAGCTTTGTACAAATAAATTTGATCCATCATAACATTAATAATCATTGTGAGGGTACTTGTAACCAACCTACAACAGGTCAACAGCAGAGACTTTCAGCACGAATACGACAAACTAGAGCACTTGAGCTCAGGTTAGCTGTTAAGTCCAGGCTTTTACATTTCCAGCCATAGGACAGCAGTGGGAGTTAGAAGCATATAGAAGGTCTCTCAGAGCAACAGCAAGGCAAGGACTTATCTTGTAATTTACAATTTAAAGCTTTATGGACAAGTGAGTATTGTCTGTTGGTGATGTGGCTAGTTGTTGCCAACCCATGTCATTTTGCCTTGTCACAAAGACTGCTGCTTGCTATTTTAAAATGATACTTCTGGCTCTCAAACTTGGGGAGTGGGAAGCTGTTCATGTTTAGGTGTTGAATTATACAATTGAAACATTTTTGTCCCCAAATGGAAAAGAAAGGTAAAAAATCTTTCAGAATAATTCTTCCAGGAAGCCAATACAATGCAGCTGACTCTGAAACAAGCCTCCTGCTAAGACATCCTGCTTTTGGAAAAAGACTGTGTGCTTGAGTATTGCAACTCTGTCCCATCTTTGTTTTCAAGACCAACGTGGATTCAGGCATTAGCCCGTGTTAGATACAGTAAGAGAACATAATGGATCTGATTTGTGAAATCCAGCAGTGAGCAGCTGTATCATGAGCTTCTGCAGCCAGGCTGAGGCAGTACTCAAGGCAGGAGGCATGCAGAAGCAGTGCTGCCATTCCAGCTGCCAGAAGGTGCTGCTCTGCAGGTAGCCTCTCTTGCTCTCCTCTTCCTGTCACCCAGGCTGGGGTAGAGGGACCAGCAATTAATGGCTAGTGCTTGCAGTATTCAAGGCTAGGCTTAGGCTTATTCCAGGCTCCATGTGTCTTCTGAGTCAGCAGAAGAACTGTTCTCAGGGACATATCACGTATTGCCCACCAAGCAGAACTCAGACAGCTTTGTAACCCCATGTGCTTTCCCTTTATCAACGCACCAAGCACAATGTGTATGAATGCAATTACATCTCTCTAGCTGTAACCCTCGTACCAAACAGCTATTTACTGCTGACTTGAACAGCTCTGATCACCCTCCTGTAAGCACTGACCTGAGCACCTCTAGTACCCACTGGTTTAAGCACCTCTAACCAGCTTTCCTTCTACTATGTGTCTCAGCTTTCTCTGTAGATAAGCAGGGGCTGCCCATATACACAACCCTTGGTGCTAATGGTGAAGACAATGAAAAAGTTATTTGAAGTGCTTGAATGGATGCTGACCTATTCCTGTGACTGTCTCACCCTATAGCAGAAGCCTAAAGGAGAGTATATTGGCCACACATTGAAGTTTATAGGTTATTTGTAAGATTAGAACTTTTTTTTTTAGCATTCTCAACATATCAGATGGAGCTTGTCGTAACTTAACTATGAATAATGGCTGTTGACAAGCCAGGAGCTTACCTTCTGTGCGATGGGGAAGCCAGTCCCAAACAACAGTTCTGATGTGATATTAGTACACAGTTTTTAGGGCACACAGCCATTTCCATTTCTCTTCGTTAACACCATCGTCAACTTTTCTGCTGCAGTTCAGGAAGCAAGAAATTCTCTGCTTATTGGAGAGCAGTGAGATGGAGCAGTGGGAATAGACCTGTTGAGTGGGGATACAGGCAAGGAGCTGTTGGAAGCTTTGCAGAGGTGGTTCAGGTAGAAAAACAAGGATGAAAATTTCGCTTGACAGGCTTTTGCTGCTGAATCGGTTAATCTACTTCCCCATCCCAGAACTGAGCAGGACAGAAAACATTTTGAATTTAAGGGTAAGGTGTTCTTCCTGGCCACAAGTGCAGTTCAGTTGTGAGGGCAGAACATACTGTACAAAAAGCTAGGGAGAGCAGTGATTAACAGAACATTATAATATAAAAAGATCTGGGTGGCTAGTCTTTGCTTA
Organism: Falco rusticolus; assembly: GCF_015220075.1. Classification (NCBI taxonomy): domain Eukaryota; kingdom Metazoa; phylum Chordata; class Aves; order Falconiformes; family Falconidae; genus Falco; species Falco rusticolus. The sequence continues at coordinate 64,839,688 of NC_051193.1, read as the reverse complement.
CTTAAAGGTTGTAAAGTTGCTTCATGTCTTTCTGATTCCATTAGAGTGAAATAAATGGTGGCCAGCTGGCAGAATATCAAGCTCATGCATTTAAGTGCACAGAATGTTAAAAAACAGGATAGAGTCTGGGGTGCAGGAGTTATGAGATCTTTGGGTATTTGTAGACACTTTGTGTCTATATGCTGAATGTTTCATGGAAATAATTTTAAACACAAAATTTCTTCCTCAGCCTGCATCAGATGTTGAATTAGTGTGTCCAGGCCAGCATAGGTGGACAGAAGGAAAGAACGGAGCTTTAGCACAGGAGGTTGTACCCCTGACCAAAGAACTGATTCAATGACAGGCCATGGGAGCTGCCCCAACCTGTGAAATATAGCAGAAAGTGTGTTTTCTCCTTCCTGGGAGGCTGGGCTCCTGGCAAAGAAAGCATGAAGCACCTTTCTGTTGGCACTGGTCTCACTGTATGGCTAGTGAAGCAGATGACTGCACTCACTTTGCTACAGTCCTATTTTGGCATCACAGAGTATTTTTCAGATTAGATCCAGCTGATGGTGTTCCACAAAGGTAGGCAAACGCTGAGAGTAGTTCAGGATTATTCAGATAAAATCTGAAATGCACTTATCTCTTCAGTGTCCTTTTGTTGCTTTTGAAACTATGTTGCGAACAAGTGTATTGAAAGATCTTGTTGCAGATAGCGAGTTTAATGTGAAACGGTCCCCAAAAGTGAACCTGGAGCTTTTTGGCAAGAAATCTATTCCAAAATTACATTATTTTTGGCTGGAGAATGGAAGTAAGATTATATGCTGACACGTCCTGCCAAGAAGGAGGGAGGAGTGACTCAGATTCACTGATTCCCTTGGTTGGAGTAGGGTATGCACAACAACTGAGATCTGTAGGTAAACAAGGACTTCTATTCCATAGCTAGGCTTATTGGTAAATAAGTAGGTAGCAGAAATGCTTATCACTTGGCACGTGTATAAAGTTTTATGTCTTGTGTTACTTATTAGAAAAAGGTAAAAGAAAAAAAGAAGAGAGGTCACAGGTCTGAGTTCCAGCATTGGTCCAGCCAACAGGAGTGCTCATCCAGAAGTTTTTTCTTCTTTTATTATTCCCCTCAATGGCACATGCCTTTTTTATCCCTTAGTGTGGACCAGCTTGTATTTAAATGAGCTGTGCTTGCTATGTAACTTAGCATGCATGCTCCTTATAGGCTCGGGGGCAAGTCTTTTTGGTCTTGAATTGAGTTGCTGTCTGCTGACTCCGCTGCTTCTTGGGCCACCAGCCAGCCTTTGGCTGGATGGTCCCTCTGATGAGTCTTTTGAGTGCTTGAGACATCTCTCAGACAGGCTCAGGGGGTCTCCACTCCCTGTTCTCTCTTCGGGTTTCATCTCCTGCCTTGTCCAGCCCTCTCTGGGCAAACAGTCCTTTGTCCTAGGGGGTTACCAGGCCTCAGGTTCCAGCTGGTCTCCTACCATATGTGTTGCAAAACACATGTAAGGAACTCATTGTACATAGGCTCCAGATGAAGACTATTCACATGAATTATTCAGTGGATTATTTTACTTAAATAATAAAGTTGATAACAATGGACGGGGTGGGGGAGTGAGCTATCAGACATTTGGAGACATTTCACTAAGATGAAATTTATCTTCATGTTTGCTTGACTTTGCTTAGTTTCTCCTCTGTGAGAAAATTTTAGTATAGTACTGTGAATAGGGGCCATGGGACTCTTATTAATTGACTTTTGTAAGTTTTTATTCCTTTATGAACTTCATTATAAAACCACTTTATTTTCAAAATTATTTTTATTACAGTTGTGACAGTTTTCATTATAGAAAGCAGGGGACTAAGTGAAAATTGTGAGATTATAAGTGACAGGTCTGAAGCCAGAAAGGAAACTTTTCATTGGAAAGATTAGTACTGAAGGTTTTTATCACTTGTGACCAAGAATTGGTATGGGAAAAAGTGATGGTGGTGGTGGGATAATGAAGTGAATAAGGGAATTTGAGAAGGATTAGTGGTTTTGTCGTCAAAGGAGAGCTGAAGCAATATGTGGCCCCAACTTTCTAGTCCTCCATATTAAAAAAATAAATAAATAAAAATTTTAAAATAGTTAGTATTTTTCCAGGAAGAATATAAGCAGATGTATCCTGATTCTGCCACCAAGATCATAAAACTTTGTGTTTCAATTTCTTCTCTGCAAAATGAGGATAAGGATATTGGGCAGTTTTTTAAGGTAGTTTGAGAGCTATAACTAAATGCAAGCTAGTATAGCAGTACTCTCATTTGATGCTGAATGCTCAGCGTGATGCAGGACTAAGAAGTTGCTGGCTAGCCGATGGTGGGATTTAAAAGCATATGACATTCATAAATAATGACATTTCTGATTTCACACAGATTCATGTGATTTATTCTGTTTCCTTCCATGTTTTTTTCCCATGGGGGAAAATTAAGCAATTGCTTTTTCCAGTGTTGAGATATCAGCTACAAAGCTGATACTGTTCTGATGAAATTTAGCCGATGTTCTCTTGATGAATGATCAAAACAGATACCAAAATTCAGGTTATTTTCAAAGCTGTTTCTGTGTAATGATTATTAAATGCCTGACTTTGAGCTTGTTTTTGAACAATTACTTAATATTTTAAATCCCCCACTTGATTGACTTTACCTTATAGTTCTTAATTGTTTTCCTAACAAAAGTTTCATATTCACTATAAGCAATTCAGTTTGTAGCTTTTACTCTGATTTTCACAGGTCTGTTGGCACGCCTGGTCCCCTTGAGCTACTGCACATAACAGTACAGTTCACACGGTACTGCCTAATAGCTCTGCTTTTTCCCAGAACCATCAGATCTCCACTGTGTGTGTTGGAAATGCCCCTTCTGTGTGAGCGTGAATGGATTCTGTAGGTGTTTATGGATGTGGAGCTAGAAATAGACACCAGCAGATAGAAAGTCAGAGGGGAAAGCGCTGAGACAGTGCTGAGAGGTCATGTCTGAAAGGCTCCCCAAATCTGATAAAGTCCAGGGGTTAGTAAAGCTGTTGAATCCACAGACATGGATATATTAGCATGAGAGTCAGCCAAATCTGTTGAAGGCCACCAGCAAACACCAGGGTCAACAATGGGATGCGTGACTCACACCACATCTGAGACAGTGGCAGCTGCTATCTGCAGACAGGAACTACAGGTGTATCTATACACCAGCTGAAAGGACCGCTTGAAGCACTTTCTGAACACCTGCCTGGAAGCCCTTGTTGTATCGGTACAATCTTCTGCTTCTGATGAAATGGCTGGGGTTGGTCTCCCAGCTGTAGCTCCAATCTGGTAACTACAAGTTAGTGTCTTGGTGTGCATATGAGCGAGCTGTGTGAAGTGGATGTATTGTGTGTAGTCATCTGCTATTAAAATTAACAGCTTGATTTTATTATTAATAACAGCTTTGCTAAGAAAAAAAGTGTTCTTGTAAATATGGGTTCTGATCTCATCTTCTTCCAACTTGATACTCTGTCAGGGAAAGGAAAATATTCACCATATGTACTGAGTAGTCCAGGCACACAGAGTTCCTCAATGGTTCCTGGCAGGTAATGAGGCCAGAACCAGCCTGGAGAACCAGTCAGCGAACTTCTGCTGCCACATACAGCGTCTATATGTCATAGATGGGGCCTGCCTCTAGTTCTGTTCATACACATTGATAAAATTAATTATATAGGCTTATTTAGACTAGTCAGGTTATTTTAATGGGTGCCATATTTCTTAGGTGCTAAGATGTGGGGTTTTTTTGGATTTGGCAAGTTGGATTTCGGATAAAAATTATAATTTGTTTAAAATCTACAGTAAGTTATTTGAATTTTATTAGAGTACCTGAAATATGTTGGGCATAGGATTTACATTTTCCAACTTTAAAGAATTTTATTCAAATACAGGCATTTTATTAGTATTTGGAAATGTGATTATTGGATACCTAAATTGTGAAGAGCAGAAGGAAGAATGATGAAGTGGGGGACAGGAAGTTTTCTATGAAAGGAGGAAAGATATCAACAGGTGAAAATAGTGTTGAAATATATATGGGAATAGGCTGGAAGACCTAGGCCTAAGTTTGCTACGTTTTGGCAGTCGTAGATAGCATTCTCTTCTCTCCAGCTCTTACATGTGACTGGAAAGAGGAATAGTAGTTTCCTCCTTTCTTAGTTCCCAGATGAGTTTCAACTGTCATTGAGTTGATGCATATGAAGAAAATAATCTCTGTTCACCTTCTAGCTAGCAATAGCAAAACTAATTAAGGCATTATTTTTTTGCGCTACAAAAGCTGAAAATCCTGGCACAATGAAAATACAAGTTTTTGTTCTGTTGTGAAAACCAGAAATATGCTTGTCATGAATAATGAAGTTTTATAGAAATGAAAGACTATTATGTAAATTTGTATTTGTCAGAGCTGCAAAATGGAGACTACCAACTATGCTGGCAGTATTATGCAGACCTTTGATTATAAAAGGCTGAGTTTTGTAGAGCACGCCAGTGCACAAGAGACAGGCTGGTTGGAGAAAAAACTCAAGACTTTTATTAGCTGCAAAGGCAGTAAGGCAGTTCATTCAAAGATGTGTTCAGCCTGCTGGGAATATCTATTTTACCCTAGGCATGCTTTTACTGTGTGCTTCACATAGGGCATAGTTTTAGCAGTCCCCTGAAAATTTTAAATCTGCATGAAACATGGCACAAGCTTGCAATGACAGTAGGATGGCTTTCAGGAGATCATAGAGCAGCTTTTAATATTCAAGTGCTGTGACTGTGTATCTGTCAAAAAAAATATCTGTGGTGAAATCATTAGCCCTAAATTTTAATGGAAAAAGTAAAACCTGTTAGTTCTCCAGACCTTTACAGCAAGATTTCCATTGACTTTGAGGCAAGGATTTTGCTCAGTAATAAAACTAGTAACTGAATCAGTCTTTACAGTTATCACTTGTTTGTGTTTTGCTGAAAGGTGATCTAGCAACATGGAACATGTCCCTCTACAGTTCTCAGTATGATGCTTATAAAAAGCCATTTATGAGTTACCCTCAAATTTCAGAAAAAAAGCTACTTTGTTAGCTGAAGATTTGATTTTCTTTTTACTATTATGAGTATAAATGCAAAACCTTACAATTAATTGAATTATTAATGATTTGTAAACCTGTGTAAGAGAGGAAAAGCTAATTTTCTTATTAGCTGTTTCTTGCTTATTCACTTCACCCTTGTGCGAATTAATCTAACACTAGACATGAAAGCATCAAATGTCATATTAACTGGTGGAGGATGTTATTTTCCTTATATTGTTCACCTATTGTAAACTTCAATGAAAAAAACCTAATAGAATTTAACTCTCGAGATAAATCCCTTCACTGACAAAAAGTCAACATTTTTTCAGCATCTTCCCTGTGACTGACCCAAGCCACCGCAGGAAACTGAGCAGGGATAAAACTTGCTGCAGAGCTTACAGTGAGAAAACACGTCCCTGGGTGAAGTATTCCAGGGTTTATCAGCTCCAAGACATTTAATGTGTGGCAGAACTGTGAGGAAAGAGACAGTTATGTCTAAGAAAATCAGTTTAACCCTCTACAAGGAGACAATGATGTGTTGCATTACCTTCGGTGACAGCTACAGCTGATCCTTTTCCTGGCCCTTACCTTATACACCTGCTCCTTGAATAAAAATCATCAAGTGCATATATTCATACATAAATGTTTGTGCTAAGTTGCTTTTATTACCTAATACAAAATCTTCATAACCTCTTTGAGACATAAAGGACTAAAATATTGTACTCATTAGAAGCAGAGAAGCCATGTTTTTCCAACATTTGTAGCTGAATCCAAGTTCCTCATCTTCTACACTTGCAGTTTGAGTGTGCTCTTCCAAGGAATAAAAAATGAGCACAAGAGAGGAAGGAGCAAACTGTTGACATCAAAATCACGATTTGCTCACTCCCCTTTGTTCCGGGCCAGGCATCATGCTTAGAGAAATAATTTCTCCTTCAACTTCCTTTAGAAATCAAATTCATACACGAAGCATTCTTTGCTAATGCTCCCATCCTATCAGCTTTTCATCAGTAAGTTTGTGGTCCCCGAGACTGATTAAAATATCTGTGCTGTGCATGTCCTTGTGAATCAAAAGACCTTCAGCTTTGTGGGGTTTAACCTGATTTTACTTAAGGGAGGCATTGCTGCAACTGTATCTCAGGTTTCTCCCGTATTTTCCCCACATGATTGTGCTTTGAGACTGGAGACAAGTCCATGACAAACTATGGAGGGTGGGAATTTCATGACTGATGACTTTGAATTTCTTCTGGTGTTGTGGGGTCTGTAAAACGAGAAAATCTCAGCAGAGCATGCTGGTCAGTAGCAAGGTGAAGTTTGGATAGGGTGATAGGGCCCTTCCAAGTCTTGTGGTACCTGTCTGTCTGAGTTAAATGACACCTAACCTTGGTCAGGCCTGGAAGGACACTTTTTGTTCAAAAAAAGAAAAAAATGTACACGATGATAAGACCATTTCCTTTCTCACAGCGTCTCCTTTAATGTCAGGCCTGAAATATGAAGTCATTAGGGGATATTAAAACAGTGCTGACAAACTAATTAACAAAAGACATTACGCCGGATGGGCTCAATTTATCCTTTTTAATGGTTCTTATAAATGGGTGCCGCCAATTAAAATTAATAAAGATTTACCAGCGATTGCCCAGCATACACTGTTAAGGAGCTCCACTGAAGGTCGCCTTAAAGTCAGCCTTGTCAAAGCTGCAAGTTCAGCTCCCAATACCAAGCCATGCTGAGTTACTCTCAGTTGTGTTTTCCCAGGCAGTTTCTCTTTCTTCGTGTTTGGCTGAAGTTTACACACTTCTGTCTCCATCTCTCTAAAGCCTCATCTGTCTATCCCTTGACTCTGAAAATATCTCCCCCCTCCCCCACCCCCCCCACCCCCCCCACCCCCCGCACTATCAGATTTGTCACAGTTTCACAAAGGAGAATATTGACAGTCAATATAGTGAGAACTTCATTCTTTCCAAATCTGTTAGGAAGAAAATCTTGACATACAGCTTTCTTTTTAAACGGCTCCTTATTCTCTTGCTGTCAAATTAAGGTACAACAGTGTCCCTGCTTAGGGGCAGAGTATGGACAGCGAAGACCGCCCTGTGTGGCTGTAGCTTTGCTCAGCCCAGAAGAGACTGAATTCTGCCAGGCCATGCTCTTACGGTTACTGGTGTCCCACCATGTTTGTTGCTCATGTTATGTGAACAAGGAAGTTTAGGAATTCATCTTCATACTTGGACAACAATGAGAGCTCTAATATTGAAGGAGTTTCACCCAGCTACGTGGGAAATTAAAACACTAGCTTGTGCAGGTGATTAGGCATTAAAAATATGAATTAGGAATGCATCAAGGGAAAAGTCTGCTAATACCCCAGTGCCTAAAAATTGATGACAAACAGGAACTTCTTTGCAACCAGTCCACAAACAGGAAAATAGCTAGGTAGACTAGCCATGCAGCCACTGGCCTGACCAGCTCACCTCCGAGGTTCTGCCCTCCGTTTCCATTTTATAAGGCAGGTAAACTGGCTGAATGCCATTCTTTTCTCCCTTACTTTTCTGGAAACAGAGCTGTCAGAAAGGCTGCTGTAAGTGGCTAGATGGAGATACAGCTGCAGCTTGTGCTCGGTTGTGTGGGCAGGTCTGTGCTGACCTCTGTGTCACGGCCATGTGTTGACTGGTGGGCAGGAGACAGGCTGTGGAAGAAGGTGGAAATGTCTGCTTAAGAATTGAACAATTTGGTGTGAACTTTTGGTGTTGCTGCTGTTAAGGATTCCACAGAAGGTAGGCAGCAAGGGACACCTGCTGTTGTCTTCTCGTGCATTTACAGCTGGATTGCCAATGTGAGAAGGCAGGAATGTGCTAACACTTTGGGACATTAGCAAACAGTTCTGGATTCATTACAGTGCCTGGTAAATGACTGCTGTATGCTGCAAAGAGGAGACCAGAAATGGTATCCTGTGTTCTGTTCTATCACTTTTTTGTAAAAATACTGAAGAAGCACAGTAAACTAACGGTTCAAAAAAGGCAAGAGACCCATGGGAACAATGGTAAAGGCAATGTTACATGAGCTAGAGAAACGGCTCAACTGTTTTGGTGGGAAACCACCTCAGATTGCCACAACCAGGGCAAAGTGACCCTGCTGGGCCAGCTGATGAAACTCCAGGGAAATGAGAAAGATTAAACCTGTGAGAATTTCAAGAGCACTGAAGCTTCATGCTGTATAGCTGTAACTACTTCACTGGAGCTAGTTCTTTCTTTACTTTTGCTACCTCATCCCCCCACCCCCACCCCCCTTTTGAGTATGCTAAGCACACAGAGGAGATCTATAAAGCATATTCCAGGAGTGAATGTATCCTCCTTATGAACCTTAAAGGACAGGATAACAGAGAAAAGATTTTCAGACTTTCTGGAGAGGAAGAGGGAGGGAGTAGGAAAGAAAGGAAGGAGAAAGAGAAGGAATAAAATCTAAGGAGGAATTGGAGAGAGAATGAAACTGGAACATTGTTATTGAGTCTTTCAAATTGCTGTTAACACTTATGCAAAATTTTACTAATTCTTCTAGATGAGCATTGATTATTTTTTTTCCTCGCTTACAAGCAGTATTCTTTGGCAAAATGGTACATTATTTTTTCCAATTACAAGTGTGATACATTGGGACTAAGGGGCAGACTCTGGATTTTGGAAGCAAGTTCTCCACTATTGAAACAAATCAACTGCAAGACTACAGGTTTAGAAATGTGATTCTATCCAGGGTATTCCTATCAGGAATGACTTGTGGGTTCACCTTGTCTGAATTTCCATATTTATTTCTATTCTGTTTGCTGTGTGAAAAGACATCAGACGTGGATCTGGAGCACAGGCAAAATACAGTCTGTGATGCCAGGTATTCTGAGAGGAGGAAGGCTAAATCTGTTACCAGGCTTTCTGTAGAGTAAAGCTCTCAGCTATGGCGACATCTGATCATTTCAAAATACATCTCTTTACAGAGCCCTCAGAATTCCTCTTGAGCTGTCTGAATGCCTAAAAACCTCAGTAACAGCAATGCCTACCAGAGCAGCTGTCCAAAGCAAATTTTCTGTTGGCTTGACTAGTGGGTTGATATTTAAGTTGATGACAAGAAGGTATTTGTATACCACTTCAGCATTGATTTTAGTAGTATGCAGAGTCTGTACTCTTCCTATTCTATTTGGTTAAAGTCTTGTTTTCCGTAGTGTTGCAAATATCCTTGAAATAAGTCTTTTGTTGAATCCAGTTGCTACCCTATTACACTTAATGTCACAGGACTATAAATTGTTTACTGCCCCATAGTAAAATTTTGGCACAGAGATTTATGGCAGGGGTCTTAAGCTTTGTAAATCTCCATAAATGTCTTCTCCAGCCTGTTAGGTGATAGAAAGCATTTATGTTTATCATAATGTGAATGGCTTTGCACTGTTTAAGGGTATTGCTCTTTTGTGCACTTGTTAGTCTTGTTAAAATAATCACAGACATTTAGGCTTGTGTTGCCTAATAATGGTGCTTAGAACAAAGATTGTTTATCTTCAGATACTTAATTTTTCTTCTTCATTTTCTCTCCTCTCTGTATTTCTGATGCAAATGCAAGTAAGAGCTTTGTGGTGTCCTTGTAGGGTGTTCCATGTTTGGTATTCAGTGTTCATGTGATTCTAGAGAAAGGAAACTGAAGAAAGGAAAATGCGTCTTCTAATTTACGAAATATTCAGCTAATGGCAAGGTATATGCATTTTGAATGTTAGACCTCTCTTACCTGATCCTCTTAACTGTACTGTGGCAAAACATCTGCTTACCTGTGGCTTTGGATTTTTTTCTACCTTTGTACTACTCAGTCTCCTTAAATTCCCAGTTGCTTTGCAGGTTTGTTTGAGCTACATTCCCCACTAAAATAACCAGGTAGAATTGGCAGGAAAAACAACAGATGAGAACCAAAATTGAAAAGCAGCATAGTATTGTGGTTTCAAAAGGTCTAAATAGCAGGAAAGAAAATACTCAGAATGTGAGACATTTCACTTTCTCATCAAGTTTCATTCATAAAACAGTATCATTTGGAGAGGCTATTCTGGAGCTTTCTTGGCTTCAGCTCTTACAGCGTGCAGAGCTGGGGGGACATAGTGATTAACAGTGTCAGTTCTCTCTCTACTTCTCTGGATCTTTCCATCCTGACGGGCCGTATCACCTAAACTCCTTGGCATCCTGGAATCCCCTCACGCAATGAACTTATGAAAAACCTTACTATTCAGGAGCAGCCATATAAAACCTGCAGTCACCTCTGGCTAGAAAGTGGCAGCTGTTCTGTAGCCCAAAGCAAGATCATGCAACATTTAGAAAATAAGATCTGCAAATTATTTCATGGTGTCCTGCAAAGCAGCAGGATGGTTTTTAAGAGAGAGTGTAGGTATGCACATAAAAGCAAGAGGTGTTTGGTGTTACTCTGTCTGTTGTCTTTTAAAAAGGGACACATGTCCCAGATTTTGGCTCATATCTTCCCAGGTGAACAGTACCATGCCTGATGGAGTGGGTGGGTCCTGCTTGTGAGCTGGGGCATACCTTCAATGTCTCTACTGTTTTACTGCCTCCTTTTTTGCATGCCCCCAGATTTTTTTTTAAATACTGCTGCCAACTGCCCCTCTTAACAGAAGATGTTGGTAAGCTATTTGGTGCACCACTGAAGTTTATTTGTGTAAGTTTGGGTATGAGCTCTGATCCTCCCATATGTGGTGACTGCCAATCAGACTTATTCAGGATACATTAAAGGGGAATACTGGGGTGTACGTGTTGCAAGCTGGTTCCAGGCTAGTAAGCTTTGCAGTTTCCTCAAACAACCCTGCACTGAAAGATCACCAGCTTTTGCCTGCATTCTTGATGTACAGTGCATTAATCGTGCCCTCCCTAATTCCTGCTTCAAGATAAATCTCTTGCGCTCCCATTATTTGGCTAATTGCTGTGGATTATATGGCAGTCAGGTGCTCTTTGGCAGGGAAAGATTAATGGAGGACTTTTCCTTTGTTTTGATTTCATTTGCTAATTGCTGTGTGGAGAGGTGGTTATGTTAATTCATCCTCTCCCCCTGTTAGATAGCAGGGTTTTGTTTAGCATGTGCTGGGAAAGTAGGTTGCCAGGAATCCTAAATGTTTCTTTGTCTTGCTCTGTAGATTTGGGAGGGGGAAGGTCCTCATGCAGTAGGTCAGTTTTATCACTGGGTGGATGGTGTGCTCCTATGTCGTACATGTATGTGCTTTTGTATGTTTCCATGCACAGGAGGTACTAATTATAGGTGCACAAAATGAGAAAAAAAATTTTCTGCATTTTTGCTGGAAGCTGAATCATCTGATTGTTGGTCAGTTTGTATCTCTGTCAGACCTGGGGTAGAAAGTCAGAACCCCGCTGAAAAAACCTGGGCCTTTTAACTGAGTGTGTACATCACTTTCTGGCCACTGGACAAGGTGCAAGAGCAGAGCCTGTGAGCAGCTAGGCATACTTGCTCTCCCACTGAACTTGATAGGAATTGAGTGCTGTTACTAGCTCTGTTTTTACTGGATAATTTTAAAAGCAACTGTCACCAAATGTGCAGTTCTCTCAACTTTAGATAGACACAGAAGTCTGAGGGGACTGGCCAGATAATTGAACCATTCACAGTTGTTAGCCAGAAAGCAGTCCAAGCCAGTCCAGTCACTGGTGTCTGAAAATTGCTGCCATCTGTTGCCTGTTCTCTGGCTTTTGCAAAGTGCCTTGGATGTCAGTCTTTCCTGCTGAGACAGATGTTCCCATTGCACATCTGCAATCAGGGATTTGTACTAATTGCCCCTTTCCATTGACAGGTTCATCCACAGTCATGAAAAAATCCACCTTCACTGCAGCAGAGATGACTCAAAACAGAGATTTTATTGGAGTAACATCTGAAAAGCATAGTTGGGAGGAATCTGCCCAGTGCCTTCTATAATTTAATTGTTCTGTGAATAAATGAGACACCTCAGTCTCCAGAGTTATCAGCTTGACAGTTTCTACTAGAACAAAATTCTTTTGGTTCAGTGGCTGCAGCTATTAATTTAGGGATCCGGACATAAAGTCTTTATTATGGAAGACTGCCAGTCTTCCTACCAAGAAGGCTGTCAGCCAGTCCTCTTAGTTTGGGGAAAATGAACGATCTGTCCACCTTTAGGTCTGGTTGTTTCAAAGAACTTTAGATAAAGAACAATAAAATCAACTCTGGATAGTGATAGAAATAATTGTGCAAAGCTGTTTATGTTTCTGATATTTTGTACCATAATGGAGGGGCAGGGATTAGTTGTCTTTGGATTTACGAACCCTAAATTCCTGTGGAAGCCTTCCTGTTTTCACTTTATGAGAATATAGACAGGAACACACTTAACTGTTCTAGACTGTTCATTATTTTTATATTGCCATGAGAGCACCTTCTTGTCTCTTTGGTAAACTGCTCAGAAGGAAACATTTTTGGCCTTTCACCATTTCGTTGCTCTGCTGATATTGCTGTTGTTTCAAGGTAGGCTCCCTGACTAAGGCACCATCTATTTCTTCTGTGCCTGCATATTTCCATTATTCTTTTTTCATCCTTTAAATTTTCTTCCCACTCCTGTGAGCTTAGCTATCAGATGAGCTTAGCCTACAGCAGATCTTCCTGGCTGACCAGTAAAATTCCACCTCCTATAATGTCCATTCTTTAAATTAAATAACCATGCAATGTCAAATCTGATCTTGGACATCACTGGATTATAAGGTAAGACTCTTCAGGCATTTCCTTAATCTTCTTTTAGAAAACCTGAGTTTAGTGTTCAGAGTGCACACTATATGTAAGCTGTCAAAGTTGCTTTATGTAGATCTTCAAACTGTATTTCACATCTCCCAGACAAGTGCAGATTTCGAGAGGCTGCCAGGAGGTTTTCGGATGCTGCCCTATTTCAGGTGTCCCAGAAGATGGCTGGGCAGGCTCAGCTCTGGTTTATTCTAAGTGGTTCCATTTGGAGCTTGTGGAACTCCTCTCATGTCAGGTTGGCAAACTTCAGCCTCAAGCAGGACTCCTGGTGTAAGGTAGTCACAGCCTGGAATGTGGAAAGTGGTTTTCAGAAATCTCTTCATAGCTACTGAGAGCTTTAGGAGCTACTCATGCTCTAGCAACAAAAACTGGTTTATTCTGCTGTATGTGTCACTGCTAGAATGTTTCTGTAATTGTGGGTGAGGGTGGTGGAAACACACAACATTACAGGATGTTTCATGTTGGAAATTGTTTTGAGATAGCTTGTGACTAAGCGTGTTTTACAGTAGGTGTCTGAGAGAAAGCCTACTGTGAACTAAGTCATGTGGAAATGATTCCAAAACACTTAATGTATTTTGCAATTCATAGTACTTATTATCCAATGGCTTTCAAAGCACTTTCAAGAAAGGTTAATGTTGTGAGAAGTCTTTAATACAGGGGCTATTGTTTTGCATGGAATAAGCTCACAAAATCACCAAGTAGGATGTTGGTTTGGGCAAGGTGACTGGGAAATCATTAGAGGAAAGTTGATTAGGAAAAGGATGAGTCTCAGATCCTCAAATGATTAAACAGCCTATAAATGCATGGCATACTTACTCCTCCAAGTAGGCTGTCTGAACTTTGCCTCAGGATTGCTAACTCTTAATTCATGTCTAAACCCTGGCTATTGCTCCCTGCTGTGATGCCATCAGCGAAACGATTGCAAGGCTAGGCAGAGGAGGCAGTGTTCAGTATGAGGGAGCAATAGCATCAGCAAACCAGGACCCCTGTGTTATAACAATCAGAGGCCCATGAAATCTCTTTTATGGCACTAAGAACTGACAACATTGCCATCCTGATACTGAAGCCATCGAATCTAAACATATAGTAGCTAATGCTACCTTGAAAAAGCAAAGAAAAAATGTGTCATGGGGTATCGTTACTGCCAAGCAGCGACCCAACACTTAGACAGAAGTGGTCTTTACTCTGTGTGTGTATGTATGTCTGAAGATTGAACTCAGATTGTAAATTCTTTAGTGGCATGAAGGTTGTTACTGGAAACTTGGGCTTGCATACACCAGTCATTTGGAAAGCAGTTCTTGATGAAACATTGTTAGCAGCTAATTCACTGGAAGAGTGGAAATGAATTTCATAGGCCATAGAACTAAAAACGATCATGCTAAATTATTGGGTAGTTTCTGATAAACTTGAAAGCTGTGTAAAGGGAAGGGGGCTAGGACATTTAGTCACATGTCTCTACTACTTTTCCAGCTGTTGTTAGTGCTAGTAATAACTGATTCCTCAGGGTGACTTTCCTGATCTCCTAATCTTTTAATTAGCAGGAACAGATAACAAGGAGGTGACCTCTGTAGACAGGGCAATGGAAATTATATTGAATCCCAAACAGAGAGGAGACTCTTACACTATTTTAAAGTTGAATACTATTATTTAACATTTTTTCTATACTGTAACATTGTTCAGAATGTGGCATAACCCATCTTAAAATAAATTAAACACAGGTGGAGGACACTAGAGTGTGCAGCCTTGAAACTCACCTAATGTATTATTAATGCACTTGCCACAGGAATAGAGAATGATAACCCCTGCATACCCACTCTACACAGCCACTTTATTTCTGCCTGAGCAGGAGAAATACTATCTGTAGTAATGGAGGGATGGAGTTGGCATGATCCATCAGGCTCTTGGCGATCTGCTAAATGCATTGGATGTTTGGACTTCCTCTGCCTTCCTGATTCTGTGCTAAAATCTGCCTATCCATTTCATGTGGAGATGACTATCAGTAGCTGTTGAGAAGCCACTTCACTGGCATTTAAGCTTATGCCTTTAATGAGGTTGATGCTGATTACCTAGAACTAAAAATCTGTCTCATCCATAATGCTCTAGACTGTCTTACTTTCTGAATCTGCTTGGAAATAACTTGTCTGATAGAAATGGAAGACTCATTCTCCTGTTGCTTGGCCCTTCTGATTTTCAGATAGTCAGAAGACGTCTACAGAATTTGCATGGTCTTGTTTTAATTTTGGTATCTCTTGAGTGTTTGTCTTCTTTCCAAGTGTGCATTCACTGTGATAAGCCTATATTAAATGGTCTGCTGTGCTGTTCCCCAGAGGTGTTAGTCTTCCCTGGACTGGGGGCTCCCTTCGTTCTGTGTGTGGCATGTAAGTCTGTACAGTTTCTTGTTGCATCCTCATCCTACTGACAGCGCGGAGGCACTAAGCTTTCACAGAAACTGAACTGGACATCCCCCTTCCTAAGTGAGAGAGGCCAGAGGGATTAGTACCTGCTGTGTCTGATGTGCAGGTTGCATCCTTGCTGATCCTTGTAAACTAGCAACCTTGTAAAGCAGGCACCAGCTGACATTGCCTCAGTAAGGAAGGTAGTCCATAGCTTTCCAGCCAGCAGGAAATACTGCCATTTATCTAGCAGTCCACGCTATTTTGTCTGTAAGAGAACATAACAGAGATCTATTTTTCATACTTCTCACTCATCAAAAATAAAAATAGAAATCTGGGCATGAAATTACAGACATATCATCAGGAAGTATTTCTAACTCTCAAGAATGTGATGGGTGTTTCAGGCAAAGTTCTCCTCACTAATGAGAAACCTAAGGGCAGATATGGGTCATGTGAAGTCATTCTACTTCCCTAGCAGTGCTGCTGTATCTTCAGCTTTGCCTTAACATGGCTGTATATGGCTGTTTTACAGCTGTTTAGTACACACCACATCTCACCAGCTGCTGTCATGGGGTGAGCTGATTCCTCAGGCTTAGTAATATCTGTATTACTGTATAATAAGGCCAGAAGCGGAGAATGTATGGAAATCTCCTCTATGTTGTGGTGCTATATGTTCCAAGGAGAGCTGGCATTGAGCAGGCAGAAGGCAGGCAGGGAGCTTGGTGGTGGGTCTTTCATGGCAGCATGTGAAGGATGCTGGTTTGTCTTGGACTCCTGAACAGATCTGTGGAGCCTTTGCTTTGCTGCCATTCCTATCAACCTGTATTTTAAACAGTTTTTACAGCTGTGTTTCCTGCTTGTTTTTCGAAAAGGAAGCTAATTCCTCATCCTTCCTCCAGTTGGGTTATACACATCTAGTAAGGTGGAAACATACGTGTGTGTTAGTTATTCATTTGATATACTTCCTCATGCAGAGCAGGTGAAACCACGGGGATAAGCCATGACCACATGGGTCCAGTCACTGCAGAACCACAGAAGAAGCTGACCCTTACTCTGAAAGCTGTTATATCTATATGTATCTGAGTTGATTTCTATGAGAAAAGGATGATTTGTCACATAGTGTTCAAAGCACTTGAAGATCATTCCAGTTCTGTAAAAATATATGGAATTATCAATATGATGCCCAGCTGTGCAAAACCCTGGGTGATTAATAGGGACTGCTTGTGAGAAATGATTTAGAACATCGTAGCTCAGTCTGAGATTCCCAAGGGAGAATAAGCCAAGCAGTCCCATAATTCCCCATAGTCTTAGAAGGAATGCCATTAAAAAATTAACTTTGTTGCAAAATTAAATTTAAAATGCAGAATGCAACCAAGCAGTGCCCTTATTAGAGGCCAGAAAGGTCATAACCATTGATTTGTATTTTTCTCCATGGGATATTACCATCTGAGAATACTGTCATGTCCCAAGTTGAATTCTGAAATAGGGAGTTTGCAAGTGCATTTAATCAATCTGTAATTATTGATTTGGTTTCAGAGAGGAGAGTATGGTCAATGAAATGACAGGCTGGCTATACTTTCTGTTCTCCTCCCAGGACCTAAGGAAAGGCCTTGCTAGCCCAAGATCATTGCCTGAATCTGTCCCAGGAAGGCTTTTTGCAATGACTTCCCTATCTTTGATGATTCCTGCATTGTAATAAGGGACAAAAATGATTTCTTGTTGTCATACACATTCTGTTCACTTGCTTGAACCCTCAGAGAGAAAATTCCTCCAATATAGCAGCTGGCAGGTGTCCAAAATGGATTATAGCCAAAACCACCACCCCAAGAGAGTGTCTTTTCTTTCTGGGAAACAGTGAATCTGCATCAATCAGAAGAGCGCACACAAAAGGCAGCCCATAAAATGTTAGTAGACCTGACCATAGCTGAGGCTTTCTGGCCTTTCAAAAAATCTAACTATATCATGCAAAATCAGTTCTTTCTTTACAGAAATCAAGATATGTGGACTGAAAAAAATTTCATGATGACACAGTGGGAGGAAGCACTAAGTTATCTGTGCATGAGTCAAAAGAATCCCACAGACCTGTCAAATTAAGACTGGATGGATCAGTCACCCTCTGAGAGAAGAGAGTGCAAAGGAGCATGAAATGGCCAACAGAAATTTGCTCACAGGCTTTAAGCCTAAAATTAAGAAAGAGTTGTTGAAACTTAGTGAAAAGATGAGGCTTGTAAACATATGGAATTGGGGTAAAGAGCGGGAGGAAAATAAACGTTCTTATACTGTAAGAGGGTATAAAGGAAAGAAACAGTAGATTATTCAATAGATTAGAAGGATGATATTAGCTGAGGATATCACTACATCTAGTCAGTTTTGCAACTCACTTGGACAACATATCAAAGAAAAATGTCGTAAAGACTTAACAACATGAGAGCAGTCTTCAGAAAAGACAGGGAAGACTTCCAGCAATCACGTTCTCAATGCAATTGCTAATAAAATAGCACAAACAATTACATTTAGGCTTTTTTTAAGCATTAGCTTGTGTTTGCACATAGATAATATGGACAAAGGGGTCCCTAGGTGAAGAATCTGGGGTCTGCAGTAAAGGTAAATGGCTCCAATGAGAGATACTGAGTGTCTGGTTTTATAGAGCCGTCATCTCCAAACTATTTTGATTGGGCATCCCTAGCAGTAAAAAATTTTGGAGCAAGCTCCTCCAAACCAGGGCCCTTGAAGTCAGTTCTTGAATCTGCTAGGCTCTGAAGAAGTTGCTTGATTTTCTGAGCTGATGTTCACCTCTTGTTTCAGCTGGGATGAAATCCAGGGTGGGCCAGTCTCCGCTGGAGACACCTTAAGCCCTGGCATGAACCAATGCAACTAGACACATCATTGTCACGAAGACAAAGAACGACATAAAATCCAATAGGCCTGAAGAGTAGCTACTGTATGGAATTGATTCTCTAGTACATTGATGCTCTTGTCTTAGCACTACCTCAAGGAGAGCTTTCTGTTGTTTTCTGCGGTTATGGCCTCATGCTGACAGGCTGCTGGACACTGCACAAGGCAGTGTTGTGTGCTCTGTCTTCAAGTGCATAGGCTGCAGGTCCTGAAGAAGGTAACGGGACTTCTGCTTGCTGATTTCAACAGGTTCAAAACACTGCTTTTTCTCTAGAGCAGATACAGCACGCTAGGGAACGAGACGAGTAAACTAGTAAGGTGGATGCCTTCAGACAAAATCGAACTTTCTGTACTTAGATGCCCACTACTTGAATTGATTCTCCAAGTCCCCTGCCTTCATTAGGGCAGATGTTTACTGGGAAATGTTTTCACTGTTGTTGGAGTCTATGGAGAAATGAAAATGATTTCTGCTAACAGATAACAGTTTAGAGACAAAAACAACAATTCTTTGAAAGTATTATTTCCATCTGGTTGTAAATGAGGTATTGAACCTTTCATTAGAACACTATCTATGGATCCAAAAAACTAAATCCTGAGCTGCGCACAAACAGCAGCACTCAGCCTGTTGACTAGTACAGCCTCGACAGTTTAGGGTTCAGAATCAAGAAGCTTTTGGAAGCTGAAGTTCTCTCAATCCTGTTCTAGTTTTAGAAGTGCATAATTTATACATTTTCAGTATGATTTGAAAAATGCAGTACCTCATGGATTCTTTGTTTGTTTAATCAAAATCATGTCTTTTTGAGTTGTATGATAGTATTCTTAATGTTAGCAATAACTTGATTTCGTTTTAAATGCCAGCTATCTTAAAAATACATTTAACTGATTTCAAGGAATCCTTTTTAGCTGTAGCAGTCTGGGAGGATCAGCCTGTCAGGTAGCAGAAGCTTAATTTCCAATGTGTTTATGTGCATAGAGCTAAGGCCAAAAAGTATTTCCTTGTCTTTCCTATGTGCCAGGGGTCAGGAAGAATGTTGGTACATGGTAAGATTTCTCAGTTGTCTGGAGTAAAGAAAGGAAATGCCTCTGTATTTGCTTTTCTGACTAAACTTCTGTTTTCCTGAGCAGAAGTTTGAAAATCCATGGCAAATCAAGAATTTTCTCACTGTTGAGCACCATTTAGTTCCAGGAAGATTAATGTAATCCATCGGGTTCATTCTCTTGTTCTTTGGATTAACAAATTTAGCTAAAATCCAATTTTATTTCCACTTCAGGTGTTCGCAAGGCTGTATGGATTCAGATCAAAGGCTTATACTAAGAAACAGGAAATGTGATCTTTAATCTAATTAATCTAATTTTATTTTGTCATACAATTTTACATTTTAGATTGTTAAGGAAATACTAATTGTATTTTGGTGTTCACCATTGCCCTCTTTTTTGGCAAATACATATGGACTGGTATGCTAAATGTGTTATTCCTGACTGGGAAGTTAAACTCTACTGGCACCAGTTTGAATCAAGCAATGGTGTAGTTTAATGTGCACACATTTAGGATCCTAATTTTTACATTTTATTATACTAGAAAATCATGGGTTCATTTTTATCAGAAGATTAATTTGTGTCAAGATCTAATTGGATTGAAATTGGAATTCAATTATAATGCACAAATAGCTTTAAATTTTTTTATTAGTTATCTATACAGACTGTTGAAGGTAGTTTTACTTAAAGCTTATGAAAATATTTTTTACTGAAATCTGAGTCTTAAAAATCCATCTGTGCTTAGGGAATTGAACAGATTGTTTCTGTTTGTTCATGTCTTTCAGTATTTTAAACTAGTTTAATTTATACCCTCACACTTTATTTTTTTTAATGTTTCATAAAAGAAAAATGATCTTTCCTGGTTTTTCAGCTCCCAGTTGGTTTCTCAGCTTTCAGTGAACAAGTCTTTGAACTGAACTAGTTGAATAAACTAGAACATATTCCCATACTAAGAAAAAAGGCTCCTGTTGCCAGAATAATGTTCTTATTTTAATAAGCCATGAATCTAGAAGTTTGGACGGTGGGTTATATGGATTTCATGGTTCGACTTAAGGTGCCAACCAAGAACCTGCACTCTTTTCAAGCTGAATTTTAAACAAGTTATTTAAAAAAACTCAAAAGGGAATATGCTTCTGCACTTCAGCTGCTCTAGTTTACAGTCCAACAAGTTCAAAGTGCTGACACTGGTAGCTTATTCTGTACGTCCTGTGACAGCAGTAGTGACTGTTGGCTGATGAAAGGAGCAGGTACCGAGGGTACCAAGTAGGTTACATGTATACATATTACTCTGAAAACAGTAAAAATGTAATCTGAATCCTACTATTGCTAGGAAGGTAGGTGTTTGTAATTTCATTATATTCTTTCTGCCTGGAGCCGAGTGTGGTTTATTCTAAGCTAATTCTGCTCTTTTTTTTTTTTTTTTTCTCCCCTGCAGAGCATGATAATAGACTTAGGAAGCCCATTGTACATTAAAAGTCTTGGTTTGCCCAAAAATTAGATTAGAATTAGGACACGGGGATTCAGGTAATAAATAGTACAAATGCTGCAAACCCCTGGCTTATAAAACCAGCCCAGGACTGTTTTCTGCAATGTCTCTTCATCTTCAGCTGTTCATAAAGAGGATTAAACTGATTCATACCAAGGAAGAGAGCTTGCTCAGGTTTTCTTAATATGCAACCTTAATTCTCCTGTGCTCGGTGTCACCTGCCGGGTCATCCTCTTGCACTGTCATAATACAACCAGCTGAATTTAGCTTTTTTTTCTCTCTCTTCTTAAATCTGTGCTGCTAAACGGTTGATAGCAGGTCCCAGCAGTGAATATGCATGGCGTAATCCCAGCAGATGGATGGTTGTTCCTCTGCTTCCCACTAAAATATCTGTACCCCTGTGCAGGGGGTGCCCTACTCTTTCTGCTTCCAGGCTGTGTACCCCCAGTGAGTACCTATCACTGGTGTCTTTCCCCCCCCCCGCCCCCAGCTCCCTCTGAATTGTCTCATTTAATGCCTGGAGCTCCTTTCAGTCAGCTATTCAGTCAGCAAAATTGACGAGTCCATACTGCTTTCCCTTAAAGTTTTTCCCCTATGTGTGTTTAAAGAGGGGTTTGAAGGAAATCAGGCTGGTGGCTTTTGCTCGATTTATGATGAATAAATGCCCCCCCATCCACAAAAATACCTTCTCCCCTCCCTGCCCGCTGCCAGGGAACAAGCGCGCTGCCTTTGCTGTGTCTCCTACGGCAGGGCGCTTCGGAGGCACTGAGCGACAGGGAGCCTTCGCCACCCTTCGTAAAAGCGGGAGCCGCTGAAGCGGTTTCTCCTGTATAACAAACACTCATCATTGCCGTTTGTATGCTCGCCTGTGCTTGGAGCAAGCTCAGAGCTCTGCGCTGCTCAGGAGAAACGGGAGGTCTCCCTTTCGGGAAAGCTCCTCCGAGAGGGTGCAAAGCGCTGGGCCGAGCCCCGGCCGGGGAGGCCGCGTCCTGCTGTTCGGGCCGGCGGCCACGGGGCGGCACCAAAACCTCACGGTTGGGGCGGCGGCGGGGCCCGGAGCGGCCCGGTGGGGCCCGGCTGCGCCGCTCGCCCCGCACGGCCGGCCGGCGCGGTCCCCCGTGGGCCCGGTCCCCGGCGGCCCGGCTGCTGCGCCTTCCCGGGGGAGCCGCGGGACTGGGGTGGGGGGTTCCCCTCAGTGCCTGTGCCCGGGTGGAGCTGCCGGCAGCGGGCTGAGGGGCGGGTCAGAGGCAGGGCTGGTGGGAGGGAGCAGCCGGACCGCTTGATGGCCCAGGCCCGGGGCCGGCGCCCGCTCATGGGACCCTGCCCTTGCGGCACCGCGGCGCGGCCGTCCAGCCCGGGGTGCGGGAGTGATGCAGGCTGCCTTACAGCTGTATTGGGTGACCTGGTGGCCGGGCGGAGAGAACCTGAACGAGGTAGCGTGTCTTCCTTGGGAACTTTCTCATGCCACCCCACGCAGTGCCTGGGTGCTGCCCTCTGTCGCCGGCATCCCTCAGGGTGCCACAGCCTTCTGCCAATTCCTTTGGCGCACACCTGTTTTGATGCTGCATTTACAAACTCCTCAGAAATCTGGAGGAGCCTTTCGAAGCCACATCTTCAAACAATCTGCCTTTTCATTTGAGAATGGAAGACATTTAGTGAGAGCAGTCCAGGCTCTCAAAGGGGTGAAATGACGACACAGCTACTTCATGTCAATCACGGCATGGACTTACAGACATGTATGTGCCAGTTGCTGGTATGAGTCTGGCTCATGCTGCACCTGTAGCTCTACAGGAAGACAGCTGGGACAGCCTGATTCTGCACCATTTCAGATTTTAACAGAACATATGAATGTCGGCTCCTCTGGGGACCACTGTACACTGAAAGGTGCTGTGGAGACCTTTGATAATCAGTCTTGTGGTTTGCCTCCTTTAAAGGCCACCATTTGACTAATAGAGGGAAACCCTAGTCTGCCTACAGTAGCTAGCTCCACGGCAAGGCAGGATGAGCTACTGCTGGATGGTTATATCAGGCAAGGTGGGAAGGGAATCCTCGAATACAGTTTGATCCTTTGTGTAGCTGAGGTAAGGAACTGGTTAGGCATTTGCTTTACACCAGAGGGAAGTTATATAGAACACAAGTTAACATAAAACGTATCGAGAAAAGGTCTTTCTATTGCATGAAAAAATGACCACAACTGAAGCTCTGTCTTCAGTGATGTTGACCATGGGGTGCAGCTCAGAACATGGACGTTCCCACTTGTGCTGGGCAAAGGACTAACCTCAGAGCTGACTTTAGCCCTGTGTACTCTTTGGCTTCTCAGATCTGAGTTGCTCTGTGGTTCATGAGGGAGTCTGGAGGCATCTGGGAAAAAACCACATCCCTGGATACTAGTGGAGAGTGTAAAAAATAGCTGGCATGTTAGTGATAAAGAGGCTTGGCAGTTGTTACTTTGTGCATTGAAGAGCATGTACTCATAGGTGCTTACAGAGAAGTTGCTGACTCAAGCAAGGTTGTGAATGACTTCCCGTAACTTGTTAAAGTAGCCCTGCTGGCTATATGTCTTGCCTTCTGCCTCAGCGGAAGGTTTTGTTGCTGCACCCTTGCTGTATAGCCATAGAGTAACATGGACATGAAAGTGCCGAGTATTTGGCTGCAGCAGAGTAGTCCTTTTTTGATAGACATCCTGAATTCCTTCATTTCTTGAGGAAACTGTCAAAAGCTGCAGAGACTACAGAACTGAGAAGTGGGAAGGGAAGGCTGTGGCTTCAGACTTCCTACAGCAGCCACCTGATGACACCAGTTTTCGTAGTTTTGAGGACCCCTGGAAACGAGGAAGTTGAGAAACATGGTGAGAGGTTGGAGTCCAGAGTATAGCTCTGTGTTCAGAGAATGAATCTGACAGCAAACTCATTGGCTCTCTGGTACCTGAACTCTGACATCGTGAAGTCCTGTGGTACCTTTCTCAGAGCACCCCAAAGTACTTGGCTGTTTTTAAAAGTCCCATTGTCCTATAAGCTGGTTTGGAGTCTTAAGTCCTGAATTGACTGATGGGGGCCCCAAGGCACAAAATTGGGTTACATGATTGTTGCAAGGTCATACTAGTTTATCAGCTCCCACTTGCTGGCTTAAAACTTTAAAGGTTTTACAAAGCTTCAGAACTGAAATCCCTTTTCAGTTCTCTGGCTCTGTGATTTTTGCCTTTACTTTTTTTGATGTAAACCAATTAAATCTCTTATGGGCAGACTTCTCTGTTTGTAGAAGATCATATAATGTAACCTATGGTGGGAAGAGACTTCCAAAGCTGTACATGCTAGACAAAAATCCTGCTGAGTCTTGTGTAGTTTATTTAACCTCTGCAGAACCTGACACATGCAAAAATTATTTTTGCCCTATATCTGAAAAGGACAATGTGCTTGTGTATCACATGAGGATCCAGAGGCCTTTGCAGCCCATTAGTTACCACAAGGAAGTGTTAAGCAACATCCAAATGAGAAAACCCTTTTAAATGGGCAAGTCAAGGGTCTTAGGAAATCTCTGAATTAGTGATACTAGCTTTTGTTCCATTGGGAGGTTTCTTTGCTATTTCAAGGACTGTGAGATCACCTGGAGAAGATTCACCCTCGATTTGGAATGGAAACCAGCTAGGAGGGCTGTAATTTCCTATTAGTACTGTTTGGTGGTACCTTTGGGAGTGACTGCATCACTGCACACCTCCTCTCCTGTGGTTCTTGCATTCCGCATGCTGTGACGGCACCCTGCCCTGCCTTTGTATGCCAGAAGTCAAAAAAGAACAAGGGAGTAATGGAAAATCTGATATGGAAGTCAGTTGCTAAAGAATAGAGATATAATTAATGCCAGTTGACATAGCTTTATGGAAACCAGGTCTTGTCGAATGAACTTGATCTCAAGAATGTAATCTCAAAAAATGGATTGTTAAAGGCAATTGTGTAGATGTGATGTACTTTCATAAAGCATTTGACTTAGTACTACATGATAGTCTGGCTAAAATTTTAGTATTACATGATATCAGTAAAGTGCCTGTTAAATGGATTAAGAACTGGTTAGCTAAGAGGGCTCAAAGGCATCATTTGTGGGAAGTATCGCTGAATGAGAGAGTGTCCAGGGAATTTTGCAAGAACTGTTATCAAGTTCAATTCTATTCAACAGGTTTGTCTATGATTTGAAGTAAGTATGAACCGTAGCTGAGTTTTAAGTTTTGCAATGTCACAAGATAGGGTAATAAATAATGAGGAAACTTCATATAAAGTGATTAGCATCATGAGGGAAGCTAATTCTAACAAAACATGTATTAGCAGTCATATACAAAGTAATACACTTGAGAGCAAGTACTGTATCTTGTAGTCCTCTATTCTGTAGCTATATATTGGAAAAAGGGTTTCTATTGCATTCCTTAGAGTTGACCACAGGGGCAGGGAGTGATTTTTAACCTACATGTATGGCATTGACAGGCTGCTAGTAGAATATGGTATATAGCTCTAGTTTAGAGTTTTTGAAGTGTCGTGGTTTAACTCCAGCTGGCAACTAAGTACCATGAAGGCACTCACTCCCCCCTGCCTGCTCCTCGCAGTGGGATGAGGAGGAGAACTGGAAAAAAGTAAAACCTGTGGGTTGAGAAAAGAACAGTTTACTATTGAAATAAATTAAAATATATTAATTAATAATAACAATAATGATGATGATGATGAAAAAGGAGGTAACAGAAAAGAATAAAACCCAAGAGAAACAAGTGATGCTCAATACAGTTGCTCACCACCCATTTCCCAATGCTCAGCCAGTCCCTGAGCAGCATTTGGTGGCTCCTGGCTGTCTTCCCCCAGGTCATATACTGAGCATGATGCTCTATGGTATGGAACATCCCTTTGGCCAGTTGGGGTCACCTGCCCTGGCCATGCTCCCTCCCTGCTTCTTCTGCACCTGCTCACTGGCAGAGCATGGGCAACTGAAAAGTCCCCATTTTTTTTTTTAAAAGCTTTTTAAAAGAGATTTAAAGTAAACACTACTTAGCAATAACTAAACCATCAGTGTGTTACCAACATTATTCTCCTACTAAATCCAAAACACAGCACTGCACCAGCTACTAGGAAGAAAATTAACTCTATCCCAGCTGAAACCAGGACATAAAGGAAGGTAGAAAAAACTAAGAGCTTAGCAGAGGAACCAAGATGACTTGGAATGAGCTCAGTTTAGTTTCAAAAACACTGAGAAGTGACCTACTGTAGAAGTACCTTCATGGAGGAAAAAATGCCAGGTGCACTTTTTTCCCTTTCATGATCAGAGGACCCTTTCACAACAAGAACAAGCATCTGGAAGCTAGAGAAGTTTATATTAAAACTGCTAGTTAAGTTTATATTAAAAATAAGGTATATTTCTTTCAATAGAAGAATGATTGAATATTGGAAAGACTAGTAAGGATGTTTTTTTTGTTTTGCATATCCTTCACATCTATTCAGTGCCTTAATGCAAGAGTCATTTTACTTACTACCATTGTGCTTGAAGTGTAATTGTGTGGCCTGAAATGTAAAGGAGGGCATCCACATGGTCTTTCTGCCCTTAAATATGGCTGTGTGAAGCGAATAACATGCTGAAGAGATTCCTGTTGAGTAAGCATGATCTTTGTCCTCGCATCATATTGAGGTCATATGCAACCCTGCTGTGTGTCTCCATGCCAGTATTCAAAAAGAACAGGATGACCAGATGATGTATTGTGTATAGTATACTCTCTCTTTATATATGTATATAACTTGCAAGGACCCATCGTTCTTCCATCTTGTGCTCCCAAGCCATGAGTGTTTCTGGCCATGAGAAGAAGCCTTCAGTTAACAGCTTAGGCTGTGTTTCCAACCTACCACCTTCCATCAGCTTATTGATCAGGCCAGCCTGCGGTATTTCACTCTCATTTTCTGGCCCCTCAACCTACACCTAGAGCTCTTGACCGTTTTGAAGACTTACTTTGGTCTATACTGCTCTAGATCCCTCTTCCTCAATCTAGAATGCAGGTAGGCTATTTCTGGCCTTCTGCAGTGGTAGGAGTCAGTATGGGAAGCTGTGGGAAATCAAAAAGGTGCTCAGGAAGTGTCAGTAGGTCCAAGCAGGAAAACACTCTGCTGTGTGCCTTTTCTTTGCACCCATGGGTTTGCAGATCCAAGGGAGGGGAAATATTGGAAATACTCAGAGGTGTTTTATGAGATAAAGGGAGCAGAAAGAGTAGTATGAGGAGGTTGAGGGGAGGTCTTTATAGTAAGGTTTGCTAGTAGAAGAATCCAGGAGACTAAGCAAAACCGTTTGCAGCCAAAGCTGCTGTTTTGAAAACCCAGAGGCTTATGTGTTTTCTCCCTCAGGAAAGGACTGCAGCACCATCTTGTTTCTTTCTCATAATGGACATGGGCTTATGTCCTCTCCTTTTCTGTGCTTCCAATGGAGTTGGATTTGCTGAGCTGAGGCAACAGCCGATCCTATTGTAAATACTAGTGCTGCTTTCCTGGCGTTACCCCTGCATTCCCACAGTGGCTGTGGCCAGCAACAGCAACCCTTGCAACCGCTTTGCGCCCTTTACCCTTGCCTTCTTTCTCTGTAATGGCACTGCTACTGATTTAATAGCATTAGTGTTTAAGCCTTTCTCAGATCATTCTACTTCCACTGGCCCTCCTCTTTCATCTTAATTTGGCTAGAAGAAATGGCAGCTTTCTTGCTGTTTGCTAATGAACCTGCCTAGAGCAACTTTACAGTTGGCAAAGAAAGTGATGTGGCTGTGGCAGAAAGCAAAGCCTACCAGGCTCTCTGTGGACCAAGACTTTTTCTCAGTTATGTTTCATTTTCTCAAATCCAATGAATTATTTTGCGATTCTTTTTTTTTTTTTCCTGTTCCATGTGTGATTAAGTCAGCACTGTGAAACTTTGTCAGAGGAAAAGAAAAATCTCTGGCTTGTAGGACACACAGTATCTAGGTGGCCAGGATTCTTATGCGGGATACTGCAAATATTTACTGGAGTGAATCTGAGCGTTTCCTCCACAGACTAGTGCTGTAGCAGCTGTAGGACTGGGCCCCTGCCAAAGAAGCACTTATTAATTCACACAGAGTGAAAAAGTTCCAACAAGAGAGACTGTTCCCAGAAGAAGAAATTATACCAATCAAGGCATTTAGCTATGCTGGGGAAGGGCCAAGTTCAAGTCTCAGGTCCAAAAAAGTAGACCAGGAACTTGAGCCGAAATCTCTCCTACCTCATGTAGGTCTCCTCCTACACGCAGTCTTCTGTGTTGCCTAATGCAAGTGAGGGAGCCTTCTCTAGCAAGGTTTCCTCAGGACAGTGAGTTCCTGCAAAACACATAGTTTTCAACAAATTGAGTATTTCCCATCAAAGCTGGCCATGCCAAAGGCAGACGGACCTCCCCCATGAGCAGTTCTATGGATTAGGTGCTGACAAGTAGGTAGAGAGGGAGATGTTAGAGAGATAATTAGATAGTTGCCCAAGCATGTGCAGACTTGTGGCAGCTGCGTAAGCCATGCCTCTCTTGAGTTCTTGCAAGTGTCTTCCCTGCATGGGCTGCAGCATATGGCAGGTGAAGGAATTTTACTTGGAATCACAGGGAGGATTGGCAGGTTTGCATCATTCTCTACTGAATGCAGCACATACCTGCAAAATGCCACACACTCTTTCTTTTGCCCATTTCCTTTTTGTGTGGAGGAGGAATGGAGCTGTTGTTTAATATGCGGTGCTTCCATGTACAGGTGCAAACTTTGGGATTTTGGCCTGTATGGAAGCAATTTGTGCCATCACATTTGCTGTACTTTTCCTGTTTTCAGTGTCACTGTTTTGAAGCAGCTCCTAGGGCTGTTTGTTTCGGGTACATGGCCACTTCCCCTCTCTGCTCGCTTGGACCAGGGCTGTTAATTGGTGCTATCAAAAGAGATCTGAGTAGATCCTTGATTCACCGCCTTCTACTTCCTAGAATTATTGTTGTGCTTGCTTGTAACTGGAAGGCTTTGTTCCTTCCAGATGCTTGGTATTGCTTCATGTAAGAGCAAGGTCACTCCTACAGCACTGGTTTTCATCCAGCTCCACTGCTGCTTGGAAAGCATTCACGAATAGCTGTTTGGCCTTTGGAATGAGTTTGTCCCAGTCTATTGCCAGTGGACATCGGGATCAGAATCACAGCTGGCATTGGCTGGCCCCCTTGACAGTAGTCTTGGCAAAGAAGCCAGGGCTTGAACCAACCATTAGATAATTATAAGCTACTGCAGTGACTTGCAATCAAAGAGCCTGCTGAAATGGATACAGAGGGTCCTCTTGCACTCCTAGAAGTAATAACTCCAGAGGAGTAAAACTGGCTCTGAAAATGTTTCCTTTTCTCTGAGAGACACCCCTGGGTGTACTACAAGATTTTGCTGAGTTTTCTGACCAACTGCTTTGTATTGCTGGTGTGGCTTGCAAAGCCAGGAGGCCTACAGGAGTCAGGTCTGGATCTTTCTGTGGCTTGTTTGCCATCCATATAATGGTTAAATCTTTCGACTGCACAGTCTTCTATTGCTAGTTGAGGAAACAGAGGGAATGTAGCTGGACTCTCAGAGTCTAGACACTATGGCAGGACTGGCAGCTAGGCAAAGCTTATTTTTCTCCAGATTGCTCTTCATTGCTTTTGGATAACAGGTCAGTCAATGCCAGCTGCATGGTGCAGTTTTTGCAAAGAAATGGCAGATTTTTTTGAAAATTTTTGAGCATATCAGGAAGGGAAGTGTAATCCTACCTCCTGACTTCAGCTTTAGATCCTATAACTCTAAAGTTTAAGGTGAAATTTAAGATACCTCTGTTCTCCAGGTTGAGCACAAAAAGAGTGGAGGGTTTTGTAAGTCTGAAAATCTGACACTGAAATTGTTTTTCTAAGGAAACAAAGGGAGTGGGAATTGATAACAGCATCTGTGATCAATCTTTTCAATTTTGCCAATTTTTTTTTAGTGAGCAACAGCAACCTTTTCCATTTCCCCTCTTCTGTATTGCTCTTCTGTGAAAGTGAACAAGATTCACAGCTGTGCCTATACACTTCCAGCATTTTGAAACTAACACTGTAAAGTGAAGCTGGATTTTCTTTAGTGAAAACATTCCTAAGCCAGAGGTGTTTGTGTCCTTTGCTTGCTGCTCATCTGATAACTCGGGATGAAAAATAGTCATTAGTCAGCAACAGCCTTTGTCTGAATGCCCCTGAATGAGGCTTTGGGGTGGAAAGTTTTAAGCCTTACTCTTCAGAATCAGAACACTGCTGCCTGTGCTGTGTTAGCACCATTTCACAGTCCAGAATCAGTTTGAAAAAACTAGGCAGCTTATTACTGTTCGGTAACATGCAGAAATCCTAATCCAGAGGGAGACTTGACTAACAGTCCCAACATTTATTTGAAATCAAAGTTCAGGACACTTGTGTGAATTATGAACTGATAAATGAATGATGAATGTTAAGAACAAGAGTCTTCCTGCTTCAGGGTGAGCAACAGGCACTTGCTAGGGGTGGTTCAGATGAGGCTGCCTGGTGACTGCTATCTGAGGAGATTCTTCTTCAAGCAGCAGGCTCTGACAGTGCAGGAAAGGACGGGGGACTGGGGGGAACACGGCTGTTCCCTCAGCCTGATAGTACACAGGCTGCCTGAGAACGAGTTGCTTGTCCCAAGTGCTTCCTTTGAGTGAGGAGGAAGGACTGGCTGTAGGATTCGATTCCTTGCTGGCTTGTGTACACAGAGGTAGAATTAAATCCCTCTTGCATCTGCATTTTAAAATGGTACTTTAAGAACTTGGTTGAACCCTACACCAAAGAGGCACAATAGCTCACTAGTACATTTTCAGCCCAGAGACAATAAAATTCATTTTATGCTTTTGTTTTAAAGAGAATTTTCATTCTTTTCCTCATGCTGTATCTGTCACCCAAAAGTAGGCATCAATAAATAAGCCTGGCCATCAGATGCCATCTACATTGTTTAGATCCTTCTGCCTAGAAGGTTGTCCTTGCCAGAAGACTATATTGTAACCTGCTTGTTTTTGACGAAAGAGAAATTTACTTAAAAATGTGAGAAGTAGTAATGCCCAAGTATGGCTCTAGGACACTGTTCAGAAAAGCAGGATGTGGCAACGAAAACCTTATTCTTCTGCTATGAACTAATGTGTCTGCAGTCTTTAGCTATGTGTCTGTTAAGCTAGGCATTGGCTACAGAAATGGAATAGCACTTTGTCACTATGGTTGTGCTACCTTTCAAGGGGATTGAGAAGAAGGTGATAATTATCTGGTCATATAAGAGCATCAGATCAGTTCTGCGGAAATGCGTGTTTCAAAACTACTTATTTGTTCACTTCAACTATTGAAAAACACTTTGTGTTTGGCTGACACCAGTTGTACTATACACTCTGGTAGCTCCTGATCATTCCTCCATGAATATCTGTGATAATATTTTTATTTCATCGTATTGCTTTTTAGCCCCTCATCCTCCAAATACTTGTGCTTTTCCACATGGTGTGCTAGAACTGCTCTTTCCAAATTTCTTTACTAAGCTCCTTTGAATGTTTGTGATCACTCTCAAGACTCATGTCTTCTTATGAAGCCATTAATGCAGGATGTTGAAGTTCTAGAAGAAAATGGCAATAATGACTCAACTGCAGTTTATTAGTACTCTCTGAATCTTCTCTCTTTCCCCTTTTTTTTCCATCGCATCATTTTGTAAGTGTTCATGACCTTATTATTTGCATATGGCTGACTTGAAAAATTGTGCTTCCTCCTGGAGAAAGGTTGAACCTCTGCCTGTTTCAGTGACAAAAGCAGAAAGCTAGGCAAAGCAAATAAAGAATAATGCCTAATATGACATTATAATTAATAATGAAGTTCCTTCTTAGCTGCTTCAGCACTCTTTTCCTTGGGTTTCCACAGCATCTTCTGACATGCCGAAGATTAGGCACCAGTGCTCACAAAACAATGCTGCCAGCTGTAATAACCAACTCCTTTTAAAATTCAGTCTAAAGCCAGCTAAGAAAGGGTGTTTGGGGGCTACAAATACAAAGTTCTTGTGCCACCTTCTGCTACTCTCATCTCCCCTGGCTAACCAGCTTTAAACAACTATCTCTGAGCTTATTCCTCCCTTGCTGAGCTCCTGCTGGATCTTCCTTTTTCTCCTGTTCTTATCCCGCTGTCATCGTGCTTCCACTTCAGTGCAGCGCCATGAAGAGAGAGGTGTCTTTTGCTATTTGGAGCACTTTGGGCCAGTTGCAGCCCTTTTAGGGCAGTTAAAGTGGCCTATAGATCACATATTGCGAGCCGCCTTCATCAATTATGTTTTGCCCCAGAGCCTCTAGCATTCTCTCGACTTTATTTAGTCACAAATGATAAATTGAAGATACAAAGGATATGGTTGGTCTTGAAATGTTCTGTCTACGTGGTTGTTTTCTCCCCATTTCTTTTTGGTTTTAGGGGTTCCTTGTGGCTGAAAAATATTTAACACCGTCACCTCCTCCTGTTTGAAGTCTAACTGTTTTGGCAGCAGTTTGCAGTGCAGTTTTCTGTCTGCATCAGTCCTGTGCTACATTTATTTCTTTTGCTGATAGTTTTGACTGAAATAGAAACTGCTAATGGATTTCTCCAAAGGGAATACTTCACACTCCACATAATCACCTCCCAAAATGAATATCACTTTTGTTGTTACAGTGACCTATGATAGGGACATTATTTTTACTTTAATTGGTGGTCTATAACAGATTTCAGGACTGTAGTTCAAGGAGGTATTTGAGCGGTGGAAATCCAATGAGAAACCCTGACTGCTGGTGAATTCTTGGGGAAAGATTGCTGTTGGCATAACTTCCCTTCAGCTCTCAAAAGACTGCAGTGACAATGCTCGCCAGATTTCAAGATTCTAGTTTAGAGAAAATATGGAATTACATTTAGGAATGGTGTATCTAAATCAGCCAAGCAAGACAGAGGAGTTCATGGAGCTTGCCTGGGGTCACAAGGGAAGTCAGTATTGGAGATGGAGTATTGCCGCTGCAGACTTTTGTTCAGGCTGTGTGCTTCCAGTGTAGAAATGTATAACCTGTCCAATCTTGACTCCACGGGGCAGTGTTAATATGACTAGCAAATGCTTCAGAGTTCCCAGAAAACTGCTAGTGGGGACCTCTAACTGGGCAACATCTGTACCATCCAACCCTATGGAAGCTAACTGCAAGCTGAAAGATTTGATGATTGTATTATTATCTGTATTATATTCCACCATGAAAGGGATTAAAATATTATCTTAACACGCCTGATCCTCTGAAATGCTACCAGGCATTTGAACAGCATCGTTCTTCGTGCATGTAAAATATTTTCCTCACATGGATCTTGCTGATTTCCCCTCATTCTTGATTCTCTCTGCTGATTGTCACATATCATTTAAAGAGCTAACCCCGTCTCTGACTGCAGCTATTCGTTATCAGCCCCTTTGCCTTTACCACTTCCATTTGTAATTTAAACACCCTAATTTAATAGGTTTGTCTCATTATTTTGATTAATCATATTAACTCATATTAATTAAGAGATGGATTTAGGTAATGACAGAGGTTAATGGAGTCAGTTTTCACTTTCCCCAGGTTTTTCAGGGAAGGGGGGACACAGGGGTAGGAGGGGAAAATAAAAAGAGAGACTAGAAAGAGTGAAAAAGAGAAACTGTTGGGGGGGAAATCTCAGCTAGCAATCAGAAATTCCCTGCTAATTGAATGTCTGATTTTATTAATGATGAAATTTATAAAGGTCCTTAAGAAAAGAAAAGAATTTAGCCAGTTCAGCAGTTAAGTGTGAATATTAACTAATTCCAAGATAAAAGTTAAAATATCCATTTTCTTTTCTTTTCTCTAGTTCTTTATACAAAAAGCTCTCTTTGACACTTCATTCCATTAGAGCTTTAGCTTCCTTTGCCATCCATTGCTAAATGGCTGGAGACTGTGCAAAGAATGTAATGTCCTGGATGGTTTAAGAAATGCTGACCTTTGAGGGCAGGCAGTGAATGCATGGATCATCATAGCACTTATTTTCCTTGATGCTTGCTCTCTGATGATGCTTTGTTAAGTGGAAGAAGGGTTCCAACTCTGCCCTACACTCTTTCTCTATTGCGCTTGTTTCCCTGAGGCTCAAGAAAAAACGAACCGCAAGCGGAGTGCCAGATTCAGGCTGAACTTTGTGTTGGTGCTGTGGGCTGCATTTCCATCTCAGCAAAGCCGTGGTGAATCCTTTGCTTATCGAAGTCCCTCCGTGACAGGGTCTCATGGTTGTTACTCCTGGGCATGTCCAGCAGCAGACTGATCCTTTTTTTTCTCTTTTTCTCAGTTTGTCTCTTCCTTTTTCCTTATTCATACCAATGCTGCATAGGCATAAAATCCCATTTGACGAGGGGAAATCTTTATAGCCCTACTGCCCTCATGCAAATGACAGCATGGGGGCGAATCAGTGGAAAGCTCTTTCGTCCTCTGCTCCGTGACACTTCAACTGACCTGCTTCAACAAACATTTGAAGAGAGCCATTTTGGAGCTGAAGCTTGTTGGTAGTGAATTGGGGGGTAACTGTGCAACACCCCAGGGTAAGCAGTTAACTTTTCCCCTTACCAGAAAAGATTTTTGTGACAATGGTGACATTCCAATAGTGACATTTTTGTGACAATGGTAACATGGTATACAAATTAAAGGGAAGAAACTGTACAGGAAGAACTGTCATTCAACCCCTAAATTAACAAATATGAACAAATGCTTCGTGTAAATCATCACAAATCAAATAAAAATGGATTAGAAAAAGAAAGTTGTTTTGCAAAACAAACTATAAACAAAAGTTATAAAAATAACTTTTAATTGTGAGGAAACTTGATGTCTTTGTATACGCTCTTCTAGTAAATGTTGCTGTTGAAAAGTAGTACTCCCAGGGGACTCCTGAGAGGTACCCAGTCAGGTTTGTAAGACCATGTTCTAGTATGAAGTGCAGTGCACTATTGGTGCAAAGATTATTTGGCAATAAATTACAAAGAAAAGCACCAAGAATGTGGTGAACCTTTCCTGTGAGGTATCTGGGGAAATGTTCTTCTAGTGTGTTCAACTGCGTTTATTGTTATTTATGTTAACTCACCAGAATATGTTGTCTGTGGGAAGATACACAGCACCTCTTGACTATCCAGATTTCGTGACTGCAGTACAGTCCCTTGCTCTCAGCTACTAAAGTCTGCAACACTGACAATCTCATGTGAGTTTCTAATTTCATTCAACTGGAGTCCTTATACCTAACTTGACTGCCACTCAGAAGAAAATTTAATATAAATTCAAGAAGTTGATTACTTTTCCAGTGATCTGTGATTAAAATAGCAGAAGTCTAAAGTGGAATTTTTCAATAATCAGTATTTCAGAGTGGATGAATGAAACAACTTTCAGTTCAAAAGGCACTAGAGCAGTTGAAACCTGATAAGACTGACTGACCTTTTTGTGACTTTGATGAGAACATCAAAAAACAATTTTGCTTTTGCAATGATGCTTCATAACAGGTAAAAATACACCAATTTCAAGACTGTTGCAACTTGAGAATGTTGACAGGCTGTTTCTATGATGCTAGAAAACACTATAAAATTAACATCTTTTTTTGTTGTTTTGTCTTTGCTTAATACAAGCATAAGTCAACTAGGGAATGATTTCTGTGCAAAACGGCAGTAGAGCTGAACGATGGAGAACCATGAGTTTGGAAGATCCAGTTGGTGTTCCCAGCCTACTATCTTTTGGCTTACATAGGGTAGTATAAGCATGTAGGACTTGCATTTGAAAAGTACAAGGCTCAGAAGAGAGAGAATTCTAGGCATGCAACATTAAGGGACTTCAGAAATAGATGACTGGAAGCGTCTAAATGCTTCCTGACATTATGAAATGACCCAACAAAATTTCATTAATTTGGGAATTAGAACAATATGACTGGTAGCGTGTTTTTGTTCAGAGAGCTAAGGTCTTGTTCAAGCAGGGAAAGCCTCTCAGGCAGACTTTGTCTCTGTGGAGTGTCCCTGTACAGTTACCGACCCATCACAGCTGCCTGTCTACCTGGGAGTATTCCTGAAACTCCAGCCTCTGAAATCCTGCTTTCCCTTGAAGAACTCTCGTTTTATTAAAAGCATGCAAAGCTTTTATCTCTACAGAAAAGCTTGAAACAGAATGTTAAAAGCCCACAAAATGTAAAAGCCTGATAGGAAAATCCAGTACATGTATATGCATATATATATATGTTTTTATATATACATACAAATGTATATATATAAAAGACAACACTATCTCATGATCTTTTAAGACAGTTTTGGGATTATTTTGGAACCTGACTCATTTTGCAAAACTGTCAATGATTTCAGTGAGGATTCAGGAGGACAGAGGGCACCAGATACAGCATTTTCATTGTGGGACCGGGAGGACTGCATTGCTCTTTTTTGAAGATTTTTAGTGGATACTGTTTGAATTAATAAGTGTCTAAAGGGCAAGTTTGAATAAAAGAGCTTGACTTCAATGTTTATGATTTTTTTTTCATACTACTTCACTTAAGTTTGCGGTACAGATTTTTTAAATTAAGAGTAGACATACGACCAGAGATTTGCATACTGTGAGGAAGGACTAAACAGGCAAAAGCAGTTTGTAATACTAGTCTCCAACTAAAAGTAAATATTAAAAAAAATAACAGCACAGAAAAATGGAGTAGACACCATATTTTTCTCAGAAAAAGCCACAGCAGTTGAATTCTGATTTTGCTTCTGCTGAAATTACACCAGGCAAAAGTCAACGGAGTTGCTTCACAGTGTACAGTAGCATGAGGTTAGAACTGAGTCCTGTATCTTAAAATATTACATGTAAGTGTATAAACATTTTTTGTGGGTGCACTGTATCTCTTTGTCTATGCATATTCAAGTGTATATATTTCACAGCTGCTGTCTGCATCATTCATTTCCAAACCCAGCATGCGTTCATTTTCATAACTTTTTGTTCTATTACAATATTAATGGGACTATCAATGGGAAAGGACAAGAGAAGCATTTTTAATGTTTATCTGACAGTTGCAAATTTCACTTGAGGTTGTTTACTGGGATCTCATTGTTGGCAAAGAGAAGTAGGAAAGGCAGAAGATGAATGGTATCACAGGAAGAAGAGATGTATTTATGGGTCTTCTTAGGACCATCTAAGAGTAATAAAGTCTTGTCTTACCCCTCCTTTACCAAGTCTTGAGTTTTAATTAGCAAAAAAAGAGGGACTGTTCTAATTAACTTCTACTTAATCTAGGTGGCCTGTTCAAAGTGAAACACATTGCACTGAGATACGTGAAAAACAGATTAAGATCTCCATGTATATGTTTATTGTCATCCAACGTATTTTCCCTAGTGGGGAAAACGCTTGGAAAAAAAAAAGAGTTTGTGGACTTGTGGATGAACCTGCAATGTGAAGTGAAACTGCACCAAATTGCTGTTGGAGCTTGCCTTTTTTGACCTTCAGATCTAGGACTATCCTAAGCGAGATATATTTGCTATGGGGAAAGCTGAACCTTTTCCCAATTTTGCTCTGCAATTTTACAGACCCTAAGTTTTACAGATCTGAGCATTGCACCTCTATACATTTTCTGTGCTATAAACATCACCTCAGACAAAAAATAAAATCCAAACAAACCCAACAGTATTAGAATTTTGCTTGTCTTTTTAGCTCATGCTTTATCGCCAGTATCGATTTTTCAACTAGAAATGCAGAGAGCCTAACCTTTCACCAGCCAATGTTTAAGAACAGAATAAAAAATGTGTAAACTATAGATAATACCAAATTGGTAGAACAATAGCCTCATAGTATTGTGTTCAGCTCTGGTTGCCTCTGTCACAGATTACTGCAAAAATAGAATTTCAAAGTTATTTAGGAGGCTGAGTTGTTTAGAAAAACAGACTTTCATCTAAAGGAAAAACTTTGGAGAAGAGCATGGAAATGTGAGGAGGTGGTTTAATTTTCCATGTAAAATGAAATCCGAAATAACTGACTATGTAGATTTGAACTGCTAAATGCTTCTTTCTGGGATTTACAGCTCATGGGCTTCTTCTGTCTTTCTCACTAGACTGGGCTGTTTTGGTGTATTGTGTCTCCTTTAATGCACCTTGGCTGCCCTGCTAAGAAGCCTTAGTGAGGACATTGACCACCACTACAGAGCACTGTGGCAGATCATCTTTTTTATTTGAATGAAAAATACGAAGTTTCCACAGGAAGCAGAAACATTCCCCAAAATTGTAATTATGTCAAAGGTAATTAATTTGGGGGAAGGCTTGCAAGAACTTTCAGTTGTAAGATAATAATTTTCGTAGTCTGTTAATTCTTATTGTGCTTTGAAATACCGGAGTGAGGAAACAATAGATTTGGAAAGGGGCAGATACAAAACCCTTGGAAAGGAAATCAAACAGCTATATCAAATGGGGTTCTCGGCTCTAATGGGTGGCTTCTACCATTTGCTGTCTATTGGCAAAGCAGTTCTCAGCCAGAGCTACATCGCTTTGTCTTGTGCTGATTAAATAGTGTGTTAGAAATGCACGTTTCACAGGTGGTGCACAGGAAAGATAGCTTGGGTGGGTGAAGAGGAAATCTGACAGTGAACCAGTCAACCAAACCAGTGACCTGTCCGAGATGCTTTTGTGAGCCTGCCTGGTCTGTGAGCATTTGGGCTGGATGGTTTTGGTAGAGGCTTTCTCTTCTGGCGTATGGTCCTGCCGTTTCTGGATCCATCTCTTCCTCTTTCTGTGGGCTGGGGAAAGCTGTGCAGGCAGACAGCATATAGTCATGCACGCAGTCCAGCGCTTCGGAAACTGTCTTGTGGCGCGAGGGAGGAGGTGAGAAAATGCTTCATTGCTGCTTGTGCTGGGGATCCCAGAGAGACACAGAGACATCGGTGGAGTCCACACATCACTGCCTGGTAACTCCATCACTGTTTATCAATTACCAGGACTAATTTTTATTCAGTGTTAGGTTTGGGTTAATTACAGTTAGGTTCCTTTCAGTAGCTAGGTTAATTACAGTTGGGTATTCCCTGTTCTCACTGCCTCCAAAAGAGGGATCTGATCCTGGCCCTGTTTCCTGCCTGCAAAATTCAAATTTGAACTGGGACTAAGGCAGTCTGGACTACCACTTTATTAAAAAGCCAACAGAGCAGCAACCATATTGCACGTGCCTTCATTGCAGAAGGCTTCCCCAGCACTTTCAAAGCAACATCAGTTCGGTCTGTCCCTGCTCAGAGACACTCCTATGCGCTTGACACAACAGGCAGTACAGGCTTAGCTACTCCTCTCTGGGCTCCACATGCAGCTCTCACCTACAGTGCCACGGCTGGCTGGCTGCCTCAGGAGCTGGAGCCTCCTCATTTGGAAGGTCTCTGCAGGAAGAGTCCCACCCTTTAACATAGTAGTGAAGCTGTTGGTGCAGTAGCCACACATCTATTAGCTGACTGCTGGGGCCAAAACCACTGTAATTTCCCCCATTGCTGCAAACTGGCCTTTGGATTCCAGTTCTTTGTAGCACGGCAGCCTCAGCAAGCTACTGCTATAAAAACAGCATCAGCAGAGCCTGTATTTCTGGTATGCAACCATCTATATCCTCAGCCCTAATCCCTACGTTTTTCTAAGCTGATTCCTCTGGAAAGGAGCTAGTGTGTCCTTTGGTCATGAACACAGCCACGTGCACAGGGGACAGCCTTATCTATTGGGCTATGCATTAAACTGAAAGCCCAGGACCCGTGTCTGCAGATACTCCTTTTAGTGCAGTCAACCTAACTTCACTGTTCTAGCTTCTTCCTCTGGGGAAAGGAGTTCAGCCCTTTTGCAGGCAAGGGCTGATGAGTGCAGCTGGGAGACTGGCGGAGTGCAGAAGTGGAGGCAGCTTGTTTCTTCCTCCTGACTGCACCTGATTCTATTTAGGGCCCCTGTGGTAAAAAGTGCTGTTGGGGGAAGGGATCCCTCACAGCAAAGGTAGCAAATTTTTGGTAGGCTCTGGGAAAAAGCTCTGTGGAAGTGCTTTCAAAAATTGCCTTTGCAGAAGAAAATAATAGATAAGGCAAATGGAAAAGTGTTACTTGCTGAATTGTGCTATACTAGAACAAGGCAGTGCTCCGCAGAGCTGACAAGAGGTTGGGCTAAAGCAAGTAAAGACCTTCTGTGCCTGGCTGCTGGAGGCTGTGGGACCTGAGAGCACTAACATGTTCAAAGAGGGACTAAGCAAATTTGTGGAGAACAGGTTTATTCAATTGGTGCTAACAAGAATGTGAGGAGGTACTGCTGCATGCCACGGTTTGGAAGGAAGAGAGGTGCTGCTGGAGGAGGATTTTGGAGAGATGGTATGTTACTTTGCTTACCTTGCTTTGTTTTGGAGTGTTGTGTGTGACAGAAAACTGGTGGTGGTAGGACTAAATGTGAGGTGACCTGAGGAATTATCAGAAGTGCTTGCGATCCCAGTGGCCTGCACAGGTTTTAAGTGAAAGCAAATACTTCTACTGGCTGTGAGGGGTAGGTAGCACCCAGTGAGTTGTTTCTCAAGGGTGATACTGTCTGACTTACTATTATTTATGTGCTGAAATTCTCCTTAGCATATCCCAGGTTGGCTGGTGGAGGAAGATGGACAGGCACCAATAGCATATGTTTGTGGAAAAGTATCTTCAGAGATGCTATGTGTGCACCAAGCCTGGAGCTTGTTCTCTCAGGAGATGTGGGGCAGACTGTGCCTCTCCTGCTTTTTAAAAAGTCCCTTTAGCAATGAACACTGGTGTGCAATAGGCTCGGCTGAGCGTGCTGGCAGCAATGATTCCCAGCTGAGTGACGTGATCACAGATGGCACTTACTCATGCTTATCCTGGAAGTTTGTTTCACAGGATCATCCCAAGATGCTGAGAACAACTATGTTGTTACGTGCAGGAATATTATTACAGTGCCTTCATAGATGTCTGATGCTGAAAGTCACATGCTGTCTGCTTGTGTGAAGCTGTGCTCTGAGCCTACTTGATTCCATCTCCAGGTCATATGCTGAAGTGGTAAAGGTGTTTGCTGTATTTCTTCTCTCTGTCTAAGCTAATGTCTTTCAGTTGTACCCATCTCTTCTCCGAATGACCTTTGGTAGGACACAGTGTGGAAATTTGGGGAGTTATGTTTAATGTATTTATGGCTACTTTTATTCATGTTCATAAAATACTTTGCAGGCATTTATAGTGTAACTTTGGCTCATGTTCCAAAAGTAAGAAAATGCTGTATCTAGCTTGAAGGTAGAGGAGTAAAGGTAAAAGGAGGTTAAGGGATTTGCCCGTGTCTGCAGATAGAGAGTCTCTGGGCACTGACACCTCAACTCTCGTGCCTGCCTTTGTGCCCTAAAATGTGACTACGTTGCTGATAGATTGGGAAATCACTGAATAATAACTTTGCTATGCTGGGCAGTAATAGAAGAACTCTCGTCTGTACCTCTTGGGAGGACAGCGTTGGAGAGAGGTGTGTGTGTGACGGGAAATGGATGGTCAGCTGTGATTGAGACCTACAGAGTTGTACAAACTAGTGAATAAGTCTCTAGGTTTCATTGGGTGGGTGCTACATGAAGAGCAGAAGGTGGCAATACTCTCGGGTATCAAGCTGAATTTAGCAGTAGAATTTATTCTCAAGGGATGTTGTGGGTGACCAAGAATCTAAATGAGATTAGGCATTCAAGTCCATCGATGGCTAAAAATGGAATGGCTTGAATACAGCCTTTGGCTTCATGAACTCCCTAAAGGACTGGGTGCTAGAAGAGTATACTTGGAGAAAGTAGAATCTTCCCCAAGCATCTGGTGCTAGCTGTTGGTGGGACAGTATACTTGACGTAATGGACCTCTGGTCTGTCTGTTTTTTGTGAACTTGATAGTGAACATTGATTGTCTTGCCACAATGTAAGCTATAATCTTGGGAACAATGAATAGTAATGTTAAAAGCTATGACATGATCCTACAGCAACTTTTCTGCTCCAGCCTTCCTTGCTCTGTCCTTGCAGCGCTCCAGGCAAAACTGCGTTCTGACAAGTTCCCAAGTACCAGGGCCTACATGAGGAGCCCAGGTCCTGCTCTCAGGGCTGCTGGTAAGGGCTTGCTCATCCTGTGATTATGCGTCTGTTCTGAACTAATACCCTGCACTGATGTCTGACTATGCTGTCCTTGTGAGATTGTGGTGTTTCAGAGGCAGTTTAAGGCTGAGGTCCTTTCATGTTGATGCAAGAGCTGATGTTAACATCGTTGTTCTAGAATTTGACAAATGTGTTAATTATATTCTGTGTTCTGTAAGTGCTGTTACTGCAATACTGTTCACTTTCTGTCCTGACTGCTGCTGCTGGAGTTGTGAAGTAACCTGACATCTATCTGTTTTCGAGGTGACAGTGTTTTAAAGGGAGGTGAAATAATTCCTATATATGAATTCCAAGGTCTTTTTGAAATGAAACACTACATGTGCCTAGCAGTAGTGGATAATAAGTCTTCTTTCAAACTCCATTTGAGCAACAAAGCTGCTGCCATCTCCACATTTTGTATATATTTGTGAAGTAAACCAGCTGGTATTTAGAAAACACACATATCCTGTGTCAAAACTGTAAGATGGAAAATGAAGTAAATGGGGGCAGATCTTCCCCAGACCCCCTCCCTATTTTCAAAAATCCTAAATAACTTTAAATTTGAAATTAGCGTTCCTTGGTGGGCTAGGCTGGTAGTATTCAGACTTGCTTCTGTGACTTACATGGCTAGGAAAGGAAGAAATTTTGGAGCAGAGCGAAGTTTTTCCAGAAATTGCACACCTCCTTGCCTGTCTGCTTGGGAAGAATGTAAATGTGAGTGTGTTTCCCGGTGATTGTCCAGGTGATAGCCTCTTCGGCATTCCACTGAACGGCCACCTGTCTGCCTGTAATAAATGATGGCTATAAAGGGAAGTGATCGCAGCCACGATACAGCCAGAGGCATTTGTTTATATTCTTATAATATGTATCAGATTGAATAGAAATTATCACTTACAATTGACAAATGGAGAGTGGAGATGGTTGGTGGGTATGAGGAAG
Source organism: Falco rusticolus (assembly GCF_015220075.1). NCBI lineage: Eukaryota > Metazoa > Chordata > Aves > Falconiformes > Falconidae > Falco > Falco rusticolus. Next base: position 64,796,955 of record NC_051193.1, on the reverse strand, counting down.
CTCAGCCAGAGCTGGGCCAGCTGCAAACTTTCTTCAGTGAAGGCTGTCTGCAGAATGCAGGTGTTGAGCCAGCCAGTGATTAATGGTGAAGCTGCAGGCTTGCTTGTGTTAATGATCCACATATCTTTGTAAAGCAGCATGCAGTCTGCTGTAAAGCCTCTTGTTGCCTCTCAGAAAGGCTCCTGATGGGTAGAGGCTGCCATTTTGGGGGTGGAGTGTGTAATTAAGTAGATGGGGGCCAAAGCAGAGGTGTATTCTTGGGGTATTTCTCCAGCAGAATAGTACTGACGCATAGTGTTGCCCTCCACAGTTTACATGGTGTGTAAGACCAGGATTGCTGAACCAAAGCAGAGCACACCTGGCTGGATGCAGAAGTGCTATTATGTGTTACTGCAACGATAATACTGTCGTGTGAACAAGGAAAAGGGGTATTCCTTGGATCTCTTTCAGGTATGACTGCTTTCCTGAATGGCTGCTGCCATTTCTCCCTCTTGTCTCTGTGTAGACACAGCCCTTCAGGATCATAAAGCTGAGTGTGTCCACGTTAGAAGCCTAGGAGCTGATCAGGGGGCTGGAGAGAAAGCAAAGTGCATTCAATCTGCAAACAAGCTGAATGTTTTAAGCTCCCACTAGCATTTGATCCTTTTTGGCAAGCCTTGGGAGGGATACTGGAACAAAAGAAAAATCTTGGACCAAAGATAGAAAAACAGTTTCTCAAGACAAGTGATACCATCTCTGCTGCTTGGCATAAGTTTAAAACTAGACTGGACAAATCTCTAGAAAATACGCAGCTGGTGGAAGCGGTGAACTATGTGTCCTCTATGAACTGTTTGTCACGAGAGCTTTTTGGATTCTACATGTGAAGGCCTGTTCCTGCAGATGTCTGTAGCTATCTGCCATGTTCTTGTTTGCTGGCTGAAGCTACTCTTTGGAGGTGGGGATGTTGAAAGAAATGAAGTAGGAGTGGTTAAGGAAGAGTGCTGCAGTGCAGGTCAGTTCCATCCATTGTGCTTGCCTCCCATTTTAGTATGAAGGAATGAAGATAGCATCATTATCTATAGATAAGTTGTAAAAGAAAAAAAAATACAGAATGTGTAACAAGCTCTGGTATAGAATTTAATGTCCTCTGACCCATCTGTTCCCTTCTGAATATGTTCCATAAAGGCCCAGCCACTGAGGGTGTCTATCTGTGAGTCTGTGGGATATGGAGCTGACTTGAGTGAAAGCTCCCATATGAGAGAGGCCCCCGTCACATAGCTACCGGCTGGAGTGGGAATGGACTTGCTTATAAGCTGCCTTTTGTGCTCTGTTTTCTGTTTACTGAAGTGCTGCCTTGTGCTTGGTAAGGGAGGCTACCCTCTAATTCTTGGAGTCTTGCCCTAAATCTGTCTTTTCAGTTTGGTAGAAAACATATGTCCCAAATGTCTGAGAACTTATTACTCCTGCTGGATGATAAGTTCAGGGAGTGCTGCCAGTCAGCCCTGTACAAGGTCTTTCAACTTGGAAAGGAATGCACGCGCTCTCTTAATTTTCTGTCCAGATACTGAATGCTACTAGGGAAAGAGTTATGCATGAGATTGGTAATTCAAAACAACGTTACAAAAAAGTGAAACATCAGTTTCTTCCTAATATGTTAGCTCTACTCAGGGCTGTTACTTCTAGGTTTCCCCACCGGCAGAGGAAGCTATTGGATACAAACGATCTCTAATTTTTCCTACCCTGCTAAGAACTAAAAGACAAATGGTGCTTTGTCTGGCTTGCATGGGACAGCAAACTGGTCTGACTGCAGACCCACGGGCTTTGGCTCACTTCCCTGTCTTACATTTCATTTCACACCTCATGTTTGTGCAGTGCGAAGGCTTCTCTCCAGAGATCTAGCTTAGATAGAGTGTACTACTCACTGCTGCCCCATCTTGCTAGGACAGACAGTTCCTTGCCTAAGTTCATAAAGCACATAATGCATGGTGTGATCAATACCTCCCGTCCATATTGAAATTCCAATAATCAGCTTGCCCAAGCAAGTTTGAGACTAAACCTGGTAAATATACACCTCAAATTTTGTTATGTCTATCAACGTGTTGCTGTTAGGGATTTATGTCACATATGCTGGCACTGTAAATTCTCTGGAGCAGTAATTGTGATGTGTTTCTACTTGTGAAGCATCATTCAACAGTAGGACATTATTTTTATTCCTGTGCTCAGAATTATGTGCTTGTTTTAGCCTTAACGTCACAGCTGTGGTCTTGTATTCCTAGTTCTGTCACTGACTCCAGTGCCTTGGAGAACTCGCTATTGGTCTCTGTGCTGTACTTTTTGATGGGACAGCAATACTTTCTTCTGAAACCATTCCAAAGTCTTCAGGCAAGAAGAACCACCTAAGCAATGCTTTGTGAGTAAGAGTAAAACTGCTAGGCTGAATGATAACGGAGAAACTCAAAAATCCCTTTGCTGGTTTCTTAATATCTTTTTGTTTGGAAAAATTAAACTGTCTTTCTTGTAAAGCTTACAACAGCAGAACTTTGACACTTGTTTTAAACCTGAAAGTCTTTACAGTAAGAAAAAAAATGTTTATTGCCTTAGCTTTACTGCAATTTCTTTGTGTGTTACATTGACCAGTTCTTGTCCTCTTTTAATCCAGAGAAGCACAGAAGGATGTTTTGAGGGGGAATCTAAGGCAGTCTGAATTTATCCACTCGAGTCTGGTACTGAGGAGGGGATGAATAAAGTACTTATGAATTTGCTTAGATAAATGCCACTTTGTCATGGTATCATAAATAAAGTCTGTGCAGTTGTAACAATTAAATTAGGTACTGACAGCAATTAGGTATTATCTCCTAAATGTATTTGTTAGCAGGTGCTGACACATGCCTATATAACTGCGATGTGTGATGGGGTGGAAGAGATATCTTAAACACCACCCCCCCACCCCCCCCACCCCCCCCAACAAAAACATGTATCAAAACAACCGACCCCTCCTGCTCCTCAGTGATTCACTTTCTGATGTCTGATGGAACATTATTGATCTGCAGGGCAGTGCTGTTGTGTTCATCTGACTGGTATTTAAGCAGTAACTTAATTTGCTGCAGCTTCAGTATAGGCATGCTTACCTGCTTTGAAGTTTAACTGCATTATCTTGCATGTTCTTACTTTGTACTCTCCTTGTAACTGAAGTTGAAAGTGTCTAATGCCATGTTCATTTGGGAGCACTGACTTTCATTCAGAGATACATGTGAGCTATGGAAACATTTAAAAGGAAATAGAAGTAGCGGACAGTGGGAGTGTATCTCAACAGTATATAGTGCTAAATTCGTTAGACACCATGAACTCATGTTAGTAAAGTTATGGGAGATAAAGGCGACCATGGTATATATTGATTATGTAGCTGCAACCTGGATATTTTCATCGCTGCAAAGGCTTTCCCCCTAGCACAAGCTGCTCTGTGTTGGGTGTGGGTTTTCCTTTTCCAACCAGGACTTCTGTGTATAGAATCCTGTCCTTTACTCAGGTCTGAAAATCCTCCCCTATTTCATCAGCAGATGTATGAAAAAAGCTGTGGAGAATGAGAATTGAAAAGGATCAGATTAGTGAGCAGAGGATGCAGTCAGTGAAGATAAAAGTGTGAACTGATGAAAGCTGTTGCTGTGCTAGTAAGAAGCAAGGGGCTGAGCACAGTTCCTCAGCATGCTTCCTAGAGGAGAGCACCTTAACTTTGCTTTTGGTAGGGAACCTTTCTATCTCTGTCCTCTCTATCCTCATGGATGAAAATCTGGAGGAACTATGGCAGTATGAAGTGGCTGTAAAAGTTTGAACAAGAATTTATGTAGCCTGGTGCCCTGTTTGATAATGGCACCGTTGCATACTTCTGGGAAGAACAGCAGTGTTTGGTAATCCAGCAGTTTAGGGGCAAAAGTTTCATATTAACTACTGTGATGACGGGTCCTTACAAAGACCTTTGTAAGCCTAGGCTGAGCTACATTTAGCAAAGCAAGAGGGAGAGCAGTGTGAATGAGATCTTCTCGTGATCCCTGAGATGTGCACAGAAGTGTAACCAAAATACCTTCAGCCAGCTCCAGAGTAGCTTCTAGGACAGCAGTACCCCAGCTGTTTTGATCAACTCAGATTAAAAATGCAAAGCTCATCTTTACAATAGGTGGGACAGAGTTTAGTGAAATGCAGAGACCTGGAAGAAGGGAGGAACAGAAAATACTATATGGGGCATTGTTTCAGACAAGAAGAGTTGTTTGTTTGGTATAGGATTTGAATCACAGGAGGAACTTGTTCTCGCTGCATACGTGAGTGGTTACTTGTCTTGTTATAGAGAGCAAACGTAGCCTTGTTAACATTGTTGCCGAGAGCCCTGCCATAATATTAATCTAAACTTTAGATTTAATTATACCATGGATCTTCCAAATTCTACAGCTTTCTCAGAGCCCGTGGCACTCCTAGTGCCTGTATGAAACAGACCTGATTGTAGCTACCTGCCTTCCTTGCTCAGCTCAGGGCTGTGAGGCTTGGAGTGCAAAGGGACACTTAGGTGTGAGTGACTGAGCTGAAGATGTACAGCAAAGGGGCGATGCCTTGGGTGCAGTACAGGAGCCTGCAGACTGTTCTTGGTTGTGCATGTTATAAACCCAAAGAGGAACAGGCTGTGCACAATCTAACCAACTCTCAACAGGCTCAGCCACAGACTCCTGGCAAGCTGATGCTGTTTATGAAGAAGACTGGCATTAGTTTGAAGAAAAAAATAAATCAGAAAGCCAGTACTTGTTAGACAAAGTGATAAAAGCCCTAACATCGCGCATGGGATTTCCTCTTTCTTACAGGTTTACTGCTTGCTCTCTTCCCCCCTACCTTTTAAGGAGAATCAGGGATTTGAGTTGGTTGGGGTTTGCATGTGTGCTGTTGTCCTCTTCTTGCTTTTTTCCCACCTGCTGGTTTCTCTTCCCCGTATCTAGGCCTTCAAGGCTGATGTGTGCCTGCAGCATGAATGTGAAGGTGTGTGGCTCTGGCACAAGGCCATCCCCTTTCCCCTCTTTACCTCCATAGCATGTGCCAGATCAGAATCAATCAAGAGGACTGCTACAAAAATAATAGCGCTGGAATTCTCTGCTCCTCCTACTCCCCTAGGGCTCCCTGTGCATCATTTAAGCATCGTTGTTAACAGGATGGTGATCCTGTCTCCCCCTACGCTGCTTGCAGAAATGGTCCCACTAAGTGATGCTAGACTTTTATCTCATTCTTGAGGTTCACACACACACACACACACGTACACCCACCCCCCACACCCCGTCTCAGCAGTGTACTTATTCTCAAGTTTCAGTCTAGAAGGTGACCTCTGCGTTTTGCTCTGTTGTGGTGGGTAGGGTGCAAGGGGACCCTGAAGGGCTGATGTTCTCTTTCCTTTCTTTCCCCAAAGATCTTGGATGCATGTGACTCTTCCCATACAGGACTGATGACAGTCCTTTCTAAAGCTGCCCATACCCTGCTGGATAGGAGTGAGAGGTATAACATCTCTGGTTCTTCTTCTGTAACAATTTTTCCCCATGTGAGGGCTGTGTCCCATGGCAGTAGATCTCAGCATACTCGTAGTGCTTAATTATGCTCTGGAGCTGACTTTTAACAGTGACAACTACCCTCCCTGGAGTTTTTCACTAAGGAACCACCATGTGTTTTACATGGGTTAATGAACTAAGTACCCCATGTGACATCAGTCTTTCATTATGCTTGTTCCAGGGGGATAAAGGAAACTTAAGCATTATGGTGGGAATTGACAACTTGTTGGAGCTACGTGCAGACCAGCCAGCTCTGTCCATTAAGCAAAAGTGTGCATTCGCTCTGAGCTGGAGAGCTTTTGGGTCCCGACTTGCAGCCATTAGCTCATGACACTAGACAATGTCTCCTGTTCTCCTTGCCTCTTTCCTTTCCCTTTGGCTCTTCCTTCTGCCCACCTGAGCCAATGCCAAGAGGAGAGCGCTAGTAACACAATAACTCAGGGTGGGAATCTTTCCACTGCACCCTCTCCCCACCCCCACTCCTGTCCATACAAGATTGATAATGAAACCGATACCTTTCACCGGCGTAATTTTCATATTTAATGAGCGTGACTCAGAAACTATTACATTAATTAGTCAAATCCCACAAACCGTTAATGGTGCACGCAGTAATTAATATTGTATTCAATTAAAAGCTGACCTGTTTCAGGTGCCTTCCCCTGGTTTGGGGGGCTCTTTGCAGACAGCGTATGTTCCAGTGCCTGAGGCCAAGCTTTTTATTTTGTTCCAGTGGTGGGCAAAGGAGATATTCTTTTTTTTCCTGTTTTGCATTTATGGGTTTTTGTCCATGAACATATGCTGGTTTCTCACCCCCCCTCACACCCCCCCCCCCACATCTCCAAACATGGCTGCTCTCACTATACAGACAACCTGCTTGCTGTGATTTATGGGTTAGCACAGCGCGGGGCTCACAGACTGGAAAATTTCCAGTTTACACAAGAATTCCCTGAAAAATGAGCTTGGTTAATTTATTTCTTTCATTAACGAGTTTGAACTGTGAGATAATCTTTCTGAAACCCACTACCCTTGCCTTTGCAAAGCCTGAGAAGCAAAAAGGGCTCCTGTTCTACTTCCACAGGGCACAAATTCACATCCAAGCTAGCTGTGGACAAAAAACGTCTGGTCAAAATGTACTTCTGAGACTTCTTTGAAGAGGTGGGGTTTTTTTCTCACCTGAAGGTGAGAGGTGGAGATCCTAGATCCTAATGTTAATGTTTCAGACCTGCTGGTCTGAGTTAGCTCACTGCTGGATCCTGCTGAGGCCTGTGGGATTGCTGCTCGTTGGTTCTGTGGGAGCAGGGTGTAGTCTTGAAGCTAAGCCTCTGCCCAGCAGCCCCCTCCTATTCAGCTGTACTTCGCTGGTTGCCTAAGATCCACAGACTGTATCCAGTAGTTTGCTGTGATGTTTCCTCCTGCTCAGTAGGAGGTGAGGAATTGTACGTAAGTCCAGCTGTGATGCTCCTGTCTGTTGATGTGATCTGAGGACCACTGGAGACAGTGACATCACAGTTGGGAGTTGTTGTTTCAGATCAGTTTGGGTCATTCCACCAGAATTATTAACAAAAACTTTTTGTGGGGAGTTCCCCCCACCCCACATCTTTTTTTCCCCTGCTGCCCTAGTCACAGTTATGGTATGTTTCAAAATGCTCCACAATGCCTCTGTTCCAGGCTGAAGGGCTTGGAATATGCTAGCTAATCCCTTCAACAGATTCAGAGACATTGTTTGGACTCTTTCTGATTTTTCCGATGTTCTGACATACAAGGGGGAAGTGCTGAATACAGCCCTAAACCTTCTCGCTAAAGTTCAATAAAGAGGAGTTATTGTCACCCATCTGCTTCACAGAATTTGTGCCTGTAGATAAATATTAAAACTGTATTTGTAGTAAAATCACCCTGCCTGCTTCTGAACAATTTGGTATCTGCTCAGACCAAAGGCTTTTCCACTGAATCACTGCTCTCTAACCAAATCTCTTGGTTTCTGATGCCATACTGCATTATTTTCCCCTGCAGATAAATATGTTGCTATTCATACTAAGTTTCTGCAGAACACAAGGGAAAAAAATATGCTAATCTTACAAATACACTACTGTTGCAAAGACTTTAAATAAGAAACACATGAAATATCACTGTGATTTCAGCCTAAATAAGTTTAGTCATCTTTTAAGAAAATAAGAAATGCTTTGAAACAAAATAATACAGATGATTTATAAACATTTATTATCCTTTAAATCAATAGAATTTACTGAGAAGGAGTTTCACTTATCATTGAAGACTTTCATGGCAAATCTAGTAATGGTGTCTGCATACTGATGCCTGTTCATTAATACATCTAAAATGTTTGGTTTTGTAGTATTTACCACGCTTACAATGTCTTTCAGCTTTTTTTTTTTTTTAAAGTTTGTGGATCTGTAAAACACTTTTCCATGGATGTGTGGGCTCCCGTATAGTGACACCGAGCCTCCTGACAATGGGATTGCCTCTTGTAGGTGCCTTTTGCAGTTGTTCTGCAAGTATTTTGAGGGATTCCAGTGGTCTGCAGACTGTAAACTCAAAACCGGTAGTGTGGATGGTGCAGGCATGCAGTATTTGACTTCAGTGTTGTATAGGGCAGGGAGAATGTTGCTTTTTATTCCTTGTCAGGAGTTATTATATACTGTATTAACTACTGCAAAAGTACCCTTTGAGTAAAGTATCGCTAATCCTTTTAACCTGCATGTGCTGCCTTTGGGAGGGTGGTTATCAAGTGGGGATGACCGTGAAAATGAATGACTGACTGAAAGTGCTGATAGGAGTACTTGTGTACTCTGAGCCACCACCATGCAATTTTCGCTGTGGGTCTGGGAATTTTAATGAGGCCCACTCACCAAGAGGCAGTGGGCTGTCCACTCTTCTGCCCTGCTGGTGACACGCTGCATGTCACTGCTGTGGCTGGCACTTCAACAGCACAACACGGTGAGCGCCTTGGGGCTGGGTAAGTGCTGGAAATACGGGATGTCCCACAGGACCACAGTAAGCATCCTGTGATTTTGAAGTTGCATGAGTCAGTCTGCAAGTAAATGTTGCCTACTTCCCCCCCTGCCTTGTCATTCCTCTGAGTTATGCAAATAGAAGATGGACTGTTCAGAATGACTGAAGAGAAGCTGGTTTGGGAATTGTTGTCTAAGTTCCATAGGCCTCTGCACATTTCAGCCTAATGTTTGTGGAAAGCTGATGGGACTTGCTGGACTATTTTAAAAAAAAATATAGGGTATATTCTTGTACCATTGTTGACATGTACCTTGACAAGTGTATTGCCAGGTACAAATGCAAGGTGCTGGTTTAGGTGCTGCACGCAATCGTACAGCAGGCAAAGGAATAGCGTGCTTGTTAATTCCTGTATATTCCTTTGTTGTGGTTTAACCCCAGCCAGCAACTAAGCCCCACACAGCTGCTCCCTCCCTCCCTCCCAGTGGGGTGGGGGAGAGAATCGGAAGAGTAAAAGTGAGAAAACTTGTGGGTTGATGTAAAGACAGCTTAATAGGTAAAACAAAAAGCCATACATGCAAGCAAAGCAAAACAAGGAATTCCTTCACCACTTCCCATGAGCACGCAGGTGTTCAGCCATCTCCAGGAAAGCAGGGCTCCATAATGTGTAACAGGTACTTGGGAAGACAAATGCCTTCACGTGGAATGTGCCCCCCTTCCTCCTTTTTCCCCCAGCTTTATATGCTGAGCATGTCATGTGGTGTTTGGTCTGTTGGGGTCAGCTGTCCTGGCTGTGTCCCCTCCCAACTCCTTGTGCACCCCCAGCCTACCTGCTGGTGGGGTGGGGTGACAAGCAGAAAAGGCTTTGATGCTGTGTAAGCACTGCTCAGCAGTCACTACAACATCCCTAAATTATCAGCAGTGTTTTCAGCACAAATCCAAAACGGCCCCATACTAGCTACTGTGAAGAAAATTAAGTCTATACCAGCAAAAACCAGCACACGCTTAAATGTGATAAGGTATTTCTTGGACAGCTGACTAGGTTGCTAGCTGACAAGTTGAGCCCTCTGTATTCTTTTCCTTCCAGAACAGTTTGTTGGCAAAACAAGTGAGACCTTCCTACATGTTTATATTCTGTAATATAGTGACTCCCTTGTTCATACAATCTGCAATGCTTTGTCTTGAACAGAGAGCCAGATCTCTGACTTGGGAGGTTAGCTTACCTTGCTTCCTTACATTACTATGCTGGACCACGTGGTTAGAGGAACCCAAGTGAATTTTCTGTTATTTTTAGGAGCTGGAGTTTTGAGGAACTGGTGATGCTTGCTAAGAAAAGTCAGGGAGAGCAAAGTTGAGTGCACATTGAAGCTGAGCTCCTGTCTTTCCTCTAGAGACTGAAGTTAATGGGGTGGCATGTGGAATCCTCCTGGTGCACAGCGACACAGTCACTGAATATCTGGCAGTTGTTTTTCTCCCATCATTAGGAAGTTTATTGTGCCTAAATGAAGAAAAGTCTGATTTTTGGGGGGAGGAACATGAAAGTGTAGGTTTTTCTTAACAGGAAAAAAAAGAGAATTCTCTAAGTGTTGGTCACTGTCCTTAAGTAGTCTCTAAGTGTAAGCTCTAAGACTGGCGGGCAAAAAAGCCTTTGATCACATTGTGCTGAGTTGTAGCCGGTAGGGCAGGTAAACTGAGAGGAGAAAACATGACGTGAGTATTGCTTGATAAACTTGGCATGAAAGAAGAGAAAGAGTCCTTTGCATATGGGCTTCTTATCCTTCTCATTTAGAAGGAAACAAAAATTTAAGTAGTAACGTGTTTCTTGCCTCTGATTCCTAGGACAGTCCCGCTCCTATAATGTAATTTGCAAATTCAAATAAAACTCATTGACAATCTCTAGGGAGAGTTGGAGAAATAAAATATGATTCAGCTCTTCTCCTGCCTAAGAAAGACACTTCTAGATCAAATGACGTTAGGACAGTAGATGTCTGCTTTTTTTTTTTTTCTTTGTAGAAACACCTTCATTTAGTTTGCAAAAATATTGCAGTGAAGAGCTGAGAATATTACTCTGACTGATTTGGAGGCTGGATTAAAACAAATAGTCTGGACAAATCTACATTTTATTTTTTAGAACGTTTATCAGTTAGTCAATCACAAGTGATAAGGGTGGATATAGTTATAAAAATGGGAAGGAGCAGAGAATGTCACTCTAAGGACATGGTACCACACTGAAGCAATTACCTGCTATATCTGTGCAAAAATGATGCTATTTTTTAGCAGCTCTATCGAAGATTCTTCTCAGAGGGTCCTACTGGAAAAGGCCCACGTACAGTTCCTAGCCTTCAGCACTCATCCTTTGGAAAGACAACAGGGTTTTAAAAATTATTCAGATCTGAGTTTTACCCTTCTCCTTAAATCTATTTGCTGTGACATTTCTTTTCTCTTCATACTAATTGTCTCTTTTAAGTGGATGTTCTTGCTTCTACATCCATTAAGTTCTAGCTGGCCTGGGGCTGCTAATTTGTGCCCTTTTCGGTCAACAAGTTCTTAGGAGACCTGTGTTACCTCACTGGTTCTGCCTGTAGGGAAAGGGCCATTTTTCTTTATCTATATCATATCTATGATATGCTGAGCCCATTGTAGCTGAGATTCTGGACAAGTTTCATTGCCATAATCGGTTTTGTAAACCTGCCTATAGTGCATCCATACTGACAGGCACGTAAACATAGACATGATGGCTAAAATCTGGACATGCACAGCCAGAAGGACACTGTCTAAGATCGTAATGTTTCAGTAGCGTAAATCTACAGTTAAAGAACATAATGCTAACAGTCCTTTGCCTTATCTTTTCTGTTCCAGCTCCATCCATTTGTTTCCTGGGTTCTTATAAAGCATAGTTCATTTCATCAGCGGCTTCTTCATTGCTTCTGTGGCTCACAGCCCTCTGCCTGGTATCGGCTAAATCTTCTAGCCCTCAGCCCAGAGACTTCTTATTCACGCTCTTAATTGTTATTTTCCAGGGACTGAATGAGTAACTCCTTGGCTGATGCCTAATTTGTAGGCACCTGGAAGCCTCCTGGTTTGAGAGCACCTGCTTTATTATGTGTCTTTATTTCATATATAATGTGGACAGGGGCATTGCCTTGGCTTTTACTAAGACTCCTGCAGGCCAGGTTCTGGCCTGATGGAAGATCCTTGAATGTGCCCTGCCTGTGAACATTCATGTACACCATCGTAATATGCTTCACTTATTAGGAAGGTTGCCCTTTCCTTCTGTCCCAGTTGAGGGTCCTCCCTCCTCATCATCTCTGTTGCTACATTTCCATCATGCCTTCTTGTTTGATTATGCACTCCTCTGGGACGTTGCCTATCCATCCTGCTTGGAATGGAAGTCACCAAACTATTCTCCCTGTTTGGAACTGAGCCACGCCTGTCAAAAAGAGAGTACTAGCTGTGGTCCAAAGCATGTGTGGTTCTCTTAGGTCAAAAAGAAAATGTCTGGGGAAGTACTATATTTTGATTTTATTTTTTCTTCCTTGCATACAAAGAAGGTACATAAAGTCTTGTTTCTTGAATGTAGTAAGGGCAAACAGAAAGCAGTGGGGTTTTTTGTCCTGATAGGACTGGCTAAATCCCAGCCCAGGTCAAAGCTGTCACCTTTCTCCTCGGGCCCTTTTCCTTTGCTTCCATGATTATCTTCAGCTGCTGCTAGATACATCTCCACCAATACAGGTTGTAACTACTACATTTCATTTCTCTTGGAGACCTAAGCAAGAAGTAACTCAGATTCAAAAGACTTTTCCCTTGTAGCCCACCATCTTGGATGGAACATGTAAAGGTGACAAATGTAGCATCATCCAGGGTTAGGCTTGGAAACTGATGGTTGCCAGCAGCCTCAAGTACAACATGGTGTATCATGATCTTAAACCTTCCCAAGAACTGTTTTGATACCCTAAAGATGAGAATCTTCACATTACCCCTATTTAGTCAATGGTGGTTGGATTAAAGAGCACAAGATCTGGCTTGTTGGACATGGATACCTTTCAGAAAGGAGGAGACCTCTGCACTTTTCTGTTCACAATACCAGAACTGCTTGTGAGGATGATAGTACCCATGCATAAGGAAAGCAGTTGTGAACTCTGCGCATCCGTGTCTCTGTGTATATATGTGTGTGTGTCTCCATTTCCAGCACAGGAGAGAATTCAACAATATTTCACCCAAATGAGAAATGTTATTCTGCAGATTAAAGCCACGCAGTGCCTGGTTTTGTCTTTATTTATGCTTTTCTATTTCCTTCTCTGCTGACATGGGTGCACATGCCGGGAAGCACTGAAGGACATAATTGGCGTTGTGAAAAATTATTGGGAAGCCAGGACGTTCCCTTGCAGTGATCCCCCCCTTCTCTTTCCCATCTGTCACCATCTAATGTGACAAAGTTTTTATCGGGCATTGAGGCAGAGGAGATTAAAAGTAAATACTGCAATCAGGAAGCAGCTGGGGGGAAAATGTAACACATTTCACACTAAGCTGAACAGCTCATCAACTTAGCCTTGTATATCTACAGCGGATGAGAGGGAGGGAGGGCTGAAGGGGGATGGTGTGGCTCAACATGCTCCTCCACACTGGGAGGCTGAAGAGGATCTGTGTGTTTTCCTATACAAATAGGACTCGGTGCTTTCTGGCGCTTGCTTTGGGAAAGAAAAACCCCCAGGAGTGCTGTAGTTTTGCACTTGTGTTTGTAACAAGCTTCTGTAAAATGCTGTTTGCATATATTTTTGGTCTCCCTTCCCAGTTTAGTGATGATCTAGGGTAGTGTCATGTCCTATTCAGCTAGGAGGGCTTTACCAGATGCGTAGCTCTGACTGCTGTGGGCTCCTGTCACACCTTCCCTGGGGAGCCGCAGGATGTAAAGTTTGTTGGCTAGATGGAAGGCCCTGTCTACAGGCAGATACAGTCCTGTTTTAGGCTCAGGAAGCTTGACACTGAGATTTTTGGTGCGCACTATGCTGTGCACTCTTATATTCTGTCTAAATTGATTTGCCTGCAAAGGGCAAGAAACCTGAAAATTTTGTGCCGTGTTGCTTTATTCTTATTTGTGTGTAAAAACTACGGTATTTGAGCACTACCAGTCATGTTCTCTTCTTGCAAAGCTTTTAAAAGTCTGTTTTCATTTCCAAAACTGCTGCTTGTGACATCTTTTTTTCCACAGTGCTGACACAGTGTAAGCTCAGTGCTGGCGAGCAAGAGTAGACTGATGCATGTGGAGGGCTGTCAGAATCTTCTCTTTATCCTTGGGACAGATAAAGCTATGGAAAGTGATGCAAGTTTCCCTGTCATCCCTGCCCCTGTGAATGTGTCTGCTTCTATGGAGGGACAGGATTCTCCTAGATCAGGAGAATCTGTCTTCAGCATTTGTTTGGTCCTTGGCTTTGCAGCTGAGTGCCAGTAAAAGTCCAATCAGTGTCATTTCTGCTGGCATTTTTTCTGAGGAAAGCTATTTTGCCAGGAAGTGGACTCTGACTCTGTTACTTTAATTAACTTGGTATGATTTCCTTAATTTACAATTACTTTCTGGCTTTCTTGTCACCTGTTCTTCAATTTGGATGACAAGTCCTGTATTGTTAGCAAGTTTGCTAAGGATAAAAAAATCATAAAGTCTTTCCAAGTATTTGCTGAACAGTTAGATCGAGCAGTGTCTCCTCACATGGGATGAACTCTTTTTCGTGTGCTTGGTAATCTTTCAGGGTTTCTGAAAGTACAGAGTTTGTTTCCTTTCTAGTCTGACAGCCGTGGTTCTGAGGTAAATTGTAGTTGGTGTTTTTTTTTTTGGTGGCCTTCAGTTTCCTAGCTCTTTTGGCACAGCTGTGGCAGGGAGCCTCTGGGGCTGGTGGTGTGTTGCTACGTGGTGCTCTGCGCTGGTGGTGCCAGCCTGGAGCCATCCAGTTAGAAGAACCTGGTCAGGCTGTGGAACGCATTGCTAGGAGAAACTGCATCCCAATGTCAGACAGTAACTATGGGATGATTCTGTTGTTCCTCTAGAGTCCAATTGACAGATTGTAAGAATGTCTTAATGTCTTGCTATTCTACCAGCATGCCTGTTCCTCCTTACAAGTATTCATGTCGGCTTTGATCTCATGAGTTAGTCATTCTTAGTCAGTTATAAAATCCACCGAATAGGACAGTTATGGAAGTGCATACTTTGTAAACACTTGTTTGGTAACAAAAGTGGAAGCTTGTAACATCCTAATTTATAAAAAAAATCCTGCCACTAGACTGCCAGGGATGTGTATTTTGTCTGCTTAACAGCATTTACATTATTGGCTAGAGACCTCTGATATATCTATAGCTAGCATGAAGGGAATGAGGTAAGGATTTAAAATAAGGCAAAGGATCATTATTATACTTCTTCCAGTATCCCTGCGTTATGAAAAATTGCCGAGTTATTGGGATTTTTTTTTCTTTTTAGTAGCTCATGTGAGTTCAGTAACTGCTTACTAGTGTTTGGCAGCTAAATTCTGATAACACTATCAGCAACAAGCAAGTACCTGCCCTCATTATGGAGCTACTCATTTGCTCTGCTCTTGATGCACTTACATGCTTTATCTCTTAGGTCTGTGGGCCTTGATCTGGTCTCCTGTATCATTGTTTCTCCAAACATCTGAAGGCCGCTGTCATCTTACAGACCAGGACTGGGCGTCTTGCTCTTATTCTCACTCCCCTCCTGTTGATGTAAAAGCCAGAAGGAGAGAAAGGAGCCATGCTGGCATGCAGACCGTAAGACACAAAAGGAATGAAAAAAATGAGGGAGGGGCTTGGGAAAAGTGCTAGATGGGCAGAGGAGTGTGTGTGCAGGAAAGATCAGGCTGGACCTTGAAAACCTCTAAGGACAGAGATTCCACAGTCTCTCTGGGTCACATTTCCTCTGCTTATTTATGGTGAAACATTTTTCCTTACATTCAGCCAGAACCTCCCTTCTTGCAATCAATTCCAGAGTGTCTCATTCTCCTGCCATGTGCCTTCATGAAGATCCCGGCTGTATCTTAATAACCTCCTTTAGGTGTTGGAAGGTTGCTTAGGGTTCCTCTCTTGCTAAGCAGGCCATTTGTGTCAAAATGTTCTTAATTTTCTCATAAATACAAAGCACTTAACGTAAAGTTGAAGATTAAATTGAAGAATTTGAATTGAAGTAAAAATGAGTTGAAATTTAGCCATACAAAAGTTGTGAAAGCTAGGCTGATAAAAAACCCCACAACTTCATCACACTGTGGTGATCCCCTAAAATTAAAGAATATGTGATGTAAGCTTTAGGCTATATCCTTCATCTTGCAGTTCTTCAACACCATGACCTCCAATGAAGATACTTTGAAGAGAAACTTCTGACATATCTAGGTATTAGAGGGAAGATGTCTAAGAAAAACTGATGCTCCATTTAAAACCCATGCTAAATGCAGCTATGCATTAGATATGACTGAAGTCCTCACTTAAAATATAGATGACATGGAAATACAGAAATGCTATCGTGTTCACTGAAGTGGGAGAGCAGTCTTCAGAGGAAGCAGTGTCTGGTTAGTGTGGTCTCATGCCCTGGGTGAGCAGCAGGGGCAGGTGTCCTGCATCTGACTGGCCTCAGCGTTTGCTGTTGGGCAATGCTTTTGTTGCGTTCTTCCTGCTGATACCACAGAAAATGTCTAAGGCTTCCTTGTGCTTCAGCATCCCATCTGTCATCACATTCACCATAACCACCTTCCACTGAGACCAAATGGGCAGGATGTTCACAGCAGGGAGAGAGAGTGGGACAGTCCTACCTACAGACTCCTTAAAACCTCACTCACTTGTCCAAAAGATTTTACTTGTATTGGACAAGCTGCTAGAGCTGACCAAAACAGAGGTGGGACATGCATGACTGAGGGATGACTGCGGCTATATTGGCCTGAACATATTATGAAAGTGCTGGATAAATTCTCCCATGTTTTCTGTGTGATTCCCCCTCCCCTTGGCCCAGGAACGCATGGTACATGGCGCCTTTCAGGCTGATGCTGTCAATCCTGCTGCTATATTTATTTTTCAAGATATTCATGTCTTGAAGAAGAGATTTTTTTTTTCCTGTCTTAACATTGTCATCTTCCTTTTTTGATCTGATGTTAATAAAGATTATGGCAAACAGTCCATAATGTACTAAAAGAGGAAAGGTTCTCTTCCCTTTTTATTTTTTTTACTGTACTTACTGCTGTAATATGTCAGTATAGTAATTCTGATAGGCCAAGAAAGAAAAGACAGGGATCAAACCTGAAAGTTATATGTAGTTCTAGCACTACATTGATACTTTTACCTTCAAATATCTATGAGCTATTTCTTTTTGGGTTCCCAGAGAACGCATTTGGATTAAAATCACTTAGGAACTCTGTCTTTCACACAAGCATTGGATTACTTGACATGATTTTGTCTTTGATCAGATTAGAACCAGCACTGGTACTACAGCCATTTCAGAAGTGATACAGTGGAGAAAAGGTACTTGGGAGCTTGTTCAGCTTACACCCATGGCGTGATAGGAGCCGCTGTTGGCATCTCATTTTCAGAGGCAACGTCTTTATTTGAGAATTTCTGCATTTGTTTTTATGCACCTCACTTAACTCTTTGCTGAAGTCATGGAGGTAGAGATACTTTTGCTCCCTTAAAGCTTTTAGACTGAGTGGAGAATGTGAAAAAATACTTGAGTTGATTACCTTTTGTCTCAGTCACGAGTTCCCCACTTTACCCTGTAACCCTCATGCCTGGAAGATGTGAAGGCTAGATTCCAGATTTGGGACTCCCTTTTGCTAGTCACTGAGGTGGAGAACAACAGCAGTTGCTGGAGCCAGGCACACACTTGGTGTATTTCCTTCCCCACTGAAGGTAAACAGAGGAGAAGGCAACTGAGTAGTTTGCTTCAAAACGTTCGTGCAGAGCATCATGCTGTGACTAAATATTTGCTCAAAATTGCCAGGAAGGTTGCCAGAGCTTTCCTTCTGTTTCATTCTTCTGCAACCCAGAAGAAACCCGTGCAACCTATATTGATGGCTCTTGATGTTCAACTGCTAGTAGCTTTCTGTTTAATAATGTTTAAAAAAACCAGAAGGACCTGATTGGTTCTAGCAGCTACTGCCTCAGGGTATGGTCATGTGAGCAGGCAGGCTCTGCTCCTGGTGGTGTCGTCTCCAAGGAATGCTTTGCTGCAGGAAGGCCTGTCAGTAGTGCCGAAAGTAGCACTTTCCTAGAGTTAGGTGGATGCTTTGCTGCTAAAGATTCTGCCTTTTGGATAAGACATAAAACTGAGGTTCAGAACACTTGCATATTTTTATAAGTGTTCCTTGACTCTCTCCTAGGTGTATTATAAGGAGTGCTTGTGCTTTGTTTGGGCAATACCAAGTACTGTGATGAAGTGCAAGTAACTCGATGGGATTTATACAAGCTTATGAAGCGGAGAATAAACCCCATAGTTTGCACAGTAAATCAATTTGTAAAGCGCTTTGGGATCTTTCTGGATGAAAGGCGCTATATAAATGTAAGCCATGACCATTCATCATTATTGAATATGAAATAGAGATATACACTCTATCAAGCTAGCAGCAATAGGCTTGGGCTCATGATTGCTCACAGGACCCAATCAATCATCAGATCACGACATAATGCAGCTAGAATAAAAAAAGAAAACCCACAGCAAATCATTCCAAGCAATGCAATTAATGGACATCCAGTATAAATAGTAATCTCAGTCAGGGAGACTGGGCTTTTCCTGAACAGAAGAGTTGATGCCAGAGCTATACAGTGTGAAAGAGAGAATTACTAATCTACTGTTAGTGGGGAAAGGAAAGATTCCTCACCAGCAGTACGCCATATAGACATCCACTACAGCCAGACTAAAAAGCCATTGCATCTGTGCTTTTCAGAATTGGCTTTTCTTTCCCTGTTTGGGAAATGGAACAGAAAAATGTTAGCCTTTGTTCTACACTGAGTTACAGAGATGCTGTTAGTTTTTTGCACCAAGTTGTAGCCCAGGCACCTAACCCTGTCATCTAACCTTGGTTGTCGTCTGTAGCATATATGGCTCTTGCAATGCAATATGCACAAAAACGTGGTCTTCATAGGATGCAGGGACTGGGACCAGATTGTGCCTTGCAGGCTAAGGTCTATGACCTGTTTCTGCTGCTCATCCTTGGAGACACTAACTGGCATAAGCATGCTCCATTTTATGCCAATTAAGTTGAAACGTAGGCTGCTGCGGTACTCTGCTTCAAGAGCCAAGCAAACTGAGGGCTTTCTTCACTTGTGCGAGAGCTCTTTCTGTCTATGTATTTGCCTTATGAGGGAAGGCAGTACCTAGTCTGGTACGAGTTTCCCCTCCTCCCCACTTCAGTTGTGCTGATACCTGTCGTCTTAAGCTGCTGTGATGCTATGGGATATAATATCCTGCTCTCATTTTCTGTTTGTTCACTATTACCTAAAAGAGATTGAAATTTAATAAAATATAAGGGAGGGGGGGTGAAAGTTAGAATAAGAAAGTGGCGGGAAGGGATCAGCTGTCCCATTACATAAAACCTGTTTAGGAGGAATGAGAAACTCCCCTCAGCTCTTCTACTGCCATGATCACCAAGCAGTAGCCTGTAGATTATATATAGCCTGTAGTGCCCTGTATTGTCCCTGCAGCTATCTTCATCTCCAGTACAGAGGTGTAGCCTGACATGTTCTGGAATCATTAGGTGGAGCAGATCTGGTGTCATAGACACCCCTTCTGTGCCAGAGGTGCTGCTGTTGTGATTCAATATCCCATCAGGAGTATCACTGTAGGATTGGGAGATGGAGGATCCTGAACTATCAGCCAGTAGTTCTGGTAAACCTTGTGCACAAGACCTTCTGACAGTCATTAGTGTGGCTGCTTTCACTCGTGCTTTCCTGTAGCTTTAGAATCATGTGTGTGCTAATAGCAGATGAAACTCAGCTACTGCTTGACCTTGTCAAACTGGGGCAAAAAAATCAGTAAATGGAAGGATCAGGTTGGGGAAGTTACAGAGCAGGACTGCAGCCAATTTCAGTAAGGTTTATAGCTTGGTAAGATGCTCAGGCAGTAAAATAGATAGTCTGGTTATAAGCAAGAGGTCAAGAGTAAGTGAATCTCTACCCGACCTGCCCTCAGTCGGTAAAACCCCTGGGCTCAGCCCTTCCACACCATGCTCCTGGGTGGAGATGGGCAGGGTGTCTGTGCATCTTCTGTTTTATCTGTATCTGGGTGCAGCTCTTGGTCTCCCCTGCCTCCAAAGGTTGTGTTACAAGCTAACAGGAAAGTTCTTGCAAAGATTTCTGAGACTGGATTGAGTCATGATCATAGAGGGAGCAGCGTGTATTGAGCAATCCATTATCCTCTTCTCATCAGAGATTAATTGGTAAATGCCCATTTTAATTCTTATCTCAGTAGGTCTCTGAGAACCCATAAAGACAGCAGTTGATACCAAGGCTGATAAATAAAGTAGGAGTATGTTTTCTCTTAACTTTTCCTAGCTTTTCTTCAGGAATGAGATTACTTGTGAGGCAGGATCTTGGCCATAGCTTGTTCTTTTGTGTTTGAAAGTGGTGCCATTTCAAACAACCCCTCACACTTACATCAGCAATACATATTCCAGCTCTTTCCTGGTTTCCCATGCCACACACCTTTCAGGTACATCTCAGATCCATGCACATGAATCCTTGTAGTTGTTGTTTCCCAACTCTGAAATCCTTATCTTTGCAACACTACATTGCAATTGCATTGTTATTTCTAGCAGCAATCAATATCCTTTCACTCAGGCTTTTAATAGCTTCTTGATTAATTAATTAGTTAATCTAGCTAATTTTATAGCTTCTTGATTAATCAAGTAGTGTTTTTTGCAGTACTTCTAAATGTAAAGTTGGTATAAGTAATAACCAATAGGATATTATTAATCACTGTTTTTGTTGTAATACTGTTCTAATTGGCCAAATCCTACCAAATAGTTTACTCAGACTGAATATTTTAATACTAGATCTGCCATGGAGTTCTTTCAGTTTGTGTGAGTGGATGTTAGTTATATAAGGTCAGAATAATGAAAACAGATACCATGAATTTATTTTGTTATTACTCGGAAATAATATGTACAAGACAGAGTAACTTAAAAAAAGAAACTGTTAAAATGATCAACTCTCCATTAAAACTCTGCCATGTTATAGGAACCTGCTGGAAGCATATGCTTCTATAGTTATTGTATTCACCTGTTGTTTAGACTGTGAATTCGCCTGGGCAAGGATATATCCTTCCAGAATGCTGGTCCCCTTACAAGATAGATTCTGGTGTATAAGATTGATATATTTAAATAAGTCACCTAGTGAATTTCTGTATTTGGTGGCACTTTCTTTCTTTGGTTAAGATTATACCTGGAAAGCTTTACTACATGCTGCGCCAGTGCTTAGCATGAATGCAACTAATATGGCAGCAGCTGTGGACCTTTGTTGGCAGGGCTTGTACCAGCCTGATCTTTTCCCACTCAGCACAGTTCCAAAGATATTACTGTTTGCATAGCTACGTTTTGTAAATGTGTCTGCATTCATCACAAATTCCTATCTTACTTAAATTGTGGGGAAGGAAGGTGGAAAGGTACTACCTAACTCCAAAAACAAGGAAGAGAAGTTTTCTAGGCCAATCAGATCACTAGAAGCCACAATGGACAATCGTGGTGTTATCTGAGTAAATAAAAATGGAAGAATCGCCGTGACAGGATTTCACAGTATTGAAAAAATGTGAAATCCTGCCCAGGGCAAAGGCAGGGCATGAGAGGAAATGACCCAAACTATGCTGTGGTTTTTATATTGCCATCTGGAACGGGTTTTGGCTCACTGTGGCTAGCTCTCCAGAGCATCAGCTCAGTGCCCCAAGGACACAGTCATTCTGTTCCTACCCTGTCTTTAATTGTCTTTAATTTAAGTAGCTGGTCTAGGCCATTGCCACAGGTAATGCCCCAACATTGATTGCACCCTTGACCGACATACCTACAGTGCTGGACAAAACGGATCTTGTCTTAGGAGATTATAGAGCTTGGGCACTGTGGAAAATAGAGCAGATAAAGGGGAGAAAGCAGCATACCTGCAGGGTGTTAATCATTTAAAATACAACTCAGTAGAACAGATACTTTATTTAAAGCCTAACAGCTGTGAAATCTGCTCTAAACCACCCACAGGAAAGAGAAATAACTGTGAGTTAAAACATAAATAGTGCCAGAAATCGAATGAGTCAGAGTATAAAATCTGATGATGTATACATTGAGGAGGTAGGTATAAATGGGTATGGAACTAGGTTCAGGAGCAATGTTGTAGATCTGTTCCTAGGGAAGTGGTAACATGTTTAGGGCATTCTGGTGGAAAAGTGCAGTATGGTGAAAGCGTAATGGGCTCCTGAGCCACCTTTCTCTGCACTGCTCCCTTCTGTAGTCTCCTCTCCAGAGACCTGCACTATTTTCTGCTACTCTATTGACCAGGCATGTCCTCTTTCTCCTCCTCCTCACTCTGTTCATTCAAACTCAGAGTGAGAAGATGAAGGGGGAGTGCTCAGCTCCTGGCCTTTTCTCCACTCCTCACTCCCTGGCCTCTGCTCTGAACCAGGATAGCCTGAGCCAGAGAACTTTCTTTTGCCTACAGCTGAAGAGATTGTGGTGCAAGGATGTGTCCCATCTGCTTCCTTTGATTTTGGTAGCACGTATTTGCTCCTTGTTTGCTGTCCTCAGTGGACCACAGATGATCAGGCTGTCCTGCTACCTCTGGTGCATGAGATCTCAGAGAAGGCAAAAGTTGTGGCATCTTACACAAACATGTAAGGCACGGATACTGCACTGGGACAAAAGGTAAAGTAGGAGGCGAGGGAATACAATTTGCAAATCATGCCTAAATACCCCCTAAATTTTCAGTTGCAAGCAAATCCAGCCACTCCCACAAACCATCTATTTTCTGTTCTGCTCATGAGGTGTATTTACAGCCTTTGAATTACAAATTGTATACTGATTTTGTGATGTTGCTAAGGCATGTTGGGAAGTGAATGTTGTTTTTGAAAGAAGTGTGGGCTAGAATCCGCATGGCTAGAGCGCAGCTCTGCAGAAAAGGACCTGGAGGTCCTGATACACAAGCTGAAGATCAATCAGCAGCATGACTTTGAGTTAGTGGAGGTTGAACACATACTACCTTGCATTAATAGGATTGCATACAGCAAGTCACGGAGTGATTATTCCCCTCTATTCAGCGATTAGCAGGGCTGTACCTGGAGTCCTGTGTCCATTTTTGGGCTGCCCCATGTAGGGAAGATGGTGACAAACAAGATGTTGGCAAGTCCAGCCAATGCTGACAAAGATGGTTAGAGGACTGGAGCATGTGAGATAAAAGGAGAGGCTGAAAGACCAAAGTTTATTCAGCTGGGGAAGAAAATCCTAAGGAAGATCTAATTCTATCTTTCAACTGCCTAATGAGTAGTTGGAGATGACAGAGACCGTTTCTGTTTGGAGGAGCACAGTAAAAGGATGAGGGGCAATGAATACAACCTGAAACAGGAGAGTTAAAACAGCTATAAGGAAAAAGTTCTCCATAATGGAAGTGGTTGCAGAGGGGCTGTTGGCTTCAGGGAGTCACAATTTGTCCTGAGCAGCCTGATCTAAGTTCAAAGCTGGACCTGCTTTGAACAGGGGTTTGGACCAGATGACCTCCAAGGGTCCTTTTCCATCCTAATCACCCTAATTCTGTGCTTCTAGGTGTGATTTGTAAGACAGCTACACTAAATTATGCAGTGAGTTAACTTGGACTATGGCAGACCAGAATAAAACTAGTTCCTTGCTTTAGCAAGAGAAGTGGGCAGAGCGCCACATGAAGTACATGAGTTTTGGTGCTTCAGCTTTCTATCGAACTGAATCAGAAGCACCTCCTGAAGAAACGGCTCCTTTGCACAACAGACCCTTTGGTATTATACCATAGGTGTCTCCAGATAGATGGTTACATGTGTATGAGCTGCCCTCATACACCTAGCTAATGATGAGTCTCAGTGGCATTCATTAGAACTAGAGGAGGAATGTGTCCCTCTGAGTTTATTTGCACTTGATAACTGCCTGGGAGAACCGAGCAGCATAAACAGAGACTGAAGCCCCTGCTGTGTGACCTGCCCTGCTGAACAGGGAATGCTGTGGGAGCTGGGCTGGCAGTCAGACGTTGTTTGATGCTGTCTTGGTTGTTTTCATGCAGCTTTATTCTGTTGGAGGGAGTATCAGAGTGCCATAATCTGTCTTGAGTTCTGCTGACTGAGAGAGCTTTTGAAAACGGAAATCCTGAAGGAGTTCCTGTAGTTAGTGCCGAGTTTCAGGTAGCATGAGAAATGCATTTGTGTGCTGTTTTTGTGAGCCCGTTTCCAAATGTTTGCTTGTTTCTGCTCATTTTATGTTTACCATTCTTAGAGTAATCTAGCTAGGACTTGGTCTTCTGCCAGCTATGGCTGGCAGTGCATACTGTGTCTTGGGATATTCAAACTGGGAATAGGTAAAACTTCCCTTGGGGGCCTGTGCTGCAATGAAACACGTCACCCATAGATACGGTGAGACTTCCATCCTTAGAAGTTTCCAAGACTCAGCTAGACTAAAGTTTCCAAGACTTAGCTAGACTAAGGTAGAGCTGACATGTTCTCATGGTGGTAGTAGTCCCATTTCATGACTGCACTAGATATCCCCCAAAGGTTCCCTCCAAATGATTTGATGAGCTTGCTGCATCAGGACAGCTCCTCCTTTCTAAAGACCCCTGTTCTCACAGGAACAGCAGATCTACTCACAGGGTAGACGGGTGTCTTCCATCAAACACAAGCTGCAAGGACCTCTTGAGCTGAGACAGGTGCATTGTACTACATCTTGGGGCTGGCCTGGGTTTCCTGGAGAAGGTGTGATATGAAGGGGCTTTAGATGCTGAATATGCGTTCTGCTGTGCAGCTGCTGACTTGTGCATCTCCACGTTAGCTTTGCCTCCAGCTTCTCAGCTGTGTGTCAGCTGTATGGAGCCAGCAGCAGGCTTGGGCATGGCTAGATAAGTCGGTGTGTATATCTTGTGAACTTGCACAGCTCAGCCCTTTCTTCCACCTCACACTGGAGAGTTTTGCCTCCAGCTTAGAACCATCTTCTGAAGATCAAACTGTAGTGGGGAGCAACAATCTATTCCCTGCTGGCAAACAAGAATAATATGAAGAAACTATGGTTCATCCAACCTAACAGAGAATTAATGACACTTGCAGAACTGTAGGTCTAGCCCTGCTGCACTGAAGATACAATATCTGATGGGAATACCCCTAGGGCCTGTCTGCTGGGGACAACTGAACTGAAGTTGATAGGTGATCTCTAAACCTGCTTAGTCAAATTGGTGTGGATTCCACTACTACATCCTTGTTTCAGTGGGAGAGCAGCTCCTTATATTTTGTCTGGTGAAGGTAGAGAACAGGTTTAAAATGAGATTTCAGTTGAACTGGTAAAGCTTTATCATGTATACAGGTGATTGTATATTACTTTCAGGGCTTTACTGCTAGGTTTGTATGGATCAAAAAGTTTCACCAGCCACTGCCTGGCTTATAAAAAATTAATTGGTAGGATAAACTTCACTGCAGTGGTGTGTTGTCAAAGCTGCAAATAGACTTGTGTTCTGCTTCTCTTCTTGGGTTTGCTAGATAAAAGCAAGGAGACTGGCTGACTTCATGCTGCTGTACCCAGACCAGTACAGCCCAGTGAATATGAGAACACTTACTGTATCACAGACCTGCTTCATTGTTTTGCTTTTGGACTTTTCTGCAGTTTTACCTTATGCAGCTGACCCTTGGGTATTCTGTCAGTATAGGATGTGCCAAACCTTTCCAGGAGAAGCATGTGGTTCTGCAGAGCCACACACCCCATTACTCACATACAGTAGCTGTGCACGCACTGGCCAAGCGCTTGCCCAAGTCTCACGCTAGGATCTCTGGAGGTACAGCCCAGTTGTCCATGTTGCACTAACCTGAAAAAATCTTGTTAGGAATTGTTTTCGCTGATCTTGCAAGAACTTACCTGACTTTCTTGAGCCTATGTGCATAAGTACTCTTTCTTTGCCTGTGGACCAAGTGAGTCCGAGTGTGCTTTCCCTCTGCACCGAGCTGTGGAACAGCACATGTGCAACAGCTCTTCTGCTTGTGGCTGCATTGTTTATTGCAAGAACATTCAAATAAAGGCCATGGAAATGTGATTGAATGATTGAACTGAACAGTGCCGTGAGCACTGTAAGTTTGACAGGCTTGAGGTCTTCCTCTACCAAAAAAAAATATAAATAAATAATTCGAGCATCGGTGAGCCATGGGGAAAAAAATTTTTGCAAGTATTGACAGGATTATGTTGTGGGAAATGCAGACAACTGAGACTTGCTGGCAACAAAACAGTCAGACCCCAAAACTGTGCTGTGCATGGAAACCATGAGGATGTCAAATGCTGACATGGACAAGGGCTTCTTTCACATATTATGTCCACAGGAGTTGGTGCAGTTTGTTTGGGGTGGTCCTGTCATGTTAACTATGTGTGTGCTGGCATGGCAGGGTTATGAAGAGGTCAGTTTGTGTAGCAATACATGCCGTGCTCACTAAATCAGTAACCACGTTTTGAAAGCTCCCTCCAAGTAATCAGTTCAAAATAGTCTGGACTAAATCACTGCTTGTATGTCCACACTCCGCCCCCACCCCTCAGCTGGAAACCATCTTCTCTCACATTTGAAGGAAAAAGATGTGACTTAGACTTTGCACAGAAGCCAAAGCTGTTCTGAGGCATATAGTGTTTCTGTAACAATGAAGTTATTGGTGAGAACTTGGGACTTCTTCCATTTATACCACAGCTTTCCCAATGTTGAAAACAGATAAGCTTTATGCCCTATTTGCATATTCCTTGGGCATGCCCTGAATGATTCTTGAAATGAAGTCCCAGGACATGCCATACCCTAATGAGCTCTGTGGCCTGTTCCAGCATCTCCTCTGCCTCTGGGCTTTTGGAACTTTCTTCACCGACAGCCTTTCATCTTTTTTTCAGGAGCTTGCTATGAGTGATGGTAGGGTCTGTTCTTGGTGCGGTGTGGGCACCAAGTTTGATTATCTGTGGAAGAGGCAGATGTACCTGATCTGTTGCCTTCTGCTGTGCCCCTCTGAGATTATTTTATATCTATTGCAGCTATGTCCAATTGAAAATTGTAATTGCAGTTATATACAGGAAAGCCAAACATATTACAGTACGGGTCTACATAGATATCTTAGAACATCCTACATGAACTCACTTTCCGGGGCACTTCAGTGTTGTGAAAGTTTTCAAAATTTTACTGTTTCTTTTATCAAATTCATCTGACTTTTAAAAGAACCTCATTGTCCTGTGATATTGTCACAAGAGGGCAGAATCGGGGTTTGTACATGCAGTAACATTTAGCACAACTGAACAAAGAGCTGTGTATCAGCTGAGCTGTGGTAACAGCTGTGTGCACAACTAGCCTGCGGCGACCATGGGGTAATTCCACTTAACGCTGTCTTCTTCTAGGTTAAGTCAAAGGACCTGGCATCTGACACATGCCAGGAACATGCATGTGCTCAATTATCAAGCTAAGATTACATGCCATGACTTCTTAAGGCTCAGTAACTTAATTGTCTATCTGAGCCCTAAAGGCTGTTTGTGTACCTTGAGTAGGTATCTTCCCTAGGTATTTTTATAAAATCAGATGGCACTGGTGGCATGTTGGGCTCTCTGGAATGCTCTGAGGAACCTGCAGCTCATTCCCTTGCTAAAAAGCTGCCTTTGGAAACTTGGGACTAAGTGAGAGCAGTCCAGGCCCAAGTGAGGATATCTTCATCCTCTGGGAACTCCATCCTTACACATAGCTGAGTTGCTTTTGCCGTTGCAGCAGTCTCAAGTTAAGGGTGACTGGAGCTTTGACTTAAATCTGGCTGGCTGCTACAATAATCGCACAGATCACTTTGAAATAACTCACTTGCAAATGCATCCTGGTTTGCTTGGATACTTAAAATATCACAGAATTTTCATTACTAGGGAAACTTAAAATAGTCTTTCTTTTTTTTTTCTTTAAGGTTAAAAATACCAAGACCAGCACTACATTTTTAAAGGATTTGTTCGTTGTTGTTCAAAATAATGGTTGTGATTTGGTTTCCTATTGATAACAGACTTTGAAACTGTCTTTAATTTATAAAGAAACTGGTCACAGCTTTGGCATTAATAAAGCAGTCAGAAGTGCCTACTTGAACTAGTCTGCATCAGTTTGACCAGCTTCTAAGATGATTAAGTTAAATGGGTACCCGTTTGTCTGTACGTAGACAAGACCTCGGATATCATAGGGTTAATTCTATAGATAGTTCAAAAAAGTGAACAAACACCCAGGTTTCTCACCTTCTAACTGACTCTGCTGAATAATCATCAGTGACAGCACAGAATTGTGTGTCCTCTGCTTTCTGGGTGAGAATCGGGAGGATGTAGTTGTTAAGACATAAAACATGTCCTTTAAGATGGCTAAGTGTTTACCAGCAGGTGGCACAGCTACAGGAGGTGCTGTATTTAATGTTTTCCTGTTAATCCTCTGGAAACTAGGCATGAAAGGAAAAACAAATAAAGAGACTAAGTTTGTAAATAGACTTTATGCCTGAGCTATGCAGGTTCCTGAATGAATCGCATCATAACTGATCAAATACATTCTTCCCAAATTAACACCTCTTTTAGTTTGCGAAGAAGAACTTGTAAGACTCTAATATTAATAGGTTCTACAGAGCTACACACAACTATAATTGTAATCATCCTTGTTCAAGAAGCATCTCTATGGAGAGAGGCTACAGGTCCCACCATGCAATGGGGAAGGCCATTCAAATAGAGGTGACTTGTTGGGTGGGGTTGGTAGCCTCTGGAAACAGTGCCACTGTACAGAAGAGGGGTGAAGGATTTTACTCTGCTAATGTGAATTAGGAGCTTGTCTTGAACTCCCAGCAAGTTGCTCTCATTCAGGCTAAGTTTGGGTGACCTCAGTCTGAATCGTGGAAATTGTTCCTCCTGTTTTTCCTTTCTCCCAGCTGATGCTTGACACTTGAGATGGCTCTGGCTTGTTATCTGCTTCCCTTTGTGGGGACAGAGGAACCTGTGCTGTGTGTGTGTGAGCATGCATGTGTGTGTGTCTGGCTGCCTGTCATTACAGCACTAATGGAAATACTGCACGGATCACAACTCTCAATTAGCTCCTCGGGAGATTGCTGTGACAGCCAGTTACTGAACAGCAAGGCCTGAAGGAATGAATTAATTTGTAGTACACGGCAGTTAGAGTCACAGTGTTAGCAATGGAATGAGACAGCAATAGACCCTTATTAGGCTCAGGCTGTGTGATGCAAAAGACTGTTACCTGGGGGACCTCTCTTTTTTTTTTTTTTCCTCTATCACCCCTCCCCCCCTAGGGTTAGGAAGGATCTTGGCCCATGAGTGAATGAGTTTAGAGCTCTTAGTTCGGTCTACGGAGTGGCTGTCTGCCTGAGGCTATTTGGCAGCAGGCAGTGGGCTTTCATTCAACACAGACAAGGGCATGCTGCTCTCCTCCTGGCTCGCAGCCAGGCGGAAGCCACTAAGTGAGTGGTATTCAGGGGAGGTAAGGCTATCTTCCTGTCCTCTTCAAACAACATCTCTCTTCCTTATTAGTTCAGATAACTGTATATCATAGAGGGTATCCTAAGGCTGCTGCACCAGGGGATGCTAGTGTCTTGCCTTTGCAGTGCTACACTTAAACACAGAGGAGCAAACTGTACTCCGTAAAACATGAGCATGCAGCCAGTCTTTGTGAAGTGCTCCTAGAAAAACTGGGGATCTTCATAGACAGCCTGAGGTTTCCAGAGCTGCTGCCCACGAACAGCCATGTATGCCTTGCACCAGCCTTTCTCTTCTCTTGATCAACCACCAAGTGAGAAGCAATATAAACCCAGTGAAATTTTGGGCATGCTACTTGTTTTAGCTGAGACCTCCAGAGCTATGTGACATGCAGTAAGGTGAAAATAGAGGAATGTTCTCGGAGCAATCCTTGCAGAAGGTAAAAAACAAGAAAGGAAACTTGCCTACAGACTGTAATGAATTTGGTGCTTGAGAACAGAACTCTGCTGGGTTGTTCTAGTAGGCTGAGGGATATGCTCGTACCACGTGGGAATAAATGGCCTGTGTCTTAAGTTCTCTATGTTCTGGAGAGAAAGAGGTCTGAGTGGTGAGGACAAGTAGTAGTTCATTGACAATGCAACCACTAAAGGTGATTGTCCTCTCTCTGCTAAAAGGGTTATCAGAGCAGTACCAGCAGAGTGGTTTTATGCCATCCTGGTCTTTGAGCACAAGAGGAGTCTTTTCATTTGGGGGAATTCCTAAGAGTCATTCAGTCTGTGGTCCCTGCACTGTCAACCAGCAAATGGAGTAGTTAATGTTACCTTTGTTGACAGAAAGCAAGAAATCAAGTCCAAGCTCCTCTCGGCACTGGTGTCCTCCTAATTTTCAAGTCAGCAAAGTGGTTGTAAGAGAGTTTGCAGTTCTGGCAGTGCTCCTCCTCTGGGCAGCATGCCTTGGTGTGCTTTTATTTTCCTTCACATCAGAGTGCAAACAAAAGCTTTGTCCGATCAGTCTTTTCCTTTCTGCAGCCTGTGGCTCTTCCTTGATCTTTGTGTCTGCTGCTTGTATTAACTGTCGTCTTGTCCCTCGTTGCACGTTCTGGCCAGCAAGTGGTGCTCCCCTCTTCCTTCCTACAGCTCCATTCTCTCCGCAGAGCTGAGAAGTGCTGTCATACTTTGCTGTTGCTTTCAGGTATGTCTCACCCAGACGGTACGTCATTCTCTGATGTACTGTATCAATACAATAATGGTATTTCTAATGTGAGCCCTAATGGTGTGTTTTTCATGACTGAACTTCCTGGCTCTGTCCTGTTGTCCATACTGGAGATTTCACGTATTGCTACAAAGATCCTTGAATAGGTTCCTCTGATGCAGGCCACTGGATGAGATGGGTCCCAGCTGGGTTTTCATGCATGATGTTGAAAGTGAAGAGGAGAACTTTTATGTGGCTGACATGGCTATAAGGACACTAGAAATCTTAGGAAAAAGAGATCTTGGGATACAGCATTTTTTTGCATCCACACATAACGGTGCTGCATTCTTCCCAATTAAAGGAACATATTTCTTTGCAGGGTTATATGATTTGGCTGGGATATGGGATGAGCCTTCTCCACTGGCCCTTAACAACCAGGATCTTTCCAGTAATGCAATTCCACTATGATTTTTGATGGCCACAGTCCAGATTTTTTCACTCTTGAGCCCTACTGTGCTGGGGGTTTTTTGACTGGATATAAAATGCTAATATTCTGGCCTGGTATCTGCATTGAGTTTGTTCTTCTAGATGAAAATAATGATACCAGGATCAAGGCAAAAGTAGATCCAGCCTTCTCTTTTGTCCTTAAGTGATGGTACAGTTTTTGGGAGTAGCAAACAGCTACCCAAATAGTTTTGTTACAGAGACAAGGAGTAAAATGTATATGAAGAATAGGGGGGAAGAAATGGACCAAAAGAGGGAGGCAAAGAGGATGGGAGTACAGAAAGAGAAGAAAATTGATAAATAAAAAAAAAAAGTGACTAAAGCAAGAGAAGAGAGAGGGAGATTCTCTCCTGATTAGAATTCATGAACTCCATTCTTACATTAAGTCTATATATGACACCTGGCCTTTAATGTGAAGCTGCCTACGAGCATTAAAAATTAAAAGCAGAAGGTAGGATCCATCCATCTCGGGCAGCGCTGCTCCCCTCCTATCTGAGCTCTGCACAAAGCTATTACACATTGATAAATTATTTTGGGTAATAGCTGAGATATTACATTGTTTCTGAGTGAAGGTAAAATCTCTCCATGACACGGGCATTTATCAGGAGCGCATTTCATCCTATTTATTATGGCTGAGACGAGATCGCAGGCTGCGGGCAGAGCTGGCACGTCGTGCTGATCACCTCCCCCATCGCCTCCCTTCCCTCTGTCACTTAGATGATGGGATATTGATGGAGCTCATGACAAGTTAATTATTAACTAAAGATATGCAGTTCACCTTTGCCAGAGGAGGGGGCATAGAAAAGAGCAACGATAGTTCTTAAAAAAATAAATATATCCATTGTATCTTAGGATTCTTCTCTCCACCTTCCTCTCCCTGTACCTGTGGTATCTTACAACCCTCCCAGTAAATCAGATAGGTTGTTTGGATTCCAGTATGGTCTAGAAGGCCAACACAAATGGAAGAACCTCTAAGAACTTTAGGTCTTGTTCAAAAAAAGTTTCCACAAAAGTTTTTCTCCATTGGTTGGATTGGAAACTAATGGGGAGAAATTTTCACTGTCCGCTAAGTAACAATGACTTCGAACTCCTGAGAGGGCCGGAAAGCAGAGCCACAGTTTTGATTCTGTCCCATAAATGAACGCTTGCTTTCTTTGTAAGAAAAGGATGTCCCGACATCCTCTCAGTATTTCAGCTACTCCTTTACACCGAGTGCTGGATGTTTCCCTGAGGGCTAGCTGGCTTTGCAGGACAGAGGCAGGCAGGTGATGGCTGCAAGGACAACGCTTGCTTGCTCGCTCATCTGAGCTCTTAGGCTGAACAGGATGAGTTTGCTAGCACATGAAGGACTGTGCCGTATTTGCATTCTGGTTGTCTTGGCCACTGAGGGAGGCAGCTATTACATGTGAACCTTTGGGTTACAGTATCAGAGACACTGGGGAATGATAAATAAGAGTTGCCCAGTTGATTGGCCGCAGATTGAGTAGTGCTTCAGTCTGCAGCATTCACCTTGCAGCAACACAGCCAGTCAGTACTACCTCACAGCTGTGTAGTATGAGTTAGAGTCCCAGCTGAACTAGTATCTTACTCATTTTGCAGAGAAAATGGCCGGGAGTTGTGCTGGGAAGTTTTCCTGTTGGCAGTCTCATCAGGAAGGCTGAGATGCAGATGACCCTTTGACTAATTCCGCAGTTTGTTGTCTAGCTTTGAGCCAAGGCAATGACAAGGCAGAGGGAACTAGCACACCCTTTCGTGCTAACTGCTCCTGGCTTGTCCATCAGCTGTCTTAGCATTGCGCTGGTCAGGTAGTCCTAGAAGAAAGGAGCTGCAGCTGTAAGCCACCATGGCAGTGGTCTCTTAGAAAACAATCACAAGGGAAAACATCACGGGCAGATAAAGGAACCGTTCCCTCCATGCAGTCTATTGCAAAACCTGCCTAGTAAGTTTTCACCACTTGAGATTCATTCCGGAAAAAAGAAGTGTGTGTTTGGTTTTCAAAACCCAAGCTGCTCTAGATGCCAGTTTAAAGCTACAGGTATGCCAAATTTCACGCAGGTTGGATTTGAACTGCGTAGCTTATTTAGCCCCCATCTACTTCACTTCCTTGGAGAAAGCATAAGATTGTGGCCTGTTACCTTTGAAATTTTCCCTAAAATGAAGCTTCTGCTTTTGTCCTGCTTATGTTTTCAAGTGCCATCTCTCAAATACAAAGTCTTTCAGCTGGGATCCAAGAGTAATAACATAATCTCCTCTAGAATTAAAAAAAAAACCAATAAAAAAATCCTAGTTGTCACTTATGGGCTGTGGTAAGCGATGCAAGGTTACTACCTGGTGTTTCTGCAACAATGTGGTCTCCCCAGAGAAAAAATTGGCGTATGTTCTTCATGCTTTTTGACTTAAAGTATTCAAAAACTTGTGAAAGCTGCTGTGTGCTCTCTATTCTTTTGGTGTAAAACATGCTCCTGTGCAGCAGCACTGATCATGGTAAGTGAAAACAGAGTACTGTTCTTTGAAACCCACCAGTTATTTTCCCTTGGAATAGTGCCTGATGTTGCAGCTTCAGGAGCAGATGTTTTGTTTCACTGATTTTTTGTCTTTTCCTATGAAACCTGACAGTTCAAGTTCTGGGCTAACTTGAAAAGATAATTTTTAAAAAACTGATATTATTTATTTATTTAAATCAGATGTATTTCCTATTCCACAGCTTTGAGGAATCTTTCTTTGAAAATACAGATTTCCATTTCTGTGCCTCAAACTGGGGAAGTTTAAGTACGTATGGATCTGGATTCTCAGGTGTAACGTTTCCTCTCTGAGACTGTGCTAGATGCTCCTGCATTGAAATTGCTGCATATAAAAGAAAAACTTTCAGAGTCTTCATTTGCTTCATACACTTTGGCTTTCTGAAATCTCTGAGAATCTAGGTGCTTGCTATCAAAGGTATGAGAAGGAGAGATGGGACTGGGCTCCCAAGTACAGATAAAGCGAGCGCTGTGTGAAACATGGTGGGTAGATTAGCTGTCTGGACTCCAAGTAAGAAACTGCCCATCACTGCAGTAAGGCTAATCTCCCTGTCCTTGTCTGGTCATAGTGATCAGTTTGCCCTCTACTTAATATAATAAAATATATAATAAAAATGTATTAACAACTGCGAACCACCCTCATCCCCTTTCCAAAACCCCCTGGGATCCTCCAAGGTTAGAGGATGTGCAGTATACTCACCTCAAAGAAAATGCACGTTCATTATCTTCACCCTTTTATTGCACACCTTGTCCTTGCCTGTTGCCTCTCACAGCTGCGTTTTACTCTGGGCCTTGTTCTGCAGTCCCTGCCTGCACAATGTAGCTGTGTTGACAACCCTGGTGAGATACTAATGGTGTAATACCTGGTGGTCCCATTTATCTTGCAAAGATACCTTTCTGGTGGATTTTGTGAGAACCATGTCAGGCTGCGAGCTTGTAAGTGTTCAGGACGTCTGGGCTCTTAAGCTGTCTGTGGCTCCTTCGGGGCAGAGGCTCCATCATTTCCAAACAACCTGCCCAACCTGCTGGTTTTGGTAATGACAACACTTATAGCTTTTTGTCTGATTTTTGTACTTTACCTAGACTTTCCTCCTGAACACCTGATAACTCCAGCTGTAATTACTTATTCAAAGAATGTCTCTCACACTAACACAGGTAACAGCAGGAGTTCGGTGCTACCATGTTGTTCATGTAACACATAGTTCTATAGTAGTACAGATAAGGACGCGATGGAGATGGGATTGCTCTGCTTGAACTTGGAGATCATTATGCTTATAGGATGAGCATTGAAGGCCCATGAGAAAAAGGCCTGTATTGAAAGACAGTGGTGTGAATATGTTTTGTTGAGATGCGTCTTCTCACTTGGAAAGGTACCTATCCATAATATTAATCTTTTCTGGCGTAAGATGATGTGTGGTTATATTACCTCCTGGCTATAGAAACATAAGAGAAACCCGAGTAAGGTTTATGCTAGCTTTACTAGAATTGGCTCGGTTTTGAATGTGGCTTGGTGTGATTTAACTGAACTGTATCTAGGAGAGTATATTCAGGCTGGCAGTGCAGGAGGTGTCACAGGGCAGGCAGCAGCAGCAAATCAGACAGATGACACTCATCAGAATACGGCTTCTTCACAACAGCTGGAACTGAATGCGCAGTCTAACCACCGTGGCGTCCTGTGGTATGTGATAAGAGTTTTCACTGAGTGTAAGCAGTGTCAGGCAGGCAGCCTGTTTGTTCAGTAAGGCTTTATGGCTGTGCTGCCCTGCATGGGAAGTCATGCACTGCTGTGATGTGTCAGAGCTGGTGTAATTTGCTAACCTGATACCTTGTCTTTTGTTGTGGCTGACACACGATGAGTTGAGAAGGTGCAAGGACTCCAGGCAGGGGGCAGTTGAGGAACAGCTGGACTGTGGGTTCACATCTGCTGAGACTGTATATGTAGAAATTAGCTTCTAGTGTAGGGGCTCAGCTGCTGATGTCCACACCAACCAGAGTAAGTCTGGGTATGTCCTTACACCTGCCTTACCCTTTTCAATTGTGCCAAGCTCCTGGCATCAATAGCAGCTGAGGTGAAGATTGCACCAGCTACTTACTTGTGTGTGGAAAAATTACGTTGTCATCTTTTAAGTTCAGTGAATAACCCTTTCTTCTTTCTTTAGCCTTGTTCTAGACTAATGGCAGTAACGAGTCAACTCCTGGCTTGTCTGTTCTCGTATTTTATTCCTCAGTATTCTCAGAAATTTGCTCTTCATGTCTTTCTCACTCATAAGGGAAGGTAGCAGAAACCTAGCTGGTCTGTCTCCCGTGGGATCCTCTATACTTTGTCGTTTGTATTCCCTGAACCGACGGGCAAACCCACTTTGTCCTTCAAGTCTTTCCTTGTGATCCACTGGAGTATTTTGGTGCTTTCAGGAAAAGAACTAGTTCTGATGTCAGTAACAAACTTGATAGTTATTAGTACTTTTTATCTTACAATTTTTTATTAAAAGCATATTTTAAAATGAGTTTCTTAAAACCATCTTTCTTGCTTGTGGCCAGTCTGTCACTGTATGTCACCTCCTTCTTTCTGCCACGTTTCAGTCATGCCTGTTGTGTCTTCATGTGGATTTAGGCGGTAAACTGAAAGTGAGACCTTGAGCCTCAGGGAGGTAAGGTGGCTTTGGATGGTGCCATAAAATAAATCATTCCTGGTAATAACCTGATGTGCTCTAGGACAGACATGTTGCAGCTTTCCAAACGTGGCGAGCACACACAAATGCTGGAAGCCATGGCATACCGCTGTGCTTGCTCTGTATGCAGGCTAACATCGCCACCCCACCTCCCGCCCCCATCCACACATGCCTTCCCCCCACCATCGCATAAATGGAGGATTGTGTTTCATATGCTCCCAGGTCAATCCTGAGAAACTGCTTAAGTGGTTCAGAGAAACACACAGCAACTTACAGAGTTAACCCTACAGTAATTGGAAGGTGCGTGGTGGTGGGAAACAGTGTAATGGAGGGGTGAAGAGTTTCCGTAAACCCATTGCCTCAGCTCAGAGAACCTGCTAAGGGGCAGTGGTCAGAGAGAAACAGAAGGAGAGAGAGAGATATCAAGTGTAGTAATCAGAATGAAAAATGGAGCTCCGGTTACTTTAAACAAGAGCTAATTTATCACGAGAACGAGTGGATAAGTAGCTGAGTTTCAGGCGTTCAGTAAGTTCCCCGTTCTGCTCCAAAAATTATTCCACCCCTGTCTCCATGCTCTCATAAATCATCCCCTTCTTCACTTCTGCTCCGATTACCAATTACTCCTGCCTACAACACGCTTTCCCCTGCCCGACACAATCTGATGGGGCCCTGCCTTTTAATTTTACAAATGCTTTTTTCTTCTTGCCTCTCAGCTCCCCATCCCTACTCCTCCCCTCCCCAGTTTCTTTCTGTATCTTTGTTTCCCCTTTCCCTCCTCATCTACTTTTTTTTTTTTTTTTTTTTTTTTTTTAATTTGAAGAAAGGGAGGGCAGTAATGTTTTCTGGCACCTCCCCCCATGAGGTTGACTGAGCTGAAGGAGAGGAATAGAAATTAATTATTTTCCCCAACCTGAACTCTCTTTGGCTTTGTGAGTCCTCTCCCTAAGCACATGACAAATTCTAGATCCAGTACAGCTGTATCAAAGGTGAAAGTCTTGTTCTTGAAAGGATGTGTTGCTTTTTGTTGAGTCTTTGAAGGAAAACATAATTTTTTCCTTTTTTCCCTTTTTCTTTATTGTACATGGAGCTTCTTGCAGAATAGAGAGATTTTCTGAGCTGCACTGCTACAGGCAGGAGAATTTTAATATCTATTGCAGCGTGTTATTTTTCTGCCTGTGCTTCACCACTGCTAATATTTGCACTAGAGTAGCTCTAGCTAGCTAGGGCACAAATACAGAGGCACTGATCAGGGCCCAAACCCTGATAATTTAGACTAGATCCACACAAACTTTTGTTGGCTTCATTGATTCCATACATGAAATCACCTTAAACCAAGCTTGTACTAATAAGCCAAATGTCTGCTTTAGGAGAACGTGTTGAATTTATTGATATAGCTATACCTTTCTAATATAAACCCCTTTGATACTGCTTATGAATGGTATTCTAGTGTACCATAAGTCTGGTGCACTATTTAGATGCTGGGTGGATATGCATGTGGATTGCATACGTAAAAATCCTAGAAACAGATTTCAAATAGCAAAGAATTGGCATGCAATAGTGCATTGTTTTGCTTCTATATATTGTTTCACAACATAAATTGTTACTGAATGTTTGGACATGCTACAGTCGGAGCATTTGAAATCACTGTACATTTATCAGTTCAGCACAGAGGCAACATTTCTATTTGATTTCAGTAAAATATTTTTTGGAGGCTTCACTAATTGATGCTTAAATAGCCTGTGGAAAATAAAAAAGGTTCAGGACGGCTAACTTGCATGAATCTTATAGATGCTGGCAAGCCCTAAGTTCAAAGAGACATCCCAACTGAAGAGAAATGTCGATGCAGGTCATCAGTCTAGCCTAATGTGCACAGAGCTGTTATTTCCACCTGTAAGACATTCAACCAAATTACCACGAGGCTTACTGAATCCAAAAAGACAATATTCCCTTGCCCTGCTGAGAACAGGGTAGGCAAAGTGACAGCTCCGCCTGCTACGCTGCAGAGAAAGTGGCTGTCCAGAGCTGGTTTTTGTGCGGGATAATGGATGGAGGAGATGGATTGCCAGGTGATAAATTACACAAAGGAATTGGCTGGTGCCAGAACCCATGAGCAAGGAGATAGCTGTCAGGCCCTGCAGTGGGTATTGCCATCTCCATCTGAGGAGCGGTAGTCTTTATGCATCGAGAGTAAAACAAAACAGGAGTTAATTATAGTGCAGCTTCTTGACATAAGGCCTTTACAGCAAAACAAGGGTGGCAAAGGGAACACGTCAGTTCATGTTTATCTGGCAGTTTATCTTTTTTTTTCTTTTCAGGAAAACTATAGAGGAAATCCTCTGTGTTCTCATTTTGTATTTATTGTCATTCTTTAAAGCCCTTAGTGTTATTTTCTGACCAAGGAGTATTGCAGGCATCTTTCAATAAGCAAACAGAGGAGCTAACTGAGCATGACTCAAGTCATTCCTATCTTACATGATTCATATACAATCCCTCCATCCTGTCAGGCAAAGAATGGTTGCTGGCACTCACTATGTATCTCGGTAATCAACAATACTGCTCCACATCACCCTAAAGACCAATGATACTCTGAGCTCAGTGTACCCTGGGCTGGGCAATCCATACACAAGAGAGAGTTACTTGGAAATGGTAGAAATTTGGCTTCATCCTACAGCACCTTCCTGAGGGCCAAAAGACAATATTGTATTGGGCATTGTTAAATGCATCGGAAAAGTGTGCGGTGGTGCGCTCCACTCTACGTTTGACATCTTTTTCCGTGAAGAGCAATACAAGGCAATTCTTAATTCTGCTATTGATTGTTTGACTGTGTACATGAAAACAGAGCCTAAAAAGAGAGCCATGCTTCTGACATGCAGGAAAAGTCGATGGCTCAAGGTCAGGACTTGTTAGGATGAGGTGTGTTCTGTTTATTTGTCTTTAATAATAATAATAATACTTTATTATCATGCAAAGCATAATGGAGAAAGGAGCTGTTGATACCATTATTTAAAAATCAGTCTTTGCTGAAGAAGAATCTTTGCCACAAGGAAGGATACCATATTTTCAGGTGTCAGCAATGGGCTGACGACATGGTAGAAACTGTACTAAACTAAGCTGAATTATTCATGATTTGGGAGTATCCCACTCCCCACTGCCTGTGTAGGCCTGAAGATGACAATGGTGATCCTCTTTTGATAGACCCGTGGAGGAAAGCTGCCAGCAAAGAGTCAGAAGGGGAAGCTACTCAAATGGTGCTTGTGCAAGGTGTTCCCAGCATGTCGTATTTCCTGAAATATGCAGCGAAAGTAGAGCTTGTGCAGCTCTCTAGGAGGCTGGGGGAGGGGCTGGGAGCCCTCAAAGAGTTAGTGAGAGCAAATCTTTGAACTCATTTTTTCAGGAAGAGAGTAGTCCCATGGACATGTACACTTTCTCCCATCAAAGTTTTGGATATAATCTCTAAAGCTTTGTGTGACTTCAGACTTCTTTAGTAATTGTAACTTGACACTGTCGTTTTTATTAAAGGATTTGACTGAACTTGGCAAAACTCAGCTGTTAAGGTGGAGTTAGCCCACAACTTGTTTCATGACCTGTAGGGCAACCGAGATTCGGTCGGTACCCAGGCATATGGGTGCTGGGTTAGCATCTGACACACCGGCCGTCTGGTGACCTGACTGTCTCTTTTAGCTAAAGATCCTTGAAGCTTGACTTACATTTTTTGAACATAATTTTAAAAAGGTAGTTAGAGAGTAGATAAATCATCCAGCTGGCTCCTCCCAGGGACCTGGCATGTACCAAACGCTGACATGACAGATCCACTACCTTACTCTGCTGTCTCATTGTTGAAAAACTCTGCAAGTGATTTAATGCTCAGTTTTCCCTAGAAATCCCTACTATTTCATGGCAGTCTTTTTCTAGAGAAAGAGGCAGTGACCTTAGTTTGCCTCAAATCAAGCTTTTTTAAACTTAGATTTTTAGATGCTCTGACAGCTCTGCTGTTTCATGGCAGTACGAAATTCGGTAGTGAAAGAACTTCTGAAAGTTGGTTTTTTTCTTGTTGTCAGGATTTGGCTGCTAGAAGTCACTGCTTCCTTCCTGCAGCTTGTGTTTCTCTGGAAAAACAAAAATATGGTGTCAAGACAGTAAGTAAACGTGCAGGCTCTGTGTCCAAGCAAAGCAGAAAATTATGTTGGGTAGTCTGAAACCTGGCAGAGTTGTGTAAGACTGTGGGCAGAGCCTTTCTGGGCTTGCCTGGACTGCCTCCCACCCCACCCCACCTTCCTGTGAATCTGCAGGTAGCTTCCCCAGGGCGCCCATGTACAACAAGCAAAGACCCTGCATGCTCTTCACTACCTCCCAACCCTCGATGTGACACCAGCCATCCAGTCCCTGCTTCAAACAGTACTGACTGCCAGCTGGGAGCTAGAGCAAATCTGAGAGCTTCAGTGGTAGATTAACATTGAATGTGATGTAGAATAATTTTATTTTTTTTTAAAACCCCTTTTGATGTGACGGGATGGGTGTTCCTGAGGGTGTCTTTCTCTGCAGAGCCACTATGGCAGGAGCAATGGCCATCAACACTTCTCCCTGCTGCCTGTTCTCAGTACCGTTTGACACTGCTTTGCTCGGGAGTCTGGACAGAAGGTTCCTCCCACCCCAGCTGGCACGTGTTTGCACACCAGGAACAGGGCGGAGAATTTCCAATTTGTTCTATAGAAGGATGGTGGGCCTTGCTTAGGTGATTGGATGTTTATGATACTATCACTGTGAGAAAGGACCCTTCCCATATCAAGAGATCTTCAGGCTGTACTCATGCTACCTGCCACATCCACTGTGTCTTGAAAACAAATCTCAGTGAGGGAGGTTATCATAGAGCTCTTTAACTGATCCCCTCATACGTCCGTCACATCAAAGAAACCAATTAGGCTGTGCTGCCTGCTTGCCTACACCTCACTTGGGGATGCCCTGGGAGAGAGGGAAATGGCTGGATTTCAGAATCCCTCTCTAGAAGTCACTTTTTAGTTCTGTTGTTTTTCAGTGACTGTAACATTAGTGTAAGGGAACAGGACTTAACACTTGAGCTGCCTGAAGCATTCAGGGTGAATGACTCATCTGATGCGTTCAGTCTCTTCCCACCCCAGCGCTTACTAGCTGATTACTAATTAGCTGACATTGAATTTTCCAAATGATACCGTATACTCCTTAATTTCCTGTGATGAATTTATTGAAAGATGCACGTTTTACTCCCCTGGAGGAGGAAGTGGATTTTATGTGTGTTCTGAGGAGAGATACACAGTTTCTTCGAGCATACAGCACAACGTCTGCTTGCAAAAGGTTTAGCCAGAAGTTTGGTGAGGCACGGAGCCACAAGTGGATTTCAGGAGCAATACTCTATTTTAAGTTAAAAAATTTCGCTTAACATTTTCTGGAAGCTGACTTTGGGATTTCTCTACTTTTGTGATGTGACAAGTACAAGTGTAGCACTGACCTTTCTGGAGTCTTAGAGTAGCAGAGTTTAGCTCCGCTCTGAAAAGTGATCACAGTCAACTTTTCATTAATAGAGTACTGGGATGCCCAAGATAACGGGACAAATGGAAAATACATTTCTGAAAACTGTCTTTGCATACGTTACCTTCTTGTTAGCAGTTGTGTAGAGTTAACCTTACTGACTCTGGAATAAAAAAGAAGCATTTGTGATCTTTTACTTTGTAGTTTGATTGAGGCAGTAGTGCCATAGGGAAGGATGCAGGATTCTGTTCCTCCCTTACCAACTGAATGGGTCCAATGTGTGACTTCCCAGAAGATGTGTGGAGGGAGGCAGGAAAACTGTTGCATTATGCCTTTAGCCAGAGCCAGACAGTATTTAAGCAGTAGAACATTTCTTACTGACAAGGCACAAGGAATCAGAATACAGTATTATTTTGTGAGACCTGGGCGAGTTCACTCCTGACAAGTAATGATAGCCTTATAAAAACTAGCACATTATGTTTTGAGTCATTAGGCTTCAAATATTTGCACCTTCCCCTATGGTTTTAGCCACCATTTCATTTATGGAAGTACAGGAGAGACCATAGGTATGTGTTTACCTACACATAGGTATGCACACGTACACGTGTATTGATGGCTGAAAGTTTTTGACAGAAACCATTCGTGTGGTGTGTCACAGCCCAGCTACAGTGACCTTAGGGGCGCTGCAGGGCTCATCTATTTCTTCTGCAGGAAAAGCCTCCAGGGTTTACGGCAATAGGCTTTCAACTTCCGATTAGGAAAGATTTTGAGCCTGTGTAGCTTCCAGGGAAGTGGCTGGTGTTTCCAGGTGCTCAGTACTATTCTGAATTGGAGCTTAGCTAGATTTTGGAGTAGCCCGGCTTTTTTTTATTTATGTGCTTATTAATGAGGATGTTCCAGGCAGGGTTTTTTTATTCCTTTTTATGGATGTGCCTAGATTTTTATAATAAAATGCATTCTATAAATTAGCAGATAAATGTTTATTGCAGTCACTTCAAATACTCCCTGTGACTCACAGTACAAAAATGCAATGCTTTGGTTTACCAACAGTCTGCCTAATTCAGCTTGCTTTCTTGAGTCTCTCCTGCTGTGTTAGGGCATTTCTCAGACCACCTACCAAGCCGTGTTTTTATTGTTATTAAATGTCTCCATCCCTAAGTGCTAGAAATCTATCTTCTTTAATTCCAGACACTAATATCTCTGGAGAAATGCTTTTTTTATACCAGTTCAAAACAAGAAGAGGCTGGATAAAAAAAAAAAAGTGGAGGAGTACTGGAGCAGAGAGTCTGGTTATGCTGCTGAGACCCTGAAGTACGTGTAAGAAAATAGAAGATTGTAGTAAAGAGATCACGGCATATCACTATTGCCCCTACTAAGAAGGGGACAGAATTACCTACCTTTGCGCTGTAAACCATATGCCATTAGTAGGCAACAGGGATTTTTCTGTAGCTTGTACAGTAGTTTTGTACTCTTAAAGGAAAAGGACCTGCACAAGAGCAAAATAGAAGATGGGATAAAAAGCAACGAGATAGCTGGCTTTGATAAGATAAC
This sequence comes from Falco rusticolus, assembly GCF_015220075.1. NCBI lineage: Eukaryota > Metazoa > Chordata > Aves > Falconiformes > Falconidae > Falco > Falco rusticolus. Next base: position 64,753,828 of record NC_051193.1, on the reverse strand, counting down.
TGGCTAGAGCTTGTTTATCACAAGTTCAGAAAATCATTAGATAAGGTGCTGCATGGTGATTAGCAGAGGAATCCTAGGGGTGACTGAAGCGGGGGCAGCAACAAGTAGTGCTGGAAGTTGAAGAAGTATGCTGAAAGGAGGCTTTTCTCAGGACTGATCTTGTCTTGACCATCAACAGCTTTGGCCAAATGATCAGCATGGTGCTGATGAAAGGTCCAAAGCTGGGAGGCATTTTCAGCATAGAGGTGCTTCCAGCAGAGAAATGCAACTATTGCGCAATTGTCCAAGAGCCTGTTATGACCACTCCTGACATAGCACATACAATTCCAGTCACCATTGTCTCAGAAGGATGGGTATGATATGGAACAGAGCACAGAAAGGTACTAGGATGACCAGTGATACGGGGAATCTGTTTTACAGGATATGAAAAGCTTTGCTAGTTCAGTCAGGCAAAATGAGGAAAGAGGGGATATGGTTTCTGTCTATAAATACATCAAACCACAAAACCCTAGAGAGAGAGAGAGAGAGAACAGCTATTTAAGCTTAAGGACAATGTTGGCACAAGAACAAATGGGTATAAACTGGCTGAGAATAAATTAGTCTGGAAATTAAACGAAGGTTTTTAACCATCAGAAAGAGAAGTGAGATTCTGTAACATCCTTCCAAGGGAAAAAAGACAGAATGAATTTTAAGATGGAGCCTGATCTTTTATGAAAGGGTTCCAGTGATGGTGCTGGTAGCAGGAAAAGAGTGAACTACATGACCAAGGAGTCTCCTCCGGTCTGTGCTCCCACTTCTCCCTCCTTCCCTCACCCTATACCATGCCCTTTCTCTCTCTTGGTACTCTGAGCTCCACCTGCTCCCGCTCTGAAGGCACCATGGACTCCTTATCAGAATTCTGCATTGCAATAGGTTGTTTTTAATCCTCCCCATATCTCCCCTATTTTTTTCCTCGCTGAGCTTGCTGGGCTGTAATGTTTCCCTTCGTGTAATCCATCACAGACACAATGTCGCTTGTGCAAATTAAAATGCACCTTGGAATAATAAAAAAGGGGCTTTTTTTTTTTTTTTCCTTCCTTCCCAGCAGCAGTTCCTCAACACAAACCATTTGTCTCTGGGAAGAAATTCAAGAATGTTAACCCTGTGTGTGCTCCTGTGGGGTACACAGCACCTCCTGTGGGAACAACACTTAGTGGAGACTTGTTCAGTGGAGCAAGCTGCCTCGTGTTGTGGACCTTGCAGATAGCTGGAACTGTAATCCACTTCTTTCCTCCTGAACACATTGATGATAGGGTCCAGTGCAACAAATCAAAGGTCTTCCATGTCTGGACAAAGAGGGTACAACCCAGGAACACTACATAGCAAACCATGTGGTGCTCCATAGAACTCAGACAAACGGTCTGGGATGAGCATTGTACATTGGGACCTTTAGAAAGAACCACTGGAAACTATTTGAGCAATAAAAGAGTCTGCATGCTGTCCCATACTGCTGTACAGTTCTGGAGGCTATAATTGGCCTGTAGGTCAGGCACTGGTCACTTGCGATTTGGAAATAAAGCTACAATGAACCGTTGCTGAATGAATTCCATCCTTGCTGAGACAGTGTATGTAAAAGGTTAAGTCAAGGACAGGTTTTTATTTCTTCCTTCTTTCATTTGGGGGGAGGGTGTGAATTTCTCCTCAGTGGCATATAAATTCTACGAAGTTAAATACGCATTTTAAAAATCCATTTTATCTGACAAGAAAGGTCCAGAATGGGACTGAGAGGTAGGCATGTACTAGAGGATCTGAGCGCTTGGCCATAGGAAGAATGGGGCGTTACACAGCCATCTAGGCTGGAATGATGTGGGAATAGCAGTGTGGATGGTAGACCAAGCCTGACTATATTCCCTGTGCAGTAGTACTGGTGCTTGGATGGAAGATGCTTCCATAAGGTCATTAGTGAGAGATAAGACATCTTTATTGTTTATGGCCTAGGCTTTTGACTTATGGCTTAGGCTTTTATACAGCCTAGATTTTGCTTGAACACAGTTGGATGATTTTTCTTACTTCCCCAAACAACTGTTTCACTCCAGGTTTTGACTGCTATCACAGATTATGTTTTCTTTACAATCACAGTAAGAATCCCAGCGGGTCACCTTATTCTCTAGCAGGACAAGTATTCTTTGCTCTCCAGCTCTTCTCTTGCTCCCTTTTTTCCAGTTCAGGAGCTTGCTAAGCTCTTCAGAGCATGACCTTATCGGGAGCTAATGTCAGCATTAGTGCTAGAACACTTACATGGCTTTCCTCATCAGGCACAGGGCTTGAATCATCTGCTTTGACCTGGTCCCAGACCAGGAGCTGGACTAAGCTGTGCAGGATGCAGAAAAGACAGCTGGTGTGTGAGGGGAAAAAAGGGCCAAGCCCAGCATGAGCAAAGCAATTCAAAGATTCAGGTCTCTGGCGGTGGAGATATCTTCATTGTTCTTCATCCTTATTTGAAATTACAAGGCCAGGAGTGGTTAGAGAAATGGGCACGTATCCAACAGTGAGGAAGTGCACAAGCACGCTGAACATCACCAGCTAGGTTGCCAGAGGAAGCTTTTCTCTCTTTGGGTGGGCCTGAATTTGCTCTCACTAATTCCAGCTTTGCTGTGCTGTGGAGGCTGGGTAGGTGGCTGGAATTCACTCTGTAGAGGAGCAAATTCTATTTCTGTAGCACACTTTGTCTCAGCAACAAGGTTGCTCTATTCTTCGTTTTCTTCAGGGGTCCCCAAACACATGACACAAAAGGGAACAATCTCCCAGGATTTTAATTTATTTTTTTCCAGTTCTTCCTACTGTGAATCTTGCTGTCTCCAAGCTTCATCCTTACTATGTGAAAACAATAATTCCAAGTTCAATCTCTGCTCAAAATTTTTGGTGCCAAAGAAATAGTGCCATTTTCTTACGATGTCAGTGTCTTCCTTAATCTTCCTCCTTTAATGCAAATACACTCATAATTCAAAGACCCACCATTTTTCTGGTAAACTTTCTATTTCCAGTAGATACGGAGAAGATTTTAACACCTTCAATCCTCGTTTCCAAATTAAACGAGGCTTAATTGATCATGCTGTCTGTGGCTGTCCTTATCTCTCTATTTTTTTTTCACTTATTCCTCACAATACCTTTGAATTGAACCTCACACCACCAAATTAATTTACCTGAAAGAGATGAAGAGATGTTAAATGTGATGTGTCCCAACAATTTCCCTGGACAGAGAAGACTATTTTTTAGCATCTGCCCTAAATGAAAGTTTCCTAACCTTACCCCTGCTTAGACAGATGGAAGACAGTCCTTCAAAAGGAGTGCTAGTTGTGTAGAAAACTCTTAGTTGGAGTTCACCTCTTTTTCTATGCAGCATGGCAAATTCAGCAAATCCATGGAAGCTGGGATTCATTCATCCCACTGCTCACAACGCTACTTTTAGTGGGTTCAGCAGATGGTTTCAGGATTCCCCACACATGCTCAGTCCTACCTGGTGTATGAATTTGTATGTTCCTTTCTATTGCCTTCTTCCAGGCTGTATTTGCATTTTCTGTTGTATTTTGTCATATGACACATCTGGTTCTTGCCTGACTCCAAAGGCCTTTGCTACTGAATGTTCACGCTTTTCCCATTGAGCTTGTGTTCTTGAGCGTAGGGTGTCTTTAGCAAAGTTCATTCTGTTTAAGTTTCTGTGTATACGGCCACCCCTCACAGCAGGAGGGAAAGTAGCCAGTGGTCCTCAGAGCCAAAAGAAGACAAGCCCAAGCTGATATTGCAGAGCCTTCATGCTTGATGGGGCCACACAGGGTTGTTATTTGTGATGGGATGGGCAAGATGCCTACCTAGTTCATGGCCAGTCCAGTGGTTAAGTGTGTGGGTTGCTAGAGGTTTTCAATCATGTTGAGAGAAAGCATTTGCAAAACAAAAAGATTGTTTACAATGTGGAGAGTAGAGAGCTGTGAAAGCCTGTTTGAGTCCTTGCTGTGTTTGAACTTGGGAGCTCAGTTCCCTTATAGTGTCTCAGTTTCCCCAGATGCAAGCCAAGAACAGTAGCAGCCATCTGTGTCTCTTGCTATTAGTGGAGGGAGATGTGGTTGTTAGGGGAAGAATCGCCAACCATCATTACTGTTCTGTTAAAAAGAGCTGGAGTTTAGCAGAAGAGACTTTCCAGCACAACCTGACATTGAGAGGAATGGTCTGTCAGGCCAGTAGTGCTTGAAAGTCCTCCCTGGTTACATGCACATATGTCCACTGAGTGTCATGTTTTCTGTTTGATTCAGCGTGGGAACAGGGCCAGCTCTGGGCATAGAAGGAGATGATAGGGAGCTGGTAAAAGCAAAACCGGGCATGACACCTCACCCCATTCTTAATTCTGTGCTGGCCATTAATCTTTTCCTCACTGCCAAGCCTTGGGCTACAACAAAGGCAGGAGGGCACCTGCACTGAGCAGAACACTAATTCATTGAACATGTTCCTCACGAAGCCTGACAGAGGTGATTGCTTTTGCAGCCCTGCCTTCACCAGCTACTGCCATTGCCCTGGTGACCTCCTCTTGTGAAGATGAGGTAAGCCCCAGGAAGGGACTTTTATTCTCACTTGCAGGAAGGCAAAGCTTCTCTGGAGTCTAAACCTGGGGGAACACTGTGAAGGGTATTGGGGGCTGTGGTCCCCAACCTCTTGACTGCTCTTTCCTTTCCACGTGTGCCGCAGTACCCTTTGGTAACTACTGGGGCAGTTTAGGAAGAAGTCCATGATCATCTAGAGCTTTCCAAACCACATCCTCTTACAGCCTTTCTGCACTGGCATCCAGCACTGACCTGACCCTGTCTATTGAATTCAATGCACTGTGAAGCAGCTGAAGCTCTTTGTTAACTGGAGAGAAATGACTACCCCTTTGTCCCCTGCCCTCTTCTGCAGGAACCCAGGGAAGATGAATTGGTCTGTTGACTCAGAGCAGAAGAAACTTCATAGATGTGTGCCTCTCTGGAAAGGAACTGCGCTGGCCTGTGCCCACATCCTGTTATGTGCTGGCTTCATTGCTCTGACAGCATGAAAGATGTTTGGTTTTGTTCCTAATGCTGTTATCATTTATCATCCTCTTGTAAAGCCAGAACTGGCTGCTCACCCGCCTTCCCTCTATGCTAGGTTTTCTGCTTCCCCTCCACTCCTGCCCTGGCATAGAAACAGCTTGTATGCCAGAAACAAACTATCTTTCCACTGAGTACTAGAAATGACACAGCATCCTTTCTGGTCCCTGAAGCCACTGCTGTGACCAATGGTGATAGTTTGACTGGGTTTCAGCTCTTGGGGGCTTTGGAGGAACAACTCCAGTCACGGAGTGGAAAGCTCATGGTAAGCTTATTTGATAGCTGGTCTTTATCCCGTAGAGGTGGTCCTGAATCTGGGAACTCTTACACATCTGATGCCTGTGGGAGGACATAAGTGTTCAAATACTAGAGATGGAAAAAGGGATGCAGTTTGCAAAATCCCTACCCTTCAGCTCAATATAAGTCCCTCAAAGCTGCTTGGGCTATATCATGCCTGTGTCAGGGCTGTGGAATATGTGGGGCTAGAACATGACTGAAAGAGCATCCTGCCATCTTCAGTCTTGCATCCGTGTCCCAAAATAATCAACAAGCAGCCCTCTAACTGCAGAACAGTGGTCCATCAGTTTTTGTGGACAAACTGAAATAACTCAGAGGCAAGCAGAAATATCTGTTGGGACTTGGAGATGACAGGATGAAGAAAGGAGACTTAGCATTCACCCCTTTCTTTCCACTCTGGCAATGATTTCAGATAACAGCAACCTGAAGCCTGAAAAAATGCGTTTGGAGCTGGAGGTATGCAGCACACTGCTGCCATTTGTGGTATAAGCATGAACTGTGCCAAAGGATTTGTTTCTCCTCACTTCCCTGTCTCACTCTTGGTTCAGCAGCAAAGATGAGTCTCATCTCTAGAAGCCTACAAGCATTGTGCTGTGTTTCTAGAAATGCTGTGTACACCCTGTATGGCACTCTTCAGCCCATCTGGGAGAGCCAGGCTGTAATGGTAAGACTGCTTGCAGAAGGACCGGCTTTGTGAGGCTTTTAATGATGAGAGCTCCTTTTTTGGGAGGACTGGCCCTGGTGTCCTCTTAGTGGTTTAGCAGTGTCTGCATTACAAATCTGCAGCTGGGCTGGTAGCACCGTCTCTGATTTCAAGCTTCTCACGGTCCGGGCTGGCCCTACACTATTAGGTGTTCTCTAGGAGAGTGCAAGTTGACTCTTCCAGTACTGACTGGCATATCTGGACAGTATTTCTCATACAAACTCTTTGCAAATGTACTGCTTGCCAGTTGGAATTGCAATGCTGAGAATTGTGGCATTAAATCAGCTCCCTAGCACAGAGCTAGCGTTGCTCTTGCTAGGCTCAGAAGGATTTTGATAGGTATTGGACTCCAGGCAGAAGCCTGTTTTGGTATGAAATCTTCCAGTAAGCAGAATGATGTCACTCCATGGGCAGGCCGTCATCCTTTTCCTATGCATCTGCCGGAGCTGCCAGCATTAGGCTCTTACTATCCTTATTTATAGAGCAATATAATTGTTCTGAGCACTTTAGAGGTACATAAAAGAGAAGATTCCCACTCTGCAAGGAGCTGACAGTAACTCAGATGTAGAGGAGTCGTGGGACAATAACTCAAGTTCTGAGGCAGACATGGGGGAAGAGGAGCTCAGGGCAGAACTCTTTGCAACAGGAGGCTGGGAGAAGAGGGAAACTATTGGCAGCAATTCGGTGCAGGAAGCAGGTGTGGTGATACGGCCAAGGTGATGGCGAGAGAAGCTGAAAGTGGCAAGGCAGAAGGCTTAGGAGTTGACTAGGCAGAGAAAGGGGAAGTGTAGGCAGTAAAACTGCTGTCAATGGATGGCTGAAAGGCAACCTAGCTAGCAATATTCCATTCCTTTTCTGCTCCCAGCACTGAGAAAACTGAGAACATCTGCACCTTCCTCACCCTCCTTCTGCTGCTCTGGCTGCTGAGAAAGAGAGGGAATAATGTTAATGGTTATCGTTAGCAGTACTTGCGGTTCATCTGCCGGGAAGGGACAAGAGCTGCGTTTGCCAGAGAAGTTCACTTGTAGTTGGTACTGCTTGCTCCAGCCAGGGCTTTGCCTTCATGGCTTAAAGGTCACCAGCACCTGAAAACCATTCCTGCGCAGTGCCAGGCAGCCCAGTGCTGGGACTCGTGCTGTCGCCTTACCGGGCACTGCCGACGGACATGGCAGGGCTGCCACCACCTGCCTTGCAGAACTGGCACAAGAATTGTGAGGGTTTTTCCTTGGTGACCAGGGGTGGAGAGCTGTGTGTAATGTGTCTCCTCCTTCATAACATGCTAAGCAAATCCTTGCATCGTTTCTCCCTGCAGCTGTAGTTTCCAGCGTCAGCTTGTGGGTCCCTTGGGCGGAGGCAGACCCCTGTCTTAGGTACATCTAAGCTTAACAGCAGTGGAGTTGCTCTTTTTTCACCTCCCTTTTATGGATCTGTGTTCCCCAGTGAAGGCAGTTACAGACTGCAAGTCAGCAGTGTCCCCTGTCCAAGTCAGTGCATGTCATCCGTGCTGACCTTCCTCCACAAGCGTGTGGGTGAATGGGGAAGAGGGCTGCGAGGTTTTGCTTTTTTGTGTGCCTGTGGTAACGGGCAACAACTGCTAGGCAGAGAGACACCCTTGTCCCCCCGCCTCACCCTCCCCTCTGACTTTGTGCCCTGCTTGGGGCTAAGCACCTGTGCTGCCTTTTATTAATCTTCTCCTGGGACAGCGCTATCAACGGCCCATCAGCGTTCAACATGCCCTCAGTCACTAGCTTTAACTCGATTAGGGCAGTGAGGAGTGACTTACAGGGGAAGCTCTTCTCCACAGGCAGTATTTGCATACAGTGATTGATGCTGATACGTCCTCCAAACACATCCACGTTTTGCATTTTAAACAAAGCAATTGCTGTAGAACCGCTCCCTGTCACTCAGTGGGATTCCCGGTGCCAGCATAGGATGTGCCTTTCTTAAAATGCCCTCTCTCTTTCCCGAAGAGGACTCTCAAGTGGGATGAAGAGAAGGTCACTGACTCCGCTTTATGTTTGAAGGGGAAGAGACAAAAGCCTGCTGTGTGTCTTGGCTTGTGAACTGCTGGTGGGCAGCCTGGGCTGTGTGGGCAGTGTCACACAGTCAGTGGGCTTTCTGCAAAGGGGGTCAGGCTGGAAAGGGATCCGTAGTCTGAAGCCTCCTGTGTTTCCTTCAAGCAGTCTTTCCTGGTCAGATTTCATGCTCAGGGTAGGTTCCCCCGTATTCACCAGCGTCTCTGTCTTGGAAAACATGAGCAGGCTGGCACCCGTGCAGCGCTGGATATACGGGTGTGTTATCCACCTATATTATGCAATGTGTACAATACATATTATATGCATGTAATATACGTATGTATTACGTGTATATATTATGTGTGTGTATACACACACATTTATATGTGTATGTAAAATATTCACTTTGCCAAATTGTCCAAAGCCACAAAAGACGCCATGCTTTCTTCCAGTTTCTGCTGGGGATTTTATTGGCAAGGACGTGTCCAAGTGAAGTTCTGATTTGGAGGTGGTGGCCTGAGCCGTGTCTTTCTCTGCAGAGGAGAGTGTGCAGGGGAGGAACTGGGCGAGTTTAATTTCTGTTTGAAGCAGAGGCAAAAGCAATAAAATAAAATCTGGAGTGATACTGTGGGTATTGCAGCTTGCTTTGCAAAGGCGGCAGTTTTATCTTCTTTATTATATCCTAAGTATTTAATTTCTTTCAAAACAAAAGAAAATTTGCCCAGAAAGTAACCTCTTTGAACAGCAGCAGGGACTTATCTGTAATTCAGGCTGCAGGGTTCTTTGGAGCAGGCACTCAGTCCTCCCCTTTGTTCGTGAAGTGCAATGATCACTGAGGCGGCTAAACAAATAATAATCATTTACACAACGCTCTCCACAGGTCCCAGAAAGAAGGTCTCCTAGAGGTTGTCAGTGCTCTTTGCCTTCCAGGTGCTCGTGGCTTGCTGCACTAGGAGGGCTTAACACTTACAACAAAATTCAGAGGCTCCAGTGAGACCCAGAAAAGTTTTGCTTAGGCTTAGTAGGAAATACCTGTTTTCACCCATTCCTGTCATTACTTTCTCATCTTTGTGCTGATCTCAGAGGATTTGCAATGTACTGCTTGTTGCCCATTTCATGTCTGAAGACTTCATGGTTTTGCAAAGCTAGGCACTTCATTATTGGGCTCACGCTGCCTGGCTCCATAGATGTGGGAGCTCCATGGAGAAGGTGGCCCTTTCATCTCCTGCCACACCATATTAATTTTGCAAATGTGACAAGCTCAGCTTTGCAAAAATAACATATTGCCCATGTCTTGTTCTATTTAATATTGTATTCAAATGGTCTAAGTGCTCAGCGATGTGGGCTGGGGGAAACGGCTCTGCAGACTTCTTTGTCACTTGACTGGCAGCTGGCTTCCAGAAGTAATTATAGCTGTTCAGTGCCGTGGTACACCTAACCTCTGGGGGATTAGTGAGGCATCAGGTGCATGGTGACGAAGAGGCAAGAACAGAGATGCTCCACTTCCCAGGCCTTAAAGGCCATAAGCTTTATAAATCCTATATCCACTTGGACTTGGGACTAAACTGAAAAGGAAGTATTGCAGTGATCTTGCGAAGGTTGTTCTAAGTTTCCAGAAATCCAAACAGGGAAATTTAGACCTTAAGAGTTTGAAAGTGAATTGCATTGCCATCGTGTGGATGCATGGAAGCTGATGTCCACTCAGAAAAATTCTGGGACCCTAGTTTCTTGCTTAGAAAGGGAAACAAAGTCATGATAGTTATGAAGGTTGTTAAGTCAGGATGCTTAACAAAATGTGGAGTGAAATTACAATAACAATTTAACTATGGTAGTGTCCGAATAAACACCGAAGTTAGTTTGATTAAAGTGATATAGGTAAATAGTATGAATAATAGTCTAATGTGTTCCTTAATGTCACTACTTAGTGACACTGGGTGCTTACAGAATTAGGTGTTAGAAACATTAAGTACTTCAAAAATGAATATGCAAAATAGATAAAGTTGTACAGGATCAGCATGACTGTGGTGCCTTCTTCAGGGTGGTGTTTCCAGCCACCAGACTGCAGGAAGAAATATTAGGTAAAATCCGGTCTGTTCTGCTTGAACAATAAAAACTGTTGAAACTGATAACTTGTTAAGTTTCTACTTAAATAAATGTGATTTTCTGTAGTAATTACAGTACCAGAAGCAGACCTGCCAAAGTAACGAGTGTTAATTAGGCTGTGTGTAATCTTAAAACTAATCTAAGTCAATAATTGCCAGGCAAGAAAGGGTAGGTTTGCAAATACTCATGGTGCAATGATCTAAACCGAGGAAGTAAAACTGTAGTAGTGTCTGTGCACCTGTAGGGCATGTCACCTGGAGGCTGGGTGCTTCTGCAAAAACCTGCACTGGAGGCATAGGACACATACCAGAGCTTCTGGGTTTTGCGATTGGGACCCCTCTGCCTTTGGCCTCTGGTGTTTCCTCACAGGTAGGAATCTGGACGTAGCTGTCACAGAAGGAACCCCTGATGGTTTCTGCCTTCTGCTTCAAGGTCCCCTGCTCCCAGTTCCTTGAGTGGAACTTACTCTGTATTTATCACCTGTTCTGCTCCTGGCTTGTCCCTTCCTGGCTGTGTCTTCAATAGCCTGGCCATACCTTAGCCAGCATCTTTCATAGGTGTCTGCTTGCTCCCTAATACTTGTTCAGAAGCAGGAATTGTGCTGCAATATAAAAGAAAATCCGGAATCAGTGGGGAAGGGGGGAAACAGTTTCCAGGCACAGCACCAAGACACGTGCTGGATCATGCTTTTCAGTGTATCTTGCCGAGGAAACTGAAGAGATCATCTGGCCTTTCATTCCACCCTAAGGCTCCGTCTGGATCAGGCGTCATATAAGGGTTCAGGCAGAACACTCTTTGCTAAAATGTTCTTACAGGCTGTTGCATGGTCTTCATATGGTAAAGCCCAGTTTGCAGTAGTTTAAATAAAGAGCATTCTAGAATATATAGTTCTCGTCTGTTAAGACTGGGACAAGTGAGGGACCAATACTGGATCACTGGGACATAAGGTATGATTTCTGCTGTTGCCAGTTCCTCTATCATACCCACAACCTCAATACAGTTATTACATGAACAAATACAAATATTTTGCTTACGCAGTTTTTCCCAGCACAGAATTAGGTGGAATGGGGGAAGATGAAAAGCCATTTTTCTGTAGGACATAGCCAAATGAGCAAAAAGTAATGAGGAATCATCTAAGCAGGTGACTTCAGAAGAATCAACAGGACTTTTAAGGTACTGAGGAGCAGTGGAAAGAGGGCAAGGACACTGGAGCAAAACTAAGTGAATTCTTTGTGCCAGTCCTTCCCTGTGATTCTAATTTTACTTGGTAATTCAACCAATTTACCTGATTCAAAGTAAAGCTCAGTGGTCTGTGACTTTCCAGCTCACCCCATATGCCTTTTTTAGAACAACTTACAGCATTTGCTACCCTTCATTACTCCAGCAGAAAGCTGATTTTAATGAGGCAATTCATGTTTTTAGCAGCTCAGCCACTTCCATCCCAAACTCCAACAGATCTCTTGGTTGTATATGGTACATGGTCCTGATAGCTTGTTATTTAGCAGTTTGTTCCAGCACTTGCTCTCCTGACACTTCAGTCTCAGAAGGTGTCTCACCTTCATTACTTGGAAAGGGTAATTCTGGGAGAAAAGTCTCTCCAGCATGTCTTTCTCTGGTACAGCCTGGCACAGAGAAGGACTCTCTTTTGATGCCTGGGTAAGTACTTGCCCTTAAGGCCTGCTTCTCCAAAAGATACTTTGTGTGCTGCAGCAACACTTATAGCCACCTCTTCTCCATAAAGAGAAGTACTAGGAACACATGGACGCGGAGCAGGAGGGACCCTGTGGCTCACACAAGTGTGTACAGGTTGAGCTGCTTTTCACAGGTAACCGTAGCTTTTGCTGCCGTACATCTTGCTGGGAAGCAGTCCCAGAACTTCCTTACTCTGAGTCTAATGCCCCTCATTCCCTCTGCTTTGGGTTCCTTGCTCCTGGCTACCAAACCCCAAATTTGGGATAGGTTGAATTCTGCTTCTCAGCCAAAGAGATGATGATTCCCAGAGAACAGAGCATGAGGTGAACGTATGGGGAAATCTCTTGCTGGTGGGGAAAGTATCTTTCAGCTTTTCTTGTTGGCGTTGAAGAGTGCTAGTCTCTGCCTGCCTCGTTCAGGTGGACTTTTCTCATCCTGCCCGATATTACTGTCCCATCTAGAAGTACAGAATATGTAGTAAAAAGACATAATAGCTGCCTGTCACTCCTGCTGTATGCGGGAGTCTGATTCAACTTCATTGATGTCTTCAGGAAATCTTCAGCTTCGTTGGCGCCGAAGCTCTGAATTGATACATTCTCCCTTGCACTACGTATTTTTCCTTCCCTTTCCTTTCCTGCCTCTACTTGCAAACCAGGAGAAATCATCCAAGATTCATTCTAGGAAGAGAAGGAACAGAGCAGTCATATTGAGGGCTAGGGTGAGGAACAAGGTGACACTGGTGTTTTCCATTGTTATTGGTTGCTTCTCTCTTCCTCTGTCAGGAGCATGTTGGCCTCCCACCTACGTGCTGCACTCTCACTGATGCGTGGGCTCATAGTGAAGGTAGGGCAAAAATCTTCATGCCTGTGTCATCGTTTCCTTCTAGGCTGGTGAATGGAAAACAGGCAGTAAAGCTAGTTATGTCAACGAGTTAGGGAACAAACTGTATCACATTTTCTTATCTTTGTCATCCTCCTCTCACTCTTTCTCCTGGAAAGCTCAAAATACATCTGAGCACAAAGTCAGGAACCTTCCTAGTCATGAGAAACAATCCAGCAGAAACAGGTGGTACCTATGGTGTGGACTGGCAGGGAAATAATATTATGCCCGTGTCTCCTCCCTCCCATGAAGAAGTGGAGGTTAGGGACTGTGAATGGAGAGGAGTAACAGAAGAGAGATTATTTTTTCAACCTGCTTAGCAGCAGCAGCAACTGTGAAGCATAAAGTGAAATGCAAAAGGTGGTTGACTCCTCAGCCAAGTCTGAAGCACAGACATGCTGAGATGCTGCTTAACGTTCTTTTTTGTGTTATCATTATACAGGTTTTTTTTCTCTCCTTTTTGTTTCAAAGCTACTACAAGTTCCCAGCTTGCTGGGTAGCTAGTTACCTGAAAAGTGCTCATGGAGGGGATGATGATGTCATTTCTGAATTGTGACTGGGACACTTTCATGAAGGACATCTAGCCAGCTGCGCTCACCTTGTGAAGCACTGTCCCAGTGCAGGTTAGCCCTTGGCGTATCACAGCTGAGTCACAACTGCTCATAGACATAGCCCAGGCAGTTTCTGTTGCCGTTTCTGCTCTTTGACTCTGTTGATCTTTGTAAAGAGTAATGCTTGTCGGCCGGGTGAGCAATTCATGCTGTGGAGGGTTCAGGGCCAGACTCAGTGTGCTGTGGTGACCTGTGTGAGAATAAATGTAACCAGCAGAGTGCGAAACCTGGTACCAAGGAGGTGGCAGCATTCGTACTTAGTATGGCATCTCACTGACAGCTTGGGGGTGATTTATTTATTCCTTGTATCGGGATAAATAACGTGCACAGCAGTCAGGCAGCTGTAGGCAGCCTAGTGCTATCTTTGTGAGAGTCCAGAGGACTGACAGGAGCAACTTAGCAACGTGCTCTGGGACACAGGACAATCACAAGCTTTGGAATGAGTCATTGATGCCCCATTTTGTGGACACGTTCCATGTGAAAAGCAAAAAACAAAGGCAGATCTCGAGTCTTGGTCCAGGCTGATTCAGCCAACGCAGTAATGAGTTGTTCTGCCCAGAATCTGCGAGGGCCCAGGCATCACTTATCTGAGGTTTCAGCCGCTTTTTAGGACCTATTTATTTGCAAGCAACATGCCCTGGGGAAGAAGAGGCGAGCCAGGAGCCTGCTTTGCGTACGGCTCCACGTGCTGGGCAGCGGGGCCACCCAGCGCAGCAGGTCTCACCGAGCTCAGGGCGCGCTCCGGGTGTGAAGCTTTTCCTCTTCTCACACGGTTCTACTCTGCCTCAGCGCGGGCTGGCAGGCTCAGGGGGGATCTGCAAAATGGGGTCATGTTTGCTTTTTATAATTTAAAATTTTACGTAAGGTTCTCATAGTTACAATAATGACCTTATTTTTTAAACCCCCCAAATCTCATTTGCCTGTTTACTGAGGTTTTGTTTATCCTTTGCCCGTTTACAGCTGACAGCGTACACGGAGTCCAGGCATTTTCTTTTTCTTCTGAAAAGGGAAGGCGGTCTATTGATTCAAGGAAGTTGAATGTATGTCCAGGCTTTGCGCGCTCTTTTTGACTGCTTGTTTCACTCACGGTTGTACTTCTGGGCACACTTTGAAGGTGCTGAAGATTTATTTGCGAAATGTTTTTATTGTCTGTGATCATTGAGTGAGAAAGTGGTGGTGTTTCTGTAATTGCTGTAACTCAGTTTGGGTTAATAACTGTTTTGCTGAGAGAACACAGCATCATGGGATCGCAGCTTTTCTAGTTGAGCGCTGGCAACCCCACACATCGCTGTGCACTGCCCTGCTGCACGGCCGGGCTGGCTCACCCAGGCAGGATTTTGGGGTTCTCTTGAGTTGTGCGGTGGAGCCTGAAGTAAGCATCCTATGTCACTGATTTGGCATAGCTTGTCTAATTAATTAGAGGTGCTGTAGAAGCTGCCGTGATCTAGTCTGACTGACTGTGGACTGTGTCCCAGCCTTGTATTTCATTCCTGTCTGCAAGTATAAGCTTGAGAATGAAGGGGAGGGATAACGTGGCCGAAATGGCAAGTAACAGTGCCGTTTTGCACGTGCCCTCCTGTATCCCTCCCCTCGCTCTGGTGAGGGTCACTTCGGTGGCATCGCATTCCTGGCAGGAAAGGGCTGGAGAGCCAGGACATCTTGCAGAGCCTTAGCAATGGGAAACAATAAACATTGTTAACTGGGGTGACCCTCCTTCCAAGTGGGAAGGTATCTGGAACAGTGAGCTGGCTGCTAGCCGCAGGGGCCTTGTTTTTAAAAAAGGGATGCGGAGCATCTCGATGTGGTCAGCTGCCACAGGGGACTGCATATTCACGGGTGGCATCCCCACCCACGTGGGCGGTGTGCCAGAAACAGGGCAGAAAGAGAGACTACCACAGCAGTGTAGAAACAAAAATGCATCAAGGATTAGCCCGGGAAACAGGCTGGATCATTGCAGGTGCCCCATCATGAGAAATGGTAGGTTGTGCTGGAAAGAAGAAATGTGCGGAAGCAGCAGCAGCGATAGGATTTTCTGCAGCTAGAAAAAGTGAATCTGAGCTAGAAGTGCTCAAGGCAGTGGGAGAGGTGGGGTTAGCACCCCAAAAAGCTGATGCTTGTGCTAATGCTGTTCCCATAAGCATCACTCCCATAGGACACTGCTGAATTTTTATGATGTGATGACAAAAACAATGGGGGAAATAAGTGCTTACCCCAGGCTTGGTTACAAGGGTTCATTAGGCTGAAAAATATCTGATGAAATTGTACTTCCTAACACTGACCCAAAAGATCATTGATTTGTAGTAGCATTAACCACTGACAAAAAATATAAACAAGAGTTTGGTTAATGTGTTTGAGTTTAATAATGTAAATGGTAATAGAAAATTACTTGCAGCATTGACTTCTTTCAGTATTGCGATGGAAAAGAATTTACAATGCTGGAAACATAATTATTGAAGGTGATTATAATTTTGGCTTCAGTTAAATCGTTTTCCTTCCAAATGTAACACTCTCCACTCCAATGAGATTATTCATAACTTATGTATTGCACTCGACTTAATTGGCATATGGTGTAAATTAACCCCTCTCAAAAACATGATTTATGTGCTTTGTTCTAACCGATCTATTAAATGCAGCCTTGTTTTGTGTTGATTCTTGCCAATTTAGGTAAAGTGATTTCATTTTGCTCTGTCCTGGCTTCTTCTTATCTGATTGCTGCCCTGCCTTTTATTATTCAACAATTGCAGTTATGTTGGGGATGTGTGATAAAGATTATTGAAATGTAATGCCAGTTTCTTGAAATCAGAGAACAAAATGTATAATAATTGCATTCATCAAAATAATGGATTGGATTCTGAGACTTTTTATAGAATGGTCAATGTGCTGATTTTAAGCATTTAGAAAAGCAAGAGTTTGGTATTTCTGAATTAAGCAAGCTGGGATTTCTGAACAGAAATCAGCTGCTGCTTGTGCAATAGGAAAGAATACATTTTAAAAATTCTTTTATTCAATACATCAAGGAATGCATTAAACTCTTCTGTTTTTAAAACACTCATTTGTGTTATAATGAAAGAATTATATCAGAGAATGGCCAAGGTGCCTTTTTAGGTTCCTCTGTTTGTTTCAGATGGATGAAAAGGAGAAAAAAGGTCTATTGGGGAAAAGGCCGTATCCATGTAAAGGAGGAAGGATTCCAATCTGTTATTGTTATTAATGTTAGGAAAATATGGATTAAATAGGCTAATCTTGTTTCTAAGCTATTTTGAAGGTAAATGTGAACTCCAGTAGTGCTGTGAATGAAAGCGTAACAAAGAGATGCAATGAGCGTGTGTGTTTGTGTGTAGATAGCTACAGAAAGAGAGGTCTGTATCTGTCTTTGTATCTCAGATAGGGACCAGGTTTTTGTACTTGTCTTTAAAGCATCAAGATCAAGTGGTGGAAGGCAGCCATTTGCCTTTCTCATTATCACATTTTCCGAACTTAACTGGTGCAATGCATAGCCAGTGAAGGAGTAAGGCTGGCAGCTCTGCTTCCTGAAAATAAATGGCTGTGGGTGAAATCAAGAGACCTAGAAGATGGTGAATGGCAGGGAAAAGTGAGCAGGGGACTGTTTGTTTTGTTTTCTAATACAAGCTGTAGGAGCATGACATAGGATGAGCTGATGGCATGTTCAGAACAGGCAAAGGAGATACTTCTTTGAGTCGTGAGCCATGGAACTCACTGCTGCAGGATGCTGTGAGTTGTGTGATGGCTGCTGTGATTGAAAGCGGGACTGAAGAAATTCATGTAAGAAAAAATCATTGGGGTGTTCAATGCAAAGGCCTCGTCTGTAGCTCAGGTAGTCTTTGATCCTTAAATCGCTTGGAGACTTCATTATACCTCCTTGCCCTGTTTTTATGTTCTTCTCTGGTCATCTGCTTCTGGGCACTTTAGCAGAGGGGGGGAACTGGCCTAAACGGGTCTCTGGTCTGAACCAATACAGCTGTCTCCACATGTGCTATGTGTGCTGCCAGGAGATGGTTGCAGTCAGCGTGACTGGTTAGATTTACGAAGGGCTTGTTGAAGCATTGAAGTCTGTAGCCAGTCTGTGATGTGTCAGTGGTAGCCATTGTCCGCCCTCTCAGTTTTTCATGCTTTGAGCCTTTGGCCAGTTCTGATCTTTCCTCTGACTTCATTCCTACTTATAATTATTTGGATGCTGCTACTCCCAGAGCTGAAGACTTTTCTAGCCTCACCCAAGCCCCATGGAAGGAAGCACACAAAGACCAGACGCATGATGGGCCTCTCAAAGCTGATTAGCACTAATGTAAGGAGACTTGCTGGCTGCAGTTCTTTTGGAGCAAGGACGCTGGTTTTGGCTGGCTGGCAGCAGTGGTTTGGGTCAGGGCTGTTGTTTTGTTGAACCATCTTGTGCTTTCCAAAACCAACTTGCATTAGTTGCTTCTTGGCCTCTGTCTCTTCCAGCCGCCCCAGCGCACTGCCAGGTTAGTCCTCCTGCTCCCCAGAGGCAGGTGTTCAGGCTTTGCTCGTGGTGTCATCTCAAACTGGTTGCAACTGGAGAGAATGTTTTTGTAAAAACAGCCAGGCACACAGCACCACCTCTCCAGCTTTCTGTGACTGGACAGTTGAAGGCTGAAGTTTTCTGTACATCAGCTAACGTTTGCTTTGATACCCTGTATGATACCTTAGCCTGAAAGCAAAAAATCTTGTTGGTTTTCATTTTGTTTTGTGTGCGGGTAGCCACAAACAACTACTGCAATCATGTTTTAACAGGTGCAGCTTAAGAACATATCCCAGCAGTTAAACATGCCTTTAACTTGGGGGAGAGAAACATATTTAGAGAACACAACAGTAAAGAAACCTCCTTCCCTCTCCAGCTAATCAGAGAAAAATAGAGTATTTTTCTATTATTTCCTGTGAAGCTCTTCCGTAGGAGGAAATGTCAGGCTGTCCTCAGTTTCTCCCAATCCTCGGTGTGCTTACTATAAAGACAGCCCCCTCCCTCCCTTTTTTTTCTTAATTCCAATGTGAGCGAGCAATAGTATCAGAAGTAAGGAAAGCCTTGGAAAACCTAGGCAAAGGAGAAGGGTGCCCAGGAAATGTAAGGAAGGCAGTGCCACTGCAGGGGCAAGGGACCAAGGAAAGGTCACTTCCCTTGAACGGTGTCTGAAGAGACCTTTGGGGCCCGGGCGCTCCGGAGTCCCCTGGCTACCCTTGCCAATCCCTTGGCAGCAGCAGCTCCCATGCCACGTAAAATTTTCAGAACCCCCAAACCTGCTCTGCCTTCCACAAAGCCACAGTCAGACCGCCCCTGCGCTATATTTCATCCAAAGCAAAGTCTGATTTGAAGTCCTGCTGTGGTGGCCAAAGCCAAACCTTCTGTGAATGGATAGAACGTTCAGAGGACCAAGCACCCCGTGCCGATGGGCTCGGGGTGGGGGGGGACACTGAGTGTGAACTTGGGAAGGGCTTGTGGCAGGTCAGAGGCTGCGCCTGCCACAGTCAGAGGGGTGGTGGCTGTGGGGTTGTGAGTAGCTGTTGTATGTGTAGAAGCCCCCCGTGGTGCTTCACCTCCCTCTCCGGCTCTGCGCTCATCTTGTTTTTTCATTCAAGCTCATTTCTAGCCCATGGCCTTTCCTACTGGCCACCACTCACCCAGCCACCTCCTCCTCCTGAGGGCAGGCTGGGAGGCCTCTTGGCTGCCTGGTTTAGCCGCATCATCCCTGTGAGCACCACTGCCCGGGAGAAGGACTGTAGCAGCGCTGGCCGAGTCGAGGCATGGGGAGATGGTGGTGCTTACGCAGGGTGTGGTGCTGTCTATGCTCAATAGATTCGGAGGCAGAATAAAAACCTGGGGTCCTTGTTTCTCACGTCTCTGCCCCAATTACCCCAGTGTGTTTCCTTCTGCTTTCTCAAGCAGACTTGAGCTTGCCCTCTGGCACCGCCTGAACAGCAGCTCAATGCAAATGCCATGACTTCAGCACTTGCACCCACTATAAAGCGCCGGACAGCTGCTGTAATACTTGCAACATTCATGATGTCACTGTTGGGTTTAAGCCAGTGGTCTATTTTATGATTAGAAATTTTGTTTTTTCACTGGAACAATGTCAAAGCTTTTTCATTGCTAGCTCATGTTTATTCCCTGCACCAGTGAAGTGCTGAATGCGGGGAGAAAACAAGTGAGTGGCAGAAACGGACCAGTCTGTGACAACAGTGCCTAACAAGTCCTTAGCAAAGCTAATCTCACAGAAACTCAGAAACCTGCTGAGATTTTTTTTCCTGGATATGCGAAAACACCAAATTAGCGTTTCTAAAGTGAGCAGGCTGGGGCTCTCCTCCCCTTTCGCGCAAGCACAACTCATCCCTTCCCCCAGCCCAGCCTGTCTGTGGGGCTACATGCATCCCGAGGGACAAAACAAGCAGCCCCTAAACACAATAAACATTACTCTGTCTGGGTTAGTTTTTACATTTCTGTGTTTTATTTCTTGTTTTGTTTGAAATGACCTGTACCACAAGAATACAATTTATTTAACAGGTTTTATCTTTTTTTTTTTTTTTTTTTTTTTTTTTTTTTTTTTTTTAAGGAGCAGATAATAGTTAAGTAGATACTGTTTATTTCACTGACTGCCTATAACTCCCTGCATCATTCTCACAGGCTCTGTCTCTCTGGCTTCTCCACATAACCCAGCCACAAGAACAACAGAGTGGCCTTTGGCCATATGATTGATTATAGCTTGTGGATACAAAGTGGAAGCTCTTTTTCTCAGCTCCAATTGGTAATAAAAGCTCAACAAGTTACATTCTAGGGTCTTAATGACTTTCCCCTCTAATAGCTGCTTACATGTTTCTGGTGCAGCATGTTGTATTTTATATATTTGTAATACTTTAAAAAAAAAAAAAAAAAGGATGACATAGCTTACAGAGAGAAAAATAATGCCCCCTTAGCATGAGCAATACTGCAAGGTTCTGATTGTTGTGGGGGTGTTTCTTGTAGCTTCACAGTTTTGCTGCGAGGTGTAATGCCCAAGTTTCCCCAGAAACCTAATTCTGTGTGGTATTTTACCTTGTCTTTTAATTGATCCCCATGAAATTTGTTTTGCGTTACAGGCCTGATACTGCTGTGCCCAGAGAAGAATGTGCCCAAAACAGAAGAGCTGGTCATTTGGGAAGAAGTGCCTTTTGTAGTAGCTGACAGGTATGTGGTTTCTGTTACCCACACATGCAAATCAGGGGCTGGAGCTACTTTTACCATAGTTGCTGGACATGGGCTTCGTGCTTATTCACTGTCACTGATACACTTACCTCTATTGCTTTTCTTTAAGTCATAGAGCCCAGTTGTGTCCCAAGGCTCAAGCTCCATCACCTTTTGCCCCATGCAGAAGGACAGCTGTATGGCACTGACGCTGTGACTCCTGTATTACAAATGAATGACACGCAGAGCACTGACCCAGCACCCCTCTCCTAGTTCACGTCTCAGCTTCCCCATCCCCAGATTTTTTTGTAAGAGACTGTGAACATTCAAAGACCTAGGCAGTTGCTGAAGCCCCCCTTCCTACTTAAAAGCGCACTGAGAGGACTACACTAAGACGTTACCTTTCTCTGCAAGCCCAGCTCGCTGCGTAGCTGGACGTGCTCCTTGCTTGTGGCAGCATGATAGCACTAGTGACGCACAGCAGATTAGAGTAACTGGGAAGGGATGTATGTGTTTCCTGCACTGGTCTGAAGGGCCCAAGAGACCCGACCTGGTTCCCAATTTCAGACGGTACAAGCCTTTTAGGGGTTAAATCTAGACAGGTGTTTCTGTCCCAGTTCCTGGGGAAGAGTTTGTATTCCTTGCTTAAAGAGATTAATATATGCTAATTACTGCCTGGTTCAGTTCCCATCCTATTTCAGAAGCAATGCAAACATTTCCAGGCATATTATCTTCAAGCAATGGGGGGATATCCAGATGGGCTCCAAGGTTATACAGCTATAATGCAGAAAGAAGGTCCCGGAAAAAAATGCATTTGGTATCTTTATGTTGTTCTGCCAAGGCAGGAATTGCCTCCCTACCATAGCCCTCTAAATAGCCAGCAGTGTCTGTGGGCTAGAAGCTAACTCGGCAGCTCTCCATAATCACGTTTTGTAGCTAGTTCTCCCTCCCTGTTCTGGAAAGCAGGTCTGAGTTCAAATACAACAAAGCTGACAGATCCTTTCTTTTTCTCTTCCCCCTCCCGCCCTCCCCCCGCACGTGACCCTTCCAGCCAGGGCCCAACAAAGTAAGAATTGCTTCTTGGGATGTTTTCAGCCCACTTTGAGACAGCTGCCTTCGCACAGCAGGTCGGACACGATGTGCTGTGGCTGAGCTGGGTGGGACTTGGCAGGGAAGCAACAGTGGTCAAGTGAGTCAAACTTAGAGGTGATAGTGCAGCTCAGCACGTTTGTGAGAGCATTTATGCCACAGCCAGAAAGAGTTGCCAGAGCGCAGCACATGGCAAGCTAGCTCTGTAGTGGTGGTGTGCATTTCACTTTGGTCCCTTGCAGTCACAGATGGGTACAGGGATCATGAGCACAACCAAAAGCCTCTCATTTTCTCCCCAGCTGCCTCTGGGAGGGAGCTGGGGAGAGAAGCATAAATATCTGTTCAAAGCACAAGGCCACTGTGTAATTGCTACCGCTGTGAACATGGAAGCAGTCCCAGCTCCCACGTGCCTTCTGCCCCTCAGGTCTCTGTTGGTTTACTAATGTGCCTGAAGCAAGACTAAATTCCCTTATCAAGTGAGTACAACGTAAGTGAGAGTAGCGATGCCTGTGTACCGGAGGGAAAACTCAGAGGAGACGGAACTGAACTAACTCAAGTACCAGGAGCGGGCTGGCTACAAGAGCCGAGAGGTCGGCACCAGTTAGCAGCCCCAGGCTCCGAGCTAGCCTGGGCACGGTTCTGCAGCCCTGACAGCCCTGCTGCGACATACTCTGCTCCAGCAGAAAACAAGCACCCAGCGTCTCCCTGATCACACGCCTCGGCCCTGTGGAAGGCTTCCTGCCAGGGGCACGTTACTCCTCTGCCACACCACCTTTCTCCTGGGTTAGGCAGGAAGGGACGGAAGCTTGAGGGGACCAGGCAGTAGAGCTACTGGTCTCTCAGCATAGATCGGAGGCTTTTTCTCACATCTACTGCCATGCCACTGACCACAAAACAGAAAATACATTCAGGTTTCATCAGCTCAGGCTGGCTCAAAACTAAGTGACCTAGAAAATAAAAATCTCAGAGAATGCCACCAGCCAGTTTTGTCAGTCACCCACCTTCCCCTCTGGCTACTGGGAATGCAGCAGTTGCAGCTTAGGCAGCAGATCTAAACCAGGGTTTAGAGACAGCAGGAACCTGGTTACGTGAGACCAGTAAATGAACATTCCCCCACTTCTTCTCCCACCACCTCAGGGTCAGGTATTTGCTTTCCCATCTTACCAGGCCCTAGTATAATCTGTGCTAGCTCTTCTGCTGCTGTTGAGGATAATGGGATGAGGCAGGGGAAGACAGTAGCTGGGACATCAGGGGTTTCATGCCACTCTCTAATTTATTTCCCTAGGCTGCCACAAAAAAGCAATCTCTCAGGCTCAAGAGCTGCCTCCTCCAAAAAGCAGTGCCCTTGATTCCTAACTAACATTTGGCAATAAGCCTAAGTCGCTGTAGGGGCTAAGAGCTATCACTTTATTGAAGTCTATGAAAGCCCTGGTTCAGGTTGTATTTATACTTGGGCAGTAACCCTGCAGACAAAGCCCTGTGTTCTCTGCCACAAGGAGTAAGTGGGGAATGGCACTCAGCTGAGCTGAAGAGGCAGGTTTGATACACTATGAGGTGAAAAGTGTGGAAGAATTGTATGTAGTTAGCACCACATAGGAGAGGATGCAGAGATTATCAAGTCAACCCAGCACTGAAGCACAACATAGGGCTCTTTTCTCTTTTTCTTGCCGTCTGGGAAAGGAGACTTGCATTCTCCCGGGACATACATCCTACCTCTCCAGGGGCCTGCAGGGATTGTACATGGAAGGGACTAGCCAGGCGTAATGACACACTGTACAAGGGCGCAGAATATCTTACACAGTTAGGAGCATCTTTCCTGTAAGAAGTGGGGCCTGTATGTACAAGTGTTAGCTGTCACTAGAGGAGCCTCGGAGGCAGCCATTTTGATCAGGAGAGGTCCGGCAGCGCTCTTCTCCAAAGGAGCATCTGCTCTATGGTTAGAGCCAGAAAGGTGACAAAAAGAAGGACCCTGGCTGCTTCCCTTTCTATCTGACCCCTCACAACACCAGCAGATAAAAGTTTATATTGACTCTATTCTTCCTCTTTTCCTGCTTCTGTCCCCCTCCCCCTCCAGCACTGGCGGAGGGAGCTGGGGAGCAGGCGGCCTGGACAGTGCTGAGAGCATCACTGCTCAGAGAGGCTGAGCCCCGATGACCGCCTCAACAAGTGCAAGAGCATATTCAGGTATTTCCCACAGAGAAAACAAACGAAAAAAACTGAAACAGGTGACTGATTAAAAGTTTCCCCCCTCCTGTACACGAAATTCTGCAGTCACGCCGGCAGATAGACATTAAATAATTCTTCCATAATAAATGATTGGAGATAAAAGCCGGCGGTGGCTGCTGCTGCTGTTTGGATTGCTCCGTTGTCTGCATCTTTGTTTCTAGTTTGTTCCCCGGCCACTGTCGGCTGGCGCTGGGGCTGTCAGACCTTTGCCTCTAGCATTTCTAGGAAGAGTTTATGCATGGGAACCTTGCCCTGCAGTTTGATGCTGTAGAAGTGCTGCACAGCTTTGGCGGCTGTCTGCCGCAGGAGGGGCAAGGTCAGGAGCAGCTTGCCTGCTCGCCGGGGCTCCTCGTTGCGCTGACTCAGCTCGTAGTCCTGCAGGGCTTCGTGGAGAAGGTCCTGGAGTTTCTGCACTGCATCCATGTCTTCTATGTGCATGGAGTCTGAGGGGAGGGAGGAAAGACAGCAAACAGAGAAGTCAGACATGAGGAAGGAAATCCTTTATGGTCCTGAAACTAAAAATGCTTTCTTTCCTTCTCTTTCTCATGTGGGGTTTTTTTTGTTGTTGTTTTGTTTTGTTTCTTAAGGGGATAAAAGCACCTTGCTGGCAGGTGTTGGTGCTGCTGCTGCTGTGATGTCTGGCATCAGGCCGAGGAGCTGGCCCTAGCAGTGCAGGGACGGTAAGGTTGCCCCAGGTAAGTGATACGTCGTGCCCTGTGTGCTGCCCATTTTGCCAGCCACCCCAAGGCTGTGCAGGGCCTTTGTGACTTGCACATTCACTTGCCCTCCGTGCTCCTTATGGGGAGAGTCACCCTGCAAGGGGCAGCAGCTGCTGTGCTGCCACTTGGGAGCAATCTCATTAAGAATAATTAACACTGCTATAGCGTTTCATCTGTCTAAACTGCCTAATTGCTGTGCAGCTGCTCAGGGTGTCAGCAAGACAGAAAAGCCCCAGGAGGTCACAACCACTGTGCCCAGGGGTGTTGCCAGCCCCACCTTTGTGCATATGCCCCTGTTTTCAGAGACTGCCAGCAGCTGCTCAGGGGCCTCCTGCTTCAGCAAAGGAAACCCGCCTTGCTCTGTTTCTGAGGCAAAGGTAGCTGGTAGTGACCCAGCCCGGGGCCGAGCTGGGGAACCCCAGTTGAACACAGGCTACCAAACTTGTGGGTAAGTCATGGTGATAGAGGGCAGCACCAAAGAGCAGAGATGTTAGATTAGAGAAGATCACCAGGCACAGCATCACTGAAGATTTCCCCCCTTTTCATCTTGCTGACACTGGCTTCTTTCTTACAACCCTGACAGAGCTGGAGACACCGTTACTTTGCCTTCATTGTTCAGACGCTTTTAACCGATACTGAACCCATTGATAAAGATTCCTCCCACAGGGCAGTGAATTGGGAAGCAGCAGCAAGGGGACACAACGGCAAGCACGCATTCACCAATGTCGTTACGCTGCCTGCCCCTGGAGCCGGGCTCTGCAGTGTGGCAGTGCTCTGGCTCAGCCCACACACATGCAACACCAACATGAGGACATGGGTTCCTCGGTGTGGCAGCCATGAAGGGGAGGAAAGCGGGCTGAAGTGCCAAGGTCTCTCTAGAAATATGTCATCTCTATGAAGAGCACAACACAAATTAAAGACTGTGAATTTCATAAGATACAGGTACAGTAAATGCTATTTATGATGCATGATTTATAAAGTATTACAACCGTTGGGAAAATATTATGTCTAGCAAGAAAGCTGTTTAAGAAGCTATTTAGAAGGACTGCACTAATTAGAGGATATTAAAGGATTGTATTTCCAAGAAGCCTAGTGAGAAAGGATTGTTCTTGCTGCATTTGCTTTTTTGTATCCAAAAGACCAAGCAAAGAAGCTCAGAGAAGGGTTAGGTGGTAATCACAGTGACCTGAGCTAGCCACAGAGGCTGATTCTGAAAGGTAGGTAAGGAGAAGCATATTGCCACGTCAGTCCGGCAACTTCTTCCAGCCAGGTATCACCTCTGGAAAATATCTGTGCCCCATCCAGGAGTGGCACCTGTTTCCTGGCAAGTTGCAGAGGTCATTTTGGAGACTGGAAGTATGAAGAACTGGAGCTTGGAGAGAAATGTCCTCCAGCCCTTCTGTTGAACGTCCTTCTGGCTGGGGACACAAGGGGAGAAGAAAGTGCAGCCCATCAGAGCTTGCAGATCCCAGTGGGTGCCAGAAGCACCAGGCAATCAGCCATGCTTTGGGTCAAAGTGGGTGCTCTGCTTTTGGGTACTGATGCTGCTGTACGATAGAGAGAATCCCCAAACCGTGCCCTTCTGCTACCTAACTTCTGTAAGGTGATGAGACGTAACAGCACTAAATAACTAGACGTATACAGGGAAAAGAATTGGGGAAATAAAGATCAAAGCCCACCTCCCAACTCTGTGCTGGAAGAAGCTGAAAATTGGCAGCTGACTGCAAAAAATAAAATAACATTGCAGGATTAATTTCCTTGCAATCCATCAGTGAGCTGGTGTCGATGGCATTGATAAACTGTTAATTACGAAATCAATAGCTATGAATTTTTACAGCTGTCAGAGCACTGAGGTGAAGGGAGGCTGCCTGACCATGTCCCCGAGGGTCAGCTGGCCTAGATGTCAGGCTTTGTGTCAGGAGCCCTTCTCCAGTACTGCAGGCATGGGGTACGGGGCAGGTGTGAGAATGGACAAGGCCCACCACCTCCTCACCTAACTCTTTTCTTGCAGCTTCTGGCAGGAGCAGGAGGAGCAGGACCCATTAGTACAGAATTTGCTTCACATCCCCTTGCCAGATCCTGACTTTTGTTCACTTCATCTCAGCACTAAAAGGCACTGGGGCAGGGGTGTGTGGCGGGAAATAAGGTTTAAGCAGTCTGGGACGTCCTTAAACGAACATGTGCTGTATGCTAACCTGGAGGGCTTTCCAACACACAGGTTAATCAATTTGTATTCCTGAGGAAAGAGGACCTAGGCATGCCTAAGGAGGGACTGCTGGCTCCGTAACAAATTCAGTCTACAGCACCCTTACCGTGTCAGAAAAATGGGTGATCATATTGTTGGAACTTGCCTGCTGCTTTGGGCATTAAGGATTAATTACTCAGGTCTCTAAAATGCACTTAATAAAGACAGAGTTCGCTTGAATTATCTTTACCAGTCCCAGCAGGTGTGTCCTTGGTGCGTTACACTGAGGACTCAGATCAGCCACAGCTCTGGCAAGGTCAACCTATTGTCAGCTTCTCTAGTGAAGAGTGAGCGAGCTCCCCCTTCTATTTTCATTTGTTTTAATTCCTAGAAACAAAGGGTCAATATACACAGGACTGCATGGAATAGAGGAAAGTCCCTAGAAGCTGGCTTGCATAAGCAGTTACACCCAGCAAGAATAAGGGAAATTCAGGAATTTATCTATGTGGGAGGCAAGGCAGAAAGCAGGTCTAGGCAGCACAGGTGCTAATCTAAGTGCTCAGCTTTAAAACCTTGTCCCTGACACAAAGGAGCTGAAGCCTGGCCCAGAGGTAGTCTGCACTCCTCCCGTTTTGGAAATCAGCTGTTTGCACGCAAGCACATACATGCAGGCTTTGCAAGTTTACTCCATGTCAAAAATACACTAAAAAAAAAAAAAAAAACTTACATTAAAAGAATGTGAAGGTTACATTAGGAAAATACTTGCCCTATTTTAGCTTCCTTATGTGTGTGTTGTGAGAGGTTTTAATTACATGAAAAATAAGATCTTGTGCTTTCGTCTGTTTCACTATGAATAACAAAGCAGGATGTTTGTGGATTATGCTCCTACATAGCTGCACCTCCAGCTGCACTAGGAGAAACCAGTGGAGTCAGAATGGATTTTCCCATCCAGCTGAGAACATGCTTTGGCCTGCGCCTCCTGACCCTTACCTTGCTTTCTTTCCTCCACAGCGCTGGAAGCAGAACCCCAAAGCAGCTGATGAGTGCTGGCTGTTCTGCTCTGTCTTTGCTCAGTGTTTCTCCACTCCTGACCCAGGCTGTCCCATAAGGCTTACCCTGGGCTTGGTCCTGAAAGCACAGAGCAGCATCAGCAGAGGGTGCTTCTGTTGCACTGTGAAGAACTTGACAGCGCCACGGCCCAGGTCCTGCCATGTCTCCGCTCACAGCATGGGCCAGATAAATGTCCCAGTGTGACACTTACCCTGTCACCCTGTCACAACCACTACCTTAGCACTCAGGCCTCTCTGAGGAGCCCTTCTCCCTGTTTAATCCTGTGACCTTCCTGGTAGACAGGAGGCTGGTTCTTTAACAAGAGTTGATTACATCGCCAAAAGCTGCAGTCCCACAGTCGAGGGAGGCCAGCCTTGGCCATCTGCCCATCCTGGTTCAGTGGCAAAGTGAAGGCAGCAATTAGAGCTAAAAAAGCAATATATGAGAAATTGAAAAAGGGAACTAGATAGCAATTTATATGAATCAGAAGTTATGAAGTGTAGAAAATCGATAAGGGAAGTGAAGGACATCGGAGGAAAATCCATGGCTGGAAGGGCTAAGGACAATAAAGAAGTTTTATAAATATTTAAGAAACAGAAGAAAAATGACCACTTGTAAGGGGGGCTCTTTTAACCTGCAGGTAATTATACTATTAATAGCAGTGCGGAGGAGACAGAAGTCCTCAGTGAATATTTTTGGCCTGTTTAAAGCGCATTATGTACCTGTGTTATATGAAGACTTCTTAGTCTCTGGTTTATGCAAGATGTCAGACATCTGTTAGGGACAAACTTCACAGAAATCTGCAGAGCTGGATAACCTGGCTTTAAGAGTTCTAAAATTGCTGGATGAGGCCCATCTAGGGCAGATTAATGATTAACAAATTTTGGTATTTTTGAGAAATTCAGGATGACTGGAAAAGTTCTAATGATGCACATATTTTCCTAGGTCTTATCTGATAATTTCCATGTTAGCCTGATGTGAACCAGGGCAAAATAAAGAAAAAAAAAATACTTGTATGACGGTATTTAAGAGACATGTAGATGTGGCACTTAGGGACATGGTTTAGTGGTGCACTTGGCAGTGTTAGGTTAGTAGGGGAGTCTGTGATCTTAAAGGTCTTTTCCAACCTAAACAATTCTATGATTCTACTGCCAGTCAACACGACACTTTGGAGAGAGGTCTTGTCAAACAAACCTGATTTCATTCTCTGATGAGATTACAAGTTTGGTTGATAAAGTTAACTGCATAGATATATTAGACCGCCTTTTATAAGGCACTTGGCTTAGCACCACAGGACATTCTCATTAAAAAATTAGCACTATGCAATATCAATAAAGCACACTTTCAATTGATTAGTAACTGGCTAGATGACAGACCTCACAGTAGCTATCAGTGGTGAATCATTCCTGAAGGAGGAGTTTTCTAGTGGAAATCCACAGGGATCAGTAAAAACCCAGATGCTACTCAACATTTTTATCAATGAGCTCTAAGTAATTTCTTTCTTTTAAGTTGCTGCTGCTAAGTATGGATGGCAAAGAGGAATAGAGTGATGTAAAATGGTGAGGGCAAGGCAGCCTCACAGCATTCCGGACCACCTGCTTGTGTGTTGAAGTAGATATACTGAAGAAATATATCTATAGCCAAGGAATGCAACTATGGAACAGGAACTTTATCATGTCAAGCTGTCAGGTGTAAAAGGACCTGGGGTCGTAGGACACAGCTCAGCAAAGACCAGTATCTGGAGGCTGAACTCGGGCAAACTGTTGTTAAGTTATGGTGCCTGCCTTTTTTTTTAAACTAAAAGAACGATTAATTATTAAGAGTCAGCTGCCACGGAAAACATAGATTCTGCCTCTTTTAATTCCTTCAACTTCACACGGGGTGTCTTTCTGGAGGGCAGCTTTAGCTAAACACAGATATTGGACTCGCTGCTGGGCTGTAAGGGTGAATTCTGTGGCCTGCACGATGCAGTTTGGCAAGGAGACCTTATGTGAGACAGTGAGACTCAAGGGATGTAGAGGGAGCCCTCGTCACACAGTAGCGTTAGCAGCTTCCCTTTTGGAAGGGACTCCTGAGCAAATAGTGTCTGGCTTTTGTGCATGATCAGCGCAGCACACAGCACCTCTCGTGTCTCCCACAGCTTGCTGGATTGAGGGCTGCAGCCCTCCCCAGACTGAGATGGAAAGAACTGGGCTGAGGGCCCTGGCCTTTCTAATCCTCTTCACAAGAAGAAACAGAACAGACAACACAGGCTGCTGCTGGCACATCTTACCCTCCACCATCCAGAGCCACAGTCTCCCAGTTAAAAGGGGATTCACTGTCTTCAGTGTCTGTGGTCACTGAACATCTCCAGGACAGGGCCAGGCAGCCCCAACCTGCTGTGGGGGACTGTGGGATTTGAAATCGGGACGAGGGTTTCCCTGTTTGCTGTAACTGACCAACACTACAAAGGTGGATGCAGGCATGGCCCACATCCCCTTTTCTGAACTATGGCACCGGAGTCAGCTTGCTAGTGCAGAAGGGCTCCACAGCCTTTCTTTTACTGCCAGCAACCAGCAGCCAGCCCATCCCTGCCTAGTTCTACTCCCTAACACAGGGCCAGAGCACAACTGGGGCTTTAGCAGCAGCAGCAAACCTCCTTCCTCCCTGCTCCCCAGCTTAGGTCCTGCTCTGTGGACAGAGAAGAGCTATAAGGATGTCAACACTGGCAGAGCACAGTCTTGTGCTCCTCCCAGGGCAGATAACAGCATGGGCCTTGACTCTGTGTCTTGCAAGGCTGGCTGGGCCAGGGCTGTACCTGAATTGGCGAGGGCCAGAGCTTTGAGTGTCACAAACTCCTCCTTTTCCACCTTAAGCTTCTTGTAGCGGCGCACCAGTTGTAGGATGGCCAGGTAGAGCTCCAGCAGCCCCGTCAGACGAGAGTGCTCTTCATCCATGATGTAGTCCTCAGCATAGACGAGCTTGTCCTCGTACGGCAGGGAGCGGTACACAATGCCCAGGATGAGGATTTCCATCCAAGCACTCTGCAGGAGGCTCATCTGGTCCCCAAGGGAGAGGTTGGAGAACCCTGACAGGGCAAAAGACAAGCAGGGTAAAAAGGGTGTGCAGCAAAGCCTCTAGGAGCCTGGGGTCCTTAGCTGCCCTGGGATTCAGCCTAAGCACTCTTCCCCCATTAGACCACTGCTTTCAGAAAAAAACCCAAAACCACCACCAAACTTCGTAAAGTGCCCCTGTCTCTGCGGCAATCAGCACATGTGGTCCTTACCCTTCTCTCCGCTCCCACATACAGCCTCACACAGGAGTTCTGATGCTCTGACCATGTTTATGTCAACCCAAGGTTAATGAGAACCTCTTTTCGATGACCTCTGCTGCTTCTATAGCAGCAACTGTTTTGTATCACATTGTCCTGCTCGCTGTTCCTCTGTAGTTTTGTACTGCAGCCTATTTAGTGTGCCCCAGCTGACTGAAAAGCAGAGAAGAGCTCCAGATGGCAGAAAAGAGGGCTTCTGATGGGACAGGAGGGAATGAGACAGGCCTGAATTACAGACCTCATCTTGGCCAACATGAGAAGGTCCTGCCACAACAGATCACCGAAATACATTCAAAAGCTGAATACATTTGTGAATAGAATCCTCGTCTACTCCTCATCACTCCCCGAGCGCCACACCATCAGCTTTCTGTACCTCACAGCCAACAACCCTACCCAGTGTCAAAAATACCTTTATGGTGCCATACAAATACCTAAATTGCTGCCAACCCCAGTAGCAATGAAGCCAGCACGCAGCAGTGAACCAAGTCATTCTCCTCAAACACAGAAACAGCAATCACCAGCTGGAGATAGACCCTGACAGCCCCAGAGCCCACTAGAGAAAAGGGAGAGGACAAAACACAGAAGCTTTAAGAGGGGGGAGAGGAAAAAAAAAAAAAAAAAGTGCATGGGAAGGAAAGCTGTGTCTGTTATGTCCTCTGTACCAGGTACCTCTGTACCCTGAAGGCCAGACCATGACAGACCCTGAGAGATGGGTACTGTGCAACAGCCGTTACAGACAGGGATGCCAAGCAGACTGTGTTGGTCCCATCTAGGCAGCTTCTGCCCACCACTGACAAACAGGAACTGTGCTTTTTTGGCAGCCTCTTCCATCTAAAGGTTCCCAGGGCTGTGAGATGGGCCCTCCGGTGGTGGTGACGATTGTGCTGGGGCAATGCTCCACCAGCCTCCCCGGCAGTTTTCTCCCCAGAAGCTTAATAAGCATCCGGGCACACCAAGAGGCTCGTGAGCTCATTAGCCTCTTGTGAGCTCATTAGCCTCTCCCAGCCCCGCCGGCTGTGTACTAGGCTCAGCAGGACTCCTTTATCCAACAGCCCTCCCTGCTCACAGTTCTTGGCCCCACATCAGGGCCTAGGTAACCAGCCACCATGATGATCATTTGATTTCTCTTGTTATCAAGTTGGCAATTAACAAAAGAGCTGATGATTGCTATATTGACTGAGTGTGGGTTCTCTTTTTTCTATCTGCACTATATCAGCTGGGGAAGGGAAGGCAGAAGAGTGGGTTAGTGGTATTTATTTATCACTACGCCATGTTTTGTGTTTGTGTTGCCAGGGGAAGCAAAGGGTGATAATGGCCTGGCAGCCCTTGGACATCCAATTTCCCTTATCAGGCCACTGAATAGAAAAGAGGCCCCAGGCCACATTAATTAACAGATACCAATCAGCTGTCACGTGTTGTGTGTGCAAAGTCTGAGGGGAGCAGTAGGTGGGAGGGAAGAATCAATAAACCATTGGGGAGGAGTGCCAGAGGGAACAGCTAAAGAGGAGTGTTGGCTACTAGGGAGAAGAGCTGCACATCCAGCTGCATGACTGTGAGATTGATTCCTGCACAGCACAGCCTGTGCTCCATACAGCCCTGCACCTGGTGAATCCCATCCCTTGCTCAGGCCACGAGTACTTCAGGGTGTTCCATCCTTTGCCTCACCCTTCTGCCCCTTACCTCCTGCAGCTGGTACTGTGCTGCTCCCGAATGCAGCCCTTCTGACCGATGTCTCCCTGAGTCTGCTTGCTGCCCAGGGAACTGAAGAGGTGAGCCCTGAGACAGGGGTAACAGTGCTGTGCACAGCCACGGTCACAGTCTCTAGCACCCGGAATCTCTCCTTTGGTTCCTCCCTCTCCCAGAACTGACCACAGAGAACAGCCCAGCATTTAGGCTGCTGCCTTAAGTCCAGTTTCTGGGTCAGTCATGTGGCCTTTCTGCATCTTCATTCCCCATCTGGATTACAAAAAGGGTTATGCCATCACCTCACTGCAGTCTGCCAATGAAATCTGTTACAGATTGAGAAACAGTCATGTAGTAGAGTGAGAGGATCCAGGACAGACATAGCTCACCCTTTTCTGCTAGATAACAAAGTAGAATTGACTTAACCCTAGCAGCAGCCTGTACGTCCCACATCTCTTGTTAACCACCCTTTCCCAGAGGCAGTTATGGCAGGTGGGAGCACGAGAGAGACCACGCTTTACCTTGTGCCAAGAACAGAAGAGCCGGCTGCAATTGCCCTACCCACCTGGGAAAGCCCCTTGCCAGAAGCACTCCCAGGCAGCCAACTCCAGCTCTGACAGGTGGGCATGAGGGAGGGAGTGCTGCAGTGCCAAGCCTGGACTTGGAACGTCTGACAGAATCAGGACCCCTTTCCCCCAGTGTTTACACATGTAGAATGCGAGGGCTGGAGGACTGTGCCTGTGTCACCCCAGTCTGCACAGATGTCATGTTTAACCCCAGCTGGCAACTAAGTACCACGCAGCTGCTTGCTGACTCCCCGACCTGGCCCCTGCAGTGGGATGGGGAGGACAGTTGGGGAAAAAGGTAAATCCTGTGGGTTAAGAACAATTTAATAATTGAAATAATATATAATAATAATAACAATTGTAATGAAGAGGAGAAAGGAATAAAACCCAAGGGGAAAAAAACCCCAAGTGATGCACAATACAACTGCAGACAATGTCCCGCCAGTCCCCGAGGAGCAACCAGCAGCCCCCAGCCAACTGCCCCCCAGTTAATATACCGAGCACGATGTTCTATGGTATGGAATATCCCTCTGGCTACTTTGGGTCAGCTGTCCTCTCTGTGTTCTTGTGCTCTCCAACCTCCTAGTGGCAAGGCCTGGAAAGCTTAAGTCCTTGACTTAGTACAAACATTACTTAACAACAACTAAAAACATCAGTGTGTCACCAACATTATTCTCATACTAAATCCAAAACACAGCACCGTACTAGTTACTGAGAAGAAAACTAACTCTATCCCAGCCAAATCCAGGACAACAGGAAAGGGAAAATCATATAACCCAGGGTTTCCCATGCAGGTAGCATTTGCTCCCATGAGATCAGAAAAGGTAAATGCTAATTTCACCTGGCCAAAATCACAGGCTTGCTATTATAGGTTTGTAACACCGGAGAACCTCTAGTTGTGAAATTCAACTGCCTTGTCATCTTACAGTTCCTGGGAATTGCTAGAGCCCCGCTCTTTTGCATTCCTGAGCTGTCTGATGGCACAGCATCCATAAAGTGCCCTTAGTGATCTGTTTCTTGCTGCTTTTCTCAGGTCTGATCCTGAAAGGTGCTGAATGCTCCGCTGCCATCCCTAGGCTACCAAAAGAGGAGCCTGTCTCCAGCACAGAGCTGCATGCTTGTTTCCCTCCTTCCCAAATGCAGGTTGAGAAAAGCTGCTTTATTTTCAACAGCTGATGTGACATTCAGGTTTCTTTTTTGTGATTTTAAAAAAAAATTATTTATTTCATTGGTTTGGCAGTGGGAGCTCCCAGAATTTTTTTTTAAAAAAGTCACATAATTTGTGGCAAGTGGAGTTCATAATCTGTTAATTTATTATCATTTCTGTCATCCTGGAGGGCCATTAACAGAGGTAATAAAGGGAGATGTAATTATAGGATCTGAGGCCACTCCAGACACAGCTGCTGTCACTCCACTTGCCATATTTCATTCTGTGCTAGTACTATCGTCTT
Organism: Falco rusticolus; assembly: GCF_015220075.1. Classification (NCBI taxonomy): domain Eukaryota; kingdom Metazoa; phylum Chordata; class Aves; order Falconiformes; family Falconidae; genus Falco; species Falco rusticolus. The sequence continues at coordinate 64,718,967 of NC_051193.1, read as the reverse complement.
CCTAGTGAAAGCAGCACAACAGCTACCCTGGGAGAGCCTTCATCGTCACCCCTCGAGAGAAGTCTTGACTCCCTGCATCACACACGAAGAAAAGGTTGATGCTGTTCAAAGACAATTAGCACAGGGGAGAGGAAGAGTAGGGGGCGGGGGGGCACTCCTACTGAAGGAGACAACTTCACATTGGTTAAGACTAGCTTTTGAGCTAATGGCTAATAAGGCTATTGAGCTAATAAAATTTGCTAAACACCATTAAATCACGCTTTCCTGTTATCATAGGAAAGTGTCTTTAAGCTTACCTGATTTTATTTGCTAACACTGTGGGGCAGAAGTTTGTACCAACACCTGGGGCATGGATAATCTAGACACCTGGCAGCCTCCTGGCCCTGCCCTGCTCTGCCCCCTTGCTGCCTAACTCAGTATGTTTCATACTTGTTTCGGAACTACAAGGTATTTTGTTCCATTTTTATGAACTGTCTCTTATTATGTTGGTTTCTTGGTACTGCTCCCTTGTGTAATGATCCCTGAGCTCTCTCCTGTGCACACAGTCCTGTTATAATACTGCTGCTGGCCTGCACCGTGCCAGGCTGATGGCTGTTACCATGTTGCAGGGCCTTTGACAGGAAAGGAAAACACACAGAGAAAACTTAGATGATGGCAGGTATGTCTTCCCTTTCAGAAAGGAGAGGAAGAGCCCCTTCCACAGTGCAGGGATAATCTCTACTACACTCCTGTTCTGGGATAATATCGCCATGGCAGGCTGGAAAACTAGGAACTTGGAGCTGAGCATCCCACACTCATCCCACAGCCACGAGCTCGGGAACTACGGCAGGGCGCCCCGTGCAAAGGGAAATAGCCAAGGTTAGAACATACAGTGGCACCACACTGGACAGCCGTAGCAGCTAATTGCATTGCATTAAAATCATTCCCGTTAACACCCCAAGTACTGGGTTAGTAGAGCAATCCAGGCTGAGTTCCCTAATCACCACTGTAACTCCATTTATGATGAATCAGCCCCAGATGGATAATCCCTCCAGATATGCAGATCTCGTGTAAGAAGGGCATCACTGGGATTAACCTCTACTCAGAAATACTGTCCTGAAAAAGTTTCTCCAGGCTTCCATAGTCCCACCACGTAACAGTCCATATTCCATATAACCCAGGAAACCACTAACCCTTGAGTTCCAGGAGAAATACTCCCTCTGAAAAAAGAGGAACAGCCACCACAAAGCCACAAGAGGAGCTACAAAGAGAAACAAAATACATGGGAGAACTAAGCTGTCTGATCACTTGTGCTTAGATACCTCACCAAACAAGGAAGAACTTAAAGCCAAGAAGCAAAGCAAAAGAATACAGACCCATGCCGTGGATGATACAATGTGCAAATATCTTATGGCTGAGCATCAGATATTCTCCTGACACAAGGCAGGCAGAAGGAGACAGCTGTAGTGAGCTGTTCATAGTGAGCATCTGAAACAGTCTTTGGAAAGCATCTGTGTAAACCCCAAGGACATACCGTAAGTTCCCTCTAACCATCTCTACACCCAAATCTAACCTACCTTTTTTTGGCAGGGGCTAGGGAAAACTAGAGAGTCGGTGCATTTTCCCTTCCCAGTCCAAATCTTTGTCCTCAGAACCCCCTTGAGGGCCATGTCTGCTCCTTCAGCCTGGCTCTATCCTACCTGCAGGTGAGACACACTTGCTATGTCCCTCAATCACACAGGCACTCACCAGATATAGTCAGTGAGCCTTCTGAGGCCAGTCAGATCGCTAATAAGTTGTCCTCATTATTTGTCAGCACAGAAGCCTCGAGATTCACTGACAGTAGTGAGTAAGCCCTCTATCACAATGGAATGTGCTCTGTGGTGAATCCAGTATGACAAAAGCTCTCCCGAGGCCGGGTGAGAATGCCTGTTACAGACAGGGTGGGTACCTGCCTTCCTTTCATTACCAGTAAACTCCAGTCACTGCCATAAGATTTACTCATCTATAAACACAACAGACCTAGGCCATGCTGATGTAGTGCAACATCACTGAAGTCCGCTGTACCATCCCAAGGGCTGTTTCCCAAGTGCTTTTGCTGTGCCACTTGATGCCAGGCACAACCGAGAACTTTATCACAGTTCAAAGTCTTCTGCATAATCCCAGGGCACATGCATATATAGGCATCAATGTATGCACCTACACCACAGGCTATATTGGAGTTTGTTACCAATGAGAGCTCATCACAAGCAGTCTTCTGTGACAGCAATTTCTACCCATCACTATATGTAAAAATCCTGGTTGAAGGCAGAACTGATAAGCACAGTGATAAATAATAGCTCCCTTTGCTGTTCATGCGTACGCCCTTGTAACTCCCCGTTTACCTGGGATGTGCTTTGCCCAGCCAATGATCACGACCAGTTCCCTGTCTGCCAGGTCACAGAGGGTTGTCAGGGCTTTGATGTCACTCTCCGGCATGGTTGGATCAGGCATGGCATAAATCTTCTCTGGCTCAGCCACCAGCAAGTGGGAGACGATCTTAGTCACTGCACATTTCAAAGCAGAAGTTGTTGTGGGATCTCTCATAACGTAAGGTGTCGTAACAGCCCTTTCTAGAAGGACCTTTGGGGGATCAGACACGACTGACTTTAGTGCCTAGAGGACCTCAGGAATGGGATTGGTCACAACAGGAGACTACACTGCAGCTACACAAGCTGTAGTGATCTGCCTGCGCAGAACCAGCTCTGTACAGGGATGACAAAAGTAGGAAGCGACTGTAAGGTTGTCAGCCATTGTCTCAGGTATGTCCAGTAAGGGCAGGAGGAGGCAGGAATAATCAGTTGGTGGAATGTGGAAAAGTTTAGAGAACTATGGGGAGTATGGAAGACAGAAATCAGCGTGGGACCAGTTTTGTTCACATAGCTTGGATACAGGAAAAGATCAGAATATCACTAAATGGATTTCCATAATCTTCTAGAAAAGGTCTGGTATTTAAACCCTAGGTACAATGAATACAGCACTAGGCTGTGCCTTGCTGTACCTGATCTACCTCTGCACTATGATCATAAGGAAAAAATCCTAGTGCTGGCAACTGATATGGGAATCAAGTGACAGCTGCTCTACTGTATATTTTGGGAGACTAATAAAAAGAAACTTAGTGGTTGCTCAACAGGCCACAATTCAAGACCAATACGTACGTGGCTTTTTAGCTGGGGGAGGGATCTGTAAGCTCAGATAAGTGCTACTCTCAGAATCAAGTCTCCTCTTGTATTTCTGACGGCCTCCACGGACTCGATCCAGACGAACACCTGCAGGTAAACCAAGATAAATCCTCATGATTCTGTAGTGCCACAGGGAACCTTGACATGCAGATGCTAAGATTTGCTAAGTAAGACATTCCCCACACTCCAGGGAGCTTCCCTCTCCCAAACACTTGAGCTCTCAGCTGAACCCAGCAGTCCCAATAATACCAGCTAGACTGCCTCCAGCTCTAACCATGCTGCTGTGAGCTTTTCTTTTATTCAAAACATTAATGAAGACAGAAATTAACCCGTTCCAACTCTTGAATCATCATCAATCTGACGGCAAATGAAAAGCTTCAGACCTCAATGCCCTCTAGATGATCTTGCTTTTAAAAAGAAAGACTTTAAATGTCAGTCAAACCTGCAGTTATAAAAATAAGCTTTTAGATTGTTCCTAAAAATGAGAAGTTAAATGTTCTGTGACCTCTCACTGTTTGTATTTGAAAAAAGTGACCTATAGCAAATAGATTATGAACTGTGAATTCAACAAAGATGTTTCAGCCTTGATCAAGTAAAGCAACTGTAATAAAAGTAGAACACAAATAAATGGAAACAACCTCTACTACAATAAAGCAATGATAAAGCTGAAGTAGGGAGACACTGAAGAATTTGCTGCAGCTCTGTCAAAACACAGTCAATCAAACTGCAAATAGTGCATTGAAAACAGCTCCCAGTGACTGGGAAGCACCAGTGACTGTCACCATGCAAAAAACCATAGCAGCATCAACAGACCAGGAACAGCAGCTGAATTGCTGTATTAGTACAAAATACAATGTTAAAACCAAATTGTGATAAAAGCCATAGATTTTTGTCCAATTGTCAGTTATTTCTGGCCAGCCACATTGTCTCTAGTAACCAGTTCCTGTGAAACTGAAGTAACTCAGTCTTTCTGGGAGAAACAGCTATCGCAAAAAAAAATAATAAAAAAAAAAAATCAATGTAAATGTAGGAGCATTCAAACAGAATACAAATTTGAATTTACACTATACAAGCACTTCCTTAGAAACACATGAGCTTATTTAGTCTGATCACAGGAACCAATTATGTGATACACTTACTAATCACATTGAGCCATTAATATTTTGCAATCAATCCACTACATAAACATAAACAACTAAAAGCAAACACTCCAGATCAGTTTTGAAGTGATGCTTTTTGAATAACTTGTACACCTGAAAAACCCGTCAGTCTGCTGACAAATATTCTACCCTAGGAAGAAGCACATGTCTGTCACACTGTGCATTTCAATGCCACGTTTGCTTACTGTGTCATGTAACAGAGTGTAATGCCCACACCAGCTCCACGTGAAACCCTTACTTGCCCCAACACCTAGATCCTGACACTCCTCGTGGCTGGAGCACCCAAACCAGCTTGACAGACAGACAATACCAACAGCCCCCCAGCAGCAAGAATAAGCAACACCAACCAGGCCCACAGCACTCGGTTACAGTTACACGTCTGACAGCAAAATCTCTGTGACAGTAGCAACACCCACCTGGAGGTCCAGGGGGCATTACCTGTAAGCCATGGTGTGTGGCGACAGAGTCTCATAGGCATGATATTACTAATGCTATATAGCTACTTCCTTTAAGAGTCCTGCTGCTCCTGTTGAGCAGAAGCAGGAATGAGCAGGTCTGGAGCTCTCCAGAGCAAAGGAATTGCTGTTGCAAGTGGCTGCTGTGGGAGGACGGCAGACACTGAAGATGGAAAGACATGAAGCTGAATAGGTGAACTCAGATCACACTGAGTAATTTCCTGCCCCATTTTCTATTTCTGACTCTATGTGGAGAATTCACTGACATCCCTAAGCATAAGTACCACCTTTCTCCTCCATTACATGGTAGTGTTTCTAAAAATGCTGCCCATTGCTTCTTTTACCTCCATTCTCAGCAGCAGGTAGCCTGTGGGCAAGACTCCTTCCTGGGAGCCCCAACATGTTCCAGAAAGTGATTCCAGAAAGGGCAGCCAGGGAATTGCAAACCTGAGATTATCTGGAGAGATCCCTGAGGAACAGCACTAATAAAGTCCTGGATGAAGCAGGAAACTTTGATTTTCACCTACTATTTCTTTCCCTTTATCAATGTGCCCTGGTTTCCGAAGAAAGATGATGTCTATTCCATGCTCTGCTGAATGAACAGCACCTACCTATAAGCCAGGAGAGGAGGGAGAGACACAAATTTCAGGAACTGCCAGTAAACAAAGGAACTAGATGTGAAAATTCAAAGGGTCGGGAATACACTATTTAAAGGTCATGAAGGAATCCAGAACAGGCTGCAGGACTTCAGGCCTGAATCTCAGCTCCACAGGACCCTTGCATAAGCAGAGTCACAGAGGGGTCCATTCCCTCACGCCAGCAGGCAGGAGGATGCAGTGCTGCAGGGAGATGCCATTCTCAGCCCAGGAGAAGACAACACACAGCCCTCCAGGACGCTTTCACCATGCAGTTTGATAAGCATCAGGGAGGGTGGTCTGGGAGAGGTAAGGAAGAAATGGGGGAAGGAGCTCATTCCCTTCTCCCAAGGAGAAGCTCCAGTGCTTGGCAGAGGGATGGCTGCACAGGTTGCAGCAGTATTAGGGACCCTCAATCAGATTATAAGGACACAAAAGACTTAAGTGCATTAAAAAAAGATGAGAGACACACTGAGAGATTTACCCTCCATCCCTCCTTCTGTCGCTGAGTAGATAGAGGTCTGTTTGCCCAAGGACTTTGGCTTGTTAATTTTGAACAAGTGTTTGTCCTCTTGTTCCCCATCCTGTGTGACACTCCTTGAGGCAAATGTTTTCAATCAGCATTTGCAGAGCCACTACTGTACCCTGTTGTCACCGCTCCAGCCACAGAGCCAGTGAATAGGCTGACCCTTGCATAGCACATCCCAGAGCCAGTTGCTGAGTGCAGCGAGCTGCAGGTGCTACAGCAAACAAAAGCATTTCAACCCCCTAAGTCCCTGCCCGTGACACTCCAGACATCAGCATCATGGCAAAATCCCTTCCCCAAAGATCTGACAGCCTAATAGGTCACGCCTAGATGGAGGGAAAGGGCATAGCCAAAAATCAGGACGCGGTACTGAGCTGTGATATTCAGGTGCCTTGTTAATGCCTGCTGTTCTGCTTTGGTTTCCTCGGTGGCTGGTTTTAAGATAGGCAGGCTGGTTACAGTGCAGCTCTGAAAGGGACACTAAAGGACATTAAAATGGAATGGGGAGGTGCAGTGGGTGAGCTCAGAGAAGCAGCATGAAGGAAAGCACTGAGCAGAGAAGAAATGAAGGGGAATGTAAACTGAGATATGAATGGAAGTGAGAGAGTGTGAGGAGAAGGGAGATCAAAGAAAGAGGGCTGGAGCAAGCCTGAGTGGCACACCCACTGTAATCCCAAGGGCGGATTTCACACCAAATATGCAGCCACCTGAACTTCTAACTGCAAGGTGCAGTGGCCACTTACGAGATGCAGCTGGTCTGTACTGACAACTCTTACACAGGATTTGGTGCCAACAGCCTGACAACAAGACAGCAGCAAGAGAAAGCGGTTGCCTTCCAGCTTCTGCACAAATCCATTTCTTGCATGGGCCACAACTGGCCAGTTCCCAGGAGAGAAGGCACTTGTCCTACAAAACCGGCACCACCGTAGGCACTCTTGGACCCCCCGCCTCGACAGTATCAGCAAGGAAGGGCTGCTAGAGCAGTAAAGAAGGGAGTGCTTACATACATAATGTGAGATGCAACGGTACAGGGCAAAGTTTGGGAAGTATCACCCCTTCATAACTTACCTTTCTGACAGCTGCTTCTTCGCAAATGAAGCCTATCTGTGCCGGGACATCCTCTCTCCTCCCACTCCCGCGTTGCAAGGAAGTGCTGCTGTTCACTGAATCTTGAATCTCGTTACCTTTCAAGGGACCCTGCATAAGGTTCCTGGCACCATCTGACCTGCATAGAGCTGACCCTGGTGTCCGCCACAGGGCCTGAGTCCCAGCCCCCCGGCAGCATGCTCTCAGCTCCCCAGCCTGAGCCCCCTCTGACCTGACAGGGAGGACCACAGGGCCAGGCCTTGTGCAGGAATTTTCGGCTCAGCATCCTGCTTGGGGTAGGGCTGTCAGTTTTCTAAGCGTCCTGTGGGTGCCACTCGTGTTCCAAGCGCTCTTGCAGAGAGGTCTGTGCCAGCACCAAGCCTCTGCAGTGGGAGAGCTGATCTGCTGATCTGTTCAAGCTCCCTGCATTTCTCTGACATGCCCCTTGGAGAGACATCTGCCCGACAACTTTGGGATCAGATGTCCCCTTGCTGACTTGATAACATCAGGCTTTGGGTTTTTTTTCTTAATGGAAGTAAAATAATTCCAGCTTTTTTTAAAAGCTGGACCCAAGCCGAGTCTGTCGGAAGTAAAAATAGCCGAGTATGCAGAGGCGACAGCACACGGAGTCAGGTTTAGTTTCTCTTTTATTTTCTGGGGACTAAAAATACTCTTAAAAGCTCTGTGAAGCTAAGCCCTGGCCAGTGGGAAATGCAGTCTAGGCCCAATATCAGCTGTCGAGTCAAATTACTAGCCTCACCTCACCTGCCACTGAGTCTTATCACATGCCCATGAACTGATAGGAACAGAAATCTCTATCTTGCCAACAAAGCTAACGGAGGAGCCAAGCTACAGGGTTTGCACAGTACAATATGTGTCTAGACCAAGAAGTACACAACCAAAGGGAACACAGGGCAAGTGCTGGCCAGGGAGCAATGCCCACAGGGCTGCTTCTGCTGAGCTTCCCTGATACACCGGTCAAGTCCTGTGCCTGCTGTCCACCTAATCCTTGAGCTGCAGTTTGTGCATCAATGCAGCCTGCTTGTCCTCCCTGGGTCGGAGCTGTGGTGGTGCTCTGTAGCTAACAGAGATGCCCCTGTCCCCAGGAGCTGCGGTCTAAAGTACATGAATTGGCATGGCCCAAGGAAGCTGGAAGGTGTAGGTGAAGAGCAGAGAAGAAAGAGAGAAGGGTAGTGCCCAAGGTGTCTCCTACAGAATTTCCCTCTCCATTTTTGCTCTGAACTTCAGGAGAGGCAACAGGATGTGGTGATGGGATGAGTGGGCCAGGAGGAAGCCTATCAAGGAAACAGCAGCAGTGACAAATGGAAGTTAGGCTTGCCAAGACGGGGAAAGAAACAGACCATAGGGAAAGGCATCTCTGTTCAATGAGAGTGGAGAGGCTGCAACCTGACTAGGCTCTCTTCTGTTAGAACGCAGAGATTCCAGCATGGGAAGGGGAAAAGACCCCTTTGCACCATTAGGATCTTACACTGCTGTGAAAAGAGGCCAGCCCCTGGAAAATCTGCTGGTAGATGACTGGTGCAATTACCCAACTCATTTGAAACACAGGAAAGCAACTTGAGGGGTGCAGATCAGCAAGCCTGGGAAAGACACTTGCAATGGAGGGTGGAAAACTAACCTGGGGAGGGGGACAGTGGAGCTGAAAAATCCATCTCCTGCGTTACCAGGGCCTACAGAGAGATTAGATCTGTTCAAGCACAGTGTTGCAGCCTGTTCCACCTTTGATGTTTTCAGGGACATGTTAGTCAGGTAGGAAAGCTCCTTTGCTGGCTGTCTGGCTAAAGAGTCCCTGGACTCGGAGGGACAGGTTAGCCCTGTGATGCCTGCTGATATCTAGTATGAGGTTATCACATGCCTTGAAGCAGTAGCACAAGGTCTCCTTGCTCCTCACACACAGAAACACAAGCAGCACATCCCAAGTGGTTGGTTCAAAGCATACAGGCTCTGGTGTAACTTACACAGCTTGCAGACCAGCCCTTCCCCTCTGCCAACGCCAGCTGCATGGCTGCCAGCTCTGGCAAAGGTGTCTCTGCAGCATTAGCCATTGCTGTTTCTCAAATGTACAGCTTCCTTCCTGTGCGGAGCCCTTCTCACCTTTCCCATCAGTCACCCTGGAAAGTCAGGAATTAACCAGAGCTTCAAAGGCACATGGGAATAAAGTACCATGTTCAGCTCTGTAATAACTCCACCACTCAAACACTCAACGCTGTGTTCATGGTCCATGCAAATGTCCTCCTTTGATTGCTTCCCTACCGAACCCTCTAGAACAGTCTGAAGCTGGACAGCAGCTCTATTGGCTATGTCACCCATGGTGGCAATGCCTGCATAGCAGCAGGCTGAGGGACACTGCATGAAAGGAACAGATGCATGCACAGGCCTGTCAGGAAAAGACCAAGGATGCCTTTCACAAGAGGACCTATAAGATGACAAGGCCCCAGCCCCACTGTCTTTCCAAGAGGTAGTGCTCAGAGCTAAACCCCCAAAGGGGTATTTTGCTGCCTAGAGAAACACGCAACCCTAGGTGCGATTTAACCCTCCTTCCTTTAGAATTTGATAGTTCCCTTCTGTGCATCTGGGCTCCCTTGACAGGCAACAGAAAGAAGCAGGGACCTCCACATTCATCTTACTGGCCAAGCACTTACCTGAGGAGGAGTTAGGACAAATACTTCTCTCCATTGACTACCAAGAGAAACCTGCAAGGTCAGACCAATGCCTTCTCTAGCCCAGTTTTCTGTCTCAATCTATTTAGGCAGAGCATATGAGCCTTTTGGAACAGGTAGAGGAGCATAAGGATGGATCAAGAATCAAATTATTAGATATGTGACACAATGGAGAGACCACTACCACTTCAGGGAGAAAGGCCTATTTGTGATGGAGATGCACAGAGGCGAGCGAGTTAGACCCACCAACACAACATGCTGCCGCTTTGGCTAGCCTCTTAGAGCAAGTCTGCTTGGGCCTTGCAGCCTTCAAGTGTCTCCTGAAGTCCTCACCTCAGCAGTGGCTTTTCCAATGCTAAGAAGTAGTGTCCGCTTATTATTTATTATTTAAGTCTTAAATTAGAACTGCTGTGCCAAGCAATTCTGAGTGAAGACCCTCTCAGGATACACTGCAGCTCAAGGGCTGGCACAGTCTTCAAAAGGAAGGGATTGAGAATCTTGGCACAGCTGAGTCACTGGTGAACGTAGGTCACCAAAGGCTGTGAAAATTTTGATGCACATGCCTTAAGTTACTGTAGAGCAGTGGGACACACATTCAGCCCCTACTCTTGCTCACCTTGGAGGATCTTACATATTGTGTTGTCGGAACTTCCTAAAAGCTTGTAGCACAATGGTTGCGGTTGCAACCATACTGGGATGGTTGTAGCTTTTATCAGCTTCCTCTTTTCTGTGTGTGTTACAAGAGCCCTAAGCACAATTTCTGTTGACAGACTGCACAAAGTGCTTATCATAAACCTGTGTAGATCTGATGACTCTCTGAACCCACACAGATGTGTATCAATGGAGCCTGGACTTTGTGTTTGATAGAACAGAGATTTAGTTAGGTATACCAAGAACCTAGGCAGATTAGTAATTCACAATGAATGGGAGCAACGAAACTAAACAGATTCATGATCCATTGGATATGGCAGAAAGGTGTGGGGAGGGTCCTGGGTGCACCAGTTCTGCGGCCGGAAAACAGATACCAAGTGCCATCAGCCCACTGCGTGCTTGCGGACAGCCCATCCACTGAAATCTCCTCTTGGGAGAATTGCCATTGCTCTGCCAAGGGCAGCACATGCTCTGTGTCATGCCACCATCCAGCCCAGCTCCAGCTACATTGCAAACGCTCAAATCATGTCTTGGAAAATAGTTGGGCGTGGACGATATAGACATCAAGATGCCACTCGCTGCACCTGGAGATCCTGTTTTAAAGGACAGGGGATTGCCTGTCTGTTTTTAAACACGGGTATTTTAGAGAAAGAAAAATAATTTTTCATTCTCTTTTTTCATTTGGATGCCTCCAATAGTGATATTTCTGGCACCGGCTGGAGGCGGAATACTCTATAAATACAAAGCCATTAAATCGCATGCAGCAGCAACCTGATCGGGGCTGCCTTTTAATTTCCTGACATGAGCTGGCCACTAACCCAATTACCCAGGATCCCCGGAGGAGCCCTCATCCTTCCCAGGAAGCACAAAGCAAGAACCCGAGCATATTGCAGGGATGTCAGCTGAGCTTTCACTGAAATCAAATATCTTTTTGAGAACACATGGTCTGGAAGCACGGATGGGGGCAGGAGGGAGTGGGGAGAGGTTGCTGGAAACACTTTACTCCATTGAGAGATTCTTTCACTTGAAAACAGAAATTAAACACCCTCCATTTGGTTATGTTGCTGAAAAAAAGCTCTGTTGTTAATTCGGTTATCTGGATTTTAGAGAAGGACAAAGGCAAAGTTACTGAGTGGAAGTAGTTTGAGATTGCCAGTGCTTAGAATCCCTTGTTTAGATACTAGGTGACTGCACTCAAGTTATAACATCCCAGAGCCAGGCCTGCCCAGAGCGACAGATTTGCTTCCTTGGGAAACGTTTACATCAGCCACTGGCTGCAGCTGGTAAGGGAAACAGCAGTTAGGGGTAAACACTAGGAAATTCCACTGCCTACAGGGTTTCCCTATCAGCCACTGTCTTGAACAGGAGGAGCATGGATTTAAGAGACAGCCCCTTCTGAAATCTGGAGATTACAGGCTCGCCATCTCTGAAGTGGAGACGACCTCCAACATTCACAGAGATGCAGGCACTTAAGGCACTACTAGGGTTATCAAGTTGTTGCAAGTTCCTGGGAGGCAGGGTATTCCCAAAGGCACCGAGGACAGGAGGGAAGGGGAATAATTAAGAGGAAGATGAGCTGAATGAACTTTGCGGCTCTCCTCTGTTCACTTCTCATTCATATTTCACTACCTGGCCCTGCAGTGTCAGTATCCACGTATTCCAGCAATTACTACATCAGAAATCAGATTAGACAGATAGGAATCCAAGAGCTTGGGGAATTTGTAACAAAGAATTTGGGTGCCCTGTCAAATTTTAACATGTTCTTTAGCGTTTCTTATGGAAATGCATTAGGAGCAAAGGAGGAAAGCCTGGGAAAGGCATGGTTGTACCTGGGATTACTACACCACAGCACATACAGTCCTGGTATCAGGACTTACCTGGATCAGTATTGATACAGATAAATCATATGCCTTTCCTGGATAATTGCCTAACATCTCACTTGTTGTTAAAGAGCCTCACTTTTCTGCATCCAGATCAAGGCTATCTTCCACTGCCTGCCTTCCTTGCATTTGTAGACCTCACCACACAAGAAACAGCCGCTGGGTGACTCCTGACAGCCAAGAGGCTAGGCCAGAGGACAACCTGCCTTCAAAGACAAGAGTGGGGCGAAGCACCACGTACAGGGCAGATTTCCTATCCCGGGACTTTGCCCTGCTGCTTTTATCGCAAGAAATGCATGTAGATCTGTGGGACTCCAGAAATAGCTTCTGCTCTCTGAAATAAGGTATGCCTGGTCTACCAAAGGACACCTCCCCAGGGCCCTTTCAGTCTTTGCCCTCTTTCTTGGAAGCCAACCAGTGATGTCTGCAAGAAACTGGGCAGAAGGCACTCACACGCCTCAGAAAGTTACTCCCAGGCCTCAGTCATGAGTAAGACTCTGAGGAGACAAGTCTCAGCCCTGGCAGGGAGCAGAAGACAACCGATGTTCAGCAACATAATACATATTATTCCTATTAAGGAGGAAAACAAGATTCAAAGGCTGGTGGAATAATGGATGACATCTCAATGCCTGGATGAGATTATTTTTAGGCAGTTATTTTCTTTGCTGTTTGGTTTATCACTGTCTGATGCAACACATGATTGCACGCACATGCGTTTCATGAAAGCGTTAGTGACCCAGCTTTGTTTCCTTTTCAGACCTGTTTATGCTCCATCTGGGTCTCTGCAGATGTGCCAGCACACAACAGTGAACACCACAGCTTTAGAAACAATACAAGCAGGAATCCATTGAAGAAAAATTCTGCAGGGCTTCCGCAATAGTCAAAGACCAAATACCCAGACAACAGCCAGTCTGCTCCATTTGTATCGTGTGGTTTGGTATGTCCAGTGTTGCCTCTCCTCCACTTGCCTGTCTTGTCATTTTCACTCAAAGACGAGGACAGGAGAGACCCTGATGTCCCATCACACCTCACCTGTTATCCCCATCCCTCTTCCTATGATCTCAGGGCATTTCCCTTTCATGAACTGACTGCACTGACTTTACGTGGCAAGGTTTTGGTAGCAGGGGACTGCAGGGGTGACTGTGAGAAGACACCAGAAGCTACTCCTAGGTCAGGCAGAGCCAGCTTTACATGGCTGCAAAATGGACCCGCCACTGGCCAAAGTGACGCTGATGGTGCCTCTGTGGTAACATATTCAAGGAAGGGTAAAAAACGCCATGCAGCAGCATGAGACAGGAGTGAGAAAATGCAATAGAAACAGCCCTGCAGATACCAAGGTCAGAGAAGAAGGAGGGGAAGAAGTGCTCCAGGTGCCATAGCAGAGACTCCCCTGCAGCCTGTGCAGAAGACTGTGGTGAAGCAAGTTGTCCCCCTGCAGCCCACGGAGGTGCAGATATTCACCCTGCAAGCCCATGGAGGACCCCACGCTGGAGCAGGTGGACATACTACAGGAATTGTAGCTTGTGGACAGCCTGTGCTAGAACAGGTTCCTGGTAAGGAGCTGTTGCCTGTGGAGAGCAGCCCATTCAGAAGTAGGTTTTTTGGCAGCAACTGTGGCCTGTGGGGGACACACACGTGAGCAGTTTGTTCCTGAAGGATTGTACCCCATGGAAAGGACCCATGCTGGAGCAGTTCTTGAAGAACTGCAGTCTATGGGGAAGGCCTCACGTTGGAGAAGTTCATGAAGGACTGTATCCTGTGAGAGGGACCCCATGCCAGAGCAGAGAACAGCATGAGAAGGAAACTGCAGCAGAGACGAAGCCTTACGAACTGACCACTAAACCCCAGTCCCTATCCACTTGCAGCTGCTCAGGCAGGGAGGAGGTCGATGTCATGAGTGAGTTGAGCCTGGGAAGAAGCAGAAGTAGGCGGAAGGTGGTTTTACTTTTGTTTTCTTAAAATCCCAGTCTCTTATGAACTGGCAAGAGACTAGTTTTCCCCAAGTCGAGTTTTGCCCATGACAGTAGTTGCTGAGTGATCTCCCTGTTGTTATCTCAACCCATGAGCTTATTTACCATATTTCCTCCCCCTGTCCTGCTGAGGAGGGGGAGTGAGAGCGCAACTTGGTGGGCACCTGGTGGCCAGTAAAGGTCAATCTACCATACTGGACACACAGAAAAGGACTGACATCACTGTCCTCATCACAGTGCCATTCTACAAGGTGACACACAGGATTGTGACTTCAGAGATGCAGCAGAGATGTGGAGGGCAAGGCTGTGAGGTCATGTTTAACCAGCCAATGTCCAAAATCAAACCTCTGAGCCTACTTACACAAGCCATGTGTCACCTGAAATTACATCTACCTCTAAAAGACAAACAAATTGCTGTAGAACAGAAAGGCCATGGGTGGCTAGAGCGTGAATGGCAAGGGTATATTCCCCCCAAAACCAACAAGGTATATTAAGGTTTTAAAAGAGACCTGCCAAACTGCTGAAATTTCTCTATCCATCATTCTAGAGAGCCAGAGAGATCTAGAAATACTTTGTAGAGTCCAGAATTCAAAAAGCTGCACTTCAGTCATTGTGGGCACAAGACAGAGTGCTGGAAGCAAAGACGTGGCCAAAGACAGGGATGCCCAGCTCTGAACAGTGCCTCTCCTCTGCAGGTTGCAGGGCACACCTTCCTTCCCTGGCCATCCCTAGCCAGGCATGTATGTAGGTATCGTCTTTTCCATTTGGGGTCAGTAGTATCAGAGGTTGCTCAGGTTTTCCTGATTTTTGCAGGGCAGGAGGACATGCACTTCTACTGGATGAAGCTGTGAAGATGCCCCATCTCCCTCTGCCTGCAGGCTGGTGCTGCAGCAAGGCCAAGAGCAGCAGAGTGCAGGTTTTCTAGGGATGGTGCCTTTCTATGGGGGCACAGACTGGAGTCTGCTGGCATCCCGGACTCCAGATTCAGCAGCTTCCTATCTGACCCTGCTAGTGAGGGGCTAATTAATGCTCTCTGGGGGCACACTCCCGATGAAAGGGGAAAGTGAGAGACAGGCAGCCAGACAGGCCAACACTTCAGACATCTCAGCCAGTTGGGCTCCTTGGGCAGAGCTTTCCGCCTACTGCTTTCCCCAGTGAGTCTCGCCTGCCCTGCAGCGTCACGCCAGGAGAACCTGAGACAGCAAAGCTCTGGTGTCCATGCAGTTCCCTCGTTGCAATGCATTGATCAGAGCTCTCTTAAAGAAAGTGGCCTGGATATCTGAGACACCTATTGATTGCTTCACTGGCTCTCTTCCTGCCCTGATCCTCATTCACTCAGCACTGCCTGAATAACCTGCACTTCTGTGTTAGGAGCAGTCTCCCCAGATCTTAAAGGGCTACATTCACAGCTGTTCACCTAGCTGCAGCCCATGTCGGGAGGAGAGAAGATGCCTGGTGACCCTCATCTGCACTCCCCAAGGGGAGAACTTAAGTCCTTCCTGCAGCACGAAGCTGAGCATTTCAAGCATAAGGCAGAAGCTTGAAGTCATGGTTCCCTGCTTTTGCCATCTTTGAATACTGGTGCCTTCTGCTTGAAGAACATGCTCATGCCACATGCCCAGCAGGCAGGAGGTGGTATGTACATCATGTATGACAACAATAACCAAGAAAATCTTTCCTCCCCTAATGACAAGGTATCATAAAACCCTTAATAAAAAAAAAATCCTAATGGAATATCATACTCTTCTTCTTCTGAGGAAGGACAGTTTCTTTACCAAGAAATGTCCCCACTAAGTTACCAGCCCAGTGCCAAGCGCATCAGGGAGGAACCTGTCAAGAGAAGAACTGGTTTCTAGATCTCACCTTTAACCACAAGACCATTTTTCTCCA
Source organism: Falco rusticolus (assembly GCF_015220075.1). Lineage (NCBI taxonomy): Eukaryota > Metazoa > Chordata > Aves > Falconiformes > Falconidae > Falco > Falco rusticolus. The sequence goes on along the minus strand of NC_051193.1, from coordinate 64,702,833 downwards.
AACTCCCAGTATTCAAGCAGGAGAAAGAACCTGGCTTAGCAACCTTCTGCCGTGGATGAACCCAAGGAAGAAGAGAAAGGTACACCAAGGCAAAGTAGGAAGGGGAACTGGTGAAAGAAAAAAACAAAAGATCATAGCTCAAGTATCAGACCATCTTATCCTAACGAGTGCTTGGAGACTGCAGGGTCTCTGGGGAAACCAAGACATCAGGGATTTTTAAAAACAGTTAAAACTACTGGAAATGTACAGCTGGGAACGCTCATGCCCTGGCAGAGAAAAGGGGTGGATGAGCTAATAGGATGACAGACCAGAGATGGAAAAGACCAATGAACCTTTTCTAATCCAAAATCCCTTGTCAATTCTGTATTTTTGAGCAAGTCAAACAATTAAGGATTTGTTCTTTCCAGAAACTCCTGGCTCTGTGGAGACCAAAGACTGTAAACCCATTTTCTTCCCTTTTTGGATTTTGCTTTAAAGATGTGTATTGATTGAATTCTGTATATTAATACTTTGTGCTTCCACCAGGCTTCACATAAAGTTAACCAATCAGTCCATCACAATCCTTTTGCAAGCAAAGCAGTAGGCCCTTTTTTCTCAGCTTGGGAAACGGAGCAAAAGAACGGGAAAAAAAGATGCCTGCCCAAATCACTTGACCAGTCTGTGTTAGGACACAGTAGTCCTATTTGCAGATCGCTAGTGTAGCCTCCTCTGCTCTTGCTATTGTCATGTGTTCTTGCATCTTGTTACTATCAATAAATCTTTATACTGTATATTCCACAGCTCTAAATATTATGGGCATGATCACAGATACACTAACATCAATAGCAAACCACCTCCTCCCCGGTGGCTTTAATGACGCCAAATCAATCCCTATATGAATAACTAAATACACTTCAGCACAAAAGCAGCCTTAGAGTCAAATTTCAGTTTGCCACGAGTAGTATCCCACAGGGTTCAGGAGTTCAGGCATGGCATGGTGTGAATGAACTTACATTGCTTTCCAGCCTAACTGATCCGGGAGGAGTTAACTGTTTTCACACAACTTGGAGATTATGCCACAAAACCCTTCCGGGACCCTGCTTAGGACTTTTGTCGAACTCCCAGAACTGGAAGCAGATGATGCCTTGGCCATACAGTCAGACACACCAGCGTGGCTCCTGTGACTCTGCTCGCCCAGCTGCCAGCTCCGAGAGGCTCAACTGCTTGGATGCAGGGCAGCACAGCCACAGGCAGCCATAAAGCCTGGACCCATGCTGCTGCTCTGCAGAGTGACTGGAGTCACATCAGGCTTTTAAGGTTATTTTATGGGATTCATATGAGCAGGCTAGAGCACATTACCAATCTGCACTCCCACTAAAGCCAGTGTCACTAGTGTGGACTGGTGTGTGGGTTAAGGGGATATATCCCCTCTCTGAACTACCACGTGCAGAGAAGCAGGTTTCCAGTGCTCCTCTCTAACTCCAAAAGTAGGTGCTTCCCTCCAAGCCTCAAGCCTCCTCCAAGCCTACCACCTCTACACCTAGATCAGGGAGGGCCAGACTATACAAGTTTGCATCTCCTCCCCTTGGTAACTGGTGTGCTCTAGCAGAAAGATACTTAACCACAGAACCTACACATCCATCAAAGAACAGAACAGGGTTTAACATCTAATATACATTTTTAACAACATTGGCTGCCATCAATTTGCCTCTCAAGAAATGAGAGAGCCCTAGCGCAAAGCAATACACACTCAAGTGACATTGTACAATTCATCACCAGCTGCTATGACGATAAGACCTGGAAGCAAGCTGAGTGCTGGCATGTTGGCTCCAGCACCACAGGACTTGCACAGGCCACAGTCAGCTGCTGTTCCTTGTGGTTAAACTGAGGGGACCATGCTCCGCCAGGTACAGCAACGCAGAGGGTTATATGCAATGCTTCTCCTTCCTTCCCCCTCCTCCCCTTGCTGTCTCTCCCAGAGGGAGCCAAGCGAAACAAAGCTTTAAAGTCAATCCATAAGAAGTGTTTAATTGCCACTGAATTCCCTGGGTTCACCTTCAATGGACAAGGATTGGGGAAGGGGGTGGGGGAGGAAAAGCAGCACGAGAGAAGCTGAACACTGCTCAGAGAGCACTGAACAGATCAATAGCCTGAGCACAACACAGACTGAGCATGCAGGGCAGGGTACCCACAGCTTCCAGACAAACCTGTGCTACCCACCATCTTCAGAAAGTCTCCTGAGTGGGACTGGGGGCAGACCCTCATTGCACACTGTGCCATAGCTCTGCATTAACTCCATCCTTCCCTTACGAAGCCCAGCCAACCCAGTCACGATCACACAAGAGCCTCTCCTCAACACTGCAAAATTACCTGGGGGGCAAGAAGAGCAACACCCTCCAGTCTGGGGTTTCTTTGGGAAAGGAAACAGTCTAGCACAGTCAGTTTCCAATTATTTGTCAAATTTGTAAGTGCTAGAAGTAATATCCTACCATGAGGTGCTGACTAGAACCATACTCCTCTCTGGACTGCCCTCTTGGTCACTGCCCATCCTGACTCTTACAAAGCCTGTAAGATACCATCGGAAAGCCAGAGAGGGAAAGCATGTAGGTACCCTAGAATATCCTGTAAAGCCCAGAGTCCCAGGTGTTGTTGGGACAGAGAACAATTCTCAGTCTGACTCTGTCTTACCTTCTTTTAGCATCCCCACTTTGAGGCATTTCATGAAGCGACAGGCCTGACAGGACTTGCGCCTCCGTTTCGTGATCTCACATTCATTGGTGGCCGGGCAGCTGTATTCAATATTCCCTGCAATCAAACACAGAGATGGTCACCCAGGAACCATGTTCTCCCCACTAATCCAGGGACAGGCTGTAGTGCCCAGATATCCCACCACCATCAGTCTGTATACGCTGTATGTTTGGTCACTCATTTGCACACACACATCCTCTGAGATCACAGCCAGCAGGTGATGGCTCTTAGAGAGCCCAGCACTACTTACTGGAACACATTTCAGAAAAAGCAAATACTGCTCTAAGTGTTGGGAGAAACCTGCCCATCCAAGGGGCTGACTGCAATGCTGGGCTTTCAGGCACAGTGTCCTCCAGGCATGCTATCATCCCATGTGCCGCATCCCTCATAACCTGGCCCGTTCCCTCAAGTCTGGGGGTGAGAGTGGGAGCGGTTCAGACATTAGCAGCATTCCCTTTGCTGTCTTGCTCCATGTCTGTGGGATGGATGTCACCTGTCCTTTACTGCCTTGCTTGGGGGACCAGGGAGTTCAGAAATGGCATTTCCTCCTTTGCTTCCTCCTGCCAGCTGGTATAGTGCAGGTAGCAGGGAAGCAGTAGGCCTGGACTGAGAAAGATGGATAAGATGTCCTGTAAATGAATTCTATGCAAATCTTTCCGGTTTTAATATATTAGTCCTTGTGCACCTGCCTCTCATCCCTCTGCACAGAGCATCAGCATTTCTTTCCTCACTTCCTTTCATTCATGATCACCTCACAACACTGCCTCTGAGACAAAACAGGGAAAGAAGCATCCCAGATTATATCTGGTCACATCATGTTTTATCGTAAGTCACGAATGTAACTGAACCATGGATGTGAGGGTCTGATATGAGGACGTAAGTGGAATTATGCTGGATCACAGTGTAATGCAACAGTTATTTAGTCCTAGAAGACAACAAACAGAAACAGCTGTCTGCATCCTGCCATTCACTTTGGAGGCAACGTTTCTGAAGAGTTCGATGTATTCAATGTTTGCTGTGGAGCAGGACTGGAAACCTACACTTGACAGTTGATGCATTGACAATGACAATACATTTAAGGCAGCCTAGCTACTGGGTAAATCAGGCTGCTCCAAAAAGGATTTCTAAGCTCTACAGTCAGTTCAGAAGAACGGAAAAGTTGGTTTGGTGGTTTAGAGCAGGAAATTAAGATTCAAGAGTTCAATCAGAGTTATAGGGAGCAGTGTAGGTGAGAGCTGAGAAAACACACAGTATGGACTTTGTATACCGTCAAATAAGAGGTAGAGCTTACAATTTAGTAGCACTGGGACAGTACTTGATTCTGAACTGAACAGAACATGTTCCTACTTCTGTAATGGATTTCCATGTTCTTGTGCAAAACCCTTCCTTCCTCTAAATAAAGACCAACAGTCTGATACATACCAATCTCAGGGGGAACCTTGGGGCTAACTAAGCAGTTGGAAACCCTATTGGGAATCTGAGTGGAAAGACACAGCACAGTTTCAAAAGGAAGAAAGCACCGTTTGATTTATCTCACTATGTTTAGCCCACGCTGGGTGAAACCATGGGAGCACAGAACCCCCAAAGCCTAAATGTGATTTGCCTGCTAGTTATAAACCTTCTACCTCTTGCCTCTTGTTTTGTCACAAGACTTGCAACTAGCCCCTAAAGCTCCAGCCCAGCCACCCACCCTCCACCTTTGCTCATCTGCCCCCAAAATACAGTTTGTCTACAGGAGCAGAGTGTGCTGCACAAGTTGCTTCTATTCAGACTGTATTTCGTCATTGCGCAGCGCCTGAATTTCAATAGCCAGCAATGCATCAGTGTTCTCAGAGAGCTGGAAATTGAGATTCAGGCTTGATCTCAAGGTAATAAACAAACTCCTGCTCTAGACACAGAGCTCCAGCACATTACAGACCCATGAGTATGGAGGCCCTGACCTCATCATCAGATACTTGCTGTGCCCCACGCAGGAAGGAACAGATCAAGAACAAACCTGGGATAAAACTCAAACACAGTCTCACTTTGGAAGGTTTTGCCTTAGTTTCAATGCCCACCTTTCTCAGCAAAGGCAGGACCAGAGTTCAGGAGAGATGCAAGGTTTCATGTTTTGTGGTCTCAAGGCCAAAAATTTTCCCCCTAACACAGACACTACATCAAGGGCACTGAGCCATTATAGCAGTAGGAGACAGTGACAGCCCTCATCTGGCAGCTCAAGGTCCCTCTACACTGTGTCAAGCAGATCCCCAAACTTCCCCATGCCTCCAGCCCTTGATAAGCAAAGTCCTTGATAAGCAAAATACTAGAAATGGTCTGCAAAGCTTACATCACAACTGAATATAATAGTGTCAGAGCAGGTGTAGATACTTTACCATGTACACACTGTGTGTACAGCTTGAATGAGTAGTTCTCAAAGGCACTTCTGTACTGGGATCATGACTGTTAAAGGAGCAGAGCCAGAGCAGGATGGGCACTGGGCAAGCTCCCGTTCCTGGACAGCAAAGCAGGGGCTACCATGTAGTGCTACAGCCATGTGGTTTGCTGGTAAGCACAGGTGAAAAAAAAATCACTCAGCACTGGTGGGACATCCCACTCAGCATGCTTGTTACCTTCATATTGAACAGAGACTTATGTGCCCCTTCCACACACTGCGCCCAGTCTAAAGGAAGAAAGCGCCAACAGCTGTGTCTTACAGCCCTCTCTACAGGTGCAGATGCTAGAGGTGAGGCCCACTGTACCCTCTTCACACAAGACAACACTGCCAAAGTCAATGGACTTTTACATCAGACCACAAGGCATGCTCTGTGCTGCATGGACTGAGAGCTACAGCTGGGGGCAATACCTACCATTATTGCAGCAAACAGGAACATCACCAGGAAAGGCACAATCAGCATTACCAAGCAGAACTCATCCAAGAAAAACTATCGTCTCCAAAACTTAACAAAGTTCTCTGACTTTTTTTTTTTCGTGTGTGTCTCAATTTCTTTTATGGGTCCTGGGGCTGGCTGCCAGCACAGTGAGCTGCTCACAGCTCCCTGTAATTTCTGTAAGTGCCCTGTGATAAAGTGATGAGATTAACTCATCGAAATTCCAGCAGCCTCCCAGCGGCTGGCGGTCACACCACCAGCCCTGCTGCTGGTGCAGGGGGCTCAGAGCGAGCCTCTCCTTCACTGCAGCAGCTGGGGGTGCTGCAAGGCCCTGCAGAAGAGCATCAGTGCACAAGGCTGCACATGGACAAGTCTGCATGCAAGTATAAAATCTGAGTCAAGTCTCTGTGTGTTGTGAACTGTAGATGATGTGACCCAGAAGGAAAGGGCAGAAAATGGGATAATCTAATACACAAGACCTTGCTTTGAACTGTTGCTTATTAGAAAAGACTTCCTTGCCTTAGACAGCATTTACATTAGATCTGAAAAAACTGCTAGGACCTCATCGATGTCACAGCACAAGATTTACCTAAAAAATAGCTTCAGAAAATCAAGTGGTGGGTGACCAGATCAGAGTTTGGATTTGTTCTAAGCCTTCATATGTCACCTTGGAGGGCAAATCACTTCCTCTCTGTGTCCTAGTTTGCTTGTCTGCAAAATGAAACGAGCACCAAACCTACCTTCTGGGGAGATCATGAGTCTTGATTCATTAAGGTTTAACTGTACTTTAAAGCCTTTAGATGAGAGATACTAAGAAACAGCCAAGGACTATTGAAGTGATAGATCATGGTTTTTTATGCTGGAGAACTGCAAAATTACCCTATTTTCTGTAAAATTAGACTTTTGATTGTTAAACAGTTTGGAACATAATTTCCATTGCACACATAATAGGAACATCTGAAAATTGCACACCAGAGCTTGGTCATTCAAGACACCCTATAGCCACCACACCTCTCTGGAAGGGGAGGGCCTGGGAAGAGAAGAATGCCTCCCTGAGCTTGGGGAGCACAGTAAAGTCCCATCAAGCTCCTGCTTAAGTTATGGACAGGGCTCCTCAGGGAAGCTGAACTCAGCATTAGTACAGCACTGAGAGCACAAGCGGCTCCCTACTTACTGATCCTGCCTTTCTACAAGGAAACTCAAGAAAGATTACCTAGAAGAAGCCAAGAAAGCCTTTAAAGCTAAAGCATTCTCAACTTCTGTTTTCCGACCCCCCCCATCCCTCTCTCCTTTTTCTCATTTCTTCTTCATTGCTTTTCACCATTCTTTACCTCTCCTCTCCCTTCCTTGCATACTCTGTCCTGCTCTGCACTGCTGCACACAGACCTCCCATCTCTTCCTTTGGGTGACTCAGAGGGCCAGATGGTTACAGCTCTTCCTGAATTGCAGGGGGAAACCCAGATTCAGACATATCTGCTATTAAGTTCCAAATTCAAGTCATGTCTTTCACCCTTGTGATTTGTCGCAGCATGCCACGGCTGTGACCAACCATGTGGTGCCCTCCCTGCCAGCCCTGCAGGGTGAGGGCCGAGAGCAGGAATTCCCAGGGAAATCCATCTCATAGGCACCTCAGCTCGTGCAACTGTGTCCTTTTATCCCAATTTTTGTAAAAGTTGTTACACTGCCCTCACAGCTGGGGTTTTTTTTTGGTTGGTTGGTTGGGGGTTTTGGAGTTTTGTTTTTCTTTGTTTGTTTTACAAGAACTACTTGCAAAATACTGTAGCCTTAGGAAGGTGCCATCAGGCAGGCAGTATAGTGCCTCCACCATACAGCTGTTCTGCATGACTGGGACAGCCTGCAGGAGAAAGTAACCCGACTTTTCAATAAACCACTAACCCTGATGACACTTTCAGGTCAGTACCCACACCCTTTTGTCGTGAAACCTTTTTATCTCTGATTCTGAAGGTAAAAAGATTTGCGTGTCTCAGTGAAAAGGGATCTGAAAACTGTAGAAAAGCCCTCAGTGAATGCAGTGCCAGACCAGCAGCTCCTCTGCCCTCAGCTGGCACCAGTCTGACCTCCTGCAATGGGACGGGGACCACTGATAATACGCATGGAGTGGATCCTCTATTACCTTCCACTTAAATTAGCCCTTCTAATTGAGGCATCATAGCCTGAGTCCTGGTGTGAGGAGAGGTATTTTGTGAAAATCAAAGCAACATTTCTCCAATGATCTCCATGAGGCAAGTGGGGTTTTTTTAAGCCACAGTTTTCAAAGAAAGGGATTCAGATATTATTGAACCTATATGGGACTTCAGTAAGCGACCTGATTTTCAGCAGGGCTGTCCTATGCTTCCAGGGACATGTCCCTGATCTAGGTGCCTGATTATATACAAGTATCAGTAGAGGCTCCTATTTTTGGAAATAATAATTTTTTAAAAAAAACCAAATCCACAACCAACCAACCCCCTAAAAACCAACCAAACAAAAAACCCCAACAAAACCAAAACACTCCCCACTGTACATGTGTTTATCACTTGCAGGAAAAAGAGACTTTGGAAAAGAAGGTGAGATAAGCCCTATTGCTTGGATTAACCAAAATTTTACTTCATGTGGCTTATACAGTAAGAAAAACAGAAATGTGAGGCTCCTGGATTCTTGATGCTATAAGAGGAAAAGGGGGTAGCTATAGGTGTAACACCAGCCCTGTTTGCCTCCTCAGGGACACACACCTGGCTCCTGCTCCATGAAAGAGGACTTGGATGTTTCGTACAGCCTCACTCAAATCAGCCTCCTACTTGCACGAGGACGCAGGAGATGGGCCCTGGGGCTCCCTGCTGCCAGCAAGTTTGTCTGTAGGGTGTCTGAATCAGAAATACTTTACTGAAGTTCCATAGAAGAGATCCTTCTACACAAAGTTCTCTGTACAGTTGCACTGAGGCAAAAACAAAATACAAAACTAATAGAGCTGAGTTCAACTGGAGATAGTTTTCTGAATCCAAGTGCTAGAGCTGTGAACAGTAAGCAGCACTCAGGTACTAGATCCAGGGAATACTGCACTTTCCCTGGTTAAGTTTCAAAAGTTTTTGGAAAGCTCAGAACATCTTCTGGGTTTAGCTGTGAACTCCCACCTGAAAAGTAGCATGCACATTTCTGAGGACAGAAGGATAGGCTGCTGTGGCCACTACTGCAAGGACTCAAACCCTCCCTTCTTCATCTCACAGGCCTGTTGCTGATCTTGTGGATAGCAATGTTCTGCTCACAAAAATGAGCAGACTCTCTGAACTGCTCCTCCCTTCCCAAAAGCTACTCTATCCACTGTAACAACAACCAGGAAGCCCTAGAAGACCACGGATTTTGTTACAAGCCTGTTATAAATCCCTACAAGTCTTCTGAGACGCATTATCCACATTTTAAGCCCCTTATTGTTGTAAGGGCATCCCAGCACAGCAGTTGTGTTGCTACACTCTGTGAGTTTGAAGCTTGCAAGACTCAAGTAGGGAAGCCACAGATGTAGGCACTTTGCCTGATACACAACCTGCCTATTCAAAAGGTGACAGTAAATGTGTCTCTTCTCTCCAACTCTCCAATAACCAGTTCTCCCAATATCACTCCTTGCAAGTCCTGTTGTATCACCTTATGGGTACGAGTTCCAAGCATACAATGAGATGATTCACAAAGATCAGAGAGAGAAATCTTAATTCAGATTTATTTTGCTGAGCTTTAGGCTTTTATTTTATATTAATGGGTCATTTTAGAAATAGCCTTAATTTTCACCATTTGAAGATGAAAAATAGATGAAGGGCAGTCACAGCCATGAATACGTTGAATAATAAAAGACTCATATGGTTACATAGCACTGTTATTAGTTAATATTCAGAATAGGCAAAGCTACCTACCAGTTGTAACGACTGATGAACAAAAGATAATGACAATATATTTGATTGATATATAATGCTCCATCTACGGAGCAAACTATTACAAGAAGGAATAGATAGAATTAGATTAAGAATTTATATCCCGTAAGAAATCCAGCATTTGCCTTTGTCCTAAATTTGGGTAAAAAGATTAGTTAGGATTTCCATGGAATAGAAATTCAAAAAGTTTTAATTCAGAAACATCCAAAACACATTATCTTTCATGTAACAGACCCATCCCATTACATTCAGCTAACATGAAATTCTCAGTTTCAAATCACACCTCTCTTAAGCACCAACAGCAGCACACTTCAACATGCCTGAAACTCAGATTCTCTCCTATCTTTGCTAGATTGCACCTTCCACAATATTCACAAAGTCAGGTGATGCCCACAGCACATGTTTTTATGGAGGACACTTGCATCATGGAGGTAAATGCAGACTGCCACTAGAAGATAATTGGGACCCCAAGGACAGTTCCCACAAAGCAATACAATGATAGAGAAATACAATTTAATTTTGCCAAACAGGCTAGCTGACCAAAAATACTTCAAGTCAGTTCAGAATTTCTGACTCTGCCTCAAAGCATGGGAAGTCCAGCCCTGGGGTTCAAAATAGCATGTTCAGAGAGAAAGACCTGCAGTCCAGTGGCATATGCTGTCATCTCATCTCAGGTTTTCACCCTTCCATCTCAAGCATTGCCAGTGCTGCAAAGCTGAAATGACACACAGGCTTTGATCCTCCTTCTTGGGCCATGTAACACAACATGAAAGAGGTCACAGGTGTGACACCCCACCCCACCCCCCATGACCTGTGGGACACGTTAGGATGTGTTGTGTGATCCTGGCTCAGTTCAGCAAAAGCAAACACTCCAATTCAGTTTCAGGTGAATCAACAGTTTGGATTTTCCCGACATCATTTTTCTCCTATCATAAAAATTTTCCTGGGGAAATGTGACTTGGTAAAAATTCTGCTTTTCTATGGAAATATCATACTGATCGAAAACTCCCAGTAGGAGTGATAGTGGTGACCTCAGAGATAACCAGCGATGTCCATAGAATCATGGAATCACTTAGGTTGGAAAAGACCTTTAAGATCATCAATTCCAACTGTTAACACAGAACTGCCAAGTGCTTCAGCCTCTCTTCTCCCCATCACTTGAAAAGCAACAGCCCTCAGGCTGTCCAGGACAGTCTGGCCTCATCTGGCTAAGTGGGAAAGTGAGTTGCAGAGCTGTCAGGCTCAAAAAAGGTCTGCAGCTTGGATGTCTGGTAACAGTAGCAGGGGGAGCAGAAAGGGAAGATCCTCCTGCCTCAAGACATGCAGGTTTCATGTGAGTTAATGCAGCTAAAAAAAAAAAGACAGGCAGACTGCAGTCATTTGTAGCAGGGGAGGTGGGTAGCTGGAGTGGGGACTTAGTGTGAAGCTCTGCTTCATTATCAGGGGTATCTAGATAGGGCTGTGGTAGTCTAATCATCCAGGACAGATTTAGACCCATTTTATAGCAGCATGCAAACCTATTGTTTAATATAGTTACGAAATGTAGAGCCGGCAGATTAAGTACTCTCATAATAGTCATTAGTTTTTCATCTTTCAATATTCAAGCACAGAGAAGTGAAGTGACTGATCTGAGACCACAAAAGCCTGATGATGAATTTACCTACTGCATCTTAAGCATCTGGGAAATCCTGGGGTCATAGCTCCATCTCTGTGCTCAGACCATTGAATCAATGTCATTCCCAAATACCAGAATCATGGCAAGTCTTTTGATACTAGCACAGAATGCAACTGTATAATATACACACCTGCATGCTTTCTGCATACCCTACATCAATGTTAGGCAACCTGGACGAAGATTTCCCTGCTTCTTCAGTTAGATGCTCAACACATCTACCGAATAGAGCTGCAGGATGAACACCTTTTGGAAATGCTTTTGTCATTTGCTGCCTCTTTTACATGATCCTTAAATCCTTTTCCCCTGCTTACCCAGGGCTGTGCTTGAATATCACAAGCACCTCAAGAGAGCACAGGAATGGTGCATTTTCTTGACTCAACCAAACTCTGAAACCCTGTTTGCTGTGGCATCCCCCCTGGGCTCAGCCCTCAGCTCCACAGCTGAAATTGCTCACCCTTGGGCACAGCACACTCGACCCACCCAGTCTTGGGAATAAAAGCATTTTGGTACCTTGGTTGCTAGCCCAAGCTGATGACAGGGTAAGAAAAATCTCCACTTATTCCTTTCCCCTATCTGTTACACACTAACAGGCAATCAATTAGGGAACCACAGGGAGAATATGGCTGTGCTGGGGAGAGGGGGTTGGAGAGAAGCACTCTCCCTTCTCAGGATTAAGTCAGCTGACATGTCACTCAGGCTAATACAGGCTCTAGGTTCCTGCCACCTTACACAATTTGCTTTTGATTTTCTCTGAAAACTCTTCAAAAGCTTCTAGGTCTTTTCCTCTCTTTCCGGGTTAGACCTCTCTTCTGCTCTGCCACAGAGATGCCCCAGTATTGTTCCCATGAGGGCTTAGTTTTTCAGTCTTTTCCTATATAAGGAGCCCCTAGGGCTTTGCTTCAGAGTACTACTCTGTCCCTCCTTTAGCACCTGAGTATGCCAAAAAGGAACACTGGGAATGGATCCAAGTGCTGGAGGAGGGACAGAGTCTGTGCCGACAGTCAGAAGAGCAAGTAGAAATTCACATTCAGTCACAGGAGATTCAGCAATTACAAATCACAGAAACCCTGCCAGGGAAGAGGCCAATGCCCTAGAGATGGCCATACTTTCCACATGGCATAATAAAAGAGGAAGAGTCTGTGGGGCAATACAGAGTGATTATTCCCACAACTGGATAACAGTAAGGAGAGAGATACAGAATCTAAGAAATTAAGCTAGAAATAATGAACACTGCAGAGACCTGGGCTGAACTGCACCCTACACTGCTCTGTGCGCTCCAGAGTTGAACACCCCCAGTGACAAAGTATAATCAGGCCCATTCAATGAATAAATATAAAATGAGTGCTCTACCCATGTGTGCATTTCTTTCATTTCACAGGAGACAAGGAAGTGCTGGTGTTGCGGATTGACCCCAGCCAACAACAAAGTACACGTACAGCTGCTTGCTCACTGAACATCTGTCTCCAGACAACCCACCATAGCTGGGTAAACTCAATACACTTTCCACTGGAAGGCGAATGATCCTGCCCTTTTGCTAGTTAGTGCAGAAAATAAAGGGACATCCAGGCATGTTTGCGCACACAAGCTCCCACGGGTACTGGAGCTTGCCTGGATGCACTCGCACTTCTGGTTATACTGCTATACCTGCGTGTGTGCACATCTGCGGCATACCTCTGGTAGTCAGGACGCAGCCATACACCTCACATGTGAGTTGTACATGCAGGAGCAATGCACTGCAATTCATCTACACATACATGCACTGAGGTTTTCAAAATCACCTGAGGAATGTCTCATCCTTAGTAAGACTGACAAAACCTGGGTATCTATCTATCTATCTCCTTCAGTGCCTACATTTTTTACCTTCTTTCAAAGAAGTTGCATCTTAATTAAAAGGGTTGGTGGAACTGGGAAAAAGAGGAACACTGGATTGACTCTCATCCAAGTGCCCTGTCCAGCTTTTTGGTGAGGTCTGTATGGAGTCCATGGCCACAAATTAGTACTGGCCAAGCAGAATGAGAACCTCTCTACTCCTGTAATGCTGGAACTTTCACCTCAAGGTGCAGACATCTCTAAAGGGATGCCATCTCTAGGCAGCATCATCTACTCTTCAAATGGGCCTTAAAAACACCTGCAGAGCGCAAAGCATTTCTGTTCCAGGCCTCACTCCACTAGCAGCCACATTATCAGGGTATCAGTGCCACTAGCAGGGGCTGGAAGATCCACTAGGCCAGACACCCAGATCTAGTAGCCAGTCAGGTTAGGAACTTGGCAAAGGTTCCTACCACCACAAAGCCTAACTTCATGTCTAGGTTGATTTGGAAGTACCAGAGTGGAGCAGGAGGGGAGAGGAAGCACACAAAAGGATGGAGGATTAGGTGCATTACATTCACCCTTCCTTTCCCACTTTTCTATGATATGGAAACACTGCAATCTCAGCAACGTCTGGAACATCTCAGTTTCCCTCCCTTCCCACCATACCTTGAATAGTCCTCTTGAAGAAGGCTTTGCACGCCTCACAGGAAGCCACGCCGTAGTGGTACCCAGAAGCAATGTCCCCGCACACCAGGCACAGCCGCTTGGGGATTGCATTGAGCATGTACTCGCACTTGGTGGGCGAGTCCTCCATGATGGCGCTGGCGCAGTCATCATAACGCTTACGGCAGGAGCCACCACCAATCCCCGTGCCATTGAACATGGGTGGTGAGTCTAGGCCATTGGGGTGGCCGCCCATGGCGATGCCGTAGCCACCGCTAGCGTCGGAGGAGCCACTTGGGCTGTGGTGGCTGATGGCGTCGATGCCAGAAGATGGGCTGGAGGGCTCGGTCTTGATGAAGGACCCACAGCTGGAGGAGAGGTGCCGCTCCTCCGTGGCCATTCTGCCGAGCAGCCTGCGGGGAGAGAGCAAAGGCACTCAGTGGCTTCCTGGCCAAACCCAGCTTCAGGTTGGTCAAGAGAGCCCTCCTTTTGCCACCTCAGTCCAACTCCAGTTGGCTCAGGCAGTTCAACCCCACCCAGGTCCTTCTCCTTCAGGAGTATCAGTACAACTCACTAAGAACAGTCTGCCTACTTCTCACAAACTCACACTGGAATAAAGACAAGGCTACTCATGTAAATCATAATTTCAGGTTGTTCACAGGCTGCAGTGCTGGGAGGGGGCATCAGTGCTGATGAGGCACAATCTACTCCTGGGACAGCAGGAAGAAATGAACCTGTCTGTGGCATACCAGGTGAAGATGTTTGGTTAGTTCAGGATGTGCTGCCTTGGCTCTAAGGAAAAAGTTCACGAGCAGACGCTGCAGAAAGGACCTGCTCAAAACAGATTATCGTTTGTAATCAGAAGTCTTTGATTAATTTTCATGTTGGATTCCTTTTCTCCCCCCACTTCACTATCATCAGTAAAAGGAGGGCTTAGAAACTGAAGGAAAATAATCTGATAATTTCATCCAGCTGAATCTTAAACCTTAATCTTCCTTCTATTTACCAGTAAAGGGCTTTTGCCTGGAGATCCTTCTCTCAAGTTCCCATTTCTTAGAGAGAAGGTTATGCTCTTAAATATATGGTAAAGGACTGCATCTTTACCATATTTTCAAGCTTTTCTTACTTCTTCTACTCACAGATTGTTTTAATATATAATTTAGTATTGAATATAATAACACTACTCATTTTTATGATATCATGGCAATGAGTTCCAGCGATTACTTGTGCAGTGTATGAAAAAACAAAAAATCCCACTTTTATTGCCTGTGTTTGCAGCCTTTCAGGCTCCCTGAACATCTCCTGACTCTCCTTCTCAGGAAATGTACTTTTGCTGTGTTCTTCTCTTTCAGCTCTTCATTATCTATATAATTGTTCTTCACGCAGAAGTTTCTGCAGACCTCTTATCTGCTTCATCACCCATCTCTGAACTTCCTCTAGTCTGGCTATTTCTGTTCAGTCCAGAACAGAGTTCAATGAGCCAGCTACTCAGCAGCATGAAACTGGCACTGCTCCATCACTTCTCCAGCTGAAGGTCTGGACAGTAGTCAAGACAAAGGCACGCCATCAATTACCTACTGACGTTACCATATTTTCAATGTTATTTTCAGCCTATTATATAACTGCTTACAATGTTTGCTTTTTTCTCTTTAAATTAAAATACATATTGTTACCATTTCTTCAGCAGAGAATATCAGCAAGTTACTTATTACAATCCTCAGATCTTTCCCTGAGTTGCACAGTTAATTTAGAATCCATTAAGATTTATGAAAAATCAAATTAATGCCTTCTGGTGGGCAACGTTTTGCAATAGTCAACAGTGTATTTCATCTATCCATGGGCTGTCCATGCACCCAGCTTTATTAGGATCCTCTGGAGTTCTTCAGTCTTCCTTGATAATTTGATGTCATCTGCAGAGTCTCATTGTTTACTTGCTTCCCAGATCATTAACACATGGATCAAACACCACAACACTGATCTTTGTGGGTGATTCATGTTAACCTTTATCATGCTGAAAATTGACTTCTCTTTCTTTCCTGGTTAGGGTATGTTTACCCCTTCGTTTGTGTCTCAGACACTTTTTAATTGATAATAGTATTAACCTGAGAGGTTAAATTTTCCCTATGGCACAGTAATTTGTCAAAGGCTTTTAAGAAAACCTAAATACATGCATTTTCCTGATGACACATCCAAAGAATTCTGACTGGGGATGCTTTTCTTCTTGGAAGCTCTGCTGGTTTAAAGTTACCATACCATGGTCATGTGGGCAATTTCTATTTCTATTTCAGTTTCAGCCTATTTCCCTGGTATTTGTGGCAACTCCTTCTGCCAAGAGGTCAAACCCATCAGGGGACAGGACAAAACATTCTGTGATACAGCAAGGCTGGCTTGCACACGTATATATACCACATCTGTGTATCTGTTGATCTGAATGTAGATGTTTGATATGCAGCAACTTCACAGTTCTGCATCCTTATGATCTCATTTGACCCAAGTAATTCTTAATTTTCCCTTCTCTGTTTCATCCTCAATGTTTGACCTCATCTCCTATGTCTGGGATCGATCAGCCAAGTTTGTTATTTGGCAAGACTGTTGACCTTGAGAGTATGGGCAGGCGTCTCACGTTCCTCAGATGCTTTGCCTGGTGTTACCTGAGAGGAATCCAGAGTTTGGTCCTTCTCAGAGACAGCGTGATGAGTTGATGAATGCCCATGCTTTGCCCAGTGGATCACAAGGGACTACAGGCCATGGAGCAGTTACAGGAATAATTGCTGCAGGTGCATTCATCTTTAATCCCACAGGGCACCTAGACAGATTGCAGATCTCCTGGTATAATGCCAGCTGACTGTGTGGAGGAGGATGAAGCTTTGCTAGCTGAGACCAGATCTTACCATCTCACAGCAATGCTGCAAGCTGCAAGCTGCTGTGCTGGCCAGATTCTGGAACCTTTTCCTACCTGAGAAGTGCAATTGTAGTAAAAATCTGAAAATCATTGGGCATGGTAACATGAGGTTAATGTCAAAACGGAAGGCAAAACCACCATAAAGCACTGTTCTGCATTGAGGAGCTCCACAGTAAAAGGAGTTGGAATTGTAATGTTAAAGGCAGACAGAAGACAACACTATGAAAAAGGCATGACAAGGAGGTGAGCTGTACTGTCAGATAATAGTCAGCAGAGTTCAAATACCAGCTTCTGTCTCTTAAAAAAACCCAAAATTCACAGAGGACCACAAAGAGGACTGACCCAATGAGGTATTTCCCTCCACTGCAAAAACAAAATAAGAAAGAAAAAAAGAGGAGAGCAGTCTCCTAGGACCAATTCACTTCTCAACTCAACCTCCATTAAGGAGCCTTCCTTCCCAAGGCAAGCAAACAGTGACTGATGGTAAATCATGGAGAGCCACAAAGCGCCTACACTCTTACAGCTGAGGATGCTCCTGTTCTTTTCCCGGAGACAATAATACATGGCAAGTTCTGGTTAGATGTGAATGCATGCTTTGGAAGCAGAAGTCCTTAACACCAAGACAGATCAAAGACCATAGCTAAGGTGACTAGCCATTCCAGAGCTTGTGGTTTTCTTTTCTGGCCTCTGGTACAACTTGCACAGTTGATTATTGCTGGGCAGCCCACACTGAGCTAAGTCTCCCCAGCTCTGACTTTCTGCAAGTGTCATAGAGATTCCACAGTGATTTTTAAACAGACTCAGGGCGTCCCCTGGCACTGAAAAACATCATCTTGAACTTCAAGAAGAACAGTAAATGTTTTTTGCAAAGAGTTCAAAGTGATGAACAGCCATTTTGCTCAGCTCTAGTTACCTTAATAGGAATGTAAAAGGAGAGAGACTTGATCTAACTATCCTTGCTGGCACAGGAAACTCCGTTACTATTTCTGTGCCCATGTAACAGGCTTAGAGATTCTAAACATTTCGTTCTTTTCACCTTTCCTCATCATAGGTCATTCCCTCTAATCCCTTTAGCATCTTTGTGGCCCTTTCTTGGATTTATTCCAACTTGCCTGAGTCTCTCTTGCAGCAAGGTGCCCCGAATTGCGAAGTGTGCAACGCCACAGCACTACAGGGGGGAGCCACCCTGGAAAGCACGCAGCCGGGCAACCATATGGACCAACTGAGCACTAGCTTTGCCAGACATCAGGCTGCACATCAGCTCACATCATTTGATAGCCACTGTCTCACTGGGACCTCTCTGAACATAAGCTGCTTTTGCCACCGTGCTCTGCACAACACGAAATTTGGAGATTCTCCTTGTTCCAAAGTAGATCCAGTATCATCTTTAAACCACACACTGCTAATTGCCACTTGTTTTATCGAAGCCTGTTAATAATGCTCATTTTTTCAGTCTAGCTCTTCTTTTTTCTAGTATCTTTCTTACAGTTCTGTCAACTGTAAATCTGAGAACTATGCCTTTTACATTTACCTCCAGGTCACTAATGAATATTTAAAACCAAAACACTGCCCTTTTGGACACCACCTTTGCAGGAGGATAAAGAATGTCTCTAACCCTTCTGTTTACACTCTGTCAGCTAATCCATGATTCATTTCACAGGATTTGTATCAAAACCAATTTGATCTAATTTCCCTAATAAGATCTTGCAAAAGCCTATGCATGGTCCAGAGACAGTCTATCCACCACATTCCTTTTACCCACTAATTATCTAATTGTATCAAGAAAGGTTATTGTCTGCTGTACTCCTGTTTCATAAACCCGCTGCTGTTTATCACTAACAATGTTGTTAGCCTTTACGTGCCTGTAACAGCCCTCAGACAAGCATGCTCCGATCTCCGTGATTCTGGATGTAAATATGCAGGTTTAGACCAAGTCGAGATTGCACATTAGGTTTGTATCCATTAGTGTTATCTCCCTCGGGCAGTGCTGTTGGGTTAATGTTACAAATTTCTCCAATCCTTCTCCAGCCTTTTGTCTTTTGCTATTTATCTGTAATGGCTGGGCTGCTTGTGAGTTTAATTCTGTCTTGAGAACAACAGCAATAATACAAGAGGGAAAGACTGCTAGATGGACAGGACAGAAAGGGACAAAAGATTAGTGTTACAAAATCAAGGCAGAAAATATTGCCCCTCATTTGTTTTCTTTTAAACTTCAAGGCCTACAAGTTTGAGATTGATGCAGATAAGACAATTTTATTGCACATCCTTTGGTGTTGGTTTTGCCAGAAATAGTCATTTGTAGCTACATCCACCTCTTTACCCCACTTCTGGATATGAAAATGACAAGAATTTATTACTCTTTATCTACAAATCTTCATCTGACTCAACAGAAAAAACGAGGCCCACCATTCACACCTGCTTAGCAAGACAGCCAGAACAATATGCAGTTATGTAACAGAAGGTAACTTTTCCCCACCAGAACAGTTCTGTGTCAGCTTGAAGACATCCACAATTCAGTAACTTAATACCATCTGAACACCTAAGTGCTGATGCAAACCCAAGTAGTTGACCCTGTACCTTCTCCATGCAGCACTCCCTATTCCAAATTGGATCAAGGAAAGTTTAGAGGCAACACTGCTGAGCTTCACTAGTGGCTGATCCTCATTACGTGATCTTCAATAGGAAAGGCAAGGATAGTTCAGTGCTATACTCCAGTTTCCTGGAGGAAGGTGAGGAATAGGCATCAGAAGATCTGCCATGTAGACCAGTCCCTTCACCAGTATTTTTTGATAAAATCACAAACTCACCAGTCCAACATGTTGGAGATTTCCAACAGTAAGACTGAAATAGTAATTAAAACGAATGCTGAAATATAGCATAGGACTAGTATCAGCTGAGAGACAGAGAACACTCAGGCCCTCCTCAGGCAAAACCTTCTCTATCGCGGGCACAAGGAGAAATGTAAAAGATCAGAAATGGGCTTTTTTGGGTGTTTCTCACAGCTGGATGTGGATTCCAGACAGAACAAAATCTTGATTCTTTAAAGTCCTTTTTAAGGTCTACCATAAAATTGAAAACTTCTGCAGGCGAGATGCCTGTATAGCTTGTAACTTCCAGGTGCCCCATGGCTGTGCTTGTTGAGCTGCACCTTAGTCCTGAAGTTCATAATAGGGAGGTCTCACAGAGGGTTCAAGTTTTACTCACAAAACCTGAGAAGACTGTCAGTATAAACCTGCTCACTTCAGGCCCCAGCTTGTGACAAAAGCACACTTTGGATTGCACAGACATTTTTAAGCCAACCATGAAAAAGCAAAGAAGCTTTGATCTGCAAAACCACAATGATTTAAACAGAGATAAAACATCCAACCTCTTCTCCAGTACAGGCCTATTTTTGCTATCAGTATTTGTTAGCCCAGATTACATAAACCTGCACTGCATGTGTAAATGAGATGTGTATAACATGCTATGATGCCATTTGGGCAACACAGACTTTGTGTCCTTTGTGGGCCCCATGAGAGAGCTTTGCAACCCACAGCTGGCTGACAAAGCACATAGATCAGCTTCTCCAACGCTGGCTGCAGCTCCAGTAACAAGCCAGATTTTGTCAGGTGGCTTTTTTTTAGATACAGGAGACAGAAATAAATAATGTTTCTCAAGTGGCAGGCTACACGTGATAGCTGCTATAACAGCCAGTGTAATTTTAGGTCACATATCCAAAGAGTTAATGTCACGGAGCTGAGATGTCCACACCTGTTGGGTGACCCCCTCTTACCATGGACAGCTCACACACGTGCTCCCATCCCTGCCTCTCTGCTTCCAGGACAACCGCCATGGTGCTAGGGAGACAAGGGATGACCACACTCATTGGTTTCTCCTGCTCTTCTACTCAATATGGACTCAAAATTAGAGACATCATCCAGAGATTCCTCATCTTTACTGACAGCTCTTCTCCACACAACAGTCCAAGAGTAACAGGACATTTTTCTCTGGTGTGCCGATAGGATTTCTAAGAGTTCTGTCATGTTTGCCAGTGGCGGCTCCCTTGGGCTTGTGTGGGTTATACTTCTATTCTGCAGAGTATGGCAGACCCCAGACGGCCTGTTTGCAAGCCATTCGGCCTCATACACCCACACAAATACAACATACTTGTCTTTGGAACAAACAAACCATAGCTTAGTAAAAGGCCAATGAGCTTGCTCTTTAATTTGGAGTGGAAAGCGTTGTGTGACTTCTACTCCACAGCATGAATACCAACCTGTAGTTCACAAACCTGGACTGCCAGGTCTAACCATCAGCATTTTATTCTAAAAGAGTTACACCGTCCTAATTCCAGTTACAAATATTTTCTGTTGCTTTTGGCTTTGCTGGGCATGTGGACCTGGCTTATTTTGCAAAAATGCATCGCACTTGCCCTGCCTTTAACCCTTGCTCTGAAGGGAGATGTAGGGGGTTTTTTATTTGCTTTATAACTTTACGGTGGGTCGGGGGAAGAACTTCTGAGTTAGGAGGTTAAAGAAGCTAAAATGAAAATATGTAAGGAAGTCAGCAAAGTCCCACAGCTCCCCAACTGCAAAAGTCTATCTAGAGGCCTGTCTCCAGGGATCAGTTCCCCTGGTATTCCTGAAGAGAACTGCATTGTATGAGATCTACTGGAGTGTGCCACTGGATGAGACCAGTTCTGCCATGTAGACTGGAAGAACATATTCCTTGCACAGCAGGAAAGACAGAGGCCCAAGCGGGCCTCTTCTGCAAGCTAAGGAGATGAAGACAGCAAGTGCTCATATTCTGGCTCTTACACAAAGTATTTGCTTGTCTAATGCCCAAGAGACATTTTATCCCTTTGACCCATTGCATAACCAGAGCACAGTTACATATCGGCAGATCTTCTCTAGCCCAAGTCAGCTCATGCTGATGAAAGCTGCTGCAGCAAACTCTCTGGAGGCTGCTTAATAAATAAAAAAGGCTTCTCATGGGCAAAGACATTATGGATTTCCTACTAGTCTTCATCCTTCTCCTCATTCTTGTAATTTCTCTTCATCCTTAGGATGACACTGTTGTTAGTAAATGGTAAGAAGTATTACACAGATGAAATGACAATTAATGTGGAGGTGTGATATATATTATCAGTTCACTTTCTTATTAAGGCATCACCTTTTGAAGGTACCTTGCCCTCTGGTGTACTACTAGCATTCCCTCCAGAGTGAATTGCTTTAGCACTTGAGCTAATGCTTCTTGCTTATACTTACGGTTGGTATCAGAGCAAAACAAGGACCAGGATTGAATTGCTGCTCACTATTTATCCAAATTCTACCACCACCCTTTCCCCACTATGTTATGTTTCTGTGTTTCACTTCTTCTCCCACTGTTTCTACGTCTGGAAGACTGCTCACAGCAGTTCAACAATTTTGCCTGCATACAGCAAAGCTGCAACTCAATCCCTGTTGAAATGCTCAGGCTAGACCTTCTTGAATGTCTTTCTTTATACCCTGCCTATCTAGGGCACTTATAATCTATATCTCTCTTAGTTCCTTCAGTGTCCTTCAGACACTTGTGAATGAGACCCATACAAGAACATGTTCAGTAAAGCACACTTCAAACACTTGTACACCAGAACTTTGCTTCCACCATTTCATCTGGGCAAGGAAAGCAAAACCTCCAGCACTGTCATTCATATCACATTTATTTTCGCATCCCAGCCTGATACCTCATCTCATCTCACATAGACCTTTCTTTCACTCAGTACCCTCTTAGCATTTCCGAAAGAAAACTGTCACCAGTACAAATTCTTCAGCCTGCACTTCCTTGCATTTCAAGATGCCCATTGAAGGCACCCCTCCCTTCAACATTGCCTACAATTCATGATAAACAATGGCAGGAAAAAAAGAGAGACTCAGAGGTATTGCTTAATTCCTCTAAGTGTTTGAGAAAGGAGTTGGGATGGGAGATACTTACAAATGAAGGACATAATCTTAGAAACAAATGTGAAGAGAGACTTAAGCATTAACATTTCTTTATGAATACTGGTTTACTGAAAGGACACTGTAAGTTTATCCAGACAAAATCTGAACTTGTGTGTTCTCCAATTTGGATGCATTTAGGAATTCTCCGAGTTGATCTGTTGGTTGTTTTTTTTTTGGAGGGTTTCTGTTTCTTACACTTCAAAATTTACAGTTGTAGTGGGACTCTGCTTCTTTCTGCCACCCTTGCCAAGACAATCCAGACAGAATAGATGGGCTTTGCCTAGATTCCACCTGTAGCTCTCTGAGAAATCTATAATTAAGTGCCACATCATTAGAAACATTACTCAAAATGAGACAGATCCTGAAAAACTGACTGAAATTAGTTCCACATAAATTACAGCACAGAAAATAACAATGGGCAATTAGTGCTTTTCAGTTTGAAATCTTTTTTTCTCCCTGACTCTCTGGAAAGCATTTCTAAGATGATACGGTAGCAAAGCAAGGTAGCAGTGTGAGAGAAAACACTGGATCTGGCATAGGGGAGATGTCCCAGAATCACTGAAGAAGTGCAGAAGCAGGAGTGAGTTAGGCTGTCAATAAGAATGGAGGCACAAGAGCATAGGGTCAAGGACAGACAAGAAACCTGTGCTACACAGTGAGGCTGAGATACAGCACTTGAACAAGCAGAGAAAGGCAGTACGTGACAGAGGTAACTGAAGACCAGGCTCCTCTCAAGCTAATGAACACAGGTTTGAGGAAAATAGGTGATACATGGAAACACCCAGCTTCCTTCTGCGCACCTTAGACTTCTGTAACATACAGGATTATCTTTAGCAACCTATTTAAGATAACCTCTAGGTTCAGTTTTGCTGAATCTTTAAAATCCCATCTTTGGTAGGTATTTAGCAGATCTCTTACCACACACCCTGTTTACATTAAGTAGCCAGATGGAGCTGACCCAAATTCCAGCTTCAAACCCTAATGATTCGTTCTAAATCCACTTCATTCATACATCTTCCCAACCGTTTGTCCCCATTTCCTTTGACCGACAAAGTAGCTTCCAGTCCACTCAAGCCCTGCCCTACCTGATGCCCCAGTGTCCTGCTTTCTTACTTGCCTGAACGATGAGATGAAAAGGAGCCCATGGCCAACAAACCACTCTTCAGATTGAAAACAGTATAACAGAACAAGCACGTAATTTTTCCCAACACTCTGTGTAACTTGCACATGCATTTCTCTAGATAAAAAAACCACCAAGCCGCTCCAAACAAATTCTAAAGCAAAATACTTCTAAATCACCTTCACCTTCCTCCCAAATGGGAATCACTGTTTGAAAAATTACCTAAACATGCTTACCAAAAATAATCCACAAAAAGATTCCTTTCTGTCATGGTGACTAGATCATCTCCTCACCCCAGAAACTTTTCACTTTCCCTCAGTATTATTTTGGGACATGAAAGCAAAAAATGCAAGCTTCCAAGATCTTTAACCTCAGTTTCCCTTCCTGTTTCCTATTTTCAGCATCCCTACTAATGGACAAGCAGAAGCGAACAGACACAACAAAGCAGACGGGCAGTCAGGCACCCACAAAGAAGCTATACAGCTGCTTCTACACTCTCATATAGAACCTTTCTGAGATAAACGTATATGTTACACAGCTTTATTTCACAGCATATCTGCATATAGCAGGTACGCATACATATATTTATTGTGCAAATACACAAACCCCCTTTCCTGAACACACCCTCCCACATCTCCCCTTTCCTCATTATGTGGATGCACCTAAAAATCATTCCAGCAGCTTCACTACGAAGCCAAACTATGACTTCATATTTCCAGATAATCACTGTGAGTGTTCAGACCTTTATAGCAAACATAATGCACTAAAGCAAAAACAAACAACCAAAAAAACCCACTGCCTAACTGTGCTACATCATCTGCAGTCTGCATCTTGAGTCACAGCTCGCCATCTACCAGAGCACGAGAGGGAGAAGACCTCACATGATTTTACATATGTCTGCACTCTGTCTGACCTTGTATTTTAGAACTGTTTGCTTTCCATCCAGAGGTCTGGAACCCTTCGCAGATACTACTAGGACGGGGTTTGGTTGCCCTCTTCAAAGAAGGGACCCAAAAAGAAGCAAGTTTCAGCAACCGATGGCCCGGTGTGACCCAACCCAAACCAGCTCACCCTGCCGGCATGTCCTCCCCGCTGCGCTTGTTCCCTTTGCCCTTGGAATGCTATCACTTATTATCACGCTGACTTCTCCAGATGGGGCATTTTGGCTATTGATCTGATAAATAAACAGCCTGCTCGCTCGATCAAAATGTTATTTTGCATTTCAATTACTGTTCACTAATGCAACCTTCATCCCGCCAAGAGTGCTGCTGGCAATGACACTCGACCTGGCACAGGCGTTTGCAAGCAAATTCGGCAGCGCCTGCTGCAAGCACCTAACGGGATTACCAACCTCCATTAGATTCACAGAAAGAGGAGATGGATGGACAGGCACTACTGGATACAGACGTGTGCAGAACAGAATGTGTGAGCAACCTGGACAAGGGGTAGGGATAGGCAGAAGCACAAATCCATTTATAACACAGCTTTGCCAAATATTTTGATGGTGGGACGTCCTGAAAACTAAAGATATTCCCTCCAGTGGACACCCCAACAGCTCATAGCAGACAGACTGAGCTCACTGTGAGACATGCAGGAGTTCAGAGCGATGGGAAATGGAAATCGATGTCTAGTGACAAGCCAGCAGTGAGCACTGCAAACCCATCAGGGCAAACAGGGTCATTTCTAAAGCAAGTTCTGGAACCTAGCTCCACTGGGGTTCAGTAGGCCCTTTGCTGTGTGTAAACCTGCAGGAAGGAAACACTTTTAGTCCTTGCTAGATTCTTCAGTATAATGGGAAATGTGGCTGCCTTTAGGGAATCTGGTGGTGATACAGCAATCCAGAGGTGCTGGCAAGAGATGGATCTTTGGCAGGTGTTGATCTCTGTTAATTCAGCACCCTGTTTACATCAGGGAATCCTCTGCCAAATCTGGTTTCACTCAAACCATGTATACGATTGGAAACACAGCACAAATAGCAAGTCAGTGAGTGCCCATCAGCAGTGAGGCCAGGCATGACTATACAGTTGTGAGACAGCTTCTATTCCCAAGCTCTTCTGGTCATGTGATATTCTTCACCAGGTGGCTGTCGTTGCACCAGGCTCCTACTGCACGATACAGAATACACCTTGGCCCCTTTTCCCACCTAAAATCTTCAATGAAATATAACATCTCACAAAATGACACAACCATTTACCAATGCATGCAAATGGTGGTCAGTGCTTTCACTATCTCCTGCATAGTGTATCTGTGTTGGACTTAGCCCCCAGGTGACAAGGTAATGTAAATCAAGAAAATGCATTTCTCCCAATTTCCAGAGATCCTTTGACAAAAGATCTTTTGCCAGACCTAGACAAATTTCTCCCATTTCACTACCAGACAGCATCAGACTGAAACTGCCAGTCATACATGAGTTAAAAATAAACAAACCCATGTAACACCCTGACATTATATAAACAAAATGCTAAGTATAACACACTGAATGAGATCAATGTGATGCATAAAGACAGGATCTATAACTCCACACACTCACACTTCATCTGCTCTGTGTGCCCAGCCTCCCAGTTCCCTCTGCCCTTGGCAAACTAAGCCTGTGTCCCACACCCATCTCCATCTGGTCAGGTCTGTGCTGTAGATGTTGCCCTCCCACATCTGTGTCTGTGCCCATCCTTTCTCTGAGACCACTCTTGGGAGCAGAGTTTCAGGGAACCATTCTACACCGACATCACCTCTCTCCCCAACCACTACGCATCCATGCCCCAAACACAGCCTAAGGACCCATATACATGTTATGGCTCCTAGTCACTGGCTCTATACTTAGGACATTAGGCAGTGGAGTACACTGGACTGAGCCCTTAAAATGCAGTCAAAATGTCTCAAAGCCTAATTTCAGCCTCAACACTAATCTTCTTGTAGACTTCAGTAAGTCACTGCAGCTCTCCAGAACACTGCTTCCCCAACTGAAAAGCAGGAATATGGTCCTGAATGAATGACTATGATTGAAAGAATAAAGTGTGCAGACGAGTGTGCTGAACAGAACGATGGACAGATGAACCCTGTGCTCACATGATGGCCTCCACTCCAGATTATCAGCAGAATTTGAACCTCTTTCTTCAGCACTGCAGCTCAGAGACTTGCCGAAGTAGTGTGAGTAGCGTTTCTCTGCATGCAAGCTAGCCAGAGGAATAAAACATTGGCTTCACAAATCTGTCTGAATTATACAGAGCAATTCTGACCTCCTCCTACATCTAACTGTACTTCAAGCCCACTCCCCTGTGACCCAGTCTACACAATAACCTTATCTCTAATAGTGCCTAATCCTACCTCCATCTCCCTAGGTGCTATTTCACACACCAACTGCCTCCTGACCACACCTCTATCCAAGCCATTTTTCCATTCTCCTTTGCAGTTACACTGCACAAGTTTTCCGTCAAAAATCCATTTTGTTAAAAAATGTTGCTCTGTTTCATTACAGAACTAAGTCAATTTTGGTAATGTTTTGTACTGTAAGATTTCTAAAACAACTCTACAGAAAACGAGTTGCTTAATTTTACTTTGTTCCTAGCACTTTAAGCCTGTCACGTGCTGCCTCGTGTACTCTTTGACTAACTGTGCATTGTTTCAAGAACATAATGAAACAAAATATTGGAAGTTACCTCAAAATAAACTTTATTGGAATTTCCACTCTGCTTAAAATTTCAGGTTGCAGCCAGATTTGGGATGAAATAACATTTTGAAACAATTAATATTCTGTGAAACAAGATTCTATTTTCAGGCAGCTCCACTCCCTGTATCTCCCATATAGCCCTGCTTGTGCTTCACTCAGCAGGACTCTTTTCTCTGTTTATATACATTCAGAAACATGTATGATCCAACGTACACAGAAACTATCAATACTTCATGCCATCCTCTTTAGCCAGGCAGCGTACGAGACAGACACTGGCAAACAAAATACATCTGAATCATCTGGAAAGGTGGAACTCTACATAAAAGTTCTGGAAATTCAGGAGTCCCATGAAAACTGTGCCAGCAACTCATACAAAATGGTCATCCTGCATTACTCAGGTATTAACCACGTGTCAAGGAGCATCCCGTAGCCAAAAATCAGCCCTTCTGTTTTGAAAGCTGAGTGCTGCTGGAGAGACGCAGCTCTGCTTTTCCATCTGGTGCCATTTAAGCTTTATCCCATTCCTTCTACATCACAATAAAATCACTGCTGGCATGTGATCAGAAGCTCTGAAACCCTGGCTCCCTATCAACTTACAAAAATTGACCTGGATGTTTTATGCACTTTGATGAGAGCCTGAATGAAACTTCTTTCTCATTCACTCATGGCAAGGAGTGCTACTTCTTAGCACCTCGTGAGCCACAAAGCAATACTTCATTTTACAATCCACTGAGGAAAAATTGTTGGAATTCAGTACAAATATCTTCTCTGCCACCTGAACCCTACCCAGCATTTTGTAGCTACAGTGGAAATCAATCACAAGTATTGGGGACAGTATCCTACCCTTTCATTTAAGCCTTGATCCAACTACTGTTGAAATTAAATCATGATTTTTATTGATCTGAGCAGGAACTGGACCTCAAGATCTGACAAGTTATCTGAATGAACAGTGCAGCTATCCCATGCCCTTCACTAGATTTCTGGAGACTTGCCTTCTAGTGTTGAACTACTCCTTCTTCAAACACATTTTAATTTCAAATATTCCTGAGAAGGAAAGCAAGATGAACAAATCTTTCCCAACAGAGGGCTTTCTCAGAAATCCCCACTTACACTAATAAGCTCTTCTCCTGCCACACTGCACAGATTGATGGCCGTACCCAATTACTGCAAATCATGAGGTACAGTGAACCCATTCACACATCTCTGTCTCTGGGTGACATTCAAAGGCTCACTAAAAAGATCCCCCTAATAGGAATTCATCTATTTCCTTGGACTCATTCTAAGCAGATAAACAGCCCAAGGTCTAGGTGCCTCTGACAACTGTCCCGCTTGCAAAGAGGAGGTAAGTTCTGTCCATGTTCAAGCAGTTTTCTCATTTTCAATCTTCCCACCCTGGAGACAGCACTGTTCTCAAACAGGATGAATTCAAGAAATCCAAGCTGCAAACCAAAACGTCTACAAGGAGCCAAAACCCCTCCCATGTTGCACCAGCAACCTCCCCAGAGAGAGTTTCAGCCCACAGGGTTAACAGCAGCTACTTTGTAGGAAAATCACTGTGCATCCCAGCTACACCTGAACTGCCTGTTCTGATGTCCTGAGGTACTGGCTGTGGTGCTGCTTACCACTTGGCATTCACAGCAAATCTGGTACAAAACAGGCTGGATCAGCAAGGGAGCCACTGAGACTGGATTGCAGTGCTGGGAGAGGTTGTTCCTGACTGTGCACAAAGCTGGTGCAAACATGAACATCAGTGTTTGTTTTCCTATTTTTTTGTGTGGATAATTTAGCTGAGGTGTTTAAGTTCCTGAAAAATCTGCAAACGCTTTAAAGTTCCTCTGTCCCTGCAGAACTGTTGGATAGAGTTTCAGGCCATGAGTTGTTGACAGAGTGCCTTTTGATATGCTCCTTCCAAATATTAAAAGGGAACTGTCAAATTTGGTACAGCAAAAACACAACATGAGATCCCTCCAAAGTGACTCATGGCCTGAAACCCTGCTGGAGGGATAGACAACTGTCAAACAAGGGTTTTTTTACAAACAAGTTTGTAAATATGAAGCAAATTTCCTGCAAACCTATAGTCTTTGATCAGTTTGAAAGACCAAAACAAAAAGTGAAGTTGCTTTGTCCAGCTTCAACCTGAACAGCAGAAAACATACCTGTTTAGCAAGAACACTGGCTTGCAAACTAGACACATTATTCAGGGCTTGTGGACTTTCACCAATCCAGATAAATAAGTTTTGGTTACAGCTAGTTAAAAGCCAGCATGAAGACACATTTAGAAAAGCCACTCTGCATTACAACCCCCTCGCTTCACATTATGCTTGGAGAAGCAGGAGCTGAAGTAGCAGTAGAGAAGGGAGTTATGGATTCTGGTGTATCCCGTCAGAGCAGTGTTTATTCTAATCAATCAACTGAAAAAATAGCAGCTGAGAGTAATTATTAATAATCAAGTAAAATTGGATTATTTCTCTGCAGTGCAGCGTTGTCTGGATAGGGAGGCTGGTGTAGAAATAAAGTTCATCAGAGCAAGCTACTGAAATAAAATTGCTGACCTCAGCACTTCAACAGAGAAGGTGGAAAAAGGAACCTCAACTAAGCATATGGTGTACTATCTGCAGAGCATGAAGGCTAACAAAAATAATTATTGGAAGGCGGCTGAGCTTAGGCATTTGAATCAAGTCATATATCCAGTTGTATACCCAATGACAGTAGTAAGACCCACTGCCAAAGCCTTCCAATTCTGAGGTATCTGCTTTTGTGATGCCTCATTCCTGAAAGCATAGACAGCTCCCTCTTCCAAAATGCAATGTTTGAGTGGAAGGGACTCAAACCTTCTCTGAATACATTGTGCCCTCTGTGCAGCTGTGGTCTTGGCTGATTTTTTACTCAAGAAATGGAATGGAAACATGTATCATAAAAGATCACTATACCAAACATTTTGCAATATACTCAAGTCCGGAAATTTGATGTAACTCCACCTAAAACGTAGCACTGCACAGAGATAGTCATACACTCAAACACAAATACTGACTGGCAACTACAAAATGCACTTTTACTGCAAAAACAATGGCTCAGTC
Source organism: Falco rusticolus (assembly GCF_015220075.1). NCBI lineage: Eukaryota > Metazoa > Chordata > Aves > Falconiformes > Falconidae > Falco > Falco rusticolus. The sequence continues at coordinate 64,672,449 of NC_051193.1, read as the reverse complement.
AACTTCATTCATAAACACGTAGGTGCAACTATATTAGTCATCTGTGTCCATGAGTGCCTTTGCAATCACATGTGCATCTTCTAAGTACCTTGCAAACACAGTTTAGGAGCTTCCATTTGAAAATCTTAAGGCAGACATTGTATTAATGGCCAAACTGGGTATAAACCAGTAAAGCTTCCCTGCAATAAATGGAATTGTACCGATTTACAAAATTTAGGCAGCAAGTCCTGAACACTATACTCCTGGCAAGTGGAAATACTACCCAGTTGCAAGGGGAATACAATATTGCAACTGAAGGAGGCAGAACTTGGAGTTTTCTGACATCTGTGTGTGTAACACCTCAGCCATAAAACTGAATTAACATAGCAAATATTTTGTATTTAACAGCTTACTAATTACACTTTCAAATTAAATATTTACTTCTATCTTGAGTATTTCTATAGCACCCAACAGAATCTAAGATGATTTACTCCCCCATTTACTTTAACAATTTCTTAAATTAAGTAATCCTTTAGTTACAAGGGGCTGGGGGAAATCTGGAGAGCTTCTTTTCTCCTCCATAACTGTTAGATCATACAGAATACACAACCCCAAATACATATCATACAGGAATAAGGGATCTGAAGAGTGAAGGTTAGCTATAAAGCAGGCAGTAGATGTACATATCTACTCTGCTAAGCCTAGTGATCCCCAGTGTAGGCTTTTACATATCACCTGCAGCAAAACACTGCTTTCACTGTCCCACTGCAAACACCAGCTGTGCTGGTCTGCTTCTTTCTTTTTAACAGTTTTTTTTCTATTTCAGGAAGTAACGAGGAAAGGAGAGACATGTGGTTTAACACTTTACTTCGAGCTGGATCAGTCCTGAAAAGTTTTGATAGTGTGGATCACCTACCAGGGCAAAAACGTACTATTACTTCTGCAATGTTAGCGTCTGCTTCAGGCATCAGCCCATGGAGCAGGATGAAGGAATGAAAAAAGAAGGAACAGTTCTGAATAAACAGCACTGTTTGTGTGGGAAGAAAGGGTTAAATCTCATTTGAGGTTCACTTTGTTCTCCATAGCTTCTGCAAGGCCATCAATCAATCAATCCTCTCTCTTCCCTTTTTTCTTGGGAACCACTGCAGGAATATCATGTCCAGGATCTTGTTTAACTCCACGACTCTTCTCTGTCAAGCCATTTCTTCCCATCCTCCCCCAAGGCCTCCTCCAAGAAACCCCCTCCCCCTCTCCCCAAAAAGGGGCCTTCTGAGCTCGTTTTGCTAATGTATTCTCAAACCAAATTAGAGGCTCTGACTCTCGGTGAAGTTCGTGAGTTAGTCGCACGATGCACTGAATTAAAGATACCATCTTGGACTCAAATCAGATTAGAGCCCACACACACACATGCAAAAGCCCGCTTTCTAATCAATTTTATAAAGGGCCTTCAGCAGAGATACACTAATGGTATTGAGCTAAGATCTTTAAACTAAGTCTGCAAGAAGTCTGCGGAGATAAAATGCACACTGTATTAAAGAGAAAGCTCTTCACTCTGCCCTTCCCACCAAGAACCGTGTGCATTGGAAGAGCACCTCAGAACACAAAACAGCTCTCCTGAACCTGAGATGTTGCCTCCAGTCCTCCTCTCTTGGCTTCGTCCTTCAGACCTTTAAGTCCTTCCATTTGCTTCCTGTCAAGCTGCAGCAGAAGGTCCGTGCACAGAGCACAGGGGAGACAGGGGAGCTACAGAGCCCTGGCGTGTGTTAGGAATTAGACATAATGAGAACATGTGAACCCTTTTAGGCCTGTCCCATGAATCTGTAAGAGATGGGCAAGGTGGACAATCAGCAACCAGGTTCAAGGAGAGTTCCTACTTCAACAGAGATGCCCTGCAGTCACACACAAGACATTAAGGACTGCCCTGGTGCTCTGGCACATGTAACTGGGATGCCAAAACAGCCACATCCTGACAAAGATGTGACTGAGTATATGATAAAGAAAAATTCTCCCTTTAGAAATCAGAAGCTGTGCGTACTCAGCATCTATCTTCACATCCTTCTGTCAGGTGTCTCTGTTTAGCCATGGTAGTTCTAATCTATGGCAGCATGTTTCCCTGTCTGAGCCCAACGTTCTGGAAATGTGACACCCAGGAGAAGAAGAGCAAGAAGACGTAAGAAAAAAATGTTAGGTAAGACTGCCCACAGAAGATGACTATGAAAGGGAGGCAGAAAACAGAAAAGAGTTTATAAAAGAAGCTGCAATTGATGGTTTAATAGCCCGTCTGTTGCTCAGTCACCAACAACAGAGAATGAAGCAATCTGTGAAGACTGGTTTTGCAAGGTTTTCTGTGTCAGACCAGGACTCCCCAATCTCCTGCTCTGTTTCAATATTTTCTGTAAAAGCACATCAAAACATTTCACACACATTAGAAAGCCGAATCTCAGAACCCAACATCAGTCTCTGTAACTATTTTCTTTCTAAGATGCTGTTTCTAGTAAATGGATGAGAGGGCACTTGTTAAGGTAACAGAAAACCTGCATATTAGCAAAAATCAGTTCAAAAATTGAAATTCCTCTTTAGCTATGAGGAAATGCACTGCTCAGCCTCCAAAGTTCTCAGATGATCAGATTGTTCTTCATTTCTGAAACTCTGGCTGGCAAATTGAATTGTGACGTTCTGCATACACAGCAGACTCCTCTGCAAACCCTGACAAAAATACACAAATCACGGAATAAATTTATCTGACCAACAACTAGCTAAGATACACACAAGCCTAACAACACACTAGAACAGACCACTTGAACCCTTACATAGCCTGCCTTCAGCAGAGGGAGCCTTCCCCTTGGTTTTTGGACAGGTGAAAGTTCCTGGAGTTTGGAAGGAAATAAAGTGGCCTCCTGCAACAGAGAAAACCCCAACTATACCGTTTAAGGGGCTGCAGCAACATTTTTCCAGGAACCTGAGCTCTGTTCACTGTTAGCACAAAACAGAGGATCGTAGGTGCCTTTTCAGTGCAGAGCTGCAGTGTGCAGAGACCACGACTCCCACCCTGGAGAAAGACTCTCTTTCTTCATCTGTGTGGCTCAGATGAGAGCCTGTAGTTTGTATGAGCAACTCTGCCGTATTTACTGCATGCAGGATGTGATCCAAAGGCTGTACAACACCAGCAAGTGCCCTCCTGGCCACAACCACCACATCCATCAGGCACCCCCCTCACCAGCTTTCTCTAAACAAAGTAAGGGGACCTCAGCAAGACAACCGTGCCAGATATGGGGTCTGACTGCCCTACAGAGAAAGCTTGCTGAGTAAAATTTCTCAGAGTTCAGATGGGCTCTACTTTCCCTGAGACAGCTTCAGGCTTCACACCACTGTGGAGTTTTACAATGGTCATGTGCTGAGGATGATGCCAGTTTTCAATGCAATTAACCTTTCCAGCCTAATGAAATGGCTCTATTGGCTGTGGTGGCAGCAAGAAGCCCCTTGACTCTGGCAGACTCCTGAGGATGGGTTATCGAGGTTGCAGAGCATTACCACTCCACTTCTATTTGCAGGCTGCAGCTAATCAATGCCAGACCTGAAAAAAGTATGCAATGCCAGCCCCAGCATCATACTCCAACATCATATTGATCCCTGGGAGAGGGGACTTGGGTCTGCGCCCATTGATCTGCTGTGTCATTGGCAGCGTTCTTTCAGGAACGTACCCCAAGCAGCAGAAGCATGCAGCCAGGAGAAAGGGGAAAATTCCTCAGATGGGAAAGCATAAGGGCTACCCCAGAGGCAATAGAAAGACAACATACTGCCCTGTGGTTTAGGAAGAACCAGACCTGAGATGGAGCCTCAGGCTTTTGTGTTGTTTTATTCTCCTTTGCTGGAATAAGACAGGCACAACAGCCCTCATAGGGGTGGCTGACAACTGCTGTACTCTGGGGGCTGGCACTTTTGAGTCACTTTCCTCCCTTCTAGCTCTTGAGCTTTGGGAAGGGGCGGTGGAGGGGAAGGGGGTGTGTGCAAATCTGATATTACACAGTAAGGCCCCAACCATGCACTGTGTGTGGAAGGAGGGAGAAACGGACAGGTATGTTTGTCTCCTACATCAAGCCATCCTGCTAACGCAGCCCATGGGGATTTCAGTCTTAAAGAGTTCTGGAGGAGTACAAACCTGACCCACATTTCCCTATGACTTTAACAGTCTCTGTTGAGATTTGCCCTGCAGCGCTCAGTCCACCCCAATTCCGTAACTCCAAACCTGACACAGAGGTGTCCGGTGTCACCAAACTCAAGCACTCAAAATTCTAGGATCTGAATTACACTCTTGAAAACTTATTAAAATAGCTTTAAAATCAGGAAATACTGAAAATAAAAAAAATGCTGTTTGTTTTCTGTGTCAGTTTCAGTTTTCTGGGTTGCTTTGCATGCTCTCAAGCCATGACATCAGACTTCCTTCTGCAATGCTGAGGGCAAGAAACTTGCATTAAAAAACAAAACCATAACTGGCGCATCACTTCAAAAAAAGAGGCCTCTTACCAAATATTGCAAGACTACAGTCTCCTTTTTTCTCCACCTTTGTTATTTTTCTTCTTTCAAGAAAGCTTGCTTTTGCTTGCACTCTTTAGCAGCATTATTTTCACACACCTTCCTCATTCTCTTTTACAAGTTGTTTCTGTATTTTTCCAATAACCAGTATATCTTTCAGACACAGATCTGGCTCAGACTTCAAAAACCACATAACCCCAGAAGTGTTTTCAATGTTCCAGTGAGATAAAGATATAGCCAGGACACATTCAGGAGTCAGCTCCATGTCCTACATGAAATACTAGTTCCTTTTCATATACTCAGTCACCGAAATAAAAACAAAGGGAAGAGGAGCTACCAACCAGCTGGCTTCAGGAGCTTTGAGATGTGTTGTCCACATGCATCCTCCACTGGGAGATTGTCTTGCTTTGTGTGCACACCTTATGGAGCAGCATACACTTCCCACAGAACCTCGTATTCAAAGGTAGAGGGGCAGGAGACAGAACATGCATATTGAAAACGCGTTGTGAAGAAATTTAATTCTTGTTAACATCTTTAACAATGCTGGCCTATGCACATTCTGCATGTCATCCAGTAATATCTACTTCATCTGGAGGTCAGGCTGGGGCCTACCATTATACAAGATGACAATCTTTAGATGGGAATCACCGAGTTGTGTTTTGAACTTTTGGCTACAGGAAAGAGGATTTGAAGAAACCCAGACCTCTGCACATGAAAGGACAAAAAATCTTCTCATATCTGGCATATTCAGTGATGTCTCTACTCTCAAAGAGCAATTTTCCCCATCATTACAGAAGAAGACTGTCACACTTTAATGGGTGTTTCAGGACAGCTAGAGCTGAATTTAACACAGGGAAAAGGATCTCCCACAACCCCAGCCAAAACACTTCATACACTTAGTGCTACACTTCGGGGTCAGTGATGTGTGGTCCTATTTTTCAGTGATATATGGTCCCATTTTGCTGGGAAATTGAGGGAAGGCTGCTGAACGGCACCCTGTCACAATAAAGGTAGATGCTGCTGGTGGTGGCAATTTCCAGACAGGTGCAGATACAATGTTAGTGTTGAAACCAAAGCCATTAGGTGGAGAAGGAAGAAACAAAGAAGTAAAATTTCCATTGAAGATACTACCAAGTTTTGCTTGGGTCTGAACAGAGTCATGCGGTTGCAGAGCACATCAGACGAATAGATGGTGAACAGATACTACTTGAGTACAGAGATTTGCAGTGCCAGGCATCCACAGGCCGCCTTCTGTGGTACTGGTGCCAAGAAAAATTTCCTTATTGGACCCTTCATTTTAAAAAGCCTTTGGCCACTCAGGTCCTGAATTCGAGAAGTAAAGGATGATACTGCAGAACTGCCCAGGAGATAAGCCTGAATAGTAGCTTTGCCCTACTTACTGACCTGGGAAGTAATTAAACCACTAATATTGCCCTTCTTCAAGTTACAAAGCTCCCCAGAATAGCAGAGGCACATAGCATTCACATTGGTAGAATTCAAAAGCTTTAACTTGACCAATGTGGGGCAAAGCAACAGTGCAGATCAGGGGAAGGCCTAGCTGAGATGCAAGGAGAAATGAACATTCAGTGATGCAGTCCTGGGAAACCCTGGATTTCACTAAGGAGACAGAGCCAATGCAGAAGAAGATGGGACCAGTGGCAGATGAGGGGGTAGAAGGAAAAGAAAACCAGAAAAATAAGTTCTGATAAACTGTAAATTAAAGGCAATCTGGATCAGACTGCAGCAGATGTGCCTCAAAAGGAGACAGTCAACAGATAAGCAGGAAAAACACTTTGTTGTTTACGACTTTGGCACAAAGTATGAATAGAGGCAGGACACAGTGTGATATAGTTACTGCCAGGGTAAAAAGGTCTCTGAAACTTGTGCTTACATATGCAATGCAATACACATAGGCCTCCAAAATGTGCACATCTCCAATATCTGAGTACACAAATCGGGACTGCCATGTGCCATGTAAGTTTACATATACACATATAGGATCATGTGTGGAGAAGAGGCAAAGGAGTCTTTGCCATTTGGTCAAAAAGTCTGTGTCTAGGTAGCGCTGGTGCATTTGCACACCACGTAAGCTTTCATCTCGATTACAGAAATTCAAGCTGAAGGGCTCAGCACATGGCACCCATCTTCAGGAACTTCCTTCCCACCAAAGCAAAAATGAAGAACAAACTATGTGGGATAGTGGCTGGGACAGGGCAGGTTGTGTTATTAAAGGCATTATTGTCATTACAAAAGCACTTCACAGACCTAAGTGTTAGGTAGTGTACTATGCATTAAAGATCTGTCTTTGTCCATAAGAACTTGCATTCCAGAGACAGATTAAGAGGAAGAAAATGTTTTGATGCACAATTTACAGGCGGGAGGAGAATCAGACTTGAAGTGATTGCTCAGTTCACCTAGGGAGGTTACAGAAGAGCTGGGAAGTGAGCTTCATCCTGATCCCAGCTTTAGATCATGCAGCCTCTTCAAGAAACAGAAAGTGAAAGAGCGGCTTAATCACAGGAATTACTTTGCATGCTTCCAAGAGCTATGGATGTACTTCATTTACAGGTAGGGACATAAACCACAGAAAAAACAATCTTCTTAACAGAAACCAACAAGAACAAAAGACAACAAGAACAAAAAAACACCACTAACATCTGCAAAATCTTTTTGATTTGCTCCAAAACTCACGCTATAAGTACAGTTGAAAAGTTCTCAGGATTTTTCTTCCTTCATGATACATGTTTCCTTTAATTTTATCTCATTTATTTTAAGAGGAAGATAATTTTCTCTTAGAGATGACAACTATGCAATGACAATTCCATTTCATTTCAGCATAGCTAGGAAAAAAATAATTCTCAAGATAAAAGTTTTCCCACAGTCTTGAGGGGAAAAAAAAAAAGGTCCTAGTGATAATCCTTACTCACTGGGAACATGAACCAGACAAGATAAGGAAGCCCTGGACAGGAGAAATATCTGCTTGAGTGTCTGCAGAAGGAAAGAAACTGGGAAAGGTTTCCTCTGCCAGGCCAGAAAGCATTAACTCCAGTGAGCACTGCAGCTAGGGTTTGGGGAGTCTGTGCTGCCATCTTCAGGGATGCTCTCATCTTTCTGTGACCCGAAATCGCAAATGAAGGAAAACAAAAAGGGGAGAATTTCCACAAAGTAAGAAAGAGAAAAAGGAGATATCAGCTCTGATCTTTTCCCCCCAAGATTGCTGGTTGCCTTGTCTTGAATAGCTCATGGAGAATCACAGAAATCAAAACTGGGAAAGCCAAATAAATCCTGCCTAGTCCATATGCATCCCCAGGCTGCAGTAAAGCTAACTGATCACTGGTGTTTAGCCCTGTCTGATTTCTCTCTCCTCTTCTAATCCAGGGCGGGATTGGGTGATTATTCACTGAGCCTCAACGGCAGATGCTCAGTCGATGCTAACTAACCATCTCCTTTACAAAGCAATTTCAAAGAGACAGAGTGAGAGACCCTGACCCCTTCCCACAGGGCTGAATTAAAATGAAACAGTTAATTGTATGCCCACAGGGTTCTCAAAGCCCTGTTTTGCAAGAACAAATCACAGGTATTCCAAAAACTCATGTGTATGTTATTCTTCCTCAGACAAAACAGGGAGATTAGAGATGCTGCGAGGATACGTGCTGCGTAACAACAAAAGTAAATTGAAGAGGACAAACCAGATTCTCCTTGCTTCTGACCTAGCGGACGTGTGTGTATCTTGAATCATTTTAAAGCGCCTTTTGATGTGTGCAACTCTCCCCTTTTTTCGCTCCAATCCATTCCACATTGCTGTAAATTCTAGTCTCTTCTCTGAGTTCTTGCCTTGTTACACATACCTTACATTTTTCAAATTGCTTTACAGGCTCCTGGCCACAGGGCCCTCATGGATCAAATATTGCACAACAAAATACAACCCATTAATACTGTGTTTTCAGGTTGAAAACCATGTCTGTTCCCCAGCTGCTATGCTGAGACAGGACTTTCTTTGCTGGTCATAACACTAACTGAATGGGAACTGTATTCTTCAGATCTCTATAGCCCTCTGGCCTTACTATCACCACACCCTCAGTAAACGTGACTCATTCATCTTCTCTATTCATCTAAATGACAAAATAAGAAATAATGTTTTTATTCAAATTAAGCACCGAGTATTTGCTGCTATACAGGCCAGTATAATTGCTGAAGGTTACAGATATAAAACAGTACTATTGTGTTTTAGTAATAACAACAATCCATTTTTTTTTAAAGCTTTTAGCTTTGTATTTTATTTCGCCTAGGATACAGTTACTACTTCACAAAATGGAAGAGTTCCTTTTTTATCCACTCGAGTCACTGTAAAAAATATATTAAAAAATGATGATTTACGATGAATAAGAAGCAATGTGTAGCATCTTTCACCCATAAGGAATTCAAACTGCTACTCAAAACTGTACGCACATTAAGGGATTGTTTCACTCATCCCACCTCTGAAGCTTAATGCAGCAGCTCTTCTGCAGTGTACAGCCAGAGTTCAAGAAGTGAAAAAAGAATTGTCTGTCCTATTGAAACTATAATAGAAAATAAGGAACAATGTAAACGTCTGAGCTGAAACTTAATCAGAGCATTGGTATCCACCAAATAACCAATACCGCAATGCCACAATGGGTGCCAGGGGCACAGAGACAACCCTAGTGCCAGGTTGATGTGCCAGTCCTCAGAGCAAAGAATTTTTCATCAGCAACATCAGCTCTCCCCTGCCTTCCGTTCAGCTTTGCTAACCTGCAAGGAGTCAGGACCACAATTCAGCGTAAGCGTGAATGAAAGAGGAAGGAGAAAGGAAATGGTTTGCTCCTAACTGTAGAGACTCTTACTAAAAAAGTTGATTGAACAGAGTAGAAAGCTGTCGCTTTGCTGATGGATTATTTTAAAGCCATTCCACAAAATTTAATAGACAGTCTCTTCCCACATTGTCCTGGCCCCTTCTGTGATCCATCACATGCACTCAGCTTGGTCCATCTGTTTTGCTCGTCTTTCAAACACGCACCTGCTTTCCCCCATACCATCCCTCTCCTCAGTCAACCAACTGTCTGACATCGTCTCACAGCCAGTACCTGTGACACATCCCTCTGCAAGACCTACATCAGCTAAAAACACTGGCAGAAAGCAACTCACTAACGATGGGTGAGATGTGCAATGAAGGACTCATGCCGCATCTTTTCAAAATCTTTAGAAAACATACACGCACTCACAGCCTATAAAACTGGACAGATAGTTTTTCTTTTCCCCAGTGCTGGCCTGCTTCTGGTCTGGGGGAAAGAACACAGCAAGTAAATCCTTCATCTTCCGAGCTTTCTGATTGCTGCCTTGGTGCCTTCTCTGATCCCTTTCTTTCCCTGTTCACACCACACTTCCCAGGCAGTACCATGTTTCACTGCACCTCTAACAGCAGGTAGCACACTGCAGCCTGGGCCCTAGGAAGAGGTATTCCTCATACTGTCCTGGGGCGGACCTGCAAATCTGTTGCTTTGCGCCTCCGAACCTCTCTGGCTTCTCCCAAAAGGAGATGTGAAGGCACTGGGAGGTGTGTGTCACACCGGGTGTGTGGATGCTGCTGCAGAGGAAGGTATGAAAGGCAAGCTCCAGAGGTAATAGCAGTGGCTACTGCAAGCCACCGCAGAGGAGCATGAACAGAGCCAGCAGGAAACAGCTTATCCGTGCTGTGCTTTGGTCTATGCAGTATCTCAGCCTCTCACTTTCATGAGTGCTAAATTCACACAAAAATGTTTTTTTTTAAACCCACCACAGGCGATTAAGCTGTGATCTAGATTAATTAGCTGCCATATTTCATTTTTAAAATCAGAACTGGCCTGTGCTGACACCAGGGAAACTTACAGTATTTTCACTCATACCTAACTGCCTCTGATTTTTCACACTCCCTAGAACTGAATGGCTGCTCCCAGCCTCATTTACCCATGCCAGGCAGCTGCCTGCACCCACCACTGGAAGCAATTCTGCTGAATCCCTGGGGATGGGTGGTGGGCTGAGGGTGGGGGACCAGGGATCTCCTAATGAAAGTGCTGACCCTGGTGTAATCCATGTGCCCCAAGTAGCATTGCTTCAGTGTTGAAAACAAAAGATTGATGAATTGTATAATGTACTTTTACTGCTGCTAATTTTTCTGAGTGCTGCTGTTTGGTGTCTCCTGGAGGCTAACAGGCCCCTTTGGCCACAGAACAATATTTACTCCATCCTGGCAGCTGGGCTGCTGGAGGCAAAAGATGTGCCCTTGCTCCCCAAGTGATAAGCAAAATACACATCAGGGAAAGGACACATCTGATGGAGGCTCAGCATCACTGCACGGAAACATGGTTCACCTTCTACCTCCTATGCCTGTGAAGATCTTTCACTTTGCACCTTTAAATCCCTGCAGAAAGCAGGGGATAGGCAACAACCTCATTTAAGCAATGTCATGGACTGCTTTTCCAAAACTAATTTCCAAGGTGCTACTCTCCTGGCCAGCACTACGTTGATCCCTGTCTGTTAAAACTGTAGCTCCTCAGAGCTGTTCAATCCACCTCAACAAAATACCTTTTAGTCCTGATGACACTTTAAATAAATGTTGGCTCAATAACCTCCATCCCAAATCTACATCTCGTCCTGAAATCAGGAATTCTCTCAGGGATTCAGTATGTTCACTCAACAAGTTTACACTCCTGTTAGGTTGTTTTATGTGCTACCTTTACAGGAGGAGTCCTAACAGCACCTTCCTCAAGCCAAGGAGGGCTCTGAGACTCAGTTCAGCGAGAAGCACCTCATACAGCCTTGATGGGGCTTCACGGGAGATATCCTTGCTTGCTTTAGTACAGATGGACATACAACATAGTGAAACCATAGTAATAACCAGCAGTGGCCCGTATGAATAGGCCAGAAAACATTTTAAAATTGGCTGGTGGTCCCCAGTTCCTCCCTTTTCCAGCTCACCGACTGTGAGCTTTTCCTCCTGGGGTTATTAATATCTCTATCACAATGACAAAGGTCAGCTGAGTTTTTCCTTTTTCCACGCCAAGCCAGTGTTGCTGTAACTTGCCCCAACCAACGCACAGGACTCCGTTCCCATCCCATCTCACAGCAACGCATCATTCCTGCCATTCTGCCTTGGCGCAGACGTGCGGCACAAGCCTCCCACCTGTGCATCTTCCTTCTCTAGTTGCAGGGATGCTAAACACACTGTAATAAATCTCCTCATCCCAAGGGAACAGCTCTCTTTCTTCAGGCCCCATGACATTACACACAGCAGCTCTTTCCAATGTCAAAAGCTCCATTTCAAAGCTCCTCTGCCCTCTGAAATACCCTGCTGCCCTATGTCTCATCACCTCTCCCCAGTGCAATTTGCTCCCAGCAGCACCTGGCTTTCAGGTTCCCCACAACGGGTGCAGGAGGCAGGCTCCGCTTTCAGCCAGCGATAGGAGCCATGACAGGGCTGTCAGGTGGAAGGAACCTGTGTGTTTCTGTGGGCAGGCTTGACATATGTGCCTCTTCCTCACCTTGCAAAGATGTTGCTGACAGCTTTCACTTTTTTGCAGACAGACAAAACAAGACGGTCTGCAAATCTGAAGGAAAGCCCATTTCCAGTTCAGTGGCCATGCAGTGCATACTGCATTAAAAAGCTGGGAGAGAAACAAAGCAGTAGTTTTGCAAGGTTTGACCCCAATTTTTAAGCAAATCCTTATTCAATTTTAGTGACAGAAACCTGTGCATGTGCTAGCAAAACCTTTCTTCCTCCTCTGTGATCTCTCTTTCTCCTAAAGCTGTATTCAAATTCCAGCTTTCTGCAGAAAGAAATGGCTGTTTCCAGTGTCTGTTCAGTAAGTTAAATGAGGAAAGTGGCGAAACAGATGTGTCCTAATATGTTTCAGACAGAAACCTGAGTCACACAGCAAGATGCAGCTACAGTGACTGAATTGCTGTCCTCAGCTTTTCAAGTCACCATTGTCACAGCCTGATCTCAAGCTCCATGAGACAGACCCTTGCTTGTCCTTCCTCCAGCTCACCATCTCCAATCAAACACACCTCCAACAGTGTCCAGTGGAAGTACACTGCTTACAGCCCAAAATGCTCAACATCATTCTGAACCATCAACTCTCCTTTGGATCTCTTGTCTAGAGCAGTAGAGTATTGCTGGCATTGCTTTTACATTTCCTTGCAGTATCGGAGTTCTCAGGATACTACAGAATCAGATGGTGCTAACTTAGATTTCCTACCTACAGAAGAATTTCAGGGAGGTTTTACTTGAGGCACAATTTGTTAAATTTGCCTTCCACTTTTTCTTGATTTTATCTATTGCTATAAAGATGCAATTGCTGCTAAGCTTGATGGCATTACATAGATACCTTAAAAGGAGCCTGCAACCAGAGTCAGGTCTCTTCTTCCCAGCTACCTTGTTCTAGTCTTCTTTCTCCTTTGCAACGGCATTCTTCCATGAGTTTCATTCTCCTAAATTTGGCGAAGAACAATCTCATCTGGAACTCTCTGGAATTCTCTGCATGCTGGAATGCTTCTTTGAAGTCCTGCTTTACTCACCTCTGCTGTGGTTTTATCCCGATAACATTCTTTGCAACTTCAGCGAGTTCACACTTCACCTCCTCTCATACCTCATTCGGCATTTTGTCCTCTGTGCATTTTAGCAATGCATCAAACTGCTCCCCAATTACCACTATGTAGCCTTCTCCAACATACTCCAAATTATTCCCAAAGGGCTGAAAGAATCATTTCATGCATTAGAAGCATGAAACCTGAACTCTGAAAGAAGCAGCCGGTGATCTGATGCACTAACAGCACCTGGCAGTTTTATGGAAAGAAAATCACTAGCTTCTACCCTTCCTAAAGCTTTAGTCCTCCCCCCACCTCCCACTTCAATATGATTTCTTATATTGGTTCCAGGCCTATCTTCCTCTACTATGATGTTGAGCTGAATGGCCTAATATTAATCTTGTGCCAGTTGTACACTGGTGTATCCCATCTGATTCTCAGTTACTTGTTATTTACACAAGTAAAAATGACAGCAGATTTGGATCCAAAGTACCTTAAGAAGACAGTTTTAAAAAGCAAGTTCCCAAACACACTCAAAGCTTGTAGATGGCTTCTTCATCTTGTGGCTTCTGCATGTCTAGTTTCCCATATAAATTCTTAACACCAGCCTCTTCCTTCAACAACAGTGACAGCATTTCATGGTTGTTAGTTGCTCTCAGAAGATGAAGTAACCTGATATAAATTGCCTATTGCTGCGAGTGAAACAGAACCTGTTAGCACAGTACTCACTCCTAGAAGGCAGCAAGTACTGACTACATTATTACAGGTAGAAGGTATTCTATCATGGTAGAAGTCATTTTAATATGGCATCCTCCTCAAAATTTGTCCTCTACAGCTGTTAAAAGCTTTTTCACTGGTTCAGTAGTCCACATCATGAACAGTGTCAAATCCTTATCCTAACTCTCACACTAGTGATGCACCAACGATACAGTGCGACCACTCAGATGTCATTCTCCCAGAAGAAACCAATGACGACTAAGAACAGAGATCAAAATAATGGCAACCCCCAAATGAATGAATTGTTCCCTGTTAAACCTGCATTTAATTGTCGCTCACTGCTATTCATTTACTCTGTTAAGAAAAGAACCCTGATAAACTAGCTACTGACTAAGAAAAAGATAAAGAGGATATTTGAAACAAATACCTCTACGTATTTGTCATATTGTGATGTGGACAAGCTGTACTCTAGACTAGATGATAAATTCCTGTATCTCCTGATGAGACACAAGAGATGCTCTTGACGAACCAATTGTAAATCCAAGACATACCTGTCAGTCTTGACTCAGGCTGCAAGAGCGCAGAGATTCAGATCCCAATGACACAGTTATATTCCCAGCTGTCAATCACCTATGTGGATGACATCAAGATACACTGCCAGGGAACCAGGTAGGGGATACTTCTCTTCCATGTAGGTTTAACCTAAGTGTACCCAAAATTTCTGTGTGTCACTTTATTATGAAGAAACTGACGAACCAGAGAGAGTTTTAAGACACCATAAAATGATTGGGTAAACTCAAGTATGAGGAAAAAATGTCAAGAGGCACAACAAGAGAGCATGAAGCAAAACATAGTAGGGTCTGAACATAAGGAAACACTTTTTCACTGTGAGGGTGACTGAGCACTGGCACAGGTTGCCCAGAGAGGTTGTGGAGTCTTTTGTCTTGGAGATACTCGAAAGCCATCTGGACATGGTCCTGAACAACCAGCTCTAGGTGGCCCTGCCTGAGCAGAGGGGTTGGACCAGATGACCTCCAGAGGTCCATTCCAACCTCAACCATTCTGTGATTCTGTGAGAAAGCAAAAGATTGCTTCATGTAGGAAACACTGTGCAAATACACAAAAGATGTACTACTATAGTCATATATTTCTCAAAGACTGCAGGAAACTCATATGGGAAACACTAAGGTTTCTCCTCTTTCCTCATCAAGCTTCTTTACCATGAGATCTCTACAGACAGTGGAATCTGCCTTCAAGCGATGTGATGACAGCATCGAAACACATACTAGCAAGATGCAGAAGGGAGTGCGCAGAGTAGGACCCATCAGGGATGACAAGAGTGTCTCCCTGGAGGCTCCACGAGGTCCACAAACATGGAAACTCTTTCTTAATGCAGTAACGAGAGCACTGCCAAGATGCCCAGGAGAAACCCGCATGTACTTTTTAGAGGACAAAGTAATTTGAACGTTTTCAAAAAGCTGGCCTGTGAATGGAAAGGTGTGATGGCTGCTCTCCAGGCAGGCCCTGCAGCCCCTTTCTCAGCAGCGAGGTGCCCGGCGCACTGTCGGCAGAGCCCTGCAGATGGCTGCAGAGCTCTTCCAGCTCCTACCTGCGCCGGAGCAGTGGGGCAGGTGGAGGCAAAGCCACCGGCCAGTCCTTCACTAAAGGAAGCAAAATTATTCACCTTTCAGAAGAAGGACACTGCTGTCTCTGCTGCCTTTATTTCTACCCAAATCTAACAGCCAGTTGCCTGCAAGCTGGATATTGCTGTCTTTAACCTCCCAAAGATCCTGCATTTGCAAGTTTTGCCACGACGACAGCTGAAAGACACAGATGCTGCGGCTCTTAAGCGTGACAGAGAACTCCTCTTACAGGATGAGGATTTGTTGCTCAAGACACTTTTGTCACCAAGGTTCTGTAGTCCTAGGAAGCTCTTATGGAGCAGATATTTGAAAAGATTTCTCCATTCCTCCTCTCGCCGACAGCAGCCATATCCTCTTCCTCCCTTCCCCAGACCTCCACCTCACTGTGCTGAAGGGCTGGCTCACACAGAAGGGCAGCCTTCTTCCCATACCCACGTCAGGCTCAAGCACTGTCCCTGAAACAAGCTGCCTTTGTACACCAGCTTCCCTTAAACTCTACCTTTAGCTCTGAGACCTTTCAGAAAAATTGAAATCTCCATCACCCTGGATGCCCTCATTCCCCCGAAGACATGTGTCTCACTTTCTTCTGCCCCTCTCAAGTGTTACACAGCAGATCTATGTAGAGACAGGGTCAGGTTTTGCATCACAAAATTCTGGGTTCAAATCCTTCCTCTGTCTCAAGAGGATCTTAAGTTTTTCTGTCCCCATCTTCTGTCATTTAACTCCGAGCACAGGATAGCCTGGTGTCTGTACAGGCCTCTGGCCATGCTATGGACAGCTCCCCAGCACAGGAATGCTGACACACTCACTGGAATTCGGTGCCCAAGTCACATCGCCTTCCTTGAAAATCCCAGCTGCAGTGAGGCAGCAAGGATCGTTTCTTTATGGTATGTATTTATCTGGTCCCTTTTCAATCTACACGTCTGAATCAAATAAATTATCTCCTAAGAGGGACTCGAGAACTTATAATAGACACCAGCTGCCCAACCTCTTTTAATCCATCCAATATTAGACTCGTTAGTCATCAGGATAACAATCCTATTTGCAAATCAGCTACCTTTATCAGATAACCAACGGGACCTAGTACAATATCTATTAGTCCAACAGCATCACCACCAAGATATATAACTGCTTCTGTACAAAAACCTTTCTTCTAATCCTTCTTAAACTCAACAAGACTGATTGGTTTTTATTATTCATGAATTAATTTTTAACTCTTGGTCCAACAGGGGAATTGAATCTATAACATTTTGCTGAGATTGAAGCAAAGTAATAGCATGTTGAAAAAGCAGACCAACCAAAAGCAGGTATTTTTTTCTTCTTTCAACCAACAATTAAAGGCGAAGGGGGACTGCATCTGTTTTTCTCTAAACACCTGAGGGGAAAATTCTAAGGAAAATTAGCGTATTAAAACATGTAGAAATACCGCATCACTATACTATGAGAGCTTTTGGGTTTTTGTTTCATAATTAAGTTATTTTAAAAACGCTGTGGAATTAAATTTGTTCATTTTTTAAAAATAATTCCATGTTAGAACAGAAACTCAAGAAGGGAAATTTCAACATAGATGGTCCATATTATTAGAGAAGTAATGATCGGGGCAGTGATTAGGGGTTATAGTTCCTTCTGCAACGACAGTCCCCTAGCTGTGATTGCTAGAAGAAAAGCAAATGCTCTATTTTAAAATACAAAACACATTTAAATGAATAAAAAGAGAATGGTCAGAATGTAGGTGCTGAAATAAAAAAAACCCAAAGTATCTCATCATCAAATAACCTTTTAAGCAAGGGATTCCTTAAGGGGAAGCACACTATATTTTGTGCCTTCCCAAACCAAAATCACATTAAAAAGAAAAAAAAAAAAAGAAGAAAAAGAAATAAAGGTTTCTAAAATAACCAAAAATTAAACAAAAAGAAAAATTAATTCTAAACCGCTGATTTTTTTTGCTATGGCACATGAGCCCGGCTTCATCTGGATAATGTTATAACTGGATCTATATTCTGCACATCATTTTTCAAATTCCTCTCTGATACTTTATTTAAAGAAAATCTCTGTTCCTCTTTAAAAATCACAAATTCCAATATGCATTGATTTACAAACAAGAAGATCTAACTTGAATTGTTCAGTAGCACCTAACCCTATATAAGCCATAATTATATATGTTCCAAGAGAAACATCAAAATATTTTTTTTAAGCACAAGTGTTACATATGGTATACTTGTACAACATTCTACATTAACAGAACACCTTCTATGCAAGGCTATGAACAGATTTTAAAATTTAGATTAATAAAGACTCAGAACAACCTTGTGGTGAAAAAAGACATACCTATCCTTATTTTTTTTATACATTTATACATGAATGCACACACAGAAATATGCAACCATATGCAGAAAGGCTTGCATATGCATACAGAGACAGAGAGACATGGTATAGGTTACTGTTTAAGTGAAACAGGACACTGTGCAATATTGAAAGAACATGTGTTTATACATAAAATTATGTACTTCATATACACGTGTGTTCTGTTAATTTGTAGTATGTGCACATATACGTAAAACTAAGTGTACACACACCCCCTGACATCCATCCATCCATGCGCTTACTGATCTCTGTACAGAAGAAAACTCTTTCTCTTGTACTTTGACTCATTCTAGTCCTCTAGAGCATGCTTGATGCCACTATGCAACTTGTATCAAATATTCTGAAGGAGACCCATCTGGCATCAGCTATGTAAAATAATACATCCAGACACATCGATACACTTCAACACCATTTGCAAAAGGTCGTATTTGCTACAATCTATTAAGTCAAAAAGAACCCACAAGAAGTAAAACCAACACCCTTCACGAAGCCTAAGCACCGAAATGCAAGTTCATGTGTCGGGATTTCCTTGGCTTTGAATGGGAGTCTCAGTTGTACCAGCCAGCTGTGCCCCCCGCGCCCCCGTCCCTGGTTAGGCTGCATTGCAGGCTGCACATCACAGCTTGGAAGTCACTGCTCGATACGTTTATGTGTTCAGAGAGCCCTGATCCAGCCAGATACCTTTGCACTACCGATGAATCTGATAACAAAAATTGCTTACTAAAGGGTGTCAGACAACAGGCACCAACATTTTTAGTTTCATAGGAGAATATTTTTAGTACCTCAGTCTACCAAAATGACCAACCCCCCCCATCAACAGAAATATGAAAACTACGAAGAAACTGAATTCAACTCTTAGAGATAAAAGCAGAAGCAACATCATGTACATCTGAAAAGTAGCTCAAGGACTGAATTTGTGTGTTCTAAAGAATTAAAATGTTCTTCTTCCTGTACAGCACTTTCTGAACTGTTAAAACTAGATAGCAATCACATACCATACACAGTCCAGAAATAAAGAGAAATAAAATGACAGCAACTCCTGAAAATTGCTGTATAAATCAAAGATAGTTTTAAAAATTAAAAATCAAAGTTCGAAGAAAATGTACACATTGCAAATGTTTATCAACTAATTCTAGCTACGTGCACCAAAAAAAAAAATCTAAACCAAATCCCTGAAATCAGTAACATGCTAAGTTCTCCACTGCTGTGTCACACATCAGTGAAAAACACATCTAAATAAGTAGAATTTCTTAAATCAGGAAACAAACAATATGTTTGAGAATGAAATACTTGTCAGGCTGACAATAAAGACAGAAACAACACAAAAGACTTTAGAAAAATAAAATATGTTGAAGAAGAATTCTTTAGTGTCCTAGTGCCCTTATTTTCAGCTGTTTAATTATTTAATATATAAAATGGTGTAAATCTCTGTGCGAAATTTAGTTTGTAATCTCAGCACATCTAAAAAAAATGTACTTGCGGCAATGGATGGAAAATAATATTTCTGTCTGATTTTCACCCAAGTGCTTATACATTCCTAAAATTATCATCTCCATATGCAAAATCATAACAGGAGAATTGAAGATTTTTTTAAAGCTGTTCCTTTGACCTTTCTCTTGAGTAAAAGGACAGCGAGACAATACACTCACCAGCATTGTTCACAGTGACGGCTCCATCACCGGAGATTGAGGGCCATTATTACTAAAGGGAACTTTAACGTGCCAGGAGAAAAAGGGGGAAAAACTAGAAAATAACACTTCTAAATATGCCATATGTACAAAAAGCCTTTCAGAACAGTAGACACAGAGCAACATGAAATCTTCATCTAAAAACAGCTGCAGTAAAACACAGATAACAAATTCAAAACAAAAGGTACTATGAGAAATTGTCTCCTGTTACGCAGGATACTCGAAGCTGGAGGTTCCGCTTCCATCACCCACATTATAAACTATTCTAATTTAAGAAAAATATATGACCCTTATAATACACGGTAAATTCAACATAATTTCTGGGAATGGAAAAGGAAAATCTGGACTGCAGGAATGGGTTCTCATCAAAGGCTCTTACCCTACCAAGGAGAAACTAGAATAGGCTTACTTTTCCTTCCAAGCCTTCAACAGGGTGCAATATTTGTGAGAAGTCCTTACAGTCATGATAAAAATTGTATGAATATGGCCACCTCGCTCTACATTTAAGCTACTTTCTTTCATATACACAAAAATGCAAGAATAAACAAAACTCTGTCCAAAACAAGAACAGTCCTGTCACAAATTTTATTGCAATTTAAGTCCTATCTTAAAAGCAAAAAAGAAAATAAGTAAGAGACAACATTCACACGAAAAAGCAAAGTAGCCGTCTTTGCTTTCCATGCACACATAAGTTTGTGACTTTACGAACGGATTCTGTGTCGTTCACTAAGCCCTTACGGATCAGAAATATTTTTCGTAGGACGACAAAGTCATCCTAAGGGTGACCAGAGTGAGATTTGCCAGGATCCCACAAAATGAACATGATTTCTTACATTATTTATTCCTCCCCCATTCAGAAAGGGAGTGCAAGAAAATTCCAGCTCAGCAGGGACACAGAGCCATCGCAGGTTGTGTGATAACAGCTTGCCACCTGCTTTTCGCAAGTTGTCTTTGCGAAGTGCAAGGGGCACTGAATAGTAACGTTGCCTGTGGTGATAGGAATGCACTGAACAGCTCAGTATGCAAAAGCACTTACTGGTACACAGTGCTCTTCACAAAGGGCATTGCAGAATGCTTTCCAGAGTGTGTCAGAAGTGCTAGGAGAGGAAATATTAGTGTGTGTGTTGCAGGAGGAACGTAAGCACTTGCCATCAAAATAAAAGAAGGTATAAGCAAATACAGGTACAATGCTGCTCATAGGAAAAAAAAAGGGGGGGGGCGGTGGGGGGAGACAGACATGCGGACACATGGGACACAAGGGGAAAAAAAAGACAGGAAACTTAGCAGCAGTCAGACTAGAAGCAGCATTTCTTTTCAAGAACAGCAAGGGTTAAAAGTGGCGTACAAGCTCCGGCCCAGTCAAGATAGGGTCAAATGATGTGCAGTGAAAGTTTCAAGTCCTCAATCCCCCAGAGCTTGTTTGCTAATTACATTTGCAATTACAAACATGACAAATATATTATTATACAGTGTGTTCCACCTTGAGCAGGCATGTTTCTCCTCACGGACAGTCACTGCCAGCAGCCAGACTCTCAAGCACTGGAAGAATCAAAGTGCACTGTGCTCCAGCTGCAAGGATCATTTTGTGGGCATCTTTATTGCTCTGAAGAGACAGGGCAAAGCTTTAAAGAGAGGCGGCATAGCAAGGATGGAAACAAACACAAAGAATAAGTTACTACAATTTAATTCCTAAGTAGTAAAACTCACCAGGTCAATAGGTATTACTAATAAATACTACTAAATTACATTCTGTTCCAAATGACAGGTACAAAGCACATCACACATGCAAGCTACATAGAGATGACTACATTCACAACTCAAATGCAGCTGATATCAGGAAGACAGAAAGAAATCAACATTTTCCTTTTTTTTTTGGCAAGGTCACCATAGCTGAGTACTGCTAATATCTTCTTTGCTAAGTCCCTTTGCTAAACAATCATCTGATTCATAGTTTGCCGTGGAAGCTTTGATCTTTCCCTCTTTTTCCCCCCCAGTTTCTATAGCAGCATTACCTAGGAACCTCGCCGCTGGGTACCAGACAGATGCTAAATTTACTTGCCCACACTGCATAAACTAAAAATTCTGTTGTGCTCCCTGGCTGTAAAGTTACCATCAGTAGCTCCATGGAATAAAGGACAGGTCTGACTGGGAAGAATTTCCTAGTCTCTGCAATCTACAGTGGAATTGCTGACATGTAACACTAGCTGCCGCTACGAGCCCCAACTCCTAAACTGAGGGGCGCAACTTAGCAGAAGTTGGGCAAAGGATTTTGGCTTTTAAATCCAAGCTTTGTCACTATCTTTTTTTACTTATACTATTTCTTTCCTTAATTAAATCCTTCTTAGGCATTTTAAACTCTTTGGAGAAATTCTGCTTTACTCCCGGCAGAACCTGTAAAGTCTATCTAGTCTCAGGTTTAAACCTTTTACCATCCCCTAAGAGAGTTTGTATCCTTTGAGCCCTGGAAAAACTGGTAAAGAGACCCACTGATAAAATGCACACAGTTTCTTACTGAATTGAAATTATTTGAAGAACACAGGAAATTCAGAGCAGTAGTAACAGCAGAGAAACGGGGCTGTGGAGTAACAGCGGAAAGGGCACAGAGAGTAGAACAACATTCTCTTGGAGAGGAAGAAAACGGGATACGAAACGTCTGTGACAGCAACTTTCTCTGATCCAAAGTCTTTCCCCTCTCAGGCTAAATGCAATATTTATTGATTACTTCAAATCAATACAATGAAAAAAAGCCTATTTTTAAAATAGATTGATCTTTCAATATTTCTCAATAACTGATAATGATTAGATCATCTTTACTTTTACAAGTGGAATTGGAAGAGGAGGGAAAAGTTAACACAAATACTTTAAAGGTCCCAATTTCCTCATCGTTCTCGTGCTTGATAATCTTAGTATACCAAGACCCCGTTCTATGATTGGGAACCTTGTCAGGAACCCAGTAACTAAGCCATTTCCCTTACAGAGGTTTTTCCAATTTATTCTGTCAATAAAATAAACAACTCCCTCCCCATTCTCCCCACTTAACAACCCCTCCCTATCCCAGACTTTCAGAGATACTCAGAGCTGACAGTTGCATTCAGCCTCTCTGACTCAGATTTCCTCCCATTCACAGAATATGGAGATTTCCAGTAACCTCTGAAATCAAGTCACATTTCCTCAGCCTGTGCATTAGAGTCAGTGACAACAACTTTGTTAATTCTCTGCCGCAGGGTCCGGAATTCGCTCCTTTATTGATTTAAAATTCCAGCGTTATACCTTTCCATCCCTCTATCAAATATATCACTTATTCCTTTCAACTTTTTTCTTCTGTTCATAAAATAATTTTCATTTTTATCAGATCAGTGACTCACGTGTCTGTCTTGTACATCAGAGGAAACAGTGTAAGAGACATAGCATCTGGCAGGATGCCCTCATTTGCCAATGATTTTTATTTTCCCTTCATGACAGTTCCTTGGTCAGTTTCTGTCTGTCACGTAGAATATTAATTAGAAACAGAGATGGCAATTCTGTAGTCCTATCAACATTTCTAGTGTCAACTATAACTAGGCAGAAAAAAAATATCTCTGGGATGTGGAAGTTAATTTGGGAAAGTAAAAATGTCGTGTTTCACTCTCCTTTGAAACAGCCTTAGATTTGTTTATGTGAGAGACGCAACACCAGTACGCAGTATGACCATACATATGTATGTGCATATACCTACACATAAATATTTATAGATTCACACATGTGTTTGTGTGTGAACATAATCACATCTTTTATATGTCAGAGTATACATTTGTGATGTCTGCACACACATTCCGTTCCCGCTGTACTGCAGACAGACATTGTCAGTACAGTGTAACTAATGTATTCTCACCATATGCCCTCACCTGAGAGACAAACTGCAGGTACAAATCATCGTCTTTGTTAGTTTCCCAGTTCGAACTCATACAAAAGCTTCTTCCTTGGAGCTGCATCACCTACCCCAGGAACAATTCTCCCAAAGGTCAGTACCAAAAGGTAGTAAGCAGTTGCTAAAGAGTGGATTCCTATGCAAGAAATGAAATACATATGCTGCCTTAGGACAAATGCACAGAGCATCAAAATTAGGAAGAAACATTTTCCTACTTTCTCTGCAAGATTCTGCACTGAGGGAAACTACACAACCCGCTGACCAGAACTTCCGCAGGTTCCTGGTGTAATCGCTCAGATCAACACATGCACGCAAAGGAAAGGGAACTTCCACTGCTTGAGAAGACAAATCCAAAACCTGAAGAGTGGGATTAGGGACAATGAATTCCTTTGCTTACTTTTTGTTCAGCCTCTTCTTGGGTCTGACTGTTACAAAAATTAAGTTCTCCTTAAACTCCAAGGTGAAGGGAGTCACCTCTTCTCTCCTTTGCCTTGTTCATTTTCTCTCTCTCTCTCTCTCAGTAACTGAGAGGTGAAATACAGTTTCCAGGTAACTGTATGGATCACTTATTGAGTGATCACATCCACTTCTCTTCCTACATTCTACTCTTCCTCCTATTTTTTCCTATAGTTTAACAAGCAACTAAACAAGAGGCAGTTTGCAATATTTTTAAATTGACTCCTAATTTAAGGTTTAATTTGACAAAAATTGCTGCTCAATAATTAAAAGCAGTACTAAAAAAAAAAAACTATTAAATTTTTTTCAATGGCTAACAGTCAGAAGAGTAGGTCAGTACAATAGGATATTATGTTCACATAGCTAGGTAGCGATACAGGCACAAATGCAATACCCGTATTTACATTATATGTTCACAATATAATTGTGTTACAATGGGAGAAAAAAAATAGCTAAAGGGATATACAGGGCCAACTTTTATCCTCAGCTACAGGAATGTAATCTGAAATCTAACCTTAACAAAACCAGAATGTAAACCAAATCAGTACCTGACACACTGTACATACACCTTTAAATACACTGCATTTTTAAGGCTTCTTACATCTTTTCCTTCCCTCAGTAACTTTTTCCAGACTTAACCCTACTTCCCTGCATTATTGTACTCCTTCAATTAAAAAAATATTTTAAAAAGAGATTGAAAACTAGAGGTTGAGGTATTTTAAATGGTATTTCTCTGTCTGTCTTCCCCAACCTCAACAATGTTAAAGAGAAGGTTAGCTGGCACGCAGAACTAAGCCAAGCACTTTTCTAAACAAAGAGCTCTCCAACAGTTTCTCATCTCAAAAAGAAGCACTGTGTGTCTACTGTAAAGCCGTAGGCGCTCAGTGGCACTTCCCCCAGGGCCACCTTCATCTGTCTACTCAGCGGCCAAAGAGTTGTGAGTATGGGTAAGGTGCACCTGACATTCTTGAGAGCTGACTGAGAACCAGTGGAAAAGTGAAAGAGGTAAACAGTAATACAACATGCTGATTACTTCTTACTATTTTCATGTTGTTTGAGTTCCTTTTTTCAATTCCAAAAGTAGAAAAAATAAAAGGAAAAAGTTAAGAGATAATAATAGTAAGTGATGAAGATCTAGCTTTTGATTATGGCATTTTGTGCCTTTCTTTTTAATGAAGGTAAATGCACTTTCTATTTTTGCCTTAATATTAAAAGACTCCCAGCAGCATACATAATACATTTCCCTTAAGAAACTGTTTGTTTATTTTTAATTCAAAATGGAGCAGCCACAAGTGAAGCACCAGTGGGGAAAAGAAAATCACATGGGTTAGGTTATTAATTTCTATTAACAATACTAAGTCTCATTTTAATGAAACTGCTGGAAGCAGGGGAATGAAGGAAGAAGAAGTGAATGTAAGGACAGATGGAATATCAGGAAACAAGAGACAGAAAGACAAATAAAAGACAACTGTAGTGAGGAAAGAGGGGTAAGTATCATTGTGGGGGTTTTGTTTGGGTTTAATTGTTTTAATTTTACTAAATACAATTGTTCTTAAAAGCAATGAAATAGGCAAAATTACTTCACTCCCTCCTCTGATGACACCACAGACAGAACCTGTGTAGGTGACACAGAGATTAACATGCAAACACACAAAAGGGGAGAGACTGCGCAGGGTGAGATTTATCAGAGAGGAGAAATGCATTTAAAATTAATTGCACCAGTCAGCTGGATGCAAACGCTGAGAAGATTTTGCCTTGTTTCCTAACTTCCCCAAAAGGATCAACCCAAACTTAACATGCTAAAGTGATTTTAAATACAGCATTACCAGGCACAGCCCACTTCGGAATACAAAGAGCAGTAGCAGGTGCTAAGGTATCAGCCACCGGTCCCAGCTCGGGATGTCTGCTTGCCAGCCCTCCGACTCACTCCACTCTTTCCCCGGGCAGGCTATCCAAACAGAAAACTGTGGGAAACTAGATTTCCACAGGGTATTTCAGGTGAAAAACGGTCCTTTTTTATAAAAGACAGTGCTTTAACGGATCTACTTTGTGGAATTTTAGATGAGTATCTCTTTACAGACATCTAGTAATTCATCTAATAAAAACCCTAGCACAGACGGAAAGTAAAACTGCGCAGAAAGGACTGCCAGTGCTCACTGTTAGCTGCCTGTTCCTAGGAGATGAAGCGTTAGAGGGAGAAGTTACAAGGCAAGAAAGAAACACACCAACGCACCGACCCCCCGGCGCGCTCCTCCGCGGGCTCTGCCGCACCTGCCGGCGCGGAGGTGCGCATCGCCCTGCCCGCGGCCGCCCGGGGCCAGCCGGCCCCTGCGGTGCCCTCCGGGGCGGCAGGCGGGCGGCTCTGCGGCAGGGAGGCAGCGGGACTGCGGGGTCGCTGCCCCGTCCCGCCCGCAGCGGGACGCAGCGCCGGTCCCAGCCCGCCCCCGGCCCGCCCGGTCCCGGCACGGCACGGCACACTCACTGGTTGTGGTAGCCGAGCGGGTCGGAGATGCACAGCTCGGAAATGTCCATCAGTCCAGTTTGAGCATTCCCGGTTGGAAGAGGGAAAAAAAAAAAAAAGGAAAAAAAAAAGGAAGGAAGAAAGGAAAGAAAGAAAAAACACGAGAGAACAACTAAACTGCAGCGGGGAGCCGCGGGGAGCCCCGGGCAGAGGAGCCAGCCCGAGCCCGGCGGCGGGGCAGAGGCGGCGGGGAGGCAGCGCCGCTCCGCTCCGCTCCCGCACCCGCGTGCGGACACACTGACGGCGGCAGGAGGCGGCGGCGCGCAGGACACGGCCACGGGGGATTTCGCCGCCCCGAGCCCCGCTGTAGCTTTAACGCCGGGAGACGAATGGAGACGGCAGGGCGGCTATTGGCTCCCGCGCAGGGGCCGGGCTTGGAGCGCGGCTGGGGGAGGCACGGCCGGGGGGGGCCGCCGGACCCGGCACCGGCACCGCAGCGCGCCCGGCGGCACCGCGCAGCCCCGGCCGCGGCAGGCGCCGCGCTTCCCCGGGCCGGGCGGCGGGGCGTCCCGGGCCGGGACCGGAGGAGTTGGGGCAGCGTGGCCCCGGCCCCGCGGGGTGCAGTGCGGCGGGCGAGCCGGGCTGACCCCGGCACTGCAGCTGGGGCGACGGGGCCGCCGGCAGCGCGGGTGACACGGCATCGCAGCTCCCGCCCGGGGCCGCCGCGGGAACGACGGCAGCGCGCGCTCCCGTTGCCTCTTGCCCGCTAACCAGGCTGGCGTGGGCACCGGCTGTGGAGTTCCGGGTTAAGCAAAACCTTGGGGTGAGGGGTGCTCCATGGACTATTTACAACTATTCGCAGTCCCGCACGGGCAGGCCGGCGTGTCAGCCCACCCAGACAGCGGTCCGCACGCACAGCACAACGCACCAGCGTGCCGCTTTGTCCATGCGTGTCACAGGCACCCTTAACACAAACACATGGCTCCACATACACACACTTCGTGCACAATCACAGAGCCACGTCTCACTGACACGGCCTCGCCACTGTACTCTGACATTGGCTTTGCCATACACAAACTAATATGTGCAAGCAGAAGAGCGCCTGACCCCTGTTCCAAAGCAGTGTAATTCAGATGTCACTTCAGTGCAGCTTATGAAACCGCTGGAAGAAATCCTGGCACACGAGATCAGAATCAGACGCTCAGGATAACAGAGCGTATTCCCAGGCTCAAAAAACCCATAGATACAGACCCTCAAATTTTCGCAAACATCAGAACTGGCACACACAACTAGCCTCATGAAAGACACATTTTCAAAGCTCTGCATATGGATCGGCTGCTGTTAAGAGTCAGTGTGCTTTCACAATTCCCACACACATTTTCACACTCATACAATTCCACTGCGTATTTAGAGCGACATACAAATACCTTGCTGAAGATCCCTCTCCATATACATACATGAGCCCCTCAGGCACGTGCCTGGCTCACACAGAGGTGCCCTACAGGGTCTATTCGTCCTTTGCTACCTACTCTCCACCTTCCAAACTGCACTCATACAAACCTCATTTGTCTCTCTCCTGTGCTACTCCTTCATGTTTAAATATCTACTGCTCAAATAAATAGAAATATCCTTAGCAGATAAACAAGAACTAGAGGCCTTTTAAAAAGGAAAATACAAACACACCTGGATAAAAGCTTCATTCTCTTATGCCAGGCAAACAAAAAGAAAAAAGTAGGAGCTAAGAGGATACTTCTTAGTATAAAACCAGAACCTGAGGCAACGCCAGGAGAAACAAAGGGCAGACCAGGGCTTTTCAGATGCTGGGGGGTGGTGGTGGTGTGATACAGCATAGAAGAAAATGCAGTGTGGTTCAGCTATAAACATGACCAATAAACATTGACTAAATTAGGCTAAAACTTCTCATACCACCAGAGTTTGTAGAAACTTGAGAATACTCAAAAAAAAAAAAAAAGAGGAATGTCCAAATTCACAGGCAGTGTAAACCGTTCCTGCTTTATTGAAGTCTATCAGCGCAACTTCCTCACTACCTTCTCTACCACGGATCTTAAATGCCACACAAAGTAATGGTATGCCCTAGCGTGCCCCAAGGCTGAGTGAGGACAAGCTGTGTGATTCTGATCAACTATCTTCAAGACAGGACAGCCCAGGGATGCAAAAACTGAGGTCTTTCATGGTGAAAGGGTCACAAGAAGATGGCACAGAAAGCAGGTTGATTTAGAAAATGGGAGAGAGAGAGAAGACTCATCCACAGTTTTAAGAGTAGAGCAGAATCTGATTACTTGCATGTTGCAGGTGACACCGTTCAGGTCATACATCTTTCCAGGAAGCAAAAATAATACAAGTAGAACATACACACATAGACCTTTGCCCACCTAAGTGATATATCAGCCCAGAGAAACTCTAAGATGCTTTAAATGTTGAACAGACAGGAGACAAGAACTATAGTAGGGCATTAGCATTAGTAAGGCCCAAGGCTGTAAGCAAGGAACCTTACCAACCACATCGGAGAACACCTGACCCAAGCAGAGGCATGGAGGAGGAAACCAGCACCAGTGTGTTTCCAATAGAAATCTGAAGTCAGGAAGAGACTCACTGATGACCTAGTTGCCCCATTCAGAAGGTTCCTGATACGCAGTAGCAAGAGAGACTAGAGGAGCCACACAGGGTCACGGTCTGGGCAGACTACACATTGAGAGCAGTTGGGGTGTTCGCAGTGAGCTGATTTTGATGGAAAACAATTTTCTCCAGAAAGATGCACCCTGGCTGGATCCTGGCTGTGCAGAGATTAGCTCTGGTGTGAGCTGTCAGTGAATGGGAGACCAGGGTGGAAATGGCCTGGCAGGCAGGTTGGGCTCTCCCAGTAGCTGATGTTTTAATTTTGCACTTTAACTTTTATCCAGGCTGAGGTGAGGCAAGCAGGGAGCCATGTGATTGCCTGGCACAAGGTCCACAGGGCTGAATTAACTGATATAAACAGTACAATGGTGGGTTTGTACTCTGGAAATGGGCTGCTGCTGACAGAGGGCTGCCTGGGTAAGGTGGGTATTTACAGTGTGGTGCAGAAATGTAACATTAATCTCTTCTGACCCAGCACAAATGGAGCTTCCCCTCCTTGAAGCTGTGCAGAGAGGTCTGGCTTTTCCTTTCTGAGAAGGATGGAAAGGAATAGTCTCTGCTGACTGGGCCTGATCTGCTAGCCTGAATTCCCCAAGAAAGAGGACAAGCATCCTGCAGGCTGATTTTGGAACTTAAGGAGGCTTCATCTTTTGCAGACCCCTCTGCCCACAGCACTTGCTAAGCTTTTCTCACAGCTTTAGCCAATTTCTCTTTCTGTCAAAGAATAAGGAAGGAAACAGTGATCTCAACATGACCACCCTTCTGATACATGTGTTTTTTAAAAAAGTACCAGGATGAGGCTAGAAAGGACTGTAAGATTAAGCTGGCAGATCTGAAAGCCAAAACCCTCCGTTTGGGTAAATACAACGCAGAACTGCACATGCAACAACAGCACTAGCTTAACCTGTGAGCACAGCCTTTGTTTGCCATCCTTACCAAATCATGCCCTGGAACTGGTGCTCTCTCACTGTGGGAGGAACAGGAACAGTCCTGGCCACTCAGTCTGTGGCCCCTGAGCAGATCATACCCAGAAGTGCTGTAGTAAGTGCTACCCATTGGGATGACTTTCATAAGGCAGCCTCTTGCTTTTGTAGTCAGCAGTTCTCCTCACACCTGGACCAAATGCAGAGCAATGACTTTCCATCAATGTTAGCTTTGGACAGAGCACAACCAGAACGCTATAGGCTGATGGAGCAATAGGCAGTATCAGTTCCCTGAAACATGCAATCCCTAACCCCAGAAAGAAAGCAAGAATTGCTAAGACATGTCCCTACTTTTGCCTGGTCTTCCAAGAGATGACAGCTGGAGACTTTCCCCCTATCCTTTCATGACTAATCTGTTCTTGATATTTTTTTTCCCACTTTTTTAAAACTTTTATGATGGAATAATGATCAACTCTCCAGCAAGCTGACTGATTGACTGACAGAAATTTCATTTGGTCTAATATAGGAGTAATCTGCAAATCATGCCAAACAAACTTGATTTCACTTGTTGATAAGGCTAGTTTTTTGTGAATAAGGGAAATGCAGCATAAGGAGAGATCTAGTTACTTTTGGGGCTTTGGGATTTTTTTTCCTTTTATGAAGGCCCCTATTATTGTATTCTCACAAGGAAGTCAGTGAAGTGGTATCTGCGCGGGGCAAAACCCATACATAATAATGAGACCTAAGCTGGGCAAAACAGACTTGTGTACATACATTCTTATCTTCTCTGCTGGAGAAAGAGGAGTTCAACGACAAGAGACCTTTCCCAGCCCCTGTCTCATTTAAGGAAACAACAGTTACAGAGAAGCCATTGTGATGAATTTAGAAGACAACCCTTTCACACTTTTGAGGCCAATAGTACTGCTTGGACTTCACACAAGTCACTGTGTTGCATGTCCTGATCCCTCTGCTTTGCCAGGCTAGTAACCCTGAAGAGAAGCTCAGGTCCCCTGAGCACAGTCCCTGATTGCTGGTAGGCTTTTACCACTCCCACATATATCCCCTTCCACGGCAAAGAGCTATCCTAGATACAGACTCTATCCGTAAGGACAAAACAGCCTTCTTTATTTTGCGCCCTATTTTCTATTTTCCCTCACTACACACAGACAAAGCAGTTTGCTCTCCCCAATAAAGGCAATATCTTGTTTTATACCAAACTCCAATAGATTTTTTTCCCTAAAAAACCTAATTGGCGTTATGAACAATATGCTTCTGTCTGAAAGGTATCACCATCGTCACTGCTAAAGCTCAACATCTATGTAAGCAGGAAATAGTTTTCACATTATAATTTTTAAGTAACTGCCTATCTGAACATCCTTAGACATGCTTCAAGAATTACCTAGACTTTAAAACATCTGTGTTATAATTCTCAACCTATAGACTGCCAAACCATATCATAAAGAGGTTATGTGGCTTGCCCCAGATCAATATGAGCAAGTCTGTAGCAGAGCAAGAGTCTGAATACAAGTGTCTTAACCCTTACTCTCCTGCTTTGAATGAGAACCCTCTGTTCCAAAAATGTGACCTTTCATTAAGTTCTGTGCTAGGATATAAGAGTGTTAGGACCCCTGAGATAAGACATAGTCCCTACATTGCTAATGAAAAGTCAAGAATTTCTTTTAATAGCCCCTATTTTTGTAGGGCCAATGCTGTTTTGTGTCCTTCTACACCTGCTTTTGTCTCTGCAGTGTTAATAGCAGGACTCTATTTCCAGAGCAGAACATGTGCCTGGTGACATTTTAGATGAAAGTGCACATGCAGACACACAACACAAAGACAAACCAGGCAAAGCCATACTAACTTCTGTAGAGTCCAAAACAAGGCATCAGAGCAAGAGGCAGGCACAGAGTATTTTACCAAATAGGAAAGAATAAAGACGATGGGAAGTAGGAAAGAATAAAGATGATGGGAAGAGAGATACTGTTTTCCAGATTTTGAGGAGAGAACTTACAGTAAGAAATGTACAGAGAGGCAGGAGAGGAAGTTATATACTTGGGATTATACCTTTTGCTCTCTCTTGCATCATCAGTTAGCTGGAGTAATGCATAGGAGTTTCTCCCCTCCTTGCCCAGAAACACTGCAGATTTGTCAATCTACTTCTTAGTCAGTCTTTGCCTAACTTTTGTTTAGCTATGCAGACAAAAACCTTCCTCAAAAAAGATAGGTAATTACAGAGATAGATGGATCTCAGACTTCGAAGGCTTCAAGGGAGAGCTATGATCCAGCTTCAAATTTTGACCTGTTGCTGATTTGTTTCTCATGACAGTAACCCTCACTTGGGCCACTGTGGTCAGGCAGAACATGACAAAGATGTTGACTGGAAAGTGATTTTATTCACTCTGACACCTCTTTCCAAATTGCAGCAAAGCAGAAATGAATCCTTCCCCCTCTATGATCCCAGGTGTCCACAGAACAGTAGCTGGGCTATTTGTTCAGCTACCAGGAGGAAGGAGGGAGGCACAAGGCATCAAGGAATCTTGGAAATACCTCTGTTTAGCTGTTGTCAATCCTCCAGCACAGAGGCATCACAAGCATGACTTTCCTGGTATGGTGGTTCATCCTCTCAGATGGGACATAAAGTCAAACAGCATCTTTTCACCTTTAGCTTTCTCATCACCTCAGTACATTAGCTTCAAGTCTTGTATTGCAAAAGGCCAAGGAAAAAAGTCAGGAGAACAGGGGATGCTTCTTCATTCCTCTAATCTGGGCATATTTGCTACTTCTCTCTCCAAGTCTGTGCATTTTACTCACTTCAGGAGCCTAATATTCACAGTATCAGCTTACTCACTGAACTGATCAAAAGAAGTATATGTATTTTCAGGAGGAAATAACAGTTACTGTTATGATGGAAGCAAAGAATTAAAACTTTTTTGGCATGTGCATTGATAATGCCAAGTGTCTCAATCCAGAAAAGGAGTGGGACTTAAAGAACCAAAATGCTACAGTCACAACTGTTAAGCGAGCATGCCCACTGAGGGCTAGGCAGTGAAGACGGAGGGTGATTTTTCCAAGTCTGCGATGGAAACAGGAACTTAAACACATACAAGATAACTTATTTCCCAGCAACAGCAATGAGGTGGCTGCAGTGGCCCAGACTTTACAGTTTGAATACTATGACGTGACAAAAAACCAGTAAAGTGTGCAATTTCCTCTTACCTGGGTTCTCTGAGCAGGTAACCGAGTCCTTTTGGAAAGTGTTTTAGACAGTTATAAGGAAGCAAAGCAGTGAAAGGAATTTCCCATCCAGGGGATAAGGGATGAAGAAAACAAGGATTAAAGGCCTTCCTTTCCCTGCAGGAACCTCCATCTGGCCTTATCTGGGCACAGTCAATAGAAGACTATTGACTTCACCAGGTCATCCAGGCCAAACACAGAGGAGCTCACTGACAGTGGATCTATGCAAAAGTATTTAACAGTGAGATGAACCTGCAGGTCCCAAGTGACATTAGGAAAACTGATGCACAACAGTCTGGAAAAAGCAGAGGTCACCAGATGATCACGACTGCTCTCCTGGTCACCTTCTCCAGCCTCAGGATATTCCAGTTTCTAATAGCAAGGGTTTTGGCTAGAGCCAGACGTGACAGAGGCTGGCTTCCTTCTGACATACAGCTGGGAGTCTCCTCTGCTCTGGACCTCCAAACAACTCAGTTAAGTAATAAGACCATTCTGAAGATTTTTTTGCTGTACTAACTCTAGTGTTTGAACAGCACTACAGATATTTTTTTTTTTTTTTTTCACAACTCCCTCTTGACTTTGTTTATAACTTGAGCTACGTTTATTTCAGTTTCTGGACAAAAGTAAATTGGTGTGATAGATTATTTGATTAGGCAGCTTTGCCAACAAACCCTATTCCAAGCTCCTTAACATACTTTTAACTTCTGAGTTTCATCAACTCTACCTCATTCAGACACCTGCAGTAAAACATGTTAGGAAATCACTGCTCTGTCTACATGTCATTAACATTCAAACACTATGCCTACAGACCACGAATGATCGTGGTTTTGTGGTACCTTTTCAAACAAGAAAGACACAGGACAACTCAGGACCATATAAATGCTTTGGCTACACAATATATGCATATACAGTATCAAAAGGGTAGCCATCCACAAAGAGACAGATGCTGGTTAGCAGAAAAAAAGCTTTTCTATGCAAAAGAAATGAGAAGCTTCACTAGCTCGGTCCTACTTCTGTTACGTAGCCCTGCGTACTCCAAAAGATGGCAATCTCGTGTGGAAGTACAAGCCCCTGAGAGTCTTTGTAAAGGCCTTATTGACATGACTTCCAAGTCTTTAAGTTTCTCAGAGATCCAGGCACAGAGGCAGTTGTGGGCAGTGGTAAAGCCTTCTCCTGATGGACCTAAACATGTGTCACTGGATTTCAGCAAATATGCCTTCATCGTTCAAAGTCGCATATTGCCAGCTTCACTGTTCCTGTGGCAGCATTAGAAAAGATTACTTTTCAGTATCATTGTTAAGACAGACTTAAATCTCAGTCCCATGTGGTCTGAGGGTGACTTTGGTGCTGCAGCTTCCTAGCAACAGGTCCCCTTGGTCTCCACAGTGTTTACAAAGGAAAATCCAGTTTTGGTCTTTTGCTGATCTCTTGAAAACCTTTATTTTAGAGATGATCAAAGACTACCAATGCCTCCCCTCTCTGCTCCTCTGTCGAACATACCAATCTTCCATTAAATATTTATAGTCAGCTGAACTCAGTAGTACTCAACTCATCTTTTAGACCTTGCTCCTCAATATTTGGCAGTATTTCATAACTTACGTGGTCAGCAACTCAGCAAAGGACAGGCTTTTATGACATAACTTCCAGAAGTTGCTACCTGGGTTGTCCTGCAAACCATACAGCTGGGGGACAGCAGCTCTCCTTCTTAAGCCCACTGCTTTTTCAGAGTACCAAGAAGTTAGAAGCAGGACAGAAGGAAGATGGTAGGAGAGAAAGACTATCACTGATTCAGATACAGTTATCTGCCAAACAGCTGATGACAGGGCACCCAGGAGGGCCTTGTCTTGCTTCTGAGGGAGAAGGTACCAGGCAAGAGTATCTTGAGAGACCACTTTGTTTCCAGAGGCTTGTCTCATGAGAGGAATCATTAAACTGATTGGTCAAGCAGGGTGGTTAAAACATAGGTCATTAGCCTTGATTAGCCAGCAATCCTTTGGGTTGAATCAGCCCATTTGGCATTACAACTACAGGTATGGGCAGCTGCATTGCACCCAGCTAGACTAGTGCCTCTTCTGAAGGCAATATGAGGGACCTGCAACACAACACAAGGCTGTGCTAGTACACATCACATAGGCTACCTGCCCAGCACTGTAAAGATACTGAGAACATGCCTTGCACATCCAAGTGCGCAGCAGGTATGTTCTGCCTGCAGAGGCAGTACTAATACTTCCAGAAACGTAGAATACTTCTGCACAGATAAACCTAGATGACACCCATCAGATGAGCAATAAATATCTCCAGGGGTTGTACTAGGATACAAATGAAGAGCCTTTAAATTTGACTATATACTTGCTATGTAAGGACCCCTTTTTTTTTTTTTTTTTTTAACTACTACAGTTCATACACACGAGGTACAAGAGCACTAAATACTTGGCCAGGTGGCAAATGTCCATTAATGAGATTCTGTAGGTCAGTTGAACAGACAAGTGAGAGCCTGCGCTCTTAAGTTATGTTCCCAAACTTTTACCTGCATGCTGTGGGGCAAAGGATAAGCACTCAGATGTCTCAGGGTTTAGCTCTTCCAACAGTAAAACATAACCAAAAACCTACAGTGTCTTAGAGTGGTGTAAGAGTTGTGAAATGTTTGTAGGATGCCCATGAGCATCACACGTCCAGTGCTCCCAAGCAAGAGTCAATGCTAGGTGCAATATCCAGGGAGATGCCCTGTAGTAGTTTGTCAGAATAAGGCATGGGGCAGCATGGTAGAACCAGCTTTGCCTGCACTGCTGTACTATTTCACCTCAGCCAAAACTCTTGACATAACAAACACCCCATAAACCCCTCTCTCGAAAAGAAGAAAATGTTCCTCCAAAAATAGGAGAAGCTGGGTCATCAGATGAGGGTGAAATTGGTTTAAAAGCCATTAAGAAGAAAGCAATCCAGGCATTCAGGAGCAATCACAGCTGCTTGGGCTGATCAGGAGAGACAGAGGGAATTATTTATTTATGGACTTCCTGCTCTCCCTGAGCGGGTGTCTCCACTGGGGAAGCTTTAAGAGGAGCGGGGAACTGGAGACAGGTGCTGCTTGGAATCCTCCAGAGGTTTTCCTGGCCTGAGCCTCAGGAGAGTTAAACACAGTTCATACCCAAAGCATCCAGGAGCCATCAGCTTGTCTTTCCTGGAGCAGGAAAGGCCAGAAAAGAGCATCACACAGGTCTCTGCTGGGATGGAGCACATAGAGAGCCCCAGGCACCCAGATTGCCATGCAAGCTTTGCACAGCTTACAGTAAGATCCCTTCAGAGCAATAGTGCTTGAGTACACAGCCGTTTCTCTCTACTCGTGGTTCAGCTGCTTCCCTTTAAACACAGATCAAGTGTCTCTAGGGACTCAGCAAGCATTTAACAGACCTGCCTGATGGAAGGACCTCCAATGAGAAAACCAAGACCTGAAACTCCCAATAGACATCCTCAATTCAATCCACAGCTGAGATAAAGCAACCCTGAAGTTACATGCAACCGGATCCTAACTGCACAAAAAGCATACGAGCCTAGTCTGTATCCAAAGCTCACCTAAACATTCTAAACTTAAGGGGGAGGGAAGGACTACCAGATTAAACAGGAGGAAATTTGTGAACTGAAAAATCAGCATAGAAATACTATATTCTTGATATTGTATCAAGAATTCCTTTTCAAGATACAGTACTGTCTTTCCTGATGCAATTTCTTATTGTTTACCCAAACTGGAGGATGAAGAGGAGTTATTCCCTAAAATCACGGAGTTCCCATCAATATTTGGAGTTCACCCTTCACCACCAACTGAAAAAGAGCTGTAGAGACAGAGACAGACAAATCTGCCCAGTCAGGCATCTGGCAACTATCTTCTTGTTCTGGCTTTGGTCAGAGGGCCACAAAGAGGAACCAGGGCTTGAAACCATCAAACACCACCAGAATTTTTCACTGGAAGATGCTGCAGAAAAGTAGTGTTGCAAAAGGGTCACTGATGGGGACTGAACAGATTATACAAGTGACACAGCCTGCACTGTGTCAGTTTGTGTCTCCATGCAATTCATTACTGATGAGATGCCAGAGATTGAGATGAAAAGGGCAGGAGCAGACAGTGAACTACTGCTTTAGACACATCTCATTCAACATTCCTAGTTTATTCCTGCTCTGCCTCTGCTAGTACATTTTGCATTAGCCCCCAGCCATGATATTCTTCCTCAATTCTGGTTTCAAATAAGTACATTGTTTTGTGCCATTAAAGATACAGCAAAACCAGTTGTGACAGCAAAATAACTCATTAATACATAAAATGCTTTGGGAAACCTTTGAAAAGGAAGGGACTGAAGAACAAGAGAGTATCATCTTCATCAAGATCAGTGACCCAAGATAGGCACAAAGCCTAACCGTATTTCATATGAGTCCTAACTCAGACTGCCTCCTCCCCACACAAAACAAAGTGATTTCTGCATCTAATAAATGTATAAAACCAGGTTTGTTCTCCCAGTCTATGTTCCTCCAAAAAAAGGGCAGTATAGAAAGGATCCATTCTCCATTCAGTGAAACAGGTCTTTGTCTCTCAAAGGAAACATCCTTTGCTTCCCATTCAGAGACAGGTTACATTTTTAAGGTTTGTGTAACCTTTGTTTCCCACCCTGGGAAGAACATCATTAAGCAGTGATAGCTACTTAGCCCTGACAGGGAACTGCTCCACAGAGGGTTGCATCCCCTAGGGAGCTACAGCACAGACAACTCAGGCCTCTCTGGGGAGCTGTTCTGCTTTGACCATTGACTTATGGCTTGAAAATCTTTATGGGGCCAAACCAAATGCATTGCTAGTTCATAAGTGCTGGGGTTATTCATTTGCGTGCTTTAACACACATTGTTTGGGAAATTCAATTCATCCCTTGATTTGCTAAATACAGCTTTAGGTTCTAAAATCCTCCAGAGTCTGGAGTGTCCTTTGCCCCTTCATGCTCATTTGCCTTTTTTATTTCCCTTCCAACTTGCCAAAAGAAGAAAAAGTCCATTTCAATTCTGTTCCTAGCCAGTCGACCTTGCTTTCAGAGCCTGGCACACCAACTTCCCCTGCTGCAATGGTCAGGTTACAAAAACAAAAGAAGAACATTTGCTTCCTTGTGAAACACTTCCCATTGAGATTTTTCAGTCACAATAATTTCTCTAGCATGCTCTGTGCTTTCAGCGAGTCTCAGTTTTGCAGAAATACAAGGCTTAATATTGCCTTGTATAATAAAAAATACCCATTTACATACATTTGACAGCCAGGAGGAGGCCTCTTCTTCCTGCTAAGGTATGCTCAGGTCTCTCCACAGATGCCAAATGCCTTCGTACTCCTGGGCATAGGCGTCCCCCAACGGCATTTGGTATCAGTGATACCCAGTAGTGCTCACCTCCTCTCCTCGCAGGCTTTCTTTGCATGAGAATGTTACTGCAGTATAGTTCAAGGTACAATTTTAAATAGATTAACTTAAGCTGGTGCAAAAGGCACTCATTACTATTGGAACTAAACCTGTTTAGGCATCTAATGAGCAAAAATGAAGCATCCTCAAACTGGCAGGAGAGCATCCACAGTTTAGATTTTCACTAGTTTAAATGGATTATTTTAAAATCAATGCAATTTAAAGTGTACAGCTTCCTTGTGTAGAAAAGATCTTCCCTGGACTGAGGAAACAGCAGCACTTCTAAAATAAATGACTGCCTGTGCAAGGGGCAACACCCGTTAACAACTACCACAAAGGAGCAGAGAGTAGAAGGGGCTGAGGAGATGGGGTCAGTTGCTTGCACACAGCCTGTTAGGAAATACTGCATTCAAATTGACTACCTATAAGCACCCAAGAAATGGCATCCAGAAGCGACAGCCAACTAGCAAAAGTTTCAGGGACATCCCAATATTCTCAGGATCCTCCCTTGGCTGAAAAACACGAGGGGAAAAAAACCCACCAAACACATGTGGGTGCACCTTTAGAGACACAGAATGTTTTCTGACACTCGTGCAGCATGTGCATTACATAAGAGTGCAGGTCTCTCAGTCAGCAGAGGATGCAGATTAGTTATTGTAAAGTGAATGCTGCATAAAGCAAGGATGCACATCTTGCAGTACTCCTGCCCTACACCCAGGGCAGTCCCTGGAGCCTTGCTATTAAGAAAAGCCTCTCAGAAGACACAACAGCCTTTGTGGGAGGCTGGGGCCAGAATCCACTCCTGTCAAACAGCTCTCCGGACCAGGATGTGACTGCGGCTGGCGAAACATGTTAGCTAATGAAGATTGAGTCAGGCAGGCAGAGATGATCCCCTCAGCCTGTTAATCCACTTAGGGAAGGAGAAGGGAAACCTGAGCTCAATTCCTGTGCTCCCTTCGAGGAGCTGTGTTGGCTTTAGCACCTAGGCAGAGCAAACGCAGCCAGAGCTGGACTGGGGAGAGCTCTGGGTGCAAGACTAGTGGTTTTGGGAGACAGAAGCAAGAGCAGAGGCAGGGAACAGCAGTCCCTAGGGAGAGAGGCAAGGCTGGATTTTGTGTCCACTGGGAACTAATGAAGCAAACTGAGCTTTACTTGCCCTCTTACCATGAGAAAACAAGAAGGAGCTGAATGTGAGCTTTTGTCCAACAGCAGGGCAGGGAAAACACACACATCTTGCACCCATTTGACAGGGCAAAAAGGATTCCCAAGGGGCCAACTCACATTCCTGGTTTAGAAAAGTCAGATAAAAGGAGTTTGTGCCCCCAACACCCATCCCAGCAGAGACAGAAAGCCAGCATTGCTTCCCACCCAGTTTAACTGGCGGCTTGCGGGGATGATGGGTGCCAATCCCAGGAAATGTCAGATCATCCTTAACCACCAGAGGGTGCTCCCCATCTCAAAGACAGAATCAATGTCACAGGTGCACCCAGACAGCTAAAGGAGCCTTTATTTCCAGCAATCGTGGAATCCGAGCAAGGGAAAAAATAGCAAATTAATAATAAATAATAATTAATGAATCTGATCCTGTGGCTTACCTCTGTTTCCCCATCCCTTCTGGCCGGGCAAGGTAAGGCCCTCTGTCCCATTTGTCCTCTGTGTCCTGCTCAGTCAGGTGATTTTCCTCACATTGGAGGTTAAATCACTTTTATTCTTTTCTCCTAGATCGTGGATCCAGAGCAGCAAATAAACATTTTCCGCTTGGCAGGTCCATAAAGAGTAAGATTCTGACTTGCCTGCCCCTGAGCACAGTTAGGATCACACCCTCAGGTCACACACATTTTTTGCAATGCCAAGGCCTGACCTTACCCCTGCACTGCCACAAGTGGCATGGGGGCCACCAGCCTGTATGTTCAGGTTCATTTTCCCCACTCTGTCCTAAGCTGGTTTTCCAGAGAGCAAAGTGCCTATTGCGCAGAGATGCCTCAGGACGGCTTTTTCAAAATATCATTTTTGGGGCACTAACACTACCTAACTCTGTCAGTAAGACACCCGCAGGGAAGACTGTTCACTTCGGCAATGCAGTGCCCACAGCCTCTCTTCCTTCTCTCACTGAAGGGAAGCAGAGGCATGTGACTGAGGTTGCACACTCAGAGGCTATGCACCTGGCAACATGCCACCTTGTGCCTCGGCTTCCTGTTTGTGTAGGTTAGAAGTAGTACCCCAGAGTTGCATCATACGCAGAGAACAGAGCAGTTAGGATTAAATCATAATGGTTGTATTGCACCCTGAGATTCAGAAAAGGAAAGAGTTTAAAGCATGCCAAGTAAGATCAGGTGCCTATGCAAAACAGACTAGCTCTGCTGATGTGTCTGGCATAACATCTGTTTGTCCCAGCCTCAGCTTACTTTGATAGTCCAGGTCTGTATCTCCCATAGGGAAACCAGCTCTCATTGATGGCTCCCACCCAGCACATGCGCTGCATCTTGCTGTCTGACCACTAAAAGAACAGATTGTTGTATTTTTTTAATTGCCCTTTCCTCTTTCCTTTGGCCAGTAGTGGCAGGCCCAGCCTGAGGGGATTTTTCTCAGAGTTCCTGCTTTTGGGTACCCTAGCATCACTTTTTCTTCTGTCCACTTCAAACCATACGATACATTTGTCTGATGAAACTGTTAAAACTGAGAAGTTAAACCACTGCACAAAGAATGTTCATTCAGTCTCCTACAGAGGTTAATACGTTTGGTAGGTTTGGCTTACTTCATTTCCAGAATGAACCATTATCTGCAGCATATGTGGGAACCAGTGCTTTCCAAGTCATCAACTGGCCAATAGTGATACTAGTCATCCTTGAGAGAGGCATCACATTCTACAGCCTAAATAGGCTAATGAATTCCAGTATTTGAGATTGTGAATGGGGAACAGAAGGGGAAAGATGTAAGTGGAAAAGATTTTATGGTACATTTCTTAGACATTTGCCATAGAAAATTCTACTTCCTACCAAAAAAACCCCACAAAAAACCAAAACAAAACTCAGGGGTATGTGTCACAGCTCCATTTTCATACTGTTCATAATATTCTCCCTTGGAAATATAGCAAATACCAGTCACGCCATGGAGAGGTTAACCAGCATTAGGTTTGGACACTGATGTCCCAGCACCATTAACACCCAACTTCTCAACTTGATAGCTTTTAAAACTACGCCGTTACCACTGCAGTCAAAATATATTTGTTCCTAAACACACACATAATCAGTCATCAAAAGTGTGGTTATTTAAAATTAGGTATTTTGAGCATTACCTTTCTGCATACTTTCGCTAGGAGCTTAAGCTTTGCCATTCTTCCTGCACCCATTACAGCAAAGACTTTTAAAGCCATTTCACAGCCCTAGTGACATTCTCCTCCCTTGCATATTGCTGCATGGGAAAATTACTGGGGGTTTTATTGTTTTAATTACTGCTAGCAGGTTGTAAGATCTCAAATATCCCCAGTTCCTTCACTGTTAAGAACAGCAGCATCTGGGTGTCACTTTTGCTCATGACAGCAAATTACAGGGTCAGATTTGCCTTTCTCACTCACGCAAGTCCACACCTCAGTGGAGATTACAACTTGTGGAATACATAATACATAAGATGATCAGGTTTTGACTACCTGCAATTAGCTGATCTGTAAATACATGAAATGGCAACACTTAATCCAAACGGAGAGGCCAGGACAACACCACCTTACAGCACATAAATCTGCAAAGCATGACCGGACCCATGAAATAAAGACAAACCAAAAAACTGTATGTTAAATAGGGCAGACTACAAATAAAATCAAGAATTAGGAAATGCCAGAATTGTGCTTACTTGTGAGAAATACTTTTAGCCCTCATGTGCATATGCATTATTTCATAGCCCTTAATTACATGATCATATTTTTTCCACAGTACCCCATCTCAGACTGCGCTCAGAAGGGATTGCTCCCATGTAATGAGAAGCTATTTGAGATGCTGGTTTCTGCTCATTGTTCAGTGCGTGGCCCCAGGCCTTATTTACTGCACATTATTCAAACCTGACTCTAGAGATTCATTCATTTCCTTATGTGTTTTTCTATGGGCTTATCATTACACTGTCCAAGAGCTTTGCCAGTTCAAGATCATTTATTTTCACACACCTCTATGAGAGAAGGGGGTATTTTTATTCCCATTTTATGGGTGAATGACTGAAGACCGTATTAAAATATACTTGCTAATTCTGGGTGCCCAGTCTGAGACACCAACAGCCTGACTGATCTGTGCTTGTATAGCAATTTGGGTTCAGTGGATTCCCATTCACTTCATTTGCAACTGTAAGCACTCTGTTTCTGTAAAGCAAGTCCTTTGGGATCAAAAAGGTCCCCCAGAAAATCAGGAACACACAATTAAACAACCACTGGCACAACAGCTGCTTCAAAAAGTCTGAAAACTATTGTACAGAGATGGTCACAGAGAAAAAGTCAACTGGCAGGTCAGAATTTCACTGCCTCAGCTATAAAAGCTTCGCTTTCTCTCCTGCAGTCCCTTGTCTCACTCAGTACACACCTGACAAATGAGGCAGAGGTCCTACAGATGGTCTCTTTCACTGTGCAACTCTGATTTATCTCAGAGCAGGCCCATCGCATGCAGTGAATGAGGCAGGGGTCCTGTGAAAGAAATGGCACACAGTGACGTAGCTAAAACATGAGTTGTGTAAGACACACAGCCAGGTAGATAGAAATGCATGCAGAGGATAACTGGTCTTTCCCCAGCTTCCAGTTCTTGCATTAGCACCCTTCAAAGCGCCCTTTTCACAGAGTTTGTTTCTTTTAGAGTGAAAAAATTCGCTCCTGAAGCATCACAATGACACTTGTGTGGATTGTCAGAAGAGACATATCCATCACGTGGACCGTACAACCAAGGCAATGGAGTAAATGGGCTGCAAGGGTAACTCGTCCTTTGTGAAGACTAACATGAGGAGCATCAAACAGTGGGTGAATTTCAGATGCTGATGACAGTTGAGGAAGAGGCTTTTCCAAACATTCGATCCAAGTCATGCTCTCTCCTCTCCAGACCATCCCAGCACACTTTTTTCTCTTCACTGCCTTTGTCTTCTCACCCCAGCTCTTTCCTTTGCTCTCATCTCACCCCACCAAACACTATTCCCCCAAGCTCCACAGCCCAAGCCTCCTTGTTCAACAGTTGCTTTTAACTATTTGTTTTCCTTCCTCACCTTTTTACCAGCTCCCCTTGCCTGTCTTTCCATCACTGTTTGGTGGCCCCACTTTCTGACACTGCCTCTGCTCTGACACAGACCCAGCTGTCCCTGCAGCCTAGCTCCAAAACAGACGCTGATTTAGAGATTTACAAACAGGAATCTTGACTCATTTTTAAATGGAAGGAAGGCATAATTCAAGAATATGGCATACTCCCTACTTTTTCTTTAAAAAAGAAAATAAATTGCTGGTTTTGATAAAAATTTCCACAAGTCTGTCAGAGGCACAGAAAGTATTTACAGCAATGATTAAAGCTTGGCAGTGGTATGAACAACAAAACCTAAATTTTACAGGAAGCACTAGTAAAAAAAGATGGTGCTACTAGCCTGTTTGTTGTATGTGGCAGTGAAAATGAAGATATAAATTAAGAAAGTAGGTTAAGCAAGAAAGAGTGCTGCTGCCATCTCTTTTTAAGACTTACCATGGTTTGGTAGACTAGCATTTGAATAGCAGGCCTCTGAAGGGGAGCATTTGTACTTCTCCATACAATATCCTGGTAGCTTATAGATGCTAGTGCTTATTTGATATATACACCTGTACCCATCTCAAGCTTGCATCAGCTGTACACAAGATTATACATGTCTTAACATTTCACAAAGTCGCAGAAAATAGGGCTAGGAGCAGGTCAGGTGTCCCAATATATATATAGCTGATCTGTCCCAATGTAAGATCAGCTATAACAGCATTATTTTTGACAGATGTTTTTCCAGCCTGTTCTGAAAAAATTTCACCCCTTCTCAGACAGTCTGTTCTAATGCTCCTGCATCATTGCTAATACAAGTTTGGAACATCAAACGGAAATCTCCCACACTGCACTCAAAGCCCATTTATTTCCAACTCTATCAACAACGGACATAGCAAATGGCTTAATCACTTCCTTTTGGACAAAGCCTCTTACTATTTGAAGACACATTCCCCAGACCTTGCCTAATATCTAAATTTCCATGACAGAAATATTAACCTGCCTACCAGAAATAAATTAGCACCTCAGTCCCTCTAACTTAATTCCTGCATCTCCAAGCTTATTATCTGGAGGGCCACAGAATTTTTAC
This sequence comes from Falco rusticolus, assembly GCF_015220075.1. Classification (NCBI taxonomy): domain Eukaryota; kingdom Metazoa; phylum Chordata; class Aves; order Falconiformes; family Falconidae; genus Falco; species Falco rusticolus. Next base: position 64,627,586 of record NC_051193.1, on the reverse strand, counting down.
GAACACCTTCAACAAGGAACAAGGGTTGCAACTAGCAGGCTGGATTGCTGTAGACAAGCCAAGCCTCCCTTCACTTCTAGGGGACTCCAACTGATTCAGTAGTAACACCTCACTGCAGTTTGGGGGGGGAGGAGGGGGAAGAAACAGTGTTAGCCCTTCACTGAGGCAAATCTCCCAGCTGGATTCAATTTCTCATGCTCTTTCAGAACCTTGAGCTGAAAATTTGGGAAACTTGAGAAAATATCTTCTGATAAATCAAGGCTATAATCTATTACATTCACTACGCTACTAGTTAGAGCAGCAAAATTTCTTAGCTGTCCTTGATGAAGCCGAGACCTGTGCCCATGGTCCTGACTTCCAGTGCTGTGCCTTGAGCACAAACCAAGCTTTTCTCACTGACAAGCAAGAAAGACCTGCCAGATTTTGTATGAAACAGCTCCCAGGAAACTGGAAGTCCACATCCTTGGCGCATGTGGGTGTAAGAGTGTGCTGAATGGCCAGAGTTGTAACCAGAAATGTCGTAACATTAAAAATGCGGGTCAATATTGTTTAACACAGATTTGTCTCCAGTGTTACAAACGGAGCTCCGAGGGAAGGCAGGAGCCCTTCTGTGCAGATAGGAAACAGAGGGCCCTTTTCTACCATAGGTAGTGTAACAGGGGAAGGCAAACTAACAGCTCAGAGGTGCGTGCAAGTGCTCTGTACTGTGTGTTTGCACAACTGCGTGAGAGTGTATCCCTTGGTGATGTTATTCACAGGCCTTGGCCGACAGTAAATAAGACTGTGGAGCTTGATTCATGAGGGATGACAGGAAATCTATAATGTGTGGGCTCTATAATCTGCTCGCTACTGCGTAGCAAAATGAAAGAACAACAGTCCAATTACAGAGTCCTTGCTGATCCCAAGCACATCCTCCAGATCTTGTTCTGCTCAGAGCAGCGGGAGTCCGTTGGCACCAAGGGAAATCAGACTCTGGAACAAGCCATCTTCCATTGCTGGGGTGGCAACAGTATTTTGGAAGCACCAGACTAATTTTCAGTGGGTACGAACATAGCCAAGACCATGGCATGAACTTCAGAGCAAATTTCAGGAGAGCAACAGGCTGCTGAGCTCAGTTCACCAAAGGACTACTTATGTGGACACCAATTGCTGCACTCCGTTGCAGGCATCCCATGACCCAAAGGCCAGGGAGCAGTGATCCACAATGGCAGCTTGGCCCAACCACTTGGTTTGGTGGGGACAGTGAACACCGTTCCCCCCTGTGATAACACAACCCCAGGGTGCAGCTCCACGATACTAAAGGCAGGGCTATGATCCAGCAGGACACAGCAGCTGGGTTACAAATGGTGTCCAAAAAGCACCTTAAGGGGAAGGATGCAAAAGCTGGAGGGAGATGTGGATTCTGGGGCCAGACAGAAGAGGGATCGCTGAAGGTATGATTCACATCAGGTGCAGAGCTGGTCCATGAGAGAGCAGGGAGGCAGTCTGTGACAGCAGCAGCCGCAGACCAGACTGCTCTCATACAACTAATGCTGAGGACACATGGAAAGACAGAAGGTGGTTTCTTTTGGACAAAACAGCAATGGTGGCGGTGGGAGGTAGAAGGGCTGCCAATTGCAGACAGAAGGAGAAGGAAATAATTTTGCTTCTTACTGTGCAGTGGTTAGAAACCCCACAGGGCTGTTCAAGGCTGGGAAGGCACAGGACAGCTCAGCAGAGGATCCTGGCAGCTTGGGAAAGACCGTTCTCTCATTTTTCTCTAACCAAACTTACACTTTTCATTTCTTGTGTCTCTGGTCCTTAGCACTTAACACCTTTCAGAACTATCTTCTGCTCTCTAGGAAAGGGGCAAGGAGAACCTTTCTCACGCTGGCAACAGGTAAACAGGATGGCAGGATGGGGAGTGGGGAACAATTTCCACTCCAGCCCTAGCACAGGCCGCCTTTGCTGAGCGCACACTCTGGGGACTGGCCGTCCTTTCCCTGCTTCCCCCTACAACCATCTCTGCTGCCACCTCCCCTCCCTTGTTATCTGTCAGTAAACAGTAATTAAAGAAGTGGCCTGCTTGATAAAGCTCCCGCCTGCCCTCACATGGTGCTGCCCTCTCGGACGTGTCTAATTAAAATCCTGATGAGAAGATGAAGAAATCCCAGCAGCTGGGAGTCTGCTGACTCTCCCTGCGCTCAGCCTCTTCATTACTGACTACGAGGCAGAGAGATATAAAGGACCCCAGGAAACGCTCCGACAGGCCAATCGATACAGCCTTTTGTGGGACGTGACGGACTGCTCAGGACTGCCTTTTGAACTGTGTGGATAATGAGGATGCTGGAGCATGGCTCACTGCATGGGGCTGATGGAGCCAGACTCCCCCACTAGTCCCTGCAACACCGCTGCTCCCAGGAACAGCACCCAGGGCCCCTGTAGCTTGGCAGTCACTCACACCATATAGCGAATTCATGCAGTTACAGTAGCTGGGGCACTTGCCTGTCCCCCACCAACCCAAGCTCCAGAAATCATTGCTTGTAGTGCCAGAATACTGTCAAACCTCTAACCATTCCCATCATTTCCATGCAAACACGGAGGGTGCATGTGTGTACATACACTCCAAAACGCTGAGAACCAGCGCACACGTTCCCTAAATGAAACCAACACCACACACAATGTGCACGCTATTGTGTTTACATGGACACTTGTTCATGGGAACAGTGTGTTTTCACTGCTCTCCCAGGATTTTATGCTAAGGTGAAATTCTTGGTATGCATAAAATGAAATAAAAGGTTTACGTGAAGTGCACAGCAATATTATCATCATCATGAATCACCTTAACTACGTTTAGACACACTTCAGATGCAAATACATCCACTAAATGGTTTTATTTTTGTGTTTTCTTTCTAATACGAGATCAGCTTTACATGGAAACAAGCCCATTTTCACTGGCAAACTCATGTTTATCCAGAACACCTGAGAGTTCATTGTTATTATTTCTTTCATCTTGAAACTAAGAAAGAGATGGAAGTAGATCTATAGTTTCTAAAGTTTGAAAGTGCATCTCAGGCACCTACCTCCACGTCCCTTTTGAGCAAGTCTACAGGAGGTACAGTCACCCTGGGAATTTGGATCATGTGGAAGAATGGGAGTGCATACATGATCACAAGTACAAGTGCACTGTGTATGTGCATGAACGAAATGCATGTTCCATGTGTGGAATCAATAAAAGCACAAGCTTTTATCTGTCTGAGTTCACACTTCCTGCTTCACAAACCACTACTTCTCCTGCAATCAGCATCAGTCCAGCAAGAGTTGGTGCTCTTTTCAGAGCCTCAGCTAGGTCCTTGGGACCTAGTTTACTCAATAAAGACTCAGTTGTTGGGTTTTTTTCCCACTCCTTCAATTTTAATTACTTTCCCAGACCACACAGACTGAAAAAAAAATATACTTGAAAAAATGTTTCCTAAAAGTCTTATAAAGTAAAAAAACCCTATATTATTTCCCAGATTGCCATAATCCTGCCCCACTGTCCCTTTGTCAACCCAGGCCCAGAGAGAAACTAAGTAACAAATCATTCCTGGGCTGGTTTAATACTGAGTTAAACTTGCCAAAAAACCCAAACCACCTCAAAAGAAATAGTCCATAGCAAAATATAATCAGTAACAGCAAGAAGTTAACCACATGCAGAGGTAATGGACCCAACGGTAAAAGCTCAAGAGCGCTACTGGGAAGGGACTTTGGAGAATCCCCTGGAAAAGACAAGTGAAAAAGGGCAGCAGAGGGGAGGTCCTGCTGGGAATGGTGGCAGAAGCACTGCTGCTGGGAAGTTCACAGCCTCTCTTGGCCCTGCAGCCTCCTTTGGCAAGAGATGCTGTTGTGCAGAACAAGGCAGCAGTGCTGGATGCACAGAGCTCTCCATGCAATCCCTGCCTGTCCCAGTACCTGTACTTGATGGAATGACACATTGCTGCGGCAGCTAATAAATAGAAGTAATTTGATTAGCTTTCCCTAACTAGCGATAAGATCCTGACAAACCCTTTTTAATGCGTTTCTGGAGCAGGATGAAATTGTTTCATTTGGCGAGCAGGGCCCCACGGGAGTTGCCTCCAAGCTCCTTTAGTGAGAGGTAAAAATATGCCAATCATTAATGAGGGGAGAATTACGGAGACTTTAATGCAATCAGAAAAGAGGAGCCCTGAGGCAGCTGGGGAATAAAACCTGCCCTTAAATCAGAGGCAGGCAGCCGGAGCATGGAAATAAAGGCATACACAAGCATGTACATGCACACACACATACCTACCGCACACACAAAGACCATGTGGAGCTGCTGTAAATGCACTGGGAGTTTTGCCTGGGCAACAAACACCTATCTCAGCAAATGGTATCCATCTTCCCCAAAAAGCATCTGTAAAATCACAGCAAGCTATATCCATTTGGCAGCCCACTACCCCTACCAGGAAGGGACCACTGCCCTGCAATCTCCTCCCCTTCACACACGTATTTGCACAGAACTGCAGTTTTCAACATTTCAAACCAAAGCCTTTTGTGGAAGAGCAGCAAGGCAGCTTTGCCAAGTAGAAAGGTGCCTCTCAGGGCCAGACTTGCTGCATGAACACAACATGTATAAACCCCTCACTCTGTCCTCCAACCATGGCACTTGTGCCAGAGGCAGCATCTACTGTGGATGTTGAAAGGCAACTCCTCCCATCCCCTCCCCACTCCCTCCTCAGCCACTTCAGTGAATTCCCTTCCTCAGGTGAAACAGCTCTTGCACAAATCACATAACTTCTTATTCCTAAGCAAAACAGAAGTCTTTAAGTTGCTGTCATTTCTCCTCGCTGGCAGCCAGGAGCTGGGGCAGACACTAGTGCCCTGACTAGCTCCGATATTGCAGGTGGCTGTGTTCTTTCAGAAACTCCTTCTCTGACAGAAAGCATCCCATCTTTCTGTAGCGATGCTTTAAGCCCAGCCAGCACAATACAGGTGGCTGCGTCAGCACAGACTGTCCCAGAGAATGCTAGTATCCAGTTTAATGGGAAAAAAACCAGGCCAGGAGTTTTCTCATGGCTCTTCCAGATTCCCCACCTTGTTTACTTGAAAATAGTGAGTACTCGGATATCAAACACCAGCCACCTTTCCTCTGCCAGATACACAAAACATGATACCACAAAGGCCAGGCATGCAGTGCTTCAGCCCTTTTCCCTAGTTTGGCTTAGCACTAACATGGTAGGGAGCAACTGAATGGCTGCTGAGAACTCCAAGAGGAAAGTCAGTACTTACTCTTGGCCTTAATATACACTTGAGGGGATGCAAGACAAGTATTTCTTCCTCCCGTAACTCCTGCACTATAGTGAGAGAGTATCTGTGGCACCCTTGCCCTCTGCTAGATGGAATGACTATCCTGCTTAGCGTGCACTGTAAATCCTGTACTGAGAAAGCTATACGGCTGTTTCTTCTGCCACAAGATGCACCAGGCATCTCTGCCACAAAAAAGCTGTGCTGCTCCATCATATTCTTACATACAGTAGACAGCTGTGGGACTAAAACGCTGGTGTGACTATTAGCCATTTAACTCTACAGACAAAGCAGTTCCGCAGTTACCAAGACAGAATAAAAGATGAAGGATAAGTAAAGAGGGACCTGTCCTGAGACACAGAGCCTGAAGCTTAGCAGGCACATTCCCAAATGGGTATCAAGCATAGAGCTGCATGTCCCACTGCTAAACAATCACAGAATACTTAGCCCCAGGCAAGGGGGGCTTCATGTCCCTCAACAGCAACTCCAACTGACTGCTTGAACCATTCCCAAAGAAATATGGCAAAGCTCCCTGTGGCTGAAAGTTCAGAATGAAAAGCTCCTCAGAGGGTAAAGAAAACCTCCATGGTTCTCCCAAACTCTCAAATTCAGTGTCTCTAAGACCGAAAGGATCGAAGAAGTCTTGCTGTTGGGCCACATCACTTGGAAGTCAGAGAAATCACTTTCCACAAACACAAACAAGCAGAAGACCCTACCACGGAAACTATCAAGGCTGCAAAAACTAGCTACCAGGAAATTCAGCATGGCTACAGCACAATGCTGTCTAGCATCTGGAAATTGTATTTCTGTCCTTTTCTGATCAGGGCCCGTTTTGATCCAAAAGTCCAGTCAAATTCTGTGATTTCTTCTGGTCAAGAGCTTTAGGCTATTCAAGATAGTTACTAGATTCCCTCCCTGGATCCATTTCTAGCAGTGATCCAGGTTTTATTGTGGTCACAGTCCAACCTAGTTTGTGGTGGCACTCAAGCACAGCAGCCTTGTGTGACTGCTGCCCCTGAGCAGCAGGCAGAGGTCTGAAATGGTGTCACACTCTGTGGTTCCACATGCAGGCCCTGCCCTGCTGCAAACAACTCCTTCTCATTCTGGTTTGTTATGATTAAAAATGCACATCACCCAGCGACGCCTTGGAGTGGAACCCAGCTGGAAATTGGATCATTAATATTCCTTCTCATGCCCATTGCCACAATTTCTTACCTCTCCACAAGTAATTGCTAACAATGCAACAATTTAGGGTCTCAGACTAAAAGTGAAGAGAAGTCAAGACTAAATTTCCCATTGTTACTCCAGTTCACCTACCCTTGCCCATATCCTGGCATCCCATCAACCTTATGCCATTATGCCACACATACAGCGTGCTGTATATCAGATGTCTTTCATCCCTTTGAACTGTTCCCAGTTTATCTAACAAAAGGTCTTTAAGATCCATAGTCTCCTATGGAGAATCAGGAAAGGGATTCAAGATTATCCTCATTCCTGAGCAGCTGGAAACACAAGAAAGAAAATTCATTTGAAGAGTCTAGCCACTGCGTGGCTTTCACTCTTGGTCACCACACTTTCCACACAATTAAAGTACTCTCAGAGGGCTGGAGGGATAAATGCAAATCAAGGGTAGGACTTACCACATGATGTAGAATCCCACAAATGTACAAATGGGGATATTTCCATTTCTAGCAGACAGAGTTACCTACATGAGCTCATCTCAACCTTATGTGCTGTTACTGCTGCAACTCATTAACTAAGCAAGCTGTGAGAGACGTGGAATTCTTCCATCGCTGCTACAGTGATCCTTCAACAAAAAGGATCCGGAAGCACAGAAATGGCACAGGACACACAGCAAGTCATTCAAAGCCTCCACAATAGTAATTATGAGCACTCACTGGCCTGTTTGAACCTTCCACCCTGTATGGCATTTACATTAGACATCAAGCAGCACAACGAAACCAGAACTACAGCATTGATTGTGGAAAAATAAAAATCAGAAGACATTTTCTCTTTGGACTTTAGCATCGCCACTGTGGCTTGCTCATGCACACTGGCACCAGGCAGAGGAAGTTTGTTCTTGCTTGTCAGCTCACTGAGCTGACATTCCTTTGGCTGCAGGCAGCACAGCCTCCAAGAGGTTGAATGTCTGGTGGAGAGCTGGAGAAGACAGAGGTGGAGAAACCTGCTAGACAGCAACTAGCACAAGGCAGCTGGGAAAACAGCACTGGTCACAAGAATCAGGACAACACCAACTAGAAATTCTACTTCAAACACCTATTAATTGCTATTAAACTACCCCCAAAACTTCTGCTCCCGGTAAGCATTTTGCATCTTAGGTGAATAAACTCTTTAGGAATCAAAGGGTCTGTAACATATTATTGAAATGACCATCAGGCTGAGGACTTGCTCTATGTGCCTCTCTGTAACACAAATAGCTCCAGAATGAAGTGTTCACTAATACAGTGGTATAATTTAATGCTAAACTGGCTTCTGCCACACGCAAATTTGTATGTTTGGCACTTGCACTTTGATATCACGATTTCTTTAGTTTTATGTCAGAGATAATAATTTTCAGTGAAAAAACTTTTGACAGTAAAATGCATAGCTACATTACCAGCCATCTTAGTGCAGAAACGTGAATGGTGACAGTCTCAGAGTGGTAGGCTCAATGAATGTACACAGCACTAACAGTGCAAAGGAATTTCGAAAAGGAGCTGTCTTATCAGTCAGCTAGAGCAGCCAAGACCCTGCCACACCAATCTGAGATAAGCACAAAGAAACAACAAAGAAGAACCAGGGGGTCTGGAAATGTATGACTGGTCTTACTTAAAATATGTACCCATTTCAAAACCAAAAACCTAATAAACTTACTGCACCACACCACAGACATTTCACTTCAAGGAAGAGAAAGTAACCACCACCATTGCCTGCTCCCTTTAGCAGCCCCAGCTGTTGCTGGTATCTCAGCCTAGTGATCTGTTCACGAGGCCAGAGCCTTGATTATTACTGAAAACCAACAGAGCTCCAGCAAAGTCAAAGCTGCAGTCCACATGAAGACAAGTAAGTGATTAAAGGTATTTTAAAGAGACAATAGATAAGAAAAAAGCTCTGCCACAAGATTTGCAAGCTCATGGCTCTGTCAAAGAAATACAACATGCCATCTCCACACAAGGACTGGTAACTTCTTGTGCATCACTGAAAGCCACAAAGTGCTGGGTGTGAGCAGCTCAGTCATTCAACCTTATCACAATGCTTGACTGTCAACTTTTCCTACCTGGACTGAGAAGCAATGCCTGAATCCTCCTCATCCACCAAGCCCCAGCCTCCCCAGCAGTCCTGGGACCAAATCGCATGCCTTTTCAGATGGCCCCTTCAGTGAACATGACAAGGGCAGAGCAGAAGAATGCTCTTAGTAGTCTTGTTCAGGGAGCACTGGCTGCCATGCCACAAATTAACATCATCCTCAAATTATTTAGGGGGGGACAGTCAGAAAAATTTTGACTAGTTTCTCCTTTCCTGCCAATTGTTCCCATCTTCTACCTCAATTCTGGCTGGATTCCCCCTTCCCCCTGTCCTCAGCTAGCACCGCCAGGCTCAGTCCTCCTCACCCTAGCCCCCCCTCCCCAAGGACAAGCAAAGTTATTACAATAATGAATTAGCCAGGCTGCTTACTGCTGCCAGTGGCGAAGGCAATTATCCCACTCCATGTCCCCAGCCACCGCTCAGCTCCCTCATAAAGAAAGGCTTTTGGGGCCGCTTTGTGCTTTGATTGGAAATGAAGAGATTGCTAATTAGGGAACCCCTGCTGGGATCGGGCTGGCAGGAACAATGGTGAAACGGACGGAGCACGCGTCCATTTAGAGAGGGGGGGAGAAGAGAGAAATGTGAGCTCCTCTGTAATGTAGTGCATCCTTCGCTCACACCATAAACAACAGGGCAGACAATTTTATAGAGCTTTTCACCTTTTAAAGCATGCTAATTTGTTTATAGGAAGCGATAATTTGGTGTGTGTTTGCATAGGTCAATGCCTGTAGTTTCTGTGTACAGTATGAATTGACGCATGCATGCATACATACACTCTTTAAGAAAATGCCTCTGGAAACAACTGTGTATCTACACAGCTGACTGTATATTTCTTGTTATTCGCTGAGCAGCACATATCAATCCTACACTAACAGGGAAAGAGGCTTAGAAAAGCCTGTTGATGAGTATTAACACAGTATTTTAATGCCTGAATTCACAAATCACCAAAGTTGAAAATGACTTACCAAATTAGTCAGTTCACCTGAGGCTTGCCCAGCAACTGCTTCCACTGCTTTGCCCAAGTGCTTTAAATGACAAGTGGACCTCCAGGAGGAGAAAATTTCACTATTAACACAACATTTTCTTAAAGTCATTCTGAAATTTCTTCTTAATTCAATTGCTCTAACTGTCCATGGGGGGGGTCACAGGAGCTAAATTCACCTTTCTTAGCTGATGAATTGTGCACCAAAAAATTAGAAAAGGTCTCCCTCACAGTGCCCCAGTATATCTGGACAACTTCATAAAACTGTACCAACAGCTCTTATATACATAGCATGCTCTTCTTTTGGCCTCTAGACACTTTTAACTCTTGTCAAAGAAAAAAAAAATACCTCCCCAACAGATCAACATGCAAATCATACCATTTATAAAATACAGCCTGTCAACAAAAGCAAATGCCTCACCTTTCTGTGCAAAGCTGATAGAAAGCAGTTGGAATCTATCCTGCATTGCTCAGTTAACTAAGTAATTCCATCAGGGAAGCACACAAGTACCATGTTAAAACTGAAAGTACAGCTTTCAACCACATATTTGACTTGCCATGCAGAAAACTTGCATATTGTTGATTAGCACAATGTACTGTGCACTAGGTGACTTATGTAAGCTAAAGCAAATTTCAAATTTTAAGCTTGAATTTACATTTCAGAATTCCCTTGCAGATACTGAAGCATTTGAATACACAAGTGTGCTTTCCCCTGAAAACCTTTTCAGTAAAGCACAAGTCTTAACAGAAAGTGAGCACTAAAGGGTGGAAACACAGTTGAACTGAAAATGACTTTCAAATTCACAGACTATTTCTCCCTGCTGTTTGCTCACCTCTAGTGTTTATATCCTTCAAACAGTTGTAGGTAGTTTTCATGTTCCCTTCTTAGTCATCACTTAGCCAAGCTCCACATATTTAGTTCTTTTGATCTTCCCTCATAAAAACAATCCCTCCAGCTCTGTTATCATTTTTGTTGTTCTTCTCTTACCACCTTCCAAGTTTCCTCTGTGTTTTTTGCTGCTAGTGCCCAGAGCTGAAAGTCTCATCAGAATGGTACCAAGCAAGAACACTACCTGCAGCACAATCAAGTCTCATATGAAGACCAACATTTGCAACCCACCCATTTTGCCCCCTTGGTCTGCCATGCTACAATGCCAACTCAGATTGAACTTGGCCATCACTATCATTCCCCCACACTCCCTCACTCCAGTTCTCCACTGTGTTGCACTTACCTGGTGGGAGTATTTCCCCTCATGTAGGTATAATCTGAAAGTAAAACCCTCTGCTAGAACCACACTCAAGAGTTGTTTTAGGTTGCTGACAAGCCTGTAGTTACCTATTGCACATACAAAACCTGACCACTTAAAAGCAAGGAAACATCTACCTAACAACACCAAGGGCCAAATTGTAATGTGGTGTACAGTGGCAGAACTCATTTGGTTTCACTGCAGCTGTACCGGTTTACACTAGCTGAGAAGCTATTTCCATAAATCTTATACTGTCCATATCACAAACAATCACATTATTCAGAGAAAGTACAAGGAAGGGTATATTTCACTCCAGTAGCTGCAATTCTGATGCATGAAGCCCCGTTACCGTGATTTCATAATCCAAATATTTTCTTTTTAGGGATACAGCTACAGTGAATGTACAAGCAATTCAATATATCTACCAACTGGTTCTGGAATTCTTTAGTAAAGCACTTACAATTGCTCTCTTGATAATCAAATTCTAATTTAATAGAAGAGGAATAAAACTCATGCTAAAATTATGGATGTACAAGCCACCTGCATTTGAGGCTGATGAATGGGCTTCATTACTGCATCCATTCACAGGGTCTGATTTGACTAGCCTTAATATCCTAGCAAAGGGGGGTGAAAGGAGGTGGCCTTCTCATGGCATTATAGCAGGCAGGTCGGGGGAGACATTGGAAGAAATAATCAAATGTTCTAAAATCCTGCAAGAGAGAAGAAAGCCCATTCTCAGATTGACCCTCTCTCGACCCTAACAACAGGCTACTAGTTCTGGCCTTGTGTGAAACACTTTTTCTTTTAGAATTTCCTTGAAGTAACTCTGTTCTTTACATCCATTCCTGGGCAAGGCGGGAAAGTGTAAATGTAAAAGCACCCAGGCCAGGATTTCTTCCCCTCATTCTTCCTGGAGCAACACAACTACATTCTACTACATACAGCATGGGTAAAGCCCAAATGCTTTTAGAGCACATTAAGTTTCTTTCCCTGGGAGATTTTAGTGTAAGATTTTTATTTAAAAATCACCAATGAAAGAACTGCATCTCTTCCTCCCCTCTGCAGAATTGTAGATTTTCCTTTCATTTGATACAAATAACACACACGTGTTACATTCAAAGAGCATAAAACTACATTGTTCTTGCCTATTTATTTCTTTTAGGAGTTCAGCTTTTACACATCAAGTTGTAGAAAAATGAAGTGCCTCTACGCAGGCTGCAGAATCTTTTTAATCCACCTCTGTTGCTGAAAGAGGAGATCCCACCATCCTTCCCACCCCAGCAACATTTGTCCTGTTTTCTCCCTTGTGTTAACACATGTGTTTGTACAGCTCAGATTGAGGAGCTGATCTGGGTTAAAAATGCCAGAAGGCTAGTTTAATTCAAAATGACCACAAACAGGATTACTATAAGTCCAGGTGTACACAAATATCTGTATGTGACATATGACCCCCACATTACAGCAGCTGTGAAAGTTGTGAAACCATTAGCAATGTCAAATGGTTTCTTAAAAACACTCACATCCGGGGTATTTTTCTTTGAAAACTTCCCCATTCAGGTAGGTAAATAATGACATGGTTGAGACAGAATAAGATTGAAAGACATAAATTACTGAACTGAAAAGCGTGGTGCTGTCAAACTAATACCTGCTTGAAACAAAGTCTATTCAGTGAGAGATCTGAGAAGCATAATAAATTTAATTCCAAGAATAGGCTAAGGGGTGACCTGATCTAATTGTAAGTGGGGGGAAAATTAAAAGTGGAAAGTTCTTTAATCTAGCCTTAAAAGGATGTAAAGCAAGACTATTCCTGGTATCCAAACCTAGACAAATTTCACTTAGCAATAAAGACATTTTTAAACAGCAGGAACTGGCCATTGGGACAACTTGCCATGAGGCATGCTGGATAATCTATCACAATGTCTTTAAATCAAGGTTGTATGTCTCTCCAGAAGACAGTGATGAGAAGCTGCCTGGATAAGCGCAGGAGTTACTAGGTGGAATTTAATGGCCTGTGCTATGCAGTTAGGCCTAGAGCATCAGTGTGGTATGGGTCTGCCTTAAAATCTGTTTAGATTTCTTATGGTTCTATAAGAGTTGTAAAAAGCAAGACAAATGTATGCAAAGACAGTATCTGCTTTGGTCTGCTGAAACCATTCACTAAGAAGTGTCTGTGCTGTATCCACTATCCAATACTTGTTTGTTCCTTGTAAGCTTCAATTAAAAGGAGTCATACATGGGTTTTTTTAAGGCAATTTCTTATACATTGCAGTAACCTTTCTATGAAAAACTAGCCATTTTTACCAGAGGACATACGCTTCATCTACCAGAATGTATAAAGCATACATAAAGAATGTGTAAGCAAGGGCTGTGTATTGCATGAATCATAAACAAGAGGAAAAGCGGTCAGCTAAGTCTGTCCATGTCTTGAATTCAGTAATCTTGTGGGTGGAAGGGAGGGAGGGGGGGGGGTGTGAGGTGAGGAAAAGGAGATTTTTTTTTTTTAAGACCTTCTTTATTCTTTTGAAAGTTCATTCAAACTCCATAGAGTAAGTTGCCAATAAGAACAAATACTACAAATCCAGTACATCATGGTTACAAAATGAGTGAAGAGAGCTGTTTGTTGATCAGTCAGTCTCAATACATTTGCCTCACTATCCAGGTTTGCCTTCACTATTCAGTATGCATTTTTGGTATGGGTGAGCTGGAAGCCTGTACTCAAGCCATGAACTCTGCTGTAACACATGCTCATAAACAGGAGAGGAAAATCCTTGTTCTTCCAGTTTCTCACATACTCCAGCTAACCAAACACTATTCTAGTTTTAACAGATAAAACAAATCTGTCATTTAATTCCAAGTGAATATAGCCATGTTCTATCAGAAGAGAGTCTGTCATAATACTGGGGAAAATATTTTTCTATTCTTCTCCATTACATGTCAATTTACTACTTTATTGCTTATTGAAGGCTTCTTAAAGGCACACACTGCTGTTCTCCAGCCCCCTCTCTGAATTGTTTCATAGAAGGCTGTTGTTTAAGAACTGATCACCTGTCCTTTCTGCAACATCTCTCAAACCTCAGCTTCTAAAACAATGTTAGGAAGACACACTTTCTTACTACAACTTACTGCCCCTTGGCTCTCACTAAGGAAAATCTATATTGCTTTTCCTCTACAGGGTTCATACCAGCCTTTTCATCCTGCCAGATTCTACCTTTCCATAAGGGTGACCCAGGATTAATTATGTTCAGCCCATCGTTCATCTAGAAAGGCAAAGAACTTAAAAAAAGAAAATAAACTGTGTATCCACTGAATATTTTCTAGTTTTCTTCACTCTGAAATTAAACTCTCAACTCTTAAATATTCTAGCTGAATTCAATGAGGTGTCTTTTTTTAAAATCACTTCCTGAAACAACTGATTGTAGGGTTAAAAATCCTTGGCGACACGATGCCCCAGCCATACTTACTCATCTGAAATGCTACACTAGCACAGCCTGGGGAGAGAGGAAACAGAAGTGACCAGAGTAATTTGTGTTCTCAGTTTCAAGTACCTAACCAAAGAAGAAGTCCCTGAATCTTGGCAGATGCTGACTACCATTGCAGAGCTCCAGCGATGCATCCATGAGGGCTGCAGCAAGGCTGGCCCAGATCACAGATGCAGGACTCACCAGGTGGTAGCCTCTCTAGGTAGGATAGCCCTGTATCTTAGGGAGTGTTTTTATTGTCTAGACCTTGATGGTGACATTAGGGTTGAATGTTTATGGGTGAGAATCAGGAGGAAGGCCAACCAGGCAGATATCATGGTGGCAGTCTGCTGTAGACTACCCAACTGGGAAGAAGAGACAGATGAAATACTCAATAAGCAGCTGGGAGAAGTCTCACAGTCACCAGCCCTTGTTCTCACGGGGGACTTCAACTTAACAGATGTCTGCTGGAAATACCATACAGAGAGAAGAAACAGTCTAGGAGGTTCCTGGAGTGTGTGGAAGATAAATTCTTGGCACAGCTGGTGAGGGAGCCAACTAGGGAAGGTGCCTGGCTGGACCTGCTTTTTGTGAACAGAGGAGGACTTGTGGGTGATTTGGTGGTTGGAGGCTGTCTTGGGCCCGGCGATCACAAAATGATAAGAGTTTTTGATTCCTGGAGGAGGGGGTCAGCAGAAATGTCGCCTTGGACTTCCAGAGGGCAGGCTTTGGCCTGTTTAGGAGATTGGCTGACAGAGTCCCTGGGGAGGCAGTCCTGAAGGGCCAAGGGGTCCAGGAAGGCTTCAAGAAGGAAATCTGAAAGGCGCAGGAGCAGGACATCCTCATGATGGATGGAAGAGGAGCTGGTGGGGAAGAAAGCCAGCCTGGCTGAACAGAGAGCATTGGCTGGAACTCAGGGAAAAAAGAAGAACTTATGACCTTTGGAAGAAGGGGCAGGCAACTCAGGAGGACTACAACAATGTCATGAAATTTGAAGGGCCAAAGCCCAACTAGAACTTAATCTGGCTACTGCTGTAAAAGCAATAAAAAAATGTTTCTATAAATTCATTGATACAAAAGAAGGGGCTAGGGAGGATCTCCATCCTTTATCAGACATGGCGGGGGCGGGGGGGGGGGGGAAATCTAGTGGCAAAGGATGAGGACAAAGGATAAAGACTCAGGCGAAGAAGGCATTAACAGTAAGACCAGTTGTTTGCTGGATACCCAGCCCCCTGAGCTGGAAGACAGGGAGCAGAATGAAGCTCCCATAATCCAAGGGGAAACTGTTAGCAACCTGCTGCACCACTTAGACACACACAAGGCCAAGGGGCTGGATGGGATCCACCCAAGGGCACTGAGGGAGCTGGCAGAAGAGCTCACCAAGCCACTTGCAATCAAATTTATTACCAGTCCTGGCTAACTGGGGAGGCCCCAGTTGACTGGAAGTCAGCAAACGTGCAAGAAGGGCTGGAAGGAGGATCCAGGGAGCTACAGGCCTGTCAGCCTGATTTTGGTGCTGGGAAGGTTATGGAGCAGATCATCTTGAATGCCATCACACAGCTTGTCCAGGACAACCAGCCAGGGTTTATGAAAGGCAGGTCCTGCTTGGCAAACCCAATCTCTTTCTGTGACAAGGTGATCTGCTTAACGGATGAGGGAAAGGCTGTGGATGTTGTCTACCCAGACTTTTGTAAGGCCTTTGACACAGTTTCCCATGGCATTCTTCTGGAGAAACTGGCTGCTCATGGCTTGGACAGGCATACCATTCACTGGGTAAAAAAGTGGCTGTGTGGCCAGGCCCAAAGGCTTGTGGGACAGCCAGTCACAAGTGGTGTTTCCCAGGGCTCAGTGTTGGGGCCAGTTCTGTTCAATATCTTTATCAACGATCTGGGTGAGGGGATCCAGTGCACCCTCAGCAAGTTTGCAGATGACACCGAGTTGCCTGCTGGAGGGCAGGAAGGCTCTGCAGGGGGCTCTGGGCGGGCTGGACCGATGGGCTGATGCCAACTGTTTGAGGTGTAACAAGGCTCAGTACCGGGTCCTGCGCTGGGATCACAGCAACCCCACACAGTGCTACAGGCTGGGGCAGAGCGGCTGGAAAGCTGCCTGGGGGAAAGGACCTGGGGGTGCTGGTCAACAGCCACTGAACAGGAGCCAGCAGTGTGCCCAGGTGGCCAAGGCAGCCAACAGCGTCCTGGCTTGTGCTTGAAACAGTGTGGCCAGCAGGACCAGGGCAGTGCTCAGCGCCCTGTGCTTGGCAGTGGTGAGGCTGCACCTCGAATCCTGTGTTTGGTTTTGGGCCCCTCACTGCAAGAAATACAGAGGTGCCGGAGCGGGTCCAGAGAAGAGCAAGGAAGCTGGTGAAGGGTCTAGAAAAGAAGTCTTATGAAGAGCAGCTGAGGGAACTGGAGTTGTGTAGCCTGGAGAACAGGAGGCTGAGGGGGGACCTTGTTGCTCTCTACAACTACCTGAAAGGAGGTTGCAAGCAGGTGCGGGGCGGTCTCTTCTCCCAAGTGACAGGACAAGATGAAACAGCTTCAAGTTGCACCAGGGGAGGTTGGTTCAGATTGGATATTAGGAAAAATTTCTTCACTGAAAGGGTGGTCAGGCATTGGAACAGGCTGCCCAGGGAGGTGGTTGCGTCACCATCCCTGGAGATATTTAAAAGATTTATAGGTGTGGTGCTTGGGGACAGTTTAGTGGTGCACTTGGCAGTGCTAGGTTAACGGTTGGACTTGGTGATGTTAAAGGCCTTTTCCAACCTAAACAATTATATGGTTCTCCAAAGGCCTTGTCCAGGCTGGAGAGATAATATCCTCCTACCCACAAAGAACTGCTACCTCTGACCGCCCTTGTACCCTAGCCTAGAAGACAAGTTTAAGACAAAGAAAAGAATCAGTAAACTGAAAGTGTAAAACCTTTTCAATAGAACTACAATAAAGATTATATCACAGTTCAAGAGACTGATGCAGTGTTGTAGCAGAGGGAAAAAATAAACAGAGACCCTACTGGAGGCAAGGAGGATTCAGAGACAGGACTTACTGTCCAAAAAGTATTGAAGAGTGGAAACAGTGAGGAAGGAACCGGCAACATGAGAGAGAACTAGGGAGAAAAAAGAAATTAAGAAATAATTTAAACTGAATAACCAGGAAAATTATCTTGTAGCAGAAGGAATTGAGCTGTGGAACTGTCACCCCAGAAGTGAACAGGGATGGAAGAAAGCTGTGCAAGCAAAGCAAATCAAAGAGAAGAAAAATAATTGAAAAAACCAAGAAGTTTTTCCCACCTCTGACTGCTGTGATTCCCCAATCTGGAATAGCTGGTAAACTTAGAAGAGGTGTAGCTACTATCGCAAAATATCTGTAGAAAATGGCACATCAGCACTTCCCTTCAAACCAGTAGCATGTTACTGATAGGAACGGTTTTCCATGCTCAGGAAAGATTATAGCCTTCCTCTTTAAGGGACATTGAAGCATGGGAGTATTTTTTCTTCCCTAATGATAGGAGAAGGAAATGAAGGAGGTCAGAGTCCTGTAGACCTCTCTGTACTCCCTGTGGTCTAGTTTAGGAGATTTAAAAGGATTCAGATTAACTGGGGTGGCTTTGTCGATTACACACAGAGAGGAAAATGACCCCATGTGGTAAGTGTTTCCAGGACAGCTGCTCCGTTGGTGAAACACTGCTGCATTCCAGAAATAAACTCCTACAGTCAAATTAGCAGCTCAAGTCCTCTCTCTGCAGAAATGTGCCTTTACTAAAGTTGCAGCAGTTCCCAAATGAATGGGAAACCAGCAGCATAAATTCCAGCTTGGCTCCAATTTTAAATAGAAAATGGTACAAAAAAGATGTTTGTACAATATCAAATCAGTCTTCATAGTCACATAATTGCCCCACATTACTGATGGGCTCAAAACAAAAAAGGAAAATTGGGAATATTTCAGGCTGGGTTGGAGAACTAAAACTAGCATGGTTCCCCAACACTCCAGATCTGTCATGAGTTTTTCAGGCCCAAGTGCATATCAGTGCTTCAGTGTAAGAGATTTTGGTTTTGATTCCCATGTGGGTCAGTATCTACCAATGCAAAGTACTGAAGAAACATGCAAAAGATTACAATCTACATTTGAAGCAAGATAGGAGGCACTGTTGCCCCTTGCCCAGCCTCTTCTAGCTCCCAGAAGGTAAAGCAGAGCTGTCTTCTCACTACAGAAGTGAATTCTGGGCCATGAAAGTAAATTTGCTCAGAAGCCCCAAGGCACTCATGTTTTACTGAAGACATACATTAAGCAGCAAAACTACATGAGACAGCTTCCAAGTTTACACAGGTGTACAACTACAAGTTTACAGATGGCTGTATTGGGGAAGGCCCCTAAATCAGGAGGGGAGGGGGGGGCAGTGAGGCAAGGGTGGGTAAAACACCAAGCTATACTTTTCAACAGATAACAGGGCACTTTTTCTAGGCTCACAGGGTAGGTATTGTACAAGAAGTAGGCTGCTCCACATAAGAACTGAGTGCACAAGTGTTTGTGATCCTTCCTCTCACACTGGACTCTCATCTTAAAAGCAAAATACCTTGTTCTTGTCCAAATGCTTCCTCTGTCAGGTGAGACCTGGGAAGGTGTTCCCAGATGCTCCACTGCAGAAGCAAGGTCCTGCAGGCACATCACTCCCCTTCACCCACAGATGGGAAAGATGAAGCCAGAAGTTAAAGGAACAAGTACCAGCATGGCAAAGTCCCTGCTGGATGTTTAGTGTAGTGCCCATTTATTTCAAGAAACTTTCACCAACTGGTGATACAGCAATGCAGCTCCTCTGACTGAACACACTGCCAAACCAAAACCCATCAAGTGACTAAACCTTCTGCAGACTATGCATTGCAGATTAGAGGTTGTTACACATTGAAACAAACTCACAGCTGCTGCATAATGTGGTCTTAAACATAAATATCTGAAAGCATCCTCTAACCTATTGACTCTTTCTCTTTGGGCCTGCTCCTGCCTTGCAAATTCCACTGCAAGAGCCACCCAGTCAGTGGGAAGGAACACACTACCAATCAGAAAGGATAAATTCAGGAAGCATCATTTCTGCTTAGCTCAGCCTTGCTCCCTGGTTGCTTTCTTGTCATCACTGCTACTTTCACAGTGACATAGCTTATCTATCCTAGGGATTTTCACAGCTTTAAAACACTGCCTTTAACAGTAGGAAAACATTCTGGGTAAGCACAATCAGGTACCTCAAAATACAGATATTGCATGTCTGTAACAGAGTATCGTGTAAACAAGTAATTCAGCTATCTGCAAAGAATGACAACACCGATTCCAGTTGCAAGAAAAGCTGTGAGGACAGCTATGCCAGGTCAAGGTACGAAGTCACCTAGTCCTATATTCTGTCTCTGATACCAACCACTAACACCTGCTCAGGGAAAGACTGTAAGAAGGAAGAATGTTTTCCCTGCTCTTCACCTTGCTGCACCTTTGTAGACCTCAAAATGTGAGGCTGTGGCTTAGGCTTTCCCCTCTAGACCATAACACATACTGGCCACTGATGAATTCACGTTCCATATATTCCTTCGTATCTTTTTGAATCCACCCATAACATCACCGCTGAATGATGGAGAGGCCAACAAATCCCACAGTTTAATTTTGTGTTATGTGAAAAAATACTTCCTTCGGTTTATTTAAAGCATTTTTTTTAAAAGAGAAAAGGATGACTACAGCATTGAAAAAAGGGGGGAAACAAACATGCAGCAGAGCTCTCTTCTTAACTAAGAAAATGGAGGTGCTAATTTTTTTAAGAATTAGGCAGTTATTAAACAGGAAAATAAAGGCCTATGCTCTTTTTTCCTTATCTTTTAGTTGAGTGCAAAGCAAGTAAAGCCACCTGTACTTCAAACATGCCACACCTGTAGCAATACATTACCACAAATTCCTATCTCTGTTACCCTCATCTTTCTTCTAACCACAGACTTCATGACTGACTCTACCCCCTTGAGATTCAAGTCTCTCGCCTTGAATCAGATTGGAAGCTCTTTCAGACAGAAGCTGTCTCATGGCTAAATGCAGCAGCCCCAGCAGTAGGGAACATGTCAAGATACAAACAATGAGGGTAAAATGGAAGCAACAGCCAAAGCTGCCAGTATAACTTGTAGCCATAGTCTGACAGCTGGTTAAAAAGAAGTGGAACAGTCATAGCATGAGATTTATTTAGTAGTACTAAGTAGTAGATAATAATTTTACGTTACATAATACACAATATTGCATACTATATTAAACTCAGTATTGTGAGCCTCTAATGTTCAATTACTGGTGAAGTCCCAAAATAAACATAATTATATTCTATATGATACATCAGTGGTTATTCTTATCACCCTCTTTAAAAAAAGATAGTTGGCATTGCTTTTTAGTTGTTCCCTGAAACCTGTGGTCTAGACACTTTTCTTCTTTTAAAACAAAACTGCCTTTTTTCTCATCCTTTGCTTTCACATGGTGGAGATGTAAATTCAAACACCAAGTACAACGATAAAGTTGTTGGCAACTTCAAAGAGGATGAAGTACAGAAATGATATATAGGGTAATTAAATGGTTCTGTAAGTTATTTGCGTATCTCTCTATATAAAGCTGGCCTGACTTAATAAAGAAGCATTTCACAATAGCTTTTTGGCCCTCCTGGCTTTCTACAAGTTTTTGCAATACCCTCCAAATGGTCTTGAACTTTCCTGGCCTTCTGACCTGGCTATGTGAAGCTGCAGAGACCTGCCTGAGATTCCTCAGGACACAACACCACATCCAGAAAGTGCAAAGCACGTACAAGTACAAAGCACAGAGAAAAGAGATAGAGAGCCTGAAGAGCAAGCTGCGCTTACTTCTATGTGTGAGAGTCCAAATCTTGTAGTTATCAGCAATGGTCCAGTTAACAGTGCAAGCCAAGCCCAGTTAATCAGCTGACTGTAGCTGGTGCCTCAGGGGGAACAGTGTGAGGGCTTTCCCAGCCCACTGTGCTACAAGGACAGCTCAGAGCCCAGAAACAGGCAGGAACGTACGCCCCACCAGCCCATGGTTGCCAAAGCACCCAACAGATCCTGTTGACCAGGCTGACATTCTGCATGCTGTGCTCTTTGGACATGTTTCATGCACCTGTAGGGGTGGTGTACCTGAGCAGATAAAAAGCATTGTTCCTCCAGTGGCCCTGGCAGCAGGTAGGTGTTTCTCCCTTTGCCGCCCTGAGGCCAGAAAGAAATGCCTGACCTCTTAGGGCAGGTGGGATGTTTCATCATCGACCCCCCCTCAGGCCACACAGGTGGCTAGAAGTTAGCATTAGGCTCACAATGATCAAAAGCACTCAACCACTCTGTTTCAACTTAGAAGACCAGCTGGGGGGGGTTGGGGGGGAGGTGACTGCCAATTGGCCAGAAAAGGGAAGGGAGGGAAAAGGGTGGGAGAGATGGTTACCCTGTGACATGATAGCCTGATACTTCATGGAATTCTACAGACCAAGACACTGCCAGCAAACACTCAGTATAGCAACTCACAAACTACCATTTGCAGCCAATCTCCATTAAAGACTATAAAATAACACTTGCTGAGCTACCTCTCTGCACACACACCTCTCCGTACAAGCAGACAGACAAGTGGTAAGCTAGATAGGTGTCTAGCGCAGGCTTTTCTGGAATGGGTTAGCAACAGAGCAGCTCTTCCTTTGCACTATCCAAGGTAAACAGAGGATGTTGCTGGTACAAAGTGCCTCAAAGTGGCAGGAACAGCATTATCACTTCAGTGCTGTTTCCTGAAGGATCAATAAGCCAAGACAATCAATTCTTCTGGCTAGTCCTTATTCCCCAGGAGAAGCTGTGGCTCTCATCCCCCATCATTTAACCCTTCACAAACACAGCAGCAGCCCCATTAATTCTGCCCTCCTTAAACACACATTCCATGAGCCCATATGCCAGAAGAGACTACAGAGCTGGAAGTAATGTAGCCAGGTGAACATGATGCGGCAGAGAGGTATGGCCCATTACTTCAGCACAGCAATAACATGTCTAGATACTGCCCTTTGAGCACATGGCATTGCCCTGAGCAAGGCATCCTTGCATCCGATTTCTTTGCACAGGATAGAGGGTCCCGAAGAAACCATAGCTCTGTATGCCCCACTACTTCTCTGTGCAGGGAGCCCAGAGCACCAGCTGATACTCACAGAAGGGGGCTGCATAGGCAGTAGATGGCATGGACAGTTATCAGAGGTCACAAGAGCAGAGCCTATTTAGGGACACAGAAAACTGAAGTTTAATCCTATATAGCAAAATGAGAGTAAGAGGGATGGGGAGAAAACTCAGGAAGAATGGCAGACTCATATGGTTATTTGCAATGTAAGTAAGGGAATGGGGGCTAGTGGAGGCAAAACACAGGACTGTACTCAGAGCTTGTATTAACACAAAGCATTTTGCTGTGCAGTTCTCCACAGATCCTGGAGAACAGACAAGGAGGAACCCCATTTAAGATGGGCAAAACACATCACATCAGTGAAGAGACTCACCTTAAACAGAACAGGGAGTCTGTCAGAGCTAGAATTAAAGAACAGTAAACCAAACAGCTTGCTATAAAGACTGGCCATGAATACATTAAAGCTGTACACAGAAGTTTCCACCTAAAAAGCAGTGGGGCTTGGGATAGACTCCTAGAATGACTTTTGGCCAAAGTGTTAGAAAGGATGCCGAGGCAATGAATCCCTTCTTAGCCCATGTTTGACTCACAGAATCCTTGCTGTTTGCCCCCATGCAAAGACAGCATTAGCCAATAGTTATAACTTGAGTGCTCCCATACTCTCAGTGCTACAGACTGTAGATCTAAACAGTATGACCAAGAGAATCATGTTCACATGATCTCTTCACCAATCTACATGAATTCACATCACCACAGAGAAAGGTTGAAATCCCCTGTACTTGGCCATGGGGACATGATGCAACAGGGAAGAACTTCTAATTTAGAGGGAAGCAGTAGAAAGAGCTGTCAATGAGAGTAACTGCAATTTAAAAAAGCCCAGGAGACCTGTAGGAAATGAAAGGCCTGAGGATGGAGAACAAAGCAAACAAAAAGAAAGCTGTCTGGCAAGCCTGGTGGCAGACGTACCCTCTCTTGTCACCCAGAAAGTCATCCTCTAGGTCCTGTGAGCTTTAGAAGGATGTCAATGAAATGCCTATGTTTTAATATATGGCTACCGGTCATTTGCTCAGGTCTACTG
The DNA here is from genome assembly GCF_015220075.1 of Falco rusticolus. Taxonomy (NCBI): domain Eukaryota; kingdom Metazoa; phylum Chordata; class Aves; order Falconiformes; family Falconidae; genus Falco; species Falco rusticolus. Next base: position 64,604,079 of record NC_051193.1, on the reverse strand, counting down.
CAAAGAGTTGATCATGGGAGGCTGAGGAAACAAGAACTTCTGGAGTGCATTTCCTGCTGATCCAGCAAACACAATTATGAAGAGAAAGAGAACCCATTCTGAGAGCAGCATGAAACTCTTGTGAGCAGGATCATTCACATCTCACATCGTTGAAGGAAAGGAAGAACAGCAGTGGCTCCTTAATGAATAAAAATAGCCACTTATGCTTCCCTCTCATACATGCTGGACATATGCTTTCCAGTATCCAAATAACAAGATTTAGTTGCATTTTTTACCCCATTAGAAAAGGTAATTTCCCCTAAAGACACAGCCCTTTTTCTGAAGGCTTTCAAGAGTCCTGAGACTTTAAAACTGTCATTACTTTCAAGTCATCGTGTCAGCTAAACTGTGTGCTTTAAAAGTTTGAAGAGTTGCAGTATTTCCTTCCCCAAAATTCCTACACTACTATAAAATAATTTTTGAAGTACTTGTGGCATGCATGGAGGACAAGAACACAGCTTTCTGTGTAGCTTGTAAAGAAGTTGAAAATTGGTTTTCAGTTCCCCAGCTCTTCATAAACTGTATATACACCAGGCAAAGCTGCACTGAAATGCAGCCACCTTGGGGGTAACCGGCAGCAGGTCATTCATAGGATTTAGCATAGCACCGAAAAGGACAAAAAGGAGAAGGAAGAGTATTCTGCCTGAAAGGTCAGCAGGGGAAATTTGAGTATAAACTGCTAGGCCATGGTCACAGCAGAATAGTGCAAGAGAGGAAAAGGCGGAGGCAAACAGAAGGGGAATGGGCATGGGAAGGGGAGGAAGGCAGGAAGAAAAAAGTGTTATACAGTGTTCAGCTCAGCTACAGAAAGCTCATGTCTCAAAGTGATCTGCTGTGGGTGCCAGTTAGTAGAAGGAAAGAACACAATTATTATGTATTTCAAATGCATTTAATAACGTACACTCTAGCTGATGGTGTTCTCCTCAGCAGGTCCAGGCACAGAGCACAAAGAGAAAGGGGCCTCAGGCATTCACATCAGGTCCCAGTTTTAAATAATTTTTAAACTAGGGCAAGGTGCCAATTCTTACTTCAAGGTGCTGCACCCAGATAGACATGTCAGCAAAACCAAGGTCAGTGTATACAGGATGACCATCGATACACATGGCTCCAGACTAAACAGGAACTTACTTTTTTTAGCCAAAGTTTACCACTTTTGAGTAATAAATCTGGAGCTTCATCTCAACAAGAGTCACCAAGACCAAAATCAGTTCCAGTGCACAGGACAATGCCATTGAATATTATACTAGCCTTCTACCTGCTTGTCTTACCAAAATCAGAAAACCTTTTTGGTGACTTGTACCAAATGTATTTAAAAAAACAACAAACAAACAAAAAAACCCACAAAAAAAACCCCAAAAAATCCCCACCAAACCAAAAAACCCAAGTTGTGTAACTCTTATTGCCAGCACAAAACCCACTTGTTTTCATGCTGTGCACCTGTGTCAGTGATTTGCAGTTTTTGCCATGGGGATTTATATAATAAGATTGTTCTCTTGTAGATCTTGGAGTAATTTTGATGGTATCATTTTAAAGGCAGGGAAACTGAGGAACGTGGAGATACAACTTGGCCGTGTGTCATAAGACAGCAGGTTTCTACCCCAGTTCCTTTTCAGGACCTTTTTACAGAAAAGACACAGGATCATGGCACAGTCTTGATTTTCTGCGGTTCACCTGCCACAAATTTTCCAAGTCCAAGCTCAGGACAAAAAAGCCTACTGCTGGCTAGTTCACAACATACCAGGCCTTAGCAGCACAGAGGTCCTCTGCTTGCTGCAGGCAGGCCAGCCTGCTCTTTTTCAGCAGCAGCAGGGTCTACCCAAGCATGTATTATGAACTCATCACAAAAGCAATCAGACATTAATTTGGTCAATCATTCCTGTGACAGCAAATCCAGTTCTCCAGCTAGACTATTTGACACAAGACTCCAGCTAAACTGAAGGACAGAAAAAATGCTTCAAGATATACCAGTCTACAGAACAGAAACAGAACAATTTAGATATTGACCTACCCACACTTCTTTATCTTTCCTTTTTTTTTTTTTCTTTTTTTAAAAGAAAAGGTTACCCAAGAGTTAAGTAGAGCCAAAAATATAAAGCATTTAAAAATTTAAATCGGGACTTCCAGGCATTAATAACAAAAAGGCAGCCCACCCTCCTCATTCAGAGGAGTATTTATTTGAAGTTTCTATTAGGCTGCTGCATGCAACTGCGTGTATCCTGCTTCACTAAAGAAGAGGCTTTTTGAAGCATCACTTGACTTTGTTTTAAATATCTCGCTACAGTTTCCATTTTAGCTCTGTGAGATGATTATTTTCTCTCACCAAACTGAAGTTATACAGCAGTTGAAAATGCTGATGGCTTAACTGGTTTCCTTCCCCCCCCACCCCCCTCCACAGCAGCCCTGCGGGGTTTTAACTCTTTCTGCAGCACTGAAATGCTGCTTTTGGAGTTCAATGTTTAACTCGCGCTGGGAGACTCATAAATATTCGGAGTCACTCTCTCCCTCTCTGTTTGATTAGGAAATGAGCCTTTAACTCAATGTAATCCCCAAGCCATTAACAAAAAAGCCCTCAACAGCTCCACTATTAGAATTTCACTCCTAACCCACAGAGGATTGAATTAGATTAACATAACTACCCGCAATCTGAGTTTATTTTCTGTGCCAGATAGAAATGTGTCTTCAGGAAAGGAAAAGAAGAGAATGGGAGAGCAAGCATAGCATTATGAAATGTAAAAATAGAGAGATGAGAAATAGATGGACAGATGTACAGGTGAAGCGATAAAAGAGGTAAGAGAGAGCGAGAGAGAGATAGCTACACAATCTTTAATAACTGGCTGCTGGCTTTGGGAGGTTTATTCAGAAGGCCCCTAAAACCACAGAATTGTTTCAAGAAGAGTATTTTTTTCCTGCTGGTGTTTACTCCATATTCTCAGGGATTTACAGCAAGACACCTGAGCATGCTGTACTCCAGACACCTGTGCAGCGGATTTGGCACAGGTTTTATTTATAATTCCCAAGAGATGTCATACTCAGCAATGAAAGGAGGGGCATGAAGGAGAGAATCTGCATGTCAATCATTACTTTGCAGGCAAAGAAACAAATAAACTAGGATGAAACAAAATATGTTCTTTGGTTTTTTAAGGAATGAAAAAAAATCATGCAATAACCCTGTGAAAAACTACACTGTGTAGAATAAGTCAGTTTGAAGGTTGATAGGTGCTTAGTCCACAAAACATGACACATTAGTGAAGCAGAAACTAAATAACAAAGACTTCCTTCCACATAATGCATCAAAGTCTTCCCTCTAACCACAGATAACTCCCTCTCTCCCTCCCTCCAAATAAAAGTAGTCCCATAAACCATTGATTGGTATGCTACAGGACAGTAGTAGTTTGCTTATTTTTTTCCAAATGCAGTAATAAAAAGATATGGCAGGTTTAACAGGGGAAAAGACCCACATGCGGTTGAAAGAGGAAGATGAAGTCCAGCAATGTGGACACAACTATTGCATAGTCCAAGAAAATTCTTAAGGGTAAATATTTTCTATCTGTATACTTGAAGGACTTTCGAAATTCTTGGATTCTGCAAAAAAATGTATAGTAAAAAGCTTTTGTAGTAATTCTAGAGCATAGTCATGCTGATATTTCTGTTTGTGTAGGGAAGAAAAAGATTTTTATTTTTATTTTTCAGGTGATAAGATGTCTCTCAGTTTTCAATTTTTAGGGGGACCTCAGACCAGCTATATTCTTTGTTAGTTACAGAGTCAGCAATTTTATTTCTTTAATGCCTTTCAGAAAAATCTGCTCTCCCTTTATTACACAATAACGCTGCATTGTCACAGAGAGGCAATAAATGTAATATCATGGCAAAACAAACAGAAAAGGGACTTTAAATAATTCAAATACATTCATTTTTTAGTAAAGCAAGAAGTCTTAATAATCAAGACGAAGCCTCCTGTGATGAGAATGGTCAGGCTGACAGTTTTGTTTTATATGGGGGGAGGGGAGCTTTATGGCAAGAGGTGTATTGCAATGATCATTTTGGGCAGTATTTCTGTATGTAAATTCACCAGGTTTATCCATATTGCCCTAAAAGCCTTCCTTATATCTAGAATTCTAGGTGAAAGATCAAGTATTTATATCAATGGTTAAAAACTTAGAATTAATTTGTAGTCAGTATTTTTTGTTGCTATAACTTAAGTTAAAAACTTTGAGTATTGTAAAATGTACATAAAAGAAATGAAAAATAAATAAATAACAAGCCTATTTGCCACTTTTCTACAGTCAGTCCAAGCAATTCAGCTATCATGTATTTCTTAGGACTTGATATTTTAACTGTGAGACTGCTCTAATTTTATTATACTATTTTTATTAGACACTTGTTCCCCCAAATTATTTTATGTTTAGCTTCATTTTATTTGTTGTTGCTTTCGAAAGTAGTAAATTGTAGGGGAAAAAAGTTTTTCGAACATATATTTCATGAGACAATTAAACTTAAAAACTTAACATACTAAAATAAAAAACTGTAATGTTGGCATTTTTGGGATAGACATTATACATACAAGAAATAAAGGAATTTTTTCTATACTGAAAAATAAATATTAAAACAAAATTATGTAAAAGAGAGAACTCAAACCTCTGAGGTAAAAATATGGAACAAGAAAAACCTCTTTTTATTTTGACAGAAAATGTTATGCTAAAATCTATTAATAAAACCAATTTCTGACTAATTATTATCTTCCCTCTCTTCATATTCCTGTTAACAAGAATACTCCAAAAAATATAACATTCTTCAAACATTTTGCATTTTGGCTGCTTTAAAGTAAACAGCTCATTGGTGATGAGAGAGTAAGTTCCTCCTTTGATTGCCACTGCACCGACTTTGCAAAGACTTGCACCCCTCTTTTGCCACTGAAGAGTCTTCAGTTACTTTGGGACATTTAAGATTAAAGAAACATCAACTGCTTAACAGTAAATGCATTCAGTAAAAGAAAAATTTCATTTCACCTTCCTGCTAAGAGAAGATTTGATAGGAAGCTAGGAAGGAGGTGCTGGGGTTTTTTGATAGAGGAAAGGGTGTCGTTTGGTTCTTTTAAGACAGGACTGCTGAAGTTTCCAGGTTTGCTTTTACCAGCATGGGATAAATAGCACCTGTCCTTGGTAAGCCCTTAAGCAGAGTTACGTTATACATTGACCTTTTTGGAATGCCAGCAAACCTGACCGTTTCTATTCCCAAAACAAAACTGTTCCACTCAAACTTTCATTTGATTATTTCCATAGGAAAAAGCCACTCTCAAATAGCAAAACTGCCTGATTTCTACAAAGTTCTGAACCAACTCCTCTCCTTGTGGGTCACACTGACCTTCCTTTGACAGTGTGAAAATAAAAAAAAATAAATTATTACCTTTAACCATATCGAGATGCTGCCATAATTTTTAGCCCATATAAAAGGATTGGTGCAGAACAACATTTGGATAAAAAAAACCAAAAACCCAATGACAAAAACCAACCCTATAAATGCAATAAAACGTAGAAGTTTGCTACTTACATGCTGCAGGCTGGGAGATGAAGCTTGAGGCTGGAGTAGAATTTCCCTTGCCCTCAGGTGTTTCTAATTGCTGATTAAATATCTTTTGGTTCCGCCTGCACCAGCCGACAGTCCCCTCTGCGTCTCTGCCTCTCTTTGTGACTAGGACACAGTACTCCGAGTCCCAACCTATAAATAGATCCCAGCTCTGTGATTGATATAACAGGCAGCTGACAAAAAAAAAAAAAAAAAAAAAAAAAAAGAGAGAGAGAGAAAAGAAAAAAAAAAAAGAAAGGAAAAAAAAAAAAAGAGAGAGAAAAGAAATAACCAGGTCTTAAGCAAAGCAGCAAAAGCTGGGCTTTTAACTCTGCACTGAGCCCAGGGAGGAGTCCCCCACAGTCACCCGTGGGCATCAGAAAAAGAAAGTGCAAGGCAATTACTTTCCCAGCAGCATTACAGCAACTTGAGGCACGTAAAGCGAATGAACAAAATTCAATGCACAAAGAAGGAGAGAGAAAGCATAACTGGCAGACTGCTTCCAACTCTTCTGCAATTTAACAAAAATAAATGCCATTTTAAAAACAAGTTGGGGATTCTGACAGAATGAGAGAGGAGTTCAGAGCTGAATTCTAGGGCTTGGTCCAGGCGTGCTTGTATTTCTGCTGCAGAATAAACTAGGGCTAGTGGGTAGGTCAGCAATTTAACAGCTTGGCAGTCAACTTAGGGTCTCTGCCCACAAACCCTATTTGATGAGGCTGTTCCTGAAAACAAAACTGAGGGCATTGATGGTACCTCCCCTATTGACTCAGCAAGTTCCTTAGGTCTCAGGGACCTGAACCATCACTCCTGCTCAGGTCCTTGACCTCCAGGAGAAAACTGATGTTATAGGTATCGGCACAGCTCTTTTGCAGAGGCTGAGCTGGGAGCCCACTATCTGGGCAATGACTTGAGAGAACACATCAGAAATGCTTCTGTCCTAGTCCCATTAAGAGATCTAGGGGTAATGGTCCTGGATGTTCCCATATCTAACCTCTGCAGATACTCCTGTCAGAGCCACAGTCAAGCAAAGCCAAAAGCTTTTCCAAGAGGCAACTGGTTCTCCAAGCCTTTGACAATTCCTAGATATTCATGATCTCCAGTAGAACCTTAATGGTTATGCAGTTTCATAGCAAACAGACTCAAAGGCAAGGCAACTCCTAACAAATACCAGGAGAAGGGTGGGGGAAAAGAGGGAGAACAGTAGGCAGAGAGAGGCAAAACAGCCTTCACTACACTGCTACCTTTAGCAGTATCTCCTACAATCATCCCTAGTACCATGCTCAGCTCTGCAGGCAAAAGTACTAGTGCAGACAGAGTACCAGATCCACCAGCCTTCTTTTCATATTGCTAGGGTTGCTTAAGCTGAGATGGTAGAGAAATGCTGAACGCATAAAGAGCAGGATCAAATTCTCAGGCACCAAGCCCATGCTGAACTCCATGGTTCTTTGGCTCAGTGGCTAACAGTACCTGAACTATTTAAGCTAGTTTAGGCATGTCTACACTACACTGCAGCTGCTGCTCTTGCTGAAGTAAAGACAGTTAGTTCAACAGGAGCAGCTATCCTAAAGCAAGGCAAGGACCCACCACATCATAGGCAAGGTCTCAGTTCAACTGCAGCTATTGATTATGTGGGAAGATAAAGTCATTTTCTCTTTTTGGGCCAAATTTGGCTGTATGCATAATTCACCTCCTGTCAGTATGCTTCATGTCTAAGCTGGTAAGATTTAGTCAATGAGGTTTATTTTTTTTAAAATGCCCTTTTCATAGTACAGGGACCTGATGACGCAATGGGCAAAGACTCATGACATTTAGACATTTTCCTGAGTTGAGCTACTGCCCTGTGTGAAGTCTGGCTTGTCACTTTACCACTGCTGCATATCCCCCAGCTTTAAAAAACCCCAGAGATAATATTACTTAACACTGCACTTTAAAGCAGTTTCATATGTATAGATGAAGACCTACAAATGAAGAGGGGGAAAATAGAAAAGTATCTGAGAGGCTGAGGTCCAGTGTGGAAACACATCCTCAATTCCCTGCCAGATTCTGGTTCTTCACCTTCACTTAGTTGGGTCAGATCTCAGATAAAAACTTGCTTGACCAAACAAAGAAAACTCTGAATTTCTGCCCTCTCATTTGGGCTGACTAGTACGAGATGGTTTGGGCTTTAATATTGAGAACTGGAAAACATTTTACCCTTCCCCTTGCCATCGGAAGGAATTTTAGAAGCTCAGTACACAGAATAATCAGACTGAGGCATGGCAGATCAAGGTCCCAAAACAGGGGCACCTAAATCCAACAGTCACTTTTGAAAAATTCAGCTTTGACAAAGGCATAGTCACATAGATCCTGAACATGTTACCACTGTAGGACGGTTCTTTGCCATTCTATATTGCTGACATCTAAAGTTCTTCAAATACTATTCTGTCAAGCCTTGCATTGTAAAGAACAGGGTCATCCCTACCCCATGACATTGCCATGGGCCAAACTGAAGCCCAAGGAAACCCCATGATGTAGTCTAAATCACAAGGACACTTTGGGCACATCGCCACCAGGTAGCTGGGAAGCTCTATTCAGTTCTCAGGCCCAGGTCCAGTGCTTATCATTTGCATCCCATATCCACAGCAGAGCAAGACCTGAGCATACATTAGTCCTCCATCCGTCCACTTTCTGCCTGGAGGATGAAGGGACAAGGACTTGCCAGTATTACACAGTTAGCAAGTACGGATGAACTTGAATGGAGTCAGCATTACTCCATCCTTTCACTGCCAAATTTATAAGGATGTATGACCTTAGTTGCTCCCCACTGAAGCGCCCAGCAATCCAGAGAAGATCTGCTTTAGGTAAAACTTCAAACACAAGCCCTCTACCCTCACTGCCAGCACTGCTGTGCACAAACCCCACCTAATTCCAGCCTCCAGCCTCAGGATGAGGCAGGGAAAGAATCCAACAGTAGAGGCCTTGAGACCAAATGCCCACTTCAAAACACTGCAAAAAGAAAGCCAGAAGATTTCAAAAGCACCCTCAGATACATTAAAAAAAAAAAAAAAAGGCAACAAACAAAATAGATCAACGTCAGTGACTTGTAGACTCTATAAACTCTTTCCTGGAAGCACCCAGGTAGAAGACAGTGTAAAGTGCAAATGCAGCTTTGCATTTTTTTCTACTTGTTGTTTGGGAAGGTATTTTTTTAAATGCTTCTTGCATCATAAGTATGTATTTCAGTCTCAGATTCTGAAGTCTATGATACAGAACTAAGATTTCAGCGCTTGATTTTCTTCAAACACAGAGTTTGAGCTTTGCACTTATAAATCTGGGCAGAATTTGCTCAGCTGCATACAAGCTATTACAGAAGAATGCAAAATGTACTTTCCTTCTATTGACAAAAACAAACAAAAATTCACAGCTACCCTTTTTACATAGGGACATGGCAAAACCAGAGAGAGCTTGAAAATACTGGTCTAATCAATGTAATCTTCCAATTCCCCCCACCCGCACATTAAACCACACAGATAATCTTTGTCCCTTCTCCTGTGAGCCTCAAATGCTTCTGTGCACATCTGATCTATGTGCCATAAGTTTGGCACTCAGAACCACTGCTGCTTTTACATCGGGAAATGCAGGTATGAATAAAAGTTTTACAAGATAAACTGAGAGTCAGCTCTGCAGCTTCCAAAGCCAGCCACAAATTAAGAATAATAATAGTAACACACAACAAAAAGTTTCTTCGGCAGAGTCACACTACTTCGAAAAAGTTTCACAAACCCAAAATGCCAGGACAGCTGTATTAGTGCCCTGCTGGATTTAGTGAGGTGTGAATTGCACAGATTTCAAACAGGGACACCAAAAAAGATACTATAAAATGATAACTCTTTTAACATAAAGGAAATGAACATCAAAAAAACCCTCTTCCAAGACTGTGAAAATAACAAGATAAGGAATAAAATGTAAACAAAAGGAAAAGTTTGAGTAGCAACTATCTTCTGGATGCTTGGCACACGTAGTATGACTTGGATTTGATTTAACAGATAGTTAAACATACTATGCCTTTTGATACAAAACATGCGCTCTGAAAATCAGCAAATATTCAAGAGGGAAATGCTGATATTATTGCTAGGAGTTTAGCTGGTTTATTTCCTTATTTGATTTTGATGCTGCAAACTTAATATTACTTAAGTTATTTTTCTGTGCAACCAATATCCATAGCAGGGTATTTTTTGGCACACACTGAGCCCAACTTCCATGCATGTGCATCCAGTTCTTTCATGTATCCTCCAGGAAGGTGCATGCCATGCTGTCACGTCACGTCTCTGTCATCACCAGGGAAAGCCATGCTGCTTGGTTAATACACTTGTTATTTTTCTCCTTCTTTTGCTTCTATACATTTTACTATTTTTCAGGAATGTGGAAATGACTACGATTTTAACAAAGCCCCCTACCAGATTTAGCCATTCCAGCTAAAGATGTTACCACCTTCCAGCACCTGCCAGCTGGAAAATTGGGACTCCAAAAACCCTTTGGCAGAAGGGAACCTGCAAAAACTTTCTAAAAAGCTTCAAGCAAAGCACATCAGGTTAGGACTAAGGAACTTCCCTGGATTAGGCAGCACTCAAATCTATTCTTCCATTTTCAGAGCTGCAGGCAGAGAAAAGTCTTCACCTGGCATAACTATTTGCAGAGTTAAGCTGTGGAGAGGCACCATCTGTGGCTGCTCAGCAGAGCTTATGCCATTGGCTTTAACAAGAACGAGAGCAAGCACAGAAGAATGCTACTCTCCCTTGTTTTTCAAGTCCACCACTAATAACAATGCACTAATGAAAAATAGCTTGGCCTGAGCAACAAAACATACCAGAGTGAGTTCAGACACTATCCAGAGGGAGCATTCAGCTCTACATATACACACAGAAATAAAATCTGTAAGGATTTAACTAAAGCCTGAGAGCACTAGGACAATCAGATGCTGCATTACATTTAAACACACAACCTTTACCAGTCTATCATGTACGCTATGACAACAGTCCTTTCCACCTTTACCTCATTTTAGAACCCTCCTAAACTTCCACTGTACTATGGAGCCTTTGCTTAAAAAAGGCTTCTGTAAACACACCCAGCACAAAACAATGAAACAAAGTAAGACTTCCTAGATGTACTCCTGCCTAAATTGTGTAACTATGATATTCTCTTGCTGGAAACCACCACCATCTTCTTCCAGTCTTACACTGCAACGTGTTTTACCAGTGCTGGGCTATCAATTTCCATCATTTAGGGTAGGCACCTTCCGTGCTTTCAACTTGTTGTGGATGCCTTGCAGAAACTCATTGTTGTTGTTGTACCACTTGTTTAGGACCTTGTTTAGCACCAGCAAGTCCACACCTGTGCTGGCAGGGCATTAGCTGTGCACTCAGACAAATCTCAAAGCAGCCCTGCAGCCTACTGAGGTCAGCTTCAGGCAAGAGATACTGTTTCATGTTCACAGTGACCTTGGCCATGGTGGGGAGGGAGAGGAAGCATGGTAACTGTCATAATAAAGCTTGTAGCAATTCTGATCGCAGGAGAAGGAGGACAAAGTGAGATTTAAACCAGTTTTGGTGCCAGATCAAATAGGGACCAGGATTGCCAGAAACAGGTCCCCCTTGGGTTTTTGTTTCTGTTTTGTTTTTAATTCAGATTCCTTCAGACAACTTCTACAAAACCCAAATAACTATGTTATAACCGCAGATGGGCCCAACCATAATGTCTGGCTCAAGATCTAAACTTACAGCCAGACTCTGAGCTCAGCTCCTCAGAAAAATCATCACCATTTTCCAAATGCATGTGTCAGGGGGGTTACTGCTGCTCCCTCTTCTCTCCAAGGAGAGGCTGCATACTCTTTGATTGCGTGTCTTGCTCAACTAAAATACATTTAAAAAAAAAAAAAAATGAAGGCAAATAACTGGTGAAGCTCCTCAAAGGAGGGAAATGTTCCTGGCTGCAGACACCCAGATGAGGAATAAGCTTTTCCAGAAGCCATTCCCGTGCAAGCTGAGGGCTTTCAGGGCCGCTCACCTGCCTCCGTCCCCGCTGAGGACATGCCTGCCCGCTGGCATGGCCCAGCAGAGCTCTCAGGGGAAGGCCAGAAGCCACACAAGTTCCTCAGCCTCTAAAGCAAGGAAATAAAGAGAAATTCTGCAGTGGGTCCCTCATGAGCCCCCTCCAAAGCAACACCACTGGCCTCCTGTCCTGCCTCATCCCCTAGCCCAGTTTATCACGCCTGAGGAGCCCTTACCGCTGCCCTGAGGAGCCCTTACCGCTGCCCTGAGGCTGGGGCTCTCGCTGGTGTGAAGGCGGCGGCGTAGCTCTCATCCCTGTCAAAATGCCACCAGCCAAGTGTCACTCAGCATGTCCCCATCGGGGCTGTGGTGAGGCGCTGGCAGAGGGCTGCTGGGCGGCGCCTGTGAGGAGTGGCCAGGACCGCCCCGTGCCAGTCACAGCCGGTTCCAGCTGGTTCCAATTGGCTCCAACCAACCCACCACAGGGCACAGCTGGGCCCCCGCAGTTCAAGGTGGTGGTGCCCAGGGGAAAACATGTTTAAGAAAGGACAGAAACGTGTTTAGGAAAGGACAGAAAGTGCTGCACAGGCTGTGGGAGTGAGAAACAGCCCCGCAGACACCTGGTCACAGCGGAAGGAGGGGAGGAGGCGCCCCAGGTGCCGGAGCAGACAGTCCCCTGCAGACACCATGGTGGAGCAGGTGGATGTTTCTTGAAGGAACTGCATCTTGTGGCTGGCCAAGTTCAGCCCACCGCAGTACCTCACAACAGATGGAAAAATCTGCTTCATTCAGTAGCTCTCCCTCTGCACCCAAGACCCAGCCAAGCCAGCGCCCCCAGACAGGTGATCTCTGGCTGACAAGGCCAGGCCTCCTGTGCCAGGCAGGACACACCACAGGGATATGTAGGAGACAGGCCACCAAAAATAACCCTGAACCGTTCTGGAAACTGTCTTGTTACAGTGGGAGAGACTATTCTCCCACACAGATCACATCAAAACCCTACCTACAACTCCCAACCAACGAGGGAATTAAACCATCAAATCTGGGGGGCACTTGAGGGCACACAGGACTTCCACAGACAGAGGGATGTGTACGCAGATGCCTGCCTCAATCCCCTTGTTGGCAGCGAAGTTCTGCCACCATAATATCACTCCCTCACTGTGGGTAAACCAAACGTGAAATGGCAGGCTAAACACTACCCTCACAGAAGCTTCTCCAGCACACAAAGCTATGGCAAGGTTCACTTGCACCCTGAGGGGAACAAGGAGCTAATGCCTCTCAGCTCTGTGCCATCTAAAATCACTTCTGAGCCTACTCTGTGGCTGCCAGGCCCTTGGCAGAGAGCTGTAAACCCTTGTAATGTGTTGAACAGGCACAGACCCAGGTAAAATCCCCCCCTCCCTTGTCTCTTTTTCTTCGGGCTAACTATAGCAAGTTCTCCTGAACTTTGGCTCAGCTTCATCTTAGCAATGAGGTGTTTTCTCCCCCTTCACTGCAACCCTGCTGCAGTTTCCTTGGCCTCCTCACCCCATCACCTCAAGTCCTTCATCTCAGTGCTGTCAGCCACCTCTGAAAGCTCTCCTGACCCAGCCCCTTCGTGCTCTGCAGTCTGGAGCTCCTCAAAACTCAGAGTATTTCCTCTCCAAGAGAGTGGAGAGCGGGAAGGAAAAGAGGGAAGGAGCCTTTTCTTTAAATATAGTTATCCATATTTGCAAGAAAGAAGAGTTTTGCAAAGGGATTTACCGTTCCTTTCCTCTGCTCTCCAGGCAGTCAGAAACAGCTCCCCAGCACTGAGTTCATCCCAGATGAAGGAGCAATGCTATAGCACACACAGAGAGGGAACAAGCTGCAGGGGCTGTCTGTGCTGCTGCCAAGCTTTACTGCTTATTTCAGGCACTCAGGATTTGGTCTGAAGATGCTTTGCACTGACAGGATGTGAACAAAGTGCCACACACATGGTCCCCAGCAGAGATGACAGTGCCAGGGAGTGCCAGAGCAATGTCCCTGGTGCTCAGGGAAGTGCACCACAACTGCCCCACAGCCAGCCAGAGCTACGTGTTGCTGCCAACCAACAGCCCGCCAAGCTTAGAAGGAGCCAAAAGCTCAACAGTTTCTCTACCAACAGTCTTGGCATGTGCCACAGAGAACCATCTCCCCCCCTGCAATACCTTTGAGGCCCTGGTGGGGACCATGCAGTGCCTGCTCACCCACCCCGCACTCCTGGAAAAGCTAGGGGCAGCTTCTGGGCACAAAGGTGCCCTGCAGTTCACCACAGATGTTCAAAGCTGCTGGAACCTGAGCTGGAGCTCAGGTATAGCACAGTCTATAGCAAGCTACATTGTTTTCCATCCTCCCCTCCTCCTCCCCACCCCCCCACCTACCCCCTGTAAGAAGATGTCACATTCACTGAGACTTAACAGTGAGGAGGCAAAGAAAAATTTGTCAAATTCTTAACCTCTAGTGGATTTACCCAAAGCCCCTTGGAAACAGCTGCTTGAGGAAGGTTTCTGTTGAGCCCGTGTTTCAGATGCAGACATTTGGTTGCTCAGTCTCTTGCTGCCTCTTTAGTCTGTGCCCTTGACGCACCTGGACCTGTCTTTGCCTGGAATAACCAGTCCCTTCCATCGCTTCTGCCTAGAGCCTTGCTGTTTCCAGGAGGTGAGGCCCAGCTCCCCACCAGTCCCCTCCCTCGAGGAATGTGTCACAGGCATGGCTTCACATACACTTGCTCACACATGGCCTGGCTGTGACTCCCTGCTGAGCACAGAGAGGAAGATCTAAAGCAATCACAGCAGCTTCTTCCCTGACATGCCATGTACTACCGTGCAGCTCTCCTGTGCTCACAAGCTTGGAAAAGAAACCAGCCCCACCATGAAATCACAACCTTTCTTTAGCACCTCTATGCAGCATTAAGCTCTGTGCAAGTGGTGGATTCAGCCTTGTGTGTCTTTGCAAGGCAGGACAGTGGCACTGATGCAATTTGCACCTTTGCACACACAAAAAAATTGCACTTTGCAATCAGGTAACAGAAAGTCCAGGAGAAGCAGCCCCATTTTTATGTCACACAGCAAATAAGGGTATGTTAGGAAAACAGAGCTATACAGGGCTACTTCAGCATGCTCTGAATGAGCTGGTTTGGGTTTTGGCAGTAAGATAGCATCGTTCATATGGACTTTATATCCAGATGAGAACCAGGCTGTATTAATTCAAATGGAGAGCACCATGAGATTGTATCTAAGCTGAGTTATCACTGCATGGTGCTCTCCTGTGCCCTGTAAATACACTTCATGTAGCATAGACAAGAACAGAATATCTCTCTCTTGAATACTCACCATATGCCTTGCCATGAGATCCTGGGATTCACTCACCTGGTGAAACCCCATGGAAACTTCTGCTTTTTGGGAGCCTGTTGCTCCAGAGTTGTTGTGCTATGTCTGTGTCATTCTTCCAGAGGAGTTTCTTTTTGCCACATTATCAGATGACACAATTCATGTTTTTAAATTGGTAGAAATGGGAAGCGGAAAATTTTTCATGTCTCCTTCTCAAGTTTCCAAAGAAAACAGCTCATTTAAAAATAGTTATTTGAGTCTTTACTTTCTCACAGGTCACTAGTTCATATCCAGGCAGAAAGCAAGGCTCTAATTTGGAGGCAGGTGGACTGCTGGTCATAACCATAGGGCATTTCATATTTCTCAGCTGTATCAGCAAATTCCCCAAGAAAACACTTTCCTAAAACATGGTCATTCTTTTATGAAATACAACAAAAAGCTGAGTTTTGGAGGAATTATTTAAAAGTCTTCTGTCTTAACTACTGTTGCTCTGCGTAGCTGGCAGTAATTTGGAGAAATTGTTACTCACCCTGGAAAACTAATTAAAGAGTAAACAAGCAAACAAGACTTGACACGAAAAGCCACAATATCAGGAAGCAGCCCCCTGTCCAGAACTGCTCCTTGATTCCCTCCTTCAGAGGTGATTTCTTTAGCCAGGTTCTCCATAAATGAGAACTCTTGTTTCACCTCCTTCTTCAGAATGTGTCTGTGCAGAGAAACTGCTCCTGCATTGCTACATTATGCTTGCGCAATGTTACCTGTTCCCCTTGCAAACATTGTTAAGTGAATCATGAAGATGGACAGCCTCAATGGTCCACATAATGGCAAGACTGCAAACAAAATCCATTCAGCCATTACCTTCATTTTGTGCTATAGAGCAAGCCAAAAGCAAGGAAGTTCCCTGACAAAAATGTCATTAAGGCTGTACCATGACAGAGATGACTACATAGTTACTGTTCATCTCTGAGAGTTAGTTTGTGTTTCCAGATGCCTCATAAATGATAATTTTTACTACAACTAATTACAGACACACTGTGGTGACTCCCCAGCCAGACTTGTAACCCTTTTATGTTATTGTTATTATTATTATTATAAGCATCATTCGGAACCTGGGCACTCTGACACTAAACACCACGCATATGCAAATATGGTCTCTACTGCAAATACTTTGTAATTTGAGGCCTAGTCCACATTATTTTTGTGTAAATGTAACTATCCCACTTCACAGGATGATTTTTTAAGAATATTACACTAAATAAAATTATATAACTATAACTACATTCATGTTAGCCTAGCTTACATTTCCGAAGAAGTTATGCTGAACTAAGTATGTCACACCAAAGTAATATTCATGCCAGAACTGTACCAGTTTAACTATACTGGGATCCAAAAATCACAGTGAAACCAGCACTCAAACAGTCTAATATGATGAAAACTGGGACACACATAAGCTAGAGGGCAGAAGATACAGTCAGTACAGACATCAGCAATTTCACATCTGCACCTCAACTTACCTCCTGAAAGAATCTTCTACTGAAAATTTTGTGTGTGCATTGCCTTCTCAGATACCTGGAAAAAATATGCCTTGTTTCCAATAGCTTTCTCTGTTGTGTTTGACTGGTTTTTAAACTGTATTATACTGAGGCTGCAATGTTACTCACCTTTTATTAAATTCCAGGGAATCGACATGCATTAGCAGCATTATGAATGTCCAGAAAGAAGGAAGCTTGTGCCTTACTAGTCGCTAGAGAATCTACAAGAGACACTGACCAGCCAGTGGATCCTCTGTTACACACACAGTAAGATGTGCGCCTCAACTGAACTCTTCTGTAATTGGGGCATTTGGACAGTCCCTGTCCCATGTGGTTTTCCTGGACTCTAATAAGAGTGAGCTCATTCTACAGGCTTTCCCTAAGGGGTAATAATAAGGTCTTCCTCCTCTACCTGTCACCTATTTCACGAAACTTGCGTGAACTTAATACCTTTCAGACTTCTGACTGGGTGCAAAATGCATTTTAAATTAGATAACAGGTTCAAAAGTTACACAGACTCAACCAGTGCAATCACATATGCAGTATTCTCTCAGAAAAGCTGCCTAACAATAAATTCAAGTTAAACCAACAAGGCATTTTTCTAAGGAACACAATGTTGCAATACAATCTGTATTTCATTTTCTTTAAAACCAAAACAAAATCAACCAAAAAAACCCAAACAAACAAACAAAAAAACCCCAAAAAACAAAAAACACCCCACTTTTCAACCGCAAGGAGCTGGATATGGAATCAGGAGCCCTCACCTGTGCAGTGCTCAGCTTCATCCCGCTTCACTCTTCCTGGGCTGCCATACCCCTCCCTGCTGATGAGCATATCCCACCCGACCCTGCTCTGCCTTACATGCAGCATAGGAAGAGGGCAGGCAAAGGGTTGCATGAGTGCTTCTGGATTCTATGACTGGTGCCAGATTTAGGGACAACAGTTTCCCTGGCCCCCAGCAGATGTGCCTGGGCTAACAGCTATCTTTCACATGCTGATAAATTGTCACTGTAATTCACAAACCCCTGGAACTGAAAGCCAAGATATCCTTCGATGTTTAGCCCCTCTTTTCACCAGTTTCTCTGTTTCAAACCACTCCTGTTTACTCTAGATCTCTTGGGGAACTTGAGGATTTGAAGTGATGATGGTAGGCTGCAACCTGGATAGCTTTTTGCTTGTGTTGTATTAATCCAAGGAGGCTGGGTAGGTCCTCTGCATGTTCAGAATCCAACTTCCTACTAGACAGGTTTCTTGGAAGAAAATGCAGCAAACAGCTGTTCTCTAGAGTCAGATCTCAGGATAAATAGGTCTGGATTGTGTTGGTCCTGTATGAGGTATCAATGCTATGTCTTTGTCTTACCACTCCACTCCTCCCTCTTTGAAAACCCAAAATATTTTCTCTGAATAATGACAACTGCACTGATTTCTTCCCTCTGTAAGGGAGCCTGGAGCCTGCACTGATATTTTTAGGTAACCCACTTGCTTAGTTTTCTTCCCCTTTGTGAATAGATCCTTTGCTTAGTCTAACTCATACTGCCACACACATTCCTTGTCTCTTTCTTGTTCTGGCACTCACTCAGAGCTGTAAATGCAGCGCCTACTGCTTAGATACAGGGCTACACTATCATTTTATGCTGGGGTTTGTGTCTGGGCTCTCCCAGAGCTGTACCCACTATGACCAGAAGTACAGAGATAGAGACCACAAGGAGACCTTGATAAAAGTAGTAAGCAGTTGAAGTATTACGTAGGAAGCCAAGAAAAAATTCCAATTAGTATTTTTATATATATATATATATTTATATTTTATATAAATTATATATATATTTTAAATAATTTATATAAATTATAAATATATATATATATATATATATATTTTCTAAAGATCCCATTCCAAAGGAAGGGAGTGAGAGACCCAGCCAGCAAAAGAAAGTAGCCTACAGCTGAAGTTTCTCATCCAAATTCTCTCCTGTTTCATAGTGACACCTGGCACAAAATATCACTACTTTGACGTTGGTGTCAAGTTTGTGGAAGTACAAACAACAAAACCAGTGACAAGGATGGAGAGGCTCAGTTAGTCCTGGCGTGTCTGTGTCCAACACACGCTACTGTTGTCTCAAAGGAGCTTCCCCTTGGGTTCTAAGCATATCCTGGTTCCTTGCCTGTCTTCTGCTTTGGGAATCTTGGGAATGTCTTTTATACATACTTTTTTCAGCCTGTGTGCTTTGTCCTATCCAACTGCTTTTTTTCCTCATGCTTTCCATTCTTGTTCCCAGTCTTTCCCTTTCCTTTTTATTTTGGCCCACAAACAACCCCCTTCCCCAGCATGTCAACAGCAGTGGGAAGTAACCTAATTAGTAGTTCCTTGATAGCCTACCCCACACATGCACATACCCATCCCCCCAGTATCCCACTGGCAATTCAACAGCCCTCTCTCAAGAAAGGAAAATATTTCCATACTAATTAATAACAACATCGGGTATTTCTGAGCGGAAGGATCTGGGATTCCCATCTGGGCCTAGATCTCTCGAGCTGACAGAGCAACTGTACCTTAAAGCACATTTCCTTTTCCAAATCCTTGTGTCGTTAACTGTTTACACTGCTCTCTGTACGGAACATCTTTGTCAGCCTGGCTTGTGTATTAGCTGGTACCTTTGCAATTGAATTCAGGCTGAATTCCTTCAGCACTCAGCCTGAGTCTCTCTCTCAGCACATGGCACTTGCTCGTAAACCTACATTACTTTCCTTCTCTGTTCTCCAGCAGGATTCACATGAGCCAAGGACCTTTCCACGCTGTGGTTCTCAAAAGACACAGATGTTACTAGATCCATTTAAAATGTCTCTGCTGCTTGACATCCCCTGACATCCCCTTCACTGTCTGTTTCTGCCACAACCACTAGCCAAAAAATCAAGCGCTGTTTTTGAAGCATGTCTACAGAAGAGGAGTATTTCCCAGTGCTGACTGACATACAGCACAGATTTTTTCTATATGTAGTAGGATAGTCCCATTCTTGTCTTCATACAGGAGAAGGGAAAAGTAGGAAATGCTTCCCCCTAAGGACTGTGTTCAGACATGGGCTTCCAGAGAAGAGAAGAGAAGGAGCATACGTGAATTTTGCTATCCCATCTTGGAATCACCAAAAAAGGGAGGGTTGTGTCTCCTGCCTCTAGAGGTGACCTGAGACAACATGACTAGTGGGTTCTTCTGCACCACAGGCCAGCAAGAGAATGAAAAGCAAATAAAGAAAAGTGTGGGAAACCCTGGTGGTTTTGAAAAAATGCAAAAGACAGCTCTTCCCAGTGAGAAAAACCAATACAGGTCCTATACTACCTATCAGCTCCTTAAAGCTATGACAAATAAGCAAGACTATTTCCTAGAAGCCCTATACGGACAGCACTGTGTTTGGGGACGCCAGTGTTGAAGCGGGACTGCCAGATCCCATCCCACACACTGGAGGACAGCAGGCTGTCTCTGGGGTCTGTTGAAGTAGCAAAAACACCAGCAGCAGCTACAGAAAGGTTTACAGCAGCAAAAAGCAGCCCACAAGCATGCGTCCTTCTATACCGAGTGAGCTGGAAAAATACTTTCAGATAAGCATTTAGGTAAAACAAATGCACAAGGAGCACATTTACTAAGCAGCGGGCCAGTGAAAGGCATCTTCAAAACAGAGTAATAAGGAAGGAACTGTAAAATAGAATAAAGAAGGGAGATAAGTGAGGTGCCTCCACTTATTCTGTCACTGCAGTATCGCCTGCACAGCCTCCACTGCGTCACACACTCTGCATGTCCATTTCCCATGCCAGCCTCCTTCTGAAGAGCTTTTTATGCCCTGGCTGCTGCCCAAGCCTCACTGCATCTGCACTGTCCCCAGTGCCTGCCTGGCCACAGTCTTGCCCAGTCTCCCCCACCTCTGCAAACAACCATCACATTTCCATCCACAAGGCTGAAGTAAGGAAGGATGGAAGGAATGAAGGAAGAAAGGATCCCTCTTCAAGGAGTGGGAAGAAGGATGGAGACAGAGGCAAATAGGAGGGAGAGTGAGAGGGGCCATAAATTCCCTTCTAATTCCAAATAATTCCGATTACATGGATGAGTAGTTTTCAATCAGAAAGATAATCTCAAAGATAGATGGCAGGATAATTGCTCGTCGGCGCGACGTAAATATTGTGTCGTTTCTATTAATCTCAGCGAATCGGGTGTCAGGGTTGTCACTCATTCATCAAAACAAATTAAAAAAAAACATATTAAAAAAAGAGAGAGATGCTGGAGGGAGGGGGATGTGTATCCAATAAGCAGCTGAAGGCGTGCAAGGTAATGAATGCTGCTTACACGCTGTTTGTATTTTTTGGTTTATAAAACCTAAAGGTAACTCAAGCAGTAGGTCTTTATTAACCTCTCAGTAGGGACTGCAAGGGGCACTGCTGCATGCAGAACAGAGCAATAGGGCTGCAGAATGGGACTGTGGTTGCACAACATGGGGAAAGTAGTGGACAATACACCCTAGATATTGGGACTGAATAGTCTGGGCATCAACAACAGGCAGAAGGTACTGCAGAATCACAGTACCTGGGGAAAAGGACATGGATCACAGCACAAAACAAAGGCAGTGCCTCCATCTGCCATGTATAGGAGCGGGCAGGGAACAGAGAGCGATGTGGGGAGGCTGGCAAGCATGGGACACAGTAGTCCTTGGTGCAATTTCCCCACTGGCTGCAGGATGACAGCATGTCTCTGCCCCACTACTATATCCCCTGTCTCCTTAGCATTGCATCCCCAGGCATTATTCACCCCCGTTTCCCTGCCCTTGCAACCTGCCTGGCCCCAGACACCCTCCTCTTTGGTCCCCTGGCCAGTCACTGATTAGTGTATTGGCTTAATTCATTTCAGCTGACCCAGCAGGACCGATCCCTGCCTTCCTGCACCCCCTAGCACTGTCTCTCTCTCTCTCTCCTGGGAGCCCTCATTTGCTGGGGAGAGTGCCCTGACTTGGGACCTACAGGTAATAGCTTGGGTCACACACTGGTCAGTCACCAGTGTTTCTCCACTGACTGCACAGAGAAGTTCCTTGGGAAGACCGCCATCCCACCCATGTCAACCCATTTCCTGAGGGTTGACACCTGTTTCCCCAGGTTAGGAGCCCTAGCCTTAGCTTCTGCATGTGGGGCTTTCTCCAGTGGATGCTGGGCTGAAACTACCACTCACATCACACAGCTTTACTGGTGGAGATCAGGTTGGCTCAAGCAAGCTTGAAGAAAAAGTTCTCCATGTGAATTTCTCCTTACCCATGGACATAGTCACATCTTTCCAAGAGTGAAAAACTTCTTCTAGACAGTAGCCCCCAGCCATGCCATTTTGTGTTGCAACCTACAAGAGCTGGTGAACCAGTCAAGGCTAGATAAGCATCGGGACAAATGACTTCCCCAGCAAACTCAGTCACGGGCAGGAAGCAGTTCCTAACTGCGCAGGGAGGTTCTCCACGCCAGGACTGTTTGAGCCCGATGCTTGCTGCTGCGATGTGACAGGGAGCCCCTTCAGTGCATCACGATCATCTGTAGTCACTGAAGTGGTGCTCTTTGAATAAGTCACTTTGGTTTGCTGTCACCTCTGTAGCATTTTTGTGGGGCTTAAAGAAAACTGTTCCTTTCCCTGCCTGCAGTCTGGAGCAGCCAAAACACTGCCTGAAGCTTATGCTCTGACTGACGTGTCATAAATACTTTGAGATGAAAGAAATGCAAAGATATTATGTTTTTAGACCAGACTTAGTTTGTCAACTAAGACAAGTTTTGCCCTCCTGAGCTCCAGGAAGAAGCTGACAGGTTTTGGCTGTAAGTTAGCTTAGTGCTTTGCAAACAGCCCACTAACACAAGGACCTGAACCAGTGCCCAGGGACTGTCTTCACCAAACGGATTTGAAAAATGCTAATATTTCATCCTTGGCCATGACAGTGTTTCTGTTCATTTACTGCTGCTGTTTGCTAAGTGAACTTATTTATTTAAAAAGCCATTCTATGGGTTTCAACTCCTGTTGAAAGTTGGAAACAAATTCCCCATGGATGTCCTCGTGCCAGGCTATGGCAGAACTGGTCCCAGTGTAGGCCAAGATTCATTAGGATTGAGTGCTGATCTCACTGCACAGTCCTCTGGGACAGAGGGAGCAGGGAGACTTGTCCCAGCAATACTTTTAACCTGTCAATCCAGCCAGCAACGCAATATCCGCTGGGGATTTCAGCTGCTTCTGTGATCCTGCCTTATCTCCCTACATCCCCCGGTGTGCCCGCCACTCGGTGAAATGTCACTTCTCTCTCCCTTTCTTCCAAGCTGGAAGTGAACTTGTGTGCCTGGCAGGGGGGCTGACAGACATGAGCTGAAAGGCTGTCAAGGACCCACTGAAAAGCGGGCAAGCCACACTGTGTCAGATTTCGGGGTCTAACACTGCAGCTTTCTGTCTGCACTCAGGCTAGCTCTAAATGGAGCCTTTGATAGGCAGCCAGGCAGCTGTCATCACAGGGTCAGCCTCAGAAGCAGGAGGGTATGAGCACCTGGGAAGCACATGCCAGCGAGCAGAGAATAGCAGAAGTATTGTAAGGCTGGGTACTGCAGGGAACCACGAATGCCAGAATGAAGGGAGAGTCAAGCACTGGACAATGGGATACACCAAGTGCACCCACCCACAAGTTCTGGACAAACCTCTGTTCCACAATGACTTCTCAGGGGTGAAGTGTCCCACAAAACCAGCCTCTGACTAACTCCTCAGTGCTTGTTTCCTTCTCTAAGAGATTAGCCCAAAGGAGACTCCTCGAGGTGGAAGAGTGCAAAAGCACTTACCTTCCATAACCACCCAACATCATTTTCTGCTTCCTATGAGTGGGTACTGTACTAGCCTTTGCCTTCCCCATGGCTGGAGTCAGGGTACGTAAACATGACTTGATGCTCAAGAAGAGTACGCCTCCTCCCAGTACGTCACGGCTTTCCCAGTGAACACCTGGACGGCTACCCACTACAAAAGATTGAGGTCACCCATAGCGGAGGTGAGGGAAGAATAAAATCAGGAGATCTCCCTGATTCCCACACTCAACAGCCTGATCCCTATACTCATGCAAGCTGTAGTTACAATTATGACCTTAATTAATTACAACATATAAACTATACACAATTATACATAAATAATTAATTTACAGCTACCAATTGAGCCAGTGCTTTCACTCTGGAAGAAAGAGTTGGTCATTTGCTTAGTGAACTCCTTTCAAAGTACCAGCTGACAATCCGGACCTTCATGTAGTGCATTTTTCAGAGACATTCTCGGAAAACAACCATCTGTGGAGTGAAAGTTTGTCACAAATGAGAAACTGGATGAAACTGAAAATGTTAGTGAAGAACAAAGAGTTAGTCTTCAGCACGAGACCAGATCAGAAGCTCAGTTGCACCAGGGTCTATGCTAAGACTGTTGAGGTATTTTATGAGGGACCCGGAAACTGAGAAGAACAGGTGGTAGAAAACTGCAGGTGACAGCCTCGTTTAAATTAATCAACACAAAAGTAGACTGAGAAGAACCTGAGAGTGACAAAGCTGGACAGAAAGGCAGACAATTGTGGGTGAAGTCCAGCGTCAGCCAGGCAATGCAGGCTGCCCTCAGACAGCACTTCCATGGGGCTGGAATTTCCAAATGAATACAGGAAACATAGACAGTTCAATGGAAATGACCTTTCACTCTACAGTGGTGGTGAGGGGGGAAAAAAAAGCAGGGGACAAAAAAAAAAAGCACTCATTCAGATACACCAGGAAGGAAATAGTAAGTGATAACGGATAGGAATTTTTGTCCCTATGTTCTGCACTCTATAGTAGCACTATCTCTGTATGCTGGAGGAATCTTTTAGGGGAAACATCTCTGCCTTCCTTTTTCCTTCCTTAGATACTACCATAAAAAGCACAAGGGAACCATGCCCTCAGAGAGAGCTACCATAGTCAGTTAGTACTGAATATCTTCTGGAAGAGAGCAGAAACGGGAGTGCAAAGCCGGGAGAGAAAAGTGCCTGGAGAATATAGAATATATGAAGCCACATTAACTCATGGGACTTAACCCCACCAGGTAGCACTGAAGATACAGATTAAGCAGGATTAAAAATAGGATCAGATAGGTATACGAATTTTGATCTGATCTACGCAGGCTCTCCAGTCATCTATACTCTCACTGACAGCGGTCAAAACTTGCAAGAACCTCATAGTAGTCTGGGACAATCTACCTCCTTTTGTAAAATTATCATCCTGAAAGTCAGAGGTCTGGTTAAAACTCCCAAATTGGTAAAACTCTGAACATCAGAGAATAATGGTGCACCCAGTGCCACATCAGTGACTGGATGCCAGCTGAAGGAGCCTTCCACGAGCTTTATGAATAAACTGGGTGGCAACCCCTCAGCCTAAGTGCCTGACTTGGTTTTAGGCTTTGCATACTGACACAATAACTGCTTCTATATCCAAATATAGATATATTACAGATCTCATCCAGAGATGAGAACTGTACAGAGCTGCCCCCTCAGCTCACCAATGCACCACCAGCTAGACCCACCTTCCTGGAGAAAAGGCAAAGAACATCCAAAATTGGAGGCTGAAGCCAACCTCAAAGCATCAGAAAGAGAAAAAAACCAAAACCCTTACCCCCCAAACTCAGTTCTCCTGGAGTATCAATGACTCTGGGAAACAGGACTCAGGAGAGGGGGATATTTCGTGCAAAGTGGTGTGGTAACTTCTACTTTTCTACATGTCACCCTTCTTATAGCTCTATTTCAAGTGCTGAATGGTTCCTTTCAGTGTAACTCCCCTGCACCTTCTTCTCTCCAGACCTCCCTCCTGTGCTTCTCTAGATGGGGAGATAGGTGTGGACACCAGAAGCTGCAGCAAGATAAGTCTGCTTTGTTACCCAGAGGCAGAACAACTGTGCTGGCCACGTGAACCCAGCTTGCAGAGGTCAGGCTGGAAAGCACTGCAGGGTACAAAAAGCCATCAAAGGGAAAAATGATAAGCTTCCTTCCCTTGTTATATTTCCCAGCTCTGCCTCACCCTTCCATGACCTTTACAGACCAGCAACCCACTACTACTGAAATCTCTCCCCTTGCACACAGCTTCTCCCACATGCTGTAACAGCCCAGGACCAGCCAGCTCCAGTATTTGGTGGGTCTAAACAGGGACTGAACTGAGCAGCAATACTGCATTCAGAGCTTGCTGTAAAAAGTGGTTCTTGGGCCCGTCAGAATCAATGCTACCCTACAAAACAGTTTCAATGTATATTCCCTTTAACCTTCTCACTTCTCCCTGCTCCACCGAGGCTAGGATAGGCACAGCAGAACCTCTCCAGACTTGGTGAGATGCATAGTAAAACTTGCCCTGAGGAAAGTTCATCCACTTCCCTTCAGCCCCTGCCAGCCCCACCTGAGCACTGCAAAGGCCGTGCAGAGACTTCGTCACTGCGGTGAGCACCCCTGGGACATCCATGACCCTGCTGGCTGGAAAGCCCACACACAAAGCAGCCGGGCACTCCAGGCAACCAGCCATGAGACAGACATGCAGAACTGCTCTTTCAAGGGATGGATTTTCAGAATTCTCTCACATGACCTCACTGTCCAGAGCTGCCAACTACAGCTGGTGGGGGGATGAAAGGGCATGTTTAGCACATGGTCCACTGAACAGGAATGTCAGGGGCATAAGGAAGAACAACCTGCAGCAATGGCCCAACACAGTCTAGGTGGACAATGAGGCAGATTCCTCAACACCACAAAGGGTGAATGTTGACCTCCAGGAGCCCTACCGCTCCCTTTTGTCCCTCAAATGCTAAATGGACAAACCACAGAAAATGAGACTCCAATGTCACAACAAAAGCCTGGGACTCCCAGGACAGAATGTGGTTCACTCACATTAACACCTCCCTGGCGTCAATCTCATTACTTCTCTGCTCCTCCATTTCTCCACCAGAAGTTTCCCTAGGGATGGTGTTGATCAGGAGGCCATACTTGAGCAGCTCTCTGGAGATGCTGGCAGGGGAGCATTGGAGAAGGCCAGAGTATGTTAGTTATAATGCATTTGGTTATTGACGTCACTAATTTTTTTCCTTGTCATTCTCCCACTCCTGCACTGCAGCAAAATCCTTCTGCTCTCACCCCGACCCCCATTCAGATCCCTTCTGACACTGTGATTAGCTATGTTGTCCTGTGGACACCCTGAAGTTGGAGCTCCTTACAGAGGACATGGGTTCCCTGATCCAAAGCATGCCTACTGATGACTCTGCTGGGTGCACATAGTGCTTCTGACCGCTCTCCCACTGGTTCATCCATCAGCATTCAGACAGTCCACAGGCCATAGACAAACCTCACTGAAGCCTCTGGGAGGCTTTCCATTGACTTCCACAAACAATGAGTCAGACTTACTTCTCTCTCCAAGCAGCAGTCTTAGGATTCCTCCAATGCACAGCAAGTTGCCAACCATCAGACACCAAACAAACACACTCACATGGCTGCATCTCCTGGCACTATGGTCTTTTAGGTTTCTCCTCTCTACACATCAAGTTCAATGTGGTTTTCTTTTACTTGCATGTGTCCTGGCAGCAGAGACCTTTATTTGTTACCCTTGTTTCTAATTTCAAATCCCACACTGCAGTCACTGGTTACAGTGCTCCCAATTTGGTATCCTTTACAGATTTAATTAATAGTCTGTTTACCTCCTCTTCCATATATCTAATGAAAAGGATTAATCATATCAGCTTGAATGCTGATCCCTGTCCCACCTCAGTGGCCATTTCAGGCTATTAAATGGCAAAGACCAGATCCTTCTGCCTCAAGCTCGTACGTATGATCCTTTTACAATCATCACTGTACTTTGACCAGTTTTAAGTTCCCAGTCTCCCTCCTACCTGGAGAACAAATACACACTGCTAATGGGATTTCATATAGCAGAATCAAATCCTTCACCAGCGCTCAGATGCATGCAAAATTCAGACAAAGAAAACATAAGGGAACAAGCAACAGCAATGGAAAGCCAAGAGCACTTGCGCAACCCGGTTTGTTCTCCATACTGTCTTTACAGATGTCATTGCCTGCTCTCAAGAACTCCACATAATTCCTTTCTCTTTTCCATCTCAGTTTCCAAGGAGTTACCAGCACTGCAAGAACTCCAGTGCTTCCGCCATCCCTCTCTGCCATCCCTGTCCCTTACTTCTAGCCTTCCTTGAGCACAATTCCCCTGCAGATGCTCTCTTACACAAAAGCTAGGGGCAGGGACAACAAAGGTGTATGCTGAAGAGCTCAAGAATTTGTACAAAAGTAACTGCAGTAGCTGAAGGTACTTGCATTTCCACATGCAGGTATGCCAGTGGATGTAAGGGTCACATTCTGCCCTGGAAAACCTCTCACTCTATTTATCCCCATTTAGAAGATGGAGCACATGGAAATCTCCCTTTCCCTCTGGGAAACCAGTAGGAACAGGACAGCTTCTCAGCAGAGCTGCTTCTCTCACCTGAGGCCACTGCAAGTGACCTGACAAAAACATGCTAACATCTGATACTGGGTTGAAACCTGCCCTCTTGCCCTGAGGCCAGCAGCAGATCAGAAGAGGTGCTTGAAATGGCTACCTCTTCCCCTCTCTCAGCCTTATCGCCTTTCCTCCTGGCCTGCCAACAAGAAAATTATTTCTCTAGGCTTCTTGCAAGAAGGAATTGGGCACAGAAAGCTCTCAACATACAGAGGAACTTTGCAGCTTTGATTACAACAGCTGTGTTTAAGCTGCCTGTGGATCACTAACTACAATGCCGACAGGTACACCTTGAGAAAAATGAGACCGATGCTCCAGCTCCCTCACTCTGAAGCTTGCAATAGAGGGATGCACTTATTTTTAACCGAACTTGTCTCAAGGAAGACGGCAGGGCAAATGTGTCCTTCCAACGTCCATGACATTTGTCAGGGTTGGAGTAGAAGTCCGAGAGATACATGGCAGACAGCATGAGGACAGATGCCCAAGCATGAAAGCAGATCTCCCTCAGTGAGAGGCAGAGTGACACTGCATGGAGGAGCAAGGAAAAGGGCTTTAAGGCCTCTGAATCAAATCCCTCAGAGATCTTTTCTGTGGAATAAATGTACTCACCCAGAGTCTGTGACTGGGGAGCAAGTAGCAAACCCTCAGTTAAACCAGTCATTGCTTAAAGGCCAGCTCATGACAAAACCCACCATGTGCTCTGCCCACCATGCTCCCCTATGACCTGCCTGCCTGTGATGGGCTCTCTCCACTTCGGCATTGCAGCTGAGTACTCTGCCCCTTGTTCCACTCCACCTCTCCACTAGCACCTCCACGTGGATTAAACCCCACCTTTGAGATCCCACCTTCACTCTAACCTACATCTTAGCCCTTCCTGGCTTCTCATGTCCCTTGGTAGCACATCTAAGGCAGCCAGAAAGCTCTCGCACCCCATCCGGGCATGTTACCAGCTACTCTCTGCTGGCTGTGAGCTGACTAAGGAAAAAGCAGCCTAAAGCAGCTGACTTTACAGACTACGGGTTTCTCTTTGGCCTATAACTTCCTTCTGATCCATTTTCCAAAGAGGTCCAAAATCCAATAAATTAGGACCAGTCAGCATCACCTGTGTCCTCGGGAGAATGATGTAGTGAGCCCCCTTAGAGCATATTTTGGGCACACAAAGGAGAAGAAGGTGGTTAGGAACAGTCAGCGTGGATATTCCAAGGATAAATCATACCTGACCAATACGATTCTCTTCTATGATAAAATGGGACTTGTGGACAAGGGGAGAGGCATGGAAGCCATTTACCTTGACTTCAGCAAAGCATTCAGCACTGTTTCCCAGAATGTCTCAAGTTTGATATAAAACTATTATGAGTGGACTATCAGATGGGCTAAAAAATGATGGAATCATCAGGCTCCGAGGGCAATGTTTATATGCTACCTGGAGGTCAGTAACAAGATGTATGCAGGAATGTATCCTGGGACCTGTCCTGTTTAACATCTGTATCAATGACCTAGAGGCTGCAGCAAAGCACACTCTTACCAAGCTTGTATGTGACACCAAACTGGGGGGACCAGTTGATATGCTCAAGGCAGAGCTGCCATCCAGAATGGCATAGACAGGCTGCAGGAACTGGGCTAATATGAACCTTACGAATGTCAGCAAGGACAAATGCAAAGTCCTACACCTTGGAAGAAATAATCCCCTGTGACAGTACATACTAGGGACTGCCTGCCTGGGTAGCAGCTCTGCTGGAGAGGACCTCAGGGCCTGATAGGGAGTAAGCTGAATATGAGCCAGCACTATGCCCTGGCAACAAAAATGTCCAGCAGTGCCCTGAGCTGTATTCACGGGACCAGAGCCAGTAGATCAAGGGATGTAGTTATTGTACTTCACTTGGCACTTGTCAAACTCTGTCTGGAATATGTTGTCCAGATTTGGGGCCCCAGTATAAAAGAGAAATTGATAAACTGGTGCAAGTTAAATGGAGGGTGAGCAATGTGGTCAGCAGGCTGGACCGTTTGCCCTGTGAAGAGACACTGAGGGAACTGGGCTTGTTTAGCCTGAAGAAGGTTTAGAGGGACCTAATAGCAGACTTTCAATAAGGACCTTATCAAGAAGACAGAGACATTGTGGGTTGGCAATACACAACAGATACAAATGGGAAAAAAGAGAGGTTCAGACTGGATAGAAGGAAAAGCTTTTCCAGCGTGAGGACAGCCAAGCATTGGAACAAGCTGCACAGAGCAGCCTTCATTTTTGGGAGACTTTCAAGATGTAACTGAGTAAAACCCTGAGCAACCAAGACTGAATTCAGTCTTGATCCTGCTTTAAGCAAGGGACTGTACCAAAGACCTCCTGACATCCCTTCCAACCTGAATTATTCTGTAATTCAATGATTCCACAGACGGCAGAAGACTTTCATTTCTTGCAGAGGTATATCTGGAGTAGGAGCAGGTACAAAAATGACAGGACCTGGCTACCACTTCCCACCAGCTCTGCAATTACTGCCTCTTCACAACAGCTCTTCTCATAGCACCCATGGAATAGGTGGGCCAGGGCCCCTGTGAGAGAAAACCAGCTACTCGCATGCACTGTAAGGTGAAGGCCTGGCCCTGGCCACTGCCAGACCCAAAGCAGAGATATTTTTTCTAGTACAAGTGAAGGAATGGCTCATGGCTTCTCGGAGGTACCAGCAATCACAGAGCACTCTGCATGCAGTGTGCTGTAGAAGTATCAGCTTCTCCAGTATGTCTCTCCATAAGAACACAAATCCTTCAGAAGAAAACCCGTAAAAGACGGTTTGTACCAACAAATATGCAAAGCTATTTCTATGGGAAAAAACCAAAGTGGGCTTTGAGCAGAACTGCATCACAAAGAAGTTGGGGCAGTTGATTGCCCCTCAGTCTTCACATCTGTAAAAAAAATGTTATTTCCCAGTAGCACACACATAGAGCTGTCTCCTCATAAAACCAAATTATTATGGTAGGAAAAATGTCCTTGTCTAGGCCTAAATAGTTGGAGAGATGGCAGAAATTTGTAGCTAGTAATTCTTTCTAGAACAGGAAGGACACAGGATGGCTCATCCCATATATCTTACGATGGAAGAGATCCCTTGTTCTTTACAGTCAAGGGAAACATGAGGAAATATCTGTTGAAAGTAAACACTTCCCACTGGAACAACCTGAGGGGCCTCCAAAGAGCTCAACAGTGATGTCACCTAACACCTTTTTTAAAAAAAAAACAAACAACACTGAAGCAATGATAGTGAGATTCCTGTATTTTGAAAAGAACAAAAGGGATGTTGGCAGGGAATTCTAGATCAGTTAAACTTGATCTCAGGCTGGACAAAACAATGAAACAGTTAATCCAGAATTATACTGGCAAAATAAAATCAGAGGCTAAAAATATAGTGGAAAGTAGGTCTTGTTAGGCTGCTACCTTCTCTTTCCAGCTCTTGCTTTTTTTTTTTTTTTTTTTTTAAAACAGGATGACACATCTAGTAGGTAACGAAAGCACTGCTAGTGCAGCATACCTGGACATCCATAGCAAGGCTGCAGCCACAGCCAGTTTAGGTGTCGTTTCACACCCAGTGTGCAGGTTCTAACACATTCCTGGCCCACAAACCACACTGCTGTCCCTGTTCAGTACATGCAACAAGCTTCAGCCCCAAATGTGCTCTGTGTATAGCAAAGAAGCAGGGGCAACGAAGGCGGCAGTAGCGGCAGCCTGATGACAGTGGCATACTGCCTGCAATATGGGGAGCTGGACATGCTGCTTTCACTCAGTCTGCCCAGCGCCCTCTGCTCTGCACATCCTGGAGCCAGGGCAAGCTCTGGGCTGGGCTGCAGGGGACAGGGACACAGACTGACAGGCACGAATGGCAGGGAGATCCATATCCCCATGGAAGGAGAAGGATAGAGCTGAGGATCACAAGCCCTGTTCCTGGTCACAAGCAGGCTGCAGCCCCTGTCTCTGGAGAAACAAGTGCCATGAGGAGCCTGGGGCAGCGCAAGCCAGAACAGGCATCTGGGCAGGGTACAGAGACGTGCCATGGTCTGGGCCAATGAAAACACTGAGCAAAGTTTTCAGGAACCAGTCTTTCCCACAATCACCTTCTCATGAGGAGAGGAACATGAAGGACAACATTCTTTGCCTCAAACTTCCTTCTGTGACATCTCAAGTAACAAATGTATGCTGTGAGCAACCCATAGGGTATGCAATCTATGGATTAAAAACTGGCTCCCCATTTGAGATTCAAGAGTGATTGCCAATGGAAAAATAGCACTAAACAGAGATGTTAGCAGGTGCATGCATTGGCCCATTGCAATTATAACTCATTGTTGGTATAGGTACAACACACAGGTGGGTGAGATGAGAAAAAACAAGGAAAGAAGCTACACACAATCACATGACTCACATCATTCTCTATAACCCAGCAATGCACAACCAACGCAACGTACAAAGTGGCTCTGATGCTGCAGGGGATTGTCACAGAGGTAGTCTTGGGGGTCCCAGGCACAACATGAGCTCTCATGTAACCATTGGATCTACAACATGGGAAAGATTAACAGCAATATGTAAGCATCTTGCATGCATCAATAAGGCAGTTACTAGATCCCTTGCCCCCAGCAGCTGCAAGCTTTTTGTGCCCTTGATTATTCAAGACTGAGAGGATGTACTTACCATGGTAAAGCACCTGCGAGCAGGGTGCCGGTCTTGCAGGCAGAACTGTAACGACATCCAGAGCCAAAAAGTTGAAGTTGATGGGTTCAACTTCAGAATACTGCCATACCGCCTCCTCATGGCAAGGGGAATTATACACCAGCCATCACTGTGGATTGCGCCTGTTTACACGAGGTGAGTTACAACATGGAATTGTCTTCAAACACTGCTTTACCAACCCTTGCAGGCATTCTGGAAGAAATTCTGTTGCAGGAATTTATTTTCACCCTGAGGAGAACACACCACCATGGACTACTGAAGCAAGACAAACTGTGCACATCTGAGAATGTATTAAAAGCCAGCTACCTACGGAGGACCTGCAACAGGACTCTGTGGAGATATGGAACAGATCACACAAGGTCAGCAGAGACATGACTGG
Organism: Falco rusticolus; assembly: GCF_015220075.1. NCBI lineage: Eukaryota > Metazoa > Chordata > Aves > Falconiformes > Falconidae > Falco > Falco rusticolus. Next base: position 64,570,990 of record NC_051193.1, on the reverse strand, counting down.
CTCAAAGCTATCCCAGTTGCATCTGCTGTTTCCAATAGCTCAGCTCCCCAAAAACCTGCATCGCTGTCCTTCAGTAATCTGTCAAGGGTCAAAAGACATGCAGAAACTGTCCCAGAAAATGAAAGGGCAGCTGCTTTCATAAAACCGATTTCTCTTTTACTGAGAGCCACCACAAATCATTCCCGGTGCAAGTCCTCTTCGGTAGGCAGGCTGAGAGACTGTCTAGCTCTCAGCGCTCCAGTGTCACTCCATAAAAGCATCGCAAGTCTTACCCTGCAGTAACTGATCACTAGCTCTCTGTCACTACAGTTACTGCTCTGTTTCTCATACTCTTCTTTTGCCAGGAGGTATTGTCTATTCAGTCCTTGTTGGATTGTTTTGTGGAGCACAGTGATTAGCACTGAACCAAAATCACCCAACCCTTATGGACCTTTTTTCCCTTCCTACTATCAGAATGAGATTTCATCTTGATGTTCAGAGCCTGGAGACCCAGAGGTCGGAGGCCACCACACGATCCACTGAGCCACCCAGTCCCTAGATCACAATGTTAACAAATCACCATTTATCTTTGTTACTGCAGCAAGTGTCCAAGGCAAAATGGTGCCAAAGATCATATCTGTTGGGATAACCTATTGATTTGTGTCATATTCTGCCCAATCCCTATTTTATTCTTGCTCAGGCAGAGGTCAAGGCGGGTTAAAAATAACTCCTTCAGTCTGAGGTGCAGGACTGAGGAATTTAAAGCCAGCTTGTTCTTCCCAAGGGTGGGGGTTCAAAAGCCTCCAACGCAAGCAACAGGAGCAGTAAGCTACAGCAGCTACAAGCAAGAACTTGCAGTCAGGGAACTCAAGCCATGGCAGAAGGTCTTGCAGCTTTAACTAAAATACCTTTTTATTTTTTAATTTTTTTTTTTGAGAGAGAGGGAGAATAAATCAGTCATCCTAGTTCATTCAAGCAACTAAGCATTACAAAAGTTTACGTGATGTACATACACAGCAAATGCTTTGAAGTACGAGTGCAGACTGGTGCAGATTCTGTTACAGCGTTCATACATCCTAGCCAAAGTACACAGCCAAACATCAGCATAATCTATTGTCCTTATTCCACAGTAAATTAAAATTTTGAACTTCATTATAGGGGTAAAAAAAAAATACATCAAAAATACTAGAGTTGAAGTTGTCACTGCTGTTCCTAGCACTAATGTTCACGTGTCATTTCTGTCAGAGAATTCTCTAGGTAGATGCAAATGTTTATTTATATTATTTTATCCCATTTCAAAACCTTTTCTACAGGAGTTAAATTGCCAACACTTTAGAGATATTTTGCCTTCCATTAACATTATGCCCTTCAGGAAATTAAATTTTAAACTAATACCATTTCCCTGGCTTTTTCATTAAAGAAACATAATGTACATGCAAGCAGAAAACACTTAGAGCATCTACATGATCTCCTGAAAATTTTGCCCAATGATGCAAAAGAGGGTCTTACCTTTACACTGGCTTCATTCTCCCACTCTTATATACAGATTAGATGATTAAGAAAGGAACTCAGTTTGTTATTTCTTCTTCTGACAACAGTTTCTGACACTTGTACTAAAGCCAAGCAGATTTTAAGGGGGCTCTAACAGGTGGACAAGTCCTCTTTTGCTCACCTCACCTTAAATTACAGCTGAACATCATTCACCCAATGCCCACACTACTGCAGGCCTCTGAAGTGTTCTGTAGAAGGAAGGAGATTACACCAACCTATGCTACCAGGAGGCAGAAATGAGCACTCTGAGTGACAGAGAGAATAAAACCTCCCACTCATTACCAGCTCCTTGCCTGCAGAAGAGGGGGTATCATGAACTGTGCAACATATCTTAGAAAAGCCACTCACTTATTCAATCAAATGCCAATAAAATTGCTTCCCCCTTGGAACTGAAGGGCCAGTGTCTTTTAGGAGCATGCTTTAGTCATAGCACTCTGGATGAGAAACAACAAAAGAACTAACCACCCTTGTGCCAAAGTAGGGTGGCAAGGATGGTGCAGCACCTCCTTGGGAAGTGGACCAAGCAGAAACCCCACCTCTGACAGGACATGGGTATAAATTCCCCAGGTGGCATGTGAAAAATCTCTCTATAGGGAGGTTTACTGTATTAGAGCAGTAAAACCACCCAGGCTGAAGAGGCTGAAGTTTTCCTGGGCTCACAGACGGGCACGGGGGGGGGGGGGGGGGGGGGGCAGGCTGGCTCACTGCACATAGCCATTTAACCCTTCCTCAGCATCCTGTGACTTTGGCATAGAGGGGGAAGGCATGTGAGAGCAGGCAGGGGATACTGGGGCAAAACCTCATCGGCACTACTGAGAAACAGGGACATGTTCATTTCTGCCCTGTCCCAAAACTGACCCGCCTCTATGGTTAAGCAGGCTCAGAGATGCCTAACCTTGCTGACCATCACAGGTTTCTGTCTGTAGCAACCAAGAGGTGGAAGAGCCAAAGGGCAGTTTAAGTCTCAGCAGTACTATGCTCGCTTATATGATATACGCTCCCAAGTCATCTCCTCCCCTGCCATACTCCTTCACTGGTCATTTCTGGAGGGGCAAGGCAGAGCTCAGCGCTGGGCTGAGTTACAAGAGTTAAGCAGCTGTGGCTGCCCACTTACAGGTTAAAGAGGAGACCACCAGCACAGGCAGGAGGAAGAGCAGCCAGGGGCAGGAGGCAGCAGAGACCTGGCAAAGCACTCTGTTCTGTTCTCTCTCTCCTGCGGTTCTGCGGGCGATTACTCCGGAGCACCCAGCCATACCAAAATCAATAAACAATTTCTACGCAGCCCAGGGAACTTTGCCACACTTAATAAAAGTCTCCAGTCACAGTTATGGCTTCATTTCAGCTTAACGTCTTCTTTAACTGTCCCTTCTTTTCAAGATCAATTAGAGGCACATGCAAAGAGAATAAAAAACCAAACCAAAACAAAACGACAAAGGAAAAACCTAAAAAGCAAGGTCATATGAAGCAGTCCAGCTCTCTCCCCCTCCTCACCTCCCTCCTGAGGGGAACATGGAAATACAGGGACTGACAGGTAACGCATTCGGACACCTTGTTTACACGTGCTTATTGCAGCCTTTCGTTCTGGACACATATCAGCAAGAGACCAGCCTTATTTAGGAGAGCTGGACTATTCCATAAGACTCAATTGAGCCTGTAGAAGACACCTTTGCTCCCTGCAATTTCAGTGCAAATTCAGCACCCCTGAAAAATAACTAATACGAAGGATGAAAGTCTACTGGTCCTCAAAAAGGATACAGCACATACACTCTTACGTAGATCTTCATCTGGTGCGGGGATGATCCAGTCTCACTGTTCCAAGCATGCCTTGGCTTCTGACAAGACACCCAGAACCCTGCCACTGAATCATCCTCTATATTCCAGTGACTTACAAGAGGAAAGGGGTAATGAAGTAGGGTAACTTCCAATTAATAGCAAAAGGAGGCAAACAGCTTTTGGTCTCTCCTCCCACTCTGCACACTGCAGAGCTAATATTGCTTTGATGTTCTGTATTAAGGTTGAAAGTATTAGAAAGGTTATCTGTGGTTTTTTGGTAACTTGTCTGAAATAGCTGGTTCTGCACCTGGGACATCTGCTCTTGTACAAAGTCTATGACAGTCACTTTGCTCAGAGCCTGGCCCATATGCCAGACCTTCAGTCCTTATGAGGCCTCTGGAGTTCAAACACTTCCTCAGATAGAACCCAAAGTCTGCCCTAGCTGAGCTGAACCCACAGGCCACCACGGTTATTACAGACAATAACAGCTGAGCCAACTCCTTCATTGTTTTGCAATGTTTTAGACCGATGGAAATTAAGATTTGACAGCTCCACGCCCCTGATGCCACCACTGCCATTGTATATTGCCAACTGTATAATGGAAACAGACTGAAATCATTACAACTCCTCAGTTCTTCTCGCTGCTGCAGGAATCGGAAGGGAAGATCTGCTTTGTGTTTATGCCATCAGACAGCACGGAGTCACCAGAGAGCAGCCCTGGGTAAACAGCAATTGTCGGGACTGACCTGTCCAGGGAAGACACTGCTAAACTGCTGCCACTTGGCAGCATTGGCCCTGGAAATCCTATTCCCACAGGTAACAGTTTGGCCTCTTAGATTGCTCTTGGAGAAATGGATCCTCCCACTAGAAGTATAGCTTTGGAGAGTAAAGCATGGGCACTGCAGAAAGTGGGACAACACCTCCACCATGCCTCTGTCACCAGCAAAACGTCTCCCCGACCTAGACCTCAAATCAGTAGTGCATCTATACTGAGCCTGGGTCTCCTCTTGTGCCTCCTTCACCAGAAAAAAGAGCAGAAGGGAGGAAGTTTGGGGACAGGCAGACACCACTCTCTAGCTGGCTCTCACTGCTTTGGTAGGGCACACAGAGAACTAAACGCATGCAGAGTCAGCAGGGCAGTCTAGCCTTTGAAATTTAAAAATCCAAAGAAGGTGGACAATAGGGCGATTATAGGAAACAAAAACTCACTCAGCCTTCAACCTAAATCATATTTCTCTGACAACATCTCCGAAGTGTGGGCTCTGCTCCCCAGCTAGATATCTATTCAAAACAAATCTACCTCTTATCTTGGTTCCTCTTCTTTCTGCCTATATGTGCCTTCATACGCGTATCTTCCCTGATGACTTTCAATGTGCCTTAGCTGGTATCCCAAGATGCCCTGGCTCTGGTCCTGAAAATGAAGGACAATTAATTCAGCATTCAACAGTTCAGCAGTCTCTTTTTTGCCATTTTATTTCACACTGATGTCATCGCAGATCATGTATCATCCTGCCCTTCCTCTCCTTTACTACTTGTGGCCTACACCCACATCTTTCTCTGTTTGAACAGCACGTTCTCTGGACAGTAAGTTCTCTTATTAGTAGTCTGTGAAGCCTTGGGGTCTGCTCAACTTCGGTATTGACCAGAACCTTCTAGGGACTATAGTAGTACAGAAAGTGATGAAAGACTGAGTTTACAATGATCCCACAGGCTAGAGCAGTTGCTCAGGGCATCACCTTGGTCCATGGATTGCTTTACTGAAAGTAATTCTTACGTCTCCCAGATAGAACTACTACTTTTCCAGGAGGCCACCCCATGCCTTTTCTTCACTTGACCTTTGCTGGAGGAGTTTAAAGCTCTTCAGACACCACTCACTGGACACTGCAGATTTTTCAGCACGCTCACACCACGGCAACTCTAAAATAACCCAAGTATGCATCAGATGGAGCGAAGCATTTCGAAGCAGGTTATGCAAACCTGCGCCTGGTTATACCCTCATAATTTGAGGCCTCTCAGGGAACATTGAGATCACCAATATATTAAAGAACACATCCAAAACTAATAGGGTGTTAAATATTTCCAATTCAGAAGAGCCTACATGGCTGGGAGGAGACAGTTCCAGTAAAAGACTGTACACTGCTGCATCACAAGCCTTCAGCAAGAGCAATGATTTTCTTGCTTGCAATATTTTACAGACTGTTTGAGGCTAAAGAAAATCTGAAAATCTGCCTTTGTTGTTTAAATGCGAGATATCTCAGTGATACCCTGTGACAGAGAGTTGGTCATCATCTTTAATATTTAATCTTGCGCTGTGGTTCTGCCACCTGTATGAGTGGGTAAACAGCAAGGCCTAGAAACTGCAACCTACAACAGAACACAGTGACAACCACCACATCTGTAAAATAACAGAAAAGTACTGTCTGAGTAGCTCCTGGTTTGGTTGGGAGCATTTGGAGGAAGAGAAGAGGGCTAGACAGAATAGACACGGAGGCTAAATAATGAAGGCTCTAAATTAGTCATTGCATGGAGCCAATAAAAACATCACTTGAAACAAAAGAATTCAGTGAAAGTATCACTGGGACAAAGGTGACTGGAGGGATGACATCTTGTAAACCATCTGCTGGCTGGAGTCAGAAGAGAACTTTCTCCTCTGCTAACATGTTACTACAGGTTTATTACACATCCCATTTGTATCTACCTGGAAAGCACCAGTGAGAAGCAAAGCAATCTCCTAGGCTGCGACAAAGCTTTCCATTAATAATCCATAATTTTCATCCACCAAGAGAAATCAGGAGGTACACAGCATTTTCAGAACTGCTCAAGATTCTCACCTGCCCACTCAACCCAGTTTTGTAAGCATACACTACAGGTGCAAGTAAGATGATATTGTTGCTGTTGTTGTTTTTCCTTAATATCCAAGCACTTGGATGTAGCCAAGCAAGGTCAGGAGGTGACCATTAGCATTAACAGTGTCTTGTCTCCATGGAAGCAAAACTACCTTCAGGGACCTGATTCTATGGGAAATAAAAAAAAGATCCTCCAGGAGAAAGGTAAGGCGGCATTAACCACAGGCTGTATAAGAACGTTGTTCAACTGTGCAACCTATGATGGCTGAAGCACTTTTTGTTGTTTGGAATAAGCAAGCACCTTACACAGAAGCTTCCTCTTATGATACTTCCTGAACACTTGATGGTTTCCATCTTCAATACAAAACCTGTCTCCATGCTGAGCAACCAAGGGTCCTTATCTAGGGATGGGAATGGAGACCTAGTAGGATGCGTAAATGAAACTGGATCATGTAGTCAAACTGAATAACATTCAGTTCATAATGACCTGTCATAATCATCTGCCAGGATATGGGGAAATGGACCAAATGGTTTCCCAAAGGGAGGTACATGTTGGAGGGGGAATGGTTAAAAACACAGACTAAGGCTAAGGTTCTGAGCACTGCATTGCATGCCCTGGGTACAAGAGGGAAGTGGAGGGGCAGCTTGAGAAACAGGTCCCTTTTCCCTGATCCCTCTACTGCTGGCAAGGCTATCATTTTATTCAGGAAAAACAGAGCACTAGAAGGGTCTGGAAGAGAAAAGACCACAGCTCTTCTTCTCCCTGCCAAGGTGACAGCCCTAAGGGCCCAACAAAGCGACATATCTGCTTGTCTTACTCTTCAAGGATCACTTCAGCTGTGGCATTGTACTGCACCCTCCCACCCAACTGGGATCATCTCCAGTGGCACTTATGCTTCAGTTGAGAGGAGGAAGGATTTAATACAGGAATGCCCTGATGCTAATGCCTTGCCAGAGGTGCATGAAGCACTCCACGTTGCCAAGAGGCCTGAAAAATATACAGTTCTTTGGGACAAGGTCTTTTGTCCTCCTTATCGGCTGATGTGCTCTCACAACTGGAAGTGGGACTGATAACCCGCAATACAGGTCACTGCAGCACCTGAAAATAAGACCATCCTTCCCTTTAAACCAACCTGCTTTAGTGCTTTCCCAGATGAAAAAATATAGTCAAATGTCATGCTCCTTCCTCAAAGCCAGACCCTACAAACCCCAGGAGCAGACAGTGACTGCACTTCTGCATCTGAGGATTATTCAGCACAGCCCACCTCTGCCTTGGGGGGTAACAGCGCTGCTTGGATCGTCTCCCCACAAGCACAAGAGGGCTGAAGGGTCTGACCCTCTTTTCAGCTGTGGAGGAACACAACCCCTGCGCTTAGAGCCCTGTCCAACATCAACCTGATGTTGAATGTTTCCAGTGGTGGGACATCTACCACCTCTCTGGGCAACCTGTGCCACTCTGGTCTTGTTATAGCACGCACGCAGGCTGGAGGGTCAGACCCTCTTTTCAGCTGTGGAGGAACACAACCCCTGCACTTGCACGCACGCAGGCATGCAGAGCTCAAACAGCGCTGAAGCACCAGCGCTGCCCTCACAGGGTGTGCGTGGCCTGGCTCCCCAGCACGGAGACCTTTCCAGATCTGAGTGCACCCCTCAATACATCAGGCCTATTTCAGGCTTCTTCTCCCCTCCCCTCAACACCCCCCCCCCCCTTTTAAAATGGCAGTTCTCTCTCTTCTGGCTTCACAGAATCCTTCAGAACTCCAGCATCCTTTGGCATTCCCTATCTGGCAAATTTTCATCCACCTTACCTACTAAAAGCAGACAAGAAGAACAAAACATCTGTGCTGTACAGGGCAGATGGATTTGTAAAGCTAAATGGTGCCGGGCAAGTGGAGAGTTGCTTGTTGATATGACAGTGAACTTGAGGGTGGGCTCAAGAGACAAAAAGGTGAGAATAAGTGACCCCCGCATTGCCTGGTGTCCCTCATTCCTCCTGGGACAAATTTGTCACTCTGGTGAAATTCCCACTTGGCCATCTCGTCCTTCTTTAGTGATTCAACTGCTTAGCAAGCGTCCCCCTCAGCAAACCCTACACCTCTCTTTTGCAAGTAGCAGCCTGCTGTAGAAGGGAGCCACTTTACCAGGCAATAACACCTGGTGGAGAGAAAATTCCTGTAAGCAGATTCCTTGTGACTGAAGCAGCAACCTTGACCAGTCACTTCAGAGCCCCATTACATCCATAATGATACTGTCTCCACCTTTCCCTTCCCCCCAGCATGAAAGATGAGTGGTTGTGTGGAACGAGTCCCCGAGCTGTGATGGGAATCCGTCTCGCTTGGCTGCAAAAAATATATATATCCTGGTATGGCTGTGATGAATCCTTTCATTATTCATCTGCAATTGCCCTGCTACTGCTGCTGTTCCATTCTCACTCTCTCTCTTTCTTTTATAAATAAAAATGGAAACAGATTAATGACAAATGTTGACAGAGATTGCTTTTAAACAGCCACACCTGAACGTGGGCTATGGGGGAGGAGCAGTGGCAGAGCAGCAACAGAGAGATGGGAAGACCAGGAAAGACTAAGTAAGAGATGGGAAAAGATGAAGATGCTCACTCCAACTGTGCTAGACGAGCAGTGACTGGAGCAAGGTATCTTTCTGGTGGTCAATTTGCTCCAACAAACGAGCTCTGGATTAACAGAACTATGCATCCAAAATATTTGAAATAACTACCAGTAGTCAGTTGTGCTGTCAAAGATACTCTGGAGCAAAGTTTGTGGAGACTCCAGCAGAATATTCACGGACAAAATGGCAACACACAGAGGGGCAGTTACACATCCCCAGTGATGAACACATAGTACCTGATAATGCTGTTCATCCCGCTTTACTCCTGGTGACCAGCAAATATCAAGGCTCTAGTCCGTACAACTGTCAAAGCGATTTGTAGTTTGGGAATGTGGCTCAGATGGGCAAAGACAGTCTGTGACCAGTCACGCCACAGGTTGACACGATGAGTGCATCCAACAGCGGCAAACCTGGCCTCATGACACCCTTCCCTATCCCTTCCCACTGCATGAAGAAATACAACAAGCCTTTTACCCAAGCAGCACTCCAGGAAGCTCCTTAATGTTTTATCCCCTTATTGAAGAAAGGATGGGAGCAGGAGAGGAGAGGCAGAAGTGATATCCAAGTCTAAGGGAAAGAAAAACGGACTCACTTCGGATTCACTTCTGATCTTAAAATAACCCGTTGCAGCCATTCAGAGCTGGGCTGCAGGAGACTGAGAGCTGTTAAGGTGCTGCCCTCTCATAACCAAACTATATCTGTCTCTTGTAGCTCCTGACACAGTGTTCTCCTGAGCCAAACTTCAAGTTCTCATTGTACAAACAGGTGAAAGACCTGACCTCCAAAATGGCCAACTCGGACTGCTCGGTGTGCCATGCGCTGCTGCAGCATCACAGAGAGGGGCAGCGAGCTGCAGCTATTGCACCTGCCTGAGTATTTAGCCCAGATCTTGCATCTTAGACCTTTGATGTGCTCTGTAAACCCTGCACATTGGAATAAGTCTCTTCTCCCCCACGGGAGGACTGAAGCCACTCTCTTGTCCTTCATACCTACTGATGCCCTTTAAACCATCTAGAGGTCCAGAGATGACGTTATTTTTTTTTCCTCCATTCTTCTCTCTGCTTTTAATGTCTTCCTCCTCCTCCACAGACAACCTGAGTTCTGTAATCACTTCTCTATGTACCTCTACCCCTGTGGTGATCTCCAGTGGCTGCAGCCTCCTCCTCCTCTAGGTCCCATACTTCCTACCTCAAGCACCACCTGAAGATACCGCGTCTGCTAAAACCACCCTCTACCAAACCATTTCCAAGGCTATCTTGCCTTCCTGCCACCACTAACACCTCCTAGCTTAACTCCTCACTCCCATCAAAGTGTTTGGCACCACCTTTGAGGGCAGAGATGTGCATGGACTCATTGCTGCTTGCTCGTTGCCAGCCTCCCACTTAACTAAACCCATTTTCATCCTTCCCTCAGAATTGCTCCTGCTCTGCTGGTGCCAAGCCACCCTCCTGTCCTCCTGAAAGCAAACTGCTCCTTGGACTCCTTTCAACAGCAGCTAATGCAAGACATTACAGCACAGAAGCCTGCGCCAACATCCAGTGCGTAAACAAAGGCCGGATACATGAGAAGAGAGAAGGCACTGTCAGCATTTAATGACAAACACTAATTGCAAACAGGGGGATGGAGCTCTCCATCCCTGTTCTCTCAGCAGCCAAAAGCCATCTGAGCCAGGAGATGCGGCCATTCACAAACCAGGATCCATTAATGGCTGAATGGCCCCCTGCTCAGTGTCTGACTGGCTGCCACCAGCCTGCTCGGTGTCCGACTGATCCACTGAATGGACAGCCAGCCTCTCGGAGCTTTAGTTTGTACCTCAGCAGTGCAGGGACACAGAAATGTAAGGCCTTTAGCGAGGCAATTTCAAAAACCTTTCAGGCCTGCCACAGAGTTGCCCTGTAATCCTTGCAAAGTTTTAACTTCTCTCTGTGTCTCTTGTTTTCCTGAGAAAATTGCCTTATATCCCATCCCAGAGGGCTACGGAGCATGCTGTTTGTGGGCCTCAACTTCAGTACTTCTATAGACAGCTGTTGCAAAGGACTGATGGCTTTTTTAGTAACATTCTCATTCACCAGAAAGGCTGGTTCTCATCGCATGCAACATGGTGCAGAGATACTCGGTATTGTCCATCAGTTTGCCCCATCATTCGTTACACCATATAAACAAACAAATCAGCCCCCTAAAGAGAAGAGATCCACATGAGGCACTTTGGGTTCTCTCGAGCAGGGAAGATCCGCTTTTTAGGAAGCGTATATGGTTATGTCACAGGAAATGTCCCTTCTCACCTCAGCTAAAGATGGTATCGAAATCCCTAAGGAGCACCCGGCAGAAGAGGAGCACGCAGTTCTTGGAGGCAGCTCCACATGGCTTTAAAACCCTCCCAAGGACCTCTTTCAGCCTTGGACTTCATAGAATTCCTACGAGCTGCTGAATCCTTGGAGAGCATGGGGTGACGGGCACAGGCCTGTAAGCGATTGAGCTGAAGTTAAAACCTTGGTGCTGCCACCTGGGCAAATGTCCCCATTCAACCATTACTCCCCAGAACTTTCTCCCAGCCCACCCATCACCCCAGTTCTACCTTCAAGCCTTGGGCTGCCTCTGGCACTCCTCACACACGTTGAGCCATGCCAACTGATTAAACCAGCAGAAATCAAGTCATTTTTTGCAGTTAAGGGGGTTGATGTGACTCAAAGGGGCCCAAGGAGTGAAAGGTAAGCAGCAGGAGCTTACAGCCAGGTAGGGGAAGGCAATGGGGTGGAGATGGAAGGAGAAGGCTTCCTCTTTCAGCAGAGATGCAGTTTACCTCACCTCATGGCCTTGCACCCCATATTTCCAACAAAGAAAATAACATCCCTAAAATTTCAGTCAATTGCAAAGACTTTGTACAGTGCTTTAGGATGGATGTGTTTGGGTAAAAAAAAATAATAGTAGCAAAATGGAAGGCCAACACCCTTCCAGATTCCTACATGCTATAGGGTTTCAGCTCCCACAGACACTCAAGGTGATGCTGGAAAATCTTTGAGTGCATTGCAGCTGACCTTACTGTCCCAATCTATCCAGCTACATTTGCAATCCATCCTGCTCCAGTCCTCACCGTACTTCTCCGTTGATTTTAACCTACACAGCTCTTGAGGGTTCAGAGTCTCAGTCCCCCCAGTACCCACCCCTCTCCTTAGGCTCTGGGGCCAGCAGTTGCGTAGTTACTTGTATAGTTACTTAAGACAGCCACATGAGAGATGGTCAGCCATTGTTTTGCTTTGGAAACTTTATTAGCTTTGATGCTAATTGTTGTTTTCCAAACCAACACCCTGCATTAACACACGTGAAGTTTTAGCCCTCCCAACATTGAGCAGATTTGAACTCTGTGGAAAGGCAGAAGATCTGGAGTCTATTGACCTTCATTCCCCATCACAAAGTCCAGCTTTCACTCAAATTTACGTTTAATGAGATGACATGAAGCGCCTAAGCAAGAGGGTATAGTATTCACGTGGGTATCAACCTCCCAAGCAAAGGCCCAGCTCAGCCTGTCCCTTTTTCCTCCTTTATCCTGCCCCTTGTGTCTCAGAGCTTTGCCCCTTTGCCCTTGCTCTGACTCTCTCCTGATCCTCCCATCAGGTGACAATTTGAATTTTAAAGCCATTTACACTCCAAAAGGTGCATAATCAGATTTTTATCCTGTACTTTTCTGATGTGACTTTTTTATTATGACATCAAGTACTGACCCATAATAAGGATGTAAATGCCCACTTTAATGTCTATTACCAGTATCTGCAGATGCATATAAAATTATAGTATCATCACATAACTACATATTAACCTCTTGAGCTCCATGACAGACAAACTCTCCAGGGAACACTGTATTCCAATTTTCAATTACCAGCAGTAGTTCAGTGACAAGCAGTAGAAGTTGTACTCATCCATATCCTAAACACTCAAGGTACTTGCAGAATGATAGAGAGGAGAGTAGTCACATTCTGAATACACCAGTTCTGGTGCTTCCAGTTGCCGGCTTCTTACGACAAGCGTTTGGGTCCTTCCCAGGAATAAATACACAATTACATTTAAGTATACGTACAGGTGGGATGTAGCTTACCCGAAAGAAATTTGTGGTTTTCAGCAAAGTTGTTTCTGAGTCAGGTGGTAGTGCATGATCATCACTTTACCCACAGCCGTTAGCAGAAAGAAGATAAGGTGTACGGCAACACACCACGTCGCATCTTTTACACTTCTGTTGAGCAAACAATGCATTTTTCTCAGAAAATGCCCAATTAGCACAGGTGTAAAGATGCAACGTGTGAGCAGGGAATTATGTGGTCCACAGTACTTTATTGCATGGATAAAGGTACCACAACTGCAGCTACCTGCCCAATCTCAAGATGGTATTTGTAGAAACTGAAACACTCTGATTTTCATCTTTCAGGTTAATGGCATTGTTTACACCAGAAATTGGGTATTCAGCTGCAAACAGAGCCTGCCAACACACGTCCGACACAAGAATCCTACAAAAACCTGGAAAAGGAGATTGTTTGTGAGGTTTTGGGTTGGGTTTCTTTTGGAGAAGGGGTGGTTTTGTTGGTTGTTTGGGGTTTCTTTTTTTGTTTTGTGTGTGGTGGTTTTTTTAAGATGCACTGATATTCCTAGAAGATCTAAACCTGAGAATCAATGGAGACAACAGAACAAAATACAGGATAAAAAAGACGACAAAAGTTAATACCATTTTTTCTTTGTACCCTTCCCCTCTTTCTCATACAGCTCAGTCAGATGATTGATTCTGGTTCCAAAGAGGGTCTCTGAACCAAGGGCATTCTTCCCAAAATATACACTAAGATTTCTGGTATTTTAAAATTCTGCTGAGATGGGCATTAACAGGCAGCCGATTTGTTAAACAACAGTCAGCTTTTCTGCACTGGAGAGCATTGCTTTGGAGTTTAAGGAAAACAATCAGAGGACAACACTTGAAATATCAGTGCAAGATGTGAGTCAATAGTCCTACCATCCCATGCTGTTCAGGTAAAAATATGTAAAGTGTAACTGCTCAAGAGCAAGTTTTCACCTACCTATTGCTCCTTCTGGAGTTGTAGGAGACAAGCTACCTCACAGCAGATCCCCTGTGGAACTATGCATTTGGGCTGCTCTTTGAATTCCTTTGGTGTCCAGGAATAACAGACGTTTCCAGAGACAAAGCATTTTTTAGACAGCTAAAATATGAAATGAATACATACCAAAAATTCCTAGCTCAAAAATAAACAATATATATACATATACACACACCTTGTTGCAGATAAAAATACTCAAAAGTGAAAAAATGAACTGCCATCCTAATTAATCCCTCTGTGCATGTGCATTACAATAATCCCAAATCAAATGATCCCATCGTTTATTTTCTGGGAGGGACTAGCTTCAGACTGACCACAGAACACACACCTCTGGAAAGGTGGGGCCAGGAACCGACGGAGGTTGGGTCTGATGCATTTGCTGCTGAAGACAGAAAGGACAAAGTGGGAAACTGCCAAGGCAAAGTTCTTGTGATGAAAGCAATTGCCCACCCACGCTGGAGCGACACCTGCCTGTTGCCATCTCTCTAATATCCAAGAGGCCAGAGAGCGACTTCAGCAACGGGGACCGTGCTCCCCACCTCATCAGTTACTGTGGCTGGATTTGCAGAAGCTCTGAGCCTTCATACCTGCCGTGGAGCTTCGTGAGAAATACAATTTGAACCTACAAAAAAGTACAAAGCAAGCCACTCCAAATTTCCAGCGCCCAGGTGTCTCACCTTGGGCCCCCCCAATTCAGAGACAACTCCTGAGTTCTGCTTCAGTCACTCTGACTTAAAACTCCCCATCTATAAAATAAGGGTGACAGTAACATCCAAATTCTCAGCACATAAATAAATTCATTAACATTCTATGCTGCCATAGCAGGAGGTACCCTGAAAACACTAACAAGGAAATTACTTCTTCCCTCTTCAGAGCAGAGCCTGGATGCTGTGCAGTCAATAAAGCTTGAAGTCAGCTGAAATGAGGCAAATAAACCCAAACTCCTACACTGACTGAGGCAGGAACCTCATGTGAAAGGGGGAGGAAACAGGATGGAACACCCAACCCTCAAGCCCACCAACAAACCACGCAGCTGCCTGACTGCATCGTACCGTGCATGCAGAAGGGCATCAATTCCAGCAACACAGGCCATTTGAATTGTAGCCTTTGTCATGGGAACACAAATTTTCCAGTTTTCCTTTTTTATTGGTGGGTTAAAGAAGGTTATTTGTTTAAATGTCTAAATAAATACGTAGACACGGAAGCTTGTTTTCTTCTGTGAAACGCCACCTGCCCTGTGGTAGCCCTGTGGTAGCCCCTGTACTGCTTGAGTGCAGGGCAATGGCTGCACCTCATGGTACCTCTCCTGGGAATCAGACCCCGCACTCCCCATTCCCACTCCTTACTGTCTCCACAGTACCTGAAAGGACCAGCAAGGGATAAAAGGCACATGAAAGCTCCCCTCACTGCTCTTGTTTTATATAGGCTCCTCTTCGTGGTGACACTGGACAGTCAGGAAAGAAAAGACTGGACTCCTTTCACTCACCATACAACGCTCAGCATTAAGAGCATCTTCACCTCTGGCTTTCTCAACTTGGGAATGCTCGTTTCCCCATGGTGGGGGCTGAGTGAGGCCAAACACTTGCAAATTACGTGTGATGAAGCAGGATGAAGAAAAGCCCTAAGGCAATGGTGGTGAACCTCTCAGAAAGCTGGTGTCAAAATTACTAAAAAACCATCAGTGTCAGTGCTGGCATTAGTTTAGCAGAACCACTGGCTTGGCATCATTGCCCCTGCAGGCAGTCTGTGTGGAGGAAGCTATGACACCTCTCAAAGTAAGATTTCTCCAACTACATGTGATTTTAAAAGTGTGTTTTGCAAAATCAGTGTGTTTCATCTGCCTAATGGCAGAAAATCCTGACTAAGAACTGCTTCTTCTCATCTTTAGACACCTCCCTGTTGCTCCCCCACTAGAAATGAATGAATGAAATTAATGTCCTTTAGCATTTTGAAACTCTAACCTATGTTTCATTGGAAAACTACTATCAAGTATCAAGTATTGCTTTACTTCAGTAGAGAACAAAACTTGTACCCCCAGATTTGAAACACCCTTTATTTAGATGTGAGAAATCCTCCCTCAGTCTGTAGGAAGTCTACTTGTATTCATTTGTAGGTTCAGTTGATTCTCTGAGCAAGAAAAGTATGAAGCAAACATGTTCTGAAAAATATCAAAATAGCTAACAGCCACCACAGTCAGCCCTGTTACCGAATTTACCACCAGCTATTCAAACTGAACTGAGAAAATTCGCAGCCCTTGGGTGTAAAATTAAGGGCCTGTGAACAAGAGTCATTCAGCTTTTTCTTTCTTTTTTTTTTTTTAAATAGAAATTCCTCCAATTATCAAATTAAATGCTTCGTTACTCAGAAAAAAATGCAAGTGTGGGGAAGACTGAACCAGTTCATAATAATTTTTAGGTATCTGACATTTTTGACTGTGACCCATAGCTCATCACGTTTGCCAAATCTGGGCACTTCCTATAGGAGAATCTAATGTTAAGAGCTCTTTTCCCCTTGCTCCCAACAAACATCAGCACATTTCACCAGGAACACTTCCCAGTTCTCACAGGTGCAGCTTGCAGATGACAGAGGAAAACCATAACTTTTAGAAAATCGGACATCCCCCCTCCCCTTAATATAGTGTTGAGAACTTGAAGCAATTTCCCGAGGATCTTCACCTTTTTGCTTAAAAGCATTTGATCAACTTTTGATCTATTGTGTTATAATTTATTCCTTGGAACAGTTAAGGCAGAGGGAGTCCCGTTTTGTTCCTTCCACAAGTGTGCATAGCTATGAATACTGGGACACAAATATATGCAAAAGAAAATTCAAAGTCCACTGGTCATTGGATCTTTGAAGCCACTGCTATCATGGTAAAAAAGAACGATGCCAACCTATCTACAAAGGATGTTAGCATTGGCAAAATGAATAGATATCCATTAAAATATCAATGGAGACTGACCTGCTCATTTAAACAAAATCCCTTTTGGGACTGAGCAGATCTGGAGGAGTGACTTGGAAGTGAAAGACTACTTAAGAAACTCTGGAATTGTTTCAAATTCCAAACAGGGAGCATCTCGCTTGTCTAGAAACTACATCATGACAAACTGGGAAACAAAATCATTGCAAAAACCAAAGAATGGACATGATAGATTACCTCAAATCCTTCACTCAAGTTTGCAATTCAATGGAAAAAAAGCATAGTAACTCCCTACAGACCTTCAGGTTACAGTTTATCCTGAAGGAAACGGTCAAGGAAGCATGCAGATTAATGGACATTCCAACACTGTAAATCTCATTAGATGTCAGTGAAACCTCTCTTCTCCCACTCTCAACTCAGTTCGCTTTATATCAGATAAAACACTTCTTTCATATATTGATTTATTTCCAGTTTCTATAATCAGAACAGATTCTGCAAGAACCTCGCTCAGAGAATACAGATCATGTTTAAGACAGAAGAATACAAGCAAGAATCTTCCTTATTTACATGTCACCCCCAAAACAAGAGTCCATTCCCCTTCAGTTAAGTCTTATGACCACACTAAATATTTGGGACATGCACAGCGCGGCTCATAAAGATTTTGAGTAGTGAACTATCTCTAGGTAAGCCCTCTGGGACAGGAGGAAGCTAGAATACAGCTAATGGCAGCTCTGGCTACCTGCCTGATGTTGCCAAACGTGAGAGAAAATCCAACGGCTTCGGCAGTGCCCAGGGACTCTGCTCAGGCCAGACCAGGCTCAGCTCGTGGCACTCTTACAACAGCTCCCAGCAGTGAGGTCTCACATACACCAATCTGGGCAACAAAACCAAACGCTACATTAAGACTATGTCCAGGACTTGAGATCTGAAGCAACAATTCAAACGCGGCACTATTCCATCGATGGAATTTTACGTTCATTTTGAAACAAAGGTACGGCGTAATGTATTTTTAAAGCT
This sequence comes from Falco rusticolus, assembly GCF_015220075.1. NCBI lineage: Eukaryota > Metazoa > Chordata > Aves > Falconiformes > Falconidae > Falco > Falco rusticolus. The sequence goes on along the minus strand of NC_051193.1, from coordinate 64,553,189 downwards.
GAACAAGCTGAACAAGTCATTGCTCTGTTACTGTTACAGAATACACTACCAGAAAATTGCTTCCTCCAGTCACATCATCTCCTCTCAGATGACTGCAGAAGAACTCTTCCACTTGGAGAAACGTACCATCTGCTCCTTCAGTGTGATAGCAAAGGCCTACATGCTACCAAAAGGGCACTCCTACAAGGAGTGGTCCTCCTTATATGCCATCAGGCAGAAAAGCAGAAGCAACTGCGATAGTGACTAAGAAAGATTGCATACTTTTTTTTGGCAAGTATTCTATCAAAGTAATAAGCCCATCCATACTCTCCTCCTTTTGTTCCTGATTTCAGCGCAATGTGCAGGCAGTTCACACAGCTGAGCAAACGAACTGAGACAGAGCTGCTGCAGCAGAGTGTGTACGCAGGGAACCCCACCCTAGGACAGCAGAACTCCAGCTGCCAGCACCGCACAGCAAGGAAGGAGGAATCCTCACCAAGGACACTCTTCACCTGCGTGATTGTGTAGGTTCTGGGGATTGCACATTCTTATGTCATTATAATATAAATAAACTGGCATGCAGAAATGATGCTTCATTTCAGTTTGCACAGGTAAATTTCTTCTCACCTCACCTTCCCATGCAAATTTCATGACAATCTTTTGGTAACACCATAACATTTCCATCACCATGACTTTTCCCTGTTTGCCAAAACACTTCCCATTTTTCAACAGATCTCTATACTGCAGACAGTATTGTGTCCTCTCTGAGGTTCTAAACCAGAAGCAACTAGCATTTCATGTAGACTGACCGTCACTATACTGTAAAATCGACTATTCATTGTCTTTAGATGCCTCTGTATTTATTTCAATGGCTTATATTTGGATACAGCATTCCTTCCATAAAGCTGCTGCCTGCACATTGGGAAGCAGTAGCTTCTGTGTATCTTCAGGCTTCACAGTACTTTATCCCAATAGGTAATCCGTCCTCACTGTTAAAAGCTCACACCCTATTTCTATCTTTAATTCATTTGGCTTTAGCTTCAAGTTTGTTTTTATGGCCATCTGCACAAGACAAGAGATGCTTTATTACCTCGTATTTCCATAAAGGACTTCCTACCCCACACAGGCAAGACACCTCCAATCCTCTTCTGATGAAACTAAACAGACTGAGCTCTTAACTATTCCAAATTATAAAAACCATCAGTCCAAAATTGCACTGTAATACTCCTAAAGAAAATGCATTTTCGAATAAAAAAAATAAAATTAAGATTATTCTTACTTTCTAGGATCTTACGCATCGCAAAGCAGTGGTAAGAACTTTTGATTCAGAGTCAACTACCTGAATATCACTTTTATGGTAGGGTTACAGCAGTGTTTGGGCAGCAAGGACTAGCATGGTGTTGGGATATATGAGCGTATGAAGCGTGAACAGCAATAGGGAAGCAAGTGTTCCTGCTTCTGTAAAAAATACTCCAAGTGCAGACACTAAAATCGAATGCAGATGGATGTGGAATACTGGGTATTTTCATGCAGCAGCATAATTAAAGGTTCAATGAAAAGTTTTACAGTGTGAAGCTTATGAAAAATGACTTATATGGGTTAGTGGATTACATAGGACTTGTTGATCGGTTATAGGTAGTTATACATGACAAAGAAGCCTAATTGTCAAGGAAGAATGGGACTTTTCAACGTTGCTGAAAAAAAGCATAGCAAGAAACAACATCAGGATGTTGATATTAGGAAAAACTATTCCAAAAGATGCAAATTCCTCATAAAGAGGTCATCAGTTTTCTTATTAATTACCCAAGAAAGATGAACTATTCCTTACCTGATGTTTTTAAAGTCAGGTTACATGTCCTTCTTAAAATATAAGTAAATGCAGTGGCAGGATAAATACTATAGCCAAAAAGGTTCACAAAAAAGTTTTCTCCAGCCTTGAAGAAAAAGTCTGTAAACCTTTTTGAGACAGGACACTGGGCTGGAAGAACGTAAAAGGGAAGTATCACTGTGTAACTACTTCATCCTTACAGTACCCCCCAAGCCTCCAAACCCAGACACTGTGAGAGACAGATGACCAAGCCAGGCAGAACTTTGGGCTGACCCAGTGCAGCCTTTCTTATACTGTTCATCCCATTTCCTTCAGAGGTTACAAGGAAAAGAGGGCAGCTTTGCCAAACCCCGATCATCCTCATAATATTGGCAGCTCTGCTTGAAGACAATGCATACTCTAGATCATACATGTAGGGCTCAGCAATACCTCTCCCTATTATCGTCTGCCGGTATATATATATTTTGCATCTCTCTGATACAACAGGCTGTGCCAGCCCATTTTCTACTTTTACCAATTCTTTGAGTGGGTACAAGAATACTCTTTTCCTGGTATGCCAGTTAACACATCTTTGTCAACTCACTGGAGTCACAGAAACGGTCAGGTTTGCAGTTAGGAAATGGGTAAAAGTTAATGACCTAAGATAATCTTGTCTTGGCTTCTGTAGAGCAAGCGGCCCCTTATGCATTATGCCTTAAGAAGCATTGCCGTAAAGTACTTCTCCCATATTTGATGGTACAAAAGCCAGGATGTCTCCAGCACAAAACACGAACTGAAACAGAACACAGGGGACAAAGACACAGTAATGCGGTATCACAATGACAACAGAAGCTTGTCATCCTTTGATAGTCTCCTAACAGACTATTAAAATACGTTTTCCGAACAAAGGACTGGTAGCGTCCTCCACTTTTGCTTCACTGAAGTGTTCTCTGGTTACAAACCTGTTCCTCAAGACAACAAAGCAAAGTTCTCATCCGCTTTACATAATTCCTTTTCAATATCCAGATACATTGCTTTTTGTAGCATCTTCTTTCTTCAGTGCAGAAAGGGTTACAGCAAGAGGCACTCAATCACCCTTCCTGTTGCCCTTCCTCCAATTTCCCTTCTCATCCTCTGCCCACTCAGCAGGTCTCTGCAACATCCACAAAGTAACAGTATGAGCTTCCACAGTTGGAAGGACAGCACTAACAGACTCCATGTCATTATTCAGAAATGCTGGCAAGACACACCTCTGCATACCACAATCATGAAGCTAATCTATCATTCAGCAACTCTAGTCCCAGCCTCTTACGAGTTTCTCTCCACCTACTGTTTTGTTGCCTTCTTCACTCTTTACTGTACCTTACCTTAAAATCATAAATCTATCAGGCCAGAAACTACATCATTTTAATTCACACTTCTCCAGTACCTACCAAACTGGGCATTAAGCCTCACTAGAGCTAACTGGAACTACTGGAAACGTGCAATAGGGGAAATGTGCTTCTCCCAGCTCTCAATTTCTCCTTCACTGAATGTCAATCTTCTCCCTGCACATAAACAAAGCCCTGATTGCAAAAAATCGTTAGAAGACTGGTCTCGATCATCTATGAAAAACTGTGGCAATTGCATGAGGTCCCCAGTCATAGGAAGGGGTATGTATCATGTCACCTCTCTAAAAAGGCAGGAAGGAGGATCCAGGGAATGGCAGGCTAGTCAGCACTACCTCAGTCCTTTGCAGCTTTATGGAGCAAGTTCTGGAGACCACCTCCAAGCACCCAAATGACAAGAAGGGGACTAGAAAGACAGCCAGATTAAATGAGGGAAAATCATGCCTATGAACCTGACTGCCTTCTGTGATGAAATGACAGGCTCTGTGAGTGTGTAGAGAGCAGCAGATGCTGTTTATATTGACTTCAGTAAACCCCTTGATGCAGCCTCTCATAGCATCCCTATAGTCAAATGGGGGAGCTACGGACTGGATGCCATCCAGCAACTAAAGTCAGTGAGAAACTGACTGAACTGTCAGGCTCAAAGAATAATGATCAAATGCTTGAAATCTGCATGATGGCCAGTTATGAAAAGCATGCCTCAGAAGAATACCAGAGTCAATACTGTTCAGTGATCATTAGCGATCTGGTGGAAAGAGACAGAACATAATATCAAGATCAGAAATAATGGCATGTTGGGAAGGGGACCCGCTGATATGCTAGAGGGTGGGGATATCACTCACAGGGACCTTGACAGATTGGAGGAATAAAAAGACAGAAACCTCATGAAGTTCATTAATAGAGCAGACTATTTCAGTGGGAAGGAACCTACAATAATCATCTAGTCCAACTGCGTGACCACTTCAGGGCTGACCAAAATTTAAAGTATATTATTAAGGGCATTGTCCAAATGCCTCAGACACTGACAGGCTTGGGCCATCAAGCACCTCTCTAGCAAGCCTGCCTCGGTGTCTACCAACCATCGCTGTATGGAAGTGTTGCCTGCTGTCAAGTCTGAACCTCCCCTGGCACAGCTTTGAACCATTCCCATGCAACCTGTCACTGGATATCAGGGAGGAACAACCAGTACCAACCTCTGCACCTCCCCTCCGCAGGAAGCTGTAGAGAGCAATAAGGTTGCCCCTCAGTATCCTTTTCTCCAAACCCTACAAACCCACAGTCTTTAACTGCCCCTCACAGGACATGCCTTCCAGCCCTTTCATCAGCTTTGTTTCCCTCCTCTGGATGCCCTCCCATACCTTAACATCCTTTTTAAATTCTGGGGCCCAGAATACTGCACACAGTACTCAAGGTGAGGCCACACCAGCAGGATAATCACCTCTTTTGAGGGGCTGGTTATGCTGTGTTTGATGCACCCCAGGATGCGGTTGGCCCTCCGGGCTGCCAGGGCACACTGCTGCCTCACACTCAGCCTGCTGTCGACCAGCACTGCCAGATCCCTTTCTGCAGGGCTGATCTCCTGCCACTCCTCTTCCCAGTTTATACTTGTGTCCAGCCTTACTCCACCCCAGGTGCAAAATCCGGCATTTAAATTTCATCCCATTAATTATAACCCAACGCTCCAACCTATCTGGATCCCTCTGCAAGGCCTCTAGTCCCTTGAGAGGTCAACACACCTCCCCCTTTAGTATCATCAGCAGACTGCACTCAACTGTATCATCAGGTGCATTCAACTCCTCATCTTGATCATCGATAAAAATACTTAACTGTCGCTAGAGGAACACTGCTGGTGACTGGTTGCCAGCCAGATGCAGCTCCACTCACCACAACCCTTTGAGCCCTGCCGTTCAGCCAGTTCTTCACCCAGCACACCTTGCTCATCTCAGCTGGAAACTCATCCAGAAGGATGCTGTGAGGGACAGCATCAAAAGCCTTACTAAAATCCAGAAAAATGGCATTCACCACCTTCCCTTCATACCCTAGGCAGGTGACCTTATCATAGAAGGATATCAGATTAGGATTTTCCCTTCGTGAACCCATGCCGACTGTGCCTGACGATTGCACTGTCCCTTAAATGCCTTTCAACAGCATCTAGTATGACATTCCCCATAATTTTTCCAGGTACTGAGGTTAAACTAAGAGGCCTGTAGTTTCCTGGGTCTTCCCTCACGCCCTTCTTGTAACACTGGCTAACTTCCAGTCAGCAAGGACCTTCCCAGACTTCCAAGACTTGGCAGACAGTTAAGAGGGGTCCTGCTGTAATATCCACTAGCTCCTTCAGTACTCTGGGATGAATCCCATCCAGTTTCATGGACTTATGAACATTCAGCTGGTAACAACTGGTCCTTTACAATTTTAGTGTCCACAAATGGAAACTCATTGTTCCTGCAGTCACGGTCCTCCAACTCTGAGGACCGGGCAGCCCCAGGTCTATCGGTATCATCAGACTGAAGCAAAAAAGGCATTGAATGCCTCTACCTTTTCTTCATCCCAATTTGTCAGGTGACCATCTACAACAATTATCGGTCCAATGTTTTCCTTAGACCTCCTCTTGCTATTACTGTACTTCCACAAGCCTTTCTTGTTCTCTGACACAACACTGGCCGCTTTCAACTCTAATTAAAGTTTTGGCTTAATTTTTAATTCTTCTTCCTCCAGGTATGAACCACAGCTCTGTAATCTCCCTGCAAAGCCTGACCTTGCTTCCAAAGATCATACAATTTCTTTTTCTTCCTGAGTTCCAAAAGGAATTCACCATTCAGCCAAACTGGTCTTCTGTGCTGCTTGCTTGACTTTCAACACAAAGGGATTGCCTGCTCTTATGCTTTGGAAAAGTGGTTCTTAAAAACTGACCAGCACTCACAGACCCCTAAGCCCTCAAAAGCAGATTTCCACGGAACACTGCTAACCAGCTTGCTAACTAACTTACTTGAAATCCAAGGTATCAACCCTGCTGACCATTTTTCTCATTACACCAAAAATTGTAAACTCAACAATTTTGTGATCCCTGCGGCCAAGACAGCCATCTACCATCACATCTCCCACAAGTCCTTCTCTACTCACAAATAACAAGTCTAGGAGAGCATCTTTCCTAGCTGGTTCACTGCGTACTTGTGATAAGAAATTATCTTCAACATACTTCAGGAATTTCCCAGACTTGCTCGTCACAGAAGTATGGTATTCCCAGGTGATGTCTGGGGAGTTGAAGTCTCCTATAAGGGCAAGGAGAGAAGACAACTTGAGGGAAGACAAACCTGGAAAAAGACTGGGGAGTCCTGGTGGACAAGAAGTGGAACACGAGTGAGCTGTGTATCTTTGAAGCAATAATCACAGACCTGACTGCCTTAGTAGAAGCACAGCTACCAAATCAAGGCATGTTATTATTCCTTTCTACTCAAGCAATCCACATCCAAAGCACTGCCCTTCACTGCGAGTACAGTGTGAGTACAGAATGAGTTCTAAGGAATCTGCCTTAGAGGAAAAGAGACAAAACAATGCATCTAGTTCATTCATCTAAGAATGCTGCTGATATTCAAATACGTATCAAGCTACTGAAGTCTAAAGACAAATTTTGATAAATACCTGGAGTAACAAGATACGCGATTCATTTTTCTTGCCTACCAGGAATTAAATTTGGTTGAAAGCCTGACTGAACAGTAAATGGATTATTCTAGAATATTTCTAGGTAAATTCTAGAAATAGAAAAGAGAGGGCAGCTGCAAGAACTTGAGTCTCCTGGTGCTTCCAGAAAGTTGCCATGGCAGGAAATATGGCTTACCAAGACAGGCCTGCCACAGTTACTCTTCAGCACTGCCACAGGTACATTCAACATTTAAAAGGCAACAAAGACCTCCTATGAGTTTACAACCTAAGTAAGGGCTTAACCAGATAAACAGTGCTACTGACCTCAATAGGAAAACCTGATAAATTATCCTTCTCTGCCCCCAAAGAAAAAGTGTGGCACCCCCACTCCCCACCCCCCAGTGAGTGAGATGATGACTGTTGATTCCCTAAACACCTCAAACATCTCTCATAAAAGTTTTAAACCAATCCGGACTGCACAGAAGGAACAGAACTACTCTGAACAATACTCAGAATGTAGAAAGATATATCAGAATTGGTTTTAAAAATGGGAACACAGGGGCCAAAATTTAAAATTTTAGCTGAATGATCAGCAATCTAAGTCTGTTGAATAGACTCAAACCAAGAGAGGCTGTGGCGCATCCTTCACTAAAAACATGCAATTGCACAAATGCTCTTTTAGGGAACCACTCCCAGTCACTGAAACAGCCTGCAAGTTAGGTTACAAAGCTTCCGATCCTAAAATTTATCTGCAGGTTGTCAGGAGAACATGACCACCTTTCCCCTTTCCCTGTAGTCATGAGTACTAGATAGTCAAGCTACTAGTTTTCAGGTTTACCCTCTATAGGTGTGTTCTAGATTACAGTGCCGAGACTTCCTGTGCTACTTCTTAGGTACCACTGCTCAAAATAACTATAAAATAAAACAATCCAATGACTACTTTAAAACAGGAATACTCCTCTCCTTACAGCTTGTCCCGTAATCCAAACTGACCTCTGTACTCCTTCAGCAAGGTAAAAAAGCTTTCCCCGTTCTAATTAGTTCTAAAATAATACCACCACTGAAAAAAAAAATGTTTTGGGAGGAATTTACAATGACAGGTCTGGCAGTTTTCTTGCTTGTGAAATATAAATCCAATGTGGATGTCTCCCCAAGAATAAGTAGGTATTAGGGGATCAGCCATGGACAGCATGTCTGTTGTATAACTGTATTTGCCAATCATGATTTAGTGAGTCATTCAATTTTTGTTTTGTGTATGTTATGGCCATTTAACATTTTAATACAGAGTTAAATATAAATCTGCTTTATATCCTCACAATCAAACCTGTCCCTCAGCTATTTGATTTAAAAGGGAGAGCAGAACACTGCAAAACCAGTGAAAACATGCAAATTTTGTTATCTACGTGACAGTGCTAACTGCACCTCCACATTCAAAATGAATTTTACAAGCTTAAATGGTCCTGTCTGAAAGCTCCAGCCAGTGAGGAAAGCAAAAGGAGTTCTATGCATACAAACATATCCTATTTTTAAAGGGCTTAAACTGTGAGGCCACCTGTTCCTTGACACACGCTATGCAGGTATATATTCTAAAAACATAGCCCAAAATAAGCTCCACACAGAATAACTCAGGAAAAATAAGCGGAGCATGATCAAAGATTCAAGAAAAGAGAGGGAAGAAATCACTATCCATATACCGCACAGAAGGTAACAGGGGACCAAGTGGAAGTGCTATGAAGGAAGAGCTATGTATGCTGCAGAGTGAAGTACAAAAGTACTTAAAAGTAAAGTACACCTCCAGTAGATAGAGCAGACAATAGTTTTTGAAGTGGACAGAAGTGGTCTGATCAATACACAGAATGCTCTGAACTCAGATGATACTTTAAATGGCATTTTTGTTCAATGGCATGTTGACTTCAATGGCAAGCATCCTTTTGAAACGCTAACAGTCATTTTTTAATTTATACACTGAAAAATGAAAGTTTTGTATATCCTCCACAAATATTCTCGGAGATTGAAGAGCCCAGGTTCCTTTCCAGGACACCAGCTTGCACATTTATGTCCAAGTAGTTCTTCCAAATCCTTATCCAGTAGGAGATTTAGGAAAGAACATGCAATACACAAGCAAGACTAAAGACATTCAGAACAAGGGAGAAGGAAAAGGTCTAATGGACCATGCTGCCAGTGAGCCAGTTGCAATTTCTGAATGGACAAGCATCACATTTGCTTCGCTAGAAGCAATATGATTTGAGTCCATTAGCACATGGCCTGAAAACATTCTGCTAATACAGAATTCAGATTCCATGTTTCAGCTTGTTTGCATTCCCTCCTCATTCCCCATCCAAAAAGTCCTCCTGGCCTGGAAGAAGGCAGGGGGAGACTTTTGCCTCCCTGAGTGGCAGTGGGACTTTCACCCATAAAATGCCAAATACACAAACAAGCAACACGTCCAGGGGGTGAATAAAGATCTGAAAATCCAAAAGAATCTGTACATGACCCAGCACACATGAGCTGGCATCAGGGAAAGAGATGAATGCATAATAAATACAGCAATAGCAAAAACATTTTTAAAAGCCACTGCGGTCCCAACACTGATTACTTTTTTTTAAACACAGATTCGCAAACATGATTTAGGTGTGTGGGGCAAGCAGATCAGTCTGGATAATGGCACGCATCACACACCAATACTGAAGATACCACTACTGCCAAACAAGATGTCTGGTGAAGACACACACCAGAGTCAAAGACTTCCAAAATCCAGCAAGCTTTTACAGTTGCAATGCTTCCTTTTAGCTGTATCCAGGGCTCTTCTCTGGTGGCATTTTAAAAAAGTTACTGGAGGGAGCAATAGTAGCTTTCTCGGCTCCTGGTGTTTTCCCTGTCCACTCAGAGTTCTGGGACCTCAGGGATGGTGTTGCTGGTAGCTCTGACTCTGCTGCATCCATGTGGACAGATAAAGTTGCTGGAATACAAAATTGCAGGAAAAGGGGAACAGAGGAAGACAGTAGGAAAGGGCAATAAAAAAAAAGTTAGTACAAGTGACTTCATGGCAAACACTTTGTATATATGTAATTTCTTATATGAAGTTGTTATTCACTAGTTCCTACAAGTTCCCCTGCCAAATTCCTTTGAAATACAGATTCTTGATAGCGTTAACACCTTTGCCCTAACGATTCACACATTCAGAACTCTTCAAGTTCCCAGTCCACTAACTGGTTCCCTTAAGTCAAAGTTCCTGTTGAAAATCAAGAGCTTTAGCTGTCCCATACTTAAACTGAATCAATTCATGATCACTCAACTGAAGATACCTTGATCTCTTCACAAAGACTCAATTAACCCTGTTTCTGAGAATTTCAAAGTCTCTGAAGGCTTGGCAAATTTCAGATTGCAAAGTTCTGTCAAAGAAGAAAATACACCTCTCCTCCTTCCCCAGTAAAGGCAATACCACAAGCCTCCACATATATCCAATACGGCAAATCAGCATATTATAACAAGAAGCTGCTTGCTAAGCTAGGTTGGAACCCATTTTCGTTTTCTCAATACAACCACTGCTTCAAAATGGGACAGGCTATAATTAGCTGGACAGATTTGCACAGCCATAGCTCAACCCAACAGTCATCCAAATTTCCAGATGGATTGTCAGAAACTAGAGATGTGAGAGTTTACTCCCATTCTCAGTATCCTGAATCACTCAAATCCTCACAAGCAGGGTGGATTTTTTTAATCCTAACAGGGCAGGATTAAAAAAAAAGACAAATAAAAAAACCACCAAACAGTAATTGCCACAGGACTCTTCAGGGCAACTGGAATTTTTTTGAATAAGTAACTACTTCAGTACGAAACACATGTCTTTTTCATTGTATTCTCACAATAGATAATAGTTGTTTGTGTGTTTTTATTACAAGTTGTGTCTGCTGCTCTGTAGTGGGTGAAGGATAAAGAGGCTGTAACAAGCCTCAACTAGAGGACTGATTGCTTTGAAGTTTAAATAAAAAGCTGGTTCAATGCTTGAGGTTCCACACTCAGTAGATCTGGAACCCCAACAATCCTGCCTCTGTACATCCAAAACAGCGAGTCATTCCCATACAACCACAATGGCACAGCTGACACCAGAACATCGCATATTTTACCTCTAGCCTCATCAACTTCCTCCTTCTGAAGGTCATATATGAAAAAAAAAAAAAAGTCAAAGCCCTCTAAAGTAATAAACACCACCAGTACTACACTATGGGCCCCTTGCTAGCAGCCTCCCCACATCTTTGCTCATAAAAAGAAAAAAAACCAAAGGACTGAACGGGCTTCTTGCTGCTGGGTACCACCATGCTACGACAAAGAGTGAATGCATCAGCAAAATATAGGAGAGGGAAAATTCACCAAATTATTACTACCCATCAGACTGTTCTCTGATATGCTGTTTCAGAGGCTGCTAAACTAGCACCTTTTAGAAATTATTATTTTTCACAAGCTAAGTGCAAATACATGCCAAGGCAGACAAAATCGATTTATGAAGATTTTTACCCAAGGCTCATTGTAGTACCCAAATAGGATGCCAGTTACCATGTGCACTGCTACACATAGGGGACCAGACCACATAAACATTAAAAACATCAATGCAAAGCTGGACAATTGTTCACCATTTATTTCACAACCATCTATACTTGTGGCCTGTTCTGACAAACAAAAGACACTACAGTCTTCACAAAATCCCTTTCAAACCAGAGAATAACTACCAAAAGAATAACATATTTCTCAGACAATCTCTGTTGTGCCACTGGGGACATTATTCCACATCTATTGCACTGCAGTGGGAAGTAACTAAACACAAGGACACTGTCCATGCCTTTTGAAGCCCCGAAGTCTTAGATCACTTAGATCAAGTTGGAAGGACCTTTATCACTACAGACTTTCTTCCTCCATAGGTACCGGCTGTTGGTCACCGAACTGAATGAAATTCTGGTCTAATTAAGTACAGCTAGTCTTACTTCCTTCAGATTTCCTTATTCTACTGCCAAACTACACCAGACAGACTTTTGCTCTTACTTGGTGAAAGCCTCATGCTTTAGGGCTCATACACTGCTCAACTGTGTAGCATGGAAAGCACTAACTTTCATTTTCAATCTCTCTCAACATTTATGTGAGTTTGCTCAACTTAATTTTGATTACAGTCGCTTCCTGAAGTGCAAATGAATTCTGAATTTTCTACCCACTTTTTGTTGCTCTTGACAGCCAGGCCTTTTTCCAAAATGCCATTCTTTAACAGCTATCTGTTATGATATTTAGGCCAGAGAGCCTCAAAGGGCAGGACTAATACCAGAAGTTTAATTCTACAATAATACAGTAGAGACCTAGGCACTTCTGCTACAGTAATGCAAGCTTTTTAATGTTCATACAAGGGCCTCTGACAAAAGGTGCCTTCCCAGAACCCAAAAATACTCACATTCATGAAAGTACATGAGAAGATGTGGAATAAACTTAGTTTGCTTGGCTCCCAAATAAACATCTCTCTAGCTCCCTTCTGTCATTCCTGCAGCTAGAAGGGAGATAGCATCCACATCTCATATGCCTTTCATTAGCATCTTCTGATTTCAGCCAAATTCAACTCAAAACTTTCGGGGGGGGGGGGGGGATGAGGCGACAGAGGAAGATTTGTAGCTGCATGTTTAAGAAAGAAGCTAAATTCATCACAATGACAGGGGAGAGTGTTGGCAGAGATTTGAGCTATTTATTCTTTTAGGAAAATCCTATAAAGAATGACACGAGGAAGCCTCTATCTGCAGTCTTGTTCATCACACTGGTGAGGAGTCCGATAACAGATGTATGCAGTAGCGTGATTTAGTGCCGGGAGCTGGCCCCTGATGTGTATTAATACAGCGGCAAAGCGGAACGAGCCCCTCTTCATCACTCATCTCTATAAAAGAGGTGGAATCCGAGATGGCCCGATGTTCGGCAGAGCAAGCCCATTTGTTCTGCTGACTGATGGAGCCAGCTCAGGCTGTGTCCTTCACCTCCATGGGGCACTCAGGTTGCAAAAAGAAGATCACTGAAGCAGGACCTGGTCAACAAGTGAGACGAGAGTGGTTGGACTCAGCTAAGGAGCTATTTAAAGGTGAAGAAATCCAGCACACTGTGTACCTGCAGTCACAGGGACAGGCCTGCATTCTGATTCACCCATGTTTCATCTTTTGCAGAAGTAAAACACCACAAACATAAAACACCTCTGTAGTGAGAAAATGAGGCTGCCACAGTTTCTCAGGTACGGGAGGACCTCAGTATGAGACATTTATGTAGGGGCGTGTAAAAGCATGGCAAGGGAGAAAAATCTATATCTCATCAATGTCTAACAAGCATAAGAGTTTTCAGTTAATTCTACATTATTGCAGAGTAATCCTATGTATTTGTTTAGGAATTATTAATTCCACAGTCAGATCACCTTTGACAGAAATAATATCAGTTTTCTGAAGTTTCCAAATTACACGCCCAGGTTGTGCTCCAGCTGCAACCAGGAGACTGCTGTAGAAAGTCAGCTAGGACACAGCTTGAGTTACCCAATCATAAATGTTTCTTTCTGCAAGTCAGTATCGTAACAAACCCTGCCCTACAGCTGTTACCTGTGCTGGGGATATTTCTCAAGAGGGTCTAAAGAAGAGATCTTTACCGTTTCTGACCATTAAAGACCTTGCAGCACTTTTCTCTTGATGATCAGCACAAGCATCCTGTCCAGATTCCAGTAACTACACTCTCCTTCCTTATCTTGTAATACATACTCTAATTCTCTCTCCCCCATCCCTAAAACCCCAAACAAACAAAAAGAAAAAACAACAAATCAAAACAAGCCCTTTCAAACCTCTGTACTACTTTACAGTGCTGAGTTCCACTCCAGATGCAGATTCAACTCTTCCACGAAGTGTTCACTACACAATTTGCCTAGTCAGGTAAGCACAATTTACATAGTATTCTAAAACATGTAGGCATAGAAATAGAAGCACTCCCTATAGAAAGCGACCAGCAATGCAGTATAGAATACACTCTGAGCCGTAAATAAATGGCCAGGTAACAGTGAGACACTAGCATTCATACCAAGAAAACATAGTATCCCAAAACTAAAATTCTGTGGCTACAGATAGATGATTTTACTAACCCTCTCGCTATAGACATGTTTAACTATCTTAGCATGGAATACTCAAAAGCCAGGAAACAATCCTAAATAAACAGTCAATAACAGATGGCAATTTTGCTGAGCAACAGATTACTGATTTTCTTTTTTTTTTTTTTTTTTTAATACAGAACAGTCTATAATCCAGATCTGTGGTCTGGAAAGCTAGCACAACTTTCTTCCCTATTTCATTATTCTACTGTCTATCTACCAGCCCAAGGAAGAAACCCAAACTTCATTCCTCCTACTCATCATCAGTTCCTTTGGCCTTCCCCCCTGTTTTCACAGCACCATTTTTCTCCATCAGCTTACCCACCACCTTGTTACTGGATTACAACAGGAGTTTTTTAATAAACTAGTTGGAAGAACATGGGGTGCCTGATAGTAGGCAAAGTATTTCAAAAGAGCGTAGGGTGAGAGGCCAGAAAGAAGTCTCCTAAACCCCTCTGCGTTCTGCACACTAAAACTTTTTCAGATTCTGATGTGTAATCAATCACTTTTCAAAAATATGCCACATGAAAATAAGAGCATTTTAATCACTACATCCCCAGAGCAAGAAAAAGAAAACGGTGACTATTTTCATCCACAGAAGTAAGACAACTCCCAGGGAACAGGTGGTCTCACCCAGCGACAATACAAAAATTGCCAGGTTTCTGCTCCTGTGAAAGTGTCTAGAAACACCCTGAAAAGCGGCACCAGAGGCACCAGCTAACGTCAGCCCAACACTGAAGCAACACACTGTGTATACTGATCACCTCCTTATCACCGGGTACTGCATAACGTACGAATGGTAGACATAACACCTTATGAAGAAACAAGGTTATTACCCACTGTACAGTGAAGCACTGTAAATTATATTAACTTACCATAGCTGCATCATCAAAGATGTTTTTAGTAGGCAGCTTTTGATGCTATGCAAAACCACATTCTCCCTCACACATTGCCTTCCTCACACATTCTATTAGATTTCAAATCTAGGTAATGCTATTTTTAACTATTGTAACTCTGGCACTTTGCTCAAGAGGGACACGACTTCAGAAATGCTGGCACACAAATAAATCCAGGTTACCTGATGTTGGGCTGGACATGGAGGCTGCAGCTGGCTTTCGCTTCCTCTTGATGTCCCTTGAACATGGTGGTCCCAGGTGTACATTTGCTTGCCTATACAGAAATTAAAAGAAATTACACTCTGTTCCGTATCACCTTCCTGTAAGACTCTGGCCAATCACCCTCCAACTCTCACCTTCCCAAGAGCTTCTCAACTAGCAGACAGCAGAAATCAAAAGCTTCTCAGGGAATTTTGCTCACATTGTTTGTTAATATACCATTATGCTCACATTTCTTTTAAGAGCTTACGCACATAAACTGCTCAAATAATAAATATTTCTTTGCCTTTAAAGAGTATCAACTTTACAATAGCTCTTTGCGTAAGTAAAGATGTGATCAAGCCATGATATGACACATGTCCTACCCTTACTTCTATACAAGCATTACCAAATGTCTGCAAGACTGCTCTTTAAAGAAATTCCGTATTTGCTCCCTTATTCAGAAATTAGTTTGCAACCTATTTAGTAGTGTAAGTCATCTTAGAACGTACTTATATTCCAAATGTCTATGCATACTGTTGCCACTACAGCAGTAAGTTCACGAAGTGAGGAATGCAAAACTGTCTCATGTATTTTCAAAATTATGGTTATCTTATCAAGGTGCTGTGAAAACAGCTGAGTCTGGCTTATGGTAAATACAGCCTTGCTGCACCTGTAAACTGGCTGAAAGGCATATCTGTCCTGGTCATATCAACTATGAAGTCTGAAGCCTACTGATGACCACTTCAGTTCAACCATTGGCCAGTTAAGAAGAAACCTGCATTATTGGGACTGACTTGAACTGAGCACTCCCCCAAGTCCTAGACATAGGAAGAAGTTTAATTCAGAACAGACAGTCCTGGCAGCAGACCAGAGAACTTTCTCCAATACAATCCACGTTGAATACAAATGGCTAATTTAGCAATGACGTTGGGTTCAAATCCCTGCTTCGTCTGAGGTAACAGAGTTTGTTTAGCAAGTTCCTTGGTCACTCTCTGCATCAGAACGGATGGGGAAAATGCAGAACTACAGTGCAAATAAAATCCATTAAAGACTGTGAGGTGCTTCCATGGTGTAAAGATTGGAACCATATACATTTTGAAGATCAAGTGATGAAAAGCTTCTGTGTTTTTAAAGCTTGTTATTTTGACTTTTTAAAAAATCCTGAAAGTTTTACAAACATCAAGTAATGAAATCTTTGAGAAAACAAAAGGAAAAGTTCATAGCTTCATGTTTGCATGCCAAAAATCTACTAAAAAAACCCAGCATATTTATAATATAGACAATTTTAGACACTGAATTGATGCAAAACCAAAGTGTGCTGTTGCAGCTACACACAACAGTGTAGGGAACACAGTAAATTTCCTATGCCAACCAAGACTATAAATTCTTTGAATGCTACTGGGTCTACCTACTTACCTGTAACAAATGCACAACCACAAAATAAGAAAGAAATATCTACATTTCCTGTCTTCTCAACTAAAATTTAAAAGTTCTACAAGAAGTCTACAAGATCTGTCGTCTAAATCTGACATTAAGGAATAGTTCCGAAAATTTTTAAATTGTGCTGTTTCACTGACAGCCAATTTCTCAAATCTGGGTATGCATATTAATATTACCACAGACACAGAAGCCTCCTGAAAATATAACTAAAGGCTTTCAAAAATACCAGCGCACCTATAGACTGCATATTCAAGTCTTGTGTTTGCACACAGAAGTGACTAACCTCTAAGTGACTTCGCATATCCTCAAAACTGCTTTTATACATGGTTATGATAGCGGCTATACAGTATTTTAGCATGGTTCTACCATGTATTCTGAAACATTTAGGCACACATAGCCCAAGGAAAAGATAGTCTCAATCAAGTAGAACTTCAGGTTTTTTATTTTGCATCAGTGACACAGTATTAGATTACTAACTAGATGACTACATAATTATATATAATAATCCAACTCATTTTATCATATAATAACAAGGCACCCTTTTTAATTTTATGAACTTATACCAACATTAGGCATCTGATCCTTGGTGGAGAATCACTACAGACTAGGAAAGAAGTATGCACTATTATTTCTAACAGATAGTCATGCAATTTTTCCCAGTTCACAAATGTTACAGCTAGATTCTGAGTAAGAGCTCCTGGCTCTCAGCTCCATTCTCAAACCACATCTACCTTTACCTCACAGTTACACAGAGCATATAAAAAAGAAAACTTAGGAGAATCTCAAAATCCCTTCTTGTAGTGAAAGTACAGGCAAATCATACTCCAGCTGAGACTCATAGCAAGGATGCTGCACCTAGCAGCCCTGCCTCCAACACACAAAGGCTCAGAGGTCATAAATTGTCTCTGTAACATGTATTTCATTCAGGTTTATCCCTTATTGATCACCCACACTTCAGTTAGTAAATCAGGAACCTATTGATTACTCACTGGCTCTGACCGACCTGGTGGTAAAAGTGTCAGTTTCAAGTGGCTGGAGCACTTTACTGGCACCATAAATCTGCATACAGGGAACCTCCAGGTGGTAGGTACCTTGGGGGAGAGAGGAGCAGAATGCATGCAGGGATGATAGTCCTCATTAAGACATGGACAGAAAGGCTATCTGAGGTATAATTTATTCAACATGCATTTTTTGGTAGATGCCACACTTCAATCTAAATTTCTAATCACTAGCTCTCATACAGATGCTATACTGGTAGAACGGAATTGGTGAATCCCAGTTTAACAGCAGACTCCTAGACGCATCACCACCAGGGAAGTCAGGTCACGGGTATTCGCAGCACCTGACATTGCAGTGGACAGGCTGAACTATAAATTGTGAAAATCTCACTGACAGGCTGCAACCATGAATTAGTTTTTTCTGCCAAAGTTGAATTTTAACAACTCTTCTGAACTGTTTAAAAATGAGTCTGAAGTAGAAGAAAACAGGGCTGAGAGGAAAGGCTGACAGAAAACGCACGTTTGTGCACTGTCACAAGCCCCTCTGAAGAAGTCTGAGGCAGAGCTTTGTGGGATGAAAGGTATGGGCTTAAACTGAGAAACTAGAATGGTACTTACTCTGTCCTTACCGGCTTTCAATCTCTTCCGCCAGACTTCTATACTTTCTCCAGCATTGCACAAACAGTAATGAGAAAATAATTGCCTGGTTAACTTTTGAACTATGGCTGGTTGATCATAAGAAAAAAACAAAGTCACAATGTTCAGTCACAGTTGGATCTGCTAGGTGACCAGAGAATAATGTGGAAACCTAGTTTACAGTCTAGCGAGGACTGAAATTCTAACCTGGGAAGAGAAAACGCAGAACACACCTGGAGAGACAAAGCAGGATCCAAAGCGCATCTGCGCTGATTGCTGCAATATATCCAACTCACACTGCAGCCCCTCGCTGCTGGGAGTCAGTGAATGAAAAATTACATACATGTAGAAAAAAATGGGTTTATATGAAGAAAAGTCTATAGTGTCTTTCTGACAGTGATTATTTTTTTTAAAAAATTACAAGCTAAAGGAATTATCCAGGAAATATGGATTTGTCTCTTGTTCTTAACATAATACTTAAGGTACCTGATTCTGCATGCAGGTCATGCTGGAGGAAAAGTGGGCTTTGCTATGCAGAAAGCTGAGATTCATTACTGGTTTTAGTGTGTCAGAAGTAATGCTTCCTTTCTTTTCTTTTCCACATATTTGTTCTATGACTTCATTTATCTATTTTTTTTTTTAAAGGAACTGTAATTGCATACACCAGACTCCCATCTCTGTCCTACAGTTCAAGGTGACCACATGCTGGACTATAGGGTCACAGGAGCTTGCCACTATTTTACAGTTACCACAGGGCTTCAACAGAAAAGTAGGACTGGCAGTACAATCTGGGGGAGACAATACAGAGCACAAGCAGACATCTGCCCACCAGGAACCTTACTGAACAGCACCAAGCCTAGATTGTGAAGTGATGCCTGCTCTCTCAATATTTGGGGTAAAAAACAACTTATCTCACAACGGAGGTCTCCAAGAAGACCCTACAGAAGTAACTGTGACAGCCTATGGCCTTCTTGAAGGCAGGAGGCGCATCGCTTGGGGGTGTATGCCTGTTGCTGTAATCTCCCATCATCCAGCTTTTCTGCTGACAATCTTTATTCTAGCCCTATCCTTATAGGAAGTAAAGCACTTGGATTATGTAGTGAAAGTGAGAGGCAGCCATTAATCTACTGTCATATAAACAAGGGATGCCATTATCCTCATGTTAAATTAAATGTTCAACAGAGATAGCCTTCTAACAAGGATACTGCTACTAAAACGCCACACAATCCAGCTGTTGCTGTTGTGACACTATATCCCCAGCAAACACAGGCCAAATAAAAGGCTCTTTCTCTAAGCCCCGAGGTGTTACCTGAGGCTGTTGATGGTGGCTTCACAAAATTAACAGTAAAAGCAGAGTTCTTCCTTCTCTTTGGCTACAGAACCAGCTGGGCACCGAAGTCTGATCTGCACGTAACACATGTACATCAATACAAGTTGCTCTTCCAATCTGCGCCCAAAGCTCCATCCATCCAAGTGGTTCTTGCTATCATATCACACTGTAGATATTTCCTGTGCATAGCGGTCTCCTCTGCCCTGCTGAGCCTCATGGGAAAGCTTCTAGAGCGCATTTTCAGATTCCAAAATCACTAACAGGTCAGCTCACATCTTAAATCATCCAAATCTCATAGGTCTTCATGCAGAAGCAGTCTGTTCCCCAAGTAAGCATTCTAATGATGTAGCAATTCCATTCCTAAAAGTCTGTGTGTGGCAAATGGAAGTGAACACTTTTTCTTCTAGTTTTCCATGTAACTATTCTAAGCAAAGATGATGTGATCCCATATACTGCATTCTCTGTTTTCATACTGAATCACATGATATGTGTGCCAGAAAGAGTCCTAATATTTGCCAGACTTGCCGAGTACACAGATTTGATAATGGCAACATGTTTTATAGGCGAGGAAAGCAATAGCAAGTAAACAAAATTCTGAAGGGGAATTTATTTGTCACTCCAGAGAATTAGGATTCACCAAAATGGGAGCATTAGGCCTCAGACAACTGCGTGTGACACTGGTTGATAGCTGCTGTTCATTGCATGCCTGTCAGAAGAATTCAGTTATATCCCCAACTGGAATATTAGCCAGGCTTTAGCAAAGGAAGACATGAAAGTGCTCCAGCTAAATGGAAAAAAAAAGTGTTTAAAAAAAAAAATACTAGGGAGAAAGATGCCTAAAGCAGTCGGCAGCAGACATTTTTACATAAAGACAATTCCAGGAAGCTGAAGACGTGGACAGGTTATGTGGAATGAACTGGATACTGTCCTGGTCAATTGGGAAAGCATGAAATTGCGAACATCCGTTCACTCCTTCAGCTGCCTCAGGAAAGGCTTGACATTGCAGGCAATCCCTGTACTTCCATGTGCTCGGTTGAGAGGCAAAAATGTCAGGATCTTGCCACAGATACAGAAGAGAAAGAAAAAGATTTATTTTGACAAGCATATTTCTAGAGCTGGAACTAGAATTAGAGACATTCAGACCTTTTTACTCTAACAGCACCACCAAATCCAGGGCATGAAAGAACTGGAAGTTTACTAGGAGATGATCACTCACCCCTTTAGATCTTTAAAACATGTTCCAGGCAAGACACAGGACTTGCTTCTAAACCCAACTGAACTCTAGGTTTACAGTTAATATTAACTGAGAGGACATGCAGAGCGATTTTCTTCAATTCATCTGTACTGTTCAGAGGTGTCTCCAACACAATTCTTCAAAGCTCCACCTTCAACATCTACTTGCCATCCGAGGTCCACTTTTCCTACAAACTCCAGTGGGACCATTTAAATTGAGTTTTTCACCCACAGCCATATTTTCAAGGCTAGGCAAACAATCAATGGCATTAGGGACAATTTATCTTCTACTTTCCTCTCTTATTCTACCTGCTATTCAAACTCAAACTTAAGGGAAACATTGGCTCTAGGCTCTTCTGAAACTCTTAACCTGCCTCAAGGGAATAACATTCCACCAACCAACAATCCGTAACATCTTCCTACTGGTAGAGCCACTGAATAACCAAAATCTAGTAAGATATTCTGCTTGAACCTGTACAAAATCATCTTAAGCAGAAGGAGGTCAAGAAGAAGATTCTGTTCAGACTACTCCTTTCTCTCACAGAAGCAAATGGGCAGAGGGGGAAAAAGGGGAAGGATCACCTGGGCTGTCCATGCAAGTCTTTACTTGCTTGCTTTTAAGAGCCTGCATCGTGAAGCCGAAACCTTAACAGACAAGACATGATTAGCAAACGCTTTGTGCTCTTAAAGGAGAGTAATTATAGGCATGTGAAAAAAGGAAGAGATCCCTGAGGTACTCTTCCTTGCATGCCTCCCGAGAGGCAGCAGGGCCATTAAAAATTCCATGATGAAGAGGAAAAACAGCCTGGGAACAGCCAGGAGGCAATACAGCAAATTAATACACCAGCCGTCCCTTGGGAGGACTGCAAGAAAGCAGGAAACTCTCCTCGCTTCACAAAATAAAATTATACCACTAATGATAACAGTCACCACACACACAAAACGGCTTCTAATGATGGGTGTGAAATTCCCAGTGCTGTGCATACACTTTGAATGAAATCTCTTCTCATCACAGACATAAAGCAAGAAAGGTAATCTTGGTAGTGTACAATTTATACAGCCTTTCAAATAAGGCTTCCCAAGGAACCCTCCACATAGAACCTCCTCCTTGACACTGAAAAGCCTTTTTTGAATACCCCCAACTGCGCTCAGTATTCCAGCCTTCAGCTCTGCTTAAATGAAGCACTGGGTTACCAGTCTTCCAGATGAACTGCACCGAATCCACCACTGAGACAAAGAAAAAAATTCCATGGGAGAGAAAAAGACTCCACCTGGTAACTATACTCCATTGGACACATTCATGACAGCAGAAACTAAGCAGAGAGGTAATTCTGCATGGCATGGTGGGCATCAGGTTGAAGAAACTGGATGTCCACAACATCAAGACAGTTTCTTCTCTAATACACTTCATATCGTTCTCAAGGGATTACGTCACCACCACCACTCTTCCAACAAATTTCTGAGAAGAGTTTCTCCAGGATGAGGTGCAAGCTGCTAGGAGCTTACCAAAGCACGAACTACTGGAATTGACTCCATCCACGACAAAAGAGGAAGATGTTAACTAGGGCAATGACTGAACAGCGATTACAGAGATCACCTGAACCTCCTGTAAGAAAATGGACTACTAATAGGCTTGGCTCTTGGAGCACCTAAAGACCAGATATTGCCAAAAAACCCATTTCTGCAAATGAACAATTTCCTTCTGTGCCCTTGGCAGCATCTTTACATAAAATGAACACCTTACACTTGAAGAGTCCTTGCCACATACATGGAGACACATAACACATTCATTGTTTCCTTATTTCTTTCTCCTATAAAGACTCTTAGCACGTTTCAGACTAAAATAGCAACTACCTTCTCAAACTACAGGCACTTAAAACACAGCCACCTCCGGGATAGGTGGCTTCTGCCAACATTCTGTAACAATTCACCAAGAATTGTATTTTCCAGGACACCAGTCACCTGTTCGCTTGAGGAAGGAACCAAGCATATATTCACTGATTAACTAGACTACATATTTGGCAAAACCAAGTAAACATGATCCCTCCAGATTCAGAAATTCCTTGCCATACCCAGTAGCTTTGGAAAGGATCTTCAGTGATCATGATAAAGTGATCATGAGATCATTTTAGAGACTTTGCCTTGTTTGAATTTGTGAGCAGGATTTGTCTAGCTCTGCTTTCCAGAAGGCAAACTTTACTTAGAGCACTAAGTAAAACACTTGAGGCACAAGAAAGTTTATCCTAGATGTAAATGGGGAGACCAATCAATCTTCTCACTTCACGGGCACAAAACATCCCCAGGGTGGGGCAAAAGCACGGAAAGGAACCAATTTGCTGATGCCCAATCTTCTGAATTCTTTTTATTCTCACCCAGTTGAATGCTTAAGAGCTGATTTCTTCCTCCCTCCCCCTTTCCAGCTTTAACATGCTGGCTACAGCAGCATGAGGTCATGGTGCGAC
This sequence comes from Falco rusticolus, assembly GCF_015220075.1. Lineage (NCBI taxonomy): Eukaryota > Metazoa > Chordata > Aves > Falconiformes > Falconidae > Falco > Falco rusticolus. The sequence goes on along the minus strand of NC_051193.1, from coordinate 64,530,036 downwards.
ATCACAAAAATTCCCTGCAGAAGCCAGTGGGAGGAGAGGCTTTGTTGGGTGGGTGCCAAGCTTTCGTTCAGACACATACAACCTCAGTACATTTTTCATGCTCTATTTGCTAATTAACAAGGGAAAGAAAGCCATGAAGCTGAAAGTCCAGACGTTTCTTTCAGATTTGGTCCTCTGTACAAGCACATAAGCGAAATTGTGTCCCACACAAGGCTTTGTCTCCTTGCACAGGGAAAGAGCTCAAGGGCACCTTACCTTTAGATAGTCACCTGCGGCAAAGAACAGGAGTCACCTCCAAGGCCAACACTTGAATTTAATTTAGGATTAGTCAGCAGAAGGTGCCTGAATAGCATATTAACCCCAACTACGCAGACTCAAAATATACCTCAACATTTGGCCAGACCAGATCTACATTTCAGCTATAGCAACAGAGAAAGATATCAAGCCATTAAAGGTCACCTCAGGTGAGTTCTCAGTCTGCACAGAGGGTCTATTTTAGGCACCCAGGATAACAAAATGTCTCAGCATGTCACCCACACAAGCTTGTCAGCTCTTTCCCTCTCATCTTGTTCAGATTTTAATAGTGGGCAACAATACTATGCCCATTTGTACCTATACAACAGACCCGCAGCGACTTACTGCACAATCCAGAACAGATCACGTTTACTTCTAAAAGCACAGTATGTTCTGCCTGTCTGTCATATACTCTTTCATATACTCGGTGTATTGAGAGTCTCAAATAATCTGCATTTTATCTGTATGCTTTGTGCTAAGTTTGTACACAGGCCTCCTAAGGAAACTTCCAGGTCCCTGGGTATTGTTCAGACCACACAGTACTACTGAAGATAACCATGGGAGGGAAGACAGACACCCCAACAGAGCAGAGCAAGGGAGTTACCTGGCAGTGCAGTGTGCTGGTGAGCATCTTCGGTGGGAAGCATCAGCAAGCACATCCAGAGAGTACAGAGGAGATAATGGATTGAACTGGAAAGTCAAGAGATTTTATTTAAGCAAAGCATTAACAGAAATAGTCTCCAGATACAGCTGCTCGGATCTATTCCCTAGTTATTCACACAGTATAAGACGACCTTTCTGACACATCAAGGGGTAAAACTACAGAACTGACTTTCACTTCAGACAAAAGGCTACCATGAGGTGCAAAAGCAAATCTCATGACCATCTTCTCACAACAGACAGCCTTATAAACACACTCCTCTTTCCCTCGATATTATTAAAAATGCTTGTTGACTAAGAGCACACTCAGAGTGCTCTACTGCTGTATACCATGAGCAAAAAGTCTGCCTCCCTTTCAGGAAGCCTCTTGTCTACCTTCACATTGTAGAGAGAAAAGTCACTGTTATGAATGGTGCAAGCATGGAACTTCCCACAGAGCAGTTCAAATATTCCCTGTGGTCATATGCATCACTGAAACAGACCCCTGGAAGACTCAGGCCCACCAGGTTCAGTTCACAACAAGCTGCCAATTCATTCCACAGCGAGCGAGATGCTCCTCCTGCTCCCAACCCACCTCACAAGCTTTCTTTGCAAACAGCTTAAAACAAATTTCTGAAACACTGTATAGTCAAGCTAATCTTGGATCCTCTGTTAGACATACACTAGACAAATCCTGAAGGCATCAAACCTGTGCAAGACAGCTTGCTGTAGAAGACACAACTCTTAAGATATTTTTTTAAAGGTCAGAACAAAAATGGAATAATGCAGTCAAACAGTACATGGAGTAAACTTTGCTCGATATGCAAATTGAAGGTTTAGACTGGTAGTTTCTCTGGGGTACCTGCATTACACTTCCATTCAGCATCTCCTCTTTATTTATAATTCACACCTCAAGCAGGAAATTCATTTCCATCTGCTTTGCAAAGCGCTACGCCAATCTCCAGAACGCTTTTCTTGTGTTACTAGGATTACTGATGCATTTTTAAATAAGGACAAATGAATAATCCACCGCTGTAGCAGGACTTGTCACAAAAGCTATCTGCAACTCTAGAACTCATTACTAGGCTTTTGCCTTCAACCTTTCTGAGAAAGAAGGGGCGCCATGCACTACAAAGCTGCTGCTATCAGGGAGCTTCTCCTTAAGCTGGACTGTTAGTTTACTGTCAGTAAACTAACATTGCAGCTGCACAGTAGGGGAGAATCACCAGTAACCCTCTGTAGATGATTCAAGTTCATTTAAGAAAAACAAAAGTAATTCATTTTGGTCATTTTAAAGCTTATGTAGTTATCATTCTTACCTTTATCAATATAGAAGTGGTATGTGAAATGTTCTTATTAACGGAAAATACACAACTGCATAAAGGCCTGAAGATTATTTCTTGCCATATATTTATTTTTAGCTACATGGAGGGTAGAACAGATTTCGATCGTACTGCTCACCAACTGAAAACCAACTCGCAAAGGAATAGAAGGGAGTGTGTGTAGCTAGGAACACTTATAACACAGCTGCTCAAACGGAAGATCCTTTTTGCTTTCTGCTATTAAGAACCCCAGCTCTTATATCTTAAGTAAAAAAGCCTCCTAGCACTGAAGCTATGGAAGACTTACTGGAGAATATAGAAGTGCACACCCAAGTTTCAGTTAAAAGAATGCCTATTTCTCTTGCTTATCACCTCTTACATTTTCTTGTTACAGCTGCTATTTAACTACAATCAGCTCACCAACTTTTTCCCTTTCTCTGTTGATGACTCTGAGCTAAACAAGGCAAAACAAACCATTTAAAAAGAGAAAAATGTTCCAATTCTTAGGGAATTTCGAGAGGCCAAAGCTCCCTCCTCCTACCAAGAGGCATTTTCCCTCCCACTTACTGTCAGAGAGGAAAGCCTATACTAACCTGAAACAGGGACATAAACACAAGGAGTTCCCGAGCTATTCATTTAAATAGACAATATAATGTCCAAGACATGGATTGTGTTCAAAGCCCAGAAGATATCAGTTAACCAAATGAGAAGGGACAGGGCTGCCTTACCTCATGTGCACAGGCCACAGTGTGTGGGAAATCAGAAGCCAGCACTTTGTTCTTTCTAGAGAGAAGGAAACCAAGAAAATAAAAAAGGTAGAGCAGAGTCAGCTTACCTGGTTGCGATCTCTCTTCCCCATGGATGGTAACCAAAAACTGGAAGGAGGCAGAGTTGGAAGGACAGGTGGGAGCAATGCCAAGGAAGGAACAAACACAGAGTGGGGGAAGGAGGGTCGGGGGTAAGGAGAGAAGGAGAAGGGAAGAACAAAGATGGAGGGAGAAGGAGAAAGATTAAAAATCAGCAGGAGTCATATTAAAAACAATGAATTTCAGATCCAAGGAAGAAAAGCAGGTATCAACAGCTGGTGAAGGCTGGACCCACTGCACTACAGTCAAGAGGTTACTTATCCATTGCCCAACGAGAACAGCATTACAGGGATGCCAAAGGATAGGCACCATGGCTATTTCCGGTGCTGACTACAATGTAAAAACACTAATTGGGGAAGAAGACAGAACACCAAAGAAAGAGAAAGCAGTTTTGTGGCTGCCTTGTCAGCATCATTTCTGCAGTCTGGGTATGTGCCCATAGCATGGCTCCACACAGAAGCTTTTTAAAAAATTAACATATAGGGCTCAGTCTTCTCATACTGTGCAAAAGATCTGCAGTTATTGCAATGGCATATTATAATGGAGGGGGAAAGAAAAAGCTGACTGTAACCAAAAGGGCATTTGAGCAATGTCCACACACTGGGGCAGCCTTATAAATAAAAAGGAAGTCAGCAATTGCAAATAAGAAAACAGAGGAGCCATCAGTAGAAGCCTGTCTCTCATTCCACAGGTCACTGCATGCTTAAGTTACCACCCAGCTCTTCATTCCCTTCTGCCCCAGGAGGGAAGAGGACCCTACAGTTCCTCCTCCCCTCCCAAAGTTCTACACAACAACTGTTAAGGGCCTTACTCTTTCTGGCGTGGATCACTAACAATATGACCCAGCCTCTCGGTGCCCAGAGTGCTCATGGAGGTCTCCTGAAACACAAAGACAGGTAAAAGGTTGCACACTCTCACACAGTGAGCAGACATAATAGTTTGCTGCTGCCAATCAGAACAGATCTCACCCCCCTGGGCCACATCCTTTCCTTCCCAGGCCACTCTCAGCTAAACATATTCACCCTCTCCTTTTAGAACCTCAGCTGAGCTGATTTAACTGATTAGAATGGCAGAGAGTCATCCAGTTTTCTTTGTGGGGCTTAGTTTTTATTATCTGAGTGATGATACTTGCTTGCACAGAGGCACAGCAAGGACTGGACCAGTAAAAAGTATGCAGCACAAGGATGCAGTTCAGAACAGGGGAAATGGCTAAGAAGTGCTTATTTCCAGGTTTCTGGGGTCAGCTGGGCCAGAAAAACGTTGGGAGGCAGGACATCACACTGTCCCTCTAACAACGGGGACTCACCAAGCACAAGTGAATGAAACAAGGAGTATGCATGAAGCTTTTGCCCTTCCTGAAAGCAGCAATTCAGCAGCAGGACCTCCAGCAACTAAAGAAATCCTGGTAGAAAGGACCTGTTCTTTTAGAAAGCCCTTTTCTCCCTGAGAGACACTGCCCTGTAATATATGCTTGATGCTGGCATACACGTACACACACAGACTGAAGCACCAGCTGGTCATATCAGCATAGCAACTACCTCCAAGAAATAAATATACTTTGCAGTAAGGGTCTGAAGATGAGGGTGAAAGATTTGTTTGTACCATGTGCGTAGGCAAAACACACTCAAAGTTTGGGGGGAGCTGTAGCAGCAGGGGTAAAAGATGGGCTATTTGTTACAGCAGGAAAATTATTAACTTAAAGTGCCGTAATGTTTAAATTTACGGTTTATTACTGTGTAAATTACAAGCCGTACTTTTGGTAATTAGCAGCTCGCTGGCGGGGAGCTCTGAATGAAACTCATTATTTATGATTACAATTTAGAGAGAGATGGGGAAGGGGGAGCAGTGACCTCTGCTGCAAATGACAAAGATCCCTTTAAGGTGATGAAGATGAATTAAACAAGTAAATATTATCCTTCTCATTTGGATCATTAGAGGTGCTGCCCACAGGCCCAGCCACTTGCAGGTGGCCTGAGGAACCCTACCCAAAGCCAGTCTCTTGCCAGCTGAGGATTCATATTTTAAACACTGGTTACAACTCAGCAAGGTGAGTGGAAGAAAGAAGGGGCAAACAAGGATCTTTCAAGTGTGACTGAACAGAAGGAAAGTCACGCTCCTCTAGACTCCAGGCCCCTCTAACACACCTTGCTAACTGACTCTTTCTAAAGCCAGTCAGCTCAGAACCGTATTTTCAAAAGCACAGAGCACATTCCAATAAAAGAAAAGCCAAACACAGCCAACATCTTCCTTCTCAGAAACATTTTTTCACAACAGGCAGCAGCACTCAATACTCCAAGGTCCAGACATGACCAGGTGTATCTCTCGCTCTTTTAGACAGGCATCTGCAAAGTATTGCTTATTCCTTTAGAAACTGGATTAATATTTTATTTGTTGTTTGCCCTACATATAATAAACCTAGGCTCTGGGTAACTTTGCCTGCATTATTGCATATACCCCTTTATTTTTCTGTTGCCCCACTAAAAATGCAACTGCTAAAACCACCTTCCTTTGCTGCCGTTCATATTAGTCTGCTTCCCTACCTAAAATCTGGTGTTCCTTCACCTTTGAGTCACCTCTCTACCCTTGTAGTTTCAGATTATGAGCCTGCACAAGTCTCATGCCATCATTTTCTGCTACATTCTGTCTAAACCTTCTTGATACTTATGCCTCCTGTCATTCATCTTCAAACCTCCTTTCATACTGCTTTTAGCACTGATCAACTGTCTTTGCCACTTCAAACCTACCTTAAAATCCGCTTAGTCATTCAATCAACTTCTGACAGTCAAAACAGTTAAACAAATCAAACAATACATGAAACAAAAAAATGTACAGGGCCTCTTTCTGCAAAAACAATTCACATGCTATCTTAGACTAGTACTTCAGGACTGATCAGCATTGGAAATACAAAACTGTCATCTTGCAAAAGGGAATACCTTGCCAACAAGCCTTCTCCGACCTTTTCGGAGACAACGGGCAGCAGCTCCTGGAAGGCGATTCAGGCGAGCATGAAACCCTGAAAACAAAACCCAGAAAATTTGAGCAATGAATACAGAAGATTCTTCCTAACAAAGCCACCAGGAAAAGCAGTTCAGTGGTCAAATCAATCCTCTGTCTCTTGTTTCTCAATCTGCAAGAGGCAGATACACCAATTTATTCACAATGAAATAAAACCCCTATTTAAATAAATAAGACTCAAGAATGTGGGCAGCTAGTATGAGTATTTTATCATCCTCTCCAGCAGTGCAGCTATTTTTAATTGGATCATGAAAAAAACAACCAGAGATCACTATCAGTTTAAACTGCAACACCTATGAACAGAATCTACTCCTATCACGTCAAAAGTTCTCAAACACATGGCATTCCTTATGGGCCTCACCTCTCTGAGCTGGCCGTGAGGGCAAAAGGAACGTGGAATCTGAGAGCTTGTCCAGGCCTGAGTCAATCCGCTCTACTTCAGATCGGTGGTCAGCTCCCCACTTGGGAAGAAGGTTGGGGACGGTGAATCCTGGAACACATTCTCCTTCATAAAACCAATCACTTTGCTCATCGTCTCCTAAAGAAACAGAATGGAATTAGCTACAAATAACATCAACGTGCTCTGTGACTGTCCCACAAAATACTACAGGTAGACATTTCTGCATGTGAAACAGCTGAAGTCTCATTAGGAATTCCTTCCTGAAGAGCCTTATATTTGTATTCTGTTTCAATGATCTGCAGGAACTATGGGGCCTCACTAAATGCTTTAAACTATCCAACTCATCAGTCTAGAGAATTTCCCTATAGAACAAAGCCCTCTTTACAGACCTGCCTAGGGCAGCTTTAGCACTCTGTTGCGACTGCATCTCATCAAGCTTAGTTCAATGTTGTGTGATGTCTTATGCAGAACTCTTTCTCTGAAGTAATTACTGCAACAGAGGTAGAGGCCGATCATTTGGCACACGTTACAGGCTGTCACAGGAGAGACTTCACAACAGGAGAAGACTAGGCTCACAGAGTAAGCAAAAGGAGCACACTCACTGACCAGAAAGATCCCTAGTCTCCTAAGACAGCAGCTGAGAGGAAAACACACAGCTATTGGAAATGGTGACTCTGAATGTAAGTACTAACCATGCTGTGAGTCTCTCAACCAGAATTTCTTAGAATCTCTCAAAACTACAAACCCTCTGCCAAACTAGAGCAGCAGCAACACAAGTCATCACCAAAGTCTCCATAAAGCAGGGTCACTGGAATTAATGCAGTTGCTGTCTAAAACTGAACTGCATCAGACACCATTCATGGTAAACCTGCCAGCCAAACCCCCCCTGAGAGCAGTAGCAACATGAGCAACATAAGAAAAGAAGAGGGCAAAGAACCTGACACACTTAGCTTTTCAGCAGCCTAACGAACAAACAGTCTCATGTAATTGCAAGGTACTTCTCCTTGCCTTGAAAAACTGACATACTTGACTTAGTGAAAACTCTCATTTGCCTACCATTAAGTCTCAACTCAAGCATCCCCACTTACTCTCCTTTCCTCACCAATTACATTACTCCTGACTGAAGTTCATTATGCCAGACAAGAGAAAAAGGAATACAAGAACTCACCATAGTAAAACTTCTGCAATCTTGTACATAACAGAACAAGCTACACCCAAAACCAACTCCAATCAGCAACAGGTAGGACAGCCAGAATATTTCACCCCAAAGCTCTGACATTGCTTTTTATTTCTGTGCTACATCAGCTGACATAGCATGCTTGTGACAAATATATTTTAAAATATAAATATCCTTACCCACCTTATAGCAAATTAAAGCTAAGTAATGTTGGATAGTTCTTCTAAGCGATCACAACTTGTTCAAAAATATCCCTATGGTTTCGGATCTATGAGCATAGTGCCCTGTCATATCTCAAATAACTTTCCACAAGACAAACTTTAGCAGTCAGGATCATATGCTAATACCACTGCATTTAACAAAAACAAACAAACAAATAAAAAAACAACCTTACAATCAAATTATAAGCTAGGACCATTCTCTGTTCACAGAAGTGCACTGGTAGCTGGAATTGCAAAGGCAATCCATTTAATTAGCAACAGCACAAATATTACATGATATAACTTCACAAGCAGCGGCGGGGGGGAAACCTACATGCAATTTAAGTACACTGCTGTCTTAAATCTCCCATTATTCAGTTTGGAATTGTACTAGAAAACTACTTCTAAGATGATGATCTGTGACATTAAAAAAAAAAAAAAGTTTTGTGCTCTCCCTCTTACTGGAGAGCTGTTGCTTATCATTTATTTTATGACTAGAAAATGTCTAAAAAAAGGAAAGGAAGATTTTTCTTATTTAACCTGAAAGTGCAACATTGTTTAACCCTTTTCAACATAACTGCAAGCTAAAACATCTTGACCAGAAAGCTATTCTAGCATAAACTGTTTGAACAGACAAAGCCCTGTTGACTAGGATGTCAAACCTCTTCTGGTACCTAGACAGGGAAGGCTGTAATTGGATTTTATTTATTTATTTTATTTATTTAAGCAGTATATTTTACATGCTTTTATATATCTGGTATCCTACTTCTAGCAGCAGCCAAAAGTTAATGTCTAAAACAGGGCATAAAACCAGGGCAAGTATATAGGGCAAGCATATAGACAAGTATATATATATATATACACACACACACACACTATCCAGTCTACATCAATCTTGCCTCGGGTGATGAAGTAAAAATTCAACACTTCAGTCACCACTCAGCTTCATCATCTGATATGCAAAAGTCCACTAATTTCAGCTCCCCCAGAAGAGTCATCAGTAAAAAGAGAGAACAAAAGATTTGACTTCACTGTTGCTTTTGAAGGATGGGAGGCTGGAAAAAGTTATTTTTCAGCAAAGGTCAAAGCTGAAACTTGAAATCCCTACTCTTAGGGAAAGTATTAAAGCCACCTAAGATCACAACAGATCGGCCCTACAGCCTAACATATCATCAGAAAACAGACAAGCCTATGTGCTACCATTGTGTGGCCTCACACGCAGATACCTGGGTCACTAACAAGCTAGTGGAAGCAGCAATTCCTACCAAAGTTACTGATACTACCTCCTTTAGCACTCATATATTCCCAGAAGAGAACTCATCCAAATCTTAGCTTGTGAAATGTGACAGAATCAGAGTGCACACCAGCAGAAGCTGCGCGGAATTACAGGTCTCTAGGGTCACATTCCACCTGCTCCAAATATAATAGCCCTGAGTGCCTATGTGCCTACTACAATCTCTTTCACACTTACTTCTGCCATATCCCCCATAAACTGGACATTGTGCTGTCACTGGTAAATAAAACCAGATTACACTCCACAGTCAAACCTCCTAAGAAACCATTTCTACAACAGACATTGAAAATACCCTAGTATTTTGATATAGGCTCAACCAATGCACACAACAAGTAACAGATTCAGGTACTAATGGTATGTAGACAACAATTAACACACAGAAACAAATCATAAGTTCTGCCCTTTTATTTTATAAAACTGCTCTCGTATTTCTGTGCCTTTCCATAATAATAGCTTCTTATATTGCAAATACTATGGATCTGATATACAAAGTATTTCAGCAGGAAGAATATACTGTTATCAAAATCACACCTTTGTAGCTCTCAGCTCATTTCTGAACTTCTTGCTCCTCCCAGTCACTGTCCTTTCTCCCATACTTCCCTCTCTGTCCCTCCAAACACAGATCTTTCTTTGTAAAGAAAGTAAGAGAAATTCCCCAGCAACACATGAAGAAAAATCACAGGACAGTTGTTACCTTGGCGGCCCTCATCATTGGTAAACAGGCCAGTATCACTGCTGCTGCACACACTGCTGGTTTCACTGGAACAAAAACAAACAGAAAAACCCACCATTAAAATTGTGGCAGATACAAAACAAAAAATGCTTTATTACATTTTACTGCTTCTCTGAGCCCAAAATACTTTACAGATCTCACAAAAATTGCATTTCAGATACATGGCTGGCTCTAGCACGGGACATAATTGCTTTCTGTTAAAACCTACCAATACTGCAGCACTTGAAAGTAGAATCCTGTATCTAGTCTAGGTCTAAGTTATCAAAAAGTAATTAATACAGTGGCATTTGCCTCAGGTACTAGAGTTAATAACCTAAGTATGACATTGTCTGGAATACTCACTAGGAAATTAAGTGCAGTTAAAAACTCTGTCCTTGGGTCACTTAACAGTTACTGAAAACCCTCTGAAGTTTTCTACTTCACATTCCTTTTCTCAAAAATGTTATACATACACATAACCCCCCCTTCAATCTACAGCAACTTTTATTTTATTTGGAGGGAAGAGCAGCTGGTACCTTCACAACTCTTCAGCTAAATACCTTAGCACAGCATGACTTCCTGCTGCTGAATGCAAACTCATTAAAGCACGCTTTGCATTTGCTGAAGCAGTTACAGGAGACTTAATTCTTGAACCAAAGAATTAAACTAGATATTAATGCGTAGAAAGCCGTTAATTGACTGTAAAGCTGGATGAACATTTGTAGCAGAAGTACATGCTCACGTTAGTCCCAAGCATCTGATGGCTTTAATGCTGATACTAAACGAATCCTTGGACGCTTCCAGCAATAATTCCTCTGATTTAGCTGAGAGGTATCAGAACAAGCAGAAGCTACTTACTGCCCACCCTCTTCACACTAAGGCCTTATAACTCAGCACTACAATCAATCTCCAGTCAGGGTGTGCTGTCAGAAAACATCTCTGGGTCCCTCTTTCCCAGGGAAATTGGATCATACTATACACCAGTATCAACTGGAGACCCCTTGACTCAAAAGGCTGAAGGATGAGGGACCACAAGTTGTGTCACCCCAAAGAATTGCAGGCACATAGTAAAACCCCATTTTGTGAGCTTGTTACTGCTCTTAGAAAATCCACTCTAAAGTGTAGCCAAATCAACTCATCATGCTGGGTACCTACAAATTCTGCACCTTCATTACTGTATAAAGGCCATTTAAACTTAAAGGATGAACAGTCTGTACATTATTCCCACATTTCAGTATGTAAGTTAATATCAGCTTTCAAATCAATCCTTTACAAAGTTTGGCCATCCATGCACCCTCCCACATATACACCACAGCAATTAAGGCCAAGGGCTGAGAACCATGAGTCATTAGTTTCGTTCCTAGCTCTCCTACCAACTCACTGTACGACCCTGGGCAAATCTCTTAGCGTGTCTGCTTTCCCTTTTGAAAGCCTTGGATTAACAGTCCTCACAAGCAGCAGATGCGAGGATTGAGTGACTGCTTCATAAGGGTTTTAGCATCCTCAGAGGAAAGGTGCCTGAGAAAGGAAAAAGCATTGTCAAGATTCCAGATCATATTAACAGTACTTTAAGCATTCTGTTGTACTGAGAGCTCTTTAGTTCCTTATAGATAGGTACACATTACTGGCAGTGCTTCACTGGAACAACCTTTCACTGATCTCACCTTCTTCACCACCCCTTTTATACTTCAGGGCTGAACACAAACTAGACTCCTACACAAGCCTTTCTGCAGGTCCAGTAAGCACTGATTAATGACCTCCACTTGCAAAGGAGGCTACTTACCTTAACCATGAAATAATGAATGCTATTGATCCGACAAGCTACTGCTATAGAGTGTTATTGATCACCCAATCTTTGGTTAAAATGGTCCTCATTTAGCAATTTCACTGTCGCAAACACCTGGAGCAAAGCATGCTTATAATTAAATAGTTTGGGGGAGTTAAAGTGAGAGGTGATGGACAGAGATCTCAGGTTTCCCCCATTTATTCTTTGGCCTGAGCTATTGTTTGTGTCAGGAGGGATATTGATTTTCTATAAAAATAAGAAAACAAGAGGCACTGAGGGGCTGCAGAAGGTCAGGCTGGGCTGGAGAAGGAGGGGAAGCTGAACACTCTGTCTTTGTCACTTGCCTTCCAAGAGAGAGGAATTTTTTCTTTACAGAGACTGGCCTCCAATTCATCAGCTTAGGCTCGTGACTGCCACTGCAGGCTGTCACCGAAACAGCTCCCCCGCAAAGGGTACAGCGACTGTACCGCATGCTCAGGATAAGCACTGGTGACACACCCAGGCCAGAATACTGTACTGGTTTTGGCTGGGATAGAGTTAAATTTTCCTCATAGCAGCTCTGTGTTTTGGATTTGTGACCAAACCTGTGTTGGTAACACAGTGATGCTTTAGTTATTGCTGAACAGTGCTTAAACAGCACCAAGGCTGGCCCTGTTTCACACACTGCCCTGCCAGTGAGTAGGCTGGGGCTGCACACAAAGCTGGGAGGGGATTCAGCCAGGACAGCTGACCTTAACTGACCTCAGGGATATCCCACACCATAGGACATCATACTCAGTCACAAAAGCTGAGGGAAAGGTGGAGGAAAAGGGGGAAATTTGGAGTTACGGTGTTTGTCTTCCCAAGCAGTACACGACTGAGCCCTGCTGTCCTGGAAAAGGCTAAACTTCTGCCTACAGATGGGAAGCAGCGAACAAATTGTGCTTTGCTTTGCATGCATAGCTTTTGCTTTACCTATGAAACCGACTTAAGGCACAAGTTTTCTCACTTTTACTCTTCCGATTCTCTCCCTCATCCCACTGCAGGGGAGTGAGAGAGGCGGCTGTGTGGGGCTTAGCTGCTATCCAGGTTAAACCACAACAAACACATCAGCATCAAGCCAGTGAAGTCACATGGCACTGGTGGGTCAGTACAACTGCCAGTTTGAAAAGTCACGTTAAGAGTTATGGCACTTCAGCAGATTAGGAAAACCTCACATCTCTCACTAGTAAGCACATCATTCAAAGTGATTTTTCAGACAGCTCTTGTACTACGGTTTGTTCTGCCCTCAAGCCAAACCCAGACCATTCTGGGAGTGCTCGGCTTAAACCAACAAGAGAAAAAAAACTTCAGCACCCTCTTTTGCCTTTGCTTTATTACAGCTGCAGGCTACCTCAAAGAATTAAGGGACAGAAGGGCACGTTACTTCCAACAGTCTTAGCAGTTAATTGTCACCTTTGTACAAATATACAAATGGCTACTTAAACTAAGACCACTTGCTTCCTCTGTTGTTTCTACAATCATTTACAGATTAGGCTCTGAGTCATGTCATTACCCGATTTAGCACAACCATCGGAACTTTTCATGTTCCTGCACATGCTTCCTTCTCTGAAGCTCATCTCTTGCTATGTTTGGCAAACAATTTCAAAGATTTCATTTCACACGCACTTTGAATCATAATACTGCAGCACATCTTCACCCAGGAAACGACTGGGCACAGTCCCACAAGCAGACTATGAAAACTACCTCCTCATTAAGGATCCATATACAAAGCGTTCTCAGGGAATGGAGTTTATCTACTGAATACAGTAGGTTTTTGATCTGACTTCGGATAAGGCACCTTCTAGAAAGTAGAGAAAATGCTGGATGTTTTAGCATTTACAGAGATTCATTCCTACATAAAAAAAGAAAAGCAAATGTCAATGGAGGGGAGGAAAAAGAAGGTGAAAAAAGAAAAGAAAAAGTTCTGAATATACAACTTAGTTTGCCTAAAAACACATTAGTTTCATGACACTCCCACTGCCAGAGGGATGAACAGTAGTGGAACCAATTCAGTACCAAAGCATTTCTTAAGCCACCAGATCACCACAGACTGCTTCCAAGTGCCACAAGCCTTATCAGTCATTTACCCTCTCATCAGCTTGTGATGACAACCATACCACTTGCTCTCCTAGGCATCCGATTTTCTTCTTCCTTCCTCAGGATATGACCTTGTCATACATCTGTGCAAAGTACTTCTCTTACAGTACCAGAAAAAACAGCTACAGCACAGCAAGAGCGAGGTAAGCACAGCCAGTTTCACTCTGCTGCTTGCAGTGAAGGGCTATATTTAGAGCAGCGGAGACTAAAGCATGATCCTTCACTGCCATGAGGGATATTCTGCAGTGAAGAGGGGTTTATGTATTTGTCTCTCCAACTTTGACCCTCCCTAGTGAGTCACAGCACAGATCACACATGTGGTGTCGGAGAGGTCAAATATTCCAACCCCTGGCTTTCCAAAGAGAATCCCAAGGATTGGCAGCAGATGGTAAATGACATTTGATGCAGACACTCGCACAATAATTAGCTTGAGAGCAAGGGACAACTGAGAACAAAGCAATCTCCCAGCATGGTCCTCAAGTAACAGTCCAGACAAAGCTGTTTATTTACTCTTTCAAAGGCTAGCACAAATAAAGGCTGGATGAAAGCCTGTTGGTTTAAGTTCAAGTCTGACATGATGGAACGCACTTTGACTGGGTGAAAAAATCCTCAAGGAACACTGTCTATCACTGCCACATCAGGTAAGGGTATCTCTCAGTCCATCATCACTAACATGCAACATTCAGGGGCTACTCAGCACATTCCTTCTCCTGGACTACCAGCACATAGCTCTGAAAAGATAAAAGCACTTTTCACAACTAGTAGCAAAAAAGCATTCATTAGTCTCTTGAAAAGGCCCACTTCACACACACTTTTTAAGCAAACAATAGCCACTTTTTAAGAGGGGCAGGGGGAAATGACCACTTTTTTGCTACTTCCAACCTGTATCTTACTGATTTTACTGTATCAGTATGACACAAATCATACCAATTCAGTAAAAACACAATAGCAGTCCCCTGGATCAGGACAGTGAGGATGTATTACAACCTATGCTTTACACAGTCTCCCAGAAAATACCCTTGAGAAGTTTGCACTTCCACCTACTATCCACAAAGCTCTCCATAACCAAGTGCCACCTGCCCACTCTGACAAACTGCAGGAGCTAGACATCCAGAACACTTAAATGAACTCAACATATGAACAATTATACTGGATCAAACACACTTTCCAAATCCACTGTCCACTGTTTGATAGCACCTATTACAGTGGATACTTGAGGAAAGAGCAGGAGAGCATGACAAATACAGACCAACTGTTTCCTCTGTATATTCCTCCAGCTTCTAGCAGTCAGCAGTTAAAGGACTTCCTGAGCCAATCATCCATCTGGGCTGTAATGCTTAACAGCCCCTGATAAATCTCCAGATTCTGCCTTCCAGAATGTCCCAAAGTAGAAATCCGAACCTCACGTTTCATGAAAAAAGAATACTCTTTCTTTTTCATTTTAAATGTTTCCTCAGTGTCTCCTGATTCTTACACAATGATAACTAGCAAATAAATAACCCTATTCACTATGCCATTCATTAACAAATCTCCTCCATTTGATTCTCAGCAGTTCTTTTCTAACCTGAAAAATCTCTCTGTACAGAAGCGGTTTTATTACCCCAAACTTTCTACAGTTTGGGTATACAAGGAATAAAATTCACAGTCAAGGGGAAAACTTCCCAAGAGTGACACAAAAGTTCAGACCGTGACATTTACATATCTCATTTTCATCCCCTGTATGAGATTCTGCCACAAATTCAAAGTTCTCCAAAACTGGACACGAAGACATGCCAGACTCCATTGTTTGCACAGGCTCATCCTGTAATTAATGTAAGTTTCCCCAAACTTCTTTATCGTCTCGCCACATTTTCCTCATAGCTAGCCTTTAAGGACCTTATTCCAGATCCAGAGCAGAGATGCAGAACTGCAAACAAGATGTTCTGATTGAGGTTCACACAGCACATGCACAGAGGGCTAGCGGTCAGGATGGGCAATCCGATCTGTTCTCTGTTACTACTTATGGTAAATTCTAAAAACAAGAAACTGAGATAAGTTCCTATCAATCACACAACACAAGTGCCAACGGTGGATTAACTCTCCAAACCTCAGGACACCAGTATGTCACTTTAGCTGCCCAGCCACAGACATTTCAGAGGGCTCCTTGTGTAACAGAAGCCAGAAACGTTATCAGCTTGCCAACTTTTCAAGGAAGCTGTTTGGGTCATCAGTACAGCATAGACAAGAAAGACTTGGAAAAAGTCTACAGTTTAGAAGTAGCTGAGATACTTCTCCTCTTCAAAAAGAGAACAGCGCTGAATAATTTTGATAAGAACCTCTAAAAGCAAGGTATAGGATTTACAAGCAGCTGTAGCACAAGGAAGCCATCTGACTAGCACAAGGAAGAAACCCAAATCTCACCATTCCGACATGTTTTCATCAGAGCCCTGCTTCTGTTCATCAGCTTCACACTCCATCCGCTCCTTCCTTCCCCCTTTGCTAAGGAAGGGCCTGTTCTCTCCTGATTCACAAAGGCCATGACTGGAGGATGTCCAAGGGGCATTTTCTTTCCAGCGTGAAAGACGCTGTTTCTTGGCTGACTTGAACCTGCAGCCCCTCTCATAGTTCCACTCTGACACCCTGAGCTTTTGCTGGAGACTGGCAGCTACCTCTGATGTCACACGTTTGACTTTCCGTCGGCGCCTGAGAGGTCGGCAGGGTGCATTCTCTGTAAAGGAGTCTGACTCATGCCATGAGTGTTGCTTGCTCCTCAGGGTGGCACTAAGAGCTGGGTGTCGTTTCACCACTGCCATGTCATCAGAGTCACTGAAATTGGCTGTCAGCACTTCACGGCAATCCTTGACAGCTTCGTCCAAGCTTGACTCTGAGGCCTCACTGTAGCAGCAGGCATGCTCTGCCTGATGTGTGAAGTCTGAGCGTCGTTTACGACCCCGTCTCTTGCGAAGCTGACGTCGCTGCTGCCGTGGGCTTAGGGCCATCTCTTCCCATAGTTCATCCAGCTTGTTTTGTTCTGAAGTCTGCTCTAAGGCTGAGGCCAAGTCATGCACCAGTTCATCCATTGGCAATGACTGCTAAAAATAACAACAAACAATTACCACCAGACGTAAGTGCCAACACATCACTAGACTACGGTATGCTACAGCTTTTGTCACGTTAACTAAGTCACACACTTACTTTGGAGTTGCTTAGGTGAACCCAATGCGGGACAACTGCTGCTTCTTGGGCTAACACTCACTCCTTCCTTTTGCAAGGGTTAAATCCCTCTTCTAACCATGGTAGCAAAGATCTCGCTCCTGCAGCAGTTGGGTCAAGTGCTCTGTGTCTGAAAAGGCCTTAAGGTTGCATCTTTTGCATTACAGCAACACACGCTGTTACACATCTTAAGGGTATGACAGCCTGCAACTAGTTCACTACCTGCTGTCGGTAAGCCACAGAGAAGGGTTAGCCTGCCCGGCAAACAGATCGAGTCTTCCAAAAAGTAGAAAAGCAGCAAAGCTGAGAGTAAAACAGGCGGTAAAGCAGACAGTTTGCAAGCCAGCGCCACTTCCAAGAGCAAAACAAGTCGCGCGGGACCCTGTGCGTATGAGACCGAGTCCCAGCTCCTACTGCCAAAAAATCCCACCCCTCCCACCACAGGGCTGTCAGCGTGCCAGTCCCGGAGCGCTGGCCAGATCCCTCACCCGCGCCTTGCGGCGGCGGCGGCGGCGGCGCCGGCGGGACCCCTCCCCCCACCCCCCACCGCGCTCAGAGACACCGCGCCCCCACCCCGGTGAAGCACCTGCAGCCGGCAGGCCGCCCCCCTACTCCGAGCGCCCTCAGGGAGCCGGCCACAGCGTCTCCCTCCCCCGAGGAGAAGCCGGTGCTTCTGCCGGACACCCCCCGCCCCCCGCCGCCGCCCCCACGGCCCCGCCGCCCCGCGCCGGGCCTCCCCCCGGCCCCGCTCACCGGCCAGCGCCCCGCTCCGCCAGCCCCGCGTCAGCGGCGCTTCCGGCCTCCCCGGGCCACTTCCTCCCCGCCCGCCCCGCCTGAGGGGCGGGTCCGGAGCGGCGCAGCGGCCCCACGGCCGGGCCAGCCCCCGCCGCCGCACCCGCCCCTCGGGCCCGGCCCTCCTGCCGCGCCCCGCCGTGGGCGCCGGGACAGGCGGTCACCGGCCGGCGGACCCTCGCCCTTCAGCTGCCCGGGGGTCGGGCCGGGGCTGTTCAATAGGCAGCCGGTGAACTCGGAGCACAAACTCCGCCGTCTGGCTGCGGCACCCTAATTGCGTACATCAGGGTGGAAATTACGCATCTCCTCAAGTAAACCTCACGGCGGTGTTCCCCCCTCCTCAAGCCTCGCACCTCTCCTGTCATCCTGCCCATTTCACACGCCACCCGCAGCCATCAGAGTAACGCCAGCTGTGACCCTGCCACCGTCCACTTTTGCTTAGCATTCCCTTTTATTTCTCATCGTAATGTGGTTTGTTGTTGGGTTTTTTTTTGTTATTTGGGGGGGGGTGGCTTTTTTTTTCGTTTGTTTGGGGTTTTGTGTTAGTTTGGGTTCTTTTAACCCAGGTGGCTGTATTCACATTCAAGCCCATACTGCTTCATTTTTCAAGTGACATTTTACCAGGCAACGTACCAAATGCTTTGCCAAAGCCCAGATACATTATGTTCGTGGCATCCTCTTCACTAATTTTGTAAATTCAATCAAAGGAAATAATCAGGTTTGTCTGACATAATTTGTTCTCTATAAATCTATACTGCTGCTTATTGCTCATAGACCTTTTATCCTTTGATTTTTACATACTTTTTTTTTGTGCCTCTATTCCATCGTGTCACCAGGATCAGAAGTTACTCTGAAAGGGTGATAATTGCCAGGATCACTGCTTCCCCCCTGCTCCCCCACCACCACCACCCCCCCCAAAAAAAAAAAAAAAAAGACCAGTACGGCGCTTGCTTTTCCTCAGTCCTCTGGCACCCTCCCTAGTTTGTCAAGATACTTCAAAAACCACCAAAACCTTGAGTTTGCTGTTGATTCCTACACCCCAATACGATAGCTGTAGTTTTGCTTCACTGAGCTTTCTACATGTCCTTTCTCTAACTAGTCCTTTATGTTGGTCTGAGCTGTCACGTTAACATTTTCATTACCTTTTAGTTCTCTGAGACATTTCCTTGGAAAAGAAATATTAAAAGAAGAAAAACGGTCATTAGGTAGATCATTTTTATCCCACTCTTCCAATAGCTGACTTCATTTAAGTTACTTTCTGCTCACCAATTTGTCTGTAAAATTCTGTCCTTTTGTCTTTTTAACTCTTTCTGTGACAGTAACTACCCTACTTGCCTGCAGTATTTTGTCTTCCCTGCCAGTTTCCTATTTGCAATACAGGAGTTTTCTTTTTACTCTCAGATCTGAGAGCCAATCCCTCCTAAAATCTAATCCTGTTTCACTGCTGCAATCCTTTTTCATGCTTCAGGATATAAAACAGCTACAAAATGTCTGGGTTAGAAAGAAACTCCCCTGATGGGAAGGTTATTCTGTAAACATCCACTTCAGAGCTTCTTACCCCTTCATTTCAAGCACTGGGTACTGGCTGCTGTTCCAGGCAGGATAACAAATCAGACAAACAATTGTGTACAAGAAATCCTGCGTTTGGATGTCCTGGGGAGATGGCAGCAGATGCCCACTCTAATTTGTCTTTTTTTCCCTTCATTTTCCCAACTAGTTCTCTGCTGTTTCTGTTGGTCAACACACTGTTTTGCAACTGGTATAATCTGCACTTTACCTATGCAATTTTTTTGCCATTTTCAACACTTCTAAAGAAATTTCAGCAGATGTTGGCAGTGTTTGGCTTGAGTAAAGGCAACAGCCTGGTGTATGGGGTTGGTTTTCTGGGACAGGGATAGGGCAAAAGGGAAAGACAGGGTGAAGCTGCTTTTGCAGCTGCTAGAGTCCCAAGAACTAAAAGGGTGCGGCAAAGGAGCATTGATGTGTACAGGGAAAAATCAGAAAACTGGGAACAGGAGTTGGAAAAATGTAACGAAGCAGTTGTGCCAAACTGGTTTTGAGCAGTTTGTGGTATTTATGTCCTGTCTTACAAGGTTCACTCTGACACGGGCCAGTGACCATAAATTTTGAATCCTTGCCTGCACTCAACTCCATCCCACGTCCCTGGCAAATTATTTACTCTCTGCACAGTTTGCAGGTTCCCAGCATGGACAAAGTGAACTGGCCTGTCTCCTCAGCACGAGTTTTGCTTTTGAAATGCTCAAGGGATTCAAAATGTTCAGCACTCTTACCCAACTGGAGTGTTATCGGTCACTGGGCATTGTACGTGCAGGTTTCTCTTTGCTGCCCAGAGGCTGTGGTCTCCAGTGCTGAACTGTTGCTGGACCTGGAGATGGGAGAGGAGATGTTAGCAGTGAGGGACGTTTTGGAGGTGACCAGGAGGGGAAGCTGGGCTGGTTGCTGGCAGCGCGGCGTGGCAGTGCCATGGCCCAGCTCCCTCTCCAGCGGGCAGCCGCAGAGGGACAGCCCAGCAGGACGGGGAGAGCAGAGGGGTCACTGCTGTACCCCAGCAAATGCTCTGCCTGGTCCCATGGTGCTTCTCAGCGAAACCTTCCAGGGGTTAAAAGGAAAAAGAGAGACAGAAAGGGGACAAGAGACAAAGGGAGGAATAAAGTCAAAAAATGTGCCGTGAAGCTTCTTGCAGCAAAACGCAGAGAAAGTCATTTCCAACTTCTTTCATCTCGGAGATGAAGCCACTAAATAAAAGGGCAGCGCAGAACACAAGGGCTTTTAATCTGTCTCATCTCCTTCATAATAACTGCAAATTTTCCCTGGGCTCCTGGGAGTGAGCCTCTTTCCTCTGTCTTTGCCTTATCTCCCCCCTCCATATTTCACAGCCGGCTCGGCTCCCCTCACTCGGCTGCCCCCGGCCTAGTCTCTGCGAGGCCTGTGGGAGCCGCCAGCTCCCAGGGCCTCATTGTTCCCGGCTTGGGAGGAAGCTCAGGGAGGGAATTGAAGGCAAGTCAAAGGGAAACGGCATCATCGCTGCTTCATTAATGGGAACCTTTCAGCAGAAAACATATCAGAGCGAGGTCTTTTCAGAGGCAGTAATTAGCAATTTGGAGCCTTCCCCCCTCAGGAGATGCAGCTGCGATCTAACAAGTGGGAGCAGTGCTCGCCTCCTTTTACGCTTCATATTTATTGTTTTTCATTTTCTCCATCTTCCTCCCATTGTCCAGCCTCCTCCTCTCTGCCAGATAAGGGCCCTTTATTAATCGCTCCCTTTTAATTCTTCATTAATGATAATAACTTTCTCTGGTGCACGGAGAGGAGTTAATCTTTCCTGGGTATTGAGAAAGGACAGGGCTGAAAGGGAGGGAGTGAAGAAGTGCATGGTGGACAAGGCTGTACCGCCACGCTTCCCTCCCACCCCAACACCCGGAAGGAGTTGCTGAAGGCTTTGGCTGCCGAGCTGTGCCTTGGAGAGGCTCAGGCTGTCGGCTTGGTCAAGCTGGGTGGGTTTGGTGGGATGCACCCTGGCTCCGAGATCCAGCCCTTACCAGAAACAGGTATACATGGGCCGGAGGGAGAGACCTCTGTGTGTCTTTGCTAAAAAACCCCACCGCATCTTGGTGTGACCAACAGGCTGTGTCTACTTCTCTTCTAAGAATGCTCCCTCAGACACCTTCAAAGCCCAGCTTCCCAACTGCCAACACCGTCCAAGCTTAAACAGCACCTGAAGCACCAACTGCACACAGAGAGTGGACATCTCTGTGAGGTGACTGCCACCGAGCTGGCTCAGCGTGGACAGCCCAGCCCAGCCCAAAGATAGATGAAGATGGCAGGGAGGGGAGGAGGCCATCACACAAGCTGCAGCCATGTGTGTGGGGTACAATCAGGGAATATCAGCCCCAAGAACATGGCTAGGAAGGACAGTGCCACCATAGCCAACACGCTCACAAATCTTAGCTTCTCTTCCTAACGTTTTGTGTCTCTGGCTTCACGGGAACTGCTGCTAGTAAAGGCCATGCAACTGATCTTGCCTTCTAGTAGTAACCTCAGTCCTTTCTGGGTAGGGTAGCTGGGCATACCACTACCAATTAAGAATATTTTATTACTACCAAATATGAGGAAAAAGGGGACAAGTACTACTATCACCAGCATAGGTGGCTCCATAACCTCACTGAGGATTATTAGATTGGCAGCAGTGAGAGATGCTGAGGGAAGGGAATGAACGGCATGAAGAGAACCCTGAAACTACAATACAGGAGCTCAAGCTCACCAGACAACTGCAGAGACAGCTCTGTGACCTTCCTTCACACAATGGTCCCACCCCAGCTTCACACCTTAGTGTTATTCCACAGGTGTTGCCGAAGGAGCCAGCCACAGTTCAAATTAGTGACTCCCATGGCCCTGGAAGCAGGAGTCCCCACAAGCTCACCTGTGACAGAGGTTACCACAACACCATCAGTACTGCTGCAGGTTGATCTGAGACAGTTGTCTGGCAGCGCTGGGAACCGGAGGAGAAACCAAACTGCTGAGGGAGCCAGCGCAGGAGGGGGGAAGAGAGAAAACCACTGAAATACGGTGGGTTTATTTGCTGGTGCCTTGCTGTCATTTGCAGGGCAGATATCCTGTCTGCATTCTTTTACGGGACATGGTAGTAGCTATGTTTTTTCTCTACAGTCAATGCTCTTTCTCAGCCCAACATCGGGATTCTTGCCAATGGCTGTGGGACAGAGAGGGTCAGTTTATTTCTGGTTACTGTTTTACCAGCATCAGCTGGTGTTTGCCTAATACACTCTGGTTCTCAGCTGTCTTTGAGGGTGAAGCGAAACTCAGGTCTACTTTTATGTTCCTCTGAGTAATCTGCCACCAGCATCTTTGGTGTAGATTTAATGTGGACTTTGAAAGATTTCTGATAATCCCAAGAATTAGAGATGACCTGTATTTCAGTGTCCTGTGACAGACCTGTGCTTAATTTCCAGTGACCCTAGTACACTCTGGGGAGATGTCTAATAGAACTTTCTAGCTATGAACTTGAAATAATATAGAAAGTGGGGCTGGCCCGTCTGTAAATGTTGCATTTTAATCGCCCAGTGGGTCAAGCTAATCCTTTTAAATGTGGGCTGGCTTTTAGGACTTACTGTTTTCCCACAGCATCTCTGCATGAGGCCAAAAAACTTCACTTGCACACAGCAAATGGAAGAGATTTTCACACTTAACAGTAATAAATTATTTTTTTATTTTAAAACATGCGTCTTTTCTTTAGACTCACTGAATCAGATCTTCTCTGGTCTAACACTGCTGCCCTGCGCTGGCAGGCCAGCAGGGGCTATCAAATCACCTCCTCCATCCTTGCTGCCATGCCTTTCACAGAGATGCTCCATACCTTCTGGGACTGCTTGCCTGCCATCACACATCTGGAAGAGAACGGGCAAAGTCTGCATGGTGGAGACAGAATGAAGGGAGGGGAGCCAGGAGATTTGTGAAACATGGTGCACCAGGGCCACATTCTTTCCAGTATTGTGTACTGAGCACTGAACAGAGGTGCAGAGCCTACCTCAGTCAGGATTCATGGGGACTTTGTGGCTGCTAGCAGCTGGCTGAGCAATGACCATGTGTGAGGTACATGGTCACAACTTGTGACAAGGTGCCACTCCTGCTGACATGGCCAAGTCAAATTCCTGACTGCTATGGAGAGTACATTGTAAATATAGGTGTGAGGCAATATAAACCTAACATGATTATTACTGTGACAGGCAAAAAACAAGGCATTACAGAAGCAAAGTTCTTCAGGAAAGAAATTTTAAAAATTAAGATAAATCAGTTTTACTTGGATTCTTCCACAGAAAAGATATTTAAATATGGCAAGCAAGACGTTAATAATGCTGTAACTTGGAAGCAAGAACTAAATAAAAAGAGAAACTGAGCACAAGCAAGGCAGGAACTGAAGAATCACTAAACAAATTACAAGAACCTCCTTGGTCTTGCAACTGAGAGTCTGGTCATGAAACTACTCATCTCTTATCTATCTCATTTTACTTGACAATTTTGCTTAATTTATCAATAGATCAAGGACTTCTATAGGAGCGGAATGGTCTGCATTCTTACTACAGTGCCTGTCTACCTGCCATTGCTGGTGTAACAGTGGCCTCTGAGCCACCCAGAGGGGCACTCAGCTGTCTCCCAGCCAGCCTCAGGGACCCAACTAAATCCCCTGAGGATGCTTTGATGTTCAGGAAAGAAACACATTCTCCATGGACAGCAGAGAACTGGCAGTGGCAGCAGTGATGCTGATGAGGGCTGGAACATCGTGGATGTTAATTTCAGGTGGCAGACACTGAGTGCTAGCTCACCCTCAGCAAGAACAAGCAGTGTTTCAAAAGCTATAGGCCTCAAAGCAAGCCAGCACAGTCAAGTGGGAATCACCCAGAAGGACTGGTGAAGCCTCAAGGAGGATGGAATGATGCCTTTTGCAGTTATGATTGCAGGGTTTGCTTCCTTAAGGTTTTCTGCGGAGTCCCTTGCTTCTCTCCTGCTGTCCCTGCATGTTGTGATTATCTGCCCGTTGCCGTGAGATCAACTGGTACAAAGAGCAGCAGGTCTATATAATATAGGGCTGCAGGGCATGTCACAAGTCTGTATAAATTAAGCAAACAGGGGTTGCCAGAAGGCCTCATTGGATGCATTGTTGTTCCTTATTCAAGGGGAAGATGAAGGTGCTCTACTCACTGGATGTGTGAACCAGGCTGGGTGTTTCAGCCAGGGGCATGCTCGTTGGAGTAGCCCTGAAAGTTGGCTGGCACCCATAGGTTGGGCTGGGCAGCTTATTTTTAAACATGGAGCTATTATGCATACGTGTTCCATCAATGTGTAGAAAGCCACAAAGAGGACAGCATTTTTTGTCACAAGTGTGACTGGAACACAGCTGCATGCAACAGCAGACAGATCCCTGCCTTATGCTGCACTTAACCTCCCCCTGCCCTCCAGACCAGCCTACAGCTAGGGCTCTCCTCCCTTATCTCCACGCACTCGCTCATTGTTCCTACCACCACTTTCTTTCTGCAGAGTGTATTTACCTGGCCCTTGCCTCTTGTTGCTGGAGACCCAAGCAGACCTGCTGCAAGCCCCTGCCCCTTGAGCAGATCCTGCTTGCTGCCTTCCCTGGCTTTTCTGTGCTGGGTGCTGTGGCCTTCCTTGGCCGTTCCCAGCACTGCACCCAGGTACCCCCTCCTCCTCCCCTGTGCTGTGGCCAGGGGAGCCTGCGGTGCTGACATTGCCAAGCCTTTCGGAGGGTTGAGAGCACTTCATGGTAAAGAAGACGGCAGCAAGCGTGGATCTGCAGGGAGGGGGAGGGGAGCAGCCTGACAATCCCCTTCGAATTATAAACATATCCTCTTTAAATACATTTCTAAGGATAACATTTGTATTACTGCGTCCTGTGGCTGCTGATAGGGCCCTGCTTATCGCCTCGGTCTCTCCTCCTTTCTCTGGGCCCTGCTGGGAAAGGTCCCTATCTGGAGCGAGCTGGCAATCCTCCGCCAAGCAATTGTTTCAGTCCAGGGGAAAAATTAATTTCTGCCTATCGTTAATTGAGAGAATTGTGTGGAGAGCTGGGAGGGGAGCTGGCGGGGGGGAGTGGGGGATGGAGTGGGGAAGAGAGAGATCGTGTTATTAACAGTGTCCCTTTCATAACCAAATACCCTGATTTCCATCAGTGAGATGAGAGGCTCATTACAGCAAGAAGGTGATTAGAGAACTTGGAGGAGCTATCAGGCTAAGCAGGAGAGTGGCATGGAATTCGGGAGGGACTCCCAGCAGAAAGGCAGCCGCATCAACCAACCATCCCATCTCACCCTCACTGCCATCTCCTCCACCCCTCTCCCTGTCAGCCCCAGTGACCCCCCTACCCACATCTGAGGAAAAAGCAATGAAGAAATTACAAAGATCAGCAGTTTTAGTGACTGGAGAGATGCTTTATGTGGTGCCAGAGCCTGCATACTCATAACCAAAAGCCCACCAGAGTTGTTCAGCTCCTAAAGGTCCAGCTGACAGCTCATCTTAAACACCTTTCCCCAACTGCCAAAGAAGAAGATGCACAAAAGTGTTGGCCTCCCTCCCAGCTGTGTGGGGAGGTCAGGCATAGCTATTCAGTCTCTCTCATTATCTGATTCCTCAACAGGTGGCTGAAAACTAGGACCCCTGACTGTCTCTCTCACAGAAATGACATACAAATGGAAGAAAACTACCCCAGACTGTACTATGATCCAGCTTTTGCACCACTTTTCCCATGGATGTCTCCGTCTGAGATATTTCCCCTATTTCAGAGGTATCACTGCTGCGATACAGCCCACCAGCCCCCAAGCCATCTCATGCACCTTGTTTATGTCTTCATGAATTTGTTGTCCTTCAGCTCACAATCACTCCCCTGACAAATAGCTACAGAATCCCCTTGATTCCTGACATTGCTAGAAATAACTTTCTCCCTCTTTGGGAAGGTAAGCAGCCTTGAGAATTGATCCAGCCTGCATAAACATTAAGGAATGGGACTAGGATAAGAAGTTGAATTTCTCCTACCTTGCATGTGAATGATGTAATGAACTCCATCACTTTAATTTTTCTTCTTTTTTCAATATAAACCTTTGACATCCCAGAAAAATTTGCAGTGGGCAGGAAGATAATAAAGATTCTACTAAATTAGAGTACTCTATCTAACCCATTAATCCCGTGGTTAATATCAGTTAATGCTTTAGTTATTAAGATTTTTTGTTGTTAGTCTGTTGCCAATGCTGTACTTAAGACTGTCAAAAATCCTATTCTGAGATGACAAAGGGGTCTTTGGCAAGGTCCATACTGGAGAGCAAAGCTGCAACAGAGAGCTGAGCAGCCACAGACTGAAAAAAATGTGGACTCAACTCTCCCCTTCCTTTGACTAAAGTCATTCCTCTAGATCTGGGATGAGGGGCAGATTGTCTCACTCTATAGACTGCAGGAAACTCAATCCAGCACAGTACTTGCAATAAATTGATGTGAAAACAGAAATACTTCTCATCTAGATCATGCAGGAGAAAATGAAGGCAGACAGAAGTGCTTACTGTCGTCACAGTGTATGGAGTTCTGCATAAAGTAGTACAAACAACCTCTCCTAACTCCCACCCCAGGCAGATCTCCTGCCTCTTCTTAGCCTAATCCTATCTACCCATGACCATGAGTTGAGCTCCAGTAATCTCCAGCTCCTCCGGGAGATCCAGACAGAAGCAGACCCTCCGCACAAGGCAAGGCCTCCCATTTAGCACCAAGTTTCATCGCTGACAAGTAGAGGACACGTCCAGGCATACGTGGCCCTTTGGAAAGCTGGCTGGAGGGCAGAGTGGTCACCAAGATCCATTCAAGCCTTAGCAATTTCTCTTCATTCACTTATCCCCATGGGACAATTACTGGCAAAGAGCAAACCGTTAACAGACGGTTAAGAGCAGGCCCAAAGCCAGACTTGGAAATCTTTGAAGCCAGAATGGTTTGTGAGTCTCTATATTTAGCTTTTCCTCTGAAACAAAGTGTCCATTTCTTGCAAATCACCAGTAAAATGGAAACTGAGAAGGACACTTGTCATAAATACTTTGTGTGTTGGGGTTACTCACGTCATCTTCCTCTAAAGATGCTGAGGGCTCAGCCTTGATTTTCTAGTATCACCAGTCAGCTAATGAGTAGAGGAAGATCCCATATTAATAGATAGCTCTGGTCTAATAAAATTGATAATAAGACCAACATATGCTTCATGCCAGCCCCTCAGCTAATCTGACCTCTGGTCGGAGGGGTTCTGGAGACAAAGTACATGATAGGCAACCTGACCCAGGGACTAAACACTCAGTCCTGGGCTGTTGAACACAAATGCCCTCTCACCGAGCCTTAAACAACCGAGAGCTCCACAGAGGCTACTGCAGGCTGGTAGCCTCCAGCTTTGGGTACCCGGTCTGAGCTATTGTCTGCACTCACACAGCACAGGTTGCCTTCAAGGGGAGAAGTCCAGACCTTGCATGTCAAACCAAAAATGATCAGGCATTTGCAAAAGCCTCTACAACTAGCTGTTTTCTGTCTCAGACAGTATTCTGCCACCAGCTTTGCAAAGCTGCAGCAGTGAGGTCTGAGGAAGAGCTTGTATGGCTGCTTCTCATTCTCTTTCTCTCTTTTTGTGCAGCCCATCATGAAGCAGAAAAGGGGAGAGACTGCATGGCCAGCCTCCCACTAAATCCACCCCAGAGTATAGCTCTGAAGCATCAATTATAACAACTAGAATGAAATGAAACTGGGAAAGGGGACAACAGTAATATGTAAAAGGAACAGAAAGGGGAGGTGTTTGGGGGAGAAAGAGCCAGGTAGTGACAGTGAACCAAGGACAGTGAATGAGGTAACACAAGAACACAGATGGGAAGAAGAAGAGAGGATTACAGCTTCTCAAACAGGAGAAAATGCTGAAAAAAGGGAAGAAGGAAAGACAGAACTTAAATATTACAGTGATATAAGAGCTACACAATCACTTCATTAAATGGGTCAGTGAGAAGAAAACATGGAAGTTGATAGATGGCATACAAAGAGAGAGGGGGAAATAAGCAAGTTAACAGAGAGAAGGTGGGGAACCAAACAAGACAGTCTGTGCAGCTTCAATGATACTGAGCTAAAATGACCAGTGTTCCTATGTATTATTAGTTTCTTGGCCATCACTCTGTACCTTACCTCTTTGCCACTATGTGTTTGGCCCATCAGCATGGGATTCAAAAAGGACAGCATGATTATTTTGACCACGTGTTTCTATAGTATCACGCATTACTCAAGATCTTATAACGAGAGAGCTATAAAACAGAGAGCATAAATGAACCCCCACCAAAGCACGTGGAGGTATTTCAGCAAGTAAGAAGGAACCTCCCTCACACACACAGAGCCAGTCCTGCTGAAACCCTTCCTGGTGCTCACACTGCCTGGGCACTGCTGGGTGATGCAGAGCACCAAACAGTGGTTAGGTGAAGCCCTTGGAGAGAACGGGATGAGGGTGAAAGTGCTGAAAATCAGTTCATAGGGCAACTCCAAGATGCTCTGATGATCTCTGGAGTCCCAGGGGAGGGCAAGGTGGGGCAGACCCTATGCTGTCATAGGGATCATGCACTTCCCAACATCTTTCCTCCAGTTCAGCACAGAGAAAGAAGTGAGATTAGCCAAATTCATGGAGTGAAAGTGAGCATGACACCTGTACAAAAACGGACAGGCAAACAAATGGAGCTGCAAGCAGAGAATATGAGAGAATTTCCATAGGAAGTTTGAAAAACAGAAATGTGACTACAAAGAGGAGAGAGTAAGGGTGAATTAGAGAGAGATGGAGACATGGGATGCGTTTGGAGGAAGGAGCATAAGGGGAGAAAGGAGGGGACAAAGTCCGAGGTACTCAGCGAGTTCAGAACAATCTCCATTCTCTACAGCGCTTTCTGTTTAAAAAAATAAAAAAGGAATGATGGAGAAGGGGAGAGAGTCAGACAAGTTTAATGATGTGTGTTCAAAGCTCAGATTGGAAAAATGACAGAGAAAAGCAGCCTGTTTCGGCTCTAATAAATTGTTCTTTGCTGTAAGAGACGCCTGTCGCAGCATTAATACAGGGCCCTAATACACGGGTCAGGGTTAAGTAATTTTCTCCGGCAACTTAAGCGAATAATGAAGCTGGCAGCGGCTAGTGGCGCAGTGGGAGAGATGGCCCGGGCCGCCAGCACTTTGTCTTCATTTATTATGCCAGCTCTCATGATTTGGGTACTGGCTGCAGCGACGGGAAGCCTCCGCCGAGGAGATATCGCTTCATTTCGGCAAGGTAATGAAAGCTGGGATGGGGGGAGGATAAACCAATTTGCTGGCTGACATGGGAAGGAGTGATTTGCAGACCTGGGTAAGGGAGGGGGGCGACCAAGCGAGAGGAAGCACAAGGCTAAACCAAGGGGGGTGCTCAAGGCCCTTCCCCGAGATAATGGCACCGTGTGTTTGTAGCAAGGGTAACAGAGCAGGACCAGGGAGGAGGGGATGGTGGGGCTGGAGTGCAGCACATATGAGGACCTGAGGGTATGGGGAGCAGGGAAGAGCCACCAGAAAGAACAGTGCGGCCAGGAGAGGCTGGTGGAGTAGGAAGCAGCAGGAGCAGGTCCAAGGGCTGGTGGAAGTGGTTGATGGGGTAAAGTTGAAGAACATGTAACGATATGACGGTGAAAGATAAGCAGAGAGCAGCCATGTGGGGGAAGGCAGGCACAAGAAGCAGGGTGAAAAGGACAGCAAAGGATGTTGTCCTTGCACTGTGGGGAAGGGAGACTCTCATGAGCAATTTGAGTAAGGCACAGACATCCAGGAGCTGCAGTGCTAGAGCTCACTGAAGTTAATCCCCACTGAGCCCATCGCCCTTCTCACGAGACAAAAACTCCAGATAAAACACAGTGCAACCCTGCAGCCACATCCTTCCCTGGAGAAGAGGGAATTTCGGTCTCCTGCACTCCATCTCCACCATACAAGCATAAGCAATCTGTCTCCAAGCCTACTTCCTCAAAGCAGCTTGGTAATGACCAGTTTTGTGGCTTAATTCCCAAAATGTGGGTGTCACTGACCAGCCTGGACATACTGTTCACATGCTCAGAGTCTCTTCTGATTACCCCTGCACTGTCATCCTCTCGTCTCAACCTGAAAGGATATACGCCTAGTGGCTAGGATGCCATCTATGTCCCTGCTTTAAAATACCTGCATCACTCTGAGTACATCCCTACCTCCTTCAGCATCCATGCTCCCCAGTACCAAAACAGTGAAGGGAATGGGGGCAACAGAGCTCTGGCAGAGTCAAGTCTGGGACTCTTACATTTTCCTTCTCTCCCCCTCCTCTCGATGTGGGTTAAGGATTTCCAATAAGGACCAAGTGTTGGAGGCTTAACACTGCAGTCTCTGGAGAAGCAGGCCAATTTCACACTAATCTTCCCCATGAAGGGAGAGAGCATCGGAAGCAAGAATTACATCAAAGAGAAGTTAATGCTGAGAAGCAGACGACAAAAAGGACCTGCTTTCAGTTTCAAATGAATACACACAGCTGGATTAAGAGATCAGGCAGCTCAAAGCCTGTATCACAAGCTTTGGTACCCAGGATTTAGCCAGCAGGGAAGAGTTCTGATCTGGGGGCTCTTTTGAAAGGAGAGGAGAGTCTTTATGGAGCACTGCAGGTATTTGAGAAGAGCTGGGTAGAAGACAGGGAGGCTGATCTCTTGGTCTGGCCTCTGCTGACCTTTTCTAATAAATATCATGACAGACTCAGATAATGGGATGGGTTTGCACAGCCTACACAGCTCCTGAAGCCTTTTGGTTTGCGAGCAGTTACCCCGTTATTTCGCCCTGCCCTGCACAGCCCTCCCAGCCGCTTTGGTCTGGGGCATTGCAGCAGTGTGGGGAACAGCCCTCCAGGTCCTGAAATGCAGGCAGTCTTTTCCCTCATGGCAGGAATTGTGTTCAGCTTCAAATGCAACCAGCAAAAGCAGCTGAGCTCCCTGTAATATAAAACACACCCTGCAGAGGAAAGAAGAGCAGAGGGTGATTGCAGTAATGTGTCTGTTGTCCCATTTTAAGTGGTGCTGAAGTGAGTCCCAGCGTGCTCCCCCCGCTGGGAAGCTGACAGGTGTAAATCCTGCGATGAATGAAGGCACCGAGCCCTATAAAGCTGGTGTCTCTCCACGCATCTCCGCTCTGATTGACTTGTCGGCTCTCTAAGGCTGGCTATCAGCTCCTCACTGCCTCCAATTCCAGGTGTGATTTAGTTTGGAGATGAGAGGTGACAGTTAACATTGGTACTCGTCAGTGTAGATCAGACACAGTCACGCTGTCTTCTCCTGGCTCACTCCACCGCCTCCCCCATGCTCCCACCCCTACGGTGTCTCCCACTCCTATCTGTTGCTCTCATTCTCCCTGCCTGTCCCCATCCAGTCCCTCTGTTTACCACCATATCCTTTTGCCTCCCATCACCATTGCCAGTAAATTCTTCCCTTTCTCTTGTCTTTTGTGGCCCAGAATAACAGAATCCTAATGCCTTCTTCAAGCAAACTTCTCTCATGCAAAGACTAGGAACAGCTGTTTTGGCTTGTCCTCTCCAGTCCCCTGTAAAGCTATGCAAGCAATATCTAGTAAAGATTTTATTTGCCATATTTAACCTATTTCTCCGTTGATAGGTTGTTCATTCTAATTGAATTGTCTCAACTGTATTTGCTGTTTGGAATTCACCAAACCATTTTGAAGAACAAACCTGGGCTTGAAGACAGAAGGGGGATTTTGCACTTGGTATGCAAGATTACAACGGAATTGTTTGGCATGGAAAAGTTCTTTGTAGTCCATATGCTGTAATATCCTAGAACAGCCCTACAGCCAAGGTTTCTGACACAAATGCTCAGATTTCACATCTGGAACTCCTCCTTGATTTAAAATTGCCATTTCACCAAATATTTCCTGCCATTGCCCACTACCTGTAGCCCTAATGGGAAAGGAATCCAACTTTTTATTAGAGTTAATAGTTGCAAAAAGTCTCGGACAGATTCACATAGCTGTTTTTAACCCAAGTAACTCTCTACTTTGTCTTTCTTGGTCTCCCATTCCCCAGTCACATTCAGTTTCAGTCCTTAGTACTTCAAGTGACAGGATTTCTGTAAGCCACACTAAAAAAGGCAGCTGTTCCAGTATCACCAAATCGGAGTTGACTCAGTGGACAGCACACTGGTTAGGGGTTTATCCTTTTCAGCTCCCGCCCTTCTAATTTCAGTAACTTTTGTAGCTGATTCCCGATGAGGTATAATCTTTTCCTCTTTTTCCAGGGGGTTGGTCACCCATCATTATAGGTTACACTGTACCAGGGAGTTTGCTCATAAATTTACGGATTATTTAAGTAACATTGTAGGATGGGCTGAGAATCCAAACTGACCTTGACAAACTGCAGAAAAGGTCTGGAAGATGCAGATCAGCCACAGCATCACACCCAGACATCAGGTAGGAATAACACAAGCAGATGCAACTATACAACTAAACAAAAGGTGAGAGACTTGCAGAGCCACGTTGCCTCAGCACAGGACATATCATATGCATATTGTACTTGGAAGTGATAAAGGAGAAGGGCTAAAGTTCCCTTAGCATACTCCTCCAGTACATCTGAGCCTGAATAAGCAAGCACAATCATGAGTCTGGAGAAGAATCAGGCAGGTAGCAGCAGTACAGAAATGGATGTAGGAAGAAATAGTGGGTCACAAGCTGAAGACAAATCCCCATGCCAAGCTGTTGTGACAAAGCAAACTAGGCAGTGGGCTGTAGTACAAGAACTAATCCTTGTGCTCTCCTTAACGTTAATAAGGCCTGAGCTGGTCTTCTTGGCCCTTCCTTGTTTCCTTCTGAACAAGGAAGAAAATGGATGAACCAGAAGGTCCCAGGGAAGTTAAGCAAGAATGATCAGAGATCTAGAAAACCTGGCCTGCGGGGAAAAGGTTATAACTGAGTTTATTTAGCCTAGAGAAAAAAACAACTGAAAGAGACACGATGGCAATCTTCAAATATACAGCAGTCTGCTTTGAAGAGGCAGGGTCTTTGGAGCGTGGGAGAAATAGCCCTAAACTACATCAAGAGAGATTTAGAAAGCTTACACAACTTTTTAGCTATGTGTGTAGTGAAGTCTTGAAATAATTTGATTAGAGAGGCTGTGGTAGCACCATAGTTTTTCTTAAAGACCAAGTCAGGTAAGCATTTGGAAGGAATCACATAGTATCTTTGGGCTGGTGTCATGGTTTAACCCCAGCCTGTAACTAAGTACCACTAAACAGCTCACTCGCTCCCCCACACCAGAGGGATTGGGAGGAGAATCAGGAAGGAATGTAAAACTTGAGGGCTGAGATAAGAATGATTTAATAATCAAAATACAATAAATAAATATTATTATGAAAAATATAACAAAAAAGAGGGAGAAGGGGAGGGAACCAAAATCCAAAGGGAAAGGAGGAAAGAAACCAAGTGATGCACAATACAGCTGCTCACCACCCATTGACCAATGCCCAACTAGCCCCCAGGCAGCGATCCCAAGGCCCCAGCCAACTCCCCCCAGTTTATATACTCAGCTTGACATCCCATGGTATGGAATATCCCTTTGGCTAGTTTGGGTCAGCTGTCCCAGCTGTGTCCCCTCCCAGTTTCTCGCGCCCCTCTTAGCCTTCTTGGTGGCAAGACCTGAGAAACTGAAAAGTCCTTGACTTAGTATAAACATTACCTAGCAACAACTAAAACCATCTGTTATCAACACTACTCTCACAACAAATCAAAACACAACACTGTACCCAGCTACTAAGAAGAAAATTAACTCTATCCCAGCTGAAACCAAGACAGCTGGATTAGACGAATTTTCAGCATTCCTTCCTGCTGTATTTTCCCTGAATCTTCAAATATAATGATGACACTTTGCTACCATGACAGGAACTGCCCACAACACTTAGTCCCTTCTGAAAATAAGCACCTAGCCGAAAATCTGCAGTGGAGCCACACCAGCATATGACTGACAATAATATGAGGCACTAGCCAAGTCCTGTCTGTGCTTCCCAGCATGGCTATGACAAAATGAAGCCGAGAAGAGCCACTATACATGTACCATGACACTACCGAGAATCTGAAGGATTGTGTCCTTTTCTCTGCATGAAAGGCCAAGATGCATAACTCTGAGACTGAAGATTGCCTGCTGCAGATATTGCTGAGTTTTGTGATTCTTTCTAAGTTTAGGTAATTTAATGATAAATTAAGTCCTGAGCCCTTGAGCTTCAATGAGGTGTGACAGTAGTTCTGTCCAGTGCTGGTGAGAAAGACAATGTTTAGAATACACTTATCCTTTAATTCAGACTGCATGAATAATATTTACTCTAGTTTATTCAGTGATTTTTATTTTTTTTTCCTCTAACCATAAATTATTCCTTTGGCTGCCCTTAGAGCAATACCCATGTGGAAATAGTAATGCTATGAGAAGCTACTGAGGTTGGTTGGTTCCTTCTTGTTTGGTCTGGTTTGGATTGGTTTCGTTTTGTTTATCACAGGTAGCTTTTTCTCTGACATTATCTGTAACCACTCATTTTTAGTAACCAGGAAGCATCATGAACAAACTACATCCATCCCTGGCCTATGGATCACCAAGAAGTTCCATCTATTCCTCCGAGAGAAGAACAGAGCAACTCTGACTTATATATTCACCCAAGTCTGAAGGGCTGCCATTCCTTGTATGGTCAAAAACACTCATCAAAAGCTGTAAGCGGCACTAGCTACAGCTGTTCCCATCACCATCCTCCAGCTACAAAAGTTTAGGCAAGACCGTAGTGGTGGGGCACATCTGCCTGTTTCATGAACCTCCCCATGACACACTGATGACAGCCACTGTTAGAGGCTGGATATTGAACTAGATGGACCACTTGCCTACTCTACAGGAGCATTCCTGCATCCCTTGATTCTGAAGGCACAACAGCACAGTACTACGTTCTTCACCACCTTCCCACACATAGTCCAAGGTCCTAATACTAAACTTCAGGCTTGCCTGTACTGAGAGATACCCATGTTATTTGTGACTTACCAAGACAGTTTAGGTCTTTGAAAACATAGGAACTGGAAATGCTCCCATGTATACTCTTGGAAACTGGAAGTTGTGAGCTCTTAGTCCTAGCCTAGGGAACACCTCGATTAAGTGTTTCCCAGGTAGAAGAACAGCAAACAAGAAATTCAGGTTTAAGTGACAGAGCCTTAGGAAGGCACAAACAGAATCCATGGGAAAACGTTGATAACCTGGAATTACCAGAGTCACATCAGACATAAACAGTGAACTCTGAAATGTTCCCACAGATCTTCTCAGTTCTTGCCCCAAAGCTCAGATGTGCTGGAGCCTGACCACACTCATGACTACACTCACTGCTAAGACATTTCTCAACATCTTCTTAGCCTCTTCAGCCCCTATCTGCTAGCCAGCATTCTTAAACTTCCCATTGTCAGAACCTAAATTATTTCTCACATTTATATGACTATGACAGCTGTCCTCCCATTCCATCCAGAATCCTCTTCTCCAGGATAGAGATACGCATCGCTCAGTCTCCCTTCATCTACTTTTTTCCTTATTCTTTGCTCTGCTGAAGACCATCTCTACCTTCAGCCAGAAAGGGGACATTCAAAGATGCAGCCTGCTCGGTGTATCTGGGACACTATTCATACAGCAGCCTCCTCTTGTCCACAAAAGGCTCCAGGCAGGGGAATCGCCGAGAGAAATGGGCAGTGTCAGCCCAGAGCACTGGGTGGACTGAGCCTGCCAACTTCTCTGTCAAATTGCCCCAGCAGAGCACACATACATCACATTTTTGAATGTCTGAAGGCACTCTTGCCTGTGTTTTGTTGCCAGTGTTGGGGTGCAGCAGCAGAGGGAACTTAAAACATTTTAAAGCAGCCAAAAGCCCCTCCAAACTGAGGGCTGCTTCCTGATCCCAGCAGAGATCCCTGCAGCTCTCCAGATGCCCTTTTTCTCTTTCCAGAGGTGAGAAGTTCAGTTTGGGGCACATACTGGGCTTTACACTTGCCAGTTTCTCCCCAAACCAGAATGCCCCTGCCTCCCATAACCCCAGTGCCCGCTCTCGCCTTGTGTCCATCCACTCCCCCTCCCTGCTCCAGCACCTCCCTCCCCACCTCCAGCCCGGGTGACGATCCATGAAAGCCCCCAGCAGTATGTCACAGGAGTGATAATTACATCCCCCCGCTCGCATCATGCTGCCTGCTGCTGACCTCTCACCCCTCCTCTCTTTTAATCACCCCCTGGCATCAGTCACTGTGACAGGGCAGCAGCATGAGCCACGTGACCTGTCAGCCCAGGGACATGACTTATAGGGCCCGGCTGGTGGACAAAGGGAAGGGAGATAGGCAGCATAAATCTCCAGGGCAAATAAAAGAGAGTGATGGGGCGCTCTGCCGGGGCCTGCGTTAGCAGATTCTCGGCCTCTTGTTATTCAGTCCAGAGTTATGGTGATGAGGAAGTGGCCGAGAGTGACACGCGCTGGTCCCAATCAACCTTGCGAAACCTGCAGAGACCTAGAGGAGCCTTAATGTCACACTTGGCTGGAGAGCCTCAACGAGGTGGGCTAGGGCCAGGGGAGCAGCCAGAGCAGTCCCCAGCTGCCAGAGGCATCTGACCAGTTAAAGCTTCAGCTGTCAGAGCAAGGCACTAAGTCACACAGAACAAGGATGGGGAGCCCCAAAGTTGTGCCTCTTTATCCCTGCTGCATGGCTGCAGCAGGATTTGCACATCAGAGCACCCATCACTGGCTCAGGACACAGGTTTCTCCCCAGCCAGCACATTCCTCCAAGTTCCCCATCCGTCCTCTGCTCATCTGCAGGCTCCCTGCCATATATCTCCTCACCACCTGCTCCCTTGCACTCACCTGTTGCTTGGTAGGATGAAATCACTGGTGCATCAGTCAGCTGCTGCAATTATATAGATACAGGACATCATAAAGATACAGAACAGCAGTTCCCCATTGCTCCTCTTGGGACTGCAGAAACCTTTTACTTCTGTAGAGGGTACAGGAGGGAGTGTGGTCCAGTAACATCTGCTATGAGGGGTGCTGCAGTGGACAAAGTGCACCAGAAAGACCAATCTGGATCACCAACTCCATCCTGTGACAGTCACTATGCAGGGTCTCTACAGGTCATCTTGTTCCCCTCATCCGTATGTTTCTCAGGAGGCAAAGTGGCAAGGGAAAGCTGATGTCCCCAGTAGTGCTGTAACTCCCCTAGTACCACACCTTCAGAGAAGAGAAATCCAGGACCTTTAACCCAGAAGACGTAGAAAGGAGAAGAAAGCCCAGAGATACAAACTGGGGGTGGTTTTGAATATACAGGTGGAGTTAGGGAGAAGGAAACACCTGGGAGGAAGACAGGAAAAATTTAAGTACATTTTCTTTCATCTGTTTGAAAATGAACAGCGGTATCTGAAATTGTAGCTCTTCAGCTGAAAGACAGAAACATCAACATCAATGTCTTTCCCTTGTGCTTTGAGGAGCAAACTAGTTAAGCCCATTTCCAGTTTTGGGTGCAGTTGTTTCTGACTGAGCACAAGGTGAAGGTCAGTAACCAGGAAGATTTTGGCTCCATAAACATCTTTATCCGGGAAGGACCATGTCTCAGGTGCTGAGGGCAGAGTGGGAAGGCACTGTGCAGACCTCTTGCACTGGTGCCCTGTACCCACCCTGTCGTGCACTGGCAGTGACTCCTCTGGACTTCAGATCTCATCTGCAGTGTGAAAACACCAGCAAAACCAGCTACCAACTCTGGCTCTGCACACTGTGCATAAGCACCACCTTCTACCACCTCGTCTTGCGCTTCCCCTGAGACCTACAAATTCACAGCCCTGGCAGCACCGCAGCGGATACCTCTTGTTTTAGCAACTGGCATTTCTTAAAAATGAGAGGGTAAGTCCAGGCAGCGACGGGTGAAGGTCTGCCTGTACCATTCCCTGGGCCAGGTCCTGCTCTTGTGCACCAAGATATCCCCAATCACGTCCCAGGTGAGGAGACCCTGACAGGGTCATACAAACTATACATCTTAGTGCTGCTACCACAACTAAATGAGGGGGAGAAGAGAGGTGCTGAGACCTGCTCTTGGGCCAAGCAGAGGGTTCAGCACAGCCACATGCAGCAACATCCTACACACATCCTATACCCTCCTCCCCCAGGAGTGCCCACTGCTGCTGCCCTCATCGGCACAGCACAAGGCAGGGAGTGCTGCCTCTACACGGAAGAGACTTCTTCAAGACTGGGACCTGGTGGCAAAACTGCTCAGTCCTGGAGATGAGACTGAACAGTGCCCCACACTTTCCTCTCCACCCTTCCTGAAGGCCTCCTCTCCACTGGCGACTTCCCTCTGGGCCCAGGGGGAAGCCCTGCAGCCCCCAGCCTCCTCGCCAGCTGGGTCCTAGCCTCCGAGACAGGAGCACACAGCTCCCTACCCTCCTCCCCCACATCTGCCTTTTAACGATGATGGAAGCTGCTGTCAGCGTGCAGCGACAGTAATAAACACTCTTCTTAATAACACAGGGTGTCCCTCTTATTAAAATGAATAGACTTCGGTGGTGAAGCCAGGCTGCCTGCCTCGCAGCCTGGTGTGGACAGCAACCCTCAAGCAGAGCAGTTTATCTGCTGTAATTACTACAGCAGCTTCAGCTCCAGGACATTCCTGGTTACAGCTCTGTACTGTACCCCCCGGCAGACACAGGTACGTGGAGAGACCAAGGCACCTACCAACACGTGAGTACACAGAGAAATGCAGGTAGATAACGTCCTGTGTGCCTGCAAACATGTACGGTAATCTCTGAGATGCACAGACAGAGCAGAGTAGGGGTAAATGTATCCACAGCCAGGCTTTAGGCATCCTAAATCCCACTGAAACCACCACCAGCAGCTGGTGTCACTCTTTTTGCTTCTCTCATGCATAACGGGTATATTAACACACGTGCATAAACCACACTGCACCGAAAGCAGGCAGAGGAAGGTAAAAGCTTGGTCTGCGGGGGAGAATCCCCTCCTCCACCAGCTCCCGATGTATCTGCTTGATTTTTACTGTTCCCTGGTCGATGAGAGGTCACAGGATAAATGTATTTCGGGTTTTACATACTGGTGCAACATGTTGGAAAGTGCTGATGTGGCATCCTTCACGCCCACCCTTTCTGGGTTTTGGATCTCATTTAATGTATTGTTTTCTCCCCCGTGGGGAAGCTGTCCATTTCCCAAGCAGCAAATTCAGAGGATCTCTGTATCCCAGGCACTGACTGTCTTTCACCCTGCATGCTGTAGCCAAACACCAAGTTTGGGATTCACAGGACAGGGAAGGAAACCATCTGACACGATGTGTGCCAGTGTTCCTTTGGAGATGTGTTTGGACAGGCTATTACACAGCAGCCTCTATGCACTCTTCCTGGCCTGGGAAACCAGAGCACTCCCCTCCTCTGCCAGTCTAGTTTATTTTCTCAGCCTTTGCTAAGCTGGTTGTCTCTGCAAATGTGCCCAGTGCTGACCTAAGACCACACATATGTGGGAAAAAAAGCCGCACAGGGAAACATTTTCCTCCTTTGGAGCTCCCTCAGTCAGAGATTATCCAAGGGAAAAATCTATCAAAAAGACAAATGACAGTAGCACATCCCAACATCCACTCTGCTGCCACCTCAGAGCAGCTCTGTGGGCTGCAGAAACCCAGCAAGTCCAAATCTGGACCACTGCATCCCACCCTTCCAGGAGCAAGCACAGAGGAGCAGTCCTCAGCTATTGCATCATTTCTCTGCACCTGCCATGCATGAAGGCAGGTTTCTGCATCGCTGTAAGCAGGCCCCAAACAGCTCATGGCCCCACAGGACTCCAGCATTCAGGAACACCTAACTCCATCACAACTTGCAGTGCTCCTCACAGAAAAGCCCACAGCAGGCATCAAAGCTAGAGGCAGGCAATTTAACAAATTTAACAATGGGGTAAAAATAATAATAAAAAAAATTATTCATATGCAGCCAGGAGCAGCAGTTGGCATGACCTCACCATGAAGAGCCAGACTGAGGTATGTCTGCCTTTATTATCTGTGAGAGACTGGCACCTGTAAGCTCTTCTTAGAAAACATTCCCAGCACAGGATATTACAACCTCACTGGTTTTGCTGGTGTTTAGTACAGCAAGAGAGACTAGAGCAGTGGAGCAGATAGGAAAAAACGAAACAACGGATGAATGAACCAGTCTTTTTCAGCCAGTGACTTCTTGGGCTCAGAAGTCAAATGCATCACAAGCAATCTGCAGACATGCTGTTTATTCACATTTTCCAAGTCACTCGTATGCCACATCCTGAATTGTCTTTCTGCTCAGTGGAAGGTTAGCAAGGATATATCAGGGGAACAGCTGATGAATGCAAAATGAGGCAAGGATCTAATCTAAAAGGCTTCCAAAAGGTCACTAGTATCCCAGAATCAGTATCTAGCTACATGCAAACTGACGACACCACCTCTGTCCACAGTCCTTGCACCTTCCCAAGCCCTGGCAGGGATGCTCCAAAGACACTTCCCCCATCACTAGAACTAAATCCCCAGATCCACATGGCTTGTCTTGCTGAACCACTATGACCAAGGTTTGCAGGTCAAGTTGGGGGCTGCCAGTGAGGCTGCTAGCCTGGGCTTTCAGAGCTGCAAGCCTGTGTTGGTGGAGAGAGCTAAACCAGCATAAAACAGCTCAGAGGAGACTGAGGGAGCACTAGAGAGCCCTGAGGGACAGCCTGGCTTTGCAGTCTACCTCACCCTATCAGTGCCTTACTTAATAAACACAAATGTTTCACCCACTTCTCACCTCAAAAAAACCCCACAAAACCAGCAGAGAAGAAAATAAAGGAGAACCTTGTACAAGAAGCTGAGCACAGGAGCTGGGCAGAGCTAGGAGAAGTTGCAGCACAGCCTTCACCCCTACTACTAGTGATTTTCTGCAGGGGAGTGCAAGCTCAACAGGGCAGCAGGCTGAGATGGAAGCCACATGGCATCCACTAGCCCACTCCCAAGGGTGCTTCTGCCACATTCAGTGCCTGCAAGGCCAGGCCAGCTACAGCAGCTGGGGGACTCCTGGCCCGGACAAAACCACCCTGCAGGACCATTCCTCAGGCCAGAGGCTGCTGGAGGGGTCCTGCACAGCAGTGATGGCTGCTGCATACCACCACATACGAAAAAGAAAATACAGTATAGGAACAAAACTTTCTTTCCCGTGTTGAGAAAGCAGTTAAGCTTCATTCACCACAGTGCTGAGCCCAGGCTGTCACATCCAAGGGAAGTGCTGGTGTCTGGAGTCACCTGGCTGAGGCTCATTGCCTGTCACCAAAACAGCACATGGGAAACACAAGAGGGAAAGAAGCCACAGTGTCCTCAACAAAGTGTTTCTCATAACCGTGGATACCCAAACTCCTGAGCAGGTCTTGTGCTCCATGTAGCTTGCAGAGGAAGATTTTGCTTGAGGATGTTGTTCACCACTTCTACAGTGAGGTGAGATGTGGGAGAGCAGATGACCAATCCTCCACAAACCTTAGCACCAGTAACTCAATTCCCCTCCTTTCACTGGTGTCAGCTCCAAAGCAACATCAATATTTTGCTGCAGGATGTCTTTGCTGGGATGCTGGAGGACTTTTCAGCACCCATCAAGCACATAGGATTGGTAGAGGTATGGGCACAGAGGGGTAAGCTGAGACCCATGGCTGACAGCCTGGTCAGAGGTTGACCAGGAGAAGACCAGCTCTTAACCAGCTCCTAGAAAGCTCAAACCATGATTTCGGCAAATCGCTTGCTGAGCGGGTGCCTGGGTGGGCTGACCAAGGGCAAAGGGCTATTGATGCCACCCAGCTCCAGAGCCCTGCAGTGCTGAGCAGGGTGCCAGGAGGAGATGGGACCTTGGAAGAGCCAAGCAGCAGAAGGCAGATCCCAGACAGACACTCTCCCAAGCAGTTGACACCCAGAGCAACTGAGCCAGGAGAACTCAGCCCTGCGACTTCGCTGGGCTTGCATGCTCTGCGAGGCTGTGACATGTCAAGAAGCAGATGAAGAAATTATTCTGAGCAAGTGTATTTTTCTCCTGCTGCCCTGCAGACAAGCACATGCAGACAAAGAGAGACCTCTAGCGATGCCGGAGGGGCTCTGCCTGTCCTGCCCCTCCGAGCATCCCTCGCAGCCAGAAACCAGTCTCGATTGCTTTCTGGCTAGCGCAGTCATCAGCTTCCTCCTGAGCTGGAGAAAAACAAGGGCTGACGACAAAAATATCTACTGATCTGTGGAGGTGGTGGAGGGGTGGCACTCAGAACAGGGGAATGATGATGGCAGACTTGGGGGGGGGGGGGGGTGTGCTCAGAAAAAAAAAAAGTGACTTGAAATGGCTTCAGGTCTTGCCCACGCGCTGCCTCTCCAGTTGCAGCTGCCCAAGCTCCAGCATGGTCCCAGGATCAGGCATATGATTCAGCAGGCATGCGGAGGGTGGGTAACTTGCCAGTTCTGGGAAATTAGATGCAGTTTGGCTGCAATCTGGAACACGTGCCTGAAGTTTGCATTCAGGCAGCGGGGGAGCCCAGCGGCTGCCAGCTCAGTGTGGCGGGGGGCAGGAACAGGGAACAGCAGGTCCCTGGCTGAGCCCAGCCATGCCAGGAGATACCATATCCCCCTTGCAGAACCCTGACAATTGCAGCATCTTTCACTCGGCTGTGGGACAGAGGAGCATTTTTGGCTTTTGCTGAATTCGGCCTCAAAGTCCCTGTGTCCGGGTGCGGGCAGAAAGGATGGTGGAATTACATAAGGGCATGTTCATGCCAAGCATCCCATGCTCAGCACAGAGAAAAGCACGCAAACACCACCAATCCCCTTCCCAACTCTGCACAGAGAAGGGCGAAAAGAGTTTAAGCCTACTCAGCCACACAACTACTACATTAAACTTTCCAGGCATGAAAAGGGTTTGAAGGGAAACCTGAGGATAAGAGGCAAGCGCTAGAGGCAGAGATGGCTATGGCAGGGGCACAGCGATTGTACTGTGCAATGTCAAAAAGCAGGCAAGTATACCTGTCTTGTTGCTCTCAAACCCAGGGCAAGAAAAGAAAGGTAAGGGCTCCTGCCAGCCAGAAGAGAAGGCCTCTCTTGCCTGCTCCTGCCACCTTCTCCGCAGCTCTGAGCTGCGATTACTCAATTAGCAGCTCCCGTAGTACCTTCCTTCTACTCAGCGGTCTCTCCTGTTGCCCAGCCAGCACATAAATCAAAAAAGAGCAGCTCTTTCCCTGGGCTTTCTTTTTCTTGTGCTAGTCCAAGCTTCAGTGACCTCCTGTTGGGAGAGGGGGCAGTCATATTTTGCTGGAATGTTTTATTTTCTGTGCTGCATGAAGAGTAATTATGGAGGGGAGGGAGAGAGCAAGCACGAGAAAGCATGTATGCTGCCAGCCAGGCCGATGTCCTTGTCCCACAAGGTTATGGATCCATTTTAGCTCAAATAATAATAATAATAAAAAAGCCTCATAGAAGCAAGGGATTCATAAAACAAAACAGAAGCTGGGCATTTGGCAGCAGCTGCCCACGGAGTGGGAAGCACGCATTCAGTCAGGAGGTAGACATGCTCTCTGTATCCTGCCAGCAGCTGGGAGGTTGCAGGGAGCCGGCAGGGTTTGCGATAGCGTGTGCACGCACGTGTGCGCACATGTATGCAGAGGTAGCTGGCACAAGCCCGTTTGCTTTTTCCCTTTATACTTTATTGATGTTAATTCAGATACTCAGAGTGGCAGAACTCAGAGGCATTCCGACCGAGGAGCCCACCCACCCCAAATGGGAGTAAGCGGCAGGTGAGAACAGCCTGTGCAGCCATCTCCCCCTCTGCCCTGCGGTGCCCAGCACTGGGCACGCTTCCCAGTGCGGCAGAAATGCAGCTCCAACAGCTGCATGGGACACTGGCACTTAATGTTTCTCTTCCCTGTTTAGAGGACAAACATTATGAAGCACAGAACAACAAAACAACTTACGCCTGAGACAGCAGAGCCTCCCCTGTGAGAATTCAGGGAACTTTGGGAATTTGCAAGTGCTCTGATGAAATCCCGACAGACATGTGAATATTTCCTAGTGATAAACAAGGCCCTGAGGGCCAAATTCAAGACTTTCTGGGGAGGAGGGAACAATGGTACACTTCATTTTGCTTCATATATAGTGAGCTCTAATAACAATTACTATTTCTCTCCTGTAACAGGCACACATGACACTTTCCTGACTGCAGAGGACATCTCGCTTGCTCATTTCTAGTGCATCAGGACAGAAACATTTAGATCAAATGCAAAGGGAGCTGGGGTGAGTTAAGACTATCTGATACCTTGGAGTCAATTGTTTAATAAATGAGGGGTTAGCCCAAAAAGTACTGAATAGGTTAGAAATTCAGCCGGTGTTGCTGAA
The DNA here is from genome assembly GCF_015220075.1 of Falco rusticolus. NCBI lineage: Eukaryota > Metazoa > Chordata > Aves > Falconiformes > Falconidae > Falco > Falco rusticolus. The sequence goes on along the minus strand of NC_051193.1, from coordinate 64,485,223 downwards.
AGGTAAGATCTATTTCTTCCTGATAGCTGTCCTTATGTTAAAAAGCCCTACAGTTAACTAGGGAAGCTGAAGGCAGGATCCAAGCAGTTGGGGGATTTCTGGGTTTAATGCTCAGAGTGCAAAGGATTAGACCAATGTCCACATCAGCCTAGACTGCAAGTGGCTTTTGCCCATCAACTCCCCAAGCTCAGCATCTCCAGGCTAGAAGTAACACACTGGAAAAGCATAAAGGAATGGAAACGAAGGACAGACCAGGAATGCTTTTCTAAAAGAAAACCAGCCATCTTTTGTCTACTAGAAGCCTCTGAACAAAACTCTGAGAAAAAAGCAACATCATTACCTGGACTTCCAAAAAAGATTGATGATCTTGAAGAGGCTTCTGCTGAAGCTAAGCTGTGATGAGGTAGAGGTCACAATGACGTTCCAGTACGGGATGAGAAGAGCAAGGAGCAGATTGCCCATCTCTGCATAGCTGAGGAACACCTTTGGGACACCTGGATGTGACATCTTAGAAATGCTGTTCGATTCATTTGTCAGTGATTAGGGACGAGCAAAGCAGCGGCAGCATTTGTGGGTAAACCTTAGCTCTACTAGCAAATCCAGGCCAGAGAAGCAGGGAGCTTCAGAGAGATGGCTGACAGCAGGCACACACAAGGCTGGTGGATGCCAGGGAGCACACATTTGGTTGCTTGTCTTCATCAGGCCAAGTGCAGCTGGCAATTTGTGTCTTGGAGCAGCAAGGACAGGCTGCTCCTAACAGAGGGTGAGCTGGGAGCCTAGGGTGACCCCAGCCCAGGCAGTGCCCTCCCTGACCAGGGCATGATCCTGCAGCACCTGAGCATGGCAGGCAGAGCTGGGTGCTGGGAACAGGGTCCATCCACAGCCCTGAGCGAGGCAAAGTGGTGAACCAGACCCAGGGTTCATCCAGGGAGTCCCATCAGGAGCAGCAAGCGATGGGGCCGGAGACACTACTGCAGCACAGGTCTGAGGTCCACCCAGGAGATGAGGCCAGAGACAAGGCTAGAGACAAGCAGACATACAACACAGCTCAGGGAGGGAACCAGTGGCCCAGGCTGAGCTTAAACGAAGCCCCTGGGGAGAGGATGTGGTGGGGATCCCAGGTGAGACCGTTCAAGGCAATTAAGGCCTGTTGGTGCCGTCAGGACCCTGACAGTTTTGCTTAAAGTACAGATCCCCTTCGCATGGGGTAGGAGCATCCACATAAGGAGTTTATGTGCAATTGCCTTTCTGTACTAGCTGGCCCTCAGTGACAGCCTTCCTTATATGCTCATCTAACATCTGTCTGCTTGCACTCACGATGGGGAACATGTGTTCACATCCCTCAGGAAAGCACCATCCAGGCAACAGCATTAGGCAAAAACAAACAAACAAACAAAAAAAATCCCAAAAAAAACCACCACACACACAAAAATAAGGTTAAAACCACCAATTCCCTCATAATGCATTAAAAATAACACAAATGCATTTCCACTTCTCCTTTAAGAATAAAAAAAAAGGGGCATGCAACGGGAATACCTCTTACTGTAGTATGTGGAGGATATAAGCCCAGAAGAGGCTCAGGCACTTGTGTAGTTTATGGGAACACACAGTTACAGCAGGTAGGATTTTTAAAGACCATGTGTAATTTGTGAATCTTCCTGGTCGAGGGCATGTGGCAACTGCTAAACAGCTTGGAAGGAGGGAAACAGTACTCTTTAGATGGCTTAGTCCCTAATTGTCCATTGCAGCTTTCCTTGGCCTTTTTTTCCTTGAGTCTTCAGCTGTGGGCACCCTGAGCACTGGGGAGGCAGTTCTCTGTTGGGTAGTTCACGTGCTAAGGGAGTGCCTCCTTCCCAGCACTCCAAAAAGGTGCTGTGGGATCAAACAATAACGTGTATTTTCTGTCCTGAGCGAGCTGTGCAGACGGGAGAGAGCACGAAAGCAGGCAGGCAGCCGGGAACAGCGATCAGCAGAGAGGGCAAAGGCAGCACAGGGGCTCGTAAATATAATGTTTTGCTGTTACTTTGGAACGGCAAAGACACGTCCTTGTAGGAGCAAAACTGTACAGATTGCTTCGTTATTTTCAGTGCAATGAAATTAGCTGGAGTGGAGGGAGAAGCAGGGGAAACAGAGGGGACAGAGGTTCAGTACCGCCAGGGTGCCCTGTGCTGGGGGCTAGTCCCAAGTCCCTAGTCCCAAGCCTGCTGAGCTGGGTGATGCCTGGAAGAGCCGTGTGGCCAGGCAAACTGGGGGTCAGTCCTCACAGCCGCAGAAGGCCCCACTGGTGCCTGGATGAGGTCTGGCAGCAGGATCCCACCGGCTCACTGCAGGAGGCTGCGGGAAGCCTCCAGCTCCTGCTGCTGCTTCACAGCTTTGGGATCCCACAGAGCCCTGTGCCTCTCCGGGCCCCTTCCCTGGTCCATGGCCCACGCTGCCCCCCTCCCTGGCACGAGAGCGATGACAGCCTCTGCTCACCCCATCCATCCACCCCACGGGCTCTGAAGGAAGCAGCACAGTGACTGCCATGCCCATAGGCACGTTGGTCACTTATTCCCCTACTGCATTTACTGATTTATTTATTTGATGTAGAAGCCTCTGCATGCTCCCCCCACCTCTCGTTTCCTTTCACCATCTGTCCGTTCGTTGGGAAATCTGTTCCAGCTGACCTCGAGCTGACCAGAGCTTCCCTCTTCCCTCCATCCTGCCATGGGCTCCTCCAGACGTCCCCAGCTCAGCTCAGGGGCTTTTAGCTGACTATGCAAATGTCGCCCAGCCAGCTGGTGTCTGCCTCCCAGAAACACATGTTCAAAAGCCCCCTGGACAGCCAGGGGGGAGGAGGGGGCAAGTCCCTGTGCCCCGGCCTGGGGGCTGCACAGAGAAAGTTACTTAGGCAGGAATTATTCAACAAACAGATGAGAGGAGGGCAAGAAAGACGGGGAACGGCAAGCATGAGTGCAGTGCATCTGTGTCTGCCTGTGTAGGTGCGGGTGTACGGGGGTCCCAGGCGAGTGTGTGGGAAGTGCAAACGAAATCGCTGTGTGAGAATGGATGGTGGCAGAAGGAGTGTTTGAGAGAGATGTACAGATCAGGGGAGGATATTACTGATAGTTTTATGGCATTCTCCTCCTAATGACATCACCTGCAGCATGCGAAAGGGGGTCTAATAGCACAGCATAAAGGAGACACAGCTGTCAGAGGGCCAAACAGCAGGCCCACAGAAACAGCCCCCCAGGAGAGTTACTAAAGCAAGACAAGGCCAGGAGGGCTCATTTAAATTCTTCTAAAAGAGCTCTCTCTTCTCTCCATCACCTAACACATGACTGTCCACCTAAGATCTCTAGGTCTCCATGGAGGAAGAGGGTGGAGATGCTGAAGCTGGGGAGGGATCTGGGACTGAACCAAGAAGAGAGCAGAGGAGCGCTGCCACAGCACCCCACCAGGACTGATAACTGCTGTAGGACGTCCATGCCCAGCCAGAAAGCCTGGCGTATGCAGCAGCCCAGCTCACCTGAGTACCTGTGCAGGGCACAGCCTCTGACAGTCATTTCCTGAAGTTCTGGCAAGGAACAGGATTAACCTGATGATGCCTGCTAGGTCCTTGCCATGTGTAAAGTGAGAGGAAGGCTTAGAAGGACAACACATCCATAGTGCCTCTGACGGACCTCCTCAGCCAGTTACGGACCTCCTCAGCAGCTCTGCTGCTGCACCCAAAGGCTAATGCATCCTCAGTTTCTCAGGCAGAAAGGAAAAGTTGGCTGTCTGCATGTAATTATACAGGGCTTGGACACTCTCTCCACAAAGTTGAGAAACTCCTTTTATTTACCTCTTTCAGGTGCTCTCCCTCATCTGACTTCAGGTGTCTGGGTATTTACTGGTAACATCTGAGCAGGAGGGCGCCAAGCCACATATCACTACCTTCTCCAGGCTGAAGACAAAGCAGTATATCAGCTCTTAAAATTTAACAAGGTTCTCCCTTGTAATAGCAATTAAAACTAGAAGAAGCAAAGGTACCTCTCCCCAACCTAAATCTCTCCTGTCACAACTGCAGCTCTGGCCCTCTGCTAAGGACCCCTTGGGCTCCCTGGGAGAAGGTAGGATGGCAGCTCCAGATGTAGCTGACAGATGATGTTCTTCCTGGCCATAGGCAAGAACTGTGAAATGGGGAGCTGCCAGGAGCAGCTTAAGGAAGAAACGCAGAGTGTGTGTGCAAGGGAAACTGGGAGGTTACAACATCGATACACAGCATGGGGAGCTGCTGGACACTGGAGGTGTCTCCTTTGTGTCCTGGCCGCAGATGACAAAGAAGCCTGTCCCTGAGCCAAGCCTAATGGTAGAGTAAATGTACACAGTGTGAAAGAAACCCAGGTAGCACCACGTGCTCCTTCCCACTGAGGTTAAAAGGACAGCGATGAAGGCAACCAGGGCTGAGCTTGTTCCCCAAAATGTACTTGAAGTCTGGTGTAAAGACACCTACTGTTCAAGGATGGAATGGACTGGTCCTGCTCACATCCCCGTCCATCTCATCTGGATTTAGAGTGGCTCCTGGGCTCTCACTAGGTTTTAGAAAGACCAAAGTGCAATATGTGAATAGATACTGCCATTGCTTAGGTGTGTGCTTGATGTGTTTGGGTTCAGCACGAGAAATAAAAGTGGTGTTGGCATTCGGGTTTTTTACTGAAGAAGAAATTTGGGTTATTTCTGCACTATGGTAAGGCTCAACAGAAGCAAAGCTAAGGGAAATCACAGGGCAGGTCTGCAGACTATATGATCATTGAACCAGATCTTCTTGTTTCATGTACGCTAGATGTTATGTCATAGGTCTTGGTCATCTTTGAGATTATGGGGGAGGTACCTGACAGGCCTAGCTCCTTCAGGATCAGGGGCTTGGGCCAAGGGGAGCGAGGCAGTCCTGCACTGGCTGGTGCACTCTTCAGAGCGGAGACTTGGCAGTGCATGCTTTGGGAACTAGAAGACCAGCTGAATGTCCCTGGACAGTTTGAGAGATATCTTCATCACCAACCTGCTGTAGCCTCTACGGGACCTTTGACCCAACCTCCATGGCAAGCACAGCAGAAGCACGCCACGACAGGCTGACAGGAGCACAAGGTAAACAGGCTGCACTGGGTTAGTCCCAAGGGCCATCCAACCCACTGCCCTGCTTCCGACAGGCAGACTGGGAGCAGTATGGGAACAGGGCGAGCATCACTGAGGCTTTAATGTGAAAGAGAGACTGTAACCCACTTCTTCTAGGGCCAAACAAGCATTAACTAAGCACAGTATGAAGCCAAAAAGAGCAGAAGTTACTTACACTGTGTGCACCCATTTTCCTCAGTCTTTGGTAGGATCGTTTTGCCTTGTACTGCAGCCCTCTCCTGAGCATCTCCCAACACCATATTTGTTACTACATGGCTTTTCCCTGGTAACTCTGATATCCTGACATCAGAAGTCACCCACGGAATGGAGCAAGAAGGAAATCACACAGCTGCGTCTACACTAGTGAATTTACCAGGACACAGGCTCTAGCACTGGCACTCTTTGAACAAGGGCAGGCTTCTGGTGGGGCGTGGGTCCCCACAGCTGGTGCCCTCACAGGCAACACACTGCTCCCCGTAAGCGGGACAGAGACCTGGTTGTGCTGCAGTGGGAAAGGCTGGGACATTTCAGCATAAGCCATGCCCCGCAGCTAGAGTTTGCTTGAGTGTGCTTGTACAGGCATAACTGCAGAAGCACATCGAAGGATACCAAAGGGAGCCTGTTTCAAAGAGAAACTCAGAAACTGCAAAGCAGTGGAGTGCCCTCCGATGCTCAGGGCTAAGCCAGACCCACCGAGCAAGAGCCAGCACCTGGGCCCGTAAATCCTCAGCCTAACCATAAACCCACAACTCGAGCATTCAGTTTAACACAGACCCAGGGAGCCGTTCTCTCCTCCTGGCTGCCGGCGAGCAGCACTGGCTCGGCCCCACAAGCATCCCAGAGCGGCTGGTGCCAGGGAGCCAGCAGCGCTCCCACCACCCCAGCCCAGCCGAGCAGGGTGCGGGGGGCTCCCACCAGGCTCCCCCAGCTCCGCAGGGAGCCTGCGAGGCAGAGCGCACGAGGAGGGGGAGCGGGCTGCCTCTCGTGTCTCCTCTCCCTTTGTATGTACTGCCTGGTACAATTATTAAACGCAAATTACAAAAGATGTGACCCAAACGATCTTTATTTCTTCTTCCACCGAGCGGTGCCTGCAGGGTCTTGATTCTGAATTCCGTTTCAATTACCGATGCCATTTTAACACAAAGCGGCTTCTGTCTGCAATTACCGGCACTGAGAGGCAGCTCTGGTGGCAGAACACAAAAGCCTGGCATCTTCTGCCTGTTTAGAAACTTTCATTTGCCGTGATTAAAGGCAGAAGATGCGTGAGTTGTCTGTCTGCCCAAGTGCACCATACGCCGCACGCGCTCCTTCCCCGTACAGTCCCTGAGAAACCAGCCCTCAGCACTCACCTCCCAGAATCACTCAGGATGATGCTCCAGCCGATATTATGCAGACAGACTGACAGCGTTAACCCCACCGTGCCTTAGCTTAGCGTGGAAACTCTGCTTCTACAAAGCCGAGCAGCCTGAACCGCAGAGTAGAGACACTGGTACGGGCCGGGGCACAGGGCGGCACAAAGATGAGTGTTTTGCTTTTACACTGGCAAGCTAAAGCGTTAGTTAACAATTTACAAAACACGCAGTCTTCACTTGCAGCTGAAACACAGCCTCGTGCAAGTAGGAGGGCAGGAAATGCTATATATATTACCAGCCCAAATTAACACAAGGAGGGGTGATGAGAAATCCCAGAACCAAATGAAACCAGCAACAGGAGACACACACGTCTGCTGGAGTTGACAATTACCTAAGACAAGAGGGGTTGACACCTGAAATCCATGGGGCACGGACCCATCTTTGCATCTTGTTGCAAAACCAGCAGCTCTACCCGCACAGCATCTTCTGGTTCTCAAGCAGAATTCACAGCAACTGCCGTTTTGACAGCTAAAGTCAAACACAATGGAATTCAAAGACTACATTTCCATGCAGCGGCTGCACATCACTCCCTGCGGCTGTATCCGAGAGCCCTGCTCTGCCTCGAGCTGGGGCACTGCCTGCATGCTGACCCACCGACAGCCACACACACATTCCCAGGGGCACCCAGGCACACGGCCGGGGAGACAGACACCACCTCTCTTTCACCCCATCATCCAGGTTAGCATTTGCTGCTGTTTCTTCAGTATACGTGGCTGTGCCTCTTTGTCCTTCAGCCTCCTCCACAAGCTCATCTTGCTTGCGCATGAGCCTCGAGCTTATTCTCATCTTCTAGACCCTCTCCTTTCTTTCTGTCCAGCCTCCACCAATGACACCTGCTTTGTCCCCCCTCGCTGCTTTTCCCCACACCATCCATAAGATACCAACCATTTTCCACGTGCTCTTTAATGCCGCTGCTCTCAAAGGAGTTTCCACTGACCCAGGCAGAAGTTGATGGCAGGTGCTGCTGGCTGGGGAGGGGTCTGGTTCCCATTTATTTTGTTACCCAGTTTGTTCTTTTTCCTCTTGCCTGTTCCTCAATGTGTGGTTTATTTTTCTCAGGCGGTGGTTTATTCCTTTCTCCCGTACGTTTGTTCGAGCACAAGTGCACAGCACCAAGCCCACGTGAGCATTGCAGCGCACGTGCAGTGCGAGCGCCCAGCTGCAGCAGCCCTGGCCATGCCAAGCCCGCTCGGCTGGCAGAGATGCTGCATGCCAGGGAAGGCCGTGCTGGGTCTCGGCAGCAGGGGTAGGGGACTCATGTGCTTCAGCCGGGTTGGTGCGGGCACGGGGAACACCAGCCATGGAGGCTCTGGCTCTCAGAGGTGACACAGTGCCTGGCCAGAGCTCCAGCCCAGATCTGTAGAGGAACCTTTGGGAAGACACGGTCATCCTTCCCCTTTAAAACCCTCCCAGAGCTTGAATGGACAGAATGAGTCTTGAGACTGCCAGCCACAAAATATGACTTAAATAGGTGGTTTGTTGGTCAGCAAAGTGTTCCGCACCCCTTTGCTGCACAACCCCCGTTTTCCAACAAGTCCCGGGGACCCCTGGGGCTGCGTGGCCCCACTGGAGAGTGACACAGGGACACTACACTTCACAACCCCAAGTGACAGCACTGGAAAGGTCCCTGCCCCAGCGGTGGCTGATGTCCCAACTCCCGCTGGTCTTCCCCATTCCATCCGGTGGCGGGGCGGCATGGCTTGCGTGGTCCGGCAGAGCCACCAGCCCCGGCAGCCGGCGGAGGGTGAGGAGGGGGCGATTTACAGCCGTGGTTATTGAGTGGTGTGTGAGCCGTTTGTCACGCTGAGCCCTGGCACCTTGTTCTACCTGTGTTGTGCGTGTTTTATTGGTGTTGAGCAGAGGGAGGCCGGAGCGGAGGGGAGTCTGGGAGGAAAGGCACTCAAGTGAAAAATGAACTGAGCCAAACAGGATTGAGAAAGAGAGAGAGAGAGACATGCAGGGGAAGGGGGTGAAGGGGCCAGATTATAAAACACAAGACAAATGTCCCCACTGGCATCAGGGTTAGGGAAAGAGGGAGAGGGAAGAAATGAGGCGGGGGGGGGGGGGGGGGGGGGGGGGGGGGGGGCGGGGGGGAGCAGGGGAGGAAAAAGAAAAAGAGAATAAAGACACTGCCTTGTGGCCAGCACTATCCTAGTGGGATCGGGGATGCACATGTAGTCAGAAAAATAATTCTCGGTTTAACAAAGCAAGAAGAGGGGGGTGGGAGTGGAGGAAAGCTACAGATCCAAATGGAAAGTGCCCCAGGGTGTCCAATCTGCTGGGTTTAAAAAAAAAATATATCATTTTGACTCATCCCCCTCCTTCCCCCACCGGGGAGCTGGCTCCTTCCCTGTCCCCCCAGCCACCACCACCAAAAGGAGTGGGACCAGGGAGAGAGCAGAAGGTCTGTTTAGAATTTCACATCCCTTCCATCCTGCTCCCTCAGTGCTAAACTTTCAAGACAAAAATCATAAAACGAGGTGCTTTGTTGGTGAGGCGGATTCAGAGATCTTCCTGTTAGGAACAAGAAAGGGAAGAGAAAGACAGAGAGTGAGACAGAGAGATAGCTAGATGGAGGGTTGGCTTTGTGCTTGCAACAAGCCACTAAAGGTGCATTTTTAATTAAATTTATACAAAATGTGTCAGTTTTATCTCTATGTTTCAAACCTGACTCTTTTCTATCAAAGTAAAGTATTGATCTTCACTGCCCCGAAGCTACCTGACTGAATTAAACAGAATAAATAGAAGAAGGACTGAAAGGGCTTAGAAACAACTGCAGAGAGGCGAATGTTTAATGGCTCCACAGTCATTTGCTGCAATTAAAAAACAAAACCGTTTAGAGGGGCTGTTAACACCTTGAAGTCTGAAAATCCTCACTTCAAAAAAGCCCCAAAACAGCTTCCAGGCAAAACATTTTAATTGCCATAAATACTTCCAACCTCAGCCATCACTGGTGCGTGTGCACGTTGTACAGACAGACAAACAGATCCCTGGGCCCAACAGGGCAGACCCCACTCAGCTGGTGAGATACAGGTACGTGCTATATGGCACAGAGACACCTCCAGCCAAGGGAAGGTGTGTATCCAGTATGACCCAGGTATATAACTGCTTTTTGTAAGCAAAAAAACCTGTATCTGAGAAGTTAAGGATGGACGTTTTAGCCCCTCACACGTATTCCAGGTCTGTTTGCCTAATGTGACATCGCCTCTACTGAACATTATTCTCCAAACTGGTCATACTCAATTGCATGCCATGCAAGTCATGGGCCTTACAGAGCTCTCTCGGTGCCTGATTTATGTCACAAGAAGCTGTCACAGACTGTACCACAACCAGTCCCACTCAATTAAGAACTGTGTTGGGGCTGGGGTACCCTAGGTGACAAAAACCTACAGGCCCTGGGATGGACAGGGACAGACAAACTTCATTAAAGGCTCTTGGCCATCATGCAACTTAAAAAAAGAGAAAAAAACCCAACCCACATTTGCTTGGGTAATCTTAAGGCGATGTGGTACTGTGTGACTTACCAAAGCAAGCCTTTCTGAATGGCCTGTGCATCTCCCAGCATGGAGAAGACTTCCCATCCCTACTTTATAGGCCTCTTCTACTGAGCTCAGCAGAACATCTTGGTTTTGGGGACTCTGCAGAGAGAAATATCAGCAGGCTGAAGAGCCCTATTGGCTTTAGAATTCCAGAGTTTGCACTGGAAAATAGTTAGGCATATTCACAATTCATCCCTTTCCTTTCATCCTATTTCTGGGATGAGGGGAGCAGCCTTGTGGTAGGAAGCTGTTTTTGCAGATGATTACAGTTTCCTATCTCAGCAGGGGCACTACCAGGTGGGCAGTGTGCTGTGCTGTTCCTGGGGAAGGTGTTTTGTACAGTGACTATGAAGTTTTAACTTTGTGTTTTTGAAAATCTGGAAGGAGCTCTATAGCCTGAAAACAGGTTCTCGTTGAAAAAACAAAATAAGCACCTACACTGACCTTGTGCAACATTTCAGTTAGTTAGTGAAGTCATGTGGCTGTGGCACTGCATGGATGCTTGAAGGGGTTGGATTTGGTTCCTAGCTGTGTCACAGTCTCACCATAGGACCCTGGAGAACTTGCGTTATTGGCCCATGACTCTGGTCCCTGTGTACGAAATGAAGAGGATCCAGCCCCCTTCACACAGGCACAGAGAGGGTCTGAAGTCCTCAGCAGCATGGGTTTGAAAGCCATGGAAGTGAGTAAGAGTATCTCTATAGGGCATAGAGCAAAACAGAGGGGCAATAGCAGAGATGGTTTTAAAAGAATCTTTTAGAAGATCCCTGAAGAAGAGGAGTCACAGCACTCAGCTGGGCCAATCCAGGCTGCTTCTCATCCCTCTGGGTTGGATGGAGTTTGCAATCTGGACCAGCTTTGAGTGAGCTCGGGTAGAGCCACAACCGCCTGAACTATTATCACCCATTTATTTATCAGGTTTATTCACCAAGCCGCACAGCCATCTGTACTGGCTTAACCCTGCAGACCATGGGGAGCCACAACTTAACTCCAGTTTGGCTGTGGAGCTTGAAGCACTGAGAAGGTTGCTTCACTTGGACCAAATTCTTTGACGGTTTCCCAAGCCACTGTTCTGGCATTGCGGGTGGTTCTGCTGATCAAGGTAACGATCGAAGCAAGGCTTCAGCCAATCACACAGGCTGCAAGCCCATCTTTTTTAGCTGATGCAAAACATCGCACTATACCAAAACCGGTGTCCCTCATCATTTCAGGGCCAAAAACCATTCTGAGAATTTTCCTTACTTGGACATGAAGGGGGGAGTGATTTCTGCTGAAGGAGCACGGTCAGATAAGAAAAGCTCAGACCAGCTATTAGTGTGTCAGTTCAGGCAAGTGAACCCATCTTTCCCATCTTTCAAACATTTTGTTCAACATTAAGTAATGATGAAAAGACCTCCCGTGAGCAGCAGGACATTTCACATGGAAGCAACAGCATGAATGTCGCCACACACAATTCTTGCCTGTTGTTGTTACAGAATCACACGTTTTTAAAAGATCCGCTAAACCACGCACATGGGTTTGTATTGCTGCAGCTCCCTCACCAACATCTGAACTGCAGGTTAACGTTCATCCCAGTCAGCTGAAATGCTCAAAAGCAACAGAAGCACAGGGACAGAAGCCAGCACAGCTCTGCTTGACAGGATTTCAGAGCTACGCTCCCACTTGAGCATCAGGAAGTTGTGCCCTATACCCTTCCTGGGCCCGCAGCCTCTCAGGGGTGAAACAGCCCTACAAATCTGAGCCAGTTGCCATATTCTGTAGCAGAGGGTACATACGCATTCAGTCAACACTGCAACTTGTGCATCTGAAATGAACCGTTTGGGAACCGAAGAATATGCATTTTCAGTGCTAAGGTTGAATACTCCTGCTGCTTACAGCCAAGCTCCTGCTGCTGCACTTCAGAGCGTTTTGCTTTGTTACGGACCCCTGATTAACACTTTCTAAGCATTTCAGCCCACACTCCAGTCACTTCACAGATTGCAATGAATGCAGATTTGAGTTTATGGGTTCATAAAAGTGTGAATTAGCACAACAATTTTCCCCCAGCCTATTTGCACAGCCCTTCCTCGAGTGACCTGTCCCTTCAGACAACACAAATATTTCAGCTCAAGCGAACTGCCCAGCGAGGCATTTTTAAGAGACTAGAATGAGATCTGTGGCCCCAGGAAGCAATGCCTGTGGGAGCACAAAGCAGGAGCATCACTGTGAAGCCCAGTGCCTGCATCTCCTGGCAACGTTATAAAGTGCTGAGAAGCAAACTCCTTTAGCCCCTGTAGGAGCTACAGTGATCCCAGCAGCGCTGGCAGTGCCACTGGCACAGGCTCCGAGCCTGGCACTGCTGTTGCCACCCATGCTAAGCAGAGAGGGGTGAGCAGACCTCCCCTGCCTGTCTTGTGCTGGTGCCTTGTGCACAGCCCTGTAATACACGGGGTCAGACACAGAGACCCCAAGATGAGCACCTCACAGCACCCCAGTGCTGTGCTTCTCCACATACACGCGCCTTAATCTCATCCAGCCTCTACTCTGACATCCCATATCTTCGGGCTGTGGAAAACACTGTCACCCAGTAATCTGCCCCTTTTCCTGCTCTCTGCATATCACTGGTGTGATCAGTCCTATCTCCGCATGGAGGAGGGGCTGGCTTACCAAATTCTTTAATTAAAAGAAAAAGGATCAGGTTTATTCCAGATAAGCAGGCAGGATTAAAATAGACAGAAAGAATAGACAAGGGGCAGCTGTCAACACTCCAGCCGATCCAGCGTGATTATTAATAACGATAAGCAGGAGAAGAGGGCTAATAAAAGGATAATGAAGTGGTCCTGAAAGTGACAGGAGATGGAGCCCGATAAGAGGGCCCATGGCCTGGAGCTGCTCTGGCCCCAGCAAGGTCTGCGCAGAGCAGCCTGCTGGGGCAGACTCAGGCAGAGGGGCACTAGGAGGAAATGTTTCGTCTCCCTAGGGACCACAGCAGAGAGACTAATGGGCTCAAGAGCTCTGGACATCCACACCGTGCAGCACTCATGACTGAATCAATTGGGATGCTTCCCAGGCTGTAGCCGCAAGGAGTGCGCGCCATTCCCCTAGATAAAGCATGGCTCTGGGAGGAATGGTCTCACCAGGGCAGCTGATCGTGGATCCTTTGTGGTGCCCCACAGCTGGGACCCTGTCTCGGCCCTCACTCAGCACTGCGCAGTGCCAGCACAGCCCAGGACTGGGATGAAAGGCAGCGCAAGCAGGAGAAACTGCTGAGGTCGTGTAGCAGTGGCTGGGAGAGCACAGAAACAGTGGCAGGGATCCCTGCCCTGCCTGGGGATCACCCACTGCTCTGGTTTCTCCTGGCTCTGTCAACTGTCCAGGCCAGGAAAGTGTCCCATATCCCCAGCAGGTGTCCAAAAAGGTGGAAGAATGTGGCTGAAGAAAGAGCAATCAGCAGAGAGTTGCCTCTGGGTGCCCTTTCCCAAGGGAAAGCTCACACGCAGAGCATGAAGCACAGGCAAAGATCGCTGCAGCCTAGAAACAACACGGTGCACCCACCTGCACTAGCTGGATACAACTCCTGGCCGTGGTACGGGTCGGTTGAGGGGAAATAAGGTGTGGAACGTTACTTCCTGAGAGCCATTAAACAGAGAGTGAAATCCCACCGAACAGCAAATATATCCTCTGTCCTCTCTGTAAAGGAAAGGACCAAATCATCTGCAGAGATGCAGTGGGAAGGAAGGCAGAGGGAGACTGGGGAGCCAGAGCCTCCCAGCAAGCCCCAGAAGCAGTCAGATGGCTGGACTAGGGAGTACTTGGTCAGGGAAACCTGTGGGAGGAATTAAGGCTGACTGGGACCACCTGGATTAGCTTCCATTTGCACTGGCCTCCTCTGTCCAAACATCCCCTTCTCCCTCCCGAGTCTAAAGCACGTCTCCTCCATCAGAGGGAGGAAGATTCTGGCCACGGGCTGTGACATGCCACCCAGGCCACCGGCGCGGCCGCGATGCCCCAGCGCTCAGCCACGGGCAGGCGGTGAGCAGGGCCCGAGGGGGGAGCAGGGAATACGGGCTCTGGCTCGCGCTGCCTGGCGCTGCGCTCCCGCCACTCCGGGTCACCGCGGCAGATGCTGAGAGCATATGCCATGAATTAATTCCACTTTCCCTGAGATGCTTCAGCGAGAGGCACAGTGGTGCCTTTCCAACTTATTAACATAGGAGCTCCCCGCCACCTCCCATCACTTTGTCACACTTAATAAAACAGCCAGCCAGAGTCCCTTTAAGAGGCTTTTTAATGGAAAGTTGCTGGGTCTGGCTTTTCTTCAGCTTTTATTTTCTACATTTTTTCCCAGTGCTGCATATCCTGCCTCAGCCCCAACATCCCACCACCACTGACAAACTGCACTCTAGTAAGGCACCTCCACCAAGAAAGTCTATATTGTATCTATTATCCTAAGCAAACCCAGAGATTCCTAAAACCGATAGGACCTAGAATTAATTTTTCCTTCGTGCACTTCTTCTGCTTCATCTGTGATGAGGCTTGCCATTTGCCCGGGTAGTCTATTGAGCTCTGAGCCTGCAAGAGGCTATCTGCGGGTAGATATTGACACTCGTTCCAGAATCCCAGCGAGTCCATGGGCAGACGCCCCCGATCAGCTCACTGAGCTAAACACGCTGTTGACAGCACACACGTCGATGGGTTTGCAGCTCTCCCTCAGCAATGCATGAACAGAGCAGAACAAAGAGTAAGCAGGACGCAAGACTCCCTGCGCAGAATCGCTGTCTTTGAATTGAAGATGGGAAACACTATGTATATGAAAACCATGTTTGAATTGGGAACTTGAGGTTCTTTGTTTCTCAGCCCGATTCTGCCACAGATTCGTTGTGTGGCCCCGGGCACACCACTGCACCTTGCTGTACCCCTCTGTGACACAGGTCTGTGGAGGTGGACAAGGGATTACTGCTCTATTCCTTGGCTAGGCGCAGCCTGCAGGGCTGACCCGAGTTCCTAGGAACCGGGTGCACTGTTCTGAAAACGGCTCTCACTTCTCACCTCACCTGAGGATCAAGCAGAGCTACACCTTCGCAGGCTACAAGAAAAAATGTACACCTGCCATTTCTTCCTTTGCATGCCCTTTCCACGAGACTTCTCAGAAATGCGGGTTCCTGAGGCAGTTCTGTCACAGCCAATACACGCTGGTGCATCACCACGAGCTGGCCTGGGCATGCAAAAGCACCTCATTATTTCTGTTAGCAAGGAGAGTAACAGGAGCAGGTTCTCCTCTGAAAGCATCAGGACTTGAGAGAGTTGAAGGAACAGGTCTCAGTCACCTTCCCAGCACTGCAACCAAAAGACAACTGTGGAAGGAAGGTGGGTGGGAACAGCTTGCTGGAGGAAGGCCAGCAGCCAGGCACTCGCCTCCCCTCCTCCAGCTGGGGAAGGAATTGGAAAGACATGGAAACAAGTCTCAGTCTATTAAGTTTATTGAAGGAAATTAAAGAGACAACTTGATCACAGTGCACATAAATACTGAAGCAAGGAGAAAATATCTGACAGCGTGGCTTAACTGGGAAGGTGAAAGCATAAGGAGGCTCAGGGAACAGAAGATGAAATTCCAAAACTGATTCTAGAAATAAAGCTGATTTCGAACCATAAGGTCAATTACCTATTAAAAAAACTAACCAGGGAAGACTTCAACTATACTGTCTGCCTTTCTAAAAGACAGGCAAAGCACAGCCACATCTCACTGTGCTCTGCCATGGCCTGTATTACAGCAGGTCAGACTAAAGGATCAAAGCCACCTCTTCCTGCCTTAAAGTAGATGAGGTTGTGATTTTTTTCAAGCCCTACTCTCAAACTCTGCCTGGGTGTTTGCTGGGCTCAGGCCTGGCACACACCCCTCCCACTCCAGAGCATCCCTGCCCAGGGCCCCGAGCCAGAAGGGGTAGCAAAAGGCCCCTGGTTTTTCCCTCTCAGACTGGCATGTTGGGTTTGTCCGACTTACTAAATTATTTTAGTTTGCTGAATTTAATTTTTTTCCCTGGAATGCAGGAAACTTTCTAAATTCTCTTTGGCCAAGAACCATGGGTATCACAGAAAAATAGATGCTAGCTCATCTGGGAAGTTTCTGTTCATACCAAAACAAGTTTCTCTGCTTGGAGAAAGACTTGAGGATTATCCCACACACGTTGCCTCCCAAGCTCGTCTCGCCTAGTTTCCTAGTTATAGGGGAGATTTCTTGGTCATAAAAAACATAGCGTCTCCTTGAGACAGATGAGCCTCCCCTTATTTTGATGCCCCCAGACAGGAACCCAATTGCTTATCTCTCGTTGGCAGAATTTTTTGGCATATCAATTCTAATCTGATATTTTGCAAAGTACCGAATTCACACAGAGTTATTTGACCTGTCCTGCTGTCAGTACAAGAGCGGGAATGCAGTGCTCTATTAGACCGCCCAAACAAGTCAAGAAAAGCAGCACAGCAAGCTTTCCTTGCAGCACCTGCACTGCCCCCCAGAAGTATACAGCAAGATTCTTCACGGGGACAAGGCTTTGAAGGACATTGGTTTAGAAGTAATGCTACTGTTTCCTGCCAATAATGACCACGGTTCTATGGGGATAAGGCATTAACAGCTAAATGGGTTTTTCTTTAGATGACAATAACAGTGGGTTACTTGGTTCCAAGGAGACACCCACCAGGGAGTTACCTTGTTTCAGAGCAGCAGGCTCCACTCTTTGACACACGTGGAATAAACAGTATTTTCTTTGCAAACTACCTATTGCCTGAAGCTATCTCCATTCAGGCTGTGATCTCATCTGATTGCAAAAGCTAAGCGAGGTTAGGCCTGGTCAAAACTTAGCTGGGAAACCTCAAGGGAGAAAAGAGATGCTGTAAGAAGTGGTGTTGGCAGTTTAATAGGTGATGCTGCTTCCTCTGAGTCAATACAGAGGTAATGTTCCAGGAGCGAGGTTAAACTAGCAGGGGGTGGCTGGAGGCTGCTGGATGAAATGTAAAATGGATATCCTGACGACTCACGGCATCTGTTGTGAGGGCAATGTAGGTAATATCTTGATGTCCTAGGCAAACAAATTGTAGCAGCATAAGCTTCTCTGATAGCCATCGCTGAAAACCACACTCCATTGTAAGACAGTTCACTCCAGAAAGGCTGCATTTTGGCAAAGGAAAGATCAACCATTGCAGTTATCTGTAAAGATGCTAGTGAGGTGGAAGTGACTATTCGTAAGTAAATACTTTATTGTGTTTAGAATTCTTAATCTCTTTTGAGAAAACAATTATTATTACAAAATACCAAAAACTTCTCCAGAGTCACTTTTCCTATGAAGCAAGGTCCTATTTATTTTCATGTCTAAAAAAATTCTCAAATACAAACAAGCAAACAGCAAAGTGCTAAACTATTTACAGGGGATGCATGTATAAGATGTCTGGTGTGCCAGTGCTCTAGTGCAGACTGAGGTGCTCCTCTCTCTCAGATTGTCCCAGGTCCCACTCAGTCACTAGTTCTGAGGACACCTCTGTGAAGAGATGGTCCCAATCCCAGCTGACATCATCCTACCAAGAGGAAAAAGACAAACATGCTGAAACATTACTGGTGACACCCAAAGGTCTCTGAATGATGCCAAATATTCAAGATGAACAGCAAAGACAGAAATTAAATCGCAACTTCCCCAGCCAGGGAAGCCCCAGATCCAGTTGGCTAGGACAGGAATCCTAGCCAGAATGAAATGTGAATCCCTGCTACAATTTCAAGATGTTGACAGAATTATTCATGTTCCAAAATTCCATAAAGGACACAGTTTTTGATACCTGTTAATCTTAGATACTCCCAAGCATGGTGTACAGAGGAGCCATAAAAACATTCCACCTTTCTTCACTTCTGCTGAAGCATCTGCAGTTCTGAGCTGCAGAAATCCTTTGCTGCAAGTCCTGACCTCTTGCCTGCCCAGTTGTATTGAGACTGTTCTGTCCTGCTTTAAAACATGCCCCTGCCCAAACCCCAAATGCTTTCTGCCTTTGTCCCTCTGTACCATCCTGTAGAACCACCTGGAGCTCATGGTGGCTACCAAAAGCTAATACGTAACAGAGCACTGTTTCTGCAGGGATCTGTGACAGCGCTAGATCCTTCACATTTTCCTTACTAGCTCTTTCATGCTGAAGGGGGCCAATCATAGTGATGCCGTAACACCACACAGAGAAAGCCCTACAAATCTTTAAAATAATCTGCTGGGGAAGTCAAACCTCCATCAGCTTGGACAAACTACCTCCTCACCTCTCTCCTCTGCCCCACTGACAAAAGGCTTACTTTCCAAGTGCAGTCTGAGACACATAAGAAACTTTTGCCTTGTTGGTGTTCCCACAAAAGACAGACTCACCTCTCGTAGTTCATGCTCTGGAGCCAAAACTTTGGTGAGAAGCTTCAGGTCAATCTCTCCATCCTATGAACACACAGTCACAAGTCTTACAGACAGCGAGAAAGTGGACACCATCATTTCACCAGGTAGGTCTTGCTAGAAATAGGCACATTTGCCTTATAAAGGAGATACACTTTGTCCAGGACAACAGCAGGAGCCTCATCTGAGCAGCAGACACCATACTCACAGTATTTACAGACACAAACAAGCAAGAAAGCCACACTGCACAGAGGAACAGATTAGCAGGCACGTTGCAAATTGTTTGTATGATAGGGCCATGCATTTTATGCATCTGAGTATCCCTGCGGAGGATGACTGGAGCTTGGAAGGAGAAGGAGTCACATCGGTCACCCCATAGCCATATCTACTTACCAGAGTTTGAAAGGCAGCATACTTCATTAGATCTTTGTCCAGGTCATGGTAGGTCAGCACCCGGTTCACCTGCACACTGCAACCAGAAAGGGTCAACATACAAGCCTGGGTAAGCGTGGAAGCACATCTAAGGAGAAGGGTGGCATGAACAGTAGTCTGGTGACACCTATCTTGAGTGTCCACATCACCCATGTGGACTCTTTGAGATGGACGTCCCTGGACAGAAGCACATCTCATTCAGCAAATGAACAGGCACCGACAAATTTGCGTGCCAGGTTGTGCGTGTGCGTAAAAATAAGATGTGGAGCAACCACAGACTCCCTCGGAGAAGCCAGCATGGCAGAGAGAAGAGCCACAGACTAGCCACAAGGGCCAGGAAGAAAACAGGAACGTAGTGAATGTTCAAACAGCCCCAGTGCCGTAGCTAAGCCCCCACCGTACAAGCTACAGAACAGTAGGGACTTGGTGATTTCCATGTCCGAGCCACAGCTATCCAATACAATTTCTTAAAATGTAGCCTTCAAAAAGAAACACAGTGTAGTGGGTAAAATACTGTTGTGCCACACTCCCCTTCATAGGTGATGCAATACTATAGAAAAGACCTACATTAATTTAATTTCTGTTTTGTGTTTGTCCATGAAAATCACTTGTCTTTTCTGTTGCAGGGAGACTATGGACACAGGAGGTACAGATGGGATTATAAAAAAGAGGAAATAAAGAAATGAACACTGGTGAGAAACAAAGCAATTTTAAATCTACTAAGAAATGACACTTTAAATTTTTGTTAACAGCTATTTAATTACAATAACTACTCCATACTTGTGAGAGAGGCATCTGTGGTCAGGAGTAAAATATCCCACCTCCCCAGATAAGGGCCAACACAAATCCCAGTCTGTGATCTTGTCAATAAGCCCAACAGAGGAAAGAAGACTTTCTTGATACGTTTAAGATAAAACCCCAAAAACTTTCGTTTTTGAAAACCTGCTGGTCTCCCTTAAGCTAACCCCAAGACTACCCTGATAACACCTTCAAACAACAGGATTGTACTTTGCAAATTAACTAGGCACTTGAATATCCTTCTGGATATCCTGTGGAGGGCAAAGCAGCCTTACAACCATGCATAATGAAAGCGTGTGTGATAACACAAGTGTACTGGAGGCATCTGCGGTTTTACAGGCAGCCTTAAATCAAGCAGTTCCTCACTTATGAGAGTTTGATTTTGCAACACCAAATGTATTAGTCTAATGTAGGGGTTTTATAGAGAGAGAAAATACGCAGTAATTGCTTTCTCTGTGTAACAGGAAACACGAAGTTTGCACTGTTCAGCTTGGAGCCCTGCTGCCACAATGCACAGCACCAAATCCTGCTGAATGGCACCGCTGCTGACATCCAGAGAGCATGAGATAACATGGAGTTTAATTTCACCAGCCATTTCACACTGCTGATGAGAGCCTCAAGAGCACCTGGCAGTTCTCTTACCTGGGGGGAGCTGCCACTTGCATGGCCAGATCTTCCTCCTGGACTTCCTCCAAGTCAGGGATCACGGGAATGTCTGCAACAAAAGAAAGCAGCAGCAGTAAGTGGAGAGCGTTGTGCGCTCCTCTCACAAGAGACAAAAGGTTCCCTTGCTTCACAGATATGAAACAGCCTGTTTTTTTATTAGAGGAAAACACAAGAGAGTTATTTAGCAATGATTAAAAAAATATTGTTTAATATGAGAACAAGACAATAAAGCTTTGAAGCTTGGGGTCAAAAAGAAACCTTGCAAGAGGAGCAGCTCTGGGCTGGGAAGGACCCCACAGGCCACGGACCATGCACTTCAACACAACCTTGAAGCTGAAAGAAGCCAGCTGCGCTAAACGCTGCTGCCTACCTGCAATCATTCTAAGACTGGCAAGAATTTGCTTCTTACAAGACGTGTTATCATTTGCTTAGCTCAGCTGCCAGTTGCCTTGACTGTTTGAAATGAAATGTGGGGCAGAAACTGAGAGAAGCCACTTCAAACTACATGTTGAAGGAGCTGCTGGTGGGGTCTCGGGCTGTGCAGAAGCCCATGACCTTCCTGATAGCTGAGGAGGGAATTGCTTGGTGGTCTGGCTGATACAAAGACTAGGGAAGACGCACCTAGTTGTAATGTCATAAAGCTTTTTGTGATTTCCAGGGTGACCCTGGAATGGCTGATGTCTGGGTCATTCCCAGCATATTCTCTTCATAAGGACTATGGCTATTCCACCTAAAAAGGATGCTAGAGACAAAAGAATGGAGGAGAGGAGGAAGGACTGGGTGTACACTGAATCCTGCTAAAGGAGCAAGGCTCTGACAGCACTGCATGCTTTTTGATTTGATATAGCACTGTAAACAGAGATGGAGAGAGCAAAAAAGGAGCGAGGAAGAGAAGGGAAAGTAACTGGAGGCACAAAGCAAGGACAGGTTATACCTGCTTGCAGAGTACAGAGCTGCTTTAAAGACTCAAGGCCACAAAGGCTCCCCAGAGACCCCGAGCCCTCAGACCACGGATTTGCTGGCAGTTCAGCTCTGGGAAGAGGTTTCACTTGTACAGTGTGTGGGCAGAGCTGGCGCCCTTGCTGCTGGAGCGAGAAGGCTGCTCCGTCGGCAGCGCGGCCATGCTACTGCTGGATGGCAGCAGGCGGCTGGGCCTGGCAGCTGGGCCTGGCTTCGTCCCGTTTTGCAGCCCAGGCTGAGATGAATATTCAGGAGCTGGAGAGACGTTCCTACCTATGATGCTCAGGGCAGGGTCTTCCTGAAAAGCCCCTTGTCCTGCCACCTGTCAAGAGCTTGGCCGGCTCTCGGCTGCCCTTGCCCGCCGCACGCCCAGCGCGTCCCCCCCAGCTCGGGCACGCCGGCCGTGGGTGAGGGGCAGCCCTCGCCCAGCTGCGCCAGGGCACGGGTCAGCCCAGGCCGTGGCGCGGTGGCCGTTTGGAGCCGGCCACACAGTGGGATTTCTCGCTAATTGGCTGCCTGGCGGAAGGCTGAAGGGGACGGGGCTGCCACGAGAGCCTGGCCGCGGTGGAAGGCAGTGACAGCTTGGCCGGCCTCGGCAGAGCTGTGCCCCCAGCTCCCCAGCCGCCCATGGAGCAGGTGCCTGCGGAGCCGCTCTCCAACCACAGCAAACTTCCCAAAGACATTTAAAAGGGAAAATGCAGCAACAGGCCACAGGCCCCCAGACGGAGGCATGTGCAAGAAATGCCTCACTGGCGTGTCACTGGGCATCTGGGGCACAGCTCTGCCCCCTCAGCTTGTAGGGACAACACACAGTAGAAGCTGCTGTCCCACTGGCTTTTCCCTGCAGGGGCTCCTGGCTCCTGGTAAAACTTGTAGGAAAATGCAATTAGGGGACAAAAGCATCTCCATGGACAGACAGTGCGACCTGCGGAGGCAGACGGTAAAACCTGCTCAGGGATAATGTGGGAGAAAGTCCCTGTGTATAAGCAACAAAGACCAAAGAGGGAACAGAGAGGTGAGACAGGTCCAAGGGGAGGAATGAAGCACGGGGCAGAGGTGCCCTCCTAAGTCCAGGCAAATGGGCACGGGAATGAGGAACAGTCTAAACTCTCCTGAGCTAATTTATCCTTTTCAGCAGGGGACCATGAATGTTGCTCAGCAAACACAACTAAATGAAGAACTACCTGGGAACAGAGCTGCCTTCACCCGTGGAGCAGCATTCCCTGCAGCAGGAGAAGGTCATAACTTTATCCTCTCTTGACAGCAGAAATGTGGAAGGTGTTTGCATCAAACTGAATTTCTTCACTCACTGCTTGTTCTGGCAGCTATTTCTGGGGTCTCCTCCTCCCAGTTCCCTCTTGCTTTTGTTGATCTCTTTTTGCAGTAGAAAAAACTGTAAATTTAGGGCTCGGATCAGTAATGTCCCTTCCATTTTGCAAGTTCCCAAAGACTCCTGGATTCTCCAGTGATGATTTTATCTCATTGCCATTGAATTATGTGGAGAGACTCCCAAACCCCTTGCCACGTGCTACCTCTACTCTGTATTAGCAAAATCCAGGCAATCACGTATAAATTCTTTCCAGAAGAAATTGAAGGCTCTGATATTTTATAGACACTTTGAAAGTATTTCAGACAGAAGAGCTGGAAACACTCTGGGGGCTCCTGCCAGCCCCACCAACAAAGGCCAGTGCATGATTTCCTTACTGCAAAGCGTGGATGATTTGTCCATTTCTAGGCAGAAGCAATACCCTTTAGGACTGTCAGAGACTGACAGAACAAAAACGTCACAAATTATAAGAAAATACCTGCTCCCCAGGCTAACTGCTGCCAGTGGCAAATCAGCCCTAAACTATTTGGGTCTTTATTTCACTTGTTACTCAGCTTCCTCTTCCCTCTGCCAATTCCCATGGTGCCACCTCTCCACAGTCCCTCTCCCTTCTCTCCCTGTACAGTTTGCAAAGTGTCTCAGTTCTCACTTTATCACCAAGGTCCCGGCCCTTCCCCTCAGTCAGTCTCCAGCCCCCTAATTGTTTTTGTTGCTTTTCTTAGGACTCACATCTTTTCATTCCAGCAAGCTCTGGTAATGCAGCCAAGTCACGGCACTGTGTCAGCTGCAGGGGGAAGAAGCACACAGGCTATTGTCCTGCAAGAGCGTAGGCGTATGCTCTACTTTTAATATTCCTGTTACCTGCAGTGATACTACTTATGTATAACATTAGTACATGCAGAAATGTTCACATGACCACATCCTCCCAGTCTCACACTGCAGCTTTTTCCAACGACAAGGTTACATTACAATCCCACACCCTGTGTGCTTTGCTCTGTGACCCACATTTTTTCCCTCCTGTTCAGTGCAGGGGTGTCAGATCATTTTCCATAAGCTTGTGTTTCTGGCGCAGAATCTTGACACATACTTCACTGTCCAAGCTCTCATGCCTGAATTTAGTGCCCATGTAGGTAAACCTTAGAAATGACTGCACAGTGTACCTACACGCTAAGGAGCCGCCTGTGTGCAAAAGGAAAACCCTTCACAGGTACCAGGTCACTGCAATGAAGTGAACAAATGGCCTGTGCCTCGCAAAAAGAATTTTTTTTGCAGCTGAGAACAAGGGGTAGCTTCAAAACCTGGAAACAAAAAATTATTCTCTGCAGCCTAGTTATAGGGGGGGCGGATAGTGGTGGATGTTGCCTAACTCAGCTGCATTTTGGAGGAGAGTGCAGCTTCCATATTGTCTTTAAAATCAACAAATTTTAATCAAAACTGGAGGCAAATCTCAGAAGCAACGTGAAAATCTTACAGCTTCAGCTGTTCTTCTCCCACTTCCACATCCTTTCCTGCAGACTTTGAAATCAGAACAAACTGCTGTGATACTAACAGTAAGATACATTAAAATAAAAGTTGAGTTACTGGTAAAAAGTATTTAAAAGGGGATCAAATTGAGTACAAACCATCTTACCAACCCTGGTCTCCCAGCTGGCCTCTGAACGCTGTGCTGCAAAGTGCTGTGACCTATGTCACCTCCCTCAACCAGTCTCCCCCAGACAGAACTCCTCTGAGTCTCTATTTCATATGGGAGATAACATTCCCGGGGTGAGCGCTCCTAAAAATGAGCATTTGGGAATACCCTGCATTCATTTCAGCTGAAGGGAGGGGAGAATAGGTAGACACATCAGGTAGCATTTTACAAACAGAAGAAATGAGTGTATGCAAGAGAAGATGGAGAGGGCAACACAAAAACTCAGTGCCTGCAGTGACCTTAAAACAGGTATAAAAAATAGATAAGGATTCTCTTTATGGCTCAAAATGACTGGGAACAAAGTAACACAAAACCTTTCCTCATGGATTTCTCAGCCCATAAAGAAACAAGATGTTGGCTTTAGAAACTGCTCATGGCAGAGATGTGGAACGATGAGTGAGCACCAAATGCTAGATGACAAATGCAAACCCCCCTCCATCTCCCAGATGATGGTGAACAGAGTGAACAAAGAATGAAACCAAAATGAGGGTATCCATGCGGAACTTACAGTGGGGTAGGAGGAGACACCAGTACCAAACGTTGACTAACAGGGGAGTTACACTGCACCAAACTGATGGTCTCAGAACATCTAAGTCCCGACATATAAGGGTAGCATTTTTATTACAATACCTGGACTGAGCTAGCTTCATAGCTAAGTTATGGCAAGACACCAACAGCATAAAGCAGAAGCGTGTGGATGATAGGAAGAAAAAGATGAAGAGGGAAGACTGAGGGTGACCCATGCAGGTAGCCAAACCATAAGCAAGGAACAACAGCTTTTTAAGTCAAAATCAAAGGAAGGCTTTTACGCGTTCATATTAGAGCACATGCAGTAACAATCACCTTTTTTGCCTCTTAGCAAATAACTTACTGACAGCTGAGGAAGACAACCACAGAAAGCAACAAACAGGAGGTGGGGGAACCTGCACCACCTTAATACCCAGCTGCTCCAGCAAACCGGTGAGTTGCAATTCCCCTCCCACACAGAGCTGATTTTTGGTTTAGTAGCAACACCTGCAGGCTGGGTCCCCTACAATCCTGTAAGCTCACAGTAAGACCTGGTCCTAGCCCCAAAGAGCTGTTCTGTTAGACACAAGACAGCACCTAAGTCGGGACAGACAGAATCTGTTCAAGGTCAGGCAATAAATAAGTGCCAGAGCTGGACCTAGAAACCACGTCCCAGGTCAGGCTTGCAGTTAGTCAGCACTGTGGTTGCCACTTTCTCCCTGAGCTGCTTTGAAGTCTCCTGAGCCAACACCTGATACCCAAAAAAATGACTCCATCTCACATAGCCTGATTTGTTTCCCCCCACTGGGTGAGCATTTCCAAGGCCGGTTCTGAATGGACACTCTTGCCGTGGCGCCCGTGCTGCCCTCCCTGTCCACACACCACCATATCCAGCGAACGCAGAGATGGTAGCAGCATCTGGAGCAGGTGGTCCCCTGCCACTAAACAGGCATCAGAATGAAACCAACTTTCATTTAAGTTGCTTGCTCATAAAATGTAAAACTGAAATAATTACAGTATTTCTGCTGCTGCAAAACTTTGTTTTACTGAATGCTGTTACCTTCTGCATCACGTTTGGGGAATTTTAAACAGGCAAATGGAAGAAGGTCTGATTGAAGATGAAGTTAAGTGAAAGAAATTGGTCTCATTTAGCACATGACAGGATTCATCTGTGTTCCCAAGTCCACTGAGGTAGCATCATGGGCGTTTCATATTCATGAGCTGCTGCGACACTGTGTCCCCTCATTTACAAAGCACCGTGTTCAGCAAATTCTGTCCCTGTGGACACTCCGTGCATTTCATGGTCTTGTCAGAGAGACATCAAACACTTCAGTAACCAAATACCAGAAAATGGCTTTAATTAGCGCATCTCAATGCAATAAATAATTTTTCTCTCTAAGTGGAAAAATGGAGAATTAAAAAAAAAAAGAAAAGAAAAAAGTGGAAAGCAACAGGCAAAAAAAATCTTCAAAAAAACATAAGGAACAAGGGACACAGACAGCTTCTGCTGAACACACAAACAAGCTTGAAGCCTCTTGGAAGATTTCTCAGGAGAGCAGCAGGCAAATGGAGAGGATAGAGAACACTTCTTTGGATGCTTGGACATTAATTTCATAGGGATGCCTTTCCCTGACTGAAATTGCCCTACTAGTCGGCCAATATGGAACAGCGTACCTGCCTGATCAGCCGGCAGGGAGATGAAAACAGCAGAGTGAAAAGCAGGCAGTACCACAGCTACTAGGGCACTGCCTTAAAAGCTGAGACAAGCAAAAGATAACCCGAGTGTCCCACATCCCAAATCACCCATTTGAGAAGGGAATGGTAACAGCATAACCCGGCCAAGCTGCTCGGAAAAGTCACTCAGTGAGCCAGAGGATTCACAGCACCTAGGGGAGGCCACGCAGCAGGTTCAGTGCTGACCCTCTAGCCTTGCCTTAAAAGACTATGCATTTGCCTTGCATCAGACAAAACAGTTTTTTCTTCAGCCACCAAGCTCTGATGATACTGTCAGCTAGGTAGATGGCTGGCTGGGAGGCTGCCTGGTCCACGACACACTATTTGCTTCGATAGCGTTGTGCTTTCACAGAGTGCTTGGCGTGGCATGGCTTCTTCCTCACCTGAGAGCTTGCTGGGGACGGGCATCAGGCATATTTGTTCCTTCCCAAGGCTGCTGCTGACACAAAGCCCCTGCCCAGTTTCAGCCCCTGGGAAGTGTGAGCACAGACAGGGCACAGAACAGCCCTGTCAGGTGAGTTGCGGGGCTCAGTGCAGGGCTCCAACAGGCAGTAATCCATGGCTTTGTAGCGTGCAAGAAGTAAGAGCAGACACTGGTGGCTTTAAGGATGAGGAATCTCTTAATGCATAGGTTTGTTCACCAGCAGCAGAAGACTGGAGAGACTGGAGGCCAGCCTCAGGACCTGGAATCCACCATACTCCTGAGGTTATCAGCATTTAAGAGTGGTAACACACCTCCTAGCCTTGCCAGCAGCCCGCTGACAGAGCACCGTGCCTGCCCTCCTTTTCAGTAACATCTGTTTTCCGTTTTTCAAAGGCTGTTCCCTGTTCCTTTGCAGTACTCCCCTGCTGAAACACACTCAGAAGGTGGTGGGGCAGCAGATGAGAAGGCATGAGGTGCCCAGGGAGGGTCTGGTGAACTCAGAAACACAAAACCCTCCTCAACAATGCTGAAGTGAGTGATTTTGCATTAGAGCATTACTGTGGCAGGGAAAGCAGCTTCTCAGGATGCTCCTGTGGAAGTATGTTCGGGAGCAGGCGTGTCTGATTCTATTTCATCCTCTTCATGTTACACTGGAAAAACAAGACAAACTACATTTCTTTTATGCTAAATCCTTAGGTTTTTTATTTTTTCTTATATATATTTATTAAAAAATGCCTCTTTGATCGGCAGCACCCATGACACTTCCACATCCAGCAACTCCTCAGAAGCCTCCCTCCCTCCACACAAGGCCAGCGCTGCTGACAGCCAGACGGGTTTGATCAGAGCCACTCAGAATCGGATTTTCATAAGACAGATGAAGAATCTTACTGCTGCTCTCTCTCATATCAGATGAGAAACTGAGGGGGAGGGGGGACGGCTCCTGAGGGAACGACACTACAATCAAGGGCTACGCGGTTCTCTCTCTGTCCCTCCACTGCTGCAATTTTCAAAGGAGTTTGCCTCAGGCAGTTTTAAATGATGGTGTCTCAATTCTGTAATCATCTTTCAAGAGCTTTTTCTTAAAGGGTATTTTAGGTAAACCTAGTCCGTCAACTACACTTATGGACTCAGCAATCACAGACCCAATATGACTGTGTATCTACCATATCACGAAATTTAGTGATGGAAGGTGCTTACCCAGACCACCATTTGCAGCCCCCAAGAAGCTGCATGTGCTCCCTTTCAATTAACCTGCCCACTGCCCCTTGGCTAGTGGTCTGCTGCTTCAAACAGGGCTTCAGACATACCCCTTGGGACATACTCCCTGCTCCCCCCTGCCCACTGTGGCTGTCAGGATGGAGCTCTCCTTGAACACCAGAGGCTCTAGATCACAATGCCAGCAGTCACTGGAGGAGTTCAAACTGGTCTGGACCAACAGCTCAGTGGAAACCATCAGGCTGGGCAGAGTCTGCCCTTCGTTGACTTTGCACAGAGACTCGGGGTAGCGCGTTAGGGGAGCAGCCAAGGGGAGGACTGTGGGGTGCTGACAGAGCCACACACAGTGTCACAGTGCAGAATCCCAGAAACTCAGCAGACACTGTCACTCCCTGTCCCAGGCCCCTCTCTTCAGCCACTTCCAAAACACCATGTTTTTCACTCTGTCTCCACTGACGCTCAGAACTTTGTGACCATTTAGCTCTCCCCAAACCA
This sequence comes from Falco rusticolus, assembly GCF_015220075.1. Lineage (NCBI taxonomy): Eukaryota > Metazoa > Chordata > Aves > Falconiformes > Falconidae > Falco > Falco rusticolus. The sequence continues at coordinate 64,456,507 of NC_051193.1, read as the reverse complement.
CTCCACCACTGCCTCCTGAGCCTACGAAGCATCCGCTGGCCATATCCCTGACTGTTCCTGCAAACTCCCCCCCTCTCTTACCCTCATGCTCAGCCAATGCAGCTGTCCTTGCAGCTCAGACCTGGAATCTACCAGCACTTGGTGTGCTCTGTAAGAGCAGCAGCTCACCGGGGAAACAACTGGCAAACTTTATTGGGAATGACAGAGCCAACAACAACCCACACTGCATTCTATTCTCAGCTCGGTTTGGAGCAATTTTATCATTGGTGTTTATTAGCACGCAGCTCAAGAGGTGTTTGATATTTTATGGCTGTGAATTCCAGGTGCCAAATATCCTGTGAGGGCTGTTTCCCACTTAACAGACAAGACAGACACGGTGTACTCAGAATGATGTGGGGACTGTGGCACATGCCCACTTCCTCCTCTGTTGTGCACACAGCCTGGAATCCCATGCTGTTCAAATGCAAAGGAGCTGCTGGCACACTCCAGAAGGGTAAGAAGTCCTTCTAGAGGTTTGACATTTGTATAGAGAGGTCTAATCGTCAGCTCTCCTTCCTTGAGCAGGCTTCCCAGCAGGCAGGAAGGGGGTTTGCCTTGAGGGCACAGATCTAGTGACTGTCTCCTGGCAGCTTTCCTCACCTGCAGGTCAGGTTTGGGTTGTCTGTGTAGCATAGTCAGGCTTTCATTTCAATCAACTGTCCCATTCACACACACTATCTGGTTTAAAATAACAAGCCGTTGTTCCAGCAGACAGAGGATCACACATCACATCCCAATCCTCCAAGAAAAGCCCTGTTCTAGGAGCTACACATTCCAAGGGTAACAGAGAGAAAGAGGGAAAGGACTCCTGCAGGTGGGACAACAGTCCATGGGGGAAGACAGCTGGGAGAGAGACGACAACGTTAGTTAACAAGCCCCCATAGAGTGCGGAGGGGAAAAATCCAAGGGCAATGTAGTGAGGAGACAGGCACCTGAGGTTGTGCAGCTCAACAGTGCAGAATTGGTGAGCCAGAAAGGAACAACAAAGAAACCTTTAGCCAAAGTGACAAAGCAGTTTGCTGATGGGGGGACGTTGGGGGGTGGGGTGTGGAGCAAGGAGGGTGCCAGCATTTCTCACCCCAACAGGAAACAGCCCTTTGTAGCTGCACACCAGAGAGTAAAGCCAAATGAAACACCCAAGGCTGAAGCAGAGACTCTACCGCCCCCGTGGAGAAAGAAGCAAAGGGAGGGGAAAGCCCTTCAACGTGAAGTTGGTTTTTCTATCTTCCCTCCCACCACACGGCAAAGAATCGTTTGCACTTGGGAGAAGCTCTTGGCTGCTACAGAAAAGGAAGCAGTGCTCTGCAGATAGCACTTTTAAAATTCTACCAATAGTCTCACGTCTCCCATCTCATACACGTCTCCCTGCCATACAGAGCTCAGTCACTGCCGCCCAGTTCCCCTGTTGACATGGACAGAAAATTGAGCAATTACCCTTAAACTCCTCTCTCTCAGATTGCCCAGATTGCTACATACACAACATTAAGCCCCCAATTGCCCCTGGCCAAAAGTGACTCAACCAGGTCTGTCCTTTAGGAATTAAACACTTTTGTGTTGCTTGTGAAGGTTTATTATTCCTCAAGCTGTGATGCATTAAATCCTGCTAAAGCAGGCTTCCCACCACGCAGAGGGACTGGGTGCCCCCGCGACAAGGTTCAGCTGGACACACACCCACCTGGCAGAGGTGCATTACCCATCTGCTGTGCCTCTGTACTAGCAGGTACCGGTGTGTGTTCAGGAGGATGGGGACCAAGCTCTCAGCAGGTGCTGTAGGAAACCCCGATATCCATCACCTAGACACCCCAGAGCTATTTATTTCTGGAGAGACATTGCACTTTTTTAAAACGGTCTTTCCAGCCTGAAGCTTTACAGGAGCAAACAGTGCTTTCAGTCAAACGCAGGTCTTTGCTTTCCTGTAACTCAAAACTGGCTCCTCTTTAAAGTGACTCTCTTGTCCTGGACTAGCCTTGATGAAGAAGAAATATAGATGAGAGAAAATGAATTCTGAGCATGATCTGAGCCAAGGTACTTCACTGCTAGTATTTCAGTGGTTTGTATTGCACAGTATGGATGACTTGCACCTTCTGGGTTTCCCTGTGCAACTGTAAGGAATGGCTAAAATTCCAGATAGTTCCATGCATGTCCCGGTCTGATCTGCCCACTTACAATCTCTCATATTACCTCAGTCTTTCCACGCAGCCCGAGAAGCAACCTCCTTCTCTCCCAAACTCCCATGGAGATGGGGAATCAGATGCTATTTCATGCACAGGGTGAACGGCTAGGAGCAGCGAGAGAATTCTACTTTTATTTCTGAAACTAAGAGGCACATCAAGCCCCAAAGTCTCCACTTGGACATACACCCTTCCCTTCATTCTCCATATGCCAAACCGGGCTCTCTCCAGGCCCTATGCTTTTTTAACACTTTCTCCAATGGACTCCAAATTCTGAGCCTCGGGGTGTTAGTGATGTATAAATGATCATAACTGAGCACATTTCAAATACACAAGAACACCTTTTTAAGGGCATATTGTTTTGTCCTTCATTCTTCTAATGAAAAGGTTGGATGGCGGACAAACAATGTTAATGGAATGGTACAGCTCAGCTTTCTAATAGGTTAAAGGAAAGCGATCCAAATGTATTGGTTGACAGCAGCAATCATTACACAACTGCGCCTGTTCATATTAAGGTGCACAAGCTAACACATTATGCAGCACAAAATAACCGTGACCCATCCTTAGGGATCCATACACCAATGTCTTGATTTTTGTATGTTTAAAATCTGAGCTTCACTGCTACACTTAAGGATACAAGCTCAAGTGCAGTTCTGTGTGAAGGGGAGGCTGATACAGCTCAACTTACTGCACAGTCACAGCATGCTGCTCCCTGCCTTCCACACTGGGCAGTTTTTTGTGTCTCTGCTTATTCAAAAAAGCAATTTTATTCAGGTTCTGGAGTCTGTTTATATGTCACCTTTCTTCACTGCAGTTGCTGAGCCCATATGGAACACTCCTCTCCCAGAAGAGCTTGCTGAATCTCTCTGTAGAAATAAGACCACAAGCATGCAATGCACTGATCCATTCAGAGATTTTCCACATGCAAATCAGATCCACAACCCCGTATATTTGACTGTACCAGAAACTGCCTGGGTAGGAACCATAATCAGATCAGTGGGATCTTTCTTCCAACACATAGATGTAATCCAAAGCTGAACTCTGCTTTGCAAACAATCCAAAGTCAACTGTTAACCACAGGCTAGGCACAGATAAATAAGTGAAGTGTATCAGGACTTGCCATATCTTCATACCACATTCTGCATCAATTCTATTCTGTATTTATTACCCAAGGTCTTGGACCATTAAAAGTCACGCACTGCAAACATGTGGCAAGCATTTTTATGCCTGGTTAGCAAAGACAGTTATTATACTCTGAGTACAAGACCAGGGTTCAACAAGAAGGACAGCATGTATGCAAACAGTCAAAGAGCTGTTCAGAACAGACTATCAGCCTCAGTGACATACGCTGAAATTTAAGAAGCCCAGGAAACTTCCCAGGGGGAAAATTAAGTCTATTCTGAAGATGCCAATGCTATAAAGGTGCCACTTCTGGCAGTCATATGTTGCAATGCTTAATCTGTCTGGAAGACCCAAATAAGTCTTCATTTAATCTCATTAACCATACTGATGTCTGATCCTTTGTGACTCCTGGTAATTCTTCTGATGCTTGGTGATATTTTACAGATGCAACTTTATTTTATAGACTGTATAAAATTCTTAGCCCTTGAAAACTGAGCTAGCTCCTAGAGACTTTAATGAATTTCTATGCTCCCCACAGTTCTCCAGTGCTCATCTCAAAATTCATACTGTGGATTTTTCCTGAGATTTCTCTTGGCTTATCCAGTCCTAGAAGAGCAGGTGATATACACTATAAAGAAAATTAGTGCTAAGTCAGGAGTCCAGTAGACTTCACAGCAGCCTGTACAGGGATGAGATGGGATTACCCACCAGTGCCTATGTACAGCTTATGATCTATACAATCTTGGGTTAGGGCAAGTGGATTTTTTGTATTAGCAATTGCTTCATGACAGAGACCCCAGGAGAGTGGTGCATACACTCGTCCTGATGGAAGCAAGACAAGGATGCTACCATAAAACACGAGAGGCTTTAAGTAGAGCATACTATCACCTAAACTAGGGGACAGCAGTGATCTCTTTCCCTGCTCTTAACCTTTTATTGCTCTTCTAGCTCTCTTTTTGCCCCAGCCTACTATTCTCCACAGTGTAGGTAATCACAAAGAAAACCATATCATCGACGCTTTCCTTCCTCCCAAAGGCGCTTTATCATTCTGTGTTAATGAAGAGCCAGAGTCAGACTACAGGTTCGCTTCCTCACCCTCCTCTCCATCTCCTTTGCTCTTTCTCCCTCGCTCATCAGCTGGGGAGACTTAAGCAGCTCCCCATTTGTTTACCCCCAGGGTGGTTCATTTCCTTTCAATTTCTTACAAGACGCCTCTGCTCACTTTACTGATGAACCCCCAGACATGCATGAAGGCACTTCTTGCAGTCAAGTAGGTGTTACCTTACCTCCTCCATCATCTGATGCCTCCAGGCTCTGCTGTCTGAGACGATGGCTGCAGCAAAACACAAGGAAAAAATAATTTCAATTGCAAGCCCAGAAAAGCATTTTGTTGTGTCCCCTTCCTCCCCACAAGCCTCATGGCTTGTCAGGGGGAGAGTCCCAAGTACGCTTAGCCTGCAGACCGACCTTCTTTCATATCCCTCATTGTTGGACTCAGCAGAAAACTCAGCTTAAGGATGCTTAAGCAAGATGCCTTGTACCTGAGACAACCCCCTAGGCTGCACAGTCAGGCTTGGGGTGTGTCTGGGAGGCAAGCAGCTGCTTTCTACTTTTCCTTCTTTCTGTCATATGGGAGTGACAGACCCTACTCCACATCCAGGGAACTACAGAGTGACCAGCTTTGCCCCATCCCAGGACACGTGACATGAATTCATGCCAGGCTCTGCGCCCTTCCCAAGTTCTAATCTTGGTGCACTGGTGCTTAGAGTCACACATCCCTTCTCCATGAGAGCAGATGTAAAAGCTGTGCAAGAAGTCTCAGCAACAATGGGAACTTACTCTTCTACTTCTTCTGCATGCTTTCTTCCTGACCTGCAAGACAAAGAAAGGCTTATGCTTAGAAAAGGCTAGAGAAAATTAAAATCGCACCTTTCCTTATATCATGTTATTGTGCAAAACAGTTCCTACACGAGGTCCAATAATACATCATACCTTTAAAGAGTTCTGAGTGACCATTAAAATGTATCAAAAAGTCCCTGAGCGCATCAGATCAAAGCAGAACCATTTGGGTCCAGAAAGACAGCCATCCCCAGACACAGTAAGAGTGTCTCTTTTTTTTTTTTAGCTTCTCAGGTATTTTTTCATCCTTTCTGCCATCATCAGCAGGTAAAGCTTGCCTTACCTGAGTAGGGAGGTCAGCACGTTAAGGAGTAAAGAAGATGCTATACTTTGTCTGCCTACCCCTGAGAGATCAACAGGTCCTTCCTCCCCCTGGTCATGCATAAAGATTATCTGGTTGCCTTTGTAGGTTAGGAGCCCCACCTGAGCTGGCCAAGTTCAGGTCAGACATGCTGTCGCTGCAGTAAATCAGGGTTGATCTGGCTGAGTTAACAGGAGTTCATAATAACAACACAGGGGGGAGGCAACGACAAATGGCAGCTCCCTTGCTCTCCACCCCAGCAAGCCCAGAAGTAATTCAGTCCCGATTAGGGACGCTTGTTCAATATTCAAAATGTAAAACATGGAGGTTGCTGAACCAGCACTTTGAAAAGTTAATTAAATGCCAGGTTTCTTTTTAGCAGATACTCCATCACTCGCTGATTGCTTTGGCCATTTTGCAGACTGAAGTTTCATCTCTATGTGTTGGGAATAAATATTCTCCCCTCCCTTGAAGCCAGGGTGCCGTGACAAAGAATATGTGGGGCTCTCCCCTACCACATGCCCTGTCCCAGGACACACCACGATCTAAGAGAAGTTGCTTCATTGCCTTGCGCTGCTCCTCTCAAAGCATTTCCATGGGATGGGACAGGCCTCTCCTCACCTGCTCTCTGTTCTAGCAGGCTGTGGTCCTCACTGAGCTCTCCTGTGAATAATCTACTCTTCTAAGAGCAAGGAGCGGGGCACAAGAGGATGTCTAGGTATGAAGAGAAGAAAGCCCCTTGACTCCATTGCTCTCCCTGGAGCTTGCAGTCTGTGAGAAGCTGAACGTGACACTGAATCAGTGATCTAAGCCCAGTAATGTCCACTGCTATAACTGGAACCGCAGCTGTGTAGGTGACTGTATCTGCACCCTTCTGTTCATCAGAAGAGGCAGAACTGCAATGGAGCTGGGGAATTTAGGAAAGAGCTCTTCCAGAGAGGAATAATTGTCCAGCTCCACCCTTCTCCCTAGTGGTAGTGCAAAGCCCTTTCTGTGCAAAGCCCTTGACGGTACGAAGAAGGGAAGGGATGGATGGCTTCAGAGAGCCTTCCACCAGCTCTTACCAGAGTTCAGAATCTGCGAAGACAGCGATAGAAAGATGATGCAAGATTTATCCTGTTTCATCCCTCCCTTCTGCCTTCACAGAACTGTTTCCCACACCTTGTCTTCAGAGCCTTTGCACAGCCTTGCACAGTGAGATGTTTTCCTGGAGGTGCAACCTGACCTCTTCTTAGCTTGATTCCGTTACTCTAGATAATTGCTCAGCCCCAAATAACACTCTGTTCCTCAGTACTCACACTCCTTACATCTTTGCTCATCTCCTGTCCCCAGGCAGGAGTGAAACACTCTGCATGTTTATGCTTCCCAGGAGAGGGTCACTCCTGCTATCCCTGTAAGCAATTTCTGTTTCTTTTTCCTGAGCTCCCTGTCATGACAGATATCCAGATGGCCCGCAGGGAACGCAGTCATATGTTAGTCCTAGAGGCAGAGACTGCTTCACTCATCTTCTGAGACTCAACCTTTCTCAACTTTTCCATGCTATGTTAGGAAAGGACTTCTTCAAGGCAATAAGCAAATACTTCATTATGAAATAGCAGCACTATATTGGAAAAAAAACGGTAATGTAGGGAACAAATTCATAAACCGGTAGGGGAGAATAGTACCGACTCCTTTAATCCCAGACCGCAGGTGTGTTAGAACACTCTGCGGTCAACCAAGAGAGCTCCCTCCTCTCTCCAGGGCAAGCTAAAGCCCTGCAGTCAGCCCCCCGCCCCGAGAACACCCTAGTCCCTATGCCGCAGGGTCTGAAGGTGGCAGTGGGTGACACAAGTCTCCCATGCCCACAGTACCATGGGTGACACAGGGCATTTAAATACCAGCAGCACTACAGCATGAGCTAGAAATGACTGTTGTTTGGTTTAGGTGAGACACCTGCTTCCAGCCGCCTTTTATAGATGTGTTTGTTAATATATGACTTGGAATAGCATTATTTGATGAAACTGGCATTTCAAACCAGCTGATAAGCTCATGGGTGGAGAACTATCCTGGAAATATAGTCTGAAGCTTCTGGAGCACAGGAAGGAATTGCGTATTTTATGCTCTCTGTGGCCTTAATGATTGAGTTATTAGGTAAAGGAGATATCAACCAACCTACTATTTCCCTTCTGGTTTTTATAAGGCTTCCTTTCATTGTGTTTGATGCCAAATTATTTTTTCATTCCTTGTTTCAGACTGGCAGGAAAAAAAAAATCACAAAATAGTTTTGGTTTGTTCCTGACTAATCCTTTGCTTTTTTGGCTCAATTGCATACCTAAATCTACTAACAATGGGACCCTGAGAGAAAAGACAAACTTTGCCTTGTGTCCTTGAAGGTTAAAAACCTTCAAGGCAGTTATGGAAGTCATAAATAGATCCTCAAAAGGTGCCCTACCTCCGAGCCCCTACATTCCATAAGCTTAGCTGAGGGCTAAGCTATATGTGGAGATACTGCTCCTGCAGAACCTGTCACCTGCTTGCCTCTTTGCCCTCCAGGTGCTACGGAGGCCCCGCAGGCATTCTTCATGAAGTTATCACACTGCTTTAAGCATGATGGAGAACGGGCTCAGTTTACCAATGCCAATTGCAACATTCTGAGACCAACCTTTCATCCTTCAGGACTATCAGGCCTGAGTACACTGCATCCTCTTCTTTCACCACACGGGAACAGCTTTCTAGTGACGAGTAAAAGCAGGCATGGAAGAAACCAGACTGTAAACTCAAGCCAGCACAGACAGATTTCCTACCCTTTTCTTACGGTCTCAGCAACAAGAAGTGCACTGCCCTGGTTTGGTTGCTCACCGTAGCAGGAGGCACAGCCCAAGGAGGGCAGCAACAAGCACCTACAATGAACGATTCTCTATGAACTATAGATACACTCGCTCAAGTTAGGGTAAACAAAACAACACAATCGTGGGAGCAGTGCTCAGAAATGCCTACAGCGCACCAGTCACCGCCAGTGTCTGTAAGACAGTGATACCTCCGTTTCTTTGTTTCTTTCGTTTCTTCTGATAAACCCATTGCACCTGGAGGACCAAAGAACGTGGACCGACTCTGTCACCTGGACAGCCCTGTTTAACCTCCCTTCTACCGCAGGGCTGTCTGTGCTCCCAAATATAACCAAAACCCCAGAATATTCCCTCTGGTTTTCATCAGCTGCTGACCCCTTCTCTATTTCAAGGTGTTGAATAGCTGAGAAAATGGGCAGAAGACCCTGACAAACCCCATGTAACGTAACTCCTGGTACAGAACACCTATTTCTCTCCTAGCTGTGTCCTGGAACAGAGGATATAGACCTGATCTTGCACTTGAGCATTGCCTTTGCTCAGTTCTGGCCAGCAGGAATCCTCCCTCCACATGAATGAGACGGGGTTTAACCTCAAAACCGAGGCTTTCCCCCCCCACCCCCACTAAGGTACAGCTGAGCTGCCTGAGAGCTGCCTGCAGCTTCTGTGCTGAAGGCTGAAAGGCAGTTCTAATGTAGACATCATCTCTGTTAAACTGTTTCTTTCTCATTTAATGGACTACCACGGAGATCTAAATGGAGATAAAGTAGCAGGGCTCAGAGAACAGCCAGGATGCTATCTTTATGCAGCATGACAATGTGCAGTGGTTAATTAGACACCGTTAACCTATTTTAGCAGGAGACATAACTGGGATGAATGGGGGGAAACGTCCTTGAAATCTTTCAATGCCCAGAGCCGAGGAGAGCCCTGGGCACACTCGCATGCTTGCACCGAGCCACAGCCGGGTGGCCAGCGCGCAAGGTCCGAGGCTCTCTCCGGTGTGCCCGGGGAGGCGTGAGGCCGGGCGGCAGGAGCAATTCCGGTGGCTCGGTCGAGAGAACCGGGAGGCGCCGGGCCAGCCGTGCCTGCGCTGACACCGGCGGGCGGCAGCCGCGGAAGGGGGATGGCCGGGAGCCCGGCCCGGCCGCCGCTGCGGGACGCTTTGCCCCGCCGCCGAGGGGCCTGCGTGCCGCCGGGCCCGCGCTGCTCCGCGCTCACCGGGGCCGCCGGCGCCGCAGCATTGCCGGGCCGCGGCCGCCCTCTGCCGGCCCCGGCGGCGCGTGCCCGGCCCCCGCCGCCCGCCGAGACCGCGGCCCCGGGCCGGGCCGCCGCCGGGCGGGGAGGGAGGCGGGCGGCGGCGCTGCCGGGCGGCTGCTGGCGGGCGGTCACCCCTGCAGCCTGCCGGGGGGCTGCCCCGGGGGGGACTGGGCTGCCGCGGGCGGGGGGCTGCCTCCCCGGGGAGACGGCTGCCCCGGGGGGTGGGGGGATGCTGCCCCGGGGACACGGGCTGCACCGGGGGGGGCGCACCGCCGCTAGGTGAGACCGAAGGGTCTTTTCGGTGTTTTGCCGGGCCCTGGCAGCGGGAGAGGATTTCGCCTCGGCCGCCTGTTACCGTGTTGCCTGGCATGTCTCGACCCACTGCTCTTCATGAATCACGTGGAACCAAAAAGCCACCTCCAGCTGCCCTCTTGCTAAAAGAGATGGAAGGTCCAGACCTTCAGAGAGAGGTTTTGTTTTGTTTTGTTTTGAGAGAGCTGGGCGATGCAGGGGGGAGCCGAGGTGGGCTGTGTGTGCAGGAACCCCCGCACCGGCCGGCATCCATCCCCTGCGCCCCAGCCCAACCCGCGCCCACCTCCATGCCAAGGCTCAGCCCGCAGTGAGACATGAAGCCTTCTGCCTCTAGGGCACAGACTGTAATTCAGGTCTAGGCCTGAGGGAGGAAGGGGGGGGGGGGGGCGAAGATTAAAAGGACATTGTACTCACTTGCTCAAGTATTTTTTGAGTGCCCATCACCACAGCGAGTGGGTGGTGAGCAACGAGTTGCAGCTTGTTCGATAGCCTAAGGCACAACCAAGTTACACATCCAGTATGACGCACAAGCGCTCAGTGATCAGTTCTCCTGGCTCTCCAGGCGTGGGTCTTGGTCACTGCTTGTTTGCTCAGGCACGGGGAGAGAAAAACATGTATGTAAACCAGAACTGCAGCCTATGCTGAAAAGCGCTACCACAGGGTGTCTTCTCAGCTATTGCACCACCTTCCTTTGGGCTCTGACCACTTTAAGTTTCCTCCCTCTCTCCCTGGACTGTGGCAGCCTGGAAAAACCAGATTTGCCTTGATTACATCGGGGAGTTCAATCTTCACATCTCCTAAAATCAAGGCGAGTTTTGCCATTGATTTCAGCAGAGCGAGGACTACCATGAGCCTTTATTTCTGTCATTGGATGTCACCTCACAGCCTTCCACATCCAAGCCCTGTGGCACATGGCTATCTGTAGCTCCACAACAGGGTTTTGGGCAGACGCATATTTTTTTAAACTGTCATGGTCCTACTCTCCACTTTCTGATACCTCACAGGCTCCCTGGGCTGCCTGGACCACACATTGAACACACTGCCCTAGAGCATGACACTGGAGGAAGAAAGATGCTGGGATGAGTGGGCACACTCTGGGAGCGGGATCTGAGGTGCTGCGGCTAGCCAGCTCCAGCCAAAATGGGCTTGTGAGGCACTAACCATTCTCTAGCCTGAAGTGGTGGTGTTTCTCCTCACGTCCTAATACGTGGGCTTTCTTAACAGAGACAACAAAGGAGGAAAGCTCTGGAAAGCAGGACTTTAGGAACTGGCACGAAAGAACAAGCTGACAGAGAGTTCACAGGGGTCACTGAACCTCAGCCTACTCACTGCATCATCCCCATAATAGATGTTCCCAGGGCTCCCCCACTCACTCACTGGTGGAGAGCTGACCAGCAGAGCTGTTCAGAGCTCCTGCTGAGCAACAGAAAAAACAACAACACTCAATACAAATTCCTGCTGTGTGGGAAAACAGCGCTGCAGTTTCTAGAGGTATCCACCACACATCTTCGGTCCCTGAGAACGGGGGCTTCTGTCCAAGAGATCACATCTTTGGTCTCCAGTAAGCACCAGGGCCAATTCTCACACCAAATGGTTCTTGAGGTTACAGGAGCATTTCAGTTTCCATTTAAAGGGAAGGGCACACTTCTGATCCTCATGGTTACATGGAAGAACTGACTGCTAAAGGAGAACTAGAATGCAAAGAAAAAGTATCTAAGGATGTTTCTTTTTTTTTTTTCCTTTTTTTTTTTTTCCTTCAAAGCCCACAACAGAGAAGAAACAGGCCAAAGACTTTTTACTTGTGATGGGCCTCACTGAAACCATTTCAATGAAAAACACTAGAAAGAACGAGGTGTTTATTGCTAAATGGCACCTTGTGCTGTCATCTGAGAGCAACAGCTTCTGAAAGAAGATATTTTAAGAACTTGGATTAAGAACTTGAGAACAGTAGAGGGGTTATATGGGGAGGGGGATGGGGGGAGGGGGAAATAGGGCCAAGCAAGTAGATCAGGTCATCTTAGGTCTCTTTCCACAGGTAAACTGCATTAAGCTAGACTTCACAGCCAAATTAGAGGTGACCTACAAAGGCCGGACAAATTTTTAGCCTTGGCTTTGACAGACTCAAAAGGGTTGCAAGTTGCATGTCTTTTTCATGAGGGTTTTGCTTTTTTAAACTAGAAGTATTTGGGACAGGAAGGATAATATCCCCTGAATTTGCTGGTAAATTCCTTGGAGATAATAGAACTAAGAAAGGAAGATGCTTTGTCCTCAATCAAAAAGATCAAAGAGACTTCACCCTGAGCACACTGCCACCTCAGCAGCTTACATGGACTGCTACCAGAAACGTCACACTCCTGCTCAGTTTTTGTCATGCAGGCTTCATTTTCTAGGGGAGCAAGAGGCTACAACCCTACTATTGTAGGAAGGAAGGAAGGAAGAAATCCTTCTTCCATTGCCCAGTGTCCTTCAGGAAAAAGAAGTCAAAGAAAATTTAACTAAAAGAGACAATATAAACAGAAGTCTAGCTTAAAAAAAAGAAAGAAAGAAGGAAAAAGAAAAAGAAAAAACAAGAAAAAAGGCTCCTTTGGGCACTGCAAAGACACAGGAATGGGCACAAGTCTAGCATTTTCCCTTTGCAGGAAACCCTTGCAAGTCACACTAAGCAGGATTAAAAGGAAAAAAAAATTCCATCACAGCCATGGTACTGAGGGATTCTCAGGTGACTCTTCTGTCTTTTAGGGACTTTCCTTTTTCTGCCAGTTATCTTTACTCAGTCTAAACAGAAACACCAAGGAGAGCTCACCCCAGCAATGACATGGAGGGACAAGAGGACAAGAGCCTGTTAGCATTCCTGGAACATCCAGCCTATTAAAAAAAAAAAAAAAAAGGTGGGGGGGGGTGGAGAGGAAAAAAAAAACCCACCCTGGGCCTGCACATTGCAGCTTACCGCCATCTTGATGTCCTTGATGCGTGCCGATGGCATGGAGGCGGCTGGCACCAGATCAGCCCAAGAGAAGGAATGAGAGGCCAATGGAGATTTATGTGAGGAGAGTGAGATGGACAAGGTAAAATTGTCAGGAGGAGTTGTTAGAAAGTAAAATATATTGTGACAATTCCACTCCTGCCGTTCATCAATAAACTGACAGATCATTTAGTGTCAATTAGGAGTGATAGATGGACAAGTCCCCATGATCCTGGGCCAAAATTAATGGCTGGGAGGGAGAGGGTGATTGAAAATGACGGCTGACATTGAGAGGAAAGTCCTGAAGGTCCCCAAGGGGCCATTACTTGCCTCATTCCCTTGCAGATCAATGCAGGGACAAACCCAAAAACAGACACTTCAAGACAAAACTTAATCAGACTTCCTTTTCTTTCTTCTCCTTCTAAGTTGTGCCCCCTCACTTGGCAGCCTTGATCCTTTGTGGCTATGCTCTTCACATCATTGAGGACACCCACAGATGGCTGCAAGATGCAGGGTGAGCCTGCCATCTTCCCCGCAGCCAGGCTGCTGACACGGCAGTGTCACAGGGAAGCCCAGCCTGAGATTTACCTCGGCACTGCTGGACGGGGAGCGGAGGGCAGAAGCAATGACACAAGCGTCCCCTACCATGTCAGACAGAGAAACTCATGAGCACTTTACTACTCCCATTTGCAAGACAGGGATGGCTACAGGTTCTATAAAACGGGCACTCTCAGGGGTCATTTCGTATAGATATACCACAGGATAGTTTAAGCCCGTATTTTTGAAACAGGAGGTTTTTAACTTTGCTTACCTCTAGAGACTTTGAATCATAAACCCCCTTAATCTCTTAAATAACTTTCCACCAGCTCCAGGGTGCAATCTCATCATTGCCCACCCCCCGGAGCCCTACATGGTATCTACACAGAGGCTGGGTTACCCTGCTCTAAAGGTCACGCTGACTGCATCCCCCCTCCCTTCCTACGGGCCCTTAATATTTGCCTCCTGTTAAATCTATTCCTGGACACTGCACCACCACTTCTGTTCCAAAATACTTCAGCATGGTCATTTTCCTAAACAAAGCCTGATTATTCCAACTCCGTATAACCTATCAGCCAGAAAGAAGACATTTTAGTTGCAGCTGGAGCATCTGTTGCTAAACTGCCACGATCCCTGTAGAAGAAAGGAGGTACATGTGCAGGCACTGGAAGGAACTTCCTTCTGAAAGCAGCACTCGTGTTTGCTTGCAGGGCCACCTGAAACGAGCTGTGCTTTTTTTCCACAACAACCCTAGCTGCTGTCTGCAGAACTGTATGAATTTTAAGGGGTTGACTGCAAAACCAGAGGGATCAAGAACCCAAGTAAACTGGAAGTGTCCCGAGAAGCTGTCCTGGTTTCAGCTGGGATAGTTAATTTTTGACAGAAGCAAAGAAATGAAGATACTAATAGAGAGAAAAATGGAAGAAATTCTATCAGGAAAGTCAGATAGATGAGATCAGCAGAAGCTGGGATTAAATGGACCCTGGAAGCACCTCTCCTGTGTCAAATCCTCACCAGCATGCAAAACTGAGTTCCCTTTTCCTTTTCCCATTGGCAGGCACTTTGTGTTTCTTCCTTCTGATGCATGAGATAACCTGACAATAAACCTCTGCTTTGCTTGTCACAAGTGTCAACACCGATGTCATTAAGGACATCAGCACAGCGTTCAGAATGGCACTTGGGCTCCATCCAGTGGTTAGAGAGCTGCTTCTGTAGCAAATCCAGCTGTAATTACTATTATTTACGTAATCTCAGCAGGGTACTAGGCCCCAAGTGGCTGCCTTTGGTTCTTGGCTGGTCCCCTTTCCTCTAATACTGGGGCCAGAATATTGCTGGGGCAGCAATGGGACTGCCTCTTCTCATGGAGACTGATTCTTCTCTCTGAGTACAAATTTCAATAAATACAGCAGATTCAGATGCAGAGGTCCCCATCAGCAAAGAAAAAAGATTCTTCTGTCACTACTCTGCACCGTTTATTTGCCGATTGCAGAGAACCAGTCTGAGTGTTTGCTCAGACACTTAACTACAGCCTTCATCATTATCCAGATTTACAAAATGGGACTCCTAGCAATGACAGCTGTTCTACAGAGGTACTGGGAGTCCAAAGGAATCTTTTCCATGCTTGACACTTGAAAACTTAGCAGTAAACAACCGCACTTTGATAGTTCTCAGGAATTTAAATATCTGACACTTGTAAATGCTATGGGAACTCATAATAAAATACTTTATCCTACTTGCACACCATCTGTGCAAAGATTTCAAAACTAATTACGGGCTGGAAAACTTTAAGGTCCCTCCTCCTCTTCCTATCTTACAACAGTCTGAGACAGCAGCAGTCTGATGTAAAGAATCGGCAAGATGGTGAGAATATTTGCAAGTTTACCTAGGGATGACAGGAGCTGGGCAGGTAGGGGACTAAGACAGAGCAGCAAAGTTAGAAAAACAGGTCGTCAATTAAATTCTACTCTAGCATGTGCCAAAATGGAAACAAAAAGAACAATTTCAAGTGATCATTCCACACTGAGAAGACTCTGAACTAGAAACACAGCAGAAAAGACTTTAATTATCCCTGCAGAAAAAGCAACAAGTGTGCAGTTGCAACTGGCTGAATCTGTCAGAAACAGAACTAAAAACCTGGACTTCAAATGGGGAGAGACTAACACATAAACAGCTACAAGAACATTGCACAAGTGGCTGCAGTATCCCATCTGATCCACAATATATTTACTCAACACAGAAAACGTAAATGTAGCCACTCTGCTCATCCTTCCTAAGTAAAAAAAAAAAAAAAGAAAAAAAAACAACCACAAAACGAAAATATCCCAGATTTTAACACTGTTAGTTCTGAAAACAAAATTACTTAAAGCATTACAGTTCCCAAGTGTAGGCTCAGTTACAATGGCATAAAAGTGCTTATACCTACATCAGATGTATCAATAGAAGCATGTCATTCTAACTACAGCAACACTACTGAAACTGGAGCAAGTTAACTTGATGGGCTTCCAAAGTGAGTCAAATTGTTTGAAAAGCTGTGGGGAGATAGAGCCTGAGAAAACAAAAACAACAGAGCTACAGCAACAGTGGCATGACATCAGCCGATGACTCAGACTTTTCACATGAAAGCTTTACTCTGGGATGTGTCACAAAGACAGCCTTACAGGCCAGCATCTCAGACTTTTTTAAGGGAGAGAAGGAGAGAGATCAGCTTGGGCAGAATACACAGCTGAAGGAAACAAAAGACAGGAGAACTAGTTGTACAAAATCCTTGTACCTCACATGACTAAATAAAGGCAGAACAAACCTCCCCTTCACAAAATTAATTCAATAAAGGCTCTTAACACAAATGAAAAGAATACCGTCAGGTATTACATGATATTGTATGCATGACTGAGCAAGGGACACATCTTGACCTCGTGTTCCATCTGCAGGGTCTCACAGGTGGAATGGTCTGCAGCCCTCCATCTCCTGTTCTGCTTCTTCAGCTGAATTGTGTCCAACCTCATACAAGCAGCTACTCCAGACACCTGCTCTATCTGTAAACCACGCAACTGGGATGCTGGAGAAGCACCACTGACAGCTACTGCTCCAAATCTATCTCATGAGGCTAATGGCAAACAGTGGAAAACACCCTAAATTAGCACATGGCACAGTGCTGTTACATTAGGAACCTGTGCACTGTCCTTCAGGGCACGTTAGGCACAGCCCTGAATAACTGTATCACCTCCAATCCAGTCCTTCACCTAGCCAACAATTACATAATTTATTTTTCCTAAACAATGCAATTCACCCGTGTTCTATGCTGTCGCACTTCCATAAAGCTTCTGCTGGGTCCTACGAAGATCCAGGATCACTGATGGCATTTCTTTTATAACCCTGAGGTAGGTACATCTTTGCAATGGCAACTTCTAGCTGCACCCAGCCTATGAAAACTAATAACGTTATCAGAGTTAAACTGGAGAGGAACAGAAGGAATTCAGGCTGAGATCTTTATTCCTTTGCTTTAGTCCAGTCTCCAGATTTTCAGCCGATTTATTCTTCAGAGACAAACAGAATGATGATTTTCCCAGAAAAGTACTGTTTTCCTGAAAGGCTACCCCAGAATACAGACCGCCTTGCTCACTTCCCAAGAAATACTGACCATGTAACAGGTTTCTGGATGTCCCCTCCAGAATTCTCGGGGTTCCAGGAAAGAAAATATGTAACTTTTCCATAAATCAGAATGCCTCCAAAGTATATGTCCAAACATATATACTCTTACTACAGGCCTTAATGTACACAAGCAATCTCACACCACTCCATGACTGAGCCCTTCAGCTCTGTGAATAGGAAATACACCACCAGCACAACTCTACAGCTTGAAAAATAACAAAAGAACTTGAAACGAAGTCATCTCCTCCCAGTCTGAACTGTCCTTTAGTTTTCATAACGATTCTGTTACCATGCCCAGATTTTTCCTTTCCCTTAGGTGTCCTTCACAAACATCAGGCTTCTCAACCTACACTCTACACTTTATATACTTTTTTCCTCCCATCTCTTCTCGCTGACCACCTTCGTTCATCTCCATTATACCATAACCCCATACACACATACACATTGACAAATTTCACCTTTACTGTCAAGGCTGATCAGTAAATCCTGAACTGATCATTGCATTCTTGTCAGTGGGGCACTGTCATGTGTCACTCTCCTGGAAAGGACGCAACCAGTCAAATCCTCCCCTCCCAGTTCCTGCATTTAACATGCTTATTATGTTCTTGACTCTTTCCAGTTACTGTACCAGGTGAGGAATACACTGCCTCTGGCAGACAGCACATGTACACAGTTCTGAGCCCCACCAGGCCAATTTATAAAGAGCATTAGCCAGTGGAACCAAGCAAGAGCAATATTTCAAATGCTTTGAAGGAGCTGCAATGACATTGGAGACACAGGCCATCTATAAGATCCAGAAAAACCGTTCCAATGCCTGTGACAGCAAAGTCCAACTAGTGATGTTCACTTAATCCATGCCTAAGCCCCTCTTAGTAAGGAAAAAGGTGAGGACTCACTTGGTAGATGCCAGTACAGGATCATCTGCCCAGCCTCCTTGCCGGCGTGGGGGTTTAGGTGGTGGACCCTTTAATAAAGAGAAGAGACACATTACAGCCAGCTCCAGTCAACACAAAGTCAATTAAGACACCAGAGATGGGTTACAGGGACCTGTGATCATGAGAAAAGATGACTGGGTAAAAGATGTCCCAAACCAGGGAAAAAAGGTAACTGCAAAGAAGTCCAAGCTGGAATGATTGGGGGGGGGGGGGGGGGGGGGGGGGGGGGGGGGGGGGAGGGACACAGGTGGCTCCCACAGCTTTTATTAAGAACGGGAATGACCTGGGTGACTCATGAGGATTTTTGATTTGACAGAGAGGACCTTGCATGTGTGGTGGGGTCAACTCTGAGCCAAAGCCAAATTACCTCTTGCCACAGATGAGGAAGGGGTTGAACTAACCCCTGATGGTAGGGGTCTCCGGTGTTTATTTCTTGAAGCAGAAGCATTGTTTGTGAGTGTGGGAATTGAAGAGACCCTGCCAGGGGCAGCCACTGCCTGCTGCAGGGAGGGGGCACGACCCTGCATAGCTCCCCGATAGGAGCAAAAATAGTCATCCTCCGAAAATAAACAAGGAGCAGGAATGAGGCAGGAGCTGCAGTCCCAAAATACCAGCTTTCTTCGGCAAAGGGAGCACAGGAGGGCAGAGGGACAGGCAGGGAGCACGGAACGCAGGAAACAGCCTCCTTATACGGGCTCATCCGCAGGGGACAGAGCTCAGTCGACTGGAATGACCATGTCACAGAATGTGAAGCCTTCAGGGGCCCAAGTGAATGGAGTTTTCTGATCTTTAAATGATTCCCCCAGATTCTTAAGATGCCAAACCAGAGAAGAGGCTACAGTGCCAAAAAAGGAGCATTTCGAATTCAGTTGATCTGGACACACCCAGAGCCCAGGAAAAAGGGGAAAAACACACCACATATGGGTGTGCATGCCCACGTAAACATCCCCATTCCCATTACACACACCCCTACCCCAAAAACACACTCCCTCCCACACCGATCCTTCCCGTGCAAACAACCCCCCTCCCTCCTGCCCTGACACCATCCCTCTGGCAGCCAGCAGGCCACGTTCCCAACACACAGCCTCACAACTCCTTGCAAAGGTGCATGGAGCTACACAAATGTCACCAAAGAACCTGGGTCGTAAGGCTGAAGGCAAGTCCAGGGCATTCCAATGGCACCTGCAACGTAATTCCCTCATCAAAACTAGCCTTCAGATCAAAGGTATCTCAAGCAGGACACTCCAGATCAGAAGGTGACAAGAATGACTGCCCCAGTCTTTGCACAGGGCACGATTCCATGGCATCCAAGGGTTTGATTCCAGTGTCTTGCCAATATTGTAACGTCTTCCCATTGATCATACACACCAGGCAACCCTGAATGTCTGTCAGACCCTGACAAACACCTCACATATACCTACAGGTCTTTTATTCCTCTTGCAATAAATCAGGTAATTCTTTTTGAAGTGCCTACAGGAGCACTAGTAACAGGAAAGGCAATGTTAACTGTCAGCTGAGGATAAATAGCTTTTCTTTGCTAGTTGCCTGGAAAGTGCAGCAATAAGGTCACATGCCACATGCATTTTTGTCAAGTAAATAAACTTACCTTCATATACTTTCACATTTCCAAAACCTCAGCATAATTTACAATTGAGAACGCATTGCCATAACATGGTGACAGGTAGGGACATTGCAGCTGCAAGCAAGAACTTGAGGCAGAAAGTAGGAAGAACGTCAACCCCAGATGAAGCAGATCCGAAACAGAGGATATTGTTCCTCTGTAATGGAGCAAGTGTGCTCCTGAACACATCTTTTTGGTGAGAAAGACTGGGGGCTTGAAATGATCAGAACTTGTTTGTGCCTATGTGTTGTATCCTGGACAAGATTTTTATGTACGCTCCTGAATGCAAAGCTGAGCTATACACCCAAACAGTCTGGTGTTCAAAACACTTGAGATGCCACCAGCTCCTGACAAGTGTTGTCTCTTGGCTCTTGCTGCTCAGTCTCTTTCACAACTAACACAACTAACCTCTTGCTTGCTGTGGTTTGCTTTTCCACTTAAGTTTTGTCAGTTGTTTATCTCCAGAAGTCCTCTACCTTAGTTTCTGCAGATCGTCCCTTTTTCAAGGAACACTGCCAATGGTCTGAGCCTTTTATTTTATTTTTTCTAGAGATCTAGTTCACCATTTTTGTGAAGGCACTTTTCCAGTATTTCTTAGGCCACACTCCTCACCAACACTTTCATACTACCACCATGATCAGTATTTTATCTCTTCCTTTGAAAAATGACTGGCCTGAATTCCATCTCACCTGCATTAAAGTAGGAACTCTACCTTCTTCTTTATATGTAGTCAGGGCCTTTCTTATCAGACAGATTTAGAATTCCAATTTGGCTTCCCCATTAAGGCAGAAATTTCCAGGCTACTTGTCAGATCATGTCTGCAGTTCTGAAGGTAGCTAGTTGGATGTTGCTTCCCTCATGGAAGCAACTACCTTGTGTGACTCTGGATCCTGAGGGAGGGTCCAGCAGTTTCTTCTAGGACCTACCACGACACAGGCAGATTATGGGCATACTGGGTCCCTCAGATTCTCAGGTGGGTCTGGAAATACAGATTAATTTACCTTCATCAACATAACAACTCCTTTGAAACTGTGAGCACTCTGTGCAGGGAAGCAGGGACTCAAATGACATTGACAGTGCGCAACAGAGGACGCATAATTTTTCTGTCATATACTACATCTCCTAAAATGTGCAGGATCTATGTTCTGCTCAACATACAAACACTGTGAGATTTTGTACAGTATGTAGGTGCCTTGTTTTTATCCAGTATTGACCATGGAGCGGAAAGAAAGAAGTATGGCCAGTCTCGACTTTCCTCTTCTCCAGCACGTTGCCTGAGGCTCCCCTGACCGAGGAAAAGCAAATCTCCACAAACAGGCCTGATGAATTAGTTTTGACTGCTGCCAATTAAGGAGCTGTAAGTCAAATAACCCCACTGTCTCTGAGCAGCCACGTAACGCTTACAATCTATACCGATCTCAGAGCATATATGATATCAAAAAGGGTTCAATTCCCAGATCAAAGCCTCGTTTTTTTGCAAAGAACAACCCATCTCTGCTAGCCCTCTTTATCATGTCCACGGATGGTTCAAGTAGTGCATCTGATTTTAATGAATACCCTCCAAGGATTTCTGCATGTCTTAAATGCCTAGCAGAAAATACTGGATTTCCATTTCATCCCCAAACTGTCCTTCTCTAACGGTCACTGACCATCCTTTACTAGGGGAAGTGCTATCAAGACAGAAAAAGTTCTCAGGGGGCTTCACATATTCTCTGTCATCAGCAGGTAAAGCAGCAGCTCATATCGTTAAAGAGCTACCAAGAATTTCTTCCCTCAACCAACGGCAGCTACCTAGTCAGCTTACACGTGTGCCTGCCAGGAAAACTGTCATATTGCAGGCAAGGATTTGGCACCTTAACCTGTCTCAAGAGTTACTGCTCTCCCCTGCGTGAAAACAGTGAAGGCCAGCACACAGCAATCTGATTCTCTGAGCCAGGGGTTACCAGGTAGAGCCCTCTCACAACCCACAGTTCCAGGGAAGCGCCCCTCCAGCCCCCCCAGGCATGAACACCCCTCACACAGTTTGCTACTACCTTGTGCTACATCCTGTCAGACACGCTCCCATCCACCTCCACCACTCCTACAGTTCTTTTGCTGCCTTCAGGTGGGTCCAGGAATACTCAAAGCATGGAATAAATGTGCGGAAAAGGAAAAGCTCCTCATAAAATTATTTTCGATGGGATCGTCCCTGATCCACATCAAGGTAGCCAAGCAGGAAGGATACTAGTGGAAAAGCTGGGAAACATGGCTGACTAGAAATGCTATTTTAGTAGATGTCATCAAAAGGCTAGTAGATAAGCTCGGAAAGCTGGAAATAACTGCCCTACTAGCCAGCCACTCGGGGTGCACGGGAGAGAGGCAGCGCAAGGCCTTGGGGAGCTCCAGCCCATGCAGTGCTGGGGCTCACACTGGGGAAGTTGGCCTAATTAGGGAACAAAAGTTCAGCTGCATTTTTGAGATTCCTCCTGGAGAATCTGGCCAACTTCCAGCCGAGCGGTCCCCAGGAACAAGCTGGGAGTCCAAGCACTTCTACAAGCAACCAGAAGACCACTGGGAAAAAAAGCAGCAATCCCTGTAAAATGGAAGCAGGTAAAAAAGTCAGTGCTTCCTTGGATGCTGGTTCCCTTCGGTGGAGGGTGTTTAGTAGCTCAATGCAGGAATCCAAACAGATGACAGAAACTCTGGGACATCACAAATTCAGCTCAGCCCAGGACAAACACGCAGATGAGAGGGCATTCACAACATGCAACAGTTACAGGAAATTCTGCTTCAGAGAACCCTCCCAGGATCTCAGAGATGCCAGTTGCTTCAAAAGCTATCTGCTGCCAATCCACCCCACTCCCAACTCCATGCCTAAGAAGGCAAAACCCTGGCAACGTGCTGCATACAAAGTGCAGCTAGCCCCTGGTGAGGGCCCTTCTGCAAGCTGAAGATCACGGGAGAACAGGACGCTAGAGGAAAACAATGCATTCAGACTGCAAGGTCTTTGGGAATAGGAAATTCTTGTCCCAGCCACACACCAACACTCTCTAGGATCTTACTTCAATGCAAGCTGTAGATACAAAACGGGTTGTAAGGGATGGCATTACAATTACACACAACCTCTTAGGTCACAAACTCTCTGAACTAGAGTGGCTGGGCAGTGCCTAAACCACTGTGATTACTTTTACAAAATTAAGGTCCTTCAGTAAGCACTCAGCTAGCTAAGTGCAGCCAGTGCTGGGCTCCCCAGTCACACATTTCTAAGTGTCAGGGAACACGGGGAAGAACACTTGGGGGCTGGCTGCTGTGCAGATCCAGACCGGACCAGACAATGGAATGAGAGTTTGGAGCTGGGTGCCAACCACTGCGCGAGGGTAAGAACTGGGTCAGGAAAACACCGCTCTGATTAAAGGCCCAGATCATATCAAGCCCCAGGCCATGTCTACACCACAGGTGCAGACACACCTGCAAGCAGGATACGTGTGAGTCAGCTCAGATCTGGAAGCAGCCTAGCTTTGGGTGCTTCTGGTAACCAGCTGGTACTTCCCCGGGCAGAGTGCAGGTTGCTTCTCACCAGGAGATCTCTGCATCATCCTGCACTATATTTTAAGATTCAAACACACTCACTCAAACCACCCCACTGAACTGGGCAACTTAGCAACGTAAGTCCACAACCGGCTTCCTATTTCAGGTCCTTATTTTTTTGCTAGTTGTTCTTCCAATAAATATTCATTGAAAACAATTGTACCTGACATCATCTCTTAAATCTCTTAAACAGCAACAGCCCATTTTTCCACCCACGTTGGTTTAAAAGCACTGGGAACTAAAACTACAAAAAGCCTTAGTTGTCCCCTCTCGAAAGGTCAGATCCTCAAATCCTCTTTCCTATTGCTGCCTTAAAGCATGTCATCACTCAAACTTTGACTGATACAGAGCCACACAGGTCAGCACCCACCCAGCTAAGAGTCAGAAATCAGATGCTCTCCCTGCTTTAGTCCATGAAGGACCCTGAGACTACCTACAGCATGTCTACCTAAGCACAACTAGAGAATGAGGTCCCGGCTGGACTCACGAGGACTGGAACAGATGCCTTCCCACTGAAATGTTGCTGCCTTCAGTTACAAAGTCCTTCCCTGCAGCCCAAAAATTCTTTTAGTCCCATTTGCAAAGCAGAGTGCTTCAGGAAAAAGGACTGAACCTTCTCAGACCCAGAACAGCTCATAGCTTTGTCATAATATATAATATTCTCCAGGGAGGTAGAAAACATTATTTGATACATTTTTTAGGAGGAAGAGGACAAAAAAATCAGCACCCTCCAGTTTGGAAAGGAGATGGTGGGTTTAAAAGTTGTATAAAGCACGTGGCTTCAACATCAAAATTAACACCTCCATCCCTGGAGGTCCCCAAAGGCAAGGAAAAGCCCTGCTCCACTGCTGAAGGCTACAAAACACAGCACAGGGATCAGGATCACTGCTAGTGCAGGGACATGCGGTCCCAGCGCCACCCCAGTGGGGCCATAACGCCACCGAAGGACAGGGCTTCAGACACACCGGGTCCCCAGCCATCCTGAGATTGTCTACATACTACACAGGCACCTAACACAGGCTGTGGATTTTGCTGCGAGGATAAGGCATCTCAATTGCCCTGTGGATCTGCGTTTAGGGAATCCCCATGGTTCTTCTGCATAAAGTTCTAGCCCTCCTTTCAGACAGGGACTAAAGCAAACTAGAAGAGGAACTTCTCCAAGGCCCCAGAGCGATTGCGTGGCAAATCCAGGAAAAGAACCCAGCAAAATCTTGGCTCACAACCACGTTCATACTCCTCCTGCCTATTCTGCCTCTGCAAATTAACTCAGATATTAGGATACACCCTTTATTATACTATTGATCAGCCTTACAGCCTTTGGCTAAATGTCCCAGGCTGCCTTGGAAGGTGCAGCCAAATGAGTGATTCAACTGGCAAAAATTCAGATCCAAGATGAGTGGTTTGCCAGGGGATGCAAAACAAGTCTCAGAGCAGGAAGATGGCTGGAGGGCAGGACTTCAGCAGGTACCTTCACACTGACGGCCCAGATGGGGCTGTTTGCTAGTATTCAGGCAGCCACAAAGTATCTTCAGCACAGCAAGAGGAAAGGGACGAAATCCAGGAAGAGTTCAGATTGTAACACTCAGCTCAGCCCAAAGGGAGTTCAGAGAAGGGTTACATGAGCCATCAGGGGGACGAAGGGGCCAACTTCGGACAAATGATTCAAGGAGCCAAGTATTTCAGCTTGGCCAGGCAATGACTAAGGGAGGGATATACTGCAACAAGTTTTGGATCACACTTTATAATATAAAGCTCCGCTAACAACTGGTTTGGAAGAGACTTAGGATACAATTAACAGAAGTTTGTAAGCATATAGTACTGTAAGTTACAAGTAGCTTACTGACCAGTCAGATTTCTGAATGCTCAGTTAACCGTTTTGTTACCCTTCACAGGCATTTACAAAAGGAAAAATACTATAAAGTGTGACTGTGATGCTTAAGAGCATAAGCCTGAATAAAGGGTGCAGGAATTAGCCAGACAAGAGGGGTTTCAAAGCAGGGATCGCTTCATAGCAAGGAAAATCTCCTTGCCAGGCACCATTGCATAACATCCCTGAAGCAACAACAATTGCTCATGTGGAAGAGTCACATCAGTTTAGTTATTTTAATGAAATTTAGCAGCCAGGAGCAAGAAGCCGCCTGTGGCATGTGACCAGCCACCACTCAGTACAGCAGACCTTGGGAATCAATGATTTAGGGCACTGTATGGAGGTAGAATTAGTTCCAGTGAAATGACTATAAGGATTGGTTCCAGTGGGGGCGGGGGGAAGTTTAGATCAATTATCAGGAAAAATTTCTATTGGGTAACCAGTCCCCAAAACTATACCCATCAGTGGAAGGTCTCTTTGCCTGATAAATGGAAAAGTGCTCTGGGCATAGTCCTGAGTCATCCATCACTGATGAATAAACCCAGTGGATCTTTCCTACAATACAATCTCTAGCAGTACCAAGAGAAAACTGAGATAATCTGAATAGTCTTGACACCTTGTGATGAGCGTCCCCTTCTGAGGCCAGAATTAATGAGATGGGTGATAGGGGTTTCTTTTATGGGCTTTAAATTTCACAGAGGAATCTACTATGCTACCAACACTGGACTGGCGCTTCAGCAGAAGGAATAAAGAGTATGGGAGAGGATGCTTTAATTGTCTAGCATATACAGAGAGCAATTCTAGCCAGGAAAAACTGGCCAACACCAATGCCATGGATAGGAAGAGTACAAAACAATTAGCTCACAGACTTTACCAGAAACAGGTGCCAGTTCTCAGGTTGTTCTGAACAGCACCACCCTGGCTTCTAATGCCAAATGAACGTTGAGATGTACTTTAGCTTTGCTGCAGGATGAGAAAGGATATGTGTATTCCTTTTCTCTGTGTAACAGGAGCCTGGTAAGAAGCACTATGCCATCCTATCAACCACAGACACTAGCATTCCAGTGCTGGTCCAGTAAAAAGGAAAAACCCATAGAAAATACAAAGGCACACATCCTTGTTACTACTGGCTGGCTTTCTCCTCTGGGGCACCAGCAAGACTTCATTATCTCTGAAGACAAGTTTTCCTGTTGTGGGAGCAAGTTAACCATACTGGACAGCAATTCCAGGCTCAGTCAGGTTTTGTACTCTACAAGCTAATTGCCACCCTGACTTTTAAATGAAAATAAAGTGTCTTTCCTAAGGGCCACATATACATCTGTGACCTTAGAACAAGATGCAGCAGCTGATAAGAGCAGCTGTTACAAAAGACAATAAAAAAACCTGACAGCAATAGGACAGAGGATGCAGGAAAGGCATTGCATCTGAGGCAAACTTTGTCTTACTCTCCAATACAAGAGTCTCCACTTAAGGTAGTCTCCAGACACTTGATTAGGTTAGTCCTCCTAGTCCCCTTCAGAGAAGCCAGCATCTACCTAGAAAGCCTCTAGTCTTACATGGTCAACCTTTTCCTCAGGGTCTTCATCCTAGAAGGATCAGGAGGGAAAAACAGAGAAAGAAGTTAAAAGGAAGAATGCACAAAATAGCTTGAAGATTGACATGAATGGCTGTCCTGCAGCACACGCTTTGCAACCTTATTCACTTGAACAAAGTACAAAGTTGATCCCACTGTTGTAAGATGTTATATCCACAGTCCATGCACATACCAACTGTGACGCTATAAAGCGGGTCTGTTTGACTGCAACAGCAGGAAAGTCTGCCAACCATCAGACCTTGAAATGCGTACTAAAGAAAATGAATACCTCCAACTGAGAATGAGAACAGACTTAGTTCCTTCTCCATATAACTCAAGAAAACCCAAATTATTCAGGTGTGTAGGATGCTAGAAAGATTTGTATGGATAGGCTCTGCAACCATGCCAGAGACCAGAAATTGGGGTTATATACTGTAGCAGGCTGCAGCCCTTTTTTCAGGAGCTGTTTCTCAAGGCAACCTGAGATCTTCCACTAAGAGCAGGAGCTGTAGCTGTTAGCATAAGACAGGCGTAGCTGACAACCATATTAGCTTTAGTAGATGAACTTTAGCTAACCACATAGTATAAGGGAGTAGCTTAGTTATGGGGTAGATGAGTAACTCAAGGAAAGCAGCCTGTTAATCACTACAAAAGCTGCAAACTGGTTGAGAAGCTTTCTGATGAGCAGACTGCCAGTACGAGCAGTGGCAAAAACCAGTTGTTAGGTACCAAATGCAAGGAGGAGGCAGTTAACAACTTGGTAAACTTTATGCTGTCCTAGAAAAGACCGTGTTTAGAATCACTCAGGAAGAAAAATCTAGGGTATCTCGTGACCCTGCACAGGATGGCTAGAAACACTACGTTAACCCACCTGACTTCTCTTCTGGACTGCATCATCTCCCCTGTGGAAGAGGGAAGCCATGTGATTCACAAATTGCATGTATCTCTGATTAAAGGAGTTTGGTATCTGAGTTGACTTCGTGTCTGTGCTGTCATCTGGTCTTACAGGTCTTACCATGACAGCAGCAGAGGGAAGCTACATGCAGCTTAGGGCAGCTGGGGTACAGAAGCGTCCCTATCAGTGATCAGTGTGAAAGAGATCAGATTTAGCCAACTGGTAAAATCTATTGGAAGTGTGTATCTGTCAGCCAGGGACCAACGACTTCACACACCCAAGAGCAGTAAGGCTTCTGTGGGGCCCAACATGACCTAAGCTTCTCTGAATGTATGGAGCCCAAGTGGTACAGAACTCGCAGTAGCACAGAAGGAAATCCAGCTGGACAACACATGTTAGAAAAGCATTTAAATAACCACTACTTTGAGCAATCTGCCACATGGATTTCACCCTCAGCGATTGATTTACAGTTGTTTATTCACTTGGGTTAAATAACCAAGTCCTATTTAAACTATGCCTGGATGTCAGCCTAAAGAATCACTGCCAGGACTGTTTGTAAGCTGGGTGGTGGAAGTCCAAATAGGTGCTTTGCAAAATTCACCTGTGTTAATATCCTTCCAATATGCAGTGGAGGTGGCACAAGCTTTTGTCTGTCTACATGAATCTGTCCTCAATAAGGTATTTTTTTTACAGCACAGAAATGCTCACTTTTTAACTGTCACCCACGGACCACAAGTACATAGGCAAGCTTAGAAATATCACGTAGGACAACAAGAGAACAACATATTTTCAGAAGTGGAAGCACAGAGCCTTTCCCCAGCCTGTGGTGAAATGTGGGGAAGAGAACCAGCAGGGAACTTAGAATCTGATTTTTTGGGGCAAACCCCTACACAAAGTGAAAGTGATCCTGTCCTACCCGCATGGAGATATTCTCAACACAGCCTGGAAAACCCTCATCCTTCAGGCTGACACACTGGCTATTACAGCAATCTCCACTCACAAGGATCTACAAAGTGCTTCCAGAGAGACAGCGGCAACATCACACTGGGATTGCAAGAGGTAGAAACCAGGGAAGTCTTGAACAAGGTCCCAGGGGAATCCCATCACTGTAGGACGAAGAGAAAACAGACTGTGGAAACAGGATAACTTAATATTCATGCATACTGATTTCTTACAGAACAGCAAATAGTTCACCCTTGCTGAGAGAAGACACAGAAAAGGAAAAATTTGCTGATACATTTTAAAAAAATGGCTTTTCCACTCAGCTTTCCAAATCAATCTCCTCAAGAGATCTAAACCTGGCCAAACAGCTTCTTTTGGTGGATATCATCAAGCCAGCATTCAGGCTGTTGGATGCACTGATGTTAGAGCCGTGAAAAAAAGTTTGACTTTTGTTCTATAAAAGTGTCCAGAAGGCCTGGTAAGATGGGACAGCAAAGATCTTCAGCAGATCTCATTATGTGATCGGCCCCTCCCATTATACAAGTAACACGACCAGCTTAAGTTTGTCCAATTTTGTCAGAAACTTGATAGCATCAAGATGAGTAAAAAGTTAACACATCAAGCCAGGGGATGGGAAAGGCCTCCCAATGGAAAAATGGACACATTACCCCTCTGAAAATGAATGTTTGAAATGCGGAGTCCTGGCATGCAGCAAGCAGATTTATCTCTAGGAATTCCCATTTACAGCATATTCCCCTGGGTGCCCAAGAAGTGCCTGCCGATTTGCCAAGGAGCTCTAAAGGCCAGGAACATGCACAGCCATTGCTGTAGGAGGATGCTGACTGCACCAATTACAGCAAATAATCATGTTCCTTCTTGCCTCATGAAATAATACATAGCTGCAGCGTTGTTTGTTAGTACTTGTACTTCTGAAAAGGCAGGAATGCTCTGCATGTCAGATGGCAGACTGTGAGCTTTGTGACCCTTAGCGAGCCCCTTGAGAGGACAAGGGTTCGAAATCTGAAGGTAATGCAGATACTTCCACACAGGAATGGGAATTAGCAAATACAGATTTGGGCAGAGGAACTGGAGATCCACCACTGTAGTCAAGGAACTTATTGTGGGAGATACATACACACAACAGGCACAGAAAAGACACCTGAGCTTGGGGGAAGTACGTTGAGGCTACAAGGCACAGGAGATGGCAGCTGTGCCCTAAGGAAGGAGGTTTTAACAACACATTTGTGAGAGAAACACAGCTGAGGAGAGGCACCATTGTTTGGAGTCTCTTTTGGAAGACGGAATCCAGGTCAAGGAGAGATCAGGAGTAATGTGGTAAAATCTATGCTCCGAGTCAGATGACTTGCCTATTGACTTCAAAACAAAGATGGTTTTAATTACATAAAACGAGCTGATCACCCCTCAGAGAGAATTTCTTTGTAATAATACCAAATGTTGAAACATGGACAGACAGGTACTCTTTGCTTCCTTCAAGCAAGCTGCTCTGACTGGAGAACACTTCCCGGATGGTTCTCAGTGTCACAAAAAGACCAGAACAACAGCACAAACGGTACGTTCATACCAGAAATTTGAGCTGGGTGGAAACTTGGTGGATTGACGTGGAATTTAAAAAAGTAACAAAAGTAGAGGCGAATCTTAGAACAGTTTTAAAACTCTGAGGAAGTACTGAGCACAGAATCACCACCCTGAACGTGAAACTGCACATGAAGGTGTGAATACAGCAAAGGTTTAAGACAAAATCCTCTGTCTTCAAAATCAGTAATAAGAATAAAACCTCCTATGCTGAAATTAATCAGGTGGGGCCTCCGCTACTACTGCCAGTTCCATTAAAAAAAGTACTGTTCTTTTAATTTTGCATTTCTTTTGGGAAGGTTCCCTGAAAAGGTTTCAAGATGACCAGATGGCTGAATGAGACATCCATTGTAACAGTTGACCCCCCCACCTGGAGGCAAGCCAAGGCCAAGCTCCCAGAAAAGGTGATTGCCAATCTAGGGTGAAGGAAAAACCAACATTAGTTCTATTAAGTGCTCACTTTGGTATCAAATGCAAACATGTATGAGAAGCCTCCAATACTGGAGCAAAGGAAAAGGCTGAGGATTGTTTAAAGTGGATTTTGTCTCTTCTCCAGTAGCTCCAAGGTTTTCAGTTAACAGCAACATTTAGCAACAAAGAACTGTCTGAACGGAGACTATTGACACAAATGATTCTTCCTTGTGGTTAAGATCCAGTAATAACATATTTGAATCTTGTAAGGCGTGGAAGGCCTCACCCCTCTTCTGCTGAAAAGCTCGCTGCTTTCAAACAGATTGTAACTATTTCTTAGTTGTCTCCAGGGGTGCCCACGGACTGGAGCCTTTGTGACCCCTTCCCACCTATTATAATGGCTGTGCTGCAAGACACACCAAGTACAACTGCAGTAAGTTACGGTCAGTCAGCTGTACTCCTGCATCACACCCTGGTCTCCTTCTAACCAGGGAATCCGTCCATGAACTAGGACGGCCAGTTCCAGTAAGAGAACAATCTGACAGTGAGCCACCCTAATCTGGAGGCTAACCAACAATTACACCCATTTGAACAACCAGCTGGTTTCTTTAAGACTTTCTTTACCTATGAGGCCCATGGTTATTTCAATTTCTTACGTTACGCCTTCTGCAAACACCTTCACAGAATCCCTCCTGAACTCTTAGAGCATACCCGGGGAGGGAAGAACGCATAGCTGGGAGATGATTCTCCATTTTGCCTATCAAGAGAAAAGAGAATACTTTCTCCAGAAAAAAAGCCTGTTCTGGGAGGTGAACAGTAAGCTAAAGCTAGGCCTTAAGAGTGTATTTCCAACAGCATCACAGGGACTCCAAGGAAACATCCTCCCACAAAACCATTACGGCAGACACAGTTACTCGGTGTAATAGGCGGGGTTTGTCACTGCACAGAGGATCAGGGAGTAGCCACTTCCACGACAGAAGGTTCCAGGGCTCTGAGCACCGTAGTCTGAAACACGGTTGGTGTCAGGGTGGCCAGCGGGTTTGCAATTTAAAGATGCCAAGGACATGGTACACTGGAGACCATGACTGGCATTGCAAAAAGCTAAGTATTATCTCATTTAAACAAATACCACTGTCAATAAAGCAGAAGTCTAATGGTCCTTTTTTCCACCTGAAGGTGTCAGGGGGCCAAATCTGTATGTCACAGGTGCTTCTTCCTGCAGCAGATGCCTGTGGAGAAGCCATGCTAACATCAGAGAGCAAACTCACAGGTGGAATTTGAGCATTCTGCAGTGCTAAGCAAGAAAGTGAATCAAAAGGGCTTAGGATTCATCTTTCTGGGCACCAGAGGATGTTACCTCACTTTCCCATGAAAGTGTGTTCCAGACCATCTTCTACTTTTTGAATATGTGCTGACAGAACACACTCTGAACAAAAGTTTTTCTCCAAAGCCAAGCGGGAACAGAGTTTGCATATATTACGCACAAGACAAAGCCTCAGATGTTGCAAAGCTGGCTCCTAGCATGACCTTTGTAGCCTGCGCAGGGAGGAAAGGAAAAAGAGCGTCACTACACGAACCTGAGAGTGACCATCTCAGATACTGTACTCTGGCTCTAGCAAAGCAAATTGCAAAAGTACGGCATCTGCTTACCTTGCTACCATAGATGGTGGCGCAACTGGTCACAAAATGATGGGCCTGCTCTCCCATGGAAGATAGGCACGTAGAGGAGGGAGAGGCCCCAAGCCCTGTTTGATGCTACCCTCCACGCTTCACACATGAGAAACCGTAGCCCCAGACGTGAGCCTGTGCGAAAACTACACATCGCACAGAGGGCAACACCAGGAAGGGGACAGTCACCTGGGTCCCAGCGCTAAGGACTAACTTCAGAGGACTGCGCAGCCCCGAGGGAAGGGCTCTCAGAAGAAACAGAGAATCCCCCGCTGGAGACCCCAGCAGGGCTACAGACACGCTCCCCTGCCGGGACACCCACCTCTCCCGGAGAAGCAGCCGGGCAATTCTTCCTGCTGAGATTTTCATCTGGAAAGAATTCCTGGTGGGCTCGACGGCCCATCTTTAGCACCTGCAGTGCGGGGGAAACGCAAAGGAGCAGAGGGCACACGGTTACCGACAGAAGCGCCTGGCAGCCGGGGGGACGCGAACGGCAGCTCCGCGGCGCGGCCGAGCCCCCGCCAGGCGCCGCGCTCCCCTCAGCGCCGCCGAGCAGCGCCCGCCGCCGGTGCCCGGCACAGCCCCGCCCTCCGCACGGCGGCCCCGCGGCCGGACCCACGGGGAGCCCCGGCCAGGCCTCCCGGAACGGCCGGCGCCGCTTTCCCCGCCCTCCGCCGCCGCGCCGCGGGGGCTGCCGGCCCCGAGGCTCCCCCGGCCGGGCCGCGGTTAAACCCCCGCCCCAGCCCCCGCCCAGGGACACCGGGCCCGGCCCTGAGGCGGCCGCTCGCGCACCCGCCGCCGTTAACGGCCAGCGCGGGCCCGGCCTCGCCGCCGCCCGGGCCCGCTCACCCCAGCGACGCCCCCCCGCCGCGGCGCCTCCGCCCGCTCCGCCTCGGCCTCCATCCGCCGCCGCCGGTGCTTCCGGCGGACAGCCCGCCCCCGCCGCCCCGCCACGGCCTCGCCGCGACGCCCGGCCCGGCCCGCCGGTGCCGTCCCCGCCCCGTGTGTGGGCCCCGCCGCGGCCGCCCCCTTCCCCGGCCGCACCGCGGGGGGCGGCGGGGCGCGCCCCGGTAACCGTGCCCGCACCGGGCCCCTTAGCGACCGTAAGCCTTGGCCTGACTAACGGCGCCGCCGCTTGCCGGTCCCGCGGGCCCTGTGAGCACCGGGCTGTCAGCGTTCCACCGCACCGGCGTCCGGCTCTTCATACACCGGAGCCACCACCGAGCTCCGGAGCCCCGCAGAAGCCCCAGCCGTGGGGCTCTGTCTCCTCGCAGACGCTGGTGCCGGGTCTCCTCACGGCCTCTGGTGCCGGGCCCGGTCCCCAGCTCTCCAACGCCGGTTCCAGACGGGAGGCAGGCCCACGGGAGGCAGGCCCGGGGGTCGCACAACCAGCATTACACACACGCCTCCCAAGCATGAGTTGTGCACGGATTTCCACCGACACAACCCCAGTCCCTTTCTCGGCTGGACAGATTGATTGTAAATAGACCTGGGTTTAACGCCAGGTGTTAAATAAACATTCTGTTCTCTGGTGATTTGTCCGTTTTGCCTGTATTCTGCTAGCATCTCTGACATTCCTCCCAATCTTCACCCATCCTCATTAGCCTAAATCATTGTCACCCATCTATTCTGCTGCTACAGTGAAAAACTGCGCCACGCCACAAACTGCACCGTTAACACTTTGCCGTGATGAAAATTGACCGTGTAACCCAAAAGTTTTAAGCCTTCCAGGAATACCTTTTACCCAAGGCACCAGATCTCACCCTGTACCTGCTTAGCTTTAGTAGAAGCTCACAGTCTGGCTGAAGAACTTTAAAAAGTCTAAATAAATTGTGTCAAATACTTCTCCTTTTTTCCATTCCTTACTGACATTTTCAAGTCGTTTTGCTGTGACTGTGATGATCTAAGGATTAAGTGAAATAAGATTTGTGGGCAGAGGTAATAACTTTTTATTAGACCAACTGATACAGCTGGAAAAAAACATACGAGTGTTTCTGTGCCTGAAAGCTTGTCTGTTTTTTCCAGCTATATCAATTGGTCTAATAAAAGATACTATCTCCCTTTACAAACCTTGACATGTTCAAGGAATTCAATGTGAGATGTGATTTTCCTTTTTTGAAGCCAGGCCGGTTAGGCTGCATGAAATGATGATCTTCCAGATACTTTGTTCTTCTCCTTTAATTAAGATTCAAGTCCTCATGGGGTAGAGAGGGCAGTTTTCACCTAGCCCCATGCTTCACCACCAGGGCCGTGGGACTGTGGCCCTGCAGTTCCCAGTTCCAATCCGTGCCTCCGAAGAGCTGCTGGAACAGTGCAGCTACACAGATACCAGGAGATGGAGGGAGCTGTAGCCCCCAGGTTGCAGTAGCAGGATGTCCAAGTACAAGCGTACGCTCACAGCTGACCTTCTTGACCAGGAAAAGAGCGTCCTAAAAGGAGCCTGATAGCATCCAGAGCAACATCTGCTAAAGCAGGAAGGGCATCCCTGGCGCTGGGAATCCTTGGGTAGGACTGCATTGCCAGCTGTGGCCCCAGAGAGGTAGCTGGTGGGGTGTTCCTACCAGCGTAGGAACAGTATGGGGTGCCACTCTGGGCAGACAGACCATGAAGCAGCAGGACCCATGGGTTAACTTGTCTGGAGCCGATGCCCCCCGAGACCCTCCTCACAATTCCCTCAGGTCTCCATCCCACTAGCACATCCCAGCTCCCCCCCAAGACACACCGTGCTGCTTGCTGCCCACCCCAGTGACAGCAGTCTCAGGCTGATTGAAGGAGGGTGGGGTCCACGTGCAGGACCGAAAAAAATCAAGCACTTGGGGAATCAAGCCTTGTCTCAGAACTGTGACTTCTGACTTCAGAGATCCTTGATGAGAGAGAACAAACATGCAGAAAAAATTAAACCTAAAATCTGCCCGGCCTTCAGTCCCTCTGGACTTCTCCAGTCATCGCAGTGGGGCTTATCACCCACCCTGATGCATTTTGCCTGCTTGTGGAGGGCAACAAGGCAGAAAGAGTCTTCACCCATCATTTCGTGTGGTGGCCAAAATGGATCTTGCTTGCTTTAAACGCTGGGGTCACCTTTTCTGAACAGCTTAATTCTCCTCTGTCTGACCGGTGACAGCACAGGCAGCATTTGATCCTGGGCCTACAGCAGCACCACTCAGCTGAGGAGGGGACAGTTAACAGGACAAATGTTTGGTGCTGCTGTCGCTGTCTAAAGCCACTTTCTGTGTTTGTTGTCCATCCAGTTCAGGTCCGTGGTGCCATGGTTTCTCTTTCCCAGCGTACAGCTTCAGGTGTATTCTCAGCTCTCAGTCTGCCTTACTTGTTCAGTTTTGTCCTTGCTATAAATCACACTGCTGCCACCCCCTCCCATCTGAACAGCAAGTAAGAACTATGCAAGCATTCTTTTCACGGACAAGTTCTCACACCTAAGCATGGACTCTCTCCATCTGGTTTCAACCCAAACCCAATCGCGCAGAATAGGACTAACAGGGTCCCCCACTAGTGCTGTTTGCTGTTGATTACTCCTTGACTGGACCTATGAATAGAGCTTGTGTCTGGTCTTCCTTCTACTCAAGAGAAAGCCGGGAGAGTCTGGGAAAGCAATCACACTTGAGCACTCCCACATGCTTCTGGTCCTGGACCACCTTTAGAGCAAGGGCACACATGCGTAGTTAAAGCTACAGCTATGGTGGAAAGCCCACATGTAGCACTACTGTGGGAGAGAACAATGACCACCTTATTCAGCGCAGCCAAAGGTTTTGTTCAGTAGCTCTCTGGCAGCAGTAGGATTTATGGGATGCAGGGCAATTCCAGTAGCAACCAGTGACACAGCGCTGCGCCTTTCTTCCTCACCCAGTGCTCGTGTCAGGCGGCCAGCCAGACTCCCGATTTCAGCGCGGGCCAATTCATTGAAAACATTAAGCTTCCACGGCGAAGCAAAGCACTCGGCGAAGACTGCTGCCATAGCCGGCTCCACGCCACTGCTAGCTCTAAGAGAGCAGCTCCAAGCACCCCAAGTTTGATTTTTCTGCAATTTTTTTCTCCAAGCACCCCAAAAGCATTTACCCCATCCCTAAGGGGTTTTGGAGGAGGGAAACAACTGTAAATATTCTGTTATTTGTGCAGGTTCCAGGACAAAATCTCCTGACAACTGCAAAGCTTCAAACGGGAGGTTCCTCCCTCTGGAAAGTGGAAGGGGCTTTGACAGGCAGAAAGGGCCCACGCATTTGCCTGTCTTGATCTCCATGAGAACAGACACTTTTCGGGTTACATCAGTCCCAGCTCAGACTGTCAAACCCCAGTCAGGGTTGCCAAGTGTGAAATATTTCCTATGATACACGTTCAGTAGCCCTGTCGGGCTCTCCCTCAGCCCAGCTGGATTCCAGCACGTCCAAGACATGCAACCTGTTAGCGATGGCTGCTAGCAGCCACCAGCGGCGGCTCCAGTGCATGTCAGGCCACGGAGCTTCCCCGCCTCTTCTCAACCCAGAGAGAGAGCAATACCTAGAGCAGAAAATGAGTGGCCCAATACTGGAACTAGCACCACACCTACTACGTCCTTCTCCGCTACTATTTCCGAGCGGCAAGTCCCCACTGTCAACTCCTAAAAGACAAGTCTGCTCTCAGCCACGAGCAACGTAACCTTACATTTCATGCTATTGCATTTCATCCCATTTCTACCATTTCAGCCATCAAAATCGCCTACCCCTCCTATAGGATATCCCAGTCCTCCCCCATATCGACAATCCCTCCCAATTTTGGATAAGCAGCCAATTTC
Organism: Falco rusticolus; assembly: GCF_015220075.1. Taxonomy (NCBI): domain Eukaryota; kingdom Metazoa; phylum Chordata; class Aves; order Falconiformes; family Falconidae; genus Falco; species Falco rusticolus. Next base: position 64,419,582 of record NC_051193.1, on the reverse strand, counting down.
ATTAGCACTTCTATTTCAGCGTGCCAAGATCATTAATGAAAACTGGGCCTGGGACCAGCCACTGGGGAACTCTAGAATAATCTCTTATAATTCCTGTACTTCTCTCCATCTTAACTAATAACTCACCATGCGGCACTGTAGCAAATGGATTACTGAAGTCCAGAGCAATCAGTTCTACCGCATTTAGTGTGACCTCCAACCTGACGCGGGGCAGAGGAGGTCCCAGAATGGAAAAGCATCCAGAAATCATTTCAGAAGCACCTGGGGAGCTATAGAAACATCCATGCCGATCTACAGAAAAATATTCCACGGACAGTTAACAGCGGTGCTCAGACTTCGCACCTTACTCCAAGTCGTGATTAGCCTGACATCATCTTTGAGCCACCAGATCTCATTACATCTTTGTCTGCTCGGTCAAGGAACTCCAATTCCTCCTCCTAGTGACGCAGGCACAGCTCACCCTTTGACCCCCTCAGAGCCACAGGGAAGGGGCTCACCAGGTGCCCAGCACCCCCAGCCGCCCCATGCATTTCCTCGACCCTCTTCCATGCTCCGTGTCACCGCTGAGCCACCGCTCCCCGCAGCCCTGCCCAGCGTGCGCAGCCACAGAGTCACCGCGGACCCCACTGCCCCCAGTCGCCGGGCGCACCTCTCCCAGAGCACGAAGCCCCCAGGCCCTGCTCCCACCTCGCCCGCCGCTGCGTCCCAGCCTGGCCGCTGGCTTCTGCTTCGGGCAGGCGTGAAGCCGCCGGGCGCCTACGCCAGCCCCGGCTGCCCCTCTGCGGGCCCGGGAGAAGGGCCGGGCACTGGGCTGGGCGGCCACCACACCTGGGGCAGGGGCCGGCTGCCGGTGAAGCCCCTGGGCACAGCGAGCACAGGCCCGCCCAGGGTAGGGGGCTGCGGCCAGACCCCGGGAGAGGAGCCCGGGTCGTGGGCCCGCAGCCCGGCCGGGGCAGGTGGCCCCTCTCCCGCGGGTGGCCCCGGCCCCCTGGAGGGCAGCGGGCGCCCGGGGCAGCACCGTCCCCTCAGGGCGGGCTGCCGCGGCGGCGGGCTCAGCGCCCCGGTGGTCGCCCACCTGCCCTCGGGGCCGCGGGGCTTCACCCTGCCCGCCCGCCGCCTGCCCCCGGGGCCTCGCAGGGCCCGCCGGCCCCGCCGCCTGCCCGGGCCCCGCCGCCCCCCGCCCGCAGCGCGGCGCCCGGCCCCCCCCGGCCGCCGGGGCCCTCCCTCCCTGCCTCCCTCCCTGCCTCCCTCCCTGCCTCCCTCCCTGCCTCCTCCCTGCCTCCCTCGGAAAAAAACCACATCAGGAAAGTATTCGGGGTATTTTTAGCCGCTTTTAATGCGATTTCGCAGCTGGAAGCGGGAGGGGCCTCCCCGCGCCGCCCGCCAGCGCGCAGCAGACCCCCGCCACAGCCCCGGCCGCCCCGCGCCGCCGCTGCCCGGCCGGCGCCAGCAGGGGGCGCCCGCGCGCCGCCGCTGTCCGCGGTGCGGCGGCCACGTCGGAGGGCGCGCGGGGCCGCCCCGCCGCGGAGGGGCCCGGCCCCGGGGCGCGAGGGGCCCGGCGCCGGCGGCAGCGCGGGGGGCGGGGGGGGGGGGGGGGGGCGGCTAGAGACGGCGGGGGAGCGGCGGAGGGCGGGCGGCGGCTGCGCTGCTGCTGAAGCCATTAGCGCGGTGCTGCGGGCGAAGGCCGGGCTTGGAGCTCCCTCCCCCGCCCGAGCCCCGTCCCGGGCACGTCATGGGAGGGAGGTATAAAATTTCAGCGGCGGGGCCGAGGCGGCGGCAGTGTGCGCGGGAGGGGCGGCGCGGCGCGGCGCCGGTGCGGTGCGGGGCAGGGCACGGCGGCCAGCGCAGCCCGCGGTGCCGGCTGTGCCGCCGGCCGGGCGGGGAGCGGCGCGGTGCCGCGGTGCCGGCCGGCGGGGGCCGGGCAGCGGGCGATGTAGGGCGCGGAGCCCGGCGGGGGCATGAATGGTGCAGCGAGAGGGGCGGGCGCCGCGCTCCCCCCGCGGCGGCGGGGCGGTGCGGGCCGCTGACACGTGCGGCGGCGCGGCGCGGCGGGGCGCCCCCGGCTCCGCGGGACGCGGGGCGGCGCATGGGGAAGGAGCCCGGCGCGGCGAGGCACGGCGCCTGCCGCTTCTCCTTGCGGAGCGCTGCCAGCTCTTCCTGGAAGTCCTGAGTCGCGCACGGCGCAGTGAGTTCATGCACCTCCTCGCCAAGCCTCAGCCTGCGGGATCTGGGGAGGCTGCCGCCAGCACACCGCCCGGTCCCCCGCGCCCGCTCGCCGCCGCCCGGGGGTCTCTCCCGGGGGCCGCCGCCGCCCCCTCGCACATGAAGATGTACGTGCAAAGGGCTCTGGTGCTGCTCTCCCTGCTGAGCTTCGCCACCGTGAGCCTCTCGCTGTCCTCCTGCACCACCTTGGACCTGGACCACATCAAGAAGAAGCGGGTGGAAGCCATCCGGGGGCAGATCCTGAGCAAGCTGCGGCTCACCAGCCCCCCGGAGACCGTGGGGCCGGCCCATGTGCCCTACCAGATCCTGGCCCTCTATAACAGCACCCGGGAGCTGCTGGAGGAGATGGAGGAGGAGAAGGAGGAGAGCTGCTCGCAGGACAACACCGAGTCCGAATACTATGCCAAAGAGATCCACAAATTTGACATGATCCAGGGCCTCCCCGAGCACAGTAAGTGCCGGGCCCCCCCCCGTGCCGGCCGGGGTGCCGCGCCCGCGGGGCCGGCTGCCCGGGATCCCGGGCGCGGAGGACGGGGGGCGCTGCCCCCCCCTCCCCCCCCCCTCCCCGCGGGAGGGGCCGCTTTCCCGGCGGGGCGGGCGCGCGCGGGCGGGAGGGGGCCGCCGGGCGTGGGGCGCGTCTGCGCGTGCGGCGGGGGCGAGCGGGGCCGGGGGCCGGGGCGGGGGGGGGCGGGGAGCACCGGGCGCACCGACGGGGCGGCCTCGCTGCAGGTGGAGGAGGTGGGCGCTGGCGGCGGCGGGTTGCGGGGTCCCCGCCGGGAGCGGCGAGCCGGGCCGGCGGCCGGAGCCCCGACACGGCGGGGCGGCTCGGGGAGAGCGCTGCGCGCCCGGGCTCGGCGCTGGGTGACGGGCAGGTAGACGGGCTCCTCCCTGCTGTAAGCCCCGGCGCCTGCCGCAGAGAGACGGGCAACCTGTGCGGCACCCGCACTGGGCCCAGCGAAGGTGGCGGGGCGGTGTCCGAGTGATGCTGCCGGGGGTGTCGCTCGGAGAGTGGCGGGGGTCGGAGGGCGAGTGGGAGATGACAGGGATGCTGAGCAGGTGCAAAGCAGACAGTGATGTGAAGGGCACCCCTCGAGGGAACGTGGGCACAGAGGAAACGTGACAGATGTTGAGCAGGTGCGGAGCAGATCATGAGCCGGCCCAGATGCGGTTGCTAAACAGATTCAGGTGCAGAAGCTGAGCAGATGCAGATGCAAAGACAGAGACTGAGCAGACATGAACCCCAAGCAGATTGCAGATGCTGAGCACATGTAGGCACCAGCAATTCTTTCTGTCTGTGCTTGGGATTCCTTAGGATTGGAAGATGGTCGTGGGCATGCAGTCACAGCACCAGCCAGGGTGTCCTCCTGTGATGTAGCGCGGTCCTGGGGACACGATTTGAACGCCAGCAGTTTTGGGGAGGAGCTGTGACTTGGTGCAGGCAGCCTCAGAATGCAGTTACTCTGCCAGGTTTATGTTAATCTTGACATATGATGAGCTGGAATAAGAGCTACAGCGTGGTAATGCAACAAATTTCACTTAATCTCTAGCAGACTGCGCTCCATATGGTTATATGATTAGCTCTTCCTCAGGAGACACCAAGGCTCGAGGAACAGAAAGTGGACAGGGTATAGCAGCTTACCCCGTTATTTCAACATTTTTGACCTACCGAAGCGTTGTTTGTGAAATTCTAAAAATAGATGGGGAAATCAAGTGTCTGTGCAAAATAGTACAGCCACCTGATGAACTGGTGTGTTTTGGGGAAGGAAACTGGGAAAGCACAACAGTGGGAAATGAAGTCAGAGGAGTGGATTTGGACGAATAGAGGGGAAAGAGGAATGAAGACATGTGGTGCATGAGAAGGAGCAGTGAGGAGGAACTGTGGGTTGGGAAAAATTCCTATGGAAATGAATGAACCTGTCCCTTGACCCTGTAGGACACTAGGGGAAGGTGCTGAGCAGTGGGTTCAAAAGACCAAGTAGTGCTGAGATTGAATTCCTGGGAGTGGGCAGTGTAGATGCCACCACCCAGAGAAAGAGGGACTTTGGAACTGGGTCACACTGGGAGAGACTAGCTCCAGACAGGCCGTGGTGTGAAGACATGTGCTCCTTCTGAAACCTGGGGAGTTTCATCGCTTACACCATGGCTGCATTTGGCCCTGTGTCTTCAGAAGTGGCTGATGTTCAACTTTCCCATGACTCTGTCGCTGTGCCAGGTGGTGATCTCAGAGCACACTCTGAGCCAAAGCCAGTCTCCTCTTGGAGGGGGGAAGGGGAGGACTGCTCCATTGAGGGAACTGCAAGGATGATACGGACAAGTCTGAAGTGTGTGCGCACACACACGCGCTGTTCTAGCTCCAAACTATTAGTCAAGCGGCTCGCTAGCTCAGAGAAATCCTTCTCAAAGACTTAAGGCCCAAAAGTGAGGAGAGCTGAAGAACACAAATAACAGCTGGGAAAGCCCCATCCTTCTAGGAAGGAAGGATATTCAGGTCCAGGTTCCCCATTCCTGCTCTGAGCTGTTTGGTGACTCACAGAATGGTCTTTCTGCTGTGCCTCTCAGCGACATTGCCTGAATCGTAGGGGCCTTTCTTCCAGAGAATAACTTGCTCTCAACTGGCCATTCACTTCAGGGATCTCCTGTAACTCATGGGGGATGTGGCTCCCTTGAGCACTGACTTGGTTCAAGCTCAGAGAGCATCTGCAACGATCCTGCAAACAGCTCTGCTTACTTTCCTGAGGAAAACCAGATGCCATTTTCCAAGCCAGCTTGAGAGACAAGGCAATTAAAGCCATGGGCCAAGCGTCTCTTCCCTCCAAACCTGCCGCCTGCAGAGTTCCAGAAGGATCAATTTTTTTTCTCCAAAGTTACGCAGCTTTTGCATGAAACATCTTGAAGTACCAATAGTCTCATACAGAGTGAAGTGGTACCTTCTTGCAGACCACCTGCCCTTCCTTGACATCAGACTCTAACCACGCAGACATCAGCCTTCTTGGGGCTTGCCAGAAACACCACCTGTGTATCAACAGCAGCACGTGGAGAACCTGCACCTCGCTGAGAGCAGAGGAAGAGGGAAGTTCCCAAAAGAACCTGCTCCGCGTATCACATCGTCTGCGCTAAGAGGCTGCTGGGCTTGTTGTTTGTGCAGTCAACAGCTCTGGGCTGCACAGTTATAGCAGGGTCCAATCGTGAGGGTAGGTCCTGTCGTGTCAGACATAGCGTGGCATGGGCGCACAGGGCATCACAGGTTTCCTGTCTCCAGGCTTGCTTACAGCCACTGAGTGCTGACTGGAAGAGCTTGCAGGAATATTGCCTCCAGGCTTTGTTCTGTGCTGGTAGTTGGGACACGTCTGGATTCCAGTGTGGTTAATACACTTGAGCCTGGGACTGGACCAAGTTGCCTGAAAAATCACCTCGCCTCTTTTGCCTGTGACCTCTTGCAAAAAGTTCTTTACCCCATGAGAGTCGGCTTCCTGGGAGTGAGACCTGTACCCTGGACACCACGCTATGAGGAGCAGGTTCCAACCTCACGGTGTTCAGAGTGAAACACCCAACGCAGCTTGATCTCCCCATCACAGAGGGCTTGTTCCCAGCGTACAAAGGGAACGTGAAACAATTTCTTAGGGAAAACAGCTATTCCTGGTGCCACTAGGAAGGTCTCCCAAGACACTAGTACCTTGCTCGTGAAGTAAATAGGTAGAAGGCAATGTGGGGACAGCAGGCAAAATACAGTAGATGGTGATCTCTTACCGCCATGGCTGCCTAGCTTGCCAAAAAGCTTAAGAATAAACAGTAAATTACTTTGTCTTATCTGTGCTGTAGGACCAGATCTACAGTCTCTTAACAGCTGGTCAGATAAAGCATTACTTTTGGAAGCAGATACTGGGCTAGACTGACCGCTGGTCTGATCTAGAAAGGTGACTCTGATGATGACTGGGACACCCCTCGTGGACAGGCAGCCAGGTCTGAAATGGAAGGGCAGGCTGTTTAACAGCACTATTAATAGGGCTAGGAGTGCCAAACAGCTTAAGGGGGTATTAAAACAGTATCTGCCTGGGTCTAGGACACAGAACAGTTATCAGCGTTAGACTTCAGCTGGGAAGATGCCTTTGGGCAGGCATTTAATGAGATCAGAGCTTGGGTTTTCTGCTGTGCTTTTCTGTGGCATAAAACCTAGGACTGGTCACGGTGCTGGAGTCACCACAGCGGGTGTTCTCACATGCCCCGGTGTGCTCTCTGTGCGGTTGTGCTGAGCATAGCAGCTCATGGATGCAATGGGGTCTGCTCTCCTGGGATTACTGTTCAAACATCCATCCCTTCAACAGCTGCCAGAGACTCGCCTGTGTGGAAAAGCTGTTCCAGTTGTAAAAATGACAACCCCCCCTCCAATTAAAGCCCAGCATAAGCATCTTGTCATTAGCTTATTGAGTAAAACTTTAGCACCCTAAGAACACATCCTTGTAAGCCGGCAGGCTGCTGCTTGCTGAATCTGATTGTAGCACAAGAGGAAGACCTTCATCTTCATGGACATGACTCTGGAAGTGCATCAGTGTTGCTCAAAGCAGAATTTGGCACGGGAGGTGAACCTCTGTGCTCAGGCGCTGAAACATCTTCAGAAGCTGCTTCCCTGGGGAGACAGTGGTGGTGGTGTGGAGAGGGGCCAACTCCGGGAATGTAACTTGAAGGTTGCTTCAGCTAGGGCTGCCAGCCTGTTTGTCACAGCCTGGCGCGCTGGCTGGGCACAGGTGATAGTTTTTCTTTCTGTTTCTTTTTTTGTTTAAAACAGACTTAAATATCAGCTGACATGAGAGCTCCGTGTTGCATTGGACAACAGTCAGAGGTCACACAAGAGGCTCTGTAGGGCTGCCAACAAACCTGCACGCGGTCATACAGCAGGAGCTGCTGTGCCTTGTCTGCAGGAAGCCTTAATGATGCTAGATCCCTGAAGGCTAACAGAGGTCAATAGGAGAGGAACAACAGCAACGACAAAGACTTTTCCATGGGACCAAAATGGTTCTATTGGAGAAAGGCTTGTTTTCTCTTGAGGGTGTTTGTTTTGGACCTCCTAGCTTTTACCTACTCTCTTCCAGGGCATCTATGAAATGGATTTTTCTGTTCAGCAGGCACACATCAAGGCAGAGAATTGCTGCGTTATTTTCTGCTCCTGTGTCTGATTTCTGCAGGCTGCTCAGCATACTGCTTTGTCCTTGAAGAACCCTGTATCTAGTACTATTCATTAGTTCCTTCTCCAGTTTAGGAGTGAGACCTATCTTAAACCCCAGTTCTTTCAACATACACTGAATAGTAACTGCCCCAAAAAGTCTTCCACACCTCATGCTTTGTGGATGCTTGGCTGGCTTTCATTCTAGGAGACAATGTCAAGGTTTGTAAAATTAAGATTCAGTGACAACAGGATCACCTCCTCTGTGGCTTCTTATCTCCAGCATAAGCAGAGCCACACCATCGTTGCTACTGGGAATGGGCCCCACTAGCTGCAGGGGGGTTGCCCCATTGCCTTGGCTGGGGTTGTCATTTTGGATGCAGCAGACTCACGACCATTAGCAACATTTGATGAGCAGAGTTAGAAGAGATAATATTAAAAATACTGTGGTTGATCTCTACTGTTTCTCTGGCTTGTGGCATTGAAATGTATCAGTGGCAGTAGGGGGAAGATGTTGCAAAAAGTTGCAATGAAGACCAAGTTTGAGGGAATTCATCCTGTGTTAGCTAGGTAGCCATGCTTCACAGGTGGCGAGATGTTTGAGTGACAGGCCTCTGCTGGAAAGCTCTTTCTGAAATGGTATTTATTTGAGATCCCACCCCTCTGACCTATGGTTCTCCACCTTTCCATCTTTCTTTCTCCTAGATGAGCTGGGCATTTGTCCAAAAGGTGTCACCTCCAACGTGTTCCGCTTCAATGTGTCCTCAGCAGAGAAGAACAGCACCAACTTGTTCCGGGCCGAGTTTCGGGTGCTGCGTGTGCCCAATCCGAGCTCCAAACGCAGTGAGCAGCGCATCGAGCTCTTCCAGGTGAGTATTCTTCCCACCTTCCCCTGTGCCTGAGCCCAGAATAGCTTAGCTCCTTAATGGTTCCCTCAACTGGGACGTGCTGGGCCACAGAAGAGAGAGAGAAGTCCCATGCTGTAGCCCAGGCTTCTTCCAGCGTATGCAGTGATAGTCACCTACTTTTTCTTTTTACGGTGTGGTGCTGTCCTTTCCCCAATCACATGGGCTGGCTGCTCTGAGCACCCTGGCATGGTGCCCACCGCAGCTCTTCACTGCACTGGGAAGGGGAGCTCCTCACCGGTGCAGCAGCCCTGACCCTCCTGTCACGTCCGCATGCCTAGGTCCCTTAGCAGTTTTGTTCCTTTGACTGTCGCAGTGCAGTTGGTGCTAATCCAACGGGTGGAGCTCTCTATCTTGTTGCAGACTTACTGGAAAAATAATGCTTGCTTTCAACGTTCCCTTCAGCAGCAGTTCCTCAGGGGCACAATTCATGGCACTGTTAATTCAGGTACTTCTCTGGAGTTTGGTTTGAAGCTATGGACTCCCCTGGCAGAACAAGGTCTGGTTCGGGTTTGGAAGTGGTCTTAGGCTGGGCTGGACCATCCAGCTAATTGTACAGTTTAGCGTCCAGGCAGCACATTCCCACAGGCTGGTGTCTGTCCACTTTGCAGTAAGGGTGCAGGTAAAACTGCCCTGTGGCTGGTAGCTCTTGAGAACTTCCTGGAATTCAGCTTCAAAGGTCAGAGCAATTGTCCACCAGATGACACAACTGACAAGGAGGCAATCCCTCCCAGAGCTTCTCCGTAGGTTCAGTGCTCTGTGGAGTGAAGCTCCTGCAGGAAGGAACACCTTGCACAGGCTGTGGCGGTTTGTCTGGAAGTGGGAAGAGATGCCAGAGCAGGGGGAGAGGTCTCCAAACCTGATCAGCCCTGCTGTGTTGTGATAGAAGCTGAAGAGCATCGGACACTTGAAAATACCACAGTGTAGGACTCAGCAGGCTTGCTGGGCAAGGGACCTGTGGCAAGATACTCTTGTTGCCTACTGCTGGTTCTACTCTGAAATCCAGACCCACATCCCACAGGTGTATACGGAATCAAACCCCACCCATTAGATCAATCGCTGTGTGCTTCTGCCTCTGGATATGTGCCCCAAAATGAGGATGAATTGAGGGAGGTGGGCTGCTTAGGACACAGAAATAAGTGTTGTGCAGATCTCTGGAGCTCAGGTTGGTTGTGAAGCACATCCTTCTCACCTGTGCCAGGGTATTCCTGGTGTCTCATTCACTGGGGCCAGCCTTCTGAATTAGTTTTTAGCAAGCTGTGAAAGAAAAAAGAGCCAAGGCTGTCCCTTCCTTATGCACGGCACTGGCTGATTCTCTCTACCACTCACTCCTTCTGACGCAGATCCTTCGGCCGGATGAGCACATAGCAAAGCAGCGCTACCTCAGTGGCAGAAACGTGCAGACACGAGGCTCCCCTGAGTGGCTGTCCTTTGATGTCACCGAGACTGTGCGTGAGTGGCTTCTGCACAGAGGTAGGGGTCTTAGCTGGATCGGGTGTCAAAGCATCTGTAGCAGCGTGGATCAATGTTGACAGGAGTATCTCTCTGCTCCCCTTCTTGCGGGAGCCTGGGTCACGTAGAGGACAGCTGCTTTCAGTGTGAGAACAAGCCTTCCCCCAGAGAGCTACCTCAGTGTGTGACGTTTGCTAGATTCCTAGCTCTGTCCTGGAGTCCCCACTGTGTAGCTCTGTGGGCTGAGTCAGAATGAGGATTCATCCTCTGGAGGAGGAAATTGTTTTCAATGAGAGATGCTGGAACGTTTTTCGTTCTTCAGTTCTAAGCCCAGAGGGCACCCCTCTGCTTGTCTAAACTATCATCTGTAATACATATAAAATGAGGATTGTCCTGGTTTAATTTTCCTGTGGAGCAGAGCAAATCTAGTAGGGGGAAAAAACCAGCAAGGATCCTGGTTTCCGTAACAGTTTACAGCTTGTCAGGTATAAAGGTAAGGAAATACCAGAGGCTGACACACCTAGACAGATGGAGGCTTCAGCTCTGCAGCGAACATACCTCTGCCACCACCGGGCAGCCCAACAGATAGTTATGGGGCAGCTCCCAGCAAGAACACTGACCCCATTCACAGCTGGAACACAGGCACCGTGACTCACAGCTGGATTGGCCTCACAGATAGAAGCTAGGTGCCACTGAAAACTGGAATGCAGGTACTGGCAAGCAGCCGCTCGCTGGAAGGGTAAGCTGCGAACTTGCAGGCTCCTCCTTTTTCAAGCAATCTAAGTTGTGTCCTGATGGCTGGAGTTCAGGGCTGGAACTGCAGTGAGCTCTGGGCAGACACACTAGCTGACAAGACATCACAGAGTGTACAGTGCCTAGGAAAAAAGGTGCTGGGCACCTTGTCAATGCCCTGGGGAGCCAGATGTTTTAATTCATGGCACAACATAAAAAAGTATCTTTCATAAGAGTCTTGTATTCCCTTAGTCAGGCCCACACAGCATGACTGGTCCAGGAAGTTATGAAAATAGACTTGCCTCTGGAAAGTCTGTGTGACTTAGACTGCTAGCAGTTCAACAAAACAGGAGGTTGCAGCTGCTGAGAAAAATGCTTGCAGTGAAATTACTTGTCCACATCCAACTTGCTCATTTTCAGATCTCTGCTTCAGACACTAACCAGAAGCCAGATAGCAGACAGGTACTGAGGATGGCAAAACTGGTTTAACACAGACGCTGCAAGCCAGCTCTTAAAAATACTTGTTTTCCAATGGAGCTCTTTGAAGCTCACAAATGCTTTTGGATGCTGAACTGCCCAAAAAACATAACCTGGAGCACCCTCCTCACCTGCCCAGGAAGCTCCCTTTAGCAAGAGCAAGGCTTTTGGCACAGGTGAAGCCACAAGATTCTGCTTCCCATTCTTCTTTCCAAGGCAGCTTCTGTTCCCCAACTCTGATAGCATCCCTGACTTTGAGTCTGTCAACGCACAGTCTAGCAGTTATCACAGTACATGTCCTCAGTGAAACTTCCCCATGCCAGGAGTTGTCCCAGCTGAGGAAGACTGTCTCACAGAGTTCTCTTCTTTGCAGAGTCCAACCTTGGCTTGGAAATTAGCATACACTGTCCGTGCCATACTTTTCAACCCAATGGGGACATCTTGGAGAATTTGCACGAGGTCTTGGAGATCAAGTTCAAAGGTGATAAAGAGCTGGGTTAGGGGAGGCTGCTGGGGAAGCCTGGAATATCTAAAGAAAAAACGAGGTCCTGCTTTGCACATTTGAGCATTTTACGTTGCATAACATTCATCTTAAAGCATACATATCTGGGTTTGCGTGTTGATTATGTGGGTATATCCACTTTGCACATAGGTTAGAAATGGAAGAAAGTAAGTACAGGCTGGGTGGGGGTTTGCACGAGTGTCTGCAGAAAGAAATAATTTTGTATTTCAGTGTCTCTCTGGGAAGTTCAGCTTGATGCCTTCTCAGATTTCCACGGAGGCTCTGCTTTCCAGTTAGGGTGACTGAAACACAAGGAAGTCAGGCATCCTGTGTGAGGTGGCCCAGCGAGTCAGTGGCTTGGCTGGCCTAAGAACTAGGAACCTCCTGGCTTGCAGCCCTGGGCTGCAGCCACTGGCCCCCACAGGCTCCGTTTCTGAGGCTGTTCTGCAGAGTGCCAATGATCTGACATCTTCTTTAAACCATTCATCTTCCTGCCTGTCCTGGGACCGAAGCCAGGAGTGAGTGGGATGGATTAACGGCCCCACCAGCAGTTTGCAAATGGTAAAACAGGTGGCCCACAAGCCTCTATTTCAGGCCTGCAGCAGTCACATTCACCAGGAGCACGGGGGTCCCTGTGAGGGAAGAAGGCCCAGAGGAAGTGGACGTGGTGCCTGAATCCTTTTCACCCTGGTTCGAGGGCAGGCATGAGGGTTTTAAAGGAAAAGTCTTGCTGCATCCTCCACTTCCATGCTGATTTCTTCTTTGGGGATCCTGTTTTTTCTGAAGGCATTGACAGTGAGGATGACTATGGCCGTGGGGACTTGGGGCGCCTGAAGAAGCAGAAAGACTTGCATAATCCCCACCTCATCTTGATGATGTTACCCCCACATCGGCTGGAGAGCCCAGCATTGGGAGGCCAGAGAAAGAAACGGGCCCTGGACACCAACTATTGTTTCCGGTGAGAATCCTGCCTGGGGTGACCAGGTCCCGTGGCTGAGGTGGGCAAGCATGGTGAGACACCATGCCACGGGGAAGGACAGAGCCCTCTGAGGGGGGTGTGGGTCACCATGGTGCCACAGAGGCCACGTGACATGCAGAGCTTAGCCAGCTGCTCCTTCTGGTGTCCAAGAAGAGGGTGCTGGCCAGCTCAGCAGAGTCACTATGTGCTTCTGGCTGAGCCACTGGCTAGGGGGAGACTTGCAAGCGGCTACCTGGAGCAGGGACCGGTGGCAGCCCCCTGCTAGCTCCAGGTGCCACAGAGCAGCTGGGTGCTGCTGTGGACAGGTGGGGTGCTGCCTCCCTGGGCCAGTGGGTAAGCTGCCTGCCGGCAGGCACAAACAGCCCCAGGCTGCTGAGCTGCCCACCACTGCTCGCCTGTGCCACTGCTCCGCACCTGGTGCAGGCAGACACCACGTCGCACAGAGCACTGCCGGTAATAGTCCTGCTCAGAAAGCTGCGTCACACCATCGCGTCTAAGGCCCCTCTTCAGATTCGCTGTGTTTCGATGCTGTGTTTCAGGAACCTGGAGGAGAACTGCTGCGTGCGTCCTCTGTACATCGACTTCCGACAGGACCTTGGCTGGAAATGGGTCCACGAGCCTAAGGGCTACTTCGCTAACTTCTGTTCGGGCCCTTGTCCGTACCTCCGCAGCGCAGACACCACTCACAGCACGGTACATCCATTACATTGTCCTGTCAGGGCTTGTGGCTGTGACTCCCCCTTCCTCCCTAAGTCTCATCAACGTTCGGTCACTTCAAAGCAGCAAAAGCAGTTCAGGTCAATACTTGTAAAAAAGCCGTCCAAGAAAACTGCAGAAAAGAGGCCAGGTGGTTCAGCAGGGAAAATGTGCTTCCTTTGGACTCAATACCAAGTCCGTATTTCCAGCCAAATGTTGAGGAGGGAGGAGGAGGATGCTGTCTCTTGGATAAGATGTGAAACAGCAGGACCAATGGTTTTAGGGTACTTATTTGGTAATGGCCAGAGCGTTAACTGAATTGTTCACATCAAATGTCAACTCTGGTAATTATCTTCTGCCTAAATGTCTCCTGCAGTTTGCACTGGACAGAGGATTTTCCTGCGCTGTGTGCCATGCTGTCATGCAAAACTGTTGTGCTATGGCACGCAGTTGCCATCTGCTACCACAGGGGCAGCTGTAGCCCAAAAGTGAAGGGAAATCCACGTCCATGTCCAGAAGTCAATACAGCCATGCAGCGAACTCTCCCTTTCTGCACAGGCATCCTTTCCAGCTGTATAAATCCCACCTGAACTATGGCAGGGAGGAACCTACTAGGCAGTGAGATTCACAAGTAAAACTTAACAGAAAGTAAACGTCTTTAGGTAACTCGCGCATTACCTCTGTTTAACATGAGTACACTAGGCAGTCTTTGGGAAGAATACCACCTGAGCCTGGCTGCTGTCTGGAGTGGAAGAAAATCAAAGCAATAGAAAAGCACAAGCACAGGAGAAGTACTAGGAGCCGGTAGTTCATCGCTGAGGTACGAAAAGCCAGAGGAAAAACCCTGCGCTTCTGTCCACAGAAAAGGCAGCAGTGCAGACTGCAACAGCTCACTGGGAGCTTAGCTTCAGGCTTCACTAAAAAGTTACTGGAAAAAGCCGGTTCGGCTAAAGAACAGATAACTAGGTAAAGATGATGTTGCAGAAAAGATGCTAACATTTTCTTGACGGCTTGAGAGTCTGCACAGCAGCAAGGCTCGCTGAAGCTCAAGGACTAATACCAGTGGGAACAGTTGATCTGTGGGAATGAAGGAGTGAACAGATGCTGGGCATTAAGCACAAGACAAAGCAGGGGAATGAACAGCTTTGAAAGGGTAATGGGCATGTTGCTTTACCATCTGGTTGTCCTGAGGAGCTCTCTAGGAGATAACTGGACTGAATCAGTGTGAGAGAAAGGAGATTTTAGAATGGTTCCTAATGTTCTTTTCTTGAGCGAGAAAGGAAACAATCAAGCATCAAGGTCAGTTGAGTGATCCAAGAAACTTTTAGAACAATGTAGCTGCAGACAGCTTGCCAGCAACACCTAGAAAAAACATGGTGAAAAGAAGATTTCTCACCAGTCTGTTTTATCTACTGTCTCTGTTGAGTAGAGCAGCCCTGGAGCACATGGTACCCCTCTGGTACAGCCAGGGGTACTTTGCTTGGTAACCCAGAGAGCTTGTAACAGAACGACTGCGATTACATGGATCTGGATGACAGAACAGGATGATTCCTTAGCATCTCTCAGCCCAAAGACTGTAAAGTAGTTAAAAACCAATGTGCCAGACCCTGTTGTTTATACCAGATATGCATTAATCAGACCACAGCAGTGCAGGTGAGATCATGGTTTGGCCCTGCAACTCAAGAAGTTGCTTACCACTGAGAAGTGGCCACCTCTGGCAAGAACGTGGCAACTATTCTGTAGCGGTTACATGGCTGAAGTGTACAGTCATCTGTGGGCTGGGGCCAGCTGGGAGGAGGAATCCAGTGGGGTCCCACAGGACACTGTCCTGGCTCCAGCATTATAGTGTAATGACTTAGAGGACACAGTGTAGGGAGAAAGCATCAGACCATTCAAAGCTGGGAGGGATTTGCGGATACTCCAGAGGATTGGCATCCAGCTGTACTATCCAGAGATGTTGGTTGAAATAAGCAGCATTCATGTTCTTTCTCTGAGTTTCTTTAATGGAACCCAGTCTTGTTAAAAGCAAAAATTGTGATTAGACACCATACGAAATTAGAGATGAAAGGAGATGACTACTTGCACTCCTTCAACCCTTAGGCATCAGGCCAGGGCAGGTGAGTCCCCTTAGAAGCAGGCTGTAATCGGGAAGTGACAGGGGACTACTTGCCCCAGGGAAATACCCTCTGATGAGCACAGCCCAAGCACGTAGAGGCCTGTTGGCTTTGCTGTCCCTTCCTGTCCTCAACCACTTAAATGTGTTCCTGACTTTGTCACCACATTTACTTCATCTCTGCAGGTGCTGGGCTTATACAACACTCTGAACCCTGAGGCATCCGCTTCGCCCTGCTGTGTCCCCCAGGACCTGGAGCCACTCACTATCTTGTACTATGTCGGGAGGACCCCCAAAGTGGAGCAGCTGTCCAACATGGTGGTGAAATCCTGCAAGTGCAGCTGAAAGGCACCCTGGCCCGCCCAAAGCCAAGAGAGAAACTGTCAGCACCCACTCTCCTGCTCCCAGGCTAACACAAAAGGAACTGGGGGTCAGAGACTATGCATGCTGAGGGCCGAGTGCCGAACTATGTGGCTTAGGGTCTGGCAGCCCTTGGGGATCTCTTCTGGAACATTTCTTGGTCTTGTTGGCAGTGTCATGTTCTTTCTGGGAGTTACTTTGGTGACACGAAGGCCACACTCTCCAAAATGGCTGGACAGTTGGTGTGGAAGAGAAGGACAGGGTAGAGGAACTGCTGTGCGTTTGAATGATGGGTGGTTGAGCTGGAAAAGCAAGGGGATGAGAAAGAGCAGGTGAAAGGGGGAATGAAAATGGGGAGATGTTTTCTGTTCTAGCTTTAGCTATCTTAGGACCTCAGCACTCCCCACTGGCCTGAAGAATTAAAGGTTTCCCCTGGAGGAGGAAACCCTGGAAGTTTCTGTACAGAAAGAAAATGCACCAAGAAGGGAAGCTGCTGAGAGAAGAAATGCTCAGAGATACAGTTAGACTTTTGTTCCTCAGAGCTGTGATCCAGGAGTCCTGCAACTGAAACTCTGTGTCTGCCAAACCTGTTAAGTTCAGTTGGCAGATCCTGGCTATTGGTTTCTAAATGCAAACTGCAAGGCTTCCAGCCAGCCTGCTGAGCGTGGGCAAATACATGGAAAGAGGGTGCTGAGTCCATTTTCAGAGGGATTGATGTCTCCATTCAGGTCTTTTCCCTTCCTGGAGTTTCTGAGATGGTTTCTGGGTCAGGGCAGGAGCAATATCTGTGGGTACCTGAATATTGGTCCCAGTCATTCATGGGCTGATACACCCTGAGGACCTCTTGTCTGTTGTGGTTTGTGAGGTGCTTTGGGGTGTTCTGCACCTGTTCTGCACGATGACCTGAACGTGGCCCAGGCCTTACCTGCCAAGACTTAAAAAATAGTAATCTCAAAAACATTGTAAAAAATAAATATTTGGCGGGGGGGAGATGCTCTTTTTTTCCACAAGCAGGTTGTTTGTTGGAGGGTTAGATGGTTGGGGGTTTTTAAACTGCTACTGCTGTGGCATACTCTGTCAGTCAAAGATCTTCCCCTATCCAAAATGTATCTTCAAAGGAACATGCAGAATTTAGGTCACCCAGAGACCCCCATAATGGAAATGCCTTGGTACCCTCAAACCATGCCTGGTGTATACGTGCCCTGTCCCACCCTGGTCTTTCAGACACGTACTCTGGTATCTGCTTCTGACAGATTTGTATTAAGGTCCCCTCAAACATAAAATACTTCCAACAATAGTGTTTAAATAGCCAGGGCAGTGCAGTTGCCACAGCTGACAAATGTCCTATGTCCATTTGGATATATATGGTCTGCCAGTAACGTACATACAGGTAAATAACACACCCCTCCCCCCAATTTACCATGGACATTGCAGATGCTCATAAAAAGCTCACAGATACTGCCCAGGCAAGAAATCAATGTACTCTTTTTAAAAAAAGTATGGGCTTTTTCAGCTACAGATACTCCCGAGGGTAAAAATCTCCAGCACTTGCATGCCACGTGACGCTCACAAGGCTACCTCTCTGACTCTCCAAACCACGGCTACTTCAAAGTCATGCTCAGGAGACCACAGAGGTTCCTCCCTGTCCCCTCCCAATTCCTGGCCCCCAGTAACTGCGTGTAAAAGGACACCTCGCTGGTTAATCGCTTGTGGCCAGGGCTCTCCATGGGCAGCTCAGAATCCAGCTCCTCCTTCCAGCCCTTCACAGTAGCGGCTGCTTCCATATACCTCATGTGAGGCTGCCATGACATGTAATCTCAAACATCTTAATAAACTGTAAACAACCCTTCCCGCACCATCACCAGCTTGCTAGAGGTCAGCAAGGATGGGTCAGTGGAGCGAGCCTGCCGACCTGTGTAACCTGTGTTTTTGGCTGGGGCACGCACGTTCTGATAGAGGCACTCCCCAGCGCTTAGCTTTATCCGTTTCATCTCCCTGGGGCTCCTTGACCTGTCATGGGTGCCATGATGAAAGGTGCAGCTCTGATCAGTCCTGCAGCACTACTGCGTTCCTGAGCACTGGGCAGCTCTCCCTACCCGTGCTTCAGGAACAAATAAATGCATTATGACTGTACTACCATGCTGATAGATAGGCCAGAAATTTAGTGGCTGCAGTGGGGGGTGGGGGGAAATCCAGATGCCAATTGGCCTAGGAATTCTTTCTAATCTCCTTTTAGCAGCAGCCCCTGGGGAGGTTTTGGTTTACAAGCTGCAGTCTGTTCTTCGGTCGTTGTTCCTCCTGAGCCCTGGGCTGGCTCTGCTGCCCATCCAATTGAAGGGCTTCCTTGCTAGTAAAGGAGGGGGCGGGGGGGAACCACCATAAAAACCCAAACCAAGGAGGGGGAGCTGCAAAGGGCTGAGCTAGAACACTTGCACAGCTCACAGTCCTACGTGGCACTTGGAGCACGTCAAAACCACCCACGGATTAACCCTGGCAAGCCCCTTGAGGTGGGTCTGGTTTACTAGCCCTTGTTCACTGCTGCTCCTCAGTGGCAGGGTGGGTGGCAGAAGGACCAAACCATTTTGTCTCCTTTCCAAGGAGCAATGGAAAATCAGGGGAGAAGAGCCTTGGGGTGTCCAACCAGTAAGTACACCAGTAATCTCATGGGACACAGGTAATCTCATGGGTACAGTAATCCTTGAAGTCTAACAGGCACACTTCAGTTACTGCTTCTCTGTCCAGCCTTCTGTTTCCCTAGCAACATTTGATAATTAGATTTGTGAGATTCAAATTAAATAGGATTTGAATTCATTTTCTCACAATTAAAATAGCTTTTCTAGGGGTGTTTTCACTGTAATTCAGCAACAAACTACACTATCTACATGGGGTTAATAACAGATTGAACACAAACCTGGGTGCAGGCTTACCAAAACACTTCAGGGCTCTCGTATGAGAAGGCAGAGGGCAGTTCTCTATATGCTGTTACTAGCTGGCAAATTGAGGAAGACAATGGGAAAGAAAAAGTGGGATCTTCACTGCCAACACTGAATACAGCTCCCAACAGTTCCCTTTTGTTGTTTGCAGGAACAAACAAAAGCTGATGAAAACAATCGCAGCACACTTTCTGCCTCTAACAAAGATCAATGGTTAGAAGGAGTGAAAAAACCCTATTCTGCACTGCCGTAAGACAGACCCTACACAGATGATCAAATGACCGTCTGTGTAGTCCCTGCTGCTCTCTGGCATACTCTGTTGTAGCACGCAAGAGGCCTAGACCTTGACTTTGTTTTCCAGGCTGTAGTGCATTGTAAAGCTCTGCAAGGAACACTGCTTCAGCAGTACAGGAACAGACACTGGTATTTCAGCAAAGAACGGTCTTTGCAGACTAAGTCAGTCTCTCTTCCCTGGTCTTGGGTGCCCAGCTATCTCACCGCACTTACAAAAAGCAGTAGCACATCCCCATTACCACTGTGTGAACTGGAATATGCTGCTTTGTGTTTCACCTTTCCATAACCAACAGACATCAATACACACAGTAAACAAGATAGACCGTGTCCAAAAGTAATAAAAGATACAAAAGACAAACATACCTGTCCACTCCTCTGGCAACATCATAGCTCTGTTCTGCTCTGTCCTGTGATGTCTCACGTCTCTGTTATAGCTACCACATGTCTATTCTCTCAGTTGACATCCTTTCTTTATCTTTCTGTGCTGCTCTGAAGCTTTCCTTACCTGTCCTCATCAGACAGAAACGCAGGAGATCTCCAGGCTCAGACACATTTGTAAATGAAATCACTAGAGCCATCCCATGACAGAAAAGGATCTATTGCAACGTCTTAAGAGGCAGACGCCTTCAGTATGGCCTGAAGCCCAGTGCAGAGCAGGTTCAGCACCACACGGTGAGCAGGATGCAGCCCTAGGGCCAGCTCCATTGTGCAGAAGTTTCTTGCCCTCTACAAGTGCTTCTAGTGGCATGCAAAACATCAGCTCTGTAGTACTGGGGTGTCTTCTAGTAACAGGTGATTGAAAGGCAATGAAATACATCAAGAAAATACAGTTTTCAATACATATGGAGGTAACAGTGTGGTATCTACACACCTGCAAAACTATACTGATTTGTGGTAGTGCAAAATAATAGAAGGTTGTATGGGCTGCCTAAAACCTCCATTAATTGCGGTTTAGAGTAACAGCAGCAATTTGGATACAGTGCAAAGAGGAAAACGTGCCTTCTAAATCTTTAAAAATAAGACCTACTAATTATAATTTTTTTTACATTCAAATTCACGAGACTACATTGGTCAACAGCTGTACAAAACAAATAACTAACATGCACACTATGGGGTTTAGTAAAAGAACACCTGGACTTTCAGGTCTCTGCTTTACCAATATTTTTTTGTGTATACAGGGAGGTCATTTAAGCCCTGGTTCATTTTTGATGCAGCTCCAGAAGTGACAGATGGAAGGAACTAAGCTCAGTGTCTTTTGTCCTCTCTTGAAAGAGGCTTCAGATGCCCTGTACAAATGCAAGATCCTTTATCATGCAACAAGTCAACATAGAAGAGACGAAACAGTTTTACTCATTGGGAAATAGATTGTCTTCGAAATTAATTCAGATACATCAACAAGAAATACAGCAAATTAAAATTGCTGATTAACGGTTGCCATTCTCTTACTTCTCTAAGTGACAGTAAGGCATTTGAGATGCTACTTATGCCCATAATTTCAGAAAGAATATGGTACGGTACCTTGAATGTCACGTGGTGTTTCCAGAAAAGACTAATTTCAAAGATTACAGACCTCAGTTACTCGGCTGCTTTTAGAACATTCTTATCTAGGGCCAGGTTGCGTAGGGAAGATGGCAGAGATGGCCTGAAGGCATTCAGCCAAGCAACTGGGCCTTTTCCAGTACGGGGTTATGATTTCATGGAAAATACACTTAGGGATAAGGACTTTTATATCTAGTACAGAATAAAGCTTTCTTTCCAGCTATAGTTTGTGGCAAAAAAACCCCACATATTATTGGTTTCCCACATCCTTAGTGGGAAGCAGACTAGTGAACATCTTTCAGGCAGAAACTGTCCCCTGTGGTATGTGCTGGCACTGCTGAATTATACCAAGGAATACCAATCTTTCAAGTGGTATCTTCCAAAGACAAAGATTTATTTTTCCTCCTTTCAGAGGGGTAGTGGTCTTTGTGCAGGGTGATATTCTTCATCTCTCATTCCACTCAGTTGTCTAGGCAAGATGATACCTCACTGCTGTCCACAGAGACTGACAGAAGCAGTAATTACATGTAGGGGTTACACATGTTGCAGAAAGCAAAGGTGACTTCCTTTTCTGGTCTGCCAATGCTCAGACATTCCTCACTAGCTGTTTACAGATATTCATTCATCACATATAGAAATCAGCATGAGGCATTATCATAATATATCACGGCCAATGCATGTACATCACTTGATGAAAGAAGCCAGCTGGGTCATACCAAACCAAAGATTTGCTGACATTCTTCAGGAAGGATTTCTTTTTTCTCCTGTAGTTATTATCCTCTTCAGGAAGCAGACAAAACAAAGATTTGCTGTGCAGCCAGGGGCAAATCTTACAGGATTTGTTCAATACATGTAGAGTAATGACTGGGGAATGTCTTGGTAACCATGTTCTGGTTCTTTCTTGAAACAAAAACTTACTGTCTTGAAGTGTGGAAACCCTCTTGCAGGTAGACTAGATGCTTGGGAGATGTCCACTGTTTTAAAGAATTTGTAAGAAACTCCACTTGTGGGGGAATGCAGTAGCAGACAGTCTGACTCACAACAAGAGTCTCTGGAAGACATCCAGCTTGCAACAAGCTGCCTTGTGCCCCCTCAAAGAACACTTGCTATAGAAATCTCTACCTATACTTTAGGATCTGAAGATCTCACTTGGATACTACCAAGCTAAGTTCTCTATGATACTAACCTGAAGAACTGGAAACAAACAAACAGAACAAACAAAGAGGAACAAAATAAAGGAGATGGCAATAAAATCTCAGGAAAGTATGGTGTGGCAGCAGTTACAATGTGCTGCACACATTTTAAATTATCTTTCATTTTTATGAATTTCCCCTGCCCTCATTCAAAAGACCTAAGAAACGTGCAGAGCCACAATTTGGCAGGAGGATCCACCAATCTTTATTCTTAGATATTTTGCATAAGAAATTTTCAGTAGACATATGCAGACATGAGTTTTGTAGGTCTGTCGATAAGAAAAAAAATACTAGCTGATATCATAGACAAAATGTATTCTACATTGAATTTCTGGAATTAGAAATGGTGGAAAGAACACACTTTCAGGAGGGAACACAACCTTGATTTGAATGGGGGAAGAAGCATCATGCAACTGGAAGCATAAGTACTGTAACTAGTAGCACTGATGGGATGCCTACAACTTCATTTGCCCTCCCAGCAGATTCCCAGCTGTCCTTCTGCCCACCTTGAAGAATGGCACAGACATCCGAGATGTATTAAATACATCTGAGACAACATGACCTTTTCAGAAGCTCATACAAATAAGCCAAAACCCCTTGAAAAATGAGGTGAATCCTATGTAGTAATCGGAAACAAAATTCCTTGTCATTTTTCTTCCCCAATCTCAGAAAAAAATAATTTTATAGTAGAATAAGGGAGTGATGACAGTCAAACATTTGGACTTGCAAGTAGAGGAACTTTTCAAAGATCTCTTCCTGACTTTTGACATGGTAGTACTCAAGACATAAGGATTAGATCTATAACCCCGAAACATTTTTTTGAGGAGATTTTATGACTTTTGAACACAACTACGCTGATTACAGTAACTTGTCTCCTCTTAGTCTGGCAAGAAGGAGACTACAATTTAACATTGCTATAACTATGGTGAAATGAGATTTTCTAAAATACCATTGCAGGGACACCAAATTAAACTAATGTTCTGGAGTTGCCTTCTATTTCACATCCCAGAAGACCAGTAGGTAAAAGGCCAAATACAATGCTGAAACTGCTTTTAGAGAGAACAGCACCTCTTCCACCTGCCCCAAATGACAAAAATTCTGGTAATAAAAGATACACATTTAACAGCCCCCAAATTGTTGACAATTGCATCAAATATGTTTTAAGGCCAATTCAATCTTTTTGTCTGATAGGTCAGATAAAGAAGCCACTCCTTTTCAAAGAATATAAGATTTCTCAAGCTCATTGTGTACGGTGTAGGCATGGACTTGTAGAGAAGAGGCCCCATCAAGTCTACTCCTTTCCCTAGGGAACTGCTATGATTCACTGAATACCACTGGCAAAGGCTTCACACCAGGGTCTCCACAGTGATCAGCGATTCTTTCCTTTAAATTGGAAACAGCAGTGAAAACTGTTTTTCAATGAGGGCCAGTAAAATCCTTTTTTGGTAAGGTAACAGACAGAACAGACTCCTCAGGGCAGACTCGGTGTCTTGTTTGTCACCTTTAATTCAGTAGAGTTTGTCCTCTGTGTTAAAACAGCACAGACAAGCTCTTTCAAAAACTTGGAATCCAACAATTTAAGAGAAGATCAGCTTGTGTTTCCTAACTACTCATCTCCAAGGCAGCAGGGAAACTTAATGCCATTCTTTGGAAAAGGGCAGCAGGGTTCTGAAGTGGGAAGGAAAGCAGTTACCAGGTACTGTGGTTCTTTAAGATATGCTGTGGTTGTGCACATTCACCCTCAAGGTGCTCTGCACTCTAGCACTTTGGAAGACAAAGATGGTAAGAAGTGAAACGTGTATGAGTAAGATAACTTCAGAGCTTCAGTTAGTGGCAAGTATTTTCTTTCCCACATTTAAGCGATTAAGCATTTACAAACATAACATGGATGACTTCCATACAGCAACCTACTTCCTCCTCAAATCATAACTGGTGGATCTTGGTGTCCTTTATGCTCTTGCAAGAGCTTCATCATTCTGAGACCCTCTGCAATATATAGTGCCCACCCTGGTGAAGGTGTAGACAAGCCGCATGTGACAACCTGGCAGATGTCAGCAATGGAGAACCCAACACCACACAGTGAATTCTGGGGGAACATGCCACTGTCATGAAAGGCAGCTTTGCCTTGGCTATTCCAGTAGGCTGTGCTGCAACTGTCAAAATGAAACATCCATACAAAGTCAGACTACAAGAGCATCTAGCCCACCTCTCGTCTCTGACAGTGGTCAACAGCACATGACTGACAGACAAGCTAAAAATTGGAAAAGCCCATTGTGATTCTTCTCCAGAATAGTCACTTGAAAAGTCTTAGAAACTTCCTGCTTGTTTTCAGTTTTAGTATTTAATATGCCCTAACAGATTACTTTTTCATGGATTTGACTACTTGTCTTTCCAAATCACAAACACTGGTGACAAGGAGTTCCATAGTCAATTACATACTATGAAAAAAATTTGCATACACACATCCCCCCCTTTTTTTTTTTTCTTTTAATCAGATACCTGTTAGTTTCATTTGATGCTCCTGCTTCTTCTTGCGGGCAAGACTGTGAACAATTACTGCCCTTCCACCTTCTCCCTTACACTCCTCACCCATCTCTTTTCCAACTAACCACTTTCTGCATGCAGAGAACTATGAATATTAAGTTTTGTGCTCTTGGTATAACCGATCTCAAGGACTGTTTGACTGACTGGATTCTGTAAGGATAAAATAAGGTCCTCCTGATGTTTGGCATAAACAGAGATGTCTTAGCTCTAGAAAGAAAAAAAGGTGGTCAAGTCCCAGGTTTAAATAAAGCTCAGAAGCTTCTTTTGGAAGAAACTCTTGACAGATCCACAGGAAGAATGTGTCCAGGAAGGAAACAGTATGAAAAGGATCAATCAGCCAGTTACTGCAAC
Source organism: Falco rusticolus (assembly GCF_015220075.1). Taxonomy (NCBI): domain Eukaryota; kingdom Metazoa; phylum Chordata; class Aves; order Falconiformes; family Falconidae; genus Falco; species Falco rusticolus. The sequence continues at coordinate 64,395,131 of NC_051193.1, read as the reverse complement.
CAAAAATATCTATTTAAACATCAACAAATAACCCATTCAGATTCAAACAACGAGCCCAGAATTATCATGAGCAGCAAAGGTAGGACTGACCGAGGAAAAAAGTCCTTGGCAATTTGATCAAATAAACCTTAACAAAAAAGTCAGGAGCCAGATGACTTTTGTTTCCAGCAAATAACCCAAAATGACTGGAACTGCTGTATTAGTACAAGATACGGACCTGAAAGGTGGCAAGCTGAGAATCCAGTCTGTTCTGTGAACTCATCTCTAAACTGACGATCTCCTTCACAGGTACAGAAGAGGAATGGTCCAGCACTTCCAGCCATTCCACTCCATGCACACCGAGACTATCCGTATTCCAGTATGAGGAAGAGGCACAGCATTAAGATTCCTACTAGTAAACAAAGGTCTCAATACCAAAACCTCCTGCCACAGTATGGAACCAGTACCAGAGATAGGTATGTTGACGTTCCAGGCACCGTAACAAGGAACATTTTCAACAAACCACGATTGTCCAAAAGCCCATCTAGTCTTGAGAATGGAAACTTCAGTATGTCTCACTGACATCTAAGATTAAGCGTTCTATCTAGTTTCACATGATCTCCCACTGATGGTACTCACATGACTTGTGAAGCTGTTTTAAAGGCCAAGATGAGCCATGTGAAAGTGAACTTAATACTTCATGTACTGGGTACAACTCAGCTGCTTCTGGAGAGGGGAGAATCTAATCTCCTTCCCTTAATTTTTTACGTTGTGGTATACTCATCACCTAAATAGAGCACAAAATGCTTCTGTGAACTCTGCATTACCTCTGCCTCAGTGACTCTGATGTGCACCTTACTCCTTTCAAGACTAACAAAAGCCTGATTCTCTGTCATTGGAACAGGCTCCTTAACTTAGAAGTGATACAAACATCACTGTGTAGGAGAGAAGACAATGACCCCTTGGTTATATTATCTAGTCTCACTACTGAAGTAGATGCTAATGGATGTTGGGGCTCTCTCTTAGTAATTTTCTTTTCTCACAGTAAACAAAGGCACTTTTGATGAAACTCATTGATGAATAAAGGGAAGAAAATGTCATAAAAGCAGAGAAAACTAATCCCCACTTGAGGTGCATGTATATAATTGTACTTCCCTCACATGCAACTATGATAAATTCAAAATGGTTTGCTATTCTCCTGCCCTCCCTTCTACTAGAAAACACTTCCTGTAAAATGCCTTCTCTCAAAGATGTGTGGGAAACGCTTCTGTGCCTCCCCACTGAATCTCTTCACTGAAGCACTCTCTGAGAGGTTTTTGAAAAAGGGACAGACATGGAGGTAGCAGAGCTGTAAACAGACAACATAGATATGCTATCCTTCAGCACATAGTATCCACCATGCAAAAAGGCATACACGGTCCCCAGAGTTAGGAGTACAGGGAGGTGGAAAAAAATAAGATGCTGGAATCACAGAATTTGTTCCTGATTCTCTACTGCGTATGTTCCCAAGCATTTGTGCTCAGAGCTGGGACCAGCAGACGCCCAAGGCAAAGGAATACTGCTATTTCCTTGGATGCTCTGGCTGCCCTAATATATCCTGAGGCTGAACAGGACTTCAAGGTCTAGGTGTTTGGCTTGAGGTGAAGGACCAGCCTTGATATCTGGGTGGGTTTTTATTTGTTGGAGGCAGAAGAAAAATTTTCCAGGGACAAAGGATGCAAGACTTCACTGCTACTGAAGCTGAAAAAATTAATCCCTTTGAAATGAGGGCCTTAGATTAAAATGTGTATTTCTCTGAGTAATTCAAAAATCTTAAGAGACAAGATGTCTGACATACTGCTACTAAGTCAACACAGTTACAGATGTGGTGTTGGCTGTACCTAACATGCAATGCAAAGAAGTTCAGAAAACATGCTGGCTATAACTGAGTACAAATCATTATCCCAAAATGAGCAGGTGGGAGACTGGCAGAGCTGACAAAAGAATTAATTATGTTTATAATAAGCCAGCACTAGTTGGTAATTTGCCAGACAAAAATGTAAGAATGCTGTTTCTGCCAATAATCCTCTGAAGACAATCACCTTTCCTGGGCTAACTGTGCATTTAAATCTCTATCCTCCAAACTTCTTTATACTTTTCAGTGGTGGCTGTGACAACCTGAACAAAGAAACTAGAGAACAAAAGCAGAGATGAGAGTTCCACAAGAATGTATTTCCCATAGCTACTCAGTCCTGAACATGAAACCCAGTGGAATAAGGGTAACTCAGATCCTCTGGGAGGAAAAAAGGAATGGAATCCATTATTTACTGAAGCTAAATCTTACAGGGAAATAGCCCCTCCAACAGTTCTGGAACAGAGCTGGGTGCTACAGCCAATACCACATGTAGCAGAGCAGGCTATGAGAAGACAGACCCAAGGTCTTGAAGCCCACAGGTGCTGAGGACGTGCAGAAGTTTGAAGTAACAACTTCTGCAACTAAATTTTCTAATCATGAGCTGACAACTTGATACACCGGTAGAAACATGTCTGAGATACATGGGTGGAATTCAGTGATTACAGACAGCAGGGACATGATCTGAAAGTAACTTACAAGATTCTACAAATCTCTCGGTCACCGATATGTGACGGCAGCACAGGCAGCAGAAAAATGCTGTAGAGATTCTTGAAGAACAGCTGAAAAACGCAGAGAAAGTGAACAGGGTGATTATGACTATCTAGGAAATGAAAGATAAGCCGATGAAGAAAGGGAACAGCTACATCAGAGAACTGCATTTTGGACAACTGAAGCATTCAAAGTGTGTCATATGTGCACATGGAACTGCAACAGAAAAATGCATATTCTGTTCTATGAATTCATGCCTGGAGCAAGCAATAGCAAAACTACGGGGTATGAGCATAACTTTTTCATCTTCTCACAATTTATCTGGTCTTGAAAACCAGAAAATATGCACAATCCAAGAGTGAATATGAACACAATCATTTCAAGAAAAAACACTTTCCCCCTCTGACTCTGTTTCTTCTGTCAGCCATTTGGGTTGATCATTATCTACTTGCCAACACATAAGAACAACCTCTCAACACTGACTATACAGGCTAGAAATGACAGGGGAGCTGTGGAGCATGAAAACAGATCAATCAGTCTGTTAGAATCAAATTTCTGAGGGCTCTGATACAACCAACAGGAGATTTTGTGCCCTTTAAGAATTACAACCGTACCACTTGCTGTTTGACAAGGCAGGAGCTGCAAAATACTGAATTTTCCTTTAACCTGGCACCGACAAAGAGCCAGAGCTGAAGCTGCTTCCTGTTCGTTTTAAGGATGGGTGGATCTTCTCTCCAATACATTTCCCAGCTGCTGATGTTGTTTTCTAACACAAGCAAATTAATTTTCATAGCATTAGGCAAAATTTAACTGGAGTGCTTCACCAAGCCACTATTGCAAATGACAGGAGCCACCTGGGCCTTAGGGTTCATGCTTGGGTCTGAAAACATCAGCCAATTAAAAAAAGTTTATAAAGCCTAAACAAACAGAAATCAAAATACAAAAATAAGCCACACAGAACATAAGCATCCAACAGTGAAACATAAAGACTGATTTCAAATCCTGTCCAATATAATGACAGCAAATATTTTGGGGGTGTGAATTAATAACTGAAATTATAACCAAAACAAACAAATGAAATTACTTTATTAAAACCAATAATTTCTATGGCTCTGTGCCAAAATGCAAGATGGCAACCAACAAAGATGTCTCCAGTCATATGTTCTAATATTTTTCTCTGCTGATGGTTGCCATGCAATGACAGCAGAGAATCTTGGCTGTTAGCAGGCTGGGACAGACTGAAACGGCTGAGCAAATAAGACTACGTTCAAATTTGGACCTTAGGAAGAATAATACAGACAGCTAGAGAAGCTCCGTCTTACAGGAAGATCTCATGGTTTAGTGATCAGGAAGAGGTGGAAGGAAGGGACTCCAAGAGTCAGCAGCAGAAGCGCTCAGAGGCAATCATTCACCTCAGCTTGCAGGCGTATCACCAGCTTCCACAGATGTCCAGGTACTCCCCTCAGTGGGTTGTCCTCTTTCCAGGGCCTCCTTTCTACGCTTTCCTGGGTGTTACGGGAGCGTGGCAGTATGAAGTCACTGCTGCTTCTTCCTCTGCCCCACACTTGAAGCAACATTCTGGATTCCTCACCTGGTGTTCAGTGTCAGTCCTTCTCTACGAGCAGAGGCTGGAAAAAACACAAAGCAAAGAATCTGAGTAATCACAGGGGACTGTTTTGTGGGAAAACCTGCTGCACTACTCGGCAAATCTCAGTGATCACCAGAAATGTGGACCTCCCTATCACACAACCTCTCTCTGCCATAACAGATGAGATCACAGATGAGTATAACAAAATCTAACTTAACAAGCTACTGGGTGAAAAAGTACGCTTGGCATCTCTCTCAAGGCCTACAACACCTTCTTCACTCTTTGCCTCTGACTGATGTGACTCATCTCTTCACATGCTCCTCCAATAGCTCTAAATCCTTCCCCCATATCAGTATGCTTTGTCTCTTTCTTTGTCTCTTTTACTCATTTGCTTGCATAGGTGTCTACCTTCCCACTCCAAAACACGCTGAGGACCTTGGTGCAGGAGAGATGGGGGTGTGAAAAGGCTGATCTTTGAAAGAAACAAAACGGGCACAAGGGAAATTTTTTTTCTTCCTGTTACTATAGAGATAGATTTTAATTCCACATACTGTGACATTTTCCAACTTAGGCGTTATGGGAAAAAGTCAATGTCATCTTCATTTCTTTTACTTGAAGATCCGTAGACAGTCTTTTAAAAAGAAAAATCCAAAACACTTCGAAATGTACCAAGTTTATTTTGGACAGTTTGCATTTTACAGCTAATCTAGTAGGTAAAGCTTGTCCTGTGTATTTAGCACATCAGCTTGCTCCTAAATGTGACTGACATTTGTTGAGAGCCATTTATTAAAAATATTGCTATATTTTTAAAAATACACTCTCCTTGAAAGCCCAGCACAGAGCCAAACATCACACAGCAGAGAGGATCTGGAAAGATGTTTAGAAAGCGGGATTGCCAGCTATGTCACTGCACAGAGAGTTTGGAACCTGAATTAGGAACCAAAATGTCAACCATGTGTATTAAGATAGGGTACCAGTCCAGAAACCTATCCCTTGGCAAGATGCTGAAATTAAGGAAACAAAGGCACATGAGAGAGGCAGCCAACTTCAACCTCATCTTCCTGTTTTGAAGAGACTTTTGAGCCTTCCTTTTCCTACAGAAATGCACAGTACATTTTGCCTTTTCTCACAAACAAAGTAACTTTATGTGAGTTTCTCTTGTATGGCTACCCTGAGGACTCAACACAAAGAGCGGCGTTCTTACCTTTACAAGTAAATACATAGGTTTCTACCATGAACGCAGTTCATGGCCAATTTGATCATTTCATACATGTTCATGTATATCATTTATGAAGTTTTTTCTCATTTCAAAGCTGCTGGCAAGCATTCCACCTCCTTCTGGTTGAGTAGCACGGACAAAAACCCCCTCGTTCCTGCCAGCAGCCAACATTAAGGGCTGATTCTCCCCAGTGATAAGTCATTGCAGTGAATTACCACGTACAACAGAATGGATCTCCTTTATTCTCTGCCTGCCAGGAGATGTTAAAGTATCTGCCTGTACGTTCACATGCTTACATACTATTATGTCATCCATGACCGCACTTCAAAACCTTTAACGCTTTTGGACTTAGAACAGTTACACAGGGGGAAGAAAAAGAATTACCTCTATTTTACGGACATGATTCTGAGTCACAGGAAAATCACAGGAGCTGTGTAACATCACGTACGGGACACCTGCACGCTAAAATTCAGTGCCACATAGACATCCCAGCAGAGATGTACATAACCGTGGTCAGCCACCATCTACTCTGCTTCTAAGCTGCAGGAATGAGAGCAGAGCACTAAGCTAGATGACGGCACTGGGTCAGGGACCCATGCTAACATATTTAGAGCTAGTTTGGGCTGTTTCATCATACCCACAGCAAGAACTGAGAAGCACGTTGAAGCCTCCTGAATGTAGTGTTGAAAACTGGAACTTTCTTTCTCCCTGAAAAGCTCTGATAATCCTAGAAATTCAGGGGTTTTTATCCTAGAGCAGAGGGAATTTCTAATCCTAGAGTGATGCCCAGCATTCTCTTGATAATATATAGTGCAACTAAGGCAATAAATAGATGGGGTTTATTTATATCCATGTGTGAGTGACACTAGCAAGCCAGGACAGCTGACAACAGAAGGCCAGCCTTCCCTCCCCCATCTTTTAGGCACAATTTCAAGTTGGCTTGCTGGACCAGGAGGCAAGGGAAAGCAGCAGTTCTGAGTCATGAAAATTGAGTTAGGGGGGGACAGGGGATGAGATGACACACAAACAGTACACACAACTGTATTCAAATGAAGTCTCCCTGCATGGAAAGAGCAGTGGAGCCTCCTCATTAACAAGTGGAGCAATAACAGCGGAAGCCAACATGAGCCTTCCTGCTCCCCACGTTACAGAGAAGACACTGGGTGCGCTCCATAACCTGACTGATAATGCCTTTCTGTACATGACAGCCTTCATTCTGATTTCTCTTATTCAGCACCCTCCTCCCTGATTTGTTGTGGCTCTCTCTTCTCTGGCTCTTCCCCACATTTCATTTCATAACTTCAGACACTCCTTTACCCTATTCACACACATTTTGGCTTCTATTTTTAGTCTCAATAAAATAACGCCAGATTAAAACAAAATCCAATTTGGATGGGCAAAGTCATCTTCTCTATAGGTAGCTTAATGCCAAAGGGCCAGATGTGAGACAGAAGCAGCCAAGATATTATATAACCTCTCCCCAGTCTTTGCACACCTGATCTTGAATGACATTTCCAACACAGCAAGGAAATACAGGCAGCTCGCCATCACCTAACTACCGAGAACAAGCAATGCTCAGCCTCCAGTCAGGCAAAAATGCCAGCTGCCTGAACTCATTACTTAGCCTGCTTCGGAGTTTTCTTTGAGCCTGTCAGAAGTGAAGGCTCTTAAAATTCAAGCTGGGTTCTTAGTTCTTCAACAGGGAAGCCAATTTCTAGAGACCGTCCTTGCATTTTTTTCCTGCTTCCCCAGTGGTCTTGAGGCTTGGAACGTCCTTTCAGTGGCATGAGACCTGTAGCAACAGGAAAAAGCTCCTTCCTTTCATAAAACAAAGGGAAAAGGTTGACTGAAGATGTGAGAGGCAGACTGCTCTCACAAGTAAAGGAATAAATGTCATTTGTGAACATGAGAAGTGAACACTGACCCTCAGCTCTAGCTGAGAGGTGACGGCTGAGTTGGACATTATCTTCTTAATCATGTGAGAAGGGCCTGGAATGCTGCTTTTGGGAGAGCTTTACACTCCGCCAGGATTTAATGAGACTTACATACAGTTTTCTGATAACTGGATAAATTCAAACATAGTCATTCCCTGTTGATAACTTTTATCTATTTTAAAGGTATCCTTTAGACACACCAGTATCTGCTCATTGCTAGTCATACAGTAATGGTTCCCTGTTCCTTCAAACAGTACCAAGTAATATGGTAAGGAGGAAGTCTCTTTACCCTTCTTTCCCTTCTGGTCCATCTGACTGCTTGACACGCTGGAGGGAAGGGATGCCATCCAGAAAGACCCTGACAAGCTTGAAAGGTGGGCCTGTGTGAACCTCATGAAGTTCAACAAGGCCAACTGCAAGGTCCTGCATGTGGGTTGGGGCAGTCCCAAGCACAAATGCAGGCTGGGCTGAGAAGGGATTGAGAGCGGCCCTGAGGAGAAAAACTTGGGGCTGTTGGTGGTCCTGAAGCTCAACATGGCCCAGCAATGCGCACCTGCAGCCCAGAAAGCCAACCATATCCTGGGCTGCATCAAAGGAAGCGTGGCCAGCAGGTTGAGGGAGGTGGTTCTCCCCCTTCACTCTGCTCTCATGAGACCCCACCTGCAGTACTGCACTCAGCTCTGGGACCCTCAACATAAGAAGGACACGGACCTGTTGGAGTGAGTCCAGAGGTGGCCACGAAGATGATCAGAGGGCTGGAGCACCTTCCCTATGCAGACAGGCTGGGAGAGTTGGGGTGGTTCAGCCTGGAGAAGAGAAGGCTCCGGGGAGGCCTTATAGCAGCCTGCCCAGTACCTAAAGGCAGTCAACAAGAAAGCTGGAGAGGGGCTTTTTGTAAGGGCATGCAGTGCCAGCACAAGGGGGAACGGCTTTGAACTGACAGAGGGCAGATTTAGATTAGACGTTAGGAAGAAATTCTCTGCTGCAAGAGTGGCGAAACACTGGCACAGGTTGCCCAGAGAAGCTGTGGATGCCCCATCCCTGGCAGTGTCCAAGGCCAGGCTGGATGAGGCTTGGAGCAATCTGGTCTGGTGGAAGGCGCCCCTGCCTATGGCAGGGGGGTTGGAACTAGATGATCATTAAGGTCCTTTCCACCCCAAACCATTCGATAATTCCATGATCTGGTGCTAGGGGCTTGTCTGTCATTATCTGACCTGGAACAGATGCAACAACTGGAGCAGGGAAAGAAATTTCTTTCTCCCCTCTGCCTGCTTGCCCTCTTTATGAAACTGTGAAATTCAGCAGGGGAAAGAGAGAAAAGATCCAGGATGTTTTTGTGATGTGTGAAAGAAAGAACAATAGCTTTAGGATGATAAGTCTGAAAACAAATGTGAGACCAAATACCCTCCGTTCTAACTGATTCTTTGCCCTCCCAAAAAGGTAGGCACGATAGTAGGATTCACCTCAAGATCCACTGCTTTCCAAAACATGATAAAATGGACTGATTCCATTTCTTAATAACCCTTTCTCTGTATGGAGATGGCACTATAGAGAGAGATGCTGACAGGATGTTATTACTGCTGATGACAAAGGCTGTACGGCTGCACTGAAGAGGTTTGATGCCACGTGCTGGATATCACACTACTGTTCCCTTTCAGTGACCCACCCAGAGCTTCTCAGCCAGACGGTTGGTTCTGGAAGTATTTAATAGTGGAAGAGCTCATCATTACTCCATTCCTCGACCACGCTAAGTAATGAGGTGACATCAAAAGTTGCTCTTTTGCGTCATAAGATATCTTGTGCCTGTGTAACCAAAGTAGTCTGAGGCAGAGGTTACTCGAGGTGCCCATTTGAAGGTCACCTTTCCAAGTCAAGACCACTTGTGCAGTCAGTCACAGCAACAAGAGAGAACCAGGAGGGTGGCAAATGAAGACTGGAATTAACAGGATTAGCGGGAGGGAGGAGGCGTACCAGCAATGTGCTGTGCAGAAACCTGAGTGATTTCTTTTCCCAGCTGCTCCTGATGAAGGATTTGGACAGTGTGGTGAGACCAGCTGAAATCATAGCCACGGTTCCTCTTGAGAATGTGGTAACGACATAAAAATAAATACATTGGTGTTCAACAATCTTCTGCCTTCCGAGGCTGCAGAGGAGCCTGGCAGAAGCTGAGGAAGCCTGGACAAGGCTGGGCAGCTGGGAATTCCACCCTACTGTAGCAAACGGCTGCAAGTCTGACACAGGCCATGCAGAGTGGCAAAAGTACATACCCCATCCCCACCCTTTACGCTCCAAGAGAACTGAGAGACGCTGGCTGATAAAAGAATCTCCAAATCCTAGGCATTTTCTTTTTTTAGATCTGGCAAACAATACAAAGTGATTGTATGCATCTTGTTTAAATGCCTGTTGTGTTTACTTGCCTTCTTTTTTTATTTTCCCTTTTGCTGGTGCAGGACAATTTTGAAGCTTGTACTTTTGCATACCTGCTAAAACAATCTCTTCTATTCTTTCCTTAAGCTTATATAAAAGAGACTGCATTTCAGGAATAATGTTATTCAAGCAGCGGGTGGACAACAGCCAGTCACAGTTTAGCACCTCCAACTTTAACTCTATTTCAGGTCTCCAATAACAAGACATACATGACCTTAAGAAGGACCATACAATAATCTTGGACAGGAAAAGCTTTAGAAAAACACACTCTACTTGCAGATTTCCTGTGAAAAGAAAAAAAAAATCTGGAGCATGCTAGATGCAGAGAAGAGTAAGGGCATAATTGCTCCTTACTATCACTAGTTTGCATGCAGGTTCCATTCATTGCTCTATACTGGAGCACACCGCTTGCACATGCATCTTATTTGGATGGCGTTCAGACACTGCTCTCCACCTTAGCCTAAAGAAGGAAATCACTAGAAAACTAAGAACAGCAGCCTGCCTTCTACATGGATTAGATCCAAACCAGCTTATTAATCCTCATATTCTTCAACTAGTCTCTTAGAAGTTCAGGATTCTGTTTTAAGCCCTTACAGATAACGATAAACTTCATTCCAAAGAGTTGCGTACCTTCAGGACTTGGCATTCATGCAAATATGGGGGCCAGGTGAATGTCCAAAGTAAACAGACAACTGTGCATCATCCTGCAACTAAGCTTAGATACAAATCTGGGAATTACAGGGAATAAAATCAAGTCTATACCACCTAGTTCAAGAAGTTTCCTCCCTAGCTTCAGATTCAGTTTTGACATTTGTCCTATCAGGATGAGGGGGAATGGCTTTGAACTGACAGAGGGTAGATTTAGATTAGACGTTAGGAAGAAATTCTCTGCTGCAAGAGTGGTGAAACACCGGCACAGGTTGCCCAGAGGAGCTGTGGGTGCCCCGTCCCTGGTAGTGTCCAAGGCCAGGTGGGTGGGGCTTGGAGCAACCTGGTCTGGTGGGAGGTGGCCCTGCCCATGGCAGGGGGTTGAAATAGATGACCATTAAGGTCCTTTCCAACCCAAACCATTCGATAATTCCATTTTTACATTTACTTGTAAATTTATGTGTAACTTTGCTTTATATATCCCACAAAAAACACAACTTGAACTATACGGTTGATCAGAATCTTTGCCTCAACTATACATATACTACAGTGTTGACAATTTTATTTATTTTGATAATCCCATTATACTCCATTCCTACACTGTCACATTCCAGTGTGCTGTAAGGTCTTTTTTATGGACTATAGCTATTCACCCTATAAAATTTCTGGTAGGATAACTGGAGTTTTTGGCTTGTGGTAATGCGTAGGAGACAGTTTGGAACTGTAAAGTAAGTGCATTAGCTGAATGTGCTAGAGGATCAGCAATAAAATCACTGACATTAATAATGGAAATGTCATCTTTAAGTTTCAGAGCTAAACATCCAAGAGATGAATTGGGTAGTTCACCCCTGTGCAAATTTTTCTTTCATCCTGTGAAAACAGAGATCACTGCAGTAGCAATACTCAAGTCATGTTTTCATAGCAAAACAAAAGGTCAAAACTGTATTTTTTAAAGCATTCTAGACCATAATTTGTCCATAAATTCCATTACAGCACCATCACAAATTACTGTGGGCCATGGGTAATATGGGTTCATCAATACCACATTCTACCTGCTAATAGGTCTGCATCCATGAAAAATTGATTGGGTCCTCATTTACTGAGACCTTAACACCAAATAAACCTCTTTGAATTAATTAGCCACTAGGGAATGATGAAGATTTGATTCTGTAAGCCTCAGTGATTTCCCCTTGGGAACTTTCACCTCTACTGATTGACTTCACTAAGCAGCTGATTCACAAGTCTCAGCTATGTCTTTCTGAACTAAGGGGCTTTTCTGCAAGACTGAAGAAAAATGTAAAGAATGTCCTGGCCCTTTATTACAGGCCAAGCTTAAACAACAGAGCATCTTTGAGCCAAAGCCTAAAGCAAAGGAGCCATTTTAGCCAAGTTTTTTTTCCCAGCCACATTTTTAGGGATCTTCCTCTTCCAACTCTATGAAACTCAGCCTTTGCTCCCTTCTGTTTAGTCTTTTTAATCCCAGGAGAAATAAATTCCCTGCACAGCTGAACCCAGACTGTTACCTAGGAACCACTACATGGAGGTTAGGCAGCTGTGTTTCTTCTTCTTGCTGAGAAAGTTTTTTCCCTGCCAGTTCTTGAGAAAGATGAAAGCATCCCAGCATGCCCCCCCCCCGACTTTCCTAGTCTTCATCACTGGCACTCACCTGTGGAATTTGTCCCTGGCTCACAGGATGCAGCACTGTGAAGGCTGTTCTGGAATCCGTTCAGTTGCCTTTCAGTGGAGGTCACCCTAACAGGTAAAAGCATCAAATCAGAGAGAGATAAGAAGGGATATACCAAGGAAGAATAAAAGTCTCAAACAAACAAACAAAAAAAAGTGAATTCTCCCAGTTCACGTAATCCAGCAGAATTGTACCTATGTAGCTGTGCCTGAGCATGGCATGAAAAAGGTAGTGACAGCAACTGACTCCAAAAAGGCAAAGCAAGACAGGTGAACACTCAAGCCACCAGCAAGACTTCGCTATGCCTAAAACACTTAATTGTCCCACGTGCCTTGGAAGCTGATTCTAGAGCATAAAGGAGATAGTAAACGGTATTAGACCACCAAAGCACAATTCAACTAGTAATGCTAGTGGTTATATTATTCCAATGATTTGAAGTAAAATGATTAAGCAACCTTAAAACAGAAATGCACATGCTGGCAAAAACACGCTACATTCAAAAGTTAAGTCCTTGCATCTTGTCTGCGCAGAGACAGCATTTAGGCAACATTTCTCACTTGTCTGGCAAACTGAGACTTACAGGATGCATTTAATCTCCAGCAGTCCAGTGCCAACCTTCAAGCAGATAGTTTATGCAAATCTTCCTGCATTTATCTTAGCATTTGAGTTACAGCAAAACTATATTCTGTGGAGGACAACTGCACTTCCTTTAACTGCCACGCAGATTCATTACCAAATGGAGACATGCCCTCCTATATAAAAAATGGGTCTACTCACAAGGTGAGTGCAAATTATCCAGCTGCAATGATCTATTCTGTCCTTAATATCTATATAATGGATCCATCCATTCCTGGTTTGTCCTCTCCTCCCTTATCCTCTCCTTGCCTTCTTTCCTGCCCAGCTCTACTGTGATTACTCCAGACTCGTCTCTGCCAGAGCTCTTCTCCTTCGCTCATCCAGTGTTACCCAGAGACCACTGTAATCGTCAATCCCCATCTGATGCCCTGATGACTAACAGACCCAGGTACATGCATGCAGTTTCTACAGTTTTGTCTGAAACCTTTTGCTTTTCAAGTCAGCAAGTTGCCAGTAATCCAGGTGCTCCTGGCAGCTAAAAGGCCAGTGAGGGACTCCTGTACTTTCTCTCCATTGGATTTTAGTGAAATAAATTGGAGCCCGTAGAGGAAGGGAGAGGGATGCAGATACAATACTTGCAAAACACAACCCCTTACTTCAGTCAGCCACAATTTGAAATGCTATTGTCAAACGAGGTGCCTGTTTCTATGTTTATTGTCTCTTGGAGATATTTTTGGATCTGTACTTATGGTTTCTTTTGTTGCTGATACTGCACAGTCCTTCTGGGAGCTGAGAATCCAGATGGATCTTCAGGCTTCTTAAATAGAGATTCCATGCTCCTAATTAGCTTGTCCGCTTTGCTAATACAGCACAACTGACAGCCAAATTCACCTCACCCTTCTGTAGGTAGAATACAAAACTAGTGATTGAAAATGTCAAGAATACCATTAAGTATAGCAACAACCTACCAACCCAAACAGACTATAGTCACATTTCTACCTTGAAGTGTGGTTTATGTTTAGAGAATCTCTTTCTACAGACTTGCCCTTCTTTTCTGCCTACCCATTTCTTCTCTCCCACCACACTACGCTCACCCCTCAAGTTCCCTCTGCTGTCCTGAATGGAAGCTTCAGTGCCAGAACATACTCACTGACTAAACTTAATTAATCTCTTTCCACTTTCTTCCTCCTTGGGTTGGCTGAAACCCTACTGCCTTTCTCAGTTTCCTGCTTTTAGTATCTCCATTGGTTTTGCTTCCACTTCTCCAATGCAATCCATTGTTATGTTCTCCATTCCTTCTTCCTCAATACTAACAAAACCACTGCCCCCCTCCACTTAAGTATCTGTCATTGTCCTTTTCTATCTCTTACACAGCTAACTCCTCCTTGAAACCGATACAACTGCCTTCATTTAGGCACTAAACCAGCCCTAAGTTGCCCAGCCTTGGACTGCAAATTTGGAGGACGCTCTTGTCCCACAGGTGACAAAGGAATACCTTGACTAAATTTTGAACACCTTTGTTTTAACAACCTATTCCTGGGATGTTATGAAGGCATCTAATGATCGGGGGGACACACAGAACTGACACTAATAAATTCACATCACAAAAAGCCCAGGTTTGACGAGAGGACAGCAACAGATGTGAAGACCCAGAGCCAGGGAGGATTGTTCCAATTTGTTGCTCTTGGACAGGGTATCTCTGCATGTGTATCTGTGTGTATGATCTGAGGCTAGCCAAGGGCTAAGAGCTCTACAGGCCTAGTGAGTCCAGCTGTGTCAGGGTGTTAAATCAAGGCATGTCTCTCAGATGCACTACTTTTGCTGCCAAAAATGTCTAAGGGTCAGGCAGCCTGATTAACCCAGATGCTCAGGAGCTAAAAACACAAGCATGCCACAGCACAGCAGTAGCAAAAAAGTGAAAGGGGTTCCAGTAACAGTTACGTGCTTGCTCTCCTGCTGCCTGTCCTCTTTTCAGTGGGCACTCAATTTGTACGTGTGATGTACCCAGCTCACTTACAACACTTCACACATGCCTATGAATAAGCACACATGGACAAGACAGGATACAAACCAGAATCATAATGTTTTACAGGGCTCAATCTGTGGCCATCATTCTACTTTTGGCACATTTGCCAGGCTTGGCCAGCCTGTCTTAGAACAGCTGGCTACTGCTGTATCCAACTGCAGTCAGAACTCCACCCCGCTGTGGGATGGATTTCCTGAACCCTAGAGAAATGCATCACCTCTACCCTATTTCTGTGCTAGTTACAACAGAGCAGAACTTTGGCTCTTCTGCTGCTGGCACCATGCAAAACAAATATACAAAAGAAGAACAAGGTAGAAAGATTTTGTGCTGTGGTGTTGGGACTTGAAGGGAATATTCATTTCAAAAGGCTTCCTGAATAGAGTTGTTGGGAATGACATTTACAGACAAGTTCAGTACAAGAAATCATGCCACGTTGATCAACATCCCCAACATTTTGTGATGTTCCAGTGTATTGCTAGTAAACTTGGTGATCTTCTTGGGCTCTCTCCCTCCCCGATAACACCTTGAACCATACGCTCCTTTACCTGGCACTTCCTCTCTTCATATACAGTGGTCTAACATTGGCAACTGAATTTTTCTGACATCTTTCCTTTGACTGCTAGTTCTGTTCACAGCCTGTTCAAGGTCTTGCTCTACTTGGTGCTGTCATAGTTAGAGAGCATGTTTCTGAAAAGTTACTACTGGAATGACAGTGCAGAAATTTGTATTGGTTGTGCCTTAGTCATTCCTAAAAGCAGGAAGATTTTCTACCACCTGTATCAGTTCACTCTGGGTTCTGACAGTTGAGCTACTATATTTTTCTACTTTGCATGCTGTCATTTGTAATGTGAAGACTTGATACACCAAATGCTGCTTCCAGGGACATCTGCTTCATTCCACAGCTTACAAATACTACATCTGTGATCTCTATCTCAAAATGTTGCTCTCAGCTATCAGCAGGTCTCTTCGTGGTTCACAGACCTGACAACAGTAGTGGCAACACAAGCCCTGGAAAGGAGCCAGTCAGACTCTTAGAACAAAAGAAGAGCTTTTTGTGTTAGCTGTTCAAAAACTATCTTTCCACTTGTGATACAAGCACATTTAATCAAAACTATGGAGCCTCATGAGACCATTTTATGGGGCTACATTTCAGTGTAGAGCTACATATTAAACCATTTCTCCCAGTTAGTCTTTTTCCACACCTTAATATGGGCCCCCAGTTTTCCACTCTGTTAGCTTAAGCAAGGAGTCTGCTTTGGACACAATCCATTATAAAGTCAACCTACCACCTTTTACAAGTTGAGAGACTGAGAAAACAAGAGAGGCCAGGAACTGAAAAGACAAGACTGAATTGTCTGGCTGTTCCATTACTTTTTTCCTTTATGTTTTAACCAGGGAAGTGTCCAAGTTACTAGATAGTTTTTGAATTAGTCAGTAATGTTCATCTTTAGCATCTCATTCTGTTTGTAGTTAGTTTTCTACTTGGTACTGTCTTCTTCCTCTTCTGGAAGCGACGTGTGCTGGCTGGGAGAGAATTGATAACGCATGCAAGGAAGAGACAGGTCAAAGAGACAAAGTTGATTTTAGTTTGTCTTCACAATCCAATCTCTGGAGAAATCCTACATAGAAATTTTAGAAAGATGATCTTTATTAAGATGTTAAACAAAAGCCAGGTGGTGCAAGAGCAGACAGGGAAATAAGGTCTGGCTTACTGAAATATATGGGGGAGAGAGGGGAAGACACATGAGAGCTTTAACAACAGAATAGCAGTCATTTCAGTCAATCTTGTGGAAATAATATACAGCACTGAGATCTTCTTTGAGGAAAGAGATCAGGAAAATAGCCAACTCAACAACTGTTAGGGGGTGAGAGTGGGCACTGAATCAAAAATGACCTGACAGAAAAATGAAGCAGCCAAAAAGCCAAAATCATATTAGATGTTACGTAAAGGGGTATTTGCCATGTCATAACCTAAGAATATGGTAGTCCCACACTGAAAAAGTACAATTCTGTGTGCTACAATGCAAGCACCCTGACAAACTGAAGCAAATACAGTAAATTCAAGACAATTAAGGACTTGGCAGGTGGAAGTAATACCTGAAGTTAACAAAACCTCAACAAGTCTAAGCAACAATAGGAAACTCCAAGAAGTAGAAGGATATTCAAAAGATGGAAAGTATCTGCAAGGGAAAGTGTCTAGGGAAGTTCAAGAAGAAGGAATGAGATATAACAGGATGAAACAAAGGAAAAATTCAGATTGTGCATCAGGAGAAACTTTCTGATAATAAGATTGTCTAGATTCTTCTATAATAGTCTTCTATAGCACATGGTGGGGTTTCTGCCACTGGAGTTTTTCGAAAGCAGACTACACACAGTGTTTGAGAATACTTTGTGAAGAATAACTAGGGACCATAAGGAACGGGCTGAAGCATGCAAGACATCTTTTTCTTCTCTAATCTATAGTCCTTTGAGGCTTCTCTCCATTCACTCTCCTCTATCGATGCATCTCTGGTCTTTTCCTGACAAAAATGAATGGATTAAATTAGACTGAGACATAGAGTTTTTAAATTATCAGCTCACAGTATGCTGGAAATTTAGCCGGGCACTTCTGTTTTCCATGTAAGTGAAAAAATGTTCCTGCAAGATCCCATGAATGGCAAGAATGGGTTTGGAGCCTCATGTTGGAGACTGAAAGGCAACTTGGAAAGTATTTCCGGAGTGGCTCCTTGCAGCCTTCAATACTTGGATTAGTTTTCTGAAATTTTGAAGGAATCTTTTGCTTTTTTTCCCCCTTCTGTGCATTTTTGGTGCTGAACTTTTTCCGGTTTTCCCACACTCCTGCCTGTCACAGAGCAGAAACCACAAAAATGCAGCAAAGTAAAGTCTGTCCAAGGAGCTGCAATTCCATCTCACAAGAATAAACATTTCCTCTGCCAAGAAGTGAGCACAGCACACCGGCATCTTCAAATACACATCCCTGCTGCCCGGCAGAGAAACCCACTGACATAGCCTGTCACCTATACTAACATGAGCTACAAAACATAAAAGAAATCAGATAGCAAACCCACCAGCATATACCTGGCCAGACCTGATGCACACATCTGCATTTGCTGAGCTGACAAAGTCTACTAACATCTTGTTTTCTTTTTAAATAGTTTTGGGGGATTAATATAGTGTGCTATCTCTTAAGATAGCAAGAGCACAGGCAGGAAATACACAAGCTTCCCCAAAGCAGTTCTGTCCAAGCTCCTCAAATATGCCTTGCAGTTCTAGATTTGAGCTACACACACACTGACAGTGCCGTAGCATCTTCATAAGCTGTCTTTCATCAGTAATCTTCTACTAAAACTTCTCTCTCTAAACAGTTAGGGAACACAGACTCAGGAAACCTCACAGGAACCTGCTGTGAAAGCTTTACAACTCTTCTGGCTGTACAGTAAGTGTAAGGAAGGAAGTTACAAATGCAATTTTTACCCTTCAGTATTCAAGAATGAAATAAGTCTGAGGATATATGAGGAAAAATCTGATGAAGAATTTAGTCTAAAGCAGTTCTGCCATTTTAAAGGACATAAACAGAGTTAAGGAAGCTACCAAGAAAAGTAAAGGATAAGAAGAAAGCCCAGAAGTCTTGCTCACATTCTCTCATAATGCATGAAAGAGAAGACACACCAAGAAATGGAAAGGAAGGAAACTTACAACCAGTAAGAAACATTTCGTGATGATTTTTTTTGCTTTTAAAGGTAACATATGCCAAATCCATCTACCTTAGAACGGCAAGCACTGTATAACTAAAAGCTTAGTAAAAGTTAAAAGAAAGTTTTCTACAGGTAATAAGGAAAGCTATCATTACATTAGACACAACACAAACACTTTAAACAAAATAAACACCTGTGCTTGAAGATGTAAGTCAATCATTATGTGTTACATTTATGGAGAAACTCAGCTCAAGGGCAGATTAGCTTCTTAAGGATATTGTTGGGGTTTTTTTGGCAGCCTTTTCTGACCCACCAGATTCTAGCCCCCATCAAAGATTAAACATGGAAGGAGTGACTCAAGTGCCTAAATATAGATGTCTAGTACCATACTTGGTACTGTCAAGTTGAGACATCTGCACAGGAATGGCAGATACAACACAAGATCTGAAGAAGACTTGTGTCTCACCCGGAGATCAGGTGGAAGAGCCCTGGGCATCAAAACATCACTAGCAACCTGTATTTAGGTAAGTGAATCCCACCCTGGATCAGATGCTTCTCTAATTCAATCTGGCAGTTCCTATGTCCTTATGTTTGCCTGATGTTACAGTCTTACCTACCTTACCATTGTGAAACACGAAACTGCAACATAGCGCGCACCTACTTCAGTACACACTGCTCAAGTTGTTCTGCGATTTATCTTGGACAGCATCACCAAAAAGATCAATGTCAGTCTCACATGGAGACAGGTTCTTTTCCAATATTCCTTCTTGGGGGAACCAGTGCCAATTCCCTGTTATGGATGGGAACAGATCAAACTTACTTGGAAATCCTCTGGGCTGCAGCCTTTCCGACCACTGCCTGCCTGCTGTTTGGTGGAGGCTTTGGAACCAGCTGAGAAGGCGTACTCCGGGATGGCATCACTTTGTGCAAACTGGCTGCCTTCTGGATACTAGAAGTGGCACTAGATGTCTTGTGGGCATCAGAGCCAGCTGGCACAGATATATGGCTGGTACTGGACTGTGAGTAGTTGGCAAAGAGAGCCTGGGTAAAAAAAAAAAAGACAACAAAAATATTATAGTAGCTGGTTACTACCTCTCTGAATATTGCTGAGAAAGCTGATGGAAGTGGGTGACATTTTTGAGAGGGATATGCCTGGTAAAGGCACCCCAGAGCTCCAGGGTCAGTCCCAGCCATAAAAAGAAGAGTTAAGTGGTCAAGTCAGTGAAGCAGTTTTTAAAGCTGAATTTTATACCCTCGGAAGCTGGGACTAGCTTCTAGGTAGGCAGATGAGCTTATTACTGCCACAGAATGATACAATTCTGGGTTGAAAAACAAGAGGTCCTATCCACGGTCTGATCTTGCAGCGAGCAAAGTAGTAAAGCTTTTATCACTTTGACTTTCTGCGTGTATCTTGCTAAATTATTCTTTGTATGGGAGGTAGCATTGACATACAGTTCTAGGAAAGAAAAAGATTGTGGGATTGACATACAGTTCTAGGAAAGAAAAAGGTTATGGGGAAGATGTTACAATGCCAGTTCTTCGGTCTAACGCTGTAGGTGCTTGGAATAACAGAAAGGCTCTGGGGTCCCTTCTCTGAAAAAGGAACTTCAGATCAGCTGCTGAGAAAAAGGAAATCCCCAGTAATACCAGGGAACAGAAAATTCTATTCCTGTCGCAGGTGGGAGAGTAAGTAAGTTGGAGATTGTCACAGGCAACAAAAGCATCTGCATGTTATGAGACACTGGAGAGCTGAGCAGTGGACTGGCAAAGCAAGGAGTGGGGAATGGCTCCCTACGGGAGCTCTGCAAACTGCTCAACTCTTTTCAGAAAGCAGCAACCTGCTGGGAGTTCTGCCTTTCCTCCAAGTCGGTCACATTCCCAGGGCAAAGAGGCCATACCGTAACCGTGTAGTCTGGCAGCTAGAGGTCAGCGATAGGAGACAGGGGAACAGCTGCGCACTCGCCAGTCACCTCAGCGTGACCCTGGGAGCAGTGCCCTTCACTGGGTTTGTCCTCAGTTCCTTCTCTGGTGCAAAACACCCAAAACCACAGCAAGTGGGCTCCAGGCTCCAGAGAAAACCACAGTCTGAGGGCTGGCTGAGTCTCAGCGCACAGACAGGAAAAGCCCCTCTCCCCCGCAATTCTCTGGCAAATGGCAGGGCAGTGGTGTGTGGGAAGGCGTTTCTGACAGGCAGAGCTCTAGGGAGAAAAGGAAGCGCAGGAGCCAGAACAGGCCTGTTTCCTAACTAGACCTCACTGACAAGATGCCCTTGAGCTCCCAATCCTTCTTAACCTCTCCCTTCCCCGAAGCTCTACCTTCACCGCAGCTTTCAGATTTTGAATAAGTAGCTGGTACAAGTGCAGAAGTCTGGAAAATAGCAGTCACACCCCACCTCCCCCAGCAAAATAAACTAAAATGGAACTTGGTTTAGTGTCTTGCATCTTAAGAGTCTGACAAATCATGAGGTTGGGATGGAGACCCTCAAGCCACTGCACCCCCTTCTTATTCAGAGTGACATGTCATTGTGCTCTCTTTGATGTTATGCGTATTTCCTGTAAGTTCTTTTTCTTGTTATTAAAATCACTAAGATCCTGGAGTCCACAAAACATACAGTCTTAGCCCCTTCCCTGTGTTAATGTGCATAGTCAAGGAGGTCCGTGACTTTCAAGAAACAGCAAGCGTGGATGCTCTAACAAAGTCTGATCAGCAAAAGCTGGGCTGAGACCTGCCTAAAGAAAGGTCATGGATGTTTTTCTTGAGGAGGATAATGTACTTCCAAAAAGGCCTTTGTCTCCACACTGTGCTGACATTCTGGCTGCCTTCCAGGCAAGGATGGGGAGCCTGGAGGCTGACACAGACCATGGCTTCTGGATTCAGCTACCAAGTATATACTGCCCTGCTGTGAACTCCATGGGGACAGGACAGGAAACCAGGAGAAGCTACCATGCAAACGAAGAGGGCAGCTGGGGAGA
Organism: Falco rusticolus; assembly: GCF_015220075.1. Lineage (NCBI taxonomy): Eukaryota > Metazoa > Chordata > Aves > Falconiformes > Falconidae > Falco > Falco rusticolus. The sequence goes on along the minus strand of NC_051193.1, from coordinate 64,373,781 downwards.
GCAGCCCCTGACCACACAAAGGGAGGGCTGGGAAGAGGTTTCAGCACATCTAAGAAGCAGGAGACAGGCCTCATCACTCAGAATTCTGAAGGCTTAGGCTCTAAGCACAGCACAAGCCTAGACAAACGCTGACAGAGGCAGTCCTGAAGCAGGTAGCACCCTACAACTGTTGCTGCTGCACGTAAAAAAACTTTGAACCACACTTCACAGGCTGGCAGATTTAACTTTGGTGCTGAGGAGACATTTGCTTCCCTAACAAGTTCTTAGGGCTACAAATCTGAAAAATACTTAGAACACTATGAGACTTTTTTAGCTAAAAATCACGTAAAGCATTAATGAGTTACTTCTCTTACGTAATTCTCTGGGGAGGTAGGACAGCATTAACCCTGTCCCACACATGAACAATGTTAGCACTGGCAGAGAAACGGAATTTCCCTAAGACACAGGCTGAAGCAATATGAAAACCTAGGTTGAGAGCTCAGATAAGATTCTGACTCCCAATCCAATATTTGCCTCATTAGATCACACCTCTCCTTGCTTCCACATCTACACATGAACACCATACACAAAGCGTTATCTGTACAAAACCAGTAGTTTTTAATTAGAAAATCTCAACATGTACAGCTTGTCAGTAAATATGATGCACATCTAAGAGTATTAGCCAGTAGCTGCTGAACTTGGGCTGCTCATGATTAAAAGCAGGGAGGTACTGTAGTACTTTGAAGAAAAGCAGATATATTAAGATCTTCAAAAACAGAAAGAATGTTCCTGGCAGTTAACATCCCTGTATCTAACACCCATCCCTAGCACAGTAACGGAACAAATGTTGCAAGCAAAAACATGTTCATTCTGTGACCAGAGGAGGTAATGAAGCTCATTTCCTGTGAATCTGTCTTGGGGCTGAATCGTACAGTATCTAATATAAAGCATGCCCCAAATTCTGCCTCCTTTCATGGGTTTGGGGCATTCTTCTGTTGATTTTCTGCTGTCTAATTAGGAATGGTCCCCTGCTGCAGCACCTTTGCCTTAACGGGAACAGCAGTTTAATCCCCTTTCCAGATACATAATCTTTATTTTTATGAAATTTACAAGAAACATAGCTTTGAGATTTTGAACCCATAGCCATTCAGTTTACATTGGACCAGCAAGTCTGAAAACAATGAGAGCCAGCAGTGCATGAGAACAGACAGACAGATGCACACACTCATCTGCTGCATAAAGATCTGTGCAGCGAGTTCCAAATCACTAGCACTGGAAACTGAGATGCTTCTAAGCAATAAAAAATGACAAAGATTTAAGTAAAAAAACAAAAAAAAAAAAAAGAAAAAAAAGAAAAAAGCAAACCAAACAAAATAAAACTTGCCACTTCTGAAAAGCAACTGCATTTCAGATGACATTGAAAAAACACAGATAATTAAAAGGCTTAGAAGACCTTTGGAGTCATATAAATTGTTTAGTGGAGATTCTTTCAAGCACGTATTAATGAATTCAGTTAAATTAGTTTGCATGCAATAATCAATTGAGTTGCAAATTCTCAAAGTGGCAAAAAAGAACAGGCTCAAAATGTACTATTCACAGTGTTAAACACTGCAGTAAGAGGAACATCTTGGGGTCATCAAAAAACTTAGGAAGAAAAGCAAATTCATGGTATGCAGAGACTGTCCTGAAGCATGTCTTCCTTGGTAAATTCTCCAGAATTAGACTAAAATATACTAAAATAAGTTGACTTGGTGCCACCTTCTTTGTCTCTCTTTTGGTACCGGGAGTTCTCGCTTTCGGTACTGGGAGTTCTCTGGGGCAAGGATTGGGCTATATCATTGTATTGGAAAGATACTTAATACATCTGGGAGTTACCATAATTCTAATAATAGTGACAGGATCAGAAACATGGGGACAAAATCTCAGCTGGTATAAACCAGCAGACTACTGCTTTCAGAACAGTTGTTCTGCTTTACTTAGACTGAGACTTTGACTCATCAGTATCACAAGACTCAAATAGGAAAAATGGTAGCACATTTAGTGGGAAAACAATCTGAGGGAGAAAGCTGCAAAACAAGAATGAACAAGAGACTTAAGGGGAAGAGAGACTGCAAATCTGACAGCAGTCCAATACATAATAGTTTAGAAAACCGTTTAATGATGTTTAAGCCCACAATCAAATAGGCCCTGTGTCCTCGGGCAGGAATAATGTTACTTCTAGCAATACTAGGAATATTGTTCTGAATACTCAGCATTCCCAGTCAGATCTAAACAAACTGTATGGAATTCAGAAGAGAGTCACATACATTCAAAGAAAAAATTTTGCTGAACTTCATGAACTGGAAAACATTTCACAGAACGTACAATTTTTAAATGATTGAGAGGAGAGTTATCTAAGATTAACTTAGCCCAATGTTTTATAACATAAAATCTAGTTAAACTTCTAATTGAAAATGTGATCATAACTGACCACACAAGTCATTAACATGATTTATGTCTTTTTTAACATGAGCTTTTTTTGATATAAGCAGGACTGATGAGGATCATTCCACTATATGACTGTACTTCTCTTGTTTTAGTTTAGTTTTTTTTCCCATGTGAAATGTTTGGCATAAAATTCTAAACCCAGTAGATGCTAGGCTAAGCAGACAGAACATAGCCACACAGAGAAGGAGGAACCTCCCTAACAGCTAATGGCATTTTTCCAGTACAGGAAACAATTAGAGAATAAACAATGATGGTATATTAACTGCCTTGCCAACTGTAGCAGTGATACTAACATCTAGGTCATAACGTGTCACATGAAGTCTCCTTTAAACATTAAAAATACTGCTATAAGCCTGTTTTTCTTGTCTTTGGTTTGATTTTGTAATTCTTGTTCCTTGATTTTGTTGATATTAGATTTAAGCTTCTTGTCTCCACTTTCAAACTCTGCCCCTTTCTATTTTTTTTCTCTCTTCTCAGGCTCTGTATTGCCTCTGTTCTTGGGCCCTACCACTGCATCCATTTGTTTGTTAGATTCTCATCCGGTCAGTTTGGTGTTTTTCTTTTTGTCCAGGGAATGAAGCACCTATTCTGGCACCAAAGCTCTGTTTCCACCATACTACACTGTGTGAACTAACTTCCACATACAATGAGTGAAAACTGTTGGTTATTATTCCTCTTCCTCTACATACACAGAAGAGAAACCATCATTCCTAAGTGTCTGGAAAATACTCAGCCAAGAGTGGGTGCTGCCACAAAGAAGTATGCAATAAGTCTTCATAATAAGACACATCCACTGCGTGGCAGATGGGGGTATTCCTATTACACAAACACCTGACTAGGAACTTCCATGCTTTCCAACGCATCCACCTCAACTCCAACATATCAAACTGTTTAATGTCCAGGCAGAAGCATTTGCCTATATTATTAATTACAGTGCTTCTGTTATTTGTTCACATGCTATCCATATACATATGACCAGTCCATTTTTCACAGAGAGAAGGAAGGACTGGCATCTAGTCTTGTTCTATGATCATGCTATATTCAGGATGTGCCTTTAGGTACATTAATAAATGCACTTCACCTACTGACAGATGGCTAGCCCGCCTTCCAACCGTAACAAGAACTTCAACCATCAGGTGAAACAGGCTTGGAGATATCCTTGCACGTGTTCTCCAAAGCAGAGAGGTCATGACACCCTTTCAAGTGATAGGCCTTTGGGTTTTAGGCATATATTTCTTCTGTTGAGAGAAGGTTGAGGGTCTTGAACACAGCAGGCAAGACAACAAAGGGTGGAGAAGATCTCAATGTGTGGGAAGGAACAGAAGGGAAAGAGCAGGTGACAGGAGATAGGTGGCTTACGTGACACTGACTAGGAAGTGTGGTAAAGCAATGCAGGCTAGGATAAGCTACATCAGCGTGGGGGAAAAGAAAGGACAAATGATGGCCCGCAGGAAGTTGTGGGATGGAAGCTGAAGCAGTTTGAGCGGAAAAGAGATGTAGGGCATGGAGTGTGTAAGCAGCAGCAAAGAGAAGGCAGTTGTTGGAAAGGCCAAGTTAAAGGACTGGAGTCTGAGAAGCTAACCAGCAGAAGGAATTGCTCGGTGACAGGAAATAAAGACAGAGCAAGGGATAGACAGATGAAGATGAGGGTAGTGCAGTGATTGGGAGGGGCATCAGAGGATCGGTGCAACTGTGACTGGAAGGGGAGGTCTGGCTGGCTCCATATAATGTCTAGTGGGAGAGGAAGCATCCAAGAGACAATAATTTTATTAAGACCTGATTTTCACTACAGAAAGTTTGAAAGCCCCCATGTCCAGCAAATACCTTTCTTCATTAACGGCAACTTTGGCACAGCCTGAGCCCTGCGGCATGGCAATGGCCTCAATACTGCAACTCCAAACTGCTTGGCTCAGAAGGAGAAGGGAGGGTGAGAAAGGAGGGGGACGTTGTGGGGGTTAGAGGAGGTTTAACAAAGAATCACTTTAACAGAAACTCCTGAGTAATGGCTCTGCCCCAGGCCAAGAATAACATCAGCTCAATGTCAGCAATTAGAAGAGGGCTCAGCCAGGCCCCATGGCCAGCTCCAGCCTCCTCACAGGCACAAGCCAGCTTACAGCCCTTTCCTGAGCTCATGAGCAGCCACAGCTGCCCACCCAGAGCCCCTTGGATAGAGATGAAAAGAAGACCTCCTGCTCAGAGCGGGAGCAAGACAACTGTAAGTGAGGGAATTTAAGGATGGAAACCGCATAGCTAAGTGAGGGCCTTGAAAGGAGGAGTGCAAGGAGCAAAGGCATAAGGGCCTCTTCGCTTCAAGATGCTCCCAGAAAAGGATGAGGGCAATCTGCCTATAACCTATTCTCAAGGATCCTGACTAGTGACTCATCTGCTTCACAGGAGGGAGCGTGGGTGTTCAGACCTCCACATGTTAGCTCTATTCACAGTTTTGTTGTGAGTCCAGTCCTGCCCCACTGCCCAGCAAACAGCTCCTTCTTAACAGAGACCAATCTCTTTTGAGTGAAGGTTTGTTCACCCAAAGACTTCTTGGACATCACTCAGAAGAACCAATACACATCTCTCATCATAACAAAGAACGGTAACGAGTGCATCGATGAACTCATTGTAACCTTGGAAGATTCCTCAGGCAGGATGGAAATGCTGTTCCAGCCACCGTGGTCCCCACCCTGGCATCTAGATGTTGTCCAGAACATCAATAATACAAACCCTTTTTCATATTTCCTCTAGCTCTTGGACAATTGGCCCATCCTTTCTCCTTGCAATTGTAACAAAGAAGTCATGTATCTTGTCAGACAGTTCTGTGCAAAGCACTGAAAGAAGATCTTAAATGTAGTAATAACAAAATGCGTAGGAGGCCTGGAGAAGATTTTCAGGGTTGCAGAGAAAATTTGCATCTGGCATCAGAGTCAGTGGCCATGCCTCCTGCACACCAAAGACTCTTAAAAAAAATATGTTTGCTCAAAAGAATGAAGATTTTCCTAAATAACTTTTGAGTCCCCTTAACATAGTGCTCTTTTGGTAGCTACATCATATGAGAAGACATCCAGGAGGAGGAGAATTTAGTCGACAAAGCCTTGATGGGGTCTATTTGCCACAGAGGACACAGCTGCAAACACAACCTCAAGACCCTATGTTTAGAAAGGCTGAAATACAACAGTGAGCCAGCTTGAAGCACCGCCCAGGAAGAACTCAAGTCAAAGCATCAGCGACGAGACTAAGTGACAATGAACTGTGCAAACCACAGACAGTTCCAAGGCTGTCTGAGGAACGATAAGGGGCTGCCCTGAACTGGTGCAGGAAAGCAAACAGCAGCATGCCAGTGGCCAAACAGAAGAGGATGCCAATGCAGTGAAAGAAGCCTTTGGGAACTACAGCATCAAAGTGCTATCAAAATCAGTGCACGTGATATCAGTTTTGTTGCAACCTACTTGAAGAGCTACTGCCTTCATAAGAGCTGTGCCATATGTACTGGCTCTGGGGTGGTTCTGCACATTTAAGACTCGCGCAGCGCTGCTGCATCCCAGGCAGGATTTTTTCTTAGTTACCTGGTGCCGGACTTGGCTTTGCTCCAACAGCTGTTGTGACTGAAGTTTCTGCTGCTGAAGCTGCTGCGCAGCAAAATGGAGCTGATAGTTGGGATGTGGCAGTGGACTTCGTGTCACCTTGTTGTAGACACTGTTCTCCATCTCTCCTTCCCGGGCAAAATGATGACTTTCTGGAGCCCTGAGAAAAGAAGAGCCATCATGCTTTCACCACTCTGCATATAAGGACTTCTGCTTACAAAGGCACTGCTGCTTCCTAAAATAATACTTAGCCAGCTACAAATTTGTATTAAGTGGCTCCAGCAAGCACAACACCTGCTACAGGTGTCATGTGCCAAATGCCATCTTTCTAAGGAGTTTCTTGAATTCCAGGCTGGCACTGTATTACTAGCCATAAAACCATGTTTGAGAAAAACAAAGGAAAAAACAAGAAAAAAATCTGAACTGGAGCATGTCTGTGGCTGATTAGCATTTAAGAGAGACAGAGTTGCAGCAGGAAAAGAGCTAAGGACTCCCATCACTAATGAGATAATTATTTATTTGGATTTGTAGAGATTTTGTTAATACACTAACACAAGGCTTACAGGAAGCATACACATGCTGCAGTGAGAATGGAAGAGAGACATTCAGTACAATATTCAAAGAGAGGATAAAGGACTGGTAGGGTGAGGTTGCAACTAGGGCACATACTGACTCTATACAGTTACAACCTAAAAGACCTGAGGGGACTGAAGATAGGCTCATTTCTTCATCGGAGTAATGCAAGCCATTCCCAGAGAAGAAAAGGCCTCCTGCAAAGAGGCAGGAGCTCTTACAACCCAGGCTTTTACAGTGGCAGTTCAGCTGTGGCCTGCAACATGATAAGTACCAACAGGAGCTCACTGGCATGCTTTAAAGTTTGTAAGCCTCGGTGAGAAGGCAGCACCAACACACTTCTACACAAGGCCGAGGGGCTTTGCACAGAGCAGGTGGCAGACTGACAGGACCACAAGGTGTCCTGAAGAGGTTACAGTGGCCCAGCAACGCACACGTCCTGTGCTCACAAGGCGGGATGCCATATGACCCACTGAATCCTGACACTCTGGCTAATAAAACCTTTGAGGCCCAAGTTTCTGCTGATCTCTGTCATGTTTCTCTCAGCCAGTCTTTACAAATATTTCCTTTGGATTTCAAGAGCAAACTTCCCTTGTATTTCCTACATATGTCCTTAGTAACTGGGATGTATAAGATATTTGGTATCTTTCACGCCACATTTTGGAATGCAGGGTCATGCTTTTGGCAAGGGAGTTCACTGCAATCTCTTGCTTCAGGGTCCTATCAAAACTTACAACCTAGATCCTTTGAACATGTCACAGCCTCTCTTGAATGTGTTGCACCTTCCCCCACAAGCTTCATCATCACAGCAAACCCTTAAAATATTCAGAAAGCTGTTTCAAACAAGACCAGAAGCAACTGCCAGCCCTATGCACTTTCCCTCAAAAATAACCTAATGCATCCCTTTCGAAGCAAATAAGAGGACAAGGACAAGGGTCACTCTCCATACTCAGCTCTTCAGCAACAGAAGAGTAAGACAACCCAGTGGAAAAGGAGTTCAGCTACCAGCACCTCCACCCAGCATCCTCTGGGCCTCCTCCTGCTTGGAGCATCACTACAACTTTCACTCTTACGGGCCACTAGCTGCAGGTAGATTTCCCTAGACTCTGTTCAAGGGATCTCACCCATGCTTCCTCAGTCCTTTGCTTTCACTGTACCACACTGCAACACTAACTAAATGACTCTCACCCCCTGCTCCCTTTTGCTACAAGAGTCTCAGTCTTTTAGCTCTTTCCCCTTTACCAGTGCTTGGAAAAGTGACAACCATAATGCTGCTAACAGTACTCAGGCCTTGAAACCCAAGTTGTATAGGTCTGAATCTGGTTTTGTGGTTAACCTTGGGAGAGCTCTTCCCTCTTCCAAACGTGCCTTCCCCCTTCTGCCCCCGTAACGAGGTCACCACCTTCTGCTGCTGTGGTTTTACCTGCAGTTGCTCAGCTCTCAACCCATGGATGCACATGTGCTGCTAGCCGACCGGCACTGTCACCTACTGGGCACAGGATGCCACAAAAAGCATTAACTTCAGAGGAGGACAAGACAAGACACAAGGAATCTTGGAAATGATCGCCAGCTGTCCTCTCTCCAATCCCACCAGCTCACCACACAGGTTATCAGCAGGTTGCTGTCACCTGGACTCAACTCCCATCCTAAGGGTAGTATCTGCTCCTTCCACTGCATAGATACAGGTTCCACCATCCATTCAGATGTTAAAGCTCACTAGACTTCTCCTTTGCACGAAGCAGCTGGAGTCTCTGTTACCCCTCCCAGTAAAGTCAAGTTATGCTGATAGCTGAAAAGCACAAAGGACTGTACTGGGAGTAGGATGCACCCTTCGGGAGATAGCTGGGGGACACTGCAGACCAGCCCTTGAAACAAACATCAACTGTACCAGATACAAAGCTGAAGAGCATTCAGGAGCTCCATCATAGTCATGTTGCTGCTTAGTAAACAGCCCGATTAATTCCTCATCAGTATTACTGAAAGATTATGATATTCAACACCTCTGTTTTGAACTAAACAATTGGATTTGTCCATTTGCCTAGACTAACTTTTTCACACCAGCAATTTCTCAGTTGAGGAAATTTGGTAAGTTCATTCAAAATGCTCCTAAATAGCATAAGCCAACATCGGTTAAAGGGGTTACGTCTCATAGATTTCATAACTAGTTAAAACACATGAAACCAGAGCTAGAATAAATGGAGAGTTTCCAATGGAGGCAAATTACCACTGGGGTCCCACAAGAATCTGTGCTACAGTCTCTGCCGTTTGAAACATTTGTAAGTGATCAAGGAGGGGGTAAGGAAATAAAGAAATAAAAATAAGTTTGCTGCTGAAAAGCTGAAAGTCACTGAGAAGTACGAATAAAAATAAACACATCACTGAATCATCAGACATTAAGGTGGCAGATAACATTCAATTTAATAACTATGAAGTCATGTACCCAGGGAAATGCAATCCTAGTTTTACGCAGTGATGGACTTTGAACTACTTATTTCTATTCAGGAAGGAGATCTTATAACTACAGCTATCAGAGATTTTTCTATGAAAACATGACTAAAATATTCTCAAAAGCAAACTCAAGTGTTAGAAATTATTAGGAAAGGTATAGGGGAAAAAAAACACTACTATGCTAACATATAAACCAAAATTGCATCCACCTCTTGCATACTGAGGATAGTTCTAATGCCTGTGCCTCCTCTCTTCTCAAAAAGCATACAGTAGAACTGGAAAAAGTACAAAGAAATGCTGTAAAGATGATCAAAGGTATGGAACAGCTTATATACTGAGGAATGACTAAATAAATAAGGACTCCAGCTTGGAAAAAGGACAACTGAAAGGAAATATGAAAAATATCTATAAAATCATGAGCTTCAAGGAGAAGGAGAATAGGGAACAATTACTCACCTCTCACGATATAAGACATAGGAAAAACCAAATGAAGTCATCAGGTGGGCAGGTTAAAACAAACAAAAGGAGGTAGTTTTTCTCATAACACATAATTAAACTGTGGATGCCTTCTTACTACGGGAAGCTAAGGATGCCAAAAATTTACAGGGGTTCAAAAATTATTAGACAAACTCACAGAAGCAAAAGCCACTAACACTGTTTATATACAAAGATACCATCTCCTGGCCAGAAAAATCACTGATTATTGAGTCCCAGAGAGTACTGGGGAAAGTATCACCATTCCGTAACATCACCTACTGCTCCTCCACGGGCCACTGTCTGAGCAGGACATTGAACCAGATAATCCATCTCGTCTGTGAAAATGCAACTAGTATCGTTTATGCATCAGGGGTTTGAAACTAAACTTGTCTCAGGTCTCAGTCAGAAGTCAGAGAATTCAGTCAAACACTCTTTAAAGTTTTTGAGTTACACAATTTATTCTAGAAACTAGTGTCTGTTCCAACTTCTCTTGTATCTACCTCCAGCTCAGAATCTATAAGGCAAAAAATTTATCCCTTGATCCAAAAGAATGCTTGGGAAGCTAAAGACTGAGTGATTTGTTCTAAAACAGAAGTAAGACAAAATGCAGGAGATAAAACTGATGTAAATGAAAACTCCACTAAAGTTGGGCCTGCTGATAGCCAAACTGGCTTTGTGCCACAGAGACGATGGACTGTGACTGCAGTCTGTAGTACTGTGACAGCCACTAACTGAATGGGAAAACTTCAGGATCATTTCCTTGATCCTCATTTCTTTTGTTTTGAGATATCTAGCAAAGGAATAACAATCATGGAAATACAAATACTGAAGACTGATGGTCCAATTTTTAAAAATGCACTGGGATTGCTGCCTTGCTCCAACCTTCATCCACTTAATTCTCAAATGCTTTCATTTTGTTTCTAACCCATTTTAATCTACTTTTTCTGTTTTAACCAATATATGATCTAGAGTCCAAAATAAATTCTTTAGTATATAATATTGCCCAGATAAGCTTGGTTTAAACTACCCAGGAAAACACTGTTGAAACTATGGTATTATATCTTTAGGAGGAACTAAATAAATAAATTTAAAAAAACAAAACCAAACACAAAGACTTTGGCTAACATCTTTCTGCAGCATAGACTGTCTTGTATACAACTCCCCGCAGTTCCAATACCTCCTCTCCACACAATGCAGCACAATAGAACTTACTTTTCTGTAGATACTATATTGAAAACACTGTTGCTTGCCTGAGTAGATTTTACTCTCATGGCCTGCAGAATCCTTCTGGACTGAGTATGCTTCCGTTAGCTTCCATACTTCTTTATAGATGGAAATCAATACAAATTCATTATACATCACTTCAACCTTTTCCAATATAAGCATTAAATATTTCACAACAGAAAGCCTGCATATTTACAAGTCTTAGGATCACTTTCACAGGAAGATGTTTCATCTGCAGTTTTGGAAAGTCCCCATGTAACATGTTATCAAGTTGCTGCTATTACATCTAACGTAAAGCTTGCCCTGGTACAGAACATGGCTCAGGATCTGAGACTCAATGTGCTGCTGCCAGAGACATACTCCAGCTCTCCATCTATTTGCCATGCTCACAGGAATGAATGCATCATGGTGCAGCTTCTATTCTCAGTCTCTGCCTGTTGGATGATTTATCCAAGGATGACAGCACCTTTGCTCCCTTCCTGAAGTTGGCTCTTCTGCTTAAGGAATTCTACAAGCAGCTCAGCATAGTAATGAAGGCTGGAAAAAAGCGGTAAAGGACCTCACACCTTAACAGATACTATAGAGTTCACATGGAACCGAGACTACATAAATACCCCAAACCAAAGGAAAAGCTTTTTCACAACTCGCACCATTTTAGGCAAAGCCAAAAATAACCAGAAAACCCCACACACCCCCAATAGAAATGACGATTATAGAGTCAGCACTCACAGACCTGCTTGTTTTCATTTCAGTGCTTGAACACTAATGATTGACTCAATATTCATTTGCTCACATGTACAGATGACAGATATAGACATAGATGCACCTACATGTAAATGGGAAAGAGAAATTCCTGCCTGTGCCACCAGAAGAGATTGGGTTTTGTTCTGTCAGCCAGGCTGGTTGTGAGCAATCTTCTCACAGCTTGCTCAGGATTATTTATGAGTTGCTTAGTTTAGAGGACCTGGCCAGGATTCAGGCCTTCACTATGTACAGGAAATCTCAGCCTTGGCATTATGGCCCATCCTTTGTAAGCAAGACTCTGTCCTTCCAGCAGCTCTTAGGGCTACTCAGTATTTTTGGCAAGAAACCCACAGCGTTCCTTTCTTTCAACTGTAGCTTTCATAAAGCCTGGGCCAGAATTCCCTCTTCCTCTTCACCGACAGCATAGGACCTCTCTGCAGCATTTTGCATCACAAAAGACACAGGTTTGCTTCTGAGACAGACTTCAACAGATCTCTGTGCTATTACGATCACAGCCCAGCCTAAAAGTGCTAGAACACCATGCACTCATCTCCAGGTTTTCTGGTTCCAAATTCCCCTTCTGCTCTAGTTCTCTCTTCCAATTTATTAGCCCTTTTCTGATGTAAGCAACACTTATGCAATCAACTGCTTACCCTTTACTAGAAACTAATGCTAGTGCACTAAAATACTAAATGCTAATAAAATATTAATACTTTTGTTCGTTGACTACAGGGGAAAAAAAAGTCTTAATAAAATCCAGCCTCCATACAGAAGGGATGTGGTTATCACCTCTTACAGAAAGGAGAGAGCTGGTTTCCATTCCCACTTCAAATGGATTTGAAGGCAATACCAGGGACCGAAGCTGTAGACAAGACCAGACCACAGAACACCACTCATAGAATTCTTTGTAACTATGAGATTCTATCTGACAATCAGCAAGTCTGTACTAAAAGACTGATGCTGGTAGCTACTAATGATATAGCTCACGCTTCTCCTAGCATCCATCATCCCTAAGTAACTCATTCAAACACCTGACAAAGCAAGGTCTACTACCACACCACCACCGCTGAGATGAATGATACCATACAATAAAAGACAGTATCAGAGGACAGGGAAACAAAAAATCCTTACTAAAGTGAAACTACAAGGAAATAATCGAGGGAAGGGACAGCAATGCAGGAGTAGAAGGGATCCAGAATATGTTTTCTTAATGTGTAATTTGGATATAAATTGGGTTTAAAGCTTCCACTGTTCCCCCCCCCAAAAAATTAAGGATTTTTTAATATCATAAATATTACACATAGGGCTTTCCTTTATATTTCAACTGAAGCCTTCTTCCAATGGCACAGCTGGGCACTTGTTTGATACCAACTCCTCTGTGGCAGGCAACAATACCAATTATGACGTATACTGACGTTCCTCGTATATTGCTCACTAAGCAGGCACTTTTGAAACATTTGAAATGTGCCTACATCCCATTGAAAGGCAATGCAAACTAGGCTCAAATTACCTGTCAAAATGATACTTCAGCATTCTTGAAGAATACTCATCTATGTTTAACCCTGCTTAGTTTGTGAGAACTGATAGGATCATAGCAGGAGTAAGTATAGCTGGAGGTCTAGCAAACTGAGAAAAGAATTATCCTCCTCTTAAATGAGGAAACAAGCTGACAGCGAAAGTACTTTGCATCCTTTCCTGTAAAGGCCAGAGCTAAGGATGAACAAGGGCCGTTACTGGCAATAAGTTGAACCCAGTACATTTATAAATCAGTGTTCCCACCTTGCCACGGAATGCAAGACAATCTTGGGCAACATTTTCTTTCCCACAGGGCATTCAGGCGGTATGACAAGTCCAGGAAGCTTTCAGTACAAAGTCTGGGCGAGCACCAGCTGCTAGAAAGTAGTTGGCATAGTAACTGATGATTCTGTCTAGTATGGCAGCTCCCAGTATCCTGCTGACTTATGTTCAGGCACTCAGAAAAACACAGAACATTTTCTTTGGCACACTACATGCTTCTACCATCCCTAACAATAGGCCCTAGATTGGGGCTGGCTATGGAGCAATGATAAACATAGTGGGACAAAGCCCAGGATGCTGGGGGCCTGGCTGGGATGCAGGACTGTCGGGCCTCTCACAGCGCCACTTGCCTCAAGGCCTTTCTTTGTCTTTTCTCCCTCTTTCCCTCCCCTCAGCTTCAAAAGCAATAAATTAAAAACTGAAAAACAGAGCAACAAGTCTTTGAGGATGGCTTGCTCCTGGCTTCTACTGTTATCAGGGGCATCTACAAAAGAGTGACTTTGCTGTAGATTAGTCAGCAAGAGTTTGCATTTTAGCATGGTCTGTAGTTCGGACTGCTGCAATGTGCAAGCCCGTAAAGCATCCAGCGGCAGCTATGTTACAAAGGTAAAGGTAGCTTTTCAAAAAACAGGGGGGAACAAAGCATTTTTAATATCCCTAAAAGAGCTCAGCCTAGGACTTGGGAGTCATCTGAGGCCCAGGGAGCTGTCCAGAACTCGCCACGGTGCAGGCACTTGAACAGGGAAAGGGCAGGCAGGAAGCAGCTGGCCTGTATAAAACAAGGATGCCATCACCTGGCCTGCAGTCTGCTTTTGAGCTCTGCAAGAGAAGTCAAGGAAAAGCTTTTAAAGTTAATGAGCAGCCTGTCAAGGCTGCACTGGCATAATAAACATGTGGAACTGCATTTTGGGTTCAAATCCAGTTCAAAGTGACAAACACAATCTCCTGTGGTGAAGGTGTTGCAGAGATGTAGGAGTTATTGTCCCAGACCATCAATCAAACTTTCCCTCCTTAGTGATCAGGCACAGATGCAGGCATCTTGTAATAGTTCCAGCCTTAGTTCTTCAGCTCCCCACTTGCCCAGCAGCTCAAGCTACTATTACCTACACAGAGGCTCTTACCATCAGTATCTTTGTGCCATGAGACAACAGAAGATGTACAAGGTCCATAGGAAAAGCCTTGGGACTAAATTGGTTGAGGCAAAGAACACAAAAAGTTCCGTGGACTTAACTACAATCTCCAGATCCATTCACAGGTTAACTGTAACAGCTACCAGAGGCATCATTCAAGCATCCGAGGACGTTTTAATGTGCATAATTACTAGCAAATGCCAGGAGTCCCCTTCTGCTATTCTCACAATTCCCCCTTTCAACTGAAAGAATTGATGTTGTTACAAGAATTTTATTCAAAAACAAAAATGTGAACAAAAGCATCCAACTCATCTCCTTGTAGTGCAGGATTAGCACATGTTTCAGTGGCTGGAAGAGTTCATGTGTCACACTCTCAGCTGCATAACTCCACAGGCAGGTACAACAATTTTCCCTGAGATTCCTAATTAAACTTATATTTTCTGTGGTTTATTGCATGACCTTCCTCTTATTTCAGGTCTAAACCTTCACTGCTAGGGCTATGCCTCCCTTGAGCTTAGCCAGCCTTGGCACACTTACCTTCCTTCATCTTTTTCCTCATTTCAGTCCCTTCTGGCCTTTGCTTGTATATTGCCTTTCTCTGAACTTCTTCCACTTTATCAGTGTTTGGGGCTAGGCAAGTGCTCAAAACTGAGCACATTATTCCAGATGTGCATATACAATAGCTATACAGGGAAAGCCCACTGCCTTCTTGCTCCTTCACTTTATAAGTACTATCAAAGTTCATGGGCCTCCTTTTCTGGTATATGGTGCTGTATAATTTATTTCCTGCTCCCTGGCTTCTGAAAATTTTTCCTCCTATTTCCCTGCCATTGAGAAACCTGCCTTTTGGAGCAAAAAGATTTTCTTATAACAAAGGCAATGTAGTGCCTACCCAGTTCTGCAGATCAAGAATTAAGTGCATTTTAGGTCCTGGGTCCCCATATACAGGCACATTCATGAGTGTAGCAGGTTAGCAATGGGGTGCATCAAAGCAGCCTTTGACAGTCTAGGAGGGGAAGGGCAGGTGAGATTATGGAGCACTGGAGAACCTCTGCAGGCAAGGCCTAATCTACCTCAACTATTCCCAGATTTAGCTAGCATTATCAACCTTTTACTTCCAGGAGCACTAAACCTGCCAGTCTTAGCAAATGAAGTATTTACCCTTCAGTGGAGCCAATTTCTGTTGGGCCCCTAGTAGCATCCTTGGCTCCATGTCAGTTACAAAATACTGTCAGTCTCTCTGATCTGGAGAATACTTGGCAGGTAAACACCACTGTATTTTTTTTCTTCTCTTTACATATGGCAGCTTTGAAATTCACTAGCAGAAAGGCTAAATCAAGAAAACTAACAGCCAGCTGGCTGCAGAGTTCAATGCCTTCGTCCTGTTGTGGCTCATCAGGTCACTGGAGAAGCAATGAAGGCATCTGAGCGTATCTCCTCCATGTAATCTAGATTACTGAGCACATCTCCATGTGATCGACATTAACAAAATCATATCACCCTTTCTACCCTCAATTAGTACAAACATAGGGGTGAACTTTACTGAAGTGGAAGGTGGTTCTGGCTTCATGTTTCCTGCACATATAGTGCAAAAGTATTTTAACAAGATATAGATACAATAAGATTGACACAGAAATCTGGTATCATTGTGGTCTCATAAGAAAACCTTGGGGAAGATTAGCTGCTTAAATCTGACATGCAACTGCCTGAACAGTGTCATGTGGTGTGTGTCCCCATCCCGCCAATTTTAAAGTATAATTAAAGTATTAATTAATGAAGTTCAGACAGAGCAGGAAGAGTCTGAGTGAGGTTACTTGACTGCACTGTCTAGCTGTGCTTTAAGGTAAGTAATTCAGACTCAGACAACACGTTAAGTGCCACCTTGAATTTGATCATTTGTCTAGCCCAGGCAGAGTTTCTGGGGTGATTATACACAATCCACAGAACTCAAAGTACCAGAAACTTAAGATGGAATACTGCACCATTTACAGAGATGGGAAGGGTATTTCTTGCTGCACAGTTTCCACTGTAAAATGCTACCATGGATCAAGTGGATCAACAAAAAACATGACTTGTACTGACACTCTTCTACTTTTCTGCTATCAATGTAGGCAAGTCTATTGAAAATCAAACTGGAAAAGACTGATAGGCTCTATTTATTCCTAGCCATATATTTTTTTAGTGCTTTAGCCAAGCAGATTTTGCATTTTATGGGTGGATAGCAGCAGTAGCACATAAGGATGGAAACAGTAAATAGACACTGCTATCTGTCTAGAATAGGCTTATGACTGGGTCTGTAATTGAAGTCACTAATCTCTCCTGGAAACCGATATTCCCTACCTCTCTCCAGAGAGGCAAGGGTTAAGTCAGGACCAGTAAGTTAGCCCTGCACCCTGTAATGCCTCCTTTGAAAAGCCGATCACACAGTTTACAGGGAAGGAGTGAGAGTGCAGCTGCTGTCCCAGCCAACATTTGGTTCCTATTACAGTGAGTAAGTCTCCCTCTCCCCCTTTTCTACTCTTCCCCCCCCCCCTTTTTTATATTAAAAGTCCATCAAACACATTTTTTCTCCTTAATATTTTCCATGAAGTTTCCTCCTGCATAGGCTTTCCCAGAGTGTGGTGCTCTTTGCTATATGTGCTCAAGCAGCAGCTGCAAGATCCCACTTGAATAAGAGAATGGGGAATGAAGAAAGCAGCTCAGGCCCCCTGTTCAAGTCTCAAGAGGCAAGCAAGAAGTTACAGTTGGGCTAACCTGGTGAAATCTAGAGCATTTGAGAAGAATAAACAAACAAACAAACAAAAACCAGGCTGTTGAGTTTTGTAGGGTTAGGATTCATGAGACAGGGTAGAGTAGTCAAAGCACACTGGCCCAGCTCAGAGCTAAATGCTCCTGCCACCATCAGCCTCCCAGAAGACATAGCACAGGATGGTGTTAACACTACAGGGCCTTAAGGGTTCCTCCAGGGTTGTGCTGTCCAGGTGTCACACCACTTGAGGCCCAAATGAATTTTTCAATTGTGCTGTATGACCATGGAGTAGAGATGTCATATGCTCCTAGCTTCAGGTGTTTTGTTGTCCAGATATTTAATACCAAGCACATAAAGAAACCTCTGAAGAACGTGACAAGCCTCTAGGTTCCACAAAATTTCCACTGACGTTCGCTAAAGCAACCAGCTTTGCTTAGCATCCAGTACACCTATCATCTTGCTATGCGGTAGATGACCCTCCAACAAACATCTCAGAGAAGACTTGATAAATCTGAAAGCTTAAATGGTCTGTCTATGGGGATGAAGCATGCTGAAATATAAAGTTCCCTGGCATCGCAGAACTTCACAAGAGAAGTGACACTTCTACACTTGCAATCTATACCTAAATATACCTAAAGGGAAGGCCAGAATCTGTTCTGCACTTCCAGAGCAAAGATGTACAAATTCACCTAGTCGGGGACTGTGGAAAGTGTCACCTGGAAGCTAGCTAGGCCAGTCACGTTAGGAGAAATGCTCAAGGTAAGCAGCAGAGTAGCACGGCACCAGCAAGATGCATCTGCTGCTACCATGCGGTAACACAACTAAATCTGTATAACATCTAGCTGCTGAAATGCAGTAAAATAAGAAAAAAAAACAAAACAAAAAAACCAAGAACTAAAGGTCATTTCTCTGGGTCCTTGCCGTGAGGCTGTATGCTTGTGGTTAACAGACTCTTGGTTTTGGACAATTCCCCAAGCATCTGTACAACGGCAGAGTAAAGGTCCTCAAGAGATCTTTTCCCTTAAACAACTGAAACTTATCAACCTAGCTCCAATGTAATGAAGCTAAAGGAGTTTCCCAATAAACAGAAGGTAAACTTACGCAGCCTCCTAAGCCCAATGGCATTTATAAGCTGGCCAAAGAAGCATCTCTAGCACTCTTATCCTCCTGACGTTATAAACTTGATTCTGTATGCAGCTTCTGCTCTCCTTGTCCCTCAAGTGGGTTTAGATAAGGTAAGAACACGGGACAAGAAACAGACTGGATTTGAGAGTGATCTCCCACCTGTTACACAGAACATTTTTTTTCCTCCTCATGTTCCTTTTGCTGTTATGTTATGCTGGAATTAAGGGAGAAAATGTTTTTACCTCTACCTCCTGCACAAAGATAACTCACCTGCTGTGGCTCCCTGAACTTTTAACAATGGGATAGAGAAAGAATAGGAAGAGATGACTGTGCCTGTGTCAGCACACACTTTCTAAAGTCTGTAACAAAGTGAATACATAAAATGTAATTGGGGTAAGGGGGTGGGTGGAATACGCTCAGATCCACAAAGAAAGAATACTAGTATGAGTTACTACCTATTGCAGAAGCTGACTCAGGAGCTGTGTATGCTGCATAGACAAGACCATCCTATCACAAAACGTTGCAGAGAAAAAAAAAGCAAGCTACTGATAGAGAGAGACCACAGACAACATAAACCATGACATATAGACTTATGGCCAATGGCACATTGGCACCAAAGCAATCCCAGGGCTGTGGTGCTAGTTGTTTTACAGCTATCTTTTTTGGAATCCATGCAAGCCTCGTGATGGCCACACAATGCTGTATTTGTATTGTAAAAGTTAAATACTACTTTTCCCCTCTCTCCACTGGTCGCCCAACTTCCTTAGACATAACAGGAGATGCATTCTGGAATTGCTTATTTCAACCAAGACAGTGTAAGTTTCTAGCAATGGTCTTCAAACTAAAACAGACAGAAGTTTTCCAGGTCTGTAGTGTTCCTTCGCAGAATCCTCCAGATATTCCCTACTTGCAGCAAACTTCTTTTCAGAAAAGAATTCTGCCTTAAAAATCCACAAGGTATTTTTCGAACAAATTTGCTGTATTTTGTTGACAGCTGAAGCCTACAAAATACCTTCAGAACAGAATGACAGGTTCAATTTTCAATTACATGTTATAAATTTTAAATATGGAAAGAGAAAATATTTTAGAAAAATCCATAGCCAGCACCAGAACAACAACAAAAATACCCCCAGCGCATCTCCTTCCCGAAACTTCTTGTGTATCCATCCCTCACTACTGCCTCCAGAAAGCTGTGGTCACATACCAGGACTGGATTATAAAGAACTACAAGAAAAGAGTGGAAAGACTTTCTTTTTATAAAGACTCACCTGAGAAAGCAAGCTCTTCAAGTACTGCAGCGCAAGAATCTCCCCATTTATTGGCAGTCTGTCCTCAAAAGATTAATACCACAGAAGCATGTTGCCTTGCCAGAAGAGACTATTCAGTTTACAATTTTAGCCTCCTTGCTGGTCTTTTGTTTTAAGCTCTACAGAATACAGTCCCCATGCCACTCTAATACGTTGTTCCATAAATTCCCACCTCCTATTGGGATCAATCTACTTTACCTGAGAACAGAGCTCAGCTTGCAGCATTTCCAGTAACCCAATGTTTCAACAAGAAAAATCATGGAGGAGTTCACCTTATCCCAAAGGAGTTCAGTATTCAATGGAGTAAACCATGTTACAGCATCTTGTTTCTGGCAGAGAAGACTTAAGTGAGTAAAGGGGAAGCTCCCAGCTAACCAGTCTCCAGCAGATACGGCAGTGAGTAGCGTCTATTCCTGCTTTAATGAAGCTTTAGTTTAGCCACCACATTTCTCTCTCTCTCTCTCTTTCCTTATTGGAAAGATGATCTGGTCCCTCTAGTCTCCTCAAGAAGTTCTGGGGCATCAAGGATGTAAATCTCTGCCTATTTCATGTGGCCATTACAGAACAAAAGATTCAAATTACTATGATTATATTAGGAGGGGGCAAAGCAGAAGAACCATGAGGAAGCAGTAATTAGGAAGGCAGAGAAAATCGAAGTGAAATAAATTTATTACTCTAATAGGCCCAAGCAAGTGCAAGGTGCTTCACTGACACGTGGCACAAGGCACTATAACTCAAAGAGTAAAATATAATAAAGCAATACTATTGCTAATGCCCACATACTTGGTTTAATTAATTTAATTTTATTTCCCTCTCTCTATCCTGGCACTGTAAAGAAGAATGCAACACACGAAGGCTGGGGGAAGAAGTGCTGCACAGGGCTGAGGCGGCATACCTGGCAGCTGCTAAAACAGAACTTCAAAGTCTCAGCTCCTTTTGAAAACCCATCAGGCAAGAACCACTCCTCCCCTTCAGCTTCTTTAGGAGCTGGTACACTTAACCACTTCAGCATGTTTGGCAGCTCTACAGCCACTTCCAAAGCAGGTGGTGGAGTGGAAAATTGTGGGAGAGCCCCAAATCACTCAGTTGTCTCCCTCTTTCCCCAGCAGGCAGCGACACATGTGCTGACCAAGCAGGCCAGCTGACAAACCACAATTAAGCACAGAGAACAGGGATTTTGTGATTACACCTCTGAAACTACAGAAAAGGCCCAGACTTACTTCAGTAAGCTGGGTCAATGATATCTTTCCCCAAGAAACTGTAAATCTGATGACAGACAAAATCTGTCATTAGAGGAAGATGAGTAAAAGGATGTTCAGATAATTATACTGTATAGTACAAAGAGCTGGCACACTCTAAAGGCAGTTCCCAGACTTGCCTAAGATTTGTTAAAAGATCCCTCTCTGTCAGATCCCGTCTGCTGAAGATGCTCAAGTTGTACAAAACTTACTTGGATCACCCAGAGCTTGAAATCTTTTAAGTGAGATTTCTGCCTCCATCTACAACTACAGCTAGGAGGTAGAGACTGTAAGCACTGGTTTTATTTGCAGCACCTAGGAAAAAGCTTTTTGATTCTGTCCATTTGAACAGGCACCCATATTTGTGATGTTTCCTCCTCCGGTGTGACAGAAGAGTCTACGATGCAGTTGCACCAGCTCTGCTGGTCATCCCCACTGCACACTATATCCATCTTTTCCCCTTGGGATTTAAGAATAGGAATCTATGACAGTGCTGCTTCCTTAGGAACGCAACTTTGCTTGATTCCTTAATGACTGATTATGGGTAGGCCTTTCGATTGCTAGGTCTTCTGGACTGTATATGGGTGTTGAATATTTCTAATGACTCTGAAATCCAAAAGCCAAGAGTAGGTATCTTCAGAGGAAGTGCAATAGCTTTCACAGGAATTTGTGGTTAAAGATGAAAAAAAGTTATGCAATTCTATACTCCATTCCAACCCAATCCCTTTTTCTAGAGCCAAAATGGAATTGTTTCCTACAGTGTACAGAGAAAATTGTATAATTAGTCAGAAGCTCCCAGACTCAGGAACACAGATGGGAACCATGGAATCACTACCTCAGGAATTTCACCAAGTGATTGCACATAAAGCTAAGCATGAGCACATCAAAGATGCAGCTGCAGATACTAAACCCTTATAAGGACAGGCTAAAATATCCCAGCCACTTGGTAGAATAATGTCCTTTCAAGAGTCCCCTCCTAACATAGATAAGGCACATCAAGAGAGGACAATAACAATAGTGTCCACTGTTGGATCAAGACATCTCCATTATATGTCACTTTATACTTGATGCCTTTTCGTGATGATTCAGCAAACATTCTAAATAGAGTAGACTTTTCTCACAAAGGCCACAACTGATATATTTCACAGAAAATGAGTCTATAGTAAAGGCAAATATGAGTGCAAACATGGCCTCCCAGATGGCTTGAGCTGAACACAGGAACATTTACAAAGAGGTTAACCTTCACGTTGTGTACTGTTTATGGCTCTCTAGAGACTGGTTGGAGTATAAGACAATAAGCAAGCTCTTGCATAAAGGTGAATAACAGACATTAGAAAAAAGCTGAAAGTAAATGATGAGAGTAGTTGTTACCTGGTTTTGCTACCTAACAATATACACTATAAAAAGAGTGAGATTTTGATAAGCAAGATGCAAAGAACCATGCATTCTGCAGCAACAAGCAGAACAATTCAGTCTATGAAGTTACATGCTATCAGGAATTTAGATAATTTCAGAGTGAGACATGCAAACAACAAAATACCCAGCACCATAGTTCTCTTGCCTTTCACAGAAGTGCTCCTGTAACACAAGCCTAATGTATACACTCATATATTCAGGTTCTGCAATGCTTCAGAGGTTATAATATGTTAACAAAGATTTTGTTCTGTTTAGAAAATACCAACAAAGAAAACCACTGCACTACATGAATCTTACTCTGCCCCCTATGCCTCAAAATGACCTAGAAAGTCACGCATAGCTTCATAACTTCCCTTGTCTTCACACAGATAAGTAGAAGATACTTTAGTATTTATATAATTTAGGTTATCAGCAGCAGCAAGAAAGTGGAATTTCAGAAACAAATGAAAACATGACTCTGACCTTTGAAAAAACCAAAATCAGTTATGCAAACAATGTCCTGAACAGGACAAAACACTTAAATGACTAAAACTGGATTAGATCCAAGTTTCTTGAAATCTACCAGAATAATCCAATTATTAAAACTGGGCTTTCAAAACTATTTTAGCAGTATCTATTAAGCTATTTTATTTAAGAAATAATTTTAAAATGTTTGATACGCATTTAACTACATTAAAGTATTTGTGAACTTTAATAAATAACAAAGAAAGTTATTGTTCCTTTGGATTTTTAATGAAATTAATTCCACATTAAAACACAGCTCCTTCTTGAGGGTTTTCAAATTTGAAGAAAGATTAGTGAGTTCTCCATATTCAAAACCAAACTCTATGAAAGGCAGCTGTTCCAAAAAATCTTAATAGGCAGCTTTTGTTGGAACTGTTCATAAGGGATAGGCTCTAAACTTGCTTTTCTTTTTTTTTTCTTTTGTAAGGAAATTTGAAAACAGAAAGCTAGGGTGATCAGTGTCAATAGGAAACAAAATCTCACTCTCTTGGAGAATATTCTGGAGATATTATATGTGGTTCTTTATTAGAAAGAGGTATGTTTAGCAACACACCTAATTTTAAGAACAGCACCGTCTCTGAAGAATCACTTTCGGGGTGCTCAGAGTTTCAAGAGCCTGTGCTTAGACCTTACACATGGTTTTCTTTGCTGATTTCTTCACAACAGATGAGATTGTGTTCTCTTTGCCATGTTGACTGCCTGAGTTGGAAAACCTTTAACTGCTGTTCAAATTATCATCTACCAGAAGGTATTTACAGAGAAGCCAAAATCTGTAGCATCATGAGATTGGCAAAGATTCTTACACCCAAGTGTCTTCTAGTGGAGCTGCGATCAGAAATATATTGAACAGAACACTTTTTAACAAGTCATTTCAAGTTTTTTCTAACACCACAGTTTGAGATTTTAAGAAACAGCCATGGGAAATAGAAGTCAGTATGTTGTCTTTAATGAGTATTGGAAAGTTCTCATTTGAAATTCAGATTTTTTTGTAAGTGACAGAAGTCATAAATCCTAGATACTTATGTATCAGTACCATAGAAGACCAACATAGGTGTCAAACCCAAGCTTCTGACTAAAGAGTATTATTCCATTTATGCTGTTCTGTGGCTAAAATCTCAGGAAAGAAAATTCCCTTAAGATGCTGTATTAGTTGTAATAATAGATGTGGATCCGAAAGTTCAAACCGTTTCTAGGAATGCCAAGCCTTTGTTGGTATGACTGTTACCTCCTTGCAGATCTACACTCAGTCATCATAAGCAAGAAAGAAAATTCTTAAAACTTACTCATTTCAAGTCTTGGTATCTGCAGCTTTTTAAAACGCTAAGTGAAGAGAAGCTGACACCTTTTTACTCATCAGCATCTTTATCCCAATACCAAAAAAGAAACAGAAGGTCCAGACTTGAGGTTTCTTCCTCCTCTTCACATGGTCTACCAAACTGAACGTTTTCTGAGCTGAATTTTGCAGAAAACTCAGTTTTCAACACTGAAAATACTCACAGCCCAACTTGGCTTCATTCTTCACAGAGAAGATTATAATATTTTTTTTTCTCAGGAAGAAGCAAATAAAGAATTCTTTATGCATACAAAAGATTTAGACCACATAAACCACAGTCCTTTTGCTCCAAAGGGTGACTTGCCCAGGCTAAGCATCCATGACCGACAGCTGCCAAGTAGCGTGTGCAGCACTGCCAGATAACAATCTTCTTATACTAACTTTTCAGTCAAGTGCCATGTGCCAGACAGCAGAAAGATAGAAAGGGTAGTGGAAGACATTTACTGAGCCAGATGCAATCTGAAATTCAAGCAAAGCTGCCACGCAACATCATGAATGCCAGCAGTTGGAACATAAACAGAGTCTTTGATAAGGCTCTCGCACTTTGAAATTCCTTCTACTAAAGGTTATTGTCCCAGAGCCAGTTTTCAGTAGACTTGGATCAGCCAGGCTGCCTTGGCCTCTCCCCACCTGGTTTGCTGTGGACAGTAATTGGATGAGAAATGTTAATAAGAGTTCAGTGAATACAACAGGAGAGTGTCTGGAAACTGTGGTATCTTTAAGCACTACCTATCATTCCCCCCCCACCCTCTTTTTTTTTTTTCTCTTTCAAAAGAGGATATCCATCTTTCAACTATTGTTACAGAATGAAGCCCTAGAAATAACTGCTTGTGGTAAAGGACTCTGGATACGTCGGTGTTTCCACCCTGACATTGCAGAGCCTACCTTTAACAGAGCACTTAAACTTTGTAGTTGGCACTGGTTATGGACAATCCAATAACCAGCTTTCTTGAGCCACCAAAACGCTTTCTTACTCATTACCAACCAAGCCCTCTCTTACTCAGAGCACTTTGTACTATCAGCCAGTGAGTAGTTTGACCAGTGTTGGGTAGACTAAGAAAGTACTACTGAGCACAAATGTTACTCATTATCGTAATTCAGACTATTCCCTAAACAAAAAGCTGGCATTCCACAGTGGCATTCTGGTTGCCCATCTTATATAATATATATACCCTTCAAAAGCCTATGAGCTAATCAACAGGATCACCAAGCAAAGCTGTCACCACATGCATAGGGAAGCTGAAATACTTGCTGCTTTACACTTTTTTTCCCCCCTCTCCCCTTTTTCAAAAGAGGTTTCTGTTAAATGCTGGAGCCTTGCAAGGCTCACAAACAGCTGCTGCTTGATACCTGCAGCCCAGGGAAGCCCTGGAGAATAACAGGCTGTCATAGAGCCAACAGCATACAATTCACAAACTCTTGTGTCAGCTACAAAACTCCCCCAGACTGAAAGGTGGGGAAAATTATGTGACAAAGGATCTTCATTGTAAAGGCTGACTAACACTTTCAGGGATAGAAAAGGGGTGTCTGTGCTTTTGGCAGGGAATTCCCATTTATATCACAAGATAAAACACCAAAAAGGGCACCATGCTCATTCTGAGCAAGCCAAGCTAAAGCGTGACCTCAGGCTGGATGGAAAATTTGAATATGCATTGGTGGTGGAAACTTCACTGTACAATGGAAGGTAGCCATGAAGCCTAGCAGGAAGGAAAACCTTTTGGCCCCTTTTGCAATGTCCTGCTCTGGCATTTGTACTTGGTCACTGAAACCCTTAACTCAGCATGACTTCAAGCCCTTTGGCTGCTGACTTCAGAGTTGTCCAGGGACTGCCCCACATGAGGGCTGCCTTCTAGAAAGGTTTTCCATGTGGATCTCAGATCACACTCTGCTCCCAACATCTGACAGGCTTACCGAGATAGCAAAATAATCCTAATTCAATTTCTCATTCTCAGCTGTACAACACCAGTGTCTTCAACTCAGCTGTTCAAGACCTTTACTCTCACCAGTAACCAAACCTCCTTTCTAACACAACCCTCTAGACACCTCCATTTTCCTGGAGTGAAAAGGTACATGGCAGGCTTGGAAATCTCCAGAATATTCACAATGAGTTCAACTTCAGGACAGCCCTGGACAACATGAGGCAAATGAAGGAAAAGTTGCAAACCTGCCTTGTCCTTCATAAGCCTGGCTTACAAAGGGGATTTCCATTTTTACAAAGCAGCATTCTGTTGTGTGTCTGGTAGGGAGGATACAGAACATGCAGCTCTGAGATTTCAAAGTGGTTCACTGTGACCCACAGGAATAGCACAGTTCAAAGATGGACCCATTCAATCCCTCTGTTCTTAGGCCAGATGGACCTGCCCTAAGATCAATGCCAGAAAGGACGCTCTTCTGGGAAGCTTCCCAATGCCCTTCTCAGCTGCACAACTGTGAACCAATTCCAACAGCTATGGCATGGAAGCCCAACTTTCATTTCTACCTCACTACCTGCAAGACCAATCAACGGACAAAACTTGAGGTCCTTGTGTGGGGAAGAGCCAGGGATAGATAAAAATACTGCTCAAAAAAATTAGGAAAGGGGAGAAACCAGACATTCGTGGGATTCCCTGACAGCTCTGTGCAGAAGGAAGGGCTGGGCTGGAAAAAACAGGGCCCCAGGTTCCTGCCAAGCTGTCTGAGGCCCGTTCTTTCCAAATAGCTCAAAGAAACAGCCAAGGCTTCCTCGTAACCCTTTCAGAACTCCTCTAGAGAGAAAGGCTGCTGTGGCCAGAGCTGTTCCCACAGAGCACCAGACTACAGGAGTCCCTGCATTCCTAGAAGGCTGTAAGCAGCAGAGTATCTCCTCCATGAGAGCTACTGAAGTGAGAGCTACAGCCACCTTAACCCTCTGAATACCACTCTGGAAAGCAGCTATTTTAATGGTGATCAAGAAGTTTAAATAAGAAGAAAGGGAGATCTGCCAGTCACTTTGCAATGTGAAATATCTGGAACCTACACAGGATATTTCAAACAGATTTAAGATCAGAGATGGCTGGGGAGAGGTTATGAGTCAAGTAGCGCAAGACATTAAAAAGATTTCAACTTGTTCTATACTGAATTAGATGCTTATTAGAAAACAGCATGTGACTTCCATCACAGCCAACAAAATCCACTGGTGGCACCTGAAAGTAGGAAGAGCAAAGTTCACCGGTGAGGGAAAAAGAATATATTGTATCAGCATGAACTTGTGTTAGCATGAGCTGCCTATACCTGTTCCCCAGTTTTACATTTACTGCAATAACCAAAGGAAAACAGCTGCATAATAATAAAAAATTCAGTGTTTAGCATGGTCAGAAGCCAGCAAGATATTAGCATATGTAAGTTATGAGTTAGAAAATACAGATACAATAGCTTTACTTACATAAAACCAATGTTTTACTCCTACTTGATGTACTGTTTTCATTTCTTGTCATCTCTATAAAGACAGCCAGACAATTAGAGGGCTGGGAAGATTTCCATTTAGAACTTGAAGGGGACTGTTTAGTTTAGGAGAGACAATTAAGAAGAATATGATAGAAACAGAGAATAAACAGTGCAGAAAATAAATCAAGCATTCCCGTTTGTCTTTAAGTAACAAGGGCGTAGAGACTTTTGTCAAATTTTGGGGAAAAATAAAAAAAAGGAAATTTTTGCATATTATGTAATTCACCTGTGGAACTCATTGCTACAGCTCAATGAGACTACAGTTTTTCCAGAATGTAAAGTTACATGACTAATGACAACATCCACACTAGACTATGCAGAACAGGGAGTATTGTGAGAACTACTAGCCAGCTCTTAAGAGTTGGAGGGTAAAAGCAAGCTTGCCCCCAGACAGGGAATTTCACCGCTGCTCATGGGAACGCTCTCTGTTTCTACTGAAGATGGTGGTGGTAGTTGCTCTGAAGCACAAGATGGGCAAACTAGACAGATCAGCAGTCCAGTCCGGGATGGCAAATCCTGTGTGTACATTAGGGTAGGGTCAGTTTATGCAGGGAGCTGAAAGGAGAAAACCCAAAACCGTTACACAGTATCAGCTTGGGGAAAGGTACGAAGCCCCTGCCACTCGCCTCCACCTACCAACATGGAGTGCTTGCTGGGAACAGCGGGAAAGATCCACTTATCTTCTCAGAAAGGAAGTCACACAAAGACAAAACACGTCCCCCTCAAATTTCAAGAGCTATTTGCAGAAACCGTAATTGCCCAAGGCCAGCAGACACATGTCATGCCGATGTTGTGACCCCTGGGCTCAGCTAGAGCCAGTCCATGGGAGACCCCAGGCTGCAGCTCTAGCAAAGCCTCCCAGACATAGCTGAGAGGCCATGCTTGCACAGGCCCGCTGGTGCCCCGCTCTGCCCTGCTGAGAGGCCCCAGCTCTCGCCTCCGGCTCACGGCCCCAGCACTGGCTCCTGCAGCCTCCCTGCACAGAGCCCAAACCCCCTTCGCCTCTGGAAAGGGTCCTGTGATTAATCTCACTTATTACCTCGGAAAAGTAACAGCGCAGCGGCTGCCAGCCAAGTCCGACTCAACAGCGTCTGGGGAGCTGAGGCTGCAGGGCCAGGCCTCAGACTGTCTGGGCAAGTCACGAGCTTTCCGCCTTTCCTTTCCTGGAGGCTCCAGGCAGACAGAGCCAAGGCCTAGCTGTGGGAAGCAGGGATCCTTCAGGACTGTGCCAACCCATGGTGCTGAGGCTCAGGGCGATTTCCAAGCAGGATGAAGAGTAATTGGACCTGCCATCACAAGTTTCTTTAGTGTGACTAAAATACATATAGGAAATAAAAAAAAAATATATAAAAAACAAGGCAAGCCATGTATTTCTGAAGTTTAAGTCAGCCAGTTCACTTCCACAGTTAACAAGTTGTCACCAGTGATCCTGGGAGACGTGTTAAAAGAAAAAAAGAGGTAAGAGGTTGCCGGGGCAGGGGAAGGCTGTTACAGACACAAATATGCATGAGTAGAGAAGAACATGCACAAACTAGAGACAGGATGAGCTGCAAGAAAGTACAGCTACCCAGGCAGCACGACAATTTTTTGCTCACCCTTCTTAAACCTCCTCTGAGCAGAAGGTAGTGATAGACTCAAACACTGCTTCTCAGGGACCGCAGGCAGAATTAGCATGATAGAGTTGCCGAGGACCTGCAGACGGGATCAGTCATAGAAAAATCACCGTACCCACCATCAATCACTTCTCCGCCTCAAATAAAGAAACCGAATTAATTTAGGCATTAAGGTAGAGAGAAAAGAGAAGAGGACAAGCAGTATGAGGAGCAACGAGCAGACACGTGGCTACACTAGCACAGGGCCGGACTCAGTGCTGTTGGTCTGCTGCTGCTCTGGCACTTCTGTGCTGCTTAGCTAGGGAGGTGTTAAGGTCAACGCAGTTTGCTCAAACCAAACTGAAGGCCTATTGTGTAACCCTCTGTGCCTTCTGCTTTCTCCTGTCATTTCATCCAGAGCCATCAGCACAGCACAGTCTCCAAGTCAGCTTGCACCTAGATGCTGTTCAAACAAATAGGCTCCAACCACTTGGCAAGTGCGGCACGCGACAGCAGCCAGGCAGCCTCTACCTTGCAAGAGACTTCAGGGAGCTTGAAACAAATTATTTGGAAGAGAATAAAGTCACTGTCAACCCTTAAGATGCAGAACTACAAGGCAACACATACATAACAAAGACAAATAGATTTATTCTTATGAAAACTTGGTGTTAGCTACCAAGATCCCTGGAAATTCTCTCCTCGTCACTTCTACCTACAAACCCATATGTAATTAGCTCTTTCTGACAGCCCCTACTGCAACATCCTTGCTGCTTCTGCCATGCTAAGCCCACCCTGGCCTGGCTCATGAGCCTTGCAAAAAAGCGAGTGTGCCATCAACTGTTCACCCTTCTATCATTGTGAGAATCACCTTGCACGTTTAGCACATCCCTTCATTACTCTAGTATCACTCTTCTCATAGGTCTTCAGAGGCTGTCTAGTTACGGTCCAAGCCTGATTTCTTATTTTACATTCCACACCTGCAAAATTTAAAATAAAACTGAGGAAACAATGATACCACTTTCACCTTCCATTTACATCAAACACATCAAGCTGCCCCTTTGACATGAAGGATCAAGACCAGTGAATCACAACTAGCCTATGATGGTTGTCTGGAATCTTTTGGCAAAACTCAAAAGTTTCAGTGGAAATATAGAAGCCACTTAACACCTGCACAAAACAAACTCTCAAAAGAGGTCAGAGGCTCTTCCACATCCTCACAAGTCCAAAGGATATATACACACACTTAGTATGATCAGAGCAGAGCATCTGAAACCTAGAACACATAGTGCATCTAGTCCAGCAGTAAATGAAATGGCATGAAGCAGTAGCAGGCACTAGGTGAAGGAGGAAGATATTACGTATCCACTATCCAGCCAAGGCTAAGGAAGGCCAGTGATTAAAAAGAAGGTCCTGGTTTGGGAGACTGTTACAGCAGTGTAAGATTGTCAGGGGATGCAGTACAGGAGTCTTAACTTGCAAGCAGAGGTGTACAGGAGAGGAGTGTACAGTCATTTTCCTGTGTAGAATTTTTGGGATAAAACAGGCACAGGAAGCTAACATTTTAAGTGGTACTGGGTTTCCTGCACCCTATTGTTCAGTTGATTTGTACGTGAGCAGTAAATACACGCAATGTGACCCAGAAGCACCTACTATGTGAATGCTCTAACTATGCTGTGAATGGGCACAAAGTCCAAAATACCTGCAGGGTTCCTACACATTAGGTATTTCCAGAACTTCCAGACACGAGGCATACTGTTTGGGGTTTCTGAAAGCCTGAGATGGCAAATGTCTGGGCAGCATCTCCTAGTTTTCCATCCCATTCGATACATTCAGGCAAGGAAAAATAAAAACGAAAATACACAAAGCAGAGCCTGTTTGGGAACCTGAACATATGGCAGGTATGTGCACACAGCCCATGAAACCCTGAGCAGTTGCCACTGCTACTACCACTGAGAACGACACCAGAGCAAATTAAACTTAGAAACGCTTAGATCAGAAAATTGATTAGACAGCCTGCCAACAAAACATCATTTTTTGATGAACCTGAGCACCTTGGCTGAAATTATGAGCTAAGAAGTATTTCAGGCATGTCAAGTAATGAGAAGAGGAGAATCCCTTCTTTCTGATTGCAGTAGCCCTCCCAGGGTGTCTTATAATTTGGACTGCCATTCTACCCTCTGATTGATGACAGGGAAGCGTGCTTGCCTGCCTGTGCTAACAGAGTTAGATAAATCTGTCAGAAGATCCCAGGAAAAAAATACGCAGAGTACTTTAGAAGCACTAGGTTAGTCTTGTCTTCGGATTTGAGAAAGATGTTATGAAAGAACAAGCTAATGAAACAGAGGTCTGAGAAAACACTGTCCCTTTCACTGCTGAATTCTTGCCAACTGACTGTGCATGTGAGTTCTAAAAGATGAATCTGAGCAAGGTTGGCTGCTGCTGAATCCAAGGTGCCCACTGAGAACACAAAAATCTGTACCAGTGAGAAAGAAGTCTTTCTCACTAGCTTTGCTCCAGGTCTTGGAGACTAAGTGAACCACAGAGCCCAAGTTATTCTCTGAGGAGAAACTCACTTTTTTTTTTTTTTTTTGGGGGGTGGGGGGGGTGGGGCAGGAGGGAAGGTAAAAAAAAAAAAAACCAAACCAACAAAGAAACAGCTGCACATTCCAGTGCCAGAAGAGAAGCTTCTAGGAACCTCTACCACCATAGGGATTATGCAACTATTTCCAACAGGTACTCAAAAGTTAGTTTAGGTTTGATTCAGCAGGCTTCATTCTCCTAAATGCCTGACTTTTTATCTTTATTATGCAGCTAAGAACACTTTCAAGAACAGTTCTAGTAAGGACTTGGCTTCAGTGATGAGAAATTAGTTTCACTGGATAATAAGGAATCACTTTCATATATGTTGTCCTTAGATTACAATACTAAAGTTGTGATTAAAATTATGTATGAGACTCTTAAATACTTCCACTATAAAATATGTAACCATGTTTAATGCCTTGACATCAGAACGTGAAAGGGTAACAATCCTGCATGATGGATAGGGTAAGAAGCTGAGACAGAACTGAAACAGGGCACTGAGACAAGATCAGAGTTAATGGAGGAGCCAGCAGATTTGGCACAGCCTCAATGAGCTTCAGAGGGCAACAAAGGCAGGGCTGCAGCAAACGTGGCAGAGGCCAACAGCTGACTGCCATGTTACAGTAGTCAGAAGGAAGCCCATATACAACTGGGAACATTTCACCTCTTGTGTAGCCCTGCAGGCTTCTTTGTCTGGGGCACAGTGAAAGCCTAAATCATCATTTAAGTGGGAATAACACTAATGCTTATAGAAAGTGACAAAAAAAATAAATCTCAAAAGGCACAGCAGTACAGATTAACACATCCAGAACTGTTCTCTGTCTCTATATTACGAACTCAAGATCTCCTTTGCTTTTTGGTGAGCAGACTACCAATTTGGCACCTCATCTCTTACAGCCAAAAATTCAGCAAAAGGGAAAACTTCTTTTGAGAAGCATTTAGAGAAGTCAGTACTGGGAGAGTGGGAACTAAAGAGGCACATTTGTCAGTAAGAATAGTCTGAATCCTATAGATTGCAAGCATCTAAACAAAAATTTTTCAAACCAACATCAGCACCACTAAAATGACTTAGGTTTACCACAGAGGCATACAAAAAACTGAGTTACAGAGGCAGATGTTTGAAGTGGAGCCAAGTGCAAGCCAGATAAGAGATCCATTTACAAAATATTTCCATCCTTGCCCAATTCTACAACTGATAGACCAGAACCTTAATGGAACAAAACAGGAAGCTTTTCTTCAGTCATCCAGCACTGAGCACAGGCTGACATCCATCAGATGACTCTCTATGAATTTCTTGCTCCAACACAGCAAAAAAGACATTTACAATACAAGATAGCCATCTCCATATATCATGACCCAGATATTCCTTTTGGAACCCTCTCATTAAATAAAAGTTCACAGCCTAAGTAATCCAGCACTGCCTCGAGAATCCCTTTTTTTCATTTCCAGATTTACATAAAACCTTTAACTCCTGGTATTCTGGCCATTTGATACAAACAGCCATGAAGATAAAGTCGTTCAACAAAGCGTCTTAATACATCTTTCTGTCTCTTGCTCTGAGGATAAAAATAGAGCAACTGAAGTACTAAAAGACTAAATGGTTCATAAAAGGTTTGAAGATGAAGTCTTACACCAGCTGTGGCCAGAGAATTCTGAAGTACTTTTGGACTGCTGTACAAAATAAAACAGAATTCTTAAAGGCACTGAACTATGCATACAATGCTAGATGAGCTACAGCCCTTGAAGTCATTCAGAGTAGAATTCTGGGCATTAAATGGAGGGTTCTTAGATCTACAGGTAACGTGTAACTGAAATGGTTTCAGAGCAACATGGTAATGTTACAGTGACATCTGCAGAGTTCTGCAACAGAAGATTTTGACCATGTGTAATCATTTTCCGCCTATTTTTGAGTGCAGGCAGAGGTGCAAACAGAGCTGAGAAAGGAACAGAGGCTCTAGGACAGCCTGCATTCTGCTGCTTTCTCAAGCTATGTTGGAGGGGAAGGCAGTTTACACCTGTTGGATAGGTTCTTTATTTGGATTAGGTAATAGCTCACCTGGCTGGGCTCCAACAGCAGAATCACCACCACCTCTCAATAACTCTAAACCCCAGAGGCAAACATTGCGCTGGAAGAGAAACAGGCCAGGAATTCATTTCTCACATTCCTCTTCTTCAGGCAGGATGAAAAGCAGTGACTGATGAAATAAGAACAATTTCACTTGAGCTTTCCAAATCCCATTCCAATTCTCCTACTGAAGGATCCATTTGGGAAATGATGACCACTCAGGTCACATGCCTTCTGCACTATGTGTCTGCCTCTCTCACCTCCCTCCATTTTCCAGTAGCTTTCAAGCACCACTGAAAAGAGTCAGTATTTTCATGTATACAGTGCCTTCCAGTCCTAAACTCATGTACTGGAGAAGCTCTGTCTCATTATTCTATTTGAAAAGACAAAAGTAAAGGCTTAGGCAAAGGAATAAATAATATTTACTGAAGTGGCAAAGGAAGAACTCAAACCCCTAGCAGTTCTGGGCCTGTATCCAGCCTAGGCTACTGCAGCAAGGTCGCCTTGCTCCCAGCTTCCAAGATCCAGAATCCTTAGGGTAAATCTTACTGCTCTTTCAATCGCAGGAAGAATGCTTTTACTGCAGAATCACAGTCCTCTGCCCTGAGTCCCATGAGTATAAAAGCCATAAATAGAAATTCCAATGTCCAAAGTTAATAGAGAGCATAAAGAAGCCATTTGAAAAAGAAACACTGCAAGATGATGCTCTATCTTTGAACAATCTAAACTTGATATTCAAGGAAAAAGCATTAAGATGAGGCCTTAGTGGAGGTTTCTGCAGTATCAGGTATAAGTTTGCATTCTACATATATGTCTCAACACCAACAAACCTAAACTTACAGATGCATGAATGAAAAATGATCAAAAAGAAACAGACATTTCCCTTCTATTCTACACACTCATTCATGCCCTTATTTCACTGTGAACCTGCCAGCTCTGGGAACACAGCTCTATTTTCACAGGCCTAGTTTCTAGGATAGGCCTAAGAAGAACCTGTACTAGGCCCTTAGATAGATTCATAGAATCATTTAGGTTAGAAAAGAACTTTGAGATCACCCAAGTCTGTTAACCCAACACTGCCAAGGCCACCAGTAAACCATGTCCCTAAGCACCACACCTGGATGTCTTTTAAATACCTCCAGGGATGGTGACACAACCACCTCCCTGGGCAGCCTGTTCCAGTGCCTGACCACCCTTTCAGTGAAGAAGTTTTTCCTAATACCCAATCTGAACCTCCCCTGGTGCAACTTGAAGCCACTTCATCTTGTTCTGTCATTTGTTGCTTGGAAGAAGAGACTGACCCCCACCTCGCTACAACCTCCTTTCAGGTAGTTGTCGAGAGCAACAAGGTCCCCCCACAGCCTCTTTTTCTCCAGGCTAAACAACCCCCCCTTCCTTCAACTGCTCTTCATAAGACTTGTGCTCTAGACCCTTCACCAACTCCATTGGCCTTCTTTGGATGTGCTCCAACACCTGAGCAAGAAGCTAAACACAAATGACAAATGAGCTCCTGAGCGCATTGCATTCTTCAAAAAGCCACAGCAGCAATTTAAACTTACCTGACTGATGAAGAGACAGATCGTTTGTCAGCTATATGAGCATCTGACTGAACAGCCCACAATGACCCTCTTTTGTTGAGTGGTGACCGGTAGCTCTGTGGGATGGCTGCATTCCCCTTGCTTATAGCTCCACTTCCCCAGGTCAGGTTTGTTAACTAAACGGGTAAAAAAAAAACCAAAACAATAAACCACTGTCAGAAACAATTAAAAGCCAAGAGAAGAGCAAAAGGTGTCATTAAGTAAACTGAACAGAGTATGTACTAAGAGAAGACTGCTAGAGAAGGGAAATCTTTAGATGCAGAAAAACCATGCCAGTTGCATAAAGCAGCAGGAGAGACGACACCAACAATTCAAATGCCAGCATTAAAACTACAACTCTCTGCCTGATCCCTGGAACATGAACTAACATTGCAACTGGCAACACAGTTGCCACTCCTTCCCCGGTTTAGTAGCCCAAGGCATCTAAGCATTTTTGTAAATTCAGTCTTAACTCCTACTTCAAGTTCTGGACAGGATTAAATTGTAGTGGTTATGCACTAGGCTTCTGCCCACTTCTCCAAAAGCAACTGGTTTTGTCTCATCACTTCTCAGCTCTGTCCCTTCCTGTTCTTATTCCTTGCCTGTGTGTCATTATTCTCACCCAGTCAGTCCCAGCTTCCACGTTTCAGGTGTTACTGTCTTTATTCCACCCATTCTAGTTTCATTCTTACAGACTGCTAGCACTGGCCCACCCACTACTTCTGGCCTGGAACTTCCCACAGAAGTAATCCGATTTGTCTTCCCACACCTCTCTTCTTAGTTCCTCTCCTGGTTGCTCACATGCCCTATGTCCAAATGGTTCTAGTTTTATTCCCCTCTCCAGCCCACTCCTTTTGCTAGCCTCTTTGCTCATCCAGTACCAGAATGTGGGCTCCTCACTGGACCACCACACTGCCATTCCTTCTATTTCTGCCCTTTCACCCAAATGGTTCCCAGTGTCCTCTCCCAAATTATGTCCAGGTCCAGTTTCACAACCTACTTATCCTAGCTGTTCTCCATGCTTTGGCAGAATGCAGAATAAGTGGGAATTCAAGTCAGATAGGCTCCCAAACCCAGCACACACCAGGTCACTGAGAACACAGAAGAACAGGGTCTCAAGCCTCAGTACTCTAGACATGCAAATACAGAGATATTTAGTTTAGCATCCTCAGTATGGAGGGAACCTCCAAGTAGCTGAGAAGCTCTAGTAGGCGTTGCGGAGTATATTTCACCTGAAGCTTTTCAGATAGTTACTGTGCAGTCAAGCTTGGACAGAATTTTAAATTCCAAAATGCTATTCTGAAGCATAGGAGATCCAGAGACTTAAAAGAAAAGGTTTACACATATTAAAACTCACAAAATATTATTTTTTTTATCCAGCCTTGGTTTTGGCTGGAACACTTCACCTTGCCTGAAGTGTTCCAAAAACTGAACATTAAACACAGAAAACATGCATCCAAATGGACAACGTTTCAGAACATTACAAGCAATTTAAAACAAGGTCTTACAGTGGACTTATCAGGCAAGCTTAGTAATGGGCAGTGCTGCCTACCTGATACGGAAAACAGCATTAGGTGTCACTTTGGAGCCTCTACCTCACCCTTAAAAATGTGTTGCCTTCTGTAGAATTTAATTAAAATGTAAAGCATTTTCATTGCAATAACAGAAAGCTTCTAATTACGTTTAGCTCTGACTGTGCCAGGCACTATACAAACACCTAACAATGACAGTTTCTGGCCACAACGAGTATATTGTCTGAAAAGAAGCAAGAATGGCAAATGAGGCAAACAGAGGCCAACATGGTAAATGAAACAGGATATACACAATTCTTAGCTTGTCAGCAACAGCGATCACAACTTTGTTAACACATCCAATGGTGAAATGAAGATGACTTCATCCAATTTTCTCTCCTCATCATCTTGATACCACGACCCACTTAGTCTGATGAATTACCACCTCACCCCTGCTCTATTAACACAATATGCTTTACTCTCTAATACTGTATCACTGTTTATTTGAAAGCTGTCTTTCTAAGCAAAGCAGGTGAGCAAATAGCTTAGCATGGGTAGTAGAGACATTTCACACATTCCAGATAGACAGGTGTTTAAACTACAGCAGGATTAAACACAAGCAAAGGATTCAGAATGAGGGAGAGAACACCAGCAAGAGTGTTAAGGTTTAGCTGCAGCCAGCCCACCCAGATGGGTGTTCCTGCTTGTTACTGTGCCATGTGCTGAGATATTTCAGCTGCTATAATTAGCTTGCCAGGATGTTGCCTTGGTAGATTGCCGGGGCACCCCCAACACATCTGTGCTGAGCCGAGTGGCTTCATTTTCTAGTGATTAGTCCTCCTGTGCACCTAATGAAACTCTATTCTTCCCTTCATACAGGCAAATACTTAGCAGCAAATCAGTTGCTACTTTGGTTTGAAAGAAGGTAACATACAACACCTGAACCAAAGCAGGTACCAAAATTTCCATAAAGAATAGCTTTTGCAGCCTCAGAAACTGCGGCAGTGGAAAAAAACCCAACCAACCAAAAAACCCAAAACACAAACCCCAAAACCCAGGTTAACCAAGACAGGTTAGTGGGGCTCAGCAGGGAAAGTGTTTCTTGGTGTGGATTTACTGGAATAAAGTTTTCACATTGATTTGTATCAAGACAGGTTCAAACTCTCCTGCTTGGTAAGGTTCCTGTTTCTCATTAGCAGTGAGGGACTTCAGAGTATTTTTTCCTGACACTGACAGTATGATAGGAGACATGTGTGCTGCACTGCACGCTTCAAGCATCCCTATTTTCAAACACCTCTCCTCACACCAATATGTTCTACGTGGAGCCTGTAAAAGGCAAAACAACACACAGCTAGTATCTTTCATGATAGAATGATTCATAAAGTTTTGCCCCATTTTTTGAACTGTTGGGGACAGCAAAAAGGTCACAAGCCGAAAGGAACATGCTGAGTAAAGAACACAATGGGATAGTAAATTCCAAAAAGCTCTCATGGAATAAGGAGAACCCACTTGATGTACTTCTATTTATTATATAACATCAAGAAATAGGGGAGGGAAGAACACGTGAGTTGTCACAGCCATATCAGTAAACAGAGCCTTATCTTAGAAAACCTAACAGCATATATATGTACTGTTATAGTTAGTTCAATATAATGGCAATAACCAAAAGACAAATTATGGCATAATGCCATAATTTATTGATTTTTTTAAGCATTATAAGTTAAGTTTATGACTGCAATACACTTGCCTTCTTGACAGCAGAGACACATAAGCTTAAAAGAATTGGTCTCTATGGTCTTGCTTTGTTCAGAGAAATTTCTGAATAAATTTAAGATTGAAAACAAGGCCAAAACAAAGAATGATAACTGAAAGTGCTGGATATAAGAGCTGAGCGGTTTGTTTTTGTTAGTCTCCTTTATAATTTAAATAAGAAATATGAAATCTCCAAATACAGATAGGAAGAAAGTCAGTCCCAGGATAGAACTTGTTTCTAATGAATAGCACCCTACAGATAAAGACCCGTTGTATAGCAAGTTTAAGAAATCACAAGCAAGAGTCAGAAGAGGAGCATAATGTCTTTTCACATTCTGATCTACACTGTACTATCCTTTCAGTAGTTTCCCATTATCATATTCAAGAATCTTTTTTCTATAATAAAGTATTTTGATCTTGTCTAATGTTTCAAATAAGCTAAAGCATCAAATGTTAACAATGTCCAAAAATAAAAAGAATAACAATTAAAAAAAAAAAAATCAGTGCTGCAGATCAACCCTCATGAACTGAGGAAAAGCCTCCTAAAAGCCTGAGTATGTCTCTTGCTAGTTTGCAGGAGTCAACCAGGGTGAACAGGGACACATCATCGCTAGAAGTTGTTATTCTGCTCCTCTTGGCAGAGAGTGGAAAAGTGACTTAAGTTTTCACTAGCAACATCCTGAACAGCAGATCCTGAGTTTCACTGGTCAGTGTGTGACAACACTGGGGCAGCAACACAAAAAATAAAAAAAAAAATGCCTATTTCACACTCCCCAGCTGGAAGTTTTAGTATTTTTCTGCCAGAGGTCAGTCACATCCTGTCGCCTACAAAGCACTCAAGTTCAGTCTGAAACAGGAGAAGACCTAATGCCACAATGTTTTTGGCACAACATAACCTATCAACAACTTTCAAAGGTATATACGAACATAAACTGTTCACCAAGAAACCTTTTCATATAAAGAAAGATTGGACAGGGATCATATAAGACACACGTTAAGATCACTGCTCCTCTACCTTGTGAGCAGAGCAGAATCTTTAGGTTTTGATGCTTCACACAGGACAAGATGACACTGTATCATAAGCTCAAAAAAGGAAACATTCCACTAGAAAACCAACAATGTGCAAAATGTCTCAGCATTTGTAAGATCTTCTTTGCCTTTTGATCTATTTCTTCCTGTGTGCTGTTTGACTCCTTCAAGATCCTTCAGTCAATCCTTGGTTTTCCATTTTATTACTTACTGTTCATTCAGCAATGCCATCTTCATCCAATAGCTTGGAAAAGAAATGTTTCTTTTCTTCCATGACCTGGCTTCCACAGTCAATGTATTTTCAACCACCAAGCCTTCCTCAGACACATATACCCCTGAGGCTTTCGAGATCAGTAAAATATTTATATTCGCAGGAACAGAGAAGAGCAGCTAACAACTTGCCATGAAAAAAAAAAATAAAAAAATTTGCTGCATTCTTTCACTTATGTTTTTCTTCTTTCAACCTTCAGAGATCACTATGACTAGATACTACAACAATACAAATACTCACTGTTCATCTGCCCTCTCCTCAGTCTGTGTGCTGCATTTTCTGGGCTTCACCACAGAGCTCCCATGTACACCTGTGATCTAGCGCAGGCTAGCACGGCTTGGCCTAACAGAGAACCCAGGTCTTCCAGTACTATTGGAAACAGTCCACCTGCCTTGCCTGCCTTCATACACTGAGATACTGGGATGCAACAGGCCATGCTACTGTGGGAAACATCACGGGATCTTAAACTACCTCTTCCCTTAAGAGGCCAAGGAAATCCCAAACCACAAATCTCTAATACATACGCTTTCACTGTCTGAATAGTGGCACAAAGTATACCTAAAACAAATTCCTTGAAGAAAACATATAATACAAACAGATTTTTTTAGGGACATTTTTGTTACCCAGGCCAGCTCGCTAACCACACCCCATATTACAACACCTTCATTTTATGTACAGATTTGAATTTGCAGGAGCAACCAGACAGAAGAAGGGAAGAATTGGGGCTAACAGGCTGGGAAGTGTGAAAACTGTGTGTGCACCAAGGCTGATCTGGCCAAAGGCCTGTGACATTCCTTCTCTGCTCGTGGAGCTTACCAGCTTACAGGATATACATATGCATACAGAGCACAAGTGTTCCCGTCTCCAGAAAATGTTTCAAAGACCTGCCAGAGACATTCCTGGGAAACCTGACAAACTTGCAAATTCCTTTGTAGTGTCTCCAGCATATGCATCCATTTAACAATAACAAAAAAACCCCGAAAAACCCCACCAAGTTAGAGCTGCTGCTGTGGATGGCTGAACTCCTCTATTCCTTCTCCTGAAAAAGTCAGGCTTTCATTTAGACAATCTCTGCCTCAAAACTTCCCAGTGGGAGTAATTTTGATAAGGCACAGTCCTGCCAAATGTTTGATGATCAGGGCGTAATCTTTCCCATAACATGAGTTCTAGCTGCTCAGCCTGGCCCATTTGGTGACTCTCTGCAGATGTTGCTGCATCCTAACAAAAGCCTCTGCTCCCATTCCCTTTGGAGCCTCGGAGCAGAAGGGGCTCAATTTGAGTACTGCAGAAATTACACTGACATTTTCGCTTCCTACCACCTCTGCTGAGACCAGTTATATTCCTGCTGATGCCACAAATCAGTAGTGTTAAAAGTAATTCTAGATCCTGTGTGAACAGCATGGGGATGAGGAAGAGATGGGGCCCTTCAACAGTACAGAGCTATGTGAGAGAGGAAGGAAAACGTCACTCAAGACTTCACCTCCTGGCTTCTTGCTCCTCTTCCTAGTTACAGTGAGATGCTTTTTTCCCTTACACTTCCCTTCCTCTCCATCAGTGGAGAGGTAAAAGCCCACCAAACAGTAACATAAGGAAAATAAGTCTGATTAAGACTCGGATGAAGTGGGCTGAGTCAAGGTAAGGGACTAACACGGAAAAAAACCCTTTAGTGGGGAAAATATTCCCACCGAATTTCTGCAAATATCTGCTGTACCCTGAGTTTCATGGTCTTTCTGCAGCCACCATGTTGCACTGCTGAGGTCTCGAACTGAAAGAGTTGATACCCACTGGCCCACTGGGACTTGTACAGTGTGTTTTGGCACATGAGCAGTTCACTTTGTGGCACTTTTCCTCTGCTGAGGACAAGGCAGGCCAGAGTACCGCACCGTGTAATTGAGACGGGTAACTAAGGAGTGGTGTGGGTTTCCATATTGTTGTAGCTGATGTTAAGGTGAAGCTCACTGCTTTGGGATTCCTGTGGCATATTATCCCCACAAGGTCACTCTGGGGCACTGTAAAGTACCTGTTCCAATTCTTCCTCTCTCTCTGCCCTCATCCTAAGGTTTAGCAAACTTATCTACTTCTTGCTAATTTCCACCTTCTGTCCAAGTGAAAAATGTAGAATGAGAGAAGTACCCCATCCTCCTATGAATCTGTCCACATGTTTGCAGGAATCCTGGCTGCCTAATCTTGGGCACTGACTAGCTGCATAGCAGAGATGGAGGCAGCTCAGTATAGCCCTTGCCTGGGTGGTCTGATGTTATCCCTGTGATTAAACTCCCTGGCTAGAAGAATTGGAGCTGTTCCTAATGATAGCTGGGTCCTGAAATCTCACACTCTCCTTCACAGAGAGGGGCAGAGCTCCCACCAGGCCTCCCCTCCTCCACCTCTTCCTCCTCCTCCTCCTGGCGAAGCTGGCCAATTCAACCACATTCTTCAGCTCACTAGCATTAATAACTACAAAGTACTACAGCCTGGTACATATCAGCTGCAGCCCCATACACCAGCCAGTGATAGGGACCCCACACAGATCCAGCACTGCAGAAGAAAACCTTCTTTTTACCTTACAGCATATTTCAGAGAGAAGTAGCACGCTATTTACAAAGAAAAAAATGCATACATATCTAGGATCCTGCCACCTGGCTTCGGATCTACACACATGCTGTGCATTTTAATGCCCTGCCTGTAGAAAGTCCCACAACGCAAGTACAGAGAAATATTTTATGCTAAACATACATGAAATAAAGACTTCAGGATTAATGCCTGGTAAGGAACACAGCAGAGGGAAAAGAAGCCTGGATTATTTTGGTCACAGCCTTCATCCATCTATCCATTAGGATAAGCCAATGGCTAACAGTAGGTACAGGCAAAAAAACCCTCCTAGTTTATCTGTCCAGAAGTAAAATAGTAGCCAGCAAGGTCCCTATAGCACAAATCAAGACAAGAAAAACAATTAGTCCCTATACAATGATAGGAACTTAATTGAACTGCGTCTTCAGGCTTCATTCCCCAATTCATCACCAATGTATCTGCCTTGATTCTCCAATAGTACTGTTACTGTCTTAGGCTTATGCTAGGCAATGGACAAACAACACAAAAATCTCAGGACAATTGAAAAATTCAACTGAGTATTATTAACACACTGACAACACTGCAGGCAAACAATGACAGTACACATACTGACAGAGACATCACCACTTTCAAAAATAATTACCCATCATCTGCATGCCATAACTAAGGAAATTGCTAATTCTAGATATTGATTTCCTCACAAGTGTCTCAATAACCCACTTACCATAAAGGAAAAATTTAGCTTGACTACAGTAAAGCAATGTAGTAAAGAAGTCATAAATATGGAAGCAGCAGCATAGCACACGTTCCTTAATATTAAAGACAAAAGGTCAGTTCAGAGCAATGGCCCAGCAAACTTGCTATCCTGCCTGACATATTTCAGAAGATAGAAAAACTTCTACTTTCCATGCATCTAACTGAACATCTTATTGCTAAGGAAAATTAATTTGTTGTTTCTGTATGTTAAAAGCTAGGGATCTATCATTTGCAAAATGATCATTATTCTGTCTGAGGTAGCAATGGCCTGTTAAGCTTTCTGCCTTAATGGTACCTTGCTGTAGGAAGTTTCAGAAAGTATATTCTGTGAAAATAACTATTCACTTTTAGAACCAGTTTTTACTCTGATGTCCTTCTACTAAACTGAATATCCCCTTCTTATAAGAAACACTAATAAAGTGAGCTTTATTTACCTTGTCATCTGCTGCTCTGCATAATCCCTTCATACCTACTTCCTCCCTAAACCTACTTGGTATTTTTGCTTCCTTGTTAAAAATGCATTTTGCAGTTAATTGTTATAGTCATTCACCTGTGAATCCCAGTTATTCTTCTTACATTCACTTTAGGAATGGCAACCAGAACTGAAACCATTTTCCAAGGGAGGGCATGTAATTGCTGCTTACATAATTACATACTATTTCCTATCCTGTCCTTTAAACATGCTGATAATTTGTTTGTTGCCTTTACTGCTTGACTTAGAACACTTACCTTCATGGAGCTTTCTGGAACAAAACTCATTTTTAATTCCCTAAATTATTTATTTGAAGCTTATTACTTTAAATGGTTTAAATTATTGCTTGTCACATCATCAGTTATTTGTAAACACCGGACTTACTCTGGACAAGACGAAGGCAGAGAATGTAGTTAAATTTCTCTTTGTTAAATTAGCTTTTCTCATACTAATCAACAAAAGAATACAGATGTACTGACAAATAACCAGGAGGTAGGCTCAAGTTTAAGT
The DNA here is from genome assembly GCF_015220075.1 of Falco rusticolus. NCBI lineage: Eukaryota > Metazoa > Chordata > Aves > Falconiformes > Falconidae > Falco > Falco rusticolus. The sequence goes on along the minus strand of NC_051193.1, from coordinate 64,329,527 downwards.
TTACAGCACACGCATAGCTTGACACTGGTTGAACATCTGGACACTTGTAGCCCACATTGTACTGAAGGTAACAAGAAGTTACCTTATGTAGTGAACATGAGCTGCACAAGCATCTGTTCACACGGATGAATACTATGGAGTAGTTAATCTACTGTAAATTCACACCCCTTATTACCTTAAAATAACTTGCTTTTATATTCATTCTTTAGATAAAATTCGCCAGTCATTATGAACCTCCTCCTTGCAAATCTTTGATGTTACACTACAGCATGTGTATTCTGAGTTTTCAGTTATCCACTTGCTGGCCAGTTGTTGGTTTTGAGAGGGTTTCTTTGTTGTTGGCTGTGTGGTAGGGTTTTCTTTTTGGGGGGTGGTGTGGTGTTTGGGTGGTTTGTTTGTTTTCTTTTTTCTTTCTGTTTTTCATCTGTAACAAAACTTTACCTCCCACCTTTCAGAGACCTGGCTTGCTTAACAGTCCTTGCTGAAAGCTTGTCAAAAACTTTTTTGAAAGTTTGAACTCCACTTCTACTAGATGCTACTTTTTTCAGTTCCAATTCTAATAGATCAAGACACAGGTTGGGTAGTTTGGAGAGTTTTTTTGATCTGAATTATGTTTATCTGGGTGAACTAAAATTCCATTTTAACATCAATTTAATATATATCTGCTAGTGGAGCGAGATTCACTGCTTTAATTTACAGGAAACGTTAGGATCCTTATTACAGGTAAGTGCATTTATTGCCTTTCTGTCCTCTTACACCAGTTTTACCACACCTTTCAGTAGAAACTTTGTCACTTCGTGGTTTGTTTCTGAACCTACATGTACACTGTCCAGCCACAGAAGTCTCACAAAACATTTTTTTGCTCATCGTTGCTCCTAGGAGCTTAACTTCATTACCTGGAAAGAAAAATATTTCTCTTCTGTACATACTACAGTGAAAAATAATGCACAAGATATTTAGTATCTCTAATGCCCATATCCTCTAAAATTTGTTTCTACAAACCTAGACTATATCCCCCCTAAACGAGAAATTAACCTATCCATAGCATATTTAAGGAAATCTGATTTCCTGTGCCATTCCCACACATCTCCCTGGCTAATAACTACATTATTCACAAGTCTGTTGCATATTATATTTTGAAGATCTTTCCTCTCTATGTTCCCCCAACTCACAAGGAAGTAGCAGCACATGTTGCATCTAGATCCAAATTAGAAGCCTGTTCACTGCTAATTAATATATGCATTCTGACTGGCTAGGCAGCTGTCCAGCATGTTGAATTCCCCTTGATTTTAGCCCTCGACGGACACATTCTCATGGGCCTTGCACTTCTGTACACTTAACATTTTTCATAAAATGGAAAGATGTTACAGGTAAGATGTACTATCTTCAAGACGGATTTAGTTGAAACTTGGGGAATTTGGACAGGGGCTTTTTCTTCCTTACATGTTTTCTTAAGACCTTTTGAGCTCAGATACCTCCTTATTATCCTACTCAGCCATGAACTTATCAGGTTAATACTGGATCCTCAAAGATACACGTTTTCCATAGAGATCCCTGTGTTGCTAACTCCCAAATGTCCTGGGTAGTTAACTAGAGGAACACCTTGTTATTTTTGGATACTATGGAGTACTATAGTTAGATGGTGAGTACTGCAAAAATCAGACAGTGTTTGAAAGACCTCTTATGGACAGAGGTACATAACTCTCACTTTGTCACAAACTTAAAATCAGCTTTTTTATTGGACTTATGTAATCACAAAAACATTGTAAATTTGTGGTTTTAAGTAAATAAAATGGAATAAGATTCCTCAGAAGTAGAAACTAACATTCCTTCTTAACAGTTATATTTAAAGATTCTCCCTAGCAGCTTCACTGCATTTATTAATATGTAATGCTGAATATTTTATCTTTCTTATTTTGACTGCAGACTGTCATACTCCAGTGTGTCCTCAAGGCAACACCTTTCCTGCACTTACTATTAAAGACAGCTACAAAAGTTACCCAAACAGCTGCTCCTTTTCTAGTCTAAGATATAATACTGCTCCTCTTTTCTCTCTATTCATCTCTCTTTCATTCCTGCAACTGGGCAGTAAGGCATCATACAGTGAGGCAGGAGATTAAAGTAATGACTTACAGGTTTCAGACCAATATTTCTATTGTGTAACACTATGAAGGCACCTTTGTTTTTCCATCCATGTTATAAGCCTGTAGATGCACTGTGAAATTTTATAATGAAAAATATTTTTCAAAAATACAAATTAATGAAATGCCAAATGTTCTCACACACTTTTTGAGACAGCCTGTGAGGACTGAAAACTGTGTACAAGGGAATGAAATCGCACTTCAGTAAGGCTTTACCTTCCTACCGTCTCCACCTCCCACATTATAAGAACTGTTCATTTTATGAGTATCACTGTGAAGTTCCCATCTGGCATTTCAGAAGTGAATGAAGAGGACTGACAAGACAGAAAACTGATGTAATCACAAAAATCTTGTTTTCTTAAGATGACAGATTTTAAGTGTCTGGTTCAAAGCTTGGCAGATACTTACACATAAAATCTTCCCTTTGAACATTTGTCACTTCAGCGGTCAATTGGCTTAATAAATTAAACCATTCTAAATCAGAAGGTAGAATACAAGAGAGCAAGAGAGAAAATGTGAAACAGGTGCTTTGGGCATGGGTAGGAAACTGTGAAGAACAGCAGAAACTGGACAAAGACAGAGGTGGACTCCCAACCATAATGGCAACATCATTCCAAGCACAGCTGCTGAGGTTACATTGCTGGGAACCCCGGAGACCCATGCTAGTACACAGATACCAGAAGCAATTATCACAAGAATGGGAATAGAAAACAAGCTTCCCAGCTGCTCTTGGAAGGAGATAATGTATTCAGAGTGCCCCCGCCCCCAAGACACAGCTGGGCACAACACAGGGAGCCAAGGCACAGACAAAGGCATTCAACTCTCATAGATGTTCCTGCCCTTGGAAAAGAAACGCGGTCGACAGCAATAGTAGTATTTTCAAAAGTCTCTCTTTCATACACCCCCCCAAATCAATAGTCCTAATCTTGCCATTAAACATAATTAAATCCAAATATCAAGTCCCTTTCATACCAGCCAGGTACTTTCCAACAAGGTAGACTAACTACAAGTTTCTGGAGTGGCTTAATTGTACTATTTTTGTTATTTAGGTAAATGATGTTCTTTTCCAGGGGTCATCTTCATGCCAATTTATTTTAGAATGCTTTTAAAGTAAAAGGACTATTATATTTCAAGTGACTTAAACAGAGGGGTGAAAAGGGGGGAAATAACTCAGGCTCCTGTCTAGAAATGCATAGGGAAGTAGTGCCCTGATTAACTAAATCACCCTCATACAAGCTCTATCTCTAACCTCCTCTCAGCCTTCAATCCCTTACTTTTCCTGTCCCAAAGCCATCATTTTCATAACCCAGAGTTCTTAAACGCTCCCATACCAGGACTTTCGCCCTTTCAACACATACCAATGGCCTTTGACTTCTTACTTTTCTCCAGCTGTTTACTTCCACATGTTTCTCTACCTCCTCTGCCCCTCCTGGTTCAGACCAAATCCTTGTCTGCCCAAATCTATAACCATGCAGTGCTCAAAAATAACTTCACTAATATCTACCCTTCTGCAAATCACTTCCCAGGCTGCCAGCCTACTCCGTAAAGCCTGCACTTCTCCCGTTCATTCCATCCCCCTGCTTCAAATCAGCATCCACCCCTATTGGCTCAGTGCCAGGTGTTCAGGTTCCAGGTCCCTCAACAATCAGCCCAACACTTGCACGGCTCCTCCAGTTTTGCCTGTACAGGAATCTGCTGCCCTATTATGCTTTTATTGTATGCTGGTACCTCTTGTCACCCCTCATTGTCATACCAGCCTTGTCGTCCCCCAGAACTAAAAGCCTTGGTCCTTGTTGCCAGCAGGCTTTAAAAGCCAGTCTTGCATCAAAAAAAAAATAATCAGAATGACTTAGATGACAGAAGAGTAGAATATGTCTAGGGAAAAAAAAAACAACCAAAACTCAAGTAGCAGCCATATGCTTGAGCTGCATTCCTTTGGGCCTTGCAGTTACACCTGAACCTTCCAAAACATCACCGTTTCATGTATGATTAAAATAATAGTCTCAGCTTAGTAACTAGTGTGCCATAAATTCAGTATTGAAGAATCGGATTGCCTTAAAAGAAAAACTGTTCTCAACTACACCACCCAAATTTTCATACTTAGCAATCAGATTTCATCTCTCCAAAGGGATTATAGCATAAATATGGCCTGGAGAACCACAGCAGAGAGCAGATGTCTAGGGCTGAATGAATGCGGGCTCAGGAAGAAAATTCATTGTCAGATAGAGCTCCAGCTCTAAACTGTTCGTTGACTTGTGAATCCCTTTCTACACGGATCTTTTTCATGACAAGAGAAGACCACTAAGACACAACCCAACCCCTGTTTCTGTATTTCCCTAGAGAAGCAAAGCCTGTACAAACACTATGTAGCCAAATACAATATATATCAAGGTCACTCAGAAAATGTACGCTGTCTGCTAGGAGCTAAGGTCTTTATTGTTTGCTTGTCTTGAATAAGGGAATCGGCACCTTCATTCTCCTTCCATACATCTCCCACCTCTTCTATGGTAAAGTATCCTGGGAGAACCCAGAAGCAAAAAGCAATGCAGTCATATTTACCATGACCAACACATTTCCAGAGCTACCACAGCACTTCATATCCACTTTCAGACTTGAGTATACCTACCTACACTGACTGACTGACAGGTTTCAGCCTCCACCACCTACAATTACCGTTGTCACCCAACACAGCTGTGCTCAGGAAGCTGCACAGCCCTTCCCATGCAGATCTTTGTGAATTCCCTTCTGGACTCCCCCTTTTATACTTCCTAATTTAACTAAAAGTAACTAGCTATGGTAGGAATACCAAAGTTTAAAAATCATCTAATAGCTATATAAATGGCAGCAAGAGGACAACTTCGGTTCTCTAGACAGACCTAACAAACCACAACATTTGGAGCCAAGTGGGAAATGAGTGATTTTATGGAGAGAGTCTATGAATTTATTTTGAAAAGCTTTTTTCTGAAAAGACTGAAATAAATTAAGATTCATTTCAATTTTTTCCCCAAATATTTGTTTAGACACTAATTTTTATCCGTGGAAGCAGTTTCCACCATACGTTTAGCTTTCAACAAATCAGCATTTCCTAAATGAAAATGCTTCACTACCAAATCTCTTTGGAACAATTTTATTGACAAAGTTTAGCTTAAAAAAGCTGAATTCTGATTTCATTAAGCGAACCAGACTAACAGCTCTGAATATTACTGGACAAGCAAACAAGCTTCTCCCAATGTTCCCCATTCCACTTCAAGCTCTGAAAGATCAAATTCTCTAAGTACAGTCTGGCTTGATGCAAGATCAGGCCTCAGCATCACTGGTATATTCAGCGTTCACATTCTCTGCTGAGTCCATCATCAAGATGGTGGTTTGTTTTTGTGATTTAACCTTTAAAGTTCAAGACCTATCTGCAAAGATCAGAGTGCCAGTGTTAGTTTTGGAACTGCTCAGACTGAATCAAAGCCTTTAACTAGAATGTAGAAGGGTCCAAACATCTATTCAGCTTCCTAGAGTTATAAATGCACTCCACCTTTTGAAAAAGATGTACTGCCAGTCACGCAACCAGATATTCAAAATCCAAACATACAACAATAAAACTGAAAGAAGCAAAAAACAGTGAATAACAGTAGCTATTACAACTACTAAACATGCCTCAGAAAACTTAGCAAAGTATCACTGTTAAAACAATACTTCCAAAAATCAAAGTACCAGAGTGAAGATACTTAAACTGTTTGTCCCTAGCAAGTAAAGAGGGGAAAAATTTATTTCCAAGGTGAAGTGCCTACCTATCCTGGAGAACATCCAGTTGGCAGCTTAATTAACTGAGAAGCGTCCAACTTGAACACATCTGATGAACACAACTACAGCATATTTTAAAGAACAAAACATGACCACGTGTGTAGCCATTTAGGCCATAACAACTCAAACAGAATTACGAAACTAAGTGGAATTCTACCAGAAGCCAATGTAAATTTGATCTATACCACACGTTTAGCAGAAGGATTATCATATCCTACGCTAAGCACTTCATTCTGTCTTTAAGATGTTATTTGAATATAGGATTTACATCAGAACCCATCCTGCAGACTTCCATTCCCAGCACCGTGATGACACACTGGAGGAATGAGGAAGCAAATTGCACAAAAGCACAAATCTGAGAAGACTTAGGTTTATTGTTTAATGAGACCAAGCATAGATTTGGTTTTTTAGAACATATTTTCTAATCCAGTCTCACTTTCTTCTATACAAAGACTTTACCAACATTCTTGTCATCTCACAGAAAATCAAAATTCTGTTTGCTGTAAACACTTTAAAACAATAATATGACAGAAATTGATTTCATGAGATTTACTCCTTCCAGTATGTCTCAGCCCAGTGCTGACACAGAAGCCTGTGACAGACTGATGGCCTTTTCTGCTGTCACAGGGACTCCAGCTTTACTGCTTACATACCTGCTGTGTAAGGAGACTGATGTGGCTTGGTGGGGAATACTGACAGGCTGCTTGCTTTTCGGCCAGCTGCTGCAGTTCTGCTGCTACTACACTGGGGCTATAACGTTTGCCCTGGGAAGAAGTATCTTCTGCATCTTTGTGCATCCTGGCTGAGCCCACGCCCTGCCCACTTGGGCTGCGATGGCACAAACCTAGCAAACAAACATTTGGATATGCTTAGTGCGTGGTATGTCAGACTCTCAGCCTGCTGCTCACAGAGATTCAAAAGCACATATGATACTTTCTGCAGATTGTAAGGAGAATACAACCTTCTTTTCTGCATGGGTATTGCCTATATAAGCTTTCGTCAATTCCAAGCCTATATTCTCTTTATTATAATGTATCTAATGGCACCCAATTCAAGAGAATATTGGCTGCTGACACCTAAGATAAGTCTATAAAGTTTTTCCTTAAAAACAGATGCCCTTAAATAAGCTACTCAGTTGGAAAGTCAGATTTATTTTAATGCTAGAAAAGTTGTCAACAGCAACCCTAGTGAACATTTGCTGACCCTGATGTACAACCTAAAGCAAATGTACACCATCGTTAAAACAAAAATTAAAATATATGTATCAGGACCACAGCTATTAACCTGTGTGTTGTTCCCAAAACTTTCCTCATAGATTACAGTCTGCATCTATAAATCCTAGAGTTTCTTCTACCCTTCAGATTCCTTACAACCTAAAGCTGCATTGGTAAGCCATGTTCTACAAGACTCAATTCTGGAAATGTAAAATTTCTAGCTAATCCAGAACAGAGATTACACAGTCTCTATACCGAACTAACAGGTTATTACGCATCTCAGAATACTTACCTACTTTTGCAGAGGATGGTCGGCACAACCTTTGGCTGTAGATCTGAACAGCTCTCTGAAAAGATGAGAACGGGCCAATGGTGTAGCTACCAGAATGACAATGGCGTAACCCTGCAAGGCTAGAAGTATCACTGGACACTGGGTTTGTGGAAACAGAGCAGCTGTCAGGAGCTGTGCTCTGTGAGGAGGGCAGTGGGGATGAGGACTGAATCGGCCTGGAACCCACTGGAGGAGCCGGCAATGAATGGTGACCAGGCACCTGTGAATTTTCAGAGGCTGCAGGCGGAGATGGTATCCAGGATCTGGTACTTCTCTGGAACGTGGCACCAGAAACAGAGGAAGAAGCACTAGGAGCACTGCACCGAGGTGATTTCACTTCAGCATTTAAGGAGAAGGTGGATCCTTCTGGAACTACACAAAGATAATGAGCACACTTCATGAGAAAAACCTGCATTTCAGGTCTTTTAAATAATAACAACATACCAAAGATAACTCAAACACAGTGAAGCCAAAATGGCCTCATCTACCAGCAAACACAAGAAGAGGCTCTACATGATGCATATCCTCTTTCAAAGCTTGCCATATCTAGATCTTCCCTCACAGAAGAGCAGGTAACTTTCATACTGCTCACTCTACAGTATCTTCTCTTGAGTTTAAACAAAAAACCTGCAGAATCTTCCCCAGGACCGGGCATTTGAATCCTCAGTTTGAACCTGAAGGTTCCAACCTTTGTTTAAAGGACTATTAAAAAGAGTATGTGCAGTTGTTATTTTTCTTGATGATGATTTAAGCCAGTTCACTTACAGGTTGTTTTTACTTCTTTGGGTTTATAGCCTTTTAATGCTCCTTCTGCAGGCAGACCTGCAACTGAACTTTTGGGCTGATCACCTTTTATTTTTTTCACCACCTCAGGATGCTCTATAACAAAAATCAAGGAGTTAGAAAGTAGAACAATGCAACCGTGATATCTTTAGAATAGGACTGCAGAATTTAAAACTTGTTACAATGGACTTTCTTGCTAATATTTACTGTAGACCATGCAACTCTAATGATCACAATTGTACTGACATGGACTACTGGATATGTATAGCTGGCAATGAACTTCCTCCCATGGAACACCTAATTAGGGTCAAATATACAGACTCTGCATCCAATGGGTATGCTCACTGTAGGTAGTACAGTTTAACAGGCCTTGATTTCTCTCATCCCTTACTTTGAGTTCAGGATTCCCTGTTCATTTCAAATCTCAGTGCCTTCAGTCTGTTCATTCAACTTTTAGTCATGAGCCACCGTATCTATTTCTTTATAAACGCTAATCCAGATTCATCCCACTTTACTTCAGGCAAAGAAGGTATGATTACAGTTACTCTAGTCTTCCCAAAGTCAATGGAGGGGGCAGGGGGGAAGATATGCAACCTCAAGAAACCTTAGCAACATTCTGGGGGGCCTGTTCTCTTTCCATAGACTGAAGTTATACATTTGTCTGGGCGACATCATCTCAGAACTGCCTGTAAAACTTACCACCTTGAAGCTGTTTCTCTGACTGGTTACTGGTGTTGCTGGGGTTTGTGCTTGTGGAATTTGCTCCTAGGAAGACACTTGCTGACTTGTTTCTGTGTGTGTAAAATGTCAGCACTTCTTCCAGGTCACTTTCACTACAGTAAGGAAAGAAGAACAGATGTAAGTGAGGATTCCAAGCTTTCCTGCATTCACCTAACAATCAAAGACAAGAAATTATAAGGAGACTGAAGAAGGGAGTGTGGAAAAAAAGGTGAAAGTCAGACAAGGTGATGATTTGCAGTAATGATTTGCTCAGTTCTGCACGGTAGGACCAGAAGGAAAGGAACACGCCTTGGTTAAACCTGAGATTCCCACTGAAATGCCATTTTCTTATGCACTAGAAAATTCAAAGCATTCAGGAGCCTTCCCAAGATAAACAAAGAGTGAGTGAAAACACCGAACATATTTTTGGTGAGATCAACTCAACAGGAGAGATTCAGTTCACAGCTAAATTTGTGAATCTTCCCCATGTGTTCTCTAGAACAAGCAGCTATCTTGTTTATAACAGAACTCAGCTCAGCTTCTGTTTTATAGTCATTGTTAGTAATTTCAACTCAGCAGTGGGAGGAGGAGAAGAAAGAGAAGGGAAGAGCTTTTTAATTAGCCAAAACTGTAGGACAAACACACACAACAGTCCATATTTTTGTAAATCTCACGACACTTACATATGTTTCTTGTTTTCTTTACAAGAATAGAGTTTAACTGCCCCGACGTCCTAGGCATCTATGGGTCTCAAACTAGTATCAGTTACTTGGCCATTCATATTAGAGCTCGTGCAAGCTATAACTCTAATTGTTTTTATATCTAACATGCTTTCCTTTTGCTTTAGAGTGTTGCCTCAGCATTAGGTAGTGAGTATATGGCACAGCAAACACCAAAAGTGAGAAGTATAGTGCCAGTAACACTACAAGATGACATAGGAAGATAAATTTGCATAGCAGCAATTATAATCAATCCTTCAAAATGCCCTCTGCATATCACACTTGCACTAGTCTAAGCCTGCCTGAGCTTTGGTAAAAGCAATATCTAGAGCTGAAGCCACTGGCTTTTGGACCTTCTGCACGCTGCAGAGTTCACCTTTTCTTCCAAACCAGTGAGAATAGAGGTGAAGAGGAAATGTAAGAATCAAAAGTCGCTGGTGTAAGCTTGTAAGTGAATTTACCAGCATATACTTTCCACATTGCACTGAGAATGTTTAGAGGCAATAGCTGTAGCATGTGTATAACTAAACACAATGCCATCCATGTGATATCAAAGTTAGAGAGTCAATGAGACAATCCCAATTATTAAGTGGCAACAACAATTACCCATTTTCTCCAGTGTTGCGTTCACTGTACTGCAGAACAAACACTCAAAAGTGGAAATCTACACCCTTTGCTTGGCTCCAAATAACTAGCTCACTGATTTAAGCTTCAAGCACAATGCCAAGTAGTGTCAGGTATCAGGTTTCAAATGTACCTACTACTTCATAAGAAGCAAAAAATGATCGCTAGAAATTGTCTTAACGTTGGCAAACCGGCTTTTGCTATTTTTTATCGCTCAAGCAGGTGATCCAGAAAAAATTTCCAGCCCCTGCCTAGACTGTGCATCAGGCCATGATGGCACAGTAGCCCATAACACAGAAACAGAAGAGTATGCAGTTCTGCCCCAAACAGTCATCTCTTAGCTTTTCTGGCCAAAAGCAAAAAAATCCTGCCCCAAGAGGCAGCAGTCATTTTAGTGGCCAGAGATGTCAGAGAACCAAAAGCATGTTGTGGGCCCATGTAATCTACATTTCTAGTGACAGGAGTAGATGTTATGGTGTACGGTAGTCAGATGTCTTGAGTATGGTTTCTTTTATAGAACATTATCTGAAAAGCAGCGAGATTTTTCTTGGAGCCCATGAATCTGTCACAGTAATGACTCCATCAATTATATTAGCAAAATCTAAAACCCGTTTCCATGAGAATGTAGCATCAAAAGAGAGCGTGAAGCCTCCCGAACTTTAAGAAGCCTCAGCTATCATCCACTTCTAATCAGTCACTGAGAGTGGTATCCAAACAGAGAAAAAGAAAGAAGTTTTGTAACTGATTACAAATAAGCAGCAGTGACTGTCAACCTTCCCAGAGAAGGTAGAAGGGCATTAAAAAGGCCGGTGAACTCCAGCTGTCTTCAGATACTGATGGGGGTCCTTGCCCATATAGTCATGGCATATATGGGTCAAATAAAGGAGTGGAAAGGAATTGGATTTTGTGCTCAAGAGCTAGAGACTTTGAGGACATAATTCTGGTTTGCTGAATATTTTCAGATCTCTCCATAGTCAGATAGCTCTAATACCATTGTTTTTCATACAGTGCTTTATGCCATAAAGAGTATTTACCTATTTTGAAAGTACGTTTCCTATCAAACTCCTGTTAAGTTTAAGGCAGATAAAGTTCAGAGCATGCACTATTCGAAAATGCTGCTTTTTCATTGTGACAGTAATGGCTTGCACTGAACTGCCTTAGCAAACCAAACAAGAGGCTAGGACAAAGACAGGGAGTCTAAATCCCTTCCTTCCTCACCTCAAAGTCCAGACCTAGAGAGCTCCTGAGGAGAGGCAGCAAGCATGAGATTTGTTTCCGACAGCAGAAACTTGAGAGCCAGAGCCACAACTGTTCAACCACAGCACCTCAAGGCCATCTAAGCAGAAGCTTTGTTTTCATTCTCCTTCCAAAGTACTGCCACATTTGCTCCAGCATCACAGGAAAGGAGACCATTAGCTCACCAGCACCAGTCTGAAATTTACACAGACCAGGGCAACCACTGTGTCATGGTTTAACCCTGGCCAGCAGCCAAGTACCACACAGCTACTCACTCACTCCACTCCCCTCCCCTGCTGGGATGGGGAGGAGAAACAGAAAAAGTTAAAATCCATGGGTTCAGGTAAGAACAGCTTAACAATTGAAATAAAGTATAACAACAACAGTAATTGTAATGAAGAGGAGAGGGAGAGAGAGGAATGAAACCCAAGGGCGGGGGACACCAAAAAACAGGTGACGCATAATGCAATTGCTCACCACCCACTGACCAATGCCCAGCCAGTCCCTGAGCAGCAATCGGCAGCCTCTGCCCTGGCCAACTCCTCCCACTTTATATACTGAGCCTGCCTGACATTCTATGGTATGGAACATCCCTTTGGCTAGTTCAGGTCAGCTGTCCTGGCTCTGCTCCCTCCCAGCTTCTTGTGCCCTCCTCACTGGCAGAGCATGGGAAACTGAAAAGTCCTTGATTTAGGGTAAGCACTACTTAGCAACAACTAAAACATCAGTATGTTATCAACATTCTCATACTAAATCCAAAACACAGCAGCGTACCAGCTACTAAGAAGAAAATTAACTCTATCCCAGCTGAAATCAGGGTACACTGCTGTCCTTTGGGAATCTACTTAATGGTCAAAACATCCACTGTATATCCTCTATGCACCAGATGCTGATGCTACAAGTGTTTGGCTGCTGCAAGGGAGAAAAGAGAAAAGACAAGTTCTCTGTCCCCCAGCAAGAGCAGGAGCAGATGCTATGGTCAATAAAGGTATCTAGTGGCTTACAGATCAATCAGATCACCTTTAGAACAACTCCATCACATTCAGGGCTGGGACATCCTTTATCAAAGGGAATAAAATCCATTCCTACCTTGCTCTGGTAATAAAGTTCTGAAAACCTTCAGGATTCACTCCCTCCTCCTCCTCTTCCTGTTTCTTTTTTGATCGCTTCTGAACCATCTGCTCTGTTTCCTGTTAATAAGCGGTATCAGTAAGTGTCTCTACGTAGTCACTTTATGTTCCACAGCATAGCTACAACTCAGAGAAGACAAAAAAGCAATTTCATGGGATCTAAGAAAAAAACCCATCAAGTCCAAAGAGCCATATTATAAGCATTTCACTATGTGCAACAGAATGGATAAATATAGACAGCCCCAGAGACAGCATGCTAAGCATACACTAAACTCGTTCCTCCACCTGACATAACTTATTAGAATTGATTTGCTGAGAAGAGGTCAAGTCTTCACAAATACATGCTGCTCCTTCCAATATACTCTTTGCTGGGAAATAAGGAAGTATGGAGGGGAAAAAATAGAATCATTCTTTACAGATATTAGATCCTCTTTCTACTTTTGCTGTTTCTGTCACAAATACTGAGCTCTTCAAAATAGCTTTTATTTGAGCGTCTTTCCCAAAAGGAGATATTCAGGAAGAAAGGAAAACAAAAATATAAAATTACATTAAAAGAAACTCAATCAAGGAGGTATGCTGAGGGTATCCACATTTCCTACTGTAAACTAGGAGTTCTCATTTGAGTTAATTTCTCTTGTCACGCAGCAAATTGCCAAAGGCTTATCTACATACCAGAAATACACTGCTTTAGCAAAAGCAAAGAAAGTAAAACAGTATTGTGGCAAATATGGATTTACACACTAAAACATACTGGAATAAAGCATGCTAAGCCTTTGTGTGTGAGAATGGGAGCAAGCTCTCAGATAAGTGATCTTTCTATTTTACACAATAGAACTTGTTGACACTAGAAGTTGTATTGATACAAACATTTTTGTTAATTAAAAAAAACCCTACAGGCCTGTCTGAAATACCTATACCAGCATACAAACTTTATCTGACCAGACTTGACCTCCCCTTCATTGTTTCCTACTGGTAGTTTGAGCATTCCCAGGATGAAAGGGTCAGATAGACCTTTTGAAAGATAATTCAAGAGGGGGAAGAAAAAGCCACTGTGGGACATGTCTCTACCCTTCACTACTCATGTAAAAGTCAGGACAATGTGATCTGTTTTACTCAGTTTGCTGGAGGTATTATTTTTTTCTTCTGTGTCACTACAGAAGATACATAACTGCTAGTAGGAGTCCCCTACTAAATCTGAAGTTACAAGTCGGTTAAAGAAGTCTGTATGTTGGACTCTGACATCAAAAAACCTCATAGCCTAAGAGTCTCTCAATGGCTTAAAATGTGTACGTCTTAAAACCTCAAGTGATCTGTTCTCACTTGTTTTAACTGAGAAAATATGTTTATGCACTGATTTATTACCAGTTACACAGCTTTAGTTTGTGAATTTACTCAAGAGTTAGCAGAAAATCCTGATGCTTGAATACAATTTGAGTGGAAATTAGATCCAAAGCAGCTGCGTTCTTCACTCACCACAGAACCACCCAAGTGTTTTGTGGTTACTCCTAACAGAGTAATTCCATGAGCATTAGGCATACAAGGCACTCCCTGGAACAGATTTGGTTCAATACCAACCTTGCTTTGACAGATCAAGTTACTAGATGTCAGTTCTGACAAGGTAATGTAAGTGAACATCCTCTGCTAACTGTAGGAGCTTGGAGGCCTGTGGGCACAGCAGCCTCTGAAAGCAAAATTTAAACTACCCTTGTTCTAACACTAAAGAAATGCTAGAGGGCAAAGAAAAGGGGAAGCTGTTCTTGCAAAACAAGGATTAGCATGAAACCACTATGCTAAATACATCTTTTACATCTAAAGAGGTGAAAATTATTTAAATTAGGACCTACTTCTCCTTATCACTGCACATGCAGAGTCCCATACTACAGACAGGTAGCAGTCCCTCCATATACCAAACAAAGGTAAAATACATATTTCATACTGTTCTGTATTAAAAATGTAATCTCTAAAAGAAGCATCACAAAAATAGGGAGAAATGGGAAGAAGCATTACAAAGCACTAAAATCAAAGACAAACCAAAGAAAAAGCAAGCTGCCAGTTAAATTCCACTTCAAATCAACATTTCTTTTTACTTTTGTGTACATGATTACTGAACTGCATATATGATGTAGTAAAACCGTTGTCATTCTCACAATTTGAACAGACAAACTACCATTACTGGATGCGCAACTGTGAACAGACCACGTAAATTACAGAACAGAGCCTTAAAAACACTCTGCTTGACAGCAGCCAGCAGGAGATACTTTAGAAGATGACAACAGAAACCAGAAGAGCTACCAAAAGAAGAATCAAGAAAGAATTAATCACCTTGTTATAACAGATTATGAACTCGCCCAGCTGGTGAGCCAGGATACGACGACGATCATTTAGTCCTAAACGACGGCTGGGGAGCAGCATCCTCAAGGACTGCTGGAGATTGCTGGCAGCTCGTTTCAGAAAGCGCACCACAAGCTCCTGCAAGCAAGACAGATGGAGTTAACATCGGACCAGCTTCAAGATGCGGGTAGAAGAGAACAGAGCAGAGGTACTACAGCAGCTAATGACTGGCAAGAACTAAACACACTGTCCTGAGACGATGAGCTGACAACTGGCAAGGAAAAGCATTCTGCAATGTACATTTTTAATATAGCCCTACAAATCCAAGGTGGGGGGAGAAGACTGACGGCGTATCTTGCCTGAGGTGGGTCAGAATTGGGAACACTTGTGGAGTGTTTGTCTGAAAAGCATGGCAGATGAACAAACAAAACCATCAAGCAGCAAAAAGCAGCAACACAAAATAACCTGTGAAGTCCAATACCTTAGCAGAACAATTTCAAAAAACAACCTCCGATGTGTTAAAGAAAGCCTGTGGTGAAGTCTACTGACATAAAACCCTCTCAGCTCTATCACAGGGAAGGGGATCTTGGTCAGATATCTCCACTACAGAGATGAGCCCCATTTCATCACTTTTCATATATGTATACCAATTGCCACAGCCTCTCCACAGCAACAGATTACTGCATCTACAGCCATGTAATTCCAATCCCTCACCATGTCTGTTTGACCTCTGGTGGGGAAAACATACGGCAAGGCAAGATGCATCCTGTGGGTGTTTTGAACCCTTTCTGTCTCCCCTCTGGATTTGCTTTTGGTTAGGAGCTCTGCTAATGCATAAATGAGCAGTCTCACGGCCAAACTATTGGATTTCACAGCTCGCCTCTCACTGCCATTACTCCAGGCTGGTTTGATCTGTTATTTTAAACATTATTTTTCACAGTACAGCAGACAAAGTGACTCTCAAAAAGCCAGTTTTAATTTCCACTTGGAAAGAGCAGGGGTAACATTTTCCACTGAGTCGACTGATTATTCTTGACACACAATTTTATCTCTGAACTGCACTGGCTGCTTCCCTGCAACGTGCGTTCAGCAAGAATACGTTTGGATTTGCAGAAGGCTCAAGAGCCTACTGTATAAAGCTCTTTTTAGGAAGGTTTGTGAGGAGGTCTGGGCTTGCTGCACTCTAAAATGTATATACATCAAATATAGGGCCTCAAAATACTGCCTAGAAAAAATAATCACATTTAAAAAAACCAAACAAACCAACCAAAACACACAAAAAAATAAACAAAACCACACAACCACCTATGCTAGAAAGTAACTCTCTCTCCTCAGAAGCTTTTATTCCCCCCCCACCCCCCCTCTATCTAGAATGCAAAGAAGATTCCTAAGCACAGATGTCTGCAAAGAGTAAAACACTACATAGGAGAAAAGCAGGTACCTGTTTGAAAAAGCTTAACTAGGTACCCGTTTTATTTGAGTAGATGCATGCTTTCTTTAACACAGCGGAAACCAGATACTGCCAAGTAATCTTAAAGAATCTTAGAAAGAAGAATTCAAGAGTAGGTAAGCTCAGAGATCAGTAAAGGAGAACCAGAGAATCAGCAAAAGATCTGAGCAGCTTGGATGTCAACCACACTCTAGCCCTTAAAAGCTGCCTTCTTTATCGCTGCTCAGGTATCAGTCAGCAGCCTTTACCTTGTCTGTATATTAAGAAATACAGCACTGGCAGCTGGACAAAGATAGAAAACTATAATCTCAGTTGGACTTCAGTTCTTCCAAGGAAGGGAATTGGCCTCAAAACTCTCAAGGCAGATTTCAGCTCGGCTTCTCAGTCTGACCAACACAAAGTTTCTTACCATTTGCTCATCCTCTTTGGCAGCCCAGGCAGGATTCTGGATCTGGTCACCAGCCTCCTTCATCAGTCGCAACTGAACGTGCTGTAAATAGGCAGAGAAAGCCCTGCGAGCTTGCACTTTGCTGTGGACCAAAAGAACCAGTCAGCTATCTTCAGAGTATTAATGGGAAGAGTTACAGCAGTCAGGCATAGCTTATGAACCCAAGTACAGTCAGCAAGGACCTCCTAGGTGCACAAATGTTGAAGCTCAAGGCAAGAAAGACCCCTTCACCCCACCACTATTGTCAAGGAGACCTTCAGTTCACCAAGATGGGGTAGGTATTGCAGGAGATACAAAAGGCAGCAGACTAAGTTCTAAAACAGTCACCAAAAATGGAATGTTCTCCTTCCCTTTTCACATCCTTAACCACTCTCCTCCAAAAGCCAATAACATGAACATCAGCAAAACTGTGTATTTTTAAACCAAATTGAAGGCTCTCTTGGGCCTCTGTCTTCACAAGCATTTTGAACACCACAACAACAGACCGTAAAATAAATAAAGGGCTCTGTACTGGTGCCAGAGCTACAACAAAGGCCCTGCAATTCCTATTGGAAATGAAAGAATTAAATCTGTGAAAGTGAGCCCTTCCCCTGCTGGCCCAAGGACACAAGCCAAATTTCATTGAGCAAGGCACCACTGGAGAATGAAAGAACATCAGAAAAGTCTGCTGTGCAGCTGGCTGAACATGTTGGGAAGCTGTGTGCATGAACTGAGGAGAGGATTGGGGTAGGACTGGGAGGGACACGTTGCTTTTCATTCCCTCACAATGGAAGTCACTTTAGCATATGCATCTGTTGTGAGAGAAATTGCTGAAGGTTTTGCCTAAATCTGTTCATTGTCATCTTGGCCTAAACCCTCTCCTCCTGCTCCTCCTCCACTCTGCTCTACCAATCCCCACTCTTCCTCATAGTTTTTCCCACAGTCACTACAAGCTGTCCCTTGGATTGCCAAGCATGACTTCTTTCCTTTTCATAAGAATGTAGAAGCAGATGGGCTTTAGTGTCAGTAACAGATTCCCCTTTCATCACAGAAAATGTCATCTTTTCTATAAAATTATCAAGTTTCATCTTTTATTATTCCTATCCTCAAAGTCACCCAGTTCTTCCCATATTTATTCCACTACTTTTCTCTCCTATTAATGACTCAGAACTTTTTTTCAGCAGCAAATTTCATTAGCACATTTCTACATTTGACTTTATTATTAAGATCAGCTTCAGACTGATTCCTGAGGAACCTCACCATTTTTTCCTCTACTTGTTGTCTGATTTTTAGGAATATTCTCAGATACTTACACAGTCCTTATGACTCCAGGTACATGAGTCCCTGAAATGTCATTAAAAACTCAGTCCAGAAATATCTGTAAATTTCATGATCACTTTGTTAGGGTTACATAAAAATCATACAACATAGTAGCACTTACAGAGATCAACGCATCGATTTAATATATTTTAATTTTTCAGTTCTTACCTAAAAGTATCCATGCATCTGCTTAATCATTAGCTTTTGATGCTTCTGGAAGACTATGCCAGGCCCAAAGAGGGGCTAAACAAATGATGAGTTCACAAAAGTCTCAAAACTAACATCCTCTGTGGATAGCTGTACTAGTACTGCCAGAACTAAAACATGATAAAAACACCCAGTCACAATTCCTGTCTTCCAGTGAACTACAGAACGCACAGCAGGTCTTGTAACACCTTCGAGCTCTATATACTGCTAGCCACCACACCTACCTATGTTCCACATGTGTGGAACAACAGGAGAACATTCTAAACCCAGACTAAGAATTAATGCCATCATATATCAGAAAAGGCTCTCCCCTGAAGGCTCTCTAGGGCTGCCAGGTTTGTTTTAGGTGGAGCTCAAACAACTCATGACCAGAAGTTCAAGATTTGCACTAGCAGGAATTAAGGAGCCCCTGTTATCAACATCAGCACAGTAATACAGTTCTCTGCCTGCACCTGATAATTCCATGATTACAAAATGGGAAACTGGAGAAGGTCCTTGTTTAACACTGCCTCTCCTCTGGCGTGTGGAATATTGAAACCTGAGGCCCTAAATGCAGGAACTAGTAATTCCCTTTTCATTTTACTTCCCTAGGAATGGCACAGTTGGGGGAGCATGTTTCATTCAACTGTGACTTCTTCATGAGTAACACCCAGTGTGTGGAAGGCAGAGAGACTGCCTCATCAGGCCGACTAAAGGAGAGAGTAAAGTCCTACCACTTGAAAAAACAACTGACTACAACAAACCTGGTTTCTTTTGGATGAAAATTTCATTACCCCAGCTCCTCTGCCTGTTGATCCCACAAGCAAAGCTTTCATCAATGACAGATCAGACAGGGCCAAGCCTAGCACAATCCTGGAACATGAGGTCACCACACTTCTGTGGGGAATCCCAACAGGACTGGGTACTCAGCAAGATTCTGCCAGAACATCAGACAAAGCTCATGTTCTTGGCAGGAGTTGGTTCCATATATAGGTAGATGACAGCATTGCTATGTTCATCCTCGAAACAGGTTTCAGAATCTTCCCTGTCACGACAGTAAGCGTCCTTACCACAAGAATACCAGAACAATCCCCAAATCCATTTAATCATTCATAAATCCTCTCAGAAACTAAACTAAGACAGCAACAACAAGTAAAATTATTTTCTCTACCTTTGGACGTTTTTCCACAGAAAACATAATGTTGCTTCTTATCTAGATGTAAAATCCTCCTACACAGATATATATGATAACTCTTGTTGCCCTTCCTGTCCCTCTGCAGACAGACAGTTTTACTACACACATTTCACGGAAAGACCATGCTTCTAGACATCTAGTAGGACCCTGGTTGCTGTTATTCTATAGAATCTCCAGCACCTCTCTTTCTCAAGCAAGAGCCACACAGGAGAACGTACCCTGCTTCACACAGTCATACTCAACAGCAGGCAATGAGATGTTTCAGTAATTTGTCTCTGTCAAATGACCTCCTGCCTTGTTCTCAGGAGGTGATGACCTTGAGCAGAGATTATTATCAGAGATAAAAATTCTATCACCAAAAATGAGAAAACTAATTTTATGGAGGAGGCAACACTGAGGTATTCCTACCCAACCGTTCTTGGATAGTTTAACATATGTTTATACCCACTTTTTTGGAAGTGCAAAGAATGAAAAGACAAACTTTAGAATTCAATAGCAGGTATCCTGCATTAAGACAGAGGCATTTCAGAAGCCTGAGCTGACCAAGGAACAGCTTATATCACCAGACTAAAGAACAGCAATGGAAACTATGGGTTATGCTTTATACTAATCAAACAGGTCAGGTATTTAGGTAAACTGCCAGTCTTTGCAACTATCTCCCTTCTGTGCCAGCTACTTGCTATGGCAGCCCAGAGCTAAAACCAAAATCCAGGCCCCTTTCTCTAGGGTCCTCTTACCTCCTCACATTCATCATGTGGCACATTTTAACTGATACTAGTTGTTAGTCAAAACTCAATGCAACATGCAAAATTCTCTCACCTCAGGTTTCCATGCTTTTGAAGAATTTGCAGCAAGTTAAACTGAGATTCTGAGTCTTTTTTTTGAAGCAACGGCTCTCCTCCATCTTCAGTTTTCTTGTCAAGTTTTTTTGGCAACCTCTCCTTACGAGTAGTTTTCACCAAGTCAGAGAGCTTTGCTTTGCTTTTCACCTGGGTGTCCGAAAGAGAGCCCACAGTTCTATCCAGCTCTTCATCTGCATCTGCATCTACTGCCTCTTCCTCCTCACCTTCTGTGTCTGATTTGAGGGACAGTTTTGTTGTTTCTGATGTCCCTGTAGCAGAGGAGAAATTACCTAAGCTGGTTAAGAAGAAAAGAAGTGGGGAAGACTGCTCCGCTACTTATGCCCTTTGGTTTACTGCTAGGACAGAACACTACCATTTTAGAACATCATCTTCAGTATCACTACATTTTATTATTTTCTGTCTTTCTGCTTGTGTATCAGGCAGTTGAGAAGCCCATTTTCCCAGTATCAGAGAAAACAGACCAAGATTCTTGTCTTAACTCTACAAAACGGTGTGGGGAAGACACAGGACAACACCACAAAGGCATTTTCCTGACTCTTTATATATTTACACACACACATAGAGACTCATACTTAACATATATACATGAAAAAACAAAAAATGAGTATCAGAAAAAACACAACTATAAAATATAAACTTCCACATGTGCCAATAAACATCACGTATCTTCACACAGCACTAAAAATCACTTCATGACATACAATCTCTCCCATTGCAGTCAGTATCACATAGCTACTAGAAAGAATTTAGATAACGGCTTTGGGAACAGCCACTTGTGAGGACCATTCACCTCTGTACACCTTTTTAAGTTCTTCCCACATCAGTTTGGATAAGGATTTCTCTCTTTCCAACAGCTTAGAGTCACTGCTATGAAGAACCACCAGCCTGGAAGGTCTCAAGTTTTCATCTTTCTCTGAAAAGCTGGAGGACTAGAGAAGCACACATGCTGTTGAATTCTTGTGCCCAAAAATGCAACTGCAAGCTTGCCTTCAAGAAAATATTGACTATCTTTAGTCATATACATGGGGATGTGGAATGGTGGGAATGAAATACTAGGCTAAGAAGACAGGAAACTCAGAAGAGTAATGAAGTGAAAACTATTAACACTTGAAATGAAAACTATTAACTTCAACCTGCGAATCCCTTTAGGGACTACAAAGGCCAGAACAACCCCATTCACACACATTTCAAATGAGAAGAAGTTGCTTGCTTGCTCTTGACTAGCTGCTCATCTAAGACTCTAGCCATGCATACCTGATGATCTTGCCCGTGCTGCTCTAGTCTTGCCATGACATCGCCGGCGCTTCCGTAACTCCAGCGAAACAAGCTTTCTCTCATAAAAGAGAGCATGAGAGTCTACAGCTTCCAGCCTCATATCCAGCCTTCCATTAAGACCTGCTCTGGGAAGCATAATACAGAGACATCCTCAATCTCCCTCTCTCCTTCTCTCCCTGATGATACAAGAGACTTGGTAGATTAAACTTCTTCAAAGAAAGTTTCCCTGACACAGGGAAAAAATATTTATGATCAGTCTAACTTTGTTCTGTTTAAAGCCTGCAAATGTTTGAAGGGAGTCTTTACAAGACATCGTCTCTTAAAGCCCCAAAATGCACTTATCTAATATGTCATGCTTTCATGACTGAGCAGCATCTGTCCATTGTGTAGCAGCTCAAAAGCACAATTAACAGGGAAAACGGAATTGCAAGAGTACAAAACAACGGAGAGGAGCGGAAAGAGTGTACATGGACCTGAGTCCAGTCTTCTGAACCTTGTATGTAGACAGCTTGTTCTTCACTGTTTTGTCAAAGATAAGAACATTAACATAATCTGAGTGGAAAATTACAACCTTTCTACAAGTTCTGCCTAAACCAAGGGAGAAGGAACCCTGCCAGACTCCTTAAGAGAGACAAATCTGGGTGGTAGGAATGCCAAAGTAGGAAGCCTAAGAACAATTGTAAGGTCTACTCCTTAAAAATTAAGCTCTCCATGTGCTGGGATACTCTTTGCTCACCGTATTTACTTTTCTAAAATTATTTTGACAGATTTCAGGTAGCAAAGGTGTTAGCCCAGGACTTGGAATATGAAGCTGTGGAAATCTAAATTCAAAATAAATCCTACAAAGTATAAGTTATTTAATTAAGAAGCCATTTACCGGGATCTCCCAGTGACAAAGTCTCTTTTCATCTTGCTCCTGCAAAGAGAAAAACAGCAAAAATTACCTTCCATTCTGGGTCATCGACTGGATTAAAAAGCCTCCAAAGTCTTTCATGTGTACAATGAAAAGGCTTTTCATTGTACAGATGAAATTTACAGAATTCCTTGTGAGCTCTAACTTAAAGGAAAAAAAAAGGCTCCAAAAGAGGAAGTCTGAGCAGCTGTTCTATAACTGATGCTTGCATTTGTCTGGTGTAAATTGTAGAAGGTGTCATTTGGACCTACCCTCCAGACATATCCCAAAAGTGCACAGAAAAAAAAAAAAAATTGTACAGTGCTGATGCAGGAAGACTTTCTGTAAATACCATCTCCTCATTCAGCAACCTTACCCTTACTCGACGGTTACTTAATTGTAGATCTCAAATTTGGATAAGAAAAATCAAGAAGGAAGTACATACAGTGAAAGATACTGGATACAACTCTCAATGGAAGTTCAGCCGGTGGCATGAATTGTAATTTCCAACCAAGCACAACCCAGAGAAGGAGGCATCTAATCATACTTGCACAAACAGGAATACTAAACCTTTGACAAATAGGGATACTAAATCTTTGGAACAGATTTTAGTGCCTACTTTGCACGAGGACAAGCTCTAATGTGACTTTAGCTTTGAAACAAAAGGTAAGCAAGGACCACCTATAGTCTCTTCACAGAAGAGCCTAGGTGCTTGAAGGTTTTTCATATCTATAGTCATCTTTTTACTCCAGTGACTCCCATGCCCTTTGTGTATTGTCTGTTTTGCTCAGAAGCTCAACATGTAAAAAATGTGAGAAACCTCCACAGCCACTGGCACACTAGAGAAGATACAAACAAATATTATCACCCCTGTAAATCACAGGCTGGTGTTTACAATACCGGTTAAAGGAGGAATCAATCCTTTTCATTCTGTTTGTGCCCTTTGCCTCCCTCCCAAACGGAAAAGCTTTCTACCTGTCCTGAAACAGACGTGTAGCCAGCATGTAGTTCATTGATGTCTTGTGCTCTAAAAAGGATCTAGAAAAACAAAATACAGGATGTGCCAAGATAAAGCTTAACACAATGAAAGGCAGCATAATACAGAAATAAATGACCTATAAAAAGCATCCCAAAAGTAGTTTGACACAATATGCTGTACCATAACAGAAAAGAGGAAAAGAGAGCCATCACTTCTCAGCTGAAGTTCCTGGTGAGGCAAGAGACAGAGAAACAGTGCAGACTGGAAAAAAATTAGAAAAGTGTAATACAGTATCATTCACAGGATGAGTCCTATATTATGTTTATGGCCTAATGACAGAGTACACAGTATATACAGCTCTGGGATGTAAAAGCAGGTAGCAGGAATAGATTACATGAAGTGAAGAAATTTTTATTCTGACAGAAAAGCAACATCAGAAGCAATGCTTGGCAGCTTTTCATGCAGTGCAGTTAGGTGAAGCAGCAGCAGTTAAAAACAAGGATGCTTTTTTTTTTTTTTCTGATCCCTTAACACTAAAATACCTCTACCAAATCCCTCAATATATGTCTATCTGATTGTTAAGCTGGTTGATCTACATATACCTAACACAGAATATCCCTCAACACAGAGCAATCAGTGCAACACTGAGCCATCCAATTGGGTTCATATTCTTACCCATAAAGGTCCCATGTTAATGGGGTGGGGAATATCCGGATGAAGCCTCCCCTCCGTTCATTCTCCTCTCTCACTCGACGAAGAACTTTTATCTTGGAATAAAAACAGGAAAAAGAAAACAGCCAGTAAAATAGATACAATAAAAAACAAACCTTAGAAAAATCTCTGTTTCAGAGGACAAGACTATTACTGCAGTCCTGGGAACAGACTGGGCACATATGATATTCTTAAGAAATTTTATCTTGCATTTAAATTCTAAAGGAGTTATTCCACTGCTTGGAGCACATATGTATGCCTGGCACGACTGAGGGCAAGGTCAGTACCAGCAGTAAAACTCAGCAGTTCCGTTTCAAAAATTATACTACTTCTGTCATGTTATTCATATACATCCACTTGCTCTTTCCTGAGCAAATAGCCCCACATATTGCATGAAAGCCAAGGTAAATAAAAAAATATTTAACAGTCTACTTACCTCCTCCATGGAGAGACCTAGCACAGAGCTGCCTTGCCTTCCTGTTGCTTTTTCCCTGCCTGAGGGCACTGGGTTTTTAATTTCAGCATCACTGGCAGACAGAGGACGAGTACGCTGTTGAGACAGTGTGAATCCAGATTTTCCCCTTTTCCTCTCTCAACTTACTTTAAGAAAAAAAGCAACATTCAAATTCCAGGACCCCATTCCCGGCAGAATTTACACTCCAGAGTACTACAGCCAGAATTCACAATTCCACACTCCAGCTGTTGAAAACTCCACACCCCAGCAGGCATTAAGTGTGAGTACTTACATTCCCAGTTTTTAGCACAGCAGGACTCAGAATTCAGGCATCAGTGCCAGTATTTACACCCCTGGCCCCTTCCGGAAGAAAACCAGATGCACCATTTCCAGGATTTCATACATGAAAATCCTCACCCAAGAGGCACTTAGAGCCAGCATTCACACTCACAGGCCCCACATACACTTGGATTCACACCCTAATGGTACCAGAACCTTGATTCTCTGTTCCAGTTCTGTTGCTGCACTAGAAAAACAGAGCTGTTAATTCACTGGTAAGAAAGTTGCAGGGAAAAAGTGAAAAATTCAGTTCACCACCTGTTAATTCTTTTGTTACTATACTGCTAGATCTCAGCTTGCTACTTAGTGCACTTAACGAACAGATCTCATATATGTACATAGGTATATCATGCAAATTTGTATGCATATGCAAATTTAAAAAGTAAAGAAAGAAATAATGTGCAGTCAGTCTCTCTAAGCTCCTTCTTAACCTGATGGGCAGTCCTGACCAATTCTAACAAAGAACAGGAATTCAAAGTGTCTTGAAGTTAGCAGGATTGTAAAAATCTTAAAATCCCAGCAAGACTGAAATCTTTGAATGTGTTCTCAAGTACATTTCAACTGGTCTTAGGCCCAGTTCAGATAAACTACCTCTGCAAAAATAACATTGAAAGGGCCTAACTGAGAAAGTCCCATGCCTTTATACAGAATTCAAATTCTCTATTAGCATTACACTGAGCAAAGAATGCACAGAGGCTTCTTAATCTAGAAAGAAGAGAAAAACATGACAGAAACCATAAGCTGGATAAGGCCAGGGGAATATTCCATATTGCTCAGATACAAAAAAACCAAACTCATGGCAAGATCAGGCTGTACCTTTATTTGTAAGGATTACTGGAATTGAATCCCATTCTCTGTTTCATTAGAAATTGCAAGTGGCTATTCAGAATCTGCAGATGAAGCGATTGCGAAAGGAACAGGCACTGCACTAGAATGGGTTACACTGCAGCGACTGGCACAGAAAGAGGAAAAAAAAAAAAAACCAACCAAAACCAAAAGGAGACAGACATAGCAGGTGCCAGCTGAAACATTTTGTTAAGCCCAGTGAAAACTGATTAAATAAGCCAAGTGAAAACAAGACAATCTGAAAGAAGGTAGGAAACACAAGCATTTGCAGAAGAAATAAAAATGTCAGTAGTCAAACGGGTTTGCTTGATGCTGTAGATGGCATTAAGTTGAAAGGCTTTTAGTCTTTCTTCCTAAGCTTTCCTGCATTTCAAAAGCACAGCTCAACAACTTTTTTTAGTAACTTCTTCCAAAACCTCCTACTAGGTAACCTCCTACTAGGTAACCTCCTACTAGGTAACCTCCTACTAGGTAACCTCCTACTAGGTAACCTCCTACTAGGTAACCTCCTCTTAAAAACCATTTCCTGATGCTACGGTAACAATTATTGTGTGAGAACTGCTGCTCAAAGAGAGTATTACAGGAAATTTTTCATCATATCAGATCATCTCCTTCACTAAGGAAATACTTCAACGAAATCATCTCCAGTATTTCGATACAATGGAGATGATTTCATCGGTTACAAACAGAAAATGTATGCCTACATATTGGCAGTTCTGGCTCCTATGACTAGTGAAGCTCTGGCGCCTGAGAATAAAAAACTACACTACTGTCAAAATACTAGAGAAAAACTTTACTGAACTTCCTGCACAAACACTTTTTTTCAGTGTTTCACTACAGAATTCTCTCTGGCTGTACCATAGAAATATCTCCAGCTTCACAAAGATCTTGTTTCCTGTTTGACCCAGCTTATCTTTATAAGTATATATAAATCCAACCACTTTGTTTTATCTCCAAATTCTGAAAGCATCTCTGGTTCCCACATCATGATTCTAATTATACTAAGCACTGACAGCAGTTGGCACAAAGATCCTTCCTATTCTCTATGAAACCTCATTATTCGATAAGACTCATCTTAGCCTCAGCTAAACTTACGGAGAATGACATAAACGGCAGCGCACAGAATGAATTAGGTTCTCAAGCTGATTCCATCTGTCTTACCTTCCTTCCTGCTGGGAAATCTCAAAAAAAAAAATTAGAATCATTGCTATTATGTTCATGCAGGAAGCCCAGCAGCAAAATAATGCCTACCACGCCCGCAGCCAGCCAGGTGGTTAGACTTGTAAAACTAACATTGATTTCTCCATATGGCTTTGCAAGGAGGGTGCCAAATACAACATTTGGAAAGGTAGATCAGTCTGATTTATGCTAAAAATAGTTCTACATTTTTCTATTATCTTTAATAAACCCTTCTTATCTCTCTATCTATTTTGACCCAGTTCAGTCACATTTTTGCAGTTTCCTTCAGATGACTGTCTCACAGAAAATAATTACTTCTCTCATAGGGCCACCTGAATTTTATCAATACAAATTCACCTGTGCTATCCTTATCAGTCAGACTTATTCTAACCCCTGTAGTACACAAGAAAAAAACCTACTTATCTCCTTTTTGGTGGGACACTCCTATTTGCTGCTGCTTTCACCAGGTCTTCCTTTGTTTTTGCAATTTCCTTTTCAATCACCTACCAAATCCAAAACACTGTGCTGCCACTGTCTTCATTATTTGATGATCAGAGTGAAAACTTTATCTTTAAACATCTACATCCAATCTCTTTAAAATGCAGCTTGGAAATACTTGTAGGCTTAAAAACTTCAAGGCATATGATCAGCTGACCTTGACTCTCAGCACACCTCATCTACTCTGGTTTTAAGCTACTAGAACAGATGTAAATGTTTTACCAACCTTCTCTCTTGCCACATGGAAATGCATGCCAGTACCTATTCACCTCCTCTTTTCTTTTTGGCTACCCTCTCTCCCCGCCCCCCTCCAGCTATTTAGCTGCAAAATATATTTTGGGACCAGCTGCACCAGAAGTATTGTATCAGGTAACATCTGAAATTGCATCCTTTATATTGATGAAGGGAGCTGAAGGTTACTTACCAATCTGGCATTTGCTGTTTGTGACTGCGCAGACACAGGACGCTGCAATAGACACAAAGATAATAAAAAACTTGTGTTTTCCAAGACACCATAATCCCTGCCCAAGATGCAGAGAAGTGGTGAGTACCCTAAAGCAAAAGGGTATAACTGAAGTCCAGAGATGTAACTACCAGCTCCTATCATCTCAGTTCAGATCTCCCATATATTCTCCACAAATGTATCCTGTCCCCATTCCAAACACAGCACTAATCCTAACCTCAGATGTGCTCAACTGTGCAGAATGCATCTGGACATACATGTAATTTTCAAAAGCACACAAAAGAGCTCTGCAGAATGGATGAATGAACTCATCTCTGATGAGCAAAATTCATATTTTTGTAAGATAAGACTTAGCCAGAGGAAAATATTTAATAGCTATGTATTAAGGAGAAACAGATGTTGTCAAGTAGAATTGTTCATAGAACAGAGGGTATAAAAAAAAAAGTAAAAATCCTGAAATTCCAGAAGCCATTTCGTTTAAATATCTCAAAAATATTCCAGTTCTTGTGGAGAAACATGATGCTGTTTAACATTCCAAAACAGTGTAGAAACAGCAGCAGAATGTCAAAAAGCACCCTGTATTACTTATCTGGCATCAGGCCTACAAGACAGACCAGTTTAATGGTAGGTTCAAAAGAAAATTACGACCTTAGGAGTTTAGATTTTTCTTGCCTTCAGTGATACTCAGGCTGCCTTCCTCCTCTCCAATGCCCCAGAGGAGCAAATGGTGTAAGAAAGAATTCTCAAGAGACCTATCTATCATTTCTAGCTGTACTACTGCCGATTTCTTCTCTACAGTTGGTCTATACAAAACATGTTCAAGGTCCCTTTATTATTTACAACTAGTTAAAAGAGCTTCAACCCAAATCAACAAGAAGTTACAAAGGAATCAGCTAAATTGTTCATTTCCCTAGAGGGAGAAATGCTCAGCATCAAACCAAAGAGATTGCACAAGGAACTTGCAGTACAGTCTGGTGAAACTCAAAAAACAGAGTAAGTATCTCATGATCAAGAATGCTCGTATCAGCATTTCTTTCCCAAGAAGCAACTTTTACAATAATTAAAGATGGCCTACATGAACAATCAAAACTTAACACATGAAGGAGTTAAGGAAAACAAACAAAAAAAAAAACCTCAGAGTACCCTTTGCAACTGAGAATGGGAACAGAAGTATCACAGATACAACAATCTAAGACAAAATGCATCAAGCAAAGAGCAGATCAAAACATTCTTGAACCATGGAAAGACCCATAAACCTATTTAGCCATGGGACTTCCATTTAGGTACTTAAAAACATGCCATAAAACGTTATCACTGGATTACAATCCTGTTCCTGGCAAGGGGGACACCTGTCCCAAAAGATAAGTTAATCCCCATCTCATAACCACTGCTCTGTCATATGAATCTTTGCACATTTCAGCTGGCTGCACCTTATACCCCTTTTCCAGTTTTTTAAACAAAACAAATGTGGAAGTTTAAAGTCTCCTTAAAACTCAAAGCTCCCCAACAATTCCATTTTCTGAAACTGTCCTGTGTAATTTTTTTTCAGATAAAAGACATCAAATAATCAGAATTTGATCACCTTACAATTGCAGAATCCGATCACAGAAGTTACTACTTCTGAAATGGTTCCTAATTTATCTGACACATCTAATGGTCAGAGGGATCTGTCTGAAACCCTATCTATTAAATTGGCCTTGGAAGCTTTGGACTCAGTCACACATCCTACAGATACTCAAATCTCACCTTACCAGCTATCCACTTCTCTCCCAGTAACTCAAGAGTTTTACAAGAAGCAAAATTGCTATTTCTGTGAGTGTTCCCTATACCAAAATGGAAAGTGTATTGGTACTCTGCCAATGAACAAAAATGACTTTTCATTTCCAAACTGAACTTGAGCTACACAGCCATGCTGCATGTCCCTCACAGGAGCATACGCATCAGCTGCAGAGAGTGCCAGGATGTACCATTTGCCTGAGGAGAAATGCGTCTGAGTGTCCAAATGACACAGGGGATCTCCCCGGCTTTTATGAGTGCTCCACTTCCACAGATATTCATGAAATCCATCTCATAACCAAAAAGAGATAGAGTGCTATCTCAGCGCAAAAGGTAATGGACAGTCACAGCAAACCACCAGGCCTCAGTCCAAGGATCCAGGGGAAAGGAAGTGAGAGATTCCAGGAGCAAGTGAATGCATTTGCAATGCAAAAAGCTCTTTCTGCCCAGAAAGTGGTCTTGAAGACATTCATAAAACTCTTGGGTTCTGGAAGCTTGTGGTCCGCACCAAAACAAAAGTGGCTGTACAGCCTATGGATCAGGTGCATCCCCCGAGTCTCTTCTGTAGTTATGCTAGAAATCCAGATCATCTCACTCATTCAATGGCTCTCTCACCAGTGAGCCAAAATCAGTAAGAATGACTTTCATGCTATCCTCGTCAGCTCTGGCTTGTTGACGTCACTTACCTGCAGCTTCTGGTACGGATTTCTCCTGACAGATTCAGATGAATGATAAATGGCCCGACTTGAGCGCTGGCCTGGATCCTGGCACACGAAGCCTATGGGCATCAGGAGCCACATGAGAACTTTAGGACAGGCAAACCCTGAAATACAAACCTAGCATTCCTGTTAATGATCTCAGTCTATATATGACCATCCTGTCCCTGCGCAAGAACCAAAAAGGATGCTTTCCTTTTTTATACCTTGCTTTGTTTAATGCCAAACTGTACATTGCCTTAGGGTTGTGTTTTGTTTTTTTAATAAAACTGGAACTTGCTTCAAAACCAAGTACTTAAATAAGATGGGTTACTGAATAGCAGCATAGTGACATTCTTGAACAGCTGAGCAAGCTACGTGAATTCTGCTTTTTTTAGTATTAGGGGTAAGTTGCATCAGGTAACTGAACTAAGATGTACTAGGGACACCTAAAAGGTGCTGTGCACTAGACATCACACAGCTTTCAGGATCATGACTCCATTTCTAACAGAGCCTAATCAGAACCAACATATTCAACCTAAAAAAATACATGAATACTGATTCTGAGGGCTAAACAGAAGTCACCTGCTAAAAAGTAGTGTCTTTAAATACCAAACTAGGGACTCTTAATACCACCTAAGCATCACAGCCAGATTATCCTGAAGCAGAGATGCCCACGTATAACTTCCCAGTGATAAATAGAGTTGCTCTCCTTAACTAGAGTTCTCCTCTATTACGTTCTTCTAATAACATGCAGCTCATAAACCTACTTTTTATTGCTTTTGAAAAGCAAGGAAAGATTGAAGGAGCTTTTTATTACACTCACCTACAAGAGTGAACATATCGGAGAGCATGCTAGCTTTGATCTTCAGGTCCAAAGGAGCATCACTATCCCCACATGCAACAGAGGACAAAAGGTATTATTTGTCTGGCATTAAATGAAAGGAAAGCATCAATATTTGAGATATCTTCCAATATAACTGCTTTGTCCTTAACACAGACATAACCAACATGGGAGGAAAACTAGATGATTTTCATACACAGAGGTAAAGACAAAACAGCAACAGATTAATCTGTTGATCTTTTTCACAGCTTTAGTCTTCTAATGCAGCAACATACAGCCTTGTTTTAGCTCTGCTTGGCTACAAACATTTTCTTTGAATGTATCTATGCTACATTTCATGGAGTAGATAGAGGTCTTTGTCATAGTATTCTTCAAACCCACAGTTACCTATGCCTCTTCCACATAACATCATAAAATTGGATAGGTTAGCTCTAGTGGATAGGAACAAATTATATGGCAAGGTGATAGACAGGAAGAGGTCAGACAGTGGGGACAGATGGGAAGCATCCAGCAGGGAAAAAAAACCTAAAAAACCCATCCACACATACACAAAAATCAATTAATACAGTTCAGATCAGACAGGCAAAGTTTGATTCCTTACAACCAGAAAAGTCAGACATATCTACAGCACAGTGATAGATGCCAACAGCTTGGATAAAGAAAACTGCAATCATAACTGCATCCTTTGCTCTGCTTTAAGTAGTAAAGGATGGAAATAGTTCAGTGTGTATGTATATAAGCACAAACCACCAAACCAGGAAATTGAATGTTGTGGAAACATTCTAGTTGCACCCGAAAACAAAATAGGTACTGTGGACTCTAGAGTTACAAACAGTGTGTGAAAATATTTCAATGCAGGATAAAGACGCAGGGAGAGGGTGGGGGGGTGGGGGGTGTAAAAAAAAAAAAAAAAAAAAAAAAAAAAAAAAGAGGAAGGTCAGATATGGCTATTCCAGGAACATATAACTTAAAGCTTATCTACACTGTCATGACTGAAATATTACTCACAGTATTACAAAAGTGTATTGTGCATCTGTGTCCTGTAAAGCTAAACAGTAGTCCAGAAAACACTCTTTAGATTTTAGCAAAAAATAGTACTAGACCAAAAATTTGAGCTCAAGCATACATCTACGTACTTAAGTTAAGCATAATGCCTGAACTCTGCTTGGACTCCAAAAATCTTCTGCTCAGCCAATCAGATTGAAACCCCACACAATAGTCTGGAGAGTTTCAAAATTTGCCTAAGATGGGAGATTATGAAGTGTTAACAATGATGACGGACTGTGGAGGAAAAAGAATTAAAAAGAAAATGGAATCCCAACTGGGTTCTTTCAAAACCTATTGCTGCAATAAGTTTGTTTACGCAAAGGGAAAAGCAAAGGACTGTCCTCTCTGTCAATAAGCAGTGGAACAAATACTCCGCAGGCATCATGAAATTATGCCCTCCTAGGACCACAAGTTTTAAGGACAACCATCTCTAGCAACACTCCCAGCCTCATATTAAACTGGGAATCACTTACCAAGCCAATGACGGGGATAGGTTCACTTCCAACAGCCAGGGCTTGAGAGTGTCGTCAATAAGGACATCAAAACCATACAGCTCTAAAAATACAGCAGACACTGTAAGTTTACCTTACTGCACCTTTAAACATTCAGGTAAGGTCCAACATTAGTCTCTGTCAAGTCATTTCTAGCTATATAATTTATATTAAATCCAGCAAACTCTCTACGGCTGAACAAGTAACATTCCACAAGTGGGAAATTTCACTTCCTCAGAATCAAGGTTAAATATATTCTGTTTGTGGGGGGAAAATGGAAGCAGAAAATTAGTCTTAGGAAAGTATTATATAGAAAAATAAACTCTTTTGCTGACCCAACTGCAGTTAACGTAGAACTCTACTACTTATTTTCACAAAGAATTGACAGAAGCATAGCAGGTCCAATCTACTTCTTCCACTAGATGCTGGAAACCAAAGAACTTCATTCTCCTTTTAACTTTTTAATCTCTATATACATTGTTCCAGTCAGGTATAGAAAAATCAACTTCTTTTCCATTATTCTTGTATGTTTTTCTGCAATAACCCCATGGGAGTACAAAAGTCTTACCCTCAGCAGCTCCATCTACATAGACAATGTCCCTTTTTTTTCTTTTTATCTTACTGACAGCTTGCCACTTTGCAGCAAACCACTACAGAAATATTTTTTTCCTTAGTTTCTAAAACATTCATAACATATTACATCTGCTAGATGTGTTCTGCTTTACACAGGTCAGACTGAAGCCAGCTTCCCATTCCAAGACTGATTCTACTATTTCAGTCTATACAACACGTTCTCTCTAGCTTGGAAGGAGTTGCAAGAAGGATGCTACACAAAGATGACTATAAATCACAAGTTGGCATTAATGCAATTTTCTCTTCCAGCATTAAGAAATACAGTTAATGATCATCAGGGCAACTCATGCACATTTTTTTAAAACACCGCAGAACAGGGTATTGGCAGGGAAGAAGGATTTCCATGGAATTAACCAGTTCCCTAGTGCCTGGAGTGAAAACAGGAGAATTTCTTTGCCATGCTGCTTTCCTTGAATTCTGGCCTTGGCCTTTTGTCACCTGCCTGACGTTGATGCTGGCTCCAGGGAGCTGGAGCGCTTGACAAGATCTTCCTATGCAGGCAGCTGTGCAAAAAGCTCATGTAGCTTATAATGGGAAGTAAATGAGCTGGGGGGAAGGGGCTTGGAAGGGGAGGAAATGGCAGCAGAGTGAGTATTGCCTGCTCACTTTTCTAGACTGTGTAGCCAGACACCAAGTGGTAAGTAAACCAGCACAGAGTTAGAGTTGGTTCACTCCAAAGAAATGAGGCTGAGTCTACATTTGGCTCTCTTGCTCCCCAGACTAGAAAGGCTGCGGTAGAGGGAAAAGGAAGAGGTGGGGATTACAAGTGTAAACATTAGCAAATCATTTTGACCAGGAGAAACCTCTGATTATTTTAAGACGTTACTTCAAAATACAATCTCAGGTTTGGTGAAGACTTGTGACTCTTAAAGGCACAGCAAACTCCACTGGGCAGGCAGCTGATGCCCGAGGCAGAGACGCAACCAGTAGACCTGTAGCAGCTGCTGGTTTGCAACCTCCCAGCCTCAGTCAGGAAGCAGAGCATTTTGTTTTGACTAGCTGCTACTTCTGTTGCTGCTGGCCATTCCCTCCCTCTGCCCCTTAAAGGACCTTTCCTAGTATTTTGGCTCTTCTGGCTTTGTCCTCCTCTCCCACACTTCTCTCCCTTCCAAACCACTTGCTCTTTAAACCTCCCTCTTTCCCACCCAGTTACTCACTTAGTCCATCCACTTTTACAAGTATACATGGGAAACCTGTTGACCATGCTGCTAGTGCTTTACACTCCCTTCCCTTGTAGTCTGCCTTGTTTTCTTAGGAGAGTAAACTCTTCAGGGTATCCCTGTTGAATCAATTCCATTGTTAGACGTCTAATGCCATCTGCAGTGCCTTAGGGTCTCCTAGGAAAACTCCACTGCTGCTGCATAATGTCCCAAGTCTCCTGTATTCTAGGTCATACCTACAACCCCTAGACAGATGTCACTCCCACCTCAGGGCATCAGGAGCTATGCAATAACCACGTTCTGGCAACAGAATCAAGCCTCACAGCTTGCCACACAGTGCTCAGCACAAAGGGATCGTCAAGTCCGTCTGGGATACCAGGGCACAAGCGTTAAGAGAAATTGCCTGTGGTTTCAACTACCCTAGAAATATCTCCTTGGCCCTCTTCCACATTTGGAAAATGCACTACCTAGATTAAACGCTGAAGAGTATCCTTTCTACTGTGAAACTCCGCTATCATTTGTAAAAATAAATACATAGGCAGCACAAAGACAGAGTCACATGAGCATAGCAAGATCAGAACTATATCCTCTGCAATTACCAGCTTAAGCATGACTGCCATTTCCCTCTGTAGAGAGGGTAAAGAATACAGAATGACTGAAACACATGCCTTGAGCTGTAGCAATGCTAAGTTTATGACAACTCACCTTGCACTGCTAATATTAAGGCACAAACAGAAAAAACTAAGATACCAAGTTTCTGCAGTGCCTTCCCTTGCTCCCCTCCCCTTGCTACTACAATCCAGAAAGACATATTTCACGCTTGCAGTTTGTTAAACAGACTGGAATTGTATCAGGAGGTACCAGCTGCTGCCAACACACAGCAGGAACAGCCTGCCTCTCCACTCCGACTCCCATACAGAAGTCACTGCTGACCAAGCTTCCCATCCTCCCTAAGAGAAGGGCTAGCTTCAGACCAAAGTCTAACTGCAAACAGATCAGACACAGATTCTTTTGCCAATGAAATTATTTAAGACTAAGAGGAAGGCTAGAGACACAGTCTCAAGCTTTTTGGAATACGTGCAGTTTTCTAGAACCAAGTTTGGCTTATATTCCTGTTAAAGACTGCACTGGCACTCCCTTTTAGAAATTATCCCCAAAGAATTTGGTATTCTCTAAGTCTGGAAACTAAGTCACAAGCGATAGCCTGGTAGCACAAACAATGTTTTCATGATTTTGCATAGAATGAATAAGCTCAATTCCTAGAGGACTGCTGTAATTCTGGTCTTTGTTTTCAGCTTGTTCACTGGGGAAAAAGAAGCAGCTTTACTGCAGAGTACATGGTCTGCAATTGAATGGAGGCAACCTGAGGTTAAGGGACACATACACACCGAAAAAAGCTGCATAGTATGCAACTTTTGCAGTAACAACCAATTGTCTCATTTTAAGCAGGAGCATATTTACAGACATTCCTAATGCAAGGAACTACACCTGTGCCACTAAAATTGATCTTGCCCTCGTACTTCTTCTGTGCTTTATCTAAAGGTATCCTACAGACTGTGTTTAGAGATGAGGTGTACCAAGGAGCTTCAGTTAGAAAAGTTAACTGTGCTGCAATTTCATTCAAAGCAGCAACCAGCCAGTGCAGGAGAGGAAAAACTAAGAGTATAGCGATGGATGTATTGCTTTCTTGAACACACTGCCAAACTTGAGGCTTCAGAGACTAAACAGTATCTTGTGAATTAACTCCATCACTTTATCTAGTGATGGTACAGCACCTGCTTCAACTCTGGTAGACCACATCTTGACAGCTATGAGGACATGAACAGGTCTACATCTTGGGAGGGGTTATCAGAGTCAGGTCCCAAATCATTCCTGTTACCCTACAAAAGCCAGCATAACTGTTTAGGCTTTCATAAGCAAAAGACCACACTGTCATATCAAGTAATAGAGTCGAAGCCTCTACTCTGGACACTAAAGGCTTTGGGGAAAGTACTGGTGCTGTAGTCTCGTGCAAAAATTTGTATTGCACTCCAAATAATACAGCTTAACTCCTTTTTAGATAAAGCCTCTCCCTGTTACAATAAAGTTCTCTCTCAGTGGTATTACAGAAAAGGACCGAACAACAGAGGACAGACTTATTCCACACATTGGATGTTCTTGCCTACTTCATAAGATGCAGCCTGCACCTGCCAGAGTCTGTCATACTAGCTTGGCCAAATGTGTAATTGCATCACTTAGAGGCACTTTCTTCACAATAGGTAACCAGAGAAAGTCTATCGCTTCTAGGATTACTTCTCAACCTTTTTTCATTCTACTGAAGCCTGAAGGACACCTAGGCACATTCCAAATAAAAGTTTTCAGAAGCGGATTAATTTCAGAGTGCCTACATAGAATATCTTGAGTTGGAAGGGACCCATAAGGATGACCAAGTCCAAATCCCTGCTCCTCACAGGACAACCTAAAACTAAGTTATATGACTAAGAGTATTGTCCAGACACTCCTTGAACTCTGACAGGGTCGGTGCTGTGACCAGTTCCTTGAGGAACCTGTTCCAGTGACTGACTACCCTCTCAGTGAAGCATCTTTTCCTAATGTCCAATCTGAACTTCCCCTGACACAGCTCCATTCCATTTCCTCATATCCTATCAGTAGTCACTAGAAAGAGGGGATCAGCTCCGTCCACTGCTCCCTTGAGGAAGTTGTGGACTGCAATGAGGTTACCCCTCAGCCTTCTGTTCTCCAAGCTGAACAAGCCAAGTGACCTCAGCTGCTCCTCATAATTCTTGCTCTCAAGACCCTTCATCATCTTAATTGTCCTCCTTCTCTACATAAACCACTGGT
The DNA here is from genome assembly GCF_015220075.1 of Falco rusticolus. Classification (NCBI taxonomy): domain Eukaryota; kingdom Metazoa; phylum Chordata; class Aves; order Falconiformes; family Falconidae; genus Falco; species Falco rusticolus. Next base: position 64,291,939 of record NC_051193.1, on the reverse strand, counting down.
TTTAGTGAAGAGAAGATTACAGTCAGGCTCATCACCTATACCAGACTCGGAATCACCCTTCTGCTCTGAAGTCAGAAATGCTAGTAAGGCCATATTCAAGGCTAACATCAAAGAGCAGGAATCTTGGTGCAAGTTGGGCTACTTTTATAATCCTAATCTTACAGGGTAAATAAATCATCAACCATGAAGGGGAAAGCTCTTCAACCCAGTGTGTGAAATCATAGTGAGCAAAGAGGTTAACATCCCAATAACCACCTTTGGCGATTACTTAGCTTCCCTTATGCCACTGAGGAACAGAAGAGTAGATAATGCTGCTGCTACTTCTTCAACAAACTTAGTGGCCAAATTAAGAAAATGGACTAGCAGGTAGATCAAAATAAAAGCCAGCTGACTCCATAGATACACCGATACATAAGGTGAAGGAGAAAGAACATGTTTCCTGCCTTCATTAGCCCAACTTCTGATTTCAAGGTCCTAACTCCAACAACTTCAGTCCCAAGCAAACTAGCAGACAAGAATAACTGCTGTTCCTGACTTCCATGTTCTCATCTATCTGCTAAAGACCTTAACATGACTACAAGAACCAATGACAGTAGAAGATGGAATGAGAAGCCATGATTGATTCAGACCTCGATAACACAAGTCCACTGATGATAAATTGACGATGCTGGTCATTTCATTATGGCTGGTTTGGGGAAAGTTAATGCTTCCCAGATCTGCTCAAGCACCCTGAGAAAGTAAACTGATGCTACCAAGCTGAGAACAGCTTCCTAAAGAAACCAGAAAGCTCCTGCAGCAACAGGGATCCTGACTCTTTTGCTGAGCTCCGGGTGCTAAATCATCAGCAATCAAATACCATTCAGAACTATCAAGTGATAAGCAAGGAAAACAGCGTACGATAGACCCCTACTCCTACAGGCTCTATCACTAGAAGACCTATGTCTTGAACTAGTTTTACCCTTCAGGCTCAACTGACAGTTGTGTTAAATTCTGAAGATCTAGTTATATTACAAAATCTACCTGGGCACACTGGATCATCAAAAGACCTGTCCTGAAAGGCACAGGGTTCCTGAATCTGGTGCCAGAGGACTCCAAGGACAACCTTTTTCAGATTCAAAATAGCATCTTTACATACTGGCTTTAAAGCAAAGCCTGACAGTAAGGGTATAAAAATAGAATGGATTAAGCTTTGCAAAAAAAGATAAGCGGAGGGAATACCTGTTCTGCTTTTCCTTGACAGGTCACCTATGATACCAGAAAAAGATATAGGATCTGTGTATGGTACATGTATGGCTGACCTAAGTCTCCAAGTAGGGACTCACCTATACTCATGTCAAGCAACTCTGCATAGAAATTCCTAGTGTCCTGCAAAATTCATTATGGAGCAGGCCAGCACTGTTCAATACTACAAAAGGCTACCATTCCCCCAAACAGGTCAGTTGCTGCTACTAAGAAAATTAAATGCTTATGAAGAACAGCACCACAGATGGTTGAGAACTGGTGATTACATACAAATGAAGACTTTTTTTAAGGATTTAGCTCCAGGTCAGCACCACTCAAGTGGTACAATAGTTTGTTTGCTCTATACCATCTTAATGTAGATGCGAGTAGAAACATAAACCTGACCAATTCAGCTTTAGGACACAGGAGCAGCTAAGTAAGAAACTCGTTGCTTTGGTGGGATCAACACATCTACTATATCCTATCCTAACCTGCCTTCTTGATTGCAGAAGAGCTCAACAGTGTCATGGCTGGGTGGACCAGAGCTGGAAATGAAGCAGGGGGACATAAATCTATTGCTTCTTCAGGCTCATGTTTCAGTGAGTACAGAAAATGGTGCTACACTGGATGCTGGCAAAAATACGTGCTGCACCCATTTCATCCCCTACTAAACAACGCTAGTTTTTCAGACTGTCTGACAGCAGGCCTCATTGCCTTTTTTAACCTACCCAGAAGTGCTTACTCCAGGAGTGAGAACTCCTCCACCTTTAATCAGCTCAGGTATATGTATTCCCATCATCTCCCCTGCTCCCACACTGAGATGTCATGTCCCTCAAAGTCAATGCAAAATGCAGCTTCTCTTAAATAAGGCTCCAGAGGCAACCAACTCCTGAGCTGGTGACCAGCTTCAGGACAACACAGTGGTTCAGAGTCCTGGAGCTCCTGGTTAAGGCAATTTTTACTTGCAGCTTAATTTTACATGAGGAATTATTAGCTAACCATAAAGAACAAAATAAAGGCTTGAGATCACATTGATAATAACAATGCATGAACAAGGCTGCAACAAATCGCGTAGTACTTACACTACTTTCTGCAATGCACTTCAGAGGAACAAGACTTCTGAGCATCCCAAATCCTCTGAGAGCTGATTATTACTAGAATGCAGCAGCTCACATGACATGGTCAAAAGGAGAATCACTACAATCTTTCCACAAGTTGTCAGCAGCACTCCACTTTGACATTAGAAAAAGAATCATCCTGACCTACCGCTCATTTTCTAGTCAAGCATGGGTAGATGGAACCATACAGACTGTTTCACTAGTCTTATTTTAAAACATGAAGCAGCCATGAATGGAGTCTCTTCCCTTAAATCCAGAAAACAAGTATACAACAAAAATAATTTACTTGGGAAAGGAATGAAGGACCACAACGGCGCTAAACTGTTAGAGGAATAAAGCTGGCAACCTAATCCAGACAAATAAGTACTTGTGATTTAATTTTTATCTAGATGGCCATTATGTTGAAGTTCTACTTCCTAGAACAGCATTACAAAGACCAGAGTAGAATACACACTAAGTTAGTTACATTTTTCTAGAAGCTTTCCAAGCAAGGCCTCTGTATCTGAGTCTCAGATACAGGTTTGTGAAATCTGAGATAGTGATCATTTGAAAAGTTTCTTAGGACACACATGCGGTTTCATTGTTCACAGCCCAGAATTAAAAAAAAAAAAAAAAAAAACACCACACACCACCACCAAAAAACAAAAAGTACAATGGGTCTTGGGAACCTATGCATGCTGCCTTGAAACCTTCATTCCCATTTTTCTCCATCATGTTAACAACTATGAATTCAGCCATTCTGAACATTTCCAGCTAGAAAAAAAACCCCTGTCTTTTTTTACAACAGAGTTAGAAGTAGCACAACCAGAAAGTGTCAGAACAAGACACACAGATTAAAAATGAGCCATACAGCACAACACGGGCAGTTCAAATCCTTGGGACAAGGACCATCACTTAATTGTGGGGGAAGGTGGCAGAAAGTATTGAACTCTGGAAATGCCTCAGGCTCCCTAGGGAAGCAGTATGGCTCCTACTTAAGCTCTTTTTCCTGGGAAGCTCTTAATTTATGTTTACACTGAAATAAATGGAACAAAACAGTTTATTTGTGGGGGAGCATCTGAGAGGGTGGTTAGTGCAGCCCTGGGGAGGCAGCAGGAAGTGGAATAACCTCAGAGCCAGGCCCAGCAGAAAGTACATGAGGAACATTAGTTTCCACATACACAGCTCAGAGGCATCTAGAGGCACAACTGAAGGAGGAAAAGGGAGAAGCCAAAAAAAAAAGCAGTTAAAAGTTTTTGGTGTGCCTTTTTTTTTTTTTTTCCAATCCAGTTGTTGATATTTCTAGAGTATCTAATAAACTGCTACTTCACTAAAACTATTCTCGAACTCATAAATCCCCATGTATGCCAAGGTTCTCCAACTTTGAACAAAGGCATCAGAGTCAGTCAGGAGAAGCTAAGGCCAGAGAGGCAGCTAGTTTGGCAGGTCACTAAACAAGACATCAGCCATGGCTCCTACTTGATTCTTGATTTTCTCATCACCCCAAATATCCAAAGATGACAGCCTTTACGGTAGTGTTGAGTATTGATAATTCTGCAGCTTTCAAGTGCAATACAAGGGCCATACAAATGGACCTACCTTCACAGCTAGTTTAAATATTAAGTCCCAATACCTAAACACAGGATAGCTTAAGCCAAGCTTGATCTTTAGTTTAAGCGCTGAATGAGACTAATTCTAGACTCATTTCCCCTGCCCTGAGACTCCATCTTCGTGTATATATCCACATGAGCAAAAGGCAGCTAAAGAGCAGGAGGAGGCCTCTTTAGGAAAGATTGGGAAGCAGCCACTGGAAAGCAGGAGAAGGCACACTGTGGTACCAGCCACTGCTTTCTGGACCTCATCCCAGCAACTGCTGCCAGCCAGTTCTCAAATCCTTTTGCCAGCACATAGCTCTGCATCAAGCTTCTGCCAGAAGCAGGCTTTGACGCCACCATGCGGTACTCTCGCACAAGCACAAGCCCAGAAGCATGTACCACCACCGGTCCTTCCAAGCGCGGCATTTGCGCTTTCGTCCCCAGTCCTCAGGCGCATGTAGAGCAATAACTCAGAACTACACTGGGCTAGATGGATCAACAGATAACATTAAGTGCTCTAAAGGGATGCTTAATAATCCACATCCATCCTTTGCAAGGGCACTAGTGGGTCAGTAACTTGAACTTCCCAGCACTTCCCAGTTCCCTTTCAAGTCCCTTTTCATCATCCCATTTTCTAGCATGACATTCTGATGAATGACGCTGGCAGAGGGACAACCGAGATTCAATGTCCCCTGCCCTCACAGAGATCTATACTGAGAAAAGAACCAGCATCCAGCCTCCTTGCAATAGGCAGCACATGCTTCTCTGTAGCATCAGATGCCTCATCCCTGGAAGTGTTCAAGGGCAGGCTGGATGTGGCTTTGAGCAACCTCGTCTAGTGGAAGGTGTCCCTGCCCATGGCAGGGAGGGTGGAACTATATGATCATTAAGGTCCCTTCCAACCCAAACCACTCCAAGATTCTATGAAAGCTGAAAGTTTCAAACAGTACTTGAGTCAATCAACAAAGATGCCCTCAGTGTCTTACCAAAGCAGCTGCCACGATGTGAAAGAAAGGTTTTACAAGCTGTGGCAATGGCCAGCTCAGCAGAAACTACAGTCTTGATAATCAGGTCCTCCACGCTGGCCATCAGTGCTGCAAGGGGGGAGGAAGAAGGAAAAAAAAAAAAAGTAGATTGTGAAGTAACACACAATATCGAGAAAAGCATGAGAGTATGCATATGGACAGATACCTTTGTGAATCAAAGCACATGAGAGCCTATGGATGATAAAGCAATGACATTTAGAAATCCATGCAAGCATAAGCATATAGATACATGCATAAGTATCCTAGTGCAAAAATACTCACAAATGGGAATGACAGAAGTGAGTATACGTACAGTGCAAGTAAGCAGAAACATGTGGCAAGCACATCAGCACAAGTCAGCTGGAGCCTGATCATTGCCCACTCAGAGTAGTAGGAAGGATTAAACAAGAGTGGGTTAGTGAGATAAGCCCTTAAACTACAGAGAATAAGCCACAGCCACAGAGATACAGAAATTTTTCTTGTGGACTTTAAGAGAACTGTTCTGTGATGTTGCACCTTCCTCTAAAGCAGCTGTTCCCATACCATGATTCACAAATCATTTCAAAATGATATGACTGGTGACAACTTCCAGTCCTGCTGACCTACAGATAACCTGCAGTTTCAGTAACGAAGCTCTCTCCAACTCCTGTATGAGACTGTAAACAGAGCTCAGGACCACAAATCTGAGCTGACAGAGCAAAAGGCAAGAAAAGATCCACATTAGATGTAGACCTGGATTCTACACTGGGCTTGGAACAAGTCATGCAACAGAAAGAACACCACACTTAGTTTCTGTTTTCAAGTATAATTAATAAAGTGAGAGGAGGAGGGAATGAACAAACACTAGAATCCTAGTCTGAAAAGTTAGCAGGGATGATAGGACAGCCTTCCTCACCCCTCAAAGGGAGCACAAGCAAACAGCCAAGACCTCCAGCAAACCCACACAAACATTTGGTAATCCCTGTCCCAAAGAACATCTAGTACCAACCACTTGACTAAAGAGTCCGATTTAGGCCTACAATTACTATTTCTTATGTTCAGATAATGACATGCAGGAACCTGAATAATTACAGAGGAGCATGCAAGCAAATTCAGATGTGAATTTCTGTGCCAGAAGAAAACTAAGTGGAAGCAACTCAGCATGGGAATATCTAAGTGTATATAAACACCCCAGAGCACAAAAATCTTGCCAGCCCAGACAAGGCCAACACTTTCCAGCCAGCATTCTGCCTCCCTATGACCAGAACCAGATGCATCAGAGAAAGGTGCAAGAAGCCTTGTAACGGATAGTTAGAGAAACCTGCTTGCCTTGCTCAGCAGTTTACTTAATAATTAGGAGTGCAGTTTTATACTTTAGGTTTGCGTGTGGTGTGGAAATGTGTTGATATAAATAATTACGTGTGCACAGCTTACTGAGAACACATGGTGCATGTGACTGGACATCCATGCACATGTATGATGGGGAAAAGGTCTACTCCATCTGAAAGCCAGATTCAAACCCCTTCCTCCAATGTCTAAGTGTTCCCTCGCAACATTTGCAATATGGACATAGCTGCTATCAGTAGTGTTACTGATGCCTCAGTATCACAGGTAATTTATCCCTTAAAGGATATACCTGGATTGTGCTCTGCAGATGCATTTATTCCCAGCCGACCTGGCAAAGGTGTGGAAGAGGGAGCTATTTTATATGGAACACAGACTGAAATGAAAACACCCAGCAAAAACCTGAGCCATGGAAAGATGACACCACATCCAAGAGTCATTCAAACTGGCACAGCTCTCCAGAGGTTGGTCACTCATCAGACTGAACAGGCCATGGGAGCAGTAGAGGGAGGGAAGCTTTTAGAAGGAATGGAATGACCTTAAGAAACGGGAAATGTAGGTAAAATATTAAGAAACACACCCTGAGAAAGTCTCAGAATACTATTTGCAAAAGGGAAGGGGTAGGCCTCATCTCTGGGGATAGGACTCATCTCTGGGGATAGAGAATGAAAGCCACAGCTTTAGCGAGCAAGCTGTAAGGAACAATGAATGCTTCCCTCCACCCTGCTCTGGTGCTAAATGGGACTCACTGGGGCTCTTCCCTGACTTCTTAGGATTCACGCTAGTGAGATGGTTAAGATCCAACAAAGGAATAAAACAACAAGATCTGTACTGACCTGCAGTGTCTCTCCCCTCTTGTTTTAAGTACCTCAGCATTGCACTCATGCTCCACTTGTTTCCATAATCCTCTACTTCAGGATCATCACAGCTAAAAACAAATGAAAGCAGAAGGTTGACACCACTGGCCTACCTCTACAGATTTGCACCAGCCTTAGACCAACTTAGGTAAATTGACCCAACCTCTAGAGATCAAGTTCCAGTTTCCAGCCAAGTACCTGACATAATCTCCACTCTTCTTGTTGACGCTGTAATTGGTCAGATGCATGAACTGGTTTTTAATGTTCTTGGATGCCTGGTCATACCTCACTGTTGCGAATCTGTAAAGAGGGATAAAGATTCACAGTATTTCTTGGACAAGTGACATGCTTGTAATTATGACCTACTACACAGACGACTCAACAATAACAGCTAGGAGAGAATGCATGTAATGAGACTCCATCAAATGCAACCTCTCCTCACAAGAAATAGTTTATTCTCAAGGGCCACATCCAGGTGCATTTAGTCTCTTTTTCAGTGTCTTGGAACAGAGAGCTCCATTTGTTCTCCTGGGAGTTCTCACAGCCTAACAGTGTCCACATCATGGTAGGCACATTTTTTTTTTCTCAACTGCTTAGATTTGTGGCCCTCAGGCATTCTGGCAAAAGAGGCCACTTTGCCTTAGACAAATCAGTGTCACAGTCCCTTTGATTTCGCAATAGGACCCACCACAAATACGTTAAGATCCACCGGTCCTGGGAAAGGAACACATTCAGAGCAATCATATACAATATGCATACCACAGTCAATACTTCCTGAAGTCTCATACAAGCACAGCTCAGTTCTTACATACTCCAAGGATGCCTTCGGAAAGGTTGAGGGTGGGAAAAGATTTCTAGTGCCACCAGCTACACAGCCTACAACTGCCAATCCTCCTTCTCAAGAGGCATCCAGGAAAACAGGTACAACCTGCAGGCCAGATCAGTTTGTCCAACAAGGCAGCATCTGCTGCACTGTGCTGTCATTCTCAGGGACTACAAAGCCCTTCCATATCTCAAAAACGTCACTTAATTGTGTACAAGGAAAGAGACTGTAGGGAAGATCACAATCAGGAGCAAGACACTCTTACATGCTTATCTAGTCTCCATATGAACCCTGTTACAGCCAACAATACGACAGTTAAATCAGCCTGTTTATTATGGAAACAGTGGTAACCTCCTGATTAAAAGGCATTACTTGTCCTGTAACCACGTACCCCATCACCACTCCCTTAGCCATACACTACCATCACAAATGTTTGTGTTGGAATGAATCAAAGAATTGATCCAACTGAGAAACAGCCCGGTGTTTTGGTCCGTAAGGTGTCTGAGGGATTTTGGTGGTGGCGGTGTTGTCTTGGGAAGAGGCAGAGGGAACAGGATGTGAGAGGTAAAAAGGGGTGCATAAGGATAAAGGTAGATCAGCTCCCTGATCCAGCTACAAAGTTGTAACTTGATAAGCTTTTTCTTTTCCTCCTTTCCCCCTCTTCAGCAGCCACACAGACTTAAGCTACGTCTAACTCTATTTCCTCAGCTATCTGCCTTTATCTTACTTGCATAGTACTGGCACAAGAGCACCCTGCACAGCAAGCCATCTACAACCAGCCTTTTTTGCTAAGTTATTTATCAAATCAGATCAGTTCACTGCATGGGTCCAGAAATGCTTGTGGTGGCACAATACAATGGACACAAGCCCCTGAATGAGCACAGGAATACACGCAAAATTGCACTGAAGCCATTTGAACAGTACTCTTATCAATAGCACACCTCTTTGAGAAGAGGTTGAATGAATGCTGAAACAATACAAGCTTCTGGGGGAAGCAAAGTAGCTTCCTGCAACCAGGTGTTAGTACAATTGACCATGCTACTCCTCCATTCCAATTTGCACTGCGCAGTCAGGGAAACTGATCGTATACCTGTTCCAGGAAAGGAAAAGGTCAACATGAGAATGGGAACAGCAGCCAGGAAAGGTGCAGGACTGTTTCTCTTGATAGCCATGCCAATTTAAGATGCTTAAAACTACATCTTATGCAAAAGTTGCTTTCTAAAGATGTAGCTGCGTGATCAGCCTTTGTCAATCAAAGGATGCACAGCAGCTGAAAGCTCATTACCTGCTTGGTTGCATACTCAAGCCACTCTAGTTGATCTGCTCCACAAATTACATAGCCACCGGCAAGTCAGAACACTTCATAGATTTGACTGAACACCCACTTGAGCAAATATAGAAAGATTAACTTCCAATCAGATGCAGGTACACCCTCCTGCAGCCGTAACATAGGAGAGAGTTATAATGCAGAGTCAGGACAGGAAGAGGGCAGCACCTCCGTTTTAGGAGCAGGCCACAAAACAACTTTTAGAAATTATCAAATATTAAGCGGACAATACTACTATTTGTGGTGATATTTGAAAAATCTTACATCCAGACAAGGACACGCCATCAAGCTAAATACAATATAATAGAATAGTTCCAGATGGAAAGGACCCACAATGACCATGCAGTCCACATGCAATCATTTTCTTATTCTGCCTGTAATCAAATCCTGTTTTGAAATATATTTTAGGTCTCAGACTTCAGAGAAAAAGAAAACAAAAAACCAAGGGCAGAATCCAGGGCATCTGGTTGGCAGAATGACCAGTACGAGCCACTGCTAACCACCACAGCTTGTAACAACAAGCATGTTCTATCTAGTTCAAAACCAAAGTCAACAAGAGAAAACACACTTTCTTCTTCACTCTGACCATCCTCCCATACCACAATAGCTTAAGATGCTAATGTCTCGAAAGAGATGAAGGGGATTAAAAAAAGGGTAAAGGGGAAGTCAGACATACACTATCCTAAGAAGCTCTGGCAAGAGGGAAAGAAAGTACCAAGGAGAGCAGGGTTAGTTGCAAGAAGAGGCGAGTAGATTTGGGTGAAGCCTGAAAGAAGGAAAAGGGCAGCAATGCTCAAGAAAAACGGAAGAGAGAGAGGGAGGGGAATTTGGGACATCTGGCTGTGCAATGAAGTTAAAGTCCAGAAAAGAATGCATCCCCAATTTGCTTTATGAACAGTCATCTCTCTTCATCCTTCCCCTATTATTTTCCATAGTTCAGAAGCTGAACTATACAAGGACATCTAACAAGTTACACACACAAAAAAATCCTTCCTTTAGAAAGAACTGCCAAAAAAAACCCCAAATCTCATTTTTCAGTGAAAACAGAGCCACTACTGCCCTCACTTGGTAGCCATTTTGAGAAATATTTCTCTCTCCACAAGAACTGTACCAACAAATCCATGAAGATGCTCATCAGATTAAAGCTATCCTTAAATACCCAGGTGGGAGCAGGAAAAAAAAAACCAACTCCATGATGTAACTAACTAAGTAGCAAGGTTAAAAAAAGTGAAAAAGATTTTGCAACGTATTTTTCTGAGCTTTAACTACATATGAAGTCAGAGCAGTTGGCAACAGAAAAGAGTTTGGAAGTTTGGATTCCCTTTCCACATATTTCCACAGCTTAAAGTATTTGAATTTCTTCTCAGTTTAACTATAAGTTTCCTGGATTTAGCACTTGTGTTTTGAAAATCGTGACAACAGCCCTATATATTTTGTTCTTAATTATGACTATCATCTCCACTTTAACGATAATTTATTGGCAGTGTACTGAAAACATTTGTTGATCATATACTTTCAGCTAGATCCTGGAAGATACTGAGCACAAGCAGCAAGCTATTTCACAAAGTCATGGCTCCCACAATACTTTGAAATACAGGGCAATTAAGTTCACCATGCCTATCAGCTTCTTATTGTTTTTAATTATGCACATAATCAGAAATATGAGGATATAAACCCCTGGCAGATGTAGACAATACTTCCAAGCAACAGTATTTCTTTACTTTGCAAATGCTTTCATTAGCTTTCTTCTACAGAGACCATCCTTAATTATTAAGTGGTCTAAGCTCCATGCCCATAGAATTTACATTTCCATGGCAACTGATTATTCAGAAGGGTTTCAATGTGCTCTACACCTCTCAGTACATAAACCTTTTCTTCTACTGGGATGCTGTCATCTTAAGGGATATCACAGGCCTGTTCAGCAATGCATCAAAAAAATACAAAACATTAAATGATTCAAATCTACTATCAAAAAGCCCCAAGCTTTAAACAACAGAATTGAGTCCCAGCTTTATATATCCTCCAAGACCTGGTTAGACAGTCTTACTAGCCTCATGCTAAGTTCAAGTCTGCAAATGGAAAATCCAAGTTATTTCTAGAGCCTCTATCAATAGCCTCTGGATGTCAGAATGGTGACAGATCCAAGTACAATGCTCGCAATAGCCCACACCCCTTACGCTTGTTTTTCACACTTGCTTGGGATGGAAGAGCGTTACTACCACTGAAATACCAGTTACAATTACCTTCAGTACTATATAGTTCTACAGCTTTTCATACTGTATTTCACTGTATCTTTCTTCCACAGTAGTAACAAGGCCACTCATCCAGCATACTACTTCTCCCCAGGAAAGAGAAGAGACCTGCATGCTACAGAATGCCTTTCTTCAACAAAAATTTACAGGCTATTTTGAGAGACACCTAAGGTCATAGGAACAAGCCTTACAGTAAGAGTGGAAAGTAGGAAAACTTAAACGCTTGTAAAATACTCTGACCTCAGGTTAACACCTAGGAAAAAAAAAATCTTACAGTCTTCTAGATGATTATTTCATTTTGGGAGCCCCTTCTTTCCTGATTCCGGGCCACTTACCATAATAGAATAAATAAAGGCCAAGATCCTAAAAGCAATTTAGGAACTATATGGTAAGGTGGCACAGAAAATAAAGGGTGAGCCTGTTGTTTTCTCCCTAACACAATTTACCACAAGCACATGCTGCAACATTCTGCACGAGATATTTTCCCAAGCGCTAAAGGCTTCATGCCCAGGTATCTCATATTGCTATAATCCAGCCAAAGAGTGATGAAGGCACAAATAACTGAGGCCAGGTCATCATCTGCCAGGATAGGACTGTTTCCTAGCCAAAGCATTACTTGTGGATGCTGCTATGTGGGAACCTGCAATCAGCCAGGAATCCAAGAGTACTCCTAAACTGGGGGCTGGACTGTCCACACGCAGAGGTGCATCTTCAGCCAAAGGAGACTATTTTATCAAGTGAAACTCTTCAAAACACCATTTCCTGCTCACTAACGCCACCTCTTCCTTGCTCGGCTTCAAACAACTCTTGTTTTCCCCCACTGTGATCTGATCCTGTCCAAGTTCTAGACTACTCCATAGGCCTTGCAATGCAGAGACCCAACACACTTAGCACTGCCACATATCGCTGGTAGTTAAGTTTGTGTGGTCTGAATGGTTAAACAATTGGATCCACATTGCTTTGAATTCTTCCAAAGAATTTTTCTATGGGACTTATCAAGTAGAAAAAAAATATCTAGTAACAGGTGAAATTTTCCACCTCAGAAAAGGTTTCCTACTCTTCGGTGCATTCTTCTCACCACAACTCACCTAAACCAAGCAGTTCTTGTTACCAATGTGAAATATCATAGAGGTAACCAAGAAAGGAACGGATGTCTGTTCTGTATCCACCATTAGAAGGTTATCAACTATGTTTTGGTCTAAATTCAGATTTGCTTTCTCCGTTAACACAGGTTCTAACCACAAGTTTTCAAACTTGGATTTCTCCTGTGTTGACTGAATTCTCTGTCACCTGCCAATGGAATTGAGAGGTGGAGGGGAGGCAGGCAGAAGGTGCAGAAGGAATGGTCCCCTAACACAGTATTAACCTGGGTCACCTCTGTGATATGTATTACACAGGGATAATAGAGCTCATAGCAGCAAGGACATAGGAAGCACCTTCCCCTGTCTTCATGTTACATACTGCTTGGATCTTCACTTTCATTCACTTGTTTCCCTGGCCTTACTGTACTCCCATTCTCTCAAAGATCGTCCCCTTCTAATGAATCTTGTCCTTTTAAAATCTGAGGAAAGAGATAAATTAAGGAAATCAAGGACACCTACTAACACGATTAGATTCCAAATCTAATCACGATCAAATAGATTAGATTCCAAAAGCATCTAAACAGAAGTATTTCAGGAAAGCTTCTACCCCAAAAATACAGTTGGAAATAGGAAAGGTTAAACCAAGGTTGACTGTGCTCTGTTCAGTTTCCACACAAAACTGCTGCCAGCAACGCAGCCTCCCAGGCAGAAGTAGCAGCAATCATATTGTGAACAGCCCTTGGCAGCCTTCCTCCCGTTCACTGCAGCTCCTCCTTCCTCTGCAGGACAGAGGAGATGCCCTTCATTCTGAATTCAAAACTTAGAATAGAGAAATTACACTCATACATTCAACTGTTCCAACACATCTGCCCATACCTTAGCTGGTCACAGCCAAGTCACGCGGACACAGCAGCTCGGACAAAGGCAACAACCAGTTCCCTTTACCAGGAACTACACGCCACTACAGAGCTCACCTTCAACAACAGCACATTTGCCTTCCCTCCATACTTTCTCTTGGATCAGACAGGGGCAAAGAGCATTCAAAAGCAATCAGTAGAGTGGCAGTAGCAGCAGCAGGAACAGAAAGTCAAGGGAGAAAACCTTAATAATCCCTTCAGACTCCAGAAGTACTCTCAGCCTCTAGACTAACAGTATATCACCTAGAGGCATCCAAGCTCTCTGCCTCCCTGTCATGCTTCAGACCTCCCCTCTTAAAAAATCACCTTTGACATTCCGATACAACAGATTACTGCCCTCCCTCCCCATCTTGTAACAGTTCACTATAAGCCTAATAGGCAAGCTTAAGCTTCACCTTCAATAGGCCACCTACTCCACAAGTGACGTGCAGCACTTTTCCCTGTTGACCTAACAATCTACAAAACACATCACAGAGCCCACACTTATCTCTAGAAATCCCCAAATCCACCACACCATGCCAAACATTGATCTGCCCTTAACACACGTTCCCCACACTGCCTTAACTCAAACAACTCACCCTTTTACTGCCACACATTCAAACAGAACACTACTCAAGAGGTTGTACACCACTTATCCCCAGCATTATTTCAGGAAACGAATTGACCACAAGGTAAAGTTTGTCATATGCAAGACATTTTGGAGATATGTAAACTGGATCATTAAATATTTACATAAGATGTTACATGGTTTTGCATGAAACTTGGTAGCTCTGGTATGCTTATTTGAGACATCTAGCCAGGGCCTGGGAAAGGAGGAAGAGAAAAGACCCTGGAGTGGGAAAAAGGAAAGAATAGTTAATCCTTTTTCTCTCAAACAAGTACTACAGAAAAAGCACACATTATGATAGTCTTTTCCATGACTGCACACAGAGCTCCTGCTTAAATGTCCTAGAAATAACTAGTGTAGTGTTTCTATAAGCACGTTCCTCACATTTTAAGCTTGGAGTCACTTTCTCAGTCCCTCATCCCTCTTCCCTCCCCTCCACACATGTTAGGCTTTGGCTTCACTGACAGTCTATTAGCTGCCGATTTGTTTATGAAACTAAGGCCACAGAGAGAGTTGTTTGCACCACTCAATTCTCTTTCTGGTTCCCATGAATTACTGTTAAAATCAGGATGAAAATACACAAGATGCCCTAAGGGAATTGTTCTATGGACTAGAACTGGTAGAGGAGAACTACAGATACTTCCACTTTAACATTATCAAGGTCAGGACTCCAAAATACCACCTGCGACCCAGTTCCCTTGCAGTACAGGACAGAAAACAGAAGTCTTGAAACCATCACAATCCCACTATCTCCAACATGAGTATTTTCCACAGCATCCACCTGGTATGTCAGTTAGCAACTGAGCATGAATAGGAGCCAAAGCTTGTAAGTGATTTACTAAACATAAAAAAAAGTTTTGGTGATATCTCTTATGATGGCAGTTTCTCTAACCAAAGCTGGATAAAATTATTCAAACAGTTCTATGTTAAAGAACAAGATCCAGGAGCAGTTTTACCAGATGTCTCCAGCAACAGGAAAAAAAATATTTTCCTTTTTTATCTTCTCATCACAGATTTGTAAATTTTCAGCTTATGCACTGCCATTAACAGTGCTTTGAACCTGCGATGCGTAAGAAAAGACCATGAAGGTGATCAAACACTAGCACATGCTGCCCATAGAAGTTGTAAAGTCTCCTTCCGGGAGATACTCAAAAGCAGTCTGGACACAGTCCCAGGCAACTAGCTCTGGCCCTGCTTGAGCAGGGGGGGCCAGACTGGGTGACCTCCAGAGGTCCCTTCCAATCCCAGCCACTCTGCGATTCAGTGAACCTCTTCTGTTCTGTTTCTCACAGTACAGACTGTCACCAAGAGTTGCCCAGCCTCCCTGATTCTTTAGGACACCAATCATGTCTGCTATGTAGTGTCATGTAGTTATACCCAGAGACCCACTGTGCCTGGGCAGACCACCCTCTGCTACCCAAACAGATTCAGAGGACAGGGACAGGGCTGGGGGGGCGGGCTGTGGGCGTGTAGTTTGAAGTACATGGAAGATAGGGAGGGGGGAATCTATAGAAGATATCAAAAATGATTTTGCTAGTTAGTCTTTAGCTACCTTTCCTTCAGGATTTCCTAAAACATGCCCTCAAGAAGACAGGTTGCTGAAGGCAGCAAGACACTTTTTACTGGACAACAGTGACGTGCTATGTCAATATTGTAACTACACCCCTACAAGGTATACAAATAGTGCTCAAGGGGCCATTTTTCCCACTCCTTTTTTTTAACAACTCTTTCAACCAAAAGAGGAGATTTGATGATGCTCAACAGAAGTAGGTTATTCAAAATGAAACCCCTGTCCAAGGGCCCTAAGGGCCACTCCTACACCACAGACAAGTGTCTAGCTACCTGACACAGGAACAAGATTTAATACAGGGCATCAAGGGGCCTGACACATATAGTAAAAAATATTTTTAAATGCTTATATTACATATATATGAAAATACATATAGTAGGCTTCCTTGCAACCCTCAAACAGTAGCAGGCTGAAGCCAAATGATCCCATTTTACAGAAGACAATTCAAAGGAAAAACCACATTGTCTAAAAATCAGGTGTCTTTATAGGCAGCAAATGTCTATTAAAAGACATATATGGATAAACAGAGAGATCTGTCCCCTCAGTGACTCTGATCCTGCTTATCTTAATTAAGAAGCATGAAAGCAGCAGAAAGTCTCCTGGCTCGCTACACTACCCACTCGCCAAAAGTCCATTAGTGAAAAAGACAGTGAAGAATACTGCTCCGCAGCTTCTGCCGAGGCGATTCCCACCGGAGCGGCCGCAGCCGGAGCCCAGTGTCGGTGCAGACGCCAGTCACGCTCCCACTGAAGCGGAGGCTGGCCAGGCAGGGGGACAGGGCAGCTGCGGCCCAGCCGGCTCTGGCCTAAGCGCAGCCTGTGAGGTAATGTGAATTCCTTGGCTCCAAGCGAGCACCTGAATTCTTTGGAAACCACAGGAATCCAGCAGAGAAAAGGTAAATATCCCAGCGGAGCCAGGGCTAATTAGGAGGCCAGGCTTACAGAAGGAGGGGTCGATGTGAGGTGAGGGGGTGAGCTCAGGCAGCCCCGCCATTGTGGCATCTCCCCTGTCCCTCTGGAAAGCCTCCCCCAGCGGTGGGTCACTGGGGCCTTGGCAAGAACATTTGCATTTCAGCTCAGTTTTGCCTTTTTTTCTTTTTTTTTTTAAATCCATTTTTCAAATTCAGTGTAAACCTGACCATGAAACCTGCTGGGCTAGGCCCCTTCTGTTCAGGCTCAGAAATAAGGCTGCCTAAACACCCAGGTTTAGTAGACTATAGAGAATTCTCCCCAAAACAAGGAGCCATTTCATTATGAATTCCCCACAGTGTGTGTCAAGTCTCCATTACGTACGCAGGCACCAAACAAGATAGATCCACTAGGCTCCTTTCGGTCCTACAAGGAGGGACACAGGAAGGAAAATTTGGAAAAAAAAGAGAAGCATCTCAAGCTGTCAGAACGGGGAAGGCTCAACAACAGCAGAGGCTGTCCCTGGCCCCATTTCCTCTTCAGCAGTACTTCAGACACAAGTCAAGCTTGTTACTCTCTCCTTGCATGGATGCCCTTGCAAAAACCAGCATAATCCACCAATTCAACAGTTGGCTGTAACAGCAGCCATGGGACCTCCACGTAACTGGGCTTGGTGAGTCACTTTCAAAAACATTGCAAAGTCTGTTAATAAACTACGGGTTTAATTACAACGTACCTTTTATTCATAATAGGATATAAAAGGCATGTCAATATAGTCCATCACATATTTTGCAAGTCTCAGATAAAACTACGTAGATTTTTAACATATGATCAGATGACTGAGTTACACACTTTAAGCAAACCTGGACCAAGCTTGCCAAGACCATCTCATTCTCCAAAACTTTACCTTCGATGCAAAGGTCCCAGCTACAGTTCTCCGAGCTGTAAATCACAAATAGCCAATCTAGACAGTAACTTCCCTCTCCAGCACCAACTTACTTAATATCTGCCAATTTAACAGATGTACAGCAGCATGCTTTGTCTACTTTTTTTTTTAAGAGTATGTACTAGAAAAGTGTTTGACAACACATTTTTCAATGCAACAGACAAGGATCTTCAGTCACCCAGTGCTGCTTTATGCCTTAAGCACAGCTTCAGTCTTGTTTCAAGCCTCAAGAGAGAGGAAAAACCCTGCTCCACTCCCTCCAAACAGATCACTGAATATGCCCAAATGAATCTATTAGCAGCATTCCTTCTAGAGGTGGACCAGGCCCAAAATATGCAACAGAAGGTTTTACGGTCTGAGGGAGGCGAGACCAGAAAAGTACTGTTGTAAGATGAAAATATAGAGCACATTCACTGATACCTTTCTTGTTAACTCTCAAGAAGTCTGACACCTGGCTCTGCTGACCTAAGGCTCTGTCCCTACTAAATTCAGCTTATTCCATGGGGACTAGGGTGGAAATAGCTACAAAATGAACCTACTCAACATCAGCACTTCTTAAGTTGTACTCAATACACTTTTAGGGGGTAAGCAAAAAAAAAAAGCTTTGATGTCAGTTATGTGCCTTAAAAATTGCATTAGAAGAATGAAAAAAAACCACCCAAAAAAAGCCCCCAACTTTGGCCAGGGCAGCACAAATCAAGCAACAACAGGTAAAGGCTTTACTTGTTTTGTGGGGTATTTAGTTTTGGTTGAGTGGGTTTTTTTGGTTTTGGTTTTGGTTTTTTTACACACATCTCTGGGTACATACCCTTTACATCTTCCTCAAAGGAAACTTTTTCTTCACTCTTCCACATAGAAAGCAAAACACAGGTTGCACATGCTGGATCCATAATCCCTTTCTTCTCCTCAGCACTGAAGCTTCAAATTCTACTCTAGATCATGTCATGGCAAGTCTAGCTGTGCCAAGAGAAACCAGGCCTAAGGAAGTATCTAGTCAAACATCACAAATGTGTGTTATACCAGATCTGTTCCTTTTAAAGTTGATTACATCTTATGGTTTCCTGAAAGCACTCCTTTCCTGGTAGAGGTCACCAACTTCACTGAACAACCAGCTTTCTCTTCTACTTGGAATATGCAAAGCATAATACTGGAAAGGAACATTACCTTTCAGACAGACTAAGAAAAAGGGAAAAAAGAAAATTAAGAGAACATGAAAGAGGTCACCCTGACCACAGTTCAAAGATTACCTACCTTCAGAAAGCAAACTCAAAACATGGAAGTCACCATAGTGCACCACAAGCAATAGCGAAGGTCCCGAAAACAGATTCTTTTGTTCTGCTCGTGGGTTTCCTCTTAGACTGCTTCAATATCACCTTTGATTCCAGGTCCTGATCTTACCTCCCAGTCTCTGCTACAAATTGCTTCCACTCTTAAGCAGTGTGGGGTTTTTTTTCTTAAATGAAGAGTAAAAGATCTTCTACTCCCAAAGGTTAAAGCATTTCCCTCTCCCTGCACAGCTGAAGTTTTGTCCCAGCTTTAAACCAAAGCATTACACTGTGTGAGGCAATAAAAGGGTCTCTTCCAGCACTTAACTCACACTATTTAAATGGATGGCAAAAAAGCTAAATACGAAGCCAGAATCCAGTAGCTCCAGGTTCCTTACCTCTCTCAGACTGAAGCTGCAAATCCACGGTATGGGAAAAATCCAAATCGCCAACGCTAAAGACCACTAGTGCCATCTGGAGGCCATACAGAACAGCCCACCGAAAGTTTCCTGTCAACCTCTGCTCACGCTGGAGTGTTGTCACAGAATGGTCGAGGTTGGAAGGCACCTCTGGAGATCTTGTCAACCCCTTGCTCAAGCAGATTCACCTACAGCAGACTGCACAGTGTCGCATCCAAGCAGGTTTTGAACGTCTCCAGGGAAGAAGACTCGACGATCTCTCTGGGCAGCCTGTTCCTGGGCTCTGTCACCCTCAGAGTACAGGAGGTTCTCCCCATATTCAGAAGGAACTTCCCGAGTTGCACTTTGTGCCCGTTGCCCCTTGTCGCTGGGCACCACTGAAAAGAGCCTGGCCCCATCCTCTTGGCGCTCAACCTTAAAGATACTTGTATTCATTGATAAGATCCCCTCTCAGTCTTCTCTTCTCCAGGCTAAACAGACCCAGCTCTCTCAGTCTTTCCTCAAAAGGGAGATATTTCAGTCCCCTCATCATCTTTGTAGCCCTCCATTGGACCCCCTCCCAGCAGTTCCCTGTGTCTCTCGAACTGGGGAGCCCAGCACTGGACACAGCACTCCAGATGCACCTCCCCAGGGCAGAGCAGAGGGGCAGGATCACCTCCCTCAACCTGCTGGCCACGGTCCTCCTAATGCCCCCAGGGTCCCACTGGCCTTCTTGGCCACCAGGGCACACTGCTGGCTCGTGGGCAACTTGCTGCCCACCAGAGCTCCCAGGTCCTTCTCCGCAGAGCTGCCCCCCAGCAGGTCCCCCCCAGCCCGTACTGGTGCACGGGGCTGTCCCTCCCCAGGGGCAGGACCCTGCACTGGCCTCTGCTGAACTCCATCAGGTCCCTCTCTGCCCAGCTCTCCAGCCTGCCCAGGTCTCGCTGAATGGCAGCGCAGCCTCTGGGGTACCAGCCGCTCCTCCCAGTTCTGTATCATCAGCAAAGTGGCTGAGGGCACCCTCTGCCCCTTCATCCAGGCCACTGGTGAGTGAGTTGAATGAGACTGGACCCAGTACAGACTCCTGGGGATCACTGCCAGTTAGATGCCTCCAGCTAGACTGCGCTGCTGACCCTCTGAGAAGGGTCGCCCTCTGAGCTCTGCTATTCAGTCACTTTGCAATCCACCTCACTGTCCATCCACACTTCCTGTGCTTGCACCTGAAGGAATAACCCTGTTCAACAGTACGGGCTGGGTGGATAGAAAGCAGCTCCGCACAACAGGTAAGCAGTCCTGGTGGACAAGTTGAACACAAATTAGCAGTTTGCTTTTGCCACCATGAAGACTAACCATGTGCCACGCTGTATCAGCAAGAGTGTAGCCAGTAGGTTGAGGGAAGTGAACAGTACCTCTTATTTGTGAGTGCTTGGCAAACACTGGACACACATCTAGAACATCGTGTCCACTATGAACCCTCCCTGTACAAGCATCGACTAATAGGTGCAAGTCCAGCAGAGAGCTATTAAAATGGGCTGAAAAACACAGTGTGCAGTGAGAAGCTGGGTAGGAAACAATTGTTTTGCTAAGAATAGATCTGAACTGCTGTGTTCAACTCCTTAATGCATGGCTATAAAGACAGAGCCAGACTTTTTTCAAAGGCAAACAGCAGAAAGACAAGGGGCAAGTCTAACTACAGCCAGAGAAATTCTCATTAGATATAAGAAATACACACATTCACAGTAAGAGTGGTCTAATGTTGGAACAGGTTGTCAGGAAAGACTATGGAATCTCCATTCCTGGAAGACATTCAAAACTTTACAGTATAAGGCCATAAAGCACCTGCCCAAACTTTTAAGAAAGTCTTGAGAAGAAGGTTAGACTAAAAACCTCCAGACTTCCCTTCCCACTTAAATAATTAGATGAGTCTGTCTTAAGGGATTCACTAGAACTGTCTGACCAGTGTGTTTCAGTCAAAAGAATACACCTATTTCCTTCCTCATTTCCTTCCCTAGACCTAGAATTGTTAAAAGAAAAAGAAAGTATGCACTTCCGCACATACACTTTCCCCTCCAAGCAAAACATGTTACTGTACAGCCAGAGAAAAACGCTGTCTATCATGGAAATAGCACACGTGCCCCCAGAGTAGAACACTTTTCTCTTACACAGCTAGATATTTCTAGAAGTAAACTCTTTTGTTAAAGAGGATCAGCAGAACCACCCTTAAGAAATTAATGATGGTGCAAATCCTATTTTGGAGGCCTGCTGTGCACTGCCCATTTTCAGAACATCCTAGCAATCTCCTCATGTATTCACAATCGATGATCTTGTTTTCCCTCTTCACTTTCCAATAACATGCAATATTAGCAACTAATAATTTTATTGCCAATTTCCAAGAGAAAGTCTTGCATGCCAGGCATGCTTAACACTCCTTTTCTAAAGTGAATATAGTTGTTTTCCACTGATCAAGATGAGCTACCTTCTCCTGCCCTGTTTTAGGGAAACAGTTTGTTCACATTACCTTTGCAGATGGAGGCACACCACAACACACCTGAAAGGGATCTGTTAAACAATTTAAAGGATAATTTTTCTTGTATTAATGTATCTTTTTGGATTCATTATCTGCTCTTGATAAAGATAAGTTGGATTCAGTATCTGTATAATGCAAAGCTGTGCAGGCTTGAACCCCAGAGATACTCTTTCTGGGTGTGTCAGATGGGCTTCTAAGACATATTCAGCATTGTCTAAAACTGTTGCAGAAAACAGCCCTATGGTGCAGTCTTCTCAAACACCACTACAGTTAAGTTTCTGATCTGTTGGAAATTCAGTGATTATTTTAAATGTATTAGTTACTATAGAAAGGTATTTAGCTGAACTTCTGTGATGAAGAGAAACAGGTATTTTTAGTAGACAAGTGTTCCTCCTGGGAATCTTAAGTATCTTTCAAGACTCACGTGCAAAAGAAAACTGACACCTTGCAGGGTAAGAACAGTGAACTAGTCTAAACCCACTTGATACTGTGGAAAATAAAAATACTGACCTGAAATTTAGAAGAGCAGCTGAAAGTATTAACATAAAGGCCAACACACCCAACAACAGGTCTCCCAACTGCTTTTGTCTTGCGGATTAAACAGTAATTTAGTAAGTCTAGGTTCCCTTCTCCTTGGGAGGATGGAAAAGGGGCACAAAGGCACCAGAAGTCCAAAGAGATTTCAAGAACATGAACTTGAGAATGAACACACCAATGATGGCATGTGGTCATTGAAGCCTTAAGAGTTGAAAACTTGCTTTATTTATTACATATGTAATAAAGTGCCTCACTAAAGATCTTATAATCTATATAATGAAAACTGATGGGACACAGCACGATGAAGTATCATATATTTCAACTGCAGAACTCCCTAACTGGCACTTCCCTCATTTGTCATTGTGTCAGGAGGCAAGCCAAGACATCTTTGGTTCACCAAGTGCAGTACACTGAGAAATAAGAAACCTCCCCTACCTGGCCAATCCTTCCTCGTAGAGATAGATGACAAGTGGATCATAGGATGTAACCAGAACATAGAGGCGCACATCGAATTTGAAATCTGGAATACAGTTGTCATGAGTCAGTGACTGCAAATATCTTTCAGACATCATATCCAGTTGAGGAATTACAGCAGACCCTGAGAGCAATAAACTGTTATCTGCTGCTGATGTAGGTGCTTGAAGCTTTCATAGTTGAAAAGCTTCCAGATTTTAAGGAATTCTCTAGTTACATTTTTCAGGTACTAGAAGATGATAGACCACTCCATCATTCGACTAAATTCCTGCAAAGGTTGCAGAGATCCTCAGGTCTGGGGTTGGGGGAAGAGAAAAGCAATTCCTAAGCACACTCACCATCTATGAGCAGGGGGTTGCTGATGTAACGAGAAACCAGGATGTTGTCTTCCAGGACAATCTGGTTTGGCTACAGAAAAACAGAGAATCCAAGAGTGAAAAAATAGGAGGCTTAAAGAATAAGAAGAATGCTAGATCAAACCCACCATTTCTTCCAGCCTTTCCCTCCTAAAGCAACTCTGTAGCAACAACTATGTCTGGGGAGGGAAGAAACAAACACAAAATTAAAAAACACTGTCAGTCACAACATATTTAAGGTAATTATACCCTAACCAGAAGCCTGGGAATTATTACATTACCAAAAAACCTGCCCATTGAATCTTCCAGTTAAGTGCTCCTTAGAGTAGAATACAGACTTAACAGCCACATGGCAATGATGTAAGAAAATAGGCAGGAAAAAACCACATCTAAAGAAGTGACTGACATTCTGTTTACTTCTCAAATTTTTAACCAAAACACATGGAGTAGGGGTTTAGAAGACACTGAAAGGAGTCTGTAAGTATCATTGGTGAGGAAGTCACAAGTGAAGAAAATGACTCCTTAACTTGTGATCTTTATAGCTAGATCCTGGGCTGGTAGCCAACTTTTTTGCCTACACTGAGTAAGTACCACACCTTCTACTGAGGTTCAGTTCACAGCAGTGGTTACTGTACCAGGAAGACGCTATCCTTGTAGGTCAGAACAAAAAGCTCTATCTGTGACAAAGCAGCTCTATCTATGACAAATACACATCACAAAGTCATGGGATCTGTTGAAAAAGCCTTTACTTTTTGCTGCATGCAAGCCTCTCTCTTGTAACCAGTTCTAACTACTCATACAAACAGTTTCTTGCAAAACATTTTCTTGCCTTCAGTTTGAAAAAGAGCCAAGAGAACCAGTCATCCTGCCTTTATTTAATTTTGCATGTATTCAGCCACATCACCAGCATTGTGAGCAGGAAGCCTAGGCATATAAAGTGCATATATGCAATGTGAGGGAGCAACCTCAACGTCCCTCAGCACATCACACGAAAGCGACAGCCTGTTTTATTATGGATCAAAGAAATTCAAAGGTTTGCCATTTTGTTGCGGGTTTTGTTGTTGTTTTTAAACACTTCTGTAATGAGATTCTAGAAGACACTCCCTTAATGGCATCACACTGAAGGAAAGTGAAGTCTTTGGGCCAAACTAGCTAAAGTGTTTCTGGAACAGATATACACAAAGGGAGATTGGTCCCAGAAGGGTCTTTTCCCCAGTTCATGGCCAACTGCCACATAAGCCTGAGCTCGTTCCTCTCTTTCAAGCAAAGAAAAAGCTGAGTGCAGCTCTGGAAATACTTACCTCATACACTTGGCGAATTTCTCCCTTATTTTATGGGAAATGATCCAAGTAGAGAACAGATGAGGCAGCATGACCCCTTCAGTGCAGGGGAGGCTAAAGGGGTTTGAGTGAGTGAAAACAAAATGACTCACCAGTCAGTTTTGCTGCTGAGAATATTTATTGGAATCTTCTCATGTGTTTGGCTCCTGCCCAGATGTATTTGTTACCTATGACAACCTAACTCCCTGCGAAGCCCAAAAAGGGCAAAAGACACTATAAGCAGCACACTGAATACAAGAATCACCCCCATTACACTTCAGTAAGGGCACACTGGCATTTAGATAACAGCTCTGTGATGGATATACATCCTAACGCATCACATAAGGTTTCATTTTCATTTTAACTGGCCTTTTCAAGGGGGAAGAGGGAGACAAGACTGTTTGAGGACTGTTTAGGTCACATGGAGAAACAACTGAAGAAAGTTCTGGGAACCTTCCCAAAGCAGGCCTACTGTCAGCCACAAGGACAGCATGAGGCAGCACAGCTTCCCAAACTGTCTCAGGGAGCACAAACGTGCTCCTAATAAGCTGACTTGAAAGCAGGTTGCAAGATAAGCACAGCATACAAAGAAATAGATTGCTTTTGGTTACACAGCATAGGCCCAAGCAGGCCTTGTTGAACTGCTCACCAACATATGGTTGAAATCCAGAGCAGGGCCAGTGCCTGGTTAATATTTTCATGCCCCTTGCCTAGAAGCTGGCATAGTTTTGCAGACAGCGTTACTGAAGAGCAGTCCTTTTGCTGAACACTTACACTGTTTATCAGGTAGACACCTCGACCCCTGGAAGAGGCAACGGGCTTCACTATCCATGGGCCTCGGTCCTTAGAATAGGTATCTGGTTAGAAGAAAACAGCAGAAGTCTGAAATATCTTCAGTTTTGCTTGTTTACAGAAGAGCAGGAATCAAGAATGCTGCCTACCATAAAGGCTTTGGAGAGCTTCACAAGGAGATCAAAGTCTACTTGTTTGATGTCCTATTTTACCCCCTGGGACTCACAGCAATTATTATGGCCCCTCCCTGAAGCCCCTCCTGCTGCTCCAATAGATCCAGTTCTCTGCCCTGTGCCTCCTTTTGGTACTTCTTAGTGCTCCCAGACATTAGTCAATGATATTGTGAAATTGATCATCAACAAAACTGTGCACACAAAAAAAGCTCAATTCTGGAGCCTTAAGCCCACATCAGTTTCTTAAGGACTTAGGTAGGCATCGAGTAAACAGCAGAGTAGAAGCTGTATATATACAGAAACAATGTGGGCTTTTTCTACTGTCCTTCCAGCTTCCTCTAATTTTGTTGTTTTAACCATTGGCACAATCAACAGGCTAGGATATTAGAAGTAATTCCCTTCCCCCCCATCCAGTTATTTTGCTTTAGGTCTGGGCATCATCAGCCCAGACTTACTGCAGAAGTCCTGGTACTCCGTTGGGAGGATAAAGGTCTGAGGTAAGATATGGAACGTCTTGAATCCATGGGCCAACTGCATACGACTGACGTTCTTGTATAGTCTGTCCTTCCGTGTCAGTTCATATGACCTGAAGTCCCAAAACAAGAGACTGTATGTATTTTTTCCCCAGATAAAAACACACCACATTACAGCAACCCTTCATCCTAGTTACTAAAGCACCTGAAGCCCTATCAGAGGTCTAAACCCTAACCTGTAACTACTCTCCAGTTTTACTGTCTCTGTACTATGGCCGTACCAATACCCATCCTCACTTGTAGCACCTATTCCAATTCCCATTACAGACCAAAGCACAGCAAACTTACAATGTTTGTAAACTTTAGCAGGTGACACATCACTATCTCTAACTAAGAACCCAAAGCCCCAAATAAAGAAAAAAAAATTGTATTTGGGCTACAGAGAAGCACTTAACTCACACACTATCTCCCCAAAACACCAAAGACTGTTTAGAATGAAGACGGCATGTAGCACAGGCCCAGTGCATTGGGACTTTACAGTATCATGTATACGCTACTTTTTTCTTTTTTTTTTTTTAAAAGCTATCTATATTCATATTTTTGCAAACCATCACAAAGATGCTTAGAAAAACATGATATCAAGGCCTTACCTAGGGAAATGATTGACTTTCTGAATATCCGTAAGGGAACGCAGCAAGTAGGGCTTCAAGTGTGATCCTGTCCACATGAGATTATAATCGCTGCTATTAGGGTGCACCTAAAAAGCAACATAAAAACCCCACACAAAAGCATGGAACTAATGAAAAGCACCACTTACCCTACAGATCATGACCTTTTGTTTATGCGACCAAAGCAATCCTAGTTTAAGACAATCTCTCCTACCTATCTCTAATATTAGGACAACTCTAGCCAGGCTCCTGTTCTAAGCTACTGCACAGTAGTACTGGGAAATAACCATGTCATATTTTTCTAAACAAACTTGCTGTTTTGTTCTTTTTATAGACTGTTTAAACCCAATTTGTAAAGTGTTTCAGATTTCTCCAGGAAACTTGTCAGACCTTAACTTGATGTTATTCAGAAGAAAATCCACCATAGACACACATCTCTCAAACTGTCATTAGCTGCCCATAGGACATTTTTTAGAGCAAGACAGGTGCTAGAAGAGAAATGTGAAGCACTACATCAAATGCTTCTGTGAGCTTGCAAAGGCTAAGAAATTAAATCCTTCAGATCTTCCCATGGGTGTGAGATGACATTTTGAAAGAGAGAAGAGAAAAAACACATGACCTAATTTCAGCATCCGTTTTTCCTTACTTTTGCAGACTTAAGGCTAAAGGGTACTCCTTTGAGAGAGCAAAATCATGACATATTTCCTGTCTGACTGGCTGAGTATGTAAGAGAAAAAACAAAACAAAACAACTTACAGGGGTCCACAGCAACTTCTTCGTTCTAACTCTGCAGAGTGAAAAAAACCCACCAAAACAAACCAACCACAAAAAAAACCAAAAAACAAAAACCATAATAATAATCATCATCCCCTCCCAGACCAGTGCATAATCAGATCTGAAGCTCATTGTACTCACCTCATGGAATCCATGGGCAGTCAGAATGCTTCGAACCAGACGGCTGTCTGTTCGCACAATCTTATAGGATAAGTGGTAGCGCTCTGTTAAGAGGGCAAGAGACACAAAAATAAGAGTCTGCATCTAGAAGAATAAACTGAAGTTACCTCTGCTGCCAAAGACGAGAGCAGAACATGACAGGACTCACGACAGTACAGCTACACTTCATCCACAGCGGAGCACCCACACAGTAGTGGCACCTAACAGGCAAAAGATGGTAGGAAATGCCCGTCCATCTCCTGGGGCGTTAACTCCAATGATGGCATTGAACTGACTTACATCAATCCTTAGGTATAATATTGCTGCATCACTGAACTTATCATATCAATATACAGCACAGGACATCCTAAAAAATGCCCAGATTATTTTTTATTTTAAACAGCTTTTTATATAGACTGCTTTATAACACTCCAAACGATTTCAGCTCTTTATTCAAGATTGGTATTCCTAGCTAAAAGTAGTCACGCCATATGCTCCTCATTGACATGGCTAGCTTATATGATCGCTTTTTAGATCTCGAAAACCCAAAATAAAACACCAAATTTTTATTCACATCTCAGGCATCTGTACTGATCTTCCAATAAATAACTGCAAAAAACAGTAGGAAATAAAGCAAATGGGACAAGGTAAGAAAAAAAAATCACTATCCAAGTCATAAAAACCAAAAGCAGTAAGCAGCACTGAAGGTGTAAGATAAACAGCAAGCAGCAAGACCAGAGGCCGGTTGTCATATGGAAGGATGTGGCAATCCATAAAAGTGTTCAAAGAAAGCAGAGGCAGAAATTGTAATGCTAGAATGAAGAATCACTTGGAAAAGGCACTTCACAAATCGGTTCAAACTGAGAACAGAAACATGAAAATTAGACTAAACCTCAGAAAATATGTTCTACCAGTAAAAATAACTCTAAAGAAAAGAGTAAGAAGCATCATAATCTGGGACTGGACAAAGCTCAGAAGTTTAACAAGTTGTACTATTCAGCAGTAGACTTGTGAAACTATAAAAAGCCTCTACCTCCTGAGAAAAAGCAGAAGAGACACCACACTCCAGTTAGGATACAAGTTACTATTACCATCAGCTTCTGCCACCATTTAAGTATGTTTTTAACTCACATGAAAAGGATCAGGAGTTTCCACACACAAATCACCTTTTCCACCCCTTACCCCAATGAGCCAGAAGCATTTCTGCTTGGATAGGATATTAGAAATGAGGGCACCAATTACCTAAGAAAGGGAGAAGCAAGAGAAGAAAGAAGTGTCAGCATCTTCACAAAAAGCAGCTGAGTAGATTTTAGCTTTTCTCCAACTCAGCACATCCAGAATGAGCTCCCAGCTCTACATGCCCGCAAGCACTAACTCTCACAATCCAGAGTGACTGTTTATAACAGCTCTGCCTCTTATTTAGAGGCTTTCCCTTATATGACACTAGACAGGTTTGGTCTCCCAACTCAAGTGCTGCCAGAGCAGCAATCATTTTGCTTATGGCTTTACTCACAGTTGTGAGGCTGTAGACAGAGATTTGTTACTACAGCTTCCCGCTGTTCTTACCACTGTGGGGCTGACTGCTTTACTTCCCAGTGAAACCCTCTCAAAATTCACTGCAGTGACTGATTTTAAGTTCTTAGCTACAGAGTGGTGCATTTATATTCTGGTCGTAAGTTCTAGCACAGCCTCCAAGTCTGACTTGCAAGCAGACAGTCTCAACTCAAAACACATCAGGACCCAATGGAGGGACAAACAGACACTTGTCACAACCCAAAGCTGCGATAAACATTCACCAGCTGATCAAGTGTTTCTGAACATCTCTACTCAGAAACAAGAGAAGACTGTAATTTCCTTTCTACCATGTCCTCTTCCCCACCACAAAGAGAAGGGAACATCCAAGTAAGAGACTTCCACCTCATGCCTTCAGGCCAAAAGCTGACACGTAGCTGCACCCACCTCCAATTAGGCGGAGGTAGCTGTCGTTGGTCAGAATGGCTTCAGCGTGAAACACCAAGACAGGGATTCTCCTGCAGCCACCACCAGTCCACTTGATACACGGATGATCCCTGAAACGGCAAGACAGTCTGTATAAGCAACTGCCGAGCCTCACACACAGCAGTTACTTACAACGAGGACACACCAATTCTCCATGCTTGTCCACCTAGCCTGTGGGCAGGACACAGGTAAACACACTGTGGGAGAATAACGGAAGACTGGCAAGGAAGACTGCAAACATGCTCAAGTGATTTGAAGCTGGGGTGTAGCAAAATACAAGTATCTTTCTAATTGTTGTCTATCCTTATGGATTTGACTAGTAGAACGTCTGTGTTCAGATGACATAGGCCTGCGATAGATGTAGGGACACCCTACTGAACACGCTTTAGACTTCCTGCCTTGCTGTGGGAAGATCAAAGCACAGTGGTAAACTACATCTGTGTGAATCCCTGAAACACAGGCACAAACAGCAGGTTTGGTGATCCTCTGGCAAGGACCGAGCTCCACGGTCTGCATCCCCACTTGTGTACCTCTGCCGAGGTGCTGCTTTGGGGATCC
The DNA here is from genome assembly GCF_015220075.1 of Falco rusticolus. Taxonomy (NCBI): domain Eukaryota; kingdom Metazoa; phylum Chordata; class Aves; order Falconiformes; family Falconidae; genus Falco; species Falco rusticolus. The sequence goes on along the minus strand of NC_051193.1, from coordinate 64,261,918 downwards.
CCATGTTGGCAAGGCAGGAAAAAGAAATTTAGTCTTTGCATTTTAGCTGCTGTTTTGTGGTTGTTTCTGTGCCCTGCCTATGCTGACTCACACATAACGCTAGACACACTTGGTATTCAGCTATACAGGGAATCTTCCAGATCATCCTCTTTTTAGGTTGGTCTCGCCAGTCTAAGTCGGAGTTCCATTTAATTTGTATTTATTTTGCTGAGTGTAATTTGGGAAAAACCCCATGAGTTTTCACAGCTACAGTTCTCTGGATTTATAGCCTGAAAACAAAAATCTATGATTCAGAATAAACCATAATGGCCAACATCCACACAACCAGACCTTACAACCCAGATTCCAGTCTCAAATTTAAGAACTGCAAATCAGTGCATGCCGCCTGGTTGTAATCCTGGACTCTGAAATGCACAAAAAGGCACTCATGCAGAGTTTGACAGATGAGAACAGGCTTGGCACAACACAACAGATAACTTGTGTGTTCTTCCTTTTTAATTTCTGCTAGATGCAGTGGAATGCAAGCCCAGAATTCAACAACAATGCCCCCAGTCAGTCACTGAAGCTACAGGTTACATACACAATCACTCCTGTCCAAAACAGTACAACTACATTGGGAACTATCACCTCCTCAGAGGAATTAAGGACACAAAAACCATTAAGATCTGTTATATAAAATGCTAAGATCACAGAAAGAAAACCTGTTGACCTTCCTAAGCAAATAAAGCTCAGACTGCTTACTTCTCACTGTGCAAGGAAATGGATCCATGGAAAAGTTAACAGAAAACAGAGACGGAGGAGTTACATAGACACAACTCTATCTACACAGAGAAAAAGAAATACAAAGATTGGCAGAGGTACACAGAAGCATTTGTCCATAAAATGTGCACAATCATTGTCTGCCAAAGGTTTGGAGAAACTACAAAAGACACTTAGAACACAAGAACAGAGATAAAAGGGCAACCTTCTGATGCTAGGACAAGTATTCTTAAGTGTAACCTTGGTCCTCTTACCCAAGTTATTACCATTACCACCCAGACAAATTAATTTTACAGCACTCCCACCATCTCTAAAGAAAAAAGCTTTAAAAAAAGAATGAGCTACTAGGGTGTAGTTAGCTGTTCAGGCTGGAAGGAACCTGAGAAGCTTCCAGAATTTACAGTACAGGCCAAAGCCTTATATAACAGGAAAATGAGCCGAGGCAACGGGAGTTTGTGTTAAGCCTGTCCTGAGGATTTGCAGTAAGGCTCAATCCTCCAGGTGACAGTCATTCATTCCTAGCATGACCCTTGGTCACATGATGCAGACACACTGTTACAAGTACATTCTAGGTGAAGTCATCCGGACCTTTCCATCCACAAGGCTCTGGCAAGTCTGAGCCAGCTACTTGGTATGAAGCAACATTCCTCTAAACATCAAAAAATTAAGATCTGTTATATAAAATCCTATGATCACAGAAAGAAAACCATTACTGCAGTTTGCAGCTGGGCACTCAGTCACAATATGAACCCAAAAGAAAACAAACAGGACATACTAAAGCAAGTCCAGGCAAAACAGAAAAGAGATTCCACTCGGGGAAATTTTTCTTTTTTCTTTAAAATTAATGGAGCGACCCCTTCACAAGCACAGATAAGTTCCTACACATAGACCGAACAAATGTTAGTAATAAGAAGTCCAGGAGTTGAGTTCTCACAAGACCGGTTTTTAAAAAGTTTTTAAAACACTGCACATCAGTCTACTGTACAGTCGATTTCCATTCTCTGCAGCAAAGTAAAAACTAAAACAAAACACTAAAGAAGCAAAAAGAAAGGATGCTCATATCCTTTGCTTTCTTAAACATCATCAGGAAAGTTCCCAGCTCAGGAACACAACCGAGAAAGACCAATGAAACTACGGACTTTAGAGGAGCCAAGGAAGAGCTGCACCTCCAACGCCGATAAATACAGTGGTCTTCTAGGCTACAAAGGCAGCTAGCCTGCTCACTGGCTCGAGGGCCAAACCAACCATCTTCCACTTTATAGATAAGTGGAGAGTAAGGAATGCAACTGTCTTTTCAGACGAGTAAAAATCCTGCAAGAAGCACAAGGAGATAGAAACAGTAGAGAAGTGAGGCTTTTCCTACTTACTCCAGTCCATTTAAAGCTTCCTCCTCCTCCGAGGATGAGCCAGTTTCCTCCAGGTCTCGAGCCATCCCAACTGACATCTCCTCTGAGAGCTTTCATACAGCCTGGCCACAGCAGCCTCTCCGACTCCTTCCTGCAGATTCAAGGGATCCTGCAAGGGCAGTTACCTGCGATAAGGATTAAAAGCACAGCTGAGCAGCGCAGCCGGAGAAACAGGGGAACCGAACTCCCAGCTCCTATCAATACTCATTTCCCACAGGACTATCCACAAGCTGTACATCGCCTCCCAGCCCGGGGAGCACAGGGAGAAGCATCACCTTCCAGCGGGCCATTCCCACCTTCCAGCGGGACATTCCCACAAGGCCGCGCCAGGCCCAGCCCCGGACCAACTCCTGCCTCTGCCCGGCGCCGAGCCTTCCACTCAGCCGGGCACTGCAAGGCCTCCACCGGCCCGGGTACAGCCCTCCGGCCCGGGCGCGCCCGCAGCACGGCCTACCCCGCGGCGGCCGGGCCCAGCGGCCTCAGGAAGAGAAAGAGCGGCGGAAAGCGCCGGAGAGGCCGCCAGCCAACCGCCCCTGGCACTAAGGCCGCAGCTCCACGTACCTGCTCCCGCATCGCCCGCCGCGGGCGGGACACGGCGGCCCGGCAGCCGCAGCCCCTCCCGCCGCTTCCCCGTTACTACAACAACCGGCGGGCGGCTGGCCCGCCTCGCCCGCGCACCCGCCCCGCCCCGCCCCGCCCCCCGCGCGGCGGCCTGGGCCTAGAGGCGGGACCGCCTCCCGGGCGCCCAGGGCTTCGATTGGCGGCGGAGGCCGTCGCGTCAGCGTGGCGCGTGGGTGCAGCGGCGCGCCGCGGCCAATGGGAGCGCTAGGCGGCGGGGCGTGCCGCGGGAGGCGGGCGCGGGAGGGGGCCGGTGGGGAGCGCGGCCCGTAATGGGCGGCGCCGGGCAGCGACGGCGGCCCGGTTCTTGCGGGCGGGTTGTGCGGCGGCCGTGAGGATGAGCCGGTTCCTGAGCGTGCTGCGCAGCTGGCTGGTGATGGTGTCGGTGATCGCCGCCGGCAACACCCTGCAGAGCTTCCGCGACCACAGCTTCCTCTCGGAGAAGCTGTACACCGCCAGCCCCGGCCTCGGTAAGCGGGGCCTGGGGGCCGCCTGCCAGCCGCGGGGGCGTGCGCCTCCCTGGCGGGTCTGGGGGGCGGCCGGCGCGGCGGTGCGTGGTCTCTAAGTGCATCCCCCCTTCTCTGCGCAGTGAACGGGCTGCAGGCTCGAAACTTCGGCGTCTGGACGCTGCTGTCATCGGTGATCCGCTGCCTCTGCGCCATCGACATCCGCAACAGGACGTACGTACGGGAGCGCGGGCGGGAGCCTGCGGTTTGCGGGCCGGTGGCCCCCCGAGCGGCTAGCTCCGAGGGAGCGGGGAGGGCGCTGGGCTGGGCTGAAAGGTGCCCTGAGACCGCGTAAATAGGGGGGTGGGGGGTGGCCACTGCTGCACCCTCCTGCCTCTGCAAAGGGAGCCTGCGCACCGGGGCTCCGGCTCTTTGCTCTGGCAGAAATCGGGAGAACTGGGAACTTGGGGCACACATTTCAGAGCTCCAGCTTGGAAAGCATCTCGCTGCTCTGTTGACATGGCACTGCTGCTCCGTTGACGTGAAGCACTGGCTACTGCTGTGGCCTGACGGATAGGCAGTGCTTCTTTTCCTGTGACAGCTCAGGTAAAGGCTGTGGCAGGGTGAGGAGCCCCTTACAGTGGTCTCAGCCCGCTGCCTTCTCCCATACATGCTCCTCTGGGGCTGAAGACCATGCTCGAGGTGCAGCCTGATGCTGCGGTGGGGGGCACGCCATTTCTCCCTGTGGTAGCAAGTATTTACGAGGGGGATTTCCAGGCAGCCTGATTCTGGGTCTGTGAACACCTGTGTTGGAAGTTGCTAGAACTCACCCTTTTGTCAGTGCCTCCCCCAGCCCCACAGCAGAACTCAGTGTTCACCTAGCCTGCGTGTCCTTGGATTGTCTGGGCTTGTCTGTGGTAGGGAGGTACAGATACTTGATTTTATCTGTTTTTAGGAGGTGGTGGCAATGCCAGTTACCGTGAAGCCAGTTGTTTCTTGCATTTTTTATCTTGCATCTCTTGGACCTGCTCCCTTTGAACAGCTGTGGCCCCTAGAGAGTAGCAGAACACAGGTGGGAACATGTGCTGGGTGATGCAGCCTGGGGGCTGCCAATTCCTGTCGCCCTAGTTCTTATCCAGGTCTCGCCCTCTTTTTGTGTGCGCACATGCTTCTCACTTCACCAGCACCCTACCCTTGCTCTCCCCTCTTCACCGGCTTCCAGGCCAAATAACGCCTGTGACTTTCAATGCACCACTGAACACGCCGCCAGTTGTCCTCTCAGCTGTCGCCCAGGGAGCTTTTGCACTCCACTAGGCAAGGGACGAAGTGCCCTCTGTGCTGCCACAGTGAGGACAGATGGGGCAGCAGCCGTGCTGGTGCACATGCTATGGGCTATATAACTGGCTTCTTTGTGCTCTCCAACAGCCTCTACTACATCACGCTCTTCACCTTCTTTTTGGCCCTTGTTCACTTCCTCTCCGAGGTCTTCATTTACCACACTGCAGCCTTGACAATTGGAATTATGGCACCCCTCATGGTAGCAAGTAAGTGGAACTCGCTCTGCATCCTCCCCCCACAAACTCCCCTTGGAGCTATGACCCATAGGAAAACTCTCCGTGGGGCTAAAAGCTAAGGGAAGGTGTGGTGGGAGGGAATGCCTCATCTCCTGTTTAGTATTTTCAACACAATTCATCCCCTGTCTCCACCACAGGTTTCTCTATCATGGGGATGTTGATTGGCCTGCAGTACCTGGAGGTAGAAGCACTGTCACAGAACAAGAAGAAAAACTGAAGCCGAGGGCCCTGTGTAGGTCAGCATTGTCTCCTAACTTCACTGCCAAACTTCCACTAAAGCTCGGCTGAACTTCTCCAGGACACCAGTTCCACTGGTGGATCATTGTTGGGACTCTGTCAATTGTTCTTCATTACCAAGTGTTTTCTCTTGCCCAGGCAACATTGCAACTGACTGAGCTCAAAGACCAAGCCCCAGAGGAGTCTGTGTCAAAGCTTGTCAGGGGGCGGTTGGTGACTGCCTCCCCGGATGGCCAGCAATGTCTCAGGCGTGCCCAGTGCACTAAGGAATTTTCTCCCAGTATACCTGTGGGGAGGAGGTGTAGAGCTACCCGGGATCCACTGAACGCTTCAGAACGGAAAGAACGAACGCGTGCTGCCCTGGCGCTGCTGTGTAACTTGCATGTCTGTGTTCCTCAGGGGCCATTTCTAATAAATGACAGAAAACTGCAGGGTGCTTTGTCTGTTTTTCTGCTACACTACAGCAGGCAGATGTACAATCTCAGAGCAAACAGCAGTTTGTCCTGTACGTTGCAGGATCGATCATCTCTCTTTACAGCAAACTCACCTTTCCCTGACCTTCCTGCAAAGTTCCAGGTCTGAGCGCTCACATCATGCACGCACACGAACAGAGTTGTTGCAGCTCTTGCTTCCACAACATACTGGTGACAGTAACCTGCATGCAGCATCTGTGAGCAAGGACTGAGCTACCTTTGCAGTGAGCTATAACTACAGAAGACAGAGAAAACAGGAACAGGTTGCTGAGACCTAGATGAAACAATGCCCAAAGCAGATGGGCAGCACACAAAGGTAGGAAGGAACCAGCAGGATCTCCTAGCTGGGAACACGATGTAATGCAGAAGAGAGGAAAAACACGGAAAGAAAAGAGCACAACAGTAGCAGAGCAGAAAGATGATTTTTTTTCCCTTCTGCAAAACATTTCAGGCCATTCAAAAAGCCAGATGCAGACACTTGGAGCTATTTAATATGAATATATCAGGTTTCATTGTACAGTTCAAATATTTTTATTTTATATAAAACCTTCTATTGAAAAGCCATTTTAGACCCCCATCCTCAATCCCAAGCTATCACAGATAGGAATTGAATTTTTTAATGTGTCAAAAGACTGTTCAATTTCACCCAGAAAATGATTTGTAAAAAATGGTGTGTCAGAGGACTACTTTTGTCCATTGCCACCTGGTTGTGGTTTTGGTGTCTGTCCCCTCAAATGACACACACATGATTTGAGGAGTACAAGGACACTTGCTGTATCCACCAGCGGAGGGATGCTAGAAAGGAAGAAGAAGGGATTTCAGGGTCTGTATTTGTGTTTAGAAGATAAACAGCAGCATACAGAGGGGCAGTGTCTATGAGACACAAATGCCAGTAAGAGGGCTTCTCCTGTTCTCTATTAAGCTTCCACAGTGGAGCCGATCTGGATTCCCATCATACTCAAACCCTGCTCTGTGGCTGTGAAGAACACCAGAGCCCTGGCCCAGTTATCTCAATATAACACTTCACAAAAAAATTTACGTAATATTGAAACACACAAAAGGCACTTCATCATTAAGGAGGAAAACACAGTCCTAAGCCCAGGGAGCTTGTGGTCTGACTCCTATTGCTGGTGTACCGAGGGGCTGGGCTTAGGCTGCAGCTTTGACATAAGCTAAAGAACTAGTCCATGCCTCTAGGCAGAAGGAAGCATATTGGTATCTCCCAATTACTCCTAATATATAGGAATATCAGGGCAACCTCAGTGAATTCTGAGCAGAGGTTTATCCAGAGACTAAGAGTGCTTCATCTGGGAAAGCCCCATAATAAAACCAGAGCTGGCAGTGGCAGATGCACTGCTTTGTACTTGCTGGTGATGTGCCGAGGCCTCTACCATCACGTGTGCAACAACAGAGCATCACGGGCACGAAGGCAGAAAGCCAGCTGAAAACTCTTCCAGGGCTGTTCACAGAGCAAGTGTGGTCCAGCTTCTGCATTTCATGTCACAGCTTGCCTGTGAGAGGAGACACAGCCACGTGCAGGGTGCCACCCTCATGCGCTCAAGGCTAGCCTGGAACTATGGCTTTTCCCAGCCTGTGCTCTTTCTCTTTTTCAAGTGTACATGGTGGGGTGGGGGGGGAAGCAGTGGATTTTCCCAACTTTTCCTCCCAAGCAGCGAAGTCTCCAAAACAGCAAGATGCAGAGGTAATAACTAAAGAGTGCAACTCTCTCCTTGTTTTGCTCTTTCACACCCTCCCTCCACAAGCAGTTCACTGGGCGCCTGTCCTGAGGCTGCCCCCTCTGCCATGGTGTGCATGTAACAGGACGGTGTAGGTAGCAAAGATGGGAATGAGGGGGCTTGCATCTCCCAGCTCTGCCGCCTCTCCATTTCATAGCTTTGATTCCTCAAGGACTATGGGATCAGTGTGTGCTTCTGGCATCACTTTCTGCAAGTCAGAGAGAGAAAAACAATATGGTTAGGATCCTGGCTAGCCAGACCCAGGCCTCAGAGAGACCAGCTGGTAATTTACAGCTCCTGCTAGTCTGCAGAAAAATCCCCAGACAAGAATCACCATCCTCAAGGAGTGCACCTGGTTCCCTTCTCCTCTAGACCATTCTAGACAAGGGCTGCTGGGCAGCAGGGCAGAGCAAGGGTCCCTCTTCCCTGAACCTACTTGCTGTAGTCCTCAGACCACAGTTAATTCACAGAAGCTGGGCCAGCCCAGCCAGGTATCAGCCCCACAGCCAGCTCACTGAAGATATTTCACTGTGACACAAGATCAGCCTCAAAGTGGTGAAGCTGCAGGGCCCGTTCCCTGGGCAAGGGAAAGAGCTGGGAGCTCCTCCGCCATGCCATGGGGCAGCGCAGTGTCCCTACAAGCACCAGAAAGAACCTGCATCCTATGCACCCTCAGGAGGCTCAGCACAGCTACTAGCTCCTCTCTGTCCTTACTCTAGTATATCTGAGGGCCTCATCAACTCCCAGACAGATTGCTGGTTCTGCTCATCTTCAAGTCTTTTCATCACCACCCCCCATTCAGGGCTGGCACCCTCTGCCCTGCTTCTTCCCTGTCCCCAGCTTGGACTTAACAGCTGGGATAATTCCACACAGTGGTACAGATAAGGCCTTTTCCAAAGTTCATTACTCATATCTTAAAAAGCCCTAAGAGGCAAACATTCACTTATTCATAAGACAAACAAACTTATGCAGAAATTTTCTGCATAAATCCTATAGAAGAACTAGTCTGATGCCTTGAACCCTCCTACAATTTCTTCCCTTAAGATGGAGGAAGCTGTAGAGTCATTTCCCACACATTTCCCAGAGGAAAAGCAAAGACAACCGAAAACTCCTGCCCAGTTACCACCCTATCCTGGGCTGTATGGAACTGCCAAAACTTTTGCAATTCCAGTTCAGCCTTCTTGGGTGGAGCTTGATGAGCTCCTCTGCTGAGCCTTTCTGGGGTGTGTTAGGATTAAACCCGAAGCTTCTCCTTCCCCCAGGGGATTTTGGATAACGTCTCTTCAAGTTCTGGCTCTGCTTACAATGAGACACCCCAGTTGTCACCGATTCAGAAGACAGCATCATGCAGGCTTGCAAGGGTAAACACGGAGCCTCCCACAGCCTGGGTTCTGAGTTAACTCACTGTGGGGCAAGACTTGACATCTGAGGCAGGAGTCAGAGGTACACAGGACAGAGGTTCACATCCCCACTGCAGTTCAGGAGAAGTTCAGGCAACATGGAAGCAAGAGATAGGAAACAGTTTCATTTTGAGTAGCCTCTTAGACAAACTGCCGGTGAAAACGTTTTACAGAGGTCAGCAGCAAGATCCCAAAGCTGAGGAGTGAGGTCAGGAAAGCTTCAGAGAGATGCCTGGAAGCACAAGCCAGGAAACGCAGAGAGGGAACTCCTACCAGCAGGAGGGGTAGCAGCGTGCATGAAGTAGTGCCAGCGGGAGGAGTAAGAGGAAAGCTGTATTTAGGCTTGGGAAACCCCACCAGAATGCAGCATGGAAGCACTCTGGCAACTCTGAACAGGCTGCCCAAGGACCTCCGGGGTCTAAACAGCTCTCGCCTGCCGTGGAGCTACAGGAACAAAGGTGTAGGAAATCAGGCAGCCTGCAAGGCTCCACCGCCTTGGGAAAGGAAGGCTGCTCTCACAGCCAGGAGTCATGGTACTGGAAAAGGGGATGCCGATGGCCTGCCCATGGCTTTGGAATAGGAGGGAAAGGTTGCTTGCCATACAGTAAGCACAGAAATGGAGCAGGGAAGTTTACGAAGCAGAGGATGGCGTGCACACTTTCTGCTTGCTACACAAGATTCCAGCAGGGGTTTTTTTTATTGGCAGTATTTCACTAGAGAGTAAGCATGCTACAGCTTGCAAGGGACTCCAGTAAGCTCCTGAGGGCTATTAGGGCTTGCCCTCATGCCCTAAGCCAGCCTCTAAATCACGCTGGCCTCGGGAGCAAAAAGCAACATGCTTTTGGGTATTGCACTGAGATCCGTCAGATTCGTCTTTACACCCAGGCAGATGTAAAACCAGCAAAAAAAGGTACTTGGCCCTGATCGAGTCCTGATTTATCCAGAATATGGTTTCAGGACACAGCAGAACTTCAGTCCTGTTTTAAACAAATCACTTACTGTGGCTGTACACCCAGAGCAGGTCCCTGGTCATCCAAATCATCCATTCACAAGTGCTCAGTTCTGCTGGTAGCATAATACTCCAGACAAAAGTTTTTAAATTTTATTACAATTCAAAAACTAGGTCAAAGTCTGAAACCACTTTGTTCCTTACTCTCTGCTATCAAGAATAGGTTCTTCGCAGAAACACACACACAAAAAACTTCAGTTTATCTACCACTGTATAAGAGCAGCACAGAGTAGTCTCAGGTGCCTTCAACACATTAATCACATTTGCAGGTTTCAAAGAGGCCTAGCAAAGCCAAATTTGAACAAAAAGACAGTCCTGCCACTTTGAAATCTTGCACTCTGTATGATAGCTGCTTTCTTAAAAACCTACACAAGCTTATAAGTATTTCCAAGATGCTGCCTAAGACTCTTCTTGAACAACAATACAGGAAGGTTTGCACAGACTGGAAACCAGGAGCAGATGAGCACACAGGCTGAGCACAGCATATTTGTCAGCGTCACATGCATGCTGAATCAACTGACAGACTAGGAAACCTAAAGGCACAATGTTGGAAGGGCTTCAGATGTACTTACAACAAAGGCAACCCACAAAGAGACTCATTATCGTGTAAAACGGGCATTTGATCCAAGCGTCTAGAGATGCAGAAAGCTAACCCTGCTGGCACTCTGGGAACTGAGGCAGACACAAGTGGGAGGATTGCTGGAACCACACTACAGCTTTCTTAATAGAGGACAAGGTGTCCGCGATGCCGTTAGGCTAATTTAGTTCCCACTACAAGTTCCACTAATTGCAACATCTGTTTGATTATAATCATAAGCAGATAAGGGCACTGATAGAAGACAAACTGCTCGTAAACACAAGGTAGGTCCTGCAGGAAGAAGGGAAAACATCCTGCAGTGTGGACACAGTAGCCAAGAGCTCTGACAGGTGCCTGTTGAGAGGCTGTGATTCCTGGACAGAAAGTCCAGGCTGATAAATGCTGATTCTTGCCACTGAAGCTACTGGCTTTAAGTATGGCTTTGCTCTTCTCCCTGCAAAGTCAACAGCTCAGCCAAATTCTAGGCTTTCCATTTTGTCACTGGAAGTCACTACCAGGTGAAAATGGAAGCCCTTTCCCTGTGAGATCAACATGTGGGTTTTTCCCTCGTGTGTTCTTTAATACACTGGGAAATCAGGCTGTTCCACAGTCCTACTCTCCACCAAAGCCACTCAACAGCTGAGCATCCAGCTAAAGATTTTGACAGTTTTCCAATCAGATCTTTTCTGCTTCTTCACCAGGAAGAATCACACCTTGTAGATCAATGCTCTGGATGATGAGCCCCCAGAGGAAACAGTAAGCCAGCTGCCTACCTCTACCGTGGGAGTGCACCTCCACTGGGTCAAGACAGGGGAAGACCCACTGTCATCAACTCCACAGCACTGCATCCTCTGGAAGCTCACATCTGACTCTGCATGTCAGCATTGTCCTTGCAGCAGCCACAGAATCACAGAATGGTTTCAGCTGGAAAAGACCTTTAAGATCACCCAGTCCAACCATTAACCCAGCACTGCCAAGGCCACCTCCAGGGATGGTGACACAACCACCTCCCTGGGCAGCCTGTCCCAATGCCTGACCACCCTTTCAGTGAAGATTTTTCCTAATATCCAATCTGAACCTCCCCTGGTGCAACTTGGGGCTGTTTCCTCTTGTCCTGTCACTTGTTACTTGGGAGAAGAGACGACCCCCACCTAACTGCAACCTCCTTTCAGGCAGCTGTAGAGAGTGACAAGATCCCCCTCAGCCTCCTGCTCTCCAGGCTACAACGACCCCAGTTCCCTCAGCCACCCCTCACAGGACTTGTGCCCCAGCCCCTTCCCCAGCCCCGCTGCCCATCTCTGGACACGCTCCGGCACCTCAATGTCCCTCTTGCAGTGAGGGGCCCAAAACCAAACACAGGATTCGAGGTGCAGCCTCACCAGTGCCGAGCACAGGGCGCCGAGCACTGCCCTGGTCCTGCTGGCCACACTGTTTCAAGCACAAGCCAGGACGCTGTTGGCCGCCTTGGCCACCTGGGCACACTGCTGGCTCCTGTTCAGTGGCTGTTGACCAGCACCCCCAGGTCCTTTCCCCCAGGCAGCTTTCCAGCCGCTCTGCCCCAGCCTGTAGCACTGTGTGGGGTTGCTGTGATCCCAGCGCAGGACCCGGTACTGAGCCTTGTTACACCTCAAACAGTTGGCATCAGCCCATCGGTCCAGCCCACCCAGAGCCCCCTGCAGAGCCTTCCTGCCCTCCCGCAGGCAACTCGGTGTCATCTGCAAACTTGCTGAGGGTGCACTGGATCCCCTCACCCAGATCGTTGATAAAGATATTGAACAGAACTGGCCCCAACACTGAGCCCTGGGAAACACCACTTGTGACTGGCTGTCCCACAAGCCTTTGGGCCTGGCCACACAGCCACTTTTTTACCCAGTGAATGGTATGCCTGTCCAAGCCATGAGCAGCCAGTTTCTCCAGAAGAATGCCATGGGAAACTGTGTCAAAGGCCTTACAAAAGTCTGGGTAGACAACATCCACAGCCTTTCCCTCATCCGTTAAGCAGATCACCTTGTCACAGAAAGAGATTGGGTTTGCCAAGCAGGACCTGCCTTTCATAAACCCTGGCTGGTTGTCCTGGACAAGCTGTGTGATGGCATTCAAGATGATCTGCTCCATAACCTTCCCAGCCCCAAAGTCAGGCTGACAGGCCTGTAGCTCCCTGGATCCTCCTTCCAGCCCTTCTTGCACGTTTGCTGACTTCCAGTCAACTGGGGCCTCCCCAGTTAGCCAGGACTGGTAATAAATTTGATTGCAAGTGGCTTGGTGAGCTCTTCTGCCAGCTCCCTCAGTGCCCTTGGGTGGATCCCATCCAGCCCCTTGGCCTTGTGTGTGTCTAAGTGGTGCAGCAGGTTGCTAACAGTTTCCCCTTGGATTATGGGAGCTTCATTCTGCTCCCTGTCCCTGTCTTCCAGCTCAGGGGGCTGGGTATCCAGCAAACAACTGGTCTTACTGTTAATGCCTTCTTCGCCTGAGTCTTTATCCTTTGTCCTCATCCTTTGCCACTAGATTTCCACCCCCACCCCCCCCGCCATGTCTGATAAAGGATGGAGATCCTCCCTAGCCCCTCCTTTTGTATCAATGAATTTATAGAAACATTTTTTTATTGCTTTTACAGCAGTAGCCAGATTAAGTTCTAGTTGGGCTTTGGCCCTTCAAATTTCACGACATTGTTGTAGTCCTCTTGAGTTGCCTGCCCCTTCTTCCAAAGGTCATAAATTCGCCTTTTTTCCCTGAGTTCCAGCCAATGCTCTCTGTTCAGCCAGGCTGGCTTTCTTCCCCACCAGCTCCTCTTCCATCCATCATGAGGATGTCCTGCTCCTGCGCCTTTCAGATTTCCTTCTTGAAGCCTTCCTGGACCCTTCAGGACTGCCTCCCCAGGGACTCTGTCAGCCAATCTCCTAAACAGGCCAAAGCCTGCCCTCTGGAAGTCCAAGGCGACATTTCTGCTGACCCCCTCCTCCAGGAATCAAAAACTCTTATCATTTTGTGATCGCCGGGCCCAAGACAGCCTCCAACCACCAAATCACCCACAGGTCCTCCTCTGTTCACAAAAAGCAGGTCCAGCCGGGCACCTTCCCTAGTTGGCTCCCTCACCAGCTGTGCCAAGAATTTATCTTCCACACACTCCAGGAACCTCCTAGACTGTTTCTTCTCTCTGTACGGTATTTCCAGCAGACATCTGTTAAGTTGAAGTCCCCCGTGAGAACAAGGGCTGGTGACTGTGAGACTTCTCCCAGCTGCTTATTGAGTATTTCATCTGTCTCTTCTTCCCAGTTGGGTAGTCTACAGCAGACTGCCACCATGATATCTGCCTGGTTGGCCTTCCTCCTGATTCTCACCCATAAACATTCAACCCTAATGTCACCATCATTGAGCTCTCGACAATAAAAACACTTCCTGACATACAGGGCTACGCCACCATCTCTCCTTCCTCACCTATCCCTTCTGAAGAGTTTATAGCCATCCACTGCAACATTCCAGTTGTACAAGTCATCCCACCACGTTTCTTTGATGGCAACTATACCATAGTTTTCCTGCTGCACAAGGGTTTCCAGCTCCTCCTGTTTGTTGCTCGTGCCACATGCACTGGTGTAGACATTCACTTGGGCTATCTATCCCACCACCTTCATGGGGGGAGAAGCCCTAACTCCTACACAACCATTCTCAGGTGTTTCCACGGTTTCTAACACATCAATAACCCTTTGTGTCTCTGCTGCTGTGCGGATCTCCATCCTCTACCCCCACTGAAATGGCAGACCAAAGGACCTTGCTACCACACTGTCCCTCAAACATGGGGGCCGCACACCAAGGTTTACCTCTAGCAAGCCTGGTTTCATCCCTTTCCCCCTTCAAATCTAGTTTAAAGCTCTTTCAGTGAACCCTGCTAATGCCTGTGCAAAGATAGCTTTCCTACTTTGAGACAGGTACACCCCACCTGTTGCCAGCAGGCCTGGTGTCATGGAAACCAATCCATGACCAAAAGAACCAAAATTCTACCCGTGACACCAGGCTCGAAGCCAGGTATTGATCCGCTGGCTCTTTCTGTTTCTTCACCCATCATTCCCTGCAACTGGAAGGACAGAGGAGAACACTGCTTGTGCTCCTGATCCCTTAACCAGCCATCCCAAGGCCCTCAAGTCTCTTGATTGCCCTCAGACTTCTTGTTGCAACTTCGTCACTGCCTACCTGAAAAATCAGTAATGGGTAATAATCTGAGGGCCATACAAGGGCAGGAAGGTTTTTTTTCACATCTTTAACCTAGGCCTCAGGGAGGCAGCAGATTTCCCCAAGAATGGGCTTTCTGTTCCCTTCAGAAGGGACTCTCCTGTTACAACGACCTTTTTTTCTTTATGGAAGCAGTTTTGACACAGGGCATACGCAGCAATATGCCTGAGCCTCGCAGTGTCTATTTTGCAACTGGGATGTCAGTGGTAACACTGGCAACTGTACCAAACTAGGTCTGCTAACAAACGTGATGACATAAACTTCAGCCATCAAAAAAATACCAGCATACCCCAAGCAGGCTCGCCCAGCTCATGCAGCTACATCTTCTCAACTACTAACTCCCAAATCAAAACCACACGTGTACCCTGCTAAAATTGCCACAGACTGCAGCACGGAGACAGCTTCAGAAGCATTCAGCCTGGAGTCGGATCTTTCCCTGCCCATGGGACTTTTCCTCACATTTGCACAAAAGGGCCGCAGCTTCACGCTCCCTGTAACACACGCTCTAGTCTTAGCAGTATTAACGCTGTTTTTGCCAACAGACTCACTCTGCTTTTTCCTGTTAGTCCTGTTGGCTGTGGCCCTAAGTGATACACACACTCAATGAACACCTTGACAAGCAAAGGGTAATGTAGTTAACTTGGCAGATTAGCCAGTGAGTGCAAAGCAGAAGGCAGTGAGTAATAAAGCGTTACACCCTGAGCAACAGCTGAGAAAATGTCAAGTGCCATTGAGATTCACAGATCAGCAAGCACAGAGCTTTACGATTTTCAGGTATTCTTATACCAAAAGGCACCAACCCAATGACTCTGTTATTACTAGATGTTTTTAAACTTCCTTCTTGAAGCTGGCCATGCGCCCTGGCTGTAATCAAAGCCAGACTCTTCTATAGGGCTCCTGGTATCACTCCAGCTATGAATCTGGACTGTAAAAGTAATGTCAGAGAAGAGTCTCCAAACACCTGTAACTCCTCTCCTCAGTAACTCCCTGACAATTCCATTCTCCATCTGCTCCAGCGCCAGGCTTTGGCTTTGCCTTGCTGCACCTAATTGAATCCCTATGGCCCTGTCTGACATAAGTCTGGTGGGATCTCCACTCTGTTCTTGAAAGCTGTCTTGTCTTTCCTCTCAGATGGGCATCTGAGAAGGTCAGAAAGATTCTCAGTACTCTACAGCCATTGCTGTCACCCCAGAAGTGCCATTGGCTTGGTGCCTGCGCCACCTGTGAGTGTTCAGAGAAGCAGATTAGTGCGATTTTCCTACCTTTGTGTATGAGCTAGTGAGCAGGAATGGGAATTGATGGGGTTAGGGTTACAAGCTACAGTCCCGTAATCCGTGAGCTGATTGCTGCCTTGGAGTCTCTGTAACAACAGCCAGAAGTCACCATCCCAGAAAAGATGGAGGCAAGTAGGGAGGGAAATAAGAGGAACAGGCAAAGGAAGAAACCAGTAGTCACCCAAGCATGTGAGGCAGCTGTGCCATGCAGAAAAGCTCCAGTACCTGACTCTATCAGAGCTCTTCACGAAGGCAGCACATAATGCCCAAGCCCAGCTGGCTGCTCCCCTGATTGCATTAGCACAGGACATCAGGTTCAGCCCACCTTCAGCTGGCTGAGCACCCGGGGTTGTTTGTTGAGCTTGAGAAGTACCCAGGTGAGTTCAGCCACATGGAGGCCATGTTTGGGGGAGCGATGGGGTGTCCCTTATGCCCTCCTCAGAGAATGTATCAAAACGGACTAGTCTTTACCCCTGCTCAGCTTAGCTAAGTGTGTTCCAGTTACCCCCATTGACACCAGGATTCTGGGAGAGCAGCTGTCTTTAACTTGGTCCCGTAGAACATGATGCTCACCACTGCTAAAATCAGCCAAAGCTGTAAGCCTCAGAGCAGAAAAAAAAGCAGGAGTTCTTTTTAAGTTATGACAACGAGGGGAGCCTCCTTTACCCAAACTGAATACATTGTACAGCCTTTCCCCACCCACCCCCTCCCCTTCCCCCATCTAGTCTGGAATTATATATGCAAGAACTACTCAAGGCAGCATCAATTCCCTTTACTTCTCCTACCCTCTGCATCTGTGCTCAGACAGTTCAGTAAAAATAAATAAAAAATAAAAGCAAAATAAAAATAAAACCCCCCATATATTTTGTAATTGAAAATCCACCTTCCTGGGCAGCTGTTGGAGCAGAGCTGCTTCTTGGACCTTCTGGTCTCTCTCCAGATTGGACTGGTTAGATTATCTGGAGGAAGGCAGCACTGTCTTCTGAAAAGAACTGACTCGAGCCAGCAGAGAACCGAGCTTATGCACTTTGCTAGTCATGGTCGCTGATGGCTTCATGAACCTTGAGTGGATGTCTCTGCTAACATCCTAGAAGAGGAGCCCAGAGCAATAAGGAAGAGAGCCTCAACAACCATGCCCTTTCCCTGCAGGGAGAGGTTCTAAGAGTATCCACTGCAACTAGTTTACCAGAGGCCCTCTCCCACATGCAAACAGCTGCATTTATCGCACAGCGTGCCACAGGGACATCACACCCCAAGCTCTGGTGTGCACATATGCACTAGCAGCCTTGTCGGCAGCACTGCACAGTGTGGGGAGCCAGGCTGCTCAAGCCCTCATTTGGGCTTTGCCACCTAGCTTCCTCCAGGTCCATACACTGAACCCCACTTGGCGGCTGAGGACAGAGAATAAGAGGAACAACCCGCCTCCCTAGGGGCCTGGAAGAATAGTTACCCAGCTCTAAACAAGGGCAAAGCACTGGAGGGCTCAGTGCATTATCAGGGGAGAGAAGCAAGCACAGCACTGCCGTACATCTGTCCCTAGTCAAGACAAAGATGTGTGAAGCCCTGCGGACTCGCAAAGGACCAGAGCTTACAGATTCTGCATGACGTTAACAGAAAGCAAACAAAGGCCCTGGTGGCTGGCAGAGCTGGGACTACAGCCACCTGTCTGAAATGCCAACAAGGAGCTTCCCCACAGGCTGGGCAAGAAGTAGTGGGATAAGAGGGCCACAGCTGCAATCGTAACGGAAAGGGCCAGCCCTGTTCCTAGAAAGGAGAGAGGCTGGGTGTTGTCCTGAGCTAATATCAGGGGCACGGCAGGGATTCAAGACAGGGTTTACTCACCGTCTGTTCATTATCCAAATTGGCCTGCTGTCTTCGGAGATCAGCCTTAATGAATGCTGGGACAGAGGGAGGAACAGATATGTGAAGTCAGTTAAGTCACAGTGCAGAGCCCAAATCAATTTCACCAGGACTCAAAGGGGCAGCAGAAGCCCCAGAGGAGGTAGGAACACATTGTGGTGAGCAAGGGAAACCACTCTCCTGGATGAGGCAGACAGCACTTCTGAAACAGGCAGGACAGACTCCTTATATACCTCCAGCATGTAGAAGGTGTGTCTTTGAGACCTCGGCCAGCAGCCAGAGCAAGAAGTGTTAGATGTTCTTTGTAACACAGACTAGATGCTTGAAGAAGCACAGCAGCATTGCTATGGGACTACTGTGTGGGTCCTGCCCTCTCCTGCAGGTACCACTATGCACAAAAGACCGCCAATTCATATGCCAAACCCAAAGGGAAGAGTCACAGCAGAGGAACAATTTAATTTGTTGATTTTTGAATAAATTGAAAATTTTAATTACCTGTCATAATGGTCCCCAGGAACAGGAAGGAACAAAGAAGGAGGTTTCCTTCACTCGGCCCAAAGTGATCCATGATTTGCCCTTGGCCAATGGTGAAGGCAATACCAAAAATCTACAAACAAAGGCAATGTCAAGCTGTACTGTTATTATAAAGCAGCCTGAACAACTTCCCAGCTTTACCAAAGTATCAGAGCATTCAGGCAGGCCAAGCAGTTGGCCTAGCGAGGCTAAAGGGTGGTTATAACCACATCCAGAGGCACCTCCTTGCAGCTGATAGGAAGACATGTGACCCTTAAGGCTGGAATCCCATCTCTCAGTGGAGAAAAGCCAGGTCCCAGAGTGTTAGGAGCAACGTTGGAAAAGGCAAGGATGACTAGCATCCCGATAGATTTTCCTAAGCAGAAACTGAATGGGTGCCAGTAGAGAAATGCCATGAGGAACATCATTCAAAAAGCCAGGTCCCGGGGTGCATAGACCTGCAGTACATTACAATAGTCATGCACAAGACATAGGAGTTCAAGCCTGGGAACTATAGGCAGAGAGATTAAATCATAAAGAGGCAAGCAAAGTGAAAACACCTACCTGTGCTGAGACATTAAGGAGCCCTGATGATGTTCCTTCCGATTCTGGGTATGTCAACTCTGCAGCAAACTCAAAGCCCAGGGGAAGGTATCCTGTCATGAAAAACCTGTAAAGAAACACGGAGAAAGGAAGACTCAGCAACTGTCTGAAGGAAGACTGAAGAGGCACAGTATAGCCCATATCCTTTTTGGGATGCTTCACTGACTGCACAGGATGTGTCCCCTAGCATTGTCATAATCTGGGCAGTGGTCTGACTCCCTCACCATGGCACCCTCTCCTACCCAGAAATACTTTTGCCCACAGCCTCAAGGCACAGAGCCAGGCCAGCAGGGAGCTGCTGATTGCTGCAAGAACAAGGCATTAAAAGCAGCATCTTCCACAAGTAACTCTAAGGGGCATCAGCCCCAGCATGGTCAAACAGCCACCCAGGCCCACATGCTTTTTAGTCCTGCCCATTGGTCATCTCTGGGGCTTTGGTACCACTTGCCTTCCCAAATGCTTTCACTTGATTACCTGGAACATTTAGGGCAGCCGCAGCTGAGCAGGGCCATACTAATGTCCCTGACTAATGAAACACAAGAGGGAGATGGGAAGAGCAGGTCATTTTGTCCTTAAACCATGCAGGAGCCACACACAGGTTACAGCTCTCCCCAATCCTTCCTGCACCATGACCTCTGCCTCCCTGCTCACCCCCTAGCAGCTCGCATGTAGAGGAAAGCAGCCTGCATGTGAACTTACCCCAGTATGCCTGCAGTCACAAAGACCACCCAGAGGTGTCCTAAGCTCAGAGTGAAGGTGTAGACTATCATTCCCATGAAAGACATGATATAGACAACTAGCGTTGTCTGTCTGCAAGGAAAAGCAGAGTCAGGGTTTTATTTAGTCCAGTCCTCCTTTTTGCCCACAAATCTTGGTATAGTTTGCAGCACATGGTTTAAAGAAAAATAAAAACTAAAAAAAGCGGCACAGTGCTCTGACACCCTTACCCCAGACAGAGGAACTGGACTGACAGAGAGCACAGAAAGGCCTGCACACACAGCAGGGCAACAGGAGAAGCAGGAACAGGACCTAGGAGTTTTAACATCCCTACCTCATGACCGGGGCCTTTGCTCCCTGTGGGGTCAGGGCATCACATCTATAAGGAGGCACCTATGAGGCAGCCAAGAAGCTGAGATCCTACCATGGGCTGCATGTCCCTGGTCACATACTGTACATACCTCTTGAGGGGGAGAACAAGAGCCAAATAAAGAGATCACTAATCTTTCTTGGGCACTCTCTGTACTATAACCAGTTGAACACACTTACTTATAAGCAGGAGCCAAGGGGATTGAGCACTTCCAAGCAGGAAAGCAAAGGGAAGAAGTGCCAATGTTTCAGTGCTATCCAAAACACCTTTCATTGCTGCTCCTTTCTGTGTTTAAACTGCCTACTGTACTTAGAGAGGTGATTTGCAAGCCATGTTGCTCTCGCAGCCTCACACCCAAGCCACAGGAGCGTTGAGCAGGGCTAGTGCCAGTTCCATGGCCAACAGGAGCTGAGCCACGAGCTCTTGTCTCTGGGCAGAGGGGACAAAGAAATCCCATGCCCAGAAATCATGCCAGGCAAATCCTGGGAACTGACAGACCTGCAGTCTGGCCACAGTGAGGAACGTCAGTCAGCTCAGTACTGTGCAACACATGCAGCAGCCCAGGCCAACATTACCAGAACTGAAAAGTTAGCAGTTGTCATCCCTGAGTAGATGCCAAGAGAACCCTTGCCACATAGGAAGGAAGGAAAAGGTAAACACTTTACCTGACTGAAATTCCACCAGGATCTAAAAAGCAGAACAGTTACCAGAGCTGACAAAACTTTTTGGCCATCATCTTTTAGGAAGAAGTTAAATGTATAACCACAAGCTATTTGTGTACTTTCTACCGTATTTAATCTTAATCCATTAAAGAATGTGTTTCGTATCAGTTCCTAGAATGCTACTAAAGCAGCTAGACCTCAAATTTTTAACTTTGTTTCCTCCTTTTTAATGCAAGTGGCCACTGTCAAAAATCCAACCCCAAACAAGCAGCTAGTTTTATATTGTGTAATAAAATGTTTCCAGTACACTGAAATACTACAGATAAAACCAGAATGTTCCAGCTAAGGTTGTGTCCTCCCTCACTGCTGCAATGAAGTCAGCAAGGCTCATGCTCATATGTCAAGTCTTACCCAAATACAGGCTTAGCAGCTAATTTCAGACTTCAACTATCGATCCATGCTTGCAAAGGTTCACCAGACACATTTAAGGTATTGAAAGGCTAAACAACATTTTGCTGTAACAACTAATTTTGTTTTGTAATAAAGTGGTAGGCAAATTCCTTAACCTCCAATACTGTTACTTCTAGAATGTGTTCTTTCCAATGCTTTCATGGAGGAAAAAAGTCATCTGTGAAGGCAGCATAGAGAGGCTTTTATTTCTGCTATAACCCATTCTAGAGCTGCTACGTGGCCAACACGCAGCCTGGAGGCTGCAGAAGAAGAGATGAAAGACTGACAGAGGAGTTAAGGAACAGCCCCAGAAAGAGAAGCAGGTAAAAGCCTTTTTCTGCTCAATACAGGTTCCTCAGATATCTCTGATGAGTTCTTATGTCTCCCATCTCTTAACAAGTAGCTGTGGAGGAAAACTGCTGACTAGGTAAGGGGCTCAAGGCCAGAATTACAGCTCCCTGTGGGCTGCACAGACCAAGTTTAAACTGAGTGCTCCATCCATAAACAGGAGTCTCCAAACTACACGGCAGTCAGTGCTACAATAGTGCAGGCCTCCAGGAGGGGGCTGTGGCCCTAAAAAGCTTAGTCCCTGTCAGCAGGGACACCTGGCACATGGAAGGGGCTTATTATTTTTTCTCCCCATTGCCAATTTTGATCTCAGCGCAGAGCTCTAAGGATAGTCCCACAAAATCTCACCCTGCTTCCTAGGCTTATGGTTCAAGTATTCCAAGTAGTTTATATCCGATTCACTCTATCATTGCCAGCAGCTGCTCGTGGCCAGATGCGGTCAGGAATTTGCTTCACATTGATGCCATGTCATTAGTCAAGCTGCAAGAAAGGAGTTCCCAGAACATGCAGTCTCCCACTGAGAACTAGAGCAAGCAGGCTCATAGAAGCAGGCAGCTCTTGAAAGTGTTATTGGAACCGCAGAACTAAGTGGGAGACAAAATGGAGAAAAACATTTGGTCTTGCCGTGGGCACCTCATCTACCGCACATTAGCTGGCTCTAGGAGGCTACAAGCTTTCCTCACTGACCTCCCCAAATCATTAGGATCCAGCAGGACAAAACAAATCAACAGAGCCTTGCGAAAGAACAAGACAGCAGACTTGTGTGCTGTGGAACTCACACATCAGGAAGCACCCTGAAGCCACAGGCTGAGCAGCTACCTGCTCTCCACGGGACTGAACAGACTCCACTTGGACTTGACAGACAGCCCTGAACGCAACTCCTTCTGCAGGAAACAGCCTCAAGCACACAAGGAGACTTCTGCTAAACCAGACCTTAGCAAAACCCTGCTCTGCCAAGCTGACAACAGAAAAATAGAAATTTAGTGTCCAGCAGTCCAAGCAAGACCCAAAATTTTGAAAAGGGTTTAACTGGGACACAGGTAGGCACTGGTGCACAGGGAAACAAGGAAATCCCTGGGGAAAGACATTGAGGCAGTGTCACCAGTTTCTCAGAAAACCACCAGTTTTTCAGGAAGTGGCTTTTGTCACCATGCTCACTAGAGGACAAGAAGAATGCTCCATGGCCCTCGGGGCAAATGGACGTGGAAGAATGTACAGTTCTGCTTGATAAGCCTCTTATCATAGCCATAAATCTTACAGGAGACATATAAACACAAAAGAGGAGAAGCAGATTCACAGAGGACATGTGCACAGCGTTCTAGTGTTTTTAGCAACCTGTTCCCATGACGGCCCTCCAGGGACTGATAATTATCCTCGCCCGGAACAGGTACCGCCAGCCTCCTTCGTAGGCTCATTAGTGCAGTGACTGCAGGCTGAAGCTACATCACCTTAGGACAACGAGGGTCAACCCACCCCTGTGCGCTGGGGTGTGGGAAGGAAGCCCAGAGCATCAGTGCAGAAGCAGTGGTAAGAAGGCACCAGCTGCCAAGTAAGTCTCTGCAGCAGAGCCAGAGGCAGATTGGTGAAGGAGCCGACACGCTTGTCACTTAGGTGAACCTAAGCTGCCCCGACACTCATCTGCCCTCCCAGCCACATTCCCTACGCTCCTGAAGGGGTGGATTAAATAGTTCACACAAAGGGCTGTGAGAAAAGAGAGACCTTAGGGAAAAAAACCAGCCAGGGTCAGCACCAGCAGGGAACAGGACTGAAATGGAGAGTACAACTGCTGTTCAGCCAACTCCAGAGGAAGCCCTAGGGTGAGGAACGGGCATGGCCCAGCCCAGGAGTGTCTCACAAGGTCACTTGGACAAGGAAAGCCAAAGGCACAGGACCAGACTCACAGGGGACTGGCACTGCAAAAACACTAGTCAAGCAACATCTGAAGCAACAAATGAACAAGGGGTAGGGGGTAGGCCACAGCCAAGTGCCACGGCTTTAGCTGCTCACGGGGATGTTGTGTGCAGCTCCAGAGCGCTCTGCTGCATGGACTGGGATGACAGATGGCCTCCACAGGCTTTGCCATGAGGACGGCACATACCAGACTGAGCAAGACCCTGAACCTTGTCCCTATACTCCCAGAAGGATCTCACTGCTGAAGACATTGAGGTGTCAGATGCTGGAGAAGGGAAGAACTGAAGTGAGCTGGTTTGGTTTTCACCACCCCATTGTCCTTTGGCACTCAGTGTTACGCCACTCTCTTCCTGCATGAAGGTCACAAAAAAGGACAGCCTTGATAAGTTATTTACACAAAACATACAGCAGGGCAGGGTGAAGGCATATCCACCATACAAGTACTAACCTGGAAAAGGGCTACAAGATGACCCGAACAGCAGGCCAGGTAGGCTGATAGAGCATTCGCCTTCCAGCGGAAGAGACACAAGTGCCCCATTCTCCAACATCCAAGTCTTTCCTCCCTCGCCCAAATTTTAATGTGCTTTGGGCCTGTACAGACCTAAGTCTAAAACACCACTGGTGGTTCTCTGCTGAATCAATGGAGAGGGACGGTTATTTCTGACATCTTGCCTTACAGATACAGCAATGACAGTGGAAGTGCTGCCTGGAACCAGCTGGACTCGAGGCCATGTAAACACCGCCCTTAAAAGCAAAATGTGACCAAAGTGAAGTGCTGATTAATCCAGCCCCCAAACCCCTGATTCTGAGCCAGACTCCCCTACAAATACCAAAACAGTCAGCCGTCTACAGCTGTCACATCTCTCCTATGAGCCAGGAACTCGAAGGATGTACGTGAAGCCCCGTTTAACTTGATGTCAAAACATGTTCTCTCAAAGAGGTGGGCTGTTCTCAACAAACCGTCCCACCAGAGGCAGCTCCAGTTCAGGGACCGCTCGCTCATCACAACATATATCGCATATTTGTACAGGCCAAATCTGTGCCTGATAATTCCAAAAATAAAAACAGCACAGGGGCTGCTGCAGGGACTTGCCTGCCAAATAAAAGCAAGAATGCAAGGCCACTTGGTGCCTGAGCATGACAGATGGGGAAAGCCTGACTTAGCACAGCCTCACCCTTTCAAGGAACTGCTGATGGGACAGTAAAGATCAAACACACATACAGAACTCTGCAATTCCTTCTGTTATTAACCTCCCCCTGCTTCCCTCAGTCACAGCTGGATCCCATTCATTTGCTTCCCTCTCTCTCTCCAAGCTGACTAAAAAAAGGACTTGACATCTTTCCTTCCTGATTTTCATGTGCTTATGATTTCGTTCTTGACACTATCTGAGCAGCGGAGGGAAGGGGGAGGGTACCTACCTAGAACATCTGGCATCTTGACAGTTTTTTTAAAATAGACTTTTAAATGGAGCTAAATAAAGACTCTGTGGCACTCGGAAAAATTTTGCTAGTTCCACAGAAATCCACTTTGTGGGCTGCAACAGAGAACAAATTCTTAGCAGTGTTTTTCCTCAGCTAGGGCTAAATCTATCCCCAGATAGCCCCTGGGGTCTGTAGGACAAATTCCATGGCTGGCATAATCCTATTTTTCTGCACTCAGCCTGGGGAACAAATCCAGGATTTATACTTTTCCCCTCTCCCATTATGCTAAATTTTAAGTCCCAGTTCTGCCTGGTGAGCCACAGAAAGCTATTCAGCCATCGTGCTGCAACCTAGATCCACTCAGGGAGAATCAGGAAGACCATCTGCCCTTGCCCTAGCAGGGCCAGTTGAGGCTACCTTACCACTAGCCCCCAGGCTGGAAAGAGACACCAATTAGATTGCACAGTTAGCTAGTGCAGTTCATAACAGCTGTGTTTCCATCTCCCAGGACTGCCAAATGAGAACTGCTCAGTGGTACACAACAATCTAGAAACAGCAACATGCGACCTGCCAGTCTCTGTATTAGTCATCTGCTCTTCTTTCCAGCGCCCCCAGGAGTCCTCAGCTGCCATTCTTTCGTGTTAGAGAAGCCCATTTCCTCTCCATTTTTGATCCCTGTACTTGACAGCTAGGGACGCTTCAGAAGCTGGAAGTCCACAGCTAGCCAGATTCATCCAAGCTGCACGCAACGAGAACATGCTTTTCTGGCCCAAGATACCAGGTAGAATAATGGCAGTGGGACTCCCCAAGGTGAAAAGCTGTCGCAAAGAAAAGAACTCCAAATTGCCTCAGCTCACCACCAGTAAAGCTCCCTCTCACCCAACCTGATCAGACAACAGGTTATAACACAGTTCCCAAAGCCAGCAGGGCAACTGAAAAGCTGATTACATGGACCCCAACAAAAGACAGAAGAGGCATTCTCCATCCCCTCATCCCCTGGGACACCCTGCAGAGGTGTGACAGTGAGATTTGAGTTCCTGAGGACTGGGAGTTGCAGGGCACCCAAAGACTCTTAGCTGTCCCTTTGCAGGTGGCAGAACATGCTGGCCAGATCGGTCTCCCCAACCCATCAGGCAGTAAACTCTGAATCATCCACTTACAACCCCAATACTCCTTATGCCTGCCCTAAATACAGCAACGCGCCCTCACACAATGCCTCTGGGCACTGGATTCAATGTGCCTTTCATTAAGCTGGACAAAGATTCACAGAAGCTGATTTGTAAGGGCTGAGAAATGGTCTGGTACAGTCTTGATTCTGCTTGTGCCAAGAACTCTCTCATCCCTGATTAAGCAGCTGCTGGGCCATCTCATCCTCCCCCTGTGCCTCCCTAGGGGCCTCTAGAACCAGATCTTCTATGGGCCCAGTGCAGACTAACACACACTTCCAAATTTCACTTTAGACTAAATGGATTTTGAAAAACAATATTTTTTCCCCCGCAAACCCTCCCAACGATTCAGTCCCTGGACTGCCGACTTGCAACTGCACAGGGTTACTCCCTGCACAGTATGGGGGAAGAGCACAGTCACTAGGGACACAGAGGCAAACAAGGGACTTACTTGTAGGTTTTGGTTCTGTCCAACCAGATGCCGGAGATCAGAGCCCCAACCATCCCCGACAGTACAATGGTGAGTCCAATCCTGCCAGCATTCACCTCCTCCCCCTGTGGCGAGACACACACACACTCACACAAATGCGGGAGCCAAGTCACAACCAACAAGAAGCAAAGTGCAGAGAACCCAGAGAGGAAAAGACACCAAGGTTAGTGTCCATATGCCTCTTCTGCTGGTAACACGCTAACCAGAACTAGCCTTTGCAAGAACACTTTTGGGCCCACTATGAGCCAGTGCAGCATCCTATTCTGGCCCATGAAGAAAAGTGGTTTGACACTTCTCTCTGAGTCAACCCAGAAAAAAAGGAGAGCACTGGCCAGCACAGACAGGGTTTGTGCTGACTCCTCTGAGAGTGTCTATGAAGCTTGCTGTCTGGTGTTAGGATTTGAGCCAGTTCAACCCAGAAATATTAGGATCCACAATAAGGCAGCACGGAAAGGAGCTCTCTGGCACACAGCCCCAGCTACAGTAGCTCAGTTTCCGAGGCACCCGATCCTTCTGCCACCAGAGCACAAGTGTGGGCAGCCTCCTGGTACAGATGTCCCAGCAGAAATCACTATCAGGAACAGGGTGAAGGAAGAAAATGCTGTCATTTAGGGTGTAAAGGAGCTGTGTCTGCTAGAGCTTACCAGCTTTTGCATGGGGTGGTGTAAAGAACTAAAAGAAACCAACACTCTTCTGCCAGCCAGCCAACTTGTGCCAGCACCAGCCAGAAGTGCTATGACATTGCATTTCTCACAGACTTCCCTTTGGCAACCAGTGCTGGACAACAGCAAGTATCAGAGAGCCATGAGGGTTGGATACACTTACTGGGTAGTGATAGATCACCATGCTGTTCAGCAGAGTGGACAAGGCGTAGAAGCAACCTGTATTCAGACCTGAGAGGGGGATAAAAATGCAGTACATTCAGAGCCTGCTACTCTCCTGCTGGATAGTGAAAGGCTAGAAATGCAGAGAGAGATAGATTTGGGAGCAGCGATCTGTAACAAGGCTGCCAAGTCTCAGGAGAGCCAGCCAGACTGGCTAGACACAGGTTACTGAAAGAAATGCAGATCAAGGTCAGCCAGATCTCCGCATGCAGGAGGAAGCACCCTGCCATTTCAAGATGGTTCTTACCTTAGCAGCGAAAGGGCTGTGCGCATTTCTGGTACTGAAAGGTCTCACAAGTCCTTCATAGGGTCTCAACCCTCCCTCACAGCCAAATCCACCTCTTACCACCCCAGCCAAGGTAAAATACTAGAAAAGCACCTGCCTCAGCATCACACATTAATAAGGACCTGGGATTCAATTAACACCAGTGCCATTGACCTGTGTGGTTTCTTCCCCAGAGGAGAGCCCGATAGCGCTCTCCCTGCTGAGAGCCAGTAAAAAACATCCTCTCCAAGCCAAGAAACACCAGAAGGCAAGCAGGAGCAGGGCTGATGATGAAGCACAGACAGCACTTCCCCAAGGCACCTGGTGTGTGTGTCTGCATGGGAAAAGTCTTGCATTTTAAAAGATATCACTGAAGCCTGAAAAAAAAGAAACAAACCCAACTGTGAAAGTAATTGTCTTTCTGAAAGGGAAGTTAGATTAACTGTTAGAGGCATCAGCCACCTGGTGAAGGTTTCTCAGTATCACCCAAGGTGAGAATGGAAACCGTTGGGGTGATACTGGTCAAGTCCCATTCAGACACTCTGCTCCAGCTTACGTGCAACTCTGGCTGAGTTAAACGCCTTCCCAAAGCGCACAAAACCCAAGAGCTTTGCTTATAGTCAACAAGAACATCCACATGGGCACTGGACCAGCAGTACTGCAACGGCTACACTCTCACCTTGGGCGATACTGAGAAACCTTCCCCAGGTGGATGAGGTCTGTAACAGTCAAAGCAACTTTCTTCTCAGAAAGTCATTTACATTTGCAGTTAGTTTCTCTTCAAGGCTTCGGTGATCCTGATGGGGGGAGGGATGGGGACACAGATTTCACCACTGCAGTTCATACATCTACAGGCTCCATAAGGAGGCATGGGTTTGAAAAACTCTGGCACAGATGCCTGTAATCCTGACAGAACGATAACACGTCAGGTTCCCAGTTCCTACTTTTCTTCTTTCAGCCTCAGCTAAAAGCAGAAACATCACAATACAGGATACAGAAGTGCAGTGTAGCAGGCACAGCTTTGACAAAAGAACAAAACCCGGAGCTCCCCTAACTCTGAAGTCCTCCAGCTCCCCTGACCCTGAAGTACTCGGCGATCCTGCACCTAGCCCACTCCTCCAATGCGACACTGGATACGCATTGCCCTACATAGCTCACGAAGCACTCTGAGGAGCCTCAAGATTGGCAGCTGAAGGGGGTATCACACTTCCTTCACATGCCATCTCTGACAACATTAAGCAGAGCTCACTCCACAGCTTCATGGCACAGAGAACAGATGAAGAATCTTATGCAAGCGATCCCAAACAAGGGGATCACAATTGCCTGTGACAACATTCCCTGCTTCAAAAGCACGTGTCAGGTTACAGGAGAGGCTAGTAAGCAGAGCAACACGTTCTTTAGGCAGGAGGAATCCACCTAAT
Organism: Falco rusticolus; assembly: GCF_015220075.1. NCBI lineage: Eukaryota > Metazoa > Chordata > Aves > Falconiformes > Falconidae > Falco > Falco rusticolus. Next base: position 64,233,103 of record NC_051193.1, on the reverse strand, counting down.
ACTTTCCAAAAGTTACTCAAAAAGGCTGGAAACCCAGAAGGGGCAGCAGCCAGAGAGAGAGGAGAGCAACTGGAGAGCCCACAGCAAGAGGGCACCCTCCAGTCTTGAAAGCTGGCTCTTTGCGACACTTGGCTATGGCAAAACAGCCCACAAGAGCCTAACTCAGCTTCATCCTATCTCCACCTCTGGAGCACCTTGCTCACTAGAGACACCAAAAACTGCAGTGCCGGAACATGGGAGTGTGGCAGATCAGCACCATCCCTCTACCCACTACGGCTTCACTTCAAAGCTGAGAATAAACATAGACCAGTCATTTGTGTACCTCTACTTCTTGCTGAGCCAAGAGGACAGCAGCCTTGTGAGGACAGCCAGACGCTGCTCTGGTAGCTGATACTGTCAGTACGCCAGCTTCACAGCAGCTCTCTGATGCACACGATTTCCAAGAGAGAGAAGGGCCCCTGCTCCCAAGCTGGGCAGAAAGCGATGCAGAGTTGGCAGCAACACTTGGCACCAGAGTCAGGCAAAATATTCTAAGAATCAAGACAATGTGCCGAATTTGCATTTGTGAGGGCTGGCAAAAGCTGTAGGCATTTCACATGTCACAGTTGCAGTGAAGTTTCTCTGTGAATTACAGCTGTTTCGATGCCCGTAAAACAGGCAACAGTTGCTTCCAGTGGGGCAGTGCCCATTGCCCATGCAGCTGAGGAAAACCAGTACTATTAGCTGGGAGCAGGACATCCGAAGGTCCAGCCCCACCTGATTCATTAGCTAGTTACCATGGTTTGCTTGTAACGTGCTGTAGAAGAACATTCTTGAGACCTCACAGTGTCTCCTCTATTTCACAGAGGCCAGAAAGGGAAAGTTTATTGCCTACAGCTCCAAAAGGAGCCCTTATTAAGCCTCAGAGTAGAACCCAAGTCTTCTATAGCTAAACAGCTCATTGCCTGCATGCCAGACTATTGGTCTTCCTCTTCTTCACCTTCATCATCCTCCTGCACAATGGTTCCTTATGCAGATCTCACTGCTCTTCCTCCTCCTCACTGCACCATCATCTTTCCAAATGATGATTCTTTGGGGCTGTCTCATCACTCCCACTTTAGCAGCCTTTCCCACCCTTTTCCTGGCTACTGCCTCCCAGTAGCAACATGCTCTCCAGTGTAGAGCCCAACCCAATAAATTCAGAATTTCTTATTGCCCATTCCATGTTATGCCTCAGCTTTATGGAAGCGTCTGCAGCCTTTGGGAAAAGGCTGGCTGAGGGTTTTCCTGACAAACAGTTCACTAACACTAACATAGCTGCAGCGCCACCGATTTTTCCAGCACTGCAAGTCTTACCACAGGAAAGGAGTTGGCAGCTGCTGGTAATATCAAGACCTCAGAGTCTGCAGACTCTGGCATCATGTAAGGACCCCCGTTCTTTCTACAGCCAGGCGAGATGAACAAGCAGCAGGCTTCCCCCTCTCTCCCCTGACACACATATGCTAATACAAAAGCTAAGAGATGCTGCAGGTATCTCTGTGTTAGCTAGGGAGGATGACTCAGTTACACTCCTGTGGCTGCAGATGTCTTACATCTTGGCCAACATAACTTTTGACTTGAGTAGGAAAATCTTTCCCCATTTTAAAGCCAGACTAGTTTTTTTTTAAAAAAAAAGAAGTTTCACAGCATAGTTCCCTCTCTGAGTAACAGTCACCACTGCAAATCAAGCTGGAGATTGACTTGAAGCTCACACAGAGAGGAACAGAATAAATGCACAGACCAGCAGGAAGGCAGACTGAATTGTGAGCCACTGAACAGCCTTTCCACACTGTTTGTGACCATCAGAAAGGGATTATCCCAGAGATGTCAGATTCTAAACATCCTCTTCGTACTCAGAGCCCTCCTCTCTGCTCTAGGACTTGTTCAGATCTATTGGAACAAATGCTTTCTTCTTTATTTTCCCTGAAGGTTAAGTGTGAACTAAGTAGATGACAAAATCCAACTTCCATAGTCTGCCTGACAGTTTTTTCTATCTCCATCTTCTAAGAGGACATCATGTATTATCATAGAATCATAGAATGTTTTGGGTTGGAAGGGACTTCAAAGATCACCTAATATCAAACCCCCTGGAAAAAAACAGAAAAAAAACCAAAAACAGCAGCTGCAATGCAAACCAAGAGCTTAAGGGCCATCTGAGAGGGGCATTTCCAGAAGACTACTGCACTGAGAAGGGAGCAGAGATTTCAGCAACTCCAAAGACCATTAGCACACTCAGCAGGTACAAAGCCACCATCTCACTTTCCATCCTGGCTACTCATCCACCAGGTCCTTTAGGCACAACTGCTGGCAGAACTTCCTGCACTATTTAACTTTGCCCCTGAGGAGCTTCCACAGCAAGCTGGCTGGAAGTGAGGACAGAAGTCCCTGCAGGCTAGCTGGCTACAGTATATCCTATTATGCAGCCAAGCATAGATCATGATGGCCTTTCTGTTGAACAGAAAAAACACTTTTCCATATGACAATTCAGCCTCAGGAACAGATTCAACACATTGCACTGCCCTCAGAGAAACAGACCAAGACTGCCAAAGAGCGGTAAGCAACAAACCCAGTGTGCAAGGACAGCTGGCAAGAGAAGATGTCCTCCAATCCTTCCTTCCATTTGCTTCATAGAGACTTCCAAGGAAGCTGATGCAGTCTGCACATCTGCATGCTCCACATGACCTCCACCGGGATCCTTGGCAGCCATACCCTTGCCTTGGGAAGTGACTTTTACTCATTGCTGTGACTTGCACTCAGACACAGCTCCATATATCTTAGGTAAGCACTTAGGTTAATTCATTGCAAGCAACTAAGTGACTAGGAAAAAAAAAAGACAACAGGCTAAGGGGATTTCCCTAAGCAGAAAACAGTCTAAGACTGGGAGAACAGTAGTGGGAGCATATTGTCCTCTGTGTACTTGCCTTGCTTTTGTTCTTCCCCAGGCATTTTCCTGTACCGCTGCTGGAGATTACTGGGCTAGAAGGACTCCTGGTATGTGTGGTAGCACAGTTATCCTTACGCTCCCCTAAAAAAAAACTCAGGCCAGCTACCTTCCCAGCAGAGGACAGAGAAGGAGGGAGAAGCTAAGCATGTCTAAGTGATGATAACTGCACACAAGAAAGGCTGGACCTTACCGTAAGTGACCATAAGCAGCAAAAAGTTGGCATTGCGGAGCAGACGGAGGATTGATTGCATGTAGGAATACTCCTCTGTTGGTCTTGACTGGATCAAGGCCTGAGTTCGGCTCGGAGGGTGTGGGGGTTTCTCCTTGAAGACTGAAACCAGACACAAAGCACACCTGTTTGTAGCAGTGCAATCAGGGAGCCTGAGCACACACTGTGGGTAGAGCCATTTGAGGGATGGCAGAGGGGCTAGTAAAACCAAGTCTACAAAACACACCGCCACCCTTAAGTTTTGGTCTCCATGCATGAACTTCTCCACAAACAGGAAGGAACGGGGTCTCTCCAAAAATAACTCCTGCTGCTGGGGAAACACTTGCCTTCAATTAGCTTTTTGTGTAGACAGTGTCTGGCAGCAACAAAGTTGCTGCAAAAATGTTGTGTGGAGTTACAAATGCAAAAGTGGAGTGGGAAAATCCAGCTCGCAAACATGGCCTGGTGCCCTGCAGTGCCCAGTGCCTAGGGAGCCATGACCTATGCCAGGTTTTATTTCAGGCCTGGCAGTTCTTAGGCTGGCCAAGCCATCTGCTGTCCCTAAGCAGCATTAAAGTGGCATGCAGAAATCCCAGTCAAAGGCGATACTGCTGTACCAGGTGCTAGACAGCCACTTCTGTAACTTGTCTATTCCCTGCCCCAGATTCTTTAAAGTCTACATCTGATTCAGCCACCAGGCAACATGAACAAGCTGCCAAGATGTGCCTATTAAAAAAAAAAATAAATTACACAGAGTTCAACAGACAAGCTCAGCTCTCCAGTGAGCATGCCAGCATTTCATGTTAAAGATCTGGCTTCCACTTCACATGTTAAGCAGAGGAACTGTACCTCTGGTGTCCGGCTACTGCTCTTAATGCTTCCTTCTCTCCCATTATAACTGGTAACCTTTTTTTTCTCCTGGGAACAGCTTGTTTCTATGATGCCATATAACCTGCCCATTTCTCCCTGCCCTTAAGAGTTAGTCAGATCCAAGACATAACCCAAAGCCCAGCACCCTGTTTGCAGGCAAGAGGACTGTGAACCTTTGAAAATTTCTGTTGGCTTTTAAAGGCCATATTCACACCAGTGTTTTATTATGCAGGTAAAGGATGAAATGAACACTTTGGCAGGCTCACTCACAATCTCTTGTACTCCCTTCTGCATTTGCTGTTCATCAAAGGCTTGAAGCAGCAATAAATGATATTGCATGACCCTGTCAGCTGCATGCTAGGAGACATCCCCAGATGACCTCCCCAGCCCATTTCCTAGGACACAGGCCCCTCACACACAGAGGCTGATTTTCTCAGTCCCACGTGGTTCCACGTGCATGCTCCCACCTCCTTACCTATAATGACCAGGATGAATAGGGCTGTGGCCACACCTGCGGTCATGAAGAACATGATGCTGATGTGGTAGGCCAGCTTCTCCACATCCTCCACATTGGGAACCAGAACTGGAGGGACCAGAAAGCCCACAGCAATGCCGAGCTGAGCAGGAGAGAAAGAGGACATGAAGAGGTGTGACATGGAACCACAACACTGCCACCAACCCACAGCCCAGCCCCCTGATGCCCAGTAAGGGCTCAACTGAGAGTAATCCAATTTCACAACCAAGTTGAAAGTCTTCTTTACCACCCAACAACTGAGAGATAAAAGCCAGCTACCCATTGCAATTACGTCAAAAGAAGCACCCCCTTGCACTTGCAACTGTCAGGATATTCAAGGCAACTGTCAGGATATTCATTCATATTACAATGGAATTGAGCAGAATGAATACCTGCCTCCACCAAGATGAAGGACTTGCTTCCCCTGTCCTCCCACACACATGTATGTTCCTGTCCATACACACATCCCACTCTACCTTGCACCTGCTCTGGTGCTGGCCTGATCAACTGGTAATCCAATTTTGCTCATCAAAAACGGCAGAAAACAAGACCATCAAAACTCACCACGATTCTTTGCTGGGTTAATGTGTTAATTTATTAATGGGTTAATTTATTTTCCAGCCAGACAAGCGCAACGGCGGAGACAGAAACCTGCTCACTCCTAATGAGGGAGATATTAATCTGGTTCAGCCACTTTATGACGCTGTTTCTTAATGAGCCCCCTCCCAAGACAAGGCTCACCCTGTGACCAATAGGTGAACCTAGAAAAACATCAAGGTTGAGAGCAAAGGAAGCACGACGGCATGTACCCTAAACATGAAGATTGTGTAATGGGGCTTGGCAACTGCACCCGGATAAAATGCTTGATCTGAAGGGCTGCACAATGAAACCCCTGCAGCTCTGGCCTCCACTGTGCTAAGAGCCCCACACGTCCAGCTGGGGAGCCCCTGCAGTGGCAGCTGACACTTTAGGGAGGACATTAAGGCTTTTAACTGCACAGCTATTTCTCTAGGATAGTGACAAGGAGCTGCAGCAGCACAGATTTTGCCACACTGATAAATGGGACTGACAGTGGCACAGACCTTCAATGCCACCCTCAAATGGGAGAGGTAACAAATAGCTACTTTGGTGCTTATGAGCACACCTCATAAAGTGAGTCCCAAAGTGCACTCAGCACATTCATGCATAATCTAAACACAAGGGGAGCCTAAAAAAAACCACTTCCCTCCACCCCGCTTTGTGTTCCACTGTTTGTGGCTGCATTTTAATCATCATTTGGTTCCCAAGCACCATGTATTTACCTGTTCCCTGGCCCTGCCCAGCAGTTGCAGCCCTCTCAGATATCAGAAGAAAAGCCATGCTCAAGCTCAGCTCTTGCTTGCTCTTAATGCTCTGCACACTCACCCCGGTTTAGGGCAAAAGCAATTTTTTGTTTCGCAACACCCTCATTTTTGCTATTTCCTGATTTAAGTCTATGTCCGCTGTTGTGGACAGTGACAAGGCACACACAACAGCCTCCAATAGATGGAAGGACTGAGAAAGCACCCAAGAGAGATACCAGATGGCCATGCAGCCATTTTCATCCTTGCCTGAAAAGGAGATTTCCAATCTCTTTTGCAGACTGTACCATTTGCCTGGAGACAGAAAAGCATGAAGAGTACCAGAACAGCGCTAACTGAACCAGTACAGTCTAGCAGCATAGAAAAATCCCACCCACAGTAGTTATTCATGCTACACCAATACAGCCTCTATAGATCCGCTGCCCTCATCACACTAAGAGAGGTGGTAGGAGAATGCAAAACATGGAACTGAGGATATAGTCAAATTAAGCCCACTGCATTTACTACTTCCATGTAAGAAACATTAGATCAATAGGAATCAATTAGCACCACCACGACCTGTTGTCCCAAGATAATGGACTTGAGAGGATACTGTTTATGCCTCAGTGAGGACTGAACAGCAGCACGACAGCACCACTAACCAGCTGCTGCCCTACAGAAGGATTCTGCAGTGCTTGATGTCTTCGTAGTCCCTGGAAAGGGTCTATTACTCTACAGGTACGGAAAGCAAAGACTAAGAAAGGCAAGGAGCATGCTGCCCATGAACCACAGCCAAGCATGCCAGCATACAGAGTGGAACGACCCAGGAGCCCTGTAACCCAGGCACAAGTGCAGACACGTTGCCTGGGCTGCTTTCCAGCAAAAACTCCTTGTGCTTTCTGCATGCTTTCTCTGTCATATCTCCTCCATGTTTCTGGGATGCCGATGGACTTATTTTGGAAGGTCTACTCACTGGCCAGGATCAAGATCAAATACATTTCAGAACAAATACATTTCAGGTACCATATCTGGTAGTTGGGATAAAAATCAGCCCTGGAAAACTCTCCACAAATTCCCTCCCTTATACATCCAGCTGGTGGATTTTTGAGGCAGGAAGAATGCTTATGTTTCAAACAGAGCTATCTGCTAGACTCAGACACCCTATTTAGCTTATGAACAAGTAATTTTCAACCACGTCTGGCCAAACTTCTGTGTCAAACAGTGCCCTCCACTGGGACCTGGAACAGCCTGGGTCCGGATCAGCAACAGGCATCTGTGCCGAGTCCATTCTTTGTGCTGGGACATCAGAGGGAGCCGGTGGGAAGAGTCACCAAGAGATCACAGGTGTGCCCCACTAGTTCAGGGCACTGTCAGGAATGAGAACATTCAGGGGTTGGTTATATGGACTGAAGACAGACATAAGTTGTGCTGTCCCAGATAGCAAGTCAGGGACTGAAAGAGCTTAGGAGGAAATTTAAGAGACCATTAGAAGGCTGAACCTTCCTAACACCCACACAGCACAGGCAGCCTCTGACACAGGACTAAACTTGCCAGAGCTCAACTTTGTGCAGATGTGGCCTATCCCCAGCCTCTTGTCACAGTGAGTCACGTCTGCTCTCCTCTGCACTGCCCACTGATCTCTGAGGTTCACTGACTCCCAATAAGCACAACTATCAGCTAGCTTAGAGGCTTCAAGCCCTTATCTTCATTAAATTGCATGCCTCCTCCTCCTCTGCCCAAGGGAAAGAAGCCTGCAGCTGCACAGAAAAGGCAACTGCACCAAACAGATGTTCAGAGAGATCACCCCTAGAGGGTGGAAGCCGGTTTGTCTCTGCAGCATGTTTGTTTTGCCCTGCTTGTCACCAAAGTGCAAGCCTGTGGCTCTGGCATGCCTGCTTAGCCCAGGACACAGCCACACTGGGCTTCACTCCTATCTCTTTATCATTCCCAAAGGTCAAGGGAAAGACTCTCAGCATTGCTCCTTTCCATTCAAGGGAAGAGTCCTACTGGGTCTTATATACCAGGTCTCACACATGCACCTCCACCTTTCACCAAATAAGGTCTATAAATACATACCTCCCTGGAAATTGCTCCTTTGTCTTACCAGCACTTCATTCTTGGAAGAACTGGGCAGGATTCCTGTCCTAGGTGCTTCTTGGCTTCCTGCACTCTGCAATCACATGCTAATTCCACAAGGTGCTGAACCATAGTGAAACAAGAATAAGAAAGGAGAGATTCAGGCTTTATTTAAGTTTCTCCAGGACCAAAGTAAGGATTCCCTTGATGTACCTAGCAGAGAGGGCATTGAGAATCTGTTTTGCAAATTGTTCAGAAATCCTTTACTGGGTAGTCACATAGTCATCACTTACCCAAGAGGACACTAACTTACTCAAGCCTTCTTGGAAACTGCTGTTGTCTTTTCAGAAGATCTGAACTATTTCTCTAACCATAAATCAATGTTTTGTACTCTCCCTTCCCCTCCCAAAAAAGGAATCACTTTTATCCCTCAGGAGTTTGTTAAACCCTTGAGAAGGACTAGGTGATAGAGGGGAAAAAAAACCCCAGCAGTCATAGCAATAGGAGCTACATTTTGTATTTCAGAGCAACTAATGTTACTCATCCTATGAAAATGAGGCTCCTCGACTTGACTAAAACTGAAGATTTCCTGAAGGATAATCACAGACCCTGGATTGATTATTCATACCATTTTTAGCAATGAAGCCAAGCTCTCAACAACACAATGAGTATTATACAGCGGGTACTTTACCTTTCCCAAGGAGATCTTTAGCCTGGTTCTCAGCAGGCTAGTACCCACATCACCATCAGCCAAACAGACAGCACTGTAACCAGTTAACCAGAAAATTTAAAGATGTCTTAGCAAGGGAAAAATAACTTGTCTCCCTTCATACCTATCACATCATGGCTAGGAAAACATAGCAACGTGAAAACAAGGTTGGTGCTGTAACAGTGTGTGCTACCTTCCTCACAGAGACCATCCATCAGTCATTACAGTTCAGGGTGCAGTCCCTCTCACCAGCATACAAATTAGCATCTCCAACTTTTGTACAGGCAGAAAGGTTTCCAAGACCTATATAGATAAGCTCTAGTTCCCAAAATTTAGCACATCATTCAGCATCCCTACACCTAAAACACACAACACTGTCTTGATGTCCAAGAATCTGTCCTCAGGAGCCAGGCTGCTAGCACTTTATTTCAAGGTGACTTTGGGGTAATTTTTAAACATAATACCAGGGAAGTCAACAACTACAGCAGAGTGCACTGTTCAGATACCTTATTCTTTAAAGGCTGATAAAGAATTGAAGGAATGCATTTCCTACCTGAATTTTGTCAAGGACCAATCCCAACAACAACACCATATTCAAGATTCAAGCGCAAAACCAAGAGCAAGTGGCTAATAAGATGGTATAAACGTACCTGAAATCTTGAAATGGAAAATGGGATGTCTAATTTAAGTTTAGCTGTTTGAATACGAAGAGTCTGCTGCAGGAAGATAATCGGTGCAGTATCAGCATAAAAATAGTAAATGAATGATCAATGGAGGAGTGGGTCTCCACCTCAAAGAAAACTAAGAGTCAGCAACAGGAATACAGAAGCCCTATAAAAATCCATAAGTAAGCACAAATATTGACAGAAGAGACCACCAAACCCAGAAGGTCAATTAAAGTGTTAAAAGATAGAAAGAGAGAGGTACTGCAAAGGCAGAAAAATACTACAGTGAGAAATTTCGACAATGCCCTTGCAGGCTAAGTGACAGGGGTGATGCAGAGACTGCATTTTTTGATTCCATAAATACTCTTTTCTGAGGATAACCTATAAGAGGCAGCACAATTTGTGATTTAGACCTAGAACAGCACAGTGTGACCACAATCAATATTACAGAACAGTTCTGCACTGCACTCAAATTCAGCTTCCTTGCAGCAGCAACAAAAAAACACACCCTCCAAAGCACTATGGCAGTATTTAACTCGCAAGAGGGAGCTGCCTGAAAGGGAAAAAGCTTGTTAAAATGAAATTATTAAACAAAAAAAAAAAGCCAAAGAAATTAAATGCTTGCAAGCACCATTAAGGCTGTAAAGACACTGCATCAGAGGCTCAGTGTAAGCCTAGAGAATATTAGCAAAAGATTTTAGAACAGACTAAAGGAACCACAGCTGGGAGAAAAAAAACAACCAACACACACACAAAAAAAAAAAACCAAAAAACCACCAAAATAAAAACACCAACCACCATCCAGTTCAAAACCCAGGCATTATTCCTTGAAGCAAAGAAAAAAAGAGAGCAAGCTGGACCAGACTAAAGTAAAACCATTATTAGGCAAAAAAAGGCAGGGGAACAACTTTACAAACTAAGTCAAAACACAGCAAAATCAGGAAGCCTGCCAGAAAGTCTGCAGGGCCAAAAGATGATCACTGTGGAAGGAGAACATTCAAGAAAAAGGGAGAACTATATGAAGTCTTGCACCCGTGTTCATGACACGATATTTATGGGAGATTTCTGCATCAACAGAATCTCTTCGCATGGCAAAAATCTGAAGTGCTATCAGTGGAAGATCTTAATCAATTTATTTCAACTGATTTCATCTATGAGGCGTCAGGACCAGAGGGTATTCATCCAGGAGTAAAACAGAACAACTCAACAGAAACCCCATGCTGCTCGCTCACAAACACACCAAACTGCTAACTCTGCTGTTACAAATACTGAAATCAGGAGGGAGGAAGGGAAATGTGATGCGAAGTTCCAAGAGGCCCGGCACAGGCACGAGTGCCAGGAAACCCTGGGGCCAGCAGCATACTAGTTTGGCCAAATGGACAGGAACTATAGCAATCAAAATATTGACGTTTACGCATCGATAAACACCATGCAACAGGCTTTTCAGACACTATGATTTCAACACAATCTCAGCAAGTTCCCAAGCCAAGACTTCAGAGAGTTAAGAGGACACACTCTTTTACTGTCCTTCCCTGAGCACTTTTCACCTGCTCTCAGCAAAGAGAGCCCATTGCTTTTGTCAACACACCATTGGAGCTCCTCTACCTTTCCACTCCCAGAAGAGCGTCTTTTAACACTCATTTTGACTCATTGATCACACCACCACCACCCCAGATCAGCCTGGAGAACAGAAATAGAAGAATCTAAAGTACCCACTGCAAACCTCTCTTTGAAGGACATTTGTGAAACTCCACCAAATTCAATGTTTTAAAGCATGAATAAAAAACCAATGCTTCCCTCCTGGCAGCCCTACACTGAGCCACACACACAGTGCCACTGCCAGAAGTCTTCTGAGGGTCACACCAACCGTTTCCCTCCAGGGCCACCCCTCCATTTCTAACAGAGCCTCCTCCACTGCCTCCGAAAGCAGGGGAGCAGAAAGATTCACGTAACTGCTGGAGAGATGCAATACCAGTCTTGAACCATTTACTTACAGAACGCACAATGCTACCTCTAATCCTCAACACCCACATCAACCAAGGAACACAGAGATGAAGAATGCTCTAGAAAACCAGAGGGACTACCATGCTTTGGAAGATAATGACTGACATCATCATTTTAACAAGTCGGTCCTGCTGTACACACTGATGTCCGTGTTTTCTGACAGATACATCTAAGTCTACAGGGCTTCACATTTTCAAGTTGTTGTTCTCCAGACACAACAGTAAAAGTGGTTTGGGGTTTTGTTTTGTATTTTTTTAATTATACTTGGTTCTAAGATAAGTGGCTTCAGATACCAAGAGCTTAGAAACAAATCCTGTTGGGATTCCCCAAATGAACGATGAGAACTGACCCGACAATATTATCACCAGGGAAGATAAGGTTCTCAGTGAAGAGTAGGAAGCCTGCACACTGCAACTGCTGTCCTTCCAGAAACCTCCATCTCCGATCACCACTACCACAATAGTTTGTCTCTCCAAAAATCTTACAGACAAAATGCACAAGCCAAGTACAGCAACGTCTGTGCTGTTCAGTAACAGCTGAGACTAGATCAGGGTGTCACAAAGCCCACACCAGCTACCCTGTAACACAAACCAGTGCAAAGATGCAGAACATAACTGGTAGCGGCAAAAGGATACATCTGACAGGTGGGAGGAGGGGGAAGCTGCAGAGTTTGCTGGATCTGAACAATGCACCTCTTGTTGGAGTAAGAAAGCCCTTATGAAGGGGAACAGAAGGGCTCTCCTCACTGCATTGCTGTTACATGTATGAGAGGGGAACTCTGAACCAAGGTCAAAACACACAGGACCCGTGCCAGATGCCTGTCCGACAGTTCTGCCAGCATAATTAAATGCAGCAGACCTGGATTTCCATTCACTCACGGAACCCCTCTGAGGAGGTACCTATTCCAAAGCCCTGGGCAACACAGCCTCTTCCTCTACTCTTGTCTGCAGGACAAAGCTCTGCCCTGTGGTGCGCCCTCCTTTTCTAACTGTAGGTGCCTCCCACGCTATAACCATGACGTTTTTACAGGAGCAGCTAAACTTTCTGACCCTACAATTCACGTATCGCAATCTGCAGAAAGCAGACAGCCACCCCCTTCTCACACCCTGACTCCTATCGTCAGCTTCCCAGTCCTTTGCTATCAGCACAGGTCCCAGCTGCCTTACTATATAAAATGCTACAGTAGAATTGAAAATACTCAGATGAAGAGCTGTGTAAAGTAGAAGCTGACAGTTCCTACCCAGCGTATTTTTGTATGGATTGCTGTCCAGGATATGCTTCTTCCATACCACTGACAGCAAAACTAAAAGAACCTGTGAAATCCAAATAGTCAGAAAGTCAACATACGTAAATGTTTGGGAACCAGTTTAGTCACCTTTCTTGCAGTGTTTTAAGAAGCAGAAAGGACCCAAGTTGTGAAAGGAAAAATTGTAGTCCAGGCCTTGTGACAAGATAAGATAGGGCTTAGGCTCTTTTTTACTCTCCCACTGATGTGGGAGATAATGTATTTTTTCAAACTGCACTTGCACAATTAAAGCTCTTCTGGAAGCAAGGCCAACTCCCTTCCTCAACACACTTCTGCTTCTGTGGCGTCATCTCATACTGCTTAATATGATGAAAACTACTTCTTCATGCAAGTCATTCAGGGCCTCTCAGCCTTGAATGCACCTTCCCCCAGTTTACTGGGAAAAAAATGCAACGCAGCAAAACAACAGCAGTAGATAAAAGAGTAAAGCTGAAGGGAGGGGTTTCAGCTCTGACAGATACCTCAGCTGCTGCTGGAATCCTCAGTTGGGATGTAACACTTTGGTCAAGGACTTATTACAGTCATCAAACATAGCCATCCCCGAGGGGTCCTGCAGGGGCAAGTGCTGAGGGTGCCACAGAGCAGCCCCTCCCAGCAAAAACACTGCAGCCATTCATTTAACTCCCATGCAACTTCCACAGAACGTAACCCAGAAGCCTACTGCTTCTGTGAGAGAGAAGGGGGAGCTGCCTTTGCTGTACGGCTGGGAAAGGAGCACCAGATAAATGAGTATAAAAAGTTCATTTCAGGCTCCAGTGTCCATTTACAGAAAATTAGGCATTCCTGAGAAAGCCACGTTGCTATTTGGTCAGCACACCCTCCCACAGTAAGCCACATCCAGGATCTCGGAGAGCTGGCCACACAGCACTCCTTGTAATCCAACTGCTCTGATGCACCCTGCCCTTCTTTACAGGGGAAAGGATCCAGGGCTGGAGAATGTCAACCATTAACTACTGCCACTACCAGCTTCTTTTGGTTCCTTGCTAAAGTCTTCTCTATTCTAATAGCTAAAACCCTAGGAGATACAGGGCCAAGCTACAGAGGGCTGTGAGGCAGACCACCACCTGCCCTATTTCTAACAGGGACCAAATCTCATCTGAAGACTTGGGGAACCTCCAGCAGGGACAGAACAGCCAAAGAGATCTAGAAGTCCACTCGAAGACAGGAAATCCACAGGTTGTGCTCCATTTCTACACCACTTCTTAGACTTTCAGATGCTGGCTTCCCTGAAGGGCAAAAGGTACAGAACAGTTAGCAGTGAGGCAAATAGCAGCACATGCTCAGCACAAACAGCACAAAACCAATGGCAATTCAGGTACTGCAGACCAGATTATTCAGCAACACCCTCCCACCCACTACCCCATGAAGACTCTTTCCCCCAGTTCACAAGAGGAAAGGACCCATCAGGAGGGAGCACATTTCAGGGTTTATAATCCAGTTTGTCCACTTTAAAAGCCATCATCTAATCACTGCCAGACTGATAGCCCCATCAGTCTGCAGATAGCACCTCAAAGCTCTGCCTCAGGCTGTCTGTTACGGAAGCCCTAAATGTCTGAAGTCACATGCCAGCTGCATCAGAACAAGGACCAGAACATCAGTACGGTGCTGCATCATTTTTCCCCCAGAGGCAGAGTTTCATATGAAGCTGAAGGCTTCTTTCCTCCCAAACCACACCAACACCCTTCATCAATCCCTGTCAAAAAGTGAAGAGGCAAAACTGCAGCAGAAAGATCATCTAACACACCTGCATCCTCACTCCCAAGCCCATCAGCTGCTTGTTTCTCTTTGTCAGAATGGCACAAGCCAGGAACAAGGTCTCTTTCAATCAAAAAAATTACCACCACTGGTGGCAATACAAGGTCACAAACACAGATGTTCTTTCATTGCCCCTGTGCAGCACAGTTACACACTCCCAGTTACTGCATGCCACCCATGTCCCTTGCCCACCAAGCGACAACAGGGAGATATAGCGGTAAGAATGATGCATGAAGACGCATGGCCCAAGCACAGCAGTCCAGCACACACCATGGAAGCTGAAACAGAGAGCTGGTTACCTGGCCACCCAGGCTCCAGTTTATAGATCTCAAAAAGCCATGAGAATTTAACTCGTTATCTAAACATCCCTCACCACCATGTTAGTGCTGTCATGCCACAGCACCGTGTTTCTTCATCTCCAAAAGACAGAAGAGCAAGTATGTCAAAGGAAGGGCAAGGCCTGCTGCTCCAGCAAGGACATACTCCTGCAAATGCTAATACGTCAGCATTTCTTCCCGCTTTGGTCCTGTCAGCAGAGAGGACAAGGGGACAGTTTCCCTCCAACACAGAAATCAGAAGCCCGTTTGCTCCAACCCGTCAGGTCTGAACCGTGGCCCTAAATAGGGAACAGCCTGATGAATCAATACACTAAATGTATGGCCTTACACAAACCGCTCTCTCCTGCCCACCTCTTGTGCATGGGAATCCATGTAGATGCCCGGCACCAAGCTCCTCCACAAGTGACACTACTGAGAATGTAGCGCACACGCTACTACTAACAGCTGTATTTCACAAGCGTGTCAGACATACTCAGCCCAATATTCAAAACACATCTGAAGGACATCAGTGAACTCTCCAAGACACTTCTGGTCCCTTACCCTAGACTTTCAGCCTGAGGAAAAGACCCCATGTAGATTTTTCCTAGTCTTTTAAGCAATGAGATGCTGGTAATATTTTAGTAACACTAACATTTTAATGCCAAATTATCCAACATGCAAGTAAACGTCATTCTACACCTCCCCATAGATGCACAATGAAAAAGAACAGAAAACCCTATGCATCTCCCTGTTAAAATGGGGAAAAGTAAAATGTCATAAAAACCAGCAGCAGGTAAACAAGAGAATGTGATCTCTTCTTCCACAGGTGTTGATGCTCTTCTCTTCTAGAAGCTCTCCAGCTTTGATTCAGGAGTGCTCAATCTAAGCCTTCTTTGCACTTCAGATACCACAGCCAGCACATGACCAGAAACAAGTGAGGAGAATCTGATAATCTGCTAGGGTTGGTTTGTTTTATAAAAGATATTTCATACCCAGTCTGACTGATTCAATGATTTACTCTCCAGGGCTAACTTTGAACCTGAAGGTTACCATCACTCAGCAAGCAGCAACGGCATCCTGAGGAGACATCACCCTGGCAGGTCCTCGTGAACCAGCAGGCAGGGTTCTCCTCGGGACAGTGCTGCTTAAGTGCTGCCTAAGGCTGAGAGGGTAGGAGCAGAAAGACAGCAAGTGTATCAGAGAAGCAGGGACACTGCCCCACTCCTCCATGTAGCTGGCTGCAGTTCTTGATGTAGAGGGACACTGGTGCTCGGCATTCAATAATCACCGTCATGGTAACAACTCACGACAGAGTTTTCCACCCTGATGATTTGTAACTGACGTGGCAAGGAAAGGAAAACTGTCATACAGCTGCAGAGGAATGAGCATAGGGAATAATTTGCCATACTGGCACACTGCAATTACAAACCCGCTATATTATATCCTTTGCTAACACTCCCTAAAACACAGTCTTTAACTGCAGAGTCAGGATAAAAGGATGCCTCTGTTTCTTCACCCCGCTCAACATCAACAGCAAACAAAACAGCTACTTTTCACTCACTGTGATTACGCACCTCAGGACCCTTGACTAAGGGAATTAATAGGTCCTTCCTATGGAGTACACCCTGCCTTAAGCCACTGCCATTTCTGACTTCTCCAATTCTCTAAAATGAAAGTCTGGGCTTACAAAGCAAAGACTATGTACTAAACTGAGGTCTCATTGCCATGTCATTTCAACCCCCAGGGCAGCGTGCAGAGCACCAGTGTAGCCAAAGTTTGCTTTTCACAACCATTATACTAACCCACTCCTTTTAGGACAATGAGGATACCACACAGGCATATAGCAGAGGCTGAAAACCTCATTGTTTGGATTTCTTACACATACGGTTGAGTTACTGCACCTAAACAATCAAAAAAAAAAAATCTGACAGCAAAATGCTCAGTTACTTATTTACTCCTAAATCAGCAGAGTGCTCATGCCAAGTTAAATGCCTTCCACACTAACTCATTTAAAACACATAAAAACCAGCCCACTAGGCTGGGTGATAAGAGCAAAGAGTAAAGTAGATTCATGCAGAGAAAGAGAAGTATGCTTCCTCTTTCCAAAAGATGTAAACCATGCTTCCTCTTTCCAAAAGATGTAAACCAGTCTCCTTAATTCCCTAGTGCTGTTCCACAAACTTCAGCTCTTCAAGTACCGTCTCCGAGTATTCACCTCTTTTTGCCTCAGCAGTATTTAAATAAATACAGAAACCCAGGAATGTGGGCAAAGGAGACCTCAAACCTACTGCACACAGTTATCTGTGAGGAAGGACCACACACTAGAAACTACCCAAATTGCAAAACATTGCAATCCGAATAGCAGCCACACACAGGCTGAATCAAGGATGGTCCAGGATGGTGCACAGATATATGCAGGGTAGTATATCGGGTCTCAAAGCAAGGGGCACAGGTCCAGCCTAGCAGCTAAGGCCAGGTTCTGCTTGCCTCATCTCTGCGTCAGCATTGCAGAGCCACACTTGCTTTGCTTACGCCCCATTGCATCACACTATTGGCCTGTCTGCTTCATGCAACAGGGATGAGTGGGTGTTCTGGTGCAAGGGTCAAGAAGCTCTTTTCCTGGTCCTTTCAAAATTGTGGAAAAAATTATCTCCTCTGAGCACTAGGTGGCTACAAGAAAAGCCCACCACAGCTTGAGCAACTGCGGGCTGCTGGCCTCCCTGACCCACCTTGATACAAGAGTGCTCGGGGAGCTTGCCTCGTCCTAACCTGATGGAAGGTTTGTTTCTTTCCAAAGCAACTGCTTGTGGAAACTCTGTACCTACTTTTTAGCAGGTATGATAGTGCTTAAGCTCTTTTTCCCCAAGGCTCAGTCACAAGAACTCTTTTCAGCAAACAGCTAACCTCCTTCGTCCCATCTTGTCGTCAGTGGGAGGATATTGCAGTGTCAAGTCCAGATGCCACCGCAGATGGGAGGTTTACAGGAATCTCTGCCTAAAGCCCATTGCCCAGCACCACACATTCCCCTCCAGTCCATCCATGGTTCCGCTGAACCAAAGCCCTGGCCTGGAGATTCCCACACGGAGGAGGAGAAGGGCAGCACTGGAGAAGACCCCCAGTCCACACACTCCCCAGAGCCAGAGCCGTACCCAGCACCCACGCTGCCCCCAGCCTCGCAGCCTGAGGCCCCGCTGCCCTCGGTGTGCCGGCCCACCGCCAGCCCCTGCTGCGTCCCTCCAGGTGCCGGAGGAGTTTCCCAAGGGGAATTTTGTGCCTGCGCCTCACGTCCCCGCTGCCGCCCTCCAGGCCCTGCCCGTCTCCTGCCGCCCTCCCCGCCTTGGCTGAGGCCAGCGGCCGTTACCTGGTTGCCGAAGACAGCAATGGAGCAGGCGGTGGAGACCTCGCGGGGGCCAAACCAGACGGAGGCGATGCGTGAGGGCATGCCCAGGATGAAGACCTGGGCCAGGGAGCAGATGACCTGCCCCAGGACGGTGACGGGGAAGAGGTGCGGCTTCAGGCTGCCCAGCTTCACCCAGGCGCCCAGGGCGTTGAGGGCCGAGCCGGCCAGGGCGATGAGGCGGAGGCCCCTCCTGTCCAGCAGCCAGGCAACGGGGAAGAGCAGGGGGATGTAGGTGAGCATGTAGCTCATGGAGAGCCAGTTGATGGCGAAGGCGCTCACATCGTAGAAGCGCACGAAGATGTTGTGGATGCTGCCGTACTGGATCCACTGGAAGGCGTTGCACAGGGAGTAGCTGCTGAAGAGCAGCAGCACGGCCCAGCGACGCCGGGACAGCCGCACCTCGGCGCTGACAGCGGCGGCCTCCCGCGCCGCCCCGGCAGGCTCCTGCCGCACCATGCCGCCAGCGCAGGCCCCCGGCCCGGCCCGGCTCAGCCCTTCCCGGCCCGGCTCCGCTCCTCGCCGGCACCCACCTGGCCGGGAAACCCCGCCCGGCCGCCCCCGCCGCGCTCACTGGCTGCCACCGCGCGGGGAGGCGCCGCCACCGCCCCCGGCCCGGCCCGGCCCGGCCCGGCCTGCCCTCCGCCCCGCCCCGCATGGGGGCGGGAAGCGCCTCCCACCGCCCGGGGGCACGGCCGGCCCCGCCGCCGCACCTGTGGAGCGGGGGTAGCGGCCCCGTCCCCACGGCCGCCGCAGCCGGGCCTCGCCGAGCGGCCCCGGGGCGGGAGCGGTTGGCCCGGGGCGGGAGCGGGAGGCCCGGGGCGGGAGAGGCCGATGGACACAACCGGCCCCAGCCCCGTGTCCTGGGTGCAGGCCGTGTGCCTGTGAGCAGTGCCTGACCCAGCCAGATGCCAGGGTGGGCACCCGGAGGATGAACCTGGGTTTCATTTGAGCTGGCTCCCGATTTTTTTATTACTTTTTTTTCATGGCATGGCACACTACAAAGTGAAAACATCCAGTGAAGTCAAAATCAAAACATCTCAATGCAACTGAAGCAAAAGCCAAAAGTGATGTTTGTTTTCATCCTCATGGGGATCTTGCGGTTAATGAGTCAGCTCTTGTTTTCCTCTTTAGCAATGTACCACACTGATGGATTCCTGCCTGGAGATCACTTATGACCTGCAGTTCATTTAATTAACATAGTGTTATCTGAATTGTACAATTACTCGGCATGAGCTTTAAAATGTGGGCTTGGTTACATGCTAGCGCTGTTCAGCTCTCTTCCAGCATTGAACATACAGCTCAAAGTTCACTTGGAAAAATGGGAGCAATGACCTGTCTTTGGGATGCGATACTCCTGAAACAAAGGCTGGGGTCAGAGAATGAAAAAGTGAAGTTTCTCAGGCTTGTATTTACTTTGTGGAACGCTGTCCTCAGCTATCCACCTGACTACGGCCAGGAGCAAAAGTAGACACTTTAGCTTTGGATAAATTATTCCCAGAGGAGCAAATTCAGTGGTTCTTGCTGTATATCCTCCCAGAGCTCACTTCTTGTCACCCCCTTGTGTTTCCTACTCCCAGCAGAGTGGCAAGGAGCACAGCTGGAGACAAGCAGAGCCAGCGCAGCCTTCCCTATGTGCTCTGCTGAAAGCACCGCAGGGCAGAGCTGCAAACCTTCCTACTCCCCCTCCTCAGGCCGCAGCTTTGCCAGCAAACCTCCAGCCTCACCTGGGATGCTTATGACAGTACAACATAACCATAATATGGTCCTTTTACATAATAAACAGGAAAGGCAAATTCAGAAGCAAAAGCCAGAAAAGAGGTTTTCAGTCCCACTTATTATTAGGTTAGGTACCCGAAGTTACTCCAAGTTCTGTCCTGAGACAACAGAAAGAACAGGAATTTGTTCTAATAGATTTGTGATTTAAATGTATCAGGAATGCAGTAAGCGATAGCAGTACAGAGAGTGCAGAGGTGAAATGGAGCAGGAAAAGGACTGTCATGGTTCAACAGCTGCTTAGTCTGAGAACTCTAAGGATATAACAGAAAAAGAAAAAGCAGAAAGAGTATGCAGAAAAAATAAAGGAGTTGAGGAGACATTGTCATACATCAGGAAAACTGGGAACAGTTAAATTTCTTTACATGTGACTTAAAAAAGCACACACATCGAAAAATCTTTAGATAAATGGGAGAGGAATAAGAAACATACGCTGGGTCCTTTGCCTCCCACCAGCCCTGCTCCAAACTGGAGTCAGAAGCAGTTTGTCATCTTGAGCTGTGTTTTAGTCCCACCTTCAGCTCATAAATTTCTCTGGAAAATCCTCAGTTTTGCCCATCACCAACAAAAAGTCCATAGCAAGCCAGAGCCTGCCAAGCAAGGTGCATTTGTTCGCACTAAACCAATGTCTTAGTCCTATCAGAAAAGGCAAACGGTGAATCAAAAACAACTAAAACACAGACCCTGCTGAAATTACAGCTGAAAGTAGGTGGAAGAAGGTAGCTCCCAGCCCCTGGTGCCTGCAGCCTGTCAAGTGAACATGAGCCAGGTGGGAAAGCAAGCCTGGCTCCCCCAAAGCCAATTTAGTCAAGTATTTTTCCTACCTATAGGCCCACATTTCCCAGAACTCCTCTCATTTCAGGGCTGTTTTGTTTTGTTTCTGACTATGTGAACTGTTCAATCGCCCCTTTATATCCTTCGCCAGTTTCTGGACCGAAATAGAACTCCTGTGCTTTGCATTTCTTTCTTTCTTCATTGCTGCATCTGTTTCTACTCAGAAGAGCCTCTTTCCCTTCTTGAAGCAATACCACAGCTGCTTTTGGATTTCCCTCATCAGAGCGTCTTTATATAAAAATTTCTTAGCCATGAAAAATTATTTATATTTCAGGACAACCCCTTGAAGTGGATTTTAAAGCTAGAGGGAAATCTCCTTTACATGGAGACTGACACAAGTGCTTAAAAGGTTACAGGATCCTGTCGCCAGAAGTATCTGTGAGGTTGGAAGGCACTAAACCAGAGGCAGAAGCAGGGCCAAATGCTACAGTTTTTGTACATATGTACAAATGTACAATGTAATGCTACAGTCCATCAGATAGAGCCTAACATCTCTGGCTTCCTTACTGATCTCAAGAAATCCAACCTCTGACACTCTTGGAACATACTCCACCTTTATGACCAATGAGTACATGCAATTCCTTTATGTTCTATAAGGCCTGAAGAACATTCCTTGGAACAAGCTTGGTTTTCTGAAAGCACACCCAATAAATACAAACGCTAGGGATGATGCAGGCGATGGTAACCCAGCTTTCTGATTTCTAGTGGGTGGAAACAGGCCTCAATGACAAGCAAGGCAACAACAAATGGGGGCTGGGAACTGGCCTGGAAGGTGTGCAGGAGGCATATTAGAAAATTATTGTGAAAAGAATAATAACTTGATGCCTTTTCTCTCCCACACTGGACCAGAAGTTCAAGGAGTAGGTGGACAAAGGGTGAAAGTTGCCAGGGAAAAGCAGGTACTGGGGAATGTTACTGGATCTTCTGGCCACGCAGTTCCTGCAGAGACTTAAGAGGATGCTTAGGTTCCCTCTAAATGGGAAGTGTGTAAGCTGCCAGGGTCACAGGACGTCCCTTGCTCTCAAGCTCACAGCATTGTGTTTTGTGCTTCTAAATCTCACCATGGCACTTAGAAGGCCTAGCTAGTGCAGGTCTTCAGGTGGTCTATCCCATTTTGACTGATAGGATTAAGGTCTAGAAGAGGTGTCAGGAGACCTCCCAGTCTATCCCACACACAGACATCGCAGGGGAGATCACAAGGTCTTTGGTGGTGGAGGAAGAATGTTTTATACAGGGTTCAGCACCCAAACTGCTTTAGTGGAGATGTTCAGAAGTGAGATAGTTGTATCACTAGACCAAATGGCAAGACTAGCATAGCTGGCAGAGCCACCCAGTTGTTCTGGTCACACTGGATACACAGCTGGGGACACTCGGTGCGGCATGGGCTGGCAAGGGCAGCCCGGTGGGACAAAGGCCACCTCGTTGCCACTGGAGCAGGGCGGGCTGCAAGTCCCCTGCTGGCACCTACAGCTTCTGCATCCCAGGAGCAGCCAGAACGCAGGACCCGGTGTAACGTTTATAAATGCAGCGGGTTAGTGTATTGCTGTGGGTTAGATACGTGATTCTTTTGATAGCCTAAACCCTCATGAATCTTTCCTGTTACTTTTCCTGTGTAAAGGTATGGGGCCACGCACAATGATGGACAACTACATTTATTGTGGTGCACCACGCAGCCTCTGACAGCATTCAAAATTTTGCAAGAATTACCTTCCTCTACGCAGAACGTGATGGCTTAGTTGCACCATCTAAAATCTCATCTAGAGAAGACTGCAGCCATCAGAACCACCAAAGCTGGGGTGTGGGGGGAGGATAACATTGAGCACCAAACCTAGCCTCTTCAAAGTGTAAGGCCTTTCAAAAGCATAACTCAAGGAAGGGAAATAATGTTTTGCATCCTTTCAGCATATCTCATGTGTAGGTCTCGGAGAACTTCACTGGGGATGCATCACTACATCTGTTTTACAGGGGAAACGGGGGCACACAAAGTTAAGGTGATTTGCCTGTGGCCCTGCCAGGGGCAGGACCATTGTCAATGCAACTGTCCTAACTACCTTCAAACCTTAGCTGCAAGGGCTTGCCCAACAGCAGCTTGAATTACCACCTCTTCACAGATCTTATTTCCTCGTTCAAAGCCTGGCTTTAACACAGCAATGGCTTTAATTTAACTCTGTCCAGTTGAAGTTTAACGTTTGTATGGATGGATCATATAGGTCTGAACTGCAAAGAGTACATGGGACGGCATGGCTGAGGTGCTAATATTCTCAGCTGCCTTCTTGCAGCCAGAAAAGGCCGTAACAAAGGAGCATGCAGCATGGAAGAGCCATTGTACCCATGGTACCTCAGACGTGCCGTTGTTGGTTAGTACACAGCCCTCGAGAGACAGGGTGGTTATACTACCTCTGCGTGGCCTTCTGCAGACAGATATTAACTTACTCAGCCCCGTGCTCTGATCTGGCCGGATGAGAACCAGCTCTAATCCAAAAGCTGTGTGACTGTGGTTAGCCTGCTGCACTGCTTGAGCATCTAAGCCCAGTTCTCAACCTTTGCTTATGAAAAGCTGCGGAGATACAGCTAGTTGTGAGGAGAGCCATGCATAGGCTCTGTTTGCTCTGCCATTGGAGCAAACCCAGCTCACTCCTCTGCTGCGCACCAGGCATGCACATGGGACACAAAGATCTCTTCACTCAGCTCAGAATAAAAGAAGTGAAAAAAAGAGCCAGCTAGACTCAAAACTCAGCCACAGTCTAGATTTACATCCCCAGACCAGATCAGGGTCACAGATTAACCCCAAATACCAAAAGCTCGAAGTATATATGCCCTTCTTACTCAGCATCCTCCAGCCTCCATCTCAATGAGTCATACCAGTTCATGCCAATGACACAAAAAAAGCTTTTCATCTCCTAATGCTTGCAGCTGGCATTAATTAATAATTAAAGAATGCTGGAAATGTGCATGGCTCACTGCTGAACATGGGCATGTTCCTCTTCTTTCTCCCACTCACCTTGCAGCAATAAAGACAAACCTGGGACAAGTCCTGGGGACCAGGGCACTATACCATCACTGTTGTGAGAGGAGAAAAGTTGATTGCATCTTAGGAAAGAGTGCAGAACTGGTACAGGAATTAGGAGGAACATGCATTCTCTGTTCGGATGTCTCTGAAGCCGTATGACTCTTAGCAGCTGGCATCTGCAACCTCAGCTGCAAGAAGAATTACAGTCTCGTGTAGTAACCTTAACGCACTGGTTGTAATCCTGCCCTGGCAAGAAATGAATATACATTCCCTACTGTTTAGTTAGGTAGATTTTTGATTAACCTAAAAAACTTTATGTATACACATATTGCTGCCTCACTGCTCAAATCCCCTCCAGATCATTAATCAATAAGGCAACAACAACACGGCAGAAGAAGAACCTGGACAAAGCAAGCACAGTGCTGTTTGCTAGGAGAAAGTCTCGCCATTTCATGCCATGCTTTGCATTTTCTCTTCTCTCCAGCTTTCGATTCATAAAAATACTCTGCCTGTTAGCAGTGATTCCTGATCTTCTTTGATCTCAGTGTGCTCAAATATTAGCATCCAGACAGCATTCTTGTAATGACAAGGGCTGCTTTGGACACTGTGATCATTGTAAGAGGCAGAGAGAGCGTCTCTTTTGTGGGCTGCTGCTTTGGTTCAGTATGCAGAAGATTATCCTCTGCTGATGCAGGGCTGGCAGCACTAACAGAAGTGACTTCTGAGACAGGATTTGCAAACAAGTGCATAAATATTTTGAAGCCACAGCAAAGGGGGAACAGAGCTGCTTAGTCTGTCCTTTGCCGAACTGAAGACATGCCTTTACTTCTCTTCTGGCTCTATGCATACTGTGTTTGAGTATTACCCCTTCTTCTGTCCCACAAGAAAGAAAACTCACATATGAATCAATTTAGAGGGAGGGCATCATAGCGATGACAGCTGGAATCATAACAGCCCAATTCAGTAGGATGAATGTACCTTCCCCTGGGTGGGCTCGCTCTGTGTCTCCACACCTTGGCACCTGTCACATCGGGAGCCTGCAGCTGAGCTGAGAAGGACAAAGCAGGAAGGGAATACCAGGCATAAAAGATTGCCCTGGGCTTCCCATCTGGGGAGATACGTTAAGCTTAAGTCAGCACCAAATGTCATATCTTTATTTATCTTACCATGGAAGCAGCCCTGAAATGCTGATGCTGAGTGCTTGTGAAGTGCTGAGCATGTCCTTTTAGGGGGATGGAAAGGGAGAAAATTACTGCACCCTCCATGTTTTGTGACTTGCTGTCCTTCTACACAGACTTGCCAGCTTCCCTTGATCCATAGGAGGTACTGAGATGCAGTGAAGGCCGTAAAGGAAAACGTAACTCTCATGTCCCCTGGTTCCCATTTCTACCTTCTGATCATATCAACAGATGTTTGCCACACACCTCTGTTTTGCCCTCACAGAAGACACCAGCCAGCAAGTAAATGTAAAAGCAACGGTCACTGAGGTTTGAAAAGTGCCCATGGCAGGTGCCCCCGCAGCGCCAAGTTCCACCCGCCCTCACTGCCCTCCCAGCCCCAGGCGACCGGGC
The DNA here is from genome assembly GCF_015220075.1 of Falco rusticolus. Lineage (NCBI taxonomy): Eukaryota > Metazoa > Chordata > Aves > Falconiformes > Falconidae > Falco > Falco rusticolus. The sequence continues at coordinate 64,207,810 of NC_051193.1, read as the reverse complement.
TTTCGGCTGGCTTTGCCCAGGATGCACCCACAGCAGAGCCCCTGTGACAAGACTGCCAGGCAGAAATCCAGCCCAAGTGCTTTTATAAAACCTTTCCTGGGTATCAAAATGCTGAAACCCACCGTTCTCATCACAGGTGTCCGTAAAGGCAATTACAGCTCACCAGGGCTGCGGCCAGGTCTGTGTTTATTTAACCCAGTGCTCGGTCCCCACATCCAGCCCGGCACCGCCAGCACCCAGCTCTGCAAGCCCCAAGGGAGCTGGGGAAGGTGGGGGACACCAAACCAAGCCCCCCCACACCCTCACGCAGCAATGCAAACGTGCCAGGACCACAAGGCACGACCGGCCCCTTGCCTAAGCTACACGGTCCTCGGCCAAGGGAGCTCGCCGCCCCACATCTGGGGTGGCTGGGACCCGGACAGCCCTTTCAGGCAGCTCTACCCAGCCCTTGCCGCCACGCACGTTAACCTTGAGGCTCCCGGTTCTTTTCCCAGCCCCTGGCAGCAGCCCGGCCACCGGGAGCGCGGAGCGGGGCGCTGCGGCTGCGGGAGCGGGAGCGGAGCCTTTGCCCAGCAGAGGCCAGCACAGGCGCAGTGTCGGCAGGCTGTGCTCGCAGGGAAGGGCTGCCTCGCCACCCGGCCTTCCCCAGCTCGGAAAGAGTCTCTCAGCCTCCTGCGAGCCCTCATCCCTTTACTGCTTTCAGGCGCTTTTCAGTGGGGGACCGTGCGGTGCGACAGAAAGCAGTGACACCCCGCGTGGGTAGGGACAAGCTGCCCCAGGCGCAGCCATCACCCCATTTCTCCCCTTGCGTGTCCAGAAGCACCCCCTTCCCTTGAAGCAGCGAGCAGCACGGTGCTCCTGCAGGCTGGGCATGGCCAGATAATACTCACACAACATTTCAGAAATGCCCGATGCCGGGGGAATGAAGATCAAAGGGAAGTGCAAGTAGGAGAAGGCAATCGAAAGCAATCAGGGGTGATTGCCCTGGTACACCGCCCTGCCCTTTGCTCCTCGTTTGAGTTCATTAACAGTTCATTTGCTGACAACAGTGAGGGCCACACCAGAGGACAAGCACTTGGCTACTTAGAAATCAAAACTAGTTGCCTGGAGGAGTTTTGAGTGGGGGCCAGGAGCCTGGGAAAGGGAAGCAAGAGGCAGCACCTGCGTAGAAGTGCGGGAATCTCCCTGCATAGCCTGAACAGGCAGCTTGTGCAGCTCCGCAAACAGCCTCAGGAAAAGATCTCTTTCTCAGAGGCTGGATGAAAGGGGCTGATGGCCCTGAGAGGATATGTTGTCCCTTGTTGCTTGGGTGATAAAGACGGTCGCCCAGGGGAACCGTTCTTAAATAAAAGACACTGCATCTGAGACACCGAACAATCACCAGAAGCAACTGAGAGGTCAAAAACCGCTTGAAACATGCAGATCATCTTCTTTGATCAGGTTTTTGAGGGCAAGACTGGGGCAGAGAGGAGTAAGACTAGAAGATGCTTCCCTTAGCACCAACATACACCCAGTGCTTGGCCTAAACGGCTGACCACAACACTGCTTGGAGGCCTTCCAGCTCACAGCCAGCCATGCATCATGCAGAGGAAAGGCATCTTAACTGGTTGATGCCAAGAATATTGTTTAGGTTCTGGAGAGGATGTTTTTGCAAACCCGTCTCCCAGTCTCACCATTTACCACTTATTTTCATTCTGAGTCGCAGCTGAGACATTACCAGTGAGTAGTCTAGCAATTCTGTGGGCATTACACAGAACCCCACCCAGCCTGCAGGATCTCAGACTTCGATGGCTCTGCAACAAAAATAGTGGCTTTGTGTCTATGCAGGCGTAGCTGATACATACACATCAGGGTAGGACCTTCTCCGTCTGCAACTAAAACCAAGCTTACCATTTTGTAGCCGTGAGAAAACACAAAGGTCACAGCAAGGATGGAGATTTCTCATTATTGTGGGCAATGCTGTGTTTTAAGTCAGTGCAAGCTTTGCCGGGGCTCTGTTGCATCCTCCAGTGCGGAGCATGAGGCTGCAGTGTCCTGCACAGCAAACCCCAAGCAAGGCAGCAGTAGCTGGTTTTCTCTGATGCTGTGTAACCCAGGAAGCATGGGAGCATCAGAGCTTTAAGGAACAGCAAGTGAAAAAATCTGTGAGGAAACCCACCAGAAGCTGAAGGAGCAGAAGTGGAGCCTATGAAAACAAGCTTCTTTAGAGCTGCAGCAGGTTGTCTCTCCCAGGCTTAAAGGAACAAATCCCATAGAAAAGCAGTTTGGGAACGGCCTTTGTAGCCTGGGCTGAAAGCATGGCCTGTGTGGGGAATCTGCAGCACTGGTCATTGGACCAATGGATGAAGTGAAGCCTGGGTGTGAGATCTAGCAGAAAGGGGTGGTGTAAGATACACTGAAATTGTTCCTGCTGCTTTTTTGTGAATGTGCCTAGAACCATTTTGCTGCCCGTAGATGTATTCTGTATGTCCTATATGCAGAAACCCAGCTGCCCACCTGGAATAACCACTCTCCTCCCCTATGTGTGAGCATCCCTTTCGGGGCAGGGGGCAGAGCTGCATCACCCGTTGCCTCAGCGCTGCTTTTGTAGGGTGGTGACACCCAGGCCAACGTGCTAACACCAGGCATCCCTGGCCACGATGCTTCCCATGCTAGCGACAGGAGATTCACAAGCCTGTGGCAGGAGAAATGGCAGTGCTACCTGCGCCTCTCCCGAGGACAGCTTGCTGAGGCATGGCAGTGTTTGGTTATCATTCTGCTAGCGCGAACCAGAGAGAGAAAATGGGGACAGCACAGCACATCGCAGACTTTTCCCAGCTGGTTGAGGGCTATGATAATGGCCCAAAACCCATTTGGAAATACGCTACTTTATTGTGCCTGAAAGAAGGGTGTCTGCAAATTGGGCCCATTTAGCTCAGTTGTTGGCATGTTGCCCACGTTGGCGGCGCTGCTTGTGGTATCCTGTGCTGAAAAAATTGCAGCTGATGCTACTTGGAGATGGCAGCTGTCCTGACCCAGCATTAGCAACAGGACCTGCACTGGCCGGTGGGCTTCAGCCTTGTGCACAGAGGGAGAGTGACAGGCAGACTGCTGGCTGATGGGGTGTTAGTGACAGGCTGGCTGGTGGGGCATTAAATGCAGAGAAGGTCTGTTTGGACCAGCTTGTGCTTCCAAGTGACCAGACCCAGCAGAAATAATCTGCTCTTCACTGACCTTTCAGATTTCAGCTGCTTCGATGCATGAGGTAGTACAGCAGCCTTTTGTGGAGCTGCAACTGGTGGGGAAGAGGAAAAAGTGTAGGCTGCAGCTACATGCCTTACAGCAGGGTGCTTTGGAGCAATGGTCCCGCTAGGTCCTGCTTCCCCTGTGCACTCCAGCACAGCGTCACCACCCCCCTCCACGCTGTGATGCACCTTCCCAGCTGTGCTGCTGGTCAAGCTGAAGGCTCCAACAGCCCACCAAGACCCGGAGATGTGTGTAGCCATCGGCCACAGGAGCTAAGGGGGTCGGCAGGGAAGAGATCTGTGATGCTACATCAGACTCATTAGCCAGGTCCAGCCCTGCAGCAAGGAGGTACCCCAAGGACCCCATCACCTCACAAAACATTGCTCCTCAGCCTGCCCGCATGCACATGGGCCCCCCTTCTAAATGTGGGGCTCTAGCTGCTGGCCCTGGATTAGACACCAGCATATGCAGGGCTGTTCCCCGGACTCCAAGCTCTCCCCTCCTGCTGCCTGCATCCTCACTGTGTCACGCCAGGCCTCAGGAGCAGCTCAGGTCCTATTTTGGAAACAAAGAGTTAAGCATTTTCAATCTTTATTTTACAAAAATAAACCAGTTTTGCTCTGGTACTCTGTGGCCCCCAACCTTCCCCTCTGCCCCCACTCCCATTCCTTTCCCTGGAGCTCCAGCTGTTGCGTGCCGCAGCCAGTTGCTCGCACGGAGGCTGCCAGTGCCACACGCTCCTGTGAGCGTCCCCAAGCAAGCACCGGGGAAGGGGGTTGGTGCCCTTTGGCGAACGCCTCCTCTTCCCAGGATCCAAGCTGGAAACTGCCCAAAGATGCCTCCCGGTGGCTCTGCCATTTCTGCACAGGGAGCAAGTCTTTGGCAAGTGACTCAGAGTACACACTTTAAGAAGGGGTGTCCGTCCGTCCGCCCGTCCGTCCGTCTCTCTCCCTTGGATGGAAAAGCGAGCCCCACAGAATGTTGCTTCTGGCCATCAGTGGAGCTGGCAGGCTGCCGTCCTGCTGGCTGGCTCAGTGCTGGAAGCGTGGGGAGCTGATGTGAGGCTGGTGGAAGGAGTGTGTGGCGTAAAGCACTTCTGGAGGTGGTGGAGGGGACGTCAGGATGGAGCAGAGCGGTTCATGGGAGCTCAGCATCGAGGCAAAGTGCTTCATCTCCTCTGTCAGCTGCTTGATCTCCCGGCGCAGGGCAGCGTTCTGCCTCTCCAAGTCTTCGCTCTCCTGAGGAGACAAAACCACAGGGGGCTTCCTCAGCGCAGGAGCCACAGGGATGATCTGGGGACACAGGGCTCGCGGCGTCGCGCCTCTATGCCCCGCAGAGGTTCCAGAATGACATGTTTCTGGTAAATTCGGCACAGAGCCGCGCTTGGGCAAGCCCCCCCTCCCCCAGGCGGCCAGGCTGGGCGCGGGTGCGATGCTGGCAGGCCCAGCCGTGCACCCCAGCTTACGAGAAGTGACTGTGGCATGTGCTCCCGCCCAGGCTTTCTCGCTCCCTCTCACGCACACCGGGGCACGCTTCCCGGGCCACCCGGCCGGGGGGAGGGCGCGCTCAATAACTGCCGTCTTTAACCAGAAAACCACCTGCCACAGGAAACCTGTCATTGCCCTGGAAAGAAAAGACTCACTGCTTCCTGCTAGCAGCCGGGGAAACCAGCGGCACGGTGAGGAGGAGGGGAGATGCTTGAGTCAGAAGAGAAACCGAGGCCTCAGAAGAACTGAATTAATACTGTTATTAATGAGAATAACAACAAAGGTGTTGGTAACGACGCTCAGCCTTGTCTCGACGATCCTGAGCGTTGCAGCCTTTGCTGCTTCTACTGCTGCTGAAGTGCAGCCAGCTCTAGGCTGGAGCATCCCAGGCACCAGCTGACCATGGAGCCAGCAGCCTGGGCAGGACCAGAGGAGGGAGGGAGGATGTGGCAGCAGGCTCTGCAAAGTCAGCAAAGACAGCTAAAGTAGGACCCAGCGCTCTGAAGCGCTGAAAAGCGGCACTACTACCTTGGCAAAGCAAACTGCCACCCCTCTGCTGCAGCGCTGACTTCTGACAGTGCCCGCTCTCCGTGCACCGGCTGAAACGCACCCAGCGGTGACAGCGGCTGTCAGAGAAGGAGTTTGCACAGCAAACGAGCATCTCTCAGAAGACGCTAAATGCTTTGGAAATTATGACTGCTGTTGAACTCGGGAGATGATGGGAATCACCAGGCACAGGGAGCCCCAGCCTCCCCATGACTCATTCCCCTCAAAACAAGAGCTACAAAGCCCTGGGGCAGATGGAACTGCAGGCTCCTTTTATACCACCATAGCTCAAGCTGAGCCATGCTCTTCTGAGCAGAACCACATCAGAGAAGCAAAGTCCACGGTGCAGAGCCAACAAGGAGCAGCCAGGGAATGAGCCCAGGAGCAGCAGGGGGTCACTGTCCGCCAGGAATTAGAAAGACATTAGCAAAAATTCACCATCCATCCTCCACTTGCCTGCCTGCATTTCTCCAGCTCCCTGCCACGATCCTCTCTGTCTGACCCAAACTGGGCTTAGCCCCCCTGCTCCCATCCCCATGGGAAGATAAGGAACGTGTGCTATCAATGCTAGCTGAGCAGCAGTAATCTGGTAAGCAAGTGGTTTGTCATCTGCTCTAAGAAGGGCAGCCCAGTTCTTCTCGGTGCACAGCTAGGCAGGATTTTCCTGGGGGAGGATCAGAGCTCCTCTCTACCTCTAGGATTACCTTGGAGAGAGCACTGTCCTCGAGGAAAGGGCGTCCTTTCACCCCTCTCATGCACAGTCGCCCAGAGCCATCGCTGCTGGCAGATGTAATGCAATCGGCCTAGAGCCATGTCAGCTCTAGAAGGATCATCAGCTACTGAGCAAAGAGTGAAATCTCTGTCTTCAACCCCAGCTCCAACCATGGACTGAGGGCATTATGTAAGGAAGGAGGGTTTAGGACTGGCTTCTCAAGAATTCTTCCCAAAAACAGGGATCCTGGGGAATATGAAGACTGTTAAATCAAAGGATGTTTTTTTCAAAAGCCTGACTACAACTTTCCAAAGGGCAGCCAAGCCCAGCGCAGGGATAAAGATGCTCTGTGCCCAGTGCAGGCTGCGTGTTCTGCATCCTGCCCACCAGTGGCCCAAAACACACGGGACTGCACTTACCAACACATGAAATGCCAAGGAGCCCAGTCCCTGTGCTCCGACACTGATCACACACTCCCGTCCAAACACATAGAGCCAGAAGTGACCATCCCTTCTGAAAAGCAGACGCCTAATTCTTCACACTGGGGAGAGCCTCAGGGGTGCCAATGGTGCCACAGGAGGAGATTGGGACAGCAGGGTGAAACCAAAAGGGGGAAAATCCATGCTAAACAACAGGAAAAGCCTCCAGGTGCTGTACAGTGTTTAAATGGAGAAAGAGATGCAAGGACTACCATGAAGACATTTAAAAATATTTAAAAATTATTAGTATTTATCTACACTGTGTAGCATCTCAGGGAACAAGCCAGAGGAGACGGCCCATTTCACTCTAGGTTGCACCATCATCCATACCAATTAATTCAAAGTACCGTCTCAGAAAAGCATCTGTGTATGCTTTTATGCCGCTGTGTAAGTGACAGCGAAGCACAAATCCAGGGAGAGCCAGCCTGGGTGAGCCTGTGCTTTCAAAGAGCTTCTGAGTGAGCCGGTCAGAAGAGGTTAGGAAAGGAAATCGGTACTGTCAGACTGAAAGATAACGATGGATTCAAAACTAGCTGCAAAACCGAATGTTTCACTGGCAGTTATCCTGGGCTGTGTGCTCTTGCTGTGAGCACAGACTCCTACATCCTGCCCTGTCCTCACTTTTCTTGTCCTGCCTCAACTGAGCATCTCCACTTCGAGTCCCCAGGGGAAAAGCACGTTGTCCTCTATGTGAGCCCTCAGCGCTGGGGACAGGGAAGGGTGGGAGTGCTCACCAAGTGCAGTGTGTCTGCTTTCTGGGTCTGCCTCAGGCGGCTCTTCTGGGCAGCGATGCGATTCTTCTCCCTCCTTTGGACTTTCCTCATGTCATCAGAAGAGTCCTAGGGAAACAAGGCATGGAAGTGCTGGGGCATCCCCTCCCTCACCCTGCCCCTGCAGAGCAGTAGGTGGGAAGGGGACACAGCAGATAACCCCACTGAGGCACAGGACATGGGATACGCACCCTCAGCACCAGGATAAAGCCATACCCCAGGGATGTGTGATGCTTTTGGCATCCCCGTTGCTATGAGGGGCCAGTCTGATACCCTTTGGCATCCCAGCGTGGCTGGGGAATGACCCGCTCCCCTTCACCAAGACACGGGCCTGGGATATGGCTTGAGGGACCAGAGTAAGGACCTCTCTCAGAACAGAAACAGTTTAAAATTCCTTGAACAGGAAGCTTTCTCTTCCCCTTCTCTCCGCAGGCATACGGCACTGCAGAAATTCCAGCTCCTTGGCTAAACCATCTTTCCAGAGATTCAGCCTGTGTTTTCCTCCTTTCATCCCTTCCCCGTCTCCATCACCCCTGTCCCTCAGGCTTTATCTGTTGCAGGCCTTTACAGTGCAATGTGACCCCTGCTTAGTTTAACTAGACAGTCTTGGAGCTTTTGGGTTTTCCCCAGATCTCATTTTGCTGCAGCTCCTGATCTCTGTGCTTGCTCTTTTCTGGAGTCCCTTGGTAGCAGCACCTGCAGTGCTGACTGCTACACTCCTGAGCCCCCTGGGCAGGGGAGAACACAGGTCTCCAAGGCTCCAGGTCACAAGCTTCATGCATCAGCCATTCTTTGCTGAGATCGGGTCCTGCTGCTGCCTTCTGACAGTTGAAACCGTCACGCAGACTCTTTCATCTTCTATTTTCATACTGCGCTGCCTCTTTTGTGGACTCTCTAACATTCACACCACCACTTCTCCACAGGACTACAAAACTCAGCCACAAAAGTTATCTTCCCAGCCCATCAGTCTGTCCACATCCTCTCCCTCCTCCACCCCGCCCAAGATCTTTTCTTTTCTTTGAACCTCTTTTATCCTTGCCTTCAATATCCTACAAATGTCTCAGAGACAGCAGCTCCCACATCCTGCACCAAGCCCAGACCCTATCCTGCAGCAACCCCTGTGCTTTATTCCCTTCTCTACCAGGATGCCTCCCCATCCCTGCTTGCAAGACAAAAATCATCTGCCCTGATCATCCCCAAGGTTTCTGAGCAAAGTCTCAGGTTGCCACCATTTCCAGCCCTAGAGAAATGGCAAGCGACGGATGTAATAAAGCTTAGCCAGAAAAGGCAGTGGAAATTCCTCAGACTCGTCTCGGTATCTGCCAGGGAAAGACCTACTATTAAGGTGCTCCATGCAGCAAAACAAAATCCCTCTGTTGAGCATTACTGAGACAAAAAACCTCTGAGGCTGAATGAGAAGAAGGCAGCCCCAAAGTGGCAGGGCTTTTCTGGGGGCTTTTTCCAAGGGCTGTCCACAGCAGGGGGAAGCAGGCCGGTTGCCCCTGAGCCATCCCGCTCCATGGCGAGGAGGTGGCTGCTCAGGCTCCTTCCCGGAGCACCGACATCCACGCCTGGCATGTATCACAAGGCCCACCGTGCCGGGGTCCCGACCCCCCAAGTTGCCCCTGGCATAGCCCAGGCAACCAGACCTCCCTCTCTCCACCTGTAGCCAGCCTGGTGGCCAGGGCTCCTGGCGCTGGGCTCAGCCCTGCATTCCTCTCCCCACAGCCGTTCCTAGAAAGCCCTGCCATAGTGCACTGTGAAAATGCCAGTGGTGGCCTTCCTCCTGCCCACACATGGCCCACCCCAAAGGAGTCTCCGGCCAAGGGCAGCTGGGGAAGGGTCCCCGCTTTACCTGCTTGCTGGGGGGGGGAGACTGGCTGAAGCTGCTGGAGTCGCTGCTGTCAGAGCTGTGGGGCATGGCTCCCGTCCTTTGGCTCCCAGGGCCTCTTCAGCTTCCTTTGCGCTCTTGGTGTGCCTGCCTTCTGTCTTGCTTGTCTTCCTCTCCCCTGCCCTCCTCTGCCCCTCCGAGATGGTCTTGGCTTCCCGGCTCTTGCCCGTCCGGAGGCACGCTGTCCTCCTCCCCGCCTTCTGCCACTTTCTCTGCCTCTCCTCTCGGAGCCTCTGCACCTTCCCTTTAGGTCTCAGCCTCCTGTGGTTTCTCAGAACCTCGGGGATGTAAGCTGAAAGTCACGTGGCCGGAAACTTTAAGGCGAAGAAGAAAGTACAGAAAGAAAACAGAAAAAAAAAAAAAAAAAAGAAGAAGAAGAAAAAAAAAAGAGCACATCTGGGAAAAATGAGCTTCAAAATAGCCTGAAAAACCCCCGAAAAACACCTTCGGGCAGTTGAAAAACAGCAAGATGGGTTTTCCCGAGACAACAGCAGAGATGGAAGGAAGCAAAGCCCCAGCTCTGGCTGTGAAACCTGGACCCTCAAAGGAGGGCAGTGCGGAGGAGGTGCTGCCGGGAGCCCCAGAAATTCCAGGGGCACCACGCGCGTGCCAGCCCTGTGGCAGGCAGGAGGTCGTCCAGCTCGATCAACCTCTGTCACCCCCAGCCCAGCCAGGGAAATTCCAGGCAGCCACCCACCTCCCACAAGCCATCCACCACCCCCAACCCCCCCGCCGCCCCCACCACCACTGACGCGGGTCCCAGGGAGGGGACGGGTACCTTCCGCAGGTGCCACGTAAACGCTGTTTGTACAGACGGCTCATGTGTGTGGTGAAGCACCAGTCCCACCTAAAAAGAAAGGCTCGGGAATGTAGAATGTTTGGACTGGTTTGGTAGGACTGGTGTTTTCCAAAATCTCTTTAGCACTTTAAATATTCATTAGTACCTGGCTGGTAAGGGGAAGATCAGCTCTGGCACACAAATTAAAGTGCTGTAAATGTAACGGTCGATGGACCCAGAAGCTAAACCTGAGACCTAATTCTCACACCGCGCCATGATGTTGACCTTGGCTACAGCCCAGGGGGTGCGACTGTTGTGCAGGGGTCCTGACTCCCTGCCTGCTCCCCTCCAGCCCGCTCTCACTGCAGCTGGCAGAAGATGTGAGACAGGACTACGGTGAGACAGGAGCATTATGGCACATTGGAGGTCATTTCCTTGCTCTTCTCTCTCTGCCAGCACCCAACGTGACCGTGGCCCATGCAGACAGCAGCAAAGAGAGGGTGCTTTGCATCCCCTTGTTTCTCCCCTGGTCTGTACTGTGTGGGACTGCTTCCATCCTTAGCACGAGCCTCAAGTAGACTGAAGATGTGCAAGCAGCCCTGGGACAGCAGTGCTTCAGGAGTGCCCTCAGGTACCCCATCCTAGTGGCTCTGGAGGTGTCAGTGCAGGAGCAGGGAGTGCCAAAGAAAGAGCCATTTGCTTTCTGACCTGCTCGTGTCGCCAGAGCCAGTGGGAAAAACCAGGGCCACGTGCCCAACAGGCTCTCCATCCATGCAGAATCACACATCTTCAGAGCAGCTAAGTTCTGTCATGTGCCCTGAGGAGCAGATACAGAAACAGGCATGAACCCATCCACAGTAACCCACTCCTGTGGAAAGCAGCAATTCCCAGTTCCCACTTACCGGTTTTTGTTGCATATCAGTATTTTGGTTGAGTTTCTCCTGCCTCAAGCAGGAGCAGAGAGCAAGTCTTAGGAGCAGGGCATCAGCAAGGGCACTCGAGATGCAGTTGTCATTAGGGCAAAAGTATTGGCAGCTTTGGGTTTGCCGCCTTCTTGCAGCACAGAAGGCACACACGCAGAGAAGCACATGCTTGGCGCACGGTGCAGACTTGTGTGGGCATTGCTGGCATTTCTTCCCAGCCCTGCCACTCGTAGAGCCAACACAGGGGCAAATGTGGCCAAAAGCAAGAACCACATGGGGCTGGCTGTGGGCTGGGCAGCTCCGGGAAGTCACCTAGCCTAGCTCCAGTTGCAAAACTGCTCTTTTTTGCCCCATTTCCCTCTTTAGAAACATGCTGTGATGCTGGTGCACTACCCTTGGCCTTATTATCTGAACATTTCACAGCCTTGAGAGAATGTTTCCTCCTGGTGTGCTGTAGGGAAACGCTAGGATCCTCCACACTTTCTAACATGGCTGCAAGTGTTTGCTTGCTCAGCATGAGGCACCCTGAGGGACCCCATGTCTCCTGGCAGCGCAGCCCCCCTGCAGCAGGCAGGGCTTCTCCACCGCAGCCAGCTCTGGGGAGGGAGCAGCCAAAGGCACTGGGGCCACAGGGGCTCATAGGGCATCGACTTCAGGCCCCCCAAGGCACCGGTGCTGGTGGCACAAGCATTGAAGCATCCCTTTGCTCGCTGCATCACTACGCTTCCTCTGAACTCTGCCACCCTGGGCGCCGCTTCCTTTCCGGGAAGCATGCCGCTGGATTCCTGCTCTCCCAAGGAAACCCACCACCACCTGGGCCCCCTGCTGTGCAGGCTGCTGTTGCTCAGGGCAGGACGGAGGGAAGCCCTTCCCCAGGGAAAAATATCCTTGTTCCATTATTGGGCAAACAGGCTGCATTCCCTCCTTCTGCACCCAAGCAGCTGAAGGCAGGCGATCGGGAAGGCGGCGGGTGCATGGGCAGGCGGCCATGCAGGGAAGCTGGGTGTCCTGGCAGGAGCTGGACGGTCAGTGCGAAACTGCCCAGAACCTGGCTATGGCAAAGGCTATTCTTTGATCCACAGAAAGAAAGTTTTGAGCTGTACCCCAGTTTGCCCAGAGCTGGGCTTTTATTAACAGCTGGTTGAGAAATCTCAGGAGAGCATGATGTTGGGAGAGGGTTTGGACACTTGGTCTTGCTGAGCAGGAGTAAGAGAGCGTCCTTCTTCCCTCCTTGACCAAACACACTCCTCGCCCTCAAGCTGGCTATGATGCTAATGAATTCCAGTCACTTATAAGCAATGAATAAGCATGCTGTAAATGAGACAGTATCTCCTGGTGGGAAGGAGGACAGAGCCTTCACCTCACTGCCCTGGGCTGGGCAGGACCCACATTGCCTCCTCACAGGCAGCGCCCTGTGCCATTCCTCCAAACAGAGCTACGACCCCGCAACCCAGAGCAGCAGAGACCACCGGTGTGGCTCCACCAGCATCGGCTCACAGCTCTTGGGGTGCTGCCCTGGGTGCCTGCTGCAGGCACAACATGGGGAGCTGATATCCTGCTGTCCCTCCCCAGGCTCTCCCTTTCCCCCGCTGTCAGGGGGAGCTTCAGGAGGCAGCCTCCTGGTCTCTGTGCTTGACTTAGGTGACTGAATTTACACCATGAATAAGGTCCCCTGATTTTGTCTCTGGGATCGTTTAGGTTTCTTGATCTTAATCGCAGTCACTGCGAAATTGCTGTCAGTGGCACTGGCTGAGCTCACGAGTGTTAGGCTACCACCATACCAGCAGCTTGATGGAGCCAGGATATTTCCAGAGGTTTTTAGGGGAAGGATGGGGCCATCCAATTCTGCATTTATCCCTTCTAAATAACAGCAGGCACTGCTGAAGGGAGTCCTGTTCTCTCTGGGACAGGGTGGCTGCAGGGACTCTAGAGGCTGGGCTTAGCATGATCTCGACTGCTGGAGAAATGGTTTGAAAGCAGCAAGACGCAGTTCAGCAAGAACAAATGCAAATGTAAAGCAAGGTGTAGGTAGAAGAACTGGGGAATCACTGACTGGGCAGCAGAATGGCAGGGAAAAATCCGGGGGTTGCAGAGCATCATAGACTGAAGCTTCAGCAGCAGTGCAGAGGTGTCGCAAAGGGGCCGGGTACTGGCCTGGGGGTGGGGGCCAGGCAGAGGAGAGGGCAGCCCTGCGCTGCCTCTGCAGGCCAGGACCCCCCCCCACAGTCCCAGGTCCAGAAGTGGAAAAGTCCAGAAGAAACCAGTACAAAGGAGAAGTACACAGAAACCTTGCTCTAAGAGAAAGGAGTGAAGAAGTTGGGTCTGTTTAGCCGAGAAAAGAGGAGTCTTGGGGGCGGAAGAAGGAGCAGTCTTTGATATGTTGTAATGGAAAGGGTGGTCAGCTGTTTTCGGTGGAAAGGTTCAGGTCTGAGGTTTGAAGCAAGATGAGGTTAGAGGGACTTTGGGATGGGCAGTTCAGGAAAGTTATTCAAGCCCCTTCATATGAAGTGGCTGGGAACAAACCTCTGTCAGAAAGGGTCCAGGTTGAATCCTGCCTCTGCAGGATGGATTAGAGTTATGTTCCCAAGGTTTAAAGAAGGAAAAATAAAATAAAATAAAATAAAATAAAATAAAATAAAATAAAATAAAATAAAATAAAGCTAGTAAGATCGGCTCCTCAGAGCCCAGAGAGCACATGGGGCATTTCTCAGCCTTAACTGCAGCCAGTCCCTTTGCCTCCAAAGCCCAGAAATATCCCTTCATCTCAGCAGAGGTGGTTGCTGGTTTCCTTGTAAACCCGCTGCTCCAGCCCTCTCACCTGCTGCAGGCTTATGGCAGCAACGCTCAAAACTGTGTCTCACCCCATCCATCTCAGCCCTCTTGTTTGCATGACCATTCAGTGCATAGTGCTATTTAAAAATCCAACCTAGAGCAGCTACCTACCACCTTCAGCCTCCTGTAAACCACTGAGGCTGTTTCTGCTTCACATGCAGCATTTTATGCAAATCATTTCTTACAATATTTGGACAATTGCAACAATTTGTTTACCATTCCCCCCATGAGTTTGAAGACTTTTGTGTGGCATTCGGTGCTGGCAGGCGGTGTTAAGTGAATGGTGGTGTTGATCAAAGTCCTTGCTCTCTACCAGACAAGCTTCTGCCACGTCCCACTCTGTCACACGTGTTGGTCCCATCTGCGATGCAGGCAGCTTCCCCAGCTGGCAGGATGGCTTGTCTCCATCACCAGGGCTATGCCATCTTGGCCGAGCTGAGCGAGTGTGAGAGCGAGGTTGGGGCAGGAGAGCTCAAGTATAGTCCCACCAAATTCGTCCCACCTAGCAGAGAGCAAACGCCCATCACACAAACGCTTTCAGTCCTTACTGGGGGCAGCCAGCCAACGTACAGGAAACGGGCCCTTTACACCCCAACCATCTGATAAATGACGAGGACTGCAAGTCAAGCACGCAGAAGTGTGGAAATCCCAGAATTAGCTCCCCTAAGCAGGCTGCATTTACACCCTCATGCCATATAACATGCTGTGCTGCGTAACTGCGTGATCCACAAAGGTTCCTTCCCTAGGATGGCTGCGTTACCTTCATTGCTGTCCTGCGGTCAGAGCCTGCTCAGACATTCTGCTGCTCCATTTCTCCACTGACTCGTTCCACTGCTCCTCACTTCAGCACTGAGTGCTTCAGGGATATTAATTAAGCTGTTTCCTCAGCCACCTTTTCAGGTGCGGGGGTGGAGTTACCCCTATTTAACAGTTGCAAAACAAGAGACAAAGAGAGATTTAGGTCATAAGTACTCATTCATTTTGGGGACACAGGCTGAACCAACTAGGATCTATTTTTTCAGTGTTTCTGGCTCTACATAGCGCTTTATTTAACCAAACCCCAGCTCCTGATACCTTGCAGCTGCAACCTTTTATCACTTTTGTAAATCAGCTCTGGCAAATGAGGAAGATGTGGCTGCTCCTGTGAAAGCTCTCGCTGGTGCGGCTCACCGACTTGGAGAGTAACTTCGAGGCAGGGGCAGGCACAGATCCAGCTTCCAGGAAGGTACCCAGCGCCTAGCCAGGATACCTTCCTTTCTTTCTGCACTCCCTTGCTTCTCCGACTGGGCAGGAGCTTCCCAGCCCTGCCAAGACAGGAGGCAGCCTAGCTGACCAGCTCACCGTTCCCTCTGGCTGAGGGAGCCTCTTGGGAAGAGGTGGCAATCCAGGGCAAAATGTTAAGAGGTGATGGCACGCACAAGACCGCTGAAGCTCAGCTGTGCAGGCAAACCCATTTCTGGCAATTTCCAGCTATTCAGTATTTGGCTTTGCCACTTCTATGGGTTTTTTTGAATGTCATTAGTAATGCTTTTTATGTCTAGGTTTGAAAAGAAGGAAGCTATAGAAAGGAAACCCCAGCTGTGCTAGCTTTCCAGATACGGACACAGAGCTCCAGGTAGCTGGGGGGGGGTGACCCGCTGCAGGGGACAGTGAGCTTGGCCAGAGCCTCCCAGCTCAGGGGCTCTCGGGAAGGTGTCAGGGTCTGGCCTCCGAGACTTACGGGAGTTTCAAGGCACAGATAATTAGAGTTCATCCCAGGCTACTGAAGGGATGAACCACAGTCTCCACCTGTCCTGTCCTGTCTGTCTGTATCTACTGGTTGGGTAATTAGTTGAGCAACCTCTGATCTGCTCCTGGTGAGGACTTAGCAGCTGATGCGAGTACTCAAGACGTGCACCTACATGGCTTTGCAGGTCAGCAGATCCCAAATCCTGGTAGAGTACATCCATTTTAAGGCCAAACTTTCACTGCTGTCTTCACAGACCCTGTCTAGTTTCTGGGATCTGACCAGAAACAGGCCAGACCACCCCACCATGCTGGGTACATGAGGCCTGGGACACCAAAAAGGCTCTGCCACCCTCCCCCCCCCCTCCCCAGGCTTCTTTGCATCCGCTGCCTGGGCTGAGCCCCCCAGCTGAACTATCCAAGCGCATGGACGGGGCGTGCAGAGGGTGCAGATGTTGTCTGACAGTTTGACTCATCTTGGTGGCAGTCTCGTTCAGTGATGATGGGGAAGGCCCAAAGAGGAAGGGCAATGACCCGTTTAACCAAAAAGGCTGATCCACCCAGGGGTAAACTTACCGGTGCTGGTAAGGGGCCACAGCCCCAGCTTCCTTCACGCTGGCCAGCGTGCGCCTTTCCAGGCTACGCGAGGGCAGGAGAGATGCATGGCTGTCCAGCCCTGCCACCGTGGCAGCAGGACCCAACCTTGGGCCTCTGCTAGTGCTACAGCGAATCCAACCACAGCAACCAAGCAGCAAGAATTGTGCTCCAGGGGATGACCACAACCTGGCGGGGCGTTTGATGTTCACTGGGCATTGGTTGCAGCCATGGCCTGTGGCACGGGGGCAGGGGCGCTGGATGCATTACTTATCTCTAAATTGATACATGACTCTTGAGTGTATTATGTGGCTGCTCAATGATTCCATTCAAAGGAAGGTGTTCTTCGACATCACCCATCACCATAAGACACGTTCAAGCTTCCCAAGGACTGAGTACAGCTTGCTTAGGCCTTGTTCTTGCAGCCAGACTCCAAGACACTCATCTCAGCAGGAGACACCTGTGAACGGCACTCATGCTAGTAGTACTGTACCCCCACCCTAATGGGATCTGCTTTGGCTTAGGGGGATATATACACTGGTTCTGCCCCTCACCCCCTTTGGTGGGAACAAATGCTTCCCGAACCCTTCGGCTCATGCAGCGTGGTTGGAGGAAGCGTTCAGCACAAGTGCTGGTGGGCGCACGTGCAGTGAGCTGGCACCCAGGGCATGCGTGGTGCTTGTACAAGCGGTGCTGGAGCACAGCGTGTTGGAGGTGCGCAGGGGGACGGCAGGCTGTGTGGAGCAGACCAGCTGTGAAGGAGAGGGCAGAGGAGCTGTGCAGAAGGTGCACCTGGCACCCACGTAAGTAGCGCCGATGGGCAGTTCCACACTGGCAGAGTTACCAAAACACACCCAAATGCAGAGAAGCCCTGTCTGCCCTGGGTGCTGCTTGGCACGTGCCGGTGCACCCGCCGGCTGGCACGCATGGCTCTCGCCTGTTGGCAGCTCACCAGGAGACAGCCCGTCCCCAAGCGGGCTGCCAGGGCAGGCAGCAGCAGAGATGAGCCCCTGCCCTAGGCTGGTCCATCCCTCAGAGCCCAGGCCGGCTCAGAGCTCCTCAATGCCTTTTTGAGAGAACGCAAGGAGAGAGGTTCATGCTGCACTGCCCAGACACGAGGGAGGGACCTGCTCAGTGCTGGCTACTTCAGAGGGCTTGCAACCCCCCCGCCAGGTTTCCCAGGGGGCTCACAGCAGCAGATGGATGGAGGGAGAGAGGGTAGTTTCTGATGACCACTGATCCTGTGCTTTCCACCCCTGCATCCTGGTGCCCTGGCATGACAGAGGTGCTCCTTAACCAGCCTCTTGGGTCATGGATGCTTCTCCTACGGCTTTGGCAGTGGCTGCCAGTGCTCAGACACAGCTGACCTGCAGGCTCTTGGCAGTGCCTCATCCCTGACGGTGCTTTGGATGTGGGACGAGGGAGAAGTGCTGCACCCTAAGCTGTGTCAGCAGTACTGCTGCAAGGCCCGGGCTTGAAGAGACAGTCCTCCTGCCATTACCAACAACCAGCAACACTGGCTTCAAAAAGGGGATGAAAAAAGACGTAAAGTCCTTCCCACTTTTCTTTACCTGAACCCCAAAGCAGATGTCTGAGAACCATGCCATCTTCTATCTTTTTTAAGCCAAACTTCTCGAGTTTTGGGTATCCTTGTTTTTCATATCAGTACCTGATGCCTTGTGAGCCCTCTGAAACTGCTGGCCAGCATGGCGTCTTGTCCACCTGCACAAACCAGTTTGCTGGCTCTGTGAGAAGTGTGTCAATTTACCAGTTTGAAATGAGTTGTCTTTCCATTTCTTTGAACATCTTGTGAGGGGGTGAGCAGAGGAACAGACTTATCTCTATGCCAGGCATTTCTCTGCACATCTCTATCACGCGGCATTTCACCAGTTTCCGCTCTAAACTAGTGGGACTTTTATTCTCCACATAGGGAAATTTTCCTGCAGCCCTAATTTAGGTCAGCACCCATCTTTGGATGTCTCCTGTTTTCACAGCAGGGCAACCAGAAGCAAACACAGCACCCCAGGGAAGCTGCCTGACAGCCATCTATGATGGTATTACAGTTATAAAGGATGGATGTGCTCTTCTTCACCCATTCCTCAGGAAGCCTTTCTCCTTTCCCCAATGCTGCACACTGAAAGGGACCCACTGGGTAGCTCTACCCTGAATTTAAAGCACAGCCGTGAACCCATTGGAACTTTCTTCTAAACCACCTGTGTACCAGCTGGTGCTTATGCACACTCCAGAGGGTGGCCGGGAGAAATGCTGAGGTGCTGCTACCCCAGCATATGCACCCAGCCAGCCAGCAGCCCCGGTCCTGGCCCCGGAGGGTGGTTGCTCTCAGGTGAAGAAACGTGCCCCAAAGCCCTGCCTGAACAAGGCTCCACGTTCCACACGCGGTGGCCCAGCACGGTACACTGGCAGCTTGCGTTGCTCCTAAAACTTGAGCACATGGGCCAGTGACCTGCAGGTATCCTACGGGCAGCGGAGCGGATGCCTGCAGCCCAGTTGTGTCAGCTCTGCACCTCTCCCGCCCAGTCACAGCGAACACCTCACCTCTGCACCCGGGGGGGGTTGTTTGGTTCTGCCAGCCTGTTATAGCTGGCAGCGTGAGGTGCCCTTGTCCTGCCTGGTCACACAGCAGTGCCATCGTCCTGCCGGGTCACACAGCAGTGCCAGCACGCACCAGCACCTTGACTAGCTTAGCCACTCACCCGTCATCTGCTGGCTGGAGCTGGCGAATGAATCAGGTCACTTTGCTCACAGGGAAGGTCTGCACAGAAGAAAAGGGATGCCTCGCTCAGCAAACATCTACGTCACGCAGCAGTGACTCTGCCCGGCACCCACGGAGTTTGCCTCTGCCACAGAAGCCGGTAGCCCACGTACTGAGAGGCACTTGCCGATACCCACACGTTAGCTCTGGCACAACCTCCCCCTTGCTGCTGTGTGGTCACCGGGGGAATACACAGCCTCACCTCGCCATGAGCTGTCAGTAGCCATTCTATCCTCAACCAGAAACTACACGCTAGCTTGCCTAAAGGCTCTGCTGGATTTGGAAGCCTGGGGGCCTGCAGCAGAGCCTTGCTCCCCACTTGGTCCTGACAACCCCGTGGCATTGCAACACAAGCAGGTGCTCGGTAAATCCAACCAGCCCGGATGATGCTGTTGGAATTGGGGCCATGGCAAAGCAGAGGCAGGAACTGCAGTGTCAGGAGCCAGGACTTCCCCTGACAGTGCCACAGATGACAACTCAGCAAGTTCATTCTGCAGAAACCAGATAACATCAGCACAAGGTGGTGGTTACTGACAAACGATCCTGTTCCTGAAGCTTCATCTGAGACGTGACAGGCTGCAGTGAAACCTTGCTGTCACACAGACCCAAAGTCTGCTTTTGCTGAGACCCGTACAGGCTTCTGGAAGTAGCTTCTTCTAGGAGCTCCTGCTCACCGTGCTGGGAGCCAGGGCTGGAAAATCCCGTCAGCTTGCTAACATGGGGGATTTTTGTCCAGCAGAGTCCCACCCTCGAGCTGGACAGGGATGTGGAGCTGTCAGTCCTACTGACAGTGACCCACCTCAAGCCTCAGGTGGCAAGAGGTGTGTCCTTGTCCTCCTTGTCCCCAGGGGTTAACCTTTCCCCAACCACACAGCCCCCTGTTCGAGCTCTGTGCACAGGCAGCTGGAGACAGGGCTGGAGAGAGGAAAGGCATTTCTTCACCGATGGGGAGCTGAGAGCCTGGATGTGCAGAAACATTTGAAATGGCTAAGCTATATGAAACTTGGAAGCGACTGAAGTGCAATAAACCCCTTGGCAGATGCTCTTATTCAGAATTCAAGTGGTCTTGGTACAACTGGGCTCACTCCCTGGGCAGGCTTTGCTCACAAAGAGCTGATCACCGTGGGCAGTCATAGCCACTGCCTGCTCTGCCGCACGCACCTTCTGGACTGGAGTCCACTTGGGTCGGTCACTCCACTTAAAAAAGCCAAACCAAAGTAAACCCACTTTAACGGGGCAGCAGGGCGTCTGGTGCAGGGTTTTACACTACGGCACTAGCCCACCACTCTAATTTTTCTTATGCTCTCTGACAGACAAACCCAAAGGCTCAGTGACTTTAAGCTCTCTCACCCCACAGCCACATACTGCACCTGCAGCCAAGCTCTGACCCAAACTGTCCCAGGCGATACCTGGGCTGCAGAGCCTGGTTTTGGCCGATGAAAGCTGCTCTGTGCCTCCCTGCCAGCCCCAGCTCCTCCTCTGCCCCCAGCCATGCTGTCACGGGTGCCAGCCCTCCCCAGCAGCCCTGCCCCACCAGAGCCAGGGAGACCTCCCAGCTGTGGGAAGGGTTTTTTCCTGGGACAGAAAGCTGCCAGCAAGCTCCCTGCTGGTGGGGCTGGCTACACACTGATAGCACCCACTCTGTCTGCCCCCAAATCCCAGCTGGGAGACACCCCCGGCCACCCCAGCAGCCACACGGTGCATGGACACTCATGCCCTTAACCAGGGACAAGTGACCCACCCGGCTCTGCCCTCCAGGGACGTTTCCCAAGCCCAGAAGGAGCCTTGTGCCTCCATGGGGGCAGGGGATGCCCATGGTCACATTCCCATAGCCGGTGCCTGTCTCCCGCCGGCTCACCCCCACGCTCCAATTGCTGCCAACCAGTGATCACAAAATAAGCAAAAAATTCACAAAGGCATGGGGAGCCATGCAAAATTTCCAGGCTCAGGGAAGCAATGGTTGTTTTTTCTCATTTCTCTGCCATCATCCTGGCAGCACAGGAGTTTTCTCCAGCTCCAGTCCTGCTGCCCAGCCATAGGCCATGCTGGTGCCAGCATCGCTCTGCGCAGTCTGGCACCCATGGTAATCAAAGCAGTTTTCGTGTCTTTTGGTAAATATCAAGGCTGGGGATTTTTGGGGCTTGTTTTCCAGCAAGTTGTGTAGAAGAACCAATAAGGACAAAGATCAATGAATACCTGCTGCCCTTGGCTCAAAATGAAACAAGAGTGGCAGGTCACTGGCAAAGGTTAGTTAATACCTCTTACCACAGAGTCACGGAGTCACCCTCAGACCCTGCTCAGAAGGGCAGAGGAGGCAGTTTTTCAAACACAAAGTGAGAACGGTATTATAAAAAAACGCAAAGTAACGGCCTCCAAGCATCCCTTGCCCCTGACGGGCCAGTGGAGGCTGGATGCTCTTGGCCCCTGGCCAGCACACAGGGGCTGGTGCCTGCAGGGGGACAGGGCAGCAGGCAGGGAGAGAGTGAGAAGAGGAGGGAAAGAAGGGAGCCACAACTAAGTGCTTACTCCAACCTGCAGGAGCTGAACCCTCAGCCCATCACCCTAGCACTGCCTCAGGCCTGGTGCTTTGGGGCAAAGTGGCACCTACCTTTCCCTGGGGGAGAAGAGGTGAGAGTGGCTTTGCAGAGAGAACCGAGGGTAGTATGTGAAGGACACCAGGGAGCTGGGACAAGCAGCTAAGCAATGGGAAGGTGATGGGGGCTCATCTGCCTGGGCTTTGGGAAAAATGTGGTTGTCCTACCCTGTGGAAAACTCCTGCCTGAATTGCTGAGTGTGGGAAGGGGCACAAGGGTTCTTACCTCGCCGTGGATCTCATGGAACAAGAGACGGCGTGTGCTGGAGGGGGCTGCTGGCACCCCAGGAGCTACTGCTGGTGGCCACGGTTGTTGAACGACCTCAGGGATCTTGCAAGCAGAGGGGCCTGCAGGTGAAACGGCCGGGAAGCACCAGCGAGACCGAGCAAGCTCACATCTCTGACAAGCACATCTGGCACCATGGAACAGCACCACAAACCACAGAATCAACAGAAGCTTTGGGGTGGATGGGCCTTCAAGGATCATCTGGTTCCACTCCCCTGGCCATGGGTAGGGCTACCTTCCATGGGCAGGGCCACCTTCCACCAGGCCAGGTTGCCCAAAGCCCCGTCCAGCCTGGCCTTGGACACTGCAGGGCCGGGGCACCCACAGCTGCTCGAGGCAGCCCGTGCCGGTGTCTCGCCATTCTCATGAAACGTTTCTCCTTATACCCAGCCTGAGCCCACCCTCCTTCAGTCCTTTGCCCCGTCATCACTCCAGGTGCTGGGAAGGGTTCCCTCCCATCTTCCCGACAAGCTCCCTTCAAACGCTGCAAGGCTGCGGCCAGGTCTGCCCGGAGCCCCCCTTCCCAGAGCGAACAAGCCGGGGTCCCCGCTGCAGCCCCCCCCCAGCAGCATCGTGTCCTGCGCTGGGGCTCCGGGGCTGGGGGCACGGCTCCGGGCGGGCTCTCGCAAAGCACCGGGCATCCAACCCGCGCTCCGGGACAGGCACCGGCGCTCCCTGGCCCCGGCTGGCAGCGGCTGAGCCGGAGAAGGGCCGGGGGCAGCCTGGCTGCTGCTTGGCACCGAGGGGAGCCGCTGCTCCGTACCGGGTCGCGGCCCTGTGACGGCCCGGCCCTGCCCTGCCCTTTCCCGCTCCCGCCGGCAGGCGGCGTCCTGGTGCCCGCCCCGCCGGGCCCGCAGCCGCGCAGCGCCTCCTGCTGGCCGCCCGTGCTGCCGCCCCGTGCTGGGAGCATCGCGTCCCCCGGGGCCCCGCCGCCTCCTGCCCCCGGCAGCCCCGCTCGCGCCCGCGGGCCGGGGGGACAGCACCGGCCGAGGGGACGCACGCAAGCGGGAAGCAGCACGGCCGCGGTGGCCCCGAGAGGGACCAGCGGGGGGCGCGGGGCACAGCGGGAGCGGGGCCGGCCGGTGCCCGGGACGCGGCAGCAGGCGACCAGCCGCCTCCCGAAGGCCCCTGTGCAGCCGCCTCCGTGCAGGCGTGCGAGCACAAGCAACCGTCGGGCTGGAGCGGCCAGCGGAGAGCCCAGCGTGCAGGGGGCTGCGGTGCCCCGGGCCCTGCTGCCTGCCCGCGGCGACCCTCTGACACCAGCTACGGCGGGGAACTGCAGGTCTGGGGGTGCCCGTGCGGCCAGCAGGGCCGGGGGTTCAGACCTGGCGACTGGCCGGAAGCGGGGGGCATGGGGCTTGCAGCAGCCTCATGTCCATCAGGCTGCCTCAGCGCCACCAAGCCCCTGCCGGCCACACCGTCGCCTCTGCTCCCCCACAGCATGCCCAGCACATGTGGGCTGCGATGGCCGGGGGGGTTGGGCCTGGCCTCTGAGAAGCAGCTCGTGTGTTTTCCAAGCAAATCCCCATTGCCAGACCTTGTGTGAAGGGGACCCAAGTAGGAGGACGTTGCCACAGGTACAGCCTCTGGGTTGGGGAGCTGGCATGCAGCGACACAGCGTGTGCCCGCTGCTCCTGCCCATGCCCAGGGGCTGCCCTGTAATGCACCAGCCTGACAGGGGTCCTGCCACAGCGCCTGGCCCATGGCAGCATTTGTACCTCTGCTAAGGGGGGTGGGTGGGTGGAGGGGACACAATGCTGCCAGAGTGAGGAACATCAATAGCCCATCTCCTACAGGGACCAGGGAGGGGTTTTCAGCCCAGGGCTGAGCAGACAGAGCCTTTTCCATTCAACGCTCAGGATACGGCCCAAACCCTCTGCTCTGACCTCACTGGGTCACAGCCTAACCAGTCCCCTAGAAAGAAATGCCCTAAACTGAGTGGCAAACTCCTCGGTACTGACTGAAATGCAGCAAAAGACTGAGGATATACGGGAGACTGGCAAAAAACCTATCTGGGCTCTGCCAGGACTCAGCTCCTGCCTGAGCCTTGGCTGGAATAGCAGATCATTAAACTGATGTAGTCATCACTCTTCTGGTGCTGCCTTTGCTAGCTGCTGCTGGCACCGCTTGGTTTCAAAGGGCACCTTCTATTCCTCTTTCAAGCCGGCTGTTTTCCTAGCAGGACATTTTACTGCAGTGTGGCCATTTGCCAGAGAAGGGCCATCACCCGCACCTGCAGCACTGCCAGTGCTGCTGGAAGGTGTTGTGGCAGGTGGGTAGGAGTCCCCCACATGGAAAGGAGTGCACAGCTCTCTCAGGTGAGCAACAAAGCATGAGATGCCTGTGGCTGGATCATCTGATGTCCCACAGGCAGCTCCTGCTGACCGCTGAAGAGGAAACTGACACTCACAGGAGCCGGAAATTCACTACCACGTACGTTCTGCAGAGGGAAATAAAGCCTGAAGAAGAGAAGCAGCCCAGCAAGTGCTCTGTGTCCTTTCAGCAAGCGTGATAAGAAGCATCTTGTTCCTCAAAGTATGAAGACTGGCTCCTGAGAGCAGCTGAGAAATGGGTCAGGTCTGAGCCACTGCTGCAGGGTCTGGGCAGAAGGACACGCAGAGGAACAGCTGCCCGGCTTCCAGGGCTGCACGGCAGGCAGTGGCAGCCAGGCCAGACACTGCTTTGTCCACCAGCTTTGTTTCAGGTCCTGTCCTTGTACATCCCTCTAGAGCACCTCAGCCAACAACTCCTCCCCAGACAAAAACTTTACCTGTAACAGATCCACCATGCTTCACAGTAAATAAGGCACCTGACAGCATTTTGGGAGGTCCCAAAGACAGAAGCTGTGGAAAGGGAGGGGAAATCCAGGAAGAACATACGAAATGGGAAAAGGACTAATGTCAGATATCCCTGGAGGTTAAGGGTTGGAAAAGGAGGCTACAGAAAAACATGCACTAGAGAAGCAGTCGTGCTCAGGGAAGACCTCCTCCTGCGCTGCTGTCACATTTAGGTCAAGCTCATCTTCTCCTCACCACTTCAGTGCTCCTGGCTGGAGCGTGCATCTGTACCAGATGCTGAACGCTTCTTTCACTTGTAGTTTGCATCAAAGCGGCCTCATCCACACTGGTAACGGGTAGGACACCAAGTGGGCAAAGACTAGGCACACCACTGCTCCTCTGAGACAACACTCAGTGGTGCCCACACGTGAGATGGGTCTGCTCCAGTCCAGACCAAGGCACCTTCCCATTGCCTTCGTATCTAACGGAAACACAGCAATAGTGTCAGGGCTTGGTTAGTCGTCTGAGGATGCTAACTCTTTCAAGTCCTAGCTTCTGAAGCACACCTGGCTGATTATCTTCTCAACCTCCACACTCCTGTGCTCAAACACTGGCCAAAGCCCAGGGCAAGCTTTAGGCTCTCTTTCGGCTTTCCCAGCACATCAGTTAGGGGCAAGGCTAGGACCTGACAGAGACCCAAAGGAACAATTCTCCACCTTCTTCCACGAAGGCAGCATCACCACAAGGACATTGTGACAGCTCCCCCAACTCCTTCTCATCCCTGAAGTGAGTCCAAGCTACTGTACTGTAGTGCGAAACGAGAAGGACCAGGTAAGGGTGAGATATGTGAGACGGGGAGAACATCTCTCTGCCTTCCAGCTGGCAAGCCATGGCCTGCCTGCCCTCTGCAGTGCAGCACAGAGCTACTTCTTGCTCGGCAATGGTCAGAGCTGCCTCCGAGGGTCCCAGCTTCCCCAGGGTGAATTCCCCTGGCCTACACCTGCTAACACAAAGAACCACCACAAACCAGCTCTGGGATCAACTCCACCACCCCACTCAGCCAGGAACGCAGCTGGCACAGTCAGACCTGGTGCATGCTGCCACGGTGCTGAGCACTGGCCAGAGCCCACCATGGCCTGACCCGGACAGAGCACAGAAGGGTGGCGTACGTAAAGGTAACATTTACTGAGAGATACAGAACTGAGTATTATGAAGGACATACATGGATGGAGAGGGTAGCGACACCACTGCGGAGGGCAGCTTGGACCCACTTCCCAGCACGCCAGGGAAGGAGCCAGACACTACCAGACAAGTAACACAATGGAGATAACTGTGGCATATGCGTTGTGCTAACAAACGACCATCATAACATACATTTCTATGGGATCACATCTAGTGATTATATAAATCCATATAGAGATCGCTGTATAAAACTTTGTAAAAATACTTTAAAAAAGTGTAAAAATGTGCATTCAAAAGCACGGCCGACACGGACAAGCTGGGCTGTAAACATTATACTGAGAGTGTGCTTATGGGGGGCGCCTGCGCCACCAAGCCCCGGAAAGGCCTGCCCACCAGACGGGGCTGCGTCAAGTGTTTGCGGTTCTTGGGTTTGGGTTTCCCTCTGGAGCGGCGCCAGGAGTGGCGGGCAGCCTCCGGGCAGGGCACCAACTGGTGCTGCTCCTCTGCCTGCGGCCCCTGCTCCCCACGGGCGCGTGGTCCTCATGGGACGTGCCGCAGCATCGTAGGTCCCCGGGGCTGTGAGCGGGCTGAAGGGCCATGATGAGGTATCACAGGGAGGTTGCCCTCACCGGCACCACCAGCCCTGCTCCCGGGTTCAGCCTCAGAGTACTGGTTGACAGGTTCCTCATCTTCTCTGTCCCCATATTTGTTTGGTCCATAGTTCCCAAGGAAGCCCGCTGGGTCCTGGCTGCACCAGGCCTGGGTGCACAGTTCTTCATACAGTACATACATTAGAGACCCTGGAAGACCCTGCGCCACTGTCTCCTCCTCCTGGCCCAGTGCCACCTTCACTTCTTCTCTAGCTGCTCCAGCAGTGGGTTGGCTTCACTCTCTGGCGTCTTGATGCTGTCCGTCCGCACGATGCAGGTGGGACGGTGCCGGTTCAGCATCAGGATCAGCTGCTGCCTCTCCTGTTTCAGCTCTTCTATCTGGGCCTTCAACTCAGCATTCATGAGCTCTAGGCGCTCAGACTCCTAACAGGACAGAAACACAACCACATGGGACTTTACTCCAACAGCACAGGATACAAGGAGAAGCGATTTGGCCAACAAACCATCTCTGCTCAGCACTGCCACTCAGCCCCCGCAGCACAGAGGCAGCCCAAAGACATGCTGAGGCACCAGGTCTCTCCAGGCAGTTCATCCCCAGCCCTGCTGCCTTGCGTTACCTAGCGCCACAGCAAGGAAATACAGTGTCACCTCCTAGGACAGGTCTCTGCCGAGCCACAACAAAACCCCTGCCTGGCTGTGTTCCATGGTCTGGAAGGTGTTTGGAAACAAACCCACATTTAGTTTCACCCTCCATCTGCAAGGATCTGGCCTTGTGAAATGGCTCCTTGTCTCCCACTGTGTCATTTGCCATGTCCCACCACCCCTTGCAGAAAAGCAGCAAGGTGCCGTGAGAGTTCTTCTGCCTTGGGTCACGGGTTGAGAGGGCATCTGGCCTCCCAATGGGGAAACCTTCAGGATTTGGGCAAGGGGCCAGCATGCTGTCAGCCCCTGTCGTGTGCCACACTCCCACGCGTGCTCTTGCTCCAGCACCGAGGCAGGGACACCATCAGCCCTCTCTCCCCCAAGCCCAGAGGCCGCTTCCAGCCCTCTCCATCCCTGGTACCACAGGCAAAAGGGATACCTGTGAGCTCTGCCTAGGCACACATGGCCACCACCTTCATCCCCTCACGGAAAGTGGGGCAACAGGCCAGTATTTTCCCAGATAAGGGCACAGGAGGAAGGGGAGGCAGAGGGGCAGATCTGGAAGGAGCACTGCCCACAGATGGGGCACCTTCCTAGGGAAGTGCCCCCACCAAGGTCCCCGCTGTGTCCTAGGACAGGTCAGGGCACCCACCCGCTGCAGGAACTCCGTCCTCTCCTTCTTCTTGTTACGACATCGTGCTGCTGCTACTTTGTTTTTCTCCCGGCGCCTTTTCCTCCTCTCCTCTTCCTCATCCAGCTGCAATGAGACGGAGAAGCCCAGATCAGAGCCGGCAGGTGTGGGGCAGGGTGAGAGGTAGGAATGAGCACCCGGCAGCCCCACTGGTGACAGGACAAGGAGAGGGGTGGCAGCCACCCGTGCCAGGGGCCACTAGCAACATGGTCTAATCCTCAGCAGGAACCAGGCATGCTGCTGCCACGACCTCTAACTCCACTCTGTGGGGACAGGGAGGGAGACCAGTGCAGTACCCACAGCCGGGGACCTGGCTGGCAGGGGACAGACTCTTTTCAGGGCTGCTCCCTCCTCGAGAGGGTGCAGGGACAAGGGGAATAAAGCTTCATCCTGCAAAGACAGGCACAGCTCGTCACGCAGCTCTGTGAGCGCAGTCATTCAAAGCATCAAACGTGCAGGGAAGAGCAAGAAGCAGAGGAACCTGAAAGCTCTCCCAGCTGGGCCTGGCTGTCCCCTCCTTCCAGTACACAGGACTGTCTGCTGCAGCTGCAGCACTCGCTGAGTCACAGGGCCACTGCAGTAAGGTGGGGACAGGTCCTGGTGAAGAAGCAGGACACGGCAGTGCCTGCGCTGTTCGCCATGACTCAGTTGCTCTGTGCTGTTTGACTCAAACCGCACAGGCCAGGCCAATAAGCCCTATGGTTTGGAAACCCATAATCAAAGTATTTAGGGATATTTACTACAAAGCCTGTGTAAATGGCCTATGGCATGCTTACATCTGAGAACCCAAACCAGCTCCTTCAAGAAAAATCTGAGTGCTGGAAAGCCCCATGAGGGCAGCATCCAGGTTACACGCTGTAGCATGGCTAGAGAAGACAGGTCCCCAGTGCCTTCATCCACATTTGGTCCTGGACTCTGAAATTTGAGATGTCAGACCAAACTGCCTCATTCCTATCAAGTGACACCTGACAGCACACATCTTCTCAAATGCAGGGGCAGCAACATTTGCTTTATGAGCACTTCCACAGCTTTTTGCACCTTCTCTAAGGGCAGCTCCAGCTTGAGAAGGCAGCCACATCCCTCTCTTCGTACTTGAGTGTGGTTGAGGGACACATCTCCCAGATGAGCCTCTCGCAGCACATCATCTGAGCAGCCTTGTTGCTCTAGTACCTGGGCTTAGTCATCCCAAAAGGAAAGTCAGAGAACCCCAATGCCAAGGCCACAAAGCGGTGGTGGGAGCGTGGGGCCACCAGATTACCCCACACATAGGTACACCAGTGCTGCCTGCAAGAAACAAAAGCTGCAGGTTCCATCATCCACAGCAAACTGCACGCTGCTAACATTCACTGAGACCAAAGCCCGCTAAACAAAACATCTCAATGTGATGTCCAAGGACAGGATGAAGCATTGACTCAGCAGAGTGAAGGTGAACGGGGCACCTTAAGCTGCATGTCCAATATGCAACATGTCCAATATGCAGCATGTAGTATGCTTTAGAAGACCATGTCCAAGTCTTGTAGTGCTAATAGCTTTTGCATCTTCTCTAACTTACTTCCCAAGCATTATACCAGAGTTGCTACTTTAGCTGAAGCTAAAATATTAAGTCAAGTCACCCCAAGCTGCTACCGCTCCTTTGCCAAGGCCGCGCCATGGGGCATCCTGCGCTACATTCACCAAGAACCAAGATGGGAACCGCACTGATGCCCCAAGCGCAGTAGGCATGGCCAGCTCTCACTACATCCACATAGCTCAGATGTGGCAGGTGTTAGAAGTGACCAGGAAGGCTCTAACTCCACGCTCTGCTGCCTTTTCCTTCTGGCCGGACCAGGATACCCCATAGCAAAGGCACAAGCAGCCTTTACAAAATTTCCATGCCAGAGTTTAAGAGGAGGTAGACATCAGGGTAGCCACCATTCCCCTCCGCATATTTACTAACCACTCATCTAACCCCCTTAGACAGCTTCTCAGCCTTTCAGTTCGATTATTTAGGAGGGTGTAGAGTGGGAACATACACTCACAGCTCCAAACCTCAAGAAACACACCCCAAAACTTTCCTGCAAAGTACATTGTGGGTTGTAACAGGAACTGGAAGAGCAAACAGACCACACAAGCCTCAGAGTATCCCTGGGAGCTACCTGACATTTCCAAGCTCTGTTGCTCCATTCGGTGAGAGTCAAAGATTAAGTGACCTGCCCACGTTCCCTTCAGCCCCCTCCACCCCACAGAGGGCCCAGCAAAGGGCAGTGACCTTTAGATGGGTACAGATGCTCAAGGAGGGTGGCTCAGCACAGACAGTGGCAGCTTGAACTGTTGGCTCTGTTTTTTGATCACAGATCCTGTAACTTCAAGATGACAGGTTTTCCCCTCTCCGCTTCTGCTTGATTTCAGTTCAGAAAGGTGACATGGCCCTGGTGTTGGGGGGGCTTAGGAGTCTACTCAGGGACAGTGATGGTGTACCACCCCACAGCATGTCTCAGCAGCCAGTCTCCAGGGGAGCCCTGCGGGCAGAAGGTCTGGGGTTGCCTCCTGAATCGCTTCAGTCAGCAGCATCAGGGACAGAGGTGGCCACCAGCCTGAGGGGCAGGGTTTGGTTCCAGAGGGAGCACCCCAGGTGGATTTAGGTGACAGAGGAACTCAGCCACACCTGCCTCCAGCTGCCCCAAGAGGAGGGTAGCCTGCCCACCACACTGCAGGAAAGCCAGCGCCCAGCACCCACGCCCAGGCACAAACACCCCACTACCAGGAGATGACGGTCCCCCCAGCACAGCCGAGAAAGCCGCCCGTGCCGCAGCTCGCGGGGAGCAGCCTGCCCTCCCAGGCGGTGCACAGAGCATGGCGTGCCAGTACCCAGCATCCTGGGCTCCGCTCCCCGCAAGAAGAAAGCAGCTGCAGGCTGCATTGCAAAATTATGCGTGGGCAGCTTCTTGGCTACTCATGGGATAAGCAGCTACTGCTTCACTCCCCCAGGCTTTCGCTGCAAAGCCTGTGCCAGGGGCAGCTCCATTTGCTGTCCTCAATTCCTCGGCTTCACAGGCCATGCAGGGGAGGAACTGGCTGCAGGAAAGGCAGCCGTGTGGGTGTGAGGGCTGCCAGTGGATTTCCCCTTATCTGTCCTCCACACGGTGTCTCAGCAACTGGCTCGCCACTTCCAGTACCTGCTGTGGGACAGAGTTGCCCCGTCCCTCTTATGCAGAGGCCAGTGAGACCACATCCCCCCACCCACCAAGCAAAAGCCGCTGTTGCAGGGCCAGCTCAGAGGTCCCCGAGACGTCCCAGGGAAGGAGCTGTGCCTGGGAAGATAGCACAGCTACAGACTCCCTCTTTCTTCCCCAGCCCAGGAAGCAAGGCAGGCACTGCACCCCATTTGCTGCGCGATACCCAGGCCAAGAGCCTGGGACAGCATTCGGCTTCAGCTGCCAACCCAGAACAGCTTTGCCTGTTGAAGGACCGAAGCCATTAGCATCCCTCAGGCCCTCCTGATGGCCCACCACAGCATCCTAGCCTCACCTCCTGCCACTGCAGAGCTGCGCAGTCCTTCCCCAGGGGATCTCCATGCAATGCTGCATGAGCCGACCGGAGACCCCCTTGGGCACCAGGCTCCTGTGCAAGGTGATCAGATGGACTCAACTCCATCATACCAGCTCTGCCTGCAGAAGTCCACCGCAAGGGGCTGGGGAGAAACAACAGGCACCCCCCCACAGGTGGACCTGGGTGCCGCTGAGCTTTTGCTCTAAGAGTTGGGCCAAATCAAGCATCAGCACCCTTTGGAGAGCGGCTGCTCCCTGGAACTGATGGTTTACGCCCTTCCATGCACAGCTCATCACAGGCAGCTTCTCACATCATCGACCACCTCCTCGTTGATGTTTTCAGAGAACGCACAGTCACCCTCACACGGCATCATCTGATGCCTCATGCAGGAGGACACCCTCACTGTTCAGAAGGGTTGTTTATTCGACTTTGACAGCAGCCACCACCCTCACCAAAGTGGAGCCTCTGAACTGGCATGTGGAGGTGCAAACACTCACCACCAATACAGCAATGGTCAAGGAGTCAAAGACTGGACAACCAACACACAAGTCAACCACACAAGGAAAATGCTGTGCAAGTGTCTCCCAAGTCCCTGCAGCCTGGTTCCAACATGCCAGCCTACGATACTGAGCAGAAGCCACCAACCTTCCCTGTCCCAGGAGCCCCGAGGTGAATCCAGCCCCCCCCCCAGGAGAGGGGCAGGGGCAGCCCCAGCTGATCTGAGTCACCACTACCGTTCAGCACTGCTCACCCACCTGGCTCAACCCGTGGGAAAAAGGCAACGCCAACACCAGCAGCACCAAAGACTCATTGGCAGCAGAGATGGGATGAAAATATCGCACAAGCCCTCTGACAGGCTGCTCGGCCTCTCCTTTGGGTGCATGCCCCAACCTAGGGACACGCTGGCTGCACCAGACCCCACTCCGCAGGCAGGGATTGAGTTCAGCCAGTTGCCAACAGCTGCGTGGGACCGGTCAGGTCTGGGACACAAAGGCCACTACTCCCAGCCCATGCTGCAGGGACACAAATTCAGACACGGGGAAGAGACAGCCAGCGGAGCAGCTGCCAACACATGTGCACATCACCAAACAGGTGGCGTGGCATCCTTATAGAACACCTTGCTGGCCACCCTGGCAGGAAACAAGCACAGGCAGGACAGAAACCCGGGCAGGTGCAGGCAATGGCCCCCCAGGGCCATCTGTAGCCAGCAGCCCCCGAGACTCACCTCACTTTTCACGGGCTGGGGTCTCTTCCCAAGTTTCACCTCCAGAAAGTGGAGCGGTGAGATCATGGCCCCGATGTTGCGGATGTCGGCGCACTTCAGCTCCTCGGCGGTCAGGGCTGTGCCAGGCAGTCCCGTCAAGGGGCCGAGCCCGGGCAGCGCGCCAGCCGTCAGGGACGGATCAGGGATCTGCCCTGGCATCATAGCAGGGGAAACAGCTTCGTAGGCTGGAGGGAGAGCAAGACACAGCCTGTTACAACCCAGCAACAGGGTCTCACGACAGCACAGGCCAATCCTGTTCTACAGTCCCATCACCTAACAAGAGTGCGAACCAGGGAAGAAGCCGCTCTCGCCCAGGGATGGCAAAGGAAAGAACTAAGTAGAACTTCTGTGAGAGAAACCAAAAATGTATGAATCCTGCTAGAAAGGATATGCTCCTGGTGTGTAAACCAGGAAGGGAAAAGACCTGAGAGGCAAAGCACCAGAACAGGAGCTGGCTGCAACAACAGTGATGTGGTCCCATGGACTACTGGTTTCAGCACACCTTTCTCTGGAGTGCAGAAGGTGAAGCTTTGCTCTTACCTGAGTTTTGATTAATGTGTATGTTATTAGGACAAGAAGAAAAATAGCACAAAGAGGAACATAATATGCCTTGGGCTGGATTTCTTCCGGGCAGGCTGAGCCTGCTGGTCAGGGCTGGGACACAGCGCACAGCAACCAGGGATAAAACCACGAGAGAAAAACTTGTCACTGAACAAACATCTCCCAGCACAGAAATGAGGAAGCAAAGGCTGGAGGGGAGGGGAAATGGAGCAAGGTGCAAAAGGTTGCTTCTATCAGGAAAGAGAAAAAATTGCAGCACAAAGTGAGAATAGGACAAACTTTGGCAAGTCACTTACAGGCAGAAGAAAGCAAGTTACCAGGAAATATGAAGAACAAGCAGCTAAGAGAGAAAGAAATACAGTTATATCTAAAATGGAAAGCCCACAGAGCAGAAGCTGTTGTATTAGCCAAAAAGCAAAGGGACAGGTGGTTGTTGGCTACAGCACAAGTACATACCTGCTTGTGCAACTGGCCTGGGACACTCACGAGTGACCCAGTTCCAACATGCAGGGTCAACTTCTGACCACACAGCAACCATTCCCACACACATGCAATACAACTCAGCCACCTGTCCCAGTGCTCGTGCACGGCTCTCCTTGCTCTGCCCAGCCAGACCAGTCCCAGCTGAGAGCTTCCAGGCATCCACCCCATCCTGCCCCTGGAAGCACCCACACAGCAGGCAGAAACAGGCTAATGGAGCGGACCCAAAATCTCATGGAGCAGCTTTCCATAACCACTACAGCCAGTCACAAGGCAGGGTTCAATGAGCAGCTGAATGAGAGTTGAACAAAGGCAAACTCATGGAAGAGGGGTCCACTAAGGACCATCAGTCACATTGGTCTGCACAAACTCCTGGAAGCTTTGACAGCACCATCTGCCAGAGTGAGGTGGTGCATTAAGCAAGGCATAACATGCACTTGCCCTGCTCTTTCCAAAGCATCCACTCTGAGCTGCTGAGAGACCAGGTGACAGGTGATGCAGACTTTTGGTCCAGGCAGTACAGCTGTGCACACACACGTTGTCAAGCCAGGTGCCACAGTTGCTCAGCACTTGCCATCCTGGGGTTACAAATCTATGTCAGTACCAGGCTGAAAATTTGCCTAAAGCTGCGTGTGAGACACGACTGTTGGATCATGGAGTCTCAGAACAGCTGAGGTGGGGAAGGAGCTCACCTGGTCCAACACACACACACACACCCCCCCCAAGCAGGGTCAGTGGGAGCAGGTTGAACATTGAACAGGGTTAATCATGACAAGCAGAGAGTTAAGGATTTCTTGGTGCTGGTATGTCTCTACCCAGGAGATTATTTGGTATATTTGTTAATGTGAGGGAACAGGAGATGAGCAGCAGAAGGGAAGGAAAGCCAATCATACAGGTTAGTCAAGGTTAGAGACGCTAATGCAAGCTCCACAGCTGCCAGTGCAGATGCTATGCAAGCCATCCTGGCATGATAGACAAGGGGATTTGCATCAGAGAGTGTCTATAAGCCCCAGTATGCTGAGCTGTCATACACTCTAATCTGCCACCAAAAAGGTCCAGGTGTCAGCATGAAATGTCCCCTGGCAGAGTTTGCTCAGCAGATGGCAGCGGTGACCAATGGGATTTGGGAAAGAGCATGGAAAGCAAATGCAGCAAGAGTGTGACCCTAAAGAGGTGGTGAGCAGGAATCAAGTCGTCTGCTTCCGTCACCCTTCAGGAGGAGACCAGAAAGGGGGGGAGCAGGCCAGTGCTCAGCAGTGCTGGGGTGTGTGGCAGAGGCTGGGCCCAGGGGAGGTGATCTGCACAAGGACATTAGAGCCTGAAAAGGAGAAGATGGGAAAGATAGCAGAGACAGTGACTTCTGAAGCAAAGTGGTACCACCCGATGATGAGGACTCCTGCCCATCTGGTGCCAAAAGAGAAAGAGAAAATTCTTGGTAATGACATTTGACCTCCGAAAAGACTACACATCAACTTGTTGAGATTGTAAGGACCTAAACTGATCCAAACTACACATTCTTCCATAGCAATCTCTAAACAGACAGCTGTAATTCCACAGCTGCAGCAGTTGCCTTGTATGGTGTCCGGAGATGCCTGCTTGCAGCCAGGCTCTGAAGCTGCAGGCTGCCTCCCTCCCCTTCCCTTCAGGCTTACACATGGCTAAGATGCTTCACTCCTCCAGAAGCTGGGCACCATCCTACCCTAGGCTGCACTCCAGGCGGAAAAATGCAAAAAGTTATTTGGGGACTGTGTCCAAATCCTTACCATCCTCCTCACTGCCCCTCTCCAGCAGGAGAGCACGGTGGCATGGTAAAGGGAGATGACTCCAGAGGCTCTTCCCAGGACATACTGCCACAGGCCTCAGCTGCATGGAGTTAAATTCAGCCTACCATTCTGAGATGGCTTTATGCACTGCAGAGTTAGCCATTTCCCAGCCACTGCCACTAAGCCGACATGCTGCGGCACTGGGATGAAGCCTGCTAACAGCAGCACACCCCAGGCCAGCTGCTGCACACCTCCTCACCAGCAATCCCATAGAAGTCCATCCCCAGCTTGAACAGTTTGGACTTAAGTGAAAACAATAATTTAAAAAATAACAAAATCAGTAGCTAAAGTATATGAACACTGTCTTGAAGTCTCCCTCCTGCAAATACCGCACGTGAGCTGCGATGGCACACACTGGTTTGGGACCCCAACCCACCCTTTCACAGGCTTCAGGCTGTGACCTGACTTGAGCCCAGCACTGGATGCCTAAATCCATTTTGGACTTGGGGGACCTGGTTTTCATTTATTGTCTTCCATCACAAGATGCAGCTGACAGCACCCAAGCACTGGGCTGGCCAGTCCCAGTCCTCAGCTAGACCAAATTCAGGGTCACTGCGATTTATGAAAGGAGGAGGGAGGAGAAACCTGGCCACTGAGCATCCCATTGCACTCCTGAGCCTGGGGCAGCTCCCCAGGGACAACTGGCTAAAGATTTGAGAAAACATTGTGTTTTCTCTGGCCCACCTTTTCCCCTCTGCCTCTTTGATCAGATACCTTAATATCCCTTGAAATAGCCCCTGTAGTAGTGTGACATGTGGCACAGGTCGGAATGAAGGAGCTGGCCCAGCTAACATGCTCTAAAAATTTATCCTGGATCCAGGGACTGCACTGCCAAAGCCCACATCACACCCGCATCGGTATAAACTAAATCTAAGGCTGTTCCAACCAAAGTGCCAGGAGCCACCTGGAAGAACATGAACCTGCACATTAAGATGAGCTGAGAGCTAGGTGGGAAGA
Source organism: Falco rusticolus (assembly GCF_015220075.1). Taxonomy (NCBI): domain Eukaryota; kingdom Metazoa; phylum Chordata; class Aves; order Falconiformes; family Falconidae; genus Falco; species Falco rusticolus. The sequence goes on along the minus strand of NC_051193.1, from coordinate 64,171,680 downwards.
GGGAATTAGCTTCTACAAGTGAGATCTTGCTCAGGGGTCACGAAGCTCAGGAGCACATTGAGACCTGCCAAGAGTCAAGCAGAGTTAGACCTTGGAGAGGTATGTAAAACCATTCCCAGCAGGACTATAACCATGGAAATAAGGATGGAACAAAGAGAGATGCCATCCCTCTTTGCAGAGCAGGGGTGCAGTGAGAGATCAGCCCACCTAGTGCTCGATGACCCTCAGCCCCAGGCACTGCCACTGCCTGCTGACCGGGGGGACTGTTGTTCTGCTTCTTTTGCCTCTTCTTCCTGTAAGAGAAGCTTTCCTTTCATCCCAAGTCCCACATACTTTCATTTTCTTTTCTGATTAACACTAGAGGCAAGACGTTGTACTACAATTGTGTCAAAAAAGCCAAAGCGTGTCATTCTATTAGATATTTTGGTCCTTTTCCTGAGGCCGTTAACCTGGAAGATGTCGACAAGCCTGCCTATAGCTCCACTATATTCCTACCATGTTTGCATCATAGGGCAGAAATAACTTCAAAGTTCAACACCTGAAAAAAATCTTTAATTTGCAATTTTTCAATACCCATATCATGCTGGATGGGATGAATAGGGCTGGCGCCTTGCCAATTCCCAATTTCTTTCTGGGTATTCCCTTGCAGTGTTTGTTATTTCTAAGGCACATGAACCAACTCACCTCTGTATTCCTTCACTTTCTAACACAGGGCTTTAGCTAGGATTCTTATTAGATTTTTTTTTCTTTCCAGATCTGATTATTAACACAGTCTTCTTTTCCCCTCAATGCCAGACAGTCTTTCAGTGTCTCCTTACATGAGCCGAGAAACATTGTGTCTTCAGTAAAACCTAGCTTTCTGGTGTCCTACGGCTGAACCACACAATTCCTGCATTGTACCAGCTATGCTTTTTCACATAATGAAGCCAACAGCAAAGCAAAGCAGTGAGGGGAAAGAGAATGTGTAGACTTACATCTGACACTGGGATCTGCGTGACGCCAGCTGCTCAAGTTTACATTCGCTGTAGCCGTGCCTTCTGCACTGATGCTATTCATCATTCTGTGCCACAACATCAAGATGCTCCAGAGTAAATCAGGAGACAGAGAAGGCTTTCTTAAAACTTTAGTTCAGTGATGAGCAGCCTGTGTCATTCAATGCTCTCTTCAGCAACTATCCTTGCAGCAAAAATCTGGTCAACACGTGATTTCATGGGTCAAAATTCAGTTTGTATTTCCTTAGCTTTGCCTCTATGCTCCCCTTGTTCTGCTTAAAATGCTGTAACACAAGACTTGACCTCTTGCCGAAATGTCTGTAAACCCTCCTAATTATTGCAGTCACTTTTGCATCCTTGCTTTGGCACTGTTGTCGTTGTGGTCTCAGTCAGCCTCTGGTCAAGCTTGGTTATTTTATCAGCACCCTTATCCCCAGAGATGATAACAGTACCGCTTCCTTGGCTCACCTTGGTTTTGCTGCATCTTTCCCATCAGTGAAAAGCGTTTCTGTGCTTCATCCCCCCGTTATGTCCTTATGGTCAATGGTCTGTGACACTGGTTGGTTTATTATTTCTTAAAGGCAGTGCCCATTACTCCTAAGTTTTTCTCCTACTGCCAGGGTCTGTTATCTGCTGGAGCCTGCGACCTAGAGGGAGGAAGCTTTACCAAGTCCATACTGTCCCATACAGTTGCTCAGCTTCCTCGGTGACACCGTCCCTGCATACCCTCCTATTCTTTCTCCTGTAGTTCTAATCTTCATCTGCTCATGGTTTGGGGTTTTTTTCCTTCCCATACCAATTTCGTTGCTGCTTTTTTCTGGTGGCTGCTTAGGTTTTTTTTTGAAGGAGCTGATGTTTGCACAGCAGTTACGGCATAAATCTAACGTGCAGCATAAATCTAACGTGCGTAGGCATAATCCATGTAACCCAGTGCCTCCGGGGGCTTGTACTCTGGTTGCTAGCCTGTATTCACACCTCTCCTGCCACCTCTTCAGTGCTATTCTTACCCACAGACGAAAACTGGCACAGGAATGCCTATCTGTGTTAAAAGCATACATTCATTTCCTTGTGCAGAAACTGCCATAGTTTGTATCCACTGTTCCCCCAGGACCATCCTATGCATCCTCACTTACCCAGGGATGCTTTTTTATAAACCCAATACAGTTGCTGTATCAACAGCATTGTTGTGCAGATAGGACCATGCCACCCAAAAGCAGGCTCCAACAGTCACATTTCAATTTAAATTGCCATTACTGTCTTATCTCTGCTGTCAGCCTCCTTGGCAAGAGCGAGGGCTGTTTGCAACCTTATTTTCAATTTTGCTGTCTATAAATCACAGTTTCTTCCAACATAATCTATTTTACATGCTCTGACATCTGCAGTGGTTGATCCAAGTACCCTTCTGATGCTCAGAGAGCCAGTCTAGCACCTAATATTGCCAGCCAGCAGATTCTGACACTAAATACCGGCATGTTTCTTTTTTGTCCATGTTAAGCGCTACGCTAAGGCGAAGGCTGCCCTACCAGCCCTTCTCCACGCTGCCTACAGGACCAAGGCCATGCTTGCCTGCTGTTCTCTCACTCCAGGCTCAACCCGGGCGCCTGCCATTTCTTGTCAGCTGCCATGCATCAGAGCACTGCCAAAGTCTGCAAGACACCATACAAGCAATCTTTGATCTCTTCATTAGCATGTTAGCACTTAATGTACTATCACCATTTGTACCTACTGTCTTGGAGCACCTAAGTCACAGCAATCGGCCTTTCATCTGCTCCTGGCCAGCACACAATAATTCTGCTGCGGAGATCAGAAGTAGTGTTATCATCCATGAAAAGCAACTTCTGGTTCCTTGGATTTTACTATGGCTTTATTATAATTTTCTAGCTTTTTTTAGCTCCTGGTTATCAAGTTTGCTCAGCCTGTATATCACACATTGCAACTTTCTAGTTCCTTCTGTTAGCAGGATGATTTATAAGAAAGCCCTTTCCTGACATGCCCAACTTCTCATGCCCCAAGAATGTGACTTCCTAAACAAAGACAGGGCAGTTGGCTATCACTGCTCTGAGGCACGGAGCCGCTTGCTTTTTTTCCATCTGGACTCTTCGGGCTGGGGAGACTGCAGGATGCTGAGGGTCAACAGCCGACAACGGACTTTCTTCCACTTCAAGATGCAGCCCCCAGTGAATGCCAAATTAAGCATGACAAAGTTGAAGGCATAAAGTCACTACCCCATATTCCCAGTGCCACAAGTACCTAGCCATGCAATTAGTTTTCTTCTGTTGCCTAAATTGCGATAGTCTCCCATTCTCACACAACTGCTATCTGCTCTAGATGCATCTGGTTTTGACTAGTACCTTACAGCAGGTCACCCCGTCTCCTGTCTAGCTTCTTCTGGTCTGCATTGTTAGAAACAGTAACTTGCAGTGCCAGTGCCCACACCGATCAGTATCAGTTATTTGCCAACCATCAGAACACAGCAGCAGCCAAGCCCCTTGGCTGTAACCTGTCTTTTCAGTACCCATGCAGCAGCGCTGGCAAACATGGTCTCTAACAGCCACTGTGCCTTCATTCATCCCTCTGCCGAACCTGGCGATGCCAAGGAACCCTCCACCTGTAGCATACTGAAGAGCTGCAGTGACATGCACTGGGGTAAAACTGTGCATGCCCTCTCTTCACCAAGGACCTAACATTACTTAGCGTTTTATGGCATCAGGGAGATTCCCCTTCATTTAAAGGCCAGTTTAAGGCACAATCGCAGCATGGCTTACCAAGTGCACTGAGCGGCAGCATGCCACCTCAGTGTGCTAGACACCGTAGTACCTCACGGCCTCCACACCCCACTTCCAGGAGAGAGACAGCTCCTACATCAGGTCCTGAGCTTGCAAGGCCAAAGAAGCATCTGTACCCTTCCCCCCAGCTGCTGCCCTTGCTGTTCCCTTCCTCCTACAGGTAACCCCACACAGTGGGAGAAGAGCTGCAGGGTTTGTGAATGCCGGCACATGTGATGCACCATCCCAAACTCCCAAAGCTCCAAGGAGAGGATTACAGGGCCACAGTGCTAGAGAGGAAGGAGCTGTGAAGAACAGTTCCTCAGGAGATGGAAGTCTAAACCCATTTGTGCGCCAGAACAGTCTGGCTCAGTCCTGCACATCTAGTTTCACACAGATGGCAAGAGGAACATCCGAGTCATTCATGGACAGGCGGCTATGAAAAGCTTTCTGAAAACAGGAACGCAGAGAGCCTTGCTGCCTCCCTCCTCTTCTCCATCAGGGAGGCATGCATGGGGCAGCCTGGAGCAGACAGCCTCTCCTCAGCAGAAGTGCAATTTTGCAGCCCCCAATGCAACTGATTTCCATTGTCAGGCCCCCACATCTGCCTGTCTGATGCTTTGACTCCTTATATCCATTATGAGGAGGGGAAGACACTGGCCCTCCAGTCCTCAGCTTTAGAAATAACTCCCTCTTTGCCATTAGCAAAGCAGTCAGCTCACAGTCTTCTTTTCCCTGAGCATTTTCCTCCATACCTTCACAGGATAGTAAAAAGCTCTAGTTTAGCATTACACTGCCCCCACCACTGCAATGCAGCGATTGACTTGTAAGCAACCTGTGACAGTGGGGTTTTGTACAGCACCTAGCATAGCAAGGCTTCTCCATTGCAGTAATTCATTGTGATAACTGCAAAAAAATGCGATTAATTATCACAGTATACTATTAGCAATTGCCAGTTAATTATTTCTGGCAGACATTTAATAATGTTGCACCACCTGCTGGATGGCAGTACAGAGCAGGAGGGTAAAAGCTCTCCTGTTTCTACCTGAAGCAGCAAGAAGTGGTTTGAGGAAGGAGGAGTATCCTGGTCTGAGCTAGGCTGCAGCTCAGACACTGAGGTTAATGACCGACTTGTTGAAATCCCCCAGGACCTTCCATAACCACAAGTGGTCAGGGCTGGAATCTTCAAGACTACAACTCTACTCCGGCACAGAGCTCCTGAGAGGCCAAGAATGGACTCAAATCAGAGGGCCTCCCCCTACAAACTCCTCAAAATTATGCCCTGAATGTCAGGGTCATCCACAAAGACCTCTAACCCATATAGAGACGAGCTCTGGCTAGTTTGCAACAGTCTTGCTCAGCTGAGAGGACCATATGGACCCTCGGCTCCCTGGCTGCATGTTAAAATAGCCTGCAATGTTTGGATTGATACTCTGGACAGCCGAAGCAACTGAAAAATCCACGCAAGCAGCCAAAGACAGATGGCATCAGATTTGCTGTGCCCCCTCCTTGCCACACTGGCACTACGGGACACATGCAGGCTGGCAAGCGGTCCACACCACACACCATGAGCGTCTCCATTGCTCTTAGGGCCAGGTCCACCTGGAACAGCCTACTGCAGTGAAAAGACCCGCTCAACAGCTTCTCACTCGAGACACCGCGTGCTGCCAAGTACCTGGCCCAGGCAATGCAGCTGAAGCAGCAAACACTAGCACAGGGAAGGAGACCACAGAGCAGATGCTCAGCACTGTCCGCACTTGGGCGGCCTAGATGGACACGCTGCTCAGATGGAGAGGGCAGTAGGAGGTAAGAGGGAATATCTACTCTTCCTTGGCAAGGACCGCAGCACAGAGACCTTTGCATCCTGTGAGGAGGGAAATGCTCAATGCTCAGCCGTGAAGAAGAGCGAGAAGCATCCGTGGGTGTCTCAACGAGGCGACAGAGGCAGCAACCCTCACGGTAACTCTCAGCAGATCATGTCAATCCCCCAGATCCCAGGAACAACCAGTCGCTGCGTGACACAGGGATGGTTTAGATGGTGGCTCCTGCGCCCACCCACTCATCCCCAGACGGGCAAGGTTTTTCTTTTTTAAAATCACTACAAGCCTTACTAAGAGTCTGAACTCCAATGACTGGCATTCCCAGATGTCCCCATGCAAGCATTCCCCAGCAAATTCCCAGAGCAGGCTCCAGATAGAGTTTTTCATGAAAGTTTTTCTTGCAACTAGCTAAAAAATCTTAGTCTGAGCTGCAGAAGCATTTGTTTCTGCTGAGCTCTCGGAGTCCAAACACACACACACACACACTGTTTGGCAGTGGTTGTGTTCCAGGGCTGGTAATGCAAGCCATGGAGCAGGCTGCCAAGACAAGCACGAGAACGAGCCAGGCCCTGTTTCATTGGCCACCATACGCTGCATATGGCCCTGGAACCAGCCAGCACAGTGTTCTCACCCTCCTTGAAGGCATAGGAGATCCTGTGTTTTCAAATACACCTCCACAGGGCCTTCATTAAAAGGAAAATGGAAACATAACGTGGCTCTTGCTCTCTTGGTATTTCTCCCTTTCCCCTAATTTGCTCTCAAACCCGTTTCCCTCCCATGGAAAAAGCAAAGCGCCTCCCGGAGCAGACCGTGCAAAAGAATGCAACTTCCATTCAACTCCATGCCTCACTGCTAAAGCGGACTTGGGACCGCGCGGTGGGGGAGCCCCGGGGCCCCTTCCCTCCCCGGGCCCCGCGGGGCGGCCCGGCCGGCAGCGCCCCCCCCCCCCCCCCCCCGGCAGCCCGGCCCCCACCTGCGGCCCGGCCGGCAGGTGAAGCGGCGGGAGGGCGGCACCGGGGCAGGGGGGGGGGCGCTCCCCGCCGGCCCTGCAGCGGGGCGGGTGCAGGGCCCGGGCCCGGGCACCCCCGCACGGCAGCCCCGGCCCCCGCGCAGCGCCGGGTGCGGGGGCAGCGCAGCCCCGCTCCCGGCCGGCTCTGCCCGCCCCCCACCCACGCACCCACCCCGGGGGTCTCCCCGCATCCCCGCGGCGCGCCCGGCCGCTGGCACCGGAGCCCCTCCCCGCCCGGAGGGCAGCACCCAGCACCCTGCACGCTGCCGCGGGGCGCCGGGATGCTCCGCGCATCCCCCCGCCCTGCCACAATCCCGGCGCTTCCCCCGCCCCGCGCCCGCACCCACCGTGCAGGGGGACCGGGCTGCCGGGGTGCCCGCGGGGCCCGGCCGCAGGGGCCGGGCTGCAGGCTCAGCCCCGCCGCCTCCGCCGCTGCCCCGACCCCCGGGCCCCGCCGGGCGCCGATGTCGGTGCCGATGTCGGTGCCGGCCGCCGCCGGGGCGCCTTGGCCCGCCGCCGCCCCCCGCCGCCCCGGTGCGCGCCTCCCGCAGGCTGTGGCAGGCGGCGGGGTGGGTTGCATCAGCCCCGGTTATATAGCGGCCCCTGGGCTGCGGGGAGGGGTCGGGAATGCGGAACCGGCCGGGCTGCCAGCGCCACACGTCAGGGAGGGCGGGGGAGCGGGGCCGCGGGGCGGGGAGCGCCGCGCAGGGGTGGGACCAGCCGGGACACCGGCACCCCGCATCCCGCACCCGGCACCCCGCATTCCGCACCCCACAGCCCGGCATCGCCGCATCCTGCACCCCGGCACCCACACACAGCACCCCGACATCCCGCACCCGGCACCCCACCATTTCGCATCTGACACCCTGCACCCCACAGCCCAGCGCCCCACATCCCGCAGCCCACAGCCTGGCATCCCGGCACCCCGCATTCCACAACAAGCACCCCGACACCCCACACCTGGCACCCCGACATCACACACACCATATCCCACACCCCACAGCCCAGCATACCCGCATCCCACACCCTGCACCCAGCACCTTGACATCCCACACCCGGCACCCCATCATTCTGCATCTGGCACCCCACAGCCTGGCATCCTTGCATGCCACACCCCACACCCCACACCAAGCACATCCTGCACCCGGCACCCCACACCCCATAGCTCAGCATCCCTACATCCTGCACCCCAGGACTCCATACCCACCACCCCTTGGCAAGCCCGTGCCCTCACAGCCAGCACCCCCGCACCATGGCACCTCGCACCCCTCCACCGGGTGCGGGCCCCCTCCCACACTCCTATTTGCGCTGGCCCCCCCCCCCCCCCCCCCCCGCAACCCCTGGCTCTCTGCTCCGTGCCCCCCAGCCCTGCCAGGACCAGGTCCTGGGCAGCCCCGCTGATACCTGGTGCCGCCACAGCCCTGCCCGGGCCAGCCTGCAGCAGTAGCTGTGTGTGGAGCCCCCTGCTCCTCAGTCCTGCGCCTGGGAACAAGGAGGCAAAGGACCAGGGAGAGTGACACAGCTCCCCAGCGCCGACCCCATGTCACCCAGGGAAGCAGCGACACAGGGGCAGGGGGGGCAACGCCACTGCCCCATGGGAAGCCAGCTCCTTCTCAGCTCATCCCACCCCAGCCTGGCCTGCTCAGGCTCCCCCATACACCGGTCAAGGTCTGCCAGCCCCAGCTCTGCCAGCCCTTTGACTGGGATGGAGAGGAGCCAAGAGGGAGCAGAGGGGTTCAAGGCTCCCCTGCCCAGCTGCTTTGGTCTTCCCTTATCATCACTGGAATATCCCAGGAGGGCCGTTGCCCAAGGCACATGCACACTCATGGTGCCTGGTGCTCTAGCACCATGATGTCAGGAGGAGATGTGGGAGCAGATGGTGGACTGGAGTCTTCCGGATAACTTATTTGCATGGATTTGAATTGTCTCCTTCCTCTTTCTCTCTAACATTGGCTTCTTCCCACCTGCATCTGCCAAACTGCTCTGAGAAGCAAAGCTCTGCACACCCACAGGGCCACACTAGACCCGTCACAGGTACTGGATGCTCCAGGGCTGGGGCTCCTAAAGCATTTCAGGACAGAAATACACCTTTTAATTTGGAAAGAAAAAATACTAGAGTGGTTAGCAAAACCGTCGGGCTGAGCGGCACTACCCAGCTCCCTGTGCCTGAGCCCGTGCCCGAAGTAAATGGGGAAAGAGATGAGATGTGTCTCCCAAACAGGATGAACCACAGCAAGGACTCAGGACCAGCAAATTCCTCTGAGCTCTCCTGCATGCCCCTGGGCCCTGTGGGCAGGTCATTACAGACAAAAGGAATCTGTCACAGAGCAGAGCAATACCACCATCTCTTTGACCTATCCTCCCCCCTCAGCTGCACAGTGAGGCACCATACACCCTACCTTGTTTGCCTTCTCCTGGCTTGTCAGTCCTTGTTTCTTTTCTGAATTCACCAATTTCATTTCTTTTCACCGCTGATGATGCATGCCATTCATCATCCACGAGGTCTCACCACCAGCACTTCCAGCCTTGTCCTCTTCATCTCTGTGTCAGCAAGAGAAAGAGAATTCAGCTGGGGAGCTGGGACCGAGCAGGAGCAGGGGACTAGAAATGCTGCATTCAATATAGGATACACTTTGCCCAAGTTGTCCTACAGAAATAGGTAACAGCCTGGCTCAGCAGGACACGGCACATGTATCCTTATTCCTACTCTCCTCATGCCATCGTTCTTTCATCTTTTTGTTTTCAGCGAGGTAGAATACTTTCTATACACCTTTGCATACAAATCCAGTATTTCTTTACCCTTGGCATCTCATCTTGGGGAGAAGGGAGAAGTGTGAGCTGAGATGTATTTTTCCCGTATACATTCTTCCACCTTCCTATATCAGATAGGGCAGACTTTTCTAGTGCCTTAGGCTGGAGGGATCCCAATGTGGCTGATAAACAATATTTCTCTCTAGCAATTCACACAAGTTGCCTCCAGCGCATGGCAGCTCCCTCACACCTGCTGCCTCCTGAGGGGAGAGGGGAAAAACCGGGGGATTTCAGAGGAGGCCGATGACCTGGCTGAGCAAGGTCCAGTCCAGCACGTGGCTCCTCCTGCAGCCCTTCCCTGCCCTGAGGAAGGTGGGAAAGTGCCATTTCCCCTTCTCTGCTGGGGGCTGGAAGAGAGACAGCTCTCCCGGCTCTGCCTTCCACTGTTTTCCCCTTTTTCATTTCCCTTTCTCTAGTGGGCAGAGCTGGGAGATCTCACGGCAACACAGCCATCTACAGCCCCAGCCTTGAGTATGGACCTCTTCATGGATGCTCTCCCCTGCCAGCAAGCCCCCGCAGGGTGGGAACAGGGACCCCACACCTACCAGTCTGTATATGACCAGCACTTGCCGCATGTTTGCAGTGCACTGCTTTCGAAGCTGTGTACCTAAGGCTGTGCAGAAAAAGGTCAGGAAGCAGGAAGGAGAGGGTATAGCTGAACCCCGCTCTCTGGCCTAAGATGTCTTTCCTTCCCTAAGATGTCTTTCCTCCCCTAAGACATCTTTCCTTCAGGCTTCCCCTCTGCAGGTCCTGGGGACAGCTGAGCCTCCATTATTATGATAATCCAAGTTAGCCCTAACTGGAATTTGTTTGACTTAACTGTTGAAGAGCTAGTTCCAGGGAAGCATCCTTGTTCAGGACAGTGCTTACGCACATGTTTAAAGGGACAAACTTGCATCATTCCTTCTTGAGTTGGGAACTCTTGTCTCACAGGGGAATTTTCCTCCTTCTTGCAGCCTCCTGTGCTTGAGCTGTTCTTTTCCCAAGCTGGGTTTTGCCTCATGTAAACACCAAACATGTTTACTTTTCAGATAGTCTCATTTGGGTTAGAAAAGGCATAAGAATTCATCGAGAATTTGTGGCTTCAGTGGGTAAAAGTGAACAGAAAAGTCACCAACAACAGGCTGCTCGCCGAAGGACGCAGAATGGTCGGGTAAACACAACTGGCCCTACCAGGGCCGGTCAGTCTTGCCACTGCTGTGGAAACATGTGCTGACAAAGACAAATTAACCAAGTAGGAATGGCAGCATCTGAAACGGAGACAGGAGTAGCTAAGAAAAAAGCAAAAGTTCCGCTGCACAGAATATAAAAAGCTGTCAGTACCTCGCTGCCTGGAAATGGCTTTCTCCTCAGACGAAAGGGATGATTTGCATATTTTTGCCCAAAATAAAGCATGTGGAAGGTGAAGGTTCATGGATGTGGAAACACAGCCCCTGCAACACAACACATGGCCAGAAAGTTATCAGGAACAGAGCGAACTCTAAAGCAAAACAGAGCTGCACCAGCACAGGAGTTTGGTTGCAAAGGAGCTGCTCTCAGTCCTTTGCTTTGCCTGCCAGCACGCGTTTCTCTGCCTTCCACGTGTGGATGAATTGTGTGGCTCATCAGCGGGATTCAGGCCTAGGCCAGGACGCCACGTGACGGCACTGCAGCCATCCTTGTCCTTCTCACCCCTCTCTTCTGGATTGTCCGGTGGCCCTCTCACCGCAGGAGTGGTGCTGCCTGGGGCAGGCCCACATCTTCTGAAGGTGGGCGGGGGAGGCAGGGTCAGTACTGGTCCATCTTGCCAGGTTTCTCAGCATCACTCTTGCTGTCACAGCCCTGTCTGTGGCACAGCCAAGAGCCAGAGCACTGGCAAGGTTCCTAAGGGTCCCTGCCATCCAAGCGCAGCGAAAGCATGCTTAAGACCCCAGCAAGGATAGTCCTTTGCTTGACCTCTGTACCCTCCTGATGCCACAATCAGTGGAGATGAGCTCACAGTAACCTCCCTGGGACATTCTTGGCCAAGAAAGCCAATGATACGCTAGATCTAAATATCTCTGTTGCATGTCCATGCACAGTTTTATGTGCTTGATATTAATGAATATTCTAGGTCTAATCAGGATGTTAGCCACTCCAGTTCACCTCCCTTCTGTAACCTCTTCAGGGCTGACCAGTAAAAACAGTGTGTGCGTGGGACATGCCTGACAGACATAAAGGCACACTGACCTCCTACATGTAAAATTCCCTCCTGTGTTGCCTCTCAGCGCAGGCTCACAGGGTTAATGATTCCCCTCCCACCCACTGGGGCTCAAAGAACTGAGCTGTGGCTCTGCTTAACCAGGATTCCTCAGACCTGCCCCTTGCTCCCACACTTGCCATCTAACATTTGCTACCTGAAACAGTGCTTTTCATCTGCCACATGTCCACCTAAATCACCCAAATCCTCATGAATCTGCTTCCCTTTTTGCTGATGTTTGCCCTCAGTATTAGGATTATTCACAGTCCTGGTGGTCAATACTGAAAACCATCCACTGAAGGATGCAACCTAGGACATACACGTTCAAACTCCTGTAAGAGTACAGCACCTATTGGCAGCACGAAAGAGCTTCAGCCTGCAGGGGAGAGTGGCAGTGATGCAAGTCAAGATGTAGTTGCCCTTCAGCCACCTCTGGCTGCATCACACCATCCCCACCGGCCACGACTCAGTTCTGATTTAGCTGTTCCCTTCATGCAACCCTACCTCATTTCTAGTCCAATTTCTCTTTTTAAACAGTTATTTCCAGTTATTTTGCAAAACTGGGCTGGGGAGCAAAGAGACAAATGGTGCAAGCCGTAGGAGTGAGAGGATGGTAAATTGCCCCTGAGTCACTGGGGTAAAGCAGCTGGGTCTGGGCTGGTGGCAGTGCCGAGGCCACAGCAGTCACCGCCACAGCGGTCAGATGGCATCCTGATGGACACAGGCTGATGGGCTGATTGACCTCCAGGCTGCTTGTTTATAAAAACACAACTGATTAGATACCCAGGCTGGCAAATGCTGTGCAAAACCTTGTCTCTGACAGTGCTGCATCCTTAAGTTACATGATCTTTATGTTGGACAGTTGTGGAATAACCTCTCCTGGGGGGAATTTCTTTCTTATCTTTGTCAGTTAGGCATTGGCTTAGACTTTGAAATATATAGTCTTTCCTAAAAAAGTTATAGTCCTATCTAATTCATATCTCTTCCCCATGTATCTTCTCTGCAAACTGAACATGTTGTGCTCCTTGCAATCCCTGCTTATGTGGAAGGGGCTCCATCTTTTCAGTAACTTTCTTTATCCGCCTGTATCTCCCTTATTTTCTGCAGCAAGGGTGATAAGAAGCACACAGAGTATTCCGGCTAAAGGTCTATCCCAGACTCACTCATTGGCATTACAATATTCTCTGGATTAGTTTCCACCCTACTATAAAGCCATCCCTGCATGGGTCCCAGAGACAAACTCCTCTGAGTCTTCAGGGCCTATAGTTTCCACTTCTTTGCAGCATTTCAGCAATGCCAGCATAAATCACTTATGGCCGCTTAGCCTCGTCAAGAAGTTCCTGTGAAAGACACCAGTCCTGGCTTTTTGAAAATCCATGTCCTGCTGTTATTTCCTACAGCAGGAAATACTCCATAACTTCTAGCAGCTCCAGGAGCATGATTTTCCTTTGCAGAGGAAAGCGAGCTGCAGATTTCTTGCTGCAATGTAGTAGACCAGGCGAGTGTGCAGAAGGAACCTGCAGATCCTTAATAAACATCCCAGCAATTTTCCTGGGATCGATATAATACCAGTGTCCACAGTTCCTTGGCACTCTTTGCCCTCCTCTATTTCTGCACGCAGCTGCTGGTCTCTAGCACTCTGCTCCTCAGGTGCTGGTGCTGAGTCCTGGGGACTGTTGTTTTCTGAGGCACCAGTCTTTGCTTTCAGAAGTTCTCACTGCCTGAGGATGCCTTGTCTGTAGCAGCTGAGCTGCACTGTTGGGGGTGGGGGGGTGGGGCAGTATCTGGGGGGGGGGGGGTGGTATATGAATTACGTAGCTTCTCTGCAGTGCCCTAAGCTTCCTTTGCTGCTTTACTTTCTTCCCTGTTCCCACAAAACCTGCCAGCCCTCTCCCAGGCTTCCTACTTCCAACAGACTAAAAGAAGGTCCTGTGATTTTTTTCTGGGTCTTTGTGTTTCACATTTTCCCCTTACCTGCCAAATTCCCATCTAAAATTTTCCCTGCTGCAGCCTGTGCTCCTACCGGCTGTTCTAGGCTTGGATGTTCATTTTCTGAAGGATCTCTTTACCTTGAATAACCTCTCATGCCTTGTGTCCTAGACAGATGGGGGGTGTGGGTGTGGGGTAGAGGTGTCCTTCCCTTCCTCTGGATATTGCTGTCTGCTGCAATAGTGTTATTAGTAAAAGAACCATTGAAAAAGCTCTCCTTGATACTTACCCAAAACTCTTTCTCTCCACCATGCCCTCTCTCCTCCTTCCCCATTTCATTCCTCCACCATCTCTTCCTTACCCTGCTCCCCTACACACTTTTCTTTCCCACTTTCCTGGTTTTCTTCATCCCTCCCCTTGTACTCCCTCCTTCTTTCACTGCCTCCCTTCTTCCCTCCCTCTCCTTGGCTCAGTATTTGAAATCCCTGCCCATAGCGACGAAAGGAAAAACAACAACACAACACTCCAGCCTGAGGAGGCCAGAGCACGGGATTCCTTCCGAGAAAACTCAGAAACCAGGGAAAAGAGGGAAAGCAAACAGTGAGACCAGGAAGAAGTCTGAAGAGAGCAAGGATATTTCAAGGGAAAGGGATGAGCTGGTATCTCAGGGAAACTTGGTGGGGTCTGAGACAAATACAGAGGCGCAATCACGGGTCCAACCCAAACCCAGCAGAGCAAGTCCTGCTTTCTGAGGGCAGGAGCCAGGTCAGGAAACCCAGCTCCCGCAGAAGGAGCCCCAGCACAAAGTTCTGCAAAGGACCAAAGGACGGAGATAACTGTACAGATGGGGAGGAAAGAGAAAGCAGTGACTTGCTCTAGGGCGTGGATGGGCTAATGCCCTGGGCCACCAACAGAAGTCCCTGCAGCAGAGGGAGAAGGGCTGATTTGCCCCAGGGACGGTGGGGAATTCTCCATGCCAAACTGAGACTGTGGGCCCGGGGCTGAAGGGTTAATACCCCACAGGAGGGCCCTGGGGAATCCACTGTAAATAGGTGTGGTTTTCTCCGCAACTCCAAGAGGCATTTTCTCTCTGTACCAGTCTGGACAGGTGAGAAATCGGAAGAAGTTGGAGCCTGTGCTTCCCACTAACACAAAGCAGGGCTGTTAGTACAGGTCTCGATGTTTGTTTGCACACTCCAGCCTGGCTGCTTAACTCCGTAGTACCCGGTGCCAGGAATCTCTGGCAGTCAGCATGGTGGTCCCCCGGGTACAAGCACCTGCCTGTTAATAGAAAGCCACAGATTAATGGTGCAGCACAAGGAGCCTTAGTCAGTTACTCATTGCAGAAAGGATAAATCCAGTGATAAGCAAAAGAACCAGATGCAGTACGTGCAGGAAAGGCAACTCTCTTCCTTTCACCTCTTCCCGTACCTCATGGACCTGCACCCCGTACCCCAGTATTGCACTCAGCCCTCCTTCCTTGCCCCATCACTCATAATTGCCCTCCCCACACCACATCTCCATGCCAAACTACAGGAATCTTGTTTCTTTCCACAAGCCAACCTCCTCACTTACCCTGGCTTTGCAGCCTGCCTGCTGCTAGGCAAGGATAACCAAGAACCAAAGTTTTCAATCACCTCTGCTCCATTTTCCATTTTTAATTCAGAACATTTGAACCTTGAGGATAATTTTCCCATCTTCAAACAGATTTTAAATATAGCTGGCTCTCAGTAAGGTAGAACTGGAAGAGACACTGGGTCACTAAATTCAGCCACAAGCTCACAGCATCATTTATATAACCCCCTTCATAAACTAACCAGGCTCAATCTTGAAACCAGTTGGGGTTTTGCTCTCCCTGTTACAACTAGAAAGCTGCTCAAGGACCCTACTGCTATGAAAGGAAGAAATATTCTGTCTCCAGCCTAAATTTGCTCATTTCCATTTCCTCTGGCAATGAAAGACAGCACCCAAGCAGCAAAGTGCTGGGTAGAATACAAGTCTCAGAACAGAATTCAAACAAATCAGATTGAATCACAAAGAGTAACACCAAGGAATGAAAGCAGAACTGTTTGCAAAGCAATTAATCTCAGGCTTGGAAGTGCTGAATCCCCCAGCCATTTCAGACCCCAAAGGCTCCTCAGCCCTATGGAGTCCCCACATCTCTTTGATTCCCCAAGTACATATTGGAGTCATGACCCCGCTTCGTCTCTGTACCAACAGCTCTTCTGAAAACTGCTTCCCAGGAAAGCATTTGCATGAAGATTAAGCCCCCACCCAGTTCCCCAAGTCCTACCTAGCCTAGCTGCTGCCGAACTGCAGCTGAGCTTCAGCCCAGGAAAGCTGCAAGAAAGGAGAATACCAGTGTCTGCAGAGAGTACAAGGCACATATTGTCCCAATTCAGCCTATAAAACAACAAAAAGAGCTTGCACAGGGCTGAAAGCTTAAGGAGAGATACTACAAAGCCCTGGGAAACAGAAACTGCAGGTGCTGAACCTTTCTTCTGCCCACCGCACATAGACACCACTGAAGTCAGCACAAAGTTGTTTATTTCAGGCTTTTGGTCAAGTTCCATTTGCAAAAAGCCAAAATGGTGATGCTAGACACAAAGGCATGTCATATCCCAGCAGAAACGTGGCTCCCCAGCTTACATGGGTAGATACAGCCGGGCCACAGATACTTGCACTGAACCACAGATTCCTGTCATCCAACTGTGGGTGAGGATAATGGGATGGGGGAACAGAAGAGATGGGGGAAACCATCTGCTCCTCTCGCTTGATTGCGCTGTAAAACTGTAGGCTCTGTTTGGGATAAAACAGCACTTATTTCCAAGGCAACGAATTGCAGTATCATAAACAACAGAGGACCAGGAGATGCCTGCAGGTTGGAAGCTCAGAGAAAGAAAGTTCTTCACGGAGGCACAGGCGGACCGAGCAAAGACGAGGCAGGACTCTGAACTCTTGTCCAGAGCACCGGTTTTGCCAGTATCACCATTCAAGACCTCTCCCCTGCTCCTCTCAAGTACAAGGCACCCTTGTGGGAGGGCCCCAGCTAGTGACCCTGTAGTCCAGCTGGTGGTGTTACAGCCACAGAGGGGCTAAACTGCCTTCCAGCTTGGTGGGGGCATTTATCTGCAACCTGGCTGAAGGAACAG
This sequence comes from Falco rusticolus, assembly GCF_015220075.1. Taxonomy (NCBI): domain Eukaryota; kingdom Metazoa; phylum Chordata; class Aves; order Falconiformes; family Falconidae; genus Falco; species Falco rusticolus. The sequence goes on along the minus strand of NC_051193.1, from coordinate 64,154,984 downwards.
CCACAAAAACCACAGATGCAAAGGGTCTTTCTGGTGCCCAGTACCTAGAACTACAAGTGGTTGTGGCCAGGTCATAGCAGAGAAGTTGTTGGGACAAAACCCATGTACTCTGCTGCACCTCCCTGTGACAAGTGCTCAGACCAAAGCAGGGAATGGTAAAGCTGGCTCTGACAGCCTGACATGAAGGAGACAGAGCTGGACAACTGTAGGCTGAGCCGAGAGAGGCAGAAGGTAAGCATAAGCAGAATACATTATATTGCATGACCTGCTGTAGGATTGTCCTCCCTCCAGTGTGGTGACCCTTCTGGAGCATAGCTCCTGGGCTCATATAGAAAACAAAATGCAGCTGGACCTGGGAGAGACCAAGGTGGATAAAAGATGGAGGAATAAAGCTGCAGCAGAAAAAAGAAGCCTTCTTTAGGGGAGGAATGAGGCTGAGCAGGAGGAACAGGAGTGATAGGCACAAGTGACACTGATTTGGCTAAGCCACGAAGTGCTAAAGAGATAACGCCCTGCAGAAAAGCACCACCAGTTCAGGAGAAAAAGATAAAAAGGAGGAGAGCTGGGCTATTTACTGTGGATGGAGTATATTCTTGGTGGGGCAGGTGGACCAGCTAAGCACGTAAGTTCAATTAATGGGGCTAAATGCGGGGTGCAATGAAGAGAGAGGAAGTTATTGGGTGAAGAGAGGGAAGCCAAACCAAGAGGACGAGGTAAGAGTGGAACTCCAATAACAGAAGGCAGAAGCTGTAATCCCAGGAGATATGAGCTCCAGGGATTTTGACAGCTTAAGTGTCTGTTTAAAATACAGACTTGGGATCCGAAAGACCTGAGTACATCAGTCTCTGTATGTCCACCTGCAGAATGGGGATGCCTTAAATTCTGCATCATTTGCATCATTCCCAGGGAGCTTGAGGACTGGCGTGCCTCTCTCCCAGACCACCACTGCTGCAGTTCCTGAGATGCTCACCCCATGTCCTCCCAGCACTTCTGGGACTCTCAACCCTAACGTACAGCAGAGGCACTCCCACAGTGGGGCCAGGTGAGTTCTGCTCCTACACGGTGGAGAGCAGACCCCAGAGCTGAGGAAAGCCACTGGGCAGAGGGCAGGAAGAGAAGCAACAGCAGGGTAGGGAGCTGCTCTGGAAGGATGCTGAAGACCTGTATGTGAGAAGAGGGTTGTGTGTACGAATGGACGTGGGAAGTGTCAAGAGTGAAATGGAGAAGGGTAAGGGAAAAAGGTGCCAGAGCCGACCTGCTGGGACTGCAAAAGCAAACAGAAGAAACCCAAGAAACTGGAGGATGACAGAGAAAAGTGCAGGGCTTATGACTACCCACAGAGAAGGGAAGACAGCTGGCCAGGGAGAAGGTGCAGTTGCTCACAGGCGACTTTACCGAAGGCTCCTCTGAAAAAGTCATTAGTAGCAGAGTCTCAAGAGTGAGAACAGTTAATGAGTTACAGGAGAGATCCCAAGGCAGAATCACGATGGAGCAAGCAAAAGATCCTGTTGTGTGAGTTTCCAGTGGGGCAAACTACAACTTCTTGATGAGTTTGACAGTGGGACAAGGGGCAGAGAAGCAGAACATCATCCCTCGGGACGCTTCAGCGATCTGCATGCTCTGGAGTTAACAGGCTGCCAGTACGGCCCGCATGAGCCAGCACAGTTGTACAAGCTGGACTGGACTTTCCAGGAACCGAGGAAAACCACAAACCACCTTTGTGACATGGATGAAGCATGTGTGGAGTGGACAAATGTCTTGGCTCATTCCATTTGATAGCCATCAATAGCTTCCCCCAAAGGCTGGGGCAGAAACATCCCATGTGAGACTGGATTCTCCACTGCCACCAACACACACGAATTGCAAAACCAGTTTTAGCACGAAGGACTCAGCGGCCCCTTAAGGGTTTTTCCCTGAGAAATGCAGTACCTCCATTTTAGAGTGGGAAACGTTTCTGCCTTTCCTTTCCCTGCTCAGTTCTTCCATACAAATGTCTTGCCCCATGTACTCTATGACTCCTATTAACACTGAGAAAAAGGAAGTCTTCCTCTTGTGCACAGCCAGCCCTGTGTCACTGTTTGTCACTGCTGGTTGGATTTGGGTTCAGCCCTGAGGAAATCCAGCCTGGGATGTGGCTAGATGCTGCACGGTCAGATAAAACGGTACACAGAGCCAATACACAGCTTGCCCTCAGTTGTGTGAGGGGTTAAGTCCACCAAGAAAATGTTTCTGCTGTTTAAACCAAAATTACTCTTTTTCTTCCCTTTTTTTTTTTTTTTTTTGTTTGTTTTGGTTTTTGTTGAGGAGTTCATGAAAAGGGGGAAAAAAAAGCTACTATTTGTTTTGCCCCTGCTGGAGCCATGAAGGGAGCTCTGCAGAGTGGACAGTACAGTCACTGTGGCATCGCAGCAGCGAGGGAGCTGAACCGGGAGCTGTGAGGTGAAGGTCCCTGTTTAACAGCTTTCCGTTTGTTTACCGAAAAAATATTGTTCCATCATAAAAATTCCCAAAATAGTTCATGTCTTGACAGACTGACTGGCAGTTGCCCAGCTCTGCAGGATCCTGCTAAATGAAAGGAAATAAAAAGAGCTAATCTGGTACCCACGGCCCAGCGCTTGCAGCTTGGGAATCTGCACAGTCTCAGGGCTCAGCGGCCCCGGTAGGTGCAGGGTAGGGTACAGAGTCCCCTGGTCAAGGGGCTGGGTTTACTGATGGCAACAGCTTTTCCACGGGTGCTGGGCAGGCTGATGAGGAAGGCAGCGCTCGCGTTGCAATGAACGATCAGCTTCTGCTTTTATTTTTATACCAAGTTTTTTTCCCCTCCACCCAGCTCTGTAAAGCTTTACCTTGACAAGTCAGGCTGCCCCACACTAATGGCTGCATCCCTCTGAGGTTTTCAATTCCTAAGATCTGCCAATGGCTCCGTTGGGGAAGTTTTTCATACAGGCATCATTCTGGACCAGCACGACTCCCAGCCAGCTAATGTACTGCTTGTTGCTGAGAAGACCTTAGGACGACAACCTCCATTGCTGCAGATCGTGGTGATCCTACTACACATAAATGGAAAGTGTCAAACAGCACATGGCGGCCAAGTCAAAGAGAGTCACCCTCTCTAGGAAGAGCAAAAGGCCACTGTGAAGTCCTGCAGCCTGTCACAGTGACCAAAGGACCATGTGCAGTGTGACTCAGTGCAGAGAAGCAGCAAACGCAGATTAGGTCATGCAGAATTAACAGCCTCTGTGGAAAGAACCTATCCTCGCCAAATTGCAGCTGTCTCCCCAGCTGCAGAGTTAACTTCTCCATGGCCCTCATGGTGCCCAGGGCAGGTCTGCTTTAGGGAGGGACAGGGGAAATTTGCACTCCAGATCATTCCCAGTATTGGCCTTATGGGAATCTCCATTCATTCCTCAGACATTTTAGTACCCGGCCTCCAGACCAGGCCAGGCTCTAGCAACAGAGCTAGGGGAGCGTGGAGGGATGGCCATTCCCCCAGTGCTTGCCCCCATCAGCGGTCTGCAAAGCCAGGCTGGCTGGTGCTGTAGGAAGGCTCAAGGTGTGCAGGGCCAGGCTGGCTGTGGTGGTTCTTCTTCCTGTGACAAGACCAGTTTGGCCTCCTGCTGTGGGACACAGAGTTCTGAGCAGTGTCACCAGCTCAGCAGCCAGGTGTGGGAGCCGTTTCAGTACAGATGAGCTCAGAGCTACCCATGCGTGCTTGGTTTAGGTACCCCTGTGACAAAAGAGAGGTGGGGCTGGTGGGAATGGGACAGCCGGTCAGCTCTCTGCCAGGTCATCCACAAGCCAGACAGAAGTGACAGGTGACATTGCTAACGGGTTTCACACGACTGAGGTTCCTTTCAAATTGCACACGGTGTGCAGGCTGCCAGTTGGGACGCCCTTCACCTCTTGGTAACATCTGGGAGAAAAGATGACCACCCATTTTCCACTGGAGGCACACTGCCATTGCAGGCTGGCTCTGTCCCGTGATGGGCCACTCTTCTTGATCCATTTCCAGGTACTGAGTTGGCTCTGGGTGAGCCATGTGGGTTCTTATGATGGAGAAAGACCCACACGCATTGGGTATTACTTCTGTCCTTTCAGCTTCAAGGGCACAGGGAGCTGAACCCTTCGCAGCACAGAAGACAGAAAGAGAGCCTTTAGCTGAGGAAGGGCTGTGGAGGAAGAGGAGGTTACCTATCAAGGCAAGTTGGAAGCATCCTCTGAAGCCCCTACAAGCAACACACAGTTTGCAGCCATCCCATATGAGCCTGGGGGAGCAGGTCCACGTCCCAGCTGGATCTCCAAGCAAGCGTGCTGTGCTCCTGCCCAGGCTGGCCACCACATCCAAGCCAGCAGCCACTCTCCAACCTTTCCGCTCTACACTCAGCTTCTGCAAGCTCTACACAAGTTTAACAAGTGCTTGGCAGAGGCACGGTGCGGGGGTCTGGTCTCTGGGTGAAGGCAGCAGGACAAGGGGGAGAGGAAATGTCTCCGAAACGATGCAGCCTATTTGGGGAGAACTGTGGACAATGGTTTTCTTAATCTGGCTGAAGTGTCTGATTCTTAGAGTTTATGATCCCTTTGTGCATGCTTTCCTATAGACTGTGGGAGGACCCCTTGTGCAGCTGTGGGTGTACTCCAACAAACCTGCTCCAGGATAAAAAAGTGACTTCAACCACCAGCCCCTTTTCTTGCCTTTCTTCCCCGCGGTTGCTTGTGTCTCACATTCATTCACACGGTCAGCTGCCTCTTGGTTTGACGTTTTCATGAGGTGCGGCTGGAAACTCCTCTCCTTCAGCCCTCACAGAGCTTGCTGGGGGACAGAGGCTGACCCCGTGGGCAGCATTCAGTCACTCTCAGCCGGGACCCTGTAAGGCAGCTGCCACCTCCCTCCTGTCCCTGCTGCGCTCCCAGGCCCTGAGTCACCCATTTCCTCTTCCACTGGTGGGGCAGGTGATGCACAGGACTGGCACAGTTCTCCCAGTACCCTCTCAGTCATATTTTCCCTCTTATCTTATGACTACTATTTAGGACATAATCATGGGCAGACCAAGGGGGCAAGGGTGCAAGCAAAGGGTGTTTCCCTTACATATTTTAACCCTCCAGGGCTGGCACTACGGCCCATGCCAAACAAAATCAAGGCTTCAGGCCTGTAAAGAAGACAAAATGCTGCCATCTTGCTCCAGGGTTACCAAAGCAAATCAAGGACTCATTATTCACCAAAACCAAAAGCCCCAAACCACTAAAGAGCCCCGGCCTTAACCCCACCTTTGAGTGGTGTATAAATAGGAGATTGTTACTAGTCTCTTTCCAGGAAACTATCTGCAGGGGAACCTTGGGGCTTGGCCCTGTAATTTGGGTGTCTGGGGCTCACTTGAGCCCATAGACCCAGTTGTTCCTCTCATCTACAGCTCTGCCTGCTCTGTCGGCAGGGCTCCCTTTGACCAGGATGTCTACGGTCTTGGCCGCATCTCAGAGGAGATGCTTCTCACATAATCCTGGATGTGACTGTCCATTTCAGACCCCATTCCAGCCCTTGCGTCACATCACAGAACAGCCCCCAACCAAAACACACATTTGCCTTTCAGCATTCTTTGCTGGGAGATCCTTCCACTCCAAACAGGATGGGAGGGAAATAAAGCTGGGGGCGAGGCAGGGCGGCGTGTGTGTCTCCTGGGATCCCATTGCCAGCAAAGAAAGCACAAATTGATCATTGCTGTACCAGATTCCTCCTTCAAATGAAAAACCTCAGAGAAGGGGCCCAGGAATTGAACTTACCCCTGCTCTGAAGTACTGAGTGAACAAAAGCCGAAATGCAGGCTTCAAGGAAGTCAGCAGAACTCTCAGACGCACCCTACCAGCATCAGAAAAAAACCCAAGTCCCACTCTGCTCATCATCTGGCTTGTGCATTTGGTTGCTATCAGAGAACTTTAGCTCTTTATCAAGACTCATTTTATATTATTTGTTATCATTACATGGCAAGTAATCAGATTTGTTATTACTTATTGCTGTTCCCATCTTGCCAGATATGGGACTCCCACCCCCTCCCTGGGGAGACATGGTTCATTTCTAGGAAGTACTTTCCTGATGTTCAGTCTAAATTTTCTCCTTTGTTAACATAATCCCCATCCCCTCACAGATGTTTGGAGACGACTATGCTTTCCCCACTTTAGTCATCTTTTGGCTAAACTGGTTAGCACTATGCTCAATTGATCTCCGCTGTCTGTCAACAGCTCCAATTACCCCAATTCAGATCACAGTATCCGGTGAACTGTTCGAGGAAGGTTCTCACTCCCCTCCTCGGAGAGGAAAATCCCACTGACCCTACCTGCAGCCAAAACACAACACAACCCCACGCCTGACCTGCTCCCCACTGCTGTCCTTTGGGCTGCGCTCCAAAAATCAGTGAAAGTTATTGGAAAGTCAATTCCATCTCTTTTCTTTCTGTTTCCATGATGGTAGGACCATGCTTGCTACCAAGCTGATGCTCACGACCATAAACAAATTATCACAGTCCTTTTTCAGCCAGCCTGAAAGCCAAGTGTCCATGCTGGAATCGGTGAGTCCAGGTCATGAGGTTTTGTGAAAGCCGTACTGAAGGGTTGTTATTTGCTCTGCTGCTTCCTCGAATTGCCCATGACATTGGCTCTTTTGCAAGCATGAGGGCAGGAGATCCAGACTGATCTCATCCATTACAGATGGTGGAAGGAAGACCAGCCCATGCTCCTGAGCGCTAGGGAAGGGGAAAAGCAAGACTGTGCATTGGCAATGAGCAACCTGTTAAAAGAGAAAGTTCCCCCTGTCAGAGCAGCTAATGGGCCCTACTTTCACTTGTTCTCAGTACAACACATCAGCCCTGTCAGTCTGCACGACTTTTTGCGTGAAGCTCTACGAAGAACTTTCTCACACATTCTCCACATTTTCATTTGAGAAAAATCACAAAGATAATTGCCTAGTTCAGGCAGTCACTGCCTGACATCATTCTTCACTCTCCTTGTGCCATGCAGGGTATTGCTCACTTAATACACATTAACCGGCTTCAGCTATGGGCTTCTTATTCCCACCCTCCAAAGATCCTGTGACAGTGGATGGATCACATTAAAAAAGCAGAGCTGAGAGCAAATAAGTAATCTCTGAATCGATTAGCAAACCCCCCCCCCCCCACCTCCAGAAAAGAGATGCTTGCTTAAGCAGGTGGGGATGCGCTGTGCTGGCCACAGTCACAATGAACAGGGAAGGCCTTGCAGCCAAGCAGACCTCCAGTGCAGGTCTTGGAAGGGGCTTCAACAGGGGCTGGTGGTCGTGCAGGGCAGCTGGGGGGTATGGAGAGCCGCAGAGAGCAACCACAAAGGAGAAGTAGCATGGGAGAGCTCCTGAAGAACTTAATCTCTTTTTTGCATGTTCTGTGGCAGCACTGGAAGCACCGTCGCTTGTTTATCTCTTCTGGAAGTAGATTAAGCAGTTCAGTGTCCTCGCAGGGAGTTCGTGCAGAAGAGCCACTGCTCTCACACTCTCTGCCCTCAGCACTCTCCACTACATGTGGTAGAGAGATGGCAGCAGCAAGGAGGGAAAAAAAGAGAAAGAACCATCCCTTTTGATGCCTGGTGGTGAATGAAAGCCATTTGCAAGCAGAGCAACAGGGATGGGAAGAGGGAGCATTAACTCCTCTGCTTTACAGATTTGGAAAGGACTTGTGAACATTTCCTTTCCTGCACTCTGCCATTAACAGTTCTGCAGGGTGATATCATCGGGGCCTTTTCCAAACTCAAGAGCGTCTCAGACATTACAACACCAGGTTTTGGCTGCCTATACATATCACCAGCTACACCCACTCCAGCCCCCTCCCTGCAACACCCCCGGAGGGACCAGTGAACCTCCCATTGCCGGACTCACCAGAGTTCTGCTCAGCATCTCAGCAGTCACAAGCCCCCAAGACTTCATCCCCGGACACTGTACCTACACCAGCTCAACTCCTCTCAAAAGCATCTCAGCTAAAAATAGACTCTAATTGCTCCAAAGACTCTAACACTCCGAGCCCCATCATTTTTAAGGCCGAATGCAAGTGGCTCATGCAATCATAAGCAAGCGGCTCATGATGCCGGGCACCAGGATGCTGACAGGTGGGTATGCAAGTAGAGGGAAGAAGGAGGAGAATGGGTAGCTCTGAAGAGTATCTCCAAACAGGCCACGGTCAATGCAAAGGTCCATCTCCCTAGTGCTGTAGAGCAAGTACTGGGGAAATCAACATCCCCCAGTTGAAAAATGGCTCTTGGCAAAGTCACTTGCAAGCCAGAGGAAGGAGAGCTGCTCTCCCTAGTCTCCAGCAGTTATGTGCTCCCATTCTGCACTCCAGCAAGTTCACCTCTGTTGCACAGACCTTGCTAGCTGCAGCAGGGGAGAGCTGTGACTCTCCTCTGTGTATGGTGGGGGCTCACATCCAAACTAGCTGTGCGCCAGCATAAAGAGGAAATATCTCCACTGACATTAATGAAATTACTCCAGAGTGTCAAGTTAGGCCAAGTGAGAGCAGAATCAGGGTACATCAGTATGCTGGGGATTTGCAGCCACAGAGCAGCCTACCAGCACAACAGACAAAAACAGTGTGTCAGGGAAGGGGTTTTAGTTTCAATTTGTCCAAGAATCACAAAAAGCAGCAGTTATTAAAACAATGCCCAAGCTGGGTTCCTCAAAATAGTGGGAGTTTCGTTTAGTGCTTACTCCAAGTGGTGTGTTAGCAACACGCTCAGGCCACCTTCTGTAAAGAGCAAAAGCGCCAAAGGCAGAAGAAAAATAAACAAACCAAATGCCTGGGCTGTTCCACTGGCCAGCCCAGATGTCAGATTTGCTGTTAATAATGCCGATGATTTGACCTGCTTCCCTGCCTGAAGTCATGTCCAGGAAGGTGTGAGGAGCCCCGGAGATGCAGACAGCATGTGCTTGAAGTGTGAGATGGTCCCCCAGTGGGTTTGCATGACAGCCTGGCAGCTCTCCTCTACAGATGTGCTCTGTCAGTACAAAACCTCCCAGGGCTGTCAGCCTGCTCCCGGCAGCCTCATCCACTCCCCCTTATGCTTAAGGATCACAAAACTGCAAGGATTTCTTCTGTTTACTGTAAGGAGATGTTGCCTGGATTCTTTTTGGATGGAAACTCTCCACTACTTTGCTCTCTAGCAAGCTTGGTCAAGGTTCCCCAGAGCTTTTTCCAGCCCACCGGACAGTTTAGTTGCTCCAAAACAGGACTGGTTTGGTTCAAATCCAGTATTTGATCCAATAGCTCCGCTACATTCCTGCTAGGATATTGCCCTCAGTATCACCACTCTGCCTGTTTAGCAAGCAGCCCACAGATGAGAAAGACAAGCACATGCCAGTGGTTACCGGGTTCACCAAAGCAAACTAACCACAGAGGTCCAGAGCTGGCAGCCTTTAGTCAGGAAGAGATCTGCTCCTAAGGCTCTGCTCTGCCATCGCTCTGGCAGCTTTCTGCTGCTATTGTTTCCTCTCTCTCTTCAAAGATTTATTTTGGTAGACAGGGACACTGCAAGGACTTTTCTTTCCCTGTTCTAAAGCACTCTCTTTTCTCTCTCTCCCACCCTCTGTGTAGACAAGAGAACCCATTTCCCTGCAGTGATTAATCCCTTTTGGACCTTACAACTCAGAAAAAAATTTCGGTTACTGCTGGCTTTGTCCCTTTCTGATTCAACATGCACCTTGCATCATATAATATGGCTCCAAGCACTTCCCTTTGGGAACATGGGTAAAATCCAGCCTGAGTCCTCACAGTAGATACTCAGAGACGGGCATGGTGGCTAGGGGTAAAGGAAGGTACGCAAGGCCAGTGTATACAGCAGTGGCAAAAGCATTACTTCCCTGCTTTAGAAGGGATGTTGATACTGGGGGATGGAGAGGGAAGAGAGGCTCCGGCAGCTGAGAGTTGCATTATTTGCCCCGTAGTAAACTCAGCCTGTTTAGCCTCTCCAACAGAAGCAAGTGGCTTTATCCCGCTGTAATCCCAGGGAGTAAACATGGGACACTCGAAAATCTTTGAAAAAAAAAGTCTTAAATCTCCTGAAGAAAGGAAGAATGGGAACCACAGCCAGATGCCATAACCAGGCAATTTCTGATTAGAAATAAAACACTGTTTTGTAGAGTGTGGCTGATCAACCCGTGGACACGGTAGATTCCCTGTCTCCATTTGATTCTGCACTGAGGCTAGTTAACTTCCCCAAAGCACTGCTGGCAAGCACGCATTATTGGGTGTGCAACAGGGGTAACTACAAGAAATGAAGGGGCCAGTCTTATACAAGAGGTGAGGCTGGATGATTGCCTGTCAAACCTGGGGAGCCTGTGCATTACCAGAGCTCTCGTTTTGCCTGTGGCATTTCTGTAAACCTGCCACTGGTGCTGGTTCAGAGCTGGCACGTGTCCTGGAAGCACACCTTCTCCAAGCTGTTCGTTGTTCCAGGTCTGCTGGAGACTGAATTTGCTCTCCTGCCTCTGGCAAGAAAGTTTCAGCTTTCCTTGTATAACCTTGTAGGAGCAGGGGGCACGGAGACCAGAGGGGGCTGGCTGCACCCTCCAGCCACAGGCCAGAAGCCGTGCGCTCCCGATTCAAATGGAGAGGAGAGTGGCTGGTCAAGGTGACCCCAGAATGACAGAGCACATGGACAACCCAGCAAATTAGCCCACATGAGAAGCGCTGCAGTGTGGCCCAGATGAAGGAGGAACCCCCAGGGTGTGCAGTTAATCACGAGGATCCACTGGCATGAGTTGTACAGCAGGAGATACCTTGCAAAACAGAGCTACAGCCCTTCCAGAGTAATGTGGTAAGGTACTCCATAAGGCAAAAACTATGATTCCTGCTTGGGTATGAGGTTGTTTATGCAAAAACAAAAACAAACAAATACATAAAGCTCTGGGCCTGTGAACTTTCTGCATAGGCAGTACCTAAGGAAAACTTCACCCGCCTTGTAGCACCCCCCTAGGCTTCTTTTTCTCATACACTTGAGGAAAGGGAACAGCATATATAGACCAGGCAGCGAGAACTTCCCAAAGAGAGAAGCCATGACAGCTTGAAAACTTGCCAGGAGCTGGTGGGCTGCACCTAAATCCCCCCAGATTCCCCCAGGATGCAGGCACCTTTTTCAAGCTTCAAACCCAGCTAAAGAGGAGCTTAGGCTGCAAGCAACCAAGTGAGTCTCACACTGAGTGCACAAAGCTACAGAGGTGTATCTAAATCTTCGCTTCGAGCACAGACTGTAGATTTCTTTCCAGAATCAAGAGGCACAAGCCAGTCTGGATAAGGAACTTGTAACAAAAGAAAGCGGTGGGTGAGCCAATTTCCACATTGGTGTCTTTTGGCTTTGTATGCCTCTCCCGCACTGCATTAATCCTGGTTTTCTCTTCATGCCTCTTCCCATCCCCTGCTATGTCTAGTCCTGATGCATGTGTGCACTGGCTGCTGTACCAACGTATGCGCCCCGCACAGAGGGGTCACAGCTGCCAGACCAGGGTCCATACCAGCTGCACTCTCCATGCCTCAGGCATGGCACTGAACTGGGACCCATTCTTCTGTCCACCTGTAGAGCATCACAAAACCTGTAGAAACATAACAATCTTGGAAAACTCTACTCCCCTCTTAAATTTGGTTGAAACTGTCCAACATGTTCAAAAGTTGCCAGAAGGGCCCCATGGTAAATAGCATGATTACATAGGCTTTGTCACCTTAGGACATCGGCCAGAAACAGCTGAGAAGCCCATACACTACATCCACAGCCCTACAGGTATCTTGCTGCGACAGGACAAGGTGAGGAGCTGCCCTACGTGCACGGAGCACAGGCAGCTGCTTCCCATCAGTGTTTTGCTGCTTTTCCAGTTCGCCTGCACATTGGAACTTCGATGAGAAATAAACTGCTTATTAAGCAGCGACCCCAGGTTTGTCTGGTTTTGTTGATGGTGGCTGTCAGTCCTCACTGAGATGATTCACGACTTGACACTATTTTCTGTGCTTCCCTTCTGTCTCCAACCAGAGCGCCCGCTCTCCCTGGCTCCCAGCCAGGGTGCAGGGTGAGTGTCTCTCACTTGTTTATAGCAGGGCTGGGGGATGTTTAAACGAGGGTGGTGATGGGAATCTTGGGAATTTCACAGCAGACATAACTGCAGCAACAAGCCTCCCTGCATCTGACAAGTTCCACTCAGGGCAGAGTATAGAAAATTCTTTATCTAAAGGCAAATCCACGATCAGCTACTTCTGGAAATAAAGGCACTCACAGGGATCATACTAGTTGCAAAGCAAATTTAAAAACCATAATCACTCACGGACTGATCTCTACAAGGCAGGAGTCCAAAGCAACAGGAAAAACGGTGCGCGCAGCTGCACGCTTAGTTGACACATGCAGCTATCAGGATTGCCTGCACAAAGAAACACTTTGACAGGAGAGAGTGAAAGAGCCCGGCCCAGCCGCTATGGCAAAAGCCCTTTGGAAAAGCAGGTCCATGCTCAACTGTGCACGGCTTGGCAGTGATGGTGTCAAGAGTACAACCCCAGCTTTAAGATAAAAAAATTCTCACGTCATTCATTTAGTAAGGAATCGCTACAGATTATTACTAAAACTGAAAGAATTTGTTTAGATCCACATTGTGTTTCACTGCAAATGTTTATTTTCTTTCAGCACTTCATTCAGCTTGGACAATGACACCAAGCTAATTAGTTTCACATTTGTCCATACTTTTAAGCCCTTCTCCTTTGCAGGATTTCATGGCTGCAATACCAAGGTTGTAAACATGATGGGCAAAGGCACATTTATTTTTTCAGAAAAAGTCTTCGCTCGATCTCTATTTTTGATCATCAAGTGATCCCTATAAGTTTGCCACTAGATAAAGCTGACATTGGAGGGCCAAAGCTGACCTGATTGTGTCTCCTGTCAAAAAAAATTTATAGCTGATGCCTAGCTTAGGAGACTGAAAAGCTTGCAAGCAGAAAAACTCTTGCAATCAGAGAAAGAGGAATCAACTCTGACATATTAGAAAATTATTTTTTAATGCCTTACTACTGAGAGTGGTACACTTCATGCTTGGAATGGCACCAGATGCCAAGACCCAGCAACACCAGTCCTATCTACATTTCCAGTTCAGGATAACAAACACATTCAGGGTCTCTGAAGGACTGTCTGTTAATGATCCTTTTCAAAAAAGCATCTGGACTCCTAACAAACCACTCTCAGACACAGGAGTTTGGGGAAAACCTGGACAAACAATGCACTAGAGTGCCTGAAGCTCTTTTTGCATGGGCAGTTCTGTCTGAAAGTGCAGCTAAGCACTGGCTCAGTGATGGGCTGCTTATTTTCTGGGGGTGCAGCACCAAGCACAGGAGGCCCAGATCCCTCACTGGCCATGACTGCCTTCACAGTACCGCTTAAGAAAAGACAGAATCTGAGAGGCAGAAGGAGCTGGGCAGCAGCGTGCTCCAACTCTGCTACGTGTGTTCCCTGAGCTGGCATCGGCATCACCACCACCACTGGCAGGAACCGCGGCACAGCAGCCCGGGTGCTGAACTCTGGGTCACTTCCCAGGGTCTTGGGTTCACCTTGGCAGGGACTTCTCATTGCTGGGGAATTCCCAGAGCAGACCTGGGCTCCAGCTACCACATGGAACCTTCAAAGTGCCAATGTGGATCAGGCTTAGGCCAAGTAATTCCACAGGACAATAATGTTCTCCAGCCTGCTCTTCCCTGTACCTACACAGTGGGGGTGTACTCCCCATAAAAGCCAATGTCACACCTGCCCTACCCTCCTGCAATTACCTTCTACCAATTTTATTTTCTCTTCTCTCCGCTTCCTTCTCACATTCTGCCCCAGCTTCCATGTCTCACCTTCAGTAATTTCTACCGATGGACAGTCCGATTGCCCATCAACACCAACCTTTTGAAGACTAAAAGCACCACACAGCTGTATCACAAACAACCAGAGAGCCTACACCGCTTACATGCAAAATCTAGGGACCCATCAATTGCTGCTCTCATTCCACACGTCACGAGCTGATCCATGCACCGGTAACAGCCACCTGTCTGCATATCAGCATGCTGGGGGCTACCACTGCCATTGCTTCACCGCATTGCCTGGTGCCACAGCTCTGGCCACATCACTCGGCTCAACAGCTTACAACAGCAGTTGGGCTGGCTAGTCTTACCAGCTGATGGAGTGGTGTCAGTATGATGGCCTGCATGGGCAGATGAGGTCAGGTAAATTTGTAACAGCTGAGACCGGGGATAAGTTGGAAACAGAAGTCTAACCTGAACGTCACAGTGGCAGGAATCTGCTGAAGCTCTAGAAAATAAGGTCCTTCTGACTTGCCCGCTGAAGGCTAAAATAAAGAACAAGAAAGTGGGTTCCTTATAGCAGAGAGCAAGAGATAAAATTCCCCCCAGAAAAAGTGCAGTATTTTCCACACCAGTGGCTGTCTCATCTTGGAAAGACATCTGAGACACTTCATTAGTCACTGCCTGCAGCTTGCATCCTCAAACACATCCCCAAAGCAGTAAAGACCAAAAATACAATGAGAAAAGAGGAATCTCTGTATCTCCTCAAAAATGTGGAAATAACTGGAGTGGTAGTTTAGATGCCAGGCAAAGAATTTTCTTTACATATTTTACAGGCCAAACTCTGACCTCTTCTCCATGCTAACTAATTTCATCTGCAAACAACTCCTCCAGAACAGGGGCCAGGTCTAGAACTGCTCTACTGAAAAAGCCCAGAAGTCATTTTTTCTAACAGGTGTCTTTACTAGTAAATCCAAATCCTGCAAATAATTTAAAGCTGCCAGTTCTCACTGGAGCATCTCTCAGAAGCTTGGAGATGTGCTGGTAAAGAAGCCCACATGCTGAAAGCTAGGCTGGGTGTGAATTCTCAAAGCCCTGCCTGCCATCCCTGTAAAGGGGGCTGCAAGTCTTCACTGGCAAGGTCAACAGAGACCACTGGGAGGAGCCAGAAGAATGGAGAAAGCAGGAGGGATGGAAGAAGGTACTGTAGTGCCTAAAATTTTTCTTTACATCTCTGACTTGTATTTTATTTAAAATGTTAAGAACCAATAAGGTAGAGCACACATACCCACCCTTTCAACTCTGCCCTAGACCCTAGCCTGCACATTCAGCATCAATCCACACATGAGATAAACAAAAACACCAAGTAAAGTAGGGAAAATGGCTCGGTATCTTTTCTGAACTCTGATAAAGGGCAAAATCATGATGCCAGTCTCCCAGGCTCCACGGCATTCTGTGGTTCTTAGCTGCCATGCACTCACCACTTCAAAATCAAACAATAAAATTGGACTTGTTCTTATAGCTCTGGCAAAGACTGTATATGAGAATGCTGCCCTGGGAATCATAGAATTATATATATAGAATATATATATATAGAATTGGAAAAGACCTTTAAGATCACCCAGTCCAACCACTAACCCAGCACTGCCAAGGCCACCACTAAACCATGTCCCTAAGCGCCACATCTGCATGTCTTTTAAACACCTCCAGGGATGGTGACACAACCACCTCCCTGGGCAGCCTGTCCCAATGCCTGACCACCTTTTCAGTGAAGATTTTTCCTAATATCCAATCTGAACCTCCCCTGGTGCAACTTGGGGCTGTTTCCTCTTGTCCTGTCACTTGTTACTTGGGAGAAGAGACGACCCCCACCTAACTGCAACCTCCTTTCAGGCAGCTGTAGAGAGTGACAAGATCCCCCTCAGCCTCCTGCTCTCCAGGCTACAACGACCCCAGTTCCCTCAGCCGCCCCTCACAGGACTTGTGCCCCAGCCCCTTCCCCAGCCCCGCTGCCCATCTCTGGACACGCTCTGGCACCTCAATGTCCCTCTTGCAGTGAGGGGCCCAAAACCAAACACAGGATTCGAGGTGCAGCCTCACCAGTGCCGAGCACAGGGCGCCGAGCACTGCCCTGGTCCTGCTGGCCACACTGTTTCAAGCACAAGCCAGGACGCTGTTGGCCGCCTTGGCCACCTGGGCACACTGCTGGCTCCTGTTCAGTGGCTGTTGACCAGCACCCCCAGGTCCTTTCCCCCAGGCAGCTTTCCAGCCGCTCTGCCCCAGCCTGTAGCACTGTGTGGGGTTGCTGTGACCCCAGCGCAGGACCCGGCACTGAGCCTTGTTACACCTCAAACAGTTGGCATCAGCCCATCGGTCCAGCCCGCCCAGAGCCCCCTGCAGAGCCTTCCTGCCCTCCCGCAGATCAACACTCCCACCCAGCTTGGTGTCACCTGCAAACTGACCGAGGGTAGGTGCCTCCAGAGCCAGCCAGAGAGCAGCCAGATGACCTGGCGAAGGGGAAGCACGGCTCTGGTTCCTTCAGCGGGCTAATGCATCCATCCTGGGAGTCAACCCATGCTCCTCTCTTGCTGGGACGCCCCTCCCTGTGAGCGACAACAGGAGAATCCCTGCAGAGGCCAGCCGGGCTGCGGAGCACAGGGACAGCGCTGCCGGCTCAGCGCCCCCAGCCGCGGGGCTCCCCCAGGTCCGAGGGGCGGCCGGCTCAGCCCCCTCAGCGCTGCAGGGCTGCGGCTGCAGGAGCGCCCACACAGCCCCAGGCCAGGCCGCCACCCCGAGCCTCCCCCAGCTGCTCGCCGAGGCTTAGTTGGGGGGGCTTGTTCCAGGAGCGGGGGCGGTTGGGGGCGGCCCGGTGCCCCCGCCGCCCGCCCGATGCCGGCCCCGGGCCGCCCGGCTGCACCCTCTACCGGCCGCGGCTCGCAGGAGCCCCGGGGCGGCGGCAGCGCCCACCGCCCTCACCGCCAAGCCCCGGGCCCCGCGACCCCACTGCCAGCAGCGAGCCGGGCTGGAACAGGCTTGGGGGCGCTGGGGTGCCTCTCGCTTCAGGCACGGCGAGTGTAGCGGCGCCCTGGACGCGGCACACCTGCGGCTGCTAGTACCAGCGCCTCCAGTCCAGCCTCTCCGCCTTACCCCGCTTCCCACCCGGCCAGAAGCGCTCCTGCAAGCAGGCGGGTTTCCTTCTGCCTGGATTCCCCTTACTGGAAGAGCAGCAGCCCCAGCTGTATGGGAGCAAAGGCACTGCTTTTGTTCTCACAACCTCTGCGGGCTCTTAAGAGCTTTTGTCACCAAATCTTCACTGCAGGGTACTCATCAAGCACAAAACCAGTGTGACTTGCTAAACCACAAGGCCCGGAGCTCACTTCAAGAGCAAACGCCCTGCCATCAAACCAAGCATGTCCGTGGTGGCACGACAGCCCTCACCAGCACAAAGAGCAACCCTCCGCTTAGGTGCCTACAATGCCCTCAGTGCTCTGCACCCCCAAAACTGCAGGATCCAAGGAGCTTCCAGAAAGGAAACAGGGCAACAAGTATTTTAAAGAGGGCAAAGGTAACGGTGGTGAATCCCTTTCCTGGTGAGCCAACACCCATTACATGATCAGCTCCAACTTTCTGGGGTGCCAGGGCCCCATACAGGTACAGAGCACTCCCCGCAGCTGGCAAGCCACAGTCACAGCAGGACAACACACTGCGATACACGTTATCAGACTCAGCACATAAAATATTTGCCTTTTTCCTCACCCCCCTTTTCCCCACAGGGCAGCTCGTAATTCCCAGATGCAGCTAACAGCAGAGAGTCAGTTATCTGGAAGACTAGTTGCAGTTTCAGGCTATGATAGATACACTCACTGGTAATCCTTCCCTCCCTCTCACCATTAATACTCCTCCCTCCAGTTACCAGAAAATGCAGCAGTGCTCCCTTCTGCCTGCCCATCTCTCCTCCCTCCAGGCTACTCCTCTGGAGAATTGGCTCCACAGCTGGATTGTAAAATAATCCAGCTGTTCCTATGACAACATGCTGGCAGAGGGCAGAGATGACGCCAACACTCAGTGTTGGCCCATTCACTACCAACACCCAACTCTGTTTGTTTTGGTTTGGGATGCATTTGTTTTTCAATGCGGGCAGCTCTGCCGAGTACATTTCTGAAGGCTGGAGGGGCAGGAGGAGCCACAGTCCCGGAGACGCCAAGAAAGTTGCTGGCTCTGTGATTTACCCGGCGTTTTTTGGTTGTTGGTTTGTTTGGGTTTTTTTACCCCAGCTCCATCTGATGTGAGGATAAAACCCCCTCCAGCAGTCTGGCAGCTGCACCCAATCTTTGCAAGGCTTGATCCAAAGCCTGCACTGAAAGGCACAGTGCAAGACTTTGCGTGTAAGGCTTCCACGGGGCGGGGGGGGGGGGGGAGGAAAAAAGCCTTGGGTAGAATCAGTAGGGGCCACACAGTCTGTATTTTAACATCTTGCCTGTCAGCAGAAGGATTGCAGTGTACAGGGAAGCAAAAGAAAAACTTGCTCCTTGTGAAGCATTAGCCAAACACCCAGCTGGACTCATCCAGCCTCTGGCTTTGATAGGAGCTAGCTCACGTACTGAGAGGGTTGGGTAGAGGCCATCAGCAGGAGCAGAAGGACCTTACTGTCAGGCTCAGCAAAAGGAGGAGGCTCCTCAGGTACTGCTGCTATTAGACCTCCTTCAGCGAAGCCCGCTCCTGTGTCATTGAGATCATCTGGCAGACACCATCTACAGCTCTGCAACTCCAGCGACGGGGCTCCCAAAGGGAATACATCTGACAGTCCTCAGGAGAGGAAGACCATTTCCCAGGGACTAACACCCTTCACTCACAAGCGAACAGCACAGCAAAACGCCCCTGCTCCCAGCATCAACAAACAAGAGATGGCGTTTGTTACTGCCTGTACATTTCACTAGGTCTCCATTTTTACTCTGAAGGTCTTGAGAACAGTGGAGCTTGTATGACAGGCAGGACTCTAGCTGCGTAACTGCTAACAAACCATTTCGTTTCAAACTCAAGTAATTAACCATCATTACCAGCACAACAGTGGCCATTTCTGTTGCATGGCTGACTGCAATGACCAGGGCTCCCACTGCTCTGCTTTCAACACACTAAATGTCAGCAGATAGAGGCGGTGAAGAAAGATTGTCCTCAGCGAGAAAAGAAAATAATGAAATTAGTTACATTGTTTTTGAACAGAGACCCCCATGGGCCACTCTGAAACAGGACATGAATGGCCAATTAACCCAAGCAAGTGCAACAAAGTGAATGTATCTCAAACTACACAGGGCCAGTTCTCTGATCTGGCATGGTGAGCAACTGGGCATAGCAGGCTGTCAGGTACAAGGGAAGGCAAGATACCAGATTAGCTTAAACCTACAGATGCTTCTTCCATGAGAGCAAGGAGAGAAGAACAACTAGAAGCATGACTGTTTCTGGAAATGCCTTAGAAACTGCAGATCCAACGAAGCACCGTAGCAGCTATCACACAGGAGTCAGTTGGGTTCAGACAGACATTACAGGCTCAGGAACCTATCCTTCTAATGTGCCTGACAAGTCTCTACTGCTGCTTTGGGGTGCCTCACCCCTTCAGTTCTCCACAGCCATTTCCATGCTGCCCTCAGCATCTCTCCCCTGTCCACTCTCCCACCATGTAAAAGTCCTGGCCATGAGAAACAGCAGCAGCAGCAGAGCAGTGCTGGGTTCAGAAGACTTGCCTTCCCTTCTCCACTGTGCAAGGAGTGAAGAGAAGATAATTTTGAGAACTGGTTGCAGTGCTGCTGCTCACACAGCAGGAAGCTCTACTATACACCCTACCCAAACTCTTATCCAAGTCTTACTCGCAACTTCCCTTCTTGCCACACAGGGATTTCTGTTCTGGGTTCAAAAGATCAAAAACAAATGTCACGAGCCATACACAGACGGGGATTTTTTCTTGCTACCCATTTTGCAAGGACATAAGTAATTCCATAGCAGTGCAGAAAGTTTTCAGGTACCTTCCACCAGGAATGTATTTTCCTACCTTTCTCCTTACTTCAGAAGTCACCCCCAACTTACACACAGAGTGCGGTATTTGAATCCAACAAGCTCCACAGCCTCCTCTCTATCTGAAGAGCCCTTCAGCCTCACTGCCACCTGAACAGCCTCTGCCAGCACAGTGATTACAGCAAGACACTCCTTCAAGGATCTGGCCTCTGTCGACCGTTCAGTATTGGATTGTCTCACCAGCCCAAGACAGGCTTAGCCCAAGATATCCCTCCTGCAGAACACAGCTCACAGAGCAAAAAACAGACTTCACAAAATAAACAAAAGCAAAGCTCTTCCCCTGACTAGCATAGCCTGTGGGAGTCCAAGCTCCTTGTGTGCTGTGCCTTAGTCTTCAGCACTTTTCACAAGTGCCAGATCCCAGCCCCACAGTCTCTGCCAGATCCCAGCCCTACAGTCTCTCTCAGACTTTTTACTATTTCCTAGGGCAAAAACTGATAAGAAGTTGCCGGGCCCCTGGTCTGCATGGTGTTTACAGGAACAGACCACTCTATCCAAAGCTTCATTAGGTAAACTAGACTCAATATCAGCACAAGTACATATTTGAGAGGATTAAGAACAAGATATCATCTAAAGGTATTTAAATTAACAGACTGCACAGCAGATACACAGCAAGGCAAAGGACTTTGAAAGCAAGTCTGGCCATGTATCAACAACCTGTCGGTTCCATGAGAAGTCTACTTACCTACCTGGTCCTGCCCCAGGAAGCACCCTTGTGAGGCTCGGCAATTGTTGGAAAGCAGATGGGCAACAGCAAGGAGGGGAGCTGGAGAGCAGTGTCAGTGCAGGTGGGTGGGATCAGGTGAGGGACAGGGGTAGAGGTTTTGCGGAGAGGACTGGAGGGTCTGTCTGGGGCAGCTTGCAAAGCAGGCTGCTGCACTGGGGGTGGAGCGCCAGCTCTTTGGTTCTGATTGAGCCAGGGACGGACTTTAATGAGGATCTCAATGCCATCTCCCCTAGTAACCTTACAGACAAATGAGAGTCACTGGGTACATGAATAATGCAGTGGGTTGAAAATTGGCTGGACCACTAAACTCGAAGCTGATCTGCTGCAGTACAAAGTGACAACCAGTGGACTCGAACAACATCTCTCAAGGGTCAACACTGGGGCCAATACTCTGTGATGCCTTTGCTAACACCCTGAGTGATCTGACAAAGCATACAGCCAGCAAATTAATGCCCAATACCAAATTAGGGGTAGTGACTGACATACTTGAGAGCAGTGCTACCATTCAGAGGAATCATAAATGCCTGATAGGAACCTCATAAACTTCAAAAAGAATCAAATGCAAAGTCCCCCATCTGGGACAAAACAACTCCATGCAACAGTATAGGGTGCCACCTGGCTGAGGAGCCACTCTGCTGAAAAAGTGTTTGGAATTTGTAGTTTGGGAACGCGGTGGCGAAGTACTAACTCTTCAAAGCATGTCCCCAAGATTCTGATAGTTTACTATGAAGCTGGTCAAACACCGGACCAAGTTGCCCAGAAATGCTGTAGCAGCCCCATTCCCAGGGATATTCAAAATCCAACTGGTCAGCCCAGTGAGCAACACATTTTTGTTCGACCTGCTTTGAGCACGAGGCTGGAGTAATGACCTCCGCGGCCAGAGCATCCTGCTTCAATCCTCCTGACTAGAACCAGTCTCTCCTGCTTACCGCCCCCCCGGCCAAGAAGTGCTCGGCGTCCTGGCGACCAGCAGGGAGCAGTGAAAGGCGAGGAATGAAGGCTTACCCACCGGACCGGCAGCATTCCTGCAAGGCTGCAAAAACACGCCGGGGCCGCCCAGGGCTGCGGTGACGGGTGCCCGGCCCAGGGAAGCGGGGCAGGGACCCGGCCCGCAAGGTGGGCGCTGCGGGGTCCCTGACACCCCTCCCCGGGGACCCGGCCGAGGCACGGAGGGGCTGGGGGTGTTTTCTTCACCCGAGGGGGGTCAGGTGGGGGGGCTGCCCAGCCCGCTGCACCCACGGGTGCCGACCCACCTGCCAGATCCCCAGTAACACCTGAGATCGGCTCGATATTGCTGCTGTCAGCGCGCTGAGCGTTGCTTGTTGCTTCAAGCATCTGGGGCTACGGGGTTCGTATTGCCCAACTCTCCTCCTTGATCTCGAGATCTAAACACATGCTTAACAAAACCCAAAATTTAAACTCTTACATAACCACATGACTCCAGGCACGGGGATGATGAAATCCCAAGTAGCACCAAGACCAGTGACACAGGACCTGGAGGGGACTGCCAAAATCCAGGAGACACAGGCAGCCCTGTGCCGTTTTACTGGGCAGCTTCGCTACAGCTCACGATCGATTGTGCTCACATCCGTCACGCAACTGAGCACCAAGGCCACAAAGACATTTACATGCTTCTGTCAGTTCCAGTAAAAACTATAGCACATTGGTTTAAGCTAAGACGCTTTATCCACAGATTACAAGTATGGAAAATCAGACATGGTGGAAAGAAACCCCAGTGAATGGATGTCTCCGGACCCCAAAGACCTGGGGTTGCTGAGCCTAAAAGCGCTGCCTCACGGGTCTGACTCGTGTGTTGATGCAACTGGCAGGGTGGTTTCAGGCATCCCCATGCCACTCTCCACACTGCTCTCCTGGCCTGAATTAGCACACCCATTCCAGGGGAGGCAGAAAGGAATGGCCGACATCAGCCTTTGCCACTGGGCATCAGAGAGCTCTGCACAAGCCCCCTTTCCCCAGTCACTTGTCTAGCTAACAGCACTGGGGACAGGGGAGGGTACAGCACAAGCTCCCTTATGTCACCTGGGAGAGCTAGCAACTCACTATAGACAGTAAAGACAGTATTTAAAACTGCTAGTTAGATCTGTCAGAGCATGCCATCCAGATCTTAGAGATGCTCATACATATACAAAGAGATGTTTCATATATCTGGAGTACTGCCTTGCCACAAACCCTGTGTGTTACCACTCAGCTGCTTTCACACGAGCACCACCACCAACACGTAACTCCTCTCCCTGAAACCGATCCTGCCAATCATAGACTTAATGCATCACATAGGTTGGAAGGGGTCTCCGGAGACCACCTAGCCCAACCCTGCTCAAAGCAGGGCCATTTAGAGCATGTTGCTCAAGGCCTCGGCCAGTCAAGTTTTGACATGCTCCAGGGGTGGAGGTTCCACAACCTCTCTGGACACCCTGCTCCAATGTTTGACCCCCTTCATGGTAAAACATTAGGTTTTAGCACACAGTCTGAAGAGTGAGTGCTCCAAACTGGGTTCAGGCAAATCACTTATGCCTTCAATATGCTGTTCCACTGGACTTTATACAGCTCTGTCAGCTACAGGGTCTGCTTCTTCCATTGCTCTGGTATCAGCATTTGACTGATCCTGCAGTAACTTTGGTCAGGGACTCAGACCAGCTGGAACTTAACCCTCCCACATAAATGTGCTTTTTTGTGCCAGTGTAACTTCCTGAACCATTTCATTGAGAGGTCAGACAAGTAACTGTGGAGAAACCAGGAAGGAAACAGAATCACATAGATAGGAGCAGAGAAGATAGCAGGACCACACATGTAGATCAATTTAAGGTCGCCTGGATGAGTAGTTCCAACACTTCAATCTACCTGGCCATTAAGATGGGATCACACTCTTCACCCACTTCATATGGCTCTGGGGGACAGCTGAGTCAGCCAAAAGCCGAGGTTGTCATCTTCAAGCCACTCAAGTGGCCTGGAACCAGTACATTAAAAAAAAAAAAAAAGTCTCCTGAAACACCAAGATAGACTGTAGGCAACAACTGTGATCCTCTGGCCCAAGACGACGCTGCAATAATGTAATACTTGCCGTGCAAGAGACCCCATTTCCCAAGGACCTGTCCAAATTTGAAGAACAAGCTCCCTAGGGACTAAGGACCCTTCAGTACCTGCCCACCCAGACTGCAAGCTACGCTGCTTTCACCTGTAACGCAAACACACTGCAAGATCCACAAGATCCACTGGGGAGAGGAGAAGGGAACAAACCACACATTTGTGTATTAGTCATATTTGAGGTTAATTGGAAAGTACTCAGATGCTGCTCCGAACGGCTCACGGTAAGCTGCAGAATGGAACAGAACACTTCAATCAGTGCCCATAAGGAGCTCCGAGATCCTCAAGTGGAAATCATTATATAATACTTTGTCCTCATAAACACAGATGATTATTTCAGTGCATAATGTATCTTAATAGGAAATACAAACCTTTGGTTAAGAGTCAGAGCTGGTCTTTACCACATTCTGTGCCTGATCACCTGCAGGGCACAATCTGTCATGCAATATCCAGTAATTAAGCTGTATTTATGACAAGATTGGAAGCTGTGAGGTCATTCCCTGTGCAACTACACGTGCCTTAAATTAGCTATGATAATCATTCTCACATGCGTGCAACAGTCCAGGCCTTTAACAGCAGCCAATGTCTGATGTTACAACAATAAATGACAATGTGGCACTGAGAGGAAAAATACTGCAGACTTTGGTCATAAAGAGGTTTGGAAAAAGGAGATTTTGCTGGGGTATGACTGCATGGAGTTATACGCAATTCTGCATATCCAGCAAATGGAATTGGTTGGCACTTTGTTCATAAACACAAAAGTATCTCCGATTCTAGAACTGTCTTGTTAGTATCTACTATCTATAAGGAATCTGCAAATAAGCTGCATTTATTTTTGGCATGAAAACACTTGCACAGTAAAATGTTTCTCAAATTATAGATTCTAAAAAATATGAAAAAAATTAAACATTTGAATTCTGAAGTGCTAAAGCCCTCTTGGCAAAAATTACTTATGTTCACAATGTACGTCAGGTTTATCAAGAAATCGTGTTAATCCTGCTCTGGTGTAACAAGCGACAGTCTTGCACTCCTGTAGTACCTTTCCGCAACAAGGACTAAAGCTACAACAAAAGGACTTTGATCCACCAGAAGGCTGTGCTGCCATTCAGCAAGACCTTGGCAGGCTGCAAGCCTGGGTGGAGAGGAACTTTTCTCAAATAAATGTTCCTAATCAGGAGCATCCCTTCCGGGGGAGGTAGCTTGTATCAGTATCATTCAGAGTTCTCAAAGCTATGGAAACCATCCCATCAGCTTGCTATGCCCCTCAGCTCAGCTCGCTGGCTAAACGGTCTTGAAGATAAACAACCAGGTAGAGTAACATGTTTCCTTGTGTGTTATTTCACTATTTGTCTCTAATTTGTATTTGTCTCTTAATTACAGCTACGTATCTACCTTTCAGTGAAAAACACTAGTTCGTGTTTCCCTTAAACTCCACACAATACTTAGGATGATTGGGAGGTAGTTTACCAAACACTGCATCACCAGGATTCCTTTTGGAGCACTGAACAACTCACACAACCCTTACAGTGAGGTAAATCCTCTAAGCTGCCAGAGCTCCTTTATAAAGTGGTGACACAGGCAGCACCTACACCACCAAATGCAGCAGGGCCAGGAACTGCTGCTCTGTGGTGGCAGGGCCAGGCGGCATACTCGCCACATCCACACTATGCAGCGCTTGGCCTGTGGTCACCCCCGAACTACACGTGATGTCTGCCCCTGTAGCCCTAAAGCACAAGTATTATTCGAGGGGTGTCATTTCAAACACCCTGAATGGAAGAAATAAAGGCTGTGCTGTAGCCCAGAGGGGTAATTCACAGCATGAAGCTAAAGGGCCTGTCATACGCCACAGCACAGAGGGGTGTTTGCCAGTAAGAAACCTGCCAGGGTATTGCTGGGTGACCCAGCGGAGTGGAGGGAGCCAGGGTTCACACAGCCCTGCCCGCTGCTCATCGGACACACACTACCCTCTGAACTACACCCAAGCACCGCCTTGGAGATTGCTGCTCCACACAGGCCAAGACTGTTTCAGGGACCAGAGGTATTACTGTGTAGTAGAGTAGGGTGGCAAATCAGCAGCCCAATGCCCAAGCTTGCTGCCTACCCCCTTCAATTTAGCAGCACAGGCATAGCCAAGGAACCCAGGCTCGTGGCACCCGGAACTTGCTGAGAAACAGTAGGGAAAAGAAAAAAAGGGGGCAGAAGGGAGGATGGGAGGATCTGTGACTCCCATGAATAGTTAAAGCTGTGAAGAGCTGAATTCTTTGAAAGTCTCAGAATGAAATCCTTATCTGTGCCTCCGAAACCCCATTCTTGACTTTGCACTCATCTCTTATGTAACAACAGCAAATTACTTTGGTTTATCTCCCTTGGTGTCCTCGAGGTTAGTGACACATCATCATTAGGTTAAGTTACTATTTTAATTCAATTGCCATACCACATGCTTAAATGCTGTCACAGATCTTGTCCTTCCTTCTTCTGTGTGCTACTGGCAACTGTCATTTCTCCTACAATTAAGAGTTCAAACGCTTCACAGCAGGAATTGCATCATTCTCATGCTGAAGCACCCGCTACACTTCAGAGCGGTGTCAAAAGATGTTTTCTCAAAACCTCCAATAACCTGGCAACATCTGAATCCTGCATGTTTCAGATTATATGTTTTAAGACTGACACTGACACTGTATTTTACGGCCTTTGCAATACTGTTACTTACTCAAAACAAATACTTAGTTTTGCAAACAAAACCAGAGAAATACTATATTATGAGTTGGTTTCACTTCCCCTATTCCCTAGCATGAGAAGATTCCAGATGGGCTCTTTAGAAAGAGCTAAATACTCATCAAATGGAAGATGTGATACAATCAGAATTAAAAGGACTCCTTTAATGTTGCAGCCAATTGTCTTTAGCCAACAGGATCAAGTTACAAAGCATTTGTATAAAAACAGAGCTCAAATACAATCAGCGAAGAGAAGCTGAAAATCTGCTGTTCTGTGGACTACAGATGCGGCAGGGGGAAAACAGAACAAGAGCTCCATAATTGGAAATAATACAGATACTTTGTCCACACGCTAGTTATGACCTTCTTTTGTTTTCCCATGATATCCTGTTGATATAATATCCAGATCCCTTGTGGACATCCGCTGTTTCCAAACGAGAAGAATGAGTGTTGTTAGTTTCACTTCAGCACCTCACCGGGTCACCAGCCTACCTACTATGCCTGGAAAGCCTGCCGGGAAGCAGCGTCAACCAACCACCTTATCAGTTAAAGATCTGAACGGATGAGGAGCACGGACATATGAGATCACATCTTGTGGTAATTTAAACAAATTTCAAATACCATTACAATAAGGAAGAACAGAATAAGAACAAAAGTTCAGGTAAATACAAACCTACATAGGAATAGTTAATGGATGACACCAAGTGCAACTTTCCTCCCTCTCTGACCAGCCCCAGTCTTCTGAACACTACCTGACAGCAACCACCCGAAGAAGGTTGCAAGGACAAAGCCAGGGTGTAGTGCTGCCTCCCCGCAGCATTCCCCAAGGCCCCAAAAATCTACTGAAACATGGACTTCCACAGCCAAAGGGGATATTTTTGTATTTAACAGTCCTCATGAGCTTTTTCTTCTGTTAATCTTCTGGACTTAACGTTCAGCTCAAAAAAAACCCCTTGTAGTATCCACAAAATCACGCAACAAGATTTTTCACGAGTAACCACAATATGAAATAAGCAATTTTGTCGAGTATGGTTTTACCCCACATCTCCCCCAACTGTCATTCAATGCACAGCATTCTTATGTTGAAAGAAACCCCCCTTACCCATGTCTGTAAGGATGAAGAGTCTTAGTTAATTTATCTGTTTCTCACCCAGAAGCTGTTCCACACTTCAGAACACCCATGTACTTCTCTGCACCTCTTATGGTGCTCTGTGTCCTTCTGAAGGCAAGATCAGAACTGTACACGGCATTCAAAGCACTGGCACACTGCGGGTTTACCCCGTGCTGGAACGATGCTCTCCGCTTTGTTCTCTAGCTCTTCCTACTTACTGCCTAACATTTGATTTGCTCATTTACCAAGCCTTCAGCTGAGATTTTCACAGAACTGTTATTATGCCAAGGTCTTGTTCCTAAGTGATAAAACTGCTTCTAGACTGTTTCTGTGTATCTTAAGTCAGGATTGTTCATCTGTCATTTAAAACACTTCACATTTCTGTACACCAACTTGTATTACCTACTCTCTTTGTATTGTGATGTTTTACTAAAGTTCCCCTCAGACCACAGGCTCCAATTCAGATGCTCAGTTCAACATGTGGAACTTCATATATTGACTCCTTCCACCAAGTAAACATCTTTGCCCTGTTTTACAGTGACCTGTCTTTAACCCAGTGTCATCTACCCACCTGACAACTTCTCTTATACCATAGCTGCTTCTGCTGAAAATTTTGTTGAATGCTTTTTAGAAACCCAAGTACGTGACATCAGCTGAATCTCTCTTGTCCACGTTTTCCCGACTCCTCAGAAGAGTCCAAACAAGGTATGAGGCCAGGACCTCTCCTTAGAAAAGCTCTGCCAGCTCTCCTGGTACCATTTTCTCCCCACACCTACTAGAGTTCACCTTTTTTAAACTATTTTCATTAACTTGCTAGGTACAGATAATAGGCTCACTGCTCAGCAGCTCCCAGAACTCTTCTAGCCCACTTTTTTTTTTTTTTTAATTGGCATATTAACAATCTTTCCATTCTGTTATCAAAGCGCTTCTAAATGTGATGTTAAACGAAATCATTAGTAAGCAGCTCAGCTATTTAAATCTTGACTTCTCTTAGATCTCTCGGATGAATATCATGCAGTCCAACTGTTTAGTGCTTTTTATTTTAGCTATTTGTTTCATAACCTTTTCTACAGGCACTTCACCTTGAGGCATACTCTCTGATAAATCCTTCACAAAGTAAGTGCACAAGCACAGAAATCTTCTGAAGTTCTTCTACAGTGAGCACAGAAGAAAATACTAATTTAGGGTTGGGGTTTTTTTCTAGAACCTTATCTCCTCTGAACAATTCATTTATTTTTGACTGTCCACTGGCTCCGAGAACTTTTTTTGGCAGGCATCCTGTTCTATTTTGACCGAAAGCAAGAGTCAGCTTTATTGGCAAAGTAACAACAACACAAACAACAAGAGAACCGGCAGAACAAGTGTTCAAGGATACAGGTGCCTGGTCACCTGCTATACTGAAGTCAGGGTAATTCCTGTACCACGAGCGCAGTAAAAAAAAACCCAGTAATTATTTTCGTTTACCCAGTTCCATATGGAAATAAAAGCTAATTATTATTATGCCAATTTTTAACGTTAAGTTATAGCTCCTTTGTTTTTCCACCGTCACGGGTCCAGCCAGGAGCCGAGCATGGGAACAGGCAGGCAGACAGGCCATGCTCGGGGGGCCCTGGTAAGGCCAGCAGGAGCTACAGGCTGGCACCGGCAAACCCGCCTGGGATTCAGCCCCGCCGGCGAGGGCGGTACCGGAGGGCGGGTACCGGCGCCCAGGGAGCCCCCTCAGCCCGCCGAGGGCGCCCACCTGCCGGGAGCCCGGTGCCTCCCCGCGGGACAAGCCCAGGCCAACGGCCACGGCCCCCGCGCGCGTGCACCGCTTCCCCCCGCGGGCCGCCCACCTCCCGTCCCTTCTGGAAGCTTCCGCCGGCCAGCCGCACGCGCGAGCCGCCGGCCAGCGCCCGCCGCGGGGAAGAAAGAGGCGCCGCCGTTTATGCCATATATGGGCACGGCCGGAAGTACTTGCGTCATGGCGTTGGCTCGTAGCGCCTCCGCGGGGAGCGGAACGTCACGTCCCTGACGCGCCCGCCGCGCGGCGCCCTGGCAACCAAACAGTAAACACGGCGGGGCGGGGCGGGGCGGGGCGGGGCGAGGCGGCGGGCGCGCATGCGCAGTGGCTCGGCTCGGCCCGGCCCGGCGGCGGCGTGAGGCGGGATGAGGCGGCTCCCGCAGCGGCCTGCGCCGGGGCTGCGCAGTGGGGCCCGGTCGACCCAGCGGCCGCCACTGAGGGAGGGCAGCGGTGACAGTGGCGGTGGCGGCGGGGCGGGCCCGGCCCCTAGGCCGGCGCGGGGGTCACGGGGAAGACCCCGCCTCAGCCCTGCTCGCGGTCTCTCCGCCGCGCGCCCGGCTCCGTGAGGGCGCCCCGCGGGGTCGCGCTGGGGCCGTGCCCGACGCTGGGAACCGCCGCGGTGGTTCAGGTATGGGGCAGCGGGGGCCGCCCGGGGCCCCGCGCCCGGCCCGCAGGCTGCGGGGAGAGGGGCCGCCCCGCCGCGGCCCGGGGCAGGAGCGCTGGCGGCTAGGGGCGAGCGGGGCCGCCGCGCCTGGGGGGGGCTGGAGCAGCCCTGGAGCCCCAGCACCCTCCTGTACCCTTCTGTAGGCTGCTAGCAACGTGTTTTAGGCTCTGCGTGTTGCCTTACTGCCCTGCTCCTTGTCATTCATAATACAAATTCCACCGTTCCTCGCGTTGCAGTTTCATTTCTAAGAATTAATTACACTGCTGCCCTCAACGGGATCAGGAGCACAGGAGGCGTCAGAAATAACACAAGCGTTACCTGCTTGTCTTATCTCGTTCCATTGTTTTGTTTCACAAAGCTTTGTGCCCGTATCTGTGTGATGTATCAGATACAGCTTATAATTGAAGCACATGCATGTAATCCAAGCAGAGATTGTTGCATTATTCCCTCTCATGGCTCTGTTGTTGAAGTTAGTGGCAAGTTTCCCACTGATTTAAGTGAGCTTTTACTACAGAGTTCTCAAACACTAGGAAGCAGATAAATCACATTCATGACATGCCATACATTTTATGTAGCACATCCTGAATTTTGGATTGTCCAGGGAGGGGCAAGGCATCGCAAGACAAGGAGTGGAGCTGGAGCTTGGGGTTAAACGTAAGGTGGCTCATGTAGTGCCACCCCTGAGTTTGACATCATTGCGTAACAAATGCAAAAGCTGACACACTTGGCACTTGCTGTCGCTGCTGTTGGAAAGAAGAGCCTCAGCTAGGCTTCAGGACTGCTGTGTATCAGAATTCAGATTTTGTTTTAACCTCTCCAGTAATTATGAGAGATGATGAGGACAGGATCAGTCCACCTACTTTGAAGGGACTGTGTGGTATTTTGGGATGCTAGAGGCTCCTTTCTGCCTCTGCTGAACGTCTGGTGATTTCAACAGCGTGTGCGGGCTCTCTGAGACCTCTGGGTTCTCTAGCTCTGAACCTGATGGTCTTTCAGCAGAATGCATGTTGTGATTCCAGATTTACTGACTTCACGGGGTTACTTGTCATGTAAGTCTCACTCTCGTGCAGCTACACCTAGACAACTGCTTCAGGGGTCAGTGTGCACTTGCTGCGCCTGGGTGTTGCCCCTGCAAACTCAAGTGGCGGTGTGAAAGTAGTTGCCTCTCAGTGGGTGGCATCACAGTAGCAATTGGAGTCAGTGCTGCCTCCAGCTTAATGTTGAAAGACGGTAAGCCGCACACGTAATATTTGCTTTTGCACAGAGCAAGCCTTGTTGAGCAAGCTGTGAAGCTGCAATACACGCTACTGAGATGAGATACATCCTGTGCGTGTTCTGATTAGGGAAGGGGTGAAGAAAGCAGAGCCGGCTGCAGTGACCAGGAAATGTGGAGTTACACAAACCCAGCCCTGAATGCCAGCCTGCAGAGATTTCCTGAGAATGCTGCATCAAGGTGGCCTTCAGCTGGACACACACACCCAGCACAGGTGGTGTCTGTGCCTCCACCTTGAGGAAGGAGCTCTCAACAGTGAAAGCCACTCTTGTGGGACTCTTCATGTGCCAGCATTAGGGAAGGAGCAAAGTAGTGCTCTGCACACAGGTGTGACCTGCCCCAGCTGCTGTCCTGCCAGAGAAGCCCATTTCAGTGGGCAAGCAGCAGGAATAATGGAGGGTAGCAGCCCCTCTAAACTGACTCAGGCAAGAGAAGGTATGTTGCATAGACCCCAGGGAAGGAGCACGTTCCCAGAGCACGTGGGCTGGTTGCCCTAACTCATTCAAGGACTGGGCCACCAGCTTTAATAGAAACTGAGAGGCAAAGGAAGGGTCAGCCATTTGCCTTATGCCACTTAGCCCAAAGTCAGAAGAAAGTGCAGGCGCACTTCTCCCCTTGTGGCCAAAAGAAGACGGGCTATAGCTCCTCTTAGAGGTGCTAGACCAAGTCCAGGGGCACCCAGCACCAGGGTGCATGTCCTCTGCTCCCCAGCCAGGAGGAAGCTGGGCTGGTAGGCACATGTGAGCCATTGGGTGGGCCCCAGCCTGGAGGTGGCCTCCCTGAACTCACCTGCCCTTTTTACCTCCTTCCTAGTGAGGGCTCCAGCTTGTCACCAAAAGGCCACACCAGGTGACACACAGGGGAGCAGATCCAGACAGAGCAGATAGGGGAGGCCATGAGGAATGACCCTGCTTGCCCACCAGGAGGGGTGGGAAGGGCACAGCCACAGCCAGTCCTGGTAACACCAGGGCAAGGACAGGTCTGGCCTTAAATATTTAAATATTCACACCCCAACACACCCTGTGCCTCAGGCAGCTAGCACCAGCCTGCTGTTGATACAGGCCAGCCTAAATCAGAGAGCAGGGAACCCCCTCAGGGTCACCAGGGAAGCAATGCAAAAGGTAACACTAGGACAGCTTCAGCAGTCAACTTAAATGCTTTTATTGACAATGTCTCTGAACAATAATAAGCAAACAATGCTTAAGTTTCATCCAAATTCACTTTCCACATGTCAAAAAAGACCTCAAGGTAGAAAAAAATAAAATAAAAATATAAATATCTGAGAATCCATCTTAATAAATAAATTAAAAACACAATAAAAACGTTTTCATGGAAAACTTATGTCAGAACATTCAGACCACCTCAACAATGCATGATCAGTAAAGTTACAATGAACATCAATGTAGAACTACAGTACATGGATATAGCTATTTATCTACCTACTAGAAAATAAAAGAGTCTCTTTCCCCCCATGTAAGATGGGTCATTGCTAAGTCATCAGAACACGATATTGCCAGGAACACAGTAGTTATTGTTAATCAGCTGCACTAGATACGAGTTGAAGATACCCAGCACCAGGTTAAATTCCAATCATTTAAAACCAAGAGATTAATTAGTTAATGCTAGTGATACTAAGGAGGGGAGGGAGTCACCTACCCAGCCATGTGGGACATGCTACAGACTACCAGCTCTCATGGATGGGCCATTGGGGACGAGACAAACTCCATGCGATTTGCTACATCTCTGGAAGAGGTACGATGCCTCGGCGCAGGGCGCTCTGCCAGGCCCCAGGGCACCAGGCCAGACGGGGGGCAGGGGTGGCGGTGGCGGGGCCCTCCCCAGGCCCGGGGAGCCCCATGGGGCACAGCAGCGAGTCCGTGGGGGTGCACAGGCAGGGGAGGGGGCCCGACAGGTCAGTCAATGCTGGAGCCCCTCACAAGGCCAGGAGGGTGGGGGAGCTGAGGGAGTCAGATGAGGGCTCGTTGCTGCTGCTGCCCTTCCGATGCGCAGCAGCGCAGCTGGGGAAGGCGTCTGCCTCGGGGTAGGTGAAGACGAAGGTGGAGGTGTAGGTGCTGGGGCACGGGGTGCAGGTCACCACGGGGGTGCAGAGGGGCTCCAGCTCACTGCTGGGCCCAGCTGCCAGCGACTCCCAGTCCGACGCATAGAAGGAGGAGGCCCCGGGCAGGTCCATGTCAGGCACGGAGCGAGAGGCCTCCCGCGGCCCCGTGGAGAAAAGCAGCTCATCGAAGGGCTCAGCCTTGAGCTCCAGCCCGCTGCTGCCAGTCTCCTTGGGCAGCACGGCCGGCGGTGCCTCGGGCATCAGTGGCAGGGTAAAGGCAGCATCCTCAGCCACGGTGGGGCTGGGGGTGCCCAGGTCCAGCGCAGTGGCAGCTGCCAGCTCCTCAGAGAAGCGCAGCTCCTCAGGCATCTTGCAGGCGGGCCGGTGGGCCGCCAGGATGAACTCCAGCTTCTCCTTCTCCTTCAGCAGGTTAGCTATCTCCGCCTGCAGCGCAGACTTCTCCTCCTCCAGCTGGTCGGTCTCCTGCAGAGGGAGCGAGGCTGTCAGCCAAGGCCGGCATCACCCCCAGCTGGAGTGTGTGTCCCCCTCCTCCTGCCACCCCCCACACACACCCCCGCCCTGCCTGCCGGGCGGCACTTACCGCCTGCAGCGTGTCGGTGAGCTCCCGCCGCCGGTTGCGGCACTTGGCCGCTGCCATCTTGTTCCTTTCCCGGCGGATCCTTCTCTTCTCCTCCTCCTCCGGTGACAGCTGTGGGCAGAGAGAGGCCGCTCAGTCCCGCTGCCAGCCCGGTGACCCCCGGCCGGGGCAGCCCACCGGCCGCATCCCCCCCATATCCCTCCCCCCCCCCCCCAACCCCGGTCCTGCCGCTCACCTGCTCGACTTTGCCCCTGCGACCGATGCTTTGCCCACGGCCGCCCGGCGCCTTCAGCACTGCGGGGCGGGAGTAGGCGGCGGGGGCGGGCGCCGACACGCCGTAGGGGTGCCCGCGGCCCTGGGAGGGGGCCACCGAGGAGATGAGGGCGGGCTGCACCAGCCACTGCAGGTCGGGGCTGCTGGAGATGGCAGTCACCGTGGGCACGAAGCTGGCGCTGGAGACGGCCAGGTCGGTGCAGAAGTCCTGCGGGACAGAGGAAGGGGGGGCTGCCGTCAGCGGGGCGCCCGTACCGCTCCCCGCCGCCCCCGGGGCCGCGCCGGCCACGGCGCCGCGCTGCCAGCGCCGGCTCCGCACGAGAGCGGCCTGTTATAAATATCTCTGACGTCCGCGCTGACGCAGACGCTGCTCCGGAGTCTCCTCAATGAACTCGCGTTTTATCAATGAAGCCGCTTTACACACCCGCCGCAGAGCGCGGCCCGGGCCACGGCTCCTCCCGCCCTCCCCGCCGCGGCACTGGGGCCGCTCCCCCCGCCCAGCCCCCGACCCGGGGCAGCCCGCCGGGGGCCTGCCCGTCCCCCCGCGGGCACCGCGCGGCCCGCTCCCGTCCCACCCCAACCCGTCCCCTCCCGCCCCGCGGCGAGGGCGCAGCCGGCGTACCCGGCGCCTCACCTGCGGGTTGACGGGCGAGCCCATGCTGGAGAAGGAGTCGGCCGGGGAAGGGTAGTAGGTGAGGCTGTCCCCGGCCGGGGAAGCGCTGCTGCAGCGGGAGGAGGGCGCCTCGTACTCTCCGGCGAAGCCCTGGTACATCATGTCGGCTCAATATGCGCAAGCCGGCGGTGCGGGGCGATGCGGCGGTGGCGGAGCGCTCGTGGGGAGCAGGCGAAGAGGGGGCCGGCTGCGTGCGTCCCTCTGTCCGGTCCGCGCCGCGCGTCTCTCCGCTCCGCTGCCGGGGCTGCCTCTGCTGCTGGAGTACCGCGCGGCGCCTCCGTTTTATACCCTCCCGCCGACGTCACTGGGGACGCGCCACCCGTGCCCGCGGGTGGGGCCGCCCGCCCCGCGCCCGCCCGACACCGCCCCCGAGGCCGCTCCGCGAGCCGCCCGCCCCCGCCTCCCGGCGAGAGGAACCGCGGCGAGGGGCGGGAGGCGGCCGCCGGGCGGGAGGAGCCCCGCGGGCGGCGCGGCGGGGGAGCGCCGGCGGGGTTCCCCCCCCCGCGCGCAGTGGTACGGCCGGGCTCGGGAACCCACTGACGCAGATATCCTTATATGGGATACATCCTGTGCGAGGGGGCGTGACTGACGGGAAGCGCTCCAGGCTGCAGCCAAGTGCGGCGGGCGGTGCGCGGGCCGGGCCGGGCCGGGACGCGGCGGCCCCTCCCCCTCCCCACGCGCGGCGAGACCCCGCCGGGGGCCCCGTGGGCGCCGTCCCGCCGCAGCTGACCCCCGTCCCGGGGTGCGTGGGGCGGGGGAGGGGGCGGCGGCACCGCGGCTCGGCGGGAGCCCCCGCGCAGCCCCCGCGGCGGAGCCAGGAGCTGCGAGGGAGGCGGCGAGGCCGGGCCGGGGGCCGGGCCCCGCGGGGTGTGAAGCCCCGTCCCCAGCACGAAGCGGGGTCTGGCCGTGGCGGGGCACGGGGCCGCGGCGCGCCCTGCGTGCGGGGAGCCCGAGCTCCCCCCTTCCCTGCAGCGCGGAACGCGTTACGCTCATGCGGCACTATTTACTTGTCTGTTGTATACACAGAGTAATCGGCGAGAGCGAGGGTAACGGCACCGGGAAGCCCTGCCAGGGCAGCCTGGGGGGGCCGCAGCCCCCCAGGAAGGTTGGGAGAGCTTGGGAGCAGCCCTCGCGGGCGCTGGGACACCCACCAAGGGCACGGGCAGGGGGCCACCGGGAAACCACCGGCGAGGAACGAGGGGTGAGGCTCGTCCTTTCCTCCAGTTTGGGTTTTGTTTTGATCCTTGTTGCAGCGAAGCCCGGAGACACCCACCCACGACGGGGATGTCAGGCAGCCCTGGCTCAGGTCAGGCTAAGCTGGGAGCCAGACCGCAGACTCGCCTTGCACGGGAGCCAAGAGATCGGGCTATAGATAGTAACAGGGAAGCTGCAGCAGCGAGCGTGTTTACAGCAACAAACAGAGCCTGCAGCGCAGTCTCCAAGCAGGAGCGTCACCCAGCCAGGCTGGGATCCTGCTGGCACCCTCTCCCGCTGTTTGAGCTCATGGGCTAAATGCAGCGCCTGATGCTGCTGCTGTTGCTGTTGCTGTGCGAGCAGCCTCTGTTCTTAGAGATCTGGGCCACGGGGGCGGGAGAACTGGGCCAGCTGCTATTTCTGAGCTGCCCGTCAGAGCGGAGGGGACAGCCAAGGACTGCCGCAGCTCACGGCCTGCACCGCTCCCCGGGAAGGACCCGCGGGGGCCAGCGCTGCCTCTCGCCAGCTCGGAGCCAGCCCGTGGGCTAGCCCCTGGCAGGGCACCCCAGAGCCCGGGCTTGCCCGGGGCTGCCCTCCCCAGCCAGCATCCCCCGGCCAGCATTCCCCCGTGCTGCCTGCCGAAGCAGTGGGGCAAGCAGCGGTCTCTTTGGAGGTCACTCAGCTTTGCCGGGGGAAGGGAAGGGACGTGCCAGCAAATTAGCAAAGCCACGACCCTGCTGTCCCTGCCAGCGGCTGAACCTCTGCGGCCGCTGGGTTGATGCACTGGTGCCCAGCATGGGCGAGAGCCTCCAACACAGCTTCAAGTCCCAGACATTTTCCAGGCTCATTTCAGAAAATCCCTGCTTAGCCCTGCTGCCATCTACAAACTGCCCCAGGGCTCCTCTAGCCAAACTGCCACACACACACCCACTCCGAAAGAAGTGTCTCGAAATCAAGGAGGGGGATCCCCTTCACCAAAGCTGAATATATTTTTCTGGCACCCATGCAAACCATTTGTTGCCATCTCCACTGGTGACCGAGCACGCTCTGTACCAAATGGAAAGTGCATGGACACTGCACATTTCTAACACGTGGAGGCAAGGAAACACTGAAAGCGAAAACACATGACGTGGGTTTGTTGTTTCCTCCAAACACGGGGTGCACACGTTTTACCGCAGTGTGTGTGAGAATAAAAAAAGGAAGTAAGCAGTACCACAGGGACAAAACACACTCAGAGCTCAAAACCTCCTGCCCAGGTGACGGGGTTGCCCTTGCCAGCATGCCACCAGAGCCTGATGAAGGCTCCTTGCCCCCCTCACCAGCCAGGAACAGGCAGAGGTGTTTGGCCCTTGCAAAATAGCATGATCTGAGGAACGGACCACGAGTCCACTGAGCGCTGCAACACTATTAAAGCTGTACAGCCTGGGCCAGCAGGGTTTCACTGGGCTCTGGCAGTGCTTGGCTGGGCCTCAGCTGTAGGGATGCGCCACCATAGGGACTGGGATTCCCCCCAGCCCAGGCGTAGGGGTCCCCCATCCCAGCATGACCCATTCCTGAGCTCCAGACAAGACCATGGCATGGCTGGGCCCTGGGCTGGCGAGGAGGTGGCTGCTGGCCACTACCAGCAGAGATGGCTCTTCCTCTGGGAAGGCCAGAGGAGGCCACGGACACTGTACTGCTTGGGCATCACAAGGGTGCTGGCAGGGCAGAAGGACAGCATGCATGCAGCGAGGAACTTGTCGTGGGTACAAACGGGACCCCTCCACCTGCCTGGCCCCAGCTTTTCCTCCCGCCAAGCAGGGAGATGGGGAAGCTTGGAGCTCCCAGGCTGAGGAGGGAGCAGCGAGCTCCCTGGCCCCAGAATGCAGCATGGGAACTTGGCCCTGTTTTCACACCCCTCCTACAGCTGGGCTTGCGACTGAGCCTGGGCTTGGAAAACCACAGCAGAACAGCACCTGAGGCATATGGGTCAGTGCAACCCGCACAGCCAAAACCTGCTTTGGGGCCAGGAGATGGTTGTGCTTAAATTTGGCCACTCACCAGGAAAAAGTTCATGCCAGCAGCATGGCCCTTTGGCAGCTGCGTGACAGCCCTGACCCACCTCTGTCAGTGGCATGGACCACAGTGTGGTTCCATGTTCCCTCTCCGGGCACGCACTGTGACAGATGTCTGCCTCCAGCTAACCCAGGGCTGCTGGAGTGGGTGGGAAGGAGACCTGGGGGGCAGAGTCCAGCAGCAGGGCTGGCACGCAGGGGATACTGCTGTGGGCACCAAAAAATTGCTCCTCGTTGTAAAACACCCCTCTGCACTGAGAAGCCATCACTGCTTGGCCAAGCACCCTGCCCATACCATCAGAGGATCCGTGCAATAGCCCAAACACCCGTTGCAGTACAGATTTCATGGGCAGGTTCCTATTAGTGCAGCTGCCCCTGGACACCGGCTGTTCGCGGTGTCCCCTGCTGCATGTGCTCCCAGCATGGCGCAAGGGACCCCGCTCTGTCTGCCTGGTGCCAGGCAAGTTTGCGGATCCGGGCTGGGGCTGCAGGGCTCAGGAGCAAACAGGATGGAAAAGCAGGAAAGGGGGCTGATAAACCAGTGGTGGGGGCCTGCCCCCCTCTCTTGATGTGGCCAAGGAGCAGGGGGTGGAGGAAGGGCCCATAGCACATTATCCGGGGGGGGCTGAGCTCCCCCCAAGACACGCTGCAGCTATCGCCTCCCACCTAGCCTGGGAGCCTCCAGGAGGGCAAGGTTCCCACCTCTGCTGGCATTTAAAATGCAGTGCATACCCAAAGCAAAGTATAAATAGTAATTAATAATCACAGCAGCTGGGTGTGTGACAGGGACATCCTAAAGAATAAACACTGCGAGTGGAGACATCCTGGCATCTCGTGGTCGTGCCACCGCATGCCACGGGCCGCCAATTACTGTAGATGACGCTGTCGAGCCCTCCCACCCATTCTCGCCACTCTGCCTCCTGCTTTTGCCTGCACCGTGGGGGATGCTGGCTCACCAGGCATGGCTGGACCTCGCTCCGCACACTAATGAAACCACACACCGCTCACAGCCAGCAGGTCCAAAAGGCGGCGTCACCCATCGCGGCGCTTCCTCCGCACCCCACCGCCCTGGGGCTGGGCTGGCAGCCATCGCCCCACGAGCGAGGGTTCATAACCCAGAGCAATTCAAGCACAAAGTTCTCCAGCCGCAGCTCCTGCCACTGCCAGTACCATCCCTTCGTGCGCTGCAGCGGTGCGACAGAGCTGGGGCACCATGGCCAAGCTGGCCTCTTATCTCCCCACCGGCTCCAGGGCCATAGGCCCATCCCAGGGCGTTGTGCATGCTCAGGTTATAACCCCAGGGCACTGCCCAGCCAGGAGGAGAGAACACCTGAAACAAAACGACCTGCGCATTTGTAGAACCGCTCAATGTTTTAGAAGTGAAGTCCCAGAAATGAAAGGCAAGAAGTTTGCACTGGGTGAGAGGCAGCATGTTCAGACCCCGTGACAGGCTGATGCAGGTCTTTTCTGATAATCAAACAAGATCCCAATGAGGCAAGTACAGCTGTGCTTTCCTCAGTGGAACCCCACAAGGAGCCTGCAATAAACCCACACATAAGCAAGAGAAAGTTTGGGCGTCTCACTGTGTCCAAGAGCTTTCTGTAGGTGGCAGCTGGATGGTCCCATTGCTCAAGCAGCCTCTTCTCTGTGGGTCCAAGCAGCCGCAGCAATGCTTATGCCATGGGCTGGGGTCTGGGTAAAGGGGTCCCACTCCTCCATTGGTGTGGTGGCTCTTGAAGAAAGTGGGCCAAGGGTAGCAGAGGAGGAAGCGCTGAGCTGAAGGAGGAAAAGGCCACTGTGCTTAGCTAAGGAGATTTTCTTGCGGGCAGAGAACAAAGCAGCCAAACTGAAGGGAGGGGACAGGATGTTAAAGATTGTTTGGCTTGGGACAGAAAGCAACTCTCTAGTTGTTGTGACTGGGGAGTGCTCCGGGGAACAGCTCAAAGGGACTCAGGACAAACAAAGGATCACAAAGCTGAAGATAGCCTGGGAGGGAAGAGGACAGCCTAAGGCTTTGCTACAACCTAGAGAGACAGCCCTGCTTCACTGGAGGTAGTCT
Organism: Falco rusticolus; assembly: GCF_015220075.1. NCBI lineage: Eukaryota > Metazoa > Chordata > Aves > Falconiformes > Falconidae > Falco > Falco rusticolus. The sequence continues at coordinate 64,114,823 of NC_051193.1, read as the reverse complement.
CCAGATCACCTTCCTCCTGTACCATTCGGTGTCACAGACCAGCACTTAAGTGGGTTGCTCTGGAGGACAGCCATTAACACAAGCAAAGTGTCTTGTAGTGATGGGGCAGTTGCAGGGACTCACAGAGACTTGGCCCACCCTGGCCTGGAGGGAGTCACATTCAGTTGCTGCTTCTAAAAGGCAATGGCAAGATTTGAAAGCAAAGTGTTTGCTCCCTGCTCAGGCTGAGCTGTACCTCTGGCTGGACAGTCAGACTGCACACAAGGCAGAGCTGAAGGAAGCTGTCGGCTCTGTGGAAAGACACTGCCACTGCAGGAATAGAAACCCCAGTAGCACAGCAAGGGAGTAAGTGATGAGGCATGGCTACGCAGAGAGTCGGCCTTTTCTGACCTAGGAACAAACACTGGGAATACCCCAGGAAACTGAGGTTCCATAGATGGTATTTAAGAAATGTAATAAATACAAAATTCAGTATTATTAAATAGTCTGGGGTTAACAGTGCCATGAATATACATACATGTAAACAGCATGGAGCGCTGCCAGCCCAGCCCCAAGGCTTTGATCCTCCCCAAGGATCCAGATCTGCCAAGCAATTTGGTTTGGCTGGGGGGAACTGCTGGGAGGAGGAAACATCTTTGGTGTTAACTCATCCCTAAGTATCTGTGCAACTTCACCAAGAGCTAAGCATGCCCTTGCACAGAGAGACCTAGGAGTACGAGACTTGCAGATCACCTGGGGTGCTCTGCTCCCTCTCTGCACGGTGAACGGGGTCTGGAGGACAGTCTCTGTTGCTCACTGCTACCAGCCCTCAGTTCATTCCAAGTAGAGGAAAGCACTTGCCCTTATCCAGGCCCACACCACCACCCGAAGAGATCGACCACTTCCCTCCCTGTCGAGGTCAGACAGAAATGTAAACAGGCCAGAGAGTACAGGCCTGGAAACACAAGTAGGTGCTCCCCCAGAAGAGGCACAGTGGTCCTGAGTGTGACAGCATATGGAGGGCCCGGGTGCTGCCAGGGCACAACTGTCAGGCCGGCAGGGACAGGGTAACTCGCCTTCTCCGGGCCTGGTTTAGGGTCCCAGCGGAGCTCAGCATGCTGCAAATCTGGCACCCCCCGCCAGTGCGACATACCCCTCGGCCCTGCCGGGCTCCCTGGGCACCAGTGTGCCAGCGCCGGTGTGGGCCCACACCAGCGGGGAGACACTGCAGCCTGTGCTCCAGCACAAGGCCCCAGCCAGCCCGCCACGGGTCCTGTCAGCTGGGATTCCCACCTGCCTTCCGCAGGCAAACCCCGCGGCTCCCGGGGGCTGGAGGCAGCGGCCCGGCCCGGGTGGGAAAGCAGAGGATGGAGCTGTGGGTTTGGGCTCCAGCAGCTGAAACGCGGGGCTGGGCACGGACGGTGCTTGGCCTCCCACGGCGCACACCGCTCTCCTGGGGCCTGCGCCTCCGTCCTGCCCGGCGGCAGGGCTGCCCGGGACCCCCGGCCCACCCGCGCTGCCCACCGCGGTGCTGAGGTGCTTGCTGAGGCCTCCGGCACCCCTCCGGCTCCCGCCGGGCCCCGCTCGCCCCCTCGGGCCGCCGTGGGGGGCAGGCGGGCGGGCCGTGGGGCCAGTGACACAGCCCCCACCGCCCCCGGCTGGGCGCCCCCCGGGGCCGCCGTGCCCCCGGCCCGGACACCCGCCGCAGCGCCCCGGGCCTGTGCCCGCCGCCCCGACCCCGCCGCGCCGAGGGGGCGGCCCCGCCGCCGCGCCGGCCCCGCCCCCCGCCCCTCCCGGCGAATCGCGGCGCTGTTGCTGGGGCCGGGGCGACCGCCTGACGTTGCCCGGGAGACGGCGGAACGTTGAAAACACACAAACCTGTTGACGTTAGTGCGTGGTTTCCATAGAAACGGGCCGGCAACGTCATCGTTCTCCCCCTCCCTCCTCTCCCCGCCGGAGCTCGCGGGCGACGCAGGCGGCGGCGTCAGCCGCGGCGGGAGGGGCGGGGCCACGTCGCCATGGCAGCGGCGGAGGGTGGGGCTCTGTCGCCACGGCAGCGGGAGCGGCTGTTGTTTGTTTGGGAGGCGGCGGCGGCGGCGGTCGGGGGCCTGGCGCGGGGGCCGGCGGCGGCTCCGGCACCTCCCGGCTTCCTACGGCCCCGCCGTCGGGGCACCCCTGCCCGGCCCGCCCCTCCGCCCGGCTCGGGGGAGCCCCTCGGCCTGGGGACCCCGCAGCCCACGCGTCTGGCCACGGGGAGCTCCCACGGGCAGGCCGCAGTCTGTGGCGTGGGCTGGCAGCGGAGCCTGCGGCCGGCAGCCCCAGCTGAGGGCGGGGGGGCAGGGGCTGGGTAACCTGAGGAGGGAAACGGGCTCAGGGTTAAAAATAAGGCTGCTGAAAAGCAGGATTTATTTTTAACCCAGGTGAGTTGTGCGGCTGCTGCACTGGGGGGCCTGACCAGCAGTGGTGAGCCCAGGGCAGGGAGGGATGGGTAGGCGGACAAACGAACGGACGGATGGACGAGCGGACGGATGGATGGCTGGACAAACGGATGGACAAATGGCCGGATGGATGGATGGACAGATGGATGGCTGCAGAGGCCGCCCTGCAGGCACTGCTCTGAGAGGAGCAGGCGTTGAGCTTGTGCCCCGCTGCAGGTGTGGGCCGAGCACCCGCAGCACGTGTGGGTCTCCAGTGCTCGCCATCTGGGGTGCTGCACGGGGCAGGGGTGTGAAGTACGTGTGCATCAGACCTCAGAGACGCGGCGCTGGAACAAAAAGGAAAGAAACTGCAAAGTGAACCACAGTTGTTGCAGTGTTTTCTGGTCCGTCTTTTGAAGAGCAGCCGGGTCCGCCCCTCCCCTCACAGCAGCATTCTCAGCAAAGCCCGCTCTGCCAAAACAGCCCCGCAGACCGCACAGCGGTGCCAGACAGACCAAACATTCCTCCCTGTGTACCTGGGCAGCACGAGCTGATGCCAAGAGCCCTGCTCCCAGCACTGTGCCTCCTCCCTGTCTGCCAGCCTTCAGGTGTGCTCCAGGTGTCTCTGCCTCTGACATCAGCTTCCCACCCTGCAGCTCTCCTAGGTGCGACGCCTGGCGAGGAGACCTGGCTGGGGGGGGACCCACCGGGGGGACCCACCCATGGGCATTTCTTCCAGTGCCAGGGCCGGGTGGGTGGGTCACAGCAGCCCGGGGGTTCCCCTGGAACCCCAAAGACTGTCTTCGCACCGGGGGTTGCACAAATGCCGCTAGCAGATGGGAGAGGAGGGAACCTTGGGGCCACCCCGGCCGCCTCGGCCACTGCGTCGGTGCCTGCGGGGTGGGAACTCCCAGCGCCTGTTCCTGCTGCCGCCGCCATCTGCTGAGGCCAGCAAACTGGAAACCAGCTGCTTGCCCAACCCTTGCCAGCAGCCAGGCTGTTGTCATTGCTGTTAGCTTTACATCAGCTCTGTTTGGTTTGGCAGGCTGAGGGCAGCAGGTTCAATCCAGGCGATTTTACGAGGGCTGGTTCCTGTCCCACACCCCTGTCAGTGAACACAGTGTACATTGAGGATACCCTCGCCCTGCAGCCCCAGGGCAGGAAAGGGTGCGGCTGAAATTAGTGTTTGCTTCTCAAGGGCAAGCCTGAAGTGCCGGTGTTTAGGAAGGTAATCACCAGGCATGAGAAAAGGCCTTCTGCATGGTCATGGCAGCTCCCCGCATGCCGCAGGTGCCCGGTCACCTGCACCCAGGGACCGTCGACAGCGTGGGAAAGTGTGGGTAGGTGACCAAAGGCGGGGAGCGTGCCTGGGGTCTGGCCAGCTGCAATGCAGAGCACGTCCAAAGTCGCCTGCCAGAGTGGCCGAGGCCAGCAGGGAGGATGTCCCACCGGGACCTGCACCCTCCCACAGCCCTTGCCCCAGGCAGCTCCTGCTGCTGATGCCTGGCACACGGTGGGGGATTAGTGGTGCCCCATTTCCATCTGAGATGCATCTTGTCCAGGCAGCTCATAGCTGTGGTAAGGGGGATGGTTTCTCCTCCATGTTTCACACCAAAGTGAGAAAGTAAAAATGCCACTAGTTTCTCCTGCTGCTCCCTTTTTCCCAGGACAGGCTGCCTGCGTTCTGGCCCCATCCCATCCCAGGGCACAGGCTATCACAGCTCCCGGGCTGCAGGGAGCCACAGGGGCTAATTAGCCCGGTGTCCTCCTTGTTAGCTCCTGCCTTGTCTCAGTCAACCAGGCAGCCCAGTGTCCCATGCTGCCAGTCAGTGTCCCTGCAGGGCTGGGGTGTGCCCCCCCCCCCATCTGCTGTAGGACCTCACCCATGGGCAAGGAGCAGTGGGGCAGGAGGACAGAGGTCAGTGTGTGGCAGAAGTTCAGGTCACCTCCCTCCAGCCCTGCCCTGGCTGCTCCTTCCCAAACTCGTGCTGCCCCACACCGCATGGGCCTGGCTGAGTGACATGGGACAAGAGCAAGGAGCTGGAGGTCTGGGGTGTGAGGAGGGTGGCCACGCAGCCCCATGTTGCTCCGGGTCCCCTCCTGCCTGAGCCACGCATTTCTTTCCCTTGTGCTGGCTATAGGGGCACGCAACCACATGGCAAGCTGGTTCAGAATGCTGACCCGGCTGGAAATGCAACGCTTTATTTCAGCAGGTTGGAGGTCAGCTCAGGCTGCTTGCTGCTCAAGCTTGCCATGGGCTGAGCTTCTGCCAGGGTCCCCTCCCCACTGAGGAACCCCACTCTTGACCAGGTCCGGCTCTTGGCTGTGGGGTGAGGAGCCACCCTCTTGTGCTACCTCAGCGGAAAACCCTTTGCTGCCTTTTGTCAGCTAGTCCTCTGCTGGCATAGCAAGGTGAAATGGCTGGGAGCAAAGTCAGGAGTCAGCAACCGGTGCAGGAAGAAGGCTGGGTCCCGTGCCAGGAGGAGCGTGAAAAGCCAGCCTAGGGCAGCTCGGCTCGGACTGCTGCGGAGCTGCAACCTGGGCGGCTGGGCACTCGCCTGTGCCGGCACGGTGCAGGGTGCGGTGCCAGCAGCAGCCCACCTCCTTCTAAATCAGCTGATCCCAATCTGGGAGGAAGAGCAGGCACATCCTGGGCCAAGCCAAGGCGCATGGTGCTGCTCTGGAGCCTTGCGGTGAGCTGTGCTGGCAAGCGGCTAACCCCTGGAAAACAAAAGAGGATGGCTTTTCTGCCAGATCAGCTCCTGGATCTGGTTTGCCAAGTAGCTGCGCATAGTGTTGTGCCGGAGCAACAGAGAGGATGTGAACGTGTGCTGAGGAGCTGGGATTGCTTAGACCGCTTCTAACAGCCCTGGCACCAAAACAGTGTCACCGTGGCCACACAAGAGGACCCTGAGCTAATAGGACTTCAATTATCTGCAGAGCCTTTGTGAGTCCCAGCCTGGGACAAGTCTTTACTGAATTGGCCTCACTAGGACTGGCTTTAATGAGTGCTGGAGCTGAGCTGTAGCAGGAGGGCTTGGGGGGAGAGGGGCATCACCTGCCCTTTTACACAATATTTCAATCCATTTGCACTTCCTTGCAGAACTGAGAGGAGGCTGACTGGGTGCTCTCCCATTCCAGTTTACCCTGGGTCTGTAACATTTTCACTCCATGAAGCATTTTAGTTTCTTTGTGCATTTCTTGGTTGCTCTGGTGTCAGTTTGGGCAGCTTTAGTGGCTTCTGCCCTTCAGGCAGCACTCACAGTGAAGTGCATCCACAGCGGCATTGCAGGGGGCTGCATAATAGCGTCACTCCTTTCCTGTCCCTTCACCTTGAACACACAACATGATGTTCGGCCAGCACGACAGGGGCTTGCAGAGCTGCTGCACTCCGTGCAAATCCTCTCCCTCCACACAGACCAAATCCATCCACATGATCTTCAGGATGCTCCCCCGTATCCCAGGCTGGGCTACACTCATCCTCTCGATGCTGATTGTCCCCTCTGTCCCCAGCAAGCAGGATCACTCAGGAGTGAGCCGCTTGCTGCAATCGTGACTGTTGTGAAACAGTTTTAACTTCCTATGGGAGCGGCAGCCCTCGCCTGTCAGCCTGTGCCTGGCGCTCACAACGCCTCCAGCACTCACAGCCCGGCTTCCTTCTCCCTGACGTGCACACATGCACGCTCCTGCACGCACTCCCGTCCCTCCTCCAGCATGCCTTCTGCGCCTGCCGCTTTCCCAGGGGCCTGCCCCGGCAAGCGTGCTGGCGAAGTGGATGCGGTGGCATGCTGGGGGTCCCACAGCTCCCAGCACCCACGGGGGGTACATGAGGAAGACATATACAGGTCCTGCAAGGAAGACCCTAAGGAAGCAGCACTACCACCCCAGCCAGCAGGTCCTTGTGTGGGTGGGCAGGGGTTGTACACGGAGCGCAGCCCCCTTCGCCCTGTGTGTTATCCCGCACCCAGCAGTGCATCCTCAGGAGCAGCTGGGCCACAGCGGGCAGGGGCTTTCAGGCAGGGACATGCCCTGGAGGGGGTGGGCATGTCAGATGCCGTGGCCACCGTGGAAGCTCGGCAGTGTTCCCAGGAGGTGACTCTTTAGGAAATGGGTGCGTCCTGCCAGTGCCGCCACAGGAGGCTCAGCGGGAACTGCGTGGGAGCGAGGAGAACCAGGGAGCAGGCTGGGCCCTGGCCTGACCCCCGGTCATTAGAGAGAAGGCGGCTTTGACATGAGTCAGCAGGAGAGCTGGGCACCGGGTAAGCAGAACCCAGCGAGCAGAGGAGCAGGGAGGTGCCAATCGGATAGTGACACGTCCTAATTACTTTAGCTTCCAAATCCATATTGTGCTATTAAATTTGCTTGCTTGCACGAGAAACCGAAGCAAGGGGCATTCCCCAAAACTTCCCCCAGGCAGCGGGCTCTAGCACCTAACCCAGATGTTGGCAGACCCTGCCTGCACCAGACAGAGAAGAAGGAGCTCTGGTCACGCTGCCGCCTGCCAAGAATTCCCCAACCGACAAGCCCAAGGCTTGCTACCCTGCCTCGTCAGCCTGGGACCAGGCGCTGGAGCATCGGTGATGAAGTCACCGCTTGGGAGGGCCAGGCGTGGAGGAGCAGCAGCCCCTGCATGTGAGGAGCCCTGCGTAGCCTACGCCTTTGCTCCCCACAGTTGGGAAATAGCTATTGCGTGGGTGCTGTGGTCAGCTAGCACAGGACAGAATTGCTGCCAGCTGCTTACCACGTCCTACCTGACGTGTGGGAGGGTCAGCCCAGGGAACAGTCCCTGGGACCTCACTGGGGCTTGGCTCCCATCAGACGGAGGTACCCCAGAGCCCCAGGAAGCACAGGCAGGAGCCCCCCACATCCCCTCCACCCTATGGGGTCCCCCAGCACGCTGCCCAGCTCCCGGTGCCAGGTGCTGGGCTGGCCCAGCCAAGCTCCTCCATGGCCCCACTCGCCCCCCTGTGCACCCACAGAGGTTCCATGGGGAGAGCAGCCTCCTGCTGCTGCTGCTGCTCCTGCTTCTGCTGCTGCTGCTGCCACCTAACGGAGCCGCTCCTCCCGCCCGGGTGAGATGAAAGCTGCAGTGCTCTGCACCGGCAGGCCAAAGCTTGCAGACCCCGGGCAGCCTGTGCCCATGCCCATGCTGGCAGGGAGCACGTGTGATGTGCGGGGCGTCGGAACAGGTGAAACCCCCAAGTGCATGTCACACCACACGGCAAGGAGGAGACCCAGTCTCCCCCTATAGCTGGTTACCCTTGGATCTTGTTGACACGCTCTCTCCGTACGCATGCACGTATGGCACACCTGGCCCATGTGGCTGCCGCACGTGTGCAGGTCTTGGCTGCTGGCAAGCAGGGATCTGAGCCCCTGGTCTGTGGTGGCTGGGACGGGGACAGCGAAGCAGGTCCTGAGCAACGCAGGTCATGGCAGGATGCTTTATATAACCCACAGCCACAGAGAAAACCAAAATAGCTGCCTCCCTGCTGCTCAGTTCGTCTCTTCCATCAAACACGGATAAAATTAGAGCAGGCAGTGACGTGCACCTACGTCTGCGCAGGGACTCCAGGGAGACAGAGGGAGCCGGCTCAGGGCTCTGCCATTAGCGGCACAGCCTGCCAGAGCTTTCAAGTAAAATCCGTCAGCCAAGCTGGTGTGTGGCCGCAGGGGATCCATGTGTGGAAGAGGAGGCAGCGGCGGGGGGTGGGGGTGGGGCACGGCTGCCGAAGGCGCTGGGGGATCACTCCACACCTCGTCGCTGCTTTTTGGGAACACAGGCTGACCGCTCGCGGGCTCCGGTGCTGCGCTGACCCTCGCCCACCCAGCGCAGACACCACAGGGGTCGGAGCAGGCCTCCCCCCGAAAGCTGAGCTCTGGAATGACCAGTCTCACAGGGCTGAGCCCCCGAGCAGGGGAATGCTGGAGCGGGAATACTCCAGCCCAGCCGGAGCGTTCTTTCACGCAAACCTGCCTCTGTGAGCTGGGACACAGAGCTGCTGCTGTCCCCTGGGAGGTGACCGCCTGAGCTGGCCAGCCCTGCTTGTCTCTGCTGACTTTGCAACTTGGTGGAGCCCCAGGCTATGTAGTGCTGGAAAGTGGTGAAAAGCTGCTTCAGCAAACACTTCACACTTCGTGGAGACTCAGACCCCTTAACAAAAAAAAAAACAACAAAAAAACAGGAAAAAAGAGCCAGGAAAAAAGCCTAGGCTAGAAGCTTATAAACAGTCACCTACATCCTTGCATAGACACCCAGATAAGGTCTGAGCCTTTCCCTGATGACATGAGAAACTACAATTGCTCAAAGCCTCTGAATACCAGATAAAAATAATAGTGTCATTGTCCAAAGCACACACACAGATGGAGGCGTCTAACTTCAGCTCTCTCTTTTCAATGTGTTGGCTTTGATTTTTACTGTCTGGTTTGCTGGCTGAACAGAGGAGAAAGAGCCTGGAATGCAGTTGTCCTCTATACGCTGTGACATTGCCCAGATCTGTGACCTTGGACACATCTTTCCCTGATGTCCATGTGGCTACATGGGTGCTTTGGTGTCCCATCCTCTTCTCTAGGGCTAATGTTCCCCACCCTCATTCAGCTGACAGGGAAAGGATTCAGGAAGGCGAGCTATTTGTCAAACACTGAAGATGACAAGAGCCCTGGAGAAAAACTCTATGTTAATCCTTATTTACGGGAAAGCAATTAAAAAAAAAAAGAATTAAAAAAAAAAAAAAGGGCAAAAGGTTTAAAACTACTTTCATGGTCTGAGAGATGTACCCACTCGTGAAGGTAATTTATGCCCCATCCCCTGGAGCTCTGCCACCTTCCCCCTCTACCTCTGTCACACGGCAGTGCTGGGTACCTCTGCTCTCGGAAAGGTGGCTCAGATCCCAGCCAGCTCCTGGAGGCAGGAATCGCAGATACATATAGCGGTGTGGTAAAGAGATGAACTAGGCAGCCACAGCAGCAGCTCCTAACGCCAAGCTTGAAAATAAACCCCAAAGCCACACGGAGCAAATGAGATCTGGTCATCTCCCCCACGAGTTCCTGGATTTGAACAGCTCAACGGGAGAAGTGACCAGATGAGAGGAGGGACACCTGTGTCATGCCAGGGTGTCCCTCCTCAGTCCTGCTTTCAGCCGGCAGAGGCCACCGGGAAGTTGCTTGCATTTCCATGGGGACATTGTTTGCTAAGTATCAGTCTCACCATTATCTTATGGTTATTATCACTGTTATCTTATCTCACCATTTCTGAGGAATTGCCCTGCAATCCAAATGTCAACCATACCGTGCAGAGCCATGGGCCTGTAGTGTCCCTGTGTCCTCCGTTCTCTTCTCCTTTGGCCCATGACAAGGCTGTGGGAAGTGTGCACATGCGCAGCACACTGGAGCACCTGAAGTGGCACAGGCTGGTTTTGCGTATTCAGTGAGGCCGTTCGGAAAGAGTGTTTGGGAATCAAAGGGCTTCATGTGTAGCAAAACCCAGCTTCTCTGGGTTGGTACCGAAGGCTGTGTGACTCCTCCCAGCCACAAACAGTTTCACCTGCATCCACATGACCCAGCATAGCCTGATGCCCCTGCAATGCTGCCCCAGGAGGGCTCCTGCCCATGCTGCCCACGCTGCCCACGCTGCCCACGCTGCCAACACTGCGTGCAGGCAGAACTCCAGGTGCTGCCTGGCAGCTGGACAGGGGGCATTCACCCTGTGCTTGCTCTGGTTACCAGGTTCCTTCCTTTTACTGAAATCGCTAGTTTATTAGTAGCTGAAAGCCTCTGAGAGAGCAGAGGAGACAGAGGTGGAAGGGACCAGGATGGATGGGACAGGCCAGAAAGGCCCACAAAACACATCCTTTCCCCACAAGCCACAAACCCTCCCTCCTCAGACCATGCTGGCTCGTCACTCTTCACATGAGGCACCAAAGCAGGTGAGGCAGCTGGAAAAGCAGAGAGAGGGTTGCACAGCTCCACGGCGTGGAATATGGGAAGCCTTTGGTGTGCTCACACCTCACTGCATCTTCTCCTGCACACCAGCCCCTGAGGGGTGGAAGAAGTAACAGGCGAACACTGAGCACCAGGCGTAGCTGTTGCAGGTGAGGGCAGGGGAGCACTATGATACAGTCTGGGATTCCCCTGCGGCTGTTGGAGGACTGGTTTTTACTAGCGGGATCTCTGCTGGGATGAGATGAATGAGGAGCAGGATTAATTTGCAATCCGTCTTACGTCACTTGACGGAAGATTTAATGACTGGGATTTCCCTCTGGTTATCCTGGGGGAATCTGAGCTCATTTTACAAGCTCTCGCCGAGCATCAGGCAAGGAGCCATTCTCAGGCTGTTTGGGTCTCTTTAGAAGACATCAGGAATAAAAATTGTTTCCCGTGAGGAGTAGCAAGGAGCAGCCTGGCACAACTGTGGTCTGAAAAGGATACTTAGAACAGGAGCATCCTTTTCCTCAAACCCTCAGCACATTGCTCTTTCATAACTGTTCTGTAGCCCAAAATAACCTGTCCTGGCAGCTGGCGTTACCGGCATAAAGAGGAAGCTGAGGCCCTCAGTGAGGTCAAAGGGAAGAGCACCCTGTCTAGACTAACATCCCTGGGGATTTCAGCCCCAGGCTCCTGGAAACCCCCCTGGTCCAGAATTGCCCTGGTGAGTCAGAGCCACTCGCACAAAGCTACCACTGAGACAAACTCCAGAGTCATCCCACCACTCTGACACCTCTCCTACGACCTGCTCCTCTTGGGAAGCCTTCTGTAGGGCAAAGGAGATTTCCATGTTGCTCTTACTGCTTGACCCTTATCAGCTTTTCCTAGCCCTGCTGCAGGATAGGTGAGAACCTGTGACTGCACATCGTATCCATCTTCATCACGAGATTTTCCCTTCCCTCCAGCTAGAAGGCCTTCCTTGTGCTGCTCACCAAAGGTCCTCTCTACTAACATTCTCCGTATCAGATGTTACACGCAATGGCCAGCCATGTCTTTGGTGCTCACTAAGCCCACCACACCGGCAAGGCTTGCAAAGCCCATCAGTCTTTGGTACGATGCTTAGGAGTGACTTCTTGCCTGCAGCCAGCAGTGAGAAAACCAGTATCCCTGAGGTACCTCTTCCCTGGCTGTCGGGGTGCCTCCTGCACCCCCACAAACGGAGCCAGCAGCTCCGTTTGCCCTTGCAGAAGGAACTCTGCAATGCAGAAGTTGCCCATCTGCACTGAGTGGCCACAGGGGCTGTGGTTTGGATGAGCCATCCTGCCCTGCAGAACTCTTGCTGTAGAGGAGTTATTAATATTCCTGTTGCCCACGTGCCATGCTGACTAGCTTCCAGGGATAAGTGCTCTCCTCATGAGCCTGTGGAGAGAGGGGACTTCCCAAGCCTAATTCAATGCTTCCCATTCCTGCTTCCTTACACACCAATCTCTGCCGAGGCTATGAATATGTCCTGCTGAATCAGTGTTCATCCAGCCAACTTCCCCTTTTCACAAGGGGGAATATTTATAATCTAACACTCAAGCCGCCACACAGTGCAGCTGGGTGAAGGCATCCAATAATACATCCCAGCTAACTGCTGCCCGGGCTGCCGAGCCTCCTCCCAAGAGCTGGTGACTCGAGCAGCGTTCAGCTGCACTGTTGCTGATACGTACGAGGTGGTGTTCATGAAGCCATTTGCTAGATGCTGACTGCTCTGATGAGTTGCATGGAGGAGTGTTCTTCATGTTAATCTTAAAATAATCAGCAAGGCTGTTCTGAGCTGAACAAAACCATGTCAGCCTGCAAGAATTCGTTAAGGGTGGTTTTCACTGGAGAACCCGGCTTGGTACTCTGCATTGCGTCTAGCATGAAGGTATCTTTGAAAGATATCTTGTAGTGCCCCTGTGCATAGGCATCCTCTGTTTACTACTAACAGGTGACAGGAGGATACTGTCATTCAGAAATAGTGGCTCCATAGCTACAGCTGAGATCAATTTTGTGTTTAAAATTGGAATTTGAGCGCTCTCCTGTCTTGATGTTCCCTCCCCATGGTTCTTGCACTAACCTGCTACATATAAGAAGGAAAGATCTGAGAATAGACTGATAAAAATGCTGAGAAGCTGAGAAGCTAAAAATAATAATAAAAATTAGCCCTTGAAGAAATGCAGCCCCTAGTAACAAACCTTTTTGACATTTAATCATCACTGTAGTAGAATAATAAAAAGACTTCAGGCTTCCTACATCGTAAAAGCTCACTGCTATCATGTGCAAAGCCTACACAAGAATATTTATTTTTTGATTCCTGGGTATTTTCCACATTAAGCCTACACAAGAATATTTATTTTTTGATTCCTGGGTATTTTTCGCATTACTTTTGACACGTGAAAGTCTCTCTGGATGGTTACATTAAGTATTCCGTTTAAAATTTTCCTTTTGGATACGCGACTGAAGTCACAACTCATCTTAACTGGGGCTCATCTGGAAGAGTCGCACGTAAACACACGCATACACGTGCCTTTCCTCACACCTACTCACGCATTTCTCCCCGCAGCTTGGGCAGCCATCCTCCCTGAGAGCCGGCTTGGCGACGTCCCCCTCAAGCACCACTGGAGGACAAGTTGTATGACAGATAAGCTAATAAACTTTCAGTTATTAAAAATTGAAACTGATTTCAGGAAATACCTTCACAGGCATCGGACAGCGAGTCTGGAAAGCGTTTAATTCAAGAATTCAGAAAGTTATATGGCTGGTAGGGAACATCCAGTTCGTTACAAGTCAGTGTATGTTTTAAAATGGGTAGTGAGTCTTCTGCTGAGGTCCTCTAGTTAGCTCCAACTAGTAAAGACTTGATGCTGGAATGAGTAAGTCCTGTATTTCTGCTGTGGGCTTCTCCATTCTCCTGTCACGTCCATCACTAGCTGTCATCAGAAAGAGGATGGTGGAGGAGCTGGTCTGGGAGGTCTGGAAGTGGGTCTGGGGTCCCCCGCAGTTGGCAGGGATGAGGAGAGTGAGAAGTCCACCTGATCCGCAGGAAGGTGGATCTAGCATGGCCAACTACCTTGTATTCAAGGTGCCGTCCATTATAAGTTGGCTTTATCTCTCCGTTTCACTCATTTTTTTTCACAGGTGAGGACACTGCTCAGTCAAACTTGTACAGAGCAGCAATATATGATGTAACCGCTGATTAGACCTCGATTTCAGCATAAATTTAGTTTGAAGAAACCTGGGGTGGGATTTACTGCACCCCATTTAGGTGTCTGGTTCAGGATGGGATGACCTTCTCTCTACAACAACCTCTTTCTCCCCATTGCTTGGAAAAGGGACGCAGCATCTGCGCCTGGCTGGATGCAGAGATGGGGATTCGATCAGGTGTATCACACCTCTAGTCTTTTAAGAAAAAGTAACCATGAAGTGATGCCCCAAACCTCGCAACGCACTCTCTTCCGTGCTGTCCTGAGCCTGCACCGTGTTTCATAACTGAAAGAAAAATAATGGTGTGACTTAACATTGCAGACCTTGCCTGTTAAGACATGACAATACCCTAAGCATCTATTTTTTTTTTAGAGTTGTGGCTCAGGTAAACAAAATTGCACGCAACCTTTTGCAGAGCATCTTGAAAGCCTATGCAAACAGCAATGTTTTACCCTCCCTGAGCAGAGGCATATTTATCACAGAGGTCAGAGGAGGGCAGGACAGGGTTGAGAGGAGGTAGCAAGCCAGCTGCTTCTCGCAGAGGGTGGAGGTTTCTAGGTGGACTCTTTTATCAGTGTTTGCTGGGCGAGTTCATCCTGATGCGGAAGACAGGAGAGCCCAGCGGAGCCGCGTGGCTGGGGACTCGCATGGTGCACGCTGCTGCAGGAGGAGCGGAGCTTCGGCTGGGGCTGCCTGCTGGGGGTGGGAAGGGGAACCGGCTCCCCTTGAGCTCCAGAAGGGCAGGAGGTGAAAGCTGATGTGAAGTGAAGGGGGAGATTTCCTTAGGAAGCTGGGAAAGAGCCTTGTGAGCCAGCCAGGCTATTGCTTGAAAGCCAAAAGCCTGCCTGGGAGCCGGCAAAGCACTGGGGAGAGATGGGAGAAGCATAGTGAGCGCTCACCTCCTCGCCGTGGTTTGAGCGTGATGGAACCTGGGCTACCTTTGATGAAGGATGTTTTGTTGCCTGAAATGAACTCATGCTTGAGATCAAGCCCCATACGCTTGATTTTAGGCAAAACCAATTCACATTTCTGCAGGATTTTTAACTAGGTAGAAATAACTTCAGTCACTGGGTGAAATGGAAGCAGATACGTATAAATCCATTGTAACAATAGTTTGCCTCCTCCAAGGAATTACCTTACATGATTCTTGATATCTAAAGGTTATTTTGTTCCACACCTCCTATCCGAGCGCTATATATTTTAGCTATAGGGCCAGCACACAGTGCCTGGGGTCTCTGGGGCGGATCACAGGGGAGGCAGAGCAGTGCAGTGCTGTTTTATGGCTGTTTACCCACTGATTTATTTTTAGTCAATTGGATAACATCCCCATCTGGATTGTGATCACGATGGTGACTGTGATGGTTATATCCCAGCAATGAGTTCAAATATAGCCCCTTAAAAGAAGAGGCCTTGCACTTTCCAGAAGTGGATGAATAATTTTGCATGGTTAGTAAAAACAGCGATTAGCATTGTAAAGCGTATGTAGTTTTTATAGAAGTTTCTCAGTAGCTTGTAGTGGATTGCCAGGTGCAAGGCAGAATGCAAAAGGATTAGAGCATAAAAGTAAGTCTAGAATAGTTTTTAAGAAGAAAATTGTTTCAACTTTTAATTGTCCAAAAGGAGAAAATGCAGAAATGCCACAGCAGCTGACGCAGAAACAGTAAAAAAATAAAAATAAAAATTGTAATTACATCATTCACACACATTCATACACATTGTTTCACGGAGACAGCAAATTAGTGCTGCTTTCTGCCATTTATGTAGACAAAAGATATATTTTGGTATGGCAAAATCTGACTACTGCCAACACTTTGTGAACTTCTTTTTCATTTGAGACAAAATCAGAAATGTGGTGGGAAAGGGCATATTTTCTTCAGTGGCCATTGCTGCCTCAAGCCACAGAGATACCCAAAGGTTTCCAGTGCTCCCTCATTAACACAGGGCTGAAAGCTGAATAATTCATTGCTATCTTCCTCATTTTCAAGACAGCAATGAAATGGCATTAGGGATATTTGGAAATATAAAAGGCATACTCAAACAGAATGGTTTAAATTTTGACAGTTTATCATGACTGGGTGATGACAGAGTAATACTTTCTTTGGGGATACACCCATTTGTCTATGGATTAGCGGCAGTGAGAACAAATACCTGCCTCCAGCTAACTGCCGAGCTCCCACAACTCTTAACACAGCAGATTAAGCTCAACTAGGTCATCGCTTCATCTGGAAAGTTGCATAACAAGTTATCAATCTCTCCTTCTCCTCTGTGAAGTGTTTCAGAATTCCAGGAAGCGTTTCATTTTGCCAGCCTCCACTATGTGGAAACGTTAAGGCAAGTCCCTGCAAGACTGTTATTTCTAAATCTGCAGCTGAAATGATCTTAAAATGCTTCCCCCTCTGCTCTAAGTTACTTTGCACACTCAAGGAAGATTGCCTCATTGGATGTTTTAAGAGCTTTAAAGAGGGAAAAGCTGGGGTTTGTGAAGAGGCTCGCTGCAGCTCGGCACTGTTTTCTTCCACAACACGCTAAAGCACTGAAGCATCTCGGATGGGGTTTTAGAATTGGATCTGAACTTGTCTGCATGGCAGTTTCTAGCTTAATGCATCCAGACGACAGAAGGCTATAAAGAAACCGGGGGATAAATTTGTCAGTCGTAAATGTAACTCATCTAAAAACGTACCGTGACAAAACAGCCGCAATAGGAAGGGACTGGAGTCAGAAACATCTTTGCTCTTTGATGTTTGACATCATGCTTTGATTTTAGAAAATGAGGCTACCTAAACATGAATGAGCCACTTTCTCTGATATTTGCCCCAGACAATAAAGCATTATTGAGTGTTTTAAACATGCTAGAAGGCTGGGCACATATAATTGGTATGAGGAATGTTCTGCACAGAGAGATTGGCCGTGCTGTGCGTGTTTCATCAGGAATTTTGTGGCACAACATTACAACATTTCATATCTTCAGATTCTAGTAATCTATATTTCTTAAAGCTTGTGAAATAATAGCTATTTCTGCCTTAAGTGCTGCAATGGAAAGAATGTTTTTGTTATGCAAAAATACTTTGACATATTGCAGAAAGAGCTAAATATTTATTTTAAGGTGAAGTTTCCAAATAATTGAATTGTCCAAGTAAGGAAAGGTTTGTGAACCAATTAGAAAAATAAAGATTTATTGAAATGTGCAACAAGTGACCATAAATCCCATGTCAAACAATAAAGTAGAGCATAAAGCAAAGCAACAAGCTGAATATTTGAGCGCGTTCGACCTTCATGTAAAAGATACACGCTCTGCTAAGGAAAACTGTGTTTCCTTAACACGCCATTTAATGAAGGGCAAAGATCTAGTGTTGGGATTTTTTTTTTTTTGTGAGGGTTCTCTTTATGTCCCGCCAAGCAAGGAGGTCACTCCCTCACTGTACAGTTGGGCTCTGTTTCTTTTCCTTCACATGGATGGCTTCATCGTATTGTCGGGCAGATATGAGCACAAGGATGTGAAAGCACAGGACTTTTTTAAAATGCTCTGGCCGTGACATGGCCTGTCTGGGTCTGCACAGGAACATCCAGGCACTGACTGCTGCTGTGAGCCACTTCAGACCGGAGTCTGTACCGCTTCCTAGTCACTGCTTATCCTTAAAGGCATGTTTTGCCTGGAGAGAGATGACTGGAGGTGTTTAAGAATTAAAAATGAAACAATGGCGTATTTTTTTTAAATTCAAGTTACTAGAAATAGAAGAGCTTTTTTGCTTTCCAGCGATGTTACTGCCTTTTTCTTTCCTCCTGCCCTTCCTTACATCTCAGCACACCCAAGTACTTGCAGGTGATGCCCGGAGCTGACTGCAGCCGTGGCGATCACAACCGCACACCTGGGAAACCGTCCTGTGCTCCGTGTGAAGGCAGGTCACCCCCCCAGCAAGGTGCTTGTCCCACCGGTGCCCGTTGTCCCTGTGGTCCCTGTCGTCCTTGCCTGGGGAGCCAGGCTGAGGCCGGAGGGATGCTGGTGGTACAGTGCGGGCCAAGCAGCGGCGCAGAGCTGGGTGGGGTTTTTTTAGTGCTGTGTTGCTAAAGGGTAAAATAGACCAAGAGGGGAAAAAGGTAGATCTGAGCATATGCTGGAAAGGGAGGGAAAACATCGCATCCTCGGAGTCTCTCTAAAAAATCATCATAATTTTCTTTGCTGGCTAAACCACTCGCACAGCTCTGCTGCTGTCGTATGGTATCTGTAGGGTGCTGATGCGAGGAGGCGAGATGTCAGATAAAACGGAATTTTGTTGGCTGGAGAAGCTGAGAGGGAAATTACTCCGAAATTAAGATGACCCATAAATTAAACAGCGCGTGCACCTCCCAGGGGAGGACCTCAGCTGCCTGGAGGTCTCTGGGCAATCCAGGCTGCCTGTCCGCTCCCAGCCCGCTCCTCCGCCCCGCAGCACGCTTGGATTTGTCATAATTTTTCAATTCTTTAACGAAAGAAACGATCGCCACTCATTATCTTCCGTTATTAATGAATTATTTTCATTCACAACTGATGTAACAACAGAACACCCGCTCGAAGGGCCGGGCTCCAGCGCCTGAGCCCAGGGCAGCCTCCCCCGGGGGACACCGAGCAGCCCACCCCGCGGGCCCTGGGCGCCCCCGCCCCGCCAGCCCCAAGGCCCCGCCCCGCAGCCCCGCCCCGGCCCCGCCCCCCGTGACGCGGGCGGCGGCGCGGGTCACGTGTGGCGGAGGCGGAGGCCGGGCCTGCTGCACTCGGAGCCGCCGCCATGCCGCTGCCGCTGCCCGGCCGCCCCCGCCTCGGGCAGGCCCCGCTCCTGGCGCTGCTGCTGCTGCTGGCGCTGGTGGGCCCGGCGCGGCCCATCTCCTTCCAGCTGCCGGGCAAGGCGCGGAAGTGCCTGCGGGAGGAGATCCACCGCGACACGCTGGTCACGGGCGAGTACGAGATCGGCGCCCCGCCGGGCTCCTCCACCGGCCCCTCCGCCAACCTCAAGGTGCGGCCGCGGCGACGCGGGCCGGGGCGGGGGCAGCGGGGGCCGGCCGGGGCGGGCGGCGTGGCCCCGCCTCCCCGGCGTGCGGGGGCAGGGCGGGGGGTGGTGGTGACGTTTTCCACGCGTGACAGCGACCCACGCGCGGGGCTTGCGGCGGCCCGGCCTCTCGCCCGTGGCGCGGGGGGGGCCGGGGCAGCGCTCGCCCGACCACGGGCTCCGCCGGCTGGAGCCACGTACACGGGTTTGCCCCCAGAGCCGCGCTGCAGCGGCCGACCCCGGCCGCCCCGGAACCTGCGTGCCCGGGGCCCTGCGCGGCGGCCGGGCGAGGCCGCCCAGAGGCCACCGGCACCGCACGGGGGAAGCGGTCGGTGACGTGGCTTTCCCAGGGCCCCGTCCCGCGGCCGGCCTGGCACGGCGGGCAGGAGCAGCAGGCTGCGGGGACGGGGCCAGCCGGTGCTCCGCCACCGGGGCTCGGTACGCGACGCGGCCGTGCAGGAGGGCACGCTTGCTGCCTGGCGGCACGCGTGGGATTTAAGGGGGCAGGTGGTTGCCACAGCGAGGAAAATAATCCTAAAGCGTCTTCGCGGAGTACAGGGGAAGGGTCGGCACAATATATGCCGCTAACCGATGTGACAAGCAGCTATTAAAACTAGAACAACTTTGCGTTAATCCTGTCCGCGGTCCGCCTTCCCTGGGCTTTCTTCATTTCCCACCTCACTCACTAAGGTCCGTGGCTACGTCATCAGTTGGTAACAGCTTTCTGTCTGGTTTTTATTTCTGTCTGGGTGCCCAAAGGCTTGGAAAAGTGTGCAGACAGGGAGCGAACGGTCTGCTCGGGAGTCTCTGAGCTCAGTGTTACTGAGTGAGTATTTGAGGTCTGCTGAAATCAGGTTGCCCTTCCAGCGTCGGCCTACAAACGCCTGACGGCCTCGCATTACTGGCAGTCGTCCTTGGTTATGGCTAGAGAAGGCCATTTCTGGAGTCTTGCTTTTTTAAAAATCTTGTTCTCCTGCTCTTACATCATTTGTAAGAGGAAACTTGTCTGTTTATAGGTGGAGGCCTGCAGCTTTAATGCCTTAAAATGTTGCTGTAGTACTTGCCTGGTAAGGAGCATGTGTTTCAGACTGCCACGTTCCCATCTGTCTCTTAACACTTGGTGGTCAGGCCTCCTGGTTCTCTGGTTGGCTGCTCTTAGGTCAACTGACCCCACACCGTCTCTTCCAAAATTCACGGTGATGACAGAGGACTTGTCTAGGGAGGCGGTGAAACGATGAATCCCATGCTTGGGTCTTAGTCTGGCTTTGCTGCTGAAGCTAGTATCCAGGCAGGACTGCTCATGGAAGTTGTTTTTTGGGTTTTGGCGGGTTTTTTCTTCTTTTTATTTTTTTGCAGTTACAATAAAAGTCCTTACTAGTTCAAAAAGCTACAAAGGAGAAATAATAATTCATGCAGTTCTTGCTTTCCTTCTTGTTAATATATGCTGTGGCCTCCCAACATGCTGGGCCTATTGTTGGTGCGCTAACCCCTCTGCTAGGTGTGTCTTTGGGTCGATGGGGGAAAGGTTAGTTCAGACATCATGTCTGCAGGTGGGCTCTCTGTCTGCACTGGATGGTCTGCTTCGGTCCCCTGGATCGGGCCACCACATGGAAGAGGTTGGTAGTTAATTCTGGTGGGGCTCAGTTGAGTTCCTGCTGGTGAGCTGAGCTTTGTGTGTGCGATACCCCAGCACTAACAGTGGCACCCTCTGTTTGGGAGGAATCCGTGGGCTCTGCCAGCTGGCTGCTGAGGGGCAGCGTTGGTGTGGCTGAGGTCTCCTTTGGGCCTGGCCATGTGCTTCTGCCCCATTGTCAAGGCTGGCAGTTTGGGGAACCGTTGGGCTGTTTGTCAAGGGTGAACAATGCCCTGTCTGTAGGGGATTGCGTTACCGTAAATAACGTTAGAATAGAATGAAAAATCCCTTTCAGGTCAACTCCCCCACACTCATTCTGGCTGGGCTATTAGCAGCTTCCCCCACCCCCGCGTCCCAGCTGAATGGGCAGTGCATTTGGCTGATTTGGGCGATGCTATTCAGTTTTGATGAAAGCAGATAGCAGAGCTTACACTGTCCAGAATTCTGTTTGTGAGCAGGCTATTGCTAGAGCTGCAAAGGGCAAAAATGGATCAAACTGCATAATATTTGCTAGCTAAAGATTAGCTCTGGTGGCTACAAAGCCCTAAGGGAACAGTGCTTAAAATAATAGGGACGTTTGAGAGCTTTACTGTGTTCTTGTGCCTTGGGATGGAGAACCCAGTGTGCAGATTATGCGGCACCACGTTGATCAAGCATCTTGGTTAATCAGGACCGCTCCGTAACATGCACCATATGGTGACCAAAACACATGCTTTTACGTTGTGTCTGCGTGGTCCAATGTGGACAGTCATGTCCTCCAGTAGGGCTCACTCACTTGAGCCGAGTGCTCAAGTGTTCAATAGCCTGGTGACTTCCAGACAGGAGGTGGCTTGTGTCTGGTGGCTTGTGGCCGGAGGCTGGCATCACAGCTGCCCGTGCCTGACTACGCAGGTGTGCTTTCATCTGCTCGCCGCTTGACTACAGGTAGAGCTCTGAGCAGGCAGCGCGGGAGGAGAACCATGCTCCTCGCTGTTCTCCAACACTGACAAATGCCATATGGTTCAGGGCAGCTACAGCAAATCCCGTAACAGGCAATTACAGGATAAGCTGTATCTAGAGGAAGCTTGTTCCTGAAGTCTTGCCTGCTATGGTTTATGCCTGAGGCATGAGGATTTATATGCTTTATTTTTCCTGCCTAATGCAGCAGCTCTCGTTATCCATGTGAAGGTCCGCATCTATTCCAAGTCCAGCAGGCTGCTGGCATCAGTGGTATCCCGTGGCAGGGAGTTAATAAGCTTGTTCTAAAAGAATAAAGAGTGTTTCCTTATAAAAAATTTGGGTACATAGCCCTTTTGTATGGCCTTTGTACAAGTAAAAAAAGGCTGTTTTGCTGTTGAAAGGTGGCGTAAAGGAGAATGTCTGACTTGCCTTTTCCATACCACAAATTATTTTGTGTACTTCTGTCTTATGTACCTTTAAAATTATTCCCAAGCTTTTTAGTCTCTTCACCTCTAAGACTTTCAAAAGCCCCTCCTAACTTTAGCACCCATGCTTTTTCAGACCTGCTGAAGGATAGAGTTGAGGGAAACTGGGAAACATTCCAGTGGAACACACGCAGTTGATACTCATGCAGTATTGTGACACCTTCAGGGTTTTTTTTTACCTCTCTCCACAGTCAGAGTATTTAAACTGGACCGAGCCTTTAATTGAGCACAATGATTTTCAAGTCTGCGTCATGAAATGTGTGTCTTTGGGTTTTCTGTTTTTGTTTTTACTCTTTGTTGAAGCATTTTTGTAGACCTTCTACAGTTTTTGCCTATTCTTAGTTAATTTCATAGACTTAGTGCAAAGCAGTCATTATTCTGTCTGTGTAGTCTGAATTGTCCTGGAGTGGCTGCTTTTATGGATCTTGGCACCCAAACCTTGTATAACTCGGGGCCACACTGGTGGTTCATTTTGAGAGGAATGGATGTGCCCTTCTCCATTTCATCTTCTGGGGAATGATTTTTTATTTTATTTTTATTTTTTTTGTCCCGTAAGGCTTCTCCATATCTCTGTTGCTATGGGAATTTATGAATTGTGTGTGCAAAATGAAGGCAGTGAATAACGGTTTGGTTCAGCTAGAGTTCCTAAATGTATTCTGTATTTGGAGGTTATAGGAGGAAGAGGAATTAGTGTGGTTTTCGGTTTTGGGGTTTTTTTGGTTGGTTGATTGCTTTTTTCCTTTTTTTTTTTTTTTTTGTTTTTTTGTTTAAGAGTAATTTACCTTAGAGGCACTCTTGATTTTTGCAGCTCCTGGAACAGGGATGAGGAGGGGAGGAATTCATACAGTTGCAAGGAAGGAGGGAAACTGCTGAAAGGAGAAAGTAGCAGATCTAGGGGGGAGGCTAGGAGAACCCTTCCTGTATGGGCAGTGTGAGCCCGTGGTGGTGAAGCACCATGTTTCTTACCCTTGTTGTCTCTTACAGATAACTGACTCTGCTGGGCACATCCTGTATGCCAAGGAGGATGCCACTAAAGGCAAGTTTGCCTTCACCACTGAAGACTATGATATGTTTGAGGCCTGCTTTGAGAGCAAGCTTCCCGTAGGTAAGTGCAGTGAAAGGTCTGTTGGCTGCTTCTATCTAGTTTCTGATCAAGCTCGCATAGATGTGCGGTTTAGGGGTAGTGATACTGAGTGTGGCCCACAGAATGCTGTTTGACTCTTAAAGCTGATTTTCAGGAGGCTGTAGGCTCACTGCAGAATATCTCTGTCGGTGTTGCATTTGAAGTAAAGTAAAATTCTCTGGCTGTCATGTAGAGCGCTTGGGTTTCATCTGAAAGGGGAATTGCGTGTTCCTCCCACGGAGGTCACCACAGTTGCAGTGAGTGGCAGTACTGGGGATCAAACCACTTCTCTTTTGCCCATTTCATGCTTCTCCCCATCTTGCAGTCGAGCCAGGACAGAGCAGGATGCCATCGTCTTCAGGACCCTGTCTTTCTCCCCAGCTGACCATCTCTCCCCATTTGGTGGAACGTGATCTCTCCACAATGCATACTTGGCAGCAATTCTGTGTTAGGTTAGCAACTGTTTTCTGGGGTTGGGGGGAGTGTGTGTATAGAGAACGTGGCCTTTGTTTGCACCCGCAACTGCTCTCTTAAGCGGTCAATAAAGGGAAGGGGAAATGAGCAGAACGTCAGCCTTGCATTTGTGCTGCAGGGATGGTTGCCTGACGATCTCAGCGCTCGTTTCCTGTGAGTGTGACGCATGTGCTGCTTTGAGTGGCTGGGCTCAACTTAAGGAAAAATGTGCTGAAAACAGTGAACACGTGGGCTCCAGTCTCATCTGCGTTGGTGTGAGTGCATGTAAGTTTGTAGGTGCTCACATATTTTCACAGTTGCTTTCGGAGTTCTGCTCCCTGGAGCCAGTTCTTCTTAGGTCTTACCCTATAAGATCTCAGAGCATTTCACGGAGCAGTCACTAGCAGCATTCCTCATACCTGTTGAAAGGCAGCCTCTCTTTTGGTGTTCTGTTCCACGTATAAAATGCAAATAGTTTGCAAGTTGAAGAGAACTTTCCAGAAAGAGAAGGCTGTCATTTTTGTTGGGATTGGGAGGGATCTGGCGTGTAACACCTCTTCTATAGTGTTTTATAGATAAGGCAGTGACCCCAAATGTTCATGATTTTGCTTTTACTTCACTCCAGAAGTAGGGCTTCCAAATGCTCCTTAACACATCGAGACATGCAGGCACTAATGACTCATCTAGGAGTCACTCGTGCTATTTACTGTCCGACACCTGGGTATTTGGGAAGTCTCCAGACAGTCCTGCAGAACCTTTCATAGCTTCCCTGCGATCACACACTGAAGTGGGAAAGGCTTCTTTCTTTAGTTTGTCTAGACTCTTATTTCAGGGCTTATGACCAGGGGTTTCTTGCCTAGGCTGGGCCCCTTATAGCTCCTTGGGTTGTAGCAAATATTTGTTCTCTGGCTCCCTTGTATTGTTGCAAGTTTGTTTGAAAGCTTTCAGTACTGATGAGGATAAAACATTTCTAAATGCAGCTTCTGCCTGATGACCAGTGGGGCGTTGAGGTGCCAAAATCTAGAGCTGTTCAATTGAGCAGCTGGATCCTCTTCTGCAGGCTTTCTCTTTAGGGGCCTCCAAGCTGGCAGTTTCTTTTTGGACCCAGGTACCCCAGTACTGCCTTGCTAAAGAGAGATGCTGCATGGTGAGTATCTTCAGATTTCCCATGCCTGTGCTGGAAATCAAGGCAGTATTAAAGTAAGGGAGGCAGTGCTGTGAGGCTTGATCATCTGCAGGACTTGGTTAAGGTACTGTGGGAGAAGTAACCACGTCACAGGGAAGCGCATGGTTTCCTCTGTAAGGTCAGCATGGGAATGGGGGAACTGACCAAGTGCTGTTTTATCCCCATGTTTCTCTTTAAAGGTTTTGGGTTTTTCCCCCCACAGTCTCAAGTAAGTGGTCAGGACTTGTGCGGCAGCCAAGGAGGATGTTGGTGGAGGACTGGAAGAGAAAAACTGTTGGCAGAGGAAGCCCAGAGCCGTTGGGACCCGAGGGATCTAAGCAACTGGGATTTCTCAATCCCTAACCACAGAAATGAGGAAGAGGAAGTGAGGAGGAGGTCCTGTTTAGAAGGTCCACCTTATCAGAGTGGAGGAGTTCTTAGGGTGCTTTTTGGAGCTTTGGGGGTTTGCATGACAGGCCTTTTCCCTCCTCTTCCACCGTGGAAGAATCCTGTCTTCCTGAGCAGTACTCTGTTCCCAGACATGCTTACTCTCCCACTGTATGCTAATCTCCGAGACAGACAGCCTGGCCTTGCTACGTGCTCCCCTGTAGGGCCTGCGTGCTAAGCTCTATCTCTTTGCTCCTTCTATAATCTGTCTCTTTGCAAATTTTCTTAAGAGTGTTATGGCTTATTTTTTTTCTGGAATTTCTGTGGGAAAATTTTCTGACGTCCAGTTCAACCATCGTGGTTTTCCACTGACTTTGCAAATTAGGAGCTCCCCTAATCTCCCTGGAAACAGTTCTGTGCTCATGTGAGATGATCTCTTGAAGACCTCCTGTGGGAAGTAGGTATCAGTTTAGTTCAGGATCTCTGGGATTTAACTGTTTTTCTCTTTGCTGCTGATTCAGGCTGCTCTGGTGAGCAGGAGGAGCAGGGAGTTACTGAGGATCTGATGGGCATGAAGGGAGCTGCTTAGTGCCCTGGGCTCAGTAAACTCATAGAAGAGCAGCTTGACTTTTTCCAGGCCAGTCCCTGACAACATTAACCTCTTTCGGAATGTCTGCTTTCCATCCCTTTGCACCAGCAGCTCATTCTGGTTTCTTACTGCCTCTTGGCAGCTCTCTGTTCCAGCCTGACAAATTAATCCTTCCAGTTCTGTTCTCCTGTTCACTAGCCTTTTCATCTTTCTCATCTCTTCCTGGAAGCTCCAGCTCTCCATCCAAGTTGCTGTAATTTAAACAACTTTAAAAAAAACCTCTTGCTGAACTGTGTGCTTTGAATTTTCTTCTCCAGCTACTGTTGGCTGCCCTACCTGCCAGTCTCCAGGCGTGCTGGTATATGTATGGCACAAGCGGTCAAAACTTGTGGTGGAGACAGGAGCACTGGTGGTTGTCTACAGCCTGTCTGTTAAAGAACAGCGTAGGGATTTTAATTTGTTCTTACAGTAACCGGTCTTTCATAAGAAAATAAAAAAATGCCATCCTAATCCCGATTTATCTGTTTGGGCTCTTACATAACTGGGTTGAATTTTGAGCTCCTGAAAGTTAAGGAACAGTTTGTAGTTGATAGGGGACCACCTTGTCAGTAGGTTATTCTGGTTCTGCTAGTGGTACAGGTGATTTCTGGTCTGGTGTTGAGGAGCTGTTCAGTGGGTAGAGAGAAAATTGGGGATGTTGTATTGAAGACCGGGAGTATCTTCCTAGCTATGACTGGAGTGACCCAGTGTAACCTGTACATTTAATTTGTTTGTGGACTGAGGGAATGTCCATCTGGCAAACTCCTAAAGTAGAGTGTGAGTATTGGACGTGATCCTGGATAAAGACTCTGAAATTCATAGTATAAGTGAATTCGGACTTGGTGTTTTGCTGGCAGCCAGCTGAGGACAACTGTATGGCCAAAGTGCTGGGATTTGGGAATGCGTTATGTACAGACATTTCCTTGGTGGGTGGTATAGTGGGATATGATACTTGGGTCAGATGATGTGCTGCATTCTTTGGGGTATGTTGTATGCCTATCCTATATATATAGATATATAAAAATAAAATTTTCTTATGAATGTTCTCAGATATGACAGTCAGAAGAACCTATTGGCCATAGGTGTCTCTAGCTTGGGGGCTACAGCCTTAAAAGATACCTGCTGTGCTGTTGACTGCAGCCTTATTCTACGCGCTGTTTGTGCAACTTCAGCTGGCAGTTCTCTGAAGTGGTGTTTTCTCAGCTTCAGAAGCCTCTGCCATCTCAGGGTTTGCGTTAGCAGTGTGGATCTCAGCCATCTGAGCTGTTCTTTCCCTGAAAAGATATGCTGGTAAAGGGATTGCCTTCGTTTCTACAAACACTGCAGCATGCAAGGGTCAGTAGTCCCCATATGCCATATTCCTCAATTGGTGCAGTTTACCTTCTGCTCCTTTGGATGGAAAATCATTTACAACCCCAGTAACCTTGACAAGTTGCCGGTGCGCTTCCTGCTAGGAGGACCGTGGGCTTCCCAGTTGAATATCTGTCCCTCTAGTGACTTGTTTTTCACCAGGCTGTCTCATAGCAGCTGGTATTCATCTTCTAATCCTCTGCAGTTTTTACAGTGATTTGCATCCTACACACATTTAGTGCTTTTAGTTACAGCTTGTTCTCATTATCTTTGGGAGGCTCTCCTACAGTCAGGATTTATTGTGAAGTCTCTGTATTTTTAGGCTGGACTGTGCTGCCTCCGCAGTTAGCTGCAGACATGGAGGGAGGGGAGGGATATTGTGAGCTCTTCCTCTGTGGTGGGGAGAGCTGGTGATTTCCTGGCAGGCTGAATGTTTCACACAATGAATCCTTTCATTATGCTTCCAGGAACAGGGAGGATGCCGGACCAGCTCGTGATTCTGGACATGAAGCATGGAGTTGAAGCAAAGAACTACGAGGAGGTATGTCCCCTGGCTGCCTGCACTGCAGGCTCCCCTTTCCCAGCACTCACGTGATGCCATTTGTAGATCTGGGGCTCATGATGGGAAGTTGTTTTCCCAGTGGTGATGAAAGCCTGTCTGCAACCTACAATTCCAGTGAAGCTTTGTGTGTTAGGAGAGAGGAAAAAAAAAAAAGACAAACATCAACTGAAATTAATTCTCTACTCTGGGAACTGGAGCCTAATGTGTGAATTTCTTTGCTAGGACAGCATGACCCAGCTTCTGGGCATAGGCATCAGAAGCAACAAGATACGGAGATGTGAAGTTTCCCAAGCCCCAGCAGCGGAGGGCATTTTAGGTTAATATCAGATCCTCCTAAAGGTCAAGTTGTGATGTTACTGTTCTTACCTTCCCGACTGTGAGACGTCCCAGCTCAACAGCCCTGAAATGGCGCCTGTGCGTTTCGAAGAACTGGCAGTGTATCAACATAAAGGTGTTTGGCAGACTAACAGCTGGTGTGAAATGGGTGTTTGGTTTGAAGGCGTGACATTGCAAATAGGCATAAAGCCTAAATGTTTCCATCTTAAGAGGACATAGTTTTCTTAGACCCAAGAGCCAGCTTTGTGGAATAGCAGCTGCTTTGTGGCTGGAACAGTCCTGGCTGGTTTGGATGCTGAATTTTGATGGTTGCTACTATGTTTTTGGCTTACTAGAATTCAGGGTCAGTGAGCCCCCAGCACAGAGCCTGTGCCTGAGAAAATGAGAGTTGTTGGCAGAGAAAGATTCCTGCAAGTGATTGTGTGTCTGCTGTGCACAAAAGCATGGAACATGCCTTAGGGAGGACAGTGGGTAGCAGAGGATGCTGTTTATGGTGCCAGTTAGAAAAAGAAAAATTTCTGAGATGG
Organism: Falco rusticolus; assembly: GCF_015220075.1. Lineage (NCBI taxonomy): Eukaryota > Metazoa > Chordata > Aves > Falconiformes > Falconidae > Falco > Falco rusticolus. The sequence continues at coordinate 64,086,670 of NC_051193.1, read as the reverse complement.
TAATGCTGGAGTTTTTGTATCTTTTTGAGCTTTGGGCTAGCTGGTCCTGCATGGCTGAAGTCAGTCTAGAGCACATCCTACGTGGGGAGTAAAAAAGCACTTGGGGTCAGGGAAGAGCAGAGCAATCGTTGCACCAGCTGTCTGGCAACCCGCTACTAAAGGATTACAAGATGTTGAAATCTTATGGGATGACCCCATAGAGCATAAGTGGGAGAATTATGGTGACTGCATTTACAGAATCTCTTTAAATACAACCCACAGCATATTCTGAGTTATATTACTGTAGCACCACCTAGAAGTGTTGTGCCTGTGCAGAAAGGTTCTCCTATGACTGTATATCTACATGCTCACTGTTTGTACTGATAAAATTGTCTTGGAATAAAACTAAATATCCATTATGCATGTCAGCTTAGTTAGATCAATGGAAAAGGTCCACAGACAAATGTGAGAAAAGAAGAATTTAGATTTGCAGTCCCACCTGATACCAAATGGAGATCTTGGCAGCACTGGCAAGCGTCCTTGACTTGTGAAGATCTCTCAGAGGGGCAGACTGTGTTGAGCCTTGTTGAGCAGCATGTCTGCAAAGGACTCAGACTGGTTTAATGTTTGCACAGCTGCTACAGATGTTTAGCCACACTGCTTTGCAGTCTGTTTTCTTTTTTTTTTTATTCCCTCTCCCCAGGTTGCTGTAGTATTTGTGGGTTTTGACTTGACTGGTTGCTGTAAGGCCTCAGAGGGCAGGCCTGTTGCTCAGGTTTCCTGAATTGATGCCTTTTTGAGCCTTTTGCTTGTGATGTTCGTGTGCTGTAAGGTGCCAATGACCTGTCTTCTGTCCCGAGTTGTTCTTGTTGAATTGCTGCAAGGAGACTTGATGGGGGGAGTTGAACGAGGGTCACTGATACCCTGCTTGTGCATGGATACATGCAGTTAGAAGAGGGGTAACATCCAAGTCTGGCTTTATAAGCTTTCATAGATCTGGACATTCTTGGAGCAAAGCACCTTGGAGAGTGAGCTGGGTTAGAAAAGCTAACTGCATGGCAATGTTATACCTTAGTTCTCTGGGGTAGGGAGGAATAACTTTCTGTATTTGATAAGTAGAAATGAAGGTAGGGAAGAGTGAAAAGACTTTTCAGAGGGCACCAAGAAGGCTTGGTGATCTGGGTTCCTTTCCAGATCAGCTGTTCCTTGTCAATTCTTGGCTACAGTGTGTCTCTTCCTATGCTAGGAAGAGAGTTAGGCTTTGACAGATTTTTGAGTGGCCCCTGAGGAGTTAGTGGAGTTGTCATGTCAGTTCTGGTGGTTCAGATGTTCATTCTAGGATGATGGTGTTCCATCATCACAAGTGCTTGGTGGGCTTTTTACAAAAATCCCTTGGAGCAGCTGTGCATATTGGCTTCTCTAGGGACGAAAGAGGTTCCAGGATGTGCATTTCAGAGTGCACGCAGCACTACAAGTAGCTATCAGATGATCCTAGCTACACCTATTAAGAGCAGCTGAAGGGATGCAGGATGCAGCAGACAAGCCTTGTTTTTCCCCAGTGGAACCTTTATAGCCTTCTGTGAATGAGGAAAGGTGCCCTCCAGGAACATCGTGGAGCTGGTCAGTGTGGGGCTCTCTTGTCAGTAGAGCTGCCTGAGTCTTTGTGTGTGTTACAGACCTGCTGCTCTAGCTTCCTCAGCAGTCTGGGCCATAGGCATGCTTAAACGGGTGCGAGTTTTTCAGCAAAGCCCTGCTGGCAGGTATGTGTCCAGGCCACTAGAAAGCAGCAGGGGTTTAACCTCCCCTTTCCTATCTCTTCTCACAAACGTTCACCAAATTGACACTGCCGTGCAGGCAAAGCTGTAATATACAGCTCACCTCAGCATAAAAAGCCTCAGATGACTGCTTGATGGCTTGCTACTTGCCAGGATATGTGTGTCATGTGAAGACCCTTCAGTGAAACAGCTGATCAGCTAGCACTGGCCTGGTCCCGAGCATCTCCTCAGGTGGGCTCTGACACCCAGGCAGCTGCCTCTGGAAGTGGTGTTTTGGTGATGCTTGCACCCTGGGCACCCTGTTGCCTGCCTGTCAGCACAGACCACTGAGAGATGCTGTCCTGTGGCTTATGTCTGAGTAATTCTGTGTGGCTGTGAGACCGTTGGTGAGCTGCAGGTGTCCATGTGCTTTCTGTAGTTTCCTGTAGCACATCTTTCTTCTGCTGCATTACTTGGGGACAATGGCATCTAGCCTTCATGGCAGGTGCCTGTCGCTTCTTGGCAATAGCAGCAAATTCTATGCAAGGACCAGAGTTACTCAAACTCCATGCTGTAGCAGTGGCAGGAGTTGCAGCTAGCTTCCTTTGAGCAATGTCCTTGTGTCACAGATTTTACATAATGTGTAGTCAGGTTACAGCCAGGACGGGTGAAGGCACACATGTTTTCACATCCAACTTTAAATAGCTGCTGTTGTGGACCATGCTTTCTAACTGTATTTCCTGTGGACTTTTCTTTTTTGGATAAAACCCTGTGACTTGTAGGACTGTGGGTTGCCTGTGCTGCGCAAAAATGATGTCCTCTAAAACCAGCTTTTATGAGGGAAGTGTATTTTTCTTTTTCCTTCTTCAACTGGCTCGGTGGCAGCCTGTCCCATACGTATTCCAGCAGCGCCACCTGGTGGCTTGAGGCAGATGGAGCACTTCGTAGCGGCGTGGTCCCTACCTAGAGCCTATGCAGCCCTTGAGGTTGTCAGTCGTAAGTGATGAAAAAAGCCCTGAGCTCTCGTGGGTGTAATCAAACCATTGCGCTTTTATTACTACTGGGAATCAGGCTGCTTTCTGGGGCGTGTGGCAACGGTGAGTCTCGGTGCTAATATCCTGTGTGCCTATAGAACAGTATCGTATGCGTATGTAAGTTAGTCACCTATATCTCACTCTGATTTCTATTCACTGGAGGTTTAGTCATGTGGCAGGCTCTTCTACCCACTCCTCAGAAGTCAACTGTAAATAAGCTAACGTTAGGCTGAATAAGGAAGAAATGTGCTTGTAGGCATGCTGTGCTCCTCCGTTGTGTAGGAGGGGTAGTAGGAAAGTGTGTTTCAGAGAACAGGTGGGAGAAGTGAGTAGTGTTTTAATGCAGTGGTAATTTCGGGCTTGTAGAGGTGCTTTCCCTGGGGGAAGGATGTCCCAGATTTGTAGTGTGTGAGGAGGAGTGGTTCAAACTGGCAGTAAAAAACCCATGTGGGGGAGCTTTTGGTTTTGGCTTAGTGATTGCCTGACTCTTCTGTTTTCTAGATTGCTAAAGTGGAGAAGTTGAAGCCTCTGGAAGTAGAACTGAGGCGCCTGGAAGATCTTTCAGAGTCCATTGTTAATGACTTTGCTTATATGAAGAAACGAGAAGAAGAGATGAGGGACACGAATGGTAAGAGACTGTGTGCTCCTTCAGAGGGATGGAGCTCTAAGACCCCTTACTTACTTCTGCGGGGTGTTACTAGCACAGCATTTGGAGAGCAAGCCCTTGTAGCGGTCTCTGTCCCTTCTGTTCCTAGTAAGGGAAACCTGCTGATACTTCTCTCCTTCTGAAGCAATCACTGAGTCTTGTGTGTCCCACCTCCAGAATTTCTTTCTCCATCCTGAATGTGGGTTACTCTGTACCATTTAATGTTGCCCACTGACCACAGTTTCACCTTGTTCTCTCTCATTATCCTTCTTGTTCCCTCTGTGTTTACTGAGTTACTGCTGGTGGCTTGGGTGCCCTTGCCTTCGTGCTGTATGATATCGTTGCCTTCGAAGGGTGGGGAGAGGAAATCCTGGGAACTTTGCTCTCTTGAGGCACATCCTGTGATGCAGGCTCCTGTGCAATGGTATATTGTCTGTTTCAGAGTCAACAAACACCCGGGTTCTGTACTTCAGCATTTTCTCCATGTGCTGTCTCATCGGACTGGCCACCTGGCAGGTTTTCTACCTGCGTCGCTTCTTCAAGGCCAAGAAACTGATTGAGTAAAGGAGCAAGTCCTCCTCCCCCTCCTCTCAGACCCAGCTGGACACCGCTGGGACCCAGCTGTGGCCCCCTGGAGCCATCTCACAGATGATACCCACTGACTGGAGCTTTTCTGCAGGAACTTGGACCCTAAAGGGGGAGGGGAACCTAAACGTTGGAGGCAACGGGGGACTTGTGAAATCCTGTTGGATGTTGAGGGTGGGGGAGGTTTTGATGGGTTTGGGTATTCTTGGGGCAGTGATTAAATAAAAAAAAAAGATGTTTCCACGACAGCTGCAGCAAGTTTTTTGCGCTGTCTGTTCTCCTTTTATAATCTTGGCTTGATGATGTCTCCCATCTGTCTGTGACTGTAGTGTTACTCTGAGCCACTTGACCCTGCTGAGCTCTTTAGGTGCCATGCAGTGGGCACCAGGGCAGAGCGGGACATTCCCTGTTCTGACCAGCCGGGATCTAAGCCCTGTGCAAATGGAGGTGAGTACAAAGCGATAGGATTCATCATTCCAGCAGGGCCTGAGGATAGAGGGAGGTCCAAGGTTTGGTCCCTGTCGTGGACCTCTGTGTTTCTCCCTGTGGGAGCTGGTGTCTGTGCTGACGGGTCAGGGCACTCGAGCATACGGTGGTTCAGCCTGGAGGAAGGGGAGCCTTGGAAGTAGGGCTTGGGAGCGTGTTTGAGCTTGGAAAGGAGAAGCCTGCTTTTGCTCAGATAAGCTGTCCAGCCTTGGTCCTGCCCTTGCTCCACATGTTTGTCTTGGGTTTGCCTCTCTTGTTCTGAAATGGTGCAGCAGCTTTCCTGAAAGCCTTGGTCAGGGACGGCCTTTTGTGTAGCAGACGGGAGGCCTCCATCAGATACAGTCACAGAGCAAATAGGAGCAGGTTGTGCTGCAAAACTTGGGCTTACATTGAGCAGGAGACTTTTCTTATCTAACAGTGTAGTGTTTATCCAGCAGGCAGCTGGCTGGACCTCGTTTTTGAGACCTCAAAGCCAAGTGGGCTGCTGCTCACATGAAATACGAGGGCCTGTACCCTGTGTTGAGCTCTGAGGGTGCAAGGGTGCCTTGCAGGTTGGCAGAGGAGTTGGAAGAATGTGGATGAACTCAGAAAAGCAGTACAGGGTAGGAATAGGCTAATTCTATGTCTGGGGGAGTCTGAACTGTGCCCTTAATGTAATTGTTATTCTCCTTTGCGGTACTAGAGAGAGCAAGTAGCTTCTTGTCGTTTCTCAGCCATCCAGATGGCATGATGTTAAATAAGCCAGGCTGGGAAAAAACAGGCAGGTTAACTTCCTGGACTTACTTGCTGCAGTTTTTAGGCAGTGATTAAAATTCTTTCACCTTCCCTGCATTCCTTCAGTGCAAATGGTTCAGCAGCACAGCATTCTGGTGTCATGTGCCTAGACACTTCTGGCTAGGGAAGGGGTTGTCATGGCCCTGGGCCTGGCCTACCATTCTGAAAACATGGATTTATGATTTCTGACCTGAATCTGATCTGTTGCTGGGAAGGAAATGGTTGTCCGGGGGGGAGGCGATGGGAAAGAGGATGAAAAGACGACCTCTCGTCATCTAAATACATTAGTACTTTCCCTCCCCTTTGCCATTGCGAAGTTACTGGAGTTGTTAGTTCCACCGCTAAGTGCTTAGATTGCTTTTAATTTGTTTCTTTTTTGATAAAGCCATATTAAGAATCCACATCCACTCCTCTGCCCTTGCATCAATTTTATCCTTGTATGTTTTTGAAAGCTGTTATAGTGCAGAACAGCAGTGATGCCACAGGACTGAATTACAGAAGTCATTTGAAGGTAGTTTAAGGTCCTACAGTTTGAAGCCTGTAGATCTGTTAAGGTTCTGCTTTTGTTTTTATATAACTTGAAAAGACAGTACAAGAAAGGGGCTTTTCCAGTCTTGTCTGTTTTGATATCCTCTCCCCGTCCTTATCTGAGTACAAAGATATCTGTATCTTAAAAATGGTGGTGAGGCCTTAAGTTCCCCAGGTGACTGTTACAGTGTCATTGTTCTGGTGTTACGTTTTGATCTTCACTGTACTGGTATGGTTACTGGGGAGCAGGTGCGGGGGACTGGTGTGGATTTACCTGTAATGACTGGTTGGGGGATTTTTGTCAACTTTCTCAAATAAAATTTCTTTGGGGAAAACCAACCCACCACAGTTGTCCGTGTGAGTCTTGTCCTCTTACATGCACATTCCTACCAGCTGCCGTTTCCTACAAGCTGATGTGTCGCAGGAAGCAGCAAGTACACAGACACCCACCATCGCCACCCCCCCTGCAAGCCTTTGGGTTGCTGTAGCAACAGTTAATTTCTAAAGAATTTGAGAATTCTGACCTGGGAAAGGTACTGGCTGCAGAGACTTCCCTGTGAGTGGGACCGGCACAGCAAGCAAGGTGTCTCTTAATGCAAGTTACTCTTGGCCTTTCTTCCTTCCACTTCTTAATTATATCCCATTATGTGGAAGAATTTTGAGGCTGACAGTGAGAAGGCTGGCACTCTCGAGATCCAGTTTTTCCACAGTCAGCTCCCACGTAAAATGTAGTTCATTAAGACAAATGGAATTACTTTCAGTTTTGTGCTTTAGAGGAAATTTTACATTGTTGCAAAGATTAATTGGTCCTGTGTGAGTGGCAGATGCTTCCTGAAGAGAGTGGTCAGGTATTTACTGAACTGCTCTCAGATCTCCGCTGAGCCTGTGAGCCTTTTGTCAATGCAGCAGTCAAGTGAGATATGCTGTGTAACAGGACTGGGGGGCACATAAATGCTATGTAACTAGTAAGTAGTATTGGGGAGAGTTTCAAGAAGGGAAATTCCCAGATCTTTGGATAAGGATTAGCCTCTGCAAGTTCCTTCCCGGATGAATATTTGAGCATGTGGAATTGCACAGCTGTTCTCATGCGGTAGGTTGGCTAGGTTGGTGGTGGGTCTGAGCTGTTCTACAGCACTGCGGATGCAGAGCCTGGTGTCTTCGTTCCATTTTACTTGTGGGAAATGGGCTAAAGTTGAGCTGTTGCAGATACTTGGGTCTGAGCCCATCTTTGCGTGTGACAGATGCGTTGCTGGCAAATCTATAATTGCCCGTAGCAAACTGCATCAGACATTTCCAGCCTCTTCCACCCACTTGTCAATGTGACTAACGATTTAATTATCACGCTACTTGACACAGCGCGTGAGCATTCCTAAGTAACGTATATCTTTGCATATTCCCTTCCCCCCCCAGCCCCCTGCTATGCCAATGTAGGCTGCACCCTGTACAAAGTTCCTGCTGCAGCTGCTGTTCACGTGCATGCATGAGGGGATGAGCATTTTACACACTCTGCTCATTTCTTACAAGCTGCTCAGCTATGTGAGAAATAACCCAAGTGTATGTATGTACACCTGTGTTGTTTCCTAACTAGTAGATTTTTCAACTCAAAACTAGTTTGGCAACTGGTTGGTGAGATCGTTAGGGGATTCCTGCCTGTGCATTTCACGGGGTCCTACTGCAGAGGTTTTGAAAAGTAGCGTTGCCTCTCTTCACCCCTGCCAGTACACGTGATGTATTTGTCTGTCTCTCATACCTTTAGTTGTGTCCCTCTGCTGTACTTGTCTTTCAGATGTCTGATGTGGCCTTGCCCTTAGTGAACAAAGTCTCTGGGAAATGAACTTCCCATACATTGAAGGTGGTTTGTTGGGAAGGAGAGAGCACGAACCTGAAATGGATGAATATTTCACAGGAGAAAAACCAGTTGGGTCTGGTGAAGACTCTGGGAGTTCAGGGTTGGTAGTCTTGTCTCCTGCCCCTTCTCCACCTGAAAAATTTGTCAGGTTTGTGCTTGTTCTTTTATTCCTCTCCCAAACCACCACCGGTGGTGGTGTGGTGGCTCTGGCAGGCCTGCCTTTCTCTGAGTAAGGTGGAAGGAGCAGAGGATTTAGAAAAACTGCCTGTTGGCATTTCTTGGATCATTTTGTAAACCTGAAACGGGTGAGCCCAAGCTTTTGTTGCAGCACTAGAATACTTGCATTTGCTCAGCAGTGTTTGTAGGAAGCCTGTTTTGCTTTGCACTGGAAGTCTGCTGCGCTGACAGGAGCTGGGAGTTGCTCTGTTTCAGTTGTAGCTGAAGCGACTTAAACTTTCTGCAAAATGGCGGTAACAGATGTCTGATTGCTCCTTCTATTGCCAGAGGCCCATGTGGTTTATCACCTTAAACTCGGCTTCAGCGCTTTCAGCTTGCTGACACTGCCTGCCAGGGGACCTGTGGTCTCTAGGTGTCCGTCCCAGCGATCTTTGCTGTGAGGATCATTTGTTTAGCTCATGTTTGGAGAAAACTGCTGTGTCCTGAAGGACCCATCGGACTTCTTGTATTTCAGGTTTTGCAGTAAAATGTACATGTTGAATGTACATGTAAAATGTTGAATAACTTCCTTTGGGGGCACATTACTCAAAAAAGGCAACAACAGAACCATGCTCGCATTGCTCTGTCTCATTTCTGCGGTTTCCTGTCACTTAATTTCCTTTCATAGCTGCTATTTCCGAGGTACTTTTTCCCTGAGCTTTTAAATTGATTGCATTACGTGATCTTTGCATAAGCTGCACCAAGCTATGCTGTTGGCATCATGATGAGATGAATTTGTTTTTTCTTCGTTATATGGGGGATGCTGTTCCTACGGCTGCCACGCAGATGAGGCAAGCAGAGGGAAGGGCCTGCTTGTGTTCTCCAGCTATATCCCATCGCTGCTCTGGTCTTATTTGCTGCAGAGCTTTACCCACTAGGGTTTGCTCACCCATACTAGCTGCTCAGTCTTGTATTTCCCCCTGAATCTGTTTGGATAATCTTCCCCCAGGTATAAGGTATTTGCTATACATATGTAACCGGAATCTGATGGTATTGTCATCTTAATTATAATGAACCATGTAGATGCCTTGTCATTTCTTCCTTCTCAGTGTGACCTGCTGTTTCCTTGTCTTAGTAACATAATCAATGTACTGTCTTGACTCTGAAAACTATGAATCAGATCTTTGAACTAAGGCAGATACCTGCTATAATTTGGTTTAAATGACAGTGTTCCTACCCTTACAAAATTCATCCTTCAGTAGTGATTTTGCAAGAGGCAGAATGGCACATTGCCTCTAGGTGGTGAGATTTCTTCAAATGCTAGAGTAAAAAATTCAGTCTGAGGTTGGGTGCACATTCTTCAGTCATACTCCAATAAACCTGAGCGGGCAGTGGCTGCTACTTCCCTTAGGGGCATCTTGCTGTGAGAATTACTGCCCTGCTTTTTAAAGCATACTAAAGGCAATGCTCTGGGGCGGCTAAACCTGATTGTAGCTACTACTGTGATCATTTTATGGAAGAATTTGTATGATACCATAGATAATAATGGGCAAGAGAACTCTACTTTTCAAATCGGAAGAATGAAGATTGACTTTTTCAATTAGTCTTCTGGCTTTCTACAACTGTTTCAGATTCCTTAATCCCACTTCCATGATATTTTGCCATCTAGTTTTTTTTTTTTAAATTCTTATTATTATTATTTGCCAGGTGACATTTTGCCAGGTACTGCCCTTGTAGTGGAAGGAGTGAATGATCCTTAGCAGAATCTGTCTGAACTTTTTCATGCCTTCCTGCAAGCTCCTTAATTCTAAAACCAACATGCTGTCTTTGCTGCTTGGAAGGACAACGTCTTTGTATGGAACTAGTTACGATGCACACAGCAAATAAACTTTGATGGGTAAGTTACTCACTTTTAAAATAGGTGTGTATAACGACAAACAGCTGTTTAACCCTCGCTGCATTGCAAGGAACCCCACTTGTTTCATGCTCTGAGCAATACAGCATATTCCGGAGGTAGAGGCACAAAAGCTAACCAGGCTTTGTCATACCTCACTTCAGATGCCGAAGCACAAATCCCTGACGTCTCCTGTAAGCACTGGATCACCTGTCCTGAAGAGAACATTCCCTATCGTTCAACTCTGGCTTCCCCATCCGTGGTTGTGACTGCTGAACTTTGAAAACACAATATTCAAATGATGATGGCATGCATCATCTGTGAAGAAAATAAATCACTTACCTAAGATTCAGGTTGCTAATACTTCTTTATGATGGAAAAGTTGCTGCAGCTCCGGATCTAAGATATTATTTATGAAGCTTTGAGTTTATTTCATCTTGGCTGGAAAGAAAAAGCCATGGAAGAGCGAGGGGCACAGCAGGGGATGCTGCGATGTTTAATTAACGGTGTGAAACGTGAATCCACCCTCATCTTTTTTGAGCTGGGGACACAGTGGTGGTGTTTATGGGTCTGTTCTCCCTTCCAGCATTTATTTTTCAATAAAGCGCATTATGCATAACACAGGTAAGCAAGAAGGAAAGTCAGTATCCGCGCCATAAGAAACAGCAATGCCTTTTTTTTTTTTGGTACAAATCATTTACTTCCGCTTTTTAGTACCAAAATAACCATTTGAAAGCTTTTTAGGAAAATAACCTTGAACTTCGACTGCTTGGGGAGTAAAATCCTTCCCCTGCGAGCGCTGAGGCACCTGAGGTGGCGGCGGGCGGCCCGCGCGCGTTACATGGCTTCAAGCGCCGGTTTCGGCCGTTCGGGGGCCGGGGCCGGGCTCGGGGGGGCGGCCGGGGCCGAGGCTCCGGGGGCGGGCGGCCGGGGCTCGGGGGGGCGGGCCGGGCCGGGCCCGGGCCCCGGCGGAGGCGGGAGCGCGGAGGTCGCGGCGGCAGGAAACGGTTCCGGGTCGCCGTGGGGAGCCAACATGGAGCCCGTGGGGCTCGCGGGGCCTCGCTGAGGGGGAGCCGGGCCGCGCCGCCGCCATGTCGCTGGGCGAGTACGAGCGGCACTGCGACTCCATCAGCTCCGACTTCGGCAGCGAGTCCTCGGGCAGGGGCGGCTCCCGCGGCGGCGGCGGCTTGCCTGGCGAGCAGGAGGAGCTGCACTACATCCCCATCCGCACCCTGGGCCGCGGCGCCTTCGGCGAGGCCACCCTCTACCGCCGCACCGAGGTAGGCTGCCTCCGCCCGTAGGGATCCCCGCCGCCGCCTCCTCCCCCGGGGGCAGCGCCGAGCGGGACGGGGGCCGCCGGCAGGGCGAGCCGGGGGGCTCCGGAGGCTGCGTGCTTGGAGGCCCCGGCGCCCGGAGAGCCCCCGCGGTGACTGACTGACGGCCCTCTGGGCGACTGAAAGCTCTCTGGGCCACCGACGGCCCTCTGGGCGACTGACGGCAGCCCTCTGGCCCACCGACACCAGCCCTCTCGGTGACTGAAAACAGCCCTCGGGGTCATTGATGCCCCTCTGTGCGACTGACGGCCCTCTTGGTGACTGACTGCCTTCTGGGCCACCAGTGGCCCTCTGGGTGACTGACAACAGCCCGCTGGGCGATTGATGCCCCCTCTGGGCGACTGATGACAGCCCTCTGGGCAACTGACAGCCGTGACTTCGGCCCTTGCTGTCGAGGGGCGCAGGGTTTGGGTTTCAGCACATTTGGGAGCCACCAGTCGCTCGGTCCCCTGAAGTTCTGTAGAGAGATGTGTAGACTCTTCTGACGCTAATAGATTCCTCATTTTTCTATGTTTTATTCCAGTCACAGAGGACATGGGGGCATCTCATACAGGTAACTCTCTCGCGGCATCAGCATTTCAGCATAATCAGGGGCAGCTGGCTGCAAAGCCAGTCCTCCTCTCGCTCCCAGGTCATTTAGTCCTATCCAGTTTGATCATAGTTGTGCTTTTTAGTGGCTGTCAAAGAAAAGCGCTTGACTTTCTTCCCAAGGCAAGTTCTTCAGTTTTTCTCTGGGTGAAGGCCACCCCAAGGTGTCACGGCTTGAACAGCTGTAAGTGAACACTGTTCACTTAACAGATCACTCATAGTGTGTCTGACAACATGGATGGGCCTAACAGGGGCAAACTGGATTTGTTCTCATTTCCGTGATATTTTTTATGTATATTTTTTTTTAGGAATACCTGGGTGGTTGTAATGGATTATGGCGTGCAATATTCTACAGTTATGGGATTGGAAATATACTGTCCTGCCTTTATTGAACTGGAGTATGTTTAGTCTTCATTGGAACAAACCAAATTATGTGTCTTCCCCTGGAAACCTTGTAGTATGTTTTTTGGGGTTTTAGGTTTTGGTTTTTGGGTTTTTTTCTTTTCCTTTTTTTAAAATTTTTTTATTTTTGTCAAAGCGAGTGCTGGCCAGCTAGAAAGATGGCTTTAGGCCATCGCTATTCCTAGGAACAAACAGAAAACTTCAAAACTTACTGTTGTTGAGAATCTTTGTCCGAAATCTGTAAGAGGCAGGAAAGTTTTTTTTTACCTTTCCTGAAATTTTAATTTCCTGCTGTAAAGGCACATACTGTTCTCTTTGTAGTAGCGTGTTTTTAATTAAAAGATGTTTTTGTGTTTCAGGATGACTCACTTGTAGTGTGGAAGGAGGTGGACCTGACCCGGCTGTCAGAAAAAGAGCGTCGTGATGCTTTGAACGAAATCGTTATTCTTGCCTTGTTGCAGCATGAGAACATCATTGCTTACTACAATCACTTCATGGATAACACCACGCTGCTGATTGAGCTGGAGTACTGTAATGGTGAGATCCTTACTCCCACTTACAGACAGGCAGCTGCCACATTGCTGAGTCACCCTCCTGCAGAACCTGCAACAAGTTTTCCTGGGGTGTCCTCTGGGGAGCAGAGGAGTGGAGGGGAATTCTGCTGCATAGCTGCTGAAGAAGAGGTTGAGAACCCTTCGACTGCTTTGTCACTCGGGTGCCAAAGAAAGAAGCCCAGTAGTTAGTGCAAGCAGTTCAGGCAGTAGGCGATTTCTCAAGTCTTCTGAGTAGCTGGTGCAGTGGAAGAAGTTGGTTATTGGTAATGTATGCTTCTAATGCGCCTTGCTGTGTTCTTTTAGGAGGACAGCGGGAAAAGATCATAAGGATATTCAGGCGCCTCTGCCAGTACAGAGTGGGGCTGTTTGTCAGTAGCATCACTTAAATAGACCTCTCCATTTGGCAATTATAAATCAGTTTTAAAAATCTACTGGCACACCACAGTCAGGACTTTTTCCTGCCTTGTGCTATCAGCTTCTGTGTTTATTATTAAAAAAATAATAATCTGGTCCTTCTGGTGGTGGAGAAAACATTAAAATTCTGTCCAAGAGTAGATCAGGTAGTATTTTTTGGAGTTTGCAGGGGAAACGGTCCCAGATGGGATGTAGAGGTGGAAGGATTTGATATGATGGTCTAAGCTGCAGCTGCTCTTGGATAGCTGGAAGAGGAGGTCACATATGGCTAATGGTGCTGGAACAGGATACGTACCTAGAACTGCAATATGGTTCCTATTGGGGTGAGTGGGACAACTCCCCTGACTAGGTATCCTGCGTGTGTTTGGGGGTTATGTTAAGCCTTGGCTCATCAGCAGAAACCTTCTTTTGGTGGAAAAGGCTGTTATCATGTTGTTATCATCTTAGACAGGTTGCTTTCACTGGGACAGGTTGGAGAGTAAGTTACCAAGTATTTTTGTGAGAACACCCTGGTTGGCAGGTTGGCCAAAGCTGGTTTTGCTTCTCTGCTTTTTGTTCTTATGCAGGGTGGAGTTGGGTGCAAGAGTAGGGGAATGTTGGCTCTTCCGTGCTCCCATTTATTTTAGGAATACTCTGTGTGAGTTATTTTGCTGCCCCAAAAAGACTGCATGCTTGGGTCCATTATAAATTCATTGGAGGGCACAGAGAGAAGCTGCATAGTACTGATGTCTGTACGTGTTTGTTAATGTCTCTAAACTGTTTTACTTTGGAACAATAACCAAGAGATGAGTATATAGCCTGCGTTGCCTGCATCTGAGTGGTACAGGATATTGGTTTTGCTGATGTATTAATAGTTTCTGTGGGTTTTTCACAGTGTAAAAGTCCAAGATAATTTGTGAGTAATGTTTAAAGTGAGCCTGGACTAGTGTCTATCAGACACTCCTCAGAATCCAGAGCTTTTACTGTACAATTGGCACATCTCTTCTGGAAATCTAGGAAAGACTTCCAAATTTGAGTAAATATTGTCCCCATTTTACAGGGGAGGAAGCCAAGTTACTGATTTATTTGCCTATAGTCCTGTATATAAATCATGGTACCATTAAGACTTGGATTTTTCATAACACCAGTGAATACATCTGAAATGGATTTGGGAAGAAACATCCTGTAACATACATTTGTTGAAGAGAGTATAGAGTGTCAGAAGGTTGGATGTGATTAGATGAAACAAAGAAGGAAGTAATTTGGTTTTAGTATGTGTGCATAGAGGTATTTATTGTCTTAGTCAAGAGCTAGTTTGTCCCCTTGTGTAGGATTTCGGTGATGTAGTACCTCTCATGTTGCAAAAAAAGATGGCAAAAAATCAGAGATGAGAAACAGAATTCACTAAAAGCCTGCACAGTCTGAATTGCTAGGAAAGAGGTTCATAAGAAGAGGCAGAAATTAATAATTTGGTTAATTTGGGAATGTGAAGGGTGATTTGTAGTTAATTTACAAATGTGAACATGAGGCAGAAAAAAGAATTGTTGAGAGGTTATAGCAAGGCTGAATGAAAAGAAATTAAGTGAAGGGATCTTAATTAGAATATCAGAAAAATCTTCCAAACGTGGAAGTCTGAAATAAGTCCCCCCAGTAGGCAACGGAGCCGTTGTGACCTGTGTTGGACATCTACAACTTGATAGGCCCATGGAAATTATACAGCAGAAAGATGTCTTGCACCATGCCTGTGGGAATTGGAAAGGGCCTGGTGTTCCGTTACTGTTAGGACATAATATATGATAATTAGGAAATGGAATAGCAACAGGATGTGATCAGAGATTTGGGATTTACTGGTAGGATGCTAATCTGAAAAGGAGTGTCAATGCCTGCTGCCTTCAGCATCATTTCTTTTAGCTCTCCTTGATTTTCAGTCGGCTGTCTTGAAATTGTGAGGTGACCTAAAGAGTCTGCTGATTTCAGGCTTTTGGTGGTGCTGCTGCTGTCAACACTTTGTGACTTCTGCATTGATGTATTTGACAGGGCAGATGAAGGAGACAGGCATGTCAAAGCTGGGCAGTAAATGGGGAAAGACAGTAACTTGTGTTTTCAGGGGCTACTCTGAATTTATAATTGCTTTCTTTCTCTTTTTTAAATGTATTTATTTATAAATAATGCTGAATAGGACAATCTCACACGTGATTTGGTGTACAGGTTATAAATGTTTACATATCCCAAGAGGCACTTAACAGGTAAAAAACTTATCTTACTGATTCACTTTTCAGATAGTATTAAATGGTGGTGTTAAAAAGGAATCATCTCTGCTTAAGCTTAGATATGCCAGTAAAGTTCTTCGATAGAAAAACAACTTAATTTTGTGAGAGTCTGACCAGTTTTAAGTGAAGAGTGTTGAGGGAGAGCTGTAGTGATTCATCAGATCTCTTGGGGGATTTGAGTATTCCCAGCAGTACCTGAGCAGAGTAACTGCTACTATTAACTAAGATGAACCTCTCTGTCTTTCTTGCTCTAATTACAGGAGGGAACCTCTACGATAAGATTCTGCGGCAGAAAGACAAGTTATTTGAAGAAGAGGTAATTTGGATCGGCTTGAGGGAGTGGTGGGGTTGGCTTAATGTTCTGGGGATCCGAGTACTTAAACAACATTTTTTCTCTAGTGCTGGTGGGGAATTTTTGTGTCTATCTGGGGACTGACATCCTTTCTCGCCTGTTGAATATTGCAAGCATTTATGGACTATCAGAAACTCTTAATTTTTCCTTTTTGGCTGTCTATAAACAGTACAGACTTCCAAGGGAGGAATAATGAAAAAACATGCTCAAATGGCTTTGGTTGCATTATGACCTTGGCTAACTTTTGACTTTAAACCTCTTTTTATGTTTCTTCCTGGTTGGTACTCAATTTCTTTCTCTTCTGAACCATTTTTTAGGTTCTTTTCTGAGTAATTACCTTGAATCTGTCTCACCATAGATTTTTTTCATGTTACTTCTTTTTTTCTTTATTGTTTTTGAACTTATTTTCCGCTGTCTGTTTCCACCTAATGTTCTGATGCTGAGGTGGTTAATGATTATACTTATTTATCTTACATAATGACTTTTAAGGCCTTGCAGTGCTTGGTGAATATTAAATGGTCACAGTTCATATTCCAGAGAGCCCCACTGTCGATCTTTCCCAGGTGGTCATTAGCTGTCATTCCTAGGTCTTTTCACTCATTGAATTCTTTGGCGCTGGTCAGGACAGACACTGTGAGTGGCACTAGAACAATCTGCCTTTTGGAATATCTTTTCAGAGATTTCCAAGCCAGGGAATTCTAAATTTTCATGCTCCTGAAAGAGCATCTAAATGGTACAGTCAGGCCCTTTCGTTGTGCCTGACAGGGATGTATGGGGTTTTGTGGGGGGTTTTTTTGAGCCTCACATAAAGCTTTTATTCCTACCTTTGCAGATGGTGGTTTGGTATCTCTTTCAAATAGCATCAGCTGTGAGCTGCATTCATCGAGCAGGAATTCTTCACAGGTAAGTGTGGCATATCGTGAAGCTGAGGTAACCGGTGTGGTTCATGGATGTGAGTGCCGAACATGGAGTAGCCTTTGTTTCTGTGTTTAAAGCAAGCGCTGAACTTCTCTCCAAAGCGTAGCTGGACTGCCTAGATGTGAAGTATCACTTCTGTAAAGAATTTTTATTGGGCTAGAAACCATCTTCTGATAAATGTGCAATAAATGTTGTATGTGAAAATGGAATTGCCATCTTTCATGCTGCAGCTCTGTTAAAAGAGTTCATCCATGCAGGAAGGAAGTAAATTGGCTCTTTATTGCTATAGCATGTAAACAAAGTTTGCTAAAGTGGATAGGAAGAGCAGTTACCACAGGCCAAAGGTACTTCCTACCCATTCCGCAATTAATAGCTTCAAACCAACATGTACATCCTTCTGTAATTCATGGAGGATAACAATGATGAAAGCTTTGCATTTGTGCATTGCTGTAATATAACCCATGCAAAGATCTGTCCTGTATTTTGCTTCATCTCATTTCTCGGGCCTATTATTTAAGGAGGTAACGTAGCTTGTTAGCTGGTAGTGGTAATTTTGACGTTGACTGTGAGATTTTAATGAGTAGCTAATTACCTTTTCCTGTTGCCCTGTTCTGTTTGGGAGGGGTAAATTTCTTGGCTTATGTGTGCTTCAAGGAGGCTGTGGTGGTCTGGGGAGTACCGCACATGTAGACAACTGTTTCCAGCATGGGGTTGGATCGTGTGCTGCACAACATCCTTCTCTAACTAATGAGCATAGCTGTGTGAGGATGTTTTCTGTGGGATAACATCCTGGTTGCTGCCATTCTGAATGTCTGGTAATTGGCAAGCCTTGCTAATGAAGGGTTGGTACCCTACTGTCAACAAAGTAGTGCCGAAGTTTTTGACCTAAAGCAGATGTCGTGTCTGCCCTACTTTGTGATGATTTCCTACTTACCAGCTCTGTTGCCCATCTTCACAGCAAGGTTCCCAGTCTAGGAACATGTGTGGCCCCAGATCCTTCCATAATAACGAATTGAACAGTTATTTAAATGTTTGCAGTGATTTCCTTCTGCTGCAGACATTGTCAGAGTGACCCAGGACTTTGCGATGCCCCAAGTGGATGAATGCAAAGTGCTGCTTTACTTGATGTTGTCCTGATCTACACTGGGAAGTTGTTGATGGTACGTTAGGAAAAGGGGGTGTTACGAAGTGTTGGCCATGGGAAGCATATCGTACTGCGGGGGCTTCCTCTCTATTTACAGCCTCTTATATTAATCTGTGAAACTACATATAAATTACTCTGTCTGGGAGAAAGTGTTTTCAATGAGTTTCAGAACCCTGCATTTTCGTGGCAATCAGCCTTTTGATCTTCTGGGCATAGTACATCATATTATAAAGAGTTGTTCCTGAGGCGTAAGGTAGAGGGATGTTACACTTGTAGTTGTAGAATGGCATCTGTTACACACCCTTTGTGTGTGTATTTATATTTGCATACATACATATTCATGCACAATTTACATTTTTTGGTGAGCTCAGTGACTCCTGGCTTAGGTCTGTTTTTAAAACCAGGAAAAATAAGACCTGCTCAATGACCTTCATATGAGAAGAGACTGAGAGGGGGAAAAGAGCTATCTTTGATCTGTAGCCTTTATATAGGTGTCTGGAGCCTGAGCTTTTTAGACTGTGTTGTGTTTATGTGGGTTATTGATAAAACGTGGATAACTACCCCAGTACTTGGGGTCAAATTGCCTTCGGAGAGCTCTGTGTGTGTGTGACAGAATAGCAAGTACCTCATTTGGGGGGGGAGGTGCAGTAACGTGTGGAAAACTGTGAAACCCAGAAATATATTCGAGTGTCTGCATTTCTTTTTCTCCTTTCAGAGATATAAAGACATTAAATATCTTTCTAACCAAGGCAAACCTGATTAAATTGGGAGACTATGGGTTGGCAAAGAAGCTGAACTCCGAGTACTCTATGGCTGAGACTGTGAGTATCTGCTGCCTTTGTGTGCAAACTGAGGTTTGTTTTTCCTTTCATCTCGGCATGCCTTGCAGAAGACCAGGGATGGTGTACATTCTTGCTGCTTGTCTTCTGTGGTTTTCCTTTCCCTCTCCCCTCGATTTCCCTCAGTGTTGTCTCACTAACATCAGCGTATTTGCTGGGATGTTGTAGCCTGCAGTTATCCTTGCTCTAAGGTTACGTTTTGGAGGTCTGTCTCTCTGCAAAGCAGCAGTAGACTAAAGATAAGTGCCACTGTGGGCGTGGAATTTTGCCAGAGCCAGTGTGGCTGTGCTGCAGAGCGCTGCTTTTCTTTCCCTGGTACCTAGGCATGGTACTTCTATAGGTGAATTTATGTAATACAAAGGCAGTGCTATCTGAAGGTACAGAGATAGCAGTAGAGTCACATCAGTACACCGCTCTCCCTCTGGGCTAGTTAAGTGCAGCTTAGTCAGTTAAATTAATTTTGTCATGCTGTTGTGCTAACAGGGGCATTTTACCTCAGCTGGATCTGAGATAGCTTGGACTTGCTTGCGTGACATTGCACCATGCCATAGATATATCTCCTGTCTCTTTAATACTCAGGCTCTGAACTGAATTACAAAGAAGTAAGAAGGCACTTGTGCTTCTTATGGCAACCAGGTGTATGGTTTATTGATAATGCTCTTGGAGGGGGGCGAAGCTTTGCTGGAGAGATTAGTTCTACCAAGCTGTCAAGCTTGGCTTTGTTCCCGACCCTTCCACAAAGCAGTTTCGCAGCCAGAGTTATGACACAGGGTAAGCTGTATTGCAGGCACCTGGAAGGCTCGGCTTGGATTTCCCAGCTCCATGAATTTCTGTGGTGAGCACTAGGCTTGGAAGGGGAGACGTTGTCTGGAGCTCCTATCTGCTGAAGGCCTTTATTATAGTTTGGGATGCAAGCCAACCAGCTTGCACTTCCCCTCATCAGGCCGTATTATTAGATTTAATGCAAGCTATTGGTGTTCTGCTAGGATGTGTAGTTCAACACTTGCCAGCCTTCTTCCAGAACATGAGCGCTATTGTGCAGTTGCACGGTAAGTGGGAACTCAAGGCTACTGCATAAAGCTCTCACTTAAGCTGGGCTGCAGCAAAACCACTTTTGTTTGTCATGTTTTTCACAGTCTTCTAGTTCTCAGAGAAAGTGCAGTCTATGCTGTGAATGTCTAGGCTTGGTTTTGCCTGTGTTGTGTGTGTTCCATCTATACCTGCGAGCTTTTTTTTTTTTTCCTTTTTTACTTCTGAGACATACCTTCAACCATATTTCATCCTGTATATGCTGGATGTGCTGTGTCAGTGTGCCAGTGGCTCAGTTTGTGATCTAATGACCAGCGGCAGTCTGGAAGTAATTTTTTTGTGAAAACGGTGCAAAACATGTTATTGTCAGTATTTGTGATTGCAACAGTCAAACTGTGATTTTGTAAAAAGTTTGCTTGCTAAATGCTGATCTCTTAATTTATCATTCTTTCTCGCATTTACCAAGGAAGATTTCGAAAATACACCTCTGTGTTACAGAAAGCGTACATTATCCTTTGCTTTAAAAAGGTTTAGGCGCTGTGTCCTAGTTCTCCATCTGATACTCCAAATAGCTGGGCTTCTAAACCTTCCCGTGGCCAGGACTTGCACAGCTCTCTAGCTGTCACGCTTGGTAATGGGAAATGGAAAGGAGATGGAGGTTCTAAATGTGCCCATTAGGTATCCAGTGTACTAGCAGAGTCTAATGAAGGGCAAACTTTGTAGTCCTTGGAGCTTTGCTGAGGGTTGAAAAGAGGGCAACTATAAATATTTCCCCTTCTTCTAAATTGTCTTTCTCATTTTATTTCGCTGTCTAGTTCCTTGCTAGGGAATGAGCTCCATTCATCTGGAAGCTTCATTCTTACACCTTTTATCTTGTTTGTTCTCTGTCTCCTTGTTGTGACTTTGAGCTGTGCCGCTATTTCTGTTGTTCCTGGGGGGGCTGCTGTAGTTCTGTACTGGATTTGGGGATTTTGTGTGTGGTGAGGGGTGTTCTGTTTTAAACCGGTTGTTGAGGAAAGTCCACTTCTGAAGTGAAAGCCTTTCAGGTGGGACTTGAGCCAGCTTTCTACTTACTGAACCAAAAGTATCCCGTTTTTTTTGTCAGAGACAGAGTAGCCTTTGTCCTGGCAGTACCTTGTGATGCGACAGAGTGGCACCATCGCCATGGGCTGGCATCTGTGTTTAGAAGCTTTGCTTGGTACCTTTTCCTTCAGCCTCTTAGGCAGGTTTCCATATGCCTGGGGTTTCCATATGCCCAGTCAGTACGTAAGCCCCTGATTACCTCTAAATGTAATATATTTAAGAGAGGGGGCAGTCCTCACTGTGTTCTCATGACTACTACTCTACTGAGAACTGTGTACCACATCAGAATCTGAGCAGAGAGGTGCCTAGGATCTTCTAAGAAACTCAGGCGCAGGCTTGTTGATGAGAAGCAAAGAAGCATGCTCATTGTTCGCATCCCTCCAGCGTGTTGGTGAGCTTTGTCATCTGTGTCACTTCAGTGCTGTGTGATAGCTGCATCTAGCTCTAATGCTCATGGTGTGAACATGTGTGAACATGATGGATGCAGAACTCCTGAAAACCATTTCTGATTTTTAAATGTTATTTTTCCTAGTTGGTGGGAACTCCGTATTATATGTCCCCAGAACTCTGCCAGGGTGTGAAATACAACTTCAAATCAGATATTTGGGCTGTGGGCTGTGTCATCTTTGAGCTGCTTACTCTGAAGAGGACCTTTGACGCTACTGTAAGTCTGCAAATGAGGATGGACTGAGTAACCTTATTTTTTTATCGCCCTGAGATTCGCACTTGGCTCATAGCTTTCTTAGCTCGTGTTTTTCTTTCATTGTTTGAATCTGCTGATTAAGAAAACAGTGGCCTGGGAGGGCCAACTATAGCCAAAGGAAATGTCTGCACGATTTCCCCTACCCTGCACTGCAGGTGTGTCTCTGGCTTCTGCCAAATCTACCCTTGTCTGCAGCCCTGGGTTTACCAGATGCAGAATACAAGCTGTGGTCATTTGTATCATGGTTGTGAATGAAACATCCTTTTCTCTACAAGGAGGAAGTTTGTGGTTGTGTAGTTTTTTGGGTTTTTTTCAGCGTTACTGTCCGCAAATTTTCTGTGCAGCATTCTAAGTGAAAAATTCCAGCCTTCGGATTTCATAGGATTTAATCCTCTTACACTTTCTCGAAGTTTGGGTGCAAGAGAAGCTGGTGGTCAAGCTGGCATGAGGAGGGTGAAAGGGAGCATTGCTGGCTGGCATGTGTGATTTGCGAACTTGAGCCCATAGATGGGAAAAGCTGGTAGCTACCACGGTGCAAAATTTTGTAACCCTTGAAGAGACAATGTGAAAATACCATCCTTTCCTGACATCCTCTCATCATGGCTACCAAGTCGCCTGTAACTTTGCTGCTGTGCAGTGTTTCAATGGCAATATGCTGCATAGGAGATTCCATGCAGAGAGACACTTGTCCTCCCTCCACTGTTAGGGAATTTGGTGAAAAGCTGGATGTTGCCACCAAGTCCTGCCTATCAGAGGTACCATTTCTGCAGGAAGTATTATTAAGTTTTTGGAGAACCTGCTAGGCAGGGAAGCAGAGGGATGTGTCCTGATCAGAGAAGGAGCAAAAAAAAATAATGGTGGCCTTATAGCATCTCTCCCCAGTGGACACATTGTCCAGTTCAGTTCCCTTACAGCTGGTTTTTGGTTTCTGCCTAGAATCCCCTGAACCTTTGTGTGAAGATTGTACAGGGAAATCGTGCCATGGAGGTTGATTCCACTGTCTACTCCCGGGAGCTGATCCAGATGGTGAATTCCTGCCTTGATCAGGTTGGTGAAGTACTTTTTAATTTTCAAACACCCCTTCCCAGCTGCCTAAGCCATGGAGTTCAGGGGTGAAGGGGAATGACATGCCTGTTTCAGCATGAGGGCTGTTGATGCAGGGTAATTTCTGTGAGGCCTGAGGCATCGCTAGGGCTGGGCTTCCTCCAGGTCTCTGAAAGCATTGTCTCAAGATGCCATTCAGTCTGGCAGGCTCTGGACAGGTGCTGAATTTACGCTGACACCAATTATTTAATGGGCTGGCAGAAGCAATTATTTTCTAATGCAATGCTGCAGAGGTGGGAATATTGTCTCTATAGTCTCTTAAGGTTCTGACTTTCTGACTGTGACTGGCTTGCTGTAGGGAACTAATGCCTTGAAAACAAACATATTATTGATACTGTCAGAGCATGGAAGTCCCTCCTGCACATCCTTGGCATTTATCCCTATTCATTCCTAATATTTGAATGAATTCCTTTCCCTTCTGAAGGGAGTCAGGGAAGGAGGTCCATGTAGGCTTGAATGAGGTCTTCTGGCCCAAGATTTCCTTGTAGATGATGAGCATTTCCCAGAGAATGACTTGTTGCTCACTTCTTTCAGGATCCAGAGAAGAGACCCACTGCAGATGAATTGCTTGAACATCCCCTTCTCAGCAAACGCAGGAGGTAATCAGATGGTCTTGCCTGAAACCTGGACAGGTGTTGGGGAGAGCAGCAGGGTTTGTGCAGCTTAGTGGCATTTATGCTTTGAGGCAAAGTCCTGAAGTTAATTTGGGCTGATGTGACGCAGTTGTTGAAGTATACTTTACCTCTTTAGGAGAGGAGTGCATTCTTGCTGTCTTCTGATCTGATGTTCTGTTGGTGCATGGGTATGGTGAGAAGGATCTCAGCATCCTTTGTCTTAGAAGCTGTTGTATTGAGAACCTTGAGGCATCCCTTTCTGAGGCTCCTTTGAGGACTGCTGGTTCCTGCTCTTCAAATTTCTGTGAACGAAGGGTCACAGAGATCCTCCTATGCTCATTGGAAAAGGCCTTTTAAAATAATGTATCATCCAATGTAGAAACTTTCACTTTCTCCCTTTGTTGCCTCTGTCTTCTGGAGAAAGTTGCCTTGAAAGTGGCCCATTTTACCTTAGTTTGACATCAGCCTGTACACGCTGTCTTTTTATGAAAGGTGGACCATAATTCTGGACTGTTTGGATCCCACATTGGTGACTTTGGGAACGGCAGACTTAGTCCTTTATACCAAGATTCTTTTTGGTGGTCAGCAAAGTTTGCGTTTTGTCTTGCTGTATGCACTGGTAAAAGCTCAGATCCTGATATTTAGCCATATAAGATCATTCTTGTGCTATATGGGTATTGGTTGGCCACATTCTGGTATGTATGTAGTTTGTTGTTCTCAGCTCTTCTGGAAGTTTGTTAGCTGTATGGTACATTACTTCTGCCCTACTTACTGTGTATTGCTGTGAGCTGGTAAATAACTGCTACATTTCTTCCAAGAGGGAGCAGCATTTGATTGGAAAGGAAACCGGTCTGTGTGTGCTGCTTGTCAGTAAATTGCTTTGGGCGACGTTACTGTTTCCTAAAATGCTTTTTCTCCTTTGGCAGGGAGATGGAAGAGAAAGTCACACTGCTTAATGGGCCAAATAAGCGACCAAGGTAATTATTTGGGCATGTGTCTGAAAGGAAGTCTGGAGAGAACAGCTCCCCAGAGAGGAACTTTGCTGAGAGTGTTAGTTCGTGACAATCTTAATGGAAGAGTGTAGTTCAGAAGATCCCTAAATGCTAGGAATTTGACATAGTTGTTACGTGGTTATTGTCCCACATTTTACTCTGCCTTTTTTATCCTGCTTATATGTATGGCTGGAGCCTTACCTCAGCAGGTCCCATACAGCTCTAATCTGCCCTACTGAGGATGTAGTCTTTACAGCCTGCATATCTGAGGATGTAATGTAGATCCCCCCTTTCATGCAGATTCCCTTCAGCAGGAGGAATGTGACTGGATGTTGAATATTAAACGAACATAGATATCTTTCAAAAAACTGGATATATGCAGAGGTTCTCCACAGTCCACAGCAAGCCTGTAGGCAGGGTTGCTCCATGAAGCAGGTAGCTTCTGTGACACATATAGCTGTTTTTTCTGTTGATTTGTCAGATAGAATTTAACCTTTTTTTCCCTCTTAAACTTGGAACTACTATCTGAGCGCTTAATGTGAAGTTATCCCAGTTCATGGGTTGCTCGCAGACTGTATACAAGAGGAAAGAGGGAAGTTTGAAGCTTTTGGATGCTGCTATATTCTGAGCTAGATTTCGTGACCATTTGTAAGGCTTTTTTTTTTCTCTTTCACAAATGAGGATAGCACCGTGGCCATTCAGTGAAAGCCCAGTCTTTTTAAATTATGTCAAATTAGACTGTAGGCTTGTTAAAATGCTTCCTGGGGGCTGCTTTCTGTGCTGCTCTGAGACAGGTTTGAACCTGAGTCTCTCTATAGCAGTTGAGGCCTCACAACCACTCAACAAAAAGAGTTCAGAAGTTTGTGAAAAGAAAAACCCTGAGTGGTCATGAAGGGGAAACCGATAGACAACAGTAGGAAAATGAGTGATGACAGTGAATGTGAACTCCTCATTAAAAGCCTGTGTGTTTTGTCGGGGGGGATCTTGTGCAGGTCAAGTACCATGAATGAGGCTCCCATTGCAGTGGTGACTTCGCGCACTAGTGAGGTGTATGTTTGGGGGGGTGGGAAGTCCACCCCCCAGAAGCTGGATGCCATCAAAAGTGGCTGCAGCGCACGCCAGGTGTGTGCTGGTAACACTCACTTTGCTGTGGTGACGGTGGAGAAGGAGCTCTACACCTGGGTGGTAAGTGAGAGAAACTGCAGGAAGGGGGTGAGGGTGGGAAAGGAAGGTCCAGATCCACCACAGACCATTCAGTAAGCCTGTTAGAATTAGATGGGAGAGTGGCTTGGAAAAGGAGAAATGTTGCTTATAGTGGACGCTGTGAGGCTGTCTGCTTCGGGGCTGACCCAAGTCTCCAAGGCAGGTGTGTTTCTCAAGTTTTCCGTCATGACAGGAGGTGTATTGGAGACTTGCTGTGCGCTTGAGGATTGTAAATGGTGGTCTTGTGGGCTCAGACACAGAATCAGACACCTTTTCCTCCCCTTCCTGACTACTAGAAATGCAGTGGAGGGTTTAGGATGTTCTGTTGGCTTTATGCGTTTTTGAGGAAGGTTTTCCGAGATCAGAACGGGTGACATGAGTTGACCTCATTGTAATACAGGCAACTTGTGGGTGAAACTAGATATGTCTTATACTAAACAACTCCGCTTTTTATGATGAATGGAAGTTCTGTAATAGTTTAAAGTGAGTAAAAAAATGTTGGCATATAATGCATTTAAAACAATTGAATCCAGCCTTCTCAGGCTTAGATGGTCAGTGATGTGGAGGTATTCTGCATCTCCAGGCTTCCACAGGCTTTTGTATTGATGATACAGAAGCTGTTAAGACAGATTAGAAATTACCCTTAGGTGGGTGAGAGAAGAAAGACATCCAAATGGGAGGAGAGCAACTTGAAGTAATTTGCTGGATGTTCCTGCAAGAATGGCCACTGAAAACTTCCATCTGGCTGTTAATGTTTTAGTTTTAGCTTCACACTACTCAGAGTTGTTTTGTTTTTCCTGTAGCACTGGTAGGTCTGGCCACTTCGGTGACATTTGTTTTATGTTATGGGTTTCTTTCAAGCCATTAGGATTTAGAAAAGTAAGTCCAAAAGCCGAAGATAATTTCAGTCCTGTATCAAACCTGGCAAATGAGAAAGGAGCAGGGATTCCTCACCAGCTGGTGGCCTGAGACCAGGTCACTCCTTGTTAGTACCTAACTGCCTGAAAGCCTGTGCTGCATTTAGAATGTTGTTACACTACACAGATAGCAGTCTCTTCCCTAGAGTAGTTAACACACTTTCTCGTGCTCTTTGTTGTCTTCTGGTTTTTGTTTGAGGTGCTATAACTATCGGCACTGTCTCTGGAGTTGTGGGTACATAACCTTACCAGAGGTTTCTGTCTTGCAGAATATGCAGGGTGGCACCAAGTTGCACGGGCAGCTGGGACATGGAGACAGAGCCTCCTACCGGCAGCCAAAGCATGTTGAGAAGCTTCAGGGAAAAGCCATTCGCCAGGTGTCCTGTGGAGATGACTTCACAGTGTGCATCACAGGTGAGAGAGGGAAGGGGACCAGCATCCCCTCACTTTGCTGTGCTGTGGAGGTGTTTGCCTTCACAGTAAGATTAGCAGAGCAGCTTTGTGCACAAAGGAGAAAGCCTCATATGTTACTCACCCCTCAGTTTTGACAGTAGTAGGTACAGTAGTGGAGATAGATCAACACTATTTTACAGAGGACAATACTGACTCCCTAGAAGGCTGGGTGTTTTGCTAGGGATGAGCTTTGTTTTGATGATGATGCTGGGTGCTGAGCACAGCTCCTTGTGGCTGTGCGGAGTCCCTGCTGTTGCATGTGGTGCCTCCATACATGCCTGTATTAAAGACAGAGGAGCTGAAAGTCATGAATGTAAATGTGTTTGAGACTCTTTTTGGACTGTGTGGGGAAAGAATCACCCAATGATAAAAGAAGATGTGTATCTGAGATTTGCTATTTAATTCAGAAAGCTTGAGACTTGGTAGCTGTCTCTAGTCCTAACCCTGCTCATACTTCTGAAGATCTGTTAACTGTGGTGTTGTCTGTTACGGAAGAATTTGATTCTTGCTTTACCCATGAAAACAAATCTTGAAGAAGGTAGTTTCCAGCTTATTTTGCCAGTGCTGGAAAAGCAGAGGTTTGACAGATAAGCTCAGATGCTTGGTGTGCTGGAGGAGTGACTTAGGGAGCTACAGGATTGATTTTGGGGTTTCTGTTAAAGAAAGTGGCAGGTTCAATGCAAGATCTTTTTACGCTGGTGGCCTGAAATAGCTGAAGGTGGTGGAGTAAGGTCATCCATCTTAACATGAACAAGAAAGCACTCCTTATCTTCTGATCACATTGTTCTGCACTAAAGAGGAGGAGGATTACAGAAAAGAGGTTGTTCCGGCCGTGCCCTAAGAGGTTAATATGCCACCTAATACAAGCTCTTTGTGCTGACCAAGCTTCCCTTGTGTCCTTCAGATGAGGGCCAGGTGTATGCCTTTGGCTCGGACTATTACGGATGCATTGGCGTTGACAAGGCTTATGGCTCTGAAGTGCTTGAGCCCCTGCAGCTGGATTTCTTTCTTACCAACCCTGTGGAGCAGGTCTCGTGTGGAGATAACCATGTGGCAGTGCTGACCAGGAACAGAGAAGTGTACACTTGGGGCTGTGGAGAGTATGGTAGGTAGAGTCTCCCTGGAACCTAGAGGGTTTCTGGGGCATGCCTCGAAAAAGTGGCTTGGTGCAGGTGTGTAATGCAGGCCCTGGGTGAAGGCTGTCTGGGTGCACCAGGAGGCAAAGAACATTGTATCTTTGGGGCTTTCTTTCCTTGTAAGAAAGGGGAACCGGGGACTGAGTACTTGGCACTTTAGTTTTGGCTTCCATCTGGGTAGGGCAGTTTTTCTGTGAGTGGGATTGGGTTACCTTGAGGATTGGCAGGCAACGGTGCACGTAGGGGAGCAGGTTTCTAGTTCTGGAGGGAGATGCCTTTGGGACTGTGGTGAGACAATACCATTCCTTAGGGATGGGCACCTGGTGAGGCCATTTCTAACTGCAGTGTTTTCACTGGTGCAGGGCGCTTGGGCTTGGATTCAGAAGAAGATCACTACACCCCTCAGAAGGTAGGGCTGTGACTACTTCTCCAAATCTGCATGGCGTAAATCCAAATTAGTTGCTGTTTGGAAATATTAACTGCCTGAGGTTCAGGTGTTTTTCTGAGATATCATAGAGTTTGCGAGGGTTTTAACTTTTCTTCATCACTTCATTTTGCTTAATTTCTTCCTAGAGATCATGGCAGAGGGGCATACCACTCCCAATCCAGCCAGCATCGTGACTTAGAGCTTGATTGCTCCGATCTCTACGCTGGAACTGGAAATGCCAAACTTATTGTTGTAGAAATTGTAGTAGGAAATACCAAACTGTGTACCTCGGGGCTGTAGAGGAAACTTGCAGCAGTGCAAACAGCTGGGGGTCTTTCAATTTGACATAATGAGTTAAAGATGAGTTGCAAGTAAAACCCTCTTGAAATACAGTGCTAGGGGTAATGAGATAATATAACCCATTGGGGGTTAGAAAGGAACAAATATGTGCCTGGAGGACAAATATCCGCGATCACATGGTATTGCACCCACGCAGCACAGACCCAGCCCTGCTCAGCTAATTGGGTCTGGTGCTTGTGGACCCCAGCTGGCCAGGATGCCTGTGCACCACGTTTCTGGTTCCTGTGCTGGCTCACTGGTGTCTGGACACAAGGTCTAGGATGCCTTGAGTTTCTGCGTTGTGACCAGAGTTTCGGTATGCTATAGACTTCATGGTACCCCCTCACTCAAAAGAACTGCACTGGCTATTGTCAGGGCCCAGACTAGCTGAACCGCTGCTCTAACCCCATATGTTTTCCGTGTGCCAGCTTCAGTGTAGTAGGTGTTGGGATTTTCATTTTTTGGGATATATTTCTTCCACACAGGTGGATGTTCCAAAGACCTTAAACATTGTGTCCGTTCACTGTGGCTGTGATGGTACTTTCCTGCTCACTCAGACAGGCAAAGTATTGGCATGCGGACTCAACGAGTTCAACAAGCTGGGCCTGAATCAGTGCACATCAGGGATAATCAACCATGACGTAAGTGCGTTTGGGTCCCTGGCTCCAGCTCCCAGCAGTCAGTAGTATATGAGAAAATGGAGGTCCTGTGAGAGTGACCAAGCCTTCATTAGCTTTGTGCCAATTTGTTAGTTCCAGTCCAAGACAATGGATACTGGGATTGTAGGAAGAGGTGGTTTGTTCCTCAGTTTCCTGTCTGCCCTATGGGCTGACATCAGGTCTGAGGTAGCGAAATGGATAGCGAGCTGCTCCAGGGTGACTTAGCCAGTGACATGGATTCTGGCAGTTCTTTTCCATACCCATGTTGGGATTGTCTAGGTTAATGTTGTGGTCTGCCAAGACCTGCTTGAGTAGATCTTAGCTGATGAATGTGGGTTTTGACTCTCTGCTTATCCGCGTGTGTTTTCTCAGACATACTGTGAGGTGCCATATGCCACTTCCCTTACTCTGGCCAAGCAGCTGTCCTTCTACAAGATCCGTACCATTTCTCCAGGGAAGACACACACAGCTTCCATTGATGGTGAGCCCTGTGTATTAAGAAGTGGATACTGGTTGCTGGATTACTTTACATCAGCTTTGCCCTTTCAGCCTGACCCTTGACATTGAGGGTTGTGCTCTTGGTAGCAAGGCTTAGGCCTGCTCCCGGAGCCCAGGATTCCTGTTCCTCAGTAGCGTTGCCTCCTGGCCAGCTGAAGCAGCAGCATCAGCTTCTGGGTCAGCCTTCATTTTTTTTAAAGGGGAAAAACAAAGGTTTGGGGAAGGATTACGCTAGTGAAGGAATTGTTTATGACCGAGTTAGGCTTTGCCCAGGTGACACCAGTCAGAGGGCTGGGAGGGAGGAGTCCCAGCCCCCAGCATCAGAAAAGGGGAGCAATAGGAGAAGGAACTGGGGAAGTGTTTCCAGGCTGAAGCCATTCCTCTTGGGTGGCACTGTCCCCTCCCATCCTGGCTGGCTTCTCAGCAGAGTTGTTCCTGGTCGTGGGCTGTTGCTGCTAGTTCTCTGCATGCATGGCTGCTTCCCAAGTTGGGTCCTTGCTGTGACTGTCTCCTCGTTCCTCCTCTCAGAGCGAGGCCGCCTGCTGACCTTCGGCTCCAACAAGTGCGGACAGCTTGGTGTTGGGGACTATAAGAAGCACCTGGGAATTAACCTGCTGGGAGGCCCCCTGGGGGGTAAGCAGGTGATAAGGGTTTCATGTGGAGATGAATTCACCATAGCTGCTACTGACGGTGAGTGGGTCTTTGCAAAGTTGTGGTGGGTTCCTTTGAACTAGATCTGCAGGGTGGTTAACTGACTCCCACTGATCATTTCCTAGACCACCCCCGCAGCACTGCACTGAAATAAAGAAATCCTCCTAGACTGGAGGCTGTTAGCTGACCCAGCACAGTGCCAAGCATTTGCTGTCCCTGGGGCTGCAGAGTGCCAGCTTGGGTGGCTGCCTGTTTTACCAGTTTACTGTTGTTACCAGTTTGTTCTCCCACTGGCAAAATGGAGCTGGTTGATTAGATAGTTTGGGATAGCAGTTACAGCAGAAAGGCTGTGATCCCTGTAGCAATTACTGATCAAGAGGGAGAGAGGGAGGGAACTGAGGCTTCTGAATCTCTTTCCTCAGACAACCATATCTTTGCCTGGGGTAATGGTGGGAATGGGCGCCTGGCAATGACATCAACTGAGAGAGCTCACGGCTCGGATATTTGTACCTCATGGCCTCGGCCAATATTTGGATCGTTGCATCATGTTCCAGACCTGTCATGCCGTGGCTGGCACACCATCATCATTGTTGGTAAGTGTCACTTTAGGATGAAATTTTGGGATTTTGGTTATGATGATGTATTGCTTGCCAGGACCTGGGCTATAAATCCTGCCTGGGAACAGGCCAGGGTGGTGTGGGGGAACGTGGCAAGCCGCTCGGAGCTCTAGGCCTGCAACATTGGCTTTGTTGTGTGCCTCTAGGAGTTGTCTTGCTTTTGATGCGGCACTCTAACTGAAAGCATGCTTCTCTCCTTACAGAAAAGGTGTTGAACTCTAAAACAATCCGATCCAACAGCAGTGGCCTGTCCATTGGTACTGGTGAGTAACCTGCCCTGGGGAGCAGTGGTTTAAGTCCGTTCAGTGGTTGGTTTGAGTGGGTGCAGTCTGGTCCTGCTGCATTGTTTCTCTGTGTGAAACTCCTCACAGAAGAGGTGAAAAGGAGGAAATCCAGTTGGTGTCGTGCATGGGAATGGATGGCCCAAAGCTGGGAAAGGGAGAACTGTTAATGGGCGGAAGAACATGGATGCAGAGAGGCGTTTGTAGTTCTCAAACTTCAATTTCGCAGGGAAAAGCTGTGAGGAAGTCACTGAAGGGAGCTGATGAGGGAACGATGGCTATGGGGCAGCTGCTGGGAGAGACGGAGTCCAGTTTCTTGGACCTGTGGGAGGGCTGGGGCCAAGAAGCTGCAGAAAACTGCTGCACGCAAGCCCTTTTGGGGAGGCCTGCGGGGAGTGTTAGGAGATGAGCTGTTGAGGGAGGTGCCACTAGCATGTGCTCTCATCCTGGCCTTACAGCCCAAATTTCTGCATCTTCTCTGCTCCAGTTGGGGTTTGACAATGGGAATAGCAGAGGTGGGGAAAGTATAAAGTTTTCACTCTTGTTTGCTAGTGGCTCAGAGCTGCACAACTGGAGGAGGAGAGGAAGAAGATAATGAACAGGAAGCGGAGACCCCCAATCCCAGTGGAGGCTTTCGGGGAACAATGGAGGCAGATCGTGAGCTGGGGGGCTGGATCAGCACCACAGAAGCTAAGGGAGGCAACAGTTCCGACAGCAGCTCCTGCCCTGGCTGGCTACGGAAGGTAAGTGGGGGTCTCAGAAACGCCTTAAATTGGGGATCTAGGCTGGGGAAAAACAAATGGCCCCTTCCACCTTTAAGGGATGCTCTGAAAGCTTCTCAGAGCTGTGCTGCACGGGGAGCCCTTTAAGCCTCACTGCCTTTTTTACCACAAGAGGGTGTGGGTGCATTGGTTGAGGAGATGAAGGCAGGCAGGCCTGACAGTGCTGCTTTTGTGTATCCAGGAACTGGAGAATGCTGAATTCATCCCCATGCCTGACAGCCCCTTTCCTCTGAGCATGGCATCTTCAGAGCCTGAGAAGGAGACTCTCCCCTACCAGAAACTTCAAGGACTCAAAGTGGCCTCTGAGGAACCTGTTGGATTAAACAATCCCAAAATGGAACCCTGGGTAATGTTACCCACCCCAAGATGTTTGGGACCATAAATGGCAACATCTGAATTATGGGGAGAGCTGAGAAGAGAGTGTTGGATTGGCCTAATTCATCTGGATGAGGAAAAGAGGGCTGTTGATAATCAGAGATGATGCTGCAAAGAGAACAATTCATAGGAATCTAGAACACGAAGCTTGAGCTTTGTCAGATTGAAAATACTGAGATCAGTTCTGTGGAAAAATATGGTTAAAGAAGAGAAGCCTAGAGCCCAGAAGCCTAGCAGAAGATAGAAATTTAGAAAGCAGAAATTGCTGTGAGATAGAAAGAAGCACTGATACAGGAAATCACTGAGAAACCGCAACCTGTGAGACTACTTTATTCCAGGAGTTTTCTGTCCCAAGAGCAGGCACAGATCCCAGGCTTAGGGAAAGAGGGGTAAACCAGGTGGATTTTGATGATAGGAGGACAGGAGCAGCTTTCCCAGAAAAAGGAGGAAGTTAGTGGCTTTGTATTGAAGACATAATGACTAGTAGCTTGCTGACCTTGGCTGCTAGAAGTTTGGGAAGCTGGGAAATGAGCTGGGGTGACATTTTCTGTGAACGGTTTCTTCTTGTGGCGTATATAACTCCTGGCCTTGCAGTCAGATCTGGCCTGACTTCTCTCCATGTCTCTGCAGCCTGCTTGTCTGAGTCCAACCTTGCCATGCAGCGAAGGGAAGGCTACATCTCCTGTTGTGGGCTGCATGTGCAGTGCTCTGCAAGTGGAGGTGACGCACCTCCGAGGCCTGGTTTTACAGTGTCTGGATGATCAGAAGAAGCTGCAGCAGGAAACTGTTCGTCTGAGTGCCCAACTCCAGCGGTTCTGCAGGGGGATGGAGGGAATGCAGCAGGTGAGGACTTGTCACCTGGGTGCACATCCATGCTCGGGGCTCACTGCACTCCTGCATGGATTGTAGAGGCTGCGCAGCAGGAAGCAGCTCTTAACAGATGTCTCCCTTAGAGCAGAAGGGGGACACTGAGCATGATGCCTGGCTCTGCTTTGAGCTGCTGATGTAGGCTCTGGTAGTAGCAACAGGAATGAAGCCAAGAAGAGAGTTTCCTGTGAGGACAGCCTAGTCCTTGAGGGACCTCATTGTCTGGGATTCCCTGGGATTCTCATCATCTCCTGATGAGAAGGGATGGGTGGTCAGATGTCGCGGGGAGTTACAAAGGGATGTGGAGAATAGGAACTGTGCCTTCTGTGGCTCTTAGCTTCTTTGCAGCTAGTCCTAGAGCTGTTTGGATAACTGCTGTGTGTTTTGGCAGGTGGAGGTTCATTCCAAAGGAACACAGACAGCCAAAGAGGAGATGGAAGTGGATCCGAAACCTGACTTGGATTCAGATTCCTGGTGTCTCCTGGGAACGGACTCGTGCCGCTCCAGCCTCTAGTCTCCTGAGCCCACTGGGATCCATCTAATTTCACAGCACACTAACCGAATGCAGAGAGCGGCTTTCCTGGCTTCAGGTCACTCGCAGACAAGGAGCGAGGCCGGAGGCTCCAGAGCAGCACCCATGTACGTTTGATACGAACTAGGAGTGAGTTTGAGAGAGGAAGGGCCCCTGAGCTCTAGGCCAGCTCAGTGGTTGAAGCAGCAGCAGCTCCTCTTTGTACCTTACCTGTCAATTCTGCACATGAGGCAGAATGGCCCCATTATGGCAACAGCTCCAGTAGCAGCTTGTGGCCCTTTCATTGTTTCACTGCTTCTTGGGAGCTGCCTTTGGGACCCCAGTATTCATCACTGCATCTCTAGATGAGAGGAGGAGACTTGTTTTGTACTGAAGCTGGCTGAACCCTAAGACTCGCCACTTTCACTTCAGAGGGGTGAAGGACTTGGATCCTCTCCCTACCATATGGTAAGGCCCAGCCGGTGAGGCTGCTCCCCGCTGCCGAGGGGCAGAGGGAGCAGAGAAGGTCTCATTCTGGAGGCAACAGAGATCTTCCTCTTAGGGAGATAATGGTAGACGGCATGTCCCTGGCCTCGAGGCACAGCTTCTGGCCATACGGCTGTGTCCAGTGGCCCATACAGACAAGAGTTTAAAGGCTTTATTCTGGGTGCCTAGAGCTTTCCAACTTCCAGGCAGTGCATCGAGATGAGTGAATCCGGTGTTGTTTCCAACAGCAGGAGCAGGGACTATCTGAGATGGGATCTCTAGTTCTCGGTTTCAGACCACCTGCTTCCCAACCAGATGACAAGCATCTGGGCCTCAGACTAAGCCACCCATTTCTTGCTCCAGCTGTTCAACTTGGATTGGATGCCAGAGCTTCTGGTTTCTTGGCATAAGCCTGTAGCTGCTCCCTGCTTGGCTTCTGTTCTCCTCAGCCCCTGGTGCCCACGCTCTGTGTGGGTGTGGGAAGAATCAGTGTTTTTCCACTCAGTGTTTTGATGAAGCTGGAATGCAGTTTCCTACCCAGAATGGGGTCATTAATGCTGTGGTCACAGGATGCAGCCTTCCCCAATGACCAGGAATGATCAAGTCTCTGTCTGGAATTCACCTTCTTTCTAGAAGCAAGAGGCTTTCCCAAGAAAATTGGAGATGGGAAGAAGTATGGTCAGATGCTCAAGATTTCCTCATTTCCTGTTTGAGAATGAGGTTAATTTTATTCCCCTTAAATTTGTTAGCAAACTGACTTTGAAGTAAGCTTATGGGATTGGTAGGATCTCTGGGAGCAGCTTGCCTCCTCCGCCTTACGTGACACCTCTAAGGAGTCCTGAGTGCCTCTCACCTTTGCTGTGAGAGTGAGGTGATTTCATCAGGCTTAAACCATCCCCATCAATGGCATGTCACTGGAATTGCCTTAGGTCTAGTGGAGTTGGATATCCTGTCACCTCTCCTAGACTACTTCTTTCGAGAGACTGTTTGGGGGGAGCCAGCATTCCCCATTTGTCTCTAGAGATGGATGTCAAACCATTTGCTTGTAAAACTTATGCTCCTTCAATATTTCTTCGGTGCCTATTGCTAGTATCTTGGAGCTGAACCAAGTGTAGTCTCTCCAGCGCAGTGTCCAGGGCAAGGATTGTACCAGTGTGCTCATCCATTGTTCCTGAAGGAAGGGCAGGAGGACAGCCCTCCTGGGAGGTGGTGGGTGCCGGGCGCCCTGGCACAGCCGCATCACTTGGTTGCCCTTGTGACTGCTCTCCTTTCCCCCATGTGCGTTGAAGCCAGTTCTCAGGTTAGGGTCCCGGCTTGAGGGTTGTTGTTGCAGTTGGAAATGATTGAGTTGGTCACATTGCAGCAGTGCCTTTGAGGAGTGAAGAGTTGAGCCTGAGCCATGTCCAATAAGCAAGCACCAAGCTGATGGGAGTCGCTCTCCTGCAGTGCACTGCTATCCTCATTTCTCAATGCTCTGCAGTTGGGAAGCTAGGTGCACAGACTGGATTCCCCTTGGATCTAGTGGAGGATGAGGGTTCCTGACAGAGGATGCCCTGTGTTCCACAATCTCATATGTGCCTTAGAGGATTCACGCTATCCAGGTTGTGCCTGTTACAGACCACAGATTTCACACCAGCCAGCTATGCAACCAAAAAAGCAGTTTAAAGCCAGCACCTTTGTTTTGGGCTGAAAACAGAAGGGCAAGTGGGCAGAAGTGCCTTTGAGCAGTTTCAAACCCCTTCTTACTTCTCCCCTTCTTGCAGTGCTAGCTGCATATGTGTTGGTCTCCTGCTAGTATTGCTACTGAGTTGTTATAGTGGAACACAACTTATGCCTGCTCTGACACTCTGGCTGAAAACTAGTTTGTCGTTGTCTTTTTTTGAAAGGTTAAAGGGTGGAGTGGTTTGGAGTTTCTGTTTAAATAAATGTTTAAACTCATTCTCCTGTGTTTGGAGTCTTGGTTTTTTGGTTTGGGTTTGGTTGGTTGTTTTTTTGGCAAGAGAGGGAGGGAAAATATGCATATATTCAGCTGGCTTCATGGCATTCTGTTGTTTTGGGGTGGGTTTTTTGCTTATAGAAAGAGGGCCAGTGGGCTGGCAGGTTCTTTGGTGTGGGGAAACAAAAAAGTCACGTTCTGTGTCCCTTCATTAAAAAACCAAACAAACAACAAACTGACTCTTTTTTTCTCTTGCTGCTACATCTCTTCCTAGTGATGTCAGGGGGCTTTTGTGCTTGTGTTTATTTCAGTGGTGCCAAGTGGGAAATGAGTAACAGGAAGAGAGAGGCTCAAAGGGAAGAAGTACCTGTTTCTCTCAGAACAGCTTCTACTGAGCATTAAGGCCCACAGAAGGGAGAACCTGCCTGACATCTGCTTGGCCAACTGGTCCTGCACACTGTACTTAAAGCCTGTCATACTTTATCAGGGTTTTTAGTAAATTGTAAAATATCTTGAGAGGTAGAGCTGGGTCAAAGCCTTAAAATACACCAGAGATTTGGACGCTGAAAATGCAGCATGTCTTTAAGAGGGATTGTACTGCAGTAGCCAAAGAGGAACTGAGCTGGTGTGAATAACATAGCTTGAGCAGTGCCGGGCTAACACTGCCCATGATAGCAAAGTAGTGGAGTAAATCTTGGTCCTGAGCCTGATACTTTGGCTAAACTGTTACTAAGTTTTAAACCAGTTATCAGAGACTTCCTGGGGACTGCTGTCTGTCTTGACCTGAAACAATAGCTCAGCAAAGAGGGGTCAGCTGCCCACTGCTAGCTTTAAAACAAATATGATAAATGAAGCCTGGTGATTTAATTCCAATAACTTTCATTTAATCTACAGTTTCAATCTCTGTGTTAGCAGTTTGCCTGTCACTTTAGTCCCCAACAGATAGATTTATTTTACAGTATCAAAAGCTTTTCTGTGTCTACCCCAGTCACCATTTGCACTCTGCTGACTTTTAGAGTCCACTAAATACGGTCAATAAAACATAGCACAAGAGAAATTAGTTAATATTATAAGACAGGCAGTGGTACTGAATTTCTTAACTACCTTTTGTTAATTCAGTTGCACCTTTCATCAAGGAGGCTGGCATAAAGGTTCCACTTCACCCCTTTCCTACCTCTTGCTGTCCTCTATTTTGAAGCTCTGAAGTTAAAGTGTTGGTTGGTCTTCCTTCTCCAATTGATTTGGATATAGCAAATTATTTTCCCTTGTTTCAAGTCTGGTTTTTCTCTACTCTCTAGGTTTGTATGCTCCTACCCGCTGGCACAGCACTGCACTGACCCTTTCTGGGACCTTCGTGCTTTTCTAGGATGTGCCAAGGGATTGAGATTTCTGCCCACATATTTATAGGGTAGAAGCTCTCCAACTTCTTTCAGGAGTCACATCCACCCATGGAGGGCTGGAGTGTTTTTTCAGCTTCTGACTAGTCCAGTTTAGTCACTTTCATCTTTTTCTAGGTTCCCATGAGCTGCTGCTACCTTACTAAAGGACTTGCAAAAGGAGCTGCTGGGTTGTTTTTTTTCCTTGTTTCCTTCCTGTTGCAACTCTGTCATACAAAGTAGTCATTCTTTGAGAACACAAACCGCTCTGTGACCATTTAAAACAACTTTACACAACAGAACTAATCTGACATATTAAAAATCAGAATCTGGAAAAATAACTGACTTAAAAAATGTGCAGGAACTGGCACCAGTTACAAGCAGATGGTTCTCTAAAAGGGTCTGTAGGACACCTATTTCCTGCAAAAGACCCTCTGACAGTGTGGCAAACTAAGACCTTTAGTGTGAGGCCAGAATCCCCAGGAAGTATCTTGCGTCTTAATGAGAAAGCAAAAGAAGGATTTTTTTATATTAAATCTAATTGTTGATTTAACCCTGAACATATGAGTGAAACAGCTAACGGGTTTTCTGATGTGAAGTTCCTCAGTGTACTGTCCGGGGGTGGTGTCTGGGTTTTTTTAACTGTAACAGTTCTTAAATATTTTGGATATAAATTAAAAGATAAAAAAATCAGAAGCCAAGTTAAGAATTGAGGGGAGGAAATTCCTTCTCAGATCCTGAAAGTGATGCACTGAGGCACAGAACTGCCACTGAGGTGTTGTTCACACATTATACAAAAAGCCTGGAGACAGCAACAAACGCTCTGTATGAAAATTTTTTATTTCTAACTCCTGCTGTATGCTCTGCTCCGTGATCTTCTCCAAGTCCATCTTGAAACAATGTAGGTTCCTTGCCTGTGCTGAATTATTTGGAAGGTTTTTCCGTGATCTCACTCTTCTCCTGGTTAGAAACCTAATTTCCAGTCTGTGCTTATTCATGACCTATTTTTGATCTCATGTGCCATTCTTCTTTAATTAAATATTTCTTCTTCCACCCCTTCCCAGCTCAGAGCCCCAGCTGTTATACATGGTAGGTAACGCATTGGGATGGTTGTTCTGTTGCCTCTAGGGCCTGGCTGGTCCAGAGTACTCAGCTGTTAAATGCACGTGAATTGACATACGGACCCAAACATTAAATGCTTGCTACTGGTAGCTTTTCTAACCCCCTGAATTTCTGATCCTGGGCTTCCTGTGTTGAGGAAGCATTTAATAATACTCCTCCCAGTTCTTCTTTTCCAACCAAAACAAGGCACACTGGATTTTTAAGTGGTCACATTACAGATCTTCAACTGGTAAGACGTAGGCCCAGGATTGTCACCAGTATTCTAGAAAAGCATCTAAATAAACTCTTGGGCTGCTGCAGAACAAGCGTGGAATAAACCTACCTACAGAGCTTTCGTTATTCAGCTGAACACTGCTACAACAAATAGGACAGAGCACTAGCAAGGATGAAATGACAGCTCTGGATCCTGTCATCTAGCACAGGTATCATGGACAGAACAACACAGCAGTCTGTGTGCTGAAAAAGTTAACTGCTTACATAGTTTCCTCCCCTCCCTCCCTCTGACTTTTCCAAATGTCTTGTCTAAATGCTAAAGTTTTGAAGAATGTGGACTCCTTTCTATGACAAAAAAAAAAAAAAGCCACCTCAAAACCAAAGAGGCAGCCCCTGCATCCCAGTCTCTTGCAGGTAGCTACAATAAAAATGCTACATTAGCCAGAACCACCGTTGCTGTTAGCACGTCCAGGGTTGAATACTGCACCTACAGAGCTGCACAGCAAACAAAAGGCAGATGCTTTGTTTGGCCCAGCCCTTCTTCTCACAAACAGCATTACTCCATGCTTTTGGAGAAGGGAAAAAAAAAAAAAAAAAAAAGGAGTCTGTAGCCACTGGTGAGCTAAAGCAGCTCTCTTCACATCGGGCAATAGTTAAAAAAAACAAAACAATCAGCACCCAAGCCACCTTAACCTACAGGCAAAATACAGTTCTGAACAGCAGTCCCATTTCTGATGACTGGTTTGCTCCTCACTGCTGACCCCAGCAACAGCCTTTTTTCCCCTGCCCAGCTGAGTAGCCAGTGCCTGCCTTACGCCTACGCTGAGAGTTCATTGAGGGGAGAAGCGGCACCCAGAGGGGCACCCTGCACAGGGCGGCACAGGTCAAAGTACAGGTGTTCTAGTATCCTGCTTACACGTCCCAGGTTGTTCACTTGCTGCACTACAAGCTCAATGCTTGCAGCCAGTGTTGAGACTAGGGAAAGCAGGAAAATCACAAGTGTCTGTGGCTGGAAACCTGGCAGAAAACAGGCAGGGAATGACAACAGCAGGTACAGTGGGACACCGTCTCAACAGCACTTCCTCTGTGGTGGGGGTGGGGGCCTGTTCTTGATGGTTTTGCATTTGGGAATATGTCTCTCAGCTGCTTGGGGAGAAAATCGGCGGGTGCAGTAGGGGCAGGCAACGTAGTCTGAGTTTTCGATGGGAGGCAATGAGGGCGGGGCAGGTGCCTTTCCTCCCTGGGAGACGATTTGCTGAACCTGACGGGCCTGCTGCAGGGTCTGCATTAAATAATCATGCTTCTGTCTCCAGTTGTTCCTTCTGGGTGGCTTCCTCTGCAGAAGGGAAAGGCAGTCAGAGCAACTGGCACCACCGTCAGCCTCCATTCTCGTCTTATGCTCAGGGTCCAACCCAGGTCACCCTTCCCTGGCCACTCCCTGTCGACATAAAACCCTCGCTGAGAAACTGAGGATCAAAGGGGATCAAAAAGACCAGCACAGAGAAGGATTTGAAGGAAATACTGATGGAGACATCAATACATAGAAAGATCTTAAGACTAACCAGAAAAGCAAGCAGTAGGACCATAGAACTGGAGCAGTTTGCTACAGCTGCTTTGCAGGAACAGAGCTGCATGTTTCCACTGCCTTCATTTTAACAGCCTGTGTTACTACCTGGATTTTCAGTCAGTTCTCTGCAGCCCTTCCCATCATAAAGCTTTACTGCAGCAGACCTGGTCTGCATCCTGAGCACCCTGACTACAGCAAGGAGTGAGCTTTCTCTGGGAGCACACACCCTCAACACATTATAAAGACAAGTTAGGACCCTCGCCCTCCCATCTATTAGATTTTAAATGGATCTATTTGGCAAGAACCTTTCAGAGGCAATAGCTGGATTTTATCCCTTAGCCCCACGTACACGTGAAGGTGCTCACATCTCAGTCAGAATTAGATGTCAAGGTGGAAGGAATGTGAGCAGCAGATGTGGGTTGAGGGAGGCAAAGGGACTGCACATTACCTGAGGCCTCTCTGAGCTCTTCCACTGCTGAAACTGTTCCAGTTCTGTGCCCCTAGCTTGGACTTTGCTTGAGTCAAACACTTTCTTCTTGGAGTGTTGGATCTTGCTGCAGATACTCATATGCTTCTCAAGCCTTCTAAGGAAAAACTTACGTCCGCAGAAGCTGCACTCTCCAAGCTCCTGCTGCTCCTCATCACTGGCAGCCTGCATGCATGGCGCCTCTGCAAACGGGTGGTCACCAGAACCTTGGACTGAATGGGTGGCAGGACAAGAGCTACCTTCTGCGGCCAGCTCTGAAGAAGAGGCTGAAAGCTCCTGGGGTACGTGGTCTCGAATTCTGCTGTTGCTGGCCACCAGCTGTTCCTTCTTGAGTTTCCTCATAGCCAGTTCTTGGGAGTGGCGGGCAGTGCCAGGCTTGGGGACAGTGGCCTCTGCGGACTGCACCCCACCGAAGACCCCATCACCTGGCCTGACTGCAACTCTGAACATTCTCTCCTCAGGGTGCCTTGCAGCCTTTTCCTCATGGGTCCTCTCTGCTTCTCTGCCTCTTCTCTCCTCTGCTTTGACAAGCTCCTTCTCTCTCTGAATCCTCCTAAGCTCCTCCTTTGTTCTACTCAGCTTCTCTCTAAGGAGGGCCTCTTGCTTTCGAATTTCCTGTTCCATTTTCCATCCATCTTCCTCCAACTTTAGGATGTAGGCCTGCTTGCTCCTGTATAGGTGGGAGGCTGACTGTTTAGGTTCTTCTGTCCAAGGAGAGAACACTGTAGCTAGCGGAAACCTCCCTGCTGGAAGCTGCCCTTTTCTCATTGAGTTAAGCCTACTATTTGGAGCTTCCTCCATGTATGGGGAACTCCTGAGCTGTGCTGTGTTGACCACTGGACCACTCACATTCCAGTAGTGAAGAACTGGCTTCAAAGGATATGCACGGTCCACTCCTTCTTTCCGTCCGGCTACTGATATAGCTGGCAGAGTCTTGGCCTGGCTGGTAAGGTACTTGCCCTGCAGCCCATTAGAACAGAAGCCTCCATACCCAGAGCTGTATTGACTACTTTCCGGAGAAAGAGAATAGCTTTGGCTCTTTTGGGCATAGTGATCCTTTAAACTTTCCTCTTTATCGGATAGGAGTTTATGCTGAAAGTTGTTCTGGTATGCCAGCTGGGAACAGGGAACAAGCTTAGGAGCTGCCATCACAGAACGCACTGGCGGAAACCAAGCCATTCTGTGCGTGAGAAAGAGCCTGAGGTTAGAAGCAAAGTCATTACAGACTATCTTATCCAAAACTGGACAAATTTTCTCTGAACAGTCTACACCTGGAGGCTACATTGAGGAACTATAATGAACGTTAGCGAAGGTTTTGTAACTTTTCCAAGTTCTGTAAATCTTTACATTTGTTCCATCTAGGGAGCTCCCATAGTGCCTCTTCTAGTCCCAATCATTTATGCAGCCAGAAATAAGGTATTTCAGTTAGCTTTCTGCCTGAGCCCTGTCTTATCACGGTAACAGCAGAAATATGCTGTACTGCCACAGAAACTGTTAGAGCCCCCCCTCAGGGAGTTTCCTGTACGCGTCCCTCCAGTTTCGGCACGGCAGATCCTCCAGTGCGGCACACGACTGTGACACGCAGGTGTCCGGTAGAGCTCAGTAGGCTCGTTCTACCGCATCCCCCGGAGCGTGTGCGGTACCCACGCCGCAGGCCGGCGTCGCGGGGCGAGTGGGGTTACCCGCTAAGTTACCTGTGGGGCTGCGCCCGGACTCCGCGACATGCGGCGTCGCCACCCGTTTCGCTTCTGGGTCTGTCATAACCCGCAGGACCCGAGACCCGCGGCTGCCGCCGGTCGCCCGGGAAGCGCGGAGCTCTGCCCACCCCGGTCGCTGCGTTGCCTGGATAGGGGCACGCGAATGCCAGTTCCTGCGCCGCTCTCGCTGCTGAGCGGCCTCTCTGTGGTTCCTCCGCAACGGTCATTCATCCACTCTGCTCTCTGGGAGGACCGCACCTCTATGGCCGAGGAGGGGAGACTGAGCGGAGGGCGAGTCAATATACATTATTCATGAGGCCGCATGCCGGTCCTGGATTTTCATTGGCTCCAAGGTGGGGGGGGGGGGGGCGTGGGAGCGAGGCCACACCCCCAGAGAGAGGACGCCGCGCAGGCGCAGTGGGGCGTGGCGGCGGCGGCAGGAGGAGGCGGGCGGCGCCGCCATGGCGGAGGGCGAGGGCCTGCTTTCCGTGGACTACGAGGTGTACGGCAAGGTGCAGGGCGTCTTCTTCCGCAAGTACACCCAGGTGCGGGGCAGGGCTGGCGGGGCGGGGTCCTGGGCTTAGCCCCGGGCTGGGGGGAAGCCGTGAGGGGCGGCCGCAGTTCCTGTGGGCGCCTCGGTGGGACTGAGCCAGGGGTGGGCTGGGTGATGGCCGCGGCCCGGGCTCCGGAGTCAGGGCAGCCATCCTGTCAGTGCTGCGGGCAGCCTGTGCTGTGTTACATAAGCACGGCTGAAAAGTGCTTTTCAGCCCCAGTTTTTCATGCGGAAGAATATTATGAAGTGCTGGGGTGCGTCCTCTGCTGCTTTCCCGCTGCCTGAGCCTGAGGAGCTTCTTGGAAGTCTGTGTCTTAGCTATAAAATTGACTGCTGTATGTGAATGTCATTCTGTAGCTCTCTTAACAGTTCGAATTAATCTCGTTTTGCTCTGCGTTGTCTTCTCAGGGGGAGGCTAAGAGGCTAGGACTCGTTGGTTGGGTCCAAAATACTAGCCACGGCACTGTGCAAGGACAAATTCAGGGTCCAACAGCCAGGGTGCGGGAGCTGCAGGAATGGCTCAGGAAGATAGGAAGCCCCCAGTCCCGCATCAGCCGAGCCGAGTTCAGCAATGAGAAGAAGATCACGGAGTTGGAACACCAAGACTTCCAGATTTTGAAATAACTTTGTCCGGGAAGGAGCAAAATCTGCGGCATGGCGTCCCCTCACAGAATGTTTCCCCTCTTCCCCGTTAGTTCAGTTAGCCACTATTCAGCTCTAGAGAACTTTATTTTATTACGTTTCTAATTTATTGATTCGTTGTACTGTCAGTCTAACTCCCAGCCTTTCACAGAGTTTTGGCAGGTGGAGGAAGAGGTGTGCTGCCTTTTTTGCGGGGGCTGTGCAGGGACACGGCCTCTTTATTTCTGAATGTATGCGCAGGGCGGGGTTTAGTTGCACATCAGTAAAATTCTTTGGATTTTGTATAGTGTTACGCTCACATGAAGGAAATCACAGAATCAGTGCTGGTAGGACAGATTGCTAAAAGCGTCATTTCTGTGCTCTGAATGCCTCAGAAACATGAATTTTGCTCCCGACCTTGGCTTTTAATTTAGAATAAAATTGCTTGGAGCTTGCTTCTTGTGTGGAACGGGTGCGTCGTACGTGGGTTGAATGGATCGCGGCCCTGTGGCCGGGGAGGTGCCGCGGGGGAGCCCGGTGCGGCCGTGAGGGCGGCGGCGGGGGGAGGGGCGCTGCCCGGGTCCCGGCTCCGGCTGCCCTGGGGCGGCTCCGCAGCTCCCGGCGTGCACCGCGCGGCGCGCCCGGCCTGCTGGGAGCCGTAGTCGCCGCCGCCTCCGGCCGCGCCGGTCCCGTGTCCCCCCAGTCCTACCGCACCGTGGGAGCGGCGGCCGCTGCGGGGCCGCCCCGCCCAGCCCGGTACCGAGGGGTGAGAGGGGCCGCGGGGCCGGTAGGAGCGGGGTCGCCCAGCCTGGCAGCGGCGGGGCCCAGGTGAGGGGAGGGCCCGCTGCTGCGGCCGCCCTGGGCCCCGCCTGTGGCAGCGAGGCCGGGCGCGGGTCTCCGCTGCCCGTGGGGCCAGGCAGCCCCTTCGCCTGTCGCGGAGGGTCTCCGCTGCCTCTGGGGCCGGGCAGCCCCGCACGCCTGTCACGGAGGGTCTCCGCTGCCCCTGGGGCTGGGCAGCCCCGCACGCC
This sequence comes from Falco rusticolus, assembly GCF_015220075.1. Lineage (NCBI taxonomy): Eukaryota > Metazoa > Chordata > Aves > Falconiformes > Falconidae > Falco > Falco rusticolus. Next base: position 64,041,864 of record NC_051193.1, on the reverse strand, counting down.
TGTCACGGAGGGGCCGCCGGGCCCGGGGCGGGGGGGGGGGGGGGGGCGAGCAGCGATGCCGAGCTGCAGGGGAGCTCCGCGCCGGGGGCGTGAGGGGGAATGGCGCGCCCTCTTGAATGAGAAACCTGCAGGCATGAGGGACTTGGGAAATAGTGGGTCCTTTTTCACATAACCAGCTTACTCAGCCATCCCACAGCCGTTCCCAAGCCTGCTGTATTCCTTAGAATTGCAGCAGATGCTCTTTGGCCGGAATGAGGCATCGTGAGTTGATGTGAGGGTGCTGAGGTGAAAACCAGAGGAAAGCAATGCTCTGCCCAGTTCTTGGTGGTACTTTTGTATTTTTGATACAAATAGAAGTAGAAACCTTTTATTTGCAGGTTCTTTGAGTTTTGCTTCATCGTGGTTGGAGTTTGGTTTGGGTGCGTTACATTTCAGAATCAAGTATGTTGTTAGTAAAGAGCATAGACTCATATTCTGAGCTTTTACCCAGAAGGCACCAATGATGTATAGTCAAAGCCTGAGCAGGAAAGTCACCACAGAAATAGCCTCTGAATACCTGAAAAACTGAGAAAAGTGTATTTATGAAGGTGAATGCACTAAATGAAAGTTTTTCCAGGCTTTTAATTTGGTTTGTTTTTTTTTTTTTCTCCACCCAGAGCATAATTTTAAGGAACATGGAGGAGTGAGCTCCTGGCAGTTTCTTGAATTTCTCATCAATCTGATTTTGACATGATCAAATGTTTGGTGGAAGATGTTCGAGCCAAGCTGCGTTCTGGAGTGACTATCAACTCACTGGGGCAGTGTGTTGAGGAGCTTGTCCTCAATAGCATTGATGCCAAAGCAACATGTATAGCTATCAGGGTGGATTTGGAAGCTTTTAAGATCCAGGTGGTGGACAATGGCTCCGGGATGGGGAGAGAGGACTTAAATCTAATGGGAAAGCGGTACTTCACCAGCAAGTGCAGCTCAGTGGGAGACTTGGAGAACCTGACGTTCTACGGTTTTAGAGGGGAGGCTGTGGCAAGCATAGCCAACATGGCCAGTATAGTGGAAGTTTCATCTAAGACCAGCAGGACAGCAAAAACATTTGTGAAACTGTTTCACAATGGGCGAGCACTGGAAGTCTGTGAAGCTGAATTGAGCAGACCAAGTGGTGGAACTACAGTCACTGTGTGTAATCTGTTCCATCAGTTACCGGTGAGGAGAAAATGTATGGATCCTATGCTGGAATTTGAGAGAGTGAGACAGAAAGTAGAGGCTGTTTCACTGATGCATCCCTCTGTTTCCCTTTCTTTAAGGAATGACATTTCTTGTTCTATGGTGCTTCAGCTCCCTAAGACAAGAGATGTATACTCACGATTTTGTCAAATTTATGGGTTGGGCAGATCTCAGAAGTTACGAGAAATAAAGCATAAGTCTGGGGGATTTGAGATAAGTGGTTATATCAGTACTGAAGGACATTACAACAAGAATATGCAGTTCTTGTATGTGAATAGAAGGCTTGTTTTAAAGACAAGACTACATAAACTAATTGATTTTTTATTAAGAAAAGAAAGTGTCATTTGCAAGGCAAAAAGTGGCCCTGCGAGCAGACAGGCTAGTTCAAGTCCCGGTCGCCATCGTTGTGGCCCGGAATTGTACGGGATCTTTATTCTCAATGTGACCTGTGCATACAGTGACTATGATGTGTGTCTGGAACCTGCAAAGACTCTGATTGAGTTCCAGAACTGGGATGCTCTTCTAAATTGTGTAGAGGAAGGAGTGAAAATATTTTTGAAACGAGAAAATTTATTTATTGAACCGTGTAGTGAGGACATCAGAGAATTTAATGAAGATAATGACTTTTGTTTGCATAACGCTCCAGTTCTGAAGCCCTCAATTTCTGATGAGAAGAGTATCCAAGACAGTTTTGAGAAAGCGTGCAATGAAATTGCAGATTCCTATGAAATGTGTAACTTGCAATCAAAAGATGTAAAAAGGAAATCTGTTACTGCAAAGAAATCTTCAAATCTTACAGAGTTAAATAAAAATTTACAGGAAACTGAAATCACCCTGAATCAGAAGATTGCTGAACCATCTGATCCATGTAGAAACAATGAAGTGGAGATTTCACTGCCCAGCAAAGATGACACGACTGATTTCATTGTATCACATATCTCTGAGCAGGAGCCAAAAGACACTAACAGTTCCCAAAAAGCGTCTGATACTCATCTGAAACCTTCAGAAAATCTTCGTTCTTCTTTCACTGGAGGGGCCAGATCAGAAATAAGAAAAATAGACTGTTGTGGTGACCTGCAGCATTGTGCAGAGAGTTACATAAAAGATGTGGAAAGCCAGCAAGGCAAAGCAGTGCACAAAAGTGATAAGGTCTGTATCTTAAATAATGATATTATTCAGTTGCCATCTGAGGGAGAAGACTCTAATGAAACAGCAACGGAAACTGTTTCCGGAAGTTCATTGATGAGACTCTGTAATGCAGGAGGAGGAGACAGGGAAACAGTTGAAGTGACAGATGATGCTAGAAGAGGACCTGTTAGTTCAATACCGTTACGATTGTGCTCTACAGGCTTCATAACATGTGCTAGGCAAAGTGAGCCCCCACATGAATGTGAACAAACAGAAACAAATCTTGCGTTAAACATGCAGTGTAGGCCTGGCCCTGTCGGTGCCAAGGATATTTTTGGCAACAAAGTGAATTTTCGGATTCAGTCTTTAAATGGTAAGAATATTTCCAGTAATACAAATAAAGAATATCCACCTCCTCACACCAGAGAAGTACGCATGGCTGATGGTAATGAGTGGTTGGAGAAAAAAACTTTGTCAGATCAGGTGCATGAGGAGATAGCTATGCCTACTGCCACCGGTAAAAGACATTATGAGACATCAAATGTTACAGAATTGCCGCTGGCAACTTCTTCAGGTATTCCTCACTATAAAGTTACAAAAAGCCCTAGAAGACAAATAGCTGTGCCAAGATCTCAGCCCTCTAAGAAGTTGAGCTTGTCCACACAGCTGGGTTCATTAGAAAAGTTCAGGAGATGTTATGGGAGAATCAGGTGTACACTACCAACACCATTGTCAGAGCGAAGTGTAGTTGGTCTCCCGATTTTAAATTCACAAGCTAATTGTGACTTTTCAAAGAATGAGAATAGTCACCATGGTAACTTGAGCACTTGTGAAACTCCAGCTGTGGAAGATACAGATTCGAATAATAGTAGCCAAGTTTTTGGTTCTTTGGAAGAGACTTTATTCTGCATTGAAGAAACTTCACAGGACAAACGAGCTCTTTGTCAGAGTCCTCTGACATTGTCTGATTACTCTCAGGTTAGTAACAAAAATGCAAGTTGTAAAAGATCTCCAGGATCGTTGTCATCCAAACTGTCCAGGATGAAAAGTGGCGGCAAAGTAGAAGGACAACTTGATGAACAACTCCAAATAGGTCCAAGTAGAAAAGATTACTATTTTGATCTTGAATCTTCAAATAACGATTTTTTGTATAATACTTGTCAAACATATAAATCCTCAGTGGAAAAAATGGGGGAATATAGTTACAGCATTTCTAAGGAGGGTGCGTGCTGGCAGTCAGACAGTATAACAGAGTTCGTGAAAGGTACTGTTAGCCCATCACCGCTCAGCAATGTAGAAGGGGAATGCACAGTCTCTTCAAGCAATATTTTATCATTACCTGCTAAAAAGGATTGTGCAAACATAATCTGTAAAGATAAAAGCACATTAGATGAATCCTCAGAAAAAAATTTGAAAGCTACTGAGGTTCCCCATATGACCTTCCTAAGTAACTTGGAATTCTCTGCAGACAACACAAGCACAGGTGATCCCAGAAATGACTTATCTTGTTCTGACTGGCTGCAAGATTTTGATGTTTCATCGGGTAAGACAATATACATCAATAAAGCAACAGGACTGAGCACCTACAGCACTCCTCCTACGGAACAATTTCGAGCTGCCTGCATTCAAGATATAACAACAATGGCTGTGAATGTTGTTTCAGAGAATGGTAAGAGAGGTGGTGGTAAAAATGGGATGAGGAAAGCCATTTGTTTTCTGTTATGTGCATAAAACATCTTGCTGGTAGCACCTGACTGTATACTGAAATAACTGCTGCCCTACATGTAATAGCTGTATGGAAAACAGGAAAGTGTTGGGAACTATGGAGACAGTAAGATGTTAACATCCAAGATACTAAAAGATGACTTTTTAATAAAACAGTAAAAATAAATGTCAGCAACTTGTCAATTACCAGACAGCTGCCTAGTTTTCACTGGGCATCATGACATTTACTGTGATCACAGTTATATATAATTGATGTCATATATAAAATGAGAAACATACTTCAAAGCAAGCGTACCAGAAAAATATTGTGGTTTTTACCATTTTGTCCTAAACAGTTATGTTTCTAAGCATATGTTGTTACTGAAAGCCCCATATGAAGATGATATTTTTTCAATCTGCATAGACAATTTAAAACAACCTTTGGAAAATGAATGAAAATCTTAACTCTTCGTTGAGAATGTGTAATCTCCTTTCTGCAGATTTTGGAAGGCTGTTCCTTCACACTTGGCTTTGTAGGAGGTGTTGTACAGTGCTGGTGGTGGTCTGATGGTGGAGCTTTTCCAGGAATGACAAGACACTACATTGCATTGTATTTTTCAAGGGTGTGGTGTTCATGAGTCTTCATTGATCTGTCTGTTGGGTCTAGCTTTCTGTGTCCTCCTGATCTGGCTCGGCAGAATAGTGTTTTTGATAATTCTCCCTTCCATGGACGTATCTTTGTTCAAAGTTGTTCTTTGTTCTGTCTATAGGTAGATTTTATGAGTGAAGATGCAGCTATTCCACATGTAGACTATTTGCTGCTGCATAATTTGCCCTGAAAATGTAGTCTGAACTTCTTTCTAGATGGTTCTCCCATGAAATATTTGTCTAATCAATCATGACAGCCTCTGGTTTGTTTCACTTTTTCTGTTATTTCCTTCTTTATCACCAGTTACAGAAACACTGGTGCAGTAGGTGTTTCAGTTGTTAAGCTATTCCCTTATAATAATAATAATTTATGCCAATAATTCTTAATATTTATGGTGTTCCATTTAAGTAAATTTGTTAGAAATTTGCTCATAAATGTCTCTGGTTTTATTAGGTAAAACTACTTGCAAGTGCAAATGTACTCTCCCGGACTAACACTTTTAATTTCTGTGGGTCAGTTGCCCACAGTGCTGTTTGGTAGCCAGCCAAAGCACTGAGATGTGAAGCTTGACCTTCCACCCAGGGCGTTTGGGTAGCACATTCATGTTTATGAAGAGAATACCTCATGTACCCTTTCAGATTATGTATATAGTCTGTAGTCTTGAAGATGTGTATTGTGTTGTATCTTTTTACCTCCAATGGCACTGTTCTTTCTTAGCCTTATCACTGGTGTTACTCTCTGTCGTACCGATGGTGCCACTCTTCCTTAGCTCTGTCAATGGTGGTGTTCTTTGGTGAGATGTCTACTGCAGCTTTTTTTAAGTTGAAGGTTGGACCTCCTAGACCTTCACAGGGTGTTTGCACTGTGGCTAGACCCTATAGAGCTTAGATTTTTGAAGTTCAACACAAACATTCAGACACATTTTTCAAGCAAAGGATATTCATTCTTTTAAGCCGTAGGAATAAACATAGCTGTATCCTAATGTAACCTTCATGTCTCTTGCTGTTGAGCACTGTTTTGGACTGTTGTTAAGACCCAGGAGTGGAATAATTTCTTCACTTGCTATGTATGCTTTCACTTTGCTTTTTAGAGTAACGTCAGTAACCCCAAGGTGTCAACTTAGAATTTTGTAGCCCCATGATTTATTAAGAACGGCATCTCATACACAAATTTAGGGAAAGTATGTTGGTGGGTGACAGGTGGAAAAAGGTAGGAATAATCAATATCATCTTTTCCATTCCAGTGGTGGCCATCTGCCATCTTGTCCAGTCACAAGCCATGTGCTCAACAGAAATGCTAGATTTTGTAGGTTAGCCTCAGGCATCTTTGTACTGATTAAACTGAGTGCTATGGGAAAATCCATCAGGCTTCATTTCACCATCAGATGCTTTTTTGAATAATTTAATGCTATGCATTTGTAGGTTAACATCCCGGTTCAACTTGGTCTTTCTTATGCCAGCTACAGTTACATTTTTTGTTACTTTTATTACATTATTGACTGATGCGTCATTACAGTAAGGATATTTTAATGATCTAATTGAGGTTAGTGAAAATGAATACTCAAGCATGGTACTTGTATGTGGTTTGCATGTATTAAGTAGATACATTATTATCCTCAGCACCTTTTCTGACGTTACTTGCCAGAAAAATCATATTAATATCTCTGCCAGCTCTGAATTCTTATTGGCCTTTGGGCAAGAAAATCCTAGCTGTGTGAGCAATGTATATCCTGAACAAGGATTTTCCTGCAACAATAAGCAGGGAGATGACTGTTTATTACATGTATAAAATACTGGACTTCTGTTCATATAGATCATGTATGCTTCTGTCAGCTTGAGAGATAATACCTTTCTGTGACAATAGCTATAAAAGTTCTGCCAGAGTCTGAATTAGCCAGCATTCTTCAATTGGCCGCTTTACCAGGAATCATGTCAGGCCATCTTGTCCTCTCTTCTGGATTTTGTGACAATGGGATGCTGAGTTACTCTCCTGTGCTGGGCTGCCAGTTTGGATTCTTGAAAGGATTCTTGGTCCCCAGGGTAGGACTATCAGTGGTCCTTACTGGAATGGAGCCAACACTCAGGAGTCTACGGACTGGCCTAGGATCTCATAGAGCCTTTTCACACAGCTTATCAGCACGCAGCTGTTTTTCTTTGGCGTTATCACTCTGCCACTTTTCCTGAATGCACACCCTTAATTTCTCAGTAGAAAGGAACTTTATTAATTCATTATTATTTCACAAAGAATAGAAGTCTGAATTGTACCAAAGGAAGGGTGAAATGTTTACCACTGTGCTGGAAATGTGGGCCACTTTTCTTAATAATCTTGATAACAGTGCAGGTTTGTAATATCATTAAATCATTTCTGGGTGGGTAGGAACATGTTGTTAGGCTAACTCTGATATCTCATGCAGTCTCACTGACTTGTAGTTTTCAGTTTTACAAGTTCCTGATAACTGTGATAAATACTGATAGGAGTGGTGATAGACTGACAGTTTTGCCACTCCTTAATGGAGGGAATTCAAGAGTGATTCAGTATCTGACAGACTGCTATATGCCTCCTCTTTTTCTTTGGGGATAACACTTCTGATTGCACTAATTCTGGAAATAGTTGTTACATTTTTAAAGCAGCAGCCAATTTTTAAGGACAGTCCTGCAGAAGCCACGGTACTATTTTAAAATGCATTTCCTGGTGCGAGTCTGGCAATTCTTAACTTTTTACATACGTACTTTTAATTCTCAATGTTAGATTGCAAAATCTGTGGGATACTCTTAATTTGTACAGGGCTAAACACAGGCTTGTTTACAAGAATATAATAATTGTACAGCTTTTGTAATTTTGCATGCTGTTGAATCTACAGCAGTAAATTTGTATTGTGTTTAGGGATTCAGTTCAGGTGCCATCCCTTTAGAAGTGAGATTGTGCTACCCTTCCTTCCTAGACCTCGAAAAGAGAAGACTCTAGCAAGCCAGGATCTGCGAGGTAGGGCCAGCTTTCCAGGACACAGTGTTCTGTGGCAAAAACAAATCAAAGAATTCTCCCAGATGTCCCAACAGGAACCCAGAATTACTCAAGGTCTGTTAACAATGGGACCGTGTGAGTCATCTCAAATCTAGAACTGGAAAAAAAAAATCTTTTAGGGTTGAAGGCAGGTTAGGGGATACTTATTTACAGGATGAAATACCCAGTTCTTTGTTGAATTATGTCAGTAGTTTAAAGAATAATTACCTACTCCCTTCTTTGTACTTGTTCCAACCTTGGAATGTGAAAAATAGTTTCAATCCTCACAACTTTTTTTGTGGTGGAAAGGATGAAATCATCTTTTTGGTATGTGGCTTTGTCCAGAGGGAGTGGGTAGCTAAACAGGTCTTTCTTCCCCCCTTCCCTACACCCCCCCACCCCCCATTTCCAGGGCCTGTTGAACTGTGCTGCAGCAGTCCGAAAGCTGCATAGTGTGCTTCCTAGTTAAAGCAGAAAGTTAAAGCCCAGTCTCACGTTCCATTATTTATTTGTACATTCTGCCCTTTTTATGAAGGAAAAAAGTAAGGTAGTACTTGTGTGAGGTAAAGGTACCCAATGCACCTTCCACTGATGGATGGTGGTAGCCCCTGTGTTGTGTATGTGTTCTTTCCTAGATGCTGAAGGGGAGTCTCTCCAGTCGTTGCTTTCAGAATGGCATAATCCTGTTTTTGTTCCCTGCCCAGAGGTGAGTGTTATCTTCCATCTCGTGCTAAGGTAAGAATCATTTTAGCCTTCGGTTATTTTCTGACATGGGGGCCAAAATTGCAAATACTGTAATAATTACATATAAGGTCTTCAGTGATATATTAGACTGTAGACCTGGCAGTTACGTTTTTTTATAGACTAAGTTGTCATGAATTTGTTCAAAGTCAGAGAAGCAGGTATCAGGCTAATCTTTTGCTTATGTTATTTCAAAAGCAAAACATTATTGTAAGCTGTCTTTCTTTCTACTGTCTAAGAGATAGTAATCTTAAAAGTTATCAAATGGCAGAATTGTAATATCGTGTCTGTTGTCTGTGAACAGAATTAAAATAATCCACCTTTCTTCTCTGGGATGCAATGGGTCTTAGAAGTGTATTTTACTATAATTGTTTTTATAGCCTGGCAGGATTATAGCATGTGAGAGGGAAACAATGTTGGAGCTTTTAGAAAAACTTCCTTTGTTGTCATGAGATAGCATTATCTTTCATCATCATGCCGTGTGTGTGTGTAAACATACGTATGTAACCATTTCCACCTGCAAACAATAGGGATGGAGTAGCAAACCACCTGCTGGTGAGTTTCTGAAAAGGAACAGTTTTGTTCAGTTGTTGCCGTGATGTGTACTCTGACTCATTTCAGGGTAATGCATCTTTTGTAATGCAATCCATTGAGAGCTCACGTAGGCTGATGATTAACTTCGGGTTTTCTGGTAGGTACTTGAAATCAGCTGAATGCATTGAAGTTAGCAGGTAATATCCAGATGGGAAAGTATATGGGGATGGAAGCAGAGGGTTTGTTGTGTGGTATCTTTAGCTAGTGCTGTTCCTTGCAGAAAGCTTGGTTTGTCAAAATACAGACTTAGTTCCAGTTTTTCTTAAAGCTGGTTTGTTGGGAGTATTTTATGTTTGTTTGGGTTGTTGGGTTTTTTTGCCATATCCTTTATAGCCTGCCTGATCTGTAATTCTGTTTTTACAGATTGCTGTTGATGTGACCAGCGGTCAGGCTGACAATCTGGCTGTAAAAATTCACAATATATTGTATCCTTATCGTTTCACCAAAGATATGGTTCATTCAATGCAGGTACTGTATGATCTATTACTAGTTTTTACCGCCAAATTCCCATTCAGCAGATGGGATTTGCTGATGTTTCTGCCTGGTGGGAAAGAGGTATCCAGGGAAATAGTTCATATCCCTAATTTTCACAAACACCAACAGAATTCTTGGTTGCTGTGTGATACCAGCAGACATATGTCATGCCAGATCTTAGTATCAGCTTGTGGTTAATCAGCTGTCTGCAAGTGACTCTAACATTCCTTGACTTTATGGTTAAATCAAATCAAGAGGCAGCCCTACTACTGCTGCTTAGAAGCACTGTTAACTAAATGATATTTCAATGGGCAATTTTTTATATTTATTGTAGGCATTCGCTTAGTTTGTACTCCTCTGAAATGTCTGTCCTGCATCTTCCATTTGTGTTGACCTTAGAAATTTAATTCTTCAGCAGGGTAATTTCAAAAGCAAATCTCAGGCTTCACAGAAAGGCTTGAAATTTCACTTCAAGATTTATGTCTGCCCTAAAAAGTGATTCTTAAAAATGGCATCATAGCATCAAGTTTAACTGTTTTAGTGCTTCTTTATCAAATGTTTTATATGTTAGCTTAAAAGCTAATGTAAATGTGTGGCTTCAATTTGCGTTCTTTGATGGTCTGCCTGGACTGAAGTGCCACAGTGGATTCTCTCCCTTTGTTGCATCCCAGTAACAAAAGCCTTCCAGGCCCAGTTAGCATTATTCTCATGCAATCAGGTTGCTGATTTGAGGTTGCAGGTTCTGACTGTGTGGGACATGGTAATGTTGATCTCCAGAGTGGACAAGGATCCAAATGATTCCCTTATTTCTGTTGTGTGTGCAAGAATAACAGGAGTAAATAAAGTTATTACAGTAAACAGGTTATGTTTCAAAAAGACAGGAGAGGAAAGCTGGAAAATGGAAGGTACCATTTTTCTGTTTATTCATAATAAGAACTATTCTTTAAAACTTACTGAGTGGTTCTGTAGTTAACTTTACCTGCGTAATGTTTTCCTTTTTATGTTTCAAAGGAGGTAAAGCTAGAAGAAATTACCACTTCCCATCCCTGAAGAAGCTAAACGCTACCTTCAGTGCCCTATTGTAATTTTTAGAATCTCCATAGAAAAGACCAAAAGCACAGAATGTTGCATCATACCGCAGGAAAAGAATAAATAGAATCATTAATGTCTTTCATTCCTGCAAAGGAATAGGATCATCTCTTCATTTTTACCTAGGAGGTGAACAATGCACATGTTGTGAGACAGAGAATTCAGTGAGCTCTGTCTATGTGACTTGGGGAGAAATTCCTCCCTAACACCACATCTGTTAATTTACATCTAAGAATAAGATACTGAAAGCATTGTGCAGCCCTGCTCAGTATTCCCTGTAGCTGTGGTTCATTTCTGATGCTTGAGGGAAAGGTGGACTCAAGTCATAGAGGCAAATTCTACATCAGAAAATGAGATTAAAAAAAAAAAAATGCTTCCTGACTGCTACAGATGATCAGCACAAGTCCTTAAACACAGGACAGTTTAAAAAAAAAGGTTGTTTACATTTTCTTTTGGTGATAATCAGCAAATCAAATACTCAGAGTCGCTGTGCACAGCTTTAACTCACAATTCAAGAAGGCTTCTACACAACCATTTAATCTATTAAATTCTGTAGATTTCCAGCTCCAACTTAGAACAATTAGAGCTCTTGCCCTTTTGACTTTCTTTGAAAAAAATTTGATCCAGAATAATTTTCTTGGATATTTTAAAACTTTCTCTTTGTTCCAGACTAAATTGTTTCATGAGCAATTTACAGATTTGACCTTGTGCCAATATTGTATTTTGGCTTAAATAATTGCTGCCTTTTCCATATTTAGCCCCCCACTGTATTTATAAAGAGTAATTATATACCATCTTGGTTTTGCTAGGACAAATTCTTTAAGCCTTTGGGATTGGAAAAGATGTGGTTTCCGCTCTCCTAATCATCCTACTAGCTGTTTGTTGCACTTGATCCATTTTGATTGTTGTCTTCTTTTGTTTGTCTTAATTTTAAAAATGATTTTACCACTGAGTAGTGATTTTTCTGAGTATCTTACAGGTTCTTCAGCAAGTGGACAATAAATTTATTGCTTGTTTAATCAACACTAGGAAAGAAATGGATAAAAAGGCAGGTAAGAGTGGTTATTAACACAAAGTTGAGGTGTCTGTCAAGTGTATTTAGACTGCAGAGGGAATGCTATCCTGTTTGTATTCTCTTCTTGCCTTGGGATGATACTGTGATTAGAGGAAAATGTTAGTCTTCACTTGAAATTTCCTGGATCTTCTTTATCTTTATTTTGGATGTTGTTGAATGTTCCTACTGCCTTCAGATTAGTGTTATAAAAATAGATTGTACTCAAATTACTAACATCTCCCAGATTCTGTTCACAGTGTCTGGACATATTCATTGTTGAAGCTTGCTGAAGCTGTACAAAAAAGGCATTCAAACCCAGTAGTTTTTGTAACATTTTTAAAGGCTGTATTAAACAGAACACTTTGTGGGTGACCTTAGCTCTCAATCTGGCGTTAGAAGATGTCCATAGACAAGAGTTTCTGACTCAATCTAATTACCTTAATTTAAACGCCAATTTGGATCACTAAAATTCTGTTCTGTAGTGACTTTATGTTCTGCCAACACAGCCTCCTCCTCACTTTATTTCTGTAAAACTGGTTGATAGTTATCTTCTAAATGTGGGCTGTAGAGAGCGGTCATTCTTCCCGACCTGTGCAGTTGTCTGGTGCAAAGTTGCCTATTTCTCATCTGTTGTGGTACATTTTTAGATGGAAACCTCTTGATCTTGGTGGACCAACATGCAGCTCATGAACGGATCCGCTTGGAGCAGCTTATTGCAGGTGAGGGTTCTGACAGTCTTGGGAAAAAAGATAATTAGTGCACATAAAGTACAAATGAGCTGTTTGGGATGTATAGGACCAACAGGATATTCGTGTCTCATCTTTATCCTGATCCCTAGGAGAGTGCAGACATTCAGTATGTATAGCAGTCATAGTATTGGCAGCTGAGAATTGTACAGTGTTTCCAAAAATAGAAGATACAGTCTTTACTGACAGAACTATCGAACGAAAATAGTCCTGACATAATGAAAGAGCAGGAAGACTGATAGGAAAAACAATGAAGAGGAAATAGAACAACATCAATAAGATTATATGGTTATACTGTGAGGAATAAGACATGGGATGCGGACGAAAGAGCATAGTTCATTTAGTTCCTTTTTAGCTGAATACTGTACTTAAAGCCTAACATTTCCACAGTCTGAAACTGTTTGCAAAGGGATAATAGTCTTCTCTGTAAGCTCATTAGCCATCGGTTTCACTGTTAAAAAGCACAATAGTCATCCATCAAGTACTTAAAAATCATTGACCTTCTCTTTCATCAACAAATACTGCGCAGTTCCTGCAGAGAGGGTTCCGGGAACTCCACTCCTTTTGGTCTGGTAGTGAAAAAAGTTAAAGAGCGAAAGGAGAAACGCTTAATTAATAGTATTTTAATGTCATTTATATCAGACTTTTCTGTGGAAAAATTGCTCTCTCTGAGTTGGACTAAATATATCAGTAGTTTTTTTGCTATTTAGGGTGACTCTTTTTTGGAACTGGTGGGAAAAAACAAAGTGGCATTAACCAACCCTTCCCCAGAGACTAGATGTCTGGTTTGTGACATTCCCAGTCCTCCACAAGTTTCAGGAGAAGGCATTCTGTGGTCACTTTTTAATCCAAACAGAGGTTTACATGCCAAACCATAGGGTCATTAAGGATAATGCCTGCGTAAATACTCAAAGAGGGAATACTTCTAAATGATTCATTCACAGATTCCTATGAGAAGGAAGCTGCAGCATGTGGCAAGAAGAAATTGCTGTCCTCCTCCATCTCTCCCCCTTTGGAAATTGAAGTTACAGAAGAACAAAGAAGATTTCTGCGGTTGGTAATGGCCAATAGCTCTAAACCTTTGGGGATGGCTCTGTTGACCAGGAAGATCTCTGTGCATTGCTAGGTTACCGTGAAGCTCAGGAAAGAAGCTGTTGATTCTTTCCTGAGCCGAGACCAATTGGCTATATCTGTGCCGAGGAATATAGATGTGCTTCTCAGGCATGTTGTTACAACATCTCAAGACAAAACCCTGTGATATGCCATCTCGGTGCTGCCGCAGCGTGCTCTGCTTTCCCTGGGAAAGTAAACCTTCACGGGCAGGCCAGTAAAGTGCCAACGCAGTCTCCAACAGATCCTGCTGTCTGGGGCACAGGACTTGGGAGTGTACACCAGAGTCCAGTGCCCATAGTGTTGATCCAGTCGCTGATTTAACAGGCAGTGTTTGGGAGGGATGGGGTATGGGAAGTCTGTGTTGTGAATCCTTCAAAAACACATTCTTTAATCCTAGGTGCCTGCCAAGCGTAACTAATGAACACTGTTGCCCAAATGTTTCAGAATGGGGGCCTAGCTACTATTAGGATATTTAACTTTTGTACTGCACGTTTAGATACAGATCTGTTGTTGGACTGTTGCAGACCTATTGGACAATAATCAAGCTTTTTTCCCCAAAATCCCTGCCTGTCACCTGCCGTATGCATTTATGGTTTTTCCCCCCCCTGCATTGTCCTTCATTTTCAGGTGAAGTACTATCTTAACGTTCACAGGACTACCTCATTATTCTCAAACTGCTCTTTTTTGTGATGTCTGTGGCAAACTCCACAGCTTTTAAATCACTCCTTGTTACAATTGTTGCCTGTTGTAGGGATACATTTGTTTGGTGTAAAGTCCTTTTTGGGCGTATTCCAATCATAACAGTGTCACTGCTATATTTGTTTGGTAACTTTTTTGACAGTGGCCAGTACCAGAAATTCCAAAGGAATGTGTAAAGCACTAGCCTTAGGGAAAAATGTGAGGTTGTAACTGTTGCTGTTCATAGTTCAGGAATATTTGGATGCCTTTGTTGTTCCCACCTCTGAATGATGGTCTTGCTAACCCCACAATATTTGCAGTGCCTCCTGATGTTTGCACTCGTCTTTGAATGTCTTCGGCTTCTGATATATCTACTTTTGAGAGCAGATGGCCAAAATTTAATACAATATACCAAGTGAGGGTATCATGTTGATTTGTATGGTAGCTTTGCAGTTGTACCCATATTTTCTGTCTATTATATCCACTTCTGATATTTTGTTTGGTTTTTTGGCTACTGCTGCTTGCATGAACTGCTTGTTTGTTGAATAGTCATGGCAATGAAACATACAGAGTTGTGGGGTTTTTTAGATTTTTGCTATTTACCTAGAAACCAGCAAAATGTGCAAATAGATCAAATTATTCCTGATAATTTGCATATATTTGTCTTTGGGAGTAGTGAATTTAGGTTTTTATGTCCATTTTTAATTATACTTTTTTTATTCATCATTTTTCTACTTTGTTTACATTCTGATTGAGTTCAATATCATCTTTAGTCTCAGCTAACCAAAATAATTTGTTTTCTACAAATCTGTCTGCTTGACCATGCCTCTTCTTTTCCATGTCATTGATAAACAATTATGAAGATACAGATGAGGACTCATGTTGAACACTGAACATCTGTTGCCAGCATACTTTTTTCCGTAGTTTCTAAGTCACAACAAATGTTACTCTTCTATCCATGACAACTTCCTGCATTTGCTTTTCTAGCTACTTTTAAGAGGCATCATCAAAGGCTTTTGAAAGACCAAATAAATTTTGTGAGCTGCTTTTCTTCATCAGCTAAATTACAAATAAACTGCAAAAATCAGAAAGATAAAGTAAATCAGAGAGGCATGGTTTTCTTTTAAGGACACTGGTTAAATTACTCAGCACAGTGGGATGCCAGTTGTAATTTTCCATTATTAAAAAAATTGATTCAAGAATCTTACTAGTGCTGGCTTACTGATGCTTTTATTGTGTTGCTCTTTAATTTATCGGTATTTATTGGCAGTTCATCTCTTTTCAATCATTCTGTGCGACTATCCTTACTAAAAATTATGAATTAAAAAGTACTGTGTACAAATCTAAATACTGTTATTGTTGCTGGCAGAGTATAACTATTCTGTGTTAAAATTGGATGTAATGAAATCAATCAAGTTCCCTAAAAGACCTTTCTCTTCAGCTCTGCTTGCTATTTAACAGTTCAGCTGGACCTCTGGTTCACCTGCAGCTTTGATTCTGTTATTTGTCCACCAAGCATTGTAGTAATGCATTGTTCAGTTGACTCTCTTGAACTTCCTTTCCCCCCAACACCCCCTTAAAGAAAAAAAGAAAAGCCCTGACTGACTTCAATAGCTGCTTGGATTCTGTAATTTCACCACAATGGGCTTTTTCTGTCTTTCTTTGCTTTTGCTAAAGGCTATACTTGTCTTCCTTTTTTGGGTAGAATTACACAAGTCATCTTCATATGGAGGCTAATAATTACATTATTCTCATGACTGACTTTAGTAAGTCTAGATGAGCTGCTTTTTTGTTCAAAGAATCTCTTTTCTAAAAAGAATCTTTTTTCTAAAACTGACCTTCACCAACTGTTTTAAGTGAATATTCCCTGAGTTAATAAACTAAACTATATATTGCTACAGTTGTTTTCATTTTGAAGATGAGTTCTCGTCTGACTATGAAGTCCCAGTTTTGCGTGTATTTTTCCATCCACAGGGTGAAATACGTCAGATCCACCAGAAGTTGTTCTTTCCTGGGTTCTCTTTGTTTAATGGGATATAAAGTTAATTATCATAAATCTCTTACAATATTTTTTCCATTGTAAATATTTGCTATTACATGCCAATTGAAATCACAATTTTTTAGGTTGAACTGAAAGGAGTCTTTATGCTGCATAATTTCAGTATTTGGAGTGTTTGTGTGTTGAACCAGACACCTCATGCATCTTTAGTAAAGACAGATTTATAAATATAGACATAAAGCTCCACATAATACAGGAACGCTTAGATCTTGTGGCTGTGGAACATGAAATACGCACAACTGACTGGAGTGAAAAAATGCGGCTGAATGTAGGCTGAAAGGGCAGAATTACTTGGAATCTCATGATGCATGGATTCTTGCATCTTGCATTTTACGGAAACTTGCAGGAAGAAACATACATGTAGACTACAGAAATATTTATGTATGCTGTGGAAACATAGCTACTGTGGTTGATGTCTTTCTGGTATTTTTTTTCCTCAGATGCTGCTACAAAAATTTGGAGGACTTGGGTCTTGAATTATCATTTTCTGAGACCAACAGCTCCTTGATTCTAGTGAGGAAAGTGCCACTGTGTTTTATAGAAAGAGAAGCCAACGAATTACGACGGAAAAGACAACCTGTCACTAAAAACATTGTGGAGGTCAGCTGTGGGTATGGGTGAAATTCTGATACGGGGTCTTGCTCTGTGTTAATGGCCCAGGGTATTAGAGTATCTCTGTTATGAGGGAGACAATGAAGTCCCTTGGCAAACATGGGTGTCATCCCTTTTAATAGCTAAATAGTTCCACAGCTGAAGTCCCTGAACTATAACAGAAACAATAAGAGACTGTTTCAGACTTGGACTAGTGAAGAAGCTAAGAAAAACAGTAAATAGTACAGATGTTTCAACAGTTTACTGCTCATGAATGCTTGAATGAACAGTAAAATGATCACTATTGCCAATACAGAAATATTATTTGTTAAGATTTAAAGTTGTTGTCATGAAATCTCTGCATGGGCAGTACAGCTTTCTAAAAGCTGCTGTTCCAGATGTTCTGCAGTTTGAGGAAAAAACTGCTGAACTGATTACTTGCAGTTCCCATTGCAAACATTTCTCCACAATCATAACTTCTTCAAGGACTCCTTAAAAATTGTTCCTGAAGCACTGTATTTAGCCCCTAGGCTGAGCCATTGTGAATCAGTCCTGTCTTCCCATACATCTTTTCATATGAAAAGAAGAAACAGAGATCATAATCTGATTTAAATTTTCTTTTCATACCTTGTTATGATCTGGAAGAACTCAAAATGCAATCCCCTGCTGTGATTTGGGAGCCAAGAACACTAAAAGTGGTGGAGGAGGGGATCAGGTCTCTGCCTCGTGAGCACTCATTGTTAGTTGACGCCTCAAGATCTCATAAGCATTTTGGCAGATCTCTTCTGCAGTCCTTTTTATTTTAATTAGGACTGGTAGCACCTCTTCATGATTGATTATGAATTCATTGCATTTTAGACATCAGAAATGAAACCCTCATAGACTATCATCCAAAGAATGGGCAGCTATTCAAAGATAACATGCATTCATTGCACCCTGAGGTATGAGAGTTCCATTATACCCATTCTACACATAGGAAACTGATGCAGAGAGAAACCAAGTGATTAGCCTAAGGTCTGGTAAGGTATTTGTCAGAGGCCAGGACTTGCAGCTAGATCTTTCACACTGTGCAACAGCATCATTTTTCCTGGTTTTGGCAGTTACACAGTAAATTATACACAGATGTGGACAAAGTAGGATATGGGTAATGAAAGGGAGAAATAGCAACTGATAATACCTTTTTTCTTTCCAGGAGCTTATTCAAGAACAAGTTGAGGTGAGTTGGGGCTGCTTCTAAAACTGACTATAATAATGCAAAGCTTACTGCATGAACCAAAGGGAGTGTGTTAAATCTCAAATGAGAGGTGGGCTAGATAATCCACTAGCTTTTCCTCATTTTTAGTCTCTCTTGTGTTAAAGTTCTTCCTTTTTCTCATATTAAATGGAAAGTAAGATGATGTTCCCTTACTACTTTTAGCTAGTGCAGACCACAGGAGGAGGAGCACGAGGGCCACTGCCTCTGACATTTCTGAAGGTGTTAGCTTCCCAGGCCTGTCATGGTAGGGAAACTGTACTTTTCTTTCATTCTTTTTTTTAACCTTTCTGTCTCTACACATCTTCCCTGGGGCAGTGGTTTTAGAACGTTTGCAGGAATTCTAGGATTAGTTTGTGCTTCAGAGGGAAGAGGAGATAAAGGTCTTTTCATGGACTGCACTGTGAGGGACAAGCAATGCTGCTCTGATTTATTCATGTTTTCCAACCCTCATATGAAACACAGATAGAATACAGTTCTGAGCTGCACTCATCCCTGTGAGCTCTAAACCACTCAAGTAACAGCTCTGTGAAGGGGCAAGAGGAGGTGCTAGAAGGTGCTTGAAAGCAAGTAGGAAAGATCACTTACAGACCCTTCCCAAAAAGCATTTTTTACTTCATGTAAGTACCAAAAGTGCTAGTTTAAGTGTGCCTGTGACCTTTGAAGTATTTTTGGAAGGAGTTCATTAAGAATTTACATCTTCTAAGGGACTACGGCTTTCCAGGACCTGGAAATGAGCAGACCTTACATGTGTAGATGGCAGTAGCTCTATAGTCTCTTGTGGCAATTCCTCTGCCATATACAGTATTAACAAGATTATGCTGAAGAGATAAACGTGAACCGAAAGCATCTGTTTTCACAGCGTGTCACTGCATTTTACAAATTGCAGACAGTATATGATTTTCTTTACATCTAAAAAAGTCCCATGGCTGAAAGACAGATTGCAGATGGTCTTGTGCATCTGTGAAGACTAAAGGTTGTAAACACCTCTGAAATGAGTCCCTAACACTCTGCTCTGATTTCCTTTGGATACCATTAAGTGCTCATTTCTCAGAAAGGACTTAGTGGCAGGGCTAGCATTTCGTCTTGGAACTGATGCCTGTCAGTGGCAGGCACATCAAACTGGTAAAGCCTATGGAACTGATATTAGGTGTCACCTTGGTTTTTGATTTGTGAACTGCTTATGTCTTCACCTGTAACACAGGCACACACGCACATGTAAAAAGCAAAAAACCCCAAACATTTGCCTCTTGCAGTGTCATCTGAAAAGCCAAAAACTAGTAATCTTAGAGTCCATCAGACCTAGGTTGGGTGAAGGTTTAGGCCACGGGAAGCTGATCCTTATGTAGCAGTCTGAGCTAAGCCCCAGGTCTGCCCTAATGCAGCCTTTGTGCCTCCCCAGCTAATCTCTGGGAGCTGCCTTGTTTTTGTGAAAACCACAGAGTGGAGGGAAGTCAGCTGGGTGGTTTGAATTCTCTTTGGCAGCACATGGAAGAATTTGTATCTTTTTTTCAGGAGCTATTAAGTTTAATGAGCATTTGACTTTGGAGGAGAGCTGCAGGCTTATTGAAGCTTTGTCATCTTGCCAGCTGCCCTTCCAGTGTGCTCATGGAAGACCTTCCATGATGCCTCTTGCAGACACAGACCATCTACAGCAGGAAAAGCAGGTACTGTGTGGGAGACAGATATGCCTCTGATAATCCACACTCTGGATTATCAGAGGCACGCCCCATAGGTGTGTTGGAACTAGAAACCATCAGCAATGGCTGTATCTTACTTGAATTTTTACATAGCTGATACCTCTGTCCTGCAAACATTTTAGCAAGGACCTTACCATATTTCATTTGAATGGTCACATTGACTTGAATGCAGTCCACACGTCCTTAAAAGTTAAGCATATATTTAACGTGTTTGCAGTTTTTAAGTGTAAAACTTAAAAAATAGGTAAATTCTGATATTCTGCTACTGGAAGAGATAATAATTAAACAAATGCCTGCTTCCCTGAAGTTTAAGGTGTTGTAAAAAGGGGGGAGGGGAGAAAGCAAAGAAATGACAACACTTAAAAAAAATTATTCCTTCTCCTTTGCTATTACTGTGCTATGTTAAGTTATGAAATTGGATTCTGTTGAAAGCCAGGTGGAACTTCAAATTAGATATTAAAAAAACTTGGGAATGACTGTATTAGGGCAACTGTGGAGGCACTGAAGCTCATTTACTTAAATGAGTTATGATTTAGTGCTGCTGAATTTTTCTCCCTCCAGCCTAAACCTAATCTGGCTAGACTGCGGAAGATGGCACGAGCATGGCATCTATTTGGAAAAAAAACCCAACCCTAATCAAAAAAGTTAAGACTGTAAGCTGCAACCACTAGAAGTGTTGGTATGATCCAGGTGCCCCTGTTGTTAGCAACACCCTGTGTGGAGCCAAGTTTCTGAGCCAGTGCAGTCTCCTGCTCCGAGTACTGACCTAAGAAGCAGAGGCCAGGCAGGAGAACACAGCAGAAGGAGCCCACCCCACGTAGCCTGGAGAAGCATCTTCAACATAAGGAATTACATTGTAAGCCTGGGCCTTATGTCAGTGCTTGACGATCGGAGGCAAGGAGTTGCACCCTCTCACAGTTACTAAAGTGCTTTTTTTCAGCAATTACAGCATGATTCTGCATAAGAGAGAAGACACTTTATTTTATAGTGCTTTGAAAATGGGGAGGTATTTACTAATAAAATTAATATAAACTCATTCCTTGGGCTCATGGTAGTGGTTGGAATGAGGATTGACCAGCTTCATAGTATATACAGGCCAAGTTAGGATCAAAAACCATTCTTTTTAACTAGCCAACGAATGACACACAGATTTCTCCAGCTCCCTGCAGTTTGTGTTTTTGAGTGAGAGATTTCTAAATCTTAGTATAGCCATACATTCCCAGGGTACAGAAACTTACCCCCACAGAAATAACTAAATAGCCCATGGCATTTTTTTACAATAGGTAGAATTTTTTTACAGGTCCCAATTCTATTTTGCATCTCAGTCTAAGGTAGAGGAGTAGAGCTTATTTCACAATGGTAAAAGAAGAAGATGTCTTTGTTTAATCACAGAGATACAACTTAAAACCAAACCAGAGACTGACAGCTGCTGAATCAAAAGCAAAAGGAGTGGAAACTAATTTCATTTGATGCCTTACCTGTGGTGTAGTGTATTGCCATACATTAATGAAAGGGGACTAATGAAGAGTGATCTGACTGACCTGCAACAGCCTGAGATTTCTAAGACATTCCATGCTGACCCTCACAAAAATCGAGAGCTTTCCAAATGAGAGAGGTCCACCCAAGAAGAATAATCACAGTCACTCAGTACAGGAAAGGAAAGACCCTCAGACTACAATAAGCGAAACAAGAGGTTGAGCTCTGCCTTCTGACAGGGAGGCGAAGCAGCTAGCTGACAGGACTTCTCAAGGTCTGCTTTTCATCAAGAATGGAAATTCCATTCCAGCATTGTACAAAAAGCTGGTTTGTATTTCAGCAGGTCACCAAAAATTATCAGAAATTTCTACCAAAAAAAAATCCATTTTGAACACAACTGCCAATGGATTCCCATCACACACATAGATGAAAGCACACCTTAAAGCCTGTTACTGCGTCACGGGTGCAGGCAACTCACTACATTGGTAAAACTCTTGCTAGTTAAAGAAACAAAGAAACTGCATATAGAAAACGTGCTTAACAGTGAGATCATGGTAAACAGCCTTTATTGCAGCCTACTTTGAAGTAACAGCTTAGCTGCCCCAGAGAGTTAAACTCCCACCTTGCTGTTTCAAAAATCAAAGTTAGGTTAGCAGCTCCATGTGACTTCTAACAGCTGAGATCCAAACCTGTACGAGAGCTCTGCCTTCTGTTGCTTTTGGGTAGGAAAGACATTGCTGAGCAAATTCCCCACAGCAACCTGACCACAAGGTACACTTTAATCAGCTGTTGTATCTTTCTAAAGAGAAGGTTGGGAAGAGTCTAGAGAGTGATGCGCTTTGTGGCCTTACAGTTCATAGTCATCTGGATGGTAGAGCTCACTCATGAGGCGGTAGATGTAGGAAGGTGCGTTACCCCCGATGTTAGAAATGAAGAGAGTAATGAGCTCTGGAGGGACGTAGTCAAACACTGGGCAGTGAACATTGATCTTTGCCAGGATCTCCCCTGTAAAGTGAATAGCAGCAATATTAGGCAAAGCAACTCAAAGTACATTTAGCCTTCTGAACATCTTCCTGAGCTCACTGGCTATGTGCATGCCATCCTGAAGTCAGTACTGGAATGTCCTGGATACTTTCCAGCTTCCTCACTGATGTCATGGAATTAGAGGTATACAGCAATCTTGGATGAATGGCAGCACTCTCTTTTGGTAGTTTTTACTGATAAAAGACCACAGATCCCCTGATGTAGTTACTAATTGAAAAAAAAAAACCGCCAGTATGTAACCAGGATGTAAGAGTCCTGATGCTGCCAAAGTTATTATTTAAAGAAAAGCTCAGAAGGCCAAAACCAAAAACCTGTGCCAAACCTGGTAGTCTTTGTCACATAGAAACAGGGCTTTGAAGGAGGCTTTGCTATCTGAAAAGGTACTTGGGAGCTGGTGCCTTTCTGAAGATGGTGCTTCTGTGGGCAGCCCATTGCAGAGATACTGGGCTTCAACAAGTGGATCACACAACAAAGTTTCAGGAGGTTAACATGAGTTGTAGGAAGGAAAGGAAGCTGCCCTCAGCGTTGGGCATCTGCTCTGTCCCACAGGAAACTTCCACCTGCCTGGCACCATTATTACAATCCTATAATAAAACACTGACTATTTCAGAGCAGAAGCAAAAGTGCAAAGATAGTGTTCAAGGGAAATCCTTTCTCTGTACTTCCTGTAATAGAAAGTTATGTATAAAATAGGATGGTTCCCAGCACTTCTCTTCTGCTTAAGACAGTAAGAAAGGATTTTCTGTCTTGGGTTACAGGACAGTCTTACATTTAAGCTTTATGTGAGCTATTAAAAAATTTCTTTTAAATTATAGTCTGAACCAGATTGACCAGGCTATATAAAGAAGAACCAGTACCTTCTGTGAACGGCAGCACTTCCTGTGGTGACACAAACTTGTGGAATGAATCTTCTTCATTAGGAAACTGAATGAGAAAGAGTACAGGAAGGGGGGGGGGGGGGGGGAGGAAAAAAAAAAAAAAAAAAAAGGACTGCCTCATTATCCTAGTGAAAACAGAACCTGAGTGCTGGAAGCAGAGGAAGATGACTGCCAGGTGATACGACACTTGTTTACAATAATTACATAGTGCTTGTGCCTAGAACCTCTGTAACATCTACAGGTGAAGGGTTTTCCCTCAGCACTTTTAGAGCCACCTACAACCTGGCTGCCTTTCTGCAAAGCCTAGGGGACTGGAGCAGAGAAGCTAAATCCTCGGTCTGCAACTTCATCTGGCAATACTGAGAAAGTAGGGTGCAAGAAACAGTTTAGAGCATCTCCATCTACCTCCTCTGTCAGTACACAGGGTCTTTCAACACCAAAGATATAAATTGAAATCCGCTGTGGTTGAAGAAAAAATAACTATGGTGATGTCAGTCTCTAGTAGGCAGTGGTCTACATCCTTACACCTCATGCACTGCTTACCACATGTGGCAGAGGGTGCTTCAAGGAGACCCTCCTCCAAATGTGGCATGCGTCAGGACTTCCTATGTGAAGTAACAGCACCAGATGGGGGAGATGGCTCATTTACCAACCTCCCCTTGGGACAGATGGTGCTGTCCATCCTGAGCTCCCACAAGCGTAAAGTCACCCCCCATCTCTATGTAGAGCAGGCTTAGTCCTGAATTGCTGCTGTGCCTACCTGTGGTGACAGCTTGAACATGGGGGCACACACAATGAGCGGAGTGGAGTGGTGTTTAGCTGCCAGCGCTAGAGTGTGAGTCCCACTCACAGCGATCAGGGCGCCGTTGGCCAGGATTGTCTTTGTACCAATGATGACCTTAAAAGGCAAATGAGCATTAGATAGCATGTTCCACAGCAGAGTGGGGAAGGAACGCTTCCTGGCTCGGACCCTGCTGGATGAGCTGGAGGAGGAGTTTGTCAGAACAGCCAGCCAGCCAAAGGCTGGAGTTACAGGACAGTTGGATGCCTGATCTGTTTCATCTGGCACTGGCTCTGCACCGAGACGTTGCTCTCTAACAAGAACATGACTCCAGCATGGTGAGGCCAGCACAGAGAACTTCAGAGGACAAATGTATGTTCTACTGCAGGGAACACTGAGCAGAAACTGGGCTGTGTTCCTTGTTGTTCTACAAGCCCGCAAAGTAAGCATTGCACAAGTAACTTGAACTGCTGCCTGCAACAATGCCCTTGCTGCAACTGGTGTAGCTAGATTTTATTAAGTAAAAAGATTTTTTTTTTTTTTGAGTTTGGAGTGCCAAGTCTTCATCTCTATAAAAGTACAGAACAGGTATGTTGTTTGAAAAAACACACCTTGGTGATTCCCTTCGCCACCAATTTTGCATTCCAGACAAGGAGAGTTTTTCCTCTTTGGAAATGCTGCTTTTTGTTCCATCTTCTTTAAAAACTAAGGTTAATCCTTTTGAGGCTCTCCTGGCTTCGTTTCTTATAACTGTTCTGTCTGTTAGCCACTAAGGCAGAAAAACCTATCACTGTGCAGTGAGCCATCACACTGACTTGGGATTCCACCCCAAATCTCCACCCCAGCTGTAAACAGGGACTATTACAGTTTTGAGTTTTCAGTGAAGAAATGCATCCATCACTGCTGGGACCTGTGGCTGGTGTGGGAAGCCAAAGCACCTAACCTCCTGTGAACTCCCTCCTCCAGTGGAGCCCTCCTTACCTTGTTGACTCGAGACATGACCGCAAAAATAGCTGCATCGCTCATGACAGTAGTTTCAATGTTCTCTTTAGATAGCCGGACAGCCATTTCGTGACCCTAAAAAGGAGAATCCAATTGGTCCCCTGGGACACAGCTCCTTGCAGTGCAGTTGTAGAGATATTAGCACTCAATTCTTGTCTGAACTGCGAAAATACCAAGCGATGGGGCACAAATACAGCCCTCCAACTGAAGGACACAGGGTACGATAACAAGCCGCCTTCAGTCTCTCAACTGCAAAGGAACTTCTGTAACACTCAGCTTGCCTCCAGAGACAAGATTTCAGTAAGAATGCGCAGGACAGCGTGGTGCCTGGAGACGACAGCCAGCTGGGGCCTTACCTGGCAGAACGGTGCACACTCTGCCACAATGACCTGGAATTTCCGCTTGCGGGCAGCTTCCTTCAGGAAAGCCTCAACAGTGCGCGAGTAGCCAATGGTCATGATCACCTCATTGGAGTGGATGTGCTCCAGCGCCTGCATAGCAATGTTTTCAGTGGTGCCCTCTGTAACAGAAGGAAGCCATAGGTGGAAAAGCAACACTTGTGCTGCTAGGGCTGTCCAACAAGATCATTTTTTACTACAGCGATGCTACGAGCACTGGTAGAGCAGGAACAGCTTTTCTCCCTGTTCTTTTTACCAGTGGACAGGGACCAAGAAGCTGGCCCTTGAATACCCTGTGCTCCCCAGCTACTCCTAGAAATAGCCACACTAAAAACTCTATTGTGAGGGGAGTGGATTATGTCAGCACAACTCCAGATAACGACCATGCCCATGCAACAACTAGTGACAGTTCAATAGCACTAGAACCACACAGAAAGGAGAGGCAGGGCAACCTGTGCCTCAGACTGAGAGCTGGACACCTGATCTGTCACAAGATCGCAGAAGAAGAAAAATGTATCACAGTGCTCTGTGACAAGGGTCAGGTTATATGTGCATAGGGATTAAGTCCAACCTTGGTGTATTTTTTAGACTCTTCCTCAGAGGACTCAACTTCCCAGAAGACCAAGAACACAGGCCAACAGCCCCCACTCTGTTCCCTCTGCAGTGTTCCACCCATCTCCCCGTAAGCCAAACTAAGTCCTGGGAGCAGCAGGACTTCAGTTCCTTAGTTCCTTCAGGTTAAGCCTCCCTGATCCTTGTTGTTTTCTTTCCACCCAAGAGGAGGGGAAAGCATCGCTCCCATCCCATAAGAAGCTCCACCCCTGGGGCAGTTCAGACCCATCCGTTACCTAGCTCTACTAGCAGCTCATTAATAGCTTCAATAACATTAGCTTTGAGGGGAGGATAAGGGGTGTTGAAATCCTCGCTCAGTCCTCCAGAAGTCAGCAGTTTGTGCAGAGATTCTTGCTGGTCACTTTCCTCACTGCGCCCATGAAGCCTGGGGCGAGATGAGAAACAGCCTTTCAGCCTCGGGAGAGAAGGCAGGGGCATGGCCAGGCTGAGTACCATCCCCACAGCGCAGCACACCTGGATGTCAACAGAGAGGAAGGAAAACCACACACAGGAGGCACGCCACAGTGTGCTGAAGAGCTTCCCTAGCTGTCTCTAGCAGAAAGACACCCAAAGCTCTGCCATGAAGTGCCTTCCTAAGTTGTATGCAAACGCTGCAGCCCACAGATGAGGAGCAGGCTCAAGGTGACTGCTCCAGTAGGATGGACCCTCCTGGGAATGCAAGGAGAGAGGCCCGAGGTCAGGGCACAGACTGTTCTCGTGCACCCACAGCACTTACGCCAAGAGGAGTTTCACTAAAGGAAATGTTATCAGCTATGCTGAAAATGACAGGTTTCCTCTGATGTTAAACTCACCGAGCCCCTCTACAGGAGAGGCGGGAACAGGGGGGTGATGGAAACTACAGAGATCTCACAGAAGCAGCAGGACACGGTGTGTGGGAAGGCTGTTCTGGGCTCCTAGGAGGGGTACAGGCAGCAAGACCTGTCAGTATAGGGTACAGGGGTACGCCGGGGTACAGGGGCACTTCACCTGCCATACTCTTCCCGAATGACCTTCAGCACTCGCCGCACCATGTTGCCCACGGTTGTCTCAGACGGTTGGGCTGCCATCATCCTCTGGCCCTCTGTCCGGATCAGATCCATGAGCTCTCCTGAAAGAGGGAAAGGCCTTGGTTATTGCTGCCCAGAGCAAACCCACGCAAGCATCAAACCGATGCGTGTGCCCCACAGATGCCTCACAACCAGAGACTGGTGCTGCCACTAGTAATGCAACACCAGGAAGCACAGAGATGCCAGCTGAAAGCTGCTCACAGGGCTGCTCGTTCCACTGCGGTGTCTGTACTATGAATCACCTGGACGCAGCACACACTCAAAACTTACGGAAAACCATAAGCAGTAAGTTGAGTGACAGAGGAAACCGGCTGCTGCTGGAACAGCCCATGCTCAGACCGACGCATCGAGAGAAGAGCAAGGCTGTGGGGTGGGAGGCTCTGCGGCTCAGCAGGTCAAGTGCTGGAGCCCGGACCCACTGGCAGCTGCCAGCGAGGCTCCCGGCCGCACCGGCCACCGCACACGCACCGGCCGCCGCACCGGGCCTGCCCCGGCCTTGCCACTCCCTCTGCACCCTACGGCCGCCACCGGAGCGCCGGACCCGGCAACTGCCGAGCCCCTGCCGCCGGGCTCTGCTGCCGCCTTCCTCCCAGCACCCGGAAGAAGCACTGCGTCCGCCCGCCGCCGCCCTCACCGGCCCGGCTCCATCGCCCGTGCGCGATGATCTTCCGCAGTAGCGACAGCGTCTGCCGCGCCGTGTCCTCAGAGCGCGGCCGCTCCCCGCCGCCCCGCAGCCGCGCCACGAAGGCCTCGATCTGCTCCGAGAGCTCCGAGCCGCGCTCGGCGGCGCCCGGCATGGTGGCGGCAGCGCTCCTGCCCCGCTGAGCTCCGTAGCCACTCGCCCCGCTTCCGCTTCCGCCGCCCCGCTTCCCCATTGGCGGAAGCTGCCAAAGCGCTCCCACCCTCCTGCGGTGGCGCAGCCAATGGGAAGCGCGGGCGGGCTGCGGCTGGCAGGGAGTGGCGGAGGCCGCGCGTGGCCTGGGCGGCGGGGGGCAGGGAGTGGGTCCGTCACCGGGGAAACGGGGGTGGTGACCCCTGACCCCGCGTGGCGCGGGGGCTTGTGGGCCGGCGGTGGGCCGGGCCCAGAGGGGCGGGGTGCGGCCGCGCTTCGCTGCAGGCCGCGGTGCCGGTGCGGGGCGGCCGGGTGGGGAGTTCTGGAGCCGGGCGGGCGGGGGCGGCGGGCCGCCTCCCTGGCGGGGTGCCCCTGGTACAGCCTGGGGGGCGTGGTGCTGGCGGGGTCCCCCGGGGCGGAGCGGCGGGGCTGCCGCCGCACGGGGAGGGGCCGGGCCTGCGCGCTGCCGCTTCGGTGGTGGGAATGCTGCGGGCCGGTGTCCGGAAGGGCCTGTGCGAGGGAAGGCAGCGCCTGTGCTGTAGGGCGGGAGGGAGGGAGCCGGGCCTGTGCCGAGCAGCAGGGAGAGCCCATGTGCAGGGATTTACTTTGGACGGTGCGGTGTTCCAGGCTCAGGGAGCCAAAGCAAATGGGGTGGGAAAGGCGCAGTTCCTGGCAGTCCGATTGTTCTTGCTGGCAGAGCCAGAACCGGCCCTGGATAAGGCAGGAATGTAGCTCCTTTGTGTCTAGTTCCTGGAGCGCTGTGTCCAGGGAACAGGCAGGAGCCGCGGAATAATTCTGATTGCGGCACTGCTGTACTCCGTGGTGCTGCTCTGTGTCCTGTTGGTTTAGATTAGGAAATCAAAGCAAACTGGTTTATGCTGGAAGCTTTCAGTAGGTGCTTTCTGTAGGGGCCTGGAGGGCCTTGGGTGCTCGTCACATCTATTTTGTGCTTGTCTGATTCTTTAGGACTCACCAGCTGCTCTCCAAGGAGTGTCAGGTCCCCAGGAAGGTGCCAACAGCCGGTGGGTTGGGTCTTGGGGACATATTGCAGATGATTTGTGACCCAAAGCCTGGGATGGACTGAGTCCTTCCACACCTCTCTCCTGTGGCTTCCTCAAGTGCCCCTTCCTCAAGTGTGCCTGGAAGCCAGAGTGCATGCCAGCCTGCGGAAAGAGGCTTGCTGCATCACCTGGTGAAAGGCCACATGTCTGGGTTTGCCTGGATGTGCTTGGGGGGTGCTGCTGCCCTGGCTGAAAGTCACAGTTTCCCTGCTTGATGAGCTTGTCTCGTTCTTTGCCCCTGGAGAGAGTCAGTGAAGGGTAACAGGGTTTGCCTTGCTGTGGGTTCAGCTGTACTGGGCCCTTCTGTGCCAACCAGGCATGTTCTCGTTCCCTGCTGCCTTCCCTTCTCTTCCCCCTTTTCCCCAGCTTTAGGGGTCTGTTTTCTTCCACCTTGTGTAAACTGGAGGCTCCCTGGAGCCAGGCCTACCTGGCTCTGTATTTGCACAGGGTCACACACTTCATGCTTTTGCCTGTCCACACAGCTACATGGGAGGCAAGGCAACCCATCAGCTGCCTGCCTCTGCTGCTGGCAGTGCCTGCATATTGCTGTGTGCCAGCTGCCATGGCGTGCAGAGACCGCTCCCATGTGTGCACCCTGGGACTGGGACATGCAGTGACTTGGTAAAAAAAAAAAAAAAAAATTGCTTCGGAGCTTTCCTTTGTTTGTTTACTTATCTCACTAGTAAACAGAGCAGCTCTTGGAGATTAGGCAGGAGAGGGAGAAGAAGAAGGGAAACCGGACTCTGAGGTTATGACCTCCTTGTGGATGCTGGGCTGTTTACATTCCCTGCTCTGGTCCCAGTAACTATTGCGGGGCAGTTTCTTCTCAGCGCCTTGCCAGGCTACAGAGGTTTTTCCCTGCTCGCACTGTTCCTGCCCTGTTCCCTACAGCACTTTCCACTGGGCATTGCTGCCACAGCCAGCCAAAGACGGCCAGCAGTCTGGTGTCCCTTGAGGGACAGAGTCCTGCACTTGGTCTGCTGCCTTGTATTTCATGAATGAAAGGCTCTGAATGGGGATTTTGGGAGCTGTTAGCCCTGTGGAGCTGAGCTGAGCCAGATCCTGTGGCTCTCTGGAGAGCTGAAAGGCAAACTCCAGGCGCTGGCTGCTCAAAGGGACCGCAGCTGAGAGACATCTGGTTGTCATTATCCAGCAGCTGCTGCCAGGACCCATGAGTTAGGCAGGGAGTGCCCAGGAGGACTGAAAAGGAGGGAGTGGAGAAGAGGACAGGCAGTGTGGGGAGCACGGGGCAAGTGGGGAAAGGCAACTGGAAAGATGCATGTTGGTGTCCTGGTGTACTTAGCTGAAATCTTGCTGCCTTGCAGGCGGTGCTGGCCACTGTGGCAGAGGCAATGTGGTGGGATGTGCACGTGTTCATCCCTGAGCAGCTGGAAGGAGACTCATCTAGTGGTCCAAAGTTGCCAGGTGTTGCAGACTAGGACCCCACTCTCCTGCTGCAGCCACAGGCAGCTGCCTCCTGCATAGCACACCCTCCTTCCCTTCCCTTCCTGAGTGTATCCAGGTCCCCTCCAGCAGAGTTGGCTGCTGCAGCTTCCCAGTTGGTGCGTGAGCAAGCGAGGAGACTGACACGACTGCAGGGGTTGCTGGTGCTGTGGGCAAAAGAGCTGAGCAGGGGATGAGCTGGCCAGCTGAGCAAGGCAGCACATTTTCGGGGCCTGCAGAGAAGCTGAAAACTGGTTCATCTCCTTGGAGAGCTGCCAGCCTGCCCAGGATGGTGTCCTGCTCTGTACCCTCGGGGGTGGCTGCTGGAGACACTGCTCCCCTCCACCCAGTGAACTCTGCATCCCAGGGGACCAAATGTCATCCCCCAAGTGCTCGTGTGAGGGAGGAGAAGGCAGGACAGAGGCTGGGTAGAGCCCGAGCGCACTGGAACATCCTGTGCTGGGAGGCTGTTTGGATTAGAAACTCTCGGCAGATAAGTGGGCTGGATGAAATGCCAGGGAGGGGAATTGGAGTTTGCTGAACTCTAGTAATTGGACTCGTCTGCAACACCCGGGTAAGCAAGGCGGGATGCTCACGCGAAGGGAAGGAGCCAGCAGGACAGAGCCAGCACAGCCACGGCCCAGCAGCAGCAACAGGGCAGGCTGTCAGCGCAGCACGGGCTGTGAAGGCTGGATAGGTGACATGGGAAGACGCAGCATAGGGTCATCGCTGGATGCCTAAGCCACTCGCTGAGCACAAATGACTGAGTTAAGGATGGCATGGGAATGGGGGGAATGCAAAGCACAGTCTAAGGGGAAGGGTGCACCAAAGGTGCCTTTGGTGTGGTAGGATTGCTCTGTGGAAGGTCTGTGCTCAAAGACTTGAGACAAAACCAGAGGGGACAACTGGAGCCCAAAGCTCTTACAGCCAGAGATGCGGAGGCAGGGCTGTTAAGGAGGCAGGAGTGAATGCTGAAGGGCTGAGGAAGCCTAAACCAGTGTTTTCTGCGTGCTACGGGGGAGAAAGTAGGTCGCTTAGTAGGTGAAGGGGGTGGAAATGGTGGGCTGAACTGAGCACCGAATGCACGCGTAAAACTGGAGCTTCCAGGGAAAGAGAACAAAAACCCCAAACAAACAGCTGGTGATCAAAAGCAGGCATGTGAATAGCTGGAAGGGTCAGCTCTGGGGGTCTGGAGGTGCACGCACGTGTTGCCTGCGTCATCGGCAGTTTTAGCATGCTTGAAATTCATGGGTGACGCTGCAGGTACCGGGGCACGTGTTCTGCTGGTCCTCGCTGATGACCCGGTTAACAACTGTCCCCTAAACTGGCCATCCTTGGGAAAGTGTGGCTGCTGTGACTGCCTGGGTGGCTGAGGAGAAACAGGCAGGGCGTGCTATGGGGAGTAACTGGGTGGATTCGGTGCCTCACGTTAGCGAAGGGTTGGATGCAGCTCCTTGCTCAGCAGCCCGCGTGTACGTGCGCCTGTCTGCCTGGAGAACGGCTGCTGGCTCATCCTGGTGTCAGCGCAGCGCCCGCGGGCAGGCTGAGCCCATAGCCAGACCCTTGCGGTACCGATGGAGTCTGCGATCCCTACGGGAAAAGAGTAGGCGGTTCTGAATCTGGCCCAGGGACCATCTCTCCTGCCAGCAAGTTTGCCGTTTGTGCCCCTCTCCTTTTTAGAGCCTTAAAAATAGGGACCAAGGCTGGGAAGCAGGAAGGTTTTTCTGGGCTGCCCCGCGCCATTGCCAGTCTGCGGGAGAGGCATGGGAAGCTGGCGTACAGATGCCTCCCCTGGATGTGGAGCCTCTCTCGTCGGCTCGTTCATCTGTGGCAGTTCCCCAGGTCTCCTCTCAGGGATGCAGGCAGCTGGAAGCAGCTGGTTCAAAGGCCAGGCTGGTCAGGAAGAGGCGCGGGAAGTGTGGGAAGTCACTGCATGTCATGTAGGAAAACAAGCGCCGGCGAGGGATGAGGGACCGCGGCGCAGGGCTGTGCGGGCGGTGCTGGCCCCGGCATTGCTGATGGTGTGCCAGTTCTTTGTACCCGGAAAAGGCGTCGGTTTGGTCGGTGCCACCAAAGGCACGAGTGGCTCGGGGGGGGCTGGCTGGCACCGTGCAGGTGTTGGCCATGGCTCTGTCGCCGCTCAGAGGGCACGCAGCAGGCTGGCCGCGCCGGGGAGGAGGTGATGGCAGGGGCCCGTCCCTCCAGGCTGGCTTCAGAGAAGCCTCCGAGCAAATGGCGGCGCGGCTGCAGGAAGCCAGGGCTTTGGGTCGAGACAAAGCGCGGGCTGGCCGCTTTGTGGTCACCGAGGGGTCCGTGACACCAGCAGTCTGGGCTGCTTCCTGGTCACCGGCCAGGTCCCTGCAGTTCCTCCGCTCATGCGCTCCCGGCGCTGCAGCTGGCCCCGGCCTCGCTTTGCTCATTGTCTGCTGCGGGTGATGGCAGCTATTCAGCGGCTGCCAGGTTTCAGGGAAAGGGAGAGATGAGCCACTCCTCCACCCACGTTCTGGGAAAGCCTCGGGGATGAAGCCCTGCTGATGCACACGTTCGCTCCTCGACGGGGAGAGCGTGCTGCGGAGCCTGCATCCCCCTCCGCTCGCATCCCACAGCCCCCCCCCTTATCAGCAGGCGTGATGCCGGGGAGCAGAACTTGGAAGCAGCCTGGGCTGCTGCCCCGTCCTGCACAATAGCAGAGCCTGCTGCTCCCTGTCTCCTCGCCTGTTTGCCTTCCAGAGCCAGGCAGAGTCTTGCCATCACTATTATTTTGCTTTGTGTCAATATTATGACAGCTAAAAGCAGGAGAACTGCATCCACATGATAAGCAGCCAGAAGCTCTGGGCTGGGTGTGGATGGGGATCGAGTTTGGCAGGGGAGAGGAGCTCCTGGCAGCCCCTGCCCACCGGCTGGCTGGGCCGAAGGGCTGGGAGGCGAGGGGCAGCAGCGGAGCAGCTTCGTGCCCGTGTGCCTCTCCTCTCCGTTCTATGCTCACCGCCCTCCTGCCAGGAGAGATGAAACAGGGTAGATGTGCAGAACGTGCTTGGTTCTCCGGTGGAAAAGTAACCTCCATCTCTTTCCTGGGGAGAGGGGCGGCTCCGCTCCTGCTGGGAGAGTCCTGTTCCTCCTGGGGTTGCCAGACCCTGTCCCTCCTGCCCCATGAGACAACGTGGGGTGTTTCATCTCTGCCGGCGGTGGGGGGTAATGTACACGCTGCTGTGCCAGTCTGTCCTGGTCGCAGCCTGTTTGGGCTTTCCCAAGCACAGCACACTGCAGCCACCGGAGAGAAATTCCTGCAGGCTTTCTGGGGTCTGGGGCCTCTGCTCCCACCCAGGGCTTCAGGAGCGGGGCTGGGGCAGCGGGAGGTGAGCCGTGCTGTGGGAGCTTCCCGCTCCGCACTCTCGGTACCTCTCGTACAAGGGGCTGTTTGGCGCAGGCACTGCACGCCCTGCGGAGGCTGCTGACGACGCGCTTACCTGTAGGCACCCACGTATGCTTGGGGCTGCGGTTCGGCTCTCCGGTGCCTCGCCCTGCTCCAGGGCTGTGCTCTCCTGCAAACACCCGCGGCCTGGCCAGTCCCTTTCGTGCAGGGCTACCTGGCCGGCTGGCCACCGAGCAATGCGGATGCAGCCGGCAGTGTCACCAGTGTCACCTCCCAGCCAGGCACACCTGACTGACAGCTGGGCTGGGAAACAGCTAGGCATCATTAACCCCCCTGTCTGCTGCTGGCATTGCTTTGCCACCTGCCCACAGCTTTTTGCCGGGTGGGAAGGTGACTGTCCCCTGCCCCAGGCTCAGCCTCAGCACCAAACCCAGCCTGTGCTAGAAGAGGAAGCACTAAGCTGAGCAGTGCTGGGTCCGCCAGCCACCGACCTGTTCTGGAGCGCTGGCTGGCTGCGGGTCATGGCTTCTCAGGGCTTGGCTCGGGCAGTCTCAGGGATCTCCTCCTGAGTCGCATCATCCCTGACTCCACAGAGGATTTAAACGGTGCCTGGATGCAGCTGCTGGGCTTGCTGCGGGCTCTGCCTGGCCAGTCTCCTGCCTTGAGTGCCCCTGGGCAGCCCTGGTGCCCATCCCGAGCTCGTGCCTGACCTGAGCCAGCCCTAGTGCCCGTGACCCAGGGGCAGCCAGACCCTGCTCTCCCCAGCCATGCAGCCGGGCCATCAGGTGCCTGGGGTTTTGGTCACAGGTCCCTGGGGAGGCCGAGCTCCCCTCCCGAGGAACCAAAACAAACAGCAGAGTTCCTGCCACGTGCAGCCGGGGCTGACTAAGGCCGGACGCTTCCGCCTGCCGCGGGCAGCAGCGACTGGGACCGTGAGCCACCACCATCGGGGTGTGCGGCATGGCTCATTTCCCCCTATTGTCAGCCTCCCCCTTGGCAAACACATCCCCCTGCGCACCTGGCCTGGGAGGAGGCATTGACTCCACAGCAAGCAGCCGCCGGGAGCTAGAGATGTGCTGCTGCTGGCGCGTCTCTGAGCTGGAGCCGCTTCGGCATGGCTCCAGGGAGTCCTTCAGGGTGCCCAGGCAGGTGGTTTGCAGGTTGTTTCCTTGAGGAGCAATGCTGGCCACCCAGGGGTTACTGGTGCAGCCCTGCTTGCCTGTAAGGGCACTGGAGAGCCCTGTGTTTCGCAGAAGAGATCAGCAGCGAGATCTCTCAGCAGGGAGGCCTGGGTTTCCCTGTGCAGAGAGGCTGGTGTTGGTGAAGCCTCTGCCAGTCCATGCTCATCCCCTTTCCCACCCCCACACGCAGGTACACACAGCTCCAAGCAGCCAGCCTCCAGCCCTCTACCTTTTGCTTTCCATCCCCACTCCAGCGGCATCACCTGCAGAAGACGGAGGGGGTTTATCTCAGCACTAGCTACGAACCAAGCCCTCCGTGCTCACTGATGGGGGGGCTTAGGAGGGTCGAAGAGCTGGATCACAGGGCCTGGGAAAGCAGCTGAACAGAACGTCGAGGGTGAAACATGGGTGCTCTGGGATGAAGGGCGGGCGTGAGGAGCCCTGCGCCTTATGTCTTCGTGCTGACGTGGAGGTGAGCCCGTGCCCTGGCAGGGCTGCGCTGGGTGTGCTTGCAGCCAGGTACCGGGGCTGGGGCTCACCCGCAGCAGGGATGCACCGTCACTGCCCACCCGCCTCGCTCCCCAGTGCTGCGAGCGGGGCAGGGAGGTGGCACAGGCGAGCGGTGGCAAATTGAGGCGATGCTCTCAGCCCACACATGGGGCTCACCGTGTGGGAGGCATCTGCCCTTTAAGGAAATGTCTCTATTTGCCTTATGTCCCAGGCCGGTCCCTTGAGCCTTCTCTGTCCCTTGTTCCCAAAGTGCGTAGTTCTGCTCCCCAGAGCCCGGTGGGCGGCAGCGCGCGGGACTGGTGCATTTATAGCATCGACCTCCAGCCCTGTCCTGCAGCTGGGGAAGGGTAAGCTTGGCCCCCAGGGAAGGAGCGCAGCAGAGGGGAAAGCGAGCGGCCATGGCCCCAGCCAGCTGGATATTTCTTCCATTTGCAGAAGGATGTTGCTGGTCACAGGTTACCAGTGTCCAAATATTATTTCTCTGCTCCTGTCTCTGCTCCATGCTGCCTAGAAAGGGGATGCTCATCCCAGGAATGTAAACTCTGCCCAAGGCCTCTGAGGAAATAGCTTCAGACCAGGAACAGGATTGCACTCAGCAATTAAGGGCTGGTCTCCCCAGCCACACGGCTCCTGGGGGAGAGCCCTTTGCTCCAGCGCCAGAAGCTGGCCTTGTGTCTGAGGGGTGGCCCCGAGGGACCTTCCTGCAAGGACAGGCGTGAGGCCCCATGTGGTCACGGTCTTTGCAATAACAGGATTCTGTCTGTCCAGTGAGTTGGCAGCAGCTGCTGCTCGGGGCAGCCTCTGGTCTGGGCTCTCAGGTGGGAGGAAACGCTCCCGCTCCCGTCTCAAAACCATCCCAGGGGAGGTGTGGGGGGGTGCCTTGGCCCACGATGGTTGGTGGGGTGGCAGAGGGACAGCACAGCCATGCTCCAGCCACGGCAGTGGGGGCATTACGTGCTCCCTGCTGCCCAGCTGGGGATGAGGGTGAACAGGCAGCCCCCCGCAGCCAGCCGCCGCGCTGTGCCGATGGGTGATGAACTGCAGCGCACCCGGGCCCCCCCCCCTTGGCGGGGCCGGGATTTCTGCACGCTTATCTCTGCAGCATCTCCCTGCTAATTTGCCAGGCCCCACTCCAGCAGCTTTCTCACACACTCAGCAGTACCAAAGCCTGGAAGCTCCAGGCAGAACTCCTGGAAGATCCAGGCAGGACCCAGCTCCCACTGATGCCTGAGCCACTGCCACCTGCATGGCCCGGTGGGGCTGGGGACAGGGGGCTGGCATGTCCTGCATCCCCTGGGGACAGACCCCACAGGTCTGGGGACAAGGCACAGGGACAGACCTCACATAGAGGTGGGCAGGGAAGCCCTAGAGCAGCCTCCCCACCCTCCCGGGAGGACAGAAATGTGAATCCTGGCAGGGACACAGAGCCGTCACATCCCCAGGACCTGTGGCCCACGGGGGATCATGTTGCCCGCTGGCATCTCTTCGCTTCCCACTTTTCCTGGCTGCTGGGGCTTAAAAATAGAACAGAAAAGGCCACAGAGCTCCTTTGGGCTTACCCTTGGTGGCAGCATTTGGCCCCAGACCCACTTGAGGGCACAGCTGTGCCCCTGCCCTCCCCAGCTGGAGGGACCCCCCACAGCAGCCAGGCCCGGCTGGTTCCCCAGGATGCTGTTCCCGGGATGCTGTCCCCTGGGATGCTGCCCCCGGGATGCTGCTGCCCCCGGGATTCTGCTGACCGGGATGCTGCCCCCGGGATGCTGTCCCCTGGGATGCTGTCCCCCGGGGCTGAGGGGGCTGGAAACCCCCTGCCAGGGTCCCGGCGGCGGGGGCTGGCAGGGGCAACGGGCTGGGTGGACGGGCAGGGGGTGCCCGGGTGGGCGCGGGACAGCGCACCCGGGAGGGGCGGGCAGGACCCTTGGCAGCCCCAGCACTCCCCGCCCGCTGGGGATGCACCGGCCACCGGCCGGTACCGAGCAGCCCCGGGGCGGCCGGGGTGGGGAACTGGCGGCGGGGCTCCGCCGCGCGCGGGGGACACCGAGCGGCCCCGCTGCCGCCGGGGCCGGGCACCTGCTCCCGCCCCGCGGCGGGGCCGGGGCGGGCGGGGGCGGGGCGCGGCGGCGGCGGTGAAATACGGCGGCGGAGCGGGGCGCGCTCCCATGGCCCGGCGGCGGCGGAGGCGGCACGGCGGGGCCGGTGGCCTGGCGGCGGCGGGGCGGCATGCCGGGGCGGTAGCGGCGGAGTCGGTGCCGGCGGAGTCGGTGCCGGCGGAGTCGGTGCCGGCGGAGTCGGTGCCGGGAGCGGCGATGCGGCTGCTCGGTGCCTTCCTGCGGCTGCTGGTGGCCGGGACGCTGGGCGCGCCCCCCGCCCCGGTGAGAGCCGGGGGGCGGGAGCGGGTCGGGGCGGACGCAGCCTGGCCCCCGCCGGTGCCGCTGCCCGGGGCGCCCGTGGCTGCCGGGGCGGCTCTTCCAGGCGCTGGGTGAGGGGCCGGCGGCGGGACCCCCCGCTCCGTGCCGCCAGCGCCCGCCTTTCCCTCCCTGTAGGTCCCGGAGGCGCGGGGGACGGCCAGCGCGGAGCCGCCCGGTGAGTTGGCAGCGGGCGGCCGCCGGTGCCCCGCTGGGAGCGGGCGGCAGCCGATGGGGGGGCTCCGCACCCCCGGGGCCGCTATCCCCGCGGTGATGCTCGGGGGGGGGCGGGCAGGGGGGAGCTGTGCCGGGGCGCGGAGCAGCCTGTTCCCCTCGGCCCCGAGCGGAGCGCAGCCCTGCCCCGGTCTTGCCGCTCCTCCGGTGCCGGGGGGGGGGTCCCGGGCAGGAACACCCCGCTTCGGCTGCCCTCTGCTCTCCCCGCGATGAGACCCGAGGGGACGGTGTCCCCCGCGCTGCGGGGTGGGCTCCGGCGCCCGCCGGGGAGGGCAGGGGAGCGGCGGGGGGCGGTGGCAAAGCTGGGGTTCTGTGGAGAAGGGGCAGGAGCTGGCGGGCAGCTGGAGAACGAGCCCGTCGGGGTGGATGACACCCTGTACCCGTGCGGTGATGGACTTGCGGGGAGTACGAGGGGGTCCCCTGCATCCCTGTGCCCCCGTGAGGGATGTAGGACCCCGCCACGGCTGCTGCACCTGCCCCAGCGCGGGGCGGGGGGGGGGGGGGGGCTGGGCTCAGCCTCTCCGGGCTGGGTCCTTACAGCCCCCTACCCCGGGATCTTGCAGTCCTGACCTTTCGGGAGATCTGGAATCGTAGTTTCTGCCGGCCTCTGGAGCAGCTGGTGGACGTCATTACCGAGTTCCCCAACGAAGTGGAGTACATTTTCAGACCCTCCTGCGTCTCCCTGCAGCGCTGCGGTGGCTGCTGTGGGGACGAGGGTCTCCGCTGCATCCCTGTGGAGACGAGCAAGGTCACCATGCAGGTAAGCACTGCTCCTGTGGGGCTGTGGCCGCACTGGGGAGGCGGTGGGCTCCTCGCCAAGCACCGGCAGGGTCAACTTGCAGCTCCACATCCTCCAGCCATCGTAGCAGCGTGGGAAACATGGGAGGGGGCTCGCTCGCAACTGCTGAAACACATGCCAAACCAGGAGGGTCCCTCTGCCTGTTCTTTGGGCTTGTCCTTGAGGCCAGGTGACATCCCTGGTGGTACTGGCCTTGCTCCCTGTTCCCTGCCCTCTCCTCTCTGCATGGTCCATCTCGCTGCCTGCTGTCACCTTTTCAGACCTTCCCTGCCCTGCGGTGGGGCTAGGAGTGCCCGGGTTGCCCGTGACTCTGCTTGCCGGGGCAGAGTGGGAGCTGCCCCTTGGTTGCAGGGAGCAGCAAGGTTCTTGTCTGACAGGAGATGCCCGTGGTGGTGATGACA
The DNA here is from genome assembly GCF_015220075.1 of Falco rusticolus. Lineage (NCBI taxonomy): Eukaryota > Metazoa > Chordata > Aves > Falconiformes > Falconidae > Falco > Falco rusticolus. The sequence continues at coordinate 64,002,577 of NC_051193.1, read as the reverse complement.
GTAAATGTGTGCTGGGGGCACGGTGAGCATGAAGGGCTGCTTTTCCAGTCCCCACTGTAGGAGCAGTGCGAGGTGGGGTGGGAGATCCCGGGCTGCCAACAAGCTGCTGGTTGGCTCTGCCCCATGTGCCAGGCAGCCATTGTCCTCACACTGCAGCCCTTGTGCCGCGCTGCTGGAGATCAACCCGCTGCAGCAGCAGCGAAAAGCTCTGTTTTGCTGTGGGTGATGGACTAGAGAGTGCCTGCAATAAATCACCGGTGATTTTGATCCCTTGGGGGCTGAAAATGTGTTGGAATCTCCAAAAAAATTTTTGACTGAGGTGGAGCAAGAGCCTGACATCAAGGGAAGGTAGCTCCCCCAGTGCAGGTCTGCCTCCACCGGAGGGATCCCACTGCCATGTGCGGGGTGGCAGTGCCAGGCACCACTGTGGGGGCTAGGGTGGATCACACCGATGATGAACATACCCTGTGAAGCCCCTGGATGTCCAACCTGAACTCCAGGCTGGGCTGTGGACTGACATGTGACAGGGCAAATCCTGCACCCTGGGGCTGGGGTGGCATGGTGCTACTGAATCCAGGCTCTGTGCTGTGGGAAAGGGAGCCAGGAGGAGGTAGCAGCACCAGGAATGGTCTGGAAAACGTGACTAGGGGGATATTTCCATCAGAGAAGGGAGGAGTGCAAAGTGGTCAAATACGTGAAAGCTCTCCACGAAGGCAGAGGCAGAAAAAAAATCTCCTCTAAGGCTGGGAAATCCCAAGACCGTGGGCCTTAAATTCCAGCCCTGAAGACACGGGGCAGCACTGGCAGAGCCTCCCAAGCTGCCGGGGCAGCCGGGCCTGGCTGGCGCTGTCTGCGTGCAGAGGTGGCGTCTCCGCTGCCGGAGGTCCCGAGGAACAGGTTAGACACGCGTCTGCCCGAGAGGCTGGGGTGGCGAGGCAGTGCCGTGGGAGCCCTTCCAGCCCCCTCCTGCCGCCGGCCGGGAAGTAACCTTTGCTCCTCTTTCAGCTCCTGAAGATAAAGCCAAATGGGGAGGCACCCTACGTGGAGATGGCGTTCACCGAGCACAAGCAGTGCGAGTGCAGGTAGGGACCCCCAGGCTCATCTTGCACCCCTGTGACCCCGCCAGCTTGCCTTGCACATGGGGCAAGGATGCCCTGGGGACACCCCGACCTGCTGGGACACCCCTCAACACATCCACCCGCTATCTCTGGACGGGGGGTTGCCAGTGCTTATGGCTGACACTGCCTCCGCAGCCCGCTCCCCGCAGCCAGTGGGCTGCGCAGCATTGTGCAGCCCGGGCTGGAGCTGCTGCGGCAGCCTGGCTCTGCGAGCAGGGATGTCTGTGACCCCCATCCCTGCGGCTGCCTTGGCATGCCTGGTGTGGGCTCCTCTGGCTGGAGGAGCTGCCTGTGGGTAGTGGAGCAGGGCTGGTGGCTCTGAGGCAGGCGTTTGGTGTGGGACAGCATGCCCAAGGTGGTGCCTTAGCAGAGAGCTCCATGGCTCGGCGTACCTAAGCGTGACTGTGGCCTGAAGGGGAAGCTGAAGGGCTGGGCCTGGGGCTTCCATTTGAGGGGGGCTGCCCAGCTGGGGCTGGGGAGCAGGGGCTTACATCCAAGCTGACAAATGACAATTTAAAACATGCAGTGTCAACCTGGCGTGGATATGCAGCACTGGCCTGGGATGGATGCACAGCACCAAACTGCCACAGACTTCTCGCATGTCGTTAACCCCTCCAGGGTGCTCATGTTGGCCCAGAATTGATGAGAGCTTGGGCAGGGGCCTCAGCCTGGGGGCTGTGGTGCTGTGGGAGCAGGGGGTGGCTCCAGTGGGTGCTGCCCACAGCCTGTCCCTGCCACAGAGCCTCTCCAGCACCAATGGCGGGGGGGTCCTGGCATTTGCTCTCCATCATAACCCAAGGGCAATGCAGTATTGCGAAAACTGGGGACTGAGTGTCCTGCTGGGCAGCTGTTAGACAGGATCCTTGCCTGGAAGAAAAGCCTGAGGATCCCTGGGTCGGTATTCCCCTGCAGTTGTAAGAGCGGCTGTGCTGGAGCAGACCCAAGGCCCATCCAGCTCTGTACCATCTCTGGAGCATCTGTTGGTGGATGCAGAAGGGGGAGCGGGAAGAAGCACATGTGTTACTTCCCCCTGCTCCACTTCCAGCTATTTTCCGTGCAGGGAATTTCCTGAGCCTGTTGTGGTTTTCCCACCCAGGGTAACTCCCAGGAGGTCTACACGCGCTTGTGCAGGCTGCCTTTGAGTCTATGTAAAGTTCTTGCTTTCGTAGCACCTTTTGGCTTCTCCTGAAGTGGCCCTCCACACCTTTACATTGCTCCCCTTTGAATTTTAGCGTAGGCACGGTGGATGTCCTGGCCTTGGCCCCTGTAGGGGATGCTTAAGCCAAGTATGTCATGGCTGCTGTCTGAGAACCACCGCTGAGACTTTGCAGCAAATCCCACGTGTTACTCAGGACTTTGCATCTTGTTTAACCAGCTGAGCTATGAAAGCTGTCACTGAGAGCAGCTGAAACTGAACCTCTGCTTCCCGGCCTCATGGGCAAAATGTCACATCCCCAGGGGAGTCACCAAAGCTGACCATCCCCTGCTCCTTTGCTGGCTCTGCCTTCTCCCTGCCTGCTGCAATCGGCTCCTACTGGAGGAGTTGATAATGTGGGGAAAAGTCATATCGGGTCTGTTTTAAGCATGAGTGGTAGATTGTGTTGCGCACTGGGGCATCTCAAGGAACCACCTCCAGCAGCTCGACAGACAGTGTTGCCCAAGTAACCGCTTCACTTTGTCCTTTTCCCACCCTGCAGGCCCCGCCAGGACCTGATGAGGTTGGGAAGGTAAGCGGTGTTGGGGGCAGCATTACCGGCTGGGGTTGTGGGTGTCACCTCCCACCCATCAGCCTCTCCTGTGGTACTTTCCTTTCCAAGGAGGAGGTCCAAGGGCAGAGGTAAGAGAAGACAAGACAAGAAGAGACGTAAAGACTGTGAACTGTAAGTGAGCAGGGGCAGGTATGGGTGGTGGCTGGGGACTCATTTCTTTGGGATGAGCAGCTTCATTAAGCCTTTAGGTTTTTACTGACACTGTGAGCAGTGAGGGGCAGAGACAGGAGGACGGAGGGGACAGTGGGCGGCTGTGGGGAAATGGGCCTCTTACTGGAGGCTCAATAGGTGCTCCGTAGCCTCCACAGCTCAAGGCTGGCCAGCCCCACCCGGGGTGGGGATGGATGGAATGGGTGACTGGATGGTGTGTAGCTCTATTGCCATCACAGACCACGCTGGGTTTCCTGGATCTGTGAATTTCCAGATTCAACCTCATCTTGCTGCTAGCCGTGTCCTTCCTGCTGTCCTTGACTGGCTGTTATTTGGGTTACTCTGCCCTTTCCCTTCTTACGTTTAGCTGACTCTCCCAAACCGCCTGCAGTAACGGCGCAGGCTGGACGCTTACTGCGGACGCTTTGGGGTATGGTGCCCATGTCTGGCACTTTAGTGTTGCATTTCCCCATTTTGTCTGAATCCCACTGCTCAGGGCTCAGCCCCGTTGCCCTCACTCCTCCCCATGAAGGTGCTGCCTGCGGTCCCTACCCCTGCAGGGTGTCAGGGGGGCCAGGCACAAAGGGACTTAGGGCAGAGCAGGTGAGCCTGGAAGTCCGAGTGTCCCCCCAGTGCTGGCAGTGCTCACCCCATGCCCTGCTCTCTTTGCAGATGTGGCACACCACGCAGGTAGCCTCCGCTCTGCCCCCGGCCTTGCTCCTGCCCCCTGGGTTTGAGCTGGCTGCGTTTTCCCCTGGCTTGGGGGACTTGTGGAGCCATGCCCCACCAGGCAGCGGTGGGGAGCAGGACTCTGGTGGGGAAGAGCTGATGGGACCCTTGCTTGGCTCTGGTGGGAATGCAGTCTGGAACAGAGGACTCCCTTGCACCGTTAGCAACAGGACAAAAGGACCTGTGATCAGGCTTGGGGCTGAAGATGAGGACCTCGAGCAGCGTGCTGGTGTTTGAGGGCATCCTGGGGGCAATGAGGAGCGGAGCTGGTGGACATGCTGCTGGAGCTGGCTGGGGACAGCGTGATGTGGGGGGCGAGCGGAGACTGCTCCAGAGGGCTGCAGCTGCACAATTGCTCTGTCGTGCCAGCGCCCTGCAGCTGGGGAGGAAGGAAACCTGGGACAGGCGAGGCTTCAGGGCTGCGTCCCTCCCAGCCTTGGCACAGGGCAGCCCAGGAGGGTGCCAGGGAGCTTGCCTGGGAAGCTCTCCTGCTGGGGAAGGAGAGAGAATTGGGGTTGCCAGAGCTCCTCGCGTACTCACAGCCACATCCCAGCCTTGCCGTGCTCAATAAAACCTGGTGGTCAGATACTGGAGCTGGCAGCGTGAGCACTCCTGTCTGCTTTCCAGCAGCCGCAGGCAGGGCTCTTCCCCCTGGGCACCCACCCAGGCTGGGGGAGGGCACTCCTGTGGTGGCCCAGGGCTTGTCCCCAGCAACAGCTCCTGCAGTACCCAAGAGGCTGCCCTTGGTGCGGTGCTGGAGATGGGCAACCAGCAGGTCAGGACCAAGCTGCTCCTCAGGCTAGAGGCTACCCATGTGCTGGAGCTCAGGAGGGTACTGGGAGACCCTTGGGGAACTGTCCTTCTCCTCCACACCGTGGTGTGTGGGCTGGTACCTCTCCCCATTGACCATCCCCATCCTGCACTCCCCTCAATCCAAACGTCTGCCTCTCACTGTCCTGTGGCTTTCCTTCTCCCCGGCTGGGCTGATTGCAAGGCTGGAGGGGGTGCAGGCTGCCCGCAAGCCTTCACACCCACCAAGGGCTCATTCACCCAGAGTGGGGCCCTGTCTCTTACTGGGACCATCCTGGGGTGTGTAGGAGGGGGTGGTGGCTCTCACTGAGGTGGCTGTGGGTGCTGCTGTTCCCTGCTTTCACCACACAGCCAGGTCTGTGCCCATGCCCGGGGGCGCAGCCCCAGCCCCTGTGTCTGCAGACCTGCAGCGGTTCCCCTGGGGCTCTCCATCCCCCCTTCCCCACTGCAGCGGAGCTGGGGCTGGCTGCCAAGTGCATCCTGTGCTGCTCTGCTGTGCAAGCCATGCCCCGAAGCGGTGCACACAACTGCAAGCCTGAAGGGCAAACTGGACACCCCTGGCATGGGGTTAAAACAGAATCAAGGGTTATACTTGAAAACTTCAAGCAAAAGGCTGGCGGGTAAGATGTGCAAAGGCTTCAACATTGCCATCAGATGAGGTGACCTGCTGTTTATCCTGCACTGAGGAACAAGAGTGAAGCCTGAACGTAGCAGGTGTTGGGATCCAAGGCAGCTCCTCCCCACACCCGATGTGGCAGCCTGAAGTCAGGGCAGGCTCCCTCAGAGCCACAATGCTGGGCTGACACAGGGCCGTGGGGGCAGGGCAGGTCCTGCGGCAGTGGTACCCTGGCGGGGGAAGCCAGTGATGGGTGTTCAGGTGCTGTGAACCTCCACGCTGCCACCATACAGCACAGCATGGACTGGGTGAGTTGCACATGTGCAGCTGGGCATATCCTCCAGGAGCTTGCTGGATCCTTTTTGGACCCCATTTCCACTTCTGGCATCCCCAGTGTCCCGGGCCCGGCACAGCCTGTGTGGGCTCTGCCCCAACCATGCCCCACGAAGCTCCTCCTTGGCTGCCTCACGGGTGAGAGGGGGGCTCTCTGCTCCCCTTCCCACACTGCTCGGGGTCTGTGTGGGCCATGGGACACCCTAGCTGGGGTGGCCTGTCCTGGTCTGGGCAGGATCTCCCCATCCCCATGTGCTGCTTCAGCCTGGCTGGTTGCGCTGTGAGGCTAAGAACTGTGTGGAGTGCTTAAGGGATGTACGTGATGGTTTCTGTATTGTTTTTAACAGTAAAAATATCACCGTGGTAGTATTAAGCCTTTAAAAAGGAAGTTACGCAAACCCAAGAATGTTAATTAATAAAAATAAGTTGGTCAAGAGCTGTGAGTAGGGTTAAAAACAATTCAAACCAACTCCCACCCAGTGGCTTTTCCTACCAGTTCTTGGTGTCGGGCATCACCTCTTTGGCTGTTGCTCGGCACTGAGAGTTTTCAGTTTTTCACCAGAGCCGGTGGGGCTGGATGTCTGCGTTACACAGCCATGTGTGTTCCTTCTCCCCTGCACTGCCCGACCCCCCTGGGTGCTGCGTGCACCCTCATCCCCTGCTCCTCGCCTGGTGTGGGGTGGCGGGGTGGATGGTAAGGATGTGGGTGCCTGGGAGGGATGTGGCTGTCCTGCTGCGACAGCGATGAGGGGATCTGCTGGGGCAGGAGCAGGGGAAGGCACCACCGGCATGGAAGGTTTGGGAGCTGCATCTCCAGGTGTTGGGGCTCCCTCCAGCTCTGATATTTCACTGAGGCTTCACTGGTGAGAGAAACCCAATGAGCCCTGGCAGCCCCCCCGGTGCTTCCCTGGGCTGTTGCAAGCATTATGTGCCCAGGAGAGAACTGGCTCCTGTCCCTGCCAGACAGGAGAGTCCTGGCAGTGCCCTGGCACCCTCCTCATCCCAGGGTGGCAGGGACTTCCAGCAGGACATTGCACCTCACGGTGACATAAGGGTCAGGCTGTGGGCCTGCTGCCCTGGTGGGGAGAGCAGGGCTCCTGGCTTGGGGCTTAGGGCCACCCCCCATGCTCCTTCCCAAGGGGACCAGCCGCTGTTTGCCTGTCCCTACTCTGTGCTGCTCCCAGTTGTGCCTTTTTTGGAGGCTTACATCAGTAGCTCCTGCCAGCCCTCCCTGGCCACAGCGGAAGTGTCCCTTGAGCACTGTGACAATGTCAGCTGCATCTACAGATCCCCATGTCCCCCAGGCACTGCAGAGCGGGGCTGTCGGAGGGGACAGGTTCACCGGGACAGCCCCCACTCCCAAAGCCAGCGGGGGCCAGAACAAACCCATGCTGGTCCTCCAGGGATAGACAGCAAACGTGCCCTGGCCCTGGTGCTCCCAAATCCCCCATCTTTTCCCCGCCTGTGTGCCCGTTGCAGATGGACAGCTGTCTCAGGGGAGCAGCATGCCGCGGGGTTATCGGTGTCCGTGCGCTCCCTGTCTCGCAGCCTTACGGAGCAAAGGTTTGTTTAATAAGGCTTTAGGAGCCAGAGCTGCAGCCAGCTGCTTTAGAAGGAGACTTATAGGGGAGACAAAACATAAGCTGGGCTCCAGGCTACGCTAGGAACAAAAACATCAATTATTCGGGGGGAGGTACCTACAAAGGTGATGTGGAGATCAGCCCAGAGATGTAGCACTGTGGCTGACGAGGCCCTGACCTTAAAGCTTTGCTGGTAGCCTCCAGCTTCCCCAGTTCTGGGATGCCAGTGGAGCGCTGCCTCCTAGCACCTTCTCCCTGCTCATGCCAGCGCAGGTCTCCTGCCTGTCTCTGTTCAGATGAAGGTGCTCCAAGGTCCTAACCTCTTCCTTGTGACATACAAGATTTTGCATCCTCAGGTGTGATTTTTCTGCGTGTTGGAGCCAGCGGTGTTTGCAGTCTCAGGGTGTTTTAAGCTTTTGCCATCTCTCATGCATCTATTTTAGGCTGTGAGAAAAAGGGCAGCTCTCACTCCCCTCCCTGTTGTCAGTGCTGGTCTCACTTTGGAAGTTCTTAATTCTTGACAAGGGCTACAAGCTCTTCAGCAGGTTAATCTAAAAATAGCCCCCCAAATTTAACATCCTCCAGGCAGCACTGGCATGGGAATCTGGAAGCCCACAGGTAAGGGCTGCTGTGCCTCAGGGCTGGTGCACGTGCTTTCCCTGCCCTTGCAAGGCTTTTCCTTCCAGTTCTTGGGGCACTTCTTGCCAATGCCTTTGGCTCACTCTCTTCTGCGCCTGCCCCTTGTCCCCTCTGCCTTGCTGGCCCCGCAGTGTGGCTGCTCGGGGACTGCCCAAAGCCAGCCCTGCTCAGCTCTGCAAAGCACCACTGGGGGGTCCCAGGAGGATGTTAACCCCCCATCATCTATCTCCTCCCTTCCCATCCAGAGGGGACGCAGCTTTAACTGGGAAGGGCTGGGGCCAGCCCATGGCGAGTCCTGGCTCCAGCAGGGGCTGAGCACTGTCACCATCCAGGCCGGGGTGGCTGCGGTGGCAGGGCACAGGGCCAGCACCTGTCACAGTGAAACTGCCTTTCAGAAACGGTTCCTGTTGCAACGGGACATGCCCATCTCTTGGGAAGGGATGGGCAAAGATGCAGGTGCCTCCTTCTTCCCAACCAGTCTCAGCACAGTCTTTCTTGGGGCACCACTGGGATTTCATTCCAGCTTTCCGCCCTTTGCAGGTCCCCTGCCACCACCCCAGTGAGGTGGTTATTTGGATCCGGACCGACGATCCCATGGATGGACGTAGCAAACCACGTGGCCTGAGCCTGGCTGAGCATTCCTGATTCAGCACGTCTCCTTCGCTGATTACTGCGGTGATCCAGCAGACCTGGCCTTCGCTGATTACTGTGGTGATCCAGCAGACCTGGCCTTCGCTGATTACTGTGGTGATCCAGCAGACCTGGCCTTCGCTGATTACTGCGGTGATCCAGCAGACCTGGCCTTCGCTGATTACTGTGGTGATCCAGCAGACCTGGCCTTCGCTGATTACTGCGGTGATCCAGCAGACCTGGCCTTCCAAGAAAAAGCCAGACCAGGAACGCACGCTTCTAGGTTGAGCCAGACACTCGTATTTCCCACGTATAAAGCATTTGCTATCTAATCCCAAGCCTGGGATCTTGGCTGCGCTGGCGTTTCGCAGCACCTGAACGCGTTCCTGCTGGCATTCCTGGCTCCATATGTTTGAAACAAGCGTGTAAACCCAAACGGGTCTGTGAGCGCTGGCGAAAGGGCTGGCAGGGAGCCCAGGGCTGGGGGCAGCGGCACAGGGAGAGCGGGTGGGTGGGAGAGCAGGTGGGTGGGTGGGAGAGCGAGGACCACCCGGGTGGGAGCGCCTTTCCACAGGCAGAGGCAAAGCCTATTTAAAACACGGCTAATTACGTGGCACGGGAGCAAGGAAATAGGGTAGCAAAGGCAGAACTTAATGAATGGGAGCTTTATTAGTTAAGGGTAATTAATGGTGACTAATGATGATGATAACGCGAGCAGAGCAACGGTGCTTATAGAGCGATGAAGACCCTGCGGTGGGGTGGGACCCCCGTCGGGGATCCCCCCCCCCCCCGGCCGGGACCTCCCTCCTTGGTGGTGCGGGACCCCCTCCCCCGGCGGAGACACTCTTCCTCTGGCCGGGACGCCCCCGCGGTGGTCCGGAGCCCCCCTCCCCCCGCCGGGACACCCCCGCTCGGCGGTCCGGGTCCCCCTCCCCAGGCGCAGCCCCCTGCGGGGGGCGGGACGATGATCTCATCCGCAGCCAATCGGCGGCGCCCCGGCGGCCCCACCGCCCCGGGGGCGAGCGGCGGCGGCACGCGGCCCCGGCGCGGCCCCGCCCCTCCCCGCGCGCCGCATCCGGCGGCACCGGGGGATGCTGCCGGCGGCGCTCGCCCGGGTGCGCGCCCGCGGCGGGGGCGGCGGCGGGGGGCGGGGCAGGGGGGCCGTGCCGCTCAGCGGCGCCCGGTTACCGGCCGGCGAAGGGCCGGGGCGTGCGGCGCGCCTCACCCGCGCGTCCCGCTGTCCGCCGGCGGCGCGGGGCGGCGCGGGGCCATGAGCCGGCCGGAGGCCGAGCCGTGCTCCCGGGCGCTGGCGCAGGCCCGCGTCTACCTGGGGCAGCTGCGGGGCCGCGTGGCGCCGGCGGGCCCCGAGGGCGGCGGGCGCCGGGACTACCTGGTGGAGGCGGCGCGGCAGCTGCGCCTGGCGCTGGAGCGGGACGTCAGCGAGGACTACGAGGAGGCCTTCAACCACTACCAGAACGGCGTGGACGTGCTGCTGCGCGGCGTGCAGGGTGCGGGGCTCTCCGGGGGCGCGGGGGTCTCCGGGGGCGCGGGGCGGGGCAGCGAGGGGCCCGGGGCGTCCCCGCCGGGGGGCGGTGAAGGCGAGCGGGGCATCCCTCCCTGGGGGCAGCCAGGGGACTAGGGCATCTGTCTGAGGAGAATGACAAGGGGACCAGGGCATCCCTCCCGGGGAGCAGCGATGGGACCGGGTTATCCCTCTGAGGAGCGTGACAAGGGGGCTGGGGCGTCACAAGGGGGCTGGGGCGTCCCTTCAGGGATTGCAGGCAGGGGGCCAGTGCCATCCCTACTGGCAGAAGACCGAGGGGACTGGAGCATCCCTCTGGGCAGTATGGCCAGGGGACCAGGGCATCCCTCCTGTGAGCGTTGCAATGGGACCGGGGTGTCCCTCCAGGCATCGTGGCCAGGGGACCAGGGTGTCCCTCTAGGCAGCGTGGCAAGCCCCTCACACCCACCCTCTGTGCCCACTGCAGTTGACCCCAACAAGGAGCGTCGGGAGGCTGTGAAGCGGAAGATCACGCAGTACCTGAGGCGCGCGGAGGAAATCTTCAACTGCCACCTCCAGCGGGCTGCAGGGGATGGCAACCCCACTACCACGGTGAGGGGCTGGTGTGGGGCGGCATGGGTGGGATGGCAGCGGATCTGTGGCACTGGGAAACCTGGGATGGACACACACACACATAAAGCAGCCCCAGTGAGCCTCCTCAGCTGCCTCTGCCTGATGCCATGGTGAGGTGGTGTAGAGAAAATGGCAGATTCATGAGCTGCAGAGTGTCCCGGCGTGCTGGTGGCTGTGAGGGAGCTGGCAGCCCCTCGCCCTGCCGGGATCGAAGAGCTGAGGTGGGCCCCGCTTGCCTGGGGTGCAGCCAGCCCCCCTGGGATGAGGGGGGGGGCATGTTTAGCTTGCTGCTGCTGCAGTGAAAATGGCTGCGTTTGGCGGGACTGAAGGCACTGGGGGAGACCACCTTGTTAAAAATGTCATCTGCCACATCGTTCCTTCCCACCTGGATGGAAACCAAAGATGATGGCTGCTTGCTGCATTGTGGGAAGGAGGTGGTTAATGAAGGGAGAAGGGATTGAGGCAGGGCAGGGTCAGAGCCTGATGAGAAAGACAGGGGAGAAAGACAACTATCTTCTATACAGATCCCCTTGGTGTTGAAGCAGTCCGGGTCCAAATTTTGGAGTGATTTTACCCATTCTGCAGGTGCAAGCTTTCCCCAAAAAACTCAGAAATCCAGGAGCTGGCCAGGAAAATGGTTCAGCTGATGTTAGGAGTCAAGCACAGCTGTTGGAACATTGTCTCTGGATGCTGACCGGCCTGGCAGTGTTGCCGCCTCTTTAAAATGTGGGGACTTCTGTCACCTGCTGTCATGGACGGTAGCATCTCCAGGTCCCTCATCTTCTCTCACCACCTTGCAGGGTTACAGCAGCCTGCGCTTCCGGCCGATCAGGACACTGAGCTCCGCAGTGGAGAACCTGAGACGGTGTAAGGTTGTGGGCGTGATCGATAAGGTAATAGAATGACTTGACCTGGAATGGGGTGGGGGTGTTTGTGAGGCTGGTGTGGGACCAAAGGGAGTGTAAGCTAGAGGGTCCTGGCAGCTGGGATGGGGGTGCCAGCCCCCAGCACACCCACCAAGAAATGTGAGGGTATCCATCCACGCCACTCCCGCCAAGGAAAATTTGCAGGCAAGGATGCAAGACCCTTTAGTAGGAGTTAGTTGGGAAATCTGTTAATGTGCCCATTACTTCTTACCAGAGCTTGGAGGTTGATGCATTCAGTTCTTTCCCATGCATGGAATCGTGCCTGATGCTTAGGCACCGCGGTGGTGGACTCCTATGGATAATCTAGACTGCAGCAGAAGACAAGCTGTCTGGCTGAACCAGCTAATCAGTAGCTCACCATCTTGGAGCAAAGGTGCCAGGTTACCGTCTCCATACACGCACTGGCACACTGCTCTCCTCTGCTGTTCACACGTCTGAGTTTGGCAGGACTGGCGCGGTCCTCCTGTCCCTGCCGAGGCCCAGGTGGGCAGCCCGGCGCACCCCACCGAGCCCAGAAGGAGCAGTGCGAAACCCTTCTTTTGTGAGAGAAGCAAAAATGGTGTGGGAGTCACCTCCTGATTAACTTTCTGCTCCCTGGTTGCATGGCTATCTCATTACTAATAACCCGTGCTTTGTCGTTCAGGAGTAGGGGTTTGAGCACCACCAAACTCTTCGAGTTGGGTGGGAGTTTGTTGCAGATGCAGAGCTGAGTCCCTGCGGTCATTCCTGTAGGCTGTGTGTTGGGGTGGGAGCCATCACCGCTTCTGACCGGTGCTGTATATACTGTTTCCAGGTGCAGATTGTCCAGGATCCGGCCACTGGTGGGACCTTTATACTGAAGGTGGGTGTTTTCAGGTCCATCTGCCTGCTTCTCCCTGTTGTCCCAGAGCCTCCTTGTCCAAACAGATGGCTGGAGGACCAAAAAATAGCAGCTGACAGAGGTGTTGGAGGAAGTTCATTGTTCATAAAGTTTCTTTTGGCTGCCTCAGCCATCTTCCGTGATCAGAAGGGAAGTGGTTCTCCTCGGTCACCTCTCTCTGCCTTGTAATGCTGCAAGCCAAACCTTATGCCCATGTTAATCTGGGTCAACCCCTGAAACAGGTTGTGGATGAGGTGTGCTCAGTACAAGTCCTAGGGCGTTTTCCAGCACCCTTGAACTAAAAATAAAGGAGTTTAATAATTGGACAAGGAGCCTGACAGGGAGAAGCATCAGCTCCAGAGGAGAGAGGGCTGGGATGGCAGGTTCCCGTCTGAAGGGAGTAGGGGTAGTTGTGGGGGGTGGACCAGCAGTGTCCTCTGGGTCCCACAGTGCAGGTGGGGAGTGGTCTGCCTTGGCAGAGCTTTGCAGAGCCCTGCCTCATCACAGCTGGCTGCTGGGGACTGACAGATCTCTCAGCATGAGCTGCAGGACTCTGCAGATAGGGAGCTCCATTGCAGGTGTCGCAGGGGAGCAGCCGTGGCGTGGGGCAGATGGCACCCTACTTTTCTGGCTGGCCTCCTGCCCAGTGCTAGGTTGCAGGGAGTCCAAGTCTCTACCACGCTGTAACACCCATCTGCCTGTACCTCCTCAGAGCCTCCCCAAATCCCACGTTGAGACCCGTGAGCGACAGACCATCATCCCTCATGGGGTCCCCTTCATGGTCAAGCTGTTGTGCTACTATGTGAGTGAGGACTCCATCTTCCTCCACCTGGAGCACGTGCAGGGTGAGTGGAGATGACATTGCCTCCTGTCCGTGGAGCATCCTGCTCTTATCCCCAGCCTCCCTTTCTTTGTAATCTCAAATATGTTTCTCCTGCTGCTTTGGAACTGCACTTTTAATAGTGACAGCACAAGCTGTCTTCTTCATGGAAGGGTGGTGGGTACCAAGGCTGGGAGACTTTGTAGAAGGAGCTGCTCGGCTGTACTGGGGATTCTGGAGGTCTGGTAAGAGCTGACTGGGGAAGTAACTTAGAAATGGGACCTGCGGAGACCTACAAGGGGAGAGAGGTTGTGGGTGTGTTTTATATGGAAACTGTCCTTAGGGACTAGAGTCCCATGGGAGGAAATGTCATGCCTTGATGTAAAGAAGTTGATGTGGCTCAGCATCTTGAAAAGAAAAAAACCTTCATTTTACTGACATTGTTTGACCATGACAAGAAGGTGATGGAGAAGAACCAAGTGAAGCAGTTCACCTGGATGTTGTAGAACAAAACTCCCTTGATAAGACCTTTGTAAAGCATTTTTTGTTTACAAAAGAAGAGGTCGCACTGGATTCTGAGACCAGACCAAAGAGAGGAGATGGAGAATTGGGGCATAAAGGGCAGGGAGCACATCGGGGTTCGGGTTCAACAAGGAGGCAAACTTAAGGCTTGTCCCAGATCCTGGTGAAGAAGTGTGACAAGGTGGAGGCTTGTCCTAAGGAGCTTCTTTGCTCTCTGCTGGTTGAGTGGATGTGTAGGAAGCTGCAGCTGGACTCCAGCAATGGCAAATGAAGGCTGATGTGTGTTGAGTCTCAAACGCCCTGTGTGTTGCTGTAGGGTGAATGTGCAGAAAGCAGGGAGCAGCTGAACATAGTGAGGCTGGGAAACCCTGGCGGGTGCTGCGGGCTCCAGGGCCTGCTGCGCTGGCTCCTCGCTGACCCATGGGCTCTGTGCCGTGCTGTGGGGGCTCTGTGGCATCTCTGTCATGCGGGGAGGAAAGGCTTTCAGGGGGAAGTGGGGGTGGGTTCAGGGGTCTATGAAGATGTGGCTCGCCTGTGACATGGAAGTGGCAGAGCTGAGATCAAGGCAACTGTGCAGAATGCGGAACAGGGCTCCTAAAAGAGGGTGGAATGAGCCTTTGGTGTGCTAGGTCCCGGGGAGGTGTGGTGTTGAGCACGGGTGTGCTTGCAGGGCTGGGGAGCATGCTGCATGGACTTGAGCTTTGCTGCAGGGGACGTTAATGATGCTCGGTCACGTCCCCAGCGTGTCAGCCTTGGCCTGTGCCTGAACGGGCTGTGTGTGCAGTGGGGGAGCCACGGATGCTTTCTGCCCCATCACTTGTTCTCTCTGCTTTCCAGGGGAGACGCTGTGGTCTCACCTCCGCTCCAAGTACTGTGTCCAGCAGGGACCTGCCGATTCAAACGCTGTTCAAGCCCTGAGGGACCGTGGCAGAGAGGATGGCGTGGGAAGCTCCCAGGGCAGCAGCCAAGTCTCCATCTTCTCTGCTTGCACAGGCAATGGCCTCCCAGGCTCTGCAACTCACCGAGTACTGGGAAACACTGATGCCTCGCCGCCTGGGGAGCAGTCCCCCAACCCCACGGACACCAGCTTAGGGAACCACTGCCAGCTTCGCCTTGCTCCCGCTGGCAGCGTAAGGGCTGCAGCCAGAGGGCAGGATCTGTGTGTGACACAGGCTGTGTCTGGCATCATGGACCATGTTCCGGCAGCATCAGCCAAAGCTCCTGGCCACCCTGCCAGCCAGGGCTTGGTCGTCTACCCCTGGGACGCTCTAACAGGTGGCGTGGGCTGCATATCGGCGAGAGCAGCCTCCCAGCAAGACCCCAGGCTTCCCCAGGGACCTGCCCCTCTACCAAAGACTGTGAGAGGAGGGGGCCAGCCAGGGGCAGGGGAGCCGCCGCCTCAGCAAGTGTCTGAGGTCCCCTGGGCTCAGCCCTGCCTGACCTCAGGTCAGAGACAGCTTCATGCAGGAGTTGCCCCATCCAGCTCTGCCAAGCCCGGTGGGCCTGACCCAGAAGCACGGGAGCCCTCGCGGGGAGCAAGGCTGACCTGTGGCCGGCTCAGCGAGCAGCCACCATCAGGACAGCGCAGGGCTTTGGCTTCCCAGGAGCACGGCCGGAGAGCGTGGGCTGTGAAGGAGGAGCAGGTGCAGCTGTGGGCAGCAGAAATCCTCCTGGCCTTAGAGGGACTTCACCAACAGGGCGTCTTGTGCCGGGACCTCAACCCCAGGAACCTGTTGCTTGATGCAGCTGGTAGGTAGTGCCCCAGGCTGCTGCCTTGAGGAGGAGGAGGATGGCCTTTTGGCTGGGAGACTGCCACTTGCCCCATTTCCAGGAGATGAGGACCTTCTAGAGTTTGCTTTGGGGGAGGGTGGGAGTCTGGAGGGGTTTGGATGTTGCTGATCCTGGAAGTGCAGTCTCAGCTGGGATTTCCAAGCGGTATTGCAAGAGATGGCTCTGCAGTGGGAGAGTCAGGGGCTGTAGCCACAGGAATGCATTGCCCCTGTTCCCCCGCAGGGGCTGTCTGCCTGGGAAGTCCCAGCATGGGGAAGCTGAGACCAGCTGAACTGTGCCTGAGGTTAGTGGGACTGCAGTTTTCCTCTGCTTGTAGTTACTGCCTGCTGGGGGATTCTGGAGCCGTCCCATCCCTCAAAGCCACGGCTACTGCTGTCAGTGCAAGCTGAATGCAAGTCTCTGCTCAGCTGGCAACATCTGGGTATCTCTGGAGAGGTACAAATTGCTTAGGAAAAGAAAAATGCAGAGAGCTTTGCAATGGGAAAGCTAACCTTCCCCCCCTTTAAAAACTGCTTCTTTCCTCACTACAGCCTGCACTGAGGTCTGTGAGCTTGGAGCCCACCTGACCAGTCTCACCAGCTGCGAGTGCCTGCTGGGCATCTCGTGCAAGCGGTGGGAGGCTGGGGGATGTGCAGTGCCTCAGCATTCAGGGCATGGCAGGGGCCCAGTGCCCTGGCTGTTGCCATTGCAGGGATGTGGCTTGGCTTTGTGCTGCAACCAAAGCCCCTAGCTTTGTCCTAACCTCCCTGCTTTTGGCTCTGGTGCTGCTCTGCAGGTCACGTCCGTCTCACCTTCTTTGGCCAGTGGACAGAGGTGGAGCCCCAATACTGCAGCCAGGCACGGGAAGAGCTGTACAGTGCCCCAGGTAAGGAATGCATCCCCTGCCTTCTGCCCACTGCCACCAACCGGGGAAGAGGGGGCTTCTGCAGGCAGCGAGATAGGCCCAGCGTGGTACAGCCACTGGTGCTCCCTGCCTCCCACTCTAATTAATACCTCTCTGGCTTTTTCTGCAGAAGTGGGGGGGATCGCAGAGCCCACCGAAGCAGCTGACTGTTGGAGCTTTGGCTCACTCTTGTATGAGTTGCTGACAGGAGTGGTAAGAGGCAGCGGAGCTGTGCAAGGAGGGGGGAGGCAGAGGTGACTCTGTGGTGCAAGGTCTCCCTGCCATGCCGGGGCTGGGACAGTACCTTGCCCCACTGGCACCTCGGTGCTGTGCCAGGTTGCTTCAGGCTTGTGGTTCCTAGTGCCTGTGCACAGCCTCTGGGTCTTCAGTACACCAGGTTTTAAATCCTGCTGTACAGGGCTGGGGTTGTGTGGCAATGATGGCTCAGCAGGGCCCTCCTACCCTTCTCGGTTCCTCCACTCACCATCTCCTTCTACCTCCTGCAGCCACTGTCCCTAAACCACCCTTCAGGGATTCAACCTCACACCCAGCTGCATCTGCCAGAAGGGCTTAGCCTGGCTGCCACATCGCTGCTCACCGAGGTGAGGCAGCACAGGGCGAGGCACTGTGGAAAGGCAGGGTCCAGCTGGGGTAGCTTTTCCAGTATCCCCATCCTGCTGCCCCGTCCCCTTTCTCCACAGCTCCTGCAGTACAACCCAAAGTGGCGTCTGGGCTCTGGAGGAGGTGGCATGGCGAAGCTGAAGTCCCACTCCTTCTTCAGCACCGTCCCGTGGAACAAGCTGGTGGGCTAGGCAGGCTGTCCTCCCTGCAGGGAGCTGGGCACAGAGCCACTGTCCTGGCACTAGCGACCCCGGGTGGCACTGGCAGCTCTGCCTGCTGGGGGGGTTGCCTGCAAGGGCTGTCCCGGTGTGGGGTACGCATGAGGTTTTGCAGCCTGACGTGTTCTTCTGTCTCTGCTTGTGTTTGCTGGTGTCTCCAAGAGGAGGCTGCAGTCTGGGCCAGGCTGTCTTCTCTAGGTCCTCCCTGGTGGGAAAGGGAAGCCAGGTGCCCACCCCTGGGGTGAGGCTATGCTCCCCTTCTGGGGCATCCCTTGCTCAGCTTAGCGTCTCGCCTCGGGACTCCCTCCCTATGGTTTTTATCTCTGCTACTACCACAGCGACCCTCTCCCCTGTTATTTTTTTTTGTGGCTTCCAAGTGCATCTCCTCTGGGCCCCACCGGCTGGTGCCCAAGCCTGGGGTCTGTGCCCATCCCTGACTGCATGTGTGTGTGGGTAATGCCTGATGCAGGGGTGAGACAGGAGGGAGCCCTCTGCTCTTCTCCCCTCAGCCCTCTGAAATAAAATAAACCACTCATTATTGCTTGCAGAAGCGTCCTTTTGTATCTGAGCCAGGCCAGCCAGGCCTGGACCAAGCGTGCTGAGTGCGGGAGAGCCCCGGGGATGGCATCACCCACTGGCTGTCAGCACCCTGCAGCCAAAACCCAGAAGGTGGCACCGAGCTGCCTGCCCCACAGGTTCCTGGGGCTGCGTGGCCGCAGATCAGAGTTGAGAAAAACGCACAGAGTACCTGTGTTCTTCTTCCAGCCCTGATTTTTGTTGTTACCCGTTCTGGCCCCAGCCTCCCGTGCCTGGGTGCTCCTTTCTGCTGCAGGACGGCAGCCCGCTGCCCTCCCCGCTGTGCTTTGAGCGCAGTTGCCCCTGGTAGATCAAACAGCAAGCCGTTAACGGGATGAACGCTGAGAGCCAGCACAGACGGAAGAAGGGCAAAAGTAAAGACAAACCAGGATGGAAGAAAAGGCATCTGCCAACAGCCTGAAGCAGCAGCTGCTGTGCTGATTTGTGCAAGTCAAAGCCCTAGGCTGAAGGATGAGCTAGCAATGGCAGCAGTGGAGTGCTGCATCTCCCCCCCGCGTGCTCGCAGCGCTCCCTCATCCCCAACGGTAAGGAATTACCGGCACCAGTGAAACTTCCCAGTGGCTAGCTGGTTCCAGCTCCTGCTTGCCACCGGCCGCTACCACCCTGCCTGCTCCTCGCTGCCTCCGGGTGCTTGTCCAGCAGAGGGGAGCAAAGCCTGGGAGAAACTCCTCTCCCACTCCAGCGAAGGTACCTGAAAGGCCGTGCAGGAGCAAGAGGGCTAACCAGGGAGCAGACCGCTAATTCCACGCAGCGCCTGGTGCTTTTCCACTCCAGGGCAGCCTTTCCTGGCTGCACCCACAGCCACCAGCCTCCTAATCCTGTGTGATTGAGGGGAGGCTCAGCAGGACCCACCCTGTGGCCAAAGCCCCAGCAGGACACTGCCATGGGTGTCACCCAGGAGGGTCAAAAGGCAGCTTTAAGCACAGCAGCTGCACCGCCCTCCTACAGCAAGCCCCAGCAGGGCGGATTAAATAGAGCAGGCAGATTAAATAAGAGCAGTTGGCTAAACTGCATCATTTTAGGAGCTTGGCTGTACATTCCCAGTTGGAAGGCCCCATTTATTGCAGCCTCTGACAGAACATGGCCATTGCCCTTCCCCAGGCTCACGTACAAAGCCAAGGTGGGCCCCCCGTATCCTAAACCAGCGCAGAGCACTGGTGCTAGCAGCATTTTCTAATCAGAACTTTCTCTTTCAATGTACTTGTGCAAGAGTGGCTAGATTCTTTGCCCTTCCTATACAGCAAGGGAAGGGGTTTTTCCTCTCTTCCTCACCTACCTCAACCAGGGGCAGTCAGAAGCAAGCTGACTCCACGCACCAGTTTGTCCAGAGCTGCCAGGAAGATGCAGGAACCAGCACCAGGCACTGCTCTCACCAGCACGCAAGCTGTAAGTGGAACAGTTTTCTGTTAAAAGGGGCTGCTTTCTTCACTCATAGCCGGGAAAGGCAAACCATTCTCTGAAGTTGGTGTCGGAGCTGGAAAAACCCTGCCATGATCCAGGAACAATTTCATATTGTTCCAACCCAGACAGCTCCCTGGGGAAAGTCTCAGCACCACAGCCAACTTGCACTTGACAGTCCTTTGATCTTGCCTGCTTTCTCCCTCTGCAACCCCTAAGGGCTGTTTTCCCCACGTGCATGGTTTACAGCTCTCCCCTGTTCTATCAGGGACAAACCAACCCGGCTCCACACCGGTACTGTAACAGCC
Organism: Falco rusticolus; assembly: GCF_015220075.1. Lineage (NCBI taxonomy): Eukaryota > Metazoa > Chordata > Aves > Falconiformes > Falconidae > Falco > Falco rusticolus. Next base: position 63,983,126 of record NC_051193.1, on the reverse strand, counting down.
TCTCCCAAGTCCCCCTCTTGGCCATCATGCCACTTACCACACACTGGGATTTCCTCACCGTCTGCAACGCTTCTCTTGCTAGACCGAGAAACGGACCATTTCCAGCCCCCAAAACCTCATCTTTGCTGGGAACAGCCAACCCTGTGCCAAAGAGGGTTTGAGGACAGCAGTTCACAGCCAGAGAAGCCACAATTTAGACCCACCTGCGAAGGGCCCAGCTCCCATTCCCTTTCCTCTCACCACCAGGTGACAGGCTTCTCACACTACACTTAGCGACGCTGCTGATGCCAGGGCCCTTGTCCAGGAGCTGCTGCCTGCCCCCTCAAACACACCCCCACCTCGCAGTTGTTGCCCATTTTTATTTCATTTAAAATCCGCTGTGTTAAATATTTTAGTTACAAGTTCTGTGTAGAGGGTAAGAGTAATAGAGTCTGCAGGCACTAGCAACCCCCTCACTCCCCAATACATGTGTGCGCTATCAGATTAAGGACTGCCCCCCTCCCCCCAAAACCAGCAGCCTTGGGCTGGGATATACATTGAAGACCTGGCCCTCCCCAGCTGTCTCCCCGCTGGTAGCGGGCCAAGCCCTCGCACGCAGGAAGCCAGCAGTCGGATCCACCATCAGTGAGCTGTGATTCAAGGACAGCTGCTGGGGGCTGGTTCTTGCCCCCGTGTCAGGCATGTAATGGTGAAAAGGGTTGTTCCCCCAGGAACAGTGCTACCTCCACAGAGGTCACGCGCTCTGCCCACCCGGACACGAACATTCATGCCACGGTGACCAGGCTGGAGAGACAATCATCTCCAAGGGAAAGCAGGGGAGCTTGCCGCTGCTGCATTCCTGTCTGTGGAGGGAGTGTAACTAGGGCACTGCTAGAGGCGTGACACCTACCTCAAGCCCTGCTCTGATCAAAATCTCTGCTGCAAGCAGCCTGGGGGGTCCCCAGACTGCCCTCGCAAAGCAGATGAGTGTGAAATATTTTTAAGCAAAACAGGGACAGAACAGTAGCCTTTCCTCTCCTCTCCCTCCCAGGAACCTCAGTGCTAGGAAATAAAGCTGAACCCGCCTTGGAGCGGCAGGGAAGGGTACCCTAGCCCAGCAGCAGCAAGCAGTTTCCAGTGGTATAGGACAAGCTAGAGGTGAGAGTTTGGTGCTGTGAGGGAGAGGATGCCATACAGACAGCTCCGGAAAGGCAGTGCCGTTCAGTGGTTGGCCCACCGCACAGCAATCCTCATGAGAAACTGAACCTTCGTTAAACAGAATAGGAAAGGAGGTAGGAGCTATCCCCACAACTCCCTCTGGGACAGCTCCAACCACAGCGGAGGGAGGGAGACTGGAATGACCCCTGCCAGTTCCTGAATGCCCTGCATTGCCCTTGCTGGTGCTGCGGCCCTGCTCTGGGTGGGTGCTGTGGGGGTGCGGCTGCCCTACAGGTCGAGCAGCAGCACGCGGGGATCCTCCACCGCTGCCTTGATCTTGCGCAGGAAAGTCACTGCCTCTCTGCCGTCAATCAGCCGGTGATCGTACGTCAGTGCCACAAACATCATGGGCCGCACCTCGATCTGAAGGAATAAGACCGGCATTAGCGAGCTCAGCTCTACTGCCTGCATGACGCCCTCCTGTGAAACTGAGGGAGACCCTGCCTTCTCCCTATCCTGAATCCAGGGTTCAGGCTCTCCTCGATGTGTCCTGCCTGGCAGGATGACCTACCCACTCACTCACTCAGGCACTGATCGCCACACAAGACTAGGTCCCTTTCTGGACCCGTTCTCTATCACAGAGGCTACAGCCCCCTCCTCTGCCCCACACCTAAGCAGATTATCCAGTTCTCCCCCTCACAAACAGGACAAGACCCCCTGCACACCTCAGGCAAGTACCGGTGCCAGAAAAGCTGCCTTACACCCATTAGTCTCTGCTCCCCCTTCACAGTAAAGCCTTTCAGAAGTTGACACCAACTCCCTAGAAAAAGCTTACGGGCTGTGGTCCTCACTCCACCGAGCCCTCCCCTCTGTTCACTGAAATCTGCTGCGCAGCTCCACCTACCTTGCCCCCGACAGCCACAGGCCTGTCGAAGATGGCATGCATGCCTAAGATGGCAGACTGGGGGGGGTTAATGATAGGTGTCCCAAAGAGTGACCCGAAAACCCCTCCATTGCTGATTGTGAAAGTGCCACCATCCATGTCTTCGATGGCCAGTTCATTCTTCCGTGCCTAGAAGAAAAAGTACGGTCTTAGAAAGCCCCACAGATCACAGAAGGCAAAGGACAAGTGTCTGGACATTCAGCCTCTCCAGGAATAAATGCTAATGGCAGGAGCTTCACTTACTGATCTGTTCAGCTGAAAACCAGCACAAATCACTTGCAAATGCACCCTGTCTTTAGATCTGAACATTTACTGGCATTGGGGAAGGATTCTCTTGCCTTCATTTCCAACTCCTGATTTTGTAGGAGACAGACACAGGGACTTCTACCCCAGGGCATCTCAGCCTTGGCCTCTAAAGACAACGGTGAAGACACACCATGTCACTAATGCATAGGTTTTGGTCTTCTGGAAAGGCAACAAGTAGACAGGCCTGCCTGTAAGGCAGGAGCAGAGCCACAGATGTAACTGGATCACTCCCCACAGCACGACTCAAGTGTGTTAGAGGTCAGAGATGATGACACAGAGGGATTGAATCAATTCGTGCCTGTCCAGCACCCCCAGTTCTTCCCATTCCTCCCAACCTTTTCCAGAAAACCCTCCAACTTTCCTTACCTTCTCCCCCAACTCATAGATAGCACGTTCTATGTCAGCAAAGTTCATGTTTTCTACGTTCCTAACGACAGGGACCACAAGACCCTAGGGAGAAGCGAAATGCATGATCAGCAAACTCACTGCAGTGACACACAGGTAACTGTTACGGGGCAGGAGCCTGGCCTCAGCCCAGCAGAGTTCCTGCTGTCTCAGCACACAGCAGGTGGTTGGCAGAGCTGCCTCACACCCTGGCAGCCTGCCAGGAAATCTGCCAGGACACGCACCGAGGGCCAACACGGTAAATGAGACATCATCTTTGCCTTTGTAAGCCCGTCTCATAAAATATACGTGGTCTGTCTGGATGCAGTTCCACATCTGTAAAAGCAGGTGAGACACTGGGCAGAGTTCAGCTGCCACCTCTTTCTCCGCAAGAATAGTGGAGTCTCTTTGTGCTGGACCTCTCCTAGACTTTGGGAGCAGTGTCAGAACCTCAGTCCTGGCCAAACCTCTGCCTCACAACAGACTCAACTAATTCAACAGCTGTATCTCCATCCCATACCCTCCCTGGACAGGAATATCTCTTTGAAGCAGCAATGTCATTTACAGAAATGGTGGAACAGCACAGCAGGGTTAGCCAAAGGACAGGACATGCAAAGCTTTTATTGTCTATGCCATATCCTCACAGGTGCACAAAAAAAAAAAGGGTTTCCCTAACTTGGCCCTACTCATTAACCACTGAGATCTATAATAACCTTGTTACTATATCTCCTAGTACAGTGGCAGAATATTTTTGGTCCTCCATCTTCTCCCAAAACCCATCTCTGCAGTCCACAACGTATAAGATGTCTCATTTATAGATCAGTCTCATCAGGAAGTTTCTGCTGCAGTAGAGCTCAAAGCTGAGTTGGCTCCAAGTATATGACCATTCCAGACCTGAGGAAGCATGGCCAAAGCATCTGAGGTACCTACCCGGGGAGTTGCTACAGCGACACTGATGTCCACATAGTCCCTGTACACAATCTCTTTGGTCGTGTCATCAATCACTAGGAGAAAAAAAAAAGCTGTGTTACACATGCAGTACCCAGGATCAAGGGCTCAACAGGCCAGAAGTAGCCACCAAATCATAACAACTTGCTCGTCTCTAGCTTAAACACAACTCCAGAGAAAAATAAGCCCTCGCTGCCCCTGTGGGAGAAGCATCAGCATAGGCAGAAAGGAAACACAGTCCAGATAGGTCAGTTCCCTTCACACATGCTCTTGGTTATCCTCCTCTTCTGGGTTTAAGCAAGCACCTCTGACAGCCCCAGGAACTGCACTGCACCTACAGCAGCCACCACTACAGCAGCCAGCAGGCTCTGCTTTCTGCAGGCTGGGGCCCCAGCCCCGCTCCTGGCAACCCCGGCATAACAGAGCCCCTCTTGGCAAGCTGTCCTCTGCCTACGTAAGTGGCATTAGCAAAACCAGCTGCAGCACACAGGACTGTCTTCCTTTTTCCTGTGTATTTGACTTGCTTATCCAAAGTATTAGCCCTGCCACTGACCTAGCAACCTGCTTTTCCCCACTCTGCCATGTTCACTGGTGAGACTCACCGGCAAGGGTCCCCACTCACCTGCATTCACAACAGGCTGGTCCTGCAGAGCAAAAGCTGCAGCTTTCACAAAAGCTGACATGAAACCTAGCTTCAGGTTGTGCTTTTTCAAAAAGGTATCCTTGTGTACAGCTCTCATCTCCCGGATGTTGCTACAAAACACATGACAACGCTGGTCAGCAGGGAGTCCAAGAAAACACCGCTCCCTCACTCTAGAACAGATTTCAGCACCAGCCCCAAAGACTGCAAACCAAGTGCCGAACACCTGGTCTGCTGAAAAATCCTTCGAATGTCACACCTGAAGTGGGCTGAAGGTGGCTCTAAGGCCCCTGCCAAAAGATCTAACAGGAACTGGTCCTGGACCGCAAACTCAACCTGCCAGGCACAAAAGCAAGATGGGGCATGGTGTATTTCCTGCTTCAGCCTGACATTGCCACCAATTCTCTGGGGACACCAATGCTGATACCAGTGTGGTACCACAGAGAGCAACTGCAGGTGTGCCTGGGCCAACCCCAGAGGGGTGAAAAAGCAGGAAATGCCAAGAGCAGAAAAGACGCACATGGTGATTTGAGGGAAAAAACTTCAATCGTTGTGCAAGTCCAGCACCTGCCACCACAACGATGCCTCAGTACTTAACTCACCGGCTTTGGGAGTTGAGTGAATATGAGAGAAATTTTCCCAGATGCTATGGCAGTGAGTGCCAGCCCACCTATAGTTCTCATCCAGACTAATCATGTTTCCCCACTGCTTCTATTTATCAGAACATAGGCCATTTATAAAGTCAACCAAGCTGTGGCTACAAGCTCTGGCTACACCAGGCTAATGCCAGATGCTGTAGAATTGCGTGGTCCATCCCTGCCCCCTCCAGGGACCTTGAGTCTTTGAAGAGACAGCTTCAGCTTGGGGCAGGTTCTCCATGGTTTAGAGTGTTTGTTTTCCCGTGATTAACCTTGTTTAGGGCTAGGATTACCACCCAAAGACATTAGTGCCTCCCAAGACACAAGGACTGCGGCAATAAGGATGAGGTCTGCTATGAAACCGGCTCATTATGGCTTCCTCCTTTCAGACGCTGACCCCCGTGGGAAGCAGGAGGCCCCAGCACAGGTCCTCAAGAGTCAACCTCACAGCAATCAATCCAAACCAGATTACCAGATGCAACGAGAGCCCGAGGCCAGCGTAAAGCGACACCTCAATGAGCCTCCGAGAGGAGATAAAGCTGCAGCACTTCCCCTCCAATCAAGACTATTTTGCCAGCCTTATTGTTCTGAGACCCAAATATTTACATGTTTTGTCTTTAAGGAGCAGAATAGGATTTCACAAAGCAATTTGATTTGGGCACAATTTCCCCTTAATGCACTGTAACATAAGCTGCCCGCCCTCCAAAGCCATTAGTGCGTTCAGTCCATGCAATCGCTTGAGTCAGAAGACCCCCACCTGCCCAAAGGGGATGCGGAAGGATGCTAGTCCGTCTCTGGAAATCTGCACCATCCCACAGCAAATGCCTCAGACCTATGTAAAACTCACCTGAAAGGCTGATGAGCCCTGGGGAACCACCTCACGGGAAGCTAAATAGGCCCACCTCCAAAAGCAGTAACTTGGTGGGGTGGCAGAAAGCAGATGCTACAACTTGCTGTCTTCTAATAGCCACTCTACAAGTGGTACCAGTCACACCTGGTCTTCTGCTCAACACCTATCAGTCCTCAACCAAGAACCACGCAGATGAGGAACCAGGCTGCCCCTTTTACAAGCAGCAGATGATTCCCAAGTAAGAACAGGCCATTAGGAAGTTATGCACCCCTCATATTGCAACACCAGCATGGTCCTGGTGAAGCTGCACAAACAGTGTGGTACACACCTAAGAAAGAGGTCCCAACAGATACGTTTGCCAATCTCTCTGAAGAGAATCAGCAAAGTCTTGACTGCTATTTCAAGATGACTGCCTGCATCTATTTCGACTCATAAAAGGAAAAAGAGATCTGGTCCTCACCTCATATCGATCTCGTTGAAAGTGGTCAGCATGGCACAAGTATTCTGAGCCTCTTTCAGCCGCTGAGCAATACGCTGACGCATCCTATTCATTTTCACCTGAAAATTAAAAAGATATAATCAGAAGCTGCCTCAAGCTCATCCAAGGGGCAAAATGCACAAAAAACTCAACAGGCCCTTCTTCTTGCTGTCTGGTTGACCAGTAAGATGCCTAGGGCCAAGGTTTTCACTCGTCTCTTTGAGGAGCATGACAGGCTGAGAAGTTGATATCACTACAGAGCTTCCCAGCTCAACACCCAGTTCACCTGAAAAGCAGTGCTGAAACGCATCACAGTATGACTACTTCCAACCTATGTGTTTCTCAAGACCTCCAAACATGTGTAGGTTCCCAGCATGAGGCTAATGTGAGAAAAGCAAGATTGCTAAGAAGGCAGCTGCTCAACCGTGTTCTCTTATGAATGCACAAGGCAGCTGCAGCAGCCTCAGCCCTTTGCTGAGGGCTTGTGGACCAACCAAGAAGATCACACTGAGCTTTCTGTGCTCAGTCAGGAGAGCTCAAGACAAGACTTTTGCCTCAAAAAGACCTGTGTCAGATTGGACCTGGCTCTTCCTCCAGCCCCTAAATGTGTGCCTCCAAGCAGAGAATATCCCCATCTGTCACAGCCCCATTGAGCTGGGTGTGAACAGGTAGGTGCAGACACAGCCAGAAAATGCCGGAACAGATTGTCACTCAGCAACAGAAGCACTGGCAATGCCCCTGTTCCCACAGCTTACCCTATGCTCTGATCTGGCACCTTTGCTGGGCACTGTCTCCCCAGGAGGGGCTGCCGCTGGGGCTGCAGCTGGCTTCACCGCAGACACTGAGGGTAAAGAACACATCAGTCAAAAAGGGAAGCCAGGTCTTGATCGCGATGCCCCGAGTTAGAAAGCCCGTTTGAGCTCCTTGCTCAAGTAACACAGCGTGGAAGCAGCCTTGAACAGGGCTAGACGGGTTCCAGGCACAGCTGAGCTCGCCAGTCTGGAGCATGCAGGGCAATAATGTGGGGAGGCCTTCACCATACGCACCAAACTGTTTGCTGTCTTTAACCTTACACACTCTCCACAAGGAAGAAAGGCTTGAAAATAGGAGAATATGGCTGTTGCCTCACCTGGCTTGCTGTCAATGGGCTGAGCTGACACAGGTGGCACTGGTGGCATTGTAGTGGGAATTGGTGCTGCAGCAGGGGGAGGAGCAGCCGCAGCTACAGGTTCAGGGGCTGCAGGAGGAGGAGGGGCTGCTGCTGGTTTGGCCTTGGCAGGAGCAGCTGAAAGACAAGGAAGAACCATGGTAAGTTAACCCCCCAGCAGAGGGCCTTTATATTCTCAGCACTACTGAACTGACAGGAGCCACCACAAGAAGATCCTATGGTGAAAGTGTTTTACTAATCAACACCTTCGATCTCCTCATTGGTAGGAAACTGGATGCTGATGAGAACAGGGCAGGGAAGAAAGCTGTATCAGGGGAATTCTCAATTAATTTTAGCTTAGAGCTGCAGTCTCCTCCAGAGCGAGCAAAAGGAAAGTTCCCCCCCTTTTCTAATGGACAACAGCAGTATTTTCATCCAGCTAGAGAGGTAGATGGAGGAAACATATAAGCCCTCTCAGGATCCCTCTAAATGCCTTGCTTCCATCTTCAGAAAAACATCAGTGGAAACAGGAAGGCTCATGCAAGTTATATATGCCTGGCTCACCTCCAGTTTTCCTGAGTTTGAACAGAGGTGTCCCCCCTTCCACTTTGCCACCATCAGGTACCAGAAGGGCTTCAATCACACCAGCTGCTGGGGCTGGAACTTGCACTGATGTCTGCAAAAAGGAAAATCAGTGAAACTTCCCCAGACATTGGATGGAGAACAAGCGCCCAAGAGAAGATGCCAATATGCAGATACACACTGTCATTTGGCACAGACAGCGGCTCTGTCTCGCACCATTGGCACCAGTGTTCATATCCTCCACCAGGATTTTGTGCCAATACTTAGAAGTTTTAGGAGATGCTGGCAGTGTAACTTATAGCCTGACCTTCCTGCTCCAGGGTACAATCAAGAATTGACCCACTGCCAGCATCTTCCTGACAGCAACACCAGCAGCATAACTTGGCAGGGAACTTTAGCAAGAACTTCAAAGCTTAAGAGTCCTTTAAGGAGTGAGTAAACGTAAAGGCTAAATTTAACACAATCTGAAGACATCCTATGGCTCTGCAGATTTCTCCTCTGTTTAAACACAAACAGGTTTCAAAGCTTAAGCACCGGAATTGGAAGGAGTGGAACTGCAACTCCAACAAACATCAGCACCACTGATGCTTAACCAAATGTATGAGGAAGCAAGGGTTATCAAAGAATTCTCACTTAAGGCACATCCAGCTTTCACACTAGATGAGAAAAGCTTTTTTCCGTGAAGGGAGCAGGAGACACAGGCAGGGCCTGCAGGCTCTAGGAGCTCTTAGCAGGAGAGAAGCCATACAGGGTACCCACTACAGAACTAGAAGAAGTTTTGGTCCAGAAAACTCCTACCTTGTCTGTTTCAATCTCACACACCACTTCATCTTCTGCCACTGTGTCTCCAACAGCTGAACAATAGATATGAAGACCACTGTGAGGAGGTAGGTATGCTCCAGCCTCCCCTCTTAACCCACAGCAGTCTCCCCCACTAACCCAGTATTTTCTCACCCCAGCTCTCCAGAACTTCTAAAGAAAAGTCTAGCTCAATCAATCAAGCTATTGCACAGTCACAGTCTGTTTCCAGTTTAGACAACACCCTTCACCCAACATGACCCACGACAGAGAGGTGCCAAGGCTGTAACTGCAATCCTTACCCCTTAGGAGAACTGCAGTTAACTGCCTCATTTGTCACAGATCGAAAGGCACAGAGCAGGTTGTCTTGTCAGCCAGTGAACTACAATCCATCCCTGAGCTGTCCAGTGCAGCAGTAAAGGTGCTGAGAATTTCAGGGAAGAGGCAGCTGCTTACCTTTCTCCCACCTGACATCTCCTTCTGTGACTGACTCTGCAAAGGCTGGTGTGTTCACCGTAACCACATCATCCCCTGTGAGAGAGACAGACAGACGTGAATGCATTCAGAGCTCAAAACTTACAGCATTGCTTCATTCTTGTCTGCAGGACTCTACTTCGAGGGGGTAGGTCAACAGACATCAAATGTTGGCCTTCTTCCTTCAACGCTGATTAACATTTAAATGCCAGAGAAATTCCCATCTGGCTGAAAGTCACATTGTGACAGGAATGCCAGACAAAATCTTGAGGGCTGACATAAACCCTCAGCCATCCATCGAGGCAGGGCGGCAATGCGCCTAGACCATGGGTGGGAAGAGGTAGCTTCGGCTGTTGTCAGGACAGCAACAAGTAGCACACGAGCCATCCCACTGACTCCTGGCTTTTTACTTACTACGTAATGCAGTGGTTCTGAAGTAACGGACAGTGAAGACACTGGAGCTATTTACTCTGCAGAAAGAGAGAAAGAGATGAACACAGAAGGATGTTCCTCTGCAGGCTGCCAGCTCCAAGCCCAAGTACAGAATTTACATTTGCTTAACTGATCTGAAAGGCTGCTCAGCTGTTCTGATGTATTTGTTCCAAGGGACTCCTACTTACCCCTCAAGCTGCAGCAATCCCACTAAGAAAGGAAACATAACAGCTTACCATCACTAGTGCCCTCAGAAACTCAGTGAGAACTGACATTTATGGAGCTTTAATTTAGGGAGACAACCCAATGGAACCACTGTGGTTTAAATACTGATAAAAGGCTGACCTAGCCAGCCCACCCTATGGGTGGGTAACCATTTTTTACCTTCAGATCAGGACTGTTGCCCTCTACAGAAGTTGCTAGATTGCTCCAAAACCAAACGAAGAAAAAAAAACCCCAACAACAAAAGAGAAAGAACCATACATTGCCTATGGCAACGCATCCAGCTACTTCTCTCCACCATGTCCCTTCACAGGGAGCTGGCAACCCCAAGCATTCCAAAGGATTTTTTTGTACCTACTCACACATTTGGAAACCTGAAGCAAACATGCTTTAGCGTCTCCTCTAACACAGGCTACTTGGTGCAAACAGACCAGCGTTTCAGGCTTTTATGGATGCACTCTTAAGGTTATTTCCCCAAATACATTTCTACAAGACCACCCCAGCAATGTAAACCTTGCCATATGACAGCTCCCTAAGCCACTCCATTTCACCTATCAAAATCCTACCAGGAGGCCACCACATAGCAAACAAGACTTTTCATCAGATAATCAAAGGGTAGAGATCCATTTATCAGCAGTCTCCTCATCCCTGTCCTTCTCCTGCCTTGGTATCTGGTTCCAAACAAAGCTTATTTTATTTAAGCATGCCACAGCTCCTGACCTGCAAACCCCAGATTTTGTTAGGGCTAGCTCCACGCTCCCACAATATGCACGGGGATTTTATGACAGCCAACCATATTCTGCCTCCCAGCCCTCAAATCTTATCAGGACTAGAGCAGCCCCAACCTCTCCACATCACAGCTTTCCAGGGGATACTTACACAAGCTTCCTGCTGTTCATGTAAGCCAGTCCCTGGCTTCCAGCCACACCTGTGAATGAGAATGGTGTTACCCAGCCATCCGGTCCTCAAGTGTCCCTGTCAGGTAAAGGGTGCAGAGGACACCACTGTTCACCCTGAAAGAAGCTTGGGACTAAGTGGGGAACATAGCCACAGAGAGGCACCTCAGTGCCATCAAACCTGCCCAGAGCTTGCCAGTGGTCTTGTCTTCATCTAGATTTACAGAGGTGGTAAAACCAGTTCTCTCTTGACCTTAAAGCTAGTAAGGATAACTTTTGAAAAGGGCAAACAACGCAGTAGCTACCCCAGTCAGAACAAAACCAGGGAACAGCTACATGGGACACCTCCAGGACTGCTAAAACCTCAGTTGCTACTGCGTTACCCTCACGAACAGAAAGGGGTTCCTAACAGGAGCAAGGCATCAGTGCCCTAAGAGGCACCCCCAGGGAGCCTCACAGTCTCACGGAACGAAAACAGTGTAGGGCCAAACAGCAAGCCACCGGCACCCCTCTTCTCTGTCCAGCCCCTGTTCCAAAACTCACAGCAGGGAGGTACTTGCATCGCTTCTCAGTTTCACATATCCCAGTGTCCCCTTCCCTCACCGCTCACATGCCCTGACACTGCAATTTTTACTACAAACTGAACTCCTGTCCTTTGTCTCTTTCAGGGCACTGGGCAGTTTTCCAGACTGATCTTAAAAAGAGTCAGCATAGCAACTGAAGAACATAATTATCTCAGTTACACAATGCCAGAAGGAAGAACCATTTCCCCATTTGATTTTTTAGAAAAGCAATATAATTTTGATGCCATCCCCTACTAAAGAGCTGTTATTGGAACTCTAGAAACCGGAGAAGGTAAGCAGATTTAACTGGTTTCCCAAAGTGGACTCAGAAGTGAGTGATGTAACACTATATAAACACTGTACAGCTAGAAAAAACAGCTCTGGGAAAATCCAGTTTAAGCACCAAGGATGAATTCAGAGGCATACTAGATTTGACATGTCACTTAACATTCACCCATCATTTTCAAAGGAGTTTATTAGAGAGCTAGGCTCTGCAATAGCATGTGTTTCAGGCACTGCAATGCTTGAAATACACTGTGCTACTGCTGTGAAATCTTCACCAGAGCCCAATGGAATGGACAGCATGTACGTTAGGCAAGGGAGGCACTCACATGGAAACACAGCTCATTTCACCAACTGTTCCTTCGTGACTTGATTGACAGAAATACATTCCAATCAAACCTATTACCAACTTCCGTCATCAGCTCTGTTCTGTCTAGGTAGTTTGAAATGAAATAAAAGCATAAGACTCACCAGACAGAGAGCATCTTGCCAGAGTACAGTTCCCCTGTCAGAGAGAAGAGGAACTATCAGTATTGCCAAGCGATGGACCCACCCTAGAAGAACTTTGGTTTTCTCACGAGACCTGGATCAGAGAGAGACAGGACCCACCATTCCCATGCTCCAGACTGTTGGCGTGCTACTTTCCCATATTGTGCAAGAGCAGGAGATGGTGAGGGCATCTACACCCTCCTCTTTGCTTTGTCTGCTTCCAGGACGCTTTCCTGTAGAGTGACGTTAAACCTGATGCACGTGGTTTTCAGCTGTGGCTCCAGCTGCTTTGACCTTCCCATGCACAGTTTCCTCTTTAAGAAGGAACAGATTTCTAAAGACCAATTCACTAAAATTTGCTACAAATGAGGTCAAGGATAGCTACTGAATACAATAAAAAAACATCCCATGTTGTTTACTCCTACAGTCATGAACGCAGCATTTGGGGGGCTTTGTTTGTTTGTTTTAAGGCTATGGAGCCTTTGAACTCCAGAAGGTCAGAATTTCCCCCGATGGCAAAATTTCTACTGCCTTCAGCGAGCCAGGAATTCCACCTTCTGGTGACGTTTTGTACCCATGTAATCATTGACTGCACTTCTAGCTCAGCATAACATTCCTCAAAAAGACATTTTAAGGTATTCTAGTTACTTTCCCTATTGTTATCATACATTTCTCTAGCATCAAACCCGCAGATCTGGAGAACCTAAGAACTCTTTAAAAACTATAGGAAAATACCATGGTAAGCATGACAAAAGCACAGCTGACTGATTTGGAACAACAGCTACTCAAGAGCTCAAAACACCCCTACCCAGCAGCTAAGGTAAGAGGTAAAAATTAGATTTCATTCGCATTGTCAAGTGTCTGAAGGGACGTTTGTGTACAAGCCCTGATTTCAACTTCGCCGAAGCAAGTAGGATGGGATATAACTGATCTTAAATATCAAAATAATTTGTGGAGATGCGTGTGATATGACAACACAGAGATCAAGGACCAAAAAGATACTTAAGCTTGTCATACCATCTACAGGACCGAGTGCTGTAGCATGCAAAAATACATTCAGTGAACACTGCATATCATCAGAACTACTAACAGGCCTGGAATCGACCCACTGGCAGTTTAATTATCCAAATTTACTGATGGATTTGCCTTCTCTGATATTAAAGCATAGTCAACTCAGTGACCGATGGGCAGTTCAACATGGTTATGGTTAGCATGCTACGGATGCAGGCAGCTAGGCTGAGTCACTGCTAAGCCAGCCTGGGTCTGGCAGAGCTCGGGAGCCCCACCAGCGCCATGCAGCTACTGCTACCCTGCTTAATGGTCCACTACAGGGACCGATGATCCTGGACTAACGGTTCTGCAAAACTGGCTTCTAGCGGGGCCCGCTGGAGTCCCTGCCCCAGGTCTGGCTGGGAAAGGGAAAGCAGGGAGGAGCACTGGACAGTCTTTGCAGAGTCATCGTGAACGCTACAACTCTTAATCTTGGTGCAGCACTGGCCCCCTGCTAACTCAGATCTAGTTTGTGTAGAGCTAGCCTCAAGCTGAGATCAGGAAGACAAACTTCAATGTAACCACACTTGGTCAAGAACCTAAAGCACCACAATCCTCAGCACATACATTAGCTCCTGTATTGATCAAATCCTTCCCACTTTCTAGTAATGTCCCAGATAATAGGAAGTCAAATGACAAATAAAATACCAAGCAACTTGAGCTCCCCTCTGACCATTAATTTCCTCCTGGGTGCTTTATAGAAAAGTGGTTAAAGGTATTCTTAACGTCCCAGACAATAACTTGTCAGGAAAGAACTTAGACTGAAGCAGAAACAGCCAATTTTATTTTCTCAGGACCAGTTTATTGTAAAGTTTAACACACACAAAAAAAAAAGTTTAGAAGGCCTGTCCTAAAATAAATTGTTGTGAGAAAACACACCTGCATGAGGTGCCAAGTTTGTGTTCCACAACTGGTGCAAAATTAATGAAAAAATTGGTATCACTCTTCCCTTCTGTCTTTTAGGTTACAAAATGAGGGAAAGCGCTCTAATGTGAGGAGGAAGTCGCTCATACAAGATACTGAGATTCCTCTGTCCTGCATTCCGCAGAACCATTGCGTGTCATGCATCACCGGGAGATGCTTGACAAGGCTGTTGTTTCCTGTTCCCTTTTTCCCTGAAGGAACTGCTATGATTGCACCTGTTCCTGGTATCACCTTGTTAAATCTGCCTTCTGCCTGACCTTGGAGCTTCTTCAGTGAAAATGGAAACATTTAGGTTTTACCAGCTGACATTAGCACTTTGGATCACTTTAAAAAGGCAGCCTCCACTTGGAAAAGTAAATCCTGGTCTAATTAGCTAGTGACTCACAAATCAACTGATTAATTTTTCCCCCATGTTTCACATGACTTCTCAGAATTGTTTTTATAACTGTTGTAATCTCAAAATGACTCTAGCACAGTGTCCCAGGCCACACCTTTCAAGGAGCTGTCACCTTCCAGTAGGTCACTACACACTGAAATAAATTACAGAATAAATCAGCTGAAGTGACAGCCTGCATATTTTCACAAAACTTCTGCAACTGCGGGCACAGGGACCAGTTCAGGTAAGGACACCAAGTGAACAAGAGGCTACAGTTAATTACAACAGAGGCAAAAGAGAAGCCCAGTGCTGGGCAGCTCTGATGACAGGGACCACAGCAATCAGTCCTCCAGCCCCAGCTTCTTCTTCAAAGCAAAGAAGCTGCTGCTTTCAAAACAAGGATCAGTCCAAACCACTGCTACACACAAAAAACCCACTGCACATGTTTCATGGATTTTAACACAATTATATATAGCACAGCAGGACAGATGCTAAGATGAGATGGAGATAACAATACTGAGTGGTAAAGGATACTGTTACTAAGACGACAGGCTTGAGAACTCCTCCAGCATGTGGGGAGGATCAAACAGGGATGAAAAAGTTCTTACAAACTCTTCCCCACATAAACAGAAGGACTTGATTCTCAAAGCACTGAATGCAACTCCTGATCAAACCATCTTTTTTCAGACTAGCTCTTCTCTGGACTTTTTCAGGTCATCCTTCAACAGCTGTACCCCCTCACCTCGAGTCTTACATGCTCAGATGCAGGCTACTGATGCACATGCGTGACTTCTGCTTGATAGATTAATCCAAGACCTCTTCCTCTTTCACGAGATCATCAAAATCCAGCCAACCCTTCCCTACCCTCATTTTGTGCCGACTCCACTTTTCTCCCATTCAACCCTACACTTATGAATTTGGTACACGTCTATTGTTCTCACTTCTCCCATCAGAGGTTTGATGTCTGTTCAAAAAGCATGTATTACCCCCCTTAGTCAAAACTTACTTCCCATATACCTACACAAATGGAAATTAAACTACTACTACCACCTTGACTTCTCAACTCTTCCAGTACACCTAACAGCTAAAATTACCTCCCCTTCCCAGTCCTCAGCTATAATCTCTTGCAACCTCCTGATTTGCAGACTAGTTTTGTAACAGGTTTGAATATTCCATCTGGCTTTCCCCCCTGTTCTGTACAATTACACAGCACCACTGAGAGCTGACAAAACCTCAATATTGTTAAAATGCCACTTAAACTTATTTTAAACTGCACTATAATCAGTTTGCATGTACATATAACAAAATATAATATAGTTACAAATTGTTTATAGCACAGTTTCATATATACACAAAGTATTTATAAACACAAATCTGTCTGTAGCACCCAGAGACAAGCATTTAATACACAACAGCCCTAGGAGGAAGCATGACATAATTAAACGTTCAACATTACAATTAACTGTCAACACTTGCTTGCTTAGACTCACACAATGGCTAAAACCAGATGTCTTGCTCTAAGCCTTCAGCTGGTCATCTGGAAGTGAAGTGATCTTTTCCCACCTGTAGGTATGCATGTATATGTATATATACGCATGTGCATATATATGTACGCACGCAAAGCTAGGCACGTTTGCTATTTAAACGATGTGGCCACAAGTCAGCAAAGGCCAGAAGCCAGGTGGCTGTGAGCAGCCCTGCTGTGGGTGTGAGCAGCTGGCACTGGCTGTTAGCCCCTGCGAGCCCACGGCGGCCCGGCCCGGGGCCCCGCCGCTCGCATCGGTCCAACCACCGCTTTGAGAAATGGAGCCCAAGAACTAAATGAGGCAGCGGGCACCGCTGTATCGGCCAGTGCTGCACCGGGCTGACCCCAGCCGGGGAGGTGCGAGGCGAGTGGCGGCTGCCAACAGAGACCCCCAACGCCTCGGCCCAGCGCAGGAGCGGCGGTTTGCGGGAGCTCTGCCCGTCAGCCAGCCCTGCCCGTTGCCGCCGCTGCCCTTCCCTACGGGCCGGGCTCGGCCCGGCGCGGGGCGGAACGCGGCCCCCGGCGGCGCGGAGCCCGAGGAGGGGCAGCGCCGCGCTCGCCCCGGCCCCCGCCCCGGGGGCGCCGCCCCCGCCGCCCCCCCCCCGCGGGGCGGCGGCCGGGAGGGGAAGGGGGGGACGCGTCCCGGTGCCCTTGGCGCCGCCGTCCTCGCCCGCCCAGCCGCCGCCCCTCCCTCCTCCCTCTTCGCGGCCGGTGCCCGCAGCGGGCAGTACCTGCCGGAGGGCGCGCAGCGAGCGGCCCAGCGCCCGGCCGAGGCAGCGGGACCGCCACAGCAGCAGCATCGCGGTGGCGGCGGCGGGAGGAGCCGGAGGGCGGACACCGGAAGCAGGCCCGGCGCGAGCCGGAAGTGCGTAGGGCCGGACCAACCTCTCCGGAACGGCGGGAGCGGGGCCAGAGGGCCGGCACCACCGCGGGCGGGGGGGGGGGGGGGGAGCGAGGGCAAGGGCAGGCTTAAGGCAGGGCTGTGGGGCAGGGACAGGCTGGGGACGGGGCTGTGGGGTGAGGATAGGCCTAAGGCAGGGGCTGTGGGGCGGGGGCAGGTTGGTGACAAGGCTGTGGGGCAGGGACAGGCCTAAGGCAGGGGCTGTGGGGCAAGGGCAGGCTGGGGACGGGGCTGTGGGGTGAGGACAGGCCTAAGGCAGGGGCTGTGGGGCAGGGCAAGGCTGCAGATAGGCTGTGGTAGCTCAAGAGCCTCCTTTGAACCTGAGATGTCTGCCACAGCCCCGCATGGGACCCCGTGGCAGGCAGATGGTTCAGTCACGCCTTGTGTCCTGGTTGTCCCTACCTTTGTGCAGCCCTGCCTGTCCACGTGCTGTACTGGCCCCAGCACAAGCGGACACAGGGGCTTTCACATTACAAGTTATGTTACCTGTAAGTTATGTTACCTACAGTTCCTGGTATGTGAATGGACACCCGGTAACCAGCGGGTGCCGTTTCATGACGCTTTATTGAACCAACTCTGGATTGCTGCAGGACAGCTGTACCAGTGGTTTTCCTTCTCGCCTTGACAAAATCATGGGGTCGGCCTCAGGTAGGATGACACGGTCACTGGCATTAGCCAGTGGGATGTTGCATGGCTGGAAATGGGCAAGGAGGCCCTCTCACCATGACAAACATGCACGAGTCCACAAGTAAGCCCCGTTCCTCGAATGCCATCTGTATATTGAAAACATTTGAAAATCCCCCAGCTAGCTTCTGTTTTCTGCCTGCTTCCAGGTGGGGGACCGCTGGTGGAAGAAAACTCAAGGAACCCATTTGCAGAATATGAGAATTAGCTCGGGATAGTCATAAAAGGCTGTCTGGCAGCCAGACAGCTCTCAAAGAGGCCAAGTTTAGGTTATGCACGTGTCCTCAATTTAGCCATTGCTTAATAATATATGAATGGTAAACTGCAACCTTCAAAATAGTCTCCTCATATAAATTTTCAATGAACATCCTTGGGATCATTTTCAATGTAAGAGGTTGGATAAAAATCAACAGGGGATAGTCTCTGTGGCTTTCAGGTTGAACTGACTGCTTTAATAAAAGGCAAGTGAGCCCGAAAGACCTCTCTGCCAGGGATTTCTCTGCGATCTGTTGTCTGAGGGCTGATATCTTTGAGTAAGACCACTTGATGCCAACTGCTTTTAACCACAGCCTCCTGTACCAAATGAATACACCAAACATCACCACGTTCAAGGAAGTATATGGAGGCAAAGGAGGCTAAGCCCCAGGAGCGGCACGCGTACGTAGGCTTTGTCCACCTGTCCCATGGCTTCTACACAAAGCTCACAACCCTGCGTGCCCCTGGGGCAGGTGGGTTTGTCCTGGGGCCGGGGACCGGCTGCGCTCAGCTCAGAGCACAGCTCCGGCAGTGTCTCTAAAACACCCTGTTGTAAGCAAGGGACTTGGTGTTGCTGCTTTTCCTGTCTTGTTCCCTTTCCTGGCCATATCCTCCACCGCAGACCTCTAGGCCAGCCGAAATGCCTCTGTCCCGCCGTGGCAGGGATGCTGCAAGTGCCTGGGCGCTTTCCCTGGAAGCTGGGCAGCACCGGGAACCCCTGGGCGGCTCTTCACTTGCCTGGGGCACCGCTTGGCCTCTAACCGCGTGGATTTGCATCATCCCACCAACAGTTCAGCATCCCGAACGCTGGCTGGGGGTTTCCAGATGGAATTCTGGCGGGGGGAACGGCCCTCTGCCCACCCGGGCAGCCTGCAGCTCGCCCCCTTCCCCGCCCGAGCCGGGGTCTATTAGCAGCAGGGGGCTGCCCGGCCCCCGGGCTGGCCCTGACCTCCCGGGCACCATCTGCATATTCAGGAGCCGTTCCCAGCCGGTTGGCCACCTCCCGCCTCCCCGCTCCCGCTTTAAATGACCGAGCGCGGCGGGAGGAGGCGCCGCCGCGCCCCCGGCCCCGCACGCTGCTCCCGGCCGCCTCCGCCCGCGGAGCGCCGGTGAGCGGGGCCAGGCTCGGCCCGGGGGTCCCCTGCTCTGGGCAGGGGGTGCAGCGGCCGGGGAAGGCTCGGAGAGGGGGGTCCGCGGTGCCGGGGGGCGACAGGCGGCTGTCCTGCCCAGGAGCCCCCCTGGGGTAGCTGCCGCGGGGGAGGACGCGCTCCCTTCTGAGCATCTGCGTCTCGTTACTTGGTCTTTTTCTTCAGGTAAGAGGAGCCTCGGCTGCTTTGTAGTGCTTTGGAAGGTGCTACGGTGACGGCTGGTGGGAAGGGAACCGAGGCACCGGCTGCTGTGCCAGCGGGGGCAGTTGGCTGGGGGCAGCAGCTGCCGGCGCTGGCGAGGCTGCGGTGGGGAGCGGAGGGCACCCACGTTGGGCTGCCATGGCCTGAGACCACAGGCTCCGCTCCCACCTTCCAGATCTCCAGCAGAAAGATGCTGGAAGCCTTAGGCAAGCTGAGAGCTTCTGGCCAGCTCTGAGGCGATGTGTGGGCAAGGGGTGTATCACCCCGGCTTTCCGGGATGCCTCAGCGGAGGGGCTGGGTGAGCTCCCTGACCTTGCAGTTGAGCTCAGGGGAGGTGAGAAATTGTGACCAAGGGCCAAAAGAAGGCATTTCTGTAATTAACCAAGCGAGGTAGCAGGACCGGCTGTCTCATGCCCACACCACTCAGAAAGGCTTGAGGGTGGATGAAACCTGCGACCGCATTGCATTTGTTGTGTGGCTTTGTTGGAAGTGGCCGGCAGGCTGGGAGGCGGCTGCGGGCATGGTGAAGCCTGTTGCACCAGGTGATGCCATGAGCTGCTGGCACCCCGGCCTGGCGCTGGCCATCAGTAAGCCAAGCAGTTTGAATGCCCCCATGGCAGACTGTTAGGAAAAGGAAAGTCTACTAGTTGGGAGTGGTGGGGAGACAACAAGGGAGAGCAACAAGTAGTGTTGGACAACCCAGAAAATACTTGGGTTTGTCAAGACTAGAGCTCTACAAAAGGTAGAGCTCTCCCAGATACCCGCCTGGAATACAGGGCTGTTCAAAGAAAGGCACCCTGCTTATAAAGCAGTGAGAAGAAACTAATTTTCTACACTGTTCATTAGCCTGGGGGACT
Organism: Falco rusticolus; assembly: GCF_015220075.1. NCBI lineage: Eukaryota > Metazoa > Chordata > Aves > Falconiformes > Falconidae > Falco > Falco rusticolus. The sequence continues at coordinate 63,962,996 of NC_051193.1, read as the reverse complement.
CGCCGTGGAGCAGATAATCACGGGGACAGGAGACTGATGGATATGAAAATGATCAGCTATTTCTGGGTATAGCAAAAGAATCTCAGACACTTTAAAGGTGTCTGGAAGAGACACAAACTGTCCTACTTCAGGGATGCAAACCCACTGCTAATTAATGTGGATGAGGAAGAAGCATCCCACAGGGGTGGTTACTTTGTAATTGCCCAGAATACGAGCTTTTGCACCTACTTTTTCAAAGCTGTCTGAGCGAGCAAACGAGAGGAGGGGGTGGACCCTTGCCTGGAGTCAGCGTAACAATTTTAAGCCTGGGGCTGCTGGGTCAGTAGTTTTTCTCTTCCCGGGTAATCCCCATCCCTTTCATTCAGTGTTTTGCCAAGTGCTTAGGAGCCCCGTGCTGTGTTAGCCTGAACATCCCCCTGTGCCCTGCTCGCAGCAGTTCACATCACACTTTCACCCTCGCTATGTCCCTTTCCACCAGCCTGTTTGTGCAACCCTGGCCCTGCAGTGCTGCCGCCCATCACCGTGCCCTCTGGGCTGCTGGATGCTGGCAGAAGCAGACAGCAGCCGTGCCCTGGCTGAGCTGCTGTGTGCCGTGAGTGCCTTCAGCAGGGATGTCCCTCTGCTCTGCCAGCACCCAGGAGCACCCAAAACCACCTTTGCCCAGGCATGTGTGGCAGGGGACTCTGTCTGGTGCTCACCACTCTGAGTCCAGAGCCCCAGGGGGAGTTTTCCCAAATGCTCTGGGCACATCCCAAAATGGGCTGCTGGGCACATCTAAGGGCTCAACATGTTAAATGTAGCCTGGGCATAATGAATGCCGGGTTGGCAGGTGGGAGCTGTGACAGTGTCCAGAGCGTTGCTGCTGTTGTGTGACAGCCGACAACCTGCTCACAGGTTTTGCAGTGGCTGGAGGTTCCTGCCTGGGTCATTCCCTGGTGCAGTAGGTTTTGCAGAGGAGCAGGGATGCCCTGCAAATGTGGAAGGAAAAATCTCTGGCCGTGTGCATGGAAAGCTGCTGTATGAGGTCCTGCCCACTGATGTTTCTTGCTCTTTCTCTAGCTCCACACCGCTAGCAGTCTGAAACATCAGACACGCAGGAAGCCTGCCAGTCTGTCACTGGAAATGATCCCCAACCAGCTGAGGGTCAGCTCTCCGGTGTCGAGGCAGGAAGGAGAGATGATGGATGGCAGGACTGGCTCTGAGCAGGACAGAGACCGTGCTGCTTCAGGACACGGCCAGCGGCTGAAGTCAGAGCCCTGTTTCCAGACCGACTCTCTCTTGCCTTCCCCCAGTGCAACCCTGATCTCACAGCTCCTCAGCCACCCAGCGGCTGGCAGGAGCCTGGATCCCACCATCCTTTTCCCTTCCTCTCAGGCAGTGGCCCTGCCGCAGGACCACGAGTGTGGTGCATCTGCTGGAGAAGGAGCACAAGCCCTGGCATTCCCCAGGACCCTGGCTCCCGTGCCCTGTGCTGGTGACAGGGACCAGCTCTCTGACCAGCACCTCCGAGCCAAGCGGGCCAGGGTGGAGAGCATCATCCAAGGCATGAGCCTCCCACCAACCCCTCAGGCATTTGACACCAGCCTGGAGGCAGCTTTTGGGCATCAGAGGGAGAGGGGTGGCGAGGTGCCCCGGGAGAGCAAGAGGAAGCCGAGGGTGCCCCAGCAGGGTGCAGGGGTGGCTGGGCGAGTGGTCCCTGCGGGAGGCAGCCTCCATGCCGAGGACTGCCAGCAGCTGAAGGAGCAGCTTTGCTATTTAGAGCAGCAGCTGAAGCAGCTTCAGGAGAAGTTCTCCCAGGTCTGTGATTCTGGGGACAATGCCCAATCCCAGGAAGGTGCTGAGAAAGTGCATCCACTGCCTGGAAAGCCTGGAGACAGACAGGACAAGGACAGTGCCACTGCCACCAGTGACTCACATGAAGTGCCTCTCTGGAGGAGCGTCCTCGACGTGCATGGGCCAGAGGATGACAAGGACAGAGGTGACACAGGTGGCCTGCCCTTGGCAGTGAGGGTCCTCTCGCAGGCGCTGAAGCATGAGCTGGCTGGGGTGATGTCCCAGGTGGTGGACTCTGTCCTGAAGACCATCTGGCCGAAGACAGCCAGTCACCTTCTGCAGCAGCACCGCAGCCTCCCAGTGCCAGAGCCAGATGCCAAGAGAGAGTCTTTTCCTGCTGGGAAATGCAGAAAGCCACTTGCTAAGCCATCTCCTGTGAACACACCAGGCTTGCTGAGCTCACCCCGGGCTGAGGCCCTGTCAGGAGCTTCAGGGAAGAGCCCAGGCTCTCATGCTGGCTCTCTCAGTTCAAAGGGGGCCAGAAAACCCTCTCAGATACCCAGCATGGGTTATTCACTGGGCTCAGCTGCCCCTGTCCAGGACAGCCAGCTGCTGAGCCAGCTGCTGGGCTATGGCCAGCGCAGCCTCTGGGGCAGCAGCTCTTATGGGAGCCCCTCTGCTCCAGAGAGGGGTCCTCTGGAGCCCCTCGACTTGCACTGGGGAACCGTCAAACTGAGGTCGTCGGTTGTGAGACAGCAGCAGCAGCATCCCTTGCCCTTGAGCCCTGCTGACATGGAGAGCCTGGCGCTGCTGCCGGCTGGCAGCGATGGCCGCGGGGAGCTGCAGGTTGTGATGGATGGGGCACCCTTCACCTCCACCCATATATCCTTTGGGGGCAGCTGGAGAGGTCCCTGGGCTTGGCTGGAGGTAAAGATGTCCCTGGGCTTTGGTGTGTTCCCCTTGTCCTCTGGAGCCACAGCGCGGCACAGCCCCTGCTGGTCTCCCCAGGGCCAGGGTCCCTGCTGCTGCACAGAGAGCTACTAAGGGGTGAGCAGGAGAGGTGTCCTGAGCTGTGGAGGGCCATTGCTGCTCCTCAGGGTTGGTTAGATGCTATAGTGTAGCTGGGGGTGAAAGTTGGGAGCTCCCAAGCCTGCTCTTAGGCCATCCCGGCAGTCCCAGCACCCTATGCCAGGAACAAGTGCCTCATGGAAATCTCTGTTCCCACCGGCCTGGGAAGCGCTGTGGGGAGCAGCAGCTTCCCTGGGGATGCCAAAGGGAAAAGCCAGTGGCTGCCCAGCCAGGGCTGAACCCCCTACACCTTCCTGCCAGGCCGTGGTGGGGGCTTCCTGTGGGCACCAGGCACGTGTGCTCAGGGATGTGCCGAGCCGGTGGGGCTGCTGCGTGCAGGCTTTCCTTGACCCCGAGGCAGATGCAGGAGGCACTGACACCCGGACACCTGAAGAAGGCCAAGCTGATGTTTTTCTTCACCCGCTACCCCAGCTCCACTCTCCTGAAGACCTACTTCCTCGATGTGCAGGTAAAACGGCAGCGCCTGGTGCTGCTGCCAGGCAGGACTCCCGTGCGGCATGGCACCCAGCACCTTCCCCGCCAGGGAACCACGGGGAAGGGGATGCGTTGGTGTGCCCTCCACCTCGCTGGCAGGAGCAGGGGGATGGCACCTGCTTCAGCATGGGCTGCCCTGGAGTGGGTGCTTAGGGCTGTGGCAGACCTGGGCTGCCAGATCTTTGCTTTGTGCAATCAAGGTGCATTTGGGATTAAAGCGCATCACAAACGTGCCTCCCCACCGCGAGGTGGTTGGGATCTGAGTCTCAGCGGTGAGAGGTGCCACAGACTCCCCCACGTCGTCGTGGTCCTGGCTGGCATTTTTGCAGCCCTGGGGCAGGGCTGGGTGCGCGGCTGGGCTTGCAGAGGCTCCAAGCTGGCATGACACCTGCCCTCTGGCTCTCCCCCTCGGCAGTTCAGCCGCTGCATCACCTCCCAGCTCATCAAGTGGTTCAGCAACTTCCGTGAGTTTTACTACATCCAGGTGGAGAAGTTTGCCCGGCAGGCCCTGCTGGAGGGCGTCATGGATGCTGGCACCCTCCGGGTCTCCCGGGACTCAGAGCTTTTCCGCGCCCTCAACATGCACTATAACAAGGGGAATGACTTTGAGGTGAGGAGGGGGAGCTGGGGGGCAAGGGTGGTGGGGCAGTGGGGTTTCGAGGGTGAGGGGGAGCTGGGGACCTGGTGGTGCCGTGGGTGATGCCTGTCTCACTGCAGGTGCCCGGGCGGTTCCTGGAGGTGGCCAGCCTCACACTGCAGGAGTTCTTCAGCGCTGTCAGGGCGGGCAAGGATGCCGACCCCTCCTGGAAGAAACCTATTTACAAAATCATTTCCAAACTGGACAGTGACATCCCAGAAGGGTTCAAAGCTGCCGACTGCTCCCAGGAACTGCTCCGCAGCTGAGACTCTGTGAAAGCAGCCCTGAGTCCTGTGTGCAGCCACCATGTGCTACGCACCCCATGGGCACTCTGTACAGCATCCATTATCCTGAGTATTTTCTCTCTGGCCTATAAGACAGCTCCTTGGGTGAGGTCTGTCACATCCCTCAGGTGCTGGGACTTTATGGTGTGTGTGTTTTATTCGTCTGCTCAAAGATGGTGGGGTCTTGGTGGGGACCCTTGCGGGGGAGGGACAGAGATGAAGCCATCAGGTTGGAGCCTGGGAAATCGCCTTGCCCCAGCTCTCCCCATGACCCTGGGTGAGCCACCTTCCTCCTCCAAAGGGCCACAGCTCAGGGCAAACAGGCTTTCTGTTTATAAAGCAGGCAGAGGTCCTAGCAGTGGGCAAAGTTTTCTTGGCGCAGCAAACTAGTGGATGTGCCCAGTCCAACAGCACACCTCGGTTTCTGTCCAGATACAACAAGCCCGTGTCCAAAGAAAACAGCTGGTGAATTCCAGCGTTTCAAGCACCCCGAGGGGATAGTTGACCCTGTCTGGGAGATGTAAAACCAGTGTTTGTTGTAGCCAGCATGACCAACACTCCCCCCCTCCCTCCCCTGTGCTGGTCTGCAAGAGCTCCACCCCCACCCCCCCACCCCCCCCCGTGCAGCTGCATGCTGTGGCCAAGCCGGTGAGCGTGTGCCACTGGAAGCAGCCCCGGAGCCACCGTCCAGCAGCAGCGTTACCCGCGGGGCTGGGGGGGAGCAGGGCATGCAGCCGGCACCCCTCGCCCCCCCCAGCCAGCCCCCATCAGCCCAGCGCCGGGGAGGAGGGCAGCACGATGAACACCCACCTATGTCCCTGTATGCTGTGCTTCTGTGGGCAAAGCTGCCCCAAACATTGCTGCAACCTGCCCGTGGTGAAAGAGGAGCAAATTATCTGGGACCTGACAGTCCCAGTGAGTTTTAGCACAAGCTGGTGAGGAGCTGGGCCCTGAGGTCTGCAGCCCCATTGGCGTAGGGGTGTAAATGCAAGGAGGTTTCTTCTCCCTGTGACCAAGACTCAGTGGCTGCTTTTCCACCTGATGGACCGTGGCAAAGCGTTGCGTGTTAAGAGTGCTGCCGTCCTGGCAGAGGTGGTGGGGAGGGAAAAAGCTGTGAGGAGGAGGGAGGTTCTGGGAGAGGCACGGCAAGGGGCCTCTGGGAGGGCAGCGATGCATAGCTGTGGATGAACAATGACGTCCCTGTGCAAAACACTGAGAGAGAAGAGGATTGGGAGGAGGCCAAGATGCTGGATGTGCTGCCAGGTGCCGGCTGGGTACTAGAGCCCAGTGAGTGACACAGGAGAGGGAAATCGCAGCTCCAGCGTCAGACGAGTGCACAGGGTGCGTCTGCAGGGGTAAGGAAGCACGTGGTAACATCAGGGCAGGATGGGGTCTCCAAAATAGGGGCAATTTTACAGCAGTTCCCCCATCCCAAGTGCCGCTAGCCAGATTTCCTGCTTCTGTTTGTATGCTCATTTCTTGAGGTTTGTATATTTTGCAACCCCAACACCAAATTTACTCAATCTGTTTTTAAATAAATGCAGTTTGTTACCCCTTTACATCCCTAGAGACCACTTGATAACTTCTGCTCTAAAGCGTTACCCTGGGAATTTCTGGCCTTTTCGTTGGGAAAAGAATGACACTCCAGCAAAAGGGTTTATTCCTCCTGCCAGCATCCCTGCAGGGCTGAGCGGCCCCCACTAACTGATGTGCTCGTTTAAACACACAACTGCACCCCAATGCCTTGGGGTCAGTCTGAGCCCAAGTGGAACTTGGGGGGATCAGGAAGCAGGGGCTGGAGGCAGACAGAGCCATATCCCAAAGCTTACAGGTGCTGGACTCAAACGTACAGCATCGGGGAAGCACAGTTGGTGGCATCATGGACAGGTTATTGCCGCTCCTGCAGGCAATAACCACCTCAGAGCTGAAGTAACACGCCGGGTAGGCAAAACCTGTGCTGCTGGGAAAGGAAACGATGGCCTGGCCCAGGGAATCAGTAAATTCTTTAGGCCATAGCTAAACAGTGAGGGTACCCAAGGTACAGGTTTACTGAAGACGTCCTGCTGAAATAAAGCTTTTACGCCGAGTCCCTGGGGGAAGCAGTTTCTTGCTTCCTCTGATAACGTGTGTTTATAATGTCAGTAAAGCAGCAGGTGGGGGGCTTAGGGCAAGGCCAAACCTGTGACCACAAGTCACAGAGTCACAGAGTGGCTGAGGGTGGCAGGGACCTCTGCAGGTCCAATCCCATGTTCAAACAGTTGCCCAAGACCATGTCCAGATGGTTTTTGAGTGTCTCCCAGGAGGGAGACTCCACAACCCAGCCATTAATGAAGATGTTGAACGGGATGGGACCCAGTGTTCAGAGCAATATCTGTGCTCCAGTGTTTGCCATGTAACTGCAAAGGAGCAGGAGCTACAGAGCTGGTTTACACTGGCTTTTATGAAGCGTGGACCACAACGTGAAATGCATGAAAGCGTGACCACAACAAACAGCATCTCACTTCAGTTATCCTTTGCCAGTGATGAGGCCTTGCCACTTGTATCCACAGGTTGAATTCCCAGGCAGAATTCCCATCCAACAGGAACAGGAAAAAAAAGCAGGACTAGAGGGACTCTGTGAAGGATGCAGGACCACAGGGTGCTTGTCTGGCTGGCACCTTCCCCAGCAACTTTTCAACCCCTGTCCACCTTCAGCCAAGTGTGACCGAGAACACAGAGCTGTCAAGGATGCAGAGGGAGCGTATACCCACCTTTTGCTCACTTCGTGCTCCCCCTGCAAGCCAGGCTCTTTTTCTGGGGAGCCTGGGGTGCAGCTGCCTCCTTCGGGGATGCTCGGCTGCCCGTGGCCAGGGAGGCTGCACCTGGGTGGGCACAGCTCTGGTGTGCGGCACTGAAGTGGGGCGAGCTGAATCACAGCCCTGCGCTCCTGCGAGAGCCTTGGAAAGCAGCAGATGGCTGGCACAGAAGGAAGGGGGGACTCGCACCACCTTCCCTGCAGCGAGGTCGCAGGAGCACCAACATAGAGAAGGCAGCACACCTGCTGGGACACAGGGAGAGCTGGCGTTGCTCTAGGGGCAATGGAGCCCGAAGCCTAAGGGAAACTATGAATTAAGAAATTAGCGTTTTACTGGTTGTGCCACGCAGGGTACACCTGTAATTTCAGTTACATTCTAGCAGTGCCCAAGGTACGGCAGCTAGTTTTCAAACAAAATCTAACAGGGGAGATTGAGAGCCGATGCCCAGGCTGTGACTGCTGTCATGACCCTCGGGCTTGGGTGGACTCTTGCTTAACCATTTCCCACTAATTACCCAAGAAAGCAATGTGAGTAGCACATGCACCTACTGCTGACTCAATTTCATCTTAAAAAAAAACCCCAAACCCAAAAAGCATTTCCTTCCCTCTATCCAAATTTCTGTGGCATACGCAAAAAGCCCACAGCCGCCTGCACCTGTCTCCTCTGGGACCAATTCCTTGGGGCTATCCTTTTGCATTTCCAGTTACATTCATAACCCATGCAAAGCAACGCACCCCATCGATACAGCTAAACAGCAGCAAAGACTGCTAAGCACTACATATTGCTGTTCCCTGCCTCCAGACTGCTGGCATCTCGCAGCAGCCAAAAGAGGGAGATGTGACCCCACTGACTAAGTTGCTGAGGTTCTGAGAGCACTTCCATACTCATCTATGTTATTACTTAGCATAAGAACCCTTATTACTCAAGTACAGCTAATTAGAGCTTGAAGTTCTTAGTGAATGTGCATCCAGTGTGCCAAAATAGCTTGGGGGGGAAACTCTGACAAACGATAAAATATCTCTAGTTTTTCTTGACTCCTAATGACTTGGACCTGTCTGCAGGGACTGAACCAGCCCTAGAGGCTCCCAGCTCGAGCAGATGTTCTTGGAAGGCACCTTCCCTCATATACGCAGCTCAGATGAGTATTTGGCATCAGTGCAGCTCTCTGCAGGTTAGCGTACCCTGGTGAGCCAGTGGCCTGTGCTCACAAAGCCTCAGCAGCATTTGCTGTCCCATTACATGCCTTGGAAGGATGGATTAATCCAGGTTACAGTACAAATACCACATCTGCGAGATCTGACATCACTTTTCAGCTGGAGAAGACACCCTTTCCTCTGCACCTGGTGTGTTCAGCTGCCCTATGCTGCAGACCCAGGGCCACGCCAGGAGAAGGAGAAGCTATGCACAGAGAGACTGTGGAGACAGTCTCAAGGATGAAACACCCTGTGGGGTCCCCCAGGACAGACTGGTATCTCCAGCTGGCAGCAAAAGGGGTTTTTTTTTTGGTTTTTTTTTTGGTTTTTTTTTGCACACCGTGAAATATCACACTGGCACGGAGCCATGGACCAGGGGATGGGAGCTGGGCAGCGGGACTGTGCAAGCTGCTTCCAGCAGCAGCTAGCTGAGCTGCTCTCCACTTATGCAATAAAAATACCATTTTGATGAGATGGTGGCAATGCAGCCACACAGAGAGGGCTGCACTCTGCCTTCTGGGGCGCCCCGGCTTGCCAGCCTGCCTGCAGCAGCTCAGGTGCAAGCACTAAACCCTGGGCGCAGGGACACACAGGGTGGAAAAGGGAGATTTCTTGCTGGGAGCTGTGCCCCAACCAGGCAGCACTGGCCAGCACAGCGATATGGGGGCAGTCCTGTAGCCCAGGGGCTTTTGAGGGGGATATTTACTCTCGGCAAGGGTGCACAAAGGAGCGAGGAGAGGACGGACAGCCTCTGCTGAATGCTGAGCACAGGCCCAGCAGGTCGGCTGGGGGTAACGCTCGTCTTGGAGGGGAGGCAGCTGGGGTGGGGAAGCTGGGGGGCAGGCTGCCAGAGAACAAGCACATCTGTCCATGCACAGAGAAATACCAAACTAGTAAATCCGTTTTTAAAAGCAGGCCTCACCTAGAATGCTTGAGAATGGCTACTCAAGTAAAGCTAGCAAGAGCTGTGCCGTGGGTCTCAAGGAAAAGCAGATTTGGGTCAACATTCAACATGTGTGACAATACAGTCCATACTCATTCCTTCCAAGCTAACTGGACAGGCTGACAAGTGGCAGGTAAACTCTCATTATCATCAAGTCTCATGCCACGATTGGCTTTTTTTTTTTTTTTTTTTTTTTTTTAGCAACATACAAACATTATGAAGACCTAAAATTTGAGCACTTTCCCTTTTGGCTGACTTTCAGCATATTTACAGTAAGCAATCACACCTACCATCAGCATCTGCAGTATTTCTTACAGGCTTCCCAGATTCCGTAATCCCGTTCTTAGCACTAGGCTTTTGATTAAAAGCTCGTAGGGTAATTTTCGTCTTGTGAATTAGGATCAAACACCATTCTGGGTTTTTCTATTCCAATAAAACGGGCACTTGACAGACACTTTCTGAGACTATTTCCCATTACCTACCAAGCAACTCTTAATGACACAGCATTAAATCCAACTGGCACGAGCCCAGCACGGCAGCTTCCCTGCTGGCGTTTATTGCTCAGGCTTTTATTGTTTTCTCGCTAGTTGTTCTACTAGATTAACAAGGATCATTATTAAAAGTGCCAGCATGCACCCAACAGGATCAATCTTTTCTTATTGCAATCACGGAAAACAAGCAGCTTAAAGCAGGTGGTGAAGTGAAAAGCTGGGGGTACGAAAAACACAAGATAGAGGAAAAAACCTGAAACTTCAAAGAAAATATTTTACTGGATTTCCCAAAGCACGTATATATGTCATCCATAGCTTTACATAAAGAACAGAAATGATAAAAAAATACTTTTGTATTATTTTAAAAAACTAAGTGAAATACCTGACAACATATATGTGTATATATGTATCTATACATCTCTACATAAAACTCGTCCTCATTTGGTTCTCAGAGAGCACAGAATATTCAATTAATAATCCATTTCTGATTTCCAGGTCTATGAGTAAGAAACAGTAGAAATAAGTATAACTTTTGAAAACACCATGAATTCATGCTCCAGGGAGAGGCGAGGCCAGCCCTACCCAGCTCCGCACCTATCAAGTCCCTGTGGCTGGCAGCGCAACCCGGCTTCAAATAAAAACTATTACAAAGGCTGTTTTTAGATAAAACACTTTAGGAATAGTAGCTACAAAAAGGTAACGCTATACAAACTGTATCCTTAAAAGCCACAGCGCTCTCCTCTCCTGAGCAACCATTACAGAGAGCAGGTATCACCCATCCATGCCCAGCGATGCTCCAGGCTGCGGCCGTCAGCATCACCCCAAGCAGCAGCAAAGCCGCGCTTCTCGGCTCCGGCAGAGGTTTTTTGTTGGTTTTTGTTGAAGTCCGTGCCCACGGCATGGCATTCCCAAGCCAGCACAGACCACCGGGGGTTTTTTACTCAGCACTGGGCTCTTCACACAACTGCCGGGTAGAGCCCCTGTGCAGACCCGGGGTCGCTGCTGCTGTCAGAGCGCAGGTAAAGCCCTTCACCGCCTTTTCCTCCGTCACGCTGTGACTTCGGACCACTGGTTCTGCAGCTATTTCTAACCCCTGAGCTTCAAAGCGATCTCACCTCCATTTCTGATTAAACTTTTAATGAGTGATGTTATCAAAAAGACCAGAGCAATCGTTGCAGGAACTGGCAGCACCTGGAAGCTGGAAACACCATCTCAGTCATGGTCCAGCCAGTGAAGGTGTCTGTATTCAGGGCACAGGATCGATCCTGGCTTCCCAAGGCTGTAACAAGCTAAACCACAGCAGGAGCATTTGATCTTGTGCCAAACATTGTTTTGAGAATTTCAGGGAGCTTTGATGAATTATTGAAATGTAAAGGAGCGACAATACTATACTCACCCACATTAGCATTTCACCAGAAACATGTCCGTTAACACTATACTTTACGATTTGTTCATGCAAGTATCTTCCATATCCGCAATGTAACCAGGATGCTGGTGGCCATGCTTTCTGCATGTGGACGGTTACACCAGTAGGGGAAACAAAATCCTCGCAGATCCTGGGCTTACTCCTCAAGATGGTTGCATTTCGTATTTTAGAAGGGGTCACCTCGTGCAGGAAGGAATTATCTCAGCATCAGTGTTTCTTGAGCAGCTACTCTGGGGAAGACTGCAATGGCACAGAGCATCTCTTTGGTACCAAACAAATCATTGTCGTGCAAACTCTCAAACAGCTGAGGCAGCACTCCAGAATCCTGTATCTCCAGTTATCATAAGCTTGCTTTCATGAAACTGCACTGTGTATCTTAAAGACAGCATTTTCTTTCCTTTACATGCTCAGGAACACCAGCAGCCACTCTATTCCCTACCAACACCCTACAGTCTGCCTGCACCGACGCACTCCCAGTGAAGCCCACCATCGCCTCACGGCCTTGATTTACTCCGATCACCCCACCTCCGTCTGTGACCATTCACCCCCAGATTTATGAATCACAGGCCAACATTTATGTGAATATTTAGGGAATACCCTAACGTCAAAACTCAAGATACTTTCCTTAACAAATACCAAATATGAAGGCCTCAGTCAGTCAGTAGACTGGCAGGTACCATCAGATCTTAAGTCTCTTAACACTACCGTTAGCCTGCCATGCCAACCACAGCCAGCCACCAGCCTCAGCACCATGCAGCTGCTCCTGCTGCAGAAGTTGTTCTCTGGCAAGCGGTGGCAGTAGCAATCCTTTGCAGAGCAGCTCCTCTCTGCAAATGAGGCTGGAACCAGTGTGGAAAGCGTTCCTCAGGCACTGACATCACCTGAAAGCAGCGTGTAATGTCCCAAAAGTCTTTTCAGAAAAATCTACCGGCCCTTGCATTGCCCCCGCAACATGCTCCGGTGATCCAAGGATCTTGCTGGTTCAGCGGTTGGCAAAACTCAGTTCACCGTCTCACAAAGCTTCTCCTATAAGCCTTCTGGTGCCAGTTCAATTTTCTTATTCAGTTTGTTATTGAGCAGCTATGTGTTTGCAAGAATTCAGTGGCTTTTTCCACTGGAAATAAACCATAGAGTTACGAGCCCCACGCCCAAAACATAACAACGCACGCTGGAAGCTGAAGTTGAGAAAGGATTCTCAGATATACAAAACAACAATTAAGTGAGCTGGGGGAGAGGAATGTGGAGAGGATAGATAAATGCAATTATTGTAGATGTTACTGATATCATGCAGGTGCAAAACAGAAATCCGTAAAGTTAATGGAGTAATGACAAGGTAAATATGGCATTACAAAAAAAAAAATAATCAGGTCCTACATGTGAAAGATCTACATACAATAAATAGCCCTAAATCCTGGTACAAACAAAGGAGCACCGAGATTAACAGGGAGGAAGGTTTTACGCAGATGCCTCTCCAAGATCTGTTTTCCCCATAAGACATTTAAACAGAACTGTAGCATTGGGAAAATCCCCTGCCATGACAACGCAGTTCGGCACGGTTCAGGCCTTAGCACACAGGTGTGTTATCAATACATACAACCGCAGCACAGCTTTGGACACTTGGTGTGCCTCAGCACGTGAATGCACACCACACACAGTTCAGAATTACACGCGATTCATCCACCATTCCACGTTAAGGCGTAGCATCCCCCCCAGCTCATCTGCAAAATAGAAGAGCACTGACTCATGAGGATAAACCCCTAGACAAAAATAAAGTTAATTAGTCTATGAGAAGTTATAAGGTGATTTCTGAGAAGCATCACTGAAGACATGCATCTTTGTGCCACTCCCTCTCTGGTAACAGGGCTTATCTGCTCCACATTAACTGCTCAGAACTTGGCTCAGAGGCATCCTGGGCGCAGGACGGAATCCCTGTGTGCATAGGGTTCAAGGGCAACATGTCAGTGACGCTGCTGGAGGTACGCTGCTGCTTCCAAAGGCAAAACTGCTCTTGAAATAAACCAAACTCTGTGACAACACCAGCAAAAAAAACCCAGCCACACACAAAAAAATCCCAGTTAGTAACACTGTGAGTCAAAAAATGGTGCCCAATTCCTACTGAGCATTCTTCTCCCTGAGATCACAAAAAGCAGAATTTCACGTAATATCCTGTTTTCAAAACCTGTGTCTTTTATCAGTTAGAAAGTCAGCAAAGAAAAAAAAAAAAAGACCATAACACTGAACGCTGAATTCAAATTCTTGCTTTTTTGCAATGTTTTTCTACCCTTTTATGCTTTCCAAAATTACCTAGAACACTGTCCAGTCTTGATTTTGCTTCAAATTTATATCCTTTTTGCCAGGGAAGATGCCGACCAGGTGTGCATTTGTAAAATATTTTAATAACATTAATGACTTTAAACTCAATGGCAACTTTAGCGTCATTATTTTCAGAGGTCTTCCTTCTCCACAGCTGGCGTATCAAAGGTAGGGAACAATGAAACCAGTAATATAAAAATCAATAAAAAGAAAGCAACGTACATATTGTAGAAAGTGAACAGTGTTTCTACAGTACACAGACTCCATCTGTACATTCAGCTATACTGAACTCTTTACTCACCAGGTCTATACAACTTGACACAAGCACAGAAGGGAATAACAGTAAAAAAAAAAAAAAAATCACAGCAAAGACTGAAATTTGAAAAATAGCAGTGCAGAAGGCTTTGGAGGTCACATACAGGTCTTAAATCCCTGCTGGACTGGACTAATCCAGTCCGGAGAACTGAACGTAAATGAAACTGATCTCAGCATCACACTTTTAAGTTTTCTATGATCTACATGAGAGATGCATTACACATTTGTTTATGACCTGCGCTAGAAAATGCAGAAAAAAAGGTTAATTAGGTTAATTAACACCAGGAGATAAGTACATTATTTTTCTCTCCTGTACGTTGAGGCTAACAAGTAGCTTCCACTGTTAAAAATAGATTTCCCTCATCTTAACGCATGTAGCCAAGGACAAATTAAGATAAAAGGAAATGACACAATAGTCTAGAAAAGGAAAATCTCTTGTACTGCAAGAGATAAGCTATACATCTTTATCTCAGAAAGGTAAATCTCCTAAAATGGAATAACTAATATACCAAAGTCTCAGCCTAAAGCATTCATCTAAATAAGACTTATACAGAACTGCTGAGAAAAGAGTATTTTCCAAGGCCATGACATTTGAAATCAATCCTGCTGTGAACACACACACCCAGACAGAGAACACACACAAATCACATTCCTGCAAAAATGTAGTCACCTCATCACCAACCCCGGACCTGACGCCAGTTGCACAGATTTATAAGGAAATGTGTATTTCTGAAGTTGTTTCACTAGGAATGGTGAACAACTGTCCATGAACAAGAAGGCAGCACCCTTGGGTTTCTGTTTACAGAACTCAGCACCAAAAAGGTCAGACGCTGAGAAGAAATGTCTGAATGAACACAGAAATTCCACAATACTCCTGGAGAGCCCACCTCTAGGAGAACATTCAGCTCGAACGGACACTGCCGAGGAACTCGCCTCCGACACCCTGACTGTGCCGGCTGCCACTGCGGCAGAATATGGAGCGGAGGACAGCCTGAGAGAAATCCCCTGGGCAACTGTGGCTTTTCAATTGAAATTCAAGGCTATGATTTAGATGCAGAATCCAAGCAACTATCCAAGCAGAGTGCAAAGTGACAACATGGTATGGTCAGCATTTCTGCATTTAGCAAAACATAAATCGTGCCAGTCCGTTTCTAGATAGTCCCTTCAATGCAGCACGGGGCAAGTCCAGCTTAGGGACAAGGGACAGATGGAAATCCACAGGACTGAGAATATCTTCTACAAGCCAGTGCCGGGCACAATGACAAAGGAGGCAATGGAGAAATATTTATCACTGAAGGTGGTACCACTCATTTTACTGAGGAAAATCTAGCTTTTTAGTCAGATTTTTATTCTGCTCCAAGTTAATCTTCAAATAGGAGGTACAGACACGCACTGTTAGCATACTAGTAGCAGTGCAGCATACTCACCGTGTTAGTGTCTTCCCCCTAAGAGATTTGTAAGTAAATTGCTTAAAGGGTATCTGAATATTATTCTCAAGCTATATCTGAAACATATATACTGCAATGAGACTGTAACAGACGGACTTTCAAGTAAAAACGAGGAAGTTTATACCCAAGTTTACTTCAGGGCCATCCCTTCAGCCTTACGTCAGATTCTCTCTGCTTGCTGGGAGAAGGGAAAGGAGATACAAATCATTATATTCCTAATAAAGGAACATGTAGATTGTGGACTTACTGGAAAAGGGTATTCACATTCCTCCTTGACTATAAAGTACCTTCTACAAAATGTGCAGTAATTGTATCATATATCATGCAAACCTGTTTGAGCTGTTCACAGCAGAGCTTCAAGTAAGTTTCTTTGTGAGAGATCTTGGTAGCATCTCTGATCAAGCTGAAGTTCTGAGATTTCTTAGTCAGAGTGAAGCCAGTGGGTTCTTCAATTAGAATTATCTTTAGTGCTTTGGTTTGGATATTTATCCTTAGGTTTCTTCATTCCAAGAGGAAAAAAGAAAAGATTCAATAAAAAACCCTGGAAGGCTTCAGAAGAACTATTTCTTGCTACAATATATTTAAAGACTCTACAATCCAAAAGCAGCTACTAGCAAGTTAAATCTCATTCTCCATCAGATGTTGGTAGTTGTCAAGCTTTCAAGCAGGGTATAGAAAGACTATTTAATTTTGATGCCTCTTCTTAAGGCAGAGGAAAGATACTGTTCCATACTTGTGCAGCACGCAGGTTCAACGGAGCGCAAAACCTTGACTGTGGACCGCAAGTGATACTCCACACAATAGCGCAATGTTAATCCACTGAATTTTTTTCCATAGAAAAGTGGTGACTTTTTCTTTCGTGAAATATAACTTAAGAGTTTAAAACTGTATTGAGCAATATGAAACCACAACAATTTAATTATAGTGGAAACAATTTCAAGCTTTTGTTTTTTCTCCAATGTAATCCTCCCATGAAATCAAAGCTTTAGTGCCATCTGCTTGTCATTACCTGAAAAACATTGATTTCTGTGTGACTAATTTAAGAGTATAATGAGATCTGCTACCAGACAAGTTAATCTGTCCACGTCTTCTTCAAAAAGAATCTGGCAACTTTGGTTCAAAGGAAATGGAAAAACAAACACCTCAAACAATAGCAGTACAGACTCACTGCTGGCACAAGAGTTCTGAGCATCCACAGATGAGTAAGTTGAAACAGTCTAGGTGTTTGTTGGTAAAGCTGTGTTTTCTACGCTCCAAACAGTAACACAGCATTCTCAAAAACCAGAAGCTACGTGTACAAAGGCTAGCAACAGTGGTCGAACAAAACTTTTATTACTACCTGCATCAGACTTACCAACAGAGAATAAAAAGATAATTTTTAAACACTGCTTAAGATACCTTGTCATCCACATATGGTGTAGTGCCAAATTAAAGTAATTGCCTGTATTACCTACCTGTCAAAACAAGTATTTAGGTTTTTGCATTTTAAGGCCATTTACATTCTGAAGCAGGCAAGAACTGCAGTTCTGTTCTCTTTCTGTGCTAATTCCCCAGAGAAAACTAACATCCTACAAGATTTAAACAGAAGAAATCTTGGTTTTTGAAAGATGCTTGTATTTTTTGGGGGGCAGTATTTCAGTTTACATGCAAACTGTTAGTGGCTTGTACTTTTAAAGAGAATTAAAACATACTTTCAAATCACCCTTAACAGGCTTTTTCAAGAGGAACTGCTTTCTAAATCAGTTTGCTCAACTGTACTTTTGACCTGCAGACAAAAAACGGTAGGGATTAATTTCAGATTCTCCTCCATAAATATATATGCAGCCAGTTGCTAAAGCAGATACCCCAGGCAGTGGAATTGCTAGCATATTCTAGTCACACAAGACAGATTCCAGCTCAGGTAATTAGAGTAAAACGAACTGAATTCCTATTTTTCATTTCTTTCACTTTGTTTTTTCTTCATTTAGATGGCGAGTTTTCACTTCTTAGGAGTTCTCAGGTTGGTGGTCCATGCCCCACCTCCTTGAGCACTACAGTTATGATTTCTCTCCAAAGACAGCAACATCACAGGAATTGGGAAAGTGGTGACAACCTTGTAGTCTTCATGTGCTCCCCTGAGAGTACTAACTGTACAAACACAGTAGCTTCATACATAAATATACTGGTCACAGCAGTCAGTTCAGATGCCATCCTAATAAAAAGTATCAGGAATTTCTTGTGTAAAGCTGAAGATCCATTCATACATGTGTATCTTCAACAGTCAGGGAAACAAACTTTGTCCCTTGTACACACATACAAGCGAAGCAGTATGGAGAAATATTTGAATGACTGATGCTCCAGAGCACAAGCCCTAGGGAAAGGCCTCCCCTCCCAAAGAGATTCCATGCTCGAGTTCCACATGTCCAAAAAATATTAGGAAAAAAATAATGAAACCATGCCATTTCCACCCATGCAGCTTTAAGGTTTTTCACATTCAGATCTTAAATCCTACAATCCAAAGAGACCAGAGCCTCCTGGCTAGAAACCTAACACAGAATGGAAAACGTGAACGACTTCAGAACACACTTATCTCTCCATTTCCAGTACTGTACTTTTTGTTAGGTAACCGGACTTGCGCTTACCTGGTTTAAGCAAAACCATGAATAAAAGAGCACATTTTGCTGCCAAACAGAATTAATCAGCTAGAAAGTCATAATCCACCTGAACAAAATCGCCAATTTTCCAACCTACATGCACACAGAAGATTTAAGGCTCCAGGTCCATTACCATCCAAATCTGGCAGTGGTAGAAAGGGACACCGAATTGCTGTAACACTCCCCTGGTAAGAATGAAACAAAACAGTTCCACCGTGAAGAAAAAAGTGATTAATCTTGAGCAGAATCCAGTAGAGTTACTTGGTGTTCCTTTAGCTGGTTGAAAGATTTTGACTCGCACCTGTAGGAACAGATGAGCAGGAGAAAACAATTTTGACTCAAGTTTTATGAGAGAATAAAAGATGGTTGCTCTAGACACCCAAAACAGAGAATTGTGCCATTCATATTTTGAATTTGAGGAATTTTCTGTTCTTTCTCATCATTTCTACTGTAAGAAACCCAAGTATAAACAGTCTTACACCACCACATTGTAGGAACTTGAATTTCTTTTTACCCCCTTATAGTTCACGCTGCACATGGGCAGATCTCAACTGAGATGGCCACATCTGCTGCTCAAATACGTTATCTCATAGTATCCAGGTTGTCCTGGTGCAGTTTGATCCCAAATTGTCAGTGGACTTCAGGTTCAGTATTGAGACCTCATTTTCCAGAAGTAATCTGGGAAACATTAAATAACAAAGAGAAGCATAATAAGAAGGAACCATGCACCCATCAGTATTTGACTTCCTGAAGACGCAGACCATGTGAACAGGTCCACAGGTTCCACAGGCAAAGATGCTTTCCCTTTTTAGTCCATGTACACCAAGTCACAATATTCCAAGAGAGTTCCTGGTTTTCAGTTCAGTCAACTCATGGTTAGCTAGCTGCATGCTGACAAAGACATTAAGAACTTCATAGCAAAACCCACAGTTTGCCTCCAACTCAGATAAACCACGTTTTCTTCAAGTCCCGAGAGTCCGTCCAATATTGTGTGGGCTTCCCAAATTTGGTTGCAGCAGTATTAGTAATAAAAGGGCACAATCTGCCAAGGGAAATTGTGTCTGAAGGGCATGAAACGATCCACCGTGACAGCTGCGTTAAATAAATGGACAAAGAATATTTTTTTCTTCTGGTAACAATAAATTTGTCTAGGTGGCAACAAGCTGTTCCACAGGCTGAATGACTTCATTTCTTTGGTAAGGATTCTCAGAGCATTCCAATGATGTTGAAATCTCAGATTGGGAAAACCTGACTTTGGCTGGTGAAGTCATGTTGTTCTCTCTCATTTAAAAGCACACTAATGACAGATTATTCTTCTGCAGGAAGCATACTTTCTGATGTGACTTGCAAATCACGATTCTTCATAATTTTTAACTATCCAATTGGATTGTATGTAGGCTTTTTGGGGATAAGTTAATATATTTGTTTCAGTGTAATATTACAACTCTACTTTTCCAATTCAATCCTTTCATAAAAGCCACTGCTGAAATCCTAATGAGGATCTCCACAGTATCTAAAGGATTGTTCAGAGACTAACAGGTTTCAGAAAATAGTTAAAACAATGCCTTACAAACAGACAGTAACAACCAGTATTTTTGTTGACCAACAGAGGCGAGGAACAATTAATGGACAGGGTTCACAAAGCCGACTGAAGCAAAGTCCAAAAAATACCAAATCCTACCTGATGGGTGAAAGATACAACCCTAGCTTTTACCAGCACAAATCTTCCTTCTAAAGACTGGGAATTAATAATGCAAGTTAAGTCGTTTATCTATGTCAATGTAAAGATATAAGAAAAAAAAAGCCATGGCATTTCCAGAACTGACTTAACATTCTACGCTGCTTTCACTCTTTCACACCATAGTCAGACCACCATGCTTAATGAGCAATCCTACAGTCAAACAGCAGCAGCATGTCTTAGGTTACACACTCCCTTGCAAAAAGCATGTGTACTTCTACTGCAAGACAGTTTCAATATTCTTAAAAACAGCAGGCCATCTTGAGAAAAACTGAAGTGCCATGAGAAATCATAATTCACAGAAAATATTGTTTTAACAGTCAACTCTGCTCAAGAGGTAGCGGTTCCATCCTGCAGCAGCTGAAGATTTTTTCCGAGTTGTATTTTTAAATGTGATGCACTGCACAGAACAGTCCAACTTACGACTCAGCACAACTTAGAGTTAGCATGGTCAAAGACAGATCATTATCCAAGCGCTGGATGCACACTTTCCTATTTAGCCATCAAAGAAAGCGGGTATTCTTTCTGTTCAGTGCTGTGAAAGAATCTACTGCCAGTATCGGCGAGTAGATGATGAGTAAGAACTAAATCAAGATCAAAACTTAGTTGATTCTGTAGTGAAGGCTTTTCCAGACAAAAGCAAAATCACTAATCACCAACCTCTGACTACGAGCCAAGCATGGGACTACCCAGCTACTCTCAGTTCTGTCAGCAGCAATGATGAATCTTCCTTTTGGCTCCATTTCTTCATTCACTGAAGGACTAGAGTAATTGTTACAGGCTGTAGTTATGGCATAAGTTACTTCGAGAACCACTTCCCATCAAACAAGTGGAGACCGACCTGCTAAACATTCAAAGCAACTGCAACAAAAGGCAAAGATTATGGAACGATATTTTTGCATTACAGAAATGGGTAAGTTCTGAACCTTCAGGGAACCAGGAAAACAAAAACAACAACAAAAAACCCCAAGGCCTTCAGCCTGTTCTGATCAGTCTGACAGTCTGAAACACTACGTTTTTGTAACTGAAAATTCTCCTTAAACTTGAAGATTCATACATCTTCTCTCTGTTCTCACCAGAGTAAAGTATAACTTTACATGTATTCTCTGCTTATCTCTAATTCTACATGCACCATGGAATGAACAGTGTGACCCCTCCGGGTGTTATCTACTAACGTAACTTTCAAAATTGTTAAAAACAATAAACAGTATAATCAGTTCTGCAACACACTATCCATTTGCATGCTGCAGAAATATTACTTAGCCTGGAAAGGAAAATGTTAGAAAAGCATCTGGTTCAGGTGCATTACCAAAAATACAGACAAAAATCATTATCAGTTCTTAAAAGTCAAGAAACAGCATCAACTCGTAACAATGGTGTGCCACAAGGACTCCCATTTTGTTATGGACCACCGAGGATAGGCTGAAACCCATTTTGCACATACCTGAGAGAGTAATTTCTCCAAACCAAAGCTTGCCCGATTTCCACAGCAATACACATACTGATTTCGCGTTAATTCTTTTCCCTTTGTGAACAATTTTCAGTCAGAATTCAAAGAGTACTTCGCAACATTAAAAAAAGTATATATGCTACATAGTAGTATGTATGCACAGAAAATGCACATTTATTACCTTCCATTTTAAAACCACTGCATTTGGGGAGCTTGATTTTCTTGTATTAAACACATTCAGAGCACAACACAAGTTCAGCTATTCCCCTCGTTCACCAGTGGGCTTTCAATCATGCATCACAGATGAGGCTGAGAAACATCCAGTAAATCAAAATATGAAGAGTGACAAACCAAACCATCCATTAGCACCACGGCTCTCCTTTAGCCGCATGAACTACCACCAGACCAGAACTAGTTGATTTGCCAACCTAAATGCAAACCGTACTGCAATCACTCAGCAGAGCAACAAAGAATAGCAGAGAAGGAAATTCAGGACCTCATTTTCTTCCCTCAGAAAGATCAGGAGAAAAAATTTAGTTCACCAGTAAAACGGCAGCCATTTTCGGATTTAAACACCTTCCCTGGTCACAACATTTTTAACACAAGGCATTTGCTTCAAAACTTGAGAGGACAAAAGAACGTTCTCACCAGCAAACCTGATGCTGTGCAGAAGCCATATACCAGCACCTATGAAGAATTTGTACCACTTTTAATAGTATGGACTGCTATTCATTTATATTTTTTAGCAAGCTTAAACACATTTATTAAAGGAATAGAAGGGTATAACTTCTGGTCTTTGCTGCTTCTTTTCATGATGTTTCTCCTAAGAGACAGTAGACTTAGGAATGGAATGAAATACCCTGATAGGGATCAGTGTTGACTAAAAGACAGAGTAAGACCAAAATGAATTTTCTAGGCTACTCTCCAGAAAACTGTGCAATACCCGTTTTCAAGTTGAGCATTAAATAAATGTTTTTCACACATTACTACCTTGAGTATTTCAGAGCCATCCAACAGAATTTATACTCACGTAGTAATGGAAATTTGACATAACTGAGAAACTAGGATTCAAAAAAATAACAATCATTCCTGCTCTCCAGGAGGAATGAGAATGGTATGACTCCTAAGAGCCAGCAAAACCTGGGGCCTTAATGGAGCTCTCTCTGAGAAGAGCAGAGGTGATAAACCTAGAAGACAGGACACGTTCCAGAATATGAAGCACAGCCTCTTCCAGGTAAGGACGGTTCTGAGTACTGCCAACATGTGAACACAGACCACATTTGAAATGTCAGAACAGAAATCATGCTATATGGTCCACCAAGAACACCGAGTTTATAGTGAAATTTATTGTTCTGCTTCCTAATACAATAAGCTACAAGGTACATACAGTATAAAACGAGAACGGCCACGAAGCAAAGGTGATAAACATTCTGTGATGGTACAGTGGAGGTAACATCTGTCTAGTCCTTCCACTTTATCCCACAAACAGCAGCTAAAACTAATGGCCCTCCCCCTCCCTCCCCTCCAAAAATATTAAAAAGTAAACTGTCTCTCTCACTTAGGAGCAGTGGGATTCGGTGTGGGGTTTCTTTTTTTTGTTTTCTTTTTTCTTTTTTTTTTTTTGAGAGCACTGGTTATCTGCCAATATCTCAAGAAAATTGCTGAAACTAAAATAACAAAGAAAAACTGTGAAGGTGGGAGTGACATGACCCATGCAAGATGCTCATGACACCTTGGTTGACTTCTCCTCAGAGCAAATGGCCTGTAAAGAAAGGAAAAGTTTGTTACACCCGGTAAAACAGCAATTAATGTGGTCAGAGTTAAGATACAGTAAGCCAAATCTGAACTAGGTAGGACTAGGCATGCAGTTAAACTACTCTTTTAATGAAAACGTTATTTTCCTGATAATAAGGGTTGGAGAGAGTTGACAATCCTTCACCTTTTATTTTTAGATGCTGTACAGGAGGGTGCACATTGAATGGGCACAGCTGATGCCTATTACACAAGGTACCAAATAAAATACTCTTGTCTGGGAGAACTCTAACAATGACAGGAACTGCAACCTTAACTCTTAAAAAATCTAAAACCCATGAAGGCTATAAACACGCAGGAAGAGTGAATACTTACCTTAAAGGCACAAAATTCCATTTAACCACTTTTTCATATATACTTGGTGCGGTTGAGGGCTCTCTCAGCAAGATGACCACTTTCATCTGTTATCTTCTCCCAATCTGTTTGTCCAACAACAAAACCAATGGCCCTTTTCCTGTCTGCATCTTTTTTTTCTTCTAGATCTGCCCACCGCACCTATGGAGAACACACTATCAGTAAGACAACCTCTTAAAAAATCCTGAGACAAGTCTAGGCTTTCCACTGCAGATAAGAATACAAGAATTCTCTAATTTGTACTCATTTTCCTTTGAACATGTAAATATTGATTTGTTTTCCAATGGGTAAGGATGCAAACTACAGGAGTTATATTATTTCTAATTTAGTATCTCAGGTGTCCCATGGAGTAGAAGAAAGGTACAGATGATGAGCCTTTTCCATTTCAATGCTATAATTCTGAGAGCTGAAGCGTAATTACTACAATTATTTCTCCGTTCAAAGCAACGCTTTCTGCAGGAAGAACGATCAAAGATTCATTTAATGTCCTCCTTTTTTGTACAACTTGTCTTTCAGTTGCACAATGGAAACATCTAGAAGATGACTAATGAAACTACAGACAGACAGTGTTAAAGAGCAACTCAGCACTGAATGAGTGATTGAGGGACAATTTTCTTCTCTATCTTCTGTGATACGTGTCTATTTACATCTTCCTGCTATTTCTTTACACTAAAAAACTTCTTCATGTGTTTTTTATCTCCCATCTTTACAGGTGCAGCCATCTCCTCTGTGGCTCTTCATGGTCACACAGATGACTTGCATTCCTCCCCCTCAGACATACACTCCCTCAACCCACAAACACAGACAGCAATGGGAGGGAGTGCAAGAGGGAGGAGGGAGTGAGGGAGGTGATGATGAAGGAAAACAGTCCAGAAACTCAGCTGGAACACACAGTTGCAGGATGAGAAAAAACGGTAAGTGAAGGAACTCTTCCTTGACATCCTAACTGATTAGTCTCACTTGGGCTGACTTCTTATTTGGGGACGTAGGCTTGTCACCTTTCTGCCAGCACCTCCCTATTTCACAGTCTACTTGGATCTCCCCAGGCATTCCTGCTGATAACCAATGTCTGCGTTCTTCCACCATCACTTTCTCTGCCAGTGCCTTAGTATTTCCATTTCCCTCACGCATGCTGTCCCGTTTTGTGTTTGACATTACAGAACAAAACAGAGTCTCAACACCAACAGTTAACTCAAATTACTTTTAGTGGCAAAAGCTGGTCTTTCTGTTTTGGAGGAGAAAAAAAAAAAAAAAGGCATTACCTCTTCCTATTACCTCTCTCATCATCTTCTGATTTTTTGCCCGTTTTTTCACAATGGTATTTGAAGAGGTAGCATTTTGTGTTCAGAACAGAAATACATATAAAGTGGTTGAAGCCAACTTCTTATACACCATCCCCCAAGCTATATGTAAGGTATATGCAGGAGGTAACATCTACAAGACTTAATTGATATAAAACCTACATAGCTGATACTTTCCTCAGCTGAACCTTTTTGAACATAAGAACAGCCTACCATTTCTCTGCCTACTTATTACAAAACCTGACAAAAAATCAGCTTAATAAATTCATCACCTTATCTTGGAATCTGCACTGTATATCACACTATCTCATGACAAAACATACAGCATAAGAACAGGACTCTGTGGGTTGCTCTGAAACAAAGCGTGTCATCTCCCCTGGCAAGAAATGGGACATGATTCCATTCTCAATCTCAAAAGCCATATCACGCATAGTTAATCTTTACTATTTACAATGCCTCACTTCGTTATAATGAATCTGTTTACCTCTGGAAGACCCTACCCTCAAGAATATTCTCTTACAGAATCTAATGGAATAGCGAAATGAAAAGTGAGTCAGTGAAATTGCCATATTCATAGACACTGAACGACTTGACACAAACTCTTTTTCACAGAGACCGTTAAATGGTCATACACAGACGGTAAGTCATTTGAAAATTTATTACCCTTTTCTTTCCAGGTTCAGAAGCACGTGTATCATAGTCATCCGGAAGCTGTAGATAATCTTCCATTCTGCTGGCAATTGCTTCCCAGTCACGTTTCCTTTTAGTGCCAGTCCGCAAACCATCCAGCTTGTCTGAGAACAAACACAGAGCCTCAGAGTTAAAGGAGAATTTTTTTTTCCATTATTCACACAAACAAGACGAGAGTGGAAAAATTTTCAAAAGAATGAGCAGCAGAACTTGTACATCCAGCTTGTCTTGACAGGTAGAATGATGACAGTTGAAATAAACTAGAGAAGACTCAACAGCATTTTCAAGTTTTATTGATCTTTCACATTAACTGTGTGGCAATAACACTCAGTCTTGTTATTTGTACGAGGGAAAAAAGCTTGTTCTTCTGGATATTCACACTATATGGAGTCTGTCCTTACAGGTACAATGTAGCCACAAATAGCTAGGAACCACATATCCACCTTTCTGTATTTGAACACAATACTAAAGCTGTAGCATTTTCCCCAAATTTGGGGTTTAATACTGTGTCAAACACGGCATACATGCAGTATCAGGGAACAAGTGACGATCATAGAAATTAACGCATCAAAGACAAGTTTTTTGAGATACTGTTTCTGCTAAACAAAAAGCTCCTTGGAAACCCTGATCCCCGCCCCCCAACCCCCCCCCTTACTTTTTCTCTCCCCACAAGGAAAACACACTCAAAAAATCCTCCAGGATCGGAAAAAAACCCTCTCAGAATCTTTTGTTTCATGGTGTAAGAGGTCAGTCATGAATATTTGAGCAGTGTTTGTCCCACAGTCATAATTTTCTTCTTTTTCTTATTGAATCGATAAGGCATGAGAAGAAACAATTCCATTCCTAGGTTCTAAAATTTTGTTCCTCTTTGGACACTTTATTTTCAGTGAAAAAACAACACATTCTTGAAATAATGTGGCAAACTGCTTTTAGAAAGATGAAGTATTCATTGTAATATTACGAACAATAAAGCCTGAAAACGAAAATCAGCTTTACAAGTCAGAGCAAATCCTAGTACTTCTGTCGATGTATGCTACCATTTTATAGGACAACAATTCAAGTATATGCA
This sequence comes from Falco rusticolus, assembly GCF_015220075.1. NCBI lineage: Eukaryota > Metazoa > Chordata > Aves > Falconiformes > Falconidae > Falco > Falco rusticolus. Next base: position 63,936,768 of record NC_051193.1, on the reverse strand, counting down.
GAAGGAACACTAAGCTTGGCAGTTATATTCTGTAAACCATTTCCAGTGATGTCAGTAACATTGTTTCAGAAGTCACTGATGTAATTAAATTCACCCACAAAAGGCCTCAGAATTCAACCAAATAGAAGGCAGCATATTTTCTGGACAGCAGAAGAGGATGTTCAAAGGTATGTATTTAAAGAAGCTCAGTTCAGAGATGAGTTGTTTTTTTTTTCTTAATATGAGAGAGAAAAGAGCAACAACGGAGATAATGTGAGGCAATGGTGATGCAGACATGCCAGTATAATTTAAATGCCATAAACTAATGAAGTAATTTCTCCCTCATACAACTCTAGAGTTTTTAAAGACTCCACCTTTGCCCCATTTCCCTGGAACAGATAAAGAATTTCTGCTAAGAAAACGTTTTAATCCCCCTCTGCCTTTTATAAAAGTCAACATAACAGTGCAGGATATTTGTATCTGTTACGTGGTATCTTGTGACACAATTCAGTTAAGGTTCTTCTTTTGCTCTAAGTTATATCTGCCAAATTTGAAGCTCAATCTCCACAGAAAGACGGCACTCGCTCTAGAAGACAAAATTAATTTATACAATATTCCCCTGTTACTCCAGCATGTAACATACTTGCACTGCTCCTCAGTATTACTCTCAGAACAATCAGCACAGACCATTCGTAGCATAAGGGTTTCCAGAAAAAAAACCAAACAACAACCCAACCCAAAACATTGAAAAGGAGAGCAACAAACGCATTGGGGAGCATTTAGGAACATGAAGAACTGAAAATTCAGGAGCTCTCTCTTGGCAAGTATCTGTACAGAGACATATTCCTGTTGGAAGGCAATGTGCTACGATGCAAGCTCATCCCGTCACCAGTGTGGAAGAAAAGAGTTCGTTCTCCCCCCTCCCTGCTGCACACAGGCCAACTGAAAATATCGCCAAGAGATGTGTAGTTCTCACACATCAACAGAGGAGTTCAGGAGGCATTCAGGGTGTGAAGTTCCCCTCTGATCCTTTTTGTTACTGCTACAAAGAATTTATTTTAAAATGTGATCTCCTTCCATGTATGAAGTTGGATTGCCTTTCCAGAGGGATCTGCTTCCATCCATACTATCGTGGTTCAAAGCACAGGTGCCATGCAGTAGACACACTACAGAAGTGTCAAAAGCCTACCACAAAGCATCATTTCAGAACATTCTTTTCTGAAAATAAGACAAGGTGTCATTTTGTAACAATGGTACTTGTGAATATATATGGAGGATGACTGGTGTTAAACTATCAAACATCATTTTACCATTTCAATTTTAAAAACAACGAAGCAGCAGCATTTCTAGAAACCCGCAGAAGTTAAAAACTCACCTTTAGAATTTTAATAATAAAGCATCAGAAAGTGACTTAATTAGCTCCTTCAAAAACTAAATGAATCTTTTGCCCTTCTTATACAATAAAGCCACAACGTTTTATGTAAAAAGTTATTTGTGTTCTAGAGTAAATTTTACAAAGGTACCAAAACTTCAGCTATGCCAGAGCTCTTTTCTCCTTTCCTGAAATTTCAGAGAACTCACCACTAAGCCGCAATTGGAAACAGAGTATTGTGCTAAACACTTTGAATACAGTCAAATTTTTAAAGTGCAAATCCACTTCTGTAAATGCAAGAACCAGTGTGCATTATGCACTGAGACAGACCAGTAATTAGACTTTAGAATAAAAATGTGGCTGTGCACTCACAGCACATAAGGAAATGATATACCACACACATACTCAGGGTGAGGAATGCATCACCCCTGCCAAAGTAAATCTGAACTAAAACAAGAGCTCTGGGGCATACAGTATGGCGATTGTCACAAGTCAGTGTCACAGCTAAAGAACTACAACTTTTCAGAGGCTTATTACAATCAGTAAGATCTTATTGTGATTTCCTGTAACAACGCTTACTCAGAAAGAAAATAAAAGCAGAACAAGACTTAGTGTTGTTTTTGGATTCTGCACTTAAATCACTTCTGCAAATGTGTGCCTTCTGGGACCAAGGCAAAAAACCTAACGGGAAGGCCAGCTCCCAGGAAATAACGAATGCATACCACAGTTTACATGCCTTTCAGGAGGTAATTTTAATTGGTAATCTACAACAAAGTCTTATTGTGAAATAAATATAATAATTCTTACTCACAGACTGCAAGCACTTATAATGCATACCTTGAGCTAAAATTTGCCTGCCTTTGCAGAGCAATTTCTCAAAGAAACATCATTCTTTCTATATGAATGCCTGGCTTTTAAAAAAATGTATGTTCTTTCAGAATTTACTTTTAATCTATGGTTCTATATATTTATAAAAATTAATCTAGAAGGTAGTTATGAAAGCAAAACAGTGAATATAGATTTAATAGAAAGACCTTCTTGGCACCTGTATCTGTGTCTTGCAGCATGCTAACATCCAGTTTGTTAATGGAGTTTTTGATTGTTAAAGGATTATTGCGACAGCCTTGCAAGTAACTTACATTAGCATAAAACTGACCCTGCTACCTGCTCCTCCTTTTTACACTTAAGTGGAGACCATATAAAAATCCTGCGTTTTATATTACAGGGTTTTCATATGCAAAGAAACACAACACAGTTCTTAATTTCTATTTTTTAGCAGTATTTGATCATGAGAGAGGTCAATTTTGAAAGCTATCTGTAAATTTCTACTGCAGTCACAGTCTCCACGCTGCCAGAAACTACACACAAAACTTCAGTATTTTTAGAACACACTTTGGACTCCTGTGGTATCTGTAAAACACACGGGATGACTTAAAGTTCACCGCATCCAGTGCAATGCATCTGTTCCTACTACTCAGTATTTAAAGTAGTCTATGTTATTTGGAATACAACACAAAGTATCAGAGCATTCTTCAACAATACAGTTTTCCAGTACCATGATTTCATACATAATTGGGATAAAAATCATTACAAACTTGAGAAATAATCTTAAGATATTAAAACAATCAACTCTTAACAAAAATGCAGAGCAATCCTGAATTAATTCTAACTGCCTAGCTGTTTGATATGCCAGAATCATTAAGTACAAGGCTCCTCCAGTGGTACTGCAGGTGCCACAGTGTCAATATATTCCACTAATATTTAAATGACTTAAAAGAGAGCACAGCAGCAGAAGAGATGGTGCAACTAAGCAGTTAACAGCAAAGGATGAAAGGCTGCTTTACGTAAGGCAGAACTTCTAATACTGTTTCTATGGTGCAATTGTGGTTTTGGTTATTGGAAAGTTATGATACACAGGGCTGTACCACACATGCGGAAGCAAACCTCAAAAATGTTAAGACATGCTGTGTCCCATTCAGATATTTGTTACTTCTCATAGATGTGACAGAAAATAGCAGTTTTATGCAGATTGCACTGATAAAATCTTCACTTAGAACCATTACTATTCAGTTGGGAAAAAAAACCCCAAAACAAACAAACTCCCAAACTGATCATAATGACTAAAACCCCCTTTCCATGTGTAGACCTTCCATCACAGCCATAGTGCATGCATTTCAGCCTGAAAGTTGCTTTTGACTTCCACAGAATCCTAATATTAGCACTTACATCTAACGCGACCACCAACACTAATCAGAACAAAGAGTATAGCAAAAATAGTGCCCTTGTGCTCCTGCAAAGTCCATTTTGCATCCTACTAAGAAGGATTATTCTAGTATTCTCCTGGAACTGAAAAGCATAACGCACTTTAACTTTTCAATACCCAAGTTGTTGATAGGATACACGGAGGCCTAAACATTCAGAACCAGCTTCAAAACACGGCACTACTTTGTCCTCACACGTGTCTATTTTGGAGAGCGAGAAACATCTTCAATACAGTTAGCTACTAGGCATGTCTCCAAGAAAGTAAGTTACTGATGACATTAAGGCTTGAAGAAAAGGTATGCAGTATGAACAAGAATGCAAGTGCAATGTAAGTTGACTCTGCTTTTTATAATACGGAAGAGATGAATAAAGAACAGAAATACTGCTTTTTTTAAATTTTAAGACAAAGAACTTTCCTTGAACAGATGGAAGAACAATTAATGAATATATAAAACAGTGATGGTTAGAAAGTCATAACTCCCTTGCCTTTGGCAGAAGACACATTCTTTTTCCACACAAATGTTTTTGCAGTTTCAGACACATGTGAAATCAACACATTTATTTGGTTTGGGTAAGGAGGCACAGTAAAAATAAAAAATTCAGGTTTTGCAAACATGATCAGATACCAACTATAAGAAACAGGAAAAAATAAATACCCACCTAGCTTTGCCTCAGAAGTGTCCATCTCCCATTTGCTTTTCGGAATGTAACCCTAAATCATACACAGAGAGAAGCTCGGAGGATTAGAGAGAGACACACATGCATATCACTTTTGAACTGGAAACAGCATTATAATGGGAGCTTAAGGTATTTCTTTTTGTAAGTCACAATTCTTGTTATCAGATGAAGGAAACAAATTACTCAGTATTTCAGAACTTCTGCATCCATTTCCCATTCAGTGATTTTAGCAGCCCTTGCAAATCGTTACAAGAGTGCTGCCCTCTGCAAACACAGAACTCCGGAAAGAGTCTAAAGACAGCAATGGCACTGTGTGCACGGTTACTATATTACATTTTCCCAGGTGGCAAAGTTATTGTAACGCAACTTATCAGGCATAAAGAATATTCAAAGCTTTACAAATACAAATGAAAAAGTTACCACAGTCATGAACTTTTAACATTACATCCGAGATTTACCACATACAAACTTTACTTAATCCTTTCGAAGGGACATAGTAAATTCATGTATGAGTGGTTAGTCCACATCTAAACAAAATTCTTTCCTTAGTTTAAATGCGAGTATCTGTGAATTACTAAGATTTCAGTATTATTTTTCATTTTAATATAACCCTCTTAGTTCAATGATTTTTTTAAAACACTTTTTTCCCTACAAATAGTGTCATCATGCATTTTACATATAATGATCTTTAGCCAGTTTATTCCTTGTAAACGAGCATAGTGATACTAAATTCAGTAAAAACTTATTTATTTTAGATATCTTCTTGTTATCTTTTCATTTTATACTCTTGGACAAGTGAATCCTTACTAAGCACCCCTTATAACTCATATCAGCTGTTCAGATTCAGTGTAAAACTACTTATGTTTCTCTGGAATCACATAAAAAGTTCAATGTAGTGAAATGGAACCCCTGTGAGAATATCATTATTTTAAGAATGATTTTTAATAGAGAGGGAAAAGAACTACTCTAGAAGATTTCAACAAGAAAACAACAATCCACAGACCAGTTTTATTACACTAACTTCTTTCCTGCTCTATTTATAGGTTGCCTCAGTGTGTAAAACGTGTATTTGTTAATGCTAAAGGTTACTCAATCAGTGTACTACTCCAGAGAGCTATAATGCTTTTGATTACATTCAGCACTGCTGTTCCAAAATCCCTGAAAGACCTCTTTTCTATCAAGCATATATCAGTGACTTATCAGATCTCTGTATTCTATTGTTTTTAATCAAGTCTGTAATTAATACAAACTACTACAGTTTGTGCTGCAGTATTTCCTTGTAACAAATAAACTTCATGTATATATATATATATGCATATTCATACTTTTAAACAAAGTTGCACATTAAAGTTTGCTCAGTAAGTTTACACCACAGCTAGAAGCTTGTATTGAACAAAGTGATGTGATACACTGGTGAGAACACTAAGTTAAAAGCATCAATAATTCATACCATCAAGCACAGAAAAGCAAGAATTGTCTGAATGCTACAAACAACCCTATGGGAGTTGATAATAGCAACAAAAGAGTGACTTTGATGGTGTGAAATGGCCTATTGTGTGCTGAATCTGTACAATATCCCGGTCCTCAAATAGGATAAGAAAAGATTCAGACTTCATGCTTTGGTACAAGACAGCTGGATATTTCAAGGACATCTGCCAGATAGCAGGAACTGCAGACCTCTCTCTTTTCCACAGGATTAAATGCAGCAAAACGAATTGAAGAACCCTTACCAACTGCTCTCAAGAAGGCAGATACCAAATACAGTGTACTGTTCCACCTTTCTGTCTGACATAACCCTCTCCGAGATTAGCCATGTGACTGAACAGCAGAGATTACATATGGCAGGTATTTCTTTGCTATTTTTCATGTCTTGTGAATCTGAATAGAAAACGTTCTTATAAGTAGATTACTTTTAGTTATGAATAATTTGCATAGTTTTCACCACCAAGATTTCTCCTTTGTCTCATAAAGAAAAGGCCTATTGTTTTATTGGCTGCACATTAGGACACTCCCCAGAGCCCATAAACACACACATACACACACACTCTCTTGTGCACAGATGTCTCAAAAACTAAAGACAACCTTCTCTTCCAGGTATAGCTCATTTCCAAGAAACGAGACTAGCAGCCATATTCTTGTAAACATGGATGCGCCTTTGAAATGTTCTAACCACACTTTATGCAGTCTCATACTCTGTGCCAAAGAATAATGTAGTAAAGAGAATAAATAAGTCATGTTGCAAAAAACCAGATGTTTATTAAAATCCACTCTTCCTAAGCTTAATTTTTTTTATTCTGTACCTTCAACTGCTTTCTAAACTGTCACTCCTGAGGAATACTGAATTTCCATCAAGAAAAAGGACTTGCTCGTCTCAGACATTTTCGGTTACTTCCTGTTTATTGGAGTTTAACTGCTTGGTTGTGGGAACCAGGGTTTGACACGTTCAACTCATCAAGCACTGAGTAGCTGCAGCTCCAACACATACCAAGAAGTTACATTAGGAAGCCTTTCGTAGCCTTTTAAATACATACCTAAAACCACCAGCCCTCAGGGCAATTCTCTAACCTTCATTTACCCAAGAGACCTAATCCCTCATCTTGGAGATACCTACTGACAAACAAAGTCAGCGAGCCTTGGCAGAGAAAGCATTCTTCTTCAAAACTGTTGTCATATACTGTGACAGTCAAGAAGAGGTCTTTAGACACGTGAGAGGAAATAAGCTAAATTAATCTTTGCCCATTCTTCCCATCCTCAACTTAGTGTAATTCTTAGATAATCTGGAAGGCAATGCTATAGTATAGTGCAACTTATAAATGGCTGTAAGAGGCATGTTGCCACTCTCCACTGATAATGGTTTGTGGCATACACTCACAGATTCTTAAAAAAATCAGTTAGGAATAGTATGATTTAACATTAAAGTTCTCCTAGAAGTGTTTAAGGAATAAACAACTAGAAATCTGTGTATTAAGATCGCACTGCTAAGAATGGCAGTGGGTTGGCGTTTATAAGACTGAGATTCTCCCTCAGACACATTAACAAACATTTTGTTAGAGATGGTTGATGTGTCTCCTACCAGTTCACTTTCTTCCTCCTCTGCTGAATCCTTCTTGACTTCTTCTTTCTGGTCTTCAATATTTGCATCAAAATCCTCCATCTCCACCTGTTCCAAAGCACAAACACAGACTTACAAGGCACGGCTTGACTTGTAAATATTGGGGTTTTAGCAGAGTAAGTAGAAGATTACAAGTTCAAATAAAAGAGGAAAGAAAGGATTCATCTTGGAAAGTATGATGATGCAATATATATGAGTACTGGCTCCATTTTAGCTTCCCTCAGAAGCATGCTCTGCTCTAGCTAGTGACAAACTGTGTGGGAAAGTAGCACTTGTTTAATCTCTTCTTTCACATGCTTTCTTTGTGCTGTCAGTGTCTGTAACAGTAAGATCCTTCTCTTGCTTCCCATGTAATCACATCTCGAAACTTGAAATCTCAGAAAAAGATCTTAAACTTGCCATTTACATATCACTGGAATGGCGTGCTCTGCATAAAACATCTCTAATCGAGCTCTTATCTTGTATATATTTAAGTATCACAGTGAAGAATAACAACCACAGAGGTTAAAGCATCCATTTTCTTTGTTATGTTAAGGCACACATCTAACCCTACCCATCTAACAGAATTCTTTCTGGGGTCCACATCTCTAATAGGGATTCATGTGTATACCATAGAATACCTAAAACTCTCCAAGTACGTACAGTTCTTCATACCGTTAGTAAAACCTTGATACAAACAGAGTAAATCCCAAATCTGCCCTTCTCCGCGTCTACATGAGAGCTGAGCTTTTTGCTGTCCTCTAGAAGATTACTATTTTCTGACACGAGGAACTTGGAGATTCAAAAATAACCTGCTGATCTCACCACAAACTGCAAAGAGTAAACTCTCTTCCTACTTCAGCAGTTCACCGCTTTCTACGACCACGGCAAGAGCTGTTCTGACAGCAACATACAACTATGGCACATTTTCGATGACCATACGATTAACATACTACTTTATTCCCAGAGCACCTGAAACACCTGCCAAAGAAAAATGCAACAACAGAGAAAGCCAACACACCAAAGATGCATGTCATGGCAAACTGGAGATGGAATAAAAAAGAGGCAATCCTCTACAGCAAGTGTAATTTTCTGCTACAAGTTATTTCTTCATTCTCTGCTACAGGTCTGTATGTCTCAAAGCAGGGACTGAGAGTAGTTCAAATTTGTTTATTTATTTTATCAAACTACTTCTTCAAATTATGATCCAACTAATCCAGTAATCTGAAAAAGTCCTGAGTTTCATCTGAGAGAGCAAAGATCCTCTTTAACTGGTACTCAACAGTTGCTAAGAGCAAAGTGGCTTCAACTCTTGCTCAAAGATGTATAAGTCTAGTCTCCAGAAAGGTAATATAAATGTAACATGTACTTTCATGTTTGGGTAATTGGTAGGAATAATGGAATACACTTGTCTGACACAGTGATTCTGGCTTTCTACAGTGCCAAGTATAACTGCCCTGTTGTGATCACGCTTTGCTTTGTATTTTCAGTATAGTCACATGTATGTAATTTGTAATTTTAATGAGCACAGAGATTCTCACCTCTTCGATAGCAGCATCTTGCAATAGAGAACGAATGTCCAGGCGCATCATGTGACGTGGTGCTGCCTCCCAGTGATCAGACATCTAACAAAAAACAAACAAAAATGAAGCAACTCTAAAAATATAATAGATTCAATGGAAAACTGGGTTTCTATTAATGAACAAGATGTATCTGTATTTAAGAAAATTAATTTCAGTAAGTCCCATGAAATAACTACCAGCTCTTCTTAGAGAAGTGTGAGCATTATGTAGTCTAAAAGAGGTCTATAGTTTTCCAACAACAGCAGGGCTAAAAATACAATGAAACCTATCATTAATCCTATGACTCCAGATGTATACAGTTACCCTGCTGATTTCCTTTAGCTTGCGTCCATGAATATTCCTCTTGGAACACGTCTGGTTATCCGCACTCATTTCAGCTAAGTACACCTAGAAAGAGAAAGACAATATTAAATATTGTAAATCAGTATTTAGAGCTATTTTTCTACCTGGCGATACACTCTGCAGTTGCACATTCTAAGAAAGGCAAATTTGTAACTGTAGACCACAGCATTTTTCCTGAATGAGGGAGGGACTTTGCATTCAAAAGTTTAGAAATACCAGCATATGGGTGCTAGGAAGTTCAAATGCTTTTTAGGCTCCATTACCTCAAACCCCTTGGTTTTTGCAGCACTCCAAAACTGTTCAAAATGTCGCACTCTATCATTGATAGCATCAAGGATAATGAAGGGAAAGAAGCCATCATCCAAGGTCTTTTTGAAAGTTTTAAACATGCTGGTACGATAGGTCTCTTCCATATCAGCTTCATATTCGTACTCCATCACCTTTATCAAGGACAAAAGCATTTAAGAAAGAGGACACCTATTAAATTGCTAATGTTCCACTGCTGACTGTCATGTCCACAAAGTACACTGGTGTAAGAAACACATTTTCCAGTTCAACGTTTAAGAAACTGCCCATACTGCCCTTCAGTTACATTGACTTGTTTTGAAAAACAGCCCACAGATCCCTGCACTCTTACAAAGCCACAGACTGAAATCCTGATTGCCACTGTGCTTTTCCAGAATGTTTCTTTGTCAAGATAAGCAACTGAACTAAAAGTACCTTCTTTTTCACTTTTTTCCCTGTATCTGGGTCTCTCTCTTCTTTTTCCACTTCAGTGATGAAATAGTCATCAAGGCTGAGGACTCTTGGTGCAGGTCCTCCACACTCTACTTCCTTATCCTGGAAAGAAAGCAAAAAGAAAACATGAACTCTTGCTGTAAAAATTCCATCCTGCTACAGATGATCTTCAAACTTTTTTTGGCAAAGAGCAGTCCCCTGCTCTATATTCAAAACAAGAAGCAAGCAGCATCGTTCATGTTTGGTAATAGTGCAAGGGATTCACAGGCCATATGAAGACAGAACACTGAAGAACAACAGGCTGAAATTCCAGACAAACAGAAAGCTGTTTTCCTCTGCTGTTTTGCAGAGGAAGCACGTAAAGGACAAGCAGCACTACAGACTGAGCAGTTGTTTACATACCCTGATGAGTTTTGCTACATGTGTCTTTCCACTGCCAGGCAACCCTCTCATTATGATTACAATCTGAAACAAAGAGCATGTAAGAAGACATGATACTGTACTACATTTAACAGAACTCCTTTTGCAAAAAATTTCTTCTAGAAAATTATTTGCTCTGGGCTCGCAGATCACCAAGCAAAGCCAGTAGCATACCTTACTGCCAATTTTACAAGCCAGGGCGTGAGGAGTGATAGCAGTTCTACAGAATAAATTACATTAATCATCTCAGCAGCTTATACAGTGTAAGACGTTACAGAACTGGTTCAGGTATAATTAACTGACTGAAACTTGTCTAAATGTTTTATAGCATGAATCTTGTTCTTTCTTATTTTATATGGTGCGTTGCCAAATTTCTGATTCTGTGTAAAGCCAAGTCTTTCCTCCGCTACATCAGAAACCCAAATGAAGATCTCAGAAGAGTCAAAAATACATTAATGTTATCCACTAACAGGAATTTTATCATAGGAATCCCAGGAAGTTTACATCTCCTGCAGACTCCTAATAGCTGTGTAGGCATTTGCAAAGGAACCAAGAGAATTTCCAGAGCTTCCTCACATATAGGCTTGTTCCCAACATATTCCCCTTGTGAGCATTTTACCTGAATAAAGACCTCACAGAAACCGATCACTGCTTTCAGAATGCATACTCACCCTCTCTGGCCTGCTATCCCGTCCTGGTGGCTTCAAAATATCATCTACATTTTTAGATTCTGGCTTCCTCTCCACTCGTGGAGCAGGTGGTGGCTGACGGGGCATTGAAGGAGCAGAAATAGGAATCCTTTCCTCAGGGTAATTTCTACGATCACCTTCAAATTCCAGTGTTTGGACAGAAGAATTTTCTTAGTTCAGTAAAATAAAAAAATTAAGATGTTCATACCCAGCTGAGCTGATTTAAACAGACCTTCATTATTTTAGGATAAATTCACAGATTTGTCCTCAAAATAATTCAGATTTCTTATCTTGAACATATTACAATCAAAGACATTTTTTAGCAGATTATAAAACTGTTGTGCTCCTGATCACATCACCACTCAAAACTACATGACACTCCCCAAATAAATTTTCCTGAATTATATATTCAGAACAAAGAAATACTGTAAATAAATTAATTTTCTCCTGATTAATATTTACCTCTGTGAGTCCATATTTTTCATAATATTCTAGCATGGTTTCAAGACTGAGAAACTGTACCTCCAAACATGGAAGGACCATGATCATATGCTGGACGATCTGTCTTTCGTTCATATGGTGGTCTTTCAAAACCACCCCGCCTGGAGGAGGGATGGTCTTTCTTGTCACGGTAAGACTGAGTCCTTGAAGGTGTAGGAGGAAGAACCCTGCCAAAAGAGTATCTTGCATATTTCTAGAATTTCTGCTATGCATTCCAGAGAGAAATGAACATGTATCTCATAGGCAAAATGGACAGCCTGATACTTAGCACTGCCTGAATTGTATACAGTGTTCCAAAACCACATACCTATCATCTCGGGGATGCCGCTCTTTTTCAAATCTCTCTCGTTCATAGTCCACAGGACCACGGTCTCTGTGTAATTCCCGCTCTCTCTTGAAATCCCGATGATCTGTGTTGGAATTACCTTGACGCTCAAAATAAGGCTCACGATCTCTTTCTCTGTTGTAACGACCAGGGTGCTCTGAAAGGAGAAACCCAAATTACTAAAACTTACTCTGAATTTCTTATTATTTTTGAAGGAAAAGCAATAAAGAAGAGTGCAAGAAAGGTATACAGAATGGACTTAATCAGCCACTGAATCTCTTTCCCGACTGTAAGAGACAACCATAACATACCATCCTACTTAAAGCTACGTTGCTTGCATTACTCGTCTTGACAATACGAACCGTTATTTTTATGGGCCTCTGAAAAGCAATGAAGCAGTTCTAGCTTAAACAAGAGTTACTTAGTTTAAAATACACTTTTAGTGCCTTACAACTTTTCTTAAGAGCTAACTAACTTTCTGAGAGCTAGCCAAGTGCTCCCTACCTTTTTGAAATGTTTGTCTCTCTGGTAGAGGTTCTGGTCGCAGGGTCACCCTCTCCCCATATGGAATCTGTTCCACTTTACTGGTGGTTATATCTGGTTAAAAATAATAATAAAAAAATTAAGGTCTTAAGATACCCCTCTTTCATTGCCTTTCCTCTGTCATGAAAAGTAATCAATGGCATTAAAAGTGACTGGAATCATTTACCAGAAATTCTTTTAAAGGATAATGCAAAAAGAGCTATACATAAATACACAACAACACGGTTTTGAAAGTCTGAAGTGGGTTTGTGTGTTTAAGTATGTATATCACTGCCTTAAGAATGGGACTTCTGCCTTCTTACATGAGTTTAGGCAGCACGCATGGTCACAAGATTATAAACATTAAAATGCTCTGAAATTTCAATAAGTGATAGAACTACTGTAATGTCAAGAATATTAACTGAAACGCTCACTTTAGATTCCTAACAGTGACGATTTTTCTAACAGCTTTTACTAAAACATCTACTTGATGAAATTGATAGGGCTTCAATTCATGTTATGGCACCCTAGAGAGAGAAAAAACACTCTTTAAATGGCAATGCACAATTTAAGAACTTCTTTATGACATGATTTCACTCCTGTTAAAAAATGAAGAATGAAGGAAATTAATTCTATTAAAAAACTAGTGTTGAGTTTTAGCTTTGATAAGCTCAACACTAAAAATCAGAGCCCTTGACTGTTTATATGTTAAATGCTTATCTAGGGCACACACTCTTCAGAACTAGGACTTCTTCTCCCTCCCTGCCTAGAGGGTACCTCACACTCATTAAGCACTATATAAATAATGCAAACATCAGTCACATTCTGCTTTAAGTTACAAAGTCACACCCAAGAACTGTAACAATCCAAAGCACCTTCTAACATAGTTATTTCCATACTCAGCTGCAAAGGTATTAAGGGAAAGTATCAATATCAATCTAAATATAGCACATCGATGCCATCACGTCAGTTGGTGTTTATTAGAAGCAGATGTAGCTATACACCAGTCAGTTCACATGAAGTAGCTCATTATCACAGCATTGAAGAAAACATTAAACTCAAGACTGGAGGTTACAGATTCCTTAAAACTGCATGGCTTAGCATTGGATCGCAATGTACACAGCCTACAGGTCAACTGCAGAACATCTAAAGCCTGCTTTGTGTGGCATACTCCTTAGAAAGAAGCTAGGAGGACTAGCTAGCTCTCTGTCACAGATCGAACAAATACACTGTAATACCCACCTCGCCCGTGGCCATAATCCACAGTCTGCTGAATTACAGGTGCTTTAGGAACCGGTGGAATAACTGGAGGAAGGGACACTGGTACGGCTGACGGAACAGGGGTGTGAACAGCAGGTACTTTCACAGGCGAGGAGACAGGTGGAGGCATCATTGACTCCTGTTTACACAACTCGTACTCCATATTTGCTCCTTTATCCTCATTTGTGTCCCACAGTCCGTGGAAAGAATCCTCATCCCAGCGTTCCTGTTCCACAGTAGAAGGTGATGGTTTTAAAGACTGACCATGACTTGGGGTTGTAGTTGGAGTAGAAACTGGAGCATGTGGCCTTGTCATAGGTGTAGCAGGCCTTGTCAGTGGGGCACTTGGTCTTGTCACAGGGGTGGGCTGTCTGAACAACACGGGAGGCTTTATAATAACAGCAGGAGAAGGTTTAATAGCTTGGGCTTCTACTGGTGCCTCTGAAGATAGCTGAGAAGAGACCTAGATGCAGAAAGCACTTTTAATGTAGATCTGTAAACTAACCTTCTCTCATCCTCTGTAAGTCAGTAAGCACAATGGCAATCAGTAATCAAATCATAAGCATTTTCTAGTACCTCCATCAAGGTGCTACAGGTAGGAGGACAGTATTTCAAGAACGGGTGGCCTGAATTAATTCAGCATTTGTTCACTATGTGAAGGCTTAAGTACCATTTATTTTCTCCTTCAAAATAACCTTACCAATTTAAGCTCCAGTAGGCCTATCTCAGCTCAAAAGTGTCTATGGTTTTATTCCCAAAGACTCCTGCTGTCTGCAAAGATTCCTGCTGTCTGTGAGGAGGCTGAAAAAGTCTGAAAGTAGGGCAGCTTGGTGAGGCACAAAAGGACTGATAAGGCCAGCTTCTTTCTGGAAGTCACTGGAAAAATTCCCAGAGAGCAGAAAACCTGGAAATCCCTTAATGAGATCAACATCAGATCAATGTAAGAAATGGGGAGGTCTTGCCTAGTGGAAAACCAGAACAACAAAAAAACCCATCATGGACCAAACATCCCTGTGGAACCCCGCATGCTGCATCACAAGAGTTTTCAGCATCACAGCAGATGCCAAGTTACAAGCAGCCTTGTTAGTAACATGCAACAAAACTTGAAGAATGGTTGTAGATGCAAAGCTGAACTTCGTAAAAACAGTTCAAAGTCACAGCAGAAACCTGAAGGCAGGAATCCCAAGAAAGACAAGAGTTATTTGAACACCTTTAGGCAGATGGCTGAAGTAGTCTGAGATACAAAATATCAAAGCTGAGTAGAGTCACTTCCTAAAGGGATCCACATACCTGCAGTTCTTGGTAGTATATCTGTTCCATTATTTTACTCTATAGACACTATAAACAAGGTAGAGGTTGGTTACCCAGGCAAGAAACCCCAACAACTTGCAGTGCCTCACTCACTGCATAACACGTCTCTGGAGGGAAGGACAAACGAAGCTTGGTCTGGCTAAATGTCAGACCCAGAGTTCATTACGGCTAAATTTATTAGTAGCGGTAACTTTGGGGTTAATATGGGATGAAGAATAAAGACTGTGCATCGATCCAGGTGTCTCCTCCAACAAACATTTAAGAAAATTGTTTGTTCTAGGTAGGGTTTATAAACCTCAGTTAACTGGACTGCAGAAATTTAGCTGGTTTATGACTGGGTATGAATAATCAAAAAAAAAAAGAAAAAAAAAAAAAAAGAGCTGAGAAGAGTCCCCAGAACCAACCAGGAGATTGCAGCAGAGGAATAACTTGCATCACAACAGGAGACGAAGTCACGGAAGAACACAAATGTGAGCTTCCATGCACTTTTATAATATTCCAGAGGGTAATGAGAATTCCCAGTAAAGACGGCAAACAGAAAGCTAATGCCCACTCTGTGTTGAAATATTTCACTTCCGGATGGACCTGTCCTCAAATTTCTCTAACTTCAAAGAGAAGAGTGCTCTTACAGTAGGAAAACCAGAGCAAGATGTCAGAACTTAGGCAAGGAAGAGGAAGGTGTTCTCATAAGCCTTACGCCCCTGTTTTGGAAGAGCTCACCTCTTCCTGCATGTGCTACTGTCCCCAGTGGGTCATGCTCAGAAGACACGGTGGACTGGAGGAGTAGAAAAGGCTTTTGAAAATCTAAAGAAACTAAGAAGTTGCTTTGCCCCGACAGAAGACTGATGAGGTCGTAAGGGCTGCTGGGGAGGCATTCCACAGAGAAGTTTGACCATCACAGCATGGAACTGATTGGACATACACATTAGTAGTAATTACTAACATCATGTTATGAAGTAAGATGAATTTACCTGAAAGGCACCTGGCCTTGTGCTCGTGTTCTGTGATCTCGGAGAGTCCTGCGTGGAAATGTCAGGTTTAAATTCTTTCAGCTTCTGTAGCTGTTCTTTTTGCTCTCTGCACATGAATCACAAGAAAGCATTATCAGTCTGTAGTTTAAATGAAAAATTAAAGAAATCAACATTCATGGTGAAAACTACGTATTACACTAGCATCAGGGGCCAAGAAGAAAGAAGAAAAGGACACACCATGCTTTGCATGGTCAACACTGTGATTCGGAAATCCCCGTTTCATATCCACCTAACCATGGTGGTATTTAGTGTATTAGCTGCATCCTTTTTTGATCAAAAGTTTCCCCGAGAGATGCAGCTATGCTTCTGCGCTTGGCCAGAACCACTCCAATTGGACAGCAAAGAGCAAAGCTGGAATTTTGGCTTCTGCCAACACCTGTTGTAATAGGTAAACAAAAAGCCCATCGGAAATGTGTGCATAAATGCTCTCAGGGATTTGCTCTGGTTTGCACACTAACAGGATCGAGGCCAACAAAATACAACACAGATTCCAATATTTAAAACCAAATGGTGATTTAAACTTTTGTTTCCTTGTTTTATATATCAAAATGTTATTTAATATACAACCAATACATAGTATACGAAGCAGAGACCAAGACCAGGAGTGAATATGACAATCACCGGATTACAAAGTTGTATTCAGTATGATTTCCTTTCCTCCCAGTTTTTGTTAGCATTTTTTAATCTAGTTTTTTTTATTGCTAATAACTTTGTTCATATTAATTGTATGCATTAAATCAGTTCCCAAAGACCAACTAAGAACGGGATCCCTCTGTACTAGGCACAACGGAGACCATCCTGACTAGTAATGAATCTGTTCAGTGTCCAGCACAAGGGGAACTTGGCTCAGAGAAAGGGATCTCAATTGCTGCATTAGTACAGAGTAAAGTGAACAGCTGCTACCATTCATGTCTTCTTTACACCTGGCTTAGGAAAAATACACCAGATGACAAATACAGAACAGCATGCAACTCAGAGTATGCTCTTTTATACACAATAAAAGCAAAGCCAGATGAAGGCTTTACTTTTGGAGATGAAAGCAGTTAGGCACCACACTATCGGTATAATAACTCTTTGCTCCAAAAAAACCCCAAAACATAAGCAGTCTCCTTAAAGTTGTTCCTGCTGTTCAGACTGGAGTCATCTGCTTATCAGAACCTCATGAGAAGTACCAGTGTAGCTCTTTTTAAAATTACCCTCATATTCAACTAAAAAATCAGTTATCAGTATCATGTTTATATTTCTCCTTCTTACTGTCTTAGAAAGAGGTGTATGTGTCTACTTTCTTACATAAAACATTTTAGTTCCTATGTTTAAATATTTCAGCCCTAATAAGGTAGTCACTTCAGTAGTGATTCCCAAACTCTGGTCATTAGCTTAAAGTCTACTGGCTTGCAGCTAGTCACATTAAACAGCAAAACACATGCCTGGCAAGCTGAGGCAGTGGGGAAGTCAGGAAGCTGAAGATTATCTGTTGCTCCAAACTTTCGGCAAATATTGCTTTATAACACAGATTTCACCATTACTAACACCTGTTGAATTAATCCAATTGCAGTGAAAGATTAAATTATTCAGAATAAAAGTTCTCCGGTTTTAAACTGATTTTTTTTTTTTGGCATTTTGGCATGCAACTAAGGCCTTCCATATGGGGCAGATGCTTAGCAATCTTATGAGTCTGAAAACAACAGTTTAAAGGAAAGTGCAAAACACCTCTGTATCTTTCAGCATGGTTTGATGTAAATGGAATAATGATAACCAAACATTCATTTTAATTGCCCATTATTTTAGCAGATCTTGTTTGTGAAACTAAACCCCTGTCTTTACTAGGCACTAAGCCTTAGCGCTCTCTCACTAACTCATGAATAGGATGAACCGCGTGAACCCCTGTCTCTAAGATTCTTCCTCTTTTCTCTACAATCTCCTCAAAGATCCCATTCACTGGAAATAGTCAAAAGAAACGAATCTTCCAGTGTTCTTTTGTTGTTTTGTTTTTTTTTTTTAAATACACTTAATGCACCTAAACCCATGCATCACATCACAAAGATAGCATTTGGATAGATGATATGTACTCCGTTCATTCTAATATTACTAAATTTACCGAGTCGTAGGATGTTTCTGATGTTTAAGAGGATATTCCATTATTTAGTTTGAAATAAACACCTATTAAAGCCTTAGGGAGTCTAGTAGCTGCTTTCTAAAACGTGGTCTTGGTGACTTTTGCATTCACATCTTCCTGATTGTTACCCCTGCTGTTATGCTGATCCTCCGAACTGAGATCAACTGAACTTGACAAAATTATTCACTGACTATGCTGGGTTTCAAATGAGGGAGCATAGTAAAAAGAAAAAACCCTCATATGCTTTAATTAAAAAGTAAGCAGTATCAAAAAATTAAATAGGTCCTATTGTGTGAATTAAGAACCACACTAATGTAAATCTTGACAGGTAACTATTAAAAAGCAATTATCAACAAGCTCACTTGAGGACAACAGTAAGACTGGTCAGGTGATGTGGACAGGCGTCTTCCTGGAAAGTAACAAACAGGGAAACTCCATACTCATGGCGAAAGGAACAACCACCTATTTAAGAAAAAAGTCCATCCACAAAAGATGTGATGGAGGTACTCCAAATAACTTCTTCCACCTGAGTTCCTACTATCATGCTGTGGTGACAAGAAATTAAGCCATTACTGCGTAAATCAAGGAACGAATTAGGAAAGGAGCACCATTCTCCACAGAATGGGATTCCCACCTAAAGTGACAGAAGCAGGCAACTCACCTAAGCATTTTGAGTTCCTGGGCAGCCTTCAGAATTATCTCATGCTGTCTTTGGCTAAGGACCATCACTCCTCCCAAGGACTGGTCTGAGTCCAGGTTTGAATCTGCTCCCAGCATATCAGAGGAATGTGAAGGTGGAGGAAGGGATGAATCTGAATGATCATCCAAAGACCGCATTCTGTCTCCATCATCTGGGTACCACCTATCTGACAACCGTTCCCTCTCCCAGTCAGTCCTTTCAGGAAGGTAGTCTTGCTTCTCCCGCCATGTGTCGTATCTTTCTGGATATTCTCGAATCCTCAGCTCCCCCCTGTCTCGGAGGTCTCTGTCATAATGATCTCTGTTCCGATCCTCCCTCCACCTATCTTCACGGTATCTGTCCAGAGGTGGAAGAGGTGGTAATGGTGGTAGAGGGGGAATATCCAGGTCACGATTCCCCATTTCTCTGTCATCCATAGGTCTCATGTCCCAGTCTCTATCCCACTCTCGGTCTATATCTTGATCATACATATCTGAGGATCTTCCAGTCCTATCTAGATCCCTCTCTAGTTCCCTCTCTCTTGGCCTTTTCCAGTCATCCCACCAAGAATCTCGTCTGTCACGATCAGATGATAAAGGAGGTAGTGGTGGTAGGGGAGATAATGGAGGCAATGAGTGGTGGGATTGCAACCTGTCATCTCTGTCATATGTATCTACAGAATCATCCTGATAATCAGAGTTGTGATCTCTCCAGTATCGTTCTCTTTCCCAGTCATCCAATCGTTCATGCTCCAAAGAAGGGTCATCTTGACTATCTAAAGGAAATTCCTCCTGCATTCTATCATCTTCATGACCCCAAGAACCCCTGAGCGTCTCATCTCGATGGTATGGAGGCAATTTGTCAGGGTCATCTCCTAGGTGAATGGGTTTATCTATATTGCTTGTGTCCGATCTTCCCGCTTCCCTCTCACAGCTCCTGATGGGACCCCTCTCCCGGTTACCTGCCTGCCTGACCGGGCCCCTCTCCCGGCTACCTGCCCGCCTGACAGGGACCCTCTCCCGGCTACCTGCCCGCCTGACAGGGACCCTCTCCCGGCTACCCGCCCGCCGCATGGGCTCTCTCTCCCGGCTACCCGCCCGCCGCATGGGCTCTCTCTCCCGGCTACCCGCCCGCCTGACGAGGCCTCTCTCCCGGCTGCCTGCCCGTCCCCTGTCCCGGCTGCCTGTCCGTGCAGCTAGCTCTCTGTCTCGGCTACAGAACACCCTCTCATGGCTATCTGACCGTCCACCCAGTCCCCTCTCTCGGCTGCCAGACCGCCCGTCTGGCATCCTCTCCCTGCTGCCTGACCGCCTATCTGGCATCCTCTCCCTGCTGCCTGCTCTCCTGAACATCCCTCTGCCACGGATGGATGCCTGCCTAGCCTGCCCTCTGCCTCTGTACACGTATCCTCTGCCACGGCCATCATCCATCCTGCCCATCCCCCGGCCATGGCCATCGTCCATCCTGCCCATTCCCCAACCACCATCCATCCTGCCCATTCCCCGGCCACCATCCATCCTGCCCATCCCCCGGCCACGGCCCATTCCCCAGCCACGGCCCTCCCCCTGCCCTCTGCCACGGCCATCATCCAGCCTGCCCTGCCCCCTTCCCCTGCTTACTGGTCCCTTGCCTCTATCTTCATGTATAAAGGGCCCTTTCCCTCTGCCTTCTGGGCCGGGCAGACCCTGCGTGCTATCTGAAGCAATCAACTGGTCATCTGGTGAATCCAAATCCTGATTTCCTGTGACGGGGGTTACCGCACCGCCTGTTCTTGCAATACCTGATTGCAAAGCTACAGGGTTACTAGAAAGGGTTGCGGATTTCTGGCTCTGAATAGGTGAAGTAGGTGCTTTGGACTCTTCTACTTGCTGGTTAGGATCGTGTGAACTCCACGTCCACTTTTTGGGCGGGTCTGAAATAGTTTCTTTAACTTCGGGTTTGGATGGCTCCTGTTGAGTGCTTGTCAGGTCCTCATTTGGCTCAACGGAACCTGCACTCTGTGCATCTGGAGTAGACTGTGTTCTGCTTACGGACTGCTGGTTGCCAGCTACATCTGTAAAAGGTTCTTTGTTTTCTGACTGTGAGTCTGCCTGTGACTGCTGCTGCTGTCCCAAATGAGGCCTGGGCCCCATCCACCGTGGGCCGCTAGGTCGGGAACCATGTCCGTGTGATGCATTTGTTGAAGTATAAAACTGTGCTGCTGGTCCTCGTGGGATAGTCCCCCACCTACTTGAAGACTGTCCATCTGTATTCTGGCGGTCAAAACGCGACCGGTATCCTTCTGAGCGCTGGGAGTCAAAACGAGGCCCTCTCTGTCTGGAGCCTTCAAATTTGTCATATCCTCTTCCTCGAGGTCGATCAAACCTATAGATGACATAATGGCCATTTTAGTCACATGAACACATCAAATTCAAATCCTCTAAAAGACAGTTTCACCCCTCCAAAAGTAACTTCTAACTGATGAATCCTAGCGTGCCTTCAGATCAGTCCCTAATGAACCAGTGCAGGAGCACAGAGACACGGTCTCCAATTCAATATCGTCCACTGAAGACCCATTTAAGCCATTTGCAGATGATGCAACCCTAAAAGGAAATTTGGTTTAAATACCTCAGGACTGAAACCTGACTGACAAAGAAAGCCAGCAAACTCATTTGAAAAAAAGTTTCAACTTTTAACAGAAGTTTTGTTGCAGTCAACAACTCAAACTTTTGTTTTGACAGTATGCAACAAGCCTACTTAACTATGGTGATGAATGCCTTCTAAACAAATCTGTAAATATGGATCCTTTCAGAAAGCACAGACTGTGATAACTGGTCAGTTCCATGCAAGAACATATGCCTAAAACAAATATATTTTCATTACATCACTTCTATAATTTCTTTTGAGAGCACCTGCAACTGTTGTTTGAATATGAGGACACAGGTCAGGCAAACTAATGAAGAATAATTACTGTGATCATATTTAACAAGGCCAATCTAGTAAAAAAAATTCAATCTTTAAGCATATGCTCAAATACTGACTTACATAATAGACTCGAACAAATCAAAATCATTTTACACAAAATAGAGAACTCATGTCCTAAGTCAGGTTGCTTGGACGTTTGGGATTCATGGTTGTGTCTCACTGGATGGTGCCAGAAAGACTAAAGTGTGGCTGGAGCTGAACTTGGCAAGGGACACAAAGATCCTGCAAGGTCCTGCACCAGAGCTGGGGCAGCCCCTGGTATCAATACAGGCTGGGGGATGAAGGGATTGAGAAGAGCCCTGTGGAGGAGGACTTGGGGGTGCAGGTAGACAGAAAGCTCAACATGAGCTGGCAACGTGTGCTTGCAGCCCAGAAAGCCAACCGTATCCTAGGCTGCATGAAAAACAGTGTGGCCAGCAGGTCGATGGGGGTGACTACCCCTCTACTCCACTCTGGTGAGACCCCCCTGTACAGTACCGTGCCCAGCTCTGGAGTCCTCAGCACAAGACAGACATAGGCCTGTTGGAGCAGGTCCAGAGGAGGCCACAAAAACGGTTTGAGGGATGGAACACCTGTCCCATGAGGACAGGATGAGAGTTACAGTTGTTCAGCCTAGAGAGGAGGCGGCTCTGGAGAGACCTTATTGCAGCCTTCCAATACTTATGGAAGTATGGATATAAAGGGGACTTATGAGAAAGAGAGGGACAGACTTTTTAGTAAGGCCTGTTGCGCTGGAACATAAAAGAGGGTTAGTTTTAGACTAGATATAAGGAAGAAATTTTTTACCATGAGGGTGCTGAAACACTGGAACTGGTTGCCCAGAGAGGAGGCAGATGCCCCATCCCTGGAAACATTCAAGGTCAGGCTGGACGGGGCTCTGAGCAACCTGATCTCATTGAAGATGTCCCTGCTCATGGCAGAGGGGTTGGGACTAGATGACCTTTAAAGCTCTCTTCCAACTCAAACTATAATTCTATGGATATTAATTCATTACTGCCTAGTTACCAACAGCAGTTGACTTGTAGAATTTACTCTTTCAGTAAGCAATTTGGCAAATAATTTATACAACCTCAAACAGCTTTAATAGCCCTGGTAAATTAACACAGTTAACTGTCTTTTTTGGGGGTAGAGGGAGGTCAAGATGAACAGGAAGAGAAAAAAGAAGAAATTAAAAGCATAGTGGCAAGATAAATTAGATTCGAAGGATCAACTTTTACAGGGAAGCTGCAGGTAAAAGGCTGGATACTGTAAGACACACTTATCCCCAAAATTCTGAAAACTAGTTCAAGACAGTTCTTTAGAGTTTCTTGAGAAAATTGCTGAAAATAGGGGAAAGGTGTGTGTCTTTTCATATTTTTAGTCATTACCTGGGACATTTTAGCTGGGATGGCAGCAGGTAACCACAAAAAATTTAATTTATCTCAAGTTCAGTTAAAAATTTATTGGGACTCTCTTTTCTACTAACTATATTAAGAAGAGACAGTAAACAGATTTTTGGGAAAGCTTTGATAAAACACTAGAATGGTCATGCAATCACAATATAGGAATGCACAAAGATTACAGTGTTAATTAAATACTGTAAGTATGCTCAAAACCAGAGCTCCTGTGTGCACATTGTAGAGATTTTTTGATTATTCATAGCCAATCATCACACATCACTGAGCTCTAAACCAGTACACATAAAAGACATGCACTAGCAAATCATGAAAGCAG
The DNA here is from genome assembly GCF_015220075.1 of Falco rusticolus. Taxonomy (NCBI): domain Eukaryota; kingdom Metazoa; phylum Chordata; class Aves; order Falconiformes; family Falconidae; genus Falco; species Falco rusticolus. The sequence continues at coordinate 63,913,192 of NC_051193.1, read as the reverse complement.
TCTGTTCAGAATAGTACATCCAACAAATCCCCAGCACCAGAAACAACACTTTTTAAAAAAAAAACAAAACGAGAGGTAGAAAATTATTCAAAGTTATAAAAAAATAATCGACATTGCTAGCAATTAATGAATTATTATTCATGAAAAATAACTTTGGAAGCAAAGAGAAGGGAAATAAATACCAAGATACGATTGTAAAGTCTAGCAGGGTATGCAAGGATAGAAACAACTGAACAGAACACCACTGTTCTTTGATTCACTAGGCATCACATCAACCCATCTTGAACTAATGACTGGACAGGACAGATGTGGTTTTGCAACCTGATACCACGACAAGTATGAAAGAAAAACATTCCAAAACCAAGGTGTTGGATTAAACCGTGTGGCAGGTATAAAACCGCTTAAGAGTCACAGAACACTGGCTTTTAGAGTAGCTTTACATTAAGACAGCAGGCCATCCACCTGATAAAAATGAAGATATAAATTAGAAAAAAATCCCGTATCTTACCAAAACTTAAAGGTACCAACTTTCAAAACAAAGACCATCATGATGTAATGCAAAAGAAAAAGTGGCAAAGAATCCCAATGCTAGGATCCTAAGGCTCAAATCTTCATTTCTTTCCTTCTCGCTTGTTTATAACTGTTTCAATGCTGAGTAATGCCACACGTGTAGAAAACCACTGATTTGTACTTATGACAAGCGCTACCTCTCTTATCAAACAGCCACTTTGAAAAATGCATTGAGTAGGACAAGTGTACAGCTCAGAACTCTCTCACACTAGAAGTTCAAGTACTGAACAGTTTTGAACCTTCATTTCTTTCTGCAATAAATGTTGGATTACAGAGTACTTTTTGTCATTTCTAAAAAATAAATAGCATCTAAATTGCCAGTAAGCAGCTACGTTAGTACATTCATACATCTGAATACTTTCCTGAATGCCTTCCAGAATGCCCACATTGAAGTGCTACCATACATAGCAACACCTTAAAAAACAACCTTTCAACATTTTTGCTTTAAATTTTCCTAAACTGTGTTCCAAGTACCACAGAGAAAATGCTGGGAATTTAGATCACTTCTCATATAGGATCACTCTTTCAAGTGCGAGTTATCTTCAAACTAAGGACAGCAAAGACATATCAAATATTCACAAGAGCTTTCCCATTTTCACATAAAGGGATATTATGTCTCTGGGAATGAAAATGGTGTGGTGTGCCCAAGCATTTTACTGGGGGGGGGGGGGGGGGGGGGGGAAGCATTCTATTCTTGATAATGCTCAGGTGAAAGGCACCTATCTATCCTTGCTTTAATAAGATAAATACAGAGCATGGTGTACATACATTAAAACCAAAACCTTCACCAAAGACAAAACACTTCAAGTGACCTCAGAAAGATTTAAGAGTAAGATATAGGTTTCATTTCTTAACATATCACTGAACGTCTTGTAGCCTGGAACATGTAGAAATCAACAAAACCATCCTTACCTAGGGCCTCTGGGGCCTTCAAAACGAGCTGATCTGGGAGGATCTGGAAGCAATCCACCCGACCTCACTGGCTTATCCTGCATGGTAGGTGCATGTGTTGAAGACACTGCAGAAGTGCCTTTCAGATCCCCACATCCTTGCTCAGATGAAATATTCTGTTTACCAAGATGAACTTGAGACTTTCCATGGTCTGAAGAGCCAAAGGATGAACCTACTTGAGAATGGTAAGACGAATAGACAGTTGAACTTGCTATTTTTGATGCATAGGTACCAGGGGTTGGAAGCAGAGCTGGCCTTGGTGTTTCAGTAGATTGACTGCTTTGAGAACTGGATCCTGAAGGGGCAGAGGAGTTGGGTAACTGAGAAGAGAGAGGTGGGGGCACCAGTGGAGGTGTAGTTGAAGGTAACGTTGGAGGCATAATAGGAATGCCACCTTGAGTGGTTTGAGAATATGGAACAAATGGAGGTGGCAGCGAAACATTTGCAGGATATTGGTTCTTCAGATTTTGGAGTGAGCTCACTTTCTCCTGCAGGTGGGACTGAGTCACCTTCATCTGTTCATCCCATGCTTTCCACTGTTTCTCATACTCTTGAAGCTGGTCTTTGTGAGGGTAGGTTTGAAGCTGATGCTGCCACTGTTGGTTCATTGATCGCTCCCAATCTTTATGAAGCTGCTGGAACTGTTTTTGCTGTGCCTCATAATGTCGCAGCTGCATGTCCACTGACATTGTCTGCAATAATAATAATACAAGAATTGCTTCAAAATGCCATCTTAGTTATTTTCAGAGCCACATATTTCAGTATCACTTGTGCTATCACAATTTCTGACTTGGGCAGAAGCTTGAGGAAGAGCTGCACTGAAACAAAAGCGAATGCCAACTGTGATGTCTAAACTCATTGTGACAATTTACACATTTTTATGACCAGAGGACTTCTATGTGTAAAAGGCTTTTTTTTTTTCCAGACAGATCAGCTGAAGAAAGCTATAATCAAAGGGCTCCAAGCTGAATTATTACTGGACAATAACAATGGCTAAAGCCCAAATCATTCTTCACACTTTCAATATATACAGTACACTGCTATTTCTCAAGGTTTCAGTTTCTGCTATTAACCTGCTTCACTGTCAGCAATTATTCTTCTCTGAGCCTTTGCCAGATCATCTTATTAGCACAATGAAGCTTCTTTCAAGGAGGTACTCCCTTTCATTATAGGTAGATACAGGTCTTAATATCCATGGCTTGATCTTGTCTGAGATTTTTAGGATTCAAGGGAATCCTAAGACTTTTTTTAAAAAACAAGCAGACAGCCCAAGCTACAAAGAAATCCTTAATGTACAAACTCCCCCACTCCAGAAAAAGCTGACTCCATTCTCTAATAAAGAAATCTTCTACTTAAAAGCTTAAAGGTTGCAACACTGATACAACTATCTGAACTTGTTATTAAGACTCTTTATTTCACTGATTATCTGAGTCAAAAATAATACGAGACAGTGATTTTTTAAATTACTTTAACTGCATTTTTTGGGCATCTGTTTACTTATCATTGTACATATTTATTTTTGTACTACACAGTGTTATAAAGAAAAGCAGCCACCAAATTACTCCATGGAATCATCTGTTTATCCGACCTTTCTTCTGAACCGTTTCACCAGCAGTAAAACATTCAAAGCTGAGTAAATTAAATATTGTGTTCAGCTTTGCTCCTGTAACACCCAGGTACGTCTGAAAAATCTTACAAGTGTAAAATTGTGTATTTCTCATCCTACTGAAGCTTCATTGCCATCTGTCAATTCTTTTTTCATTCTGAAGTTGAGTGACAGTAGGAAAAGGGGATATAGACTTCTACCCAAGCAGAAAAAGTAGCTAGACAAACGAGACAACCACGAGAAATTATTCAACTACTTGTTTTTCAGTAGATCATGAGTGTTAGGTCACGCAGGAAGTATATTCCTTAGTGTTTCACCTGTAAATGTGGAGGCTGTTGCATAATCTGTTGATACTGCTGTACTATCTGTTGCAGCTGGGCATGTTTCTGCATTATTCTCTGATACTGAAATCCAACCCGGTGATGGGGATGCTGCTGCCACTGAGCTGCTGCTGCTTGCAGTTGCTGCAATCTCAAATCTTCCTCAGGGTCATCAGGAGGTTCAATATTGAGCTAGAGAAAAAGGCAAATACTATAAATAAAAGAAAGCTCCTTCTGTCAAAAGAGAAACACGCTTGGCCACTACCCGCTTCACCAGAACTTTCTCAGTGTCTGTTATTTTATCACTCTGTATTTCAGTGTTCTGGCCACCCACAGCTTCTGGAAGGCTGATGTTTATATCATTTATTCTGAATGTGAATAGTCTAATCTAAAGGTTAGGTTGATAGCAATTAGGGTATTCATACATACAGAAACTACCTACAGGAAAGAGATTAATAAAATCTGTCATCTGGTGCTCACAGCATAATGAGACAACATTGCTTTTTTGTGATGAGGTAAAGTAACTCTGAGTGCATTATTTTTGCCACTTGGTAGGAACCCACACACCTTAGGTTAAAGTGGAGCACATGCTGCAGGTCAATTTACTACCCTACAGCAATCTGTTCAAACTTTGATTATGATCTCCATCCATTATATACTGTAATTAAGCATGCTGACAAAAATACTGCATGAAGAGTTCTTGGCTTTCAGACAAACTGTAACACAGAGAGAAGGGGAGCCCGAACTGACAAACTGCCAGAGAGGAATTAAGGAACAGTGTCTTAAAGATAGTATTCCCTACCTACCGAGTACTTGATTTTGCACTTAGGTACCACAAAGTGTATCTCACAGATAAAGATGACAATGTTGGGGAAGTTGTAAGCGAGTCAAGCTTGGACTCACTCGGTGCATGTGTGGGTGACTATATAAGTCTATATACAAGGAGTGTATTTTTATTTTTTTTAATAGGTGCAGCCTTAGCAAATGTTCTTTTAAGATTGCTTTGCCATATTTTGTTATTGTTACATAGTATACATGACAATTTGATGGCATTATTTTCCTGTTTCTTTGTCCCATCTAGCACAACAAATGGAGTGGCATCACTTTACAGAGCCTACCTGGGTTTCAGTGGATGTAAGAGAAGACTCATCGTCTTTGGAAGCTGGAGGCAGGGATTCATTAAGCGGAGGAGGTTCAGACTGTTGAGTTGAAGCACTCATTTTCCCTTCTTCAGACTTTGCTCTCTGCTCAGATGAATCCTTCACTACTGGACCTTTCATTTGCTGCTGTCCCTGAGCATGGGCTTTTGCTCTTTGCTGCAGGCTAAGCAGGTGCTGCTGGTACCAGTATTGCTGCTGTTCCTACAATACACAGAAATTTTCTAAGACAAGTTTCATGGGAAAAACCATGAAAATTAATTCATGATAGTCACTAGAATTATACTCTACAGTAGTATTAAAATCTGAGGGAAAACTCCCTTCATCATCGACAGTATTACAATGGATGTCAGAAGAACAAACCAAAATTCAGAAACCACTACATAAGGCACAGCACCTACAGCAGATTTCCTATCTCAAAAAGCTTACAGCTAAAGAGAACAATAATGAAAAGCAGAAAGATGGCCAACAATAAACCAAATTACTACAGATATGTGATAAGTACCATACTTTTAGTGCTTTTTATTCCTAACAACTATAGGTACTTACTATAAGACTAACTTAGGTAAAATGAAGGGAAAATGTAGGATAAATATGAGTAAGGGAGCAGTAAAGAGAAAAAGGAGGAAATGTACAAGAAAGAATGAAACAGAGAATGCACATCAAGTAGAGCAAAAATGACAGCTGAGAAATTGTGGTGGAGACATTTCAATGAAGCCTGTGACAGAGAAAAGCACGATCAGAACCCAGCATATAGCAAAGATTATTTATTGTCTGAATTCTCGTTAATTCTTATTCATTGAACAGCTGAAGAGGTAAGTAGAGATGGTTGCACCCCAAAAAAATTTTCACTTAAGAAGTGACCAAGCTTTCAATTTTAACTATTTCAGGCTAGAATTAGAGTACTCCAGGCAGATGACAGTAGATTCAAAGCACTGTAAGCTGCCACCAACATAAAGAACAAAACACTGAAGGTATGTATCTCAGCACCTAAGAAGTGGTACCTCTTAACAAGACCTGAACAGGAACCGACAGTTCTGTATCTCTCCCAACGCAAGAAATACCAGGCATCAAACCAGACTAGCAGGACGCAGATTTAAAACACGTGGGCGGCAGCTCTTCACCTGACATGGCCTCGTGCTACCAAAGTCCCTGTCAGAGACCACTGCAAGGGCTACAGTTTTGTGGATTCAAGACACAGCTCCATAAGCTCATCGAAGAGAAGTCTACAGATTTTAAAAATAAATGACACCAACTGCAGCTAAGGCAGCTCCTATATTTTAGGAACTACCACTACACACTTGATTTTTAAGTTCTTCTCTTAGCATCTGCTTTTATTCACTGTCAAAGACAATGATAAAATACCATACTTTTGGTCTGACCTAGTGCAACCATTCTCGTGCTCTCCTGTCAGCCCCACTACCTCCGAGAATGTGACTGCTCTTTTTCTTTCGTATATTCTGTTCTTCCCTCTCGTCCAGGCATGCACAATTAAGAAAAGACACCTAGATAAAGCCCACTCAGAAACAGAAGAATCGAAAAGATGCAGGTATTTAAAAATACAAGTGTGACAATAACAAAGCGGTAGGTACTGTCTGATGAGATTTCTCAAAACTGAACCATTCTGCCTATCTTAAAACAGGTTTAAAAGAAGCGCACGCTTCCTCCAAAAGCCTACCTTACTCTCAAATAAGGAATGATGTTTTCTACTGGTAGTAATCTAGCAGGCGCAATTAAACACGGAGCTGTATTTTTAAAAAAGTACTTCTGTAGAACTGTAACTTGGAGATGAGGTCAATGGAAGGAGAGGCTATGCTTCTTGGACTTTATGTTGATCCTGCAGCAATTCCTGCCAAGAATCTTTTTAACAAGAATATGACTCAGAAGAGCTGCCATGGCTCTGGGTGGAAGATACACATCCACACTCCAGAATTCACACTCTGAAGCCTTCAACAACATGCTGTAGTAAGTGCAACTTTCAACACCAGGGAGGAGTATACATCCCCAGCTATACAGAAGCTGATTCAATTATCCCTCTCAAAAGGTGGATTTACCATGACAGTGTTGGATGCTGTGCTTGGTGAGCACCCGTTCTACTGCCAAAAAATTGTTGTCTCTGCAGATCCTTGGTTTTTTCTCTTCGTTCTACCAACTGGACAAAGGGCCAAAACCCGTAATATGACCAGGGGTTCACACAAAGAGCTGTGATAACATCTTGTCACCTACTGTTTGTAGCAGATGAAGTCAGTGACACATGTATTGCAGGTTCTATCTGAGAAGCACAAGAAAAGTGGAAAGGAAGATCTCTACAGCTTAGTCTGAGCAAAACAGAAGTGCTAGTGTAGAAAATCCCTGATGGTGAAAAGCTCAGTTATTTGAGCGCTCATCTTCTCACGATGACTGTCATTTTTCAAGTCCAGTTACGATCCTTAAACCCAAGAAGCACAGCAGCATCAACACTTGCATTTTTCCATCTTTGGCTGTCCGAGAAACTACACCTGCTGCATTCTACAGGGAACACTGAAACCAAAACTATCAGCTCCTGACCGCAGGACATACCACTAAAAATATTAACGCAGAGCCTGTACCAAAAGACTACTTTGAAATTAATTTAGGTGACCCTAGACCATAACATAATGCCTATTTTGGGGAACACTTGGTCCTTTTCTGGTAAAGACGGCAAAAGAATGGCTTAGCACCCTTTATAAAACAAAGGGGGGATTTCAAAGAGTGCAGCAGACTCCTGAGAGGTAATGTGGTAAAGCTAAGGTAGTTTCAACAGATGTAGATAAATGCATATTTATGGGTACAGTGGCACCCACACATACTTGTTTACTACTGCAAATAAACAGCAGCATTCAGCACCCGAATATTAGATGGAGCATACCACAGGTTTTTTTATCAGGACTTGACAAAAGATGCAACTGATTGTAGAGAAACACAAGAATCCAGCAAATTAATCCAACTGCACACCCATGTAAGAAACCATGCTAAACTCACAATATTGTCAAGGCAAAGAGTGGTATCTTATTTTTAGACAGGAAAGAGAAATAATAAAACACTAACTCATGGCAAATTGCATAATATTGTCTACGTTAAGAGAAAAACACTGATCTGTGTGGCTGCAGCCACTGTTACTGTGGGATGAGAAAGAATCGTTTTCTATTACCAGTTTAAACAAAGGCTTAACAGGATCTTATACATGGCAACTTACAGTATTTCCCTACTTGGATTTTAAGACCATTAGCAAGAAAGCATCACTATGCTTTGCTTTCCTACTCCTGTTGCTTAAGGACTTGTTGCTCCAAATCCTGTCTTATTTTACAGCCCAAGACAGCCAAAATTGTATCAATCTGTTATACGATTTTATGATCAGCAAAAGTACCATACTCCTTTTGCGTTAAGACTGAATTGTGCATGACAGTAATCCAATTAGTCAGGATAGAAGTTGTTTGTATAAACACTCATACACCAGACAAACTTCAGCAGTATTCTGCTGCTTCTATGTGCACACCACAATAATGCATTACTTGTGACTTCTGGAAAGGAGAGAGTGGTTAGAACAATTAAATAACACTAATGAAATTGCAGGCTACGTCAGGGGGGAGGAATTACAGTTTACTGTTCAGCCTTAAGTTCAGTAATTTAAGAAGTCAGCAAGTGGCCTCAATACCAAATTAACATCACTTTCTACACCTGATTTTTCAGGGTTTTGTCATTAAAAAAATTAATGAGTCTCATTATCATCTAAAACTCCTCAATTCTTGAACTCTGATTTAGTGCTTAACTACATGTGCACAGAGTTTACATCAAGTTGACCCCCAGAGTCATCAAGAACAACTAATGACTGGGCTTCTAATCAAGCGAGTCAGCTTTGGGAGAAACAAAGAACATGCTATCTTCCTGATGTAAGCCATGCACATCACTTAGACCACCTTATTTATGTTAAAACTCTGAGCTCTTATGGTCTTTAGCCTTCCCCTAGAAGTGAATTAGCCTCATTATAATACTAAAAGTCACACTCCTAAGGGAAAGCCCTAGGCTCCCTAAAAGACCCTTCCTCAGCGAGCATACCTAGTAGTAAGTTAGGTAATGGATATGCCAATGTGTAGTCAATCCTCTAGATGGACCTGCCTTCTTGGCAGGGCAAGTGTGATAAGATTTTGTATATAACGCCTGTAACTTTGTACAGCAGTATGCTAGCTTGGTTTGTTAGCATCCAGACCTGCGCATCTGTAATAAAACAGTATCTCGTCTCAATGTGTAAGATTGGTTTGTTGCACACCGGTCATTTTAGAGACAACACCATTGCTATCACTGTAAAAGATCACCTAGTTCTGTCCAAAACCTTCATAAAATTAAATGCATGAACTGAAAGCACCCCTTTGCTAGGCAGTGATTAATTATATGGTGCAAACTTAACTATTATATATTCCCAAACATACTCAGGTATTGGTATGGAATTTTAATGGACACAGTTAAAAAGGTGTCACAACGATTAACATTTAAAGTGTCAGTGACTTCAGGATATCTGCAAACTTTGCTTCAAATCAAAATCCTAAGATCAATTTGCCAAACCCAGTTGTCTTTTAAAACTTTAATAATCTCAATGCAAAGTGTGCACTTCAGCTTTGTTCCAGCAGCCGGATCTCTACAACCTGACCCTAAAACCATGCAAAAGCTTCAGTCAATCTGCCTGACCTGCATACATAGCTGAGGACCTCGCCACATGTGTCTCCTTGTGCATGCTTAACCTCAAGCAAGTGGCCTGTCCCTAACTCAATGCACACGAACAGTAATGTCAAGCTCAATGGAGCTGCCCACCTTTAAGAAGTGAAGCATGCCAACATTTTGCAGGCATTCTGGCCCTAGTGTACACAAAAAGCACACAGCATGAACAATATTTTTTACCTCAAAAGCATTTCAGAACATTTTCCTGCAACGCCCCATACAATTTGAGACCAGAAGATCAAGCACGTGTAGCACAAAACATAGAGGTCTAAGTGACGGGCAACAATGTACCGTGACAGGAACACTTTTGCAGCTTTAACAACGTATGGCAAGATTAAAAGTCATGATTCTGACATCAATCAGACAACTGAAACACAATCCCATGAGAAAACTAAATGAAGGCAGCACTGAAGACAGGCAGCACCCATCCCGCAGCGGGCACTAAGCAGAGTGCTGCATCTCACAACAGGTTGGATGAAGTCAACAAAGGTTTGGTGCAGGTTGCCCACACGCTGTACGCTGGAAAACAATTCTCCAGAGACTAACAGAGACTCCCTCAAAAAACCAAATAAATTTAATTCAGCCAGGAGTCAGACTGTCCCTTAAACAACTCATCCGCTCTGGAGAAACGATAGTTTGTTACATCCTGACAACCACCACGGGGTAAAGAAGAATTTAGGGAGCCTGGCCAGAGCCATGTCGCTCCCGGGCTTCCAAGGCAGACTGAATCCTTCAGGATTACGTGGACCGAGCGCACCCGCGGGGTGCCCTTACCGGGCCCCGGCCCAGCGGCCACCGCTGCCCCGGTGAGTGCGGGGCTGGCCCTGCCTTACCTGGGGAGTCATGGTGGAGGGGTCCGGCTGCTCGGCGCCCCCGGCCTCCTTGGCGGCGCCCTGCGCGGCCTCCGGCTGGGCAGCGGCGGGCAGGGGCAGGGACGGCTGGGGCGGGGGGAAATGGGCCTGCGACGGCTTGGCAGGGGGGGGGATGGAGGGGGCCAGGCCGGGCTGCGCCCCCTGCGAGGGGGAGGCCTGCGAGGGGAGCAGGTAGGGCTGGGGGTGCGCCATGTAGCCCTGCGCAGGGGGCGGCAGGTAGGGCTGGGAGGCGGTGGCCGGCGGGGGCTCCAGGTAGGAGGGCGGGGGCTCGGAGAAGGAGGGGGGCGGCTGGGAGGCCTGCGCCCGGGACAGGTACGGCTGGAGCGGCGGGGACTGGGCCGACGGCGGCTGGGCGGGGGGCGGGTAGGGCTCCGCCTGTGGGGGCGGCAGGTAGGCCTGGGCGGGGGGCAGGTAGGGCTGGGCGGCGGGCTGCGGGGACTGCGGCGGCGAGGACAGCTCCATGTCCATGGGCACCGGCGAGGAGGGCACCGGCTCGCCCCAGTCGCCGTGGCCGCCCGGCGGTTCCTGGCCGTCGCGCTCCCGGGCGGCGGCGGGCGGCTTGCGGGTCGGCGGCGGCGGCTCGCGGTGGGCGAACTGCTTCTGGTAGCTGCGGACCGGCGGCGGCACGGGCGGCGGCGGCTGCTGCCAGTCGGTGAAGGAGCCGGGCAGCGGCGGCGGCGGCAGCCCCGGAGGGGGCGGCCCCGGCGGCGGCGGCGGCCCCAGCAGCACGGACTGTAGCTGCTTCTGGTGCATCTGCTGGAGCTGCTGCAGCTGCGCCAGGTGCTGCTCCTGCAGGCTCAGGAACCCCGAGGTACCGGCGGGCGGCGGCGGCGGGGCGGCGGCGGTAGCGGCGGGTGGGGGCGCGGGGCCCGGCGGCGGGTAGCTGGGGAGCGGCATCGGCGGGACGGCGGGAGGCGGCACGCTGGGGGGAGGGATGGGCAGCGGCGGGGGCGGGATGGAGGTCGGCGGCGGCGGGTAGTGCCCCGCCGCCCCGTACAAGCCCCAGGCCGGGTACATGGCGGGGCTGCGGGAGCGGACCGCGGCGCTTCCACAGGCCGCGGCGGCGGCGCGTGCGGCCCACGGCGCCTGCGCGGGGGCGCGCTCCGCCCTCCCGGGCAATAGAGCGCGCCCGGCGCGCTAGAGCGTCGAGCGGCTTCCCCCGCCGGGGGCTAGGCGCCGGCACCGCGCCACCTAGCGGGAAACTTCCGGCACTGCGGGGGGGAGGCCGCTAACGAGGCGGCAGAGCGTATAGAGAGGGGCGGAGGCGAGTGCAGAGCGCCGCTGCCCCGCTTCCCGCCAGCCCCCGGTCGGCTCGGGTGAGAGACAGGCAGCGGCGGAGGGCAGATGGAACGCACCCCGGCGGGCGGGGCGGAGCGAGGCTCCATTTTGTGTCGGCGGGCGACGAGCCGGCGGGTGCCGCGGGACTGCGAGCCAGGCGGTGCGTGGCCGGCCCGGCGGCCTCGGTTACCCCGGGGCGGCGGCCATGTTTCCGCGCCTGCCCGCCGTTCTCCTCAGGGGCTGCGCCGCGGCCGCGCCAAAGCCGGTGCCCCGGTGGAGCTAATTAATTGTCGTAGTGACTGAAGGGTGAAACGAGCGCAACCACAACCCGGCCGGGCTGGGCCTCGGGAGTCTGCGCGCCCCGAAGGGCGGTGCGGGGGAGGGGGCGATCCAGGGGATCTGCCGCCTGGAATCGATGCGAAGGATTTTGTGTTTTCACTGCATACGCTGAATATACGCTGTAATAAACGCGAGAGGCAAACAGAGCAGCGGATATGTGAAACCGCCCCATCCATTCCAGAAGCAACTGTCCCCCGAGGAGCAGGGAAGAATTTTTCCTCCTTTCTCTCTTCCCACACTGAAGTAACAAGTTAAACAGAGAGATGTTCCATAGCCGGTTAACAAAGGTTTATATACGAAGTGCTGAACTCCCATTGTAGAGAATAGACAGGAGCTTTTGGACATACCAATTCTAGTAAGCTGAGCAGCAAAGCCTAGTGGCTGCTGTTCTGCTCAGCAGCACACCAGCGCTGTGGTGTCCCGCTGCTTGCCCTCCTTCCTGAACAGAAAACCTGAGCAATTACTGATGTTCAGTCTCTGGTTTGGGGCTGGTGAATCAAGGATCCCTGGCCAGCGGAGAAAGGCAGGTGTTGGAGGAAAAGTCCAAAGCCTTTCCAATCAGGAAAAACAGATTGTTAGGTGTATAAATAAGTGTTGTCCCAGTTGCTGGAAAAGTCGGACTTTTTTGTTCATTTATAGTTACAGGGAATCTGGAGGTGATGCGCCATGAATCTACAAGAAAAGCTTCAAGTAGAGCATGAACTCAAGTTACAAGATGCAAATCTTTAAAGAAACTATTTTAATTAATTTAATACATATAGAACTGTCTTTTCTGTTCTTTAGTATCCTGTTTTTTCTGTTCTTCAGCATCCTTTCTTTTCATCTAATCCTTTTCTGTGTAGGGTGGTGCAACTCTTAAGATCTCTCTTGCAGTAAATATGACTTCCAGATAGCATTTGTGCTTTTAGCCCCCATCTCCTCCATATCATACATGTACTTGACACCTATATACCCAAGCTTTTTGGACCAGTTTACTCACTAAGCTTTTGAAAGCCCGTTCTTTCAAAATAAGGAATTCCCGTTGCAAACATCCTTTGACTTACCCTCCTGACTGGTTCACTGAAAGCGAGTTCTCTTGTCATCAGTTTACTCAACGTTATTTCCTGCAGGCACGTCTCTCCTGCTGTTTTGCTTGTTTCTTGCTGTTTGTTGTGGTTATTCAATATTGCAAAGAAACCTTTTACACCCCTTATGAAGAAATACATGCACTCAACCACCTTCAGCAGCAACTGTTTTCCAGCCTGTATCAAGGAGGCCAAACTGTGATTTCCAAATAACTTGACAGATGCTTTTGTCAATACCCAAATCTGGTTCGTGCCGCAGTAGAGTTGCCTCCTGCCAGCCAAGATACATTGGCTTTACCCAACATTACCTTGTCCTAAAGCAACCCTTTTAAGTCCACATTATGCCCTTTTAGTCTATTACAGTCTGTAACATTAATATATGTCATCATGCTAGTTTTAGTTCATTTTTTAATAGTCTGTGCTCTTCCTGCTTCTAAATGCTATTTTACCACATTTCACTTATCCCTCAATTAACCACTGTCACATCTTGGATCAGCACCTTACATCTCTTCACATTACCCAGTGGGAATGCTCAGCAATCCTGGGCCTTCTGGTGGCCCCCAGAAAGAAGCAGGAATTGTTTTTTCCCCCATCCCTTGCATAACTTCAGACCTTTTTTGTGGCTTTTCTGATTGTTCTGTCCTCTGAAGCTATGGAAACTGGCTACAGCAAGAGACAGGATGTTAAGGGGGAGGCCGGATTCCCTGGAGTTACCGAGAAACACTGCAGGCATCTGTTTGATATCTTAACTCATGTGCAGGTTTAAACCAACTGCCAGAGTTGGGTCAGGAAAGAATTTCTTTTCTGGTTTGGACTGGCAGAGTTCTGCATTTGTAGGAACATCAAAGCATTCTCGCTTACCAAACTCTTTCCTGTTATAATCTTTCCTCCTTTTGATATACTGTAAGTTGGATCTGAGGTTGGGATGCCATGGTCTGCATGGAGTAAATATTTTTCCTCTGAACCAAGTGTCTGGTACTCAGGTTCCCTGGGACTGCAGGGGAAGCAACTGATTACTCTGGTGGTCCTTTCCTGTCCTGTTTCTCTTCTGACTAGGCTCTTTCGAGTTAATCTGTCTTGCCAATTATCCTCAATTAATAAAAATTTCCTGATGGGTTTTCTCACTGCCAATACTTTCTCTCTGCTGCTAATCCTCCAGCCCTCTTAAGACTTCCTTAGCAATTGCCTTGTGCCTATTCCTTGTAATCTGCCTTTTTAGCAACAGGAGGCAAAACTGGAACGTTAATTTAAGGAGTAAAACACTTCAGTAAATGGACACATTTGCTTTGATTCCTACCCACAGTTCATGCTACATACATATATTTTCATGAAGTCCCTCCAACAGGCATTCTGCTGGCAGATAGACATCCCCCAAATTCATCATGTTGCTGTGCCTTTGACCTCCTCTCCAGTGCCAAAAAGATTTCTATCCAATATTACCAGGAGCGACCGTTTCTCCTCCAGCCTCCTTCCATTTGGGCTAATTCTAGTGAAGTTATTTGCACAGGAACAATTCTAGTTAACTCTGTACTTGAAAAAATCTTTCAAAACCACCAGAATTATTCAGAAAACAAAGTTACACAGATCTCATTCTACAACGGTTTCTCAGTCCTCATTTGACTAAACATGGTCTTCAAGTGTTTGTGACAATACATTTAGCTTAAGGAAATGTGACTTGGATTGAGAGAAGAAAACCAAGGATATTATTTTTGAAATGTACAATTACACACCGAGTGTAAAATCTCAGGGTTGCTGGCTGAAGGTGGAGAAGATAAACTTCAGTTATGATAGCTTGGAAGGGGGTTTGTTTTGCAAGTGTCAGTATGCTGCTATTTCAGGGATGAGTTTAGTAGGTGAGCCTGCAGCAAGCAAAGAGACAATATGAAGGGTGAGTCTGATGTGTTCCCAAAGTTTTCTGTAGTATCTGTAGAGGCAGAGTGCTGGCAAGAAAGTTACCAGCACGCATTATCATCGCTGTATGGTGTCCAGCATACAGACAGCTGAGTTCAGCTATTCTCTACAGCCAAACCAGGCACTACAGGATAAAAAACTCTTAAAGTTTGGAAGTTTTCTTAATTATACCAAGAATATAGATTTTAATTCTCCCCCTTCACTATAGCTCAACTCCAGCATTTTGGCCAGGAAGCATGATTTGGCACGTTGGCTCCTTGTGACCCTCATATATTTTCTCTTGTCTCTCAGTCTTAAGACAATTCTCTTCACCGCAGAGATCAGAAGAGCAAATTATATTGCTAAAAATTAAAAAGTAATGAAGATACGAGAATGCAAAGTCATGGCTTTGAAGTATTTTTTCCCCTGCATTTCTCCATGTGGCTTAACCACTTCTTTTTCCTCCCTCCTCTGACCACTTCCTTCCCTGCAGCAAATGCTGCAGGTCTGTGTGACTCTTGATCCACTGCCATTGCTCTGATTCCCCCTCCACCCCCCAACTCTGCTTCAAGCCCACATTAATATCTTCCCCAGTCTGACACCTTCCTGTCACAGTCTGATACCTTCCTGCTCTTCCCTGACACCTAACGGAAGGGATAAGGCTTTGAGGTGCATAGGTGCCAAGCAAACACGAGGGAGAGATCTGTCCTGGCCCAACCTTGCCCTCCTGCCAGCACTCTGCATGCAAAAGGACCGGGCTGCCAGCTAACCCAGTACAGACACAGGAATCTGAGCAGGACACTTAACTGAACTTCATTCATTGTACAGTTGAGTAAGAGCTTATCAATTCTGAATTAAAATCTTCCAGACCGCTGGCCCAGAGAAGGCACACCAACTGGTGCAGATCTGATGCCTTTTCTCCAGAATGCAGATTCTGATTTGCTCATGGCACAGGTGTGAGGGAGCTTCCCAGAGGAGTATTAGTCCATCTACAGGTGCAGCAATAAAAAAACTTCTGAAGTATCTGTGGTTTCATTCTCAGCCAGAGTTGCATCACCAATATTTAATTTAGAATGCTGAAATCACTTTTTCCAATGATCCCAATGAAGAGAGAGTTAAGTATGTTCCAGACACTGCTGTCCTCTATTTCTCATGTGCTTCTCCCAGCTGTAGGTAGTCAGGCCAAGTCAGAGCAAGGATGAATAAAACCAGACTCTTCCAAGTAGCTTTTTCTTGGAAGATCAAGGCTATGATGTCAGTCCAATGTCACCCACAGTCCTATGTGCAGAGTCCCAGCAAAAAAAGGAAGCAGGAGGGCTGGAACGAGAGAGACCCTTATCCTGGCTCTGAGTCCTGGCATTGATGGCTTGGCTGAACAGATTAGAGTCGAGGTGCTCCATAATCATCTGGCATTCTCTCAATGTTGTATCTGAGAAAGAAGGAGGGAAAACCTATGAAGACAACCTGCTCCACATTTCTACTCTCCCCATGCAGCAACAGGCTTACAGGAGACTGAACAGCAACAAGCTTTGCCGCATTTCTATCTGCAGTTCAGATACCCAGCAAGAAAATATTACTTCCAAAAGTGAAAAACTTTCATAAGACTGCTGTTATCCTTCACCTCAAACTCAGAAATTGGGCATCTCAAAAACTCATTGTCTCCAGAGAAGGAAAAAAATTGGTGATAAGATCTGACTTAGGATTCAAGAGCCAGCCACCATGGCAAATAAAACTTTGGCCATTCAACTTATGATTTGTAGCCAGAGTGAGTTAAGAGGCAAAGACATTTTGAGAGAAAAATCTTCTGAGCCACGTTATAGATCAGTTAAGACTTTACATATTTATGTATATTTATACATTTCTGATACACTGCTTTGTCTGCATTACTAGACTCATTGTCTCCACTGCTAGCATAGTGCCTCCTTTCCAGTATCTCTCCCATCCAATCTGAAGACACTGGCCCTTTTCTCTCCACACCCTGACTTATCTCCTTACCATGCTACCAAACAGATCTACCATACTGTGAAACAATTTGGCATAGGCTTGATGCAAGATAGATCTGCTGGGCTGTACATTATGCAGAGGAAAAATTACAACACTGTATATGACAAAGGTGAGTAAAGACTTCTTAGTCTAGGCTTTACGAGTGCTTTGGAAGGAACAGATGAATTTAAACAAATGTTTTTACAGTAGATCACTGGTCCTACTGCATATAAAAAAAAAATAATAAAGTAAGCCAGTACTTGAAGGTACTGGAAAAATCTGTTGCATTGAAATTGCTGCACTAGTATCCTTCTGAGTTGGTTTAGTTTTTTGCTAAGAAACAAATTAAATCACATAGCTGAGGGTACACAAAGCTACCAAATAGAATGTGGAAGAAGAAAGGTTCTTTTCCTCACGATTTGTAGAATGCATCTGCCTGGTAGTCCTGCTGCTGGTAAGCAGAACTGATCTATGGAAACACTGGCCTCACCCTGTCAGACCAAGATCGTACCAGGTGGTGTTCCTCCCTGTCAGAGGCCCCTTACCTGTGCCTGGAAATGTACATTATAGGCACTCCTGGGATTTTTCGTATTCTCCGCTTGAGCTCTTTATCCACTGTGGCCACAATGTAACATTTGTGCTGCAGAGAAAGAAGCCAGTCAAGATTCAACACCAGTGAACTCACAGAAAGGAGGCAAAGCTGAGCAAAAACTTCTATTGGGGTGGGCTCATTTAACACAAGAGCTACGAGCCCTTCGCAAGGTGTAACTAGGACTTGTACAGAATTCCATAGCAGACTAGTAATGTCCTTCTGCTCATCCAAACACACTCGTAGAAACATCCAAAGTCTGTCCAGCCTTCCCAGCCAACAGCTCTCCCACCCCAAGTGCTTCTTGGTGCTGTCCTATACAAGAATGCTCAGGGAAGACTATACCTTGCTTCAAATAAAGTTGTGCTAGGGACTGAAACTGTCCTGTAGTGAGATTTTACAGTTAGTCTGTGAGAAATTTAAGTCATCAGTAACTAGGAAGGTTCAGGAATTTTTAGTATGTTAGCACAGTAAAGAAAATTTCAGAAACAGAAATACCTGAGTGACCCTCTGTACCAAGCAGTCATCTGCGTAGGTCCCTTTGTGCATACATGGCAAGCGTTCAAACCGAGGGTCCTTGGCAATTCTGTGGGGACACATAAGGCAGCATCACAGCAATTAGGCTGGAGTGTACCATAACACAGTATGGAGGAACAGGAATGCCCCTTTCTGTGATATACAGCACGTTACTCTCAAAACAAAGGCTGAAGGGATGGAGTGAAAGGTACACAACAGGTCAATTGAGATAAGGAGCAAAAAAAGAACGAAATTTGTTCAGCTAATTCTTATAGGTTACTTGTTAGTTGGATTCAAGATCCCTACAATGTTAGGCTCCTGCCTAATGAAGTCATTTGAAACAAGTTATCTGTGAGAAGAACTAGAACTTCTGGTATCTGACCGTTCATATGCATATAGGAACACTTCACTCGCTCTCTGAAAGAGAACATCAAAGCTGTTTAAGGGATGCACTCAGATACTTTACAACACAACGGGCCAAAATAAAAAGTAAAGAACAATACATGACTGGTACACCGGGACAGCATGAACTACATTGGACTAGTTTTGTACAGATCACGCAATAACCTGGCTCTAGATTATTAGTACATGCTACCTACTCCTATAAGAATAACATGAGGCATGAGTGAAGGGTTCCATAAAACTTGGGTCACTTCTTAATTTTTAGAAATTTCTGTAAATAAAAAAAAAATATATATTTTGAGAAACAGGAGAAAGTTATTTTGAAAGTCATAGGAGTAAAAAATATTTACAGATCAACATTGTGCACTCACACTTAGCATTCAGGTTTTTTTTAAAAAATCTAAAACTCACGCCATTGTACTGATCTCGTACAGCCAGAGAAAGAAAACCTAGTTTGGGACTCTGCAACACCCTCTACTGCCAGAGCACCATCATGGAAAAGTGCTTTTCATTTGTTTATATTAAAATATTAAGTTCCACAAATGGAAAAGAACACCCTGCACCTACCTTAACGCCACACGGTACTTCTGCCCTAACTTCTCAATTTCACCCATTACACAATCTGTGATACATGGAATACCTACACGTAAAAAAAGCCTGTATTAAAAGCAAGCAGTATTTCTTCACAGACCCCTGCATATTACCCACATGCCCAGGAACTATCTACCATGGAATTCTATAACATATCACTTACAGTTTTAAACCTATGAGAACAAATAACACTGCAAAGTGATGAAATGTAGAGCCACTGAGTTTGCCCATGCCACGGCAATTTTAGATTTTTAAGTTACTAATGCTTTACCTTTGTTGAGATTAGCATTTAAGACCACTGTCTGACTGAAACCACAAACAGTTCCAGGGTTACCACTGCCATGAACAGTGAGCTCGATGATTATGGCATGTATCCCTTTTTTCAAGTTTTCCATTATCCTCAGCTAGTGGCGTGAGGCCGATAAAGCACATCACGTGCACGCCATGGTGCTACATGGTCCAGAAGAAGCTGCGAGCACTGCAGACACTCACACTTGGCATAGAGACAGTCCATCATCGACTGCACTAGGTCCAGCTTGGCCTTGATGGAGAAGTTGATGAAGTTAGTGTCAACGAGGATGTGGTAAGGGGGTCCCAACTGGGTATTATACTGGAAGAACAAGCAAGAGGGATGCTGGGGGCTGCCAGGAAAGCAAAGAATTCAAATCAGTTAGTTGCAATTAAAACATCCAATCCTAGAACTTGCACAGAATAAAGGAAGGGTAACGAGCAGAAATAACACACGGCAGCGTGGCACGGTGACCCATCGGGCCTCTCACCATCTCCCAGTCCCCTCGGTTTGGGGCACCGTGGCCGGCCCCCCCGAACACCGCAGCACTTACACCTCCCGCTCCTTGATGGCACTCGGGTCCTCCTTCTTCTTCACCGGGCCTTTCGCCCGGTCCTTCTCGTTACTGCAAAGAAACAGAGGCACTCCTGGGAGAGCGCGACAGGGAAGGGCGGCCACGGCGAGAGGCCTGGCCCGGGATGGCCGCCCCGCCCGGGAGCGGGCCCCGCCGCAGCCACACTCACATGCGTTGGTCCCGGAGGCTGATCATGCGCTTCATGGCCGCGTACTTCCGCACCTTCTTCTGCTTCCCCTGCAACGAGACAGGCACGCAGCCGTGACGGATCGGGCAGAGACCCCAGCACCCCCCGCCCGGCGCCCCTGAGCCGCGCTCCGCTCACCATGCTGCCGCCGCTGCCGCCGCCACCTCCGGTGACGTCACGGCGCGTTCCCGGGCCCCGCCCCGCCGGGAAGGCCCGGCAGTGGCGTCACTTCCGGCCGCCAGCACGGGGCAGCGGCAGCCTGTGCCGGTCGCGCACAGCAGCGGGTCCGGCGCCGCGTCTGGGGCCTTCGGTAATGGCTCCCCTCCCGCGCCTCGGGGAAACGGGAGGGCGGGCTCCGGCGGGGAGAGTGGGGCGAGGCGGGGCAGGCGTGTCCCGGCCTCCCCGCCTCGCCCCCGGGGTGCCGGCCCGGCCGCGGGTGGCAGCGGGGGATGCGCGGGCGGCCTCGCTGCCGGCTCTGGGGCTGCTGGGCGGGTGGGCGCCCCGGGAGGGCCGCGGCGGGGCCGGGCGGCTCGGGGTGAGCGGGAGGGGCTGACTGTGCCTGCCCCGCCGCGGCCTCCAGCTTTCGCTTTCCGTTGGGCTGCGCCGCCTGCGCGGGGCCGTCGGTCTAGCGGGGCCGGCGGAAAGGCCGCGGGGTTTGGTGGCCGGGCCGGGCCGCAGCCAGTGCGGGCTGGACGGGAGCCCCAGCGCACCGGCCGGCCGCCTTCCCGCCGGCTGTGCCGCTCTGCGGGGCTGGCGGGCCATGGAGGTCTTCAGCCCGCTTTAAGCTGGGCTGGCGAGTTCTGAAGATTTAACGTAATGCTGGCTTTGCTGCGCCCTGGATCGGGAACTTCATGAAGAGCAGCGAGCTGCCGTTATCTATAGATCTTATCAACAGTTGTGACCCGAGATCATCCTAGCCAATGAGCGTCACTTCAGCTGTGCATGCTGCAGCTGTAATAGTGTAGGCTGGCTCAAAATACCTTTCCTGCACACGTAAGATGTTCTCCAAGTTCTCAAACTAGTCCTGGGCACTTGGTTTCTAGTGCCCTGTGCAGGAAAGGGTGAGAGAGGCCTCCCTGTTACCATCTTTCTTATGCAAGATTCTGGGATTAGTGGGAACTGGTAGCTGTTGGTATCTTCCAAATGCAACCGGTTTTATCTGGTGTGCTGGTCAGAAAAATCAGCTGTGCGGCCAACGAGGTACTTAATATGCGAGAGTTTTTTCCTGAAGTGCTGGCTTCAGTAGAACTGTGAACTGAGGCTCTGACAATGAGGAAGAAAATTAGGCTTAAGGAAGGACTGGATTCATTAGGGAAACTATGGCTGAGCTGTCCACCCAGGGGATTGTACCAGGCTTAATTGGTGGTTGATGAAATGTAGTTGGTGGAGCTCCCCTGATGCTGCCTAAGTTATGTAAAAGGTGTGGGTGAAGGAAATAATCAAGGATGAGGGGAGTGATATGCTTTCCTCGTGGGCATGTAGGGTGGCAAGTGGCTGAATGTTGTGGTTTGGAGAGCAGATCTGGTGTCAAGATGAGACTGGCCTGAAAGCTGCCATCTGGCTGGCTGGCTGTGTTTGAGGAGGATGGGAGGAGCTGACAGCGCTGGTGGTGGTTCAGTTGCGATGAAAACTCACTAGACTTAGGCAGTTGGCAAGTCTCCTATATTTTTTTTCCTCTTGCCACTATTTTATTCGGCTTGTGTGTAAATGCATATGACAAATTCCAGCCCTGATGAGTGAGTGACTGTTCTGTGTGGACATTGGCTGTTGATGTGGCTTTTGTCCTTGACAGCTGATACTGGAGCCTGCTCAGTGCCTTTTGCGCTGACTCTTCAGACTTCTGTAGTTGTATTTTAAAGTTGGGTTCCATGGGCATTCCTGTCCATTGGTTTGTGCAAGCTTTACTTCGTGTGAGAAAATACTGTGCCTTTTCATTCAGAAGAGAATTGTGTTGTGCGTGGCATAAGATGCATGTGCTGTTGGTGGTGGACATCTGTGCACATGGATCGAGAGGACATTCTGCACGGAGATGAAATGTTCTCTCATCTTGATTGTATGAGGTAGTATCAACCTGCAGAAAGGTTTTAAAGCCATCTTTCTTCTTAATTTTGGAGCTTGTCAAGGGAGAGAAGAAAGGAAGCTAAATTTATCAAAGCACCAAAAAACCCAGTAGGCACAATAGATTTCCAATGAGCTCAGTAAATCAGTTCTGTACAGCGTGCTCATGACTGCCTTTGTAGCTGTAGCCATGTGTGAATGCGTTATATAGTTATTTTTGTATGTGCAGCTACACTTGTGCTTCCTTCTGGAGCTTTGCATTGTGTTCCTCTGGCTTTGCAGAGCTGTAGTAGAAACAAGACATATTGCCCATTACTGGATTTCTTTTCCTTGCTGACTTGAGAGAAGCAATGGCACTAATATAGTTTACTTTATGATTCCATGCTGTCTATCCTGATTATGCCAGTACTTCTCCTTGAGTCAAGGTGAAGCTTTCCAAATCCCCATGTTCCCTGCAGGTGGCAGGAGACCATTGCTTGCTCTGTCCTTGGATCAAGATCACTAAGGCTTGTCGGACAATTCAGCATTTTTTTTTCCAGCTTGGCTATGTTGGCACCTGATATTGCTGATTTTCAGAACTATTTTCCCAGAGTGTAAGCTGACAATTCTTAACGCGGATATTATTTTAATTTAGATCTGCATTCTGATACATGAGTGGCAACATCTCTTGGATACCAGCTACTTGCCACGAGGTTCTTTACCCCGATGTATCCCAGCTGCAAGAGCATCCTTAAAGCTGCTGGCAGCGTGTATGTTAGAAGGAGGTTGATTGTATGACAGGCACTTCATCTCTGGTGGCTGCCTGATTTGATGTCTTGTTTACCACTTCATGCAGAGATAATAAAATGAGAAGTTGCTGTGCTGGTTGAGGGATTCAGTTCTAATTCCCTGTGTCCAGCGAGCTCTGAAATTCTGCAACCCTGATCAAGACTCAGGCTTCAATTGACTTTAAAATGCTTGTAACTGAAATTATGGGTCTTTCTCTTTTTATTGCTTGAGAGAGAGAGAGGCTATGTAACTTGTGGTATGCTTTACAGAAGGGAAAGAGTTGCCAACTAGAGGCAGAAATAGCTTGGGTAGTTGAACCCACAGGGCCGGTTTTGTGTCACGTTTTTTTGGTGACATGAAGAGACTGGTTCTGTAAGGTGCTGGAGGGAGATCTCATAGATTCCCAAATATTGATAAGTTTCTGTGAAATTCCTCAGCTGTGTGGGAAGGAGCCACACACCTTCCGCAGCCAGGCCAAGCTGGAGTAGAATTTCAACCAGGCATTTGTAGCACATCTTGGGTATGTATTGTGAAAGAGCTAAAATAGCAAGGAAATTGCTGGCTCTGTGATCCTTAATACTCAGAGATAAGAGTTTAGAAACCTGAAACTTTGTCTAGGAGGAGAATGAGAATTTATGCCCTGGGGACTGCAACACTGTTTGCTCAAGCAGAGGAAAGAAGAAAATAGTTGGGTGGGTGGGATTTTCCTTGAGATGTGGGGGATGAAAAGACTGTGAGAGTCTGGCTGCTTCTGCAGTGCAATCAAAGAGCTCCGCACAGGCTTAGCTGTCGGTTTTCATCTGTGTTAGAAAGCTTAGTGGAAGTGTACGAAGGCAGCCAGATCTGTATGATTATTGGGATGGAGGGACATAAGAGACATCTGAAGAGGAAGGTAGATGAGGGGGGAGAAGGGAGGAAGTGGCAGCTGAGGTGGTGGTATGGCAGGCAGGAGGAGCACATCACATCCCCAGAAGAGGTGACTGTCTTTACAGACAGCTGCTGTGATGAGCCTGGGTCTGCTCATTTCATTCTCACTCCTTTATATAATCTGTGTTCTGCATACCAACTGTGTAGGCTCTATGGCTTTTCTTCTGGCATGTGTCCTGGGTTTTGTATGCTACTATTAGATTTTTATTCTTTTATCTCACTCCTGGCAGTAAACTGTAATTTAGTGGATAGCAAAGTGCCTTATGAGGATACTGGTTTCCTGAATACCTAAAACAACAGCAAAAAAAAAATTACCTGGTTTGATTTGGGGTCCAAGAATTTTCAAAGACTTCTCTTTTTTTAAGCTTTACTGTAAATAGCCCTCTAAATCTGGGAAAAATCAGTCTGAGAATAGTACATGGCATTTTGTGGGATCTGAAGTCTTGAAGTGGTACCGATCCTTAGCACTCCTCATGAACAGCACAGGTTCTTAGCTGTTCCATGAAACCCATGAGCCTGATGAAACCTATGGAGGAGGACATACTTTGTTCCATCTTGAATCTGCTGGTTTCGGGGGGTCATATAATGAAATGAGATTGTGACAGGGCAGGGTTTGAGGATACGGTGAAGCCTAGGACCTCATCGACAGCGATACCTGTATAGCACCTCTCCTATGGATACGATGTCTGGTGATACTCTTGCATCTTGCAGCCCTCACATGTTTCTACTTGCTAGACTTCTTCACAACAATGGAGAGATCTAACTTTTCTCTCTCCTTTTCCATTTCCAGGGAACCTAGCAAACAAGCTACAGGGAGCAGCACTGCAGGACAATCCTTTTTCACAAAGAGGAAGGAATTGCTGTGCTCGGGTCCTCACCTTTCAGCAGTGATTCTGTGATGCAAGTTCCAGGAATTTCATCATCTTCTCTATGGCCTCTTCTTGCTGACATTTGCCCCAGTGTTGGGCACAAAGAGGAAGGATGCTGAAGAATGGATACCCTCCTTTTGGCTTTTAGAACATGGGCACTTGTGTAAAGGTATGTGGATCCTCTTTGGTTGGAGCGATGGAATATCTGTGGAGGCCAGCAAAGGGGATTTGCTGGGCTGGAAAGTCATGGCTATTGTTGGGGGGGAAATACCTCATTTAAGCTTTCTGCGTGCTGATGTCCATTGCTGCTGCTGTTGAGATGACTGATGAATAACTCCCCTTTTGTGTTTGGTTAAAAAAAAAGAAAAAAGAAAAAGCAGCTTGAATGCACAATGTACCTTCTCACTAACTGAATGGTGACATGGCGAGCTACATTGTATGCATTAATGTATGTGAAATTGTTTGTCTAATTGCCACACATGTTCCTTGCTGCTGCTCTTGTTCCATCTGTCAGCTGTGTCTTATCAACCAAACAGCATGTTGTTGTTCTGGGTGCGGTCTTTTCACTCCATGTTTGTTTAGCAGTCCCCTCAGTGAAAACTTGATTCTAGGTTGGTGTCTCTAAAAACTGCGGTAATCTTAGTAGCGTAAAACCCCAAGGTTTTAGTTTATGTGTTGATCAGCAAGAGTTTCAGCACTTTGAGTGAGTTCCACTTTGTGGAAGTGAGTAGGAAAATACAAGTGGACTGTTGTGCAGTTGCATTCGTACTTTCTGTCGTAGAGTTACAGGGCAAAAACTGGATTCTGCTCCACCCTAGAAGGATTTTATTTGTTCTGAACAAATGGGGATGTCCACAACCCTTTTATTCTATAGCTTTTTCTTCTAAGGTTGCTGGTTGAGGGCCAAGTTCTTTCCATTTCGGTGGTGGCTCTGTGATGTGCAGACTGGAAGTCAACGTTGCAACTTGTAGAAGCAAGTGGGTGTGTTTAGATGAATGGCTTTTAGCTGCTGCTGTTGAAGTTGGTGATCCTGCAAAAAGCAGTTCCTTCTTGCTGTACCCAGAGCCTGCTTTCACTGTTTTCTGAGGGTAGTATGTTGTCCCTATAGATCTCTGAATCTGTGATGGAGGGAGACCCATTCCTTGTAGCATGCTGTGCTATTTGTCTATTTCACAGTCTTACGCAATAATGCTTTAGGGATGTCTTTGGAGAGGAAGACAGATGATCAATAGGTACTTGCCTGAGGAATCCTAGATTAAATTTAGGCCAATGTGTGTGAGGAAGAGTCATTGGACTGGACTTGGCCTATTTTGTGTTCTAGATGCAGCTGTGATCCTCGGCTGTGTGTCTCACCGAAGGGACCTGATGTTTTACATTATTGGTAAGTGAAGGAAAGGCTGCCATTGTATTTGTTGACCTCTCCATAGGCTTTAGAAGGGTTTCTTGAAAGCCTCTGCTTTCATGATAGTGCAGAGTCTACCTAACAAACATGAAGTTACTGTCACCCCACACTGTGCCCTCCACCTGGCAGACTTGCCTCTCCATCATTCTTCTTGTTCCTAAAATCCTTCCATTGACCTCATTCCCAAGCCATCCCCTTACTTTTTCTTTTGAGAACTAGTGCAGGGTTGTTGCCTCCATGGTGCTTCTTAATTCAGCCTTAATGTGATGTGCAGGGGTTGTGTGCTTATATGACTGTTTCCCTTAAAGGAACCTCTGTAGTTCTGATTTGCAACTCAAAGGAAATTCCATGCTTCTGTTGGGATGTCTGCTAGCCATACCTGAGGCTCTGTACCACCTTTACCTATTTCCTCTGTTTGCAGTCATTTGCAGGGTTTCAAGGGACTTGCTACTCTCTAACCTTACTTGTAGCATAACACAAATGATAAATGTTCACACAATAGCTTCTGCCTTAAACACCTAATTTGCAGTAGAGTAGAATGTCATTAATAAAAGGCATCTTGGGCTTATGCGGAGGGGATTTTGGTGCCTGACTCAGCCATGCTGCTGCAACCTCCCTCTGTTCTCTCCTTGCTGCAGGTGGGATCACGGTATCTGTGGTAGCTTTCTTCACCATTAAGTTCCTCTTTGAATTTGCCGCACGTATAGTCAGCTTCCTTCAGCATGAGGACCGGGAACGCCGAGGGGAGCGAACTATTTATGACTACGTGCGAGGCAACTACCTGGATCCCCGGTCCTGCAAAATCTCCTGGGATTGGAAGGACCCCTATGAGGTGGGCCATAGCATGGCCTTCCGAGTGCATGTAAGGGAATATTTCTGTTTCCATACAGCTTTGGGGGCAGAAGCAGAGGTCTGAGGGGTGGGATTTACAGATGTGTTTCGTTGGGCCCAAGCTCCAAGCAAGGAGTAGGAAAGCTATCTGTTTGTCTTCTGCCCCCGTAACTGTGTTGCAGAACTCTGTAAGCACATATCTGAGGTTTGCCCTCCTTAAAGTATTATCTCCCTCTGATTAGAATCCTCTGAAGAGCCGGAGGAGACCAAGCTTGTCCTGTCTAATGCTTCCTTTACTGGGAAGTGAGTGGCTGAGCCTGTCTTTAATAGACTTGGTGCTATCTTTCTTTTGGTTGTGCAGCTGAAGTCAGGAGCGTGGGAATGGGCATTTTACCAACCCAAGAGCTTTAGTGCTTTATGGCCGCTCCCCATTCCTCCAAAATTTATTGTTATTATGCCTGACCTGGAAAAGCCTGCCAAGGAGTCTTGTTTCCCTCCAATCCCAAAACGCCAAGTCTAGGGGAATGGGACAAGTATACAAGTAAGATGGGAGAGGGGCCTGAACGCTGGGAGTTCGGCATTACATGGAAGAAGTTTGAACAGGTTTTGTTGGGCTCATGTGCCCACCTTTCTGCCTCACCTTCCCTATCCAGAAGGGTATCAAAATAAGAAGAAAGGTTCATCTAAGTTGCCATACCTATCCCTCTTGGGAAGATAAAGAAAACCCTTCTGCTTGAGGATGAGTGAGGAGTTCTAAGTCCAAAGCAGGCAGTGTAAAAGAGCTAAAGGGAAAGGGTCTTGTTCTGTTCCTGCTGTTTAAATATAGTCCCTTCACCTTACTGACTCTCACTCATGGCAGCTCCAGAAGTGAGTCCTTCTGCTTCATGCTTGTCTCCCGTTTGCTTAGCCCTTTATTCATCAACAGTAGCTGTTAGGTGCACTGATTTCTCTCACTGACAGTCAGGATACATACTACTTCAGGCCACCCACCCTCCCTTGTTTAGAAACAGGGAATGTTTGCTGACTGCAGGCTGATTGCAGGTGGCAGGCAGGATCTGGCCCAGAAGCTGCTGGCTCTTGAAGAGCCATGCACACGGGGTTTCAAGGTGTAATTCTTCCCTTGGAAAGAAGTACTTGTTGAGGTGTGATACCTTCTGAAATTGTCTGGCAGATTGTGATTGAGCTGCCTGTGATTTTTATCTAACGCATTTTCATGCTGATGCTTCTTATCAGTACACACTGGGTCAGCTTCTTATGTCGGCATCTTCTCCGTGGTGTTTTCTGTAACAAATTGGTGACAGCTTTTCCACAGCTTAGCTGTACAAATGGGCAAGACCTGCTTGTTTCTCTGAAAGCATGTAGCTTTCCTTTTTACTTTTCCGTAGTGGCTCCTCTTGGTTTCTGCTCTCATATTGCACTAACAGTGCAGAGAAGAAGTGCCTAGAGATGTTCATTTCAGGGCACTCATTTGAACCCCAGCACAAAAGAGCATGAGGCTGTTAAATGCCCACTTGTGCCCTGTTCGCTTTGGAAAACACAGCCTGTGTGACAGAGCTGGCTGTTAGTTTTTTTTCCTTTACCGAGCTGGGATTCTTGCCCTTGTTGCCCCAAGGCAATTTGCTTTCTTTTACTCTGTGCGCTGCACATTTTTGCTTACCTGGACTTCTCTATTTCCCATGCAGTTATTCTATAAAAATGGGCAGCCCTTCCCTGCTCACCGAACTGTGGGGCTGCGAGTTCACATCTGCCATGTGGAGCTAGCAATTGATATTCCTGTAACCCAGGAAGTTCTTCAGGAGCCTAACTCTAATGTGGTGAAAGTGGCCTTCACTGTGCGCAGGGCTGGGAGATACGAGATCACTGTAAAACTTGGTGGCTTGAATGTGGCCTACAGCCCTTACTACAAGGTGTTCCAGCCAGGTAAGGTCTAAGTGGCCCTCTGATGATTCAAAGTAGATTTCGAGGTATTGGAGGCAGTTAGGTAAATGTGTTTCCAGCTAAAATAGGTAAGTTACAGGGAAAGAGTTGCCCTACACCATTTTCCTCTTGCCTTGTGTAGATCCCAGCAGTAGACCCATGATTAAAACGTGCTTGTGGCTGCCAGTACGTGGTGAAATAGAAATTGTCTTACAGAACAAGTCATTAGTGCTGCTTAAATACCCTAATCACTTCTGTCACGTTCTCTGTTCTGTAGCAAGTTCTTCGTGATCCATCTAGTAGTCAGAGAATGCCTTTTGTGAGTGTTGAGTTCATTTGTATCTGAATTAGAAATGCTGTCATGATTTGACTCTTCCTCTTTTGAATACCTTACTTTATTTCTTTAAGCTTCTGAAGCAGTTGATACCTTTGGTTATACACTTCTTTAAAAACACTTCCTTTTTATCCATTTTGAATTTGTTCCCTTCTACTTTTGTTTATTGACCCCAATCAGCATCTTTTATATTTTTTGTGCATGTTCATTGAAAGTAGCTCTAATATCATTGCATTGTGAATAGACACAAAGTTTGGTGAGATACCCCTTCAGAAAGAAGCAGCTCAGGTTTAACTCAGATGCCCTCCAGGCTAAAGTTTGTTTGGTAAGCTGAATTTGCAGGTTTCCTTGGATGTCAGCCGACTTGTGTTTTATACGTGCAGTGGGATCAAGTTCTTGAGCTGAAGGTTGGGATGATGGAAAAAAGTATTCCTTAGAGGGCTACTAACCGGGTTTGCTTTATCAGTATTAAGTTTCTGATCCAAGGCAAGCCCTGTGCACCACACCATGTATTTCAGTGCTCAGATACTTTGTCTTTTGAATTTAGGGGCATGGAATGTGTTTAGATTTGATCCATTTTCAAGGGTATTGTGCCCCTAGTTGCTTTTCCTTTGTTCTTTGTAGCTTCACCTTGCAATTTGTTTGACTCTAAACTGTTGTCTGCTTCAGGGATGGTGGTTCCCTCCAAAACCAAAATTGTCTGCCATTTCTCCACTCTGGTGCTGACCTGTGGGCAGCAGCACACTCTGCAGATAGCTCCCAGAGATGAGTATGACAATCCCACCAGCAATTCTGTGTCCCTGATAGATGAGCACAATTACAGCCTCTCCATCCATGAGGTGAGCGCAACCTTATCCCTTGCCGCTTGACTTCAGGTGAGCTAGAGAGCCCCCTATTATTAATTTGTTTTCTGTTTAGCTGGGTCCTCAAGAAGAAGAGAGCTCTGACGTTGTGTTTGAGAAGTCTGTGGTGTCCGATAGGCAGACTTGTGAAGTGTTCTTCCGACTCACCTTGCACCGTAGGGGATGTTTCCATGCCTGCATCTCCTACCAGAACCAGCCCATAAGCAATGGTGATTTTGATATCATTGTTCTAAGTGGTGAGTCAAGAGCTACTCAGTATTCTTTGTCCAGGTGTCCTCTTACAAGGTGCTTTGCACATTTATGTAGCAGAGCAAATGTGGCTTCCCTACAGGCTAGCCATGCTTTATTGCTCAAGGAATGCCTGTTCATTTAAAAATGCTAAGGTAAATGAATTTGCTGCTGGCAAGGGACATCTCTGAAGGCTGATACACTTGTTCCATCAGCGGATAAAATCACATGTGTTTTTTCCCCTATCTCAGGTGGTTTACCTCTGAAATGAGGCAATTTTTATTGCTTGCTAATACTTGGCATCTGAGCCATGCTGGAAGTGAGCCAGTCAGGTGTTGTATGTTAAGCTATATGGTGTAACTTATGTGCTTTTTCACTATTTCACAATTCCTGGTTTCTTCAGGAGTGAGCCAGTTCGCAATGTGGCTGTCAAGTGGCTATCCCTTCAGGCTGGTGCTCTGAGAGAGAGGTTCTGTATGCCTTTTTCCTTTTTTTATTCAACCAGTCACTGTCTGAAGCCAGGACACAAACTGCTGTTTGGAAATCTTTTCATCTCACTCCTGGGTTCTCTTTATCAGAGTTTATTTGACGAGGTTTTCCTTTGGATGTGTAGCTTTTTCTTTAAAATCATAGTAACTAATCTGGTGGTGGTCTGTGGACACTTTACTTTTTGATTCTGGTCTCCATTAAGATTTACACAACTCTTTTATATCTGTTTCCCACAGAGAATGAAAAGAACATTGTAGAACGCAATGTGTCCACCTCAGGTGTCAGTATTTACTTTGAAGCCTACCTTTATGATGCTCCTAGTTATACCAACACTCAGTGGCAACTTCCACCAGTGCATCTGAGCTCCTCCCAGCGCCGTCCTTCTACTGCAACTGAGGATGAAGATGAAGATTCTCCCTCTGACAGCCAAACTCCTGAGAAAGTGAAGAAACCTAAAAAAGTGTACTGCTATGTGTCACCTAAGGTAGATATCACAAAGTTACCACTCTTGAGTGCACGTTTAAAGTACACTGCAGCTGAAGAGCTTCCTTGTGCCCTGTATCTTAGCTCCAGATTTAGGCGTCTCAGATTTGGTTAAAAAAGGTTTGCCTCAGGCTAGAGAGCAAACACAGAGCTCATGACTGAGAATAATGTTAAAATCCTCCTTGAAGTTTTAGGACTCCATGCATCTTTCTAAGCCTGATCTAAAGTGCACTAGGAGTTTTCTTCCTGATTGTTCAGTAGATATTCCGTTTACCTTTCCTTTGTTCTGGTCAGGTCAGACCTGCAATTCACTTTCTTAATTTCTGGTACCTGTAGACTGGAACTTAGAGATTCTCAGACTTTATGTCTTTGTTCTGTTTCTTGACTGTTTCAGGGAAAAGAAAAAAAAGTAATCAGAGGACAAAGGATAAATGTATAAGTAAAAGAAACAGAATTCAAGCAAGTCAAGAGAAACTGAGAAACTCTTATAGTAAGAATATGTTAATGGACTGTTTCCCCTTATTATTGCCTATGAGCATTTAGGGAAACTAGAAGGAAAATTCCACTAAATCTTCTAATAAATTTAAATTCATTTTGTTAATTTATCAATCTGAATTCATTCTGAAAAATGCAGTGGTAAATATCAAAATCAAAGACTAATGTAGGAGTTGCTGTTCTGAGAGAGAGAGGACTGTGAAACAGTTACAGGATGGAGGGTGTTGCTAGAGATTTAGAAATCTGCTGCCTGCTTGCATAATTGTATCCCTGGATATCTGTATATGTACCTAGAGCATCTGTCCGCTACAGCAGATAACTTAGTATGCTGTTATTGCTTTAAGGGATTGCTTTTCATATTAGCTTTGTTTCTGGAGAAATGCTGCTCGTCATTTTTTCCAGTCATCACAGCTAGAACAGGCTTGTGCAGGAAATGGGTTTTTGTTTTGTCTAAAGATGCTAAAATTTCATTTTAGCTTGCTCTCCAGAAGGCCACAGTTCCAAAATTGGTAGTTATTTGTCCTGGCAGAAATACATTGAGAAGAAATTTCTCTACATCTCCTGGATTTAGCAATTGCAAGTGCTTTTAAAAAGTTGTTTGAAATGGTTCTGAAAATTAGGGACTAGTAACAGCAATAGTTTTGTTAGTGTGACTTTTTCCAAAACCTTTTTGTCAGTACGTTACAATCTTGTCCTGAATTCAGCCTCTCAAGTGTACTTAACATTACCTTCCTGTTAGACTGGTGATGTTCTACTGAAAGCAGCAGCTTACTGCTGTAAAATCTGTGTTGTGCTGGGATCCCACATGCATCATAAATGCAGGCAGTAAAGTCTTACTGACAGGTAATTTACAGTTCTGTATAACATAAAAGGTTTTTATGTATCATGCCAGAAGATGTCACCAAATGTTGCAGAAACCTGTCCCTGGGCGTGGAGGGAGGTCTGGCCTTGTGGATCTGTGCTATGCCTCATGTTTAAGGGACAGCCCTTAACAGATGTGTGACCTTTAACATTTTCTTTTCCTTGTTGTTACTCAGCAATTCTCAGTGAAAGAATTTTATCTGAAGATCATTCCATGGCGCCTTTTCACCTTTAGAGTATGTCCTGGCACAAAGGTGAGCCTCTTTCCATGTAGCTGTCACTGCACCTCTGTGTCGTTAGCTTGTGGTCCTTGTGAACGACAGCGTTTTTCCTTTTGGAGAGTAGGGCTTCCACCCACAGAGCAACATTTTGTTGCATAAAAAAATCAACACAACCCCTCTCGGTGCCTAAATTCTGCTAATGTTTATGAATAGGAGCCTATTGTATCACTTCTTCCTGGCTTTTGTCCCAGTGCTAGGCAAAAGTCTTGATTCTTTTTGCTTTTTTTGGTTGGGTTTTTTTTTCCTCATAACCTTGCTATAAAAATGCTGTGATTGTGTCCACTGAAGCCCCTAGGCTAGGGTGTGAAGTTTGAAGCAGTCTCCTAACTGGAGTCTGAATGCTTGAAATAGTGTTCCTGTTAGCTGCATCTGCATGGGTGAGCAGAGAAAGTCTTAGATTGCAGGTGGTGTTGCTCTGTGCTGAGCATACTGTGTCTTGTGCATGATGGGTTTACTCTTTCTTGCATCTTTTTGCTGCTAGTTTTCATACCTTGGTCCTGACCCTGTGCACAAATTACTGACACTGGTGGTGGATGATGGGATCCAACCCCCTGTGGAGCTCAGCTGCAAGGAGAGGAACATCTTGGCAGCCACTTTCATTCGCTCTCTGCATAAAAACATAGGTAAAGGGGTGGTGAGGTGGGTACAGTAGTCAGGAAATTAGCGCTTCAGTCTGGTACTTTCCCTGGGGAATGAGGATTTCCAGCACTCAATGACCTCTGATGAAAACTCTGATTCCTGGAATATCATGTTCTATTCCTCTTGGTGCTTCCAGTGAATGTATTTCATCATGCCAGCTGTTCCTATTCATATCGTGTTTTCTGTCAGGCTCTTTGAAAGAACGCCTGTGAGTGTCTGAATGTGAGCAAGACTAACTGCAAAGTGCCTTTGGAGTTCTGTCTCCAAACCGTGCTGTAATAAACTCATCCTTGGGCTGTAAAGCTGATCTGTGCAGTTAGTCTTAGGAATGCCTTCAAGATTTTTGCGGTGTTGACATCTCAGGCCTGACCCAAATTGCCGCTATTCTCAGGAGGCTCGGAGACCTTCCAGGACAAAGTGAACTTCTTTCAGCGAGAGCTACGTCAGGTGCATATGAAAAGACCTCATTCGAAGGTCACGCTGAAGGTCAGCCGTCACTGTCTGCTGGAGTCGGTGAGTGTATAGGTCACTTCACTTAAACCCGGTGCTTTCTTCATGCTTTTCCTTCTGCTTGGTGCCTAAAGAAATCCCAACTGGCATGTGCTAGGGCAACCGTGCTGAAAATCATTAGACCTTCTGCTTCAAGACAGATGCCAGTAGATGGCTTGAGATGGGAGTGGGGGGGAACCCACATAAAAATTTTCAAGGTAGCTCCTCTGTGTTCAGGTTTTTTATTGTGTGGGGTCCTGCATTACTTCTCTACAGCCAGTAAGATCAGATCAATTTCTTGAGTAATCAGGAAACTTCAGCTTTGGTAAGGTTCTAAGGAGCTCATCACAGAGGAAATCAAGCCCTGCGAGATATCTAGGGTAAATGCATGCAAAGCCTGTAAAAGCAGGAATTCTGCTGGTGCTGTTCTGTCCCCGCTTTACATTGGGAATGAGGCCTAGAGGGAGATGTCTAACTGGACCAGATTTGGGTGCAGAACCTAGAGCTTCTGAGTCTTTATTTACAGTTTTTCTGGTACAGAGCCATTCAGTGAGATAAGCTGTCAAATCAGGTGTTGCTAAGCTGCATGCGTGAAACTCTGCATCAACAGGCTTCTAGTAGTGGTTCAGTGTGATGATAAAATATTCTGTAGAGTCCTTGAGTTAAGGCTTCACTGATGCTGACCTGAGCTGATGTGTTTCTAAAATCGAACTTAAGAGTCATTCATATAATACAGTTAACTGACATTCTAAATACGGTGTACACTGACTTACTGTTCCCGCATCTCACAACAGTAGTGTTGCAAAGATGGAAAAGAACATAGAAGGGAAAGCAGGAGTGGCTGAGATTTCCATTGATTTATACTCAGTAACCTGGTGTTTTGGAATATTTTCTGCATGTATAAGCTTGAAGTGTTTGCAAGATTGTTTCTCTTAATAGCTTGCTACAAAATGACTTCACTTCTAAACAGTATTTCCATGACTGTTTTTTCCCCACTATTTTGGAAGTTCCTGCACGGTCATGAGCATTGGTGTTACAGCCTAGTAAGACAAAATAAATTTAGTGCCGTAATAATGGATGTAAGCTTTAGTGTCCAAGGTTGACAGGCACAATGAATGTGACCAGTGTGTTTAGTGCAGAGGCGTGACTAGTGTGATGCTCTAACCTATTTGAAGACAAGCTAAGACAAAGTTACCTGTATGACTGAGGACTGCTGTATAGCTTGTTAAATTTTCTTCAACTGGAATCCAGAATTGGGATGCAGGAAGTTCTAGACACTTCAAATATTTTGTTACTTTTTTGCATCGTGACTTGCTTAAAGTATGAACTCAGTGAAACCTTCAAGCTATTTTCTAATGCTCTCTGAAACATTCCTTTTTTAAATCTAACTCGTGGGCTGAGAGTGCTTTACAGAAGTTGCTTCTTCCCACAGGCACTTTCATACCTTAAACTATGGTACTGCAGCCCTGAGAGGGCTATATCTGTGCTGTGCTAAGACCTCACACTGGTTTTAAGATGAGCTGTATTTGTGTGAATAATGTGTCTCATAATAGGAAATGAGGAATTGGCTTATGTGACCTTAGACAAATAAGAATCAGACCTTAGGAGTTCCTAATTCTCACTGTTATACTTTAGAGTACTAGACTGTTTCTTGGGTTTTTGTGTTGCTTAAATTGCCCATCCACATGTGCAGGATTGCATATTGGTTATGAGGTGCCAAGCAGTAACGGCTGCTGCTATTTTCTTTTTTTCTTTTTTTTTTTTTTCCAGTCTTTTAAAGCAACACGGAATTTTTCTGTTTCTGACTGGAGCAAAAACTTTGAAGTAATTTTTCAGGATGAAGAAGGTGAGTTATCCTGTGAATATATGTGGGAAGGAAATGAAAGGGATGCTGATGAATTAGTTTTAGTCTGAAGTTCTGGTTTCTTGTAGTATGTCTATCCTTCGTGGCTTTCCAGCCCTTTCACTTTCTCACAGATGTTAGTCAATTATCCTGCTGCTGCAATTCTATCCCTACTTTACATGGGGACCAAATAAAAAGTATTAGGATTAGGTTTGGGGGAAGAACCTAGAGTGCTGGAGTCCCTGTCTACTGCTTTTTTGCTATGGAGCTGCTCACTGTCATGGGCTCTCGTGTCAGGTAATACTAAGCAGCATGCATGAAACTCTTAAATTAATGACCCATGAATGACCAAGCTTTTTTTTTATCTTGTAGCTCTGGACTGGGGAGGTCCACGAAGAGAGTGGTTTGAGCTCATCTGTAAGGCGTTATTTGATACCACCAATCAACTCTTTACCCGCTTTAGTGATAACAACCAGGCCTTGGTGAGTCTGCAGTTCCCATGCTGAATGCACAGAAATGTGTGCATTGATGTGCTGATGGTTAAATAATGCTGCTGCTATTAAGCGATGTGCAGCCTTACCCATTCTTTAGCTTGCCTGCACAGCCACTTCCAGTGCCTTTCTCAAAGCTTTGCTTGATGATCTTAACACATTAAAGTGTCAAAGAACTGGATAGATGAACAGGGAAGGGTGGACTGGGCAAGAGGAGTTGATGTCAGAGTGTCCAGAGGTTATGTTGGGTTTGAATGTTTCAGAATCCTTTTCTGGCTCAGGTATTTTATTTCTCTTGCTTGGCTTTGAGGATAGTACACTAAAGCTCCTTGGGGCAGCCTGAGAGATGTAGTGACTTGAACTGGTTCCATACTTGCTATTTGTGCTAGCCTTGTCTGATATTTGGATATTTCATTTTGCCTCCTTTTCACAGGTGCATCCAAATCCAGGGCGTCCCACATATTTACGACTCAAAGTGTATGAATTTGCAGGCCGCCTAGTAGGAAAGTGTCTTTATGAATCATCTCTGGGAGGTGCTTACAAACAACTGGTTCGAGCTCGCTTCACCCGATCCTTCCTGGCTCAGATCATAGGACTACGCATGCATTATAAGGTAAACCTTCCCAGCCTCGTCTGAAGCCTGTATTGGTCTGGGGAGAGGTCGAACATTAGTGTAGTAGAAGCAGATCCAGAGTCCTGGTTAACAGTGTATATATTTTTAACAGTGTATATATTTTTTTTTTCATTCCCTCCATGTCCCTGCCTTCTTTTTCTTTCACACAGTATTTTGAAACAGATGATCCAGAATTCTATAAATCCAAAGTTTGTTTCATACTGAACAATGATGTGAGTGAGATGGATCTGGTCTTTGCTGAGGAGAAGTATAGCAAAACAGGACAGCTGGAGAAGGTGAGGGAGGCAGTTCCTGAAGGTGGGACAGTTTAACCCCTTCTGCCTATAGCAGTGGAGGCTGAGAACTCGGCTCAGTGCCCCAGAAAACTGAGCTTACTCTGGGCAGTAGCTCCTTGCCTGTGGTTATTTTGGCTGGGAGTTGAGGTCTGGGGAAGGCTGCTCATGTCAAGTGTTCTCCTGTTTTCAGGTAGTTGAACTGGTGACAGGAGGGGCACAAGTACCAGTGACCAATGAAAACAAAATCTTATATCTAAATCTGCTTGCGCAGTACAGGCTGGCCAATCAGGTTAGAGAGGAGGTGGATCACTTCCTGAAAGGTAACATGCTGTCTGCTACCCTTTCCTTTCTGCCTTTATGTCCCAGGGGATAGCACTTGCTGCTCTGCTCTTCTCTTCCAGGTCTTAACGAACTAGTTCCTGAGAACCTCCTGGCTATATTTGATGAGAATGAGCTTGAGGTAATTGCTGCCTCCCTAAAGATCTCTACTCTTACTTCCCCTCCTCTCTGACAAAGTTCCTCTCCTCTCTGACAAATAGAGCACTTCCTGGATCTGGAATAAAGTCAAAATGTTTCTTCTCTAAGCATTTTAAATGTTTGTAATTTGCACAGTAGCTGTTACCTTGTTTCCTGGGCTCCTGACTTTCTGATTCCAGTCTCTTGCTTTTCAGTTGCTGATGTGTGGTACTGGAGATATCAGTGTCTGTGACTTCAAGGCACATGCTGTAGTTGTAGGAGGATCTTGGCACTTCCGTGAGAAGGTAAATGAAAGGATTTCTCCCTCCTGCTTGCTGAAACCCATTATCCCAACTACAGCAGTGGCAGATTGCCTCGTTGGAAATTAAGCTTCCAGAAAGATGAACTGGAAGATTCAGGGGTCAGGAGTAGGACTCCCTGCATTATGAAATAATGTTTCCCCCTAGAGAGATCTTTCAGCCTGGCTGAGTGGAGACGATGCTTAGTCAGTTACCAGGAGGTAAAAATCAGCGGCAGAGGTCTTTGTAAGAACATCCAACAAAATACAGTTCAGCAGGGAATCGGGAGGAATTGATGGCAATTCTTGCTACTGAAGATGTTAACGGTGGTACACTGATCTCTAAGGGATGCTTGAAGATCGTGATTGCAGCCCACATGGAGTGTTTGCAATTCAGTGCTGTGGTAAAGGCTACTGATGTAGTAGCCTAATTTTGTACCCTGTAATTGTTTCCATCCCTCCCTGCCTTTCCCGGTGGGAGGGGTATGGTAATGGTAGCAGCTTCATTTAGAAAAATAATGGAAGCTGCCAAAACACCCAAGATGAAAAGAGACTGGGAATACAAGCTTCTGGCTGTAAACATGGATGGTTCCACCTTCCTACAAAAGTACCAGAGGATGTGATAAAGTAAGAGATTAGCGTAGTGCATGAAGCAAAATGAGCTTCTGCATTGTAGACCTGCCTCATTGCCTATGCAGGTATTTCTAAAAATAAAATCTCTGTGGGAAGAGCAGAAGCCTTTCTGCTTTAAGAGAAAGGAATGGTGGGAGGTAGTAGCGTGGGACATTTCTTAACTGATAAGAACAAACTATCTAATACTTGTCTCTATGTGTCATCCTGGTAAAAACAAAAAATTGTGACTATTAGTAGAGTACTTGCTTGCAAGGGCAATTGACTGATCTTCCTATAAATCGTTTATATGCTTATTTGATTTGCTTGGCTGACCTGGTTTTACCTTTCCTGTTTCCTAACAGGTCATGAGGTGGTTTTGGACCGTGGTTTCCAGTTTCACACAGGAAGAGCTGGCCAGGCTCTTGCAGTTCACAACTGGTTCCTCCCAGCTGCCCCCAGGAGGTTTTGCTGCACTCTGCCCATCTTTCCAGATCATTGCGGCTCCAACTCACAGTACTTTGCCAACAGCCCACACTTGGCAAGTATCCTGGGACAGTGGAACATTCTGCATCGTGCTTTTGGGAATGACTAGCTAGTTGTGGTGGGCAAGCAATGTGTAACATGTAATGTGTGTGATGCTCTTGTCAACTCGTCTAAAAGCAGCTGATGGAGATGGTCACCTCTCAGATCTGGTCTGAATGGAATTTTTGTTTTGTTTTACAGTTTTAACCAGCTGTGCCTCCCTACTTATGACTCCTATGAAGAAGTGCACAAGATGCTGCAGCTAGCTATCAGCGAGGGTTGTGAGGGCTTTGGCATGCTGTGATTTCCCCTTTCCAGGAGACCATCTAGCCTCCTGGCTCTTCGTGGCGAGACCCAGGTTCAGTCCTCTGCTTGTTCTCCTTCCCTTCACATGGGCAATGGAAGCAGAGCAAAGACTCCATGTAAAGGAATTTGTTATCTAGAAGATGTCACGTGGCCTTTCTGTGTCCCAGATATGTCATCAAGAGCTCATCTTTTTCCTTTCCCTCATTCTCCCTCTGGGTCAACATGAAACAGTGAAAGGACTGTGGTGCATTCATCAAGAAGATACTGCATTTGATTTCTGTGCACCCTGTACACCATCCTTCTGTGACAAGATGAAGTTTATAAGCAGAAGTTACAGTGAGGTGCAGGATGTCTGCTGAGCTGCCTTTATTGTAGCTCTCTGGCAGGAAGAGGGAAGACCAGCATGGAGCTTTGTTGGAAACCTGGCTCACGGGAA
This sequence comes from Falco rusticolus, assembly GCF_015220075.1. Lineage (NCBI taxonomy): Eukaryota > Metazoa > Chordata > Aves > Falconiformes > Falconidae > Falco > Falco rusticolus. Next base: position 63,873,476 of record NC_051193.1, on the reverse strand, counting down.
GCCTTAGTAACTTCCCATGTCTTGGCTCAACTCCCCCAGTGATGTCTCCGATTAGCTCATCTAACTCTATGACTCGTGAGGAGTATAGGGTTGTCCATCCTTCCAGCACCTGACCCAGAAGGGTTTCTGGTGGTTCTTCTCCATCTTGCTCTGGATGCTGCTGTTGCCTGTGCCACAGAGAAAAATGGGCAGTGTCCACTGGAGGGAATAACCCAAGGGGGAGAACAATCTCACTGGAGCACAAGTGCTGGCCCTGACAGTGATCCTGTACTACCTCCACCAGGGTCCAGCAGCAGAAGCGTCCTTCTCCAGCAGCGGCTGGTAATGAGCCTCTGCAAATGAACTGGAAGAGGAGTTTCTCCTCCACTGAATGTTTCTGATAGTTGATGTTGCACAGGAAGCTGTCCCATGCCCTTGCCTTCTTTTCCCTTCCTCAGGAGAGAGAGTATGGGCATGGGTGTGATCCCTCAATGCTGAGCACCAATGCCTATCCCACGTTCACCTTCAGGGTATGTACGTTCTGTAGTAAGGGACAGGTCAGTAAGCAGCTACAGTGTGCACTGGGCTTGTGTTTGTTGTTGGGGTGATGGTACCGGGTAGAACATGGTGCCTCCACCCCAGCATCCCACAGGGTCTTGGCTTCTACCTCTATCATGCAGCAGCCTGAGGCTTCTCTCTCTCTCTCCTGCATTTCAGGCAGAGTTTCCAGAGGGGTGCTGGTGCCTGGAGAGCAGCTGGCTTTCTGTCTTCCCAGTCTTTCCACCTCCTTCTTCAGCTCTCCTTTCCTCCTGTTCTGTTCAGTACTGCAGGCTTTCCAGCACAAAATGTTAACTAGAACTTCACTCAAGTGATCACTCAACAGCCTGCGCTCACTGTTGTCTGGCTTGTGGGGAGAGGAGTGGGCAGACCAGCGTGAGAAGTGAGCTTATGACTGGGTTGTGTTGTTGCTGGCAGTCCATTCAGCCCTTCCCAGGGAAATAAAGGGAAGGGAAATCTGAGAATCTTGATGAGTTCTTCAGTGAAGCAAAATTCAAGATATTTAAAGTTCTCAACTGTTTTTTAGACGTTTCAGGTCAGGAGTCAAAGGCATGCAGGAGTCAAAGTATGAGAAATCTGTGTTGCTATTACCTGCAACGTAAGCTTTCCCTGGATTATGGAATTGCTGGATTTCTTCCAGAATGGAGTCTCAGACTGGCCTTCCTGAGCTAATTTTAGAACGCTATTAGATGAAAAGTCACATCATCCTCTTCAGTCCCCTTCTGCTATCCTCAGGCTGAACTGGGCAGACTTCTGCGCAGTATGGATATTTTAAGATAACTGTGTGTGCTTTTCCAGTATAGCTTAGTTGAATTGATGGAGAATTCGGAGGAAACATTCTACATCTAGGAAATGTTTTTAAGGCAGCATCTTAGCCATTCTTGGGCTGAGTGTGTTACTTCTGTACATTAAAGAATAAGCCATTTTGGTGCCAAAAAGCAGCCAGCTGAACATTGAGACTACTCAGGGGGATTTCTTTGCCTTGTGAATTCATTCCCTCACTGGCACCAAGGTGCTGGGAGGCTGCCAGCGTGAGAGTTGCCACTGTCGCGCTCTGATGGATCACTTCAGTAGTGGCTGTTCTCCCTTTTTCTAGTGCGGGCTCCATTCTGCAAGGTCCTGACCTCCTTTGGGTGGAGAGTACGGTACTATTTTATTTACGCTACAGGTGGCTTCCATGTTCGGTAGAGGTACAGCTCCTGTGTTCTCCCTGCCACCACTTCACTGCTTTCTCCAGGGACTGAGAGAAGGTGGTGGTGCTTGGCTTAACTCCTGTTTGTTGAGAGGCATAGCTTCATGCTGTTCCCATGTTGCAGCCTTGTCTTGCAGTCTCACCTGGTGAGGGCGTTTCCAGACTTGCAGCTATGGGTAAACTCTGCCAGTGACATCTTCCTCAGGAATCTTCTCCCTTCTTCTCTTGAGCTGGACTTTTTTATTCTGAGGATAAAGTAGCTGGATGTTGAGCAGTCTTCCTCTGCTGGAAGGAGTTCCTAAATGCTTCTCATCACATTGCAGCCAGCACCCCATGCTTCCTAGCAGCTGTGCAGATGCCAAGGAGTTCTTAACACAAGTGCAGTCAGAACTGTGATGGGTGCTTAGTCAACTAAACCCATTCCCATTGTTTCCACGGGCCCCTAGCTGGTCCCGTGTTCCTGAGATCCATCATAATGTTTCTAAACTTGTCTCTAGCTTTATACCCTTTCCCAGGACAGTCACTTTTTATGCTGCCCTTAACACTGGCAGTGGGGATGTGCTTTGGTCACCTGTACTGTACGTTACTTCTGGCAGAGGCTCGTTACTTTTCTTTTTACCCACTCTATTCCCACTTAATAGAGGCCCTTCTGTAGAAATCTTTAGGATCCTGGTATCATCTCAGACAGGTTTCGTATCTCCTGAAGCTGCTTTGAGGTGCAGAGGGCCTGGCTTCAGCCTGTGCCTGCAGGCCATGTTGCGTGTTTTTAGAAACCAGGAGCTGTGGATGATACAGGTCGTATGCTAGTTCCCTCTGGTGAATTGCTGGCAGAGAACAGCCAAAATTTGGAAGCCTGCGGTTGTAGTAGCTGATTTTGTAAATAGTTTGTATAATAAATAAAATATTTTAAAAACGCTGCCTTCTCAGCTCAGTGTTCTTTTGGTACAGAGGGAATCAAACTGGTTAGTGCTGTCCCTAGGCAAGGGGCCTTTCCAGGTCTTCAGGTGTCTCGCTGAGGTCTGCTGCAGCCGGGGGAGGACGGTTCTCCACCTGCAGCCTTTCAGGATGCCTGACTGAACCCAGGACCTGTGAGCTTCTGGGAAGAGGCAGGACTCTGGGCTGGGGGCTTACAGACCACCGTGAGGCTTCTCTGCAGTAGGCTGGAATATGGGCTGAAGCAGCTGGTAATGCCAGAAAGTATTTTAAGGACTCTTATGTAAACTAATAATGCAGCTGGTGCCATTACTTTTCCATCTCGCCGTGTATTACCTGACTTTCTGAGCTGCAGGTATTTGTACTGCTGATGCTTCACTATAGCGTTAAGAGGGTTAGATGAAGGCAGGAGAAGAGTTTTAAGTTGTATAAAATACTTTCCGATTGCAGGGTGGAAACAATGTACCTGCAAGTACGTGCTAACAAATACGGAGTAATGAGTAAATTAGCAGCTTGTTGCCTTCAGGGGCAATATCCAATTTCTGTGATTCTTTGAGCTGTTGCTAGCTCTGACAAAAAGCATTCAATTTATCGCTGGTTTTCCTTGGATGAGGTTGGGGTTTTTTTTAATAGCCTAAGGATTTAAATCATAACTTTAAAACTTGAGAAGATTCTGCAACATGATTCTCTGTCCAATAGCATTGTTGCCTTTAAAATGGTGAAAACACTGTTTCCTGGGCTTTGTGTTTGGTGTCGGAGCAATGGTACTGGACAGAATGTGGTACCTCCACCCCAGCATCCCACTGGGCTCCCAGTTTAGCCCATCTTCAGCCAGTATAGCAATGGCTGGCTGTGTTGTGTTCCACCACGTAACTAAGGAGATGTTATGTATTATGAAACTGGCATCTAGCCTTGACTCTGCCTTTCAAGCCATGAGCACTAGCTATAGAAGAGAGCGAGCGGTGCATGTGCATCTCTGGGATTGCCTCTGTAGCATTGTGCTGGGTCATGGTATTTTTTAGAAGCTCCAGTGGGAACAAAGTTGTGTTACGCTGAACTCTGAGAAGGCGGAGGTTAGATAAAGCAATGAGGAATCCAGAAACTGAAGTTCCAGTGACCCTTGCAAATTGCAGAGGTTGTGAGTCTAGGGCAGCCAGAGTTGGGGTTAGGGCGCTAAAAGGTGGGTGACTTTGCAAACTTGGCATGAGCAAAATGATACACAGTAAAACATGTGGACATATCTTTGCACGCCATGACCAGTATTACTCACGGGAAGGGGGCCAAGTCGGGGCTGGAGTTTTCAGAAACTATCTGTTTGGGTGTGAAGGAGGGAGCTTGACATGCTGGATTACTTTAGCATGAAGTAGGTGCTAAAGTTTCTGCCTCTCTTTGCAGGATGTGTGCTATCATCTGGCTGCCCACATTGTCCGTCCTGATCGCCAGTTTCTTGTGATGTCTTGGAGAGGGAGTGGTGACAGTGACTTGTTGCTGACTGCACAGCCTCCATTTATTCTGGCACCTGGCACGGACTTGTGGCTAGGAGAGAAATAATGCCTGTGCGCTTCGTGCTGGAATCCTACATGCCTCAGCTTGTGTGTCCAGCAATAGCAAGGAGTTGCCTAATGTCTTAGGATCCTTGCTTCCATACACAGCCACTTGACCTCAGATGTGTCAAGTTGTGCTGCTTGGAAAAATGGATTTTTGTGCACTGTTTCGCTGCTCAGCTGTCTGGTTGCCTCAATTGTAGAACTAACAGAGAAGGACTTTCTTTCAGATACCTGAATGAGAAAATTGGGAAATTATGCTTGATTTTGCTAAGATCTCTTCTTGCTCTCATAGTGTTATGGCTCAATTAGTCAGTTGAACCAGGCTGTAACATTGTGAATTGCTGTGTTTTGTATGGATTTGGCTGTTCTGCTACCATCTTGTGTCTGACTGACCTGACATATGGCAGCAGAAATAGTTTGAACTTGTGATTGTGGGAGCTATAAAAGGAAAACACTTACGGGAAACAGCAAAGTCCACCAGAACCTTAGCCTGTCTTGGCATCAGTTGTATGGTGCAAAGATCTGAGATTCTAAAATCTTCCTCTTAAGCTCTTTCCTTGTTTGTTTTGTTGTGGGTTTTTTGTTTTTTGTTTTTTTTTTATTGAATGCGTGAGAAACCCTAATCTCCGCTCTCCAGAGCATGAAACTTGATTGTAGGAGGGAGGTGTTACTGCATGAATGTGTTCATTTGTAGACATCATTCGCTATAACTTTTTCTGCAGTAAAATGAAACAGCTGTAGCTGAAGTTCACCCAAAATTCCCAATCAGTGTTTTCCAGCTACCCTTCTGCAGGGATGGCGTGCTACAAAGTCTGTTGGGGCACGGGCAATTGCACACGGGGTTGGAAGTGGAGAGTGAGGCCGAGAGCCAAGCCTCTCAGCCTTGGTATAAAGCTGCAGTGAGTACAGATGAAGGAAGTAGAGCTTTTGCACCATATGAGGGATGGAGAAACTGGAATTGGCCTAAGGCTGCTTCAGAGAAAACTCTGAAGCATGTGAAGGCCGGAGTGAGTTTGGGTGGTTCTGGGGGGAGTGACTCTGCTGTGGCCAAAACCAAATTCTTTTCTCCCTCTTGAGGCAATTTTCTGATAAGCTGCAAGAAGTGTCTTGGCCCGTACCCACCACTTAATTTAGGGAATTATGCTAACATAATTCTGAAGGCCTGTAAACTCATGCAATTTTCTGAGTAATCTTAGAAATCTCATCTCTTACCAGAAGGAACAGCTGCCGGGGGTTCTCTTGTGCTGCAGTAGCTGAAGTGTAAGGTTGCCTTGAGGTGAGATAGTGCCGCTTACGGCAGTGGGTGAAGAAACAAGGAAACGCGGTTCTGTGCACTCCTCTTGGAGGATGATTAAACCAGCTCTGGGGGTTTCGGATTTGTCTGGAGAAGCGGTTTGCTGTGTAGAAGCTAGCTCAGGTTTGCCGAGGCCTTTATTGCTGGTGTGGAACAGACTCAGACTCCTTTTTAGGGAAAACTGGCAGCCCAGTCGTCTGTGACTAGAGCAGTCAGCAGCAGTATGCAGCCTTCCCTCTCCTAGGCTTTTTTGTACTGGGAACAACGTGCGGTACACTGGTAGCAATTGTAGTCATTGCTGAAACTAAAAATGACAGCGCTAAAATGTTGCCTTGGCGTCTTCTAGTAAGACATTGAACTGTTGTCTTGCTGCGTTCCCTCACCCATTGAGAGCATCTCACCGCTTGCTCTCTCTTACACTGACCAGTTCCCTTCAGCTGGCTTTCTTCTTGTTCATCTCCTGTCCTTTCTCCCCATCTCATTCCCCATCCCAAAGAGCAGACAGTCTCTCTGTGACCAGATGCTGTATAGCTCCTTGCACAATAGGGCCCTATTTCAACGTGGGGGCTCCTAGTGCTACACTATTTTGCTCTTAAAAATGGAGAGCCTAGTTGTAGATAGCTCTAAGGCTGCCAAGTTGGAGGGGAGTGGGCAGATGCTGCCTGTTCTGGTAATGAACCTTTTCCTTTTTTAGAAGACTTCCGTGACATTCTACCCTGATGCCCTGGTCTGCCATGCTCCCTGACTCAGCCCTGCGCTTTGAAGTGCCGCTGCATGACACTGCCCCGGGCTCAGGGATGCTCCAGGTGCCGCGGTGCAGGGACAGGTACCCATGTGGCAGCCCTGTTCTGCCGACAGAAGGTGACTCCGGCTGGTTGGCCACCAGAGGGGGACCGATAGTCGACTTGAGCTGGTCAGGTTTAAGCGGCCAGCTTCAGCTCTCGTGAAACGCTGCAGGTTGGGGTTTTGTGGTGGGTTTTTTTTTGTTGTTGTTAGTCTGGTAAACGGCTGTTAGGCTGGCAGATTCTCTTGCTGCACTTCTAATCCCCAAACTGGAGCATATGAGACATGAGCATCTCGGAAATGTTCCCTGTTGCACCACTCCCCCTTGCCTTTTTGTTTTCCAATAGGCAACACATGTAAAATGCATGAAGGGAAGCTGGATTTACATATTTATGATTAACCTGCAGCCCTCTCTCAGGAGATTCAAGACAAATAGCTTAGGAAGAATAATGTGCTTAATACAAACAAACAACATCGGTTAACACTAACCAGATTAAATGTGTTCCCTCAGGCTCTGAGATGCAGATTAGTCATTGGTTTGCGAGGGGAGAAAGAGTTTTAATGCATGAACCAGGAAAGCAGAATTGAGCTGATGCACAGAGCACAGAGAGACCTGACATTCTCTTTCTAGGACTCGTTATAACAAAATGGACCTTTTTTTTTTTTTTTTTTAATTAACTGCAGGCACCACTAGCCTTTCCAGAGAGCCTGGGGGAGTGGAAGGTGATGTGAGCTTGGATGAGTTGCAGTAGGTGACTGAGGCAGTGCAGCCATTCCAAGGACAGGAGGGAAAAAGGACCCTGTTACCACCTTCAGAGGGCAACTGTCCTGAAGTGGTCCCTGCACAGGCCTCACTCTGCATCAGGTGTTTTTTGAGTAGAGGTGCCTTGGCCCAGATGACCTTGCACTTTGTAGCTAGTGGTGTCAGTAGCCTGTTGGAAGTAGCTTTGGAAGGCGCTTTGGGAATGTCTTTCTAGGAGTTGGCTCTGCTGTGCCTCAGCCCCTCTGGTTCCTCCCCCTGAGCAGGGCTGAGCTGCGATGGAAGTGCAAAGTGGCAGGGTTTCAGAGGAGCCACATGCCAAACACATTAGCGAGGTGTAATGCATTTGGTGCTGCCAAGCCAGCTCAGGCCTGAGGCTCTGACCTTGATGGATCTGTTCCCCAGCAGTGTAAGGAGCAGAGGGAAAGGCACCAGGTCAAACAGCAACAGCAGAGTGGGAAGAAGGTGGTAGAGTCATGGGACTGGTGGTGCTGGACCCGAGAAGCATCTTTAGATTCTAGAGCAGAAGTGCTCATGGATCAGAAGGCATCTCTCTGGCTGCATTTCCCAGCAGGATTCTTGCTTTAGGATTGTGTGAAGAGGTAGCCTATGGAGACTGATGGAGGACCGGAGTCTGATAGGAGGTTGTGGTGTTGAAATAAAAGTTTATAAAAGGCTGAAAGGTCCTGAGGAAACACAGCTTCTCCTGATTTCTTTGTCTTGTCGAACAAGGTCAAAGCGACAGCCAGCAGGGATTGAAAGGCAACAAGCACGTGGCTAATCAAAGCTGTCTGCTCCACAGATGGACTGAGGAAAGCAAGAGCTTTCCTCCCTGTCCTCCGAAGGGTGGATAAAAGTGTGACATGGATGTGGATAATGAAAACAGCCGCGGTTAAATAAGATTTAAAGCAAACAAACCTTCCTGCTTCAGGGCCAAAGCCTGCCTCTGACAGACAGGAGTTACAAAGGCACTTCCTTTCTGCTTCTGCTAGCCACCCCTGTGCAGGATGCTGACCTGGAGGAGTGGTTGGCAACTGGTGGCCCTAGGCAGGAAGAGAGAATCCGCTTTAATCCTGTCATAGATGTCATGCTAATTACGGTTGAGTCGATTTAATACTTGAATAAGGAACAGGCAGATCCTTCACAGAAAACTGGGTGTTAATGGATGTCCAGAAACCCTCTCCCAGCTGCAGGAGGGCCACCCTCAGCACCCTGCTGTGTTTGTAGGAGAGGCTGCACAGAGAAGGGGCTCTCCCTCGTGCCCTGTGGTCCCAGTGCAGCATCTATTGCATTCCCAGTGGGTGTATCAATGTAGAGCCCCACCAAATACAGTGAGAAGTCTTTGACATGTTTCCAAAGTGTCTGGGTGTCTGCCATTAGCCAAATTTTGGTAGTGTGGTTTTGTTCCCTGGGTAACTTATTTCCCTTGTACTCTTCTCTGAGCTGTTGGATGGATGTGAGGTGATGACAACGCCTGAGCTTGGAAGGGAGCTGTGTTGCAGTGCTGGGTCAGGAAGCCCCACACTTGTGTTCTTACTTGTCCTAGAGCTGGCAGACTCATGGCAGGAAGAGTGTGCGCTGCTCTGTGCGGGCAATACTTGCCCCCTCCCCTTCTTGAACCATGATCCCTGCTTGTAGACACAAGAGCACCTTTTTTCCTCTGTGGCCTCAGCCTAGCACATGTTCAGTGAGGAGGAGGAGGGTTGTCTCCTGAAGGCCACCCTTGGTGAGCCCCACAGAGTGGTAAGATGCAGCTGTGATTTCTTCTTTGCTTTTGGTGAGGACACCTTCATCCCTCTCCCTGCATCCCATTCCCTGCTCTGCTGTCTTCCACTGTTGCTCCTCTGCTCTGGTTGGCTATGTGGCGAGATAAAGTGCCCTGATGCACTCTGGCTTGGTCTTCTCCAGAAAAACCTGCACAGGGAGAGCTCCTCCCCTAGTTTTCTCTGGCTGCCTTTTGCCTTTCTAATCAGTCATGGTAATTTACCCTGGCACTGTTTGGCAGGGACCGTACCTTGGCATCATGAGCAGCCAGGGTCAGCTGTCAGTCTCTGAGCCATGAGCCTAATGCAACAGAACAGATGTAGGTATTTTTTCCAAGTTTTCCCTGGGCAGCAGGATTAAAGTCTCTGTTCTCAGCTGGGGTCCCCGGTGTAGTCACTTCCCTCTGTGTTACACAACAACCTATTAAGAACAACAGCACAAACATGTTCATTGGGATCCCTTCCCCCAACCCTAGAAGGCCAAGGAACAAAGGCGAGGGAGGTTTCCAAAGGCTGAGGAGCTGCCTGTTTGGTCCAGGACCCTGGGGTAATCCTGCCCAGATACCCCCATGTGAAAAAGGCCCTTGCCGCTCTGCTCTTCTCCATCCTTGTGGTGCCAGGGGCAAGAGGGAACATGGGGGTTAAAGGAGCAGTGGGGCCACCTTGTTCTTACACCAGCTGTGTGCAAACCTGAGTGAGCACTAATGAGGAGGGAAACCAGTGTGGCAGTCTCACTGGTGCCTGTGCTGGGCTGGAGGCTTCCAAGCGTGCGTGAGCAAATGTGCAAACAAAAGGGAGTGATGAGAAACCCGGAGGGGTGTCTTGGTGCTAGCAAGGGAGACAGGGAGACAGCGTGCAGTGTATGATCCAGACAAAGTTTCTTGCTTCAATTCAAAGGGGTCATGCCCTGAGAAGACTCTGGTGTCTTCTGATGGCCACAAAGGTGCTGAGGGAGCTTGCAACAAACAGGGAGGCAGCGTGCTTGCTCCCTACGGATGATCCTGAAGTGGTTGGCCATGCAGGGGGGCTGCGGGCACCAGTGGTGAGCAGGAGAGGGCTTCCCCAGCAGGCCAAAGGGAGCAGTTGGGTCCATGTGAGCACACATGAGGATTTGCTGCCTCTGTGCGCCAATTACTTGCTTTAGTGACAAAAGACCATAAATGAGCAAGGGAGTTAATTAAGTCTGCGGCAGGCCAGGTTTGGAGGCCTGCAGGGCTGAGAAGTCTGGAGCGGGTTCACAGGCACGGAGGGAGGAGAAGGCTCTGGAGCTCCGTGTAGCAAAGGTGCTGCTGCTTCTCCCCCTCAGGGAATGCTGTGAAAAACCGTGTCTGATCAGAAGGACGGTCCCCAACTGGGGAGAGACCAGGTCCTGGCAGTATTTGTTTGCTCAGGCTTCTGATGAAGGACTTGAACAGCTTGTTAGTTCACTCCTCTGCCCAGCTGCAGACCCTCCGTCACTGCAGGCCAGCCTCCAGGGCAGCGTGTGCCGTCCTGAGCCAGCTCCTTTGGCCCCGGTGCTCTCCGTGTGCTGGGTGATCTGGTGAGCCATCGGCAGGGCTGAGAGGCATGCTGCAGCTGTCTGGCCCATCTCTAGCAAAATGCTCACAGCAGGTCCTTTCCATCTGCTTTGGCCCAAGAGTGACCCTTGCAAACCTCCTCTCCCTTGCAGTCGCCTCAGCAGATGGTGGGAAGGCAGATGGAAAGAGGGAAATCGCTGGAGCTGTAGCGACAGAAAGGTCTGACCCCACAGTACGTTTCACCCCAACACCCCCAGGTACTGGGTTCCTGTAGTGCCACCTAACCCCTGTGCCTTGCCTTCCCTGTCCCTTCTCCCGCCCCTCGGAGCAACAGTGCTCCCTTCTCCGGACCTCGGGGGAGGCTCTGGATGGCATCCAGTTGGAAGAGAGCCTGCCCCAGCTCTGCAAGCAGAGTAGGAAGGGGCACCCGTCTTCTGAGGAGAGCTCACAGCGCGGTGTGAGCTGAGGAAGGCTTGTGCTCTGGATGATGTGTTGCTGGGGTCCTGGGACCTAGGAGTTTGGGGGTGGGGGGATGTTCAGTTGTGGTAAATTACTACAAACAGCTTTAGGCAGCTGCTCTCTGGGGCTTCAGCTTGCCTTGCACGCTGGATGCATAGTCGGCTTTGGGCGGGGGGCAGAGGGTCCTTCCCTTACCTGTAATTTTACCAGACTGCAGGAGTTTGAGGTGGAATGGTACGCATGGCCCACGCTGGAGAAAGTTTCAGCTCAGCAAGGGTGTTCGGGACAGCTGAGTTGTGTATCGCCTGCCAGGCTGCACCAGCTGCTCTGGACTCAGGGCTCAAACCACGACCAGACTTGGTCCCTGTTCCAGACTTTTCCTTCACCTCATTTGTTAGCGGCTTCAGATTCAAATCCAGTGGCCGGTACATGGAGGCCTGGCTGGCTTGCAGGGCTCCTGTCCAGCTGCCCTCCTTCGATCCTGCTCCCTGGCAGGCCCGGTGGGATGCGGGCGCTGCAGAGGTCTCGGAGGGAATGTGCGGGGTATCCAGGTCATAGAGCTGTCACCCTTCCTCTCCAGGTGACAGCAGTGGTTGACTTGGACAGAGGCCAGGCCGTTCCCATAACACAAGCGAGACGGATGCGTCCAAGTACAACATGGAGGTGCAAGGTTTGCCTTGCAGAGGCGGTTCACCCTGCCTTGCATAAGGTACAACGCAGACGGCTCGTGAAACGACCTTCCTCCTGCAAAACAGCTCGTGCAGGCAGTATGGACAAGGAGCAAGAAACAGCCTGAAAAGAAATAGCAGGATGGTGGAGAGAAGCTTGGAAAGGTCGCCAGGCCTGCAAATGCAAAGATATCTAGGGGCCATGTAGAGGGGCTCCACTGTAATGTTTGGTACCATGCCCAGCCTGAAGCTCTAGCACCATTTAGTAGGCTGGACCAGCCTTGGCCTCGGTCTTGTTTGGCTGGATGGAAGCGGTTGTCATCGTGTCCCAAGTACGGTATCATTGTTACTCTTTAATTCCTCCAACGAGGTGTTGCAAACAGATATACATGTGTTGTAGCTGTACTTTGGATTTGGATTTGCCTCTGGGGACAGGCAGTGATAAGTGTTAAGGGCTGTTCAGACCCCAAACTGTTGTGTTTCTGAACTGGTTTCTAGCAAGAGCAGAAGACGTGAGGCTGGGGAAGAGGCCGTTTTCCCTGCCAGAAGCATCCCACTGGGCTGGGGAGGGACCCCAAGCCCGTGATGCCCTCCCAGCAGCTGAGGTTAATGACCAGGCTAAGGTTATTGGTAGCGTTACATGATGACTGCTAATTGGGTTTACCCTTGTTCCGCTCCTGCCCCTGGGATTTCCCCTGGCAGCTGCAGGGGCAGGTCTGGGTCTGTGGAGGCAGGTCCCCCGTGGAAAGAGGCTGCTGTGATTAATGACCAGTGATGAATGAGAGGGAAAGGGATAGCAGGAGAAAACTGCCAAGGCTTTAACTCCGGAGGGTGCAGAGGGTCAGCCTGGTTCGGATCTGCTGGCAGGTGGGGGAAGGTCCTTGGCCAGCCAGGGTGTTAACAAGGCAGAGGTGAGCCTGGGTGATTGGGAAGGCCATGGCTGCATTGCATAAATCAGGCTTAAAGTGCCAGAAAAAGCCTCCAGGGAGTTGAAATGTCTAAGTGTCATCAGCTCTGCAGAGATAATGAGAACCAGAAAAGCACCGGGAGGTAAAATGGCACAGATCCGTGAAAACAGGCTTATGGGCTGGGGATCCTCATGGATCCGCGCTGACTGCAGGGCCGGCAGGGAGGGTGGCCATGGGGGAGTCTGGTCTTTACAGAGGGGCTGTAGGGTTAATCCTCCTCAACCTCAGAGGCAATCAACTCTGAAAGAAGAAAGTCTTCCTGCCAAATGATGTGTGTGTCCCCCCATGCTTCTTCGGTTGCCTTGAACAGAAAGCAAGAAGTGGAGCGAAACAGCAAGGGCTGGATCTGCTGTCGCTGTTTGCATGGTCAGTGCGAGTGATGGGGACACCCCCCTTTTGCTCTGGGCTTCGCCTCCTGAACCCGGCCCTGACTTGGGGGTTGGAGGACACCCCTGGGGACTGGAGCCAGGCGGCGCAGCCAGGAGTGTTGTGCGAGTTCAGGGATGTCACGTCCCCAAGACAGGCACCCCATCTCCTCTGGTGGTGACCAAACCCATTGCAGCAAAGATGGCCAGTGGCCACCTGTGTTAGAGGTCAGACGACAGTAAACAACGCTGGAGCAGGCTGTGCAGGGAGGCTGCAGAGCCTCCATCCTGGGAAGGGTTCAAAAACCCAACAGGATGTGGCTCTGAGCACCCTGGTCTGAGTAGGAGGCTGGATGGGGACCATCTCCAGAGGTCCCATCCCACGTCAACCGGTCTGTGGTTCTGTGGAAGACTACCAAGGGATGCTGTCCACTGCCAGGACCACCTTCTTGCTTGGTCATGGCTGGGAGGCTTATGGCTGACTGAGACAAGGACAGTAGGAGCCTGTTTCCTCCTCACCTCCATTCTGAAACCAGCGTGATGAGGTCCTTCACCGCTCCCTTGCAGGGCTGTGGCTGAGCCCTGCAGGGTAGGACCACTCCGGAGAGCTGTTGGAAGCTGCCTGAGGTGCTGCCTCCAGGCATTGAGGTGGTGAAGCTGGCTGGCTTCCACTCCTCCCCAGAGCAGGCAGGGCTGTAAAGTGACCTGCAACTTAGGCACCGACTCTTTGGTGATCGACCTGAATCGGTGGGGGCAAGGGCAGGGTTATTTCACAAAATAGCGATGAGGTATCTGGTGGGGAGTTGTTTTTCTGGCATCCTCCTTGCTGCTGCCCTGGAGGCTTGTGGTGAAGGGCAGGTGTTCGGTCTCTCGTGCCCCAGGCGTGCTCCCTCCTCTTCCCGCAAAGGCTGTGTTCCCGGCCTCGGGAGCAGCTCTGTGCCGGCTGTGAGATCTCAGCCTGGATTAAGTGGCAAAGGCAAATCCTCAGCTTTGGGAAGAGCACACTTGACCTTTGCCTCTGTGGAGTTACACTCTCCCTCGGGAGGAAATGTTGGCTCAGCTGCCGAACAAAGCGCTGGCTGTCATGGGCAGGACCTGCCTGCCTCGGGGTGGGGGGGTGGGGGTGGGGTCAGATTTATGCCCCAAGGGGGAGGAAGGGACAGCAGACCCAGTGACCTGTAAGCTTAGAGGTGACCAGCTCAATTTACTGAGAAATGCAAAGCTATATTGCCTCTGTCGGTGAAAACACACCATCTGGGATGGTCTGGGCAGATGGGCCCACCGGCCCATCCAGTTGCAAGAGGCAAATTTGCCTGAAGATCCAGATGACAGTTTGGATCCCCTTTCCTTATTTTCCAGGTCATGTCTTGCAAAGCCTCTCACCCTGAATTGCTGCTAGCAACTTTGCATGTTCTCCAGGTCCCATGGAAGAAGTACCCAGCAGCAAATGTGGCCCTAGCATGCACTTTGGACAGCGTTACACGTGCTCAGGGGTAGGTGCAGCTAAACAGGCTTGTTTCCCCTCAGTGGTGGCGTGTGTGCAGCTCTCACATGAATTCAGATGTTTTCTCCTACAGTATGCTCTTTGTTCTGTGTAATGTGGCTCACTCTAGTGCCAGAGGGCCCAGCACGGGATACGGGCAAACAGGAGAGTGGGTGTGTGGGGGAGGTCTCTTTCCCACTTTGTACCTGAGGGCTGAAGCTCGATGGTTCATCTGAGATCACAGAAGCAGCTTGTGTGAGAGCCAGGACTGAACTCGGGTCCCAGCATCAGCACTGTGGGGCAGTGCCCCGCCCCCCTTGTCACGGGCTCTGTTTAGGCATCATCAGGTCTCTCTATGCTGCTGCTCTTCCAAGTCAGGTCGCTCTTATTTCCAGGATATTTTGGGAGCTCTGCAGCCCCAGCACAAGGCTTTTGAAACAGATCCATAAGGCCAAAGAACCCGGCCGAGGGCAAAGCACTAGAGAAATACATTTGCATTTCCATCACTGCAGGTGTAGCGTTTGAAGGTTTGGTGTTACCCCTGGCCTTCACACCCTCATCTCTCCCCAGCCTCCTGCACCAAAGTGCTCTGAGCTTGGAACCATTTTGAATTAGTGCCTTTAAAGATGTAGTTCAATATTACTGAGAACATGTGGGTTGGAGAGGGAAGAGATTCACTCAGGTGGAGCTGATGCAGGAACCTAGGTCTGCCCAAGCCCCCAAAGGGCTGTAAAATAGGTATAAATGTATAGGCTACTGCATTGCAGAGAAGTGAAGGGATTAATCCAGCTTGAAAGAAGTGTTTCCTTTTGTGCCATATTTGCTGGTTCCTGTAGATACTTGTGCAGTGCTCAGCCACCAGGTTAGCAAAGCGGTTTCTCCTTCAGGGGTGAGGAGAGCACAGCATGGCAGTAGTGTTGCCTTCACCTGCAGGTGGACCGGCAAAATGGAATGAGATGAGGGGAGACCATGCCAGCTGCCAGCTAGGCTATTGCAGCATGAGAGTGAGGGGAGGAGCAGTTTTGGAGGGCAGCATATCTGTATCTAGCATTGCTTTGCTTTACTGTCAGGAGAAGGATTGTTAAGCAGCTGCTGTGAACTTAGACCTAGACCACCTGAAGATCTTGTGGGAAGCAACCACCACCACGTTACCAAAGCTCTCCTGCACGCTGGGGGCAGAGCTACCTCCTGCTCCACCAGCTTTACAGGTCTTGTGCGACTCTCGCCTCTGTGTCACTCACACTCCGAAGTATCAGCTGTGTTTCTGTTGGCGGGGGATGGCTGGGTAGAGACCAAAATCAGAGTATGTTACTGAACGCTTACGTGGGAGGTCTGTTGTTAGCACGGGTGTGAGAGCTGCACATCTGAGGAACTAATACGATGAGAGAGGCTGCGCACGTGAAACAACTCAGGGCAGCGGGCCATGTTCCTCCTTTAGATCTGCTTGGTGCTGACAAACCCATTAGTGGCAGCTTGACGCTGCTGCTGATCAGGACTTTGCTGAGAGCGAAAGCCCTGGAGGCTGTTGGCGGCTGAGCTTTGCACAGGACCAAGCTGATGGAGTCAGTTATCCCCCCCAGCGCACACGCTGCAGATTCCCAACCAATTTTCTGAGCAGGCGGTGTTTCTAGGAGATGTTTGGCTGAAGTCTAGGCTCAGCACAGCTGCGTCAGCGGGTTCTGGGGTGGGAAGGGCACTGGATTTCACTTCCCCGTTTCCCTCCTAGAGCCTTGCTGACACGGCTTCCTGGACCACGAGTGTCAGGAAGAGGCACTTTGGTTTCTGGGGTGTGCATGTGCGTGTGGGGCTTGGCCCAGCCTGCACGGGGCGTGAGAAGGACACTGAACCACCCTTCCAGTCCAGCTGCTTCCTCCACTAAAGCATCGAGACAGAGCCTCTGCCATACCCAGACTGTTTGGAAACATGTTGATAAACTTCCAAATGTCTATTTTACAATCCAGATGTGCTAGCCTTGGCTGTAAACCCTCATCTGAAGAACAGGTGTGCTATAATGTTTCTAGCAGTGGCCCCAAAGCCAGCTGGAGGCTTGAGCTGAGCAGAGGCCAAGGGGCTGGTGCCATATAGGATATGGATACTGGGGCAGGGACAGGTGAGGCACAGAGCTGTGGGTCAGCCGTAGTTCATGGCAACCCAGAGTCAGACCGTGAGGGAAGAAAGGGGCAAGCCAGAATATCCCTCAGCTCCCAGCCTCCATTTAGCAGCACTGGAGCCATCTCAGAAGAAGCTGTCCTGGTTGTACGGGCGACATGGATGCGCCCGCGGGGTGCATCAGCCTTGGTCAGATCTGTCCTGGTGAGGAAGCACAGAGCTAGAGCTGGCCACCAGCCTCTGTGGTATTTTCTGTGGTTTGTCTCAACCCCTCCAGCAGCTCTGTGGTCTGGGAGGCACTGCAGGTCGCAGCAGCTTCCCACCGGCTTTGTCCAGGGAACTGAGATGGGGCAACTGCTTCCCTGGGCCAAACTTCCCATGTGCCTTTGGCCTGAAAAGCAGGCATCCCCCCTGGGCTGGGGAAGGTGTCCTGCTGCTGGCCCTGGATCAGGCTCCCAAAAGCTGTGCTGGGGAGAAGTGCAGTCCCAGTGGGAGGACCAGTGGCAGCAGTGAGCTGTCAGAGAGGGGGGCACCAGCCCTCTGGGGTAGGGGGGACAGCTAGCCCTGTGGATGCAGGGGGTGCAGGAAGCCTGTGGATGGTGGGGATGAGGCAGGGCTGATACCACACCACCTTAGCTACACATGGTGCATGCAGGCTCAGAGGTGACAGCCAGGCTGATGGTCTATCTCCCTACACCTCAAGCTCCTCAGCTTGCTTTCACACAGGATTTTGGCTCCACTGGTACTGCTGGGTGATTCGTGTAGCCTAAAGGCTTTGTCAGTGATGCTCACACCCTCCAGAGCCACCACAGAGCCAGCCAAGCTTGCAGGGGAGCAGAGCCTGACCAAAAGCAACAAGGTAGGCAGCACGTGCCGTAGGGGCAGCTGCCTTTGCTGGAAGCAGACAGTAAGGCAGGGGTAACTCGGGCCAGGGGCAGCACTGAGGAAAGCCGGGATCCATATCAGTCCTAACCGCTCACGGAACAAGAGCCCAAAGTGGCATTGAGAGGGGCCCCCACAAACAGCACTTTCTCCTGCACCTGGGGTGGCCCTGGCCATGCTCTGTGCCGAGCCAGGAGCCTTCAGCAACCTTTTGTCCCTTCTGGCGGGCATAAGGCAGACTGGTGCTGTTGCTTCATTTTCATCTCTTCTGCACAAGCACTCCTGGCTTGTGCAAGTGCCTTTGCTGCTCCGTACCCCTGCCTGCCTTCCTCCTGCTCACCTGCAGCAGGAGCTGCCTGTAGGCTCACCTGCAGCAGGAGCTGCCTGTAGACCCACCTAGCTTCACACAGCCTCGGAGCAGGCAGTTCTGGCCTGATGCTGCTGCTGTGGGGACATTCCCCAGGGACATTGGGAGCTTCCCACCTCCTTCAGCCCTGCGACCCTCCGAGACATGCTTCGCTTGGCTCAGGGATGCGTGGGGCCAGGCTCCAAGAGGGAGGAAGGAGAGAGGGTCTCTCCCACCTTAGCAGTGCCAGCTGCCATCTCAGCCACCACCCCTGCCATCGGGGCAGCCACCCAGGCTGCTGGCGCTGCTGCGTGGCTGAGCTGTGCGAGGTTGCCTTGCCTGCTCAGCGGGGCTGAGAGAGAGGGGAAGGGGAGAGGGAGGGAAGGCAGAGGCATGGCCTGAAAGTGCGTGCCAGAGCTCAGCACGCATGGGGCAGGAGCAATCATCGGCACAGAGGGCAGGTTTGCATTGTCCCTGTTTCTCCCTGAGCTCCAAACCCAGTTCTGGGAGAGGCAGGAAAATTGCAAGTGCCATCTCTGTAATACTGCTATAGATTTTTTTTTTTTTTTTTGTTCTGCACTTGGCGTGGTCCCTGCCCTGGAGGGAAGTGGATGCTTTCCCATCCCAAGCTCTTTGCTCTTCTCAGAAGATGACCTGATGTGGTGTGGCATGGAAAGGGGCTTTGCTCATGTTCTCTGCAGTTGCCCTGCATTTATTTCCTTGTTAAACTTATTCTTCATTATTCTTTTTCCTGTAAGAGTCTGGGCCCTTTCTTAAGGCTGTGTGCCATGCCTGTTTGTAGAGTGGGTGACAGCAGAGTCAGTGTGGCAACTGGTGAGGGAGACTTCTGGAGCTGTGATGTCATGGGAGAGCTGGATTCCCAGCCTATGAAGTCATAGCTGGGAAATTTGGGTACTCAGCCTAATCCCAATAATTACCCAATGGGACTGTAAAGTGTCAATGAACTGGTCTATTGCTCGACTTCAGTCCTAACACACGCCACCTAATAATTGCCACTTCTTGCAGTTCCCTAAGATTCACTCATTAATAAGCTATTAAACATCCACTTGAAATCACTGCATTGTAATGAGCTGAGATCACTGCTCATGCAGCCATTCCAGCGCCCAAATTGTTAGGAAAGCACCTAAAATCCTGCGATGGGGAGCAGGCCTGCAATTTCAGGATAGGAGAGTAACCAAACTAAAATACAGATATAATGTCAGCCCCACTGATCATTCCCATTTCAGGATCTATGTGGCCATCATCAGTTTTCCTTGGATATGCAAAGCTGATGGGCTGAAGGACTTCCAGTCAGAGTTCCCCATGCCCTGGGCAGCCAAGGTGGGGGTTTTAAGGGAAGAACAGCAACTTGAAGGAAATGAGTGTTGTTGCTTTTTAGGAAGATTGCTTTGGAATCAGAAGCAGGAATGAAACTGCTTTAATCCCAGTAGAAATCAAAATTTGATTTAGGTTTGGTTTTTTTCTGGTCTTTTTGTTGTTTAAAATAATACAAAGGAAATGCAGCTCTTTTGAGAAGTTCAGTGTGGGAGGAATTTCTCAGAGAGACCTTCTTCAGCACAGTCTGGGGATCGCCTGGTTTCTTCCGTCCTTGCTGCTGGGTCATCTTGCTTAGATCCCTTATCTTTTCTCCAGGTTGTGGGCTAGTTGGGAAGCACTGCCTCTGAAGTGGTACCAGAGACCAGGAAGGGAGACTTTCCACTGAGGAGAGCACCCCACGCTCCCTGCATATCCTTAAGTCGTTGCTCCTGCTTCCCTGTTCCCTTTCAGTCTGTGACAAGCTGATGATGTTTGATGGCTGCCTCAGGAAAAGCCTTCTTGTGTTGACCCCAGTGGAAAAGGGAAGAGAAGAAAGGTGATGGAAATCCACACTACTGGGGCCCTTTCCACACTCAACACTGCCACAACCACGTGGGGAATATTCTCGCTTCATGGGTCACAGCCCTTGAAAATGGCAAGAGGTTCTGCTTCCTTCTTTCCTTTCCTTTCCTCCCTTTAGTGAGGACAGCTGACTAATGAGCACTCTGGTTGGAGCCTCACATCAGGTTGATGTCCTGACCAGGCTTGCTGCCACAGGGAATGTGTGATGGAATGGGTTTACTGGTCGGGGCAGCCTCCGTGCTCCTCGGGGATGCTCAGGCTTTCCTGGTTTCCAGGCCCCTTTCCCCGCCACGTGTGGTTCCAGCCGCAGGTATCGAAGAAGCAGAGAGGCCAGACCAGGCTCCTGGGGAGAGAGGAGATTGCAGTTGGATCATTGCAAACAGGACTTCATTAATTATAAATGGACAGCTTCCCCTGAGCTGCTGTAGCTCTGCATGAGTCACATTCTAGCTGAGGGTTGGTTTTTTGGGTTTTGTTTTTGGTGGGTTTTTTTCCCCCTCTCCTGAAGGGTTGCTGAAGGGGCTTGAAAGAATGTGATGGATAAATAAGGAACCACTTGTGCTCTGCAGCCAACCCCACCAGAGCCTTTCTGCTGCAGTAGCCTACGGCAACCTCCTCACTGCCTCACTCTGCACCCCCATCCCTTGGGTTCTGCCATCTGGTCCTGTTCTCCAGGTTTCTTCTTCCTAGCGGCACGTTTTCGTCTCCTGCTGTAACCTCTTTTCCAGCATGTGCTCAGCCACAACCAAGGATTCCAGTTGTGGGACACCCACTTGGCTGGTCTGAGCCTCCTTCTTCCTTCTCAGAGATGGCCCTGGTTAAATCAAAGCAGAAGGAACAGTAAAACCAGCAAACTTTGGCTTTCGACAAGGAGCTGCTGGACAGTTTCCCTTCTGTTTTCTGTCAACAAACCGTGGCTTACATGGCTCTCGGCTGCCTGCTGGCGGCTTCCTCACAGGGAGAGGCTGGGATGTACCCCAGGGCTCTGAGGGACACACCAAGAGTGGGTGGAGGTGGCTGGAGGGCCAGGCTGTGTGTCCGACTGGAGTGGCTTGTCTGTCCACTGGGAACGTCTCCTTCCCTGGGTGCTGTAAGCATGCATGTCCTGAGCTGTGTGTATGTCATGGCAAAGGCGAGGGGTGGGAATGCTGTCTGTGGAGGATTTGCTGGATGTGTTTGCAAATTCAGAAGCCGCTTTTCCTGCCTCTCTGATGCTCGTGGTTACAGAGGTCCCCTCCAGAGGTGTCTCTGCACTGCTGCCTCTATTATTTCTCCATCCAGCTCCCCAGGGCTGCCGTGTCCTCCCTCCTGGTGTGAGGTAGCTCTGTTCAGAGAAGCTTGACTTGCACCTCTAAAAGGCTGGCTCCACACCCTGATTTTTAAGCTGGTGGAGCTGGCCAACCTTCCCCTGCCCTTCAGCCCCGAGTAGGGGGGAGTGCTCCTTCTTCCTTTGTGGGAGCTGCCGGCAGCTCCTGAATCCGTGGAATGTGTCCCATCTGCAGCGTGTTAGGGTTCTGCTCACAGCGGAGGAAGCAGCACATGTGGGTTGTGAACCCTTCTAAAGAGGAAGAGAAAGGGGGCTAATTAATCTAAGGGATACAGTGCCAGGAGCCACATCTGGGGGCCAACTGGCCCTGGAAGCATGGCTCCCAGGTGCTACCCCCCAAGGGAGTCATGCAGAGCTGGTGTGGAGCAAGTGGGTAGGGGAATGAGAGCACTGAGGGGTCCTGCCACAGAGGGACCCCCATCAGTGCAGTCCTGAAGACCCCCTTACCTCCTTGTCCTTTGAGAGGGCTCAGGGAGATGTGACTCGTGCTCATCTCTCAGCCCACCTTGACCCTTCTGCCTCTGGCCCTGTGGCTTTGATCCTCAGCTGCCCAAGCACCCCTCATCTCTGCCGTAGCAGTGGCAGGTGAGAAGGGCTATGCCATCAGCATAGTCCACCTTTGCTGCTCTTCTCTGCAGGATCTGATAAGACCTTTGCTTTCTGTGCTGGCCCCCAAGTCTGCCTCGTTCACCTTGGTGCTCTGGCTCTGGAAAGCATGGACTTAGAGAGGTACTGCAGCTGCAGCTGCCCTCAGCCTCTCCTCTGGTGCCATCTCTGCTGCCTAGAAGCTCGTGCAGTGAATTAAGGGGAAGTGAAGGCAGTGAAGGGGACTTCGAGCTGCCCACCTGCAGCTGGCCCCTTGCGGAGGAGCCCTGTGCTCCCTGCTGATGGAGGCCAGGCTGTCAAACCATGCTTACCAGCCTGCTGCCCCATCCTCTCTCTGCTGCTGATCTCCTCCTGGGCATGGGTTCGATCTGAGCAACCATCAGCCTGACTGTCCGCATTCTGCCTGTGCGAGTTCCTAAGAAATGAGGTATTTCATGTTTGCCTGCTGAGCCCCCACTGAGCGGCACGCGGAAGCCCAGCCTGAGCTATGACTCCCCATGTGCTGTGCTTCCCCTTTTCCAAAGGGTGTGTTTTCAGGGATGGCCAAATATGAAATGAGCCATAGGGCCAAGAGGCAGCGAGCCCGTGCCTGAGCACCTGGACATCACCCACCTGCACTGGGGATGTGGTCGCTCCCCTCCCCAGGTGCCTGTGCCTGCAGCCCCTTGTGCCCTCAGCCAGCCCCGGCTCTGCCACAGCGCTTAACATGGGATCAAACGGCACCAGCATGTCCCAGCAGAGCACAGGAGTGTTTGCATGTGTGAGGCTGGAAGGAGCGCAGTGTCCAGCTGTGGGGAGGGTTACTGTAAACATGGAGTGAAGCTGATTTGAGAAGGGATGCCAGCTCCCTGGGCCAGGCTCCGCTACAGCCAGCTGCAAAGAGGTACTGGAGGGCCATCGATGGCTTCCTTGGGTTTGCACGTCTCGTTTGCCAGCTCTGTTAGTGAAGCACAAGCTCCTGCAGCCCTGCCACCGTCAGGGCTCCAAGTGCAGGCTCCTGTGGAGGTGTGGTCTCCTGGGGGTGCCGTGAGTCTCCATCTTCCCTGGGGTGACCCAGCACCTCCAGACAGGAGGAATCCACTTGCATCCCAAGTCAGTATGCTCCAGGGTTGCCTGCTCTAGATTTGAGCACTGCTTGGGCTCTTGGCTGCTTTGTTTATGGCTTTGTTTATGGCGTTGATAATTTTCTCTTGTCAGGTTTAGGCGCAAGCATTCTTTCCACTGCTGCATAAGAAAGTAATTAGGTGAGGATGGAAAGGACATTCTTCTTCCTCGGAACAAAGAAATGAGCCATGGTTGTTATCGGGCACTCACTGCTCACAGCATCCAGGGCCATGCAAGCTCCTGGCCAAGCAGTGGCTCTGCCCTGGCAGGGTGGGCTGGTGAGCTGGTGGCGTCCCAGGAAGTGCCAAAGCACCCGCTGGTATTTCCTCTGACATCGCTGCCCTGTAAAGCCAGCTGCCAGCGCCAAGGTCAGAACGCGAATGCACTCAGCCCTATCGCTTCTGTTGCGCTTGCTCACCTGCCAAGTTACCTCGCCTCTCTCTCTCTTGCAGGACCCCAGCCAGAGGGGATGTGATCCATCTGGAACTCCGGTCCAGAGCCAGTGTGCTTTTGGGGGACTCATTCCCTGTGCTTCTACTCCTTTCCTGGCTTCTGTGTGCCCTGGAGGGCAGGCAGCAATGCCCTCATCCCGAGGAGGTGGGATGGCTGCACTCCGAGAGGGCCTAAAAGTCAAGGGGCGATGGGAAGAAGGGAGCTGAAGCCACTGGTTTCAAGTGGGAGAGGCTTTAGGAGTGCAACTGCTGAAGGCCAGGGCGGAGGCAGGAGGTGCTGGGGGAGCTGGACATCTCTGCCACAAAGTCTTTGGGAAGCAGATGGCTTGGTGGGGGCTAGGGGAGGCAGCACCAGCAGTGGAAGAGGCTGGAGGAAAAGGAGCATCAGTGGGACTGGGTGCTGTAAGGGGCTGGGGGTGCAGTGGGCAGGGGGCAACAGCTGGTGCTGGTATGACCATTTCCCTTTTAAACCTGGTGACTAAGCTGCAGCATCTGGCTGAAGGAGCCCCTACCCCGTGGGCTGCTGAAAGACGTGAAGGGTACACCTAAAGCATCACTCAGTGCGCACGCAGAGTTCCTCATGTTCTCCTGCAGGCATCCAGACACAGCACTCAAGGTTGGGACATCAGGTGAGCTGCACCATTTGTCTGCCTGAGCTTGGCATGGGTTGGTAAGTGTTACTGGCCACAAGACCCTCTGCAGGGACACAGGCCCAGTGAGCATCTCCTTTCTGTGAGCACCTGCGTTGCCCTCTGCCTCCTTGTGTGCAGAGATGCAGTGAGAGGTCTTTACCCACCCATCAAGCTCATAGATCCTGCTGCTGTGGGCCAGAATGAGCCTACTCCAAACAGACAGAGCCTGCACTCCTCTGGGAGGACTTGCTCCCTGCCCGAGGTGGCCAAGGGCAGAAGAGAGCGGCAGAGATGTGGCAGAGGACAAGGCCAAGCTCATGTCTGTGGCTGAAATGGGATGTGTGCCCCTGCCTTCGCCCTCTTCCTACCCTTCCCTCAGCCTTTCTCAGTGCCTATAAAGTAGTCATTTGAAGTCATCCCTCAACTTCCAGGTGCCCACGCAGGGGGAGGGATGGACTTCTACTCTAAACTGGCTGGATATGTCTCCTGAAAGATCTCTCTTAGCTGAAGGGCCTGGGGCTTCTAGGTGGGTCCTTGTCTAGCCTGCACCTACACAAGGAAGAGCATAAAGCCCGGAGTTGGCTTGAGGGGATCTGAGAGCTGTGTAGTCAGGGCAGGATGGCAAATAAGGCTCTTCCCATTGCCGTGGCTTTCTCCTGTGAGATGCCATCAAGCGCAGCAAGAGGGCTAGCGGTGCTGATGCGGCTCCAGAAATCCCCGCTGCGGGGGGCAGCGGCGTATCCCCCCAGCCAGCACTCCTACTGCGGCGCCAGCCGGCGGCTCGCTGCGGGCCGAGCGCCGGGGGGGCTCCGGGGGCGCACGCCGACTGCCGGGCAGGCAGCGGCCGGGTCTCCCCGGCCAGGCAGGCAGGGGTTAAGGCTTCTCTGTTGTAGTTTGTTTCCCTTTGCCAAAGTGGGTGTTGCTGGAATGTCTCCTCTCCTAAGGAGGGGGGCCGAGCCGTGTCCTCTGGAGAGGGGGGATGTCAGCATCAAAAAGACACAAAAGGGGGAGGTTTCCAAAAATAAAACCCTCCATCCCCTCCAGGCGCTGCCAGTGCCAGAGGCAGGCGCGAAGGTGCTCGGAGCTGCCTGCGGAGCGCGGGAGCTCGCTGGCAGCCGGGCGAGCTTCCTCCTCCTCCTCCTCTCCCTCCTCCTGCGGGGGCCGCCCGGCAGCCCCGCGCCCCCGGCCCCGGTGGGCGGCGGGTCCCGGCGAGCCCCGGCGCGGGATGGGGCGCTGAGCGCGGGGCGAGAGCCGGCGGTGCCCGCGGCCCCGCACCATGCCCGCCGGGCGCTGAGCGCCCCGCGCCGCCCGTCCGCCCCCGCCGCCGGCTGACACCATGCGGGGCGCCGCCGCCAGCCTGCTCCCGCTCACCTTCGCCGTCCTCCTGGGCTTCGCCGGCTGCCGGCCGGACTCCGCGGCCAGGCTGGAGCCGGGCACCGGGGGCGCGGCGCGGCCTCGGGGCCGGGGGACTGCCCCGGCGGCGACGGGCACGGCGCAGCGCCTGTCCCCGGCGCCCGGACCCCCCCCGCCGGTACGGCCCCTCCCCGCCGCCCTCCACGTGGACCGCGGCTCCGCGGCCGCCGCGGGGAGCCCGAGCGGTGGCGAGGGCCGGCGGCAGCGTCCCGAGGGCGGGCTGCCAGCGCCCCGCGGCCAGGCGGGTGATGCCGGGCTCGGGGGGCAGAGGAGCCGGCCGGACGCCCCCCGCCAGCGGCAGGGCAACGGGCTGAAAGCCCGGGTCGTGGCCCGGGCGAAGGAGCCAAGCGGCAGAGGGAGGATGGCAGGGTAAGTGCTGCGGCCGGGGGTGGGGACTCTGCTGGGGGTGCGTGGCCTGAGCCCCGGTGGTCCCGGCGCCGGGGAGCCCCGGGTGAAGGGGCCGGCTGCCCGTCCTGAGTCCCGTGCTGCGTCTCGCTGCATCCCACCTTTCCATCCTCACGAGAGCTGCCCCACTGCCTGTGCCGGGACAGATGCAGGGGTGATGCGTGGGGGGCTTGGGCCATGCTGCCCCTCGGCTGGCTCCAGCCCCGGGCTGTGGAGGGGAGCAGGACCCCCCTCGGTGCTCGTTCCTGTGCCGCGCATCTGTCCCGCACGTGTGGTGCACGATCCGTCGGGCGCATGTGTATCCGTGTGCGGGCGCGTGTGGGTGGGTGTGATGCTACGCTGCCGGCTGCCTGTCGCATGGGGATGTGTGGCTGACAAGCGTGTTGGATGTGATGCCCTTGCGCTGACCATCAGGACTTCGGCAAGTCGGGCCGCGGTGGGGTGTCGGTCTGCTGCTCTCTGGGGCTGCCCACTGCCATCCCGGGAAGTGTGTGGGATGGGGGCTGCCAGGGTAGGGAAGCGGGTTGGCCATCGTATGCGTGTGGAGAGGCTGGAGGTGCTCGCTTGGCTCTGCAGGATGGAGCCTGGTTGCTGCCGCTCTTGCTGCAGGTACCTGGCCTCTTGGCTCCTGCCTCCCGTAATGGGCCCCTTGTAAGCACTCCGCGCGGCAGCTTCCCATGGCTTCAGCTGGCTCAGCCGGGGGAGGCTTCCTATGACTTGCCTGGCAGGGCCGCTTCCAGCTCCAGTCTCTGGCTACGGCCCTGTGGAGGTGGAGGGGAGATCATATGGCAAGGCCAGCTGCTCTGCTGCGAGGGGAGCTGCGAGCGGGACGTTTGGCGCAGTGCTGATGTACCCTTGGGCCCTGGGGGCCCCCTCCTCTGCAGTTCCCTCTCTGCTCCCCCGTGGCTGATGCCCCTCATGATGAGCTGCTCGGCCAGCTGGGAAGGGCTACCGAAGCTGTCACGCAGGCAGTTTGGCCAAACCATGCGGCAGCATGTGTCTGCTTTCTGCGTAAGCCCTGCCAGGGGGATGCCGAGGGCCAGATCTGAACATGGGCTGAAATGTCTTCTGCTAACATCAGGTGCGGAGCTTCGCTACAGTACAAAAGGCGGCTCCATCTCTGATGTTTTTCTCTCCCTTATACACTTCCTTGAAAAATTTCAAGAGATGTTCTCTGTGCCACTCTGTGTGCTTTACTTCAACAAATCCACAGAAGCACCAAACTTGCTCTACTTCCATTACGTTTGATCCCTAAAGTATTTATTGCTAATAGCTAGTCAATGGCAGGTAGGCACTGAGCAGATTTTGGCTTACCCAGTCCATTAGCCTTGGTTTGTCGGCCACCCAGAACAAGAGTCTTGGGAACAGTCAGTCCTGCTCAGTCAGGTTTGGGTTTTTTTGGGCTCAGAAAAATTTTGTAGTCGGAGTGTTGTCAGCATTGCTTTGGGGTCATGTGGCAATTCAGTTAGATTTGAGTCATCTGAGATGTAGCCTGTTTCTTTTCAATGACTACCCTGAACTGTCTCCACCAGGTTTTCAGGCTGCAGCTGCCTCTGGTGACAACAGCTGGCCCGCGCTGCTATGGGGAGCAGGCGGGCAGCCCCACGGTGCAAGCTATGCTTGAAAGAGTGCTGGACCTCTTTGCAAGTAGCCTGTTTTCATCCCTTAATCAAGGGTGTAAACGGGGATGGTTGATCCAGCACTCACACGCTGCTGACCTGTTACCAGCTAGATTTGGCTTCCTGGGGTATCAGAGGGTGCTGCTGCCTCCAACTTAGGGGAAGGAAGAGCTGTGCCTTGGTGCTGTGCTCCCCACGCAGGCTGTGCTGTGCTGTCTGCCGCTGCTCTTCCCTGGAAGATGAGGGCTGGGGATGCGGGGCTTGCTCCCATCCCCAGGAACCTGAACTCTGGAAAGCGCATATAATGGTTTGTCATCAGTAGCTTTCCATCTCCTCTGGAGTCCAAATCGGCACTTTTTAAACTTCTCTATGACCTACTGTCTTTGGAGCTTATGAGAAAGTCTAGCTGAAATAATTGTCCGTGAGTAACCACATGGCGTTACTCCTCATGGAAAGCTAACTGCTGCTGCCTCCAGCCATTTGGTGAGACTCTGTCCTTCCACCTCATCCATCTTATTACGCCCCATGCTGCACCGGACACGTTTCCATCCAGGAAATTCAGGGCCCCTAAAAAACTTCATTTCATGATGTTTCATTTTTTTGCCAGGTGGGATATTTTCTGTTCTGCTATTTACACTGAACTCTTACTACTCTCTAGTATGACAACCTTCATTTTCCCTTACTCAGGTAGCTTTGCAGGCTGCACTAAACCCTGGTGCTATTTATTTATACAGTTACTTTGGCTTAAAATCTCAACTTCTGCGTGGGTTGCTTTTCCTGATTCCCCAGTCAGAGTTCTCTGCTGGTACCTCCAGGGGCCTTTCACAGTCCTATGGTTAAAAAACCCATTTATTAGCACTATATCCTTTTCTGGATAATTATTTTCTCACTTTGTTTGATAGCGGAATACCCAAAATAGAGTTTCTTTCCTGGGGACCATTTGGATGTGTCTGCCACCCTGCTCGCAGCTGACCTTGTTGCAGGTGGGACCGCTCACACCCTTTCATGAGTGCGTCCAACTGCAAGCCGTGCAACAACCGGATTTTAGTATTTGCTCCTGGAGGTTCGTTGTGAGGTGACTCCTGACACCACAGCAAATACTGCAAAAAACGACCATTTTCTAATACTGAGTGAGGAAATCAATCCAGCCCCAAAAGCATCTCTGCTTTGCTGTGCTCTGCTTAACTTGCCTGTTTCCCCAGCCAGGAAAGATTTTCCTTGTGAGTGTGATGGGGTAGGGAGCTCCCAAGCCCTGCCGCGTGCCAGCTATGGTTTTACTCGCGTGCTGGATGCATCCCTGATTTGGGCTGTCCAGTCCTGCTGGGAGGATGCTGTAGGGATCTCCCTCCGCCTCTGTGTCTCCCAGGATGTGACCCACCTCATTCCTCTGCCCCGTGGCTGGAAGGGTGGGTCCCGGTGATCATCCTCAGGTGATGTACACAACATCAGGAAGGTGGGTAAATGGGGGAGTGGTTTGGGGAAGTCTCTGCTTCTGGTGCCTGGGTGGACAATTTTCAGGGGCGTGTGAGGCTCCCCAGGTAACAGGCTGGGAGTCCCATACTCTCTCCTTCTCCCTCCCGCTTTCTAATTATGCATTCGGCACCCCAGTTCTTTGCTTAATTGCTGTTGTAGACACCATCTGTGGCTATATAGTCCTGCTTTACCCAGGCTTCGTAGGACATAGGTTCTGGCTGCAGTGTGTGTATAGGACTTCTCAGGAGTGGAAGCAGTTAATGCTGATGTGGACTTGGCAGAAAATTTTCAGTGGTTCATCGATGCCAGCAGCCTTTTGCTAATGTTCTTCATTGGGTCTGACTGCAAATATTTCATATGTAGTTGGATGAAGTTCACTGTCCTGCAGTAGAAAGGCAGACCTGATGATCTAATGGTCCCCCTGGCCTTCTGTGAGGGTGCTGTAAGTGACCTGAATGGAGTCAGTGTATCTGGCAACACTGCCGCGTGAAGTTGGAAGATGATGCATGGGTTGCTGTTAAAATAAGTGGTGAAAAAAAAATGGTTGTACTGAATGCTTCAGAAATAGTATGTGATCATCGCTGGGGCTGTGCACATGCTGAAACTATGTGAAGCCATGATCTTACTACTGTTTTCTTGTTTTCCATCCCCCTAGTGCTTGTTACAGTTGCTTGGCTCTGGTTTTGGATAACACTTGCAGACTCGAAAATCGTGCAGATTGTTCTCATCTTGGGTACCACTTTGCACAGCGGGGGCCTGATCCTGAAGGTGGCCTCTGGCCGCTGTAACAAAGCAGGTGGTGAAGGACTGGCTTGCTGCAGCTCCTTTGCTCAGCTGCAGGTGGTACAGGCACACCCAGTCAGGGCCATGAACGGTACATCGGGATGTAGGGAGGCTTCACGGCGCTGGCTTCAGCTCTGCAAGGAGTGTCAGGGAGATGTCTGTCCCAGCAAAGGAACAGGCCAGTGAGTACTGCCTGACACCTCCTGCGCACCAAGCTCTCACGACCTGCTGGGGACTATACCTGGGCACGGATGGTGCGTGCTAGCTGTGGAGTGAGGTGCAAGATTGGTTTGCTGTTGCTTACTGCCCGTGCTGTTTGGAGACCTCAGGGCATACCTGGCACTTGAAACAGGGGCTGAGATGTGGATCCAGTGCCTCACCCTGCATTTTGTCAGAAAGGCAAACCTGAAGGCCCATGCCTGCACTAGTGAGCTATACCTTAGGGCTTTCTCTGGCACTGTGGCTATTCAGCTGGCTGAGCTGTTCAGCCCCCTTTCTCTCCAAAAGGGGAAACTGGCTGTTGGAAATGGTCTCTCTCTGCGCTGGTCTGAGCTGGGCTGGGCACTATTTTGGAAGGTGCTAAGTGGCCCATGAGCTTCATAGCAGTCCAGTGTTACAGGCAATCAAGTCCCAGCACCTGGGAACTTCCTCAGCAATGTTTGTTTCATTTCCTAGGAAAGAGGGTGTGCTAGCTGACCTGGCCCTTGGGAAGGTAAATACGTTAATTAACCCATTCCACTTGTAAGGAGACAGAGATAGGAAAGACAGACAGTTTGCCCAAGGCTTGTTCTGGCATGAGTGGCAGCGCTGGGAACAGGGCATCCCCGTGCAGCATGACATAGTGTGAGTGTTCAGTGTGACTTCAGCTTGGGAGACCTGTGTGAGGACTTGTCTTCTGCTCTGCTCTGATCTGGGGCTGTGTTGAGCTTCTTTCCACCAGGAAGAGCTGCTGACCCCTCTATGTGCCCACCCAACCTTTGGTCCCTCTGCACCCCAGGCTGCCTAGGATGAGGGCAAGGGTCCTGTTCCCCTCTCCCTGCTGCTGTGCTGCCAGTCTCGAGAGCTAGGTAAGCAGGAGGCAGCCTGGGTGCTCAGCCTTGCACAGCTGCTACTGCTTCGAAGTTACGAGCATGGCTTTGGCTTGGTGCATTATGGCACCCAGCAGGTCCCCTTGCTGGGAAGCTCTGCCTGCTGCCTTGGAAAGCCCTGTGTGATGGGAGGTGGCCACCGGCTGTCCGGTGTGTACAGGTAGCTCCCCAGCAGCCACCCCTGGGATGGTGACACCAGACCTGTAGGGACCCTGCTGCTTGTTTTGTTCTCCACAAGTGGCACTGGATGGAGAGCCCCAGGGCTGGATGTGCCCCACAGGTGGCTCACACCTGAGCTGCGTTTTTGCCTGAAGTGTTGGTGATGGCACTGCAGCAGGACAGATGCAATTGCAGGCTGCCGCTCTCTGGGGCACTGTCCCTCCGTGCTGTAAAGGTGCCATGCTCCTTAAAACTCCTGAGATTAGTTCTGAATTCTTTGTAAGGAAGTGAAAGCCACATGGTGTTTGAGACATGTAAATGTCAACTAAAGGCTTTAAGTAGAACCACATGTGCTCAGGACTGGGTCCTACGCGGCAAAGCCCCCATAGCTCTTTTCCCACTTCTGATGCTCTTGCTTACCTGAGACCCCATGCTCGGTGAGGTCCTGCTTACTGGGCTTTCATCAGGAAACAGTTGTGGTCCTTCTCTGCCTTCCACTCCTACCTACATGTTGCTCCTCCCAAGTGCTCGTGCCCAGTTCTGGGGGTCCTCCCTGCCTTCATCTCTGCCCACCCTCTCATCCAGAAGGTTATGGAAGGAAGAGACATTCCCATCCAGGCACTCCCTCTGCCCCTGCCTCTGAGGGCACCCCTGCCAAGCTGCTCCCCTCTGCCCATGCTGGGCTGTCCTCGTTCAAGAAGCATCGCCCTGGTGCTGGCATCTCCCTTCACCTGGGGGTTGGCATCTCATGCCTGGAGCTGGCAGTGACACAGAGTGACTCTGTAAATGAGAGGTTTGTGCCAAACCCAACAGGGTTTTCATGCCTTCAGGAGTGATCCTATCCAGGCTTGGGCCCCTCTCTCTTTTAGTCTCATACCTTTCTTCCCATAACCTCTGGCTTGCTGTTGGCATTGAGAGCAGCTAGCAGCATGCTCCCTCCAGCATGCATGTGAAAGATGTAGATAAAACTTGATGTTTAATCCCATGAAGAACTAATAGCGTGATTCAAGGCCAAAACAGCTTCTCTGGAGAAGGCAGTTATTTTGCCTTACAAGAAACAACCTCTGATTATGGGAGTAAGTTGAGGTGGGAAAGGGCAAGGGCTTTGCTCTTTGAACAGACTGGCTGAATATGATTTGCAAGGTGTGTTTCAGCCATGCCGAGGAAAGAATGGGAGCTGAGACAGTCTAAGCAAAGATGCTTATGCTGCTGCTTGGAGTGGAGTCCCTCAGCAGACCTTAATTACTTAAAGACCTATTCCAGCTCAGTGGTTTTCTCTCTTTACTGATCTGGACATCTTTGAAAAGTTTAAGGTCTTTGGTGGGCTCTTACGCAGTAAGTGAAGGAAAGTTTGCTTTCCTTGGGTAGTTTCTGGGGATGTATTATAGAAGAGACCCATAGATCTCTTTGGGCTGATGGACAAAAAGCTGGAAATTGCTGCTGTAGCCCAGCCAGAGCAAATGTGAGTGGATGCAAGAATTACTTTGGCTTGTTCTGTTTGCAGGAAGTCACTCTGAGGGATTTTAAGTGCTTTCTCCCTATAAAAATCTACCCAGGTTAATAAAATGTTGATCCTGAAGGCTGGATAATGCTTTAGGAATGATGTGGCTTCTCAGACCACTTCCCCTTCCCACATGGAGAGATTGTATCTCTGCAGGCAGCTTCATTCACGAACACCAGAATAATCCTTGGCAAACTTGCTACACACCATCTTTGGCTCTCCTAAAACGTGAGCCCCACAGCTTGAGCTCTGGCATTTATGGAGTCTCATCTCATGCCATGTGGATTCAGAAGTCACAAGGATGCTGGTTCAGAGCAGGATCGTCTTCTGACCCTGCTGTGCTCATGTTAAAGTCAATCCAGAAGACAAATGTGCATGTTTCCATGGTTCCTGTAAATTCTGTCAGCAGCTCTGTCTGCCTTGTCCAGCGTTAGAAATAAACCATACTCCCCACTTGGTTTCCAGAGGCTTTCCAGAGTGTTCAGGCTGCCTGTTTCTAACTTATTATCTTCTGATGACTGTACTCTCCCATCTACTTAGAAATGTGAAAGTTACATATTCCCAAAACCTTCCCTCCATGACGAGTAAAGATGCTTGGAGAGCAACCTGCAACTTGTTATTCCTTCTTGTTAGAGACATATAAATATGAGGTGTGACCAGAGGAAGGTTTAGCTTAGCTGCCTGCTTGGGCATTGCAGAGCCCCTCTTGGAGGCACAGCACTGTCTCCAATAGCTATATGTTGGCAGTGATCGCCACCTGAAAACACGTAATATGGGAGAGGTGAGGAGGACGTCATTTATGTAAAGGCAGTCAAAAAGTTGCTGCAGCAAAATGCTGGAATTAACAGCCATGGAAATTATTTGAGCATCCTGGAATTAGTGTAGCACTGTGCGTGTTGGGTAGACACAAATTTTACAGCATCGGAGAGTCCCCAGCCCTGGGGTCGCTGCACCAGAGGCAGGTAACGACTGTGGGACTGGAGTGTTCGCAAAGGGAGAGCAAGTTGGCGAGCGGCCGGTGCGGCTGCTGGCGTGCCATCCCTCCTGGGGTAGGGCTGTGCAATTAACAGCAACAGGCGGCAGCAGTTAGGTGGAGAGTGAAGCATTGTCTTCGGCCAGAGCAGCTCGGGACATTTGCGGAGGCGAGATGCTATGACCAGGGTTGGAATTGGGCCAAACTTACACCCCAATACCACAAAGTGCCATGAGATCTTTAGGAATTGCAGGCTGCCAGCTTCCAGTTGCCCTCAGGAGGAAAATGGCTCCTCTGAGTGCGGTGCCAGGAACCCAGCCTAATGACAGTTCAAAAGGGAGATACTCCCTGAGGGATCGCTCACACTGCAGCATTCACATCGTCCTTAGGGTTTTCTTTTCCAAGCACTTAAACAACTCAGCCCTTGTCCCATTGGTTTTGATCTCAGCTGCTGGTCCATCTGGAAGGAAATATCAGATGCTGCAGGAAATAATTTTACGGGTGACTCAGAGGTGCTGGCTGCAGAAAGACCTCGGCTTCCCCTTCTCTTAACCACACTGCTTTGTCTCTCTGCTTAGGCCAAATGTCTGCGGCAGACAGTGTTGCCCAGGATGGACCACGGCTCCCGGCACAAACCGCTGCATCAAACGTGAGTATGACAGTCTCAGCTGGTGCAGGTCTTGCAGTGCACCCCTAAAAAGCGCTCAAGTATTGCTGTGATCCCGCACACATCCCTTGCACCACGGCAGGAGATGGACTGTGGGGTCCCCAGGGACAGGGCTGCAGCCTCCCCATGGGGTGCTGGGCTGTGGGTCAGCAGTCGTCACCTGCTGGCAAAGTCTGAGCATGCTGAATAATTATGGCTTTACTTTATTATCATTATTAGTGTCCATCCCAAGCAGGGTCTTGTTGAGGCAGGGCATTGCAACGGCATGTTTGCGGGTGAGTTTCGAGCCCTGGGGTCTCATCGTCTTGCTTGGAGCAAAAGGCAGGTCTGTGAAAATCCCAGGAGGTGGGAACAAGCAGAATAGGGCTGTGCTCATGTGGGTGAGTGTGGCTCATGCTGAGGGGGAAATCAGGGCTGCAAGTTACGAAAGTGCTATTAAGGAAAGCAATTAACGGGCTTGGCACAGCGGCTGGGACAGGTGGGGCTGGAGCATGGTGCAGCATGTGGGATGTGTACAATGGCAGGGGGCTGTGGGGAGCTCCTGCAGTGCAGAAACTGCGCGGCCAGGGCCCTCCTGCCTGCCCACGGAGGGGTTAATAAGGGATCTGCTCCTTCAGACAGCTTTGCGACAGCCCTGGGGACTGAGATCATTTTGGGCTCCCTGACACAGCACTGGAAAGGAAGGGGTTTGGGCAGGCACCAGTGTGACACACGCCAAGGGCAGCTGCACTGTCATCTCCATCCCCAAGTGCTCCAAAACCACAGCCCTGTCCTTAAAACCATACCTGCCTTTAAACATCGGGGTTACACCGCCCAGCCCACCCGTGGGCATTCTGGGGGCGGCTGCTTGCCCCGTGCACCTGCCCGGTCGCAGCCCGGGATGCTCGGAGGGCAGGGAGCGCGCAGGCTATCCGGGTGGGAATGCCCTGCCCAGAATAGCCGAGAGCATCTGCCTTCACTCGAGTGGCAGCAGCTGCCCAGATGTTCAGCGGGGAAAGAGGCTCAGCTTTGTTTGCTGCAGGATCTCCCAGTGCTTTGGCCGTGCTGGGATAATTGCATTAGCGATCGCTGTTCGGGAGCAAGGGGCCAAGGGCTGACTCACCTCCCTTCGCCCGCTCCCCCCCGCCGACAGAAGCCAAACGGTAGAGAGCATGCTGTGCTGCCAGACAGCGTTCGTAAACAGCGCGGGGCCAGCCATGGCAGCATCTTTCTCTCATTAGGGGTTTTCATAGGAGTGGTAGATCTGGGCTCGCAGCCGCGCAGGCTGCCTAGCCGTGGCTCAGGTGCTGGGCTTTGCTCCCAAGAGTTCGTTAAAAGGACGCTGTCAACATGGTCAGGCCTGACAGTGTCCCCCCGACAGGGGATGGTAAATCTCCTGCAGGACTTAGACGGAGGCTGGGGACGTGTAGCCATGGTTTCATACCCAGCTACCTCCCTTGCCTGGCTTTTCTGCTGGAGTTGAAGCTGCTGCAGACGTTTGGCTGTTTAAAGCTGCCAAGGCAAGCTGGCCCATCCCAGTTAGTTTCAGCACCATAACGCTGTTTAGTGCCTGATCCCATGGTCTTTGATATGAGGCGTATCAGGGCAGTTAGTGGGGTAGAAATGCAGCCAGAGGGAGCCTTTTAGCATGATGAAGCAGGGAAGAAGCTGGCATTTGGATCTCGAGCAGGACCTTGGTTTTCATGGATTTGAGCCTGGGTACAGGAGAGAGGCCAAATTGTTGCTGTAATCTACTTCCCATCACCTACCGAGCGTGGTGATTTCTTCCATCCATGCTTTTCCAGGACTGTCCTCTTGCAACATCTCTGCATATGACTGAAATCAAGCCATGGACAGGTGTCTCTAGCCTTTTCGTCTGTTCCAGCTTCTAGGACTTAAGTGCAGTGAGGACCTGGGGAGTTTTCAGAGAGTCAGTGACTGGGAAGATGAAAAGAAGAAATCCGTCTATTTGGGACAATGACGTTTCCTGGGAAAATGGGAGTGAGCTAAGGGAGTTTAGGAGGAAGACCTTGCCTGCTTGCAGTGGGCTTGGCTTCTACCCACATGCTACCTGGTCATCACACCAAACTGCGTACAGGGGATCCTGTGGGGCTCTGGAGGTCTTCCCACAGGAGGGGACATTAGGGATAAGGAGCTACATCTGAACTTGGGCCCAGAAGTGCATCCAACCTCCTGCGTGTTTACCTTCATCCTGGGGTGGCAGGCCTTTATGTCCTGGGTTTGGTGGAGAAGAAATACGTATACACAGGCTGGCCAGAAGCCCCCTTGCACTGCCCATATTTCGGGGGCTGCAAGGGGCTGCAGTGTGATAACTTAGCTTATATATATATATATATATATATATATATATATATATATATAAAATATATAACTGCCTATTGGCTCATCATCCTTCCCCTCTGCTTAAGAGCAAGGGAATCCTCTTGCTCAGCCTCCTGATGTTAGTTTGTCAACCTCCACTTTCACCAGCATTATTCACTACGGTTCTTTGCTGCTTCCCAAGATAGCAGCCTGGGCTGGGCTGGTAATGCAGGGTGAGCTTTTTTTCTGACATGGATATTTTAAAGTTTAAAAGAAACACTTTTAATCAGCATGTTGGGAAGGGCTAAATAAATTCATGCACTTTCTAATCTCATACAGATGGTCTTGCGGTTAAGATACTGGATGAAGGCACAGGGATTCCAGGATGAGTCGCTGACTCTGCTGTGGTCTCACAGTGTGGCTTCAGACAGTCACATTAGCACCTGGGGCTTTTCCACATCTGCAAAATGGAGATGACATTCACATGCTCTCTCCTTTTGTCTTTCCTCTGTGCATTGACTGTAGGGTTTTTTGAGTCCAGACTGTTTTCTATTGAAGTTCTGCTTTCCTTCTCTGTTATTCCCGCATTGCTGTTGATCTCCCTGCCTGTTAGCCTGCACGGATCTCTCACTTGTGTTTAATTATCCATCCCTTTTGGGTGTGCTAACACAGTCAAAGCTTTAAGTTAGAACTGAGATTACATATCGCTCCGCACCAATAAACAAACTTTTCCATGAGAAAGTGGAGTAAATCACCCCAGTGGTACAAGTCCTTCAGCATCTTCCCAGTTTTCCTGTCAATACCTAGCTGGATGGACAGGTTCCCCCTCATTTAAACGGAACTGAGCAGGAGCTGCTTACACTGAAGATCTACATCACTGCCCTAGACCAAGAGCACATGCAGGGCAGCGGGGACACAGTAACTGGATGTCACCATGCAGTGTCATTGCTCAGTCCTGGGCTGGATGAGCCTGCAAAGTGATGGGAGGCTGGACTTGGTGGCCTTCCCCTCTGACAGCCCTGCCTGCCTGGGCTAGGTGAGTGGTCACAGTCATGCCACCGTCATCCCTGCAGCATGACCTTGCAGGGAAGACTCGCCTCATGCACTGAAGACTAGACAGTACCAAACGTGATCTGTGAGGGCACTGCCAGATGCTTTTGAACAAACTAGCATTGCTACTAACTACTTCATATAGTGTTCCATATCTTATCCTTTTATGAAGAGTTTTGAGATGACCCTTTTTGCTTTCCCTAAACCCAAGCTCCTGGAGCAGGTGATTACATGAGACTATAGTTGGAAGAAGACAGTGGCTGTCTT
This sequence comes from Falco rusticolus, assembly GCF_015220075.1. Lineage (NCBI taxonomy): Eukaryota > Metazoa > Chordata > Aves > Falconiformes > Falconidae > Falco > Falco rusticolus. Next base: position 63,836,151 of record NC_051193.1, on the reverse strand, counting down.
CCTAACAGAAACTGTTCATAACCCCCACAGCTGGGAAGTGATGTCTCAGAGTAGCCCCTGGGCTCAGAAAGCAAAAAGAAAGGTTCCAAATGTATATATATATATTTAACCATCTTGTTTCTTCTGGTAACGCTATGGTTTTTGGGGGTCTGACTTGTGCTTTCACACACTTGGCACTGGCAGTACTTCCACGAACGATCTGCTCTCCCCACATCGCATAGCTGGACTAGGTGAAAACCAGTGACTTTTTAAAGCTCTTTCAAGCTCTTCCTGAAACTGCAAAGGCAACTGGGAGGGGGATTAATCCTAGAGCTGGAATACTTCAGCTAGAGCTGTTCCCCACCCATCCTGCATGGAGGGACCAGAAGACTAATCCCATTCCCTTCCTCTTCTCTGTATCAGCTGCCTTAGGGGCTTTTTAGAATGCCTGGTCACTTATCGCTGCTTTCCTGCTGAAGAGCACAGTCTAACATGACTACAAACATAGCTGGTGGGTGAGGCTGTGAGAACTGCTGTGGTCCCAGGTCTCAGCATCATGGCTCTGCAGTATTTCAGCACGTGAAGCGGTTGTTTTCAATGGCAGCCTTCCTGGTCTGGTGGTGTGTGTTAAAACAGGCATTTATTAAGAGATAACGGTAGGGACTGGCAGTCTATTTAAATCACAGCTGAGTTTTGTATTATAAATCACATCAACTTTTGGAGTGCCAGACTTCCCAGAGACGGTTAATTCCTGCCTGACTAGGACCCTGTCTCTGTTCCAGGGTCTGCAGTGGTGGCTGATTTATTTTACTGGGGGATTTCATCAAAACCTCTGGCTTTAACCTATACAGCCATACGTGACTTGGGTTTTCCCTTTACTTGAGATCTCCCTCTCTTCCTGAGTGTTAACATGGTAATAAAGGTCAAATGAAGCATCCCAACCAACATATCCCTGATCTAGTTAGGAAAAGGCTGATGGCAGTCCAGTTTTGGGGTGAGGGAAGGGTTGTGCGGGCTATGCTGCTGTGGAAGGACCTCAGAGTCTGCACAAGGACTTCTTGTCCTGCTTGGTGACAGCAGGATGACGTGTTGATGGCACTCGAGGAGAAAACTCTCTGTATGTTTGTTGCCCAGAAGCAGCGTTTCTCACAGGCGTGCTTGGATCTCATGGGGACGGAGAGCCCAGCCAGAGAGGGAAGGATGTGCTTGTGAAAGCCCAGCAGCTGTATGCAAAGGTGGTGGGATGTTAGATGCTCTGCAGCCTCCCTGGGGCAGTCCTGGGGAATGGGCCCTCAGCAGGAGCGGTGGCTGCATGTTTCAACCCATCCACAGGGTTCCCACGTGGCTGGAGGTTAATGTCCACCTTGTGTTGTACAATGAGGTTTCATTACCTTTCAGCCAGCTGGCCCTTTCCTGCTTTGAAGGACGACACTGTTTTCTGGTGCCTTTTCAATTACTCTTGCTCAGAACAACAAGCCTGGTCCTACCAGAGCGAGCTGTGGTTTCCTGGCTCTCGCTGGCTGGGTTATAAACCCAATTTGGCATCTGTTGACTTGGGAAGTGTTAGGGTCCGGCATATAATTAATAGCACTTTCCTCCTAGGGTGCAAACTGAAGCTGATGTGCTGTAATTAGGAACACACACAGGCTCAGAGGGTGATTTGGGCATAAAGTTAATGAACTGTAAGTCCCCATAGCTGCACCCATCACTGCAGAGGAATTTGAGAGCAGAGACTCCAAAATCATCTGTAGAGGGAGAGCTGGAAAGCTCTGCAGGGGACAGACAGGGGGGGGACCATGCAAATCAGACCCCAAAATGGACTAAAGGTAACAGGCAATCCTTTGCTTTGGGATTGAGGTCCTATTCAAGCCCAGAGCGCTATGGGCAGTGCTGGAGGCCATATGCTCTCTGCAGACCATGCTGCTCATTTCTGAGCTTTCTGAAGTGAGTGTTGTTGGGGAAGAGCTCTGCAGCGGGGAGAAGTGGGAACAGAAACAAGTCTCTGGTGGTCACCTTGCATTAGGGACCCGCAGCAGCAGTAACACCGAGACTTTGAAGGTCACCTGTCTGCAGAGAGGAGATGGGACCGCTCCAGTTGTGCTGCCCCAGCTGGGTGCCACCACCATGGGACTAAGCTTCGTGTCCACTAACCACCTTTCTGTGTCTCCACAGCTGTTTGTGACCCACCGTGCCAGAACAAGGGCTCCTGCAGCCGCCCCCAGGTCTGTACCTGTCGCTCGGGCTTCCAGGGTTCCCGGTGTGAAGAAGTCGTTCCCGAGCAGGAGTACCACCCGCCTGGTGCTACTGCTGCCTTCCAGACCCCAACAAGCTCCCTGCGGAGGAGGACCAGCATGGCAGGGCGGGATGCCTCCCTGCGAGGGGCTCAGGTGCCTGTCCTGCGGCACGTCCCAGCTGTGTAAGTCAAACCTGGTTCCCGACAGGATGCTCCCCCAAACCCACAGGCAGCTAATGCCATGCTCAGTCAGGCCACAGCCTCTGCTTCATGAGACCAGGCGCCTTGGCTCCCGGTGGAGGCTTCTCCCTGGGCTCTGGGAGCTTGTAAGCGGGTCAGGTCCTGCTGTCCCTCCAAGGGACTCAGTTTGTCCCCAGCACTGTGCCATGGTCCCTAGGCACATGCAGGAACAGGACAACCTAGTGATGGTCCTGTGGGGAAGGAGGACTGGGAAGCTCAGCAGTTTGCCCTTGTCCAGCTGTTGAACAGCCTTTGTGGTAGCAGCAGGGTGGATGGAGGAGCGGGTGTTAAACTTCTTTCCCAAGAAGATGTGTTTAGTGCAGTATGTCCATGTAGTACCCACAGAAGAGTACATAGATCTGAGGTGTGCTATTAAGTGCTGGTATGAGCAAAGCGATGATACTCAGAGATGTCTGCTGGCAGACTCTAGTTGTTACTGAGCCATTTGTTCCATATTTTTGTGTCACCTTGCTGTGGTATTGGCCATTTTAGTACCCAGCCAGGTGCCTGCTTATTGGGTACGGAAGCAAAGATGCAGCTGTTGGAGCTCACAGAGGCTCCGTGAGTACATGTTAAACTCAGGGTGACAGCTGTGGCATCATCTGGTCCTTTTGGATGAGGAAAAGCTTATGGCTTCAGCCAACCTGCCTCAGGTCGGTGCTGAGGTGCTCTTGTACTCAAGGTGCAACTCCTCCACACTTTGTGTTTTGCAAAGCCCCACCGGGGTTTTTCTGCTGAAGGAGGTGGTGAAGGTGGGAAGGGTGGCTTTCCCGGGCAAGCACCGCTACTGTGCTGGCAGCTTGATGGGGATAGAGATGAGAATGATGCTTGCTGCTTTACAACAACCTACACATGTTATTTTTCTTAAAAATCACCTCTGCTTTCCTGTAAAGGTCCATGGATGCAGGAGCGAAGTGGCAGGCTGCACCACCCCTAAAAGTCCATGTCTTTCTTGCTGCTACTCACTCAGTTGCTGGGCCAGGTAGACTGGCTTTGTTGGTAGGCACCACAGCAGACAATTTGCATGTGGCTTCCAGCAGAAGTCCCTCAGTCATAGTCAGTAAGTCATTACAGGGGAAAAAAAAATGTTAGGTGTCTAACCAGGAGGTAACTTCAGTTTCTTCTTTTCTCCTCAGAGCTGTTTTGAATTTTTCTGACAGCATCACTTTGAACTGCCTGAGAGGGCAGTTCAGCCTTTGTTTTTCTGTACTCCTGCAAGTTGCTTTTAACGTGCCTGTTGCACCTAAAGTAGCTGTTGCCTTTCTGCCTCTTCTGAAGCAGAGGCAATGCATGGGCTGGAGACATTTCTAGACACTTACTCTCAGCCATCTACAATTTTGGAGGGGTTCAGATGACTGACGAGGAATTGACTGACACGAAGCAGTTCACTGAAGCCAGCATATCTTGATGCCCAAATGAAAGACTATCTGATGGGAACCAAATTCAGGCAAGGCAGAGGTGATGCTGGCAGGGAGAGGTGGCTGAGCCTCTGTCATTGCTGCCCGGAGAGAGGCTTGGTGCCTGAGCGAACATGCAGCCCTTGCATGTGCCTGCAATCCTGGTCATTGCTGACGAGTTTCCCTGCAGCAATGCCACCTCTCTGTGTGGAGGGACTGGAGGGAGGGAGAGCAGTGCCCTTGGAGATACAGCACCTGTTGAAGGCTTTCCCAGTAAGGAACATGACCTCAGGCTCTGCACAGAGGACAGGGGGCTGTGCAGGCACTGGCAGAGCATTCCTGTCCAGAGAGTCAGACACAGCGTCTAGCGATCGCTGAGCTGGGATTGCTGAATGCCCAGCTGCCTGCTGTACCTTAAACCCTCTGGCACTGTCCCAGGGAAATAGGACTCCATTAAGGACCATGCCGTGCCCTTCCTCCTTCTCTCCCCATGGAGGCCATAGGATGTCACCTTATCCCATGTTTCAATGAGAGCATTTGATGTTTGTCCTTTGCAATAGCTGCAGGTAGAACCCTGGGACGTGTCGACCCCTGACTGCCTTCTGGAGCCATCCTCAGATTTGCCGAGACCGCTGTGCATGTCTCCAGGAGTGAGCTTTCACTGCCCCTCTGGGTGCTGTGCTGCGGGGTGCTGCCTTTCCTGCCCAGGCAATGCTTTGCAGGCAGGTCTGGGGCTGCCTGCACCCTGGCACTGGTCTGCATTGAAATGCCTCACTTTAGCCCCTGGACATTTTCCCGTACAATTCAGTTGCTTGGGTTTTGCCCACGGACCATATAACATATGGCGTGCAACTGGCATGACCTAAAAGTCTTGCTGCTGTTGGATGGGTTGTTTCCAAAATACTGTTGAGTGGCCGCTTCAGCCTGCCAACTTCTGGGCTAGCTGTGGAGCCTGCTGGAGTGAGCATCCTCAGCCGGAGGTGTGCTCTTGCTGCCTTTGCACCTGGGCGTGCCTTCCCGCTGCTTCCCTTGCACTGGTGTTAGTCTTCGTTTGGCCCCCCGGGTAAGTTGGCTCGGTTTAATAAACCAGCAAAAAAATTAACACAGCAAAATGAAGGATAATTTTTTTACCCTTCACTTCAGTGGGCTAAATTGGCTTTTTGAAAGGTGGTGAGGACCAGGAAAATTGGCTGGAATCACAAGGCTCGTGGTGGAGGGAAGGAAAGGAGTGGGCTCCCTTTTGGGGGGAAGCCTCTTATTAGGTTGGTCATTTGTCTAATTAAGCCATACGCTCAGACTTGTCTGAACTTGGAGCCTGACTCTTGCAGTTACAACATCATCTCTTTCTGTGCTACCGCTAAAGTACTCTCTGTGCTTCTGCATCGGGCTTTCTCTGTACAGCTGGGCTGTAGCAGCAAAAGCAAGGAGCAGATTTGTCTTCCCAGAGCTACGTAGGTCTTGCTTATACTTGCAAGTATGAGGATCTGTTTAGGCAATGCAACCTCAGGGTCACCTTCACTGGAGTTCAGTTTGCTGCCAAATCTGAGAGGAACACCTTGGGCTTTCCAGTCCTTGGTCTTCTCCTGGATAAGGATGGGTTGTGCTGGTGAGACACTGACTTTTTCTAGTCAGCCCACCACGATCTCACAGCGGCTGGCTTGCTTGTCTGATTTGTCAGTAAGGAAGAGGTAGAAGAAATTCTTGGTGGCTCGGTGGACAGAGGACATTGGGTGGTTCCAGGTCAGTGGTTGTGAGAAGACTATGAGATCCAGGACAAACAACCAGTCCCTGATTTCCCTGCACATTCGCATTGCTAACAAGGAGGAGTTGCACAAGAGCGGGAGCTTATAGACCTCTAAACCTCATCTTGCTGTGCCAAGACAGGAAATCAGTTCTCACATGAGTGAATTTGCTTTCTCCTTTTGTTTACTTGTGTGTATATTGGCTTTATTTGTGTTTGTTTGTACGGAGGTAGCAATCAGGAGCTCTGAAGTCATGCACTACAACAGTGCTGTATTAGATGCCGTATAAACATGCAACAAAACCCATGAATCCTCCCTGGAGATCTGCTCTCTAAGCAGAGATGCCTTTGGTCTCAAAGTGTTTTGAACTGAGTCTTCACAGAGAGTTAGGAGAGCAGCCTCCCAGGTTATTCAGGAATTGCCCGGACCAAAATATCCCCCACTTGCCTGAGTGATGGGTCTGCTTTAGAATTATTTATCTGCAGCTAGATGGACTTACTTATAATGACTGCCCTTTCACCATGGAGAGTAGCCTGGTCTGGGGGTAGGAAGTCTTTAGAAGTCTGGAGGAGCCTATAAAGCCTTGGTGAAGGGCATGACCAGGCAGCTGCCTGTTTTCATGGCCCCATCTCTGGTACATATGCTCAGGCTCTCCAGAGCTCACGCCTGGAAACAGAAGCAGCGATGCCTTCTGTGGTTTCCCTGCCAGGAGAGCCCGGGAAGAGCAACTGTGACAGCAGGAGATAAGTTACTGTCTTCTGCCCTCTGCCTTGGTGAGAAGTAGCAGCTTCTTGACCAAGGGTTGTACCAGTCATACACAATTGGTTGTACGGGCTGATTTGTATTTGCAGCTGGTGGATGTGAAGGTTAGCAAATGGAAATGTGGGCATTCCCAGTGTAGCTGTCATAGATGCTTTTCCAGGCATGCAGGCAGTCCTGGGAAGATGTGGACGTGGACATCAGCCTGAGTGTAGTGCTAGGCACAGATATCTGTAGTGCTGCAATGTTACACGTAGTCATCAATGGCTCTGTTTGGAGAGGTACTGGGGAAGAATTACTGCATCCTTGGCTTGCCTATATGGTGCACACTATCTCTTCTTCCTGGGACTAAAGAAAAAAACTTGCCCAGCCTTACCTGAGCTCAGCACTTTCCCAGGGGTAGACATGGCTAGGAGAAGGGCAGCTCCAGGTTTACTTTGCTGACACCAGAGCTGGTGACGCTCCAGCCCTCATCCCTTCAAATACAGGCTGAGCAATGAGTACCACTTCCCGAGCCCCTTCAGCAGGCCATGGCGCAGCAGAGGTTTCAACTCGGGTGTCTGAGGGAGCCTGCGGGGACTTGTTAGCTGCTGCAGAAGCCGGGAGGCCCTCATGCTGTGCTGCTTGGAACAGGGAGTGCTCTGGAGAGCAGAATCCTGGGGGTGTTAGAGGCCCTCCCAGCATGGACTAGCTGCAAATCCTCCCTCTTCTTGATCTCAGCCTGAATCTCTGCCCGGAGAAGCAAAGCCCCGACAACGGATGATTGTGCGGGTGGAGCTGCACCTCAGCCCAGAAGCCGAGCTAAATGAAAACAGCTTTGTTTTCCTAAGGCTGGAGTATCAGCAGAATTCCTGTTTATTTAGCAGGGAGTGGAAAGGGCTTGCACCCCTGCCCTTCACCGTCAGGATGGACAGCCTCTGACCCCAGGCAGCATGTGAGGAGGGTTCTGCTGCTGCCACCTGAGCAGGTCCCTCCTGCAGGAGTGCCAGGCATAAACCTGCAACCAGCGTCTATGCAAGGGAGCCGTGCTGCCCAGATGGGATGTGTGCACTGGATGGGGGCAGCCTGGGGAGCAAGGCATCCTTCCTCTTCACAGAAAAGAAGAGATGACTGGGACCTGCAAAGCATTTTCCCAGCATCCCAGGCAAGGGAAAAGGACATAGCTGTGGTATAAGGTGCTGAGACACTGTGAAGGCAGCTTAATGTGGCTAAGCTCTTGAGGGCAGGGAGCTTCCTCTGAGAGGGCTCTGTTTAGGCGGGGCAGTTGCTGGGAGTTGCCTGGTGTTTTCGGGATGGAAAAGGAAGAAGGCTGAGTTGTGACATGCCCACCCCACTGACTCCTATCTCAGAGCCTCCTCTCCAGCACCCTGGAGGAAACATCTCCTCCCTTCCTGATGAGAGGAAGGGCTATATGCAGCCCTCAAGGAGTTGTGGCAAGCACTCCTGGCCTGGGGACACTGGGAACCTCATGCCAGCAGGGAGGTTCTGCCAAAATCGCTATTCTCTCTCCTGGAAGCAAAGGATGAGGAACAGCAGAAAGCAAGCAGAAGGCAGGATCTTGGGTGTGCAGCAGAGGTTGCTGGATGAAGTATATTTCTTCCCTTTTGAATATTGGCTGAAACCAGCTCCTGTTCTGATGTCAGCCAAGTATCTAGCATGGTCCTTTGCAGAGGAGAGCAGGGCCCATGGCTGGATGTAAACCTCTCCACCCTCGGGTGGCCATACAAAACATGGTGTTGAGAACTGTGGCTTAGCAAAATCAGCTTGATTAGCTTGTTGTCATTGAGGACTAGCAGATAAAATGAAAGTTCATTGCAAGATCACTTGCTTTTTAAAGATGCTGCTCCAAACAGAGACAGATTTGTCTGAATTGTTAAAGCAGGATCTGGGGCCTCTTGTCTTGCCAGCTTTGAACTTTCCACATTTATGAGAAAAAGGGGAGCTTTCTTACTGGCTTACTTGGGTTGCTGCCAAATGTCCGGGACTGTTTGCCCACAATATATGTAGTACTAGAGGGAGGTCTATACTAGCCACATACTTCCTGAACACACCTCTGTACACTTCTGCTGGCTTTACATTTATGAGGGGTACAATTTATTGATACCCAAACAGCAGAGAAACTAAAAGCTGACCCTGGCTGAGAAGCTCCCCTCGTGTAGGTGCATCCTCATGGCACGGGCTGTGCCAGGTTTCCTACTTTGCTTGGGATGGGTCCAGCCCAGGAGATCCATAGTGTGTGATGTTGAATTCCTTGGGTAAAACACTGGTACCAGCCTTGCCTTCTGCCACTGCGGTATCTATATGCCCATTACTTGAATGACATATTTTCCTAGTGCGGATAAGCCCTAACTGCAGCTTTCTACCTTTGACAATATATTTTTCACAGGATGGCCAAGCGTTTACATTCCTTGATCCAGAGCGAACTTTGAGTAGATATCCAACACCTTGTTAAAAAATTGAAACTAAAAAGCTGGTGCCAGTCTGTGTGAGAATATGTGAGAAGAAATTCCACTCAGGGCAATGAGATCGCCATAAGCTCTAGACCTCGGCCCCCCTCCTGCTTTGACATAGTTGAAAGCCCTTGGCAAGCTGGCTGGGAAGCCTAAAGGAAACACTCAAGCTACCCAAGAGGAGCATAAATGTAATTTTTCTTATATAAAAATACTTCTATTTTTAAATTACATGATACACCTTCTCTAGCCTGGCACCAGCTACAGTTGCTCTACTTTCTAGTGTTTTAAAGCTGTCAGCACCATTCTGGTTTATGTGTTTTATGTATTTACTTTCTAGGGGGTTGCGTACGCTTCAGAGCAGCAGGAGGATAGCTGGCTTTTCAGGCTCCTTTTAAAACTCCAAATATGGGCTTTATATTAGGCCTGTTCATCTGCACCTCCTTGGGAGCCATTCCTATAGCTTAATTCAGGCTCTAGGCTTTGCGAGAAAACGGTCAAATGCACTTTTCCTTCTAACTGAAAGAAAAGTCCTGCTACTGTCAGCTTAGCTTGAGAGTACATGCAAGAGAGCAGGGTGCAGAGCAAATGCATTGTATGTGTGGTGGGTGAGGTAGTACAGAAAATCCAGTTTATAGCCTATTTTATATACTATACATATAGCATTTGGGACCTTTATGACAATACCATTTATAAAGCAGTTGTATAAAAAAGAAAGATGTTAGAAGAGCGCTAACACCACACGATCAAATGCTGGAGAGCTTTTCCCCAATGCCTGAATTAGGATTGTCGTCCAGCTTGCTTTTAGCTCCCTTGTGCACATGAATTACGCTGCACTTTCCCATACCTGACTGTGTGCTGCCTTATTTGGTTTAAGCTGGTACTTAAGCAAAATCAAAGCTGTTCTCTTTGGTTTCAAGTGCTTTCCACAAATCACCAAGTGCTGGCAGGACACAAGGGATGAATTGAAGTTGATCTGGTACAAGGAGCGGTTGAAATGCAGGTGTAGAATTCTCCATGTAAAATATGCTCGCTTTCTTCTTTAGTCAGAAGCATCCTGAGAAATGCTTCCCTGAGCGCTTGGTGCTGGATGGGATTGGTATCCAGTTCTCCGCACCACCTCATTATTGTCTCACTTGCGTGGGGACTCTCTTCGGGGACATACAGAACCTAAACATATAGGCAGGCATTAAGAAGAGATTCAGACTGGAAAAATATTATCTGTTACAGCTGAAGGAAAAAAATTCTCCATGGGAGGAAGAAATATGGAAGAAGGAGAGGCTGAGATTTTGCAGAGTAGGATTGAACAGCAAATTAGGCAGCAGAGAGTAATGCGTTGCGGCTGCATGCTGGAGGCCGGTGGTGCTTAGGACTTTGGAGGCAAAAGCCCTGAGTCTCATGGGTTTTTTTCCTGTGTACCCTGGGGTCCTGCACTGAGTCAAGGTATTCTTTGTCGCTAGAAAAGATCTTGACAAATTGGAAGGAATTCTGAGAACTACAAAAGGAGGGAGGGAGGGAGCTGAGGGGAATGGTTAACAGACCCACATCTGCAAAACTGAGGCAAACGCTGGCCTTGGAGGATGGGGAGCATACTTGGAGGCTGAGGCTATCTAGAGGGGGCAGGTAGGGTGTATTAGGTTGCCTGTGGCCTTGGCAGGGTGGCCATGCTAACTTTTCAGCTACGAGGCTTTCTGCGACAGCGAAGTGCCAAACTTTTCCAGGGATGTAATGACAGGTTGATAACGACACTGGAGCTTTGCCTTCTCCATCGCTTTGGAGCTGTGCTGCTGAGGAGCTGGAGCCCCAGCACTGCCAAGGCAGGCGCAGCCCTTCTGCCTGCTCCAGATCCCTTCCCACTGGGGATGCCATAAAGCCTGCTCCTTCCTGCTGGTCCTTGGTGTGGCTACTGAAGGCCACGAGGGAGAGGTGTGAGAGCAGATTTGTGGTCACGGTACTCTGGAAGCACTGGCTTTGCTACCAGGCATCATGCACACGTGGCCAGGAGCACTCCTGGTCCCCAGCCAGGCTCTGACTGGTGAGCAACTGGAGAGATGGAGCCAGTGCAGAACAGTACAGAATAAAAATCACCAGGATGGTCGTTCCCCGTTCCCTGGCAGGGCTAAGACTTCAAGAGTGGGCGGCAAAGTGTCACATCCCAGCACAGCTCTCATGGCTGGAGGGCTTCAGGTGAGGGAATCCTATGTGTGGCTGGGGATGGAGAGATGTGAGGGGACCTAACTACATTGAGCTAATAGATCCGAAGGCCAGGGTGTCCTGATGGCTGTTCAACCATTGTTTTAGCTTAAAATATGTCTCAGATCCGCAGCGTTCCCAGGGTGAGTGGGAGGCTTCCCAGCACCTCCTGCTGCAGGTGGAAAACCTCCGCTTCTCCAGATGAGAGGACTACACACATCTCTTCTCCACCCTGTTGCTCTCATGCCCTCTGTGTGTGTGTGCAGCCACCAGCTCTTCACCCCCCTCACACGCCTGCGATGAGAGGCTTTGCCTGCCCTCTCCATGTCCCGTGTAACGCAGGGGGCAGGCAGCTGGCTCCCCTTGCTCCCCGGGGTACGTGTGGGCATGAGGATGAATAGGATAAAGTGTTTCTTAGGGCTTTGAAGCTGGCAGCCCAGTGGAGGGGGTGAGTGTTTCTAGTCGACAAGATGGAAATGAAACTCAAGTGCTTGTTTGCTCCCTGCTGTAGGGGGGAGGCGAGTGACCTCCCCGCAGCTGGCGGGCGGCTTTTCTCTGGCTGATGTCTCTGCAGCAGGTTTCATTAGATGGAGCCTGGTCCTCAGCTCGCAGCTGTTGTGTCTTGTGGAGACAGAGGGCCTTTTGGGCTGGAGACCTCAGTGTGCTTGTGGGCACAAGGGCAGGTTGATTTGTTGCCCTCTCCTCTTGCATGCCTCTGCTCTAAACACAGCTCCCTCCCTTGCCAGGCAGGACCCTGCTGCTCACTGTGCTGGAGAGCACAGGGAGGAGCAGAGGGGCAGCGAGGGCATTGCTGTGGCCAGTGCTGGTGGCTGAATCCTCTGTGGGGTGGTCACGTCGCACAGCAGACAACTCAACTCTCCAACTGTGCCAGCATCTTACGCCCAGTTTTGTAATGGTGCAAAAGCTGTGGCTGTGGGGTGATGCCTGCAGTAAGATGGTGCCACTGATGGAGACCTTCATCTGATGGCAGTTGTTAGGACAATCCTGGATGGGTCTCTTCTCACCATGGTGTGAGAGCGGCTATGCGACTGCCTCTGGCAGCAGTGCTGTGCCTGTTGATCACGGTGCCGAACACCAGCTGCTGCAGGCAGGCAGGGGAGCCAACTGGAGCAGCTTTCTCGCTGTTTCAGCCCGAAGGAGTGTGCGGCTGAGCTGAGGAGAGCAGGGCTGCACAGCCGCCCGTCTCGCCTGCCACTCACCGCACACGCCGCGGGCCAGCCTGGGTGGTTCTGCCAGAGGGGTGGTAGCTCGCCTGGCCTCCCTCCCTGCTTTAGTCTATGGAGTGTGCAAGGTTTGGCCCAGACGTGGCATTTGTAATCAAGTAGCCTGGCCTGGTTCCTCTGCTGGCTCCACTTGAAACTCAAGAGTGGTTGCAGGCTGCATTTTGATTTTTCTGGGAGGCATTGGCCCGCACTTCAGCTCCGGAGACGGGAAGATTGCAAACAGCTCTTCATCGTGCTTGGTATTTGGAAATCACAGTTCTGGTGATTTTATGGGTCAGCGCTAAGGTCTGATGGATCCAACCAGGGGTGCGATCTGCCACTCCTAGTGACTGCCTGGTGCCGTGCCCTTGCTCAGGGCATGTTCCTGCAGCCTTGCTGGGCCAGGCAGATGCTGTTCCCATGCTTGGAGAGCTGGACTTCTTCCAGGGAGTCAGTTGCTCACTCCCTAATACATGAGAGCAAAGAAAAGCACTCACAAAGTGGTGGGTGGCATGTGTGGCACGTGTGGCAGGGGAAGGGCATTTAATGTCAGCAGAGAGCAGTGTGGAGATGTGTGAGCAGCCACTTTGGCTAAGGAGAAAATTAGACCCCCAGAGACTGGTTAAAAAGAACCTGTTAGCTGTCTGTGTGCTTAGAGAGGTTCACTTATGTGGTGTCTGGCAACTCCTGAGCAGATAAAAATAGAATTCACAACCCATCTCCTTCTCCCTATGTGTTCTCATGCACTACATGGTGGGCTGGGAGCTGGCTCGGGTGGCCCTAGAGCACTGGCACTGCTCTGGGGGCCAGAGGAAGGAAGATGCCAGGGTGACGGTGGTGGAAAGACTGAACTTGGTAGCATGGGACAGACACCTGGTGACTTCACTGTCTCACAGACTTGCACATCTGTTGCTGCGATTTGTAGTGAGAGATCCAGAGAGATATCAGCCAGCTACTGGCACATATATCAAGCAGAGCAGGGAACTGGAGTTGCCACTGCAAGGTGGCACAAGAGACAGCCCAGAACGAGAGCCATGTGGGCTCTGGGGGAGCCCCTTGCTAGCCATGGTGAGGGATAGTGGTGGCATCCAGCTGCTGGAATGACATGGCTCCTGGGCTCGTGCCAGCAGCATTGAGTGTGCATGTGGGGCAGGGAGTCTGACATGTGTTCCTGCCTGTGCAAGCCCCGCTTTAACAGTGCTCTTTGTGCCCAAGGCAAAGGGTGTTGTCATTGGCATGTCTGTCCACAGGAGCTCTGGAGGCATCCCAGGGGAGGGAGGATTTCCATGACTTCCTGCTTGCCTGATGACCTGACTGTGTGTGAGTTGTGCCTGTGGCACTACAAGGTGTCAGGTGAACATTCCAGGGGACACCTTGGCAACTGAGATCTGTTGTGGTAAGCAGTAGGGTTGCCACTGGCTTGCATGTCCCCGTGAGGGTCCATACGCCTGTGTCTGGTGTCCCATCTGGTATGAGATCTGGTTGCAGGTAACTGTGAATCGGGCACGAAGGTGCCTGGATGGTCATTGCTGTGGCCTTCATGGTACACAGGTCCTGCGTGGCTCAGCCAGGAAGGTCTCCTGCCTGGGCGAGGCTGGTGGCAGCTTCTCCTGGGCAGGAGACCTTCCTTTGCCTTCCACCAAACCCTGGGGAACAGGGGGCATCGGATGCCGGTGTCTCCCTCACTTGTATGGGGGGTACCGGGGCTGAAGGCAGCCGCAGGAGAGATGGTGGGAAGCCTGAAGCGGGCAGGTTTCAGAGCTATCTCTGCTGCTCCTGGGGAGGATAATAAACTGAGCCAGGATTTATGGACATAATGTGGGTGGGCTTGAAGTCAGGTGTCTTGTATGGTGTGGTTTCCCTGCTCCTCCCTGAGCCCTAACAGAGCTGTCTTCCTTGTCAGCATGTTTGTGAGCTAATTGATAATAAACTTGAGTGGTCTCTAAGCAATGCCTCTCCTGTGCTCTGGGGCCTGCAGGCTGAGCCATGAATCCCATCTGCCTGCTGGGGAACCTGTTTGGAGTCCAAGAAATGGGAAGTTTCTGGTCTGTGGTCAATTTGCTGCTTTCCAAGGCTGGCTGCTTCTCTCTCCCCCTGTAGACACAGACGCTGGTGTTGAGGCTGCCCATTCTTCTGCGATGCTTTAGTGGAAAATCAGCAACTGCCGAGCATTACAAAGGGGGAAGTGAATCACTGATTTTGGTCCCTGTGGCCCCAAGCAGGGAGGGCGTCTAGCCAAAGGGACAGGCGGATGGACAAGACAGACACCGAGTATATTGTTCGACATTTTAAAACCAGAGGAGAACTCGCCTGTTGTCCTGGCAGGTTATCAGGGGCTGAGCATGACTCAGCCCCCGTCCTGGCTGAGCCCTCTCGCCTTGGAGCCGTGTGTGCAGGCTGCGGGCTGGAGGAGCTGGGGTGGGCTTACCAGTGCCACAGCGGTTTGCCTCCGGGGGACCCTGGTCCCAGCCCCGCAGGCACATGCTGCCTCGCTGGGTGGTTAGAGGCAGCAGCTGCATCCCAGGCAGCAGGCTGGTTGTGTCTGGAGAGATGGAGCTTGCTAAGCTCCAGCCCTGGGGTGGGCATTTCTGGACCCTGGGAAGATGGTTTCTTCTCTGAGGTCTGCTTATCTGCAGCTTTGCTTCAGCTAGTGCTGCCCCACTCCATTGTTGCCCTCCTGGGAATTGCTGTATGGTCTCTGACATCTCTCCCTGGTGCTTAGCAAGGTGTGGGTTTGTTTCCAGCTGGGAGGGTGACTTTCCAATCCCCATCTGGCCAGTCCTTGCCTTGTCTGGGGTTAGCACCCCTCCCCGCTGACTGCCCCGTCCAGGATTCACGTTCTCCGCAGCGCCTCGGGCCGTCCACCCCGCCATGGTCAGTCAGGCTTTGGCTGGGGAGAGGGCGAGGCAGGCTGGATGAAAAACCAGTAATACCCCTGTGGCACTTGGCTCTGCGTTTCCTTTACGCAAACGCGGAAAAAACACCATTTCCCAGCTCACGAGCGATCTGGCCAAAGTCAACAGTTGGATGCAGAGCAGCCGATAGAAACTAAATCCAGGAAAGACTGAGGTGTTGCTGCTGGGGAGAGGGAAGTGCTTTGAAGACTTTGCCACCTTTGCCTCCAGTCCCAGGGAGGACGGCTGGCCTCAGGTCACTAAGAGAAGCCACAGCTGTGTACCCACCTGGATTCCCTGTGGTTTTTGCTTACCCAGAGAACCACAGTCACCAAAAGAGTTCAGAGGTTTGAAAAATGCTTTCCATATACAGTGGGTTAGAAAAACTGTATTGTCTTCCGGAGCCTGTGGTCTCAGTGACTTTGTTATTGTGATTCTGTGTACTTAGTCTTGAAATGGCAGGCTTTTTTTAAAAAATGGATGATTCAGAAAACAGTGGTCCTCATGTTGACCTGTGTGGTTGCCAGGAGCCTGCTAGCTCGGTCTTCTGCTTGCTGTCCTCAGTGGGGTGAGAGATACCTCTCATCTCCTCTGGGCAGGGAACAGGCATCTTGCAAGTTCATCTGGGGGAATACAACATTTTTGTAACTGTCTCAGTGGTGCCCAGTGACAGGACAAGGGGCAACGGGCACAAACTGCAGCACAGGTGGCTCCACCTGAATATGAGGAAAACTTCCTTGCTTTGAGGGTGACCAAGCCCTGGGACAGGCTGCCCAGAGAGGCTGTGGGGTCTCCTCTGGAGATGTTCAAAACCCACCTGGATGTGACTCTGTGCAGCCTGCTCTGGGTACACCTGCTTTAGCAGCGGGTTAGACTAGATGATCTCCAGAATTCCCTTCCGATCCTGACCGTTCCGTGATTCTGTGTTTCCTCTAGCCTGCTGTCCCTAAAGCAAATACAGTGCAGAGTGCAACTGATAACAAAACCTATTTAAAACAGAACCTTTATACACAGACAAAGGTGCAGTGGCAGGTGTGCAGATCCCTTGCTGGATGTCATACAGGTGTTATTTGGATCCTGCAGGAATGTGTAGCACTAGAATGTAAGGAACCAGGTCTCCCTCAGTTCTCCTAACTTCTGGCATGTGTCCTCAGGAGCTTATGGGGAGTCCAGGTCCTTGACCTGCATCTCAGAAGAGAGCAGCTACGAGTGCTTTATTGAGTAGTTTTGAACGGCTGCAGGTGTGGGTCAGCCTGCTTGCACAGCTGCCTTCCAGCCCAAATCTTTTTAAATTTTAATTAATGCCTAATACCTATAGGAGTGAAACTTTCCACATGCTGGTGACTGAGGTCTCTCAGCCAGTGACCTTTCAGCTGTCAGCCCGCTAGAGATCAGCAGGAGCACACACATTCATGCACCTGGAAGGAGATCACTGCTCCCTCTACCTTCCCTCCTTGACCTGTGTTTTCCCCTGGACCGCTGCTGCTGTTAGCTGGACACCACAGAGGTGGGTGCCCCAGGACAGCTCAGAAGGAGAGGTGTCCTAGGAGTCTGCACACTGTTTCTGCCCCACAGGCTGTGCCTGACACGGAGAAAGCTGTCAGCAGCTCTGACAGATGAAGAGCAGGGAAACCAGCTGCTTGGCAGGCGGTCGCCCGTAAAGGAAGAGACCACTGCCTCTTTGCAGAGATCTGTGCTGGCCATGTGCCTGGCTGGAAGAGTGGAAGTGAGTAATACCATGCTGAGGGAGGCTGTAAGACTGAATGAATGTGAAGCCCTGGGACTATTAAGTGTCTCAGAACATAGTGCTTGAGGTGTCAACCTCCTCTGCCTCCTCCCCGAGCAGGTGGAGGCATGGAGAGTGGTAGCACAAGCTTCCCACTCTGCTGGTTTGGAGCTGCCCCGTCTGTTTCCCATCCTCGCTGTTACCCCTAGGACAGCCACACCAGTCAGAGAACTTGTGCTAATGCGGATCCCTGGGAACTGGACAAGCTCCAGACAAATATAAAGATCCACCAAATGGTATGGGATTGCTAATGCCTTCTGGCCAGGTCTGTACTGATGTGGTGCGCTCAGGTTCGTTTCCCAAGACCCTTCAAGCAAGCCAGTCCCCATATGCCCGGCGTGGACTGACTGTGAAGGTTTGGAGAGGAAAAGCTCTGGTTTGCATTCCCTGACCATAAGCCAGCTGCTTGGCGTGACTTGGAGATGGATTGGGACTGACAAACTGAGATGGAAAGATGCCTTTTGCCATTGATTTCTGTGGCCCGGGGTTGGATGGTGTTACTCAACACAGTCCACAAATCCCAGAGCTCATCCGCCTAGAATAGAACCAAATAAACAAATTAATTCAAAGCAAATCTGCTTCCCCCTGCTGTGACACACACTAGAAAGCTTTGCCAACAGGATCCCAGTAGGATGGCTTTTCCTCAAGTGTTGCAATCTATGGAGTAATGTTCTTCCTCCATTTTTCCTTTGGGAAGTTGGCACTGCCCCTCATAGCAAGCACACATAATCCACTTTTCTTTGTAACTGAAATGCTAATGATTGTTTTATTTAAAGCTGTTTATATGTTGGGTTTTTTTGAAACAAAATCTGATGATCCTGGGAATGACAGGAGTTGTCCCTAAAGCCAAAGGGTGGAATTCCTTCAGGCAGGCAATGGGTAGCATCCAGCCGAGCCCTGATACTTGCATGTAGCATGCTGCCATCCTCAAGGATAGATACGATGTACTTTCAAGCACAAGAGCTGCTATTTCCCTGTCTTATGCCACCAGTCACTTCCACCCAGTGACTCTTCAGAACTCGGGGCTGAAGTTGCCCTCAAGTGACCAGCACTAGGACAGTGAGCATTGCTGGACTGGGGAACTCTCACTTTTTTCCCTTGGGGTGCTTCCATCTATGCAGTAAAAGGCCTTGGAACCCCAGCCACGTTGGGGTCTGTCAGCAGGCATCAAAGAACAAATGTGCCTGAGCTTCCAGGGTTTCATAGCTCTCACCTAGCCTCCCTAGAGCTCCACACGGCTTTTCCTTTGTCACTAACAAAACCAGCAGTAGCGCACCAGGCAACAAAGCAGTAGGCAACAGGCACCAGAAGTTCCTTCACTGGCAGCAGGGCTGAATTAGTAGCTCAGAAATGTGTGAGCAGGTCATGCCTGACCCCCATGGCCATCAGGGGCAGGTGGTACTCCTGCAGAATCTCAGGAGACCTTCTGAAAGAGGCTGGCAGGGACTGAGGTAGGACTGAAACAAAGTTCACTTTTCTGCAATTATTCTGGTTAGCTTTGCAGATTACTGAAAAACAAGCAATGTTTGCTGCCCTCATCTCAGTTTAGAGCTTGATTTTAACAAGACAACAAACACTTTTATCAGCAGGCATCTGTGCTCTTTGGCCAATCCCACTTGCTCAGTCTCCATCCCTGAATGACCAGACTCCAAACAGCATACGAACCTCCAGCCTGCCAAGCTGGGTGTCTGCCCAGCAGCAGGGGTTACCTGTGCTGCTGCTTCTCAGAACTCCCACTCGTGCCCCCTCCCAGCAGCTCAGCCCTCATTTTCAGGGTTTTCCTTCATTAGAAACAATTAGGTAATGCATGTCCAGACCGGGGACCTCTGTCTCTGAAATAAAACTGTTCATTCTTGGATTCCTACAGCTCAAGGCCAGAAATGATCAATAGATCAATACATAACCTGAAATTGCCTTCAGGACAGCACAGATTATGCATCTTTATCTAGTTATATTTGCCCTGTTCCAGTGATGTCTCATCGCCCAGCAGTATGCTTTCCTCTCCTGAAGCAATGATATGGGGAGCTGGGGAATCCACTGCTGGGGTGTTTTTTGCAGAAGGAAAACAGCTACGGTGCTGCATGTGGGTGTGAATTCTAGTAGGGAATCATTTGGCTTTGGTTTGCAGATGTTGTTATATGACTTGCCTTTCTCGGTTAGATTACAAGGCTCTTTACACCCAGCATTTTGTTCCTGTGGAGAAACCTGTGCCCTGTAATCAGAGCACCTCTTCATCTTCTTTTTGCTAAATTGAAGAGATGGAATACTTTAGGTTTCTTGCAGAAAGGCATTTTCACCAACCCTCAAATTACTTTTGTCATGTTTTTTCCCATATCCTCTCCGGTTTTTCAACAACCCTTAGAAGATGTGACATACTTAGTTCAGATCAGCACTAGATGTGATATTTTAGCATATATACACCCTGCTGAGATGAGGATGTGTAGGGAGGCAAAAATACCTCCCTGTTCCTGCAGTGTTTCACTGCCCTTATATCAGGGCATTGAATTGACAGTTCATATTTAATAGCTTGTCATTACCCCCCAAAATCGTTTCAGAATTGCTGTTTGCCAGGATTGCCTCCTTCTATCTGCAGCTGCTGCCTGCATTCCTTCTTCCTTGAAGTGCAATTCTGCATTTGGCTCTATTAAAATCCCATATTGCTTGGATGGATTTGCCCTCCGCAGTGATCCAAACTTCTCTGTGCGATTGCTCTGTTCTCATCACGATACACCACATTGCAAATTTTTGTGTCAGCAGCACACATTATCAATGTCGTTTGTATGTTTATTTCAAAATGAAAATATTTATTTCCAGATGAAATCCTTGAATCTTGCCAGGCCTCGTACAGATCACCCTGGAACCCATCTAACTCCCTCCCCGGTGACAACTGCTTCTTGTGTTCTGTCACACAGCCAGTTTGTTATTCATTTCACATGTGCCTGATTGACATCGTACTGCCCTGTTTATTTTTTTATCGGAATAGCATGTCTCTCAGCCTGCCGGTGTGCATGCATGTATGTAATTCTATTGAATTATGAAAATGGACTCCTTTGACAAGTGGTTCTCCATAGACCCCACTGACTAGACCTCACTTCTGTGTGCCTTTCCTTTAGTTCCCAATTAATTGACCCGTGTGTCATCTTTTCCATTCTGTTGTTCAGAGCTGATTTTGGGCTCACTGGCTTACAGCTACCTTGTGTGTTGTGCTTGACCTCTTTGAATACCGGCACAGCATTAGATCCCTTTCCATCTCCCCAAATTTTACTGTTATTCCAAGCTATCCAAGCCAGGAATGTCAGTGAGCCAGAGCTGCTGTAGCCAACTCTCGTTGGATCATCCAATCTTGTTGGGTTTAGAAATCTGTGTTCCCTGTAGACACTGTAACACCTCCGCTGTGCCCACTGTGACAGGGAAGTTTATAAAAACCATAAAATGGGATGGACCTCTCTGGGCACTTTGGTGGGACAGGGCTAGCCTCTTTGCCCCAGCCATTCCGTCAGAGATGGAAGTGTTGGATAGGGTATGCAGAAGACCTGTTGGTGTAGTTTGGTTTCAGAGGCATCCAACGCTGGGACTTTCAAAGAAACTCAAGGGGTGTACAGGCAGCCAACCTATTTTGGCCCATGGTGTAGTAAAGCCTTTTTCCTTGAGTGAGGAAGACATTTGCTGGTAAGTGCAAAGCATCTTCTTGGAGGTTTAGTGCTGCCAGTCAGTGAAAGGGAATGGGAGCAAGTGCAATGGAGCACAATGTGCTCTTCTGATGGTTTGATTCAAAGAGCTCTGCCTAGCAGTCTACATGGCTTTATGAAAGAGTGTAAGAAGTGTGATCCTGTGAGCTGTTTTCCCCAGAAAACACCAAAAGCCATAAAAGCAGTTACTGCAGAAAATTGTACTCTGCACTTACAGGGCTGAGTTCTTCGTCATTCTCTCATTTGTGACTCTCATGGGCCAAGTTTTGTTTATTTGCTTGGCCTGACTTCTCTTCTGAGTGCCTCACTGGTTCTTCAGTGTTCATTTGGGACTGGGAAGGCAGGCCCTGAGAAAGATCCCACCGCAAGAACAAGTGTATTTGGAGCTGCTTGTGTTTGCTGGAGAAGGGATGTGGTGGGGCAAGGAGCAGCCCTTGAGCGTGATGGGCAGGTGGAGGTTCTTCAAGGCAGCCCGAGTGTCCCTGTGGTGGGGCAGCCTGATGTGTCAGTACAGGGAGGGTATCTTGGTGAGTACTATGCTCTGCCAGGTTCAGGGCATGGGGCATGGTCCTTAGAGTGAAATGGTGCCATTGTGATGACCGTAAGCAGGTGAGGAGTGGGACCCTGCTCAGGCAGGCAGAGGGCTGTGTCCAGCTGGTGGCTCAGGCAGTGAAGGCTGATGCAGGGTATCCTGGTGGATAGGCACTGTGGGTCAGCACAGTTACTTGTGAGGAGTATCAGTTCATTTTTTCTCTTCCACAGGACTCAGAGCAGAATTGGCTCTCCTGTCTCCCCCCAGCACACAGGGCTGTCACGGACTGTCCGGCGCTACCCAGCCAGCAATGGCCAACTCACCTCTAATGCACTTCCCAGCGGGAATGGACATGAGCAGAGCAGCTCTGGGCCACACATGGTTTCTCAGGAGCATACCTTGTCTGCAAGGGGTAAGACCTCCAGGGCTGTTTTGGGGCTTCTTCTTGGGGTGCCATGGCAAAGGGCAATGATGTGACTGGGGATCTTCAAAAAACCCTGGACTCCCAGGACTGTGCCACTGGGTGGGATGGAAAGGGCGGGTCAGCGTGGGCATTGCTGGGGTTAGTGAAGAAAGAGACCCTACCGAAGGAGGACAGATCAGTGGAGCAAAATGCTGGCAGCAGGGGAGAGGATCTAGAGGGATGTGGCAGATGCCTCCCAGAGGTGTTGAACATCACCCCAGCATGCTGCCCTGAAGGAGGATTGCCTCAGTCTGTAGGGACAGTGTTTCCCAGCTTCCTTCTCGGTCTGAGCAGCCCTCGAGGTCAGATTGTGCAACCAGTGTCTAGTTGTTCCCTTTGGCTGCTCCCTTGGCGCCTTCTGACATGAGCGGGGATCAGGCCAGGCTGCTGGGACATGCAGTTGCTGATCCTCAGTGCCTCCCCAGCTAGGACAGATGCAAGTTGTCTTCTGCAGCTTGGCTCCCCCTGAAGCTGCGAGTCCCCAAGGAGGCACCATGTGGCATCTCAGCCCTTATGAGTAGGGCTTTGAGCCTGACTGAAGCTGTAATCTCAAAGTGGGGGTTGAAATGAGGAGAAGAGAGGCTGAGCACAGCAAGGGGGCTGTCTTGGTGGGCCGGGGTGGAAGGCTTTGGTGTCGAGCCAGCTGGTTCATGGTTACACAATAGTTCTACCTGTTGTCCATTTTCCACAAGCCCCCAAGAGCTCTGAGTGTGATTTCCCCCCGTATCTAATGTGAGGGTGGTGGGGGACCAGCAGGGGACTGCAGGTAACTGTAGGAGGTCAGGGGGTGCTTGTAGGGAGACACTGGTTTTCTCAAGCCCTGATGTCCTCTTTGATGGATACCAGCGTGTCTGTTCTTGTGGAAAGCCTTCCAGTGGTTTAAGGGCAGCCAGTCTCCCGGCTACTGATGTGGCTGGAGAAGAAATATTGTCTAAAGCAGAAAAACGCCCTTTATACTGGAGTTAGTGTGTGTTCACAGCGAGTTATGCCACTCTGACTGGGCAGGCAGAGCACGCTGCTTGCTGTTTTTCATGTGTTGACAAACCTTTACCAATGCTGGTGCAGAGGACAGGCTGGAGCAAGCAAGGGGCAAGGAGAGGCACTACCCCGGGGAGGGACACGGACCCCTCCTTGTTCTGGGAATGCTTCAGAGCTTGACCTGTGAATTACTGGCCCCCTGGCCTGGAGATGCTGCTTCCACTTTGCACTATCCTTGTTTTTTTATAGGGGCCAACCTGACAGAGAAGATTAGGAAGATAAAAATTGTCTTCACACCCACCATCTGCAAACAGACGTGCCGGAGCGGACGCTGCTACAACAGCTGCGAGAAAGGAGACACCACCACTCTCTACAGCCAAGGGGGGCATGACCACGATCCCAAGTCCGGCTTCCGCATCTGTGAGCACCCTGAGGCCCCCAGCCCACCTTCCCGCCTGCTCCCTCACTCTCCTCCTTCTGCCTTTCCTGCCTTTACAGACTGATGGCTTGGGCTCCTGTAGGGATGGGAGGAGATGGCCTCTCTCAGTGCCTTGGAAGACATCTCCTGGGGTCTTTGGGGCTTACTCCATCTCTGTCTCTGGGGGAGGAAGACAGACCGTGCCTCATTGCTCTTTCCTGGGCAAGCAACTTCTGTTTCCATCCCACCCCAGGTAGAGGGGACGCGTGTGTTTGAGTCAGGCCTGCGGCCAAGCCTCACCACCCCCTCCTTCTCAGAGCCAGCTCACTGCTTTCATTGGCATCCAGTCTTGGGGCTGACTTTCATCACCTAATTTCCTCCTGTTCTCTTCTTTCACTCACGTGGCAGCCAGGAGAGCTGGCTGCAGGTTGCACGCTGTTCTTATAAACAGGGCTGCTGAAACCTCTGCTCTCCTTTCAGAGCTTCTGGGATTGCTCCTCAGGTCACTGGGATACCGAGCTTTGGGTTGGGCACGTCCTCTTGGAGCCGGTTGGTGGGAGCAGCCTGCAGGACCTGGTGGGACTTGTCCTCTGAAAGCCTCTGTAACTCTCAAATTCTTCTAATGCTGAGAGAGTGCAAAGTCCGGCTATTGTGGACACTGACTGATGGAGGGTTCATGGGAATTTCTGCCTAGATCCCAGTCCAAAGATGCATCTCCTGCCCCCAAAACTGGTTGCTGGACTTGAGCAAATGAACTTGGAGCAGAGTGGGAGCTCATCCCCTGGTATGAACCTAACAAGCCATCCAGGGATGTGCAGCAACAGCGTCTCATCTCACACTGAAATGAGTCAGGATGATCTGTCAGGGAATCCCGTGCCTTGCCCAACTGTTGCTTACACTGAGAGACGCTCTGGGTTGCTCCAAGCATCTGATGAGGCCAGAAAAGACGTGACTTCGGTTTCATCTGTGGATGCTTTTTCAGAGCCTGGGCAGATGAATTGCTCCTGGTTCTTTTGTCCCACTCCACACTTCTCCCACTTGAGCTGCTGGCAGGGCCAAGGCTGGCCAGGAGACAGGCTCTGAGGACGTGGCTCTCTGCCCGTTCTCTCCTTCTGCCTCTCCCATCCCCGCTGAGTTCCCTTCTGGGCTGGGAGTACAAACCCTGCCAAGCGGGGAGGGGGCGATGCAGAAGAGAAGGAATTGTGCTGACTCAGCCACATGCAGCTGCCATAGCTCCCGCCCCACTCTGAGGGATCCTGCTGTGCCAGCAACACCACCTTGGCCCTGGGGGGCTGCCCTGCAGGGCCTGGGACCCCCAGGCTGGCTGTGGCCCCAGAGCCCACGGGAGGGCTCATCATCTTCAACCCATGACTCCGGTCCTGAGCAGAGCTTGGGGAAAATGGTGGTGCACAGCAGGGACCTCAGGCTGCCTCCAGGCTGCAAGTGCTGACCGTAGCCCAGTGCTGGGCCTGGTCCTTGGGCCACGCGGCTACTGCTGGCCCAGATCCAGGTGCCTGGGCTCCCACGGCCGCCCCTTTGGCTAGAGCCAGCGTCTCAGCTTCTCTGCTAAGCAAACCTCTCTTTGCCTTGCAGACTTCTGCCAGATCCCCTGCCTGAACGGTGGGCGCTGCGTGGGCCGGGATGAGTGCTGGTGCCCCTCCAACTCCACAGGGAAGTTTTGCCACCTGCCGGCTCCCTCTCTGGAAAAGAAGCAAGGAGGGAGAGCCCCCAAGACCCCGGCCAGCAGCTCCATGAAGCACTCCACCTACACCCTGCCCTTGTCCAACCAGCTGGGTGAGCGTGGCCGGCAGCTCCCGACCCCACATTTTCCTCCTGCTTGGGTGCTCCTCAGATCTTCATTAAGAGACCCGAGGAGGCCACTACATCCTTATGCTTGCCTTTTCAGGCCAGGTGGTTAGAAAAGTGGTTCCTCTGGTTTCTGAAGGGCTCAGGTTGCTGGGGAAAGTTTTTGATGGGTTTGTCCTGGTTCTGGACTAAGTATTTTCCCTTAGATGCAGTTTTCCTCTAGATTTGCTCCTGGAGTTAGTCTACCCCTCCTCCCTTGTGACTTTGTGGATGACAACGATGCTCCTCGGGTGCCAAATTGCTGCCAGATTGTCACAACTGTGGTATAAATTAATCTTTCAGCTTCCCTAAACCCTTCCCTGGTGAATGTCCATATCAACCACCCTCCAGAAGCCACCGTGCAGATTCACCAGGTGGCCAGGGTACGGGGTGATGCAGAGGTGTCGGAGGAGAACAGCGTGGAGGCGGTCCTGGTGCCTCAGCTGGCCGCCGTGCCCTGGTACACCTATGCCAATGGGAATGGCAACAGCATCGCCACAGAGGGTGGCCAGCAGCAGCAGCGAGCCCCAGGGTTGCTGGGGAGGTGCTTTCGGGAGGCTCTCCATGGGCAGGTAAGGGGTCACCTGTGTGTAGATACCTTTCTTCTTCTGGGGTACACATGCAGTGGCTTATGGGCCAGGGAGTGTGGCCTTTCATTGTGTGAAGCTGTTCAGCATCAGCATGGGCATGGGCATCACCCAGGTGCCATGGGCATCACCCAAGTGCCATGGGCATGGGCATCACCCAGGCGCCATGGGCATCACTCAGGTGCCACGGGCATGGACATCACCCAGGTGCCGTGGGCACGGGCAGCAGTGTGTTAGTACTTGGGGGAAAAATCCCTTTTTTTGGCCCAACAGGGAGACCTCGCTGCCTTGCCCTGACCAGGCTGTGCCCTGGGGCAGTGCAGCTCAGACTTGATGGCTTTCACACACAGTCTCATTTGAAAAGGGTGCCCTATTTATAGCAACATTTACAGCCACGCTCTGCGATTATTGTAGGAAGCGTATAAAACATAGGAAAATTCCTTTCCCTCTCAGACGATAAATGAAAGTCTGATTTCCATGGAACGACGCCTTCCTGGGCAGCTCGGTTGGGGCTTGGGAAGCAAACGCACGTGAGGGGCTTTCTCATTCCTGTCCCACAGTCATCGTAATTTCTTATTTTGTCTTTCCCCATATGTTTCTCTTGCGTCACTGGAAAAGCATTGGAGGTTTTTGGCACCCACTGGAACACCTGTGAGCTCCCTTGGAGCAGCTTGTGCTGAGCGAGAACCCCTGGCTGGGCAGCCTGGGACTGAGTCCCCTCCCCACCGCTCCCCAGCCCTTTCTGGGGGGCTGATCCCGGTTCCCATCCCGTCCTTCAGTCACTCCCATCCAAGCCGTTTCTAGCGGGATAAGTTCTCAGCTATTCCCTAGTGCAAAAATAAATGAGATCAACCCCTGGGGCTGGAAAAACCCCGCTTCTATGTGGGGAGACAGCATCCTTTGACCCTGGGAAGGGATGATGATGCACGGAGATGCTCGTGGATGCCCAGACAGGCTGTGGGAGATGCTTTGGTAGGGGCGAAGTGGGTAGCAGGGGGTACCCTTGGTGTGCTTGCACCTCACACAGCTGGGGTGATGCCGTGCCCGGGAAAGCGAGGAGCCCGGCGGGGAGCACTTGCCTCTCCTCGCTCAGCCGCCGCCGAGCCGATCGGTATGTGAGCGCTGGGCAGGCGGCCACGCGCGCCTGGACTGGGGCCAGCTCCGGCCTGTGGGCTGCAGCAGCTCCGCTCTAATGGGGAAGCCTGTAATCCAGAGGGCCTTGCCAGGGGGGGCGAGGGGGCCGGGAAAGAGAGACTCATTAAGCAGAGGAAAGTGCCTGACCGCAAGCTCCCCGCCGGGCTGGAGTGGTGCACCCATTTTGCTGGCTAATCAGCCAGCCACGGGGCTGATCCCAGGGCTTTGCTGGGTGATATCATCTCTGGTTCATCTCCTGCTCTGTTTGATGTCCCCTTCCCCCTCCGAGGGGTGCAGTCGAGGGAGCCTCATGTTTTTCTGTCTGCACAACTGTTTACTGTCTTAATCTGCGTCTCTGGTCCCACCACATCCCAGTGGGGAGCTGTGCCAAGGGGGCCGTGCCAGCCTCTGACCCCAAACCATCATCCCCAGTGCTGGCTCTGCCACAGCCGTGCCAGCTGGCCGCAGTGCCGGCCATGCATCCCCTCCCCATGCCACAGAAGCCTCACCCTCTGCTCCTCTCTCCACAGTGCACCAACCCCCTGCCAGGGCTGACCAAGCTGGAGGACTGCTGCGGCAGCGTGGGGCTCTTCTGGGGTGCAGACCACTGCCTGGCCTGCCCGCCCCGGCCAGGTGAGTACCGCCACTGCCCAGCATGGCGTGAGGGATGGCCCGCACACTTGGCAAGCCAAAGTGTGGCTGAGGAGACATGGAGCATAGCAGCCGACCCCCTGCTGTGTGACTCTCCTTTGCCCAAAGCCCCTGTGGACAGGTCATGCAGCCCTGCTGCAGCCCATGCACCGACAAGCAGCATCCTGCTTTGGTGCTGGGTGCAGGCTCAGCGCTTTCTGCCTAAGCTGCCACTGTGAAACCCCAGTGCGGCCGGTGGCTCCCAGCGTGCTAGCCCCACTTGCAGGGAAAAGTGGTAAAAGAGAGCCGTGGTTTTAGGAGGTGCAGTCCTAGAGCGGTGGCGGAGGCTGCAGACTCGGCCCTATAGAGTTACGGGCTTGCTCTGGGCCCGACACGGGCTTGGCAGGGTCTCTGGAAATAACACTACATCAAACAATTGGCAGGAGTGCACCCGGGGTCCGTTCCAGGGGCACGGGCGTCCAGCTCCGTTTCTGCTGTGCTTGGGAGCTGCACAGACTGATCCAGCAGGAGACGGGGATTCCTCGGCCGCTTTGCTCGGGGTGCTCTGTGATGGGCACTGCCCCTTGCACTGCGGCCCCATGCCGTGTTGTGGTGGAGAGGCTGTGCTGAGGGCCTCCTGGCTGGGGGGAGGCAGCCTCGCAGTCACGGTGGCTCTGGCAGCTGGTGCTGGCCGAGTCTGGTGCAGGGCAAGGTGCCCATGTCCAACACAACGCGGGCAGGGGGCTGCTCACCTCTCTGCTGCCTGCCTGCCCCCTTTTGTCACTGCCTGGCTGCTCGTTCACTTGCTTTTAGACCCCATGGTCCAGGAGATTTTGACCCCTGAGGAGAGTGGAGATGTCCAAGGCGGCAGGTTTTGTGCAAGAAGTGTGGTGTCGGTGCCTTCTAGCTCTGCCCAGAGGCTGCCCCGCTTGCTCCCACACATGTTCCCAAGAGCTGTTTGCATCTCGTTATCCTCCCTCAATTCAGTTCCTCCTCAGCCAGGGGTAAGGCTGGCTGGAGCCAAATTCCTCACAATCACAGACGAGGTTGTCAGCATCCTGGAACCCAGCGCAGATCTGGGGAGCTTTGATTGCTGTCATTTTCCTGCTCTGCATGGCTCTGCTGTGGCCCCAGGCCACACTGCTCCTTGCTTGCCCTTATCCACATGCCAGCCCCAAGGGAGCCTTGGGCACATGTGGTATGGGGGTGACCATGGGGTCTCCAGGTTCAGCACAAACAAGGAAATGCCCCACACAGGTCTCAGCCCCCGCCTGTTCATCCCCAACCTTTGCATCCCCAGTCATGGCTTTTTCTTCCCCACCCTGCAGCAGTCTCCCTGTTTCTCACCTTGTCTCTGTGCTCCCCCCACTAGGAAGCAGGGGGGCTGCTTAACACTTTGGTTAGGCTACAGATGGCTGCAAAACCTCTGCACCTCCTTTCTCTTTCTCTGTACCAGGATGCTAGGTATCACTCAGTGGCTAGAGCTGCAGCAGTCATTTGCTCTGCTGGACTTAGATCTTCAGGCTTCACAATGTGTCTCTATCACAGGCTTCCAAGACATGAAAATAAGCATTAAATACTCCCGTGTGGTCCTTGCAATCAGCCAGCCAGTAGAGCATATGCACTTAAGAAATGCCTCCTAGCTGCCAGCAGGTCCCATTTCCACAGCTCAGCATGTCCTGTGTCCCAGCAGCAGCTGAAACTCAAGTGAGGTTGTCACTGCTGGTCTTCATTGAGTGGACATATGCTTGTCTGGCTTTTTTTCAGATTAATTCCATGGAGATATGAAAAACGTATCCCCATGGATCTTCTGTCTTCCTGTGCCACAAGAAAATCCCATTCTCAGTCCCTCTGGCTTTGGGCAATAAAGGTCCCCCTTGGAGACCAAATGGCTCTTGTTGATTTTGGCAGGAATTCAGGCTAGTTGAAGGGGCCGTTTTCATTCTCTTTAATCGTGTACAAGTATCTTCCTCCTTTGGCTATCTCTGATTGACTGCCCTGTAACCAGCCCCACATGCTGGAGACCACACAGTGCAAGTGAAAGGAGCTGTAAAGCAGACACTTGATGGAGGCAGCCTAAGAGAGCCCGGCTGTTGCGGAGTAAGAAGCCCAGATGGCTGGCATGCTTTCCTCTGGCACGCTGTTTTCACGCACTAAAGATCTCACCCCAGAATAGAGTAAGGGAAACAGTCCTTTCTCCATGATCTTACTGCTCTAATGGAGCCATTGAGCACTGTGACCCCTCATCACCCTGTGCCACCTCTGCCAGGGCTTCCAGGTCCATGCCTGTCCAATGTGAAGGCATCCCTCCACGTTGTTCCTGCCTGTAGACCACATCCCACACTCACATTCCTTCTGTCTCCTGGTCTTGCTGGCTTGTGTTGCGCTCACTTAGAGTCACTGGGCTGTAGTTCAGTGAACTGGTGTCTCGTGCACAGAGATAACATGTCCAGTGGATGTTTCCAGCTTTCTTCTTGGCACTGTGGTCTTCGGAGACAACTTCTCCTTGCACTCGTGTGTCCCGGGGAGGCATGCACCCGAGTAGACTTGACAGTGCTGGGAGTTTAATTCCAGCAACCAGAGACAGAAATGGCAGAAGCTAGTTCAGTGTAAACACTTACAAATGTACAGAAGTGCAGCCAGGCAAGAGCTAGACAAATGGAGAACTTGTTTGGATTGACTGTCTGCCCGAGACACTGATTGTTAGTAGAGTCTGGATATGTCCGGATGTCTCCATCGACTGCAGCTTTCATGTTTGGGACGTGTTTGTGTGCGGAAAGACATCAGAGAAGAAGAAGAATCGGAGGCAGGCATCTGTCCGAGAAAACCTGCCATGACCAATCCCTGCTACTATTTGTGTTTTGCCCAGCGTCAGAAAAGCCAAGGCACTCGAATGCTTTCTCTGCATCCTGAGACCATGTTAAAAGCTGAGTTCAGAATTAAGGTAAGGTGGGTGTTGACCTGGCCAGGACTCTCTGTAGTGGGTGTTACATTAGTCTCAGAGGCTTCCTTAGGCTCTGCTCAGGCTTTTGGCTGTCTGGTTTGCTGCTGGGAGGGTGTATATTGTTAAGCCCCTTCAGAGAACCGGGCATGGATATGGGTGTTTGAGCAGGGTACAGCAGAAGTCATTGGGAGTTTGCTGATGCTGATGTGAGAGCTGAAGATGGGACGCTACGATATGTCAGAGACAGCTCCGGAAGAAGGGGAGAGCTGAGACCTTGCTCTGTGAGCTGTTGGGATGAAGGCTGTCACCAAATCACGGAGAGATGACCCAGAGACAGGGCCCTGGACAGTGGCAGGACACCTGTATGCTGTTGTGTGGCTGCAGTCCTTCAGCTCCAGACAGAGACGGCTGGTTGAAATGTGCTGCACTGCAAGATAGGATAAATCAGGTGGAGACATCCAATGACCCTCCTGCACCTTTAGTACTCCGAGAATGCAGTGGAGCACTTACTGAGAGGCTAGAACAGAGAGGTAGGAGCATATGGGAGCTGGAAGGTAAAACCTGGAGAAGACTGATAGTGGGAAAAGGCAATTGGAGGCTGAGGAAGCAGCTGAAGTAAAGACACTTGGACATGGCTGGGAGGAAGCTCAAGGACCGGCAGGGTATTTGAGCAGTGATGGCGAGGCAGCTGTGCAGAAGGAATGTCCTGTCCTGTGGCAAGCTCAGGATGTGCAACTAGTAGCAGGCATACTGCTGAGCAGAGCTACTCCTGCTTACCTGCCAGATCAGATACTATTTGGGGTATACAGTGGTCTGTGAAGAGGAACATGCTGGAGTAAGTTCAAGAGATAGTCTGTGGAAACTAAACCCAACAAGACCCAAGCTGCAGGTCGACACAGACCCCAGGGCAAGTGTGGATTTGGACACTGGTTTCCCTGAAGCCTTGGTCCCCCTGAGGCCCATGGGGATAAAGGAAACTGGTAGCAGAGAGTTTGCCCAGAGGAGGTCATAGCCCTCCTCCTCCACCTCCTCCCTGTCCCTGAGATCACACACCATCTGCGACCAGCAGTGCTCCAGGAGAAGCCCATACTGGTGATGGACACCACCTCCAGTACTGCCCAGGAGCTACAAGTTTCACCTTACTATGTGGGTTTGGGGAAATTTCTGGGTGCAGCAGCAAACCTGCATCTTCCAGGCCCTGGTTTGTCAGTGCCCCCTGTCCCTTATTTCAGGCTGCAGTCAGCCTGAGCGTGGGCTGGGCTGCACACCCACCGTCTGTGCTCGCTGCAGATCTTCCTGGGCTGCTTTCTCTCATCCTGCCTATGGGTTTTAACTGCATTAAGAAACAAGTCTTTGAAGGCTATTGTTTTGTTTTTATTCCCACTCCCCGTGTTTTTTCAAGTTTTTTGTCCTAGAGAAAAGTCTGAATTTCACTGGAAAGTTGGATCTCGTAATGTCTGGCTTGGCGGCCGCAGCACTCCCCAAACAGACCTCCCACCGTGAGAGGGGTGGCAGCTCACCCATGGAGCCCTCGTCATCAGAAACACCGAGCGGCTCCTCAAGCCGTGCGCTGTGCCTGCAGGCATCGGAACAGCCACAGGAAGCCCCTTGAAAATCAACCCCCTGGTCTGCTCTTGTTGCGATTGAATTAGGGAGGATACAGGGGAAAAAAAACCCTGGAAATATGGGAAGGAGGTTATGGAGGGGGCTGGTTCTGCTGCCACTACACCATGTGCCACAGGGAGTCAGTCCAGGACGGTAAAGAAGGGCTGGAGGTGGGGAAAGTAACTGAAACCTCTGCAAGGTTGTGGCAGTACCACAGAGAGCAATGCTTGACTTGGGGAAGTGCTGCATTTTCAGGACCTCCTTGTTCTGTAGAGTGCTTGTTTTGCCCATCATTCATGTGCAGCGCTGCGGTCTAGGCACGCAGCAGCACAGTGTTGCAAAAGTGAGGGTTTTTTTAGGTGCGGTGGTATCTTGTCCCAGCTGGAAGCCACTGTGGGACAGAATGAGGTTCCCTCTGTCAAAATGACCCCAAGGGCCGACAGTAATTACCAGAGTCTTTTTCCTTCGAGCACCTTTTTCGCCTTGAAGCAGAGGGCTTAGTTTCATATGGCACATCAGCACGGGTGCATGCCCTCCCCACCCTGGCTACCACAGCCTTTGTTGGGGCACTGGAGAAAGGCTTGCTGGAACCTGCCTGCCACATACCACCCAGAGGAGAGGAGAGCAGTCATGAAAGATCTGGACTGAAGCATTTGTGTCCTTTCCCTCTTGTCTGTTCTGCCTGGGAACAGCTTATCCCCACAGCCCTGCCTACTTCTTGGTGTGGCATGTCCAATGTGTTTTGTCTCTGGAGGCTGCTGTGGGGTCTGAGCTGTTCTGGTTTTCTTCCAGCAAGTTCGGCAGCTGAGGTCCTCTCTGCAGTGGAGGCTGATCATACTAAACAGGCTGAGGTTTGACTGGGTCCACCACCCCCACCACTACAGATGCCACGAGACCAGGCACTCTGCCTCCTTTCACCTCCCACGTGCTGGCAAACCCAGGGCAAGCAGAGGCAGAGCAGCCACCCACCTGAATGCACGCTTTGTGCCCACTGCGGGCATGGGGAGATGCCTGGGGTCCAGCCAGGGTGGAGGTTCTACTGTGGAGCTCATCCAAAGCCTCCAGAAATGTCTGTGAGTCCTGAAAGTGGCAAAGGAGTTCAGCAAAGGTGTCTCAGAGGGATAACGGCCTTTGCGTGACAAATGGAAAGAGCTGAAAGAAACAGGCTAGCTTTCGGCAGCCAAGCATTTCCTCACTTCTCATCTGACTGCAGCCTTGCCTCTTCCCCTTTTAACAGTGATATTGGCTGGCCTAATGCAATGTATTATCTTATCCTACAAACCTTGGCTCGCCCTTGTGTTCAGGCCCTTGTGGCTACCACCACTAGAAGTCTTTTCTTTTCACTTCACCATCAGCCTGAGCTTCTTCATCTCATCTTCAGACAGTTTTTGGGGAGCCAGGACCCTTGGGTAAAGCCCCTTCTCCTAGGAAGTGATGGAAAACTAGTGTAGCTGCTTAAAGATCATCCTGCTAGGCTGCAAAATCCTTCTGCCTGATCTCTGTGCATTCATTATCCTTTTGATTCTGCTGTGCTCAAGTATTGCTCTGGCTGGGGCAGAGGTGCTGGTGGGAGTCCTGGGCCATGTGCTTTGTGCTCACCTTTCCGGGGCTGTGATCTTAGTGCTCCTTTCTGTGAGCCCCATCCCAGTGGGGACCCCTGGTGCCTGAGGAGCTTGCGGAAAGCAGCACTGGGGATGGGATGAAGCAGAACTGGAGGGAGCAATGAGGAGAGCCGAGGGGGGCTGCTAGTGTGCAGATACCTGGTGAGCACACTGCTTCGGCACAGCACCCTTGGGGCTGAAGTGCCCAGGAGGCGAGGCTCTGAAATCACACCCTTGAATCAGGAGCCAGAGCTTCCTGCCTTCAGCAAGCCTGAAATCCTTCTGCCTGACACGTGTAGCTCAGCTGCTCTATCCCCAGCTGCAGGCTCTGGGAGAACCCCTTCCTGGAGAGACTGTGGACAGACAGACAGACCCAGGAGGCTGGGACCCCTCTGGCTGTGGATGCTGACAGATTTCTGCCCTCTTCGATCATCAGATTGGCTTTTTCCCTTTGCTAGTTTCCAGAGGAATAGCCTCCAAAGCTGGTCTCCCACTCCTACCAGCTGCATGGGAGAGGGGTGGATGCTGATCTCCTTTGCAGGAAAGTCAGGTGTCCTAGCCTGGCTTTTCAAGGGGTTTGGCCATCTTTGCTGTAGTTCAGCAATATCAGAGCTCATGGAAGGAAATGGTCCTCTCCTCAAGTAACCAAGTACAAAGCTGAGAGTTAATAGCTTACATCCTCCTGCAGCCACATGCTGTCTTCCCTCGAGGCCAGGTCCTGGCAAAAAGAGAGCAGCCTCCATCCAGGACTTCAGACACCGTCTTGGTTCCCCTTGGTACAGAGAGATCTGCTCACGTTACATTACAGTTATTCTTTCCAGGAAGCACGTGTTTCTTTGCAAAATGCAGGCGTTTGTCTGCAGCCTCACGAGTGATTTGCTGCAGTAAGGAGCTGCAGGTTTCTGCAGGCTGGAGTCATGTGAGTGCTGACGTGGCACGAGACCTGCTTACTCACCCCCCATCACTGGTATTTTCTGCTCTGCCCTCTCCTCGGCAGCATCTGGCAGAGGGATGCTCCAGGATCTGTTTCTCCACAAAGGCTTTTCACAGAGGGAGTGGGGCTCTGACACATATCGTCGCTGTTTGATCTCTGGCACGCTTGGCTCCCCATCGGAGGGCTCACACATAATGATGTTGCTTCATTTGAGAGTCTGTTACCATATCGTGCTGAGACTGAAGACGCTTCCAAGCACAGCTAATGCCTGTCGGCAGCCCCGAGCCCACAGACCACGGTCTAAGAAGACCTGGAATCCCACTGGGGCACTAAGCCTGAAGCCCATGAGCCAGAGGTTTTTCTTCCTTCCCAGAAGGCTGGAAATGTACCCAGCAATTCCCAGTATCACCAGCAACACCCTTACCCCTAACACGCAGATACTTGTAAGCACTTTCTGCTTACAATTCATAACCGAACTGTTGAAGACGGTGAACAGATTTTTTTTGTCTCAGTCATTCATCCAGCCACTAAGGATCTCTCTGCACCTGGAAAACCTTGTAGCTTCATTTAATGTACCTGGGGAAGTCAAGCTTTCTGTTCTCCTCCCTGGTACAGGCTGGTGAACAACTTGTTCTCCTGTCTTTTATTTCCCAAGTGCCTTTATCCTAGGAGGCTGGTCTCTTGCCTTTCAAGACGTGTCTTAGAATGGCTTTAAACTGCTTTATGGAGTCCAAGTGTCCAGGACAAAGAGTAACAGACACGCCTGTTTTCTATCCCCAGCGTGCTGTTTGAGTTCTTAACCTCTGCAGACTCTTTCTGACCATCTCCTGCCACAAGGATGGTCTCAGTTTGTCCCTGGTTCTCGAACGCTGCAATGCATTGGGAATCTGCCAGATCCCCAGTGTGGCTATTGCCATGGAGGGCTTTCCATGTATGACACCAGGGTGTGAGCTACTGATGCCAGGCAGGAGGAATTCAAGTGGTGGGAATACAGCTGGACAGTCACTTCGCTGATACATGCACTTCTCGTTCCCAAGTGTACAGTCCAGAAAATAAAAAAGAAACCCCACCCTGGGAAAATCCCATCCCTAGGCAAAGCATCCTTCTTTCTACCCCACCCCACGCTTACTCACTTCCCAGCCTGTCACCTCCTGGATTCCTTTTCCCTTGCTCCAAAATACGATGCCTAGATTTGACCTCCTTGGAATTTATGGGTGCCATTATACTTGCTTTTAAAAAAATTGAAGAGGTTTAATTGTGCAGGTTATAGGGCATTTTGAAACCCACAAAACTATTTTAAGCACCAATTTGAAATTCTCTTTGATGAGAGTGATCAGGGCAGGAAATCACATGCAGTAAAAAAGAGGGGAACATGATAAACAGGCCCTGGGCTGTTATTGCAGCATCTTGTCAAGGACCTCTGTCATTCCTTTCACTCTGATCCCCCTTGTCACATGCCACTTGGCTATCCAAGCTGGCCTGGGAGCAGGTGACATAGCGATAGACATGAAGTGCAGGCAGCACCTCTGGGTCATCATGTTGGTACCTGCCAAGCAGCAGAAGACACTGCTTGGGAAATGTGGCTGCTCCCACCTTTCCCTCTTCCCTGGGAGTCATTGGAGACCCATCCAAGGGAGACCTGGCGACCCTTTCCCCTCTGCAAGAAGGGCAGAGACAAGATAGGATGCTGGTGGCTTGTTCTACTGCTGATGTCCTGCACTCTTTTCTTTCTTCCCAGCACACCCTGTGATTGAGAACGGGCAGGTGGAGTGTCCCCAGGGATATAAGAAGCTGAACCGGA
This sequence comes from Falco rusticolus, assembly GCF_015220075.1. Taxonomy (NCBI): domain Eukaryota; kingdom Metazoa; phylum Chordata; class Aves; order Falconiformes; family Falconidae; genus Falco; species Falco rusticolus. The sequence continues at coordinate 63,800,094 of NC_051193.1, read as the reverse complement.
GCCACTGCCAAGGTAAGGATGCTGCTTTCATATCTCTCTCTCCCTCCCACATCCACTCTCAGAGCTGTAGTTATCTACACAGGCGAAGTACAATTATCCTGCTCCCTGACATAGATCTGCAAAGAACACACCTTATAAAAATCTCTGTGTTTTCACCAAGAATGAAAAAAAACCAGGTAACATGGACTACATGACTCAGCTCATAAGCATAGTCATCAGATGGTTGCATCAGCACAAGAAAACTCACCTGTGTAGCCCTACTGACCCAGTCAGGACATGTGCTGCTGCTCTGCTAAGTGTCAGCGCAAAAACACTTCTCCCATAGTCCGAAGCAACAGAAATTCTGTTGCCTGAAAACATTTGGGAAGGTTGTCAGCTTGTTCAGTTACAAGTGGGAAGGTGCCATAAGAGTGATTCCTTCTGTTCTGAGTGTGCCACTTGTCTGTGCTGACAGGCTGCCCTGTCTGCCCCACGCTACTGGGGTCTATCCATTGCTTACTCCCTCAGTCCCTCAGCTCCATATGAGGAAGGTACCAGCTCTCCACTTTTCTCTCCGGTTCATGTTTATTTGCCATGTCTTGGACCCACAGTGCTTGTGTTTTTCCGTGCTCTGGCTGAAGTGGAATTTTATGGTTCCCTCCTCATGATTCATGATAAGCTGAGAGGTGTCATCTCGAAGATGCAGCAGGGAGCCTGGGCCCCGTCCACGCAAATCCAGGGCTGGCAATCCAGTGACTCATCTCTTTTAGCTGGGACTTTCCACCATGCTTACTTAATTAATGATTCAACCTCCCCACACTGTCCTGAGGGAGAACTTTCAACAATGCAATGGCTTCTATTCTCCTTGGTGCTCAGATCTCATCCCTTAAGTGGCCACAGACAGCGCTATGGGTATGAGGAGCTACCCCGAGATATCGAATAGGAGTCAGAGGAGCAGAGCAGCTGGAGGGACTCATGTCAGCAAGCAGAGACCTGCAGTGCTTGCTCTGGATTTGTGTCCCCTCTGGAGCAGGGAGAGGCTCAGAAGAGCAGAGGGAGATGGCAACATGGAATTGGCTAGGAAGATGTTTTTGCACAGGAAAAAGCACGAACCGGAGAATTGTGCTTCTGCGTGCTCCTTCTTAAGCTGGGCTGGAGAAGTGCTGTTCTGCAGACGTTCTGCTGCCTCAGGGTGCTTTTCCCAGCTCTGCTGTCACAGCGGGATGTGTGTCAGGAAGCCCAGCACCTCACTTCAGGGTCCAGAGTGAGAAATTTGGCTGATAGACTGTGGGAGAGGCTACATGAGGTCTTCTCTTGCCAGCCCAGGTAGGAGGGGAGCCAAGGGGCTGGAGCAGGGCTGATGGTTCCTGAGGCCATTGGCTGTAGGAAAAGAACTGAGCTGGAAAGGAGCTGAGCTCTGGCTTTGCAGGCTGTTGTCAAAGCATGGATGAGTGATGGGAGGAGGGCCCTGGCAGAAGCCCACTTTCCTCTCTTCTGTATGGACAGAAGGGGTTGTCTGCTGCCTTGCAGCAGGGGAATAAATGGCTCATCTCTGCAAGATGTACTTTTCTTTCCTTGCTGCATCCCATTGACGAGGAACAAGGCTGCAATGAGTCAGAGCAGACTGGCAGATCCAGCTACGGAACCTCCCGGTACTGCTGGGACCAGCAGGAAAGATGGCACTGGAAGTGATAAAGCGGTTGCTAGACATGAGGCAAAGGTTGTCTTGGAGGCTTAGTGGCAGGGAGGTGTGCGTGCACAGTGGTCACTGCGCAGGACACACACAAGGCAGCTGGGTGTCCATATATCCTTGGTCTCTATTGCTGGCTCGGGTCCTTTCTGCTCACCAAACACCAGGGAAAACCAGCCTGCAGCTTTCCACCACAGGCTGCCTGACCCAGCACGTCTGTTTCTGAGGAGCACCGGCAGGCTTGTGTGGGGTGGGAAAAAGCAGCTGAGACAGCGTATGGATCTTGGTTTGTGGTCCCTGAGGCTTTTTCTTGTGGGCTAGCCCCATCCCTGGCATGCTGCAGGGGGTAGGAGCACGTGGCCCCAAGCACACCTGCCTGCTTCTGTTCCCCATGGGGATTTCCACTGCGGGGGGCTCCTCTGCTGCCAGTGAATAGAAGGGGTTGGACTGAGGCTGGGACATAGCCCTGTTTTAAATTAAGCTCATAAAACACAGCCCTTGGTGCTTGTTTGTTTTGTGTTTTCGTTACTCTAATCCCTTCAATCCCTTTGCTTATGCGAAGGCCAAACAATTCCTCCAGTTGGTGTGTTGGAATGACACAGTGCTCTGACCATGCCGGGGAGTGACAGCGATGAGCCCCGAGGCTCCTCCAGAGAGCCCAGACCTCTGAGGGGGGTTCCCAGCACATTTCGGGGTGGCCACTGGCTGCTCTCATGAACTCTGACCTGTGCTTGGTACGGAGCAGGAAACATTGCGCAGCCAAATCCTGTTCCTCCCCAGCTTGCTGCACATCCCAATAGCGTTGGTACTTTCAACTGGCTGAACATCATGACCTGGTCTTGATGGCTTCTGTGTGCCTCAACCATCTATCTGTGGGGCAGCTGGTGGGGTGAGCAGGGGGAGTTTATGAGCACAGGACTAGGGAGGACCTCTCGGGTCACGAAGCCTGAACTCCAGCTGTCATAGCTGGCTCTATGACACCACCAAGCATTGATGCTTCAGCTCTGAAGAATAAGATACTGCTGGGAAAGCCCTTCCTGAGCCTAGCTGCTCTCAGTCAGGCTCTTCGAGTATCTCCATTCTTCCAATTGTCTCAGAAGCCTGCCTCTTCACTCCTTCCATCTTGAGACAGTCTCTAGAGCACCACTGGGTGCTGTCAGGGCACCTGAGGTCTTACTAGGGCCTCATACGCTAGCATTGGGATTGACTTGTGTCTTTGGAAAGTGTCTGGCATGTGCTGCCTAGCATCGTGTTGGCATTTCTTGGTCTTGGCAGCTTGCAGCTGTCCTGTGAGCAGTGAGTGTGCCCAGTGCCTCTCACTGCCTGTTCCCACCTCTTGTAGTATACGTTTCTGTGATTCGTCCCAGGGTGGTACTGAGGTTCATCCCTCTCCTGCCACTCTGTGCTTCCATCCAGCTCTTCCTGCACTGCTGGTGCCTCCTGACACTGCACATTCATCAGCACACTGACCTTTCTAGGCCAGGCTCTTTAGTGAAGATACAAAGCTACATCAATCCATGAGGAGGGCTTCCTCCTCGCTCACCACCAGGAAAGCTCCCCCTATGAACTTTTGCCAGTTTCTGTCTTCTCCAGCTTAGCTCATTGTTCCTACGTGGTGCTGTAGGAAAGGCTTTACCACAGGCCAGACGGGTGAGCCTGGCAGTGTTTCCCTGGGATAAGCCCAGCTCGCTTCCTGAAGGCTGTATCTGATGCGTGCTCCGTCAGGGGCAGAGCAGAGCCTGAGGCAGGGCTTGAGCTTGGCAACTTCCCGCTTGCTCAACCTGTTGCTAGAAGATGACACTAAAGCGGTGAGCCACAGCCTGGCCCACCATCCCTCCACCTCCAGGAGCATCCGTCACCGCCCTCCCTGCAAGCTGGCACTGAGTGTCTCAGCAAGGATCCTCCATGGATGACAGCCCCATAGAAGAAGTACCAGGGACTGGGTGAAAGGACAGGACCTGCAAACAACAACCGTGATGGCTGTAAGAGTGATGCTGTCGGGGTGGCTCATCATAGGGGCCACATCTGTTTTCCATGAGGATCACAAAGCAGAGCAGTCATTCACAAGCCATCCCTGCAGCTGCAGCAATCAAGCTCTGCATCACAGATGTGAAACTGCTGTCACTGCGGAGGTCCCCACCACACTGCTTGGTGCGGAAGCTGCTTTGAACACCAGCCTGGCTGAGACCACCTTGGTCTGCAGCACCTGCATGGGAGGCACTAGGTAGGGGGCTCAGATCACCCTCAGCTTCCTCACATCTCACCAGGCTCTCTCCTGTCCACAGATATCAATGAGTGCTTGATGCAGGGCCTGTGCAAAGATGCCGAGTGTGTGAACACCCGTGGCAGCTTCCGCTGCACCTGCAAGCCTGGCACCATGCTGGACCCGTCCCGTAGCCATTGCATCTGTAAGTGCTCCAGGGAACCCCTCAGTTTGGGAAGGGGCCTGAGCAGGACCCCACGTGCTGTCCCACGCTTGTGTGCAGGATGGGTCCCCTTCTTCTCCATGGACATCTCATGGCCACTGCGGAGCTGGAGGGGATGTGCCTGTGGAGCAGCATCAGAGGATGCAGCCTCCTGGGTTGCAAGAGCTCCCACAGGAGATGGATTGGCTTGGGGCTGGCTCTGCTGGGGGCATGGCCTGATGGCTGGAGCCCAGGGGTGTTCTGGGGAGAGGATGGGGCAGCCCTCGGGACAGGACAGGGGTCACAGACAGAAAAAGGCCAGATGGGGAGAGACCAAGTGTCCCCATTCCCTCTTTGGAGAGGATGGAACTTGGCCTCCAGCACTGACCCTGCTGTTGTGTTTCAGCGGACAAAGCGGTGTCAATGGAGCAGGGGCTGTGTTACCGCTCAGCAGCTGGAGGCGTGTGCTCCTTCCCCCTCTCCCACCACATCACCCAGCAGATCTGCTGCTGCAGCCGTGTCGGCAAGGGCTGGGGGAAGAACTGCGAGGAGTGTCCCCTGCCCGGCTCAGGTGAGATGTGCCCACTTCAGCTTCGCCTGATCTGGTTGGACTGGGGTTTGGGCTTGTCGGAACTTGCTGTCAAGCAGATGGATGCAGGATGATCCAGAGCTGAGCAGTGCAAATGCTGGCCTGTGAGATGGGTATAGCAGCCCAGGAAGCAGACCTGGGTAATACTGGGAAGACAGAGAAATCCCTGATGGAAATCACTCTATACCAGAGGGAAAGCACAGCCATGTCTGTGCCTGGCTTCGCTTGACAACCCTTTTGTCTCTCATACGCTTTCTGCTGGGATGAAAGCCAGGTGAGGATGTTTGGCATATCTCAGCATGAGGTAGCATGGAAGGGAAAGCACTGAAATCCTCAGGGCTGGGAAAAATCTTCAGATGGTTTGTGCAGAGCATCTTGAGTGATGTGTAAAGCACTCAGTGCTGAGGTACCAGGGATTTGGTTTATCTGCTGCCTCGCTCAGCTCGGACCTTCCTGCGGCATGATCTCTTCCTAGCAGTACTGACCCAGGGGAGAGATTTAGTTTGTCGCGTGTGGGAGTACCATCCAGTGCCTGCTAAAACCCACCCTGCCCTGTAAGCAGATTCCTTCTGCTCAAAGCATCCACCCACTGCAGCCCAGATGTGTTTCTATAAGATTTAACCCTTAGAAATTTCCAGAAAATGATAGGATGGGTGAAACTGATATCTGCATTCGCATACATGCCTGTCCATCTTCACTCCTTTCTTCCACTTGTTCCACCATCACATCTGGGTGCGGTAAGCCAGGTGACACCTGCACCAGTCTCTTCCTTCCAACCTCTGCCCTCTAAAGCTTTGATTTGATTTTCCCTTGCAGAAGCTTTCAAGGAGATTTGCCCAGCAGGACATGGCTACACCTACTCCAGCTCTGATATCCGCCTGTCGATGAGGAAGGCAGAGGCAGAAGAGCTGCCCTTCAGCTTGGAAGAGCACGGGGAGAGCAGCAACTGGTCATTGGACTGGGCAGCAAGGAGACAGCAACTGCAGGACAGCCTGCGTGGGAGCATCCTGGAAGCATTCCCCCACCCTGGCATCTCAGCAGGAGAGGGTAGTGTGGGGTCTACTGCTTCAGGACGCTCCATCTGGGCCCCTAGCAAGGGTGGGCAAATTTCCAGGTCCTGCCATGCCCCCATGGATGGACTTCTGGTTGATAAGGGCTTTCTGCATCTGTATGAATACACAAGGTGTTCTTCAGCCCTACTCTTGTTCCTGGGGCATGAGACACCACGTCTTCAAGCCTTTGGAGAAGAATTTGAGTGTTTCAGGCTCCTGCAACCGCGTCCTTGCAGTTGGTGCTGGCTGGCCAGGCTGCTGCCACTGGGACCTCAGGTCTGCGTGGCAGCCCTGGCACTGCAGACCTTGGGCTTTTGGCCAGCCCAGCTGGAGGGAAGTGTGACCAACTGCTTGTGCCAGCACCTGCTGGAGCAGAAGCTCCTGGGGTCTGTGCAGTGCCAGGAAAGGAATCTGGGCGCGTTGGCTTTGGGAACAAGCTCTTGTGAAGGAGCGTGAGGGACTGAGCAGCAGTGTCTTAGAGGTGGGGTGAAGTTAGGGCAGCCAAGGTTTGAGGAGGATGCCTACCTGCCTTGTCTCTACTCACCATGCACTGTTTTACTTTCCAGATGACATTTCTCCTGCTGCGCAGGTGAGTAAGGTTTGTCTTGTGACACCTGGGTGCATCCATGGTGGGAAGTGGGATGTCATACAAATAGGTGATGGGAGGTGTGAAATGTGGTCAGAGAGAGCACTGAAGGGACAAAGTAGCTCCAGTTGGAGGGAACAGCATACAAACTGCAAACCCTATCAGCCTGGTTGAGTTGCCATGGCTGAAGGACTGTGCCATGTGCCCACTCAGTCCATGCTAAGAGGCCATGAGCTCAAACCAACAAGAGCTGAGGGCTCTGCTGCACTAGTTCATGGTCAGAGTTGTCTCCAGCTGGTGTTCACCGGGGCTGGGGTAGCACCTGAGGCTGAGGGTGCAGCTGGCTGAGGAGTGGGTGCTCACTCCCTGCTCTCAGCCTGGCCTGGCTGTAGGGCTGATGGGCAGCAGGGGAAGGGGAACTGCTGCAGTCAGCTTGGGGAGTGCTCCTCTCACAGAGCCCGGGGTTGTGATCAAGCCGAGCTTACAGGCAGGTCTCCCCATGCTGGTGTGGTTGCAGCAGAAACTCTAGTGGAGCAGTCAGGGTGGGTGTCTCCGACACTGGCTGTGTGAATGCACCCTGTCTGATGGGAGCAGCCTGGGGGCTGATGTTCTGCCAGGCTTTCCAAGGACTGGGTTTCTTTATTATGAATCTCACCTGAAAAATGTGTCTCTTGATCCCTGCTGTCAGTAGAGGTTTGGCTATACCTCACCTGAGCATCTCTGTGCCCCCTTGCTATAGTAGCCCAGCCCTCAGAATGTACTTGCAGCCCCTCTGAGAGAGGGGCAGCAATGCCATCATCACTGCTTCATAGACGTGAAGTGACTTGGCCAAGCGCACTTGAGAAATCTCAAGACGGGGCAGAAATTTGAACCAAAGCTTCCAAATTTGAAGCAGAGCTAGTCTGGGACTCATGTTGCTCAACTGCCTGTTTTCTTCATCCACTGAGGAAAGATCCTTGGAGCAGAGACCCAAGTTGTGATCCAACATCTCCTTTGGCAGCCATAGGTTTGCCAGGAGGGGATGCTGAGAAAGAGCATCTAGCACCAAGCACCCTTCTAGTAGGTAGCACTCTTGAGTCAGGTCAAAGTGGTGGCTGCCCTCAGCCCTCCAAAGCTGCCAGTGACTGGGGCAGGATTTACTGTGCCCTTCCTGGCCACCTTGTGGAGATGCCTCCTGCCCAGTAGCCGTGCCCTGGGTCTCACCTGCACGGTGTGCTGGCATGGCCCCTCTGCGGGCAGCCCCCCGGGCACAGCCAGGAGCTGTGTTTTGCTCAGGATGATGTGGTCAGGACAGAGTGGCCCTACCAAATGTACCCAGCCGTGGCAGCTTCTGCTCCCAGGACAGTGCCTTGGGGAGCAAGAGGAGCCAGGAGGTGGGTGGGAAAATGTCTCGGGGATGCTGCATCCCAGCTACATGCACATGGATAGAGGCAGTCCTGTTTCTGTCCCTCAGGGCGCTGCTGATACCACCGCAGAGCCTGCCACGCGCAGAGGTGAGCGCCTGGCTGGCGGGAGGGCAGGGACATCATGGGGAAGAGGAGGGGGCAGTGAGGATGGAGGAGGCAGCCCTAGCGCTGGGCAGGACGGGCTCCTGGCTGGGCTGGCTGTGGGGTGGCACGGGGGACACCCCACCATGCTGGGGTGGCTGATGTGGGGCTGTAGGGATGCGGGGAGGTGGTGGATCTCCAGAAAGGTGGAGGAGGCTGTGTTGAATCACAAGATGAGGTTGCTGCAGCCACCCTGTGGCCCCTTCCCATGTGCTTTCTCAGGGCTGCGGTTGTGGGGACACCCAGCGTAGGTAAACTCTGGGCAGGCACCTCTAGCTGAGATCATGGGCTGGATCTCATCTCTCTTCTTCCTTAACAGAGGAAGAGCAGTCCTGGCATGGTCCTCCCCAGTCTGGCCCCACCACCACCTGGGATGCTGCTGCTCCAACAGAGATGCCAGCACAGAGCTCAGGTGTGTCTCCACCGCTCTCAGGGATTTCTCTCCTCTCTCTGCCTGGCACTATGGGGATATTACGCCCTAAGCTCTTTCCAGGGGCTCTCCCCCTTCCCCAGCCCGCTTGTCTTCCCACATGCCCCCACTGATTTTCCAAATACAAGTCCCCACCCCACCGCCCTGGGGTGTTATCCCAGCCTGGTCCTGGCTGCTGCCAGCCAGGGAAAGTCGCCTGGCCGTGGGGAGGCACGAGGGCGATCCCACACGCGGGGAGCAGTGTTTGGCTTTCCGGGTCCTTCCCTGCCTGCAGCTTACTTGCCCAGCAGCAGTGGCTGCCAGGCGAGGGGGATCACGCGCCCGCTCCGGTGGCTTTGGCCCCGTTTTCCCCCGCAGCGGAGCTGACTCATCGGGAAGGGGGAGCGCAAGGGGAGGCATGTGGCTCCCAGGGCGGCTTGTTTACTGTGCTGGAAACAAGGGCCCTGTTGTTCCAGGGTTGCTTAAGTGTCTGGGAGCGTGGCCCCTGCCCTCCGCCGGGGGCTGGAGCACCTTGGGGAGCAGGCCTGGCCGAGGTACCTTGCTAAGGAATGTCTCTTCCTCAATAGTCTTTTGTTTGGGGTTGGGCTGACCCCCCCCACCTCTGGCCAGCTCAGTGCCGAGGGGTGTGCAGTGCCCTGCTGCCTACCCCCTGCTGCCTGCACCCCACTTAGCAGGGCGGTGGGTGGTGGACCCCTGCTGTCACCCTAAAAGGAGCCCCCTCACAGGTGCCTGGCTCTACTGCCAGCCCCACACCTTGGAGGAGGCTTCCTTACCACCCTTTTGTGGGGCTGGGGCTCAGCTGAGCCATGCAGGGGACAGGGGCTTCCCAGCTAGGCTCAGGCTGGAGGAGGTGGCAGGGTCTGCCGGGTCCTCCCTGCAGCCCTATGGGTGCAGGCTGCCTGAAGACGTGGAGGAGCAGGCTCAGCATTGCTCTCCAGGAAGGGAAAAGCAGCCTCCCTGGCATGGTGCTGGGGACGGAGGGCAGACACTAGACCCCGTGCACCGTTTTGGTGCTGCCCCCAAACCCATGCTCTCTCCTCCCAGGGGTCAGCGGCTGCGCCTCTTCACCCCTCTCCTGCGGAGCCGGCACTTGCGTGCTCACCCCAGAAGGATACAGCTGCTTGTGCCACTCCGGCTACACGTTGAACCCCAGCCGACTTCACTGCATCGGTAGTTGGCATCTCCTCTGCCTTCCGGGCCTCAGTGGACCATTTGGTCCTTCAGGCTCCTGGGAGAAGGTTCTCTGGCAGCTCTGCTGAGCCCCTGCCCACCTGCTGCACCACGGGGCTGGCAGGGGGCTGGCAGGCAGCTGCGGGTGGTGACTGCCTGTCTTCCTTCCTTGCCTGGGCACAGATGACGATGAGTGCCTGAAAGATCCTTGTGCTGGAAAAGGTCGCTGCATCAACAACGTGGGCTCATATTTATGCCTCTGCTACTCTGGGTACATCCTGGCTGTCTCAGAGGGCAAGCAGAGCTGTGAGGGTAAGTGGTGTCCACCTGGCACAGGGCTGTCACCTCCCCAGGGTCTCCCCAGCGTCTTGCCCTCTCATGCACGTGCACACACACGTGTGCTCATGCACACAGTGCACATGCACCTGCACACACACACATACACCTGTACACCCTCCTTCCCTGCAGACCTGCCCATGGACAGCCTGATCTATGGGGATCACCCCCTCTTGCTCACTGAGGGGCAGAACCTTGCCCATGGTGAGCTGGGCAGGAGCCCGTGATGCCAGCCCTGATCACTGCTTCACAGCATGATGCTGGAGGGGGAAGACTTCCAGACTGTCTCTCTATTTGTTGCCAGATCGAGATGAATGTGAGCAGCCTTCTACCTGCCGAGGACAGCAGTGCATCAACACCCCTGGCTCCTACCGCTGCGAGTGCAAGGAAGGCTTTGCCATGGGCCCCAGAGGACAGTGTGAAGGTGAAGCTTGCTGCTCCCTCTTCCCCTGCCCCTCCAGCACACCCTGTGCAGGGCTGAACACCTTTCCTCACTGCTCCATGTCTCCTCCTGGAAGGGAGGAAGGACCCCCACGGTTGTCTGCCCTGTGCCCTCCCTGAGGATGACATGTCCTCTCCTCTGCCTGCAGGAGGGACAACCTTTCCTGGGCAGAGAGAGGGGAGTTCTCCCAAGACCCTCTCCCACCTTCCCAGGGAGATGTCCCATGACCGTGACAGCTTCCCATTCTGGGAGGAGATGCCCGTCCATTTTCACGCTGCCTTGACTGTATCCCCAGCCCCTCATGCTGGCAAGTGGACCGCAGGGACAGCAGGCTGCAGAGACCCAGGCCACCTGCCCCCAGAGCATCCCATTCACATGGCATGACCTGGGCCATCCAACCTTGTGAACTTACAATGTGCCCGATCAAAGATCCCCCTTTCTCAGTAGCTCATCCCCAGCAGAGAGTGGGAAACTATTTTAGGAAGCAGTATGGAAACAGGGCATGCACAGAATGCTGCTCCCCCCCATGGCCTCCGGAAAGCACTTGCCTTAAGGACTTCCTGAGCTGGAGGCTGCATCCTAATCATAGTTATGAAAGTCCCTGATGAAACAGCCCTGCAGAGATCTTCTCTGATCCCTGTCTCTGTCTATGCACATTCCTGGCCTTGGCAAGATCCTGCAGCAGTGAGTTTCGCTGCCGGATTGTGTCAGCCCTTAGATGTGGGTGTAGGATCCTAACTGATAAGTGGAACTATAAGAAGTGTTGCCCAAGCCCTGGCAAACTCGTCTTACCTTCTCTTGGTCATTGCTGTCCCCTGGAGGGGGAGATTCTGAGGATCCAGCTGGAGGAGACATCCTGAAGAAGGCTGCACTCTTCACGTTTGGGAGCCTGAAAGGAGTGTGTTTCTTGGCAGATGTCAACGAGTGTGTGGATCCCAGCCCTTGCCGCAGCGGGAAGTGTGTCAATACGCTGGGATCCTACAAGTGTGTCAGCTGTGGAGATGGCTACCGGCCCAGGAATGGGAGATGTATTGGTGAGGAGCTTGGGCTGTCCCTGGGAAGCACCCTCACTCCTCGTGGCAGTGCTCCCTGCAAGCCTCAAAAGGAGCAGGGGCACAGGCAGCGCCCCTCTCCCGCAGGCAGCCAGCCTGCATGGCCAGGGCACAGCACCCTGGGGCGTGGGTGGCAGGGATGGCCTTGAGCACCCTCCTGTGCCATGTTGCCCTTTGCTGTGTCACACAGATGTTGACGAATGCCTTGTGGAGGGGACTTGTGCTCATGGACGGTGTGTCAACCTGGATGGCTCCTTCCGCTGCTCCTGCCACCGGGGCTACGAGGTGGCACCTGACGGAAAGAGTTGCCAAGGTACAGGGGAGCTGTGGGTCCAGACCATCTGCGGTGTCACACACCCAGTCCAGAGGTTTCCCTAAGCTCTTCCTGAGCGCTTGGCTCGGCCTGAGTCCTGGTCACCATGTTGGCTGGTTCTCTCAACACACCTGCCCCCCTTCATGGTTACTCCACATCCTTCCCATTCATCCCGCTCTGCCTTGTGTGCTTATGCAGACATCAATGAGTGCACGGCCCAGGCTGCGTGTCCCTCTGGACTCTGCCTCAACACCGAAGGCTCCTACTCCTGCATGGCTTGTGATGCTGGCTACACCGTCTCCAGGGATGGCAGCACGTGTGAAGGTATCCCTTTCCCAGGGACAGAGGAGCGGGTGCTGGAGGGAATGAGGGAAGAGACATTTCTGGGTTATTGGTGGGGCCTGGGGACTTCTTTGGCATCAGAATCCTTCTCCAGCTCTTTAGCTCTGTGATCAGCAGAGAGCATGGGGGGCTGCAAGCAGATGCCACCTAGAGCATCAGGGAAGTGATCTTCCTCATGCAGAAAAGGGACGGGGGGGAAGGACTCATTGACGAGACTCCAGGACTAATGATGACCTGGGGAATGCTGACAAAGGCCAGAAGAATACAGGAGGCCTGGAAACATGGGGAGAGAGGAGCTGTGTGTGGTTCAGTTCAGAACTGTGTGCCCCAAATGTAGGTCCTCAACAGAGGGAGAAACCTTGAGTCCACAGCCAGTGGAAAGACTGTAGGCACCCAGGTTTCATCATTTTTCCCCAACCTCTAAGGTGACTAGGACATGTTTAAAAAGGAAAGCTTAGTTCAAGGGCTCTGCTGTGCCAGGTATGCACGGCAGAGAGTTAACACCAGCGTCGATCTGCGTCGGTTGCGTTGCTGAGACACGAGAGTGTTCTGTCCCAGCCTGACAGCCCAACTGCCCCAGTGCAGGCAGGGGAACTCCCTCCCTGGTGGCTGTCCCCAGGAGACATCCCAGGCTTGAGATGGCTGGATGCAAATTCTCTGTTTGGGGTAAGGGGAGACAGCAGAGCTGGCAAAGATATTTGTTTAAAGATTGGCTGTGTGCTGTGAATTTCTCTCTGGAGCACTGCAGGGCTCTGCAGCCTGCATATAGCTGGCAAACAGAAGAACTTGCCTTTGATGTGACTCTCAGAAGACCCCCCTGCATGGGGGCCTCCAACGGGGGAGGAGAGGGAGGTCTTCCTCCCTCTATTCTCCTCTGTTTTGGTGACTGAGAAAGCCAGTGTGAAATGAGCTTATTTTCCATCTGATTTTTGGATGCAGGGAAAGAACCATGGTTTGATCCTTTCCATCTCCCTCCCCCCTTCCCAGGGATTCACATGAGCCCTTCCTCAGCCACCTTGGCCAAGCTGTGTCACAAGGGCACCTTATCAGGGTTTGATACTGTTTGGGTCACACTGACCCGACGGCAGGATGGCACGTTGTTCCCTGCCTTGGCTGATGGCCTTGTCTGTGGATCTGGGTTTCATATTTTAAAAAAAAGGATAAGGGTTTCGTGATAGTTTTGTGATAAATAAACTAGGTTATGGTTCATCTCCAGAGGGATTCAAGAATATTGCTACTTGCAACCCTTTGAGACTGAACAGTTTGGAATCCTGCCCTGAGGCATGAGGGGGGCAATGCTTGTTGATGCCTATAGCTTGCTCAGTCCGCAGGAACCGTCATTCTCAGGGCTTTAGCTCCTGGCAGGGGAGCAGAGCAGAACCTTCTCCACTAGGATGTCCTCTGCTGCCTGCACACCAGCCCATCCTTCTGATTAGCAGCGTCCTCCAATGTTTCCTCCTATTTCATGGGCCTGCAGGCAACAGCCGTCTGCTGGCATCCTGCAGCCCTCTTTTAGAGGGAAGGTACCCCTCTCTCATCTGCTGTGAGCAAAATCCTTGGAGTTCCAGCAGGCTCTGGCCAGGGCCTGGGGGCAGTTGGGTGGGAGAGAGATTGTGGGGAGCTCTGCAGCTGGGTAAGAGCTGATGTAGACCCCCAGCCAGCTTTGCCAGGAGAAGGACATCGTAGGCAAGTCTGGCATATAGGAAAGCAGAGCTGCAGAAGGTACGGCTGGTGCTGGGTTACTTTCCTGATGTTTGCTCTTGTGCAGTTGGCTGAAGAGAGGGTTTGTCAGCAACCGTCTCTGCACTGGCCTCTTGGTGGTTGCAGTACCCAGTGCAGAGCTCTGCTGGAGGTAGACACTGGAGTCAGCAGTACCCCTGCGTTCACAGAATCACAGAACGGTTGAGGTTGGCAGGGACCTCTGGAGATCATCTTGTCCAACACCCCTGCCCAAGCAGGGCCACCTAGAGCTGGTTGCCCAGGACCATGTCCAGATGGCTTTTGAATATCTCCAAGGAGGGAGACTTCACAACCTCTTTTGGGCAACCTGTGCCAGTGCTCAGTCACCCTCACAGTAAAAATGCGATTCCTGATGTTCAGATGGGACCGCCTGTGTTTCAGTTTGTGCCCATTGCCTCTGGTCCTGTCACTGGGCACCACTGACACGGTGCTGGGATCCAGTTTATCCTGGTCCCTATGATGGAGGGGAGTGAAGGGCCTAGGCTGACTCCTCACACCCCAGTAGCTGAGAGTCTCTGCCCCCATCTCACTGTGACAGGATGGTCTGGGAGGGCAGCTCAAACCCACCTTGCAGGCCAACAGCTGGGTGATGGCTTTTCTGGGTGGGGATGTTCTCTGATGGTGGGGGTCTTCTCCGGTAGCGGTAAGAGCCTCACTCTGTGCTGTGCCCTTCTGCTTGGCAGATATGGATGAGTGTGAGGACCCTGCTGTTCAATGCCTAGGGGGAGAGTGCAGGAACACCCTGGGCTCCTACAAGTGCCACTGCCAGGCTGGCTTCGAGCTTATCAACGGCACCATGTGCCAAGGTACGAACCCCGTCCCTGCAGCCCTGTGGGTCCAGGACGTACAGCCTCCCTATGGATCCCCCTTTTTTCTTAGCATGGAGGATGCCACTGCCATTGCAGGCGATCACCATGCATGGCATAGCCATAAGGCTGTAGCCAAACGCAGGATCACCGTGGACAGGGAAGATCTCTGTCTCCATGGCGAGAAAAACAGGGTCCAGGAGCCCTGTGAGGGCTGCTTGTAAGAGACTGGAGAGAGGGAATCCCTGTGGCTTTGGTGAAGGATGTCTCCCAGGGCTGGGTGCATGGCCCTGACTCTGCTCCTTCTGCAGATGTGAATGAGTGCCTTAACAGCGAGGTCTGCAGCCCAAATGGTGAGTGTCTCAACAGTCATGGATCCTACTTCTGCATTTGTGCTCCTGGCTTCTCCAACGCAGCTGGTGGAGTCAGCTGCCAAGGTGAGCTGGAAGACGGCGGGGATATACCTTGGGTCCTGCCCTCTGTCCCTCTGTTCCCTCCTCTGCTGTGAGATCCAGGTTGACGATTTTGGCCTTATTTTGCAGATGTGGATGAATGCACAGACAAGTCCCGGTGCTCGCAAGGCCAGTGCCTGAACACAGAAGGCTCCTATCGGTGTCTGTGTGAAAATGGGTTCAAACACTCCCAGGAAACTGATGACTGCGTGGGTGAGAGCTCATCATTGGGGAGATCAGCCCCCCGGGATCTGGGGGGATGGATGCGGCCAGGACAGGGGGGAGGGCATTTCTGCTCCCAGCACCCAAAGTTGCTAGTGACTTGTAAGGAGCACTAGCAATGGCTCAGGCTCAGGGCCTCTGCCCAGCTGAACTTGACCCAGCTGCTACAGTGAGCATCAGTTGCTACACTGCCGATCTTCATTCCCTTGCCCTCCTCCCTGCAGATGTGGATGAGTGTAAAGAATATGGGGATGCTATCTGTGGCACGTGGCGGTGCCAGAACAGCCTGGGCTCCTACCGCTGTATCATGGGCTGCCAGCCCGGCTTCCACTGGACACCCTTGGGTGACTGCATTGGTGAGTACAGCCCCGGGTGTCCCTGCCCCTCCTCCTGGCAGGGACAGGGTGGCTGTGGGATGTCTCTGCCAGGGATGGGGGGGAGAAGGAGGAGGAGGAGGAAATGTGCGGCTGGTGGAGAGGCAGATAATGCTGAGAGTTTGTTTTCTTGGCTGAGTTACTTGCTTGTGTCTAGACTTCTCTCTTCCTGGCATCTGGAACAGACACCACATTGTGCTGCTTTCTGCTTGTGAAGAGTCCTCAGCAGGTTACAGCTATTCCAAGCTTGGAGCTGGACCACAGCTCCCTGTAAGCTGTGCTTGCTGGGGCTGCTGCCTGTGCCAGTCACCTGCCTGGCAGGGCTGGGTGAGCAGAAAGGCTGCTGGTAGCACTGTGTGCTAGGCTGGGGAGTCCGGGTTTGGAGTTCAGGCTCCAGCAAAGAAGAAAGATTAAAGGGGTGTCTGCAGTTTTTGAGGCTCCCCCAGCTCAGGGAAGGCTGCAGGAGCGAGGAGCTGCTGCCAGCTACTGGGCTCTAGCCTGCGTCAGGACTCAGACTTAGCATATGGAGTTGCTCCTGGCCTGTGGACTGGGGGCATGCAGCTGCTCCAGGGAAATCCCTCCTGTGCAGCAGTAGGAGGGGAATGGGATGCAGCCAGCAGGGCTGTAAACTTGCCCTCTGTAGGCAGAGGACCCACTTGTGACTGTCCAACCCCACTGGGCTGGGCCAAAGCACGGATTACTCCCTGGCACTATAGCAGCTGGAGAAGGACCAGGTCAGTAAGAACAGGGCAGGAGGGTATCACCCAAGATCTGTCTGCACGTGCCCCACACACTTCAGTTACACTCTTGTATCCCCTGCCAATGTAAGCCTGTAGCCTCTGTGTCCCTTTACACCTCTGCAGGGTCCTATGCTACTCTCAGTCACCCCTGCCAGCCACCTCCCTTGCTTCCCATCCATTTCCCATTCCCACCCTGCTCCTGTCCACCCACATGGCCTCTTTGCAGCTCTGGATGTTGAAGGACCACACTCATAGCAGGGGAGCGAGTGGGGCAGCCAGACCCAGTCTCTCACATCAAGGGAATGCCTGCCCCATCCCCAGGTGTTGGCATCAGAGCAGAAAGGCCTGGGCAGGTGAGGTCAATTGGGAGAGGTGGGGTCTGGGGCAATTCCTGCTCTCCGTTCTGCTGCAGACATAGATGAGTGCGCCAACGAGACGTTGTGTGGGAGCCATGGCTTTTGCGAGAACTCAGACGGCTCCTTCCGCTGCCTCTGCGACCGTGGCTATGAGAGCTCGCCCTCCGGGCACTACTGTGTTGGTGAGTCTCCTGTGATCACTCTACCAGTCAGTGTGGGAGAGCTATCGGTGGATGCCAGGCTGGTGTCCCTGCTGCGTGATGCCTCCTGGAGCATGGATGGGGACTGCATTCATGCATGGAGAATCCCAGACATGAACAGGGCAGCTCATGGAGGCAAACCCCCTCCCCTTAGCACAGAAGGTCCTTAGGACTGCAAAGGAGCAGGACTTTACGAAAAAGTGAGCGGCTCCCAGTGAATATGGAGCCCTTCTCTGTGCAGGTGGAAAGGAGGTGCTTGGGGGCTGGAGGCATTGAAGGTGCTAGAGAGGTACTGCAATGGGTGCCTGGAGAGAGCAGGCAGGGTGTAATGTAAGGAAAAACGTATTCACTGCGAAGACAGGCAGGCAGTGGAACAGATGGATGCCCAAGATGGCTGTGCAGTTGCCATCCTTGGAGGTTTTAAAGACCAAATAGGACAAAGCCCTGAGCAGCCTGGTGGGATTCCATACCTGACCCTGCTTTGAGCAGGAAGTTGGACCAGAGACCTCCAGTGGTCCTCCAGACCTGGATGATCCTGTGATCCAGTGACTCACTGCAAGCTGGAGTTCAGGCTCCTTGTATCCACTGAGAGCAGGGCAGGAGGCTCTTGCCAGACTTGTGTTGAGCCATGGTGTGAACACAGCTCTCTGCTTGTCCTTAGCAGCTTCCATCTCCCCGCTGAAGGGTGATCCCATGCTGCAGACCACGCGCAGGCTACCCATGTGGAGGCAAGGCTCCTGCTGCCCACCACTGCCCCTTGCTTTGCAGATGTGAATGAGTGCGAGCTGATGGTCGCCGTGTGTGGGACTGCGCTTTGCGAGAACGTGGAGGGATCCTTCCTGTGCCTCTGCCCCAGCGACCACGAGGAGTATGACACAGAGGCAGGACGGTGCCAGCCACGAGCAGCCATGGGTGAGTAGGTAGCTAGGACCAAAGCATGGGTGGCAGCCAGAGCAGGAGTGAGATAAAACTGAGGGGCTGCCAGGGCTGCATGAGCCCACGCAGGCACGGGCAACTTTCATCTGGGGAGAGCTGAGGAGCCTGAAAGTGGGCAGCTGGGAAGGCCATGCTGCCGGTGATGGGTGTGCTCTGGGACCTCCCAGGCATGGGATGCTGTGTTGGGGTGCCAGCAACCCCATTCCACCCCTGCTCTGCTGTCTTCTAGAGGGCTCCGAGACACGCGCAGCCCACCTCTCTGACAGCGCAGAGCGCAAGCAATGTTACTACCACATCAGCGATGTTCGCCTGTGTGACAGTGTCCTGGCCAAGAACATCACCAAGGAGGAATGCTGCTGTACTGTGGGGGCAGCCTGGGGTGACAACTGTGAGACTTACCCCTGCCCCATCCCAGGCACAGGTAGGACTGCGGCCCCCACCACACCAGGCAAGGCCAGTGCTCTGCCCACGAGCTCCGCCTTGGCTGCACTAACAAGCTGTTTCTTTTGTTCCCATCTCACCTTGGCATTTGCCTCCTGGCCAGTGGAGTACCAGGAGATCTGTCCTCTTGGGAAGGGCTATATTCCCCAGGAAGACCCACTCTCAGGAAAAGTCTCTTTCACAGGTACTAGCACCATTTTCTCTCATTTCTTCCAGGGGCAAGAGGGAGGGAGCTGTGCAAAGTCCTGCGTGGAGAAGCATCCACAGAAATATCTCCCCAGGGCTGCGGTTGTGGGATGCTAACATCCTGCAGCTGCTTTCCTCCATCCAGAGAAATCCCAGATTGCCAGTATCACCAAGCTGGAAGTTCCCTTCCTCCAGTCCTGCCTTACTACTAGCAGTGATTCTTTTTTGGTGCACATCTCCCACGCCCATTTTGAACCAGGGATGGGGTCTGTCCAGTAAGACACAACCCTCCTAGTTAATGACAGGATCTCCCAGTGGCCAGCTGGCTCCGTCTTCCGCACTTCACCTCCAGGGGGTTGTGTTGTTGACCTTCCAGAAGCACACATGAATTTCTTATTTGTGAAAATATCTGTTCCCCGTCATTCCCCCTCTTGCTCTGCCTGTGGGTGCTTCCTGCTCTGCTCCCAGGCTTAGGACTGGTGAGAGAGGCACGGGGCTCGGTCAGGGACCTGCCAGTGATCCAGGCCAAGGTGCCGTGCTGGCTTTCTGCAGGAACAGCACCCAGCCCACCTTGCTTCCATGGCTCTGCTCCCTGAGATGCTCTCTCCCTCCATCCATCCCTCTTTCAGACATGGACGAGTGTGAGATATTTGGCTCTGAGTTCTGCCGCAATGGACAGTGTTTGAACACAGTGCCGGGCTACAAGTGCTTCTGCCGTACAGGCTACTACTATGACTCCAGCAAGCTTGAGTGTGTTGGTAAGATGGCCTCAAAGACCAGCACCCCACTGTGAATGGAGGGACAGCTGTGCTCCTGCACCCAGAGGTGTCCCTGCTGCCCACGCTACAGGGCTAGGTCTAGGCAACAGGCTTCCTGGGACCCTCCTGGGGAATGAGAGAGGAGGTGGCAGGAGCACCCAAGGGTGTTTGGGCAGGGAAAGGGTCACGTTGTGCACATCTGCCAGCCTGAAACGTTGCTCTGTCCTTGTGCATGGGCAGACCAGGACGAGTGCCAGAATGAAGTGTACTGCATCAACGGCGAGTGTCTGAACACGGATGGCTCCTACCACTGCTTCTGCAGCCTCCCGCTCGTGCTGGATGCCACCGGCAACCGGTGTGTGAACCTCTCCAGCAGGGCAGGTGAGCCTGAGCCCCCGCCACAGCACACCTGAGCCCTGCACATCCTGCCCCGTGGCGGGGTCCCCTGGGAGGGAGCAGTGGGTGAGGGCTTTGTGTCAGGCTGGGGTGTGCCAGCACCAGCACAGTGTGCCGCCAGGGCAGGGGACACAGGAGCTGGGCTGCACAGCTGTCCCTGTCAGAACAAGGTGGGGCAGCACTCTTCAGGATGATTTTCCTGATATCCTTTGCTTGTGTCTCTCACAGATGCCTTGGAGGAGTACGAAATCCACCTGGACGTCTGCTGGCAGACTGTAGCTGACTACATCTGCCAAGACCTGCTGCACGGCGAGCAGACCACGTACACCGAGTGCTGCTGCCGGCTCGGCGAAGCCTGGGGCCAGAACTGCGCGCTCTGCCCACACAGGTCCTCCGGTGAGCAGCGTGGCGTGGGCAAGCATCCCCTGGCAGGAGTGGGAACGGGCCGGGCTGAGCTGCTGCTGACCATGTTGTGCAGGGTTGGCTGCGTACAGCTGCAGCGAGGGCTCCTCGTGTTGTCTGCATTGCTGAAACCAGCCCAAGGAGTGGGTGAACCCCAACCTCTCCAGGGCTGAGCTGCACCAGTGGGTAGGATGCACCTGAAACTGGTTCGCAATGAGTCCAAGGTGTTTGAGGGGAACCGTTGCTCTGTGCATCCCACTGCTCCTGATTAGCTTAGGGGAGGTGAGGCGGTGGCAGCCCAGGGTTGGAGCACACTGGGAACTGGAGTTCTGGCAGCTCAAGGACTTGCTGGTCTTCTCAAAGACGAGGTCCTGTCAGCAAACTATAGAGCTGCAGCTTTGGGGGCATTGAACACAGGCCTGGCTCTGCTGGCCCAGTGTGGATTCACGCTCTCCAGCAGCAGCAGACCTACGTCTCTCAAGCCAGGCTGCTCTGACCCTTCCTTTTCTCTCACCGCTTGCAGCTGATTTTGCTTTCCTGTGTAATGGGGCCGGTGAAGACAGTGAGAGAGGAGCTGAGCTCCGAGAAAGACCTAGGTATGAGTATGGACCGGGCTTGGAAGACCCCCACTATGGCCTTCCCAGCCCAGATATAGGCCCCTACTACAACTACCTGGAGTCTGAGTATGGAAACCCTGATGCTGGTTTCCCTCGGAGGGAACCCAGCGGCGAGTTTCGTGGCAGCCCTCTCCACCATGGCCCAGGACGGTCCCCCCCCCGCTACCTGCCCAGCCAAACTGGTGAGTACTGGGAGACACAGAGAGGTGCCTTCCCACCCAGCCTGTGTCCATGGGGACTGCCTGGCAGCTCCCACCCTGGCCAGGGTGCTCTGGGCTCAGAGCAAGCTCTTCTCTTGGCTGCTCTGAGTCTGTCCTGGCCCTGCCAGCACCATCGCGCCGCGTGCCCGATGTCCCCTCAGCGGCGGGGTGCAGAGTCGCCCTCCTCTGACACCACCTTGGCCGCCCCACAGGCCTCTACGAGGGCTTCGAGGGGCTGCAGGCTGAGGAGTGCGGGATCCTCAACGGCTGCGAGAACGGGCGCTGCGTGCGCGTCCGGGAGGGCTACACCTGTGACTGCTTCGACGGCTTCCAGCTGGACATGACCCGCATGGCCTGCGTGGGTGAGTGGGGCGGTGCGGGATGCCGGGAGCGGTGCGGGATGCCGGGAGCGGTGCGGGATGCCCGGGGCGGTGCGGGATGCCGGGGGCCCCGCTGCCCTTGGCGGCTGCTGCTCTCTGGCGGTGCCGGCCGGCACAGCTGCCGGGGAGTCCTCGCTCTCCCCGGTGCTTCCTTCCCATAGAGCTGCGAGGAGCTTCCAGGAGGTTCGCTTTCTTCGGGCAGCTTAGATCAGGGCATCTCTGGGCATCTCGGATCGCTCCCTTCTTGGCATAACACCATGAACATCACCAGCTACCGCTACTCTATCCCTGATTAATTTCCTCTACATTCACCACTGCCCTGGTGAAATTCCTCACTTTCCACCCTGCCCTATGAGACACGGTCTCTAAAGCTTCACTCTGCAATTCCCCTACATCCCTGTGCCATGTCTCCATCCTTTTTGCAGTGCAGCTCCCCAAGCCAGCTGAGGCCCAGGCCCCGGGCACTCAACAAAGCAGATGAAGACCCTCTTTTTCCTTAGGCATGGCACTTATTCCAGCTGCCAGCACGCTTACTACACAACACAATCATGCAGCTTCTTCATGCAGAACCCATGGTCTCTGCCTCTCCAGATGCTGCTGGGCAGAATGACTGCCTGAGCTGGTAGTCCCCCTTCTGCATCTGTGCGCTGTGTTTCCCTTTCCTTGGCCACAGTGTTGTGCATTTACTTCCAGCGAATTTTGTCTGGTTGATTTTGGCCCACTCCTCTGCTTGAACAGAATGAGCCTGAACTCTGCAAAGTGCTTGCAGCCTGGCATCACACATGTACATTTCGTAAGCACAGGGATTCTTCCTTCATCCACCTTAATGACAACATTTGGATCAAGTAGGAGTCAGGACAGACCTTTGCAGGCTATGCTTTAAATGGCTTTTATTGTAACACCCAGGTATTACTAATTATCTTTGGAGTGCGGCTTTGCCGCCTGTTGTGCAATCGCCACAGTTTCATCTAGACTGTATTCTGTCAGTCTCCTTGAGTGTGTCATGTGAGAGCATGTTGAAATCCTCACAGTGGCCAAGGCACATCATATCCACCACTGCTCCTTTATCTGACAGACCAGTTATCAGGTCAGCGAAGGGAACCAGAATGGCTTAACGTAATCAGGCCTTAACAGATCTGCACCAGCTATTTAATGACCCTGATGTACTTTGGAAGGTTATGACCTAATCACACACCAACCTGGTCTGCTTAAGGGAATGGGGGTAAGCAGTCTGTAATTCTGGATTTTCCCTTCTCTGTTTTTGAAGATAGTTACCAGATTTACCCTTTCTGGGGTCTCTGAAACATCCTTTATCCTCCATCTTGGATAGAACTGCCAACAGTTCAGGGACTGCAGGAGCATTAAACAAGCATTAAACAATGAGTTGCAGCAAGCCTTTAGCAATATGAATGTAACTGCTTTATCTATCCAATTGCTGAACCTCCCCATCACAGTACGGCCTTTCCTCATTTAAACACTTCAAACATGGTCTGTGTGACCATGAGCATTTTTATGATGGCTGGAACAAAGCCTGCCCTGCTCCAGCCAGCTTGGCTGGCTTTTCTTTCTTCCACCGATAAGGACAAGACCGACATTCCCCATTGTTTCCTGCTAACATATTTATGGAGCCTTTGCTTGTTGCCTTTTGTGTCCTGAACTAGCTAGCACTCATTCTACGCTGGAGTCTGGCTCCGTTTTTTTTTTCCCTTCAGTTCTCCTGCTTGGTGCTTAGGCATCCCCATGTGTTTATCTTGCTGACTTCAGGCCTTTGGAACACTCCTGCGGCTGTGGCAGTGCTTCCCCTCTTGCCTCCATGTTGGGACAGCTTGTCCTTGTCCCACAGGATGTGCTGCCTGCCCCCACCACTGCGGGACCGGGCAGTCTCCAGGGCTTGGTGCACGCCGCTAGTGCTACTCTGCTGCTTCGGGCTTTTGGGTGCCTCTGGACTAAAGTAGCCTTGTTTTACTTCTCCAGACCAGCCTGCTTTTCAGGCTGTGGAGCACCATCTCCCTTGATGTGCTCCCTAACATCTCCTTGGGCTTCTGAGCAAGCCCATCCCGTCCATGGCAATGTTCTGGCCCTGAGGTTTAGCCCAAGTCCGCAGTGCCCATTAAACTATTGCTTTGCCTGTGTACAAAGGCTGCCTTGTTCCTCAAGCTCTCCCATCTCTCGTTTCCCCTCTCCGTCTTCCTCCCGTGACTGCTGTGCTTCCTCCCATCTCACCTGGAGGTTTTGCTTTCAGCCTCCTTCACTGGGTTTGCAGTTCCCTTTCTTTGCCAGATGCCCTCCCAGCCCCATGTGCTAGGGGTAACCTGAGGTCCCCGAAGTGGCAGAACCCTTTAGTCCTCCCAAGGTCTATTGGCCACGGCCGAGGCCTTCATGCTCTCTCAGGAGGTTGGCTGAACCCACCGGCTGCTCCCCACTCCCCGATGATTTGTGGGAGTGAGGCTGGAGCTAGTGGTCAGAGGGCTTAGACCTGCCTTGGCAGGTGAAGATTTGGGATTTGGGCTCTGGAGGTCCTGTGAGTGCAGGCAAGGGCTCTGGGGTGCGCAGGGATGCGCTGCCCAGCTGGTGGCCCCACTACAGGTTGGGGTAGCCCAGTACATTTAGTACATTCAGCAGAGCAGACCTGTCTCAGTGGGGAAGCTGCTGTGGGGCTCACGTGCACTCTCTAGCCCAGCCGCAAGCCAGCCCAGTGAGCTCTTTGGCACAGTTTGCAGGTTAATAAAACAAACCCGTGTTTGCACAGCACAAGGTTCCTCTGTTCTGGTCCTGAAGGTGATAATCAGCCTCTCAGGGCCGCCATCATCTGCCTCCTCGGCCTTGTCGGATCGGGAAAGGGTATTTTCCAAGGCTGGAGGCGGCCTTTCTCCCAGATCTTACACTAGCACAACTTATTAGCAGAATGCTGCTAACCCAGGGGTATCACCAGCTGCAGAGCTGGGGGGGGCCTTGTCTGGTGTGCATTGCTGGGCAGAGGCGGGGGGGTCCTGTGCTGGGGGATTGCAAGTGTCAGGGATGTCACCCTTGAGGCCTGAGGAGGCTCTGCGGATGTGCTGAGGGGCATGGGAGACTGGTGGGGATCATGGTGAGCATCCTGGAGGTGCTGGGGTGGGGAGCATGAGGCACCTGGGGGGGAGGGCTGGGGGGTGGCAGGGGCACAAGGAGATGTTGGCTATGGGCTGGGACCGCTCACTGTGCCACCAGCTCACCCCAGTCCTCTTCCTTGCAGACATCAATGAGTGTGAGGAGGTGGGCAACCCTGAGCCCCTGTGCCAGGGTGGCACCTGCGAGAACACAGAAGGCTCCTACCGCTGCCACTGCTCACCGGGCTACGTGGCCCTGGCCCAGCCCCACCACTGCGTGCCCCAGACAGCCCAGAGTCCAGCAGCAGCGTAGCTCTAGGGGAGCAGGGGTGAGGGTGCTCTGCTCTGGCACACAGCTCTGGCCCCCAGGACCTGGGCACACAGAGACAGGCCCCCCGGGGCTGTGGGTGCTTTGAGGCTCTTTGCTCCTTCCCCTCCCAAACACACAACTTCCCCGCCACCTCTCTCCACAGGCCAGGGCTGAGCTCCCAGGCTCTGCACCCCATCCACCCTGCCAGCCCCTGCTCCTGCCGCAGCAGAGCCCACCCTGGCCCCCATCGCATCGCCCCATGCCACGGAGGCTCACAGGACCCCTTCTCCTGCCACACAGCCCCTGCCTCCCCCCTCGCCCTGCCAAAAAAGGGGGTTCATCTCTCTGCCACTGCTGCACTGACCTAGCAATAAGCCTCACCCACACTGCGGGTGCTGGCCCCGCTCCTCATGAAGCATCCAGCCCCCAGGCCAGAGCTGTGAGGGGGGTTCAACCCCAGCTTTCTAAAGCTGCTGCCTAACCTTGGGGGTGGGGGAGCCGCCGGAGGGGTCGCAGGGTCAGCTGTCCCTGCAGCCAGCCCAGGCACCCCCCCTTAGCCCCGCACTTTGCCTTTGGCTGGGCAGGGGGAGGAGGGGGCACCGTCCAGCTTCCTTTCTGTAAAGTTGTTGGTGACTTTTTTTTTTTTTTTTTTTTTTTAACCAAGTCTGCTGGAAACTTCTCTCATGTTGTTAAATAAAACATTTATTTTGGGCCCCTGTGGCTCAAGACACTGGGGCTGGTCAGAACTGTGCTTGTCTTGCCCCTGCCAAGGGATACCAGAGCCACATCCTCCCTGTGGGTCCAGACTGGCAAGGCCACCCCTCTCTCCTAAGCCAATTCTTACCCCTCTCATACTGGCACACAGCCTCCTCCTGCTCCTGAGCCAGAGCAGAGACTCTTGCCAGGCTGAACGCTTGCTTATCTCCCCAGCCCAGTGCCAGCCACAGGAGCCAACTCCAGCCCCCACAGCCATCACAGCGGTTGTGGCTGCTCACACCCTGCCTCTTCACACAAGGGGGCTGCAGGTGAAGCGTGAGAGCATGTAGGTTTCTGCAGTTGGCAAAAGCCCCCGGGCAGGTTTGGAAGCTGCTTTTCCAGCCTCAGAGCCCTTGATAGAAAGGGCTTTACCTATGCTGCAGCAAGCCACGTGCTACACCACCACCTCCTCAGCAAGCCTTTGCGCAACTTCAGGCTAGCACAGGACCAGCAAGGCAGGAGCACAGCCAGACATTGTCAGCGGGACACCCTGGCAGCCAGTAGCAGAGATGTCTGCCTGCACACCAGTCACCCACGCTCAGGCCAGCATACCACCTCCATCCCTGCCTTCAGCTGAGAAATAAGACCAGCCCAACCCCAACTAGAAGAAGCCCGGCCACTCTGCTTTTCCTCCTGCTCCTCTGCACTCACTGAAGACAACACAGGAAGATTTTGTCTAGCCTTTATTAAAAGGAAAGTTATAAAAAGAGGTTCAGGAGCTCCCAGCAGCTCTGAGTTAGTAGTAGTGCAAACCATTGGTTAAAGTAAGAATCATCCCTGCAAAGATGTCGAATGCCATTTGGCTTTGCATCCACAAAAAAGAAGTTTTCCCAGCTGCAGCCCTACCAGCTCACACACGGGCCCAGGACAGAGCAGGCTGCCATGCCAGCTCAGGGAAAGTCTCCTGCCCTCTCCTTCAGCTGCATGGATGGGAAACGCAGGTCCCACGGGCATCCCGGTCATGACGGAGCAGAAGTGCAGGAGGGTGGATGCCGCCGGCATTCTAGAAGAGGCACTGAAGGGTTACCAAATAGCAGCTCAGACACTAGCCAGGTTCATCGAAGAAAAAATCCTTTCTGAGGACAGACAGCTCCATTTCAAACAACTGAAGTGCCTCTGCAGAGCAGCTGGAGGATGATGCGCAGTCACTCCTGCAGCAGACACTGCTCCCCCTTGAGCCGCTGTGATAACACCCCAGGGGGCTCTAAACGGGGTAAAAGCCCTCTGCCTGCAGCTGACCTTGCAGGAACACAGTACTGGCTGCTCAGAGGCTGCAGAGCTCTGAAGGAAGCAGTAAGAAATGCTTATTATATAAAAGAATTTGGCCTGCGTTTTCTTCTGGCTTTCCCCTCCCCAAGCCCTGCTAATGGCAGGGCTCCTCAGCTGGTGATCTGTACTGGTATCTTCCAGCAGAACAACATCTGGTCCTGGTCATCCACCAGCTCCCACTTCACAATCAGCTTAATCTGAAAGAGAGAGAAGAGCAGAAGGAAATGAGAGTGTTCAAGAAACATTAAGGCAAGGACGTGGGGAGGAGGGTTACCACTTGTGTGGAGCACAGAGGTCCTGGGAGCTCTGCACAAAGAAGACAGAGCTGGGGCACTGCCCCCCCTGCAGTAGGGAGGGCCACGTTCACGTGGTGATACTCCAGCAGTATCTTATGTGGACAGAGGTTCAGTTGTGTGACACAGAAGACCTCCACGCACTGCACTCAGATCCCCACTCTCCAAGTAAGCAGAGAGTGGAAACACCCTGCAGACTCCCAGCTGTACTCTGGAGCTCAGCACCCCTAGTTTGGGAGCGTCTGGCTGCATGCAGCAGGCTCTGCAGGGGAGCATAGTACAGGAGGACACTTGGGCAACTGAAGCCACTTCTCAGCAGCTCAAGGCAGGCTGCTTCCTCTGCTGGGTCTGTCCTGAAGTGGGAACTTGAAACAAGAGTCATGCTTATGGCAGAAGTGCCACCAGATAGTCTAAGGAATCTTCTAACCCCTTCCTCACCACCACAGGACAAGATGCCCTTCCCTAAAGGCAGGTGGTGGGACTGCCCCTGGAAGGGTGACAGCTCTGAGGAGTAGACCAGCTGCTTGCTTACTTACACTGGGGTACTCGCTCTTCACGGGGAGTTTGTTCAGGTAGCTGTAGGAATGGCCCTTCTGAATGGGGCACTGGATCCCAGACTTGCATCCATCAGGCTCAGGAATGGGAAAGGGTATATCCACATGCAGCATCTCGCCGTACACCCTCGCTTTGCTGCCCTGGCTCTCGATCTCTGCAGAACACGGGGAAGTACGAGTGTGGCATGGGATCAGCAAACACACTTCTACCTTGCACCCCTCCCCTCCACATACCCTGGGGGCTGCAAGAACACACATCGAAGGGACGCCCGTCCTCCCTGGCCACTTCTTGCCACCCAGACACCTCTCCAGCCACCCCTCCCCGCTCCTCTCCAGGCAGCGGGCTAGAGAGGCGACCACCCGCCCCGGCCCCCGCGCTGGGGAAGCGATGCTTACTGCTGGCGAAGGTGACGTTGATGCTGTAGGATGTCCCTTTGTGGAGCAGGCAGGGCTGCGTGGGGCAGGGGCTCACGTTCACCTCTTGGATGCTGCCGTCTTTGGAACCTGCAAGGCAGAACCGGGCTTACCGGGCTTTCTCCGCCTGCGGACACCCCCCACAGGTCCCGGGGCCGGCCGGCGCCACTCACCGCAGTCGACGAAGCGAAGGGGCTCGGCCAGGGCGGCGGCGGCCAGCGCCAGGAGCAGGGCGAGCGGGGACAGCACCATGGCGGCGGCGGCAGCGGCGGCGGCTCCGGTTGCTGCGCGGTGTCACATGAGCGCGGCCGCCCCGCCCCGCCCGCCGGTCAGCGGCACCTCCCCGGGGCGGCACCGGCACCTCCCGCTGGCTGCCGCGGGGCCCGGCCCTCCTCCCGGGGCGGCACCGGCACCTCCCGCTGGCTGCCGCGGGGCCCGGCCCTCCTCCCGGGGCGGCACCGGCGGCTGCCGCGGGGCCCGGCCCTCCTCCCGGGGCGGCACCGGCACCTCCCGCTGGCTGCCGCGGGGCCCGGCCCTCCTCCCGGGGCGGCACCGGCACCTCCCGCTGGCTGCCGCGGGGCCCGGCCGCCCGCCCCGGGGCGGAGCGCAGCGCAGCGGCGGCTGGGGGCAGAGCAGCAGCCGGGCTTAACTCCGGGAGGGGGGTGGGGGTCGCGCTGGGTTCCAGCGCTTGGGCGGGCGGGGACCCCCCAGCAGCGCTGTGCCCGGCGTTCGGCGCTCGCCTCCAGCCAGCGCCGTGGGCAGGGGGGTCCCACTGCAGCTACTGGGGGGGCCGAGGGGAACAGAAATCAAGAGGCTGGCGGAGCAGAGCAGCCTGCGGCCATAGGCGATACTTAGCGCGTACCCCGTGTTCCGCACTCCAAAGCTGGCTGCATAACCCGGGGTTACATCCACTACGTGCCTGGGGTGGCTGCTGCCTTGCACAGAGCACGTACCCCTCGGTCCCGCCTGCCAAACCTGTGGAACGCCACAGGCTCCCAGCTTTGCGCTGTAAAGCGCTGGACCCAAGCAGCTTTTCACCAGTTGCACATGGCAGCAAGCGTCATGACCTTAGCAGGGTCATGTCACGAGCAGCCAGAGGCACATGAGTGCTGATGCGGTAGGGACGTGGCAAAGCTGGCACAGCTTCCCGGCCTCGGCCCCCTGTCCCGGTAAGGTGGCTGCCTACGCAGTGTCAGCTGCCCTGCCAAGTGACTCAGGGTCAACCCCCCCACGCCTGGCTCCGGCTCTCCTCGAAGGCTGTCGCACCAGAAGCCACCGAAGCGTTAGCAGGACTAGCTCTCGTGCATCCCTGCCGAGCGGTTTAGCTCGGAAGAAGAGGGATCCCCTCCTCCCCCCTCGAAAACGGAGCAAGTCTTCCTTTTTTTCTTTTCTTTTAAGATTCTGAATAAGCATTCAAGACCAGCTTGCAGCAGCTCTATCAAAAAAAAACCCCAACAAACAACAAACCCCAAAAGACCCTGCTGGGGCTAAGCCGCATATTTAAAGCCCATCTAGCACACTTCATAACCAATCCAGATAGTGTCTTTTCCTTGCACGTGGGAACTCGTGCCCTTAGAAGGGCTTTCCTTCTCCCTATCCTTCACATCTTACAGAGCTAACAAAGCCACCTATCTGACCGCCGGGAATAGAAGCGCAGTCAGGTCAGAGCAACACCATAAACTACCGTCACACATTCACAGGATAAGCAGTGTCATGCTTGGGAGCAAATTCCACAACGCATTAAATCGGGATGCCTCCCTGTGAAACGGCTCATCAGATATCTTTGTTTCACAGATGCTTTTGTACGGTGGCAGCAGCTAAATACACACAAGTCTACATGTATTTCAAAGGGTTTGAACTAAAAATCATTGAATCTAGGATCAGAATTAACGTGTCTGTACCCCCCAAGAACTGGATTAATGAAAAGCCTAATAAGTATAAGTCTGTAAAACTACAGTCAAGGCCTTTACACAAAAAAGCAGCAGAAACCTTCTGCCCAAGGCTTTTAGCTGATATCACACATTACCATCATGCCAGTTTTGCAATAACAGCTTTAAAGCTTAGATTACCCAGGGCAGCACAAGCATCGTAGGCCAAACAGACCTTGCTTTTAGGCACATGCCCCCTTTGACATCTGATACAAGATGTGGGCCTCCAGGTCACCTTGGATCCCAACATTTCACCAAAATACTTCAGAAAGACTCAGTTTAGTCTGGCCTCCTTATTTTGCAGATAGAACTCCTCCCAGATTACCAACATCATGGGGAGCTTGTGCTGCGGTGCAGAAACCCTGGGAGAAAAGGCTAAGGAAGCCAACAGATAAGTTCTTTCCAGCAAGACTAATACTCAAGTTCTTCATTTCAGTAATCCAACCAACTCCATTACATGAGGTAAAAGTCTCAGGTTCTGCTTCATAGGTTAGCTACACCTGATGAATCCAAATCCCTCTAACAGCACTGCACTTGCGACACGGTAAACAGATGCACCTGCAGGCACTACAGCAGCTGTGAATACAGAAGTCAGGTTCTCAAGAAAATCCACATACAGAGACTAATCGATTTTACTGTTCTTTCAGCCAGAACATGCTGCTCTTGCTACAGATCATCAGAATTCACATTGAAATGCATCACAAAGCCACTCTCGCATTCAACACCATGCCAGAGGTTTTATTATCACCAGTTTCTGAAGCACTACAACAAGCTCAATTTTTCACCAAAACAGATGCAAGATGATTTAAGCGCACACATTGCAGAGGAGAATAAAGCAAAATAGCTAGAGAATTCAGCTCACAGACAAATCTCTTCAATACAGTAATGTGCTTAAAGAGAGCTAGAGGAACTCCCCAGACCCAGATATTGCAGACCAGAATAAGATGGGGAAAACGGAACATAACAAAACCTAGAAACAGATTACGTCAGGCTGTCAGGGACAACCAACAAAATCCCAGCAAAGGGAAGAAGAAAACCTAGACCGTGACTCTGGATGAGAGAAAAACACCACTACATCACATAGCTGGCAGAAGGAAAAAACAGCCAGCGTTAAGAAAGAGGAGCAAAGAAATAGCTGTTCTCCTTAGGTACACTCACCTCTCCTAGCTGCTCAAAAAATTTGCCTGCACCACTTGAGTCACTCAGTGTAGTGGATTATTAATTAGATGAAATTAAGTCTGAGAGGCCAGCTGGCCTCTTTCTCATTCTTTCAATCTGCAGCGACCATCTGAGCAACATGTGAAGTGCCTTGAGGGTACTTGTCACACTTCTGACACTTAACACTGGTAAAAATGAAGGCAGTTAGAAAGGAAGAGTGTCTGTTTTTTGGGGCTGATATCCGTTCTCCAAAAAGCGTTCACAGTGAATGCAGCCACAACATGGAGAAATACAGGGGGATCAGTCTAATACACCTGCAGCAGAGAGAAGGAAAGCTGGCACGATACAGAAAGCAGGCGTGATCCTCTGCCTTTTCTCCCAGAAGTTCTTGATTCACTTCTCCAAAGTTGGCTGCTTTTGGGATGCCACGTTGATAGTAACTGGAGAAACACCCCAGTATGTTTTTTTAAAACATTGTGTTCTGATGCACCTGATGAGGATTCAAGTGTTGCAGGTACCTGCATTAACACCAGCCCTCCCGGGATCTGCCTATGATACCTTCCTGGCTTTAATCTAACAGTGCTAGAGTTAACCCAAGAGCAAGCAAAAGTAAACAGCTCAAACCAGTCTTCATCTACATGTGAGGGTGGGACAAATAAGCAAAAGCACGTGGCTGCAAAAGCATTGCCTTGCTTGGAGCAGGACAGTGAGAAAGCAGACTGTCCCAGGGTCTCCTGATGTTAATTCACCTCCTCCTGCTGGGATGACCGGTTTTCCTTCACCATCCCACTGTGTGACTCTCCTCAAGCCTGGCCAGGGGTAAGAAATGGGATTCCTCCCCCAGAAACACATGAGGAAGGAGGAGATAAAGACTCTTTTAACCGGGGATGCACCTGTGAGCAACCAGCCAGACCACTGTCACATGCTGGGTGAGGAGGAAGAGGTGAAACCACTGAGGGAAACGTGTCTCAGGCGGCTGTCGGGAATGTATGGGGGGGCCACGGGCCTGCTGGTGCCGTGGGGCCCTGCTGTGGTGGGGAGGCGAGAAGATGGCGGGAGGCTGAGGATGCACCTGCAGCACCGGGGCCATTAAGCACCCACCTAAAGGAAAACCAGCCTGTGCGGGGATTTCCGAGCTGCCCCCAGCCTGGTGAAGGAGAGCGCACCAGAAAAGCCAAGGTCAGGGAAAAGCCCTAAAGTCCCAAGCACCGTGGTTTCGCCTCTGCTTGCCTAACACCCCTACAACTGCACCTTGATCCCTCTCAGAGTCTCTGGGATAAACAATCCTCACAGCTAATTCCAGGACAAACACACGCGGCTGGAGGGCGCTGTGTTATTTGTTTTATTAATCTTTATTCTTTTATTGCCATTTACTTCCCTCTGTGAGCATCGCCGCTCAGGAAAGCAAACACTCCCAAGGACGAACAGCGGATTCGGTGGCTTCACCGAGCCAGAAGCCGAGCCGTGCCCGCAGAGGAACGCTGCCGGCGGTACCACCCCGGCCCGGGCGGGGCGGGCAGCGCGTTGCCTGGCAACCCCCCCCCTCCCCCGCCCCGCTCAGCACTTCCGCCTCGGCGGGCGCCATGACGGCCCTCGCCGGAAGCGGCGGCGGCGGACAGCCAATGGGCGGCCGGGGCGGGGCGCTGAAGCGGGCGTCGAGGGCAATATGGCGGCGCCGGGGGCGCTAGGGCGCCGGTGGCTGCTAGCGCTGGGAGGCCGGACGAGGTACCGCTCCGGGGTGGTAGTGGGCCCGCTTGGT
This sequence comes from Falco rusticolus, assembly GCF_015220075.1. NCBI lineage: Eukaryota > Metazoa > Chordata > Aves > Falconiformes > Falconidae > Falco > Falco rusticolus. The sequence continues at coordinate 63,767,428 of NC_051193.1, read as the reverse complement.
CCCCTTGGCCCCTCGGAGGGGCTGTCGAGCGGCAGGGGGTGGCAGCCTTGCGCAGGGTCGCGCCGGCTGTTACCGGTGGTGTGGCGGGGCTCCCTCTGAGGCTTCCCCCTTTCCTCCCTTCTCCCTGAGGCAGCTGGTGTCCTGCTCCGCTGTGCCGAAGGCGAGAGCTACCGAGGTCCCCGCCGGCTCCTGCGTGTGCAGTTGGCCGCCCGCTGCGGTGGGCGTCATCCTTCTCCCAGCCGGGCCCGACGGAGAGTGACCCCAGCGAGGGGCAGGTCTTCCTCAGTGAGAGCTGTGTGAAGGTAGGGACCCCAGGAGGCAGCTCGGGTGCCTCTGGGAGGGATTTCCAAACTGCCTGACTTGCCCTGGGTATGTAGGCAAGGCATTTGAGAGTTTGCCCATTTGTTCAGCAGGTCTTTTAATCCCCTTTTTTGCAGCGGCTGCTGGAGATCATAGAAGGCTCAGAGTTTCTCAGGCTGCAGGTGGAAGGAGGTGGCTGCTCTGGATTCCAGTACAAGTTTTCCTTAGACACAGTTATCAATCCTGATGATAGGTAAGGACAAAGGTGTGTAGTACTGATCAGGTGTGACTGTTCTTTGCAAAGATGACAGGAAGGGTGTGCGTGATGTGATAGTATCTTGCATTGAAGGGAAGAAGCTTGTGAGGTAAGGAAAGTGCTCTGTTGGGTCTGCAGCACAGCTAATGGTTAAATATGCTGCTTTTTCTGCAGGGTCTTTGAACAAGGTGGTGCGCGTGTGGTCGTGGATGTGGACAGCTTGGCCTTTGTGAAGGGTTCTATGGTGGACTACAGCCAGGAGCTGATTCGCAGCTCCTTCCAGGTGGTGAGCAACCCCCAGGCAGAGAAGGGTTGCTCATGTGGGACTTCCTTCTCCGTCAAATTCTGACTGGACTTCCCATGGATGGACACTGTCTGCAGATGCTTCTTGGTAGTCTTCAGAGGGTTTTTGCTTGTTCTTTTCCCAGCTACATCCTCTTGTCTGCCTTACCCTATAACACAGCTGTCACGTGACTCCAGCTGTGTGTGTGTCTGCACTGAGCCTAACTCCAAGACTTGTTGGCATTCCCATCAGAAACATGAAGTAGCTGTGAGCACACATGGGAGCATCTTCAGCGCTTTGTGAACTACTGGCCAGGTTGTGCTGACTCACCAACCCTGTCCTGAGTGTGGAACCACTTAACTGGTTGTCTCTGCAAGAGTTTGCTGTATATATGTGTGTGTTTATTGAAAGTTCTTACTAAAAGTCTTTGATTGTTATTGCTTGTGCATTCCCATGTGGGTAGAATCTGGGTTCTTTCAGGCTGCCATTTCTTATTCCTTGTCTTCCAGGTAAATGGGACTTGGAGTGTTTCTCCCATATACCTTCCAGTGTTGCTGGCTCTCTGCTCCCCAGCTCAGTGGGCTTTTCTTGAGACTTCACTGTTCTCTTACCTAGCAGGCTTCTCTTGGTCCCAGGAACCTGCAGTATTTTTGCTGTTAGTCCTTGGGATGAAAGCTTTTACTTGTTCAGAGTAAGTGAAGCTAAAAAATTGAGGTAGAAGAATTAGTAGTTTGTCTTTTACATTTAAAAAAAAAATAAAAGCTTGTGTATCTATATATAAATAAAAGACACAGCCCTCCATCCCCCAGTGCTATTTTAGGCTGTTCCTAAACCTGACTTGGAATCGCAGGTCATACAAACCCTTGGACTTTGTGGTGTCTGCTGCTTTCCCAGCGGGAAGGGAAGTTCAGGTTACGCAGGCAGAGAAGGATCTGGAGTATTAGTTAAGGGTGGTCGTCAAATCCTTTTGTCTTAGTTGTCTGATTTTCTGTTTTCCATAACTTCCTTCACCATTTAATCCCTGTCTAACTTGTGGTTAGTTTGATGAAAGAATAAGATAGCTCCTTTCCTTTCTGAAACTGCCATGGAATAGGACATCTAGAAGTTTCCAGAAAAATATCCTTTTGATTAGTTGTTTCCTGTAGTTTTTTATCTGCCACTAGATGTCTTTTAAATCAAAATGACTCACCTGCTTCTGGGTGAAAGGAGAGATGGGGAAGCTATTTTTGTTCCCTCTTGTATTTTAATCTGATCATAACCAAATTGTCTAAGACAGTCTTTCACGTGAGTGTGTGGATACTGCATGACTCTGGTCTCAAGGAAACTGCTTATGGCAAACCATGAGCCTCTTAACACTCCATGCTACAGGCATTTCTGTTCTTAAGCTTCCCAGGTGCCTTTCTAATCAGCAGCGACTACGTACAGCACTGATTTGCCTGTTGATTTCCAGCACTTAGAGTTGATAGCTAGTTTCACTTTCATCTGTAGATGTTATGGGAGTTCATATGTGATCTGCTCTGACTTTGCCACATGGGGGAAAATCGATGGGATTTGGAGCAGCAGCTCTTTTGATTTAGCCCTTTCCATTTCTGTTTCCTGCAGTCAACAAGTTCTACCTAGTTATGTCGCTGTTGAAGGGAGCTGAATGGAGGACTGTCCTGTTTTGTAAAAGGGGGTAAAAGTATGTGATTAAAAGACTTGTCTAAACCCCTGCAGGATGTTTTGGCCCTGCCCTTACGCTCCCAGATCCTGAAGGTGATGTCAGCCAGAACTGTGTAAAAGTGTAAGGCCTAAAAGTTTTGTAGGTAGAAGACATTAGATAAACTTGATTTCTTTCAGCTGGGGTAACTGAGCAATGAAAGTTGGTGGGAGGAATTGCTTTCTGAATCGGGAATTGCAGATCCACTTCACAGTCTGACCTTGGTCAAGTCTCTTGGGATCTTTTACAGGAAATAAAAGTGCAGCAGTAGTGGTGGGGCGGTAGCAAGCTAGCAGCTACCAAGGTGGTTTTTTTTCCACCCTCAACTAAAGCCTGCCTTGAGCCCCTGTAAGCATGCAGCCTTTGTCTTGGCTTACTGTTCTTACTAAATGTAAACGTGCCATGCCTGTTCAACCTAGCCAGGTTCCACCTGCCTTCACTCACTCAGCATTGATGAAGTAAATCAAGCAAGTGCTGTCCATGTGGAGCGCCACCTTTTTCGGAATATGTATGTCTCTCTCCCAGGGCCTGTATCTATCTATGGGATGTGGCTGGTTGTGGCAGTACTGCTCTAACTGCACTAGGTGGACCCCTTACTCCTTGGGAGTTGCTGCGCTGGACACAAGTCTCTATCTGGGGTGAAGTTGGATCTGCTTTATATAGGACCTAGGCAAGAGCAAAAGTTTCTTGGCAGCTGCCTGTTTTGGAGGCAGGCTGGCGCTGAGTTCTGGTATTGCAGCAGTGTGGTCTCTAGATCAGAGAAAGTGCTGGAAGCTGGAGAGGTTCCAGCTACACATGTTGCTCTTGGCCTCCTGGTCCTGTTTCCTGGGAGCAGCTGTAATCCACTGGCCAAAGCTACTAGTCTTCCAGTTCCCAGTAGGGAATGGGTGCAAAGAGATGTCTGTCCTTTAACAGTCCTCCTGATTCTTAAAAAAAAAAAAAGAAATCCTGTCAGCATATTAGATATTGAAAACTGTCCATGTTAGGAAGTCAGCAAAGGGGGTCGTGTAGCAGAGGGGGTTGAAGGCTGACGTTGGTGAATTTTGGCTGTGTAGGCAGAAAAGGCTAGATCCTGACTCATATGGAAGAAAAGGGGAAAAAAACCTGTCAAGGTTTGTACGCTGAATAGCCTTAGGGGGCAAAGATGGCATCACACTGTAAACTGTGGGGCAAGACCAGTGATGCTTAGAGAAGGGTGCAGAGGACTAGCCAGGGGATTCGGTTCTGCCTGGGCTGCAAGGGGACTGTAGTGTGGGGGAGAGGTAGGAGCCCTTATACCGAGCCACCAGGAAAAAGCAGGAGTACAGAGCTGGAGGTGCTGCTTTTGCTTCATGGCAAATGAGAAACTGCAGTGGAAAATCTTTCTCTGCTCCCACATGAAGAAGGAGGATTCTCTCAGTTCACCCACCTGACAAGGAATGAATGATCAAAAAAGATATTTATGGAAACTTACGTTAAGATGAAACTTCAAGGGAAAAGGGCACAATCATCAGTGTCACTGACAGGCGGGTAGAAGAGGATGGAATAGAAATCCTCACTTTGGTGAGGGCATGTTGGGGCTCTGCAGGGACCTGTTAGTAGACGACCAGCGCATCCTCAGCCTGTGACTCTGGCTCTGTTCGTAAAATTAGGTATCTGCCATCACCTGTTAACTGTGGGTCCCTCTTCCAAGCTTCAAGCCAGGCAGTGGTAGAGAAATGGCAGATTTTTGTCATGCCCCTTTTCTTATGGCTTAGGAATATGCATGAGAATGCTGTGCTCACCTTGGTGGGCTTCTGTGTGGTATTACTCACTACAAAGAGCGGTTGGGATGAGCGGCTCCTATGAGACCGAGGGCCAGCCTAGGTTGGATGTTTGAGGAACAACTGGCCCTCTCACCCCCAAATCTTCATCTTCAAAATTTCACTAAGCTCAGTTCCTCTCCCTTGTGAAATCCCGCATCTGTACAGGTGTTGGGTCAGTCAGGAAGACAGCTAGGGGTGAGGAGCCAGTACCCCCAGATGACACCTGGGGGTTGGGCTTCTGCTTCCCCTACACAGTAGTGTTATTTGCTGCTGCTTTGGGGCTTGCCTGAATCCAGCACCTGAGGGAGGAACCACTGAGCAGCAGAGAGGGCAATAACAGGAAGGCAGAAGTGCACACAAGGCGGCTTCTCTTGCCTGTGTGCCACACCGTAAAGGCAAATGCTTTTGTATCAAGGCTGTTCTTCAGCCTTGCAAGTGTTTTGAACATCTGCTGGCAGCCAGATGTAAAAGAACAGAGTGGTATAAACCCCACTGTTCACACTGGTAGCTGGGCCTGCCTGGAGGAGTTTACCGAATTCGGAGCAATTGTATTTTGTACTGAATACAGAGCATGCTGTATTTCAAGGGTGAGCTGCTAGTGGGGACCGAACCACTCATGGTCTCCACTAGCAAATGCAGCAGTTGGGTTCGTTAACAGAGAATGTGATAGGATGTGCATCATTTTGGTGCTTTGTTCTCTTTGCCTGTTTTCATGCCCAGCCAAAGCTTTCACCATGCTCCTCTGGAACAGGCCATAGCTGCCAGAGACACTGGCAGCAGAGAAAGGTATAACCCTGCATAATGGTGTGTTTAATACGACTGTCAGCCAACCTGGAAAAAGAACCATGATTCAAGGAGACTGAATATTGATGAGAATAAACTGCAGCCACCTGTATTGTATCAAACTCTTCCATTTGGGTAATCTTTTTATGACTTTTTTTTTAGAGGATGAATCCTTGAATCAAGCGCCGTAGGGGCTAGGTATAGGATTAATGGTGCAGTTTGGATCTTGCTGGGTTCTGAAGAATATGTTAGCTCTGCATGGTTTCCAGGATTAAGCTGCAACTGGCTTTGATCTGTGCAGATACCTGCCCAGGAAACAGCTCAGTAGATCATGGACTTGGGGTGGGTTTAGCATCCAGCTGTGGACAGAAATGCCATGGTGAGGCAGCTGAAGCTGTTCATGACAGCAAGATGGGCCATTACTCCAAGGCTGTGATTCCTCGCCCTGTGGGGAGCAGTTTGTGTGCAGTGCTTCCTGCCTCTGGCCTTCCCAGCACTTGTATGGCTCTTAATATTTCCTGCTTGGGCAATAAGAGTTTATGGCCCTAGTCTTTGTGGTTGATTAGAGCCCAAGTTTGTGCCCCTGTTTTAATCAGTGCTCATTTACCTTTGGCATCCTTCAGAGGAACAGAATGGTATGTCTTTCAGTTGCCATGGAAACAGCGAGACTAAATGCACATTTCCATGGCAACCTGCCATTATCTTCAGCTCTATCTGTGGGTCTCATTTTCTGACCATGGGGGTGGGGTGGTGAAAATGGAACTTCATCTCTTAAAAAAAAAAAAAAGGGAAAAGAAAGATACTACCACCACCATCATCACCACCCCCTTTCCTCCTCTGGCTCAGGCTTGGGGCTGAGAGGCCCATGACTACTGCCACCATCCCATGCGCTGGGGCTCCGAGGTACTGTCTTCAGCTCCTTCTCTCCTTTACCCTTCTAAAAATAGAGATGTTCAGAACAATTTGATGAAAATGTTCCAGCACTTCTCTGAGCTCTTTGTTTCCTCAGCTAATGCTCCCAGAAAAGGCCCTTGAAGTTAATTGAACTTTCCAGTGGGTTCCAAAGGTCAACGTGCCTGAGCTCCTTTTGGTTTGAAGGGCTAAGGGTTAATTATGGAGTCTAAGACTCTGAGGAGAAGTTTTTGTTTGCTGGGACTGGAGGCACCAGGGCACATCATATTAACCTCAGGAGTGAGGGACCTGCTTGCAAGGGGGGCAGTACAGACTGTTCCAGGTCACACCCCTCAGAGAGTTGGGGGTCATAGGCGATGCTTATTTGGTTTGTGTGCATCTTGGGGAGATGCAGGGCAGAGAAACCAGGTGTTTGCTGTGTGATGGGTCTTGCAGCCCCCCAGCCAGAAGTGGTCTTGGCCACTGCTAGCATCTCTGCCTCCCCCAGCCACTAAGTCAAGAAACTGACAGAATCTGTACTTTGAGCAATTGCACACAGCTGTTCCTTAAGCCTGTGTTCATTATTCTTTTTCTAGCTGGCTTGACCTTTAGCTAATTCCTCTTATTCATGGTCTAATCTTGGTTACTGAGGAAAAAAGCTTGCGTCTTGAACTGTTCTAGCCTGATGCAATAAAGTCATCTGTGGAGAGGATGTGGTAGAGCTCTCCCTCCACATCTGCCCCACCAGCCTTTTTCAGGTGCTGAAGCAGAAGGTGATAAAGCTCTGGCTGCTCAGGAGTGAGCATGGAGGCAGATGGGGTCCGCAGAACAGGTGAGGCAGTTGCTGCTCAAGCACAACTCTTTTCCTTGCTGTAGGCTCCCACAGTGCTGATTGCACGTGACGAAGAGCTGCCACAGTCAGCCTGGGTTTGTATTGTCTCGTCAAGGAGAGACCAAAGATCAGAGAGCCCTGTACATTGCTGAACTTGCAGGATTTCACCCTGGAAGAATTACTGCCTGGACATACTGCCAGCGTTTGGTTGGGAGCTACTGCTTGGAAGGTTCTGAGACGTGGGGATTGCTAGCAAACTCAGTCGTAGCCCTGCTGCCATGGCTCACAGAGCTGCACAGCCAGAGTGGTGTTAAGCTCTTCCCCTCTTGTCCGTAGCAGCTGAGCAGGCACTGACCGAGGGAGCCACACGGCCTCTTGTTCAGCTTCTCCTTGGCATACAGTGTCCGTTCTTCTCACCAGCATCCTGCACAGTGTCCAGGCGAGGGTGGCCGTAATCTGGCCGGTGCATCTGGTGGGCTGCATGGCAGTCTTCCCTTCGCCTCCCTGCATACCCACGCATGCCTGCCTCAAACTTCAGACCGGGAAGATTCACGTTAAATATAGAAACTTTTGAGGGAAGAGCTAATAGCATTTGGAAAAGAGAATTCAGTAGCTGCCTTTGGTGACAAAGAAATAATGGGGCGATGCTATTGTTAGCAGAACTTTATCTACCAGCTCCTGCAAAAGCTTAATGGGGAGCAGGGAAGCAGTGGGACTGTGTGGCAGATCCCTTGGCCTCTTAATAAAATGCTTCCCCCTGCTGCCACTGTCCTACGTTCCCAGATAACAGGCACAGGACAGAAATAGGACTGCTATGGTGAAAGAAGTTACTTAATCCTCTTTGGGCTAAGTAAAATATATCAGCAAAGAGCCAATTCACAGGGCAGAGCTGAATTACACAGGAGAAAATTGTGTCTGCAAATCAAATGGAGCTCCAGCACTGTGAGAGAGCAAAGACAAAACAGGCTGGCATGGGAGAAGGGGGAATAGCCCAGAGAGATGCTCGGGGAGGGAAGGCAACAGGAGGTATTTGCTGAGCCTCCCCCAGCTCCACTGCAGCAGCACGAGTTTGTGAGTGGATACGGCTGTCAGAAGGTGGGAGGGTGCTTACAGCTGTCCAGGTATTGTTAAGAGGCAGAAGAATCTGGTGAGACCTGGGAACCTCTGAGAAGACAAGAACTGGTGAAGGGGGTGGGGTATAGCTGATGTAGAAAAGAGCAAACAGGATGGAGGAACAAAGAGTAGGCAGCTAGACCAAGGGGAGGCAGGAGCTGAGCTGAGTACGTGCCTGTGCCTGCTGGGTGGCCGCCCACCCGAGATTCCGCCGTGGGGTTGCCAGATCCACAAAGACACTGACCTGCTCTGCTTTGTGCTGGCTGAACCTTGGGTGGCAACAGCCTGCGAGGAAGGATCCTCAGCAAACTGGAAGTGCCAAAGCTTCAGAGATAAAACCAGACCTGCCACAGGACTGGGAAGTTACCTGCTTTTCAAGGGCTGGGCCCTGCTGGTGTGGAGAAAAGGGAGCAGGTCTGAAAAGCAAGGGTGTGCAGGGAGCCCTGGTCAGTTGTTGGACACACAGGCTAGTTCTCCAAATGAGTAAACGCTCATGTTGTAAAGAGTTGAGTAACAGACCTCTGCTGCTTGAGGATGCCCTCTTCTACAACGCGCTGGGCATTGCGGGTTCGTGTCCTCTTGATCCATGCTGGATGTGATCATTTTACAGGGTAGATGAGAGCACTAGAAGTGTCAGGTTAGGAGGACTTCCTAAAAACTGGGGTAAGCTTGAGTGGGGGGAAAGGGATGTCCTAGATCGCTTGGGGCTGGCCCAGAGATGAAGTTGTTCAGCAAAAGGACAGCTTATTGAAAGAGTTGTTTTTCTCAAGACAAAATGAGGGCACACCTTGTACAGCGTATGCTATGCTGGACACAGAGGTCTCAGTCACAGCCTGAGCTCCTCACCTAATGCTCAGGTGTGAAGGGCTCAATAGACATGACCCTGCAAGCTTCTTCTGGCCCAGGGGAACCTGATCGCTTCCTCCCAGGGATGCTGATTTGTGTCCCTTCCTTTGGAGTCTGTGCTTCCTTTGCCCCCTCCCCTCCTGCTCATGTTTTCCAGATGCATTTGATTTATACATACTCGTTCCCTTCCTCACAGGAATGAGTTTGGTGCGTGTCAGTTGTGTGAAAGAAAAATTGATAGAGCAGGCTGCCGAGCAAAGCAGCTGGGATCTTTCTTAGGAGAGCTGCAGTCGTTAATTATAGGAGTCTAACTAAACCCTGGCTCAGGCAAGAAGCATTTTCTAGATCTCCTTCCTTTCTTTTGTACCTTCCTGCACAGGTTGTCACTTCAAAGGCAGGATTCGGGGACAAGTCAAAACGACACCCACCTTTTTGAATAAAAATGGGATGCCGAGTGCCAGGGAGCAGTTCCCGTTCTGGCTCCCTCCTCTCCCAAACTGATGTGAGGGGCACTGCACCTCTCCCCAGCGAGGGCTGCAGACAGCACTTGTCTGTCCCTCGGGCTTTCTCCTGCTTCTTCCCTGCCTCGGGCGGCGCAGTGAGTCAGCTCCTGCCTTACTAAAGCCTCTCCTGGGTTTGATCTGAGCACCAGCTTCCTCTCCCTGGCTCAGGTCTGTGCATCCTGGCCGGTACCTTGGCATGGCAGGTTCCCCAGGGGTCCATTTTATTAAAGTCACTGCAGAGCTGGGTATTTCAGTCCCGAGCAGCTTCACATGTGCATCGCAGACAGAGCCAGCAGCACTGGAAAGGATTTTCTCTGTATGAGTTTACCCCCGGCAAAAGACAGTGGGAGAAGAGAGGGAGGAAACACAGCCTGGATGTCCTTAAAAGCCTGATACTGCCTGTGCATGTGCCCCTCTGATATGTTTCTGGCTGATGATCCCAATACAGGCCGTGCTACTGCCCTGTTTCGGAGACTGCCTACACAGATAACCTCGTCTTAACATCACCGACTTGCTCACAACCTTTGCTCGTGTCACCTCATGATCTGTAATACTGAGATAAGAGTGCTTGCCACAGCAGGAGGCTGCCTGCATTAACAGCTAAAAGATACTAAGAGGAAAGAGGGCTACGAACATGCTTAGGGTAGATAAAGCCGATTTGGTCTCTTTACAGAAGAAAGTTGTTATGTGTTTTCCTCAAAGTTTCACAGGGCTGCCAGGAGATGTGTGCCTAGCCAAGGGAGGTACTGTCATCAGAAGCTGATTTTGGTGCCCCAGATGGATGCTCGTGGCCTTATGCTGGGGCTTGGGCAGGGAGAGAAAGGAAGGGGGGCACTGGCTTGCTAATTAAGAGACTTTCTGCTGCTTTTCTGCTACTCAGAGGGGGAGGCAGGACCTGTGCCTGATGTGAGCCTCTCGCCTGTGCTGGGGCCTTTCTTAAAAGCTGCTAAACCTTAAAAAAAAAAAAAAAAAAAAAAAAGAAAGAAAAAAAAATCTGCAAACACTTTGATAGTCCTCACAGGAAAGTGAAACAGAAGAGCCTTTGAGCTGCACGTATAAGAAAAACCTCTGTACATTGCTGTGGGAAGAAAGGCTGGCAGAGCTGAAATTTGGCAACTGTCCCCAGCTGGTGAGGGAGGTGCTTTTCTGCTGTGAGCTCCTGCCATGACTGATGCAGAGACAGAGAGTAAAAGCGCAGGATCCTCTGTAGGCAACAATTAGCACCTCAAAACCATCAGGGTGCCAGTGGGATGGGGAGGGTGAGCCAGTGATTGTCCTCTGCCTCCATACAGGGGCTTGGTCCTGGGCTCACCCTGGCAGAGGCGCCCAGCCTCTCCATGTCACACCTCCTTCTGCAGGACACCTTCCTGCTGCGGGGGCCTCCTGGCCAGGCAGCATCTCCCTGCTGCGCATTCCCATGGGTTTCCATAGCAATCGGTGGTGTCAGCTGCACGAGGAAGCCAATGGAGGGAAATGAAGGTTTCTCCCTATCCTGGGCCAGCGTGGGGTGAGATGAGAAAGGAGCATCCTGATGGAGGTAACAGCACTTGGGCTGCCCCAGTTTACTCCTGCCAGGCCAGGGCATGAAGATGCAATGGGAGTGTGTAGACCCCAGGGAACTTGCAGGGCAGGTTTTGGGGGACTGCATGCACCCCAGAGCCAGCCCCACACACCCTCTGCCCTGCCAGGGGGCTACCGATACCAAATGAATGCCATCCTTTTCTTTTTTTGTGGATTTTGTGTCCTTTCCTTTTGCAGCCTCCATCTCTTTCCCCCCCCAGCCCGCTCTGTTTTTCCCCCTTCAGTGCATTGTCAGTCAATGAAGTCAGAAATTAATCTTTGGATTTCATGGAAAATACGTTGCGGAGCTGGAGAGGCTCAGGCAGCCTTGAAAACAGCATTTTTATTCCCAGGATGGGGGAACGGGGCACTGGAGTAAAACTCCAGGGAGGGAGAGAGAGGCAATGGAGGGGAGTATGGGTATCAAAGGCCGTTCCCAGCAGGAATAGAAGAGTCCTGGGAGAGCTCCCTGTACCCTCGGCACCACGGGAAAAGTGGATTTCATCATCTGCTAACCATTCCTCTCCTGCCCCAGACAGGAGGAAGGGGGAGACCTGCCCATTGGAAGCAAAGGGAAAACTTGGGGGAGACTTTCAGAAAATAAAATAAAAATGTCAATCCAAACCCCAAACATTTTGTACTATTGAGCATTTTAAAAAAAAAAATTGAAACATAGGTCAGCTTTGAGATGGAACTGTCATGTTGAAAGAAAGCCAAGCTACTTCATTTAGAAAATGTCTAAACAAAATGTTTTGACATTTTCAGGAAAAAATTGTCCTATACATTTTCAGACAAAACTTGCTAACATGTGATTGAAAAGATTGGCATCCTGAAAACTATATTTTGAGGCAAGCTTGGCACATGCCAAATACGTTTCATCGCACTCCTGGGCACAGTCCAGGCACCCAAAGTGCAGCGGTGCCAGGCAGAGCCCGGAGAGCTGCCCAGGGATCGGAGCTGCCCAGGGAACGGAGCTGCCCAGGGATGGAGCTGCCCAGGGATGGAGCTGCCCAGGGATGGAGCTGCCCAGGGATCAGAGCTGCCCAGGGACGGAGCTTCCCAGGGATGGAGCTGCCCAAGGATGGAGCTGCCCAGGGATGGAGCTGCCCAGGGATGGAGCTGCCCAGGGATGGAGCTGCCCAGGGATGGAGCTGCCCAAGGATGGAGCTGCCCAGGGAACGGAGCTGCCCAGGGAACGGAGCTGCCCAGGGAACGGAGCTGCCAAGGGAACGGAGCTGCCCAGGGATGGAGCTGCCCAGGAATGGAGCTGCCCAGGGATGGAACTGCCCAGGGAACGGAACTGCCCAGGAATGGAGCTGCCCAGGGATGGAACTGCCCAGGGAACGGAACTGTCCAGGGATGGAGCTGCCCAGGGATGGAGCTGCCCAGGGATGGAACTGCCCAGGGAACGGAGCTGCCCAGGGATGGAGCTGCCCAGGGAACGGAGCTGCCCAGGGATGGAGCTGCCCAGGGAATGGAGCTGCCCAGGGATGGAGCTGCCCGGGGAACGGAGCTGCCCAGGAATGGAGCTGCCCAGGGATGGAGCTGCCCAGGGATGGAACTGCCCAGGGATGGAGCTGCCCAGGGATGGAACTGCCCAGGAATGCTCAGTGCAGGCTGGGCAGGTCCTGGCTGAGCCCAGGGCAGCTGCCTGTGGCTGCCTGAGGGTTTTGCCTGTCCTGGCTCCTGCCAGCACCTCTCTGCCTGCGGTGGGAAGGATGCCACAGGTATCCATGGGTTGAAGTGCCTGCTCCTGCCTTTGGTTCAAGCCCCAGCTCTGCCTCAGGGATGAAAACTGGGCCCCTGATAATTTTTAGGATATGACAGCGGGGAAGGGAACTATAAATAAACCAGAGTCATTCTTCCATGGCTCGTGCAGCGTGGGAAAGAGAAACACAAAGGTTTCTGGCATAATCGTGTTCCTGAAAGGGGATTCTTGAAGAGCCTGAGTGCCTGATTTCCTGATCGGAGAGGAGCAAGCACAGAATACTGCGTCCCTGCCTGGCCTGTTGAGAAGTGAACACGCTTTTCAGCAGTGAGATTAGATGTCAAGAGGAAATTGCCATTTACAGTGCAGCACACCACTGTACGCTGAGACCTCTGTGCCCGGCACCAGCTGCGGCACAGCTCTGGCCACCTACACCCCTGTCCCCAATTCCCACCCCGGGCTCCTGGCAGGTTAGAGAGGCTGAGGGCACATGTCATGGGGAGCTCACAACTGCCCACACCAGGCAGGGCTGGGCTTGTTTCAAGCTTAGTAAAGCAGACCTTTACAAGGTATGTCCTTGAGGTGGGAGGATGACCAAAGCTTGTGCCAGGCAGGACCCTCTGCATCATTTAATGGTTTAAACAGCTTAACGCTTGCCCATCTCAATAACCTGTTCTGGCATACTGGAAGACCTGAGAGTATCTGACCTATTTCCATGAATTCAGCATTTTTCTGTCTTCACCAGTTCAGCTCCAGCAGCCCAGAGAAGGGAGGGAGGGGCTTGGCAGAGGAAGGGTAAGGAGCATGCATCTGCAAAGGTAAGGGAGAAAAAAGCAAGCAGCAGATGTGACTCAAGCTGCCTGCAAATCCCCAGAGGGACCGGCGGACTGCTGAAAGCAGCTTTTCTGAAGCAGCTCACTCCTGGGAATGCATCGTCTCGCTGCAACAGGCTGCACACCAGTGCTCCCAAAACAGTGGCTTCGGGAAGGCAGTGGGAGCATGACGCGTGCCTTGAGGACCTCTCAGCCCTGACAGCTGCCAGGAACTTTTTCTTCAAGTCAAAGCAGGCTTCAGGGTGAACATCCTTCCCTTCTGGGGAGCTGAAATGTCCCCCAGGGCCTGGCTGCTCCAAACCAAGCCATATGTAGCAGCAAGATAGTGATAAAACTTAACTCCAGGGCACAGGTCTCTGTAGTTATTCTTGCTTTCATAGAAAATAGCCCAGAAATAAAGCCGGCTCCTGCCCACAGCCTGGGCCAAGACTCCTTGCAGCAGGTGGCAGCTGTGTAACCTGGAGCAGAGGGATGGAGAGGCAAGAGCAGCTGCGCTCACTGCCTGCCCGGCTCCTAGCACCGCTGCCTGCAAAGCCTTTTGGAAAAAAACGCTGTTTGTTCTGACATTTAGAATAGATTAAAAATCGTTACAGGCTCTTCTGGAACGTTTTAGAAGGTGAAGCTATTGATTTAAAAACTCAACATCAGTATTGTAAGAGAGGTGAAATCTCCCTGGCTTCCTCTGGTGAACATCAGCGCCTGGTCCTGGCTGATGGCAGGAGGATGTTTATCACCGTGCCAACCCTCCACCCCCGGTTCATCTCTGCCCCGAGCCTTGCACAGGGTTGTGTGAGGGGGCACTCAACTCCCCAAAAGCCTTTCGGTATGTGGAGGATGCTCAGTCTCTTCCATTTTGTGGATCCATCAAGGACTGGTGCTGGTTTTAGGCATTTCACGTGCCCAGAAACAGCACCACGTGAACCTGCTTGCTGCTTTTTGCCACCTGCTGCTGACTGTGCTGCCGATGCTCCTGGATCACAAGAACAGGCCACCTTACCTTAGCCAGACCGCTGCCCTTTCCTTCACCAGCATTGCCCACGATGCAGGATGCAGCCCTGCCAATGCCCCCCAGTTGCACAGTCCCAGCTTACTCTCTGACAGGCTGGAAACCAGTTTTATTTTGAAAATATTGAAAAATATGTGAAAAATATTTTTATTTGAAGCTTGCAGAAGCATGCCTGTAGATACTGGGCCCCAAGGAGGGGTGTCAAATGCCATAAGCTTAGGAATGAAGTTGTGAGGGCTGACGGCACTGCCTGCATGCCAAGTGTTCATGCCATCAGGGAACCAGTGGCCTGGTCCTCGGTGCCCCACATGGCTCCTCCTCCCCTGTCCCCTGGCTTTTGGCACACTGAAAACCCTGTGTTCAAGGAGCAGCTTCACACTCGCTGTTATTTATATCTCCTCCTGACTTCACCGCCCCAGCTTCAGGTGCCATTTCCCTCAGCACAGCGTAGCATCCAGCTCTGGCTCATCGTGCTGATGGCAATTAGTAACTTCACTGTTTTCCATTTAAACACAGGCAAAGGTCCTCCTCTAAGTGTCTCCTCTTCATACCTGCACACTGCTCCAGCTTTGGTTGCAGAGTTTGAGAACTGCCCACATTTTCCCCGTTTGAGCTTTGCTCTGTTGGCTGCCAGGACTGCTGGGACCTCATCTTTCCCCACCAGCCAACCTCTCTGGGGGCTGAGAGACACCCAGCCTACCCTGAGGAGTACGTGAACTCACTGGGTACCTCTGACTGCTGCTGATGACAGAGGTGCTCAGGTGCTCAAGAACATGTTGTGCCTGCTGTGACATGAGTTTGTGTCCTGACCCATCTGCAAGAGCTGGCTGTGCTGTGACACAGCCCGTTTCACATGGCCCTGTGGCAGCCAGACAGCCAGAATGCAGGGGGACTGGTGGGGACGTTGGTCCTGAGGGATTTAGGCAGTACCTCTAGCGAAGACCTTTTGTTGTGCCGAGATGAGGCACCAAAGACATCACAGCAGTGCTACACCTGACACAGGGTGACAGCCAAGCTGTTGCCAGCTTAAACAGACCCATGTGCCATGGTGGCTTCAGCTTGACTCTGATTTCCCTTAGCAGTCTGGGTGTTTTGCATTTGTGACGAAGGAGCAGAGGCAGAGAGGTGCCAGGTACTGCCAGCGCAGGCAGCAAGGGCTCAGGACCCCCTGCCCTCCGGGTGCTGAGTGGGAGGATGAGCATCTCACACCGTCCCAAGTCCCCTGGCTGTGCTCACTGCCAGATGCCGGCCAGCTGTGCTTGTGCACTGCAAGGGGCTCTCTGGGGGCACAACACCTTCCCGGCTGAGCCCCCAGCCTGCTGGGAGCCAGCAGTTCCCCCCTGCAGTGACAGGAATGAAGGGAACCACGGCAGCGCTCAGCCCCTCAAACATCTTCCCCCTGTCAGCAGAACTGAAATGAAATTGTCTCTGCTGCTGGCTCCGGAGCGAGCGCCTATCTCTTGGCCCCTAATCAGGGCAGATATGAAATTTCTTATCTAAGTAAAATGGTGCTGCACTTCAATCCATCCAATTATTTTTTCCAATAAGTGTGAGGGGTCTGGCAGGGCCGGCTGTGGGAACTCAGACAGTCAGCAGCATGCTGGCAGTGGGGGGGACCTTCACCCTGGTGGGCACCTCAGCCCAGCACCCCACAGAGGACCAGTCAAAATCATGTGAAAACACGTGTTCTCCCAGCCAGCATGACCCAGAAAGGGGCCTGGGGTGGGATGCTCTGGGGGTCAGGCTGGCAGGCAGGATCTTTGCAGCTTGCTGTCCCCCAGGGCCATGTCCAGAAATGCCACCCACATGGCCGCGGACTGGTCCCCCCTCTTTGGCCCAGAGTGGGGGCACTGTAGGCTGTGGGCACTCTGTTCCACACTCACAAAGCTGAGATTATAGGTTCTCCATCAAACATCAGTCTGTCCAGAGGACACCCATCCACCTCTGAGGGGGTGCCTGTGCTCAGCCCCAGAGCCTGGGGACCACCTGTAGCAAGCACTTAGCCGAGACTCTGGGAGCCAACCCAACAGAGACAGCAAAAGCCAACAGCAATGAAGCAGATTTTCCATCCTGGGTCAGAACTGAGCTTGATGCCTGGATCACCCACCTCCAGCACTTCTTCATTCCCAGCAAGGCAGCTCTCCACCTCCCCTCTTCCTCATCCCTTAGAAGTCAGCAATGGTGTGGGTAAGTGTGAGGGAGGATCAGAAAAGCTGGCCTGGCCGAATGCGGCGTTGATGTGTGGGTATCTGGAAGCTCCAGGTGGGGATGGGCGCACAGAGGCAAGGGAAGTGGCAGAGGAAGAGGAAGAAAGATGGGATCAGAAGGTGGGAGAAGGGACACAGGAGTCCTGCAGAACGGAGGAAAGGGAGATGAGCCGGAGGAAGAGCTTTTGAAGGAGAAGTGACAGGGCAAGGCAGCAGAAGAGTGATAAAAATGAGACAAACAGAGTCCTCCCAGAAGAGTCCTCCCTGCACCATCCTGCTTGCAGCCATGCTGAGGAGCAGCCCTGGCATCAACTTACCGGGTGCTGCGATGGCTGCAGCCCCTCACTGTTAGCCCTCTAACTGTCCCTGCACCCCAAGGCACAGGCCGGGAGGGGGGAAGGCCTCCTTTCCTTGGCACTCCTCTGCGGGCTGGGCAAGCTCCTTGGAGGGGTACCCAGAGCCTGGCCTCCTACAGCAGTGGGGCTAAATACAGGGTTGGGGACAGCAACATCAGCCACCAGGGACGTGGGTGCTCCTTAGGTGCTCAGCGCAGCCCCAGCCTGGTTTTGCTTCCCTTCCCCTCACCCCCCGTTGCTCACTCACTGCCACACTTCCCCGGCATCCCCCTGTTCCCCCAAATCCCCTGCACCACTCCCTCAGCCAGGGCTCCCCCGTCCCAATGGCTCTGACAAAGTCACTCCTGGGCCCTGGGCCCCAGCTCCTCTAGCCCTTACCGGGTCACCTCCCAGGGCCGGTGTGCCGTGCAGCGCCCTGCACATCCCAGGCAGCAGGCAAAGGGGACCAGTCCTCCCTGCAGTCTCCTGGATCCTTCCCAGCACCTTGCTGGACCAAAACAGTTCAAACAGCAACTGCAGCCCCCGTGCTGGGCTGGGGGAGCAGGCAGCAGCCTCAGCTTGTGCTGGTAAACTCTGTGTTTCCAAGGAGGTGATGGTGGAGACTGCAGCAGGCTGGAAACCAGGGACAACCCCTGTGACAGCAGCTCCTACAGTGAGCACCTTCGCAGACCACCACCCCAGCAGCAGCAGAAGGATGTTCAGAAGAAGAGACATGAATGGCCCCTGCTAGCTCTGCTCCCCTTCCCAAGCCATCGGACTCTCTGTCACCTTCACCACATCCACGTAGTTGCCTGAGAAGATGAGCAGCCAAAACACCGGAACGTAGAAGCTGAGCCTCAGCTTCATGAGATGACAGCTAAATTTTTAATGATGACACTAGAAAGTGCAAAATAATTCAATGCAATTCAGCAGTTAACATGCATATAGTCACCGGTTAATTGGGAAACCGTTTACAGGCAGGAATTTGCAAACTTTATCTGTTTTTTATTAGCAGGGGCAGAAAGAGAAGCCTGTTCATTTCAGGCATCTCTATCTAAGTGATAGAAAAGGCGGCTGACCCTTTTTTTTCTCTAATTTTCTGAATCCTTGACTTGGAGTGAAACATGGAGTCTTTCCTTTCTGACTGAAATTGTATGAAAAATTCTGGGGTAAACCCCAGCATCTTTACCCTCTGAAATAGGCAGGAGGGTAGGAACCCGGACCAGTGGCTCTGGCAGGATGTTCAGCACTACCCTTGAGCCAGCCCCCACAGGGAAACCTCAATTTAATACCTGTTGCACCCGAGGACCAGGAGAGCGAGCAGCAGCAGACCACCCTGAAAAGGCAGCCTGATTCCTGGGAAAAGCACAGCTGGGCGATACAGACTTTCTCTGTGGTGACGCTGGTTCCCACCATTTTCTAAAAGGTTTTCTCTATTTAAATGTTAGCTGCAAAGTGGATTTGCTCTTGAATCCCCTGAATGAGCAGCAGGGAAATTAATACAATAAAAATGTAGCTATGCAGAGCAGTTCTCCGCTGACCTCTCAGCCTTCCTCTGATGGTAGGCTTTGAGTCTGAGTGGGATTAATTGGGTTTCCTTCCCCATTAAAGGGGTCAGCTCCTGCTCACCCCCTGCCCGCCTGTGGCAGAGCTGAGCTTACGCCGTGTCCTGCCTGACGCTGCCAACACTCCTGGATGGAAACAATGGGCTGCAGAATATCTGATTTGGGGGAACAGGCAACTCGTCATTTTCTGTGATGAAATTTCAGCCAGGGTGCTCATTCAGACCCAGGGCTATGCATCATCCCTCGTCTTTTAATACTTCTGGACACTTCACCAAAGCACCTCACAGGGATGAAGAATTTTGTGGGAGTAGGGAATGAGGTGCTGAAACGTGTCTTTAATATCCGGCCATGGCTGCCTGAGTCATGAGAGGGGCTTCAGCAATTTTTTCTCCCCTCTTTTTTGTTTTTCATTACTTTGCAACACATTATTAAAGCAAAACCACCCATGAACGAAAGGGAGTGATTCAATACCTTGAAACCTTAGGCCAGTTCCCCTGGTGGAAGAGCACTTTAAGTGCTAAGGAAATATCCCATGCACTGGCTTCATTTCAGGCAGAACCCCCATACATACATTATCAAAAGTAACCAAACAGCTATGAACTGGCTTGGCCTATGGAAAACAGACAAAATGATAGAGAGAGCCCCTTCCCCTGGGAGACCAACCCCTAAAAAGAGCTAAAACAGCTGCATGCTTCCAAAGCGGCTCTTTTTCGCACACAGTGCTTGCTGGTAAAGGTCCTCCTGACATGACATTTCAAACAATTGCATTTTAGACCAGCCCGGCTGAAGAGTACACAAGGGAGGCATCACTCCAGGTTTCGCTCTAAATAATGCATGTGGGTTACTTTGCAAAATAACTGCAGATGACCTCCCGTTTGTCAGCCTGGCAGCACCGCGTGTGTGATGGCCCCTCAGCTGCTGCTGGTGGGGCCATCCTCATCCAAAGGAATCGAGGCCAGTGTAAGAGCGTCCGCATCGTCAGGGAAAATGGCGTGCCAAGAATTGTTGTCCTAAATTAAAAAAAAGGTTTAAAAAGAAAGATTTAGCTTTAATAAAAAAAAAAAAAAAAAAAAAAGGATGTGACCTCTGGCTAGTAGCCACTTCGAGGTACTGCCCAGATTAGGGAGCCCATGGATCTGATGCTCCATGCCCAGTCCTCTCCTGCTGTGCTTAGAGGTGATGCAAGCCAAATACATGGCTTTCCAAAAAATAGGGTGCAGACACGTGGTGGACAGACACCCCACACTGACTACCTTTACCCCTCACCAAGCAAAAAAGTCTTTGGTGAAGCGGCCAGGGCTTCCTCCCGCCTGCGGCAGTGCCCAGCAGCCAGCTCGGAGATGCTCACCCTCCAGCAGCGATGCTTCAGAGCTGGGACTCTGTCCTGTGCTGGGTGGCGGGGGAGGGGGGATGATTCCTGATTCCCCCCAAGCTCCGTTTTCATGAGCAGGAGCTGCACTCCTCCTGCTGCTTACAGGCAAACAGGGGTTTGGGGAAACACTAACCACTGGCTTGTCACTTTGACAGCAATGTTTTCTTGATGGCCCGTCAACTGCTGATAACAGCAGTGTCCTCACGCTTAGGAGCACAAGTCCCAGCATAATAAATCCCACGCTCTTGTCTAAGGGCGAGTGGCGGAGAGAGACGAAATTGGGTCATTGCTGCTGCAGATTTATCGGCAAAGTTGGGGGTGCATTCAGCAGAAAGCTGGTGGCTTGTGAAGACCCTAATCCCACTACTTTGACGGGCCTCACAAACAGTTTCATGGCACTGATGAGCTGCTGGGCTGGGGCAGCGAGGTGTGCAAACCTCTGACGGCAAAGAGCAGAGAGGAAACAACAAACATCAGTGTCCTCTAATGGAAGTGCACAGGAGGGACTGTTGCTCCCGTTACCAGGTTGGGTGGTCAAAAAGCACTGGGTTTGGTGCCGACCATGCCAGAAAGCATGGAAAGCAGATCCAGGTAATGCTTCTGCATGCCTCAAGGAAATAGTCTCAGGAAAGGATGGATCCTGCACTGGCAGTAAAGGCAGAATAGGGAAAGCAGGGGAAGAGTGCACAGAGCCAGCGGGGAATTGGTGCAGCAAAGAGCAACCTGGTCATATACATTTTCACAGCATTGGGAGCTTCCCAAGGATTCAGGATAATTCTGCTTTTGGAAAGGCAATGATCAGAAGTGGCTTTCCGAGTCTGTTGTGTCCTACCTGATGAACCCCTTCGCCTATTAAGGCTGTTTCACCAGTGTACAAGGGAAATCAGTGAGTGAGAAGGTGCCCATGGATACAGAACTTAATTTTCTGAAAATGGCTGAGGTTGGATTTTCAGGACTGAGAGACAATTAGTCCAACCGGCCCTGGAGCTCCACCACCAATCCTAATCAAGTCGTCTGTTGCCACTGCAGAACCCAGATGCAAAAATCTCTGAGCTAGTGTGCCCTACTTTAATCCACCCCCAGCTTCAGACACCCCTCTTTCTACTACACTGGTCCACCCCAGGCTGGAAAGGGTTAAATAAAAAAGTTTTATATGACAGACATGTCCTTTTCTACTTGCCAAAGCATGTTTCAGAGGAACCCAGAGACCTCACAGTCTCTGATAGTCTATACGGACTTTGAATCTTATGGGCTCTGATCTATAATAAGGGCTCTGAATCAGAGAGCCATTCCCGCTGTGTATGGAGGCTATTTCTGCTCCTTATAATTGTTTCCTGTGCCCCATGATGTCCATCACTGAGTTCACATCAAAATTTGTTTTGATAGTCAGAAGCCAGCCAGGGAAAAATGCAGCATCCCAGGAAGAGAAGTGGGGCTGAATAGCTCTAGCTTTGGGTGTCCCACCTTGAAGGCAAAGAATGGGTTGGATTATAGCTTCATACACTCTGCATGCTTGTACCAAAGGAAAAAAAAAAAAAAAAAGATGGTGTAAGAGCTGGAGAGACTTTGGAGAGACTGTAAATCCAGGAGAATAACCCTTCTTTTCTATATTGGCGCTCTCTACTTCTCTGCAAGTGGCCAGGATTTCAGCAGCACAGAGCTGTGCTGAGCCTAGGAATGAGAGCCCAGGGAGCCAGCAGCATGAGCCTGTGCTGTGGTGGTGTTGTCCTTGATGTTTAAAGCTTTGAGCAAAAGTCTGGAAAAGTACAAATGTGTTAATAAACCACTAGAGCCTGTCAGATATGAAATAAGGATCCTGAAAGCCTGGGTGCAGCCAGATCCCATGTGAAGAGCTGTAGCTTTTGGTTTCACAAGCACAAGTATCAATTTATCAACTTTTTATAGAGAATTTGATCCGTGTGAATGAAGGCACTGAGCCTCCAAGCTCCAGTTTGCTCTCCTTCCAGAAATGCAAGTTGTTTCGGAATACACTCTCTTTTCACAGGGATTCCTGAAATTAAAAAAAAAAAAAGGCTTGGAAGTCTTCCACTCTTTCATTCCTCCCCACCAAGACCAGGACAAGGCTGACCAAGATTATACCACATGGTACAGCCAGCAACAACCTGCTTTTTTGAGTTGGCCCATTAAACCATGGCAGTGTCCATCCTTGACAGGGTCACCTCACGCCTGGGCCACTGCCATGAAGATGACCTGCCATATGCATGTCACACTGCACCTTTGCAGAGATCTGTGTGTGCTTTCCAGAGAAGCAAGAAACCAGAGGACTGGTCTATGTGCTCCTGAGAGCCAACACAACAGTGACCACTTGCTTTGTGGGTCTCAGTGGTGGCCAGATGCTCCGCGGTGTTGCAGGGGGAGTGGCGGGGAGACATTGAAATGAGGAGTGGGTGGTGACCTCCTGGACCAGCTCAAGAAGTTTCCTTTCCATCCACTGAAGGCGCTCGCTGGGAAGTGTGTCTGACTCAGCCAAAAAGACCTCAGTTTGTAGCACCCAACTTGGAAACTGTTATGAAGATGAATGGTACACGTCACATCAAATCAGCACCTTAGCAGCTAGTAGCGGCTTAGCAGAAAGATTTGTTCAAACAATGAAGCAAGCCCTGTGTTCTTCAGAAGGAAGAGCATCTGTTCGTGAACGCTCGACTAATTTCTCATTATCTTATCGAAACAGCTTATACCACTGGAAACGCATCTCCAGCACGGCTAATGTTCAGCCAACAGTCGGCTACCTGCTTTGATTTACTGAGATCATCAAGAATGACACATGCGATTTAGGCACAGACGCAGGTATTTCAAGAGGAGAGACAGATAAAAAACATTTGAAAAGGAGAGACAAGTAGAAAGCACTCCTTTAAAGTGAGGACAAACAGAATGAGCCGGAGCAGAGCTGGTGGCTCTGTAGGGCCTGACCTGGAGCCATGGAAAAGTGAGATACTGGGATGAGTTTGTCCAGGGGCTGCTTGGATCAACTTCCAATAAACCTACCTGCTCCCTGGGGTCTGGGTAAGGTGAAGGTGGGTGTTTCTGTGTGGGGCTATGTGGGCTATGCCTGTCTCTCATGGCCTTTGCCATGCCATGATCATACCCATCACCATGTTCACCTGCTCCGTCAGCTTCCCAGCCATCAGGCTTCTCCCCCCAGCCTCCCCTGGTGTACTGGTCCAGGCTCTGCCTGCCCTCCCCACTAGTCTCCCCTGCCACCTCCACAGCAGGTTGGAGGCAGAGGAATGTCAAACTTTGGGCTGAATTTTACATTGCAGACTCCAGATCTGCAGTGAAAAGGTTTGCTACCGCTCCCAGCGGGAGACTCAAGCTCAACTATGGCTGGTCCCTGGGGCCAGACCCCTTCAGTGATATTTTCCTTCAAAGCATGAAGGGGGGGGACTCTGCTTGTGTCCCTCTTACTCATGACAGAGCCCAGTGATTTGTTTCAGCTTCTCCATCTGTGTCACAGAGATAAAGCGATTTGCCTATCACTGCAGAGCACTTGGTGATGGCTGGGTGGAAAGCACTCCGAGAGCCAGCCCTCACCTTGCT
Organism: Falco rusticolus; assembly: GCF_015220075.1. NCBI lineage: Eukaryota > Metazoa > Chordata > Aves > Falconiformes > Falconidae > Falco > Falco rusticolus. The sequence goes on along the minus strand of NC_051193.1, from coordinate 63,743,994 downwards.
CCAGCTGTAACATCACGGCTCCCAGAAGGAGCTTAGCTGGGGGAGCTGGCCCTTTCTGCCATCCTTCATCACTTTTGCATCTGCTGACACGACGCGGATGCTCCCCGGGCAGGCTGGTGCTCCGCTGCTCTGGCTGCAGGAGAGCTGGAAAAGTGAAATATGCCTGGGGTGTGCGGGGAGGGGGGAAGGGGCAGGGAGGGAACTGGCGCCTGCTATTTCCACATCTTGGGTCTTTCATCATCATTACAGTTGTAAATGACAGTACACAATTTACTGAGAGATAGGAGTAAGGAGGAAGCAGAGGGGAGAGGCTGGAAGAAGAAAGCGAGAAGAGGTAGAGAGCAAGAAGTAAAAGAAACATGGGCGCAGCTGAGGGAAATACAACAAACACAAGGAAGAACAGTGCTAGAGTTTGGGAACGACAGAGGGTCAAGGGAGGGGTGGAGAGAAGCAGGCTCCGGCAGGGCAACAGGGGAGACAGGCGAATGGTTCTCTGGGAATTTGCTCGAAGAGGCAGAAGCTGGCTGCTTCCCTGGTGCTCAGGAGTACTGATGGATTATTGATCAAGGGAACCTAACATATTTCATCCAGCAATATTTTATGGCTGGGAAACCAGCTGACGTTTGGGAGGAGAGGGAGCGGCGGCTGTTGGCAGCCTGCTTCTGGCTTCAGGCGGCAGTGGTGCTCGTAGGGTTAAATCTGGGTTGCAGAATAGAGAGAGGGAAGAGGGATTTAGCAGTCATCCAGCCTGATGGGACAGCTTTTAGAAATAAAAATAAAGGAATTAACAGATGCAGAGAAACACAAGGGATAGAAAAATAATTTGTCTAACATGTGGCAGAGCTGGGCTTCTCACAGAGGTCTAGAAACCACCTAAAGCTGCAGCCTGTGAAAAATGCACTCATACTTATTTGATGAAGAATTTCTTTTTTTTATTTATACAAACCTTATGAAGACACATATGAAATCACAGCATCCGCAAATACAGGCAGAGAATCTCAGATGCCTGCACTGAAATGAAAGTGACCTGACAGACAGACCCAAAGCACTTGATTAACATTTTGAGAAAATACTTTGGTATCTGGGGTTCAGCTCCCTGATTGAGGTGCTTCATTAGCTATTCGGCCAAGTGTCTCTAATCCCATGATGGGATCCCAGCCCTTGGACCGGAGAAGTGCCCGGCTCTCCTGCTGCAGCACGATACGGTCCTCACAGAGTTCACCTGGCCAGCTTCTTCCATTTCATTTCTCTCTCTTCCAGCCTCTGAGCCATTTCATCTCTTCAGCAACCCTCAGGATTTTTATCCCAGCCGCTAATGTCAGGTCTGGGAGCGCTGGCTCTCCCTGCCAGCTACCTGCTTGCTGCCAGACGGGGCTGGTCTCCTGGCAGGTAATGGCAAACCCTTGGGCAACTTCTCGGGGTGTTTTCTCCATGGCTCGGTGAGTGTGGGTTTTGAAGCCCAAAGCACCGTCAGATGCCAGATGCCAAGTCACAAGCAGCCTGTGGGGCTTTGCACAAGTGTGCAATGAAGCGCAGGCTGCGGCAGGGATGGAGGGTCTCGTTGGGTGAAGCACAGAACCAGGTCTGGTTTTCTTCAGGAATATGGTGGCCTCTGGGTGACTTGGGGCACCTCGGGGACCCTCCTGCTGCACAAGCAGAGCTGCACATGGCTGCTTAGTGCGCTGTCTGAAGCCAGGCAGCACGCTGGAGGAGGGTGGGCAGCAGCCACCCAGGATGGCTACCATGTTTGCCTACCACCCTCATCCTCCTTTCACACAGGCTGGATCCAGCCTCCGGGATGCTTCTAGCCTGGAGGGGTCTTGGGAAGCCGAGCACGAGCCAGATGCTGCAGTATCCCAGTGTCAGGGTTACATCTGGGATCCTTGGGAGGGATACCTGTGGCAGCCCCCACAGCTGGTAAGGAGCTGGGGTAGCTCTCACATGCGTAGAATGTTTTCTCTTTTGCACCCCCAGCCTCTGAAAGCAGGGAAGGGTGGGTGGTCACCACTGGACCCCTGGCTGAGTGGAGCTGTTGGTCTTCTACCCCGGCGCAGGACAGCCAGTCGTCACTCCCTGCTGATGGCTGTGCTCCTCTGAGGCTTTTCTGGGGAGGGCCTTTGGGGGACAGCAGATGGACATGAAACAGGCTGGGATGGTGAAGATGAGCCCTGTGGGGTCATGGGGACCAGGCTGCCCTGTGACCGCAGCGCAGCTGTGGGCTGAGCTGCTGGGGATGGCAGGAGGGGGAAGCACCCACAGGCAGGAGTGAGCCCCTGTCTGCGTGGGTACGTGAAGGATGCTGAAGGAAGGAGAGAGGGTGAAGCAGGGGGAAGGGTGTTAGCTGGGCACTTTGGAGCAGCGTAGCTCCATGCTGCCTCCTTTGCCTCCCCCTCTTTGCCTCAGCACTGGGACCCTTGGAAAAGTCAAGGTGCTACCAAAGAGAAGTCATGCGGAGCTGGAGGGGGCCCCGCCAGCTCCACAGCCTTTCACATCCTGGGAGCTCATGTTCCCAGTGGGCTCCAGCACCAGGTTATCCCACTCCTTGGACCTGTCCTTAAATTGGTGACATTCCTCAGCCTCTACAATGAGGCACTTCTCCTGACTGGGTACCTTCACGCTTGCTTTTTATACAACTCTTAATTAATTTCAGGGTTTGCCCCTTGTAGAGCCTGGATTAAACAGAATTTTAATGAACATTAAAGAGTAATACATTTAATTGAAAGATAGCCTCCGTCTGAGGTGAAATCTTGGCTCCACAGGAGTCAGTGAGAAGCTTGCCAATAACTCGCTTGAGCCAGGATTGTACCCATTAGTGTTCAGGGCAATTTCAGGGCTCTAGCTTTTTTACAGGTTTAAAAAGAAAATGCCACAATTTGTTGTAATAACTCAGCTCCCTTTAATGAGCAAATTAAAGGAAGTCGGTGCAGAGCAGGAGGGAAAAATGGGATTGTGAGAATGCTAAAAACCTACCGTACCAGCAGGGTGACATTCTCCCCGTGATGTTCCTTTCCCTGCGACCCAAGCTTTGAAGCCTGTGTGGGCACCTTCATTCCACCTCCATCCCTCGCCCTGCACACCCAGCCCATGTCCAGCACTTACCAATCTGTTGTGCCTGGCTTTTCTAGGGTCTGGCTTGCTCTGCTGCACGGCCAACTCTCACTCTAACCCAGTTGCTGGTCAAAGTCATGTCCTGACAGCCCCTGCCCTGCAGCCCCCAACCGTGCTCTTCTATCTCTGCCTCCTTCAGCCTATGCCAAATGGCACCTGCTTCTGTCACCATGATGTGACATCAATGGCTTTCCCTCTGTTGGCTACTTCTTGAATCAGGTTTAAACTTCTCATCTTCACCTCCCGGACTTTATCCTTCCTCCCTCTTCTGTTTAGCTCCTGATTGCCCTTCCTGACCACTTTAGCTCTGAGCTCTCCTGAAGGCACTCCTCCTGCAGCTGGCCTGGTGCCGTTGTGTGCAGCATCCCAGACTTGCACCCCACATTTCCCTCCTTCCTGTCCATGCAATACCTGCTGCCAGCATACTGCCTGTCACTGGCATCTTGGTGCGTTAGAAAATGGTCTTTACTGAAGTCCCTATCTCAGCCAGGTGAGTGACAAGGATAATGCCAGACCTTCTTGCTCTATAGCAGCACTGCTGAAGCAGCAGAGTAGGCTAAGGTGAGGACAGAGGTTTGACAAGATTTGGCAGGCAGCTCCTGTGTGGATGGTGGACAGGACTTTAGGACATCCACAATAAACATTGGTGAAGGCTTTAAGGTCTAGTGAGGCCAAGTCAGTCAATCCAGTGCTTTAAATGCAGCAGAAGTGACAACGATATGATCATTGCAGCTCCAGCCAGCAAGCCAGCACGCTGCTGCTTCCAGAACAACCTGCAAGGCACGACGGAGAAGCCCCGTGGAGAAGGAATTACAGTAATTGAACCAAATGGCCATGCGGGTGTTTACTGCTCTCACAAGGTCATCGATGGGTGCAGTAAATCAGGGTAAAGCCTGTGCAAATTGCACAACCAGGGGAAAACAAACAGAATGCTCTTTGGTACCCCACCTCCCTGGGTTCCAGGGCTGGCAGAGCTGCTGCAGGACCCCCATGCTTTGAAAGCACGCCGGTGTGGTGTGATAACTAGCTGTGAAGACCCTGGTCAGAGTGAATTTTCAAAGCTGGCCCATCACCCTGCAGCAGAAGCTTGTTTTTAAAAATATTTGACCTTTGGATAGCTGAGAAATGTTGCAGTTGGGAACAACATCCAGCCACATGTCCTGGACATGTCGTTATGAGACTGGGGTACCTCAATCCAGAAGCTACATGGTCATTTTGGTCTTCAGGCCTTACCTGCTCAGGTCCAGAGCTGTGGCCCTGAGCCCACAGGGCTGCCTGTGAGGGTCCCTCCCGGTCGGTGCAGGGAGGTGGAGGAAAAGGGCAGACAGGCAGGCAGGCCCCTTCAGGCCAGCCGTGATGCTATTTGTGCTGATGGATTTAACATGCTGTGTTAGAAATGCATCAATGGCTTTTGGAGAGCCAGAGGGGTTTGTAAAACATTTTTATTTTATATTCTTACCTTTTAAAAATGTGCTTCTGAGTTTGCATCTTTAACCGTCTCACAGATAACAGTATCTTGTCAATTGATTATGGCACAGTCCCTCCAAACTATTACCATTTATGTCATAGCCTGGCACACTCAACACTTTGAAATACTTTCCTGTTTATAAATGATCTTTAGTCTGAGGTTGAGGCAGTTATTGGTACAGCTAAATCTATAACCCTGAAAACGGACCCAAATAAAAAATAAGCAGCTGCACAGACTTCATGCACAGTTGGCTGTTACAGCTGAGCATCCACAAGAAAACAAATATATTGGCTACTTCTCCTTAGATTAAAGCTCCCCACTACAGCCTGCTTGCTTGTGAAAGTACCTCGGAGCTGGTCTGAGCCAGCGTGGTACCAAAATGGTTGCAGATGCTGTCCTTGTCACAGGTCCAGCTTGGGAGTTGTCCTGGGGTTACAGAAGCGAAGCTGAATGGGCAATTTATACCACCACTGTCTCCCTCTGAACCCTGCTGCTATTGTATTTTTGCCTCTAACTCCAGGCAATCTCACCTCCCAAGGTTTGTAAGGCTCTTGCTCCTGTTAATCTAGCCCCTACAAGGTATTTCAGCAGCTGATGTGAATGATTATTGGCCTACCATGGATTTCAGATGGTGCATCAGTACCACCCATGGTAGCGCTTGCACTTCAGCAGGGAGAGCACTGTCCTTGTCCTGCTGCAACGATCGAGAGGGAGCTTCTGTTTTAAGCACTTTTCTTTTGGTAGTTCATCCTTTCCCATACAAATACTACCCTTTGGGATGCATTTTCTCTTGCTTCCTTCGGCCCGTAGGTGGTATGTTTTGTAAAGGTTGATAAAAATCTGGCTGGCTGGTGTGTATTATTCAGATTGGAGGGGGGTAAAGTGATTTTAGCACACAGATATCCTCCAGATTGTGGGGTTTTTTCTCTTCCTGCAGTTCGATACAGTAACTCCAGCATATCCCTTGGCTACTCTGCTCGCACCCAAGGTCCAGCGTTGTCGTTGTGCTGGAGGAAAATTTGGTTATGAAGAGTGGTTTTAAGCTGATGGCACAAGCTTTAGCAGGGCCCAGAGCCTGGAGGAGTCATTGCCCTGAGAACATGAGACTCCATGGATGTCCATAGGAAGTTGCTCTTTTGCTATAGGCACTTCTGCTGCTGCTCTGCACCAGGGCTTCCCACCCGTCCCATGGACCAAGCTCTCCAGAGCCTTATCGCAAGGCAGGTCTGAGCAGGAGGGCTGTCTCCCAGCCATGCAGAAGTGTTTGCACAACGTCTTGTGGTACCCAGCCTGCTCATTGCAATCCTCCACGGAGGGCTCCAGCCCGGAATGGGTGCAGTAGCTCTACCAGCACTGAAACAGGGCAACCATGGCCAACAAGTGACATTACATGTGCCTCAAAGCCCGTGGTGGTCCTCTGGGAAGCCGACTTATGCTACCACCAAAACACAGCTGTGGCATAGGAGCCTGTGCATCCCTGGCTCGTATCCCAGAGCTGCATCTCTCCCATTTTTCCCTATGACAGGTTGCTCCTGGTGGTGTCCTCACCTTCACCTCCTCTTTTCTGGCAATTTCCTCTCACCACTCATCAATTTTTGATGTAATCTGAGCATTTTGTCATCAGAGCAGAGGCAATATTCCACAAGCACTGCCTTGGCTGGGCTCACCGCACTCCAGACCCACCCCAGCAGAAGGAAACCAAACCCCAAAATTGCCTCACTGAGCTCACAGGGCAGCAGCAAGGCTTTGATGCTAGAGGAGGCTGGCCTGGCTGGGGGAGGTGGCATCATCCCAGAGCCTTGCCACCTCCCCTGGCCAGGTACAATGGCCTGAGCCCACAAAAGCTGCAGCTGCTGCCCTCAAAAAGCTGAGGTTGTCCTCAATTAGCTGCCACTAATTCATTCCCTGACTCCCCCTGCATTTCTCCCTCCCTGACCCATCCATCCTTGTATTGCATCTCTTGCCCACCATTACCCCTCCACCTCTGTCACCCCAAATTCTTCCAGCTTCCAGCCCCGTTTCGCAGGGCGAGGGGTCACTGCTAGCTCCGGCTCCTGGCAAGCACGGGCAAACCAAGAGGCTTGGTGGGACACAGGCTGCTGTGGTTGATGCCGCTGGGGTGGCTTGGGCTGCAGGAGGTGACATCCGTGGCTTGCTAGAGGGGATTTACTCAGATCAAAAGATTTGTTGGGAGGAGGGTGCTGAGGGGGCCATAGGGTTATTGACAAGGAAACCAAGGTCCTTCTGTGGAGAGACAAAAAATGGAAATTTTGACCTTGTATGAAGATCAGAAATGGGCTGCAGAGCCCTGCTTGACATTAATGAGCCAAGAGCAGAAGAAAGGCCTCTCTGGAGGTGCCTGCCCTCAATTTATCCATTTTCTTCCTATTAAAACCATGGCGCTCCCTGGGGACGGCAGCTCCAAAGACCATCTCATTTTGTCATTTGAATGAAGTGTTTGATCTGAGAATTATTATTATTATTATTATTATTATTTAATATTTGATGGCTGATAATGGCACTCAGCCAGAGCATACGGACAAGATGAGTCCCCAGCCCAAGGCTTTAGGACCACAATTCCAGCTTCCAGTTAGTCACAGGACACCAGAATGCTGCTCTTAATGAAAAGCGATGTGACGCATATGTGGTATGAGTCATTATAATGTTAACTACTGTTACTTCAAGCCCAGACATCGCCAGGATCGCTTTCCTCCCTGAAGATGATTCATGTGCCTCTTGCATGACAGTTCAGTCATTTTTTTGCTTATTCAAGTGAATTTCAATATTTTTTAAGTGTTTAGGGGGCAAAGTCCTTCTGCTTGCTGAGCTGAATTTCCTTAAAATGTCCACAACCTGCTTCCCAGAGGCTTGATACCAGGAAGGAGGAAAAAAGGAGAAGCCCCAAGATCTGCAGGTCTGTGCACGGGGGTTTGTGATGGGAGTGAAGATCTGCTCCCCACCCCAGCGGTGAAGCACCCCATGCACCCAGCTGCCCGAGAGACAAGCACGAGCTCTTGGGAGAGGGCAGGGGGATGCTGGAGGGTCTGCAGGAGACTGCGGGATCCTGCAGACAGGGATGCAGTCCACCCCTGCCCCTCCTCAGAGCCAGCAAGGGCCTGGGCACAAACAGGGAAGGTCGCTGTTGTTTTCACGCAGCTGCACCTCGGTATGTTCTCCCAAACCCTACCGCCTGCCTTTCGCTGGGGCTTCGGCAGCCTTGGAGAGGTTCGTTTCCAGAGACTTTGCCTCCTGCCAATAGCTGAGCCAGGAGGTCCCCAGGGATCAGTCTGCCAGCCTCTACAGAGGCTTTATTCAGCCATCAGTCAGCATAGGACCTGCATTCCAGCAGGTGACTGCCACCGCAGGTAGTTGCTGGGGTTGGACTTAAACCCCCCGCAGTTGCAGCGCAGCACAGAGGAGCCCGAGAGCCCCCAGCAGCTTTGGCTGCCCCTGTGGGCACAGGCTGGGGCACAGCCTCACTCAACACGGGCCTTTTTTGGCAGAGCAGGACTCTGAAAAATGACAGAACGGGGAAAAAAAAGTAGATGAACCTTTGAGGAAGCGAAGCATCACAGATCAGGCCCTTGTGGGATTACAGGACTGAATCCTGTTGGCTCAAAGGCAGCTGTGGGACATGAGGAGTTCGCTCACCGTTATCTCCTCTCAAAACATGGCTCGGTCCTGCTATTTTCTCCTTGCCCTCCAAGGCTCAGGGGACCAGTGGCTGCAGCCTGTACCAGCAGCAGACCAGCCCTGGTAGCAGGAAGGCTGAATCATGTCCGTCAGCCATTGACCTCACTTCCATCCTGACCGGAGCTGGGCAAGGTTTGCCAGACCAGCACGTGTCACAGACTTCTGTTCTTGGGAAGAGCTGTCTCAGAGTGAAGCCTTCAGTTTATGCCCTAAATCCAACATAATAGGATGTAGAAGTGCACAGACAGGTCTCAAACACTCTTCCCTGGCCCAGACACATCCACACTTTTTACAGCTGAAGCTCACTGAGCTTTTTTGGTATCAGCCACAGGAGAACAGGTTTGGGGTTGTGTGGCTTTTCCCCTTGATTTTCTTCATAACTCAGAGTTTCACTTTTAATGGCAATCTCAGCTCTGCCGTTCAATGACACCATCTGCATGGTTGCAGAACCACAGTGCAGCAGGCTGGAAGGACCGTACCAAGGTCAGCCATGGCAGACAGGTAGTCCCACCAGCTCAGCTTTGTTTTTTTAAAAAGACTGTTATCTTTCATGGCTGGATTCACCATAAGGCTCTGGCTGCGGGTGAAAGCAGACAAAGCATATGGACCAGCTATTCTGGGTTTAGAGCTTGCTTTGCTTTGCCAGAGCGATGCAAAGCAGCTAGACAGCACACAGGGTTCCCTTCCTCATTCCACTCATCCTCCAGATGTCCGCTACATCTCCTACATAACGTGCACACACCCGTGCCGTACACACCACCTCCTTCTCCCTCCTTGCCCCCCTTCACATCCTTGCACATCCTGCACTGCTCCCCTGCCCTCCCAGCCTACACCTTGGCTGGCTCTGGTCCAGGAGCACCAACTCCATTTAAGATTCATGGAGGTCTCTTGCCCTCACAAGGACTTGCCCTTTTCCATAATGATCTCCATGTCCTGGCGTCCCAAGTGGGACAGGCATCCAAGCGACTGTCCAGGAGGATGGGAGTGTTTCCTAGAGGAGCTGGAGATGCTGCCACATACCTCAGGCATCCAACAAGGCTCCCTAGCCGAACCGAGGAAAAGGGCCCACTGGGTGGCTATTCACAGCATGTCAATCGAGAGCTTAATTACCGCAGAATTCAGGTGCTTTAGATAGCTTTCCAAAGGCACCTGCCTTGCCCCATCCATCATCTGCTGAAGTGTCCAGCAGCCTGAATACTGCTCCAGCACCGCTGGCAAGGGGTAGGGAGAATTCCACTTTGGCATGGCTGCATGAGATGCTGTCAGGGCCATGGGCGACGTGGGGCAAGGGATGGGTGAGAAGGGACTTCCCCCGTGGATTCTTCTGCACTGAAGCATTTTGGTCTTCAGCCCCCTCAGAAGCCAATGTTTACTGAGAGGGAGGAAAACGACAGTAATCCCAGAAGGAAACTATTCAAATATATTGCAGACATGGGCTTCTTGGGAGCTTTAACTACATGGGAAGTTGGAGACGTCTGTGTTATCAGGTGTTAAACATATCAGAGGCAGGACAAAATCTGATGCTGGGTGCTGGCTATGTTTTGTAAGGCACCTGCAGCTTATGCCTTGCTTACTGATGCCTCCTAAATGGCCAGATTTTCTTGTAAATGCTTAAAAACTTCACTCTGCACTCCGGGGCTTGGCGCTTCACTTTTACAGAAGACTTTAGGGGGGTTTAACTGTATTTCTCACTATAAATGATCTGATTCTGTCTGCTAATTGAAAAACTTCAACTTATCTGTAACAGCTGAGTCACTACCAACACACTACTGTAATATTTTTGTTATTTTCTGTATCCCTCTATCAAAGCAATCTGACAGCATGTTGGTTTTTTTCCTCACCACTGTACATTAACCAGATGGTTTTCACTCTATTGTCCACAGATACACCCACATCTTTTTTTTTTTTCCTTCATGCTTCCAGTTAATTTAGAAATCACTAGTGATTATGAAGTGTTGAAGCTGTTCCTTCCAATATGCTTTACCTTCTCCTTGTCCACGCTTAATTTCTTCTCCCATCACGCTGCCCAATTAATTAGCTTTGGCTGATCCCTGTGAAGCTTTTCTCTCCTCTCTAGATTTCACTAATCTTATCATTTTTAATAGCTGCAAATACAACTTTAATCTGTTCAGTGGTCCCCCAGTCATCCTAAACAAGTACTTCAAATCCCCCCACTTATTTTGCCGGCGTAAGGGACATCGGGTGCCTCTGATGAGCAGGTCCTGCCTGATGTCCTCTGGTGCCACTTGATGCAGCCAGCCGAATGGCAACGTCCAGTTGCCTCAAATATGATTTGTTTCCCTTTCGTCGTGTCTCCACTCTCTGTCTCTGCTACTCTGAGTATGCTCTGCAGGCTGAGTCCCTCACCTTTGCAGATGTCTTCCAGTTATTGGGGGTTTTAGTAGTTTCTGTCCCTTTCTGGCGCGAAATCTTTCATCTCAGCTCTCTGCTTGAGACTGTTTGGCAGGAGTTCAGGCTTTCAGTCTCTAGTGATCTGGGGTGGTTTTTTTTGGCTGTCAATAAAGTAATGTTACCAAATTTGTCGTGGCATATTTATCTGTTGCTATGTCTGTAGTTAGATGAAGCATGTGAAGCTCAGGACGCATTGGCAGGGAGGCTTTAATGTTTGAGAGAACATAATCAAAAACAAAACCCCACCTTCCCATGCGAGGCAGCCCTGAAACACAAGCACAGCCTTTTCCTTGCATACTTTATGTCTATGGCAACATTTTTCCTAATTATGTTTTGAGGAGGGACATCATTTAGCTGGTGTAACAAGTCCAGTGTGATACTGCGTCAGCTAATATTTCATGTAATGAGATCTCATTTCCTTCTGCTGGATGGGCTTTTGCCAGAGGTCTCCCTCGCAGCTGAGAGCAAAGGGCCATTTTGATACCATTTTCCTTTCACTTGTGCCAGCAGATGCACAAATATGACAAGGAGTTTCAGTGGAACAGGAGGCCCATGCATTTTGCTGCACTCCCTTTGGACTCTGTCCCTTTTCCTTCTCTAGGCAGGAAAGTTTCCAACCGGCAGTTTTTCCTCAGTGGCCCCAAGGTGGTTTATCTCTGACAAACTCTTCTAGGTCACACAGCCCTTGTGCCTCATGTCACCTCCCAGAGACACTGCCCTTCTCTAATCTGGACTGAGTGGCTGTAGTTACAAAAGCAAAGCCCCAAACCACATCACTTAGGCTGGTTTTTGCCATCCCTCCATAAGCAGTAGCATGCACGTATAATATCTGTGCATGCATGCATTTCTTAGAGCCACTGGAGGTCTGAGAGACTTTGGTTTAGGATGCTAATGTTGCCTTATCACCATTAAAGCAGGAGAAACAGCACTGCAGCTCTGCTGCTAAGCACTATATCTGTATAAGTTGGCAAGGGCTAATCCCCTGCCCCGCTGGGCAATCGCAGAGCCTGCATGTTAATCTAGCGATGTGTGCAGCCCCGGTGAAGGACAGAGCAGCCACCCCAGGCTGACGGAAGCAGGTGGTGGGGACCGCGCAGGGGCAGCTGTGGCAGAGGTGACTGTGCACGCCATGGTGTCAGTGCTGCCTCCATCAGCCATCCTCCCTGCTCGCCCACTCACCTTCTGCAAGGTGCCTTGGCACCTCAGCACGAGGTGAAGCTCTCTGGGCCTTGCCAAGCCGTGGATGAAGATGATTCATCCAGCAACTGAGTTTTTTTCTCAGGGTCCTCCATGGCACAGAGAGAAGGGGTTTCAAGCCCGCATTTCTCTTCCCTTCACCTCCACAGCCCCTCCAGCCTTGCCAAAAGGCTGTCTGTGATGAGGCCCAATTGGTTTGCCTTTAATTAGTGCACGCTGGCTGGACAGGGCTGCGCGGGCTCTGATAACTGAGGCAAACAACAGGACCCAGAAAGTGGGCAGCCGGCGGTGGGCTGAGCTCCAGCCCACCACACGCCCACAGGCTCCAGGGACGCAAGCAGGACTCTTAAAGGGACTTTCAGCAGGGGAAGGTGATTGCCATCAAACCTCCTTGTCCCGGGCTATGCAATGGCAAGTCCTGCTGCCTCCCCTGCTTCCTCACAGACTGCAGCTCACCCCACGCTGATGGGGACTGGGGACCAGGGCTCTCCTTGCAGAGAGCCCAGTGTCCTGGGGTGTGCGCAACTGGGGCTTTGCTTGACACTCACTGGGAGTCTGCCTGAGTGGGAGTCACTGAAGCTGGAGAGGCCACTACAAGCCACCTGCTCCATGCCCAGGCCATTTCTAAAGGATGCCTCTAACCCGGACCGACAGAGCGTGGATGATGGAGATGCCAAACCTCCTTTGCTGCATCCCAAGCCCTTTCCTGACTGTCCCACTCCCCAGGAACACGGGGATGGACTATTCCCTTCTCAGGCTATGCTGGCTGGGTCTGGCCAACAGGGACGCCTTTTCCCTGGGGATCACTCTGTTCACAGCGGCAGTTTTGTGCTCCGGCTCACATCCTGGAAGACAGCCTGCCAGCTGAGGCCACCAGCCTGGGCAGGGGGGAGCATTTTGGGCTCACATCCTTCCCAGACCTGCTGAGGGATGCTGACAATGGGACACACAGATTGCCCCCAAGAATGGAAAGCTGGCCTCCTGCCTCTGGTTCTTTGGGGAATGCAGGCTCTTTGGTCCTGTCGTTAGCCCATGTAAACCTGCCCCTTTGGTTTTGCAAAAGGATCTCACTGCTGCTACTGGAAAGACTCGCATCTCTTTTGGGGCTGGAGCAGAGGGGAGGCTGCCCTGCCACCTCCTCCCCTAGCCCCAGCCCCAGCCCCTCTGGAAATGGGACCCTAGGATCTGCCTGCTCTAGCGCACAACCCATCACCCATCAGCTCAGCACCTGGAAGAAGCTGGGAGGTGTTGGGGACAAGCCTGGACCTCCAGAAAGGCACGTTGTGCTGAGAAGCCACGGTGTGGTCCCGAGGGGACCCTGGCACGGGCTGCGAGGGGTGCCTGCCAGTAGTGTGGGTGGTGGGCACGGGTGGCCATGGGTCACACCTGGGTCTGCGCAGTGCAGTAGCAGCACTGGGCATGGGTGATGGCAGGCAGCTCTCCGCCCATGCTCCAGCGGGTCTGGACCGGGTTTCATGCCCGGCTGAACCGGGCTTCAGCCGTGTGTGTATCTGCCAGCAGTTGTCCCGGTGCTCCTGATGTGGGGGCAGGCGCTGAGGGGTCACTGGGGGGGATTAGGAGCAAGCTGGGGGACAGCGCAGGGCTCGGGGAGCTGCGGGGGCAGAGGGAGCAGCACGGTCTCCCCGGGACATTGACTGGGATGGCGGGGGGGGGGCGTGCAGGAAGGGGGGGGGGGGGCTGCGGCGTCGGCTCTGGCTGCGCTGGTGCAAATCAGGATTAACTCCGAATTAACTAAGCGGAGTGATACTCAGGTGTGCGTGAGGCAAATCAACATCCCACCCGGGTCCTTACGGAGCAGGGCAGAAAAACACCTGGCTGAGCCAGCAAAGGAGCCGCCTGCTCCGGGGGTGCAGCCTCCAGGCCGGGCTGCCTGACACACCCCCCAGCACCGGCAGGGAGGAATGTCGTTTATCCTTCCCCTTTAAACTCCGCTGGCCGGCGCGGGGTGTCCCCTGGCTGGGGCAGGGCTGTACCCTGGGCAGCGCAGCCGGAGCAGACGTTCCTGCCGCGGCGCCTGCAGCAGCAGGAGGCGAAACCGCGCCGGGAGCCGCTGGGCGGCGGGGCCCGGCTCCCATCGGCGACCCCCGGGCAGCCGGTTGGCGGTGCCGCCGCCGGCGTGCGGCAGCCAGCGCGGAGTCCCCGGGCACGGCGGTGAAGTACGGCCCTGCCGCAGCTAGAGGGCTCCGCCGCCGCCGCTCGGGGCCCGCCGCGCTGCCGCACACCCCGGCACCGGCTGGGGCTCCGCCGCGCCGCTCCCCGCCGGCCCCCGGCCCGGCCCCCCCCGCCGCAGGGGCCGCCGCCCGCCCCGGACACCCCGCCGCCGGCCGTGGGCATGCCCGCCGCCGCCGCTCCGCTCCTGCCGCCGCCGCCGCAAGTTGGCGGCTGAGCCCTGCCCGGCACGCAGGTAAGGACCCGCGCACCCAGCTCGGGCGGCGGTCCGGGGGGGCGGGCGTTGGTCCCCAGGCTGCTCGCATCGGGGGGCAGCGGGTCCCCTGGGAAAGGCAGCCCGGCTCGAGCTGGCCACCCCGGGGTGGGGGGGTGGCGGTCGGAAAATGCGTGGGCGGCTGTAAAGACGGAAGGCTGCGACCTGGAGCAAGCGGGACAACGCTACCTTATTAGAGGCTGGGCGGTGGGCGAAATGTAGGGTTTTCGGCAAAAGTTTTGGAGGCCGGGTATGGTAGAGGAACTGCAATGGCACCTTGGAGCCGGCTAGCCATCGGGGGTCCCTCCCCGGCAGCCGCTGGCTGAACTTCGGGGGTTGTTTTCCTTCTGCTGCGGGGCTTCAGCAGCCGACGGGGCCACCCCGCTGCCGCCCACCCCGGCTGCGCATCCCTGGGATGCGGCGGGGCAGGGGAACAGCCCGGGGACCTCGGTCCAGAGGGCTCTTGCCCGTGAATTGTGCCAGCGAAACGACTGCCCTGAGCAGCACCGTCCCCCCGTAGCCCTGCGGACACCCTCCCGGCTTGCGTCTGCGGGAAGAGCCGCTGCTCCTTCAGGAGTTTCAAAGGGAAGCGCTTTCCATCTCTGCCCAGTGCCTGTTTATAATTCCTTCTCTGAAGCTGCTGCAGGTTTCACAAAAGCCGTGCTGCTCTCCCCGGAGCCACTCTACTGGGCTGCCTGCTTTGCTTCTGGGGAAAAAAGAACAAAAATTAAAAATTCCCTTTTCAGGAGCTCGGGATTTACCACCAGTAAAAAACCTTTTTCCCAGGAGGAAGGCAGCTTTATGTAAATGCCAGGGATAACTGGAGGAGCAGGGTCTGAGCCTGCCTGCAACGCAGAAGGAGGAAAAAAAAAAAAGCCTTGGTCTCTGGGGGATAATAACTGGTTACTTTGTAGACTGTTAGGAGAAAGAATTGCCCAAGCTAAAATGTAGTGACTGCATTTCTCCGGCAAAAGTTTCTTGTGTCGTGAAAATGGCTGGCAGAGCTAAAGCTTCGGGGAGCTGGATCTACTTCGCTTTGGCTCCCTGAACCACCATCAGAAGCAGGTAATAAACACTATTATTAAAGAATGAGTAATTTGCTGCAGCTCCGGCATGGTGAATTTGTACAGCAGATACCTGCTCTTGCGTGGTACCCAACCCCTCCCTGCCCTCAGCCCAGCCTGCAGACTTCACTGTCGCTTGCGGAGAGAACCAGGCGCTCAGCAAAAACTTGCCCATTGAAATCCCCCTGTGCCACCTGCAAGCACGGTGGAGCAAGCCCCGGCACGGCCAGTCCTGCCTGGCCCGGCAGCCTGTGGCCGAGCAGCCTGCAGGCTGTAGGCATGACCCCCCAGCACGGGCATGGTCACTTCAGGCCTTCGTGGTTCAGCTGCCACCTTCACGGCCCCTCTGCATGGGATGGGATGTGCTTACAGCTTCCCAGGAGCATCCTCAACCTCGAACGGTAGCCCAAAGCTCTGCTCTTCCTGCCCACCACGCTCCCTGCTGGGTGCCCCCAGTGCCATCCTGTCCCCGTCCCCATCAGTGTTAGACCCCAGCCACTGATACACTGTGCCCCTTCCCCAGTTCTCTCCTACCCCTTCATCACCCTCCCTCCCATTTAATATCCATGCTTGGAATTGTTTTCCAGCTCCCTTGCAAGCACGGTCTCTGAATCAAGCAGGTTTGGGCTCTTTTCTGCCTATTTTCTAAAGCCCTGTGCCCCAGCCTGGGACTGCCAGGCACCGCTTGCAGGATGCGGCTCTACTGCCGCTTTTAGGGGTAATTTCAGGCAAGGTTTTCAGCCAGTATTTCTCTGTCTGTAGAATCAGAGATGGGCAAATGACTGACTTTTCTGGCTGAAGGGCACAAAGCATTAGAGAAGGGGGAGGGGGAACAGTTCATTATAGATTTCCTCCAAATTGTCTTTCTGTTACTGCTTCTCTGTCAAGTAAAAAAGGCAGCAAATCAGCCCAAATGCTTTCCTCAGCCTGGAAGGGAAGGCGTCACTGATTCCCAGCATTTCTCAGGTGCATCACTTAAACTAGATTCCTTCTGGAGTGAAACGCTTTTAGGTATCTTTTGAAAACTAGAGCTGGTCACAGGATTTGTCCCCCTAAGCTCTTTGTTTGGAAACTCAACTGTTGGCGTGAAAAATTGGCCTGCATGTGTGCATCAGTTCAGAGGTGCAATGATTCCACATGTGGCAGCCACACCGGTGCTGCTCCTGAGCTGCATGGAGGTTTCTCTGCAAATGCTCCTGGCTTCCCAGGGCCTCCAAGGTGGCAGGGTACTGGAGTTCATCCCTGTGCTGCAGAGACACACTGTGAGGGAAGCAGCGTGAGTGGGATGTCCTCGCTCAGCCTGTGTGGGACCACCAGTGCTGCTGACCCAGAGAAAAGCCACCTCCTACAGCATGCTATGACTCCGGGCGGGTGCAAGCAGCAGCCTGAACCCTGTCCCAGGAAGGGTGATCTAACTCCAGTGGTAACGTGGGCAAGGAAAAGAAACAGACCAGGCAGAGAGAGAAAGTATCCACACAGCCAAGGCAGGAGCAGCCCAGAAGGCCCCTCAGCAAGGCATGGTTGGGACTTGACAGGGCCATGGTAAAGAAAATTTTGTAGTGTTGTTTTGTAGCATCTCTTTCCATACCATATAGAAGATACTTTAGCATCATCCTCTGCACACTCCTATCTGCTCTGGACTGCAGGGCAGACAAGAGCTGTGAGACGCCTGGGGGCAGCTGCTGCCTTTCCTCTCATCATATTCCTGAAGACAGAATAAATATCTCCTATAGCTCCCGCCAGCGGGAACTGCCCCTCCTTACATGCAGGGCGCACATCTCCACACAAAGATTCAATTTCTTTGGCAATAACAAATATGAAAGAGAGGCTCAACATTTGATTTGGATTGAACCTATTGACCTGGGTAATAATTTAACACCTTGAAGTTTGTCTGGGTCTGCAGCCACTGGCTGGAGTGGGAAGAGAGCAATCCACTTATTAGCTAGACCAAGGAGATCACCTTGCTGCTGATAAATACAGGCTGTGTTTGGAAACTTAGGGTTTGGAAAAGTAAGCTCGAAAGGTGTCATCTCCACAGCATAACTTCATTTTTAAAGAGAGAGCAGATCATTGGCAAATGAATTAAACATCTGAACTGTAGAGGAGCCCTGTGAATCCCCAGGAGAATTGGGCCACAGTAAGCAAAGTGGAAATAGCCCTGAGCTGAAAGCAGGCAGATCGTGGATAAAATAAACAGGATGGTGGGGAAAGGAGGGGTGCTGGCATGCGCTAGCCTTCAGGGTGGTTATGAATCATTTGAGTACGGATATGTTTTAAGCAGAGACAAATGAGCAGTCCTTAACAGCCGCTTTACATTGCCAGCTTCGATTGATAGGAGGGGGATTTGCAGAGATGTGAGGATAGAGTTAGGTGCCGCAGCTAAGCTGCTCTGTCAGCAAGCCACAGCTGCGAAGGGGGGGACATCTCTCTGTCCCCCCAAAGCCTGCTGCATGCTATGTCCCTGTCCCCCTCTTGGGTCTCTCACCTGGAAGAAAGCCAGGTCCTATCTGCCAGATCACTTCTGTGCTGGGTGACAGGCTGTGGCAGGGACAGCATCCCCAGGGCATGGACCCCAGGGACAGCCCTGGGGCAGGCGGGGCTGGAGAGCTGAGGGGCGCAGGGCTGGTCCTGGAGGGGAGCACAAGGCACAGGTGTGCTCCAGCACAGGGTATCGCTGCTCCCTGAGGATGATGCTCCCCCTTTGCGACGGGACCAGGCAGCCCAGAGTGGTCTGTGGGGAGGGAGCTGCGGGAAGGATGGGATACAGGGTCCTGGGGCAGCAGTAGACATGAAAGGGACTTCACAGGCAGAAGAGCCTTGAAGTGGAAATGATGGGACTGGATCAAAGGGTATGGATGAAATGGGGCAAGCCAGAAAAAGAAAGTGGACCCATCTAGGATATCCACTGTGTCCAGTTCAATACTGGGTATAAAAGGAGACAGAGAAAACCTGATGTGAAACTGAGGGCTGTAACTGTTAGCGCAGGACAATGAGACATGAGCAAAATTTCAATCCACAAGCAGGAGCTTCTGTGCATCTTCCAGCAGCAGTGAGAATGTCCTGGTAATAAACACGTTGTCTTGGTGGACCTCTGTGAGGACTCCTGTGGGATACTTGGTGTCCCTTCGGGCACCCCAGGCAGGGAGCCTGGTCTCAGCAAAGGATGGGGCTGCCTCTGTGCTGGAAGAGTTTTGCTTCCCTGAGGTCAGTGAGCTTGGCTCCCAGTAGCTCTACAGGAATGGATGTTTCTAAGTAGGAGTTTGACGTTGAGGGTAAGGTGCCAATGCCCCTCTCTCCAGACAGCAGCCCTAGGATATTTCCTTAGGGTGGTCCTGAGCTGAGGAGGAGAAGACTGAAGCCTAGACCAAATCTGAGCTCACATTTCTCCAGGCCAGTGATTTGGATGCTGCAGCAAGCAGGGAAACTCACTCTTCCCTGACCCTGGGCTGGCATTTTGTGGCTGAGATGAGCAGTCAGAGCCTGACAGCCTCCCAAGCCGCCCAAGGTGGCTGATGCCTCAAAGGGCTGGAGATGCTGAGTGACAGCCTCACAGCCTCCCCATGTGGGAGCCATCACCCTGATCTCCACTGCCTCTGAACAACCCTGCTCAGTCCCCAAACTGGAATGTGAAGAAGCCTCCAGCTAGAGTTATCAATCATATCAATTTGGTTGGCATCTTGTGCCCCTTCGAAGCCCCTCACGGGGGCTTGTTGTTGAGGGTACTGCAGGGTTGAAGGCTGCAAATCCAGCAGGAGCACCCCAAGGCTGAGAGGGATGCTCCAGCATGGCTGGTGGCACCTCCAGAACTTGTCCATCCCTGGTTCTGTCCTGGCCCACTTCCATGGCACAACGCTGCCAGCCTCTCTGCAGGCCACCCTCTCTGCTCTGCTCAGGGGGTTGCCCCATGGCCACTCCGCTGCCCTCCAGCACTGGGAAGCCCCAAGGAGCAGCCCCCCCGTGTTGCCCCCTCTCCCCCCGACCCCACAGACCCAGGAGACCCACACCCAGGACGGCCTACAGAAACTTCTGCCAGCCACCTGATTTATTTGTTTGCACCTCCAGCTAAAAAAAGGATGCTGGGAGAGTCCAAACCTGCTAATTACACACCTAGCCACCCACACAGCCATGTGGTTTATTACCATCACACTTCCACGCTCCCTCTTTCCCCCCCTCACCAGCTCGCTGTGCTCTTCCCTGCTCCCCCTTGCCTGGGGGGCGCGGAGGGGGCATCCCACCAGGACACATCTCGTGGCCGCATCCGCGCTCAGCTCCAGGCGGCCGGGGGGTGCTGAGGCGGTGTAGCCGTGCCCGAGGACGTGGAGGCGCTGGGCCCGGGGGCTTTGCCTGCAGGCACCGGCCTGGCCCCACCGTGCCGCTGGGGCGGGGGGCGGCGGCCGGGACCCCCGCGCTGCGCGGCCCCGGGGCGGTGCGGCGGCCCGAGCGGGCGGCGCTGCGTGGAGCGCCTGGGACATCTAGCGGCCACCTCTCCAAGTGCCGGGCACTGCTTGGGGGCTGGCTGCGGGGCTGGGGGGGCTCGCCCGGCGGTGGGCAACACGCCGGCAGCCTGCCACAGGCGCCCCGCCGGCCCCGGTGCCACAGCGGCAGGGCGCAGGCTGCTAGCGAGCCCCCCCCGGGGTGAGGCTGGGTGTCAGCAGCGTGTCTTTCCGGGGTTTGGGGGCGATGGAGCTCACGCTGCTCCCCTGCTGATGCTCATGGCACCTGGGGCTGGGGACAGGGCGGTGCGGGTAGCCACAGCCCTGCACAGCCCCTGGCACGGCTCCTCCGGAAGCAGCCCGGCTCTTCCTCGCTAGCCCCGGGCATGGATTTGCTGGTGCGTACCATTAGGAGCAATGCCTTAGCTCTGAGCACAGCTGGGTCGAAACAGTGCTGCAGAGAAACATTTTTATCCTGGAGAATAAAGACTCGATTTCCACCTGGAAATTGCCCAATTTGACTTGCGAACCTTGAAAAGCAGCCCATCGCATCCCAATTCTCAGAGCAATTTAGTCTCTGTTGGAGCCTGGAGCCCATTGCCGAGGCACTGGCTCTCTACCTGTCAGGAGATCAGAACAAGCACTTTATTCACTCCATTCCAGCTCTATCAAACTAGCTGCATGAAAGTTGTGAATTAGATGCTCTACGTCAAAAAAGCCTCAGCTATCTTCCCTCTAATCTATGTCCACGGGCTCTGTGTCACCCTCTCCGTTCCCTCCTGGTCCTCACCAACGCTTTCCTCTCTGGCAGCTCCACACAGTTTCTTTCTTCTCCATCCCGGTGGCCATGGCCCAGCTCTCTGCCTGGCTCAGACATTGTTTTGCTCTACTCGCCCCATGCCTCTGGCCCACCATTTCCCTTCCCACTGCTGCCCCCGCTGTGCTCCTGGGGGCTGAGAGAGGGCTTGGTCCACCCCTGCCAGGCACATTGTCCATGAGCCCTCACAGCCCTTCCTTCATCCTCATATTCCCCCTCCAAATTGCCAATTCCCTGTGGTGATTCTTGCCTTTGCTTCTCAGAGCCTTTGCAAGCTGGTTTTCTCTTGGGCAGAATTGCAAGCTTGGATGCTCAGAGGCAGAGGTACTGTGCCCTGACAGGGCTTGGACCTCTGCCTAGAAGCCCCGAAGCACCTCCTGAGAGCTTCCAGGAGGGCCTGGGCTCTGAGAAGGGTGCTAGACACATCTGCTTTTTTCTGCTCCATCAGGAGTGGACCCACCTCTGCCCTGGGGTTATGGCAGCTGTACCTGGCCATGCTGCTGCTTCCCATCAGCTGGGTCAGGAATGCCTGTTCACACTGTCCCCAGCCCTCGGACCAGCTGGGGCATGGCAGCGCAGCAGGGCACAGCTCCCTGAAGGCACTGTCCTGAAGGAGAAGGCCTTTGGCCAGGATGGGCTAACCTTCTCGCTCGGGAGTCTGGGGACGTGCAACGCAGTCACAACCTGCTAATGAGCCTGGAAAGCAAGGCAGAGTGTTTGCTTGACAGGACAATTAAATAATGATTGATTTCTGGAACAGCTACTTTATTCATCATTAACTGGGCTTATCATAGCCAGCATCTGTGCCCAGGGTCTCTCTGAGGGCTGTGCTGCTGCCAGCAGGGGTGGCCAGCAACCTCAGCACCTCTCGTGTTGCAGGAGAACACTCCAGGTGGTCCCAAGGGGACCTGGACTGCCCCAGTGCATGTGGCGTGGAGGTGAGATCCATGAAGCACAAAGCTAAATTTGCTACCTCTTTCTTTTCATGCCTTGTTTTGGCTCCTTTTATCCAGTACTTAGCTGGAGAAGCTGGGAGTACACAATGCAGTTGTGCATTTCCCACTCTGCTGGGGACCGCTGCGCCCAGCCTGGGGAGCGTGGGGGCCCTGCCCCACCGGGAGGGTAGGGGAGTGGCCGTGCAATGGGGAAGGCAGTTCCGTAGGGAGCTAGCAGCCCTTAGTCTCCATGGTAGGGCTGCAGCAACAGCCCAGCTCAGTCAGGGCACAGGAGCCTGCCTCCTCCCAGGTGAGCCCCCCCCCCGGGCTCAGTGCACATACACTTGTACGTGCGCATCCTCCCCGTGCACCTAACAGCATCTCGCCACCATTACCTGCTGCCAGTACTGCCCAGTCTGGCCCTGTGGGGCTGATGGATGTGCATGCTATCCAGTCATGCTGGTAATGAGGATGGAGAATGACCACTCTTCACCAATTCAGTTTCTTTTACAGCTTCTTTGCTTTCACCTGCTGACTTCATTCCTCTTCACCCAGGCCTGGTTATTACCAGGTTTACTTTATTAAGTCCCTGTGTGGCTGAATTCACTGCAGGATCCAGATAATCCAAATGAGGTTTGGGAGTGATAGCAGGGCTGGTTTGGCTCTGTCCTTCCCTGCGCCTGTGCACACGGTGCTGGTCCTGACCCTCCCTGCCATTCCCTCTCTTACATCGTCTCTAGAGGTTTGATAGCCCTCATCTCCACCTGCAAACCCAGACTGTTTGCTGTACACAAGCACGCGTGCTGGGGCACACAGGCACCGTCTCTATGCGATGCTGGGATCTTGGTGACTAAGGAGTGGGAAGCATCTCTGACCCCTCCAGCATGGGGACTCTTCACAACAGCAATCAGAGGAGGAAGTTTCAGCCTGGCTGCTTTCCAGCGGGGCCGAGCATGCATGCTGCTGTAGCATGCTGTGACGCTGACCCTTGGCATCCCCTCCCCACTGCTGACAAATGCCAGGACTGGATGCTAGGGCTGCAGTCGGGGGTCTCTTTGCCTATTTAGGAGAAGCGCAGTGAGATTCCTCCTGCACTTTTCCCCTGCAGCCCTGTTAGTGCCCCATCCTGCTCCCAGGGAGAGTATTGTCCCTGACTCCTGCGAGCGAAAGACAGCAAGAAAAAGAGAGTTTAGTACAGATAAATCTTTTATAATCCCAGAGGGTGCAAGACTAGCATGGACTGAAATCTTCTAGCTGTAGCCCTGCCCTGTCCATGCTTTGTGCGGTGCAGCAGCCCCCTTAGAGCCTTGCTCTAGGGACAGCCCCAGGGCAGTTTGAAGGACCAGAGAGGTTTGGACTTTCCCTGCTCCCTTGGGGCAAAGACTTCAGCCCTGCCCAAACCAAATTCACAGACTTCCCCGAGCTCCAGCAGCGTTTTCCTACTGTTTCTTTTCCTACCCATAGTTCTTCTTCCAAGGTATGTTCACCCTGGGATATTTGCTACCTGCAAACCCTCCCTGTCTCTTCCCCCCAGCTCCAGGCCAGCCCAGCTCCCTCCCAACAGCCAGCCCCTTCAGGATGCCCACAGTCAGCCGGGTCCGTGTCCAGCAGCAGTCTAGCTGCACAGATGCACTCTCTCAGTCTGTGATACCTGGCACCTCCCAGGCTGCCTTTCAGGTTTCCAGTTCCTCGTGGCTCCTTTCCCTTCTTCCCTCCTGCCATGCTCTGAGTGTTTCCCAGCGTTTGCTGCTGTGAACGTACGGCTCTGCCGCACAGCTCTGCCCCTCCACTAACCCCTGCTGAAGACCTGAAGTGAGCAGAGCAGCAACCCCCGCACAGACAGCGCCCGCTGCCCGGCACGGCAGCCTGCCCGCAGCCCATCTGTGGCATTTCTCAGTGTGTTTGGAGCCAGCTCC
This sequence comes from Falco rusticolus, assembly GCF_015220075.1. Classification (NCBI taxonomy): domain Eukaryota; kingdom Metazoa; phylum Chordata; class Aves; order Falconiformes; family Falconidae; genus Falco; species Falco rusticolus. The sequence goes on along the minus strand of NC_051193.1, from coordinate 63,720,508 downwards.
CTCCAGCAGCTCCCAGCAAGATCCCATCCCTCCCTACCCTAGGCTGCTGCCAGAAACATTTCTTGAGATGAGGGGTGAATGACCTACCAAAACCATCAGCTTTCTCTTGCTAGAGCTGGGCTTCTGCTCCTGCTTGGGCTGCTGCTCTCAAATGACACTCAGTAAGTGGTGTCTTCTTACTGTTTCATTAAAACCCAAGATATTTTATTGAGAATCTAATTTGCGTGTGGAGGTAAGCAAAGAGGAGGTTTGTGCTTTCCTTGCCTGAAAACTGGGATGAAGCTTTGAGCTTCTCTGGGTCTGTGCAGGAAATAAAACCGTCTGTGCTGCAAATATGCATCTCCCTTAAATATTTTGAAAATACTTCATGGCCATCTGCTGCATGAGCCATTACAGGTTTTATTAGTAAGGTGGGAGACTGCAGAAAGCAGAGAATGGTTTTGGGGAGGGAGAAGTGGAGGGCATTCACCAAAATGTGCAGAATTTTAGCAGCATGAGAATGCTTTTGGATGGCTCCATTTTCCTGAGCAGCTTTTCAAAATGTGACAACCATTGCCAGTACAAAGCCCATCGAAAGGGCCATTTAAAACTGGGTATGGCGCTCAGACCTGTGTGGTACGGCAGAGTTTGGCCAAGGGTATGGGACCACTTGGGCTTTTCACTCTCTGTAGTCTTCAGCTTCAAATTCTTTGTTTATATTTCCTGCTTGAGGACAGATTTAAAGCCATGGTGATGTGCTTTCTATCAGAAAGCCTAGTGCACCTCCGGGAACCCTATAGCAGGTGGAAGCATGTCTGCTACACAGCATCCTGCAGAGGAGGCAGTGACAGAAGCCTCTAAGGAGGGCAGGAACATTTGGGGTTGCAAGGCAATAAGGTGGTACAGTCTGGGAGCTCGGAATGTGCTAGAGAGCGGCTGTAAAACACAGAGCTCTGGTACTGAAGAGCGTAGTAATTGTTTCTCTCTCCTGGGGAATGCTGATATTTCACCACACATTTTCTTTGTGCCAAGGTGTGTTGGGAAGCCAAAATAGCAAATGTTCCTCTGAAGAAAAGGGGATGAAATATTTCATCTCAGGAATTTTAATGCCAAAAAAAAAAAAAAAAAAAAAAAAAGCAGCACGAGGTTTCAGCAGTCTGAAATGGAGGAAGGGAGAAGGGGCTTGAATTTCCCTGAGGAAGAAACCCATGTTGACATTTGGAGCTGAGGATCCCATTTGAACTCAGCATTTTCTGAAGCTGGTGGCCCAGGGCCAGGGCTTCACGGCCGCCGCTGTACCCAGGGGTGAAGCTGGTTTAAACAGGGCTCTGATGTGATGGGTCATTTACTTAAACTGTCAAACCCCACGGGGTTTCCACTTTAACCTCCACATCCCTCCATGTTGCTCCACACGGCTGGCTGAGCATCCAGCCCTCCCCACCCCAGTCTAAACACCACCTCCAGGTCCTCACAGCAGCCTCCTGCCTTCCCTCGATGGCTTGCTGCTCTCGCCCCAGCTCAGCCTTGGAAGAATCCTAGAAAACCTCCCGGGTACCTGAAAGCCAGTTAGGTGCACATGTAGCGCCTGGAGGGCTGTAATTTCACCGTGTGACCCTCTGCTTTGGGAAGTCAGGGAGGACCCTCCAGTGGCTGTCAGCCTCTGATCTACTTCTGTGCTGTCTGTTAGGCTTTGTCGCAACACGCGTTATGAACCAGCAGAAAAGATGCAGTAGGTCCTTTCCTGTCAGGCTGCACATGGCCGTCTCAAGATGCATTATAGATACAGTAAATCCTCATCTTAATCCAGCCTGAATCAGATGATCTTGTTGCAGGGCTGCATCCTTATCTTACTACCAGCTGGGGAGAGATGAAGAGATGCTCAGTTTGCCGAGATAGCGTTCAAGCTGTGGAGAGGTGGGGAGGGCTCTTTTTTCCTCCAGCATTGCCACATCTTTCTGTTCCCACTAGCCTCATCTTGACATCAGCTCTGCATGGGCGAGAGGCTTTTCTGCTCCCTTGCCTTGCTGAAATAACAGCCTCCTCCCTCCCACTCTATCTGCTCCCACAGGATCGCTCCCCCCTCCGCTGCCAGCAGCATGGAGAGCGTGCGTGAGCTCCAAAACCCGCTCTTGGCCAAGGCCAACGGGCACCTTCGCAGCAGCTATTCTTACCACCAGCATCAAAGCCAGGACTACCCCAGTCATCACTGCCAAGGGAAACTGTATTCCTACATCTTCCAAAACACTGGTGGTGCCAGGACTCACCAGCTGCTGGATGCCAGTTCCCTGCAGCTGGCTGTTGAAGCCTTGTATGGCCCCAGTTTTATCCTCATGAAGGATGAGGCTGCTCTCAAGGCCAAAGACAGCAAGATGGAAAGCTGCGAGACCACTTTTACGGAAAGCAAAGAGGCTCCATCTGAAGGTCCCGACGGGCAGGAGGCACAAGGGTCCTGCCTGGTAGAAAGCGACATCCGCATCCAAACTGTGTCCTACGAGGTGGAGGAAGAGGAGCTCCAGGAGTACGAGGTGAGCTTTGCCAGGTGGGATGGCACCAGACTCCTCCTCTGGCCATTGGCGCGAATTCTTGTTCGTTTATTCTCCCTTCTTTCCCCAGATCTTCCCCCCACAAACCCTACCATGTCCTACCTCACCAGCATCTCCCTGTGCACCCAGTATTTCTTCTTCCTCCTTGTCACTTCTGTTCCCTTTTCCTCACTGCAGACCTCAGAAGGAGGTCAGCTTCCCCGAGGGCAGCCTGGCTACACGCCTGCTGGGAGTGAAGGGGAGGTGGGGCCATCTCTGCAGGACCCCTGGGGTATGGGGACCCTTTGACAAGGGCAGCCTGCTGCCGCGGTGGCACTCGAGCTAAGGGGAAATAGCAATCCTTGCATAACAGCAAAATTCACATGCCTGATGGCAGCAGCTGAGAGAAAGCTTTATATATACAGGATGAATCCTGCGAAGGAGGAATGAGAGCTGACAAAGCAGCCTCACGCTGTGCTCTGTGCCCCACCACAGCTGGAACAGCGGTGCAGAGGCTGGGAACATCACCCAGCACCTTGAGAAGTGGGAGCAGGTCCCAGGAGCCCGCTGGAGCTGATGTCTGATGACCCAGCACGGCTCTGCTGCATTCGGTGCCGCCGGTGTGACCTTCTCAGATGGCAGCAGGGGTGTCCTCACCTCTGTGTGCCTTCCCTACCGAGACACATCCCTTCCAGGCTGCCCTGCGGCTGGCCGAGCGGTGCCGCAAGGCAGGAGGGCTGACCACAGCCGCTCTGAGCAATGCGCTCGCTAAGGGGATGGGACACCTTGCCCCTGTGATGGAGCCTCCAATTCAACCGCTTTCCCTCACTTGCTAAATTAGTTTAGCAGGATATCGATCTCCTAGTCCCTAATGGGGATAAGGCACTTTGTTTAAGTTTGTTTAAGCTGACAAACAGCCAGTTCTGCCAAAGCTGAAGATATGTCAGTTTAAGACTATCTATCTCCCAGGGAAATCCCAGACCCCCAGCAAGTGAGCTCAGCATTTGCTCTGGCAGGGAGCCGAGAATCCACTCTGCTCCTGAATTTGCTGACCTACATTTTTCTTATCAAACTGGGCTGAGGAGGCGAAAATATTTTTGAAACTCACTCCTTGAATTTGCAGGTGGGAAATGTATGAGAATATATGAGGGGGCCAGGAGCTGGGAGGAGAGGGGCTGAGACGCGGCCTGCAGGGCAGCACGGGGAGGCGGGCATGTGCTGAATCCATCTGGTTTTGCAGAGCGACTCCTCCAGTGACAGCGACAGTGAGGACCATTTCCTGATGCTTCCCCCCCGGGACCACCTGGGCTTGGCCCTTTTCTCCATGCTGTGCTGCTTCTGGCCCCTGGGGATTGCTGCCTTCTACTTCTCCCAAGGGGTAAGAGATCCCTTTGCTTGCCTGCGTGCACTGAGTGCTGGAGCAAGAGCCCCGCAAGCCACAGCAGCCCTGGAGGGGACGGGACACCTTTCTGGCTCTAGGGCTCATCGCTGTGCCATGTCCAGATCCCTGAGAGCTAAGGCAAAGAGACCTCCTGGCTCCTGGATGTCTCCGCAACTGCTGTGGGGTTGCAAGCCCTCCAGTTCTTGCGTGGGTTGCTGGAGGTCAGGCTTTTCCTTTGGATCTTTCGGGTGTTATTTAGGGAACTGGGACTCCCCTTGGCCCCCTGTCCAGGTTCTCACCCTCCAGCCAGGCTTGGAAAAATGCCATTTTCCCACCTGCCCTCCCAATTCGCCAGTAGTGCAGAGGTCCTGCACCATGACCCAGCCGCTCATGCCCTGGGAGTCAGGCTGCTCTGGAGACCGGACACAAAGAGGAGCCTGGTGGCCGCATCGCACTGCAGCTCCTCTCTTGGCACTTGTTTCTGACGTGTGTTGGCTAAGCTGTGTGAGTCAATGCCAGGCTGGCAGAGGCTGGAGAGGGCGATGACCTTCGGGTTGCACCTCCTCAGAGGAGCTGCTGCCTTCTTGAGGGCTTAGTGCAGAGCCTGGGCTCACTTACATTACTGTTGACCCAGAATAATTCATGCAGAGCCAGGGGATTTACTCTAAGTTTGCATAGATGCTGCTGTACCAAGAATAGATGGGGGGGAGGCATTAAGAAGTTGAATCAAGAGGATAGAAACAGAAATGGAAAAGTATATAACATGAGTACCTGGCACAGAGGCGGTGAGAAGCAGGGAAAGCTTTAAATGATTAAGACCCCAAGGAGTGACTGATTTTGCATTTTTCCACGTGGTGCAGGGTAGCACAGTGCACTTTCCACGTGATGATGTACTCGGTGCAATTTATATTTAGTTCCATTTGCTATAACTACCACCCGCTGAGGCAAGGACCATTTCTTTATTCCATGTCTGTGCACAGTGAGTGTCCTGATCTCCACATGGCAACTCGAACACAAATAGTAGGTAATACCAAGAGTAGCTCTGAGTGTGCTCTGAGCACTCAGGGAAGCTGGAAGATGCCAGCTCAAAGAGTCCACACCCACGTCTGTCTCCGTCGCTGACTCCATCAGCCCTTCTACGGCAAATAGGCTTCAACTGAAAACCTCAGGCAAGCAAGATCAAGTGGCAGCACAGCCGGACCAACAGGCCACGCTGCCTGGAGTCAGCTCCCTGAGACTAGGGTACTCGCTATACGTCTGTATAGGGTATACGGGTATCTAGTCGGTACCACACAGCCACCACCCCATGCACCGGCCATTTGCCTGGTCTTAGGAGGGTCCAGCCACCCGCTCACCACTCTGGCTGAGCACCCAGATGGCTGGGGCTTTCAGACAAATAGCCAAAGCCCGCGCTTCCCTTGGAGGCAAAATCCACAGGGAGATGTGTGTAGGTGGCACTGCTGTGTGAAGCCCTCCCAGACTGATGGGTGGTGCTTGGAGGCATGGTTTCGTGGTGGTGGACTTGGCAGTCCTGGGTCAACGGTTGGACTTGATGATCTTAAAGTCCTTTTCCAGCCTAAATGACTTTATGATTCTGTGTCTTGCTGTCTGTCCTCAGCCTTCATGGGAAGGGGGGCTGACTCAGCAGTGAAATGACTGCAAGCAGGCTAAAAAGCCAGGTCGGTACAGCTGTGAGCAATGAGCGTTTCTTCTCCTTCCAGACTAGCAAGGCTGTCTCCAAAGGAGATTTCCACCTGGCCAGTTCAGCTTCGCGCCGAGCTCTCTTCCTCGCTGCGCTCTCCATAACCATCGGCACAGGAGTGTACGTTGGGGTGGTGGTAGCACTGATCGCTTATCTCTCCAAAGGGGGCCACGTATAGCTGCCACCTGCACGTCAGCGCCGTCCCTGGACACCAGCCCTCCTGGGATCGAGCTTTCCGGCGGAGCACAGGGCACCAGCACCTGCAAGGGTTGCTTGCACAGCAGGACCCCGGCCCGATGCCCCGCACAGGGTCTCTCCCCTTTCAGGCAAACAGCAGACCCCCATTCTCTGCGAGGCTGTGGGGTGCCACCATCTGACAACAGGGAATTGGGCACTGGCCTGGCTGCTGGGACCAGGAGGAGCACATTTGCCTGGTAGGAGACTTCCAGGAGAGACGCTGCGTACTGCTGCTGGGCTGGTGCCACCACTCCTGATCCAGGGCCATGGCTTCCCCTCCCAGCCCTGCAGCTGGGAGATCCACCGCCGGTGCCCAGGCTTGGCTCACAAACGGGGCACACAGGGAGGAGAGGGGATATGGTGCCAGGGAATGACAGCTCTTTCTTCTGGGAAGCTGCATTCCTGGTGGGGTCTCCAGTCTCCCACGATGGGGAAAACATTCTCATTTCAGTGCCACAGGGCGGCAGCTGGCCCCTCAACCGCAGCGAAGCAGGAGGACACAGCATGAACATAACCAATAGGGCATGCTTTCCGCATCCCTCTGCAGACAGACCCCTGATCCTACTTGCTGGCCCATCCCAGATCAAAAACAAGAAGAAAGCCAGGCTGGTGGTTGTACTCCATCACTCCCATTGTTGGAACAAGCTGGCAAAGACAGCAAGGTTTTCTCTTCGTTAATAATGACTGTCATGATAATTGCGAGTTGAAGCCCCCATAAGGTTTGTGTCCCACAGTGCTGGGCCCTGAAAAGGCTTGTAATGGCAATTTCTACCCAAGAAGTGACCTGGGAGGGTGGGGGCCTGAAGGACTCCACTCTTGGCACTAGGTCAGGACCCTGCACACAGAGAGGGGTGGAAGGAAAAGGCCAATCTGACACACGGAGCCTGGGGTGGGAGTGCTCTTTGTACGGGGGTGAGATCCAGAGAGGGGGAAGACTTGGAGAGAGCCTAGGACACAGGGAGTAACCCAACACATTTCTTCCCGTGCCTTGGAGAGGGTTATGTCTATCCATCCAAAAGCCTCTGCTGACGAGGAAATCCCATGCATCCCCACATACATCTTACTTTTGCTAATTTGTATATTGTCAGCAACACAGGTCCTTCAGAGGGGGGGGTGAAGGCAATGACTGCCCCAAAGCAGCCCCTGCTCCCCAGCATCCACCTCGACTCTCCCTCATCCTGGCCACGGCTCCCACGCTGCCTCCTTCCCCCATGTGCAGGGGGCTGCAGGCAGACTCTGGATTCCCATTGCCCCCTTCCCAGGGTTTCTGGGCGGGCTGCAGCAGGCTCTGCAAGAGACAGTAGCATGTTCTTCCAGCTGGGTGCCATTCAAATGTACATTTCATCCTAAAGAAGCATGTTAATGTCTGCGATTGCTGTTGTACTTGAGCCATAAAAAGAGAGAAGCACATCAGAGACCTGTTCAGAAGCCGGTCTGAAAGTTCCCATCGTGTTTTCTAACATGGAAGAGCTAATAAAAAAAAGCAGGAGGAAAGACTCCGTTTGTAAGGATGTGGAGCTGGGTAGCGGAGAGGTGAGCTTTGCAGGAGTGCTGAGCTCGCTTAAACCTGGAGGTGTTTATGCAGCTCCTGAAGGAAGTTATAATCCAGCTGGTGCCTGGGCAACAAGAGGGAGATGTACTGCGATGTAGAACAGAGCCAGCAGCTAGCACTGGGAGCGGGATGGTGATGTAGGCTTTTTGCCATGTGTGGATGGACAAGAATTAGCGGGGGAGAGAGAGACTGGAGCACTGAGTATGTTCAGGCTGCTCTCTGTGTAGTGGAAGCACAAAATAAAAGGCGCTCGAGGAGGGGCAGAAGAATACGAACATCAGGAGGGAATAAGCAGGTTTTGCTTCTGATGCTGGACAGAGAGAGATGGAATTTGCAGGGAAGGGCTGGGGTGTCCAGAAGAGATAAGGTGGCTTAGAGAGGAGAGGTGGGGGGCACCCTCACCCAGCAGCCGAGGCACGGGTTTCATTCCCCTCTCCTGCATGTGCTCAGCCTTCCTGGCCCTCCAAATAACCCCCAGGACAGGAGCGCTCTTTCAGGAGAGGGGATGTCTGTGTGTCCCCATGCAGCAGGGGCAACCAGACCCACCCCCACGCCCCAGCTCAGTGCCATCCCAGCTACAGCCCTCCCCATCTCTCCCCATCAAGCACCCCCAGCCAGGGGCAGGGCTGGGGGTCTTCCTGCCGATTCTGGTCCAGACAAAACCGGCAGGGCTGCTGGACCACAATCAGCAATAAGAAACTGTGTTTGCCTCTGAATCTGTAATTCTGCTGGCTGGTTCCCTCCAGGGGCTGCCGTAGGTGGGGGGCCAGCAGCCCCCAGCCCATTCTCCGTGGGCACCCCATCCCCCTGCACACCAACTCACCTCTTTTTTTTTAATTGGAGACACATAGGGGAGGACTGGGCTAAAGGGCCAACAGAATTAAAGTGTTCTCCGCTAATAGCCTGAATCTCTGATGATCTTGTCAAAGGGGGGGAGAAGGGGCTGTGCCAGCGCATCCCTAAGGGGGGCATTATGCAAATGGGGAAATTAGTTGGAAACAGCCTGAAGGGAAACATGTGGAAATTGAAATCCGAGGACCAGCATGGAGACTGCTGCTGAATAACTTATTATAGACTCACAGCATCTGCTGCAGCCGCCCGAGCAGAAGGGAAGGAAGCAAAAAGGCAACAAGGCACTGCAGTCGGGGAAAATGCAAGCTCCAGAAATTTGATTGAGCTTAACAAAAATAACGTTAAACTAAACCCTGCTAGTGGGAAGAGCTAACCCTTCACCCCCTCCCTCCTGTCCTACCAGAGGAGGGTTGTCTGTCCTACCCAGGACCCTCAGCTCCACAGCAGAGCTCTGTAATGGTCCTGATCCCACAGGGGATACCCAGAAAGAGGAGTAGCCTCAAGTTCTGGCCTGGCAACATGTCTATCCCAGAAAGGAGAAGGCAGAGTGGGGAGCCCAGCAGGCTGCAGCTGTGGGAGGTGATGGGAAGGGCAGGGAGTGCAGAGACGGTCTGTGCCAGTGCGGGGTCAGGCATGGGGAGTGGGTGGAGTGGGGTTCCTGGTGGCTGGTGAGGGAAGATTTGGGGTTCTCTGAGCTGGGAGTGGAGGGGACCTGGTTAGTGATGTCCCACAAGGGTGTACACCGCAACCTGCTGTCCTTCCCCGCACCCTGGTTCTTTCTAAAACATAATCAGGAGAGGTGCTGTAGAGTCCCATGGTGTATCAGAACAATCCCCCCCTTCTCCACTCATGAGTAATTCGCTATCCATAACTTGGACATCTATTTGCCACTGAGTTCCTTGCCAGCCAGCTGCCGTTGTCTGTCCCTGTGAATGCAGGTGCTATCCAGCACCCCCAGCACAGGCATGATCCTGCAACCCCATCCCATCGCCTCCTGCCCACTGCTCCCTGAATACCCCTGTTCTGGCCCTGTTGTCCCACCAGCACCCCCAGCCCTTGCCCTAAGCTGGTGACACCAAGAGACAGACAGAAAGTCACCAGGAAGCCCATCCCCTGCCCCTCTCCCCGTGCCTGGCGCAGACACACCTCTCGTCTCACATGCTGGGCAGCTCTTGGGTTGCGAGAAGTGTCATCACCAGGTGTCCCAGATGCCCTCCCTGCTGTGAGGACAAGATGTCAGGGACCAAGCCAGCCCCTGCATCTGGCTGAACATCCCCTCCATCCTTCTCCTGCCCTGGAGATGCTCCTCACTCAGCAAGGAGCTCAGAGCAGCACTGTCTGAGGTGTGCTGGGCTTTGGTTTCTTTTCCCAGCAGTGGAAAAAATGTCGTCTTCCAGCTTGGGCTCCTTTTGTAACCTCTGCAACATCAAGGTGAGCATTTCCTAGCGGGCCTTTGTCTTCAGAAGCAGCTAAGGACCGGGTGGACAGAGCCTGTGCCAAGGGCAGGGGTGGCCTTTGAATCCTGCCTTCTTCTGGGATGCAGCCAGGAAGAAAACTGCCAAGGAAAAAAGCATCAGCGCCTCAGCACAGATCTGAGCGACCGGCACATCTGATCCACTGCCTGCTTCCCCCAGCTCTGCTCCCACTGCTCGCCCCCCAGCAAGCACAGCAGCTGCTGAAACGGGGCCACTGGCTACAGATGGGGGCTGGGGAGGGAAGATCTGGGGTTCTCTGAGCTGGGGGTGGAGGGGAGTTGGTTAGTGATATCCCACAAGGGTCCCAGCATCTCTTCTCACTATAAGAGATGCTGGGATGGAGCCACGCTGGCTTTTGCTCCTCTCCCCACAGGGATGAGGCAAAAGGATGGATGAGAAGAGCAAAGGAGCTGGTGTGGTTTGTGGGGGACACAAGACCTCTACAGGACCCTGTCCCCAGCCAAAGGGATCCACTGGGGATACCGGTCCTCCCGCAACCTCCCAGCCAACCTGCCCTTCCTCGGGGTTCAGCCCCAAGGTGGGTGATGTGGGAACCAGTGGGGCAGGACACGGGGTGTCCTTGCCGCTGCACTCCCAGCACCTGGCAGGACAAAACTGCTGCTGGTTCTCCAAGCAGTGCCCATCAGTGGGGCAGGATTGCAACTAGTGCTGGTGGGGCAGAAATGCCTCGATTCTCCCCCCATCTGCCTGGAGGCTGGCAAGAGACACAGGGAAATAAAAGTGAAGTAAATCTTTCACCTCATTGAATGGCACAGTCAGTGTTTTCCCTTCACAGCAATCCAGTAAGGAAACAGCTAATTATCTGAGACAGGGCAAATCTTCTATTCCTGTCAAAAAAAAAAATAAATAAAAAAGCATTTAGCAGTGCATCTCTTTGCCTAGCTTATCCTTTCCCCTTTGCTCCCCAAAACCAGCCTGTAGTGGAGGGAGCACAGGGAGGCACAGCCTGTGGCAATACCACCTCTCCTGGGGCTGGTGGGAGAGGATTTTTGCAGAGAGAAGCCAATTAAGAGCCATCACTCAGGCATCAGCTGCTGCAAAATCAGGAGGCTCATTACCACTCCTCTCCCTGCAGACGCCAGGTCCCTCTGCCACAGCCTTCGGTAGCCACACATGCAAGAAGGTAGCGGTGGGGCCGAGCTGTCCCCATGGGGCAGAGGACAAGTGGTGCAGGAGGGGACAGAGGTGGTGTCCTCAGGCATAGGGATGTTTGGGGACCACATCTGCAGATGCGCTGCTCCAGAGCTGACCTCAGTTTTGCTGCAGTTGGTGCGTGGGCTGGATCTCAGAGGCCAGGGCTTTGCAAGTGAACCTCAGCTGCCTGTAGAAGGTGTATCTGAAAAATGTGGTTTAAATATCCTCACGAGTCATATTTTGCGAGCTTTGGAGACTCAAGGCTAAGAAGTGCCAGAAGCGCCTGACTTGCAAGCTCACAGGCCAGACAGGACCCGTGCCCCCCACGCCAAATGGGTGGGATCATCCCTCAGGCCAAGCTCCAAGGAGCAGGGGAGCTGGTGCTGCCTCTCCAGCAGGGTGGGGGCAGTGGTGGAAGAGCCTCTTTTCTCCCCCCACCGCGCCGCACTCCACACGGCTGGCATTTTTCCACCTCCTTTTCTCAGCAAACCAAGCAGCCACCCGGGCCTTTGGAAAGTGGCTCATGGCTGATTTCTGCTGGTGTTGAAAGCACACTGCTTAGGTCCCACATGTGCAGGGGGCTCCTTTCTGCTGCCAGCCCTTGGCCCTGGTGCCACCAGGGTCTGCCCAGCTCCCCTTCCCCGCACTGTCACCTCTGCTGCCTCGGGGAGGCTGAGCCGCTGGGCTCCCTCCCTGCACAGCACGCCTTCCCCACCGCTGCTCCTCTCTGAAGCTCCCTGGTTTATCTGAGCTCTTCCAGATACTCACTTCCAAAAATGCCACCATGTCCTGCAACCTCTCTACTGCTGGACGTAGACAACGCATCCCTCCTGTCCCCCATTTCTGCTCGGGAGCTTTTCTGGCTGCAGAGCTGCGCTCAGCTCAATCCCATCCTCTGGGGCCTTTTGGAGACTTCCCAGCAGAAATCACCCCACTCCACAAGGGATCTTTCTTTACTTTTGGAGGCATGGCATTTAATTGGGTTTTAATCTGTTCAGTGCTTGCTGGCTTCATTTTTAAATCAGTCTTGTTGCTTAATCAAAATGTCAGGCAGGATCAAACCTGATGTCCTGCAGAAGTCGGAGTGTGGTGGGGGTGCTGCCTTCTCCTGGCCTGGGGAGCTGAGGGACAGCCCCATGGGCAAGGGAGCCCTCCCGCTGCACAGGCAGGCTCCCGCACAGTGGCAGAAGCGCTCGGAAGAGATAACTTCATCCTCAAGTATCTGGAAGTGTCTATCCCGCCGCAGCTCTCCTACCTCCCCCCAGTGCTGTGGTTACTGAAGCGATGGAGGAGGGATGGGAAGAGGGGCAAAGGAAGAAGCCGGGGAAGGAGAAATGAAATGCAAATAAATGCAATATCTGCCAAAATGCCATCCTCAAAGTAATATATCAAAGTCCAGGCACAAGCAGTAAACTCTTGACAGTACTAGGCTAGAAAGATGGAAGTTTTTCCTTCCTGAAGTGCTTTCATATCTATTTTCTTCAAAACTTTGGCATTTTCCAGATGTTGACTGTGCTAAATTAGCATTACACATCAGCTGACTTGTTTTCCAGAGGAGGAAAGGCAGGGAATGCTGTATCTGGACCTTGGCCAAAGCGCTGGGACCGAGCCACACTGACAGTTGTCAGGTGGGGGCTGGTTCAAGAAAGCTAAGATGGGTACTAAGAGGTTATTAATATTTCAGAGGATCTCTTGGGCTGGAGGGCAAAATCCTTGAGGATCCGTGTGAGGATTGATCTTCTATGTTTTTACTAGCAAGCTGGCATAGGAAGGAGGGGTGCCTTGTTCCCATTTGCTGAGACAAAATCCGGAGGGTTTTGAAATACAGAAGAAGAGTAAAGAAACTGGGCTACCTTGAAGGCAGGAGGGGTGGAGATGGGATGAAATGCAGGGAGATGTGATGAGGGGCTGCCAGAGCTCCTCGGCTGGCAGGGACCAGGGAAAGGCCTGAGCCGTTGCTCCAGCATGAAAAAGGCAGATCTGACATGAAGATCTACAGGGCAAATTGGTTCAGCAAAAATATTAATGAAGGACAAAGGCAGGGCAGCAGTGGGCCACAGCTGGATTCTGTGAGACATTTTCAGCCACCAGATGTGAGAGATGGGCTTAATGGGAAGGAGGCAGAGAGGGTGGTAGGAGAATGGGGAATGGGGACCTGGCCATGGCTGGTGTAACTAACCTGCTTGGGCAGAGGCAGATGGTTCCCCACCAGTACCCTGGGAGCACAGGAGGAAAAGGAGTCTCCTCTCAACAGCTTTGTTGGTTCAACAGCACTAGTTGTTTGTAGTCTGCACCTATGGAGGGAATTACACAGGGGACTGACCTAAAAGATCCCTTTTTTCCTTTTTCTCCTCATCTTCTTTTCTTCCCTCCCCAAACAGGTATTCTTGATAATTAATTGCTTTTAAGCTTGCCAGTTCAGGAGCAATTTTGAACGGCGACACTGACTTTTCTGTCCTCCTGCCACCACTACATGTCCGCCCTGATGCTCCCAGCAAAGCACAGGAGCTATCTTGCAAACCTCAACCCTTTCACTACCTTGATGCTTTTAAGACCAACACTATTGCTCTTTGCACCAACCAACCAGGTGCCTGTGCAAATTCTGGAGGCAAAGCGGTGCTTGAGCTAACATACCAGCTAAGTGCCCCAAAGCTTTGCTTGGACATAATCGAATACTGACGTGGCACGCCATCTGGGCAGGCTCCACTGTACTGTATTGCCCACCCCCTGCACCTGCAAACCCCCTCCCACAGACACGAATGGGGTGTGTTAGTGGCAGAGCAGAGCTCTAAACTGCAGGTGGGCAGGGGGCTGCTCTGCATAGGCTTTGCAGCCCCCCAGCCTTTGCATTTCACTTACCTGTTAATTTCCATCTTTTCTGGAGTTGGTACTTTTAAGCATCCACACGTGAGGGAGTTTGGGTGGCACCTGAGCTAAACCTCACTCCACACATGCAAAGGGAGAGATACGTCGGCTGGTGCCCAGCAGTGCAGTGCAGAGCAGCTGAGGCCACCTCACATTCATCTCCCACCACCAGCTCAACATGAGAGCAGCATGACAGGTACAAATCAAGTGCTACAGTTTCCCCCCATTTAAAATCTGCTCAGTCACAAACAACATCAGTAAATAACGAGCATCCACCATTTAGGTGGTGCCAACTGGCAGAGACCCACCATGACCCTCCTGCCATCAAGGCGCAGGGAGGGAGGAACGTAAGGGCACTTCTGAAACCCCTCAGAGGGATGAGTATTATTTTCCTGCCATGCCTCACTCAGGCATCCAGGTAAGGGTAGAAAACCCATCGCACCTAGATCTCTTCACCAGGGGTCCTCAAAAATGTCTTGCAAGGAGGTGGAGCCCAAGGCTGGCACCCAGGAGGGATTCATCCTGCAACTGCACCCTGGCATGAGGCATGCAATGCTCCCAGCTTGGGGTGAGTCAGGTGATAGGAAGGAGAAGCCATCCCTCTGCCCTGCAGAGCACTGCGTACCTCCCACCACGGAGGCTCCCCCAGGCTCTCCTGATGCCCATCTGCCTTCAGCAGTGGCTAGCAGTCACCCACCATGCTGTGCCATGCCCATGGATACCCCAGCCACAGCCCTGCTGCCAGGCATGGTCTGCCCCAGCCTCAGGGACCACCCAAATGGGACCTGTGATAGCACCCACAGTCAGAAAATCCACCCTCCCTGCTCCTTAGCTCAGCCAAGGAAGGGAATGCTCCAAGGGTCTCCCATCCACCTTCACAGAAGCTGCTGCAGCCACCGCTGCTGCTGAAAGCAGCTACCTCCAGCCTCTGGCAGTCTGGAGACACAGGTAATCATTCTGGAGTAATTACCAGCTTACTCCCTCGGAGGAGTTTGCTGGTGAGAAGTCGCTGGCAGCTAATTGCTCCAATTACTCCCTGACACACAGACCCCGAGCATCCAGGGCTTTCTGCAGCAGCACACAGCACCGCTCCGCAGCTCCCTGCTCCCCACCTGGATCACCTGCTGCCCCCGACCCCCTCCTCCGGGACCACACAGAGTGCACCGGGGCGGATGGATGGTGGTGAGATCCCACCAGCACAACGGAGAAGGAGCCAAATGGTTTCCCAAGAGATGTCCCGCTGGCTCAGCACTGCTCCTCCAGGGCTGCCCCACCATGTGGCTCGTGCCCAAGAATACCACAGGACAACCCTCAGCACCCCCTTCTCCTGCAGGCTGTTGCCAAAGCAAGCTCAGCAGGGCTTCCTAGCATAGGTCCCCCCGCTCTGCCTAGGAGGCTTATGGGGAATGAAGCTAGACCATGTCAGGAGCAGGAGTGGGCTACAGCAGCCAAGAGAGATCTGACATGTTGAAGAAGGAAAAAAAAAAAGTTACTTGCAAGCAAGATTGTGGGCGGGGGAGGAGAATGGGACACCACAACACACATTATTGCATCTCAACTCTTCATGAGGTCTCCCACGATCCCAATGCCCCTGTAAAGACCTGAGGGTGAGAAAGACTCAGCCCTGCTGTTAGACCCAGCCTCAGGGGCTGATCTCATAGGTGCGGGGCTCGAGAGGCTCTCCCCTCACACGCCTAGGGGTGCTGTGACTCCTGGCAGCTCCCTGTGATATAAGGGCAGTTATCATCACCCTCCTCAGCAGTAGCAGCCAGCTCCAGGCATCCTCCAGCTCAGTTCTGCTGGCAGACACAACAGGGGAGCTCACACACGAAGGAGATGAGGCTGTTTGGAGAGCTCTGGCAGAGCCTGGCCACACAGACCCCCCCCACAGCCCAGCACCCCAAGACACTGGCAGGGCAGAGGTGCCAACAGCTGGTTTCAGCCTTCCAGTGCAGCACCATCACTTCAGGGCAGCACCACTCATTGACACCTCAGATGTTGCCACCACTTCCCTGCTATCACACAGAGCTGTGCCCACTGCACCGTCCCCAGGTTTGCATCCCAACTGGGAGGCATGTCCTGACCTCTCACCGGGGAGAGCACAGCTCCTGCCAGGCCTCCAGAGCACCTCTGAGCAGATGGCTCCCCACCAGGTCCCAGAAAGTAGAAGAGGACCTGGTGTGCACAGGCTCTCCCTGCCCACAAGCCCATTTTAGAATGCAGACAGGGAAGAGAAAGCCTTGCCCAGAAATCACACAAGCAAGGGCAAGAAACAGCACAGGACTGGGAGTGGAAGAGTCTTTATTGCTTTGGCTTCTTACAAATGAGAGATATGTGCATCTAGGCTCGCTGCAAGGAGACATCCACGTTGCATTCAGCTTGCAGCATGGTGCAGGGGATGCAGGGACACTGGGCACACAACATTCCATCTCCCTGCCTTCTCCCAGCCACCAGGGAATAGAGACCCTAGGGAAGCAGGGCAGCTGCCAGCTGTGAGAGAGTAAAGGACTGTGTGAAATGTTATTGTTACAAGACCAGAAAGGTCAGGGACAGCTTCTCCAGAGCCTGCAAAGGACACCAGCTCCTAGCTTAGTGCTCCCAGGAGACTACAACAGGAACACAAACAAGTCCCCTCCTCTACCAGTCCCTGCTCCTTCTAGAGAAGATCAGGGCAGCCAGAGGCAGGTATTGGAAGCCAGAAAGCCAAGGTGGCATTGATGCTGACCCCGAGTGAAGCTTTTATTCTCCTTAGCTGGGAAGAACCCAGATCAAAAATGCTCCTCCTGTAAAGCTGAGCACTCCCCAAGACCCTCTTCATCCACAGCTGAGCCAGCACTGCTTGGCTTGCCAAGGGGACACTGGGCACCTCCACACTCATCCTGCACATCCACATTACTCATTCAAGCAAGTGCCAGGGGCAGAGACACCTTCACATCCTCTGTCTCAAGAGGCCCAGCAGCAAATCATGACACTGGCACAGTACTGCCTCCTCCCTGGCTCACCCTCCGAGCACAGAGAGGACAAACCCCCTGGCCCCTCTCCTCTGGGACAGCTCAGTGCCTTCTTCCACTCCACCCGTCTCTGGGAATGGGCACTGCAGGGACACTCCCATACCTGATTGAACCACACAGAAAAGAAAGCCAGAGACAAGGAACAAAAAACCAAACCAGAACAAAAGTTAGAGCAGGGCCCCAGCCAGGGCACACCACCGGAGAGCCAAAGGGCACATCAGCTGAGGAGCTGTGGCCAAGCCAGCTGGCAACTGGCACTCAGGCATCCACAAGCGTCAGCCCATCATGCAGGGCACGCTTCCACATGTAATAGGTGGAACGGGCCGTGAGTGGGAAGCGGGCACTGAACTCCTTGTAGGTAGGGAAGGTCTTCGACTCAAAGCGCTGCTGCAAGAACAGCTTGGCCTGTGCCTTGAACTGGGCAGTGGCAATCACATCCATCACAAACATCTGGCTGTTGGCTCTCTCCGACATGGCATAGCCTGAAATGGTGGTGTTGTATGGCATGGCTGGTACTGGCTTATCTAGGTGCTTGGCGGCTACCTCCATGTGGCACTGGGGCTTGAGGCCTGGCTCGGCTCTCAGAGGTGCCAGGGAAGCCACCCGGTTCAACAGCTGGCTGGAGCTGGTCCAGGGCAGGCGATGCTGCCCAATGGCCCGGCCACTGCCATTCCAAAACCAATAGGCTGTGGAGGAGAGAGATGGGTAGCGCAGGCGGTACTTGCAGAATGGCAGCCGCCATTGCTGGACCTGCCTCCTGGCCACATCTCGCAGCTGCTTTCTCCAGCACAGAGAGGGCTTGAGCTGCAGGAGACTCCTGGGTGCCGGCCGGTCTCCATTCAGCCTCTTCTTAACAGGCACACTGCTTGGCTTCAACTGCAGGAACGGCTTTCCTGTCACTAGAGGTTTCTGGTTATCCAAGGGAGATTGAGGGGGTTTGAAGTTGGGGTTCTCCTTGATTGCTTTTCTTCGCCAGTTGTAGTAAGTGGACCTGGAGATGCCAGGGAAGCTGCGCTTGAAGCACCTGTAAGGCACCAGAGTGTTCATGGAAATGCATTTCTCCAGGTAGGATTTGGCTCCTTGCATGAAGATTCCTGCTTGGATGGGGTCTAGGGAAGGACTTGGGGGTCTTAAGGGCCCCCGTGAATTTGCTGGCTCATACACATCAGCCTTTCTTGGGACATCCCTGTGAAGCTCCTGCAACCCGTGGGCCTCAGCCACAGCACAGGCATCACCATTGACCATGCTCTGCATCTCATGCTTCCAGGCATAGTATGTGGATCGGGAGATTTCTGGAAACATTTGTCGGAAGTGCTGGAGGGGGATTATGTTGCCCTCCTGAAAGCAGGACTGAAGGAAGTGTTTGGCTGCAAACCTGGCAGCTGCTTTCTGCCGGTGTTCACGAGACTGGCGCTTCCAGCGGTAGAAGGTGCTCTTGGTAATGCTGTACCGGTCACGCAGGTTGGAGTAGGTCAGCTGGGGGTCACTGTTCAGCAGCTCAAGGGTCTTCATGGGCTGGACAGGAGGCTCTGGCAAAGGCATTGTAGGTTCTAGCTCCTCCAGGCCAACCACGGCCACAAAGTACTGCGCTTTGAAGACCTGCCGGGAGAGCTGCTGCCCTGACCACATGATGTGGAGCGTGGAGGTTCGTGGGCCACATTTCCTGGGCCGGATGAGCCGGTTGAAGTAGGGCCGGATCTTCAAGTTGCTCATGGGGTAGATGGAGTAGATGTTACACTGCAGTACTGAGGCAAGAGCGTAGACATGCCACATGTTGGCAAAGGTGCCAGGAAAACAGGTAGCTTTGATATCAGCATCAAAGATGGCCTCCAGGATAGCCATGGGGAGGCTGGTCATCTCTGGGGTCTCCTCGGTGCAGAGGGAGTAGCGGGCAGCCTGCAGCATCACCTTGGAGTCAATCATGCCATTCAAGTAGTATTGCTTGTGCAGCAGCATCTCCACCACCGTACGCACCTGCAGCTCCAGGCTGAGGCCGGGGTTGCCCCAGAGCAGCACACTGGCAGCCTCAAAGAGGCGGTTCCCCTCACCTTTGCAAACCAGAGGCAGCATGTTACTTGGGGCATCCTCAGGATAGAGGCTCCTGGCTACCCGGTCAACCTCCAGCTCCTCTTGGAACTGCCTCCCGCAATAGCCAGGCAGGGAGAAAGATGACAGGGTCCTCTCTGCCTCCAGCGCAGCACTGGTGAGGCCCTCCAGACCAAAGCATTCAGTGGCTTCCTGCAGCTCCTGCAGCACAGACTGCACCAGCTGGTGCCGCTGGATCATCCTGAAGGATTGCAAAGAGAAAGAAGTCACTCGAGCTGAAGGCAGCGCACACACTAGGCTGCCAGGGGCCTGGCCTCCAGCTCTTCCCCAAAGGACAGGGCAGACAAAAAGGGTAAAGGAAAGGCCATGGCTCACCCCTCCACCCACACTCCCAAGGACAAAGGAGGAAACCTGGGTCCTCACAGGGCAGACCCGGGGCAGGGACATGGTCTCAGCTGGCTCTCCAGTGACCTCCTGTGGGCAGCACACATGGCACACGGCCTCCAGAGTCACTCATCTGGGTGAAACTGAGGAGTAACCGCATCCGTCGGGGCGGGAAGCCAGCTCACCTCCCAACCCTGCGCACTCGGCTTCGCACCCGGCCTCATCCCTGCACCCCCCCCTCCCACCAGTGGCTCCATCTCTTTCGTTTCACCAGCCCGCTACCAGCGCCCAGAGGGAAGAGAGCCTCAAAGGGGAAACGTCTGTCACCTCTGCAGGAAGGGACCTGTGACAGAGCAACACTGCCTGGAGGGACCTGGCTGAAGGTGTTACACCCAACAGAAGGGGCAAGGAGCTTGCCCCCTCCCCCCGAGCAGGGCACTGCAGCCGTACCCATTGCATGCACCGAAGCTGCTGCTGCAGAACCCGGCGGGAGCAGAGCCGGAGCCAGCCCAAGCCACAGTTACTGCTGCCTGAGCCGACACTAGATGTCACTTGCTGCTCAGCGAACACACAACGCCGGCCAAGGAGAAGCTGCAAAAGGGGGGCTTCTCCTAGACGAGCTACCAGGCAGGAGGCAGCCCAAGAGCACAGACGGAGCACAAGCACTGGATGGGTAGTTCAGAGGCTGCATGGAACCCTCTTCCCTGCCTAAGCCCATCCCAGTCCTGTCCTCCCTCTGCATGCCAGTTCCCACTCAGGCAATCCAAAGGGTCAAACCTGCATCCCCTCCTTTGTCAGCTTTTTAACACCTATGTGGCTCTGCCCCCACCACTCCAGGAGCTCTTGTAATGACTGTACAATCCTTATCCCACCATCCATCTCCACTAACGCAACCCTCCTCCACACCTTTTTTCTACCAGCCCGCTCAGGCCCCTCACCCCAGCCACTCTCTCCTGAACTAGTTTTCTCCCAGGGACCGCAACACTCCACTCAGCTAGGAAACCCAGTCACCTCCATTTTCTCCTAAGGCTCGTTCACATGCCACCCTCAACATGCAGGACATCACTTAGCAGTCTACTTAATCCACAACCCAGCCAGAGCCCGCCTTTCCCACAGCACTTCACAGGTATCGCTGTGCACGCACAGCTCTGCGGGGAGGTGGGGAAACTGCAGTCAGGCAGGAAAAGCAGAAGCGCCACAGTAAAGCAGATGCCCTGCCTGACCTCTCCCAGTTCTCAGCCCTGTGCCCTGCTACAGATAAGGTTATTATTACTGTAGCATCTACAGCCCCCGGCCGTGACCAAACAGCAAACGCAACGAGGTGCCATGGAATCACATGGCCGCATCCAGGCTACTTCACTGCAGGGAGCCTCCGTGTTGCCGCTGCCACAGCTTGCCTTTAATCAGACCACAGCTAGCCACCAAATCAAGTCCCTTCCCCTGTTCCAAAGTCCTCCGTGGTCTCCTGCATGTTGGAGGCCAGGGCCCTCTTACAGCTGTTCCCACAGCTGTGGGGCATCAGGTATCAGAGACAATGAACAGAGGAGAATGCACACAGCTGTGAAGCAGGGGAGATAAACTTGTCCTAAAAACCCAGCCCAAGCAAGTATTGGGCTGTCACATCAGGTCTGTACTGTTGTTCTCCTGGCAGTTTGTACAAGTTTATAGAAATTTTGACTAAGCCCATGCTGAACAACATGTGCTTGAGGAGCTGAAGCAAAGGCATCCCTCAGGAGAGCTGCAGGGCTGGCAGAGCCCAAGCCCTCCTTTTCTGTGGCCTGCCAAACCCTTTCAGGGCCAGCCACCTCCCCTTTCAGCCCCCGCAGCCTGGCTGAGCACTGGCCTGCCAGCAAAGCCGGGAAAGGCAAGTCAAGCTCTTCCCCTGGAGGGGGTGAGGCGTTGCCATAGACTAGGGAGCATCAGCAACAAACCTGGTCTTTATGGGCTGGTGGGCATTTCCCACCCCCTTACAGCCTGTGGGGAGAGGGAGGTCGGGAGGGAGAGCTGGAGGCACGGGACTTAACCCCACAGCCTCAATGTCACTGCCAGGTGTCCTGTTGCTCCTGGCTGCAGGACCTCGAAAGCAATTCTAACTGCAGCTGGAAGAGCAGAGATGAGCTCGTGGGGCAGGGTGGAGAGGGACTCGGGCAAGCCAGAAGCAGAAGCCCCCCAAGCTGGTGGCTTGGGTTTGCCGCCAGATCAAACCCAGCAGTTCTCAACACAGAGGAACGTTTATCCCCACACACCCCCAGCAAAGCCAGCTGAACACGACAGACAAGTGCTCCTTAAACTGCCTCAACACCAAGAGGTAACCAAGGGAGCTTTTTGCTGCTGATAAAGAAGCTTTTACCTAACCTGGCCACTTTTGCATTCTAACAGATAAGCAAACACTTGCAGATCGTGTTCCCTCACCTAAACTGATGGGCTGGTGGCATCCAGTAGTGCAAGTTCCCCCAGCCAGCCCCAAAAACGGCTCCAACCAGCAGGAATCCAGAAGACCTCAGCCCCTGGCTGCCCAGGGCCGCTGGTGCCTTGTGGAAGCAGGGTTGTCCACAAACCCCAGCCCGGCCAGGTTGGCTGGCTCGCTCCCCAGCCCCAGCCGCAGGCTCAGGCCACCCCAGCGGTGAAGGCTCCCATTTGCAAGGAGGAGGCTTGAACCACTGTAGCCGCGCAGCGGAAGCGGTAGCCTCCAGGAGAAACATCACCGCACGAGAAATCCCTGGGGCGTTCGGGTGGGTGAGCAGCGCTGGCAGCCGGAGGAGCCAGCCCCATCTGCCAGCGCCCACATCCCCACCGAAGCCCAGAAACGGGACAACGCTCTCCCGGGGAGAGAGGAGGCGCGGAGCCGCTCCCACCAGGCCGCAGCCCCGCAGCCCAGGCCGGCCACAGCCGCCCCTCGGCCCGGGGCACTGACCACCGGTGTGCGAGCGGCGCCTGACAGCCGCCTCCCGCCCCGTCCACCCGGGAGCGCGCCCCCGCCGCCGCCCCCGCCTCTCCTCCGACGCGGCGGGAGGCGGCTCCGTACGGCCACCCCCGGGACCGGGGACTGCCCCGCGCCCCGGATGGGAGCACGGGAGACAAAGGGACGAACAGCCCCGGGGTGGGAGAAGAGGTGGCCGGTGGCCGGTGCCCGGACAGCTGCCGAGCGGCGACCGAGGGCAGGGCGGGACGGGGCGCCCGGCCGCCGGGGGAAGGTGCCCGCCCGCAGCGGGACGGGCGGCGAGGGAGGGAGGGAGGGACGGCAGGGAGCCGCGGCCCCGACGGCACCCGGCGCGGCGCCGCACTCACCTGGCTCCGCGGGTCGGGTCGCGCCCCGCCCGCGCCCTGGGCCGCCCCGCACCTTTAAGGGCGGCGGCAGGAAGCGGCGCGGACCCGCCGCCGCCGCCGCCCCGGTGCCAGCCCCGCAGTGACCCTCGGGAGCGGGCGGCCGCGTGCGGCGCCGGGCCGAGCCGGGCCGGGCCGGGCCGCCCCTCCCCGCCTGCCCCCTCCCTCCCCTCCCCCGCCAGGAAGCGAGCCATCCCCGCGGCCCCGGCCCAGATGAAAGCGGAGCGGGCCGGGGGTCACTTCCAAAGCTAAAGTGATAATGGCCATTGTCCCGCCGCCGCCGCGCTTAAAGGGCCCGCCGCCCTGCCCCGGTGCTCCCCCGCCGCCCCACAGCATCCTCCTGCCCCACACCCCACCCGGGCTTGCGGCCCCACAGCAGGCAACGGACTTGCTGAGGCGGCGGGTGGGAGCTGCGTGCCGGCGTGGGGCATCCCTCGTGTCCCTCGGGGAGCAGGCGGGTCGCGAGTGGGTGTCACTGCAGCCCACGGGTGGGTGTCTGCCCCCCTTCCCAGCTTCGCTGTGCCGAGGCCACACTCCTTCCTCCAGGAGATAGCTTCCCTGCCCTCTCCCCTCCCTAAGCGGTGCCCATCCTTCCCTGGCAGGGCCAGGCTGGCAGGACCCCCGGGCTTTTAGGGCTGATGAAGCTCAGCTGCGCTGCCCTTCAAAACCTTCTCGTTTGCCTGCAGGAGGCACCCAACTGATGGCAGCCTTCTCCCTGCCCTCGGCTCTGGGCAGGCTTGCGTTCGCCTGCCCATGCCTGGGCCCTCCATGGAGCAGCCTTCCTCCCCGTTGTCTCTGCCCCTCTGCCTCCCCAGCCTAATCTCGGGGCCGAGGTCCCCCTCCTTAACTCCGGCTAGCACAATGGATTCATCCCATCCCTTGGGCATCACGTGAGGCTGTGCAAACAGCCTGCGCGCTAGGCAGCTCGCTTCGCTCCAGCATCGCTAAGCCGCCCATGCCAGCTCCACCCCATGTCCTCTTCACAAGCCCAAAACCCCTAGACCTTCCTCCAAGGACCTGCCTCGTCCCAACCTACATCACCCCACAACAGGTCCCCATCTGCTCTTGGGTGTGAGGGCCAGATGTACTTTAACGACAGCTTGGTCAACATGGAAGAGTCAGGCTCTTCACCACCTGGTCTCGATGCTTTACGTTCCCCGTGTTGTGTAGCTCTGGTTGCAGGCAGTATCTGGTTTCCCCTAACCAGCCTACCCCTGGGGACCAGCCTGAGACCTGCCGCAACCCCCCCACCCAGTGAGGCGCACAAAGTAACTCCCAATGTCAGAGGCAACAAGGGCTTGCTTGCCTGCTTGCCACCACCCGTGGAGAACCTCACTGTAGCAATTATTCCCTTGGCAACGCGAGGGCAGGGGCGCTCATGGAGCCACCACGTATGGGATTCTTGTGTGATTCAGGAGGAAAGTTAAACACCGACCTTTCAAACAGGGGACATGTGCCCAGCTCCCTCTCCTGCCGCCCTCCCTTCCACGCCAGTCTGGGAGCAAGCATCGCAGCACACATCCAGGCACACCTTCGCTGCCCTGCGTCCTACCTCCCCCAGAAGCACATACCCCAGAGCATTCTTTCCCACTTCTCTTGTCTTACATCTGAGCCCAGGAGCACAGGAGGAGGCCTGGCGAGGAGGGTTTGACAGGAGGAATGGGCTCCCTGGAAGCTGTGGACTGGCTGCTTCTGAGTCAGCCCAGCCTCAGCTAACAGCCACCACCCAAGCTGATACTGAACCGTGGCCTTCAGTGCTCACAGGGGTCACTCTCATCGGACACAGAAAAGCTATAGTGCAAGGAAGAGAGACCTAAACCGTCTCCTAGTTAATTTTTCGCTCCCTCAGGCCATCTTCATATCTCCAAAGCCAGCTCCACTCTCACTATCAGCCTGGCCAATCCTGGATCTTTTCCCCAGCAGGCCGGTGTTCATATCCACAGCTGCTGAGCTCCCCTTCCCATCCTTCATCCTTTTAACTTCTTTGGTTGCAAATGCAAAGCGGTGCTCACAGGGCAGCGAGACACTGGTAAATGCCGGAGTCAGCAGGGTCAGTGATTAACATAGGAGCTGGAAAACACACAAAGAGACAGCCTGGGCAGTTCTGTTATGCAGATGACTGCACACACCAGCTTCCAGCATATAAACAAGTAGTTAACATTTTTCTGTTCCTTGGAGGAGTTTGGTGGGGGACTGAAGTGCTGCCTGATTTGGTGCAGGATGCTAGAGCATGACAGTAAGCCATGGAGACCTTTGTAGTTTAGCTCTGGCTGCCAGAAGCTTTTCTGCCTCTTGTGCTTTAACCTGCCTGCTGCAGCCCATCCTCTCTTGGACAAGGCCCAGAGAAAAGGTGCAGACGTCCAGCTGCGCTGGAAGGCAGGTTTTACTGCTCCAGGTTTGGGCATGGAGTCTTCTCCCAGGTCAAGAGCAACCTCCACGTTCAATAGATAAATTTCCAGTAAGGAAGGGTGTCCCAGGGACTTGGTGCTGGGTTCTTGTTCCTCTGGCTCAGTCACTGGAATGTGAAAATCCCAACAGTGCCGCATCTGGGGGCAATATTCAAACACTCAGCTATCCCTCCCAGCAGGAAAGCTCCCCAGTCCCACCTCCACTGCCACCTGGGGGACCTCCAGGAGCGGAGGGAGTCAGAGCACCCTACCCACAGCAGCACTGTCCATGGCTGGACCAGGGGAGATCATTCAGATAGGATGGGATATGGCTGAAACACCTCGGATAGCCAAATGCCATTTGGGGCAGGTCAGACTGTGGACTGGTTGCCAAAACCACGTCTGGAATTGGAACAGGTTGACCCAAACCATCCTATGATCCATCTATGATCTATAAATGGGCTAAATTGACATGTCCACCCCCTTAAAGACATTGCTGGTGCCCTGGCTTTTGTTTTTCCCATCTTTCTTCCTCCAGAGCACTGCAGAGTCTGAATCCAAGTGCTGTCATCCCTCTGGGGAGTCAGGGGAACTTGGACTGCTGAGGGGGTGGGAGAACTGAGAGCATGGGGGCTTCCAGGAGGGTCCTAAGTGTCTGCTGTCTTGGCTAGGTTTCTCCCCTGTGCCTGGCATTGCTGCACAAGGGAACAGCAACGAGCAGAGCTTGCAGTCTGAGTTAGCAACAGAAATAGGGTTGCTGCAGCTGCAGTCTGCCCACCAGTCTCGGGGGGAGGAAGGCCAAGTGGTTCTGGTGTGACTATGCCCAACAAGGACCTGGAAGACACAGAGTCTGCCCCAATTTCTGTAGTAACTTGTTCAAATAAAATGCAAAAGTCCTGTTTTGGGGTTCACATTGTCTAGTACTTCTCATTCCCAGCCCTGAAACCACCTCTGAGCCCACTGCCTCACGCCTGTGCTGGAGCCCTTCAAGGGCTTCCTTAGACAGACTGCGGGGCTCTGCGGAGAGGTCCTGTGGGGCACCCTCCTGTCTGTGCATGGCCCAGGACAGTGCTGAGCACCATCAGACAGACGGTTTCGTTCAGTTCTGCTCACATCACACTAAGAGGGAGAGTGACAAACTACAGGGAGTTTTCAGCCAGGAGCAATGGAGCTGGAGTGATTGAATTACAGGAGACAATATGAGGAGCAAAATCTGTTTAGTGGTGCTGAATCGAGAACGGGCAGGCAGAGACACTGAGTGCATCAACTTCAGTGAGTGAGAAGGGTTAACAGGGGTGACTTCAGCTGTGTGACTGAGGACAGAGGAATGGCACAGAGGGCAGAAGAATGTGGCCTGAACTATAGGACAGCTTGGTGGCAAGGCCCAGCCAGGAATTTCGTCTCCCAAGGGAAGTGGGGAGCTGGCCTGGGCACTAGGTCCCATCCTGGACAAGGCTCACCCACACCCTGTCTCCCTCTTCCTCCGCAGGCACACAGAGCTCGGGGTCGTTCCCCTTCCTCCAGCACCCCTCAGTGCCGCCTCCTCCCCATCCTGTAGAGAACACTCAGGGTCCCCATTGCTGTTCTCCTCTCCCTCCCTGTGGGAGTAGAGGACATCGGTGCTGTCCCCTGAGAGCCACCCAGAGTACCCTGTCCCTCTCCTAATGGTGGCTGCCTCCCAGTTCACCTTCTGGGTGATGTTCAGGACTGAACAGTTCAATGCACCAGGAGCGCCCAGGACAGCCAGGTCTGCCTGCCCCCTGCCCTGGGGCAGCAGAGCCCTGACAGTAAGTCCCATCTCCAATTCTCCTCTGCTCAGCTTAGGGCTCTTCTCCCCTCTGGCTTCCATCCAGCTGGGCTCCCTCTCCCTTCCCGCTCTCTGAGATGGGAGGGAAGGTTTGAACTTGGTGTTGGCACTGTGCTCCTGCTCCCCGAGGCTCCCCAAGGCTCCTGGGCACACGGGAGGGAATGAAACATGAAGCACCAAGTGCAGTACCACAGTGCTGGGCGAGGACCGGGAGTCTTGGCCACATCCTGGGGTCCTGGCCATAGGTGGGAGGGGTGGGGGAAAGCCAGGAACCGCAGGAGATTCAAAGTCAAGATCAAAGCGTTTCCCTCTGAAGCCCTAACACTCTCCTTCCCTCCCACTTGCACATAAAAGCACTCTGCCCTCAGCAGGCTCTCCGCTGGGGAGGGTGGGTGGAAGAGGGGGCTGCTTTCCCCCTCGCTTTTCCTGTGTTACTAATAACTCTTCCCAGAGGTGAAATGGTGAAGATCCTTCCACCCCTCCTCCCCCATGCCTGCTTCTTGCCCAGATCCAAAGAGCCCGAAGCCATTTCAATGGCTGTGAGTTTGTGGCAGACCTGGCCTGCTTTGGGGTGTTACCAGCCGATGCCAGCACGGGGGAGACGCAGCAAGCAAAGCCTTTGAAATGTACAGTAGAAAGACACTGTTAGAGGCAAGGCACAAGGAAGGGGGATTGAAAAGAAAGCAGAACAGTTTGGCTCACAGGACAGGGAAAGGCTAATTAAGGCACAGAGCGTGGAGGAGGAAAAGGCAGAATCATTAAGATATCACAGCAGGGGCTGGTGGTGTGGCTCTGTAGAGGTTTAAGCCATGCTGAGCCTGGCCCCTGCTGTTCACCACCCCTCGGTTCTCTGTCCCCACCCTCTGCTGTGGGGTGACACAGGGGTGTGGGGAACTCTGTCAGTCAGTTCAAGTTGATGATCCAGCTGAAAATTAGTTGTTTAAGTTCATACCCTGACACGGACAGAGCTGAAACTCAGGATGGGAGTCTCCCTTACCCCTTCCTTACTAATGGTCAGAGAGGGGGCTGAAGCCTGCAGGTGATGCCAAACTGAAGAAGCTGCAAGCTCCAGGGAGGACGGGCACATATGAAGAGGCTGGAGACTGGAAACACG
The DNA here is from genome assembly GCF_015220075.1 of Falco rusticolus. Lineage (NCBI taxonomy): Eukaryota > Metazoa > Chordata > Aves > Falconiformes > Falconidae > Falco > Falco rusticolus. Next base: position 63,692,715 of record NC_051193.1, on the reverse strand, counting down.
GGCAGGAAGTGGCGGATCCAGTTTTGGAAAGCCCAGGAAGGCGATACTCCTCTGGCAGTGCTCCATTACGCAAGACTGCAGAAAGCTGGCAGCATTAAGACAGACCGGGATGGGAAACGTGAGGAAAAGCAAGCAGCAGAGTCAAGGCTGCAGCTTTGTGGGTTTTTTGGTGGTCATGACAGCTGCTGCTTGTTTCAGAGAGCACCCAGGGCCACTTACTCCCCTCAAAGGCACTGAAAGATGGGTTTGTCAGGCTGCTCCCTCCATCCCAGCTACAGGCCAGCAGGCAGAGAGGGGGCACAGGGGAATGGCAGCACAGGGGCAGCAGGGACCGCCAGGAGGCAGGGGTTGGGAGGCCAGGGCTGCGGGAGGATCTGGACCGGGGCTTCCCCCATCAGTCCCAGGCAGGGGGAAAATGCATCGGACAGCAGGCAGGGGAGGGGGGGGATGGGATGTTTCACACCTAGCAAGCAGGAGCAGATGGGGCTGGGGTTAAACGCCACGAGGAGTTAACCTGCACTGCCACACGGAGCCCAGGGCTTAGCAAGCCATGCCTGGCTGTCCCTTCCCTGGATCCATGGCAGGCTGTTCAGTGATGGGTAAGCAATGCAGAGGGGGTTTCTCTTGGGTCTGTAGCTAGTCAGGGAGCTGAGATATGGCCCTGCAGTGTAAACAGAGCCATAAAACCCCGCTCAAATTGTGATTCCCCAGTCCTTTCCCAAGCCCTGCCCCCAGGCACGCTCTGAAATGGCCATGGTGTTTGCTGGGGGAGAAACGTGAGAAGTAGAGCCGGAGTGCTGTAAAAGATGTAAATGTTTCTGTGCCGAGAGCAGCTCTGAGTGTCTAGGGCAAAGCCTCGGTGGGGGGATGGAGAGGCACTGAGAAGGCACTTCTCTTTTGTTCTTGATCTTGGCTGCCTTCGAACCATAGAATCATAGAGTGTCCCAAGTTGGAAGAGACCCGTAAGGTCCCATGAAAAATCCTGGAGCTGATTCACTAATGGGAGCTGCCAGCATGTGCTTTATCAGGTGGTGGTTGTGGGTGACAGGGACGGGACAAAGGGCAGGGAGGAGGAGGTAGAAGGAAGGGTTTGGGATAGACAGTTGAAGCCATCTCATCTCTGTGTCAGATCCCCTGGCTCCCTCTGTGCTGGGAAGCCATTTCATCAGCAGGGGAGGAAAGGAATATCCCCTGGCCATAAGGTGGGCAAAGGACTCAGGTCAGTGCCGGTAAGTACTGTTAAGGTGACACACACAATTGTCACAGCTGCAATACTGCACCGTGAGAGGATGTGACTGCGTAGGAGCAACCATCACCCAGGACTGATGCAACAGCTGAGAGAAAAAAAGATCCTTTTAACATAAAAATTAGTCATCGCTGAAGTCAGGTTTTCAGAGTGCTGCTCTCTGCCCTCTGGAGCTTAACCTTTAGGTATGACTGATAGCATTGTGAATTCCAGCAGTAAAAGAGTGGAGAGAAGGGAGATGAGGGCAAGCGGAAAGGGACACTGCTCAGGGAGCAGGGCCATTTGCTGACGAAACAGACCGGTGCATCTTCTTTCATCCCTGAGCGCATACACTCTGATTTTGTGTTTTGAAGGGCCTAGACCCCTGAGCAGGTAGCAGCAGAGCAAAGACGATGGACATGAGGACAAGGGAGGAGAAAAAGGGTTGGGAGGCAGGGAACTGGCAGGAGAATGAAGCTACTTGGTGTATGGGAAGAGGGACCCGTGGGGCATGTGCAGAAGCCCAAAGGCTCTGCAGAAGAAATCACATTAACAGGACAGTGGGTGTGAGAGATGCCTCACAGGGAAGGGAAGGGGCTGCAGCACGTAGGATCCCTCCTCTCTTATCATCAGACTCGTCCAGAAACATTTTATAACCCAGAGTTCGGGTGACTACCCAAATCTGGAGGAAAAAAATAGTTGGTTTCTGTATTAAACCTGGGATCGCTGAGATGTCAGAGAGGGTCAATTCCCCGCCACAGCCGGTGGCTGCTTTCCTGAGGCCTGTGCCGCCCCTCCGCCAGGGGTTTTGCAGTGCTCGGGGAGCGGGGACACCCGCTGCCGTCCCCCCGCTGGGGATCGCTGCCGTACCCCGAGGTCCCCGCAGTGGCCACCACAACCTGCGCATCCTTTCGAACCAGCCCGAAACTTCACTGCCCACCCCAACGTAGCCCACGCACAGGCATCAGCCCTGCTCCTTCCCCTGAGGGACCTGAGGTCCCCTGAGGGACCGTCCCTCAGCCTCTGGGGTCCCCGGAGGGAGCAGCTCCTGCTTGTCCCGCTCCCTCAGGCAGCGAAGCGGCAGGGCCCTCTTCCCCGGCCCCGCGGCCTGCCCGGCAGCCATGGCCCTGCCGAGCCACGGCCTCTGGGCCCGTCCCCGGCTGGCACCGAGCGCGGCTGGCGGTATAAGCCGTGAGGGACGCGAGCACCGTCCGCAGCCCCGGGGCGCTTCCCGCCTCCCCGCCCGACGCCGCCAGGGGGCGCTGTGCCCCGCGGGCAGCGCGGCGCCCCGTCAGGGGGCGCTGCCGCTCCTCGCCGGCGGGAGAGGCGGGGCGGGAGAGGCGGGGCGGCCGGGCGGGAGCCGTGCGGTGACGCCGCGTCCGGAAGCGCTCTGCAGCGCGGCGGCGGGTCCTGCCCGGGCGGGCGGTGCCGGGGCTCATGCAGGCCGAGGAGAGGTGATGAATATTCATGTTGTAGCGCCCGCGGGGGCGGGGCCTTCCCCGGGAGGGCGCGGCCGTGGCCGCACGGTGATGGCGGGAGGCAGCGGCGGGATGAGGGGCGCCGGGGCCGGCGGCCGGTGAGGAGGGGGCGGCCGGGGGGGGGGCGGGGCGGGACAGCGCGTCCCCGAGGGCTCACCGGCGGTCCCGCGTCTCCCCCCGTTGCAGGCCCGGGCCGCGGCTGGACGGGCTGCTGGTGCGGCGGTTCGTGGCGCTGCAGGCCGTGCTGTTCCCCGGCTGGCCCTCCCCGAGCGCCCTGATGTTCCTGACGCTGCTCGGGGTCGCCTTGCTGGGTGAGCGCGCTGCGGCGGGGGCGGGGGGCTGCACCCTGCCTCTGCTCCCCCACCCCCCTGCCTCTGTCACCGCTGCCCTTCATCCCCTCGCCGTGCCGCCTCTCTCCTGCAGAGCAGCTGGTCATTTACCGGGTCGGCGTCATCCCCAGCCAGTACTATGAGGTCCTGGGGAACAAGGACTTCTCCGGGTTCAAATGGCTGACTGCGCTTGCCCTGGCTCTGATCGTAGTGAACTCCACGGTAAGGCAGGCCGGAGGCTCCAGTGCCTTGGGAGGGGAGGGGAAAAGCTGCCCGTGGCTCCCGGCATGATCCTGACGGTGAAGGATCTAGGTCTACCCATGCCCTGGTAGGTAGGTATGCTTGGGATGCATCACTGGTGCAAACGGTTAGGTTTTTCTTTTGTTTTGGGAAATGCTTGTTGTTCTCGCTCATCTCCTCCCATCTCTCTCCTTGCCCTTGTTCCAGCTGAAAAGCTTCGACCAGTTTATCTGCAACATGATGTACCTGAACTGGAGGAAATCCCTCACCGAATACCTCCACAGCTGCTACTTCCAAGGGCAGGTCTACTACAGCCTGCACGTGCTGCGTGAAGACATCGATAATCCGTAGGCTGCCTGCAGCTTCTTTCAGGCTCTTGCTTGGCTTCTTCTGGGCTGCTCCACACCTTTTCCTGACTTCTCTGTGTCTCTGGGTAGGGGCTTGAGCCCTGAAGCTTTTGCCATCTAGGCACAAATACCTTCTTCTGCCCTGGGTGGGAGGAGATGGTGCCTGCTTCTGGGAACTCCTGTCGCTGCTGGTCAGTCATGATAGTTTTAGGGGTAGGGTGGTCAGTCGTGATAGTTTTAGGGGTAGGATGTTTCTGTTGCGAGGAAAGCAGAGGCCCGGCAGAACAGGGATATAGTGCTGCTATAAAACATGCTGTCTGCAAACGTAACCCTTGACACGCGGTGTGATGTTGCAAAGGGCCTGGCGGGAGTCAGAGTACTGCCTCTCCCTGCCTTCACGCAGCCAGTATGTTAGGACAGTCCCTGTTGTTCTGTTTGAACTTCAACCACCGGAGTCTCCAGCCAAACGCAGTTTTGTTTAGTTGCGTTTTTAGTGGTTTTGATAGCCCATGGGAGCCACATCCAGGAAGGACTTTGTTTTGTACTGTATGAGGGTTGCATTTCCCCTTTCCTGGTTCTAGGAAGGAAATGTCATGAAATGATGACCTGAAATATGGGAGAAGGCGGAGCATTCAGTCCCTCCGTGCTTATCCCAGCCCAGTCTGAGATCCCCTTCCAGTTTGCTTCGTGCACTGTCCTGCTTACTGCAGAGCTGCTGATCTGCCTGGGCTGTGAAGCAGAAGTTGAACACCTCCCTTCCTCGCAGCTGTGTGCTGACCCTGGCCTTCCAGCCTGTCCTTGCACACAGGACGCTGCTGTTGTAGTTTCGCACTTTGAAGACTTAAAGATCATACATTAGACTTCATGTGAGAGGTAGAGGCGCTTTTTTCCCCCTCCAGAATTTGAAGGAGTTACTATTAAATACTTGCTGAAAAACTAGAAATCAGGGGATGACTTTTTCCAAATTGTGTGGCTTTATGCAGTTGTTTTGAGTCCCCAAGCTCCCCTCCCCTGGAGGGGGCACGTCTGGTCTAGTCACTGCACTGGTGCCATCTCCCACATTGATGGCACCAAAGGAGACCAGACCTGGGGTCCCTGTGAGAAATGGCTGTCTTGCAGGAACTCCTAACTGTTGCTAATAGCGGTGACCTCAAGGAACTGAAGCAGTCTTTGTGTTTCTGCTACCCAGTGCTCCTGGCTGCTTGCCCTTGCCCCTTTCTTGAACAACACGGTGGTCTGTGTGGCTGCACAGTGAAATTGTGCTGGGTATCTTAGATGTTTTCTTGTCTGTATCGTTTTTCAGCCAGACCCGTTCCCTAGCTGTTTCTGCTGACCCAGTGCTAGGAGACAGCCTGAGTAAGAGCAACCAGTGGTGCACAGAGAGAGGGCTTAGCTTGGGTCAAACAGCCCTGCTGCCAAACATGAAATCACAGCTTCATGATGCTGGTGCACTGCTGGGGTTACTCCTACCCTCATTAAATGTTCATTTTTGATGGTGCCTTGCAGTGGTTTGGAGTTGCAAGCAGAGGTTCAAAAGCCATACCTGTCACCAAGGAATGCAGTGCTTCCCAGGCAGTGTGGTATATTGGCCATGATCAGAAGCTGCTGCATGCCTATCTTTTTTTCCTTTGGGGAAGGAGGAAGGGGAGGTCAGAGGCCCCTCACCACATGACTATCCTGCTCAGGTTTATTTTTAACCAGGGAATGTATTCACATTGTGCAGTGAAATGCATGAGATAACTGGGTCGGTCTGCTTTGCAGCAATAGAGCCAGCTCTCCTGACCTTAGCAGAGTGAGTGTGTGGGATTGCTGTGGACTCTTTTTTTATTACTACTGAATTTTTTCGTTGCACTGCTTCTGCTCAAACATCCAGTCTTACTCTTTAGTGTCTTTTTTGGTGCCACTACAAAAAGTTCTCTTTATCTTGCAATTCCTTGATGAGAATTTTTTGCCTGCATCAGCTACTTGGAGAATGAATTAGAGTGACCAAGTGACCTCCCATTATGCAATGCAAACCAAACCGAGTGTCAGATGCGTGGTGTCATCCATCTAGAAGGAATGAAGAGTGGGTTCTGAGTGGCATACAAACACTTGCGGCTCCTAGCAGGGCATTTGAGTTGTTTATGTCTTATCATTGCATGTTGCTTAATAGCTCATAAAAAGTAATAACCTGCCACGAGTCTATAGCTTGACTTACATTATAACTTTATGGGAACAATTACAGTCTGAGGAGGAAAAATGACGACTGTAAGGTCAATCAGGGTGAGAGCTGCCCCAAAATTAATCCATTGCTGTTCCGGGACTGCAAAAGAGTTGAATGTTCTTGTGGTTGTATCTGCACCGATAGCTAAGCAGGAGTCCAGCCTTTCACAGCCATGGCCTTTCCTCTTCACCAGGCTGAACCCCTCATCCACCTGCTCTGGACAAATGAGGTGCTAAGGGAGTAAATACGCCAAAATCCTTTCTAGTTACCCCAAGTGCAGCTCCTGCTCAGCAGTAGGACAGGTGGGACTTGAAGGTCTGTCACCCATGGGGCGAGGAGCCCTGGTGTGCTGCTGCCTGCTCTTGTGGGATGGGGCTGGGTGGAAGCGCTTTCTTCCTTGCAGCAAAGGGACCAGAGGGCACTCCGTAAAGAGCAAAGGGACCAGCTACTGCGGAAAGGTGGATATGGTGGAAGCATTTGCAAATATCCAACAGCTGGCAAAGGCCTGGCCTGTGCCCTAGCCAGTCCTAGTAGTGATGCAGCACCAGTACTGGAGATCTGGGGGGGAGTCAGTAGTTCTTGGTAGTACAGGGGTGGGTTCGGGAGAGGAGGAAAAGACAAGGATGCAGAGACCTTTAGCAGAGTTGGACAATGTTGTTGAAAGTGGAACAAGGGGCAAGAAACAGGGTGAAAGTAACAGCAGGAGCTGGGTAGGTGCCGGGAGGGCCTTTGGGTTGGGTCTTTCTGGGCCATGGAAATTGTTTCCTGTGGGGGAACTGGAGTCACAGCTGTAGATCCCTCCCAGGTAGGGCTGTTCACCTGCACCCTATCCTAAGTTCAGGCAATGAAACAGCCTGGCTTGTGCCCTGTTAGGGAGTTAGTACTGATTCTTGCTCCTGGGCTTTAACAGTGTCAATGGCTCTGTGTTGAGCAGGGACCAGCGCATCAGCCAGGATGTGGAGAGGTTCTGCAGGCAGCTCAGCTCCATGGCCAGCAAGCTCATCATCTCACCCTTCACACTGGCCTACTACACATACCAGTGTTTCCACAGGTAAGGACCCATCCTGGCCCTGCTTTCATGCCTGTTTCCTATGCTCTTTATTTTGTTTTTGGAGCCTGGCACCCATGTTACAACTCCCCAGAGGGACACTTGTACATGTGGGTGAGTGATCTCTGCACTCCAAAGGGAATTCTTCTTTGGGGATGCTGGGGTGTGCAGTGCTAGCCCCCAAACTTCTGTGAAAGCCAAGAGAGGTGACAGCTGAGGGCTTTGACTGCTTGAGCCTGAGGGTGCTAGGGCATCCTTTGCTTGGATTATTAGCTGACCTCTCTTTCTCCTCTGTAGCACAGGCTGGCTAGGCCCGGTGAGCATCTTTGGGTATTTCATCATTGGGACGATCGTCAACAAGGTATTGATGAGCCCAATTGTGTCTAAACTTGTGCAGCAGGAAAAACTGGAGGGGGATTTCAGGTGAGTCTCAGCAGAGCAGTGTTTTCACTGTCTCTTGGCAGCTTCTGCAAAAGCTGCTTTTTTGTCCCCGTTCAGTGCTATGTACACAGTTACTACTCTTGTCTGTGACATCACCCACACTCAGAGAAATCTACTTGTGCAATCCTGCCCCAAATTCCGTGTGCTGAGCCTCCATCCCCCCTTTCACTGCCCTGTCATGGCAGGCAGTGCCCTTGGTTCAGTCTCCAGGCTGCTTGCCTGGTCTTTGCTATTGCTGATGCCTCTGCTAGGGCATTGGATATGTTGGAGAAAACTGCACATGGAGCTTCCTTGGGTGCAGATGTAAGTTCAGTGAACTGCATCTACTGACAGAAATCAGGTTTCTGCTTCACCCACACCTTCCGAAGTGCCCAAACCAGCACAGTCTTTCCATATGCTCTGTAACTCATCTCCTCCCCTTTCCCCTGCAGGGCTGGCTGGGTGTGTGGCAGGGGCTTTGCAGCTTTCCCTGAGGCTCAGGGCATCCAAGGACAGCAACAGGAGCTGGTGTGGTACAGGGAGCTCATACCAGGGTAGTTGGTTGTGATTCTGTGTGGCAGAGATGCTGGGCTGGCAAACAGGCGGCCCAGGGGCTGGGAAGATATGCACAGAGCGCAGCATACCAAACAAATGCACCACTGAGCTGGGGTAGAACAATGTCACCTTGTGCTAAGCCTTGGTCTCTGGTGCCTTTTTGAGCCTATTGAGTGTTTCTGACAAGAGATGCCTCACATGCAAGGTGAGTTTCCTCTAGCAAGACTATTGGCTATGTAATTCACTATGCACAATCGTAATATTTTTTTGGGGTTGTCCAGGTTCAAGCACATGCAGATTCGTGTCAACGCGGAACCAGCTGCTTTCTACAGGTTAGTAGCGTTCGCTTCTTTATGTCCCCATAAGGATCCTCCCAGCTCAGGTCATCCTTGTTGTATTCATGTATCCCAGAGAAGTCCAAGTCCTGTCACTGCAGCTGGAGATTTCTGTCCCCTCCATCCTGCTGCAGCATCGTACAGCCCTGAGACTCTGTTCTCCTTTGCATTCTGCACCTTGTCTGCAGAAATACTCCACAGCAGCTGGAGACAACTGTTTTTTCTCTGCCTCCTTTCTAACATCCCCAGAAGCTTGATACAGATTTGGTGCTGGCTTGGAGACCATTGCTGATGTTATACCAGGTCCTTACCTGGAAGATTGCTCAGGGTCTCGTTGCATCTTGTCAGGATGTTCCCTTGGGGACTTGTTGCAGGTTGCTTCTGGCCCCATCCTGCTGCTGCAGACCTATGTGTCTTCTCTGGGTATGCCAGCTGTTGCTTGCCCTTGTTACCTCTGCTTGCTCCTCTAGGTCGGTCTGTGCCCTGACCCTCCCAACCCTCTAGTGCTGCTCTCTGAGTTTGCTCAGTGCCATGTACCCCAGAGCTGAGTACACAGCTGGGAGCACCTCCCTGCTCTGTGATGCCCTGAAGTCTGTTGAGCTGTTGCTTGAACCCTTAAAGGTGTTTCGTGAAAACTGCTAGAGCCCAGAAAAAGGGCCATGATTTTACTGTAGCTTGTGTTGGGGTGCCTGGTTGGTGGCAGGAGGTCGTTGCTTGTCACATGTCTGCCTTTGCCCTGCATGTTGTGAAATCGCACTGTTTCCAGGAGTTTATGCAAGCAGCAGCTGTTCTGTCTGTGGTTTTCCCTGCCTGTGATATGTTTGGCTCCTTCATGCTGTAACGACCGAGCATTCCAAGTGTTATGGTGCTGTCCTCAAAGTGGTTTGATTCAAAATCGCTGATTTCATAAAGATTTATTTTGACAATCATGAAACTCTGATTTAAATAACTGAAATAAATCTGGATTTGCATTGGCAAGTTTGAGTTATTTCTTTGTGGGCAGGTTGATTCTTACTGGTTGATGATAATTTTTCTTAATGGAGAAGATACTCTTAACTACATGCCCTTATTTAAGCTGTGGTACTCTTCCTCGCAATTTTGAAGTTTTCTATTCTATTGCCAAGTAGAAAATGGAAAGTGGATTATTATACCAGAAAGCAGAGTGTCACTTCAGTACAGTTCATTAATAGAAAAGCTTTACTTGGTGGGGAACTAGAATTTAATTAAATTGCACAAAACCAGGCATTCTCATGGTATTAATAATTAAAAATAAAGGATTTTTTAAAAAAAGTTGCATTCCTAGAGTCCTGCAAGAGGAGGAGCATGTGGTGAGCGGCTGGTTTTGCCAGACTTGTAGAAGCTGTTAGATCTCATCCTCTTGCACCTGCCTAACCATTGTTTTGGTAAAGGAAGAAACAAAACCTGAGCACCGTCACCTTTTTACTTCTTTGGTTGCTAAGCCTTTGGCAAACTTGCTTTAAAAGTGAACTGAATGGGAGAGAAAACTAAAACCAATACAGCAATCTCTCATCTGCAAAAGGAAATAATAGCTGTCATTCACAGTGCCTTCCTTGCCTTTAACTCCTTGTGTCCGGGGCTTTGTCCTTTCCAAATACTCAGCAGCAAAGATTGCCGCTCCGTAGTTACTTGAGATGGGCTGTAGGGCAGTAATGCCAAGTAGAATTCTAAGTGGATGTGTTTTTGAGAAAGAAAACGTATTTTTTCTAAGAACTTTAAAATTTAAAACTAAGAACTTTAAAAATCTTAATTTTGGGGGCTTTTTTTGTGCAGCTCCTGGCCTTATCTGCTCGAGCCTAGGGACTCCTCTGTTACATGGACTGTGGTGGGAGCATGGGTGTGCGCTGGGCACGTGTGTGTTGGGTGGCAGGGGCGATAGCTGCTGCGGCAGGTGGGAGTCTGGAGCGAGACATGGAGCTCTCTGCGTTTTGCCACCTGAGGGCAGCCCAGCCCCTTGCAAAGGAGCAGAAGGAGCTGCCGGGCTTGCTGAAGGTGATGGTTCAGAGCCAGATGTGACCTCTTGCTACTGACTCAGCCTGGCTGTGGGAGCATCACTGCTAATTCAGGTGGCGGGTGACCCCCTGATGCCTGCAGAAGGGGAGTGTGTGTGTGTGTGGGCTGAGGTCACCCACATGGGGTGCTGCACTGCTCCGGGTTTGTCCACGTTCCACTCCTCCCAGCATTGGGAATGGGAAGCGGTGGACTGGGGCTGCCGGCTGTGCAGGTGGTGTTGGCTTGCTGTCACCTCCTGGACTTGCTTCTGCCTTCTTTCTGGCTCCAGCTGTCCAGTGGTGCTGTCCCTCTCTTCCAACCAGGCTCTGGTTGCAAAGTGTGTTTGACTTTGGGTGTGCATTGCTCCAGGCTGGGGCCTTGTTGGCGGTGTCCAACTGCCTCGCCTCCTCCTGTGCGCAACAGCAGCATCCACGGGTTCTGGGAGAGATTTGCAGGGCTGTTTGTTTCAGCCAGAGTTTCTTGGTGAAGCTCTTCAGGTGGGAGTTCTTGGCTGTTCAGTTCCTGCTCAACAAAGAGCTTGTTGCTTGGAGGCTAAGGTGCCAGACCCTTTCCAAACCTCAGTTGTAAAGCCCATGCTTTGACCTCATTGCCATGCTCCCGGGATGTTTGCAGCATATTGCAATCTTATTTTACAGGGCCGGGCGAGTGGAGCACATGCGCACGAACTGGAGGCTGCAGAGCTTGCTGCGGATGCAGAGGGAGCTGATAGGCAAGGAGCTGTGGCTATACAGTGAGTGTGGAGTTTGGGGGGTGAAGTGGGGTGTATGGTAGCTCTGTTGCTGTGACCCACAGACTGGGGAACCCTATTGCTAGAGCAGCGATGCCGGGGTTTCCTCTGCTGCGTCTTGCTGGTGCATGAAAGGGTTCACCCTGAGGGTGCCTCCTGCAGCCCTAAATGGGAATCCTCTTGTGAAAAAGCCTCATAAAAAGCAAAGTTGTGGAGGACCCAGCTAAACTGGAGAATGCAAGCCCCCAAAAGGGGATTCTGTAGGAATCTGTGCCTTTTGTGGGGCAAGTGTTCAATGGCCAGGAAGAGAGGGAAGGGCTTGAGCTTTGGGGAGGCAGAAGACTTTGTATAGGTGGTTGGGAGCTGTGGAAACTTCTTTCCTATGGAGATTGTCCCTTGAGCATAGTTTTCCCCTGAAAATCTTCCTTCTCCCATTGTCACTGGGTCCAGGTATGGGCGTTAAATGATCAGTATCAAGACAGCTCTTCCTCATCTCAACACCATAGTGAGCTTCAGAGCAATGTAAGGGGAGCCCTGAATGCAAGTGTGTCTGTGGGAGTCTGGGGTCTTAAGTCTTTTCTGCCTGTCCTGTGCTCCAAGACAGACTTCACAGCCAACCATCTTGCCCCAGAGCTTCCTTTTTGTCCTCCCTCCCATTTCTTGTGAGTCAGCCAGGCCTCTAAAGAATAGAAACAAGCATGCAAAGTGGGTTTTGCCCCGTGGTAGTTACTGAGCTGTGTGTCTGGATGTTGTTTCTCTGCTCAGGGGCCTGTCTTAAAGTGCTCTTTGCTTGGCAGACTGCTCTGGTGTATCATGAAGTGCTGAGGCAGGACCGTGGGTCTTCCTCTGACCAGGCTCATGGGCTGCATGTCAGCCTGGCTGGGACAGACGTTCCCACCCAAACTCACTGTCTTCTTTCAATATGCTTCTGCCCAGTTGGGATCAACACCTTTGACTACTTGGGCAGCATCCTGAGCTATGTGGTCATCGCCATTCCCATCTTTTCCGGGGTTTACGGTGACCTGAGTCCAACAGAGCTCAGCGCCCTCGTCAGCAAGGTGAGCTAAGGGTGATTTCCCAGACCCCGTTGTGGAGGGTGAGCAGGTGCTGAGGATGGAGGTTTCGTGTGGGGCTGGTGGCATTGGGGCTTGATAACCTGCAGCAACTGACCTTGAGGTTAGACTGTTCCTGCCTGTGGTGGCATAGAAATGGGAGCTTGGAGCCAGCTGGTGTATGATTAACCTGGGGTGAGAACTGTCAACATCTACCTAAGTGTTTCCCAGCTCAGAGCTCTCTGTCTGAAAAAAAAAACCAACGGGACCTCAGAAAGCCTCTGGCTTTCAGCAGTTTGGGTGGGGATTGGGTCCATGCAGTGCTGTGGCTCTGGGTTGTGCCCTGGGCTGCTGCCCGTGGTGAGCCTGGCCACCTGTGAGGTTGAGCTGGCTTGCATTCGCCTTCCTAACCTGACTTGTTCCCAGATACCCAAAACCATCTTGTGATGGAGAAGGAAGAGTTAAAAATAGCTAAGTGGGCACTGCGGGCTGAGACACCCTGCTCTGAACCATGTACAGTGCTGGGGCAGGGCCGGTGGCATGGATCTGCGTGACTTAGGTGGGGTGAGTCTGCTGAGCCCTGGGCAGGCCAGCAGGCACTCTGCAAACACCATCCCTGGGTGGCAGAAGATGTGTGTCCACCTGGCAAAAACTGCTGTACTGAGCAGGGAAGCCCTGCTGCATCCGCATGTGGTCATCTTCTCCTTTGCTCCCAGCACCCTAGGTGACTTCTCCACCCCTCCTTCATCTTGCTGGAACTGCTGACACGGCCAAAGGTCTGGACTCCTTGGCTGCCTCCTTGCAGCTATGGAGGAAGGGGCAGTGCCCCAGCTTTGTGCTGACTCTTGCTCTGGCGTGTGATTTCTCCCCAGAATGCCTTTGTTTCCATCTACCTCATCAGCTGCTTCAGCCAGCTCATAGATCTCTCCAGCACTGTGACCGACGTAGCTGGCTACACACACAGGTAAGCTTCTTTGCAGGCAAGTCTCTGCAGGAAAGGGAGCTCTGGGACAAGACTCTGCCCAGGTCTGTCCTAAATAAATAAGAAACAGTTGCTTGTGAGCAAGCACGGGCAAGTTTGGGTATTGTGAGGAGGCTGCTGGAGTTGTCCCTGGCATTCATGCAACTTCTTGTTTGCCCAGGATTGGTGAACTGCAGGAGACCTTGCTGAGCCTTGGCAGAAAAAAAAATGATAACTACTCAGAAGCCAAAGCAAGCTGGGATTTGGATGGGTGAGTCTCCGCTCAGCAACTGGTTGGCTTACAGCTTATGTGCCAGAATGTGGGGTGGCATGGGATGGAGGTGGCCCATCATGTCACGGCCTGTTGCATGCAGCTGGTTGGAGCAGGCAGGGCTCACTGTGATTTGTCATTCCCGAGGTGTGTGGGACAGGGCTGCTGTCACAACGCCTGATCTTTGCTAGTCTCACTGTGATCGCTTACCCAAGATCTCTCCTCCTTTGTCTTGGTGGTGGCCCAGCAGCAGTTCTGGGGAGGACCCAGTGCCAAGGGACACAGCGTTCCTTCTGGAGCAAGTGACACTTTCGGTGCCATCCTCTGGCAAGCTGCTTATCAAGGACTTGAGCCTCAGGATCTCACAAGGAAACAGTATGATGATTGTGGGGAACACTGGCACAGGAAAGACATCTCTCCTGAGGGTCCTTGGGGGACTCTGGGAGAGCACACGGGGTAAGGACTGCTGCTGTCTTTACTCTTCTTTTTGAGTGGCCTTCTCTTTCTCAGCCAGGGCTGCCCTCAGTTTGGAAGGTGGCAGTGTGGGGTTGTGAGGCCAGTGCCACTTTGTGTTGGTGAATGTGTCACTGATGCATTGGAGCCACCCATCTCTATCGCATTCTCTGCTCTGGCTCTCATTGCTTTGTTGCAAATATACCTTTTCTGGGATTTGTTGGGTACTTCATGGGGCAGGACAGCACAGGAGGCAGTGGGGAGTTGGTGGCTGGTGCTGCAGGTTTGGCTGAGTGTGTCTCTCTGCAGGGAGCATCAAGATGCTGACCTGCTTTGGCCCACGGGGAGTTGTGTTCCTGCCGCAGCGGCCCTTCTTCACTGACGGAAGCCTGCGCGAACAGGTGGGCCCAGGGGCTGCCTCTACTGTGGCCCCAGTTCTGCTCCCAGCTGTGGCCGTGCCCTATGAACCTGTGTGCTGCAAAAAGCCCTGCAAGGAGGAGGATGCTGGTGGCTGCTCCTTCCCTCATGCCTGAGTTCATGCCATCACCATTGTGTCCATGATGGACCGTGCCCGGCTCCCTCTGACATAGCTTATTTTGCTCTGTTAATCAGGTGATCTACCCCCTGAAGGAGATCTATCCAGTTTCAGGTACGTGGCAATCCATTAGAGCAGTTAGCCAACCCTGTGGTGTCAGCTCCCTGGTCCTTTGCCCAGTGCATCTATCTTCTCTACCATGTCCCACCAGGAGAGCTTATCCATTTCACTTTTGTTGCTCTCTGCTTTTCCCTGGAAGATTTACCTTCGTGTAGGTTAAGGTCAGCTCTGTGTTCCCTCCCTTCCAGGAGGGAATATATTGTCTTGATAACAATATGTTCTTTTGATGCAGTGAGGACAAGCTGGCCATGCTCTGTCTGTTGTGCTAGACATGCGATACATGTTGGGGCACCTTGCTGTTGGGACACATCTGATCTGTCTGGTACAACCTGCCTTTGGGCAAGCCATGTTTGCCTCCATCTCATTTTCCATCTACCTTCATCTTTCACTGTTCCTCATTTTCAAATGATGTCCCAGGGCCTTGCATGCTGTTGAGGTCAGACTACATGGATCCTGTCTCCCCCCCTGCCCTCTTCCCAAGCCAGACCACACATGGTCTGCTACAGTTTGCAGATGTCCAGGTTTAAGTCTCTGTCTTGAGTGAAGCAGTGTTGCGTGCCGCTTTCAAATACTTGGCAGTCACAGTCTTGCGGAGAGCAACTGCAGCTGTCAGCTACTGTTGTGGCTCTTCCACAGCTTCAGAGAGGTCCATGACAGATGCACAGCCCTTCTGCTCAGCTTCCGTAGCTGCTGGCTGTACCAGCTCAAGTGTATGTTCTGTTCCACAGCTGGTCCTTCCTGAGTTTTTTCCCTTTCCACGTAGGATCCTTTTGCTGGCTGTTACCCAAGCCCTGGTCCCATGACTGCACCACCTGCAGCCTACAGCGGGCAGTCAGCCAGCCGTAAGAGAGCAGCTGGTGGGCAGGGCCTTGCCAACTGAAGCCTGAATCCTTGTGTTCTGGCTGTGTCCATCTGTGACCTTGGACTGGGCCAAATCTCAGGTGTATCTGTGGAGCCCAGCCACCTCCTGGCATGCTGCTCACCGGCACGGTTAACATTTTTAGGGAAGGTCGGTCTTTGGGAGCTCTCTGTGCCAAAGCTCAGGACCTGGTATAGTCCAGTGGTTGAGTCCGCTACGCTGAACCTCAGGAGATCTCCAGTCCTTCCCTCCTGCCCCGCTGACTCCTCCTTGCAGCTGTGGCCTCAGCGTACGTTGCCTCTGCCTAAGCTGTACTGCTTTCTCCCCTAGGGTCTGCAGATGATGAGAGAATTGTGCGATTCCTGGAGCTGGCTGGACTGGTGAGTCCCTGGTAGTGCTGCTGCCTTCTTTCCTGGTGGTGCCAGTGAGGGATGAAGGAATGAGGATTTGTGGCAGCGCAGTGTGACAATGTGCTGGACACATGTGGGGACGTTGTCTGCAGCTGGGACAGGACTGTCTGTGGGACAGGCAGAGGAGGAGGGATGCAGAGCAACTTCAGCTCAAGCGGTAAAAGAAAGAGTGGCATGAAGGGGGCGGTTGTGCTCCGGGCCATGCTCTGACGGGGTTGGGGCTGTGTTCACAAGTCTGCTGTGCTCTCTGCAGACTGATTTGCTGGCGAGGGCCGGAGGACTGGATGAGCAGGTGGACTGGAACTGGTAAGGGAGCTCAGCGTCCGTATGAATTTGGGTGATCCCTTTGGGTGTGGAACACTTCTAAGCAGAGGCATGTTGCTGCTGGACTTAGGAACATGCATGTTCAGCTATGTCCTGTGGGAGGCAGGCAGTATACAGGGTCAAGGTCTTCATCCCCCAAGCATCAACAATCACCAGCCATGCTGCTCTTCAGGCAGCTGACTGTGTACAAGGGTGCAGAGCCAGTCCCAGTGTGGAGCGGGGCACAGGGGACACACAGGGACAGTTGCTTGCTGGGGTCTCAGATATCAGCAGCCATAAGCTCTTCAGCAAATGAGTTCTTTTTGTTGAGGGGGATTGTGAATCTTGACCCTGCTGCAGGTATGACATCCTGTCCCCAGGGGAGATGCAGAGGCTCTCGTTTGCACGGCTCTTCTACCTCCAGCCAAAATATGCGGGTGAGTGAGCGACTGAACAAGGAGCAGGGGAAGAGGCAGGGCCTTTGGTGTAAAGACTTTGGTGTAAAAAGAAGCTGGTACAGAGACAGCTTGTGAAATCCCTCCTTTGCTAGGAACGTGCTTTGTCTGGGCCGTTATTTCAGCAGCATAACACACAGAGGATTCAGCGGTGAAATTTCATTATCTGTGTGGAGGGTGGTAGAAGAAGAGGCTGTGGATAAGACATTCTCTTCTGAGGGAACTAATGATTAATGGTCTTGGTCCAGGTCAGATGGCATCTGAAGAAGCCCCCTCTCAGCATGCTCGCCAGTTGCCACATGAAGAAGTGTGCATGCTAGGGAGCATGGCATCAGCTGCCATATCAGAAGCTCACAAGCCTCTCTAGAGTTGTAGAAGCAATGTGGGAAATTTAGTTGTTACACAGCAAAAGAAGAAAGGAGCGGTGGGAGAAACGGTCCTGAGAGATCACAGAAGCAGCTCCCGTTAGCAGATGAGGCTAATTCCTTTGCACACCTAGGCTGCTAGTGACTGTTGGAGGACTTACCATGAGAGCCAGGGTGGGTGTGGGTGAACAGAGCCAGTGCTTGGTAGCAAGTAATCACGTGTAAGTACCTCTCTTCCCCTGAAGCCTGCAGCACAGCTCGGTGCTGTCTGGGCAGAAGGAACCTGTGGGCTAAAAGCTAAAAGCTGTAGAGATGATGTAAACCAAATTGAATTTATCGGCAGTATTTAACCCTAACTGACAGGAAGGTGCTTCAGTCTGTCCTGGATGCTCCAGGTGGGGTCTGGGCTGGAGGGGTGCACAGGCTGCTGCTCAGCCTGATGCTCTGGCACACAGCCTGCCTTGAGAAGTTTGTCTTGGCTTTCACAACAGTGGGCATGAGGCAGCGACTGGCAGCTATTGAGGGAGGGGAATGAGGTGAGTGGTGCTGTTTGGGTGGATTCGAGGGCATGTGGGGAAGGGCAGCTTGCCAAGTTGACTGACACCAGCTGCGCCAGAAGAAAATCAGAGTCCTTGGGCTTCTCACTTCCCTTCTGCAGATGCTGCTAGTGAGCTCCAGTTAATATGCAAAATGTTCTGGGCAGTTGCTGCTCTTTTGCCTAAGGGGACATAAGGCTTGTGGGGCTTACAACTTTTCTCTCAGTGCTAGATGAAGCCACCAGCGCTCTGACAGAAGAGGTGGAGCATGAACTGTACCATGTGTGCCTTCAGCTGGGCATGACGCTGATCAGTGTGGGACACAGGCCCAGCCTGGAAAAGGTGAGATGGGCAGACAGTGCTCCACACCTCCCTGTTGATAGCAAGACAGCGGAGGTAGAGAGGGTCCCTGGCAAGCAGAGGGGAGTGTCTGAGGCTGGAGAGCCTTACTGTGAGAGGGCATGCCCCTGTAGAGACATCCCTTAGTTGTTGTGTTATTGAATTGCAGTTCCACACCTGGATTTTGAAACTTCATGGGGAGGGAAGATGGGAGCTCGCTCGATGTGAGAAGATGAAGCGGCTCCCAGCTGGGGACAGATGCTGAAAAAAACCATGCTCTCATCCAGCAGAACCTGCACATGCATGGGAGAGCTCTGAACAGCAGGCATGGAGCTGCTGAGCCAGCAGCTGTCGACAAGGGATTTACCCAGCACAAGACTGGTTCTGGATTTTGCTGGTGGACAAGAGTCAAGTCTGAACTCATGGTGTGGGGTTCTGCTAGGAGCAGATGCATCTATGCCACCCTTCTCCCAGCCTCTCTGCCTCTCATGGGGGGAAGAGCTGAGATGCTAGGCTGCCCAAAGAGAAGATGCTGTCTTGTGGGGCTGGTAGAGGCAATGACCAGAGGAACCTCCACTTGTCCAGGATGCAGTGGTGTGAGGCTAGGATGCAGCCTCCTGTTCTGCCCTCTGTGCCTTGCTGGGAACCTCTGTATCTTTGGTACACAGCTCTGCAGAACAGACTTCCGTACCTGTGGCTCTTTGAGGGTTGTGTTCCCCATGCACAGTAAGGGAAAGAGAATGCTGACACAAAGAAGGGGCATGTTTCTGCTGTCCTTATGACACAAGGTTACTGGTCAAGGGAACACTTTTGTAGTAAAATCCAGGACCTGTTTTCCATTGATTTTCACGGAGAAAAGTCTGTATTTGTTAACCAGATAGCAGCATCTTTTTCTTCTGGGGTTTGCTTTGGAGGAGATGCTTGTATATTGGCAATGGCCCTAGACTAGAGTATTGTTGAAGAGCAGAGCAGGACTAGGAGTAATACACCTATCCAGGGCCAGGCATCCTGCCCTGCTGCTATCTTCACAGCTACTGCAAGGCACAAGGAATGCCAAGGAGGGATTTTTCCCCCTGCTTTTAGAGGGGGAAACGGAGCTTGCCTCCCCTTACTGTTCTGCCTATGATGCGTCATGTTCTCTCCCCTGCCTCCCATAAATATGTGAAGTCAGAGCTTTTGAGGGTCTCTGTGTTGCAGAAAGTTCCTAAGACTGCAGTGGAAGTGCAGCCTCCCAGCGCTTACTGACCGCCAGTTGCTTAGTGACATTTCTGGACATGGCTCTGCTTCTGCAGTGGAGGAGCCAGAGGTGGTAGCTGGCAGAGCCAAGCTAGCGGCTTTTCTTGCCCCTCTGATCTGCTGCCCAGTGTCATGGTTTTCCAGCGTGGTTAAATCCCCAAGCTCACTGGCTTTGCCTTCCACGATTTTCCTTAGCATCCAACGCATAGTCTTCCCTGAGCGAGTCTTGGGCAGCCAGTGTGTGACCTGTGATGGGGAGGAGCAGAGCTAAGGCTGAGGGAGAGGGGTTGGCCAGACTGCCAGGGTGGTTGTTGGACCAGTCTGCACATGTTACCTGAACATCCTCCGGAGCTACATACTTGGCGATCTTAGAGATCAACTCCTGTAGCTCAGCATCAAGAGTCTCCTGCGTGTAGCCACTGTCCTTCAGCACAACACATAGGCTCCTGGCAGAAGGACCACCAGGTTACTGAGCACAGTGCACAGCATACTCCTGAGAGCCTGCCTGGATCTAGTGCCAGGAGCCGTCCCTCTCTGCTGGTGGCCTCAGGGGATGCTCTGCAGCCTGAGCTGTAAGTGCTTTTGGCCATAGTGCTGCTCTGCCACCTTACGCAAAGCCCAGTTGGTCTCACGTAGGTTGCGATGACTGTGCCGAGATCCCCACTAGCATGCTGTACAGCGTTGCTACCAGGGGTTGGTGTGACACTGCCACGTACTGCGGTGCAATAGCCCCAAGCGACATTTCAGGGGCAGGAAAGCAAGCATCTTACCTTCTCCCTTAATCTCATGTGGGTAGCCGATGACAGCAGAGTCTGCCACTGCCACGTGGTGATTCTGGAAAAGAACAGGGCTGGGGTGTGGTGCAGTGCTTTCAGCAGGCTGGCTGCCACCTGGGAGCTGCCTTGACCTGGCTTGGCTACTGCAGCCCACAGTAAAGCTGAGAGACAAGGAAGGGCCTCAGATGGCCTCTGCCTTTTTTCCTTCTTGCCTCAGCAGGTGTCTGCAAACACAAGTCTTCCCCCTGCCCTGCCCCTGGCTGCTTTACGCTTGCAGCTTTTAGACCCTGTTCTGCACCTTCAGGTTGTTCCACCAGGTCCCACAGCTGCTCTTCCTTAACATGCACAGCTGCTGCTTTGGGATTCACTCACTTAGAGCATCAACCTTATCAGGCATCCCTGTGTTGTTCTGCACCCACCAGCACATTTCTTCCCCCAAGCACCTGTGGCCCCCTGCTCCCCCCCAGCATCCTCCCCCCCTCTGCACCTCCACAACCCTGGCTCCCCAGCCTGAGCTCTCTTTCACCTTGCTGAGCTGGCAAATGCTTTCCTCAGCCAGAGCAGACCTGCTGATTAAGAGGTAGCTATTTTTACTCTGCCATTGCTCTGCCCAGAACAGTAGTCTTCCAGGAAGCTTTTCTAGCACTAATTGCTTGCAGATGGGATGAGCAGAGGGCAGGGAGACCTCTGGGCAGCTCCAGGGAGCTAGCAGAAATGCACAGCAGGGGCTCACCTCTTCAGAAACAGTGCTCTGTGCTGGCAGCCTGGCCATCTGTGTGCCACAAGTAGTGGGCACGCAAGGAGTCTCACTGCCTGCTTCCTTGGGCACAAGCTCCCAGTGGCACTCAGAGGGTGCCAGGCCCACCAGCAGAGCTGTGTGTGACAGTGTGGTGGCAGTCCCAGGCTGGGTTCATAACGTGTCAGCCCATGTCTGGGGTGTTTCTAGCCTCCATCCCAGTGGCTCCTGTGATTGTCCTGAACTCGTGTACAGCTCCAGCTGCTACTGCAGGACAATGTACCCACATTGTGTCAACACCAGCAGAACTGTCTTGGCAGCCAGGACCAGCTCTCCAATCCCTGTCCCTGCTCCCAGAGTGGACACGTTGCTCAGGGGAAGAGACAGTAGCTCCAGGTAGCCTCTCGCCTCCTCCAGCAGCTCATCCAAGGCTGTCATGGGAACCTTGCTGTCGGTCTTCATGGAAACCAGAACCCATTTCACTCCTGGGCACTGCTTCACAGCCTGGTCCACTGTCATCTTTAGCTCAATAACCTTGCCACCTCTCAGCCCCTGGTTCACTGTGATCACTGTCTCTGACCGGGCTGCAGAAGGCAGAAGAGCCACATGAGCAGCTCTGCCCCACTCCATCAGTCACACAGCAGTTTGGCTCTACCATGATGCTGCACCTCTCCCCCTGTCACTCATGTCCTCCACTTAGCAAAACCAGCAGCTTGACATCATCGTTTCCTATTCATTCCTGCTTGTATTGAATCCCCTCAGAGGAGACACTGTATCCCAGCCCTTCAGTCCCTTGGATGAAGGGGAGAACCAGTCCATCCCATGGGCTGGAAGATATTTAGCAAGCCCGTGCCATTTCCTGGGTGCTAATTCCTGCTCCAATGTCATACATCATGACAGGACACCCCCAGTTAGCCCAGGGAGTCTGACTCAGAAAACCTTGCCATCAGCACAACCCTGAGCCACCAGCTTCCAAACCAGCCAGCTCAGCACTGTCCCCCAAGGGAAACACATGTCCCTGGTACCCACTGGCTCTTACCATCCCAGATCCTGTTTGCCAGGGATTCTGCACTGAACGCGGTGAACACCACAGCATGCACAGCCCCGATGCTAGCCACTGCCAGTGGGCATGGGGGCATGTAGATTGTCACCCAGTTTCACCCCTTGCAGTTTCAAAGTGTTTCCCAGGCAGCACATCATCTCCAGCAGTTCCCCGCCCAAAGAAGCAATGGCACGGTTAGAGACTTTCTTGCAATTCTTATCTACGTGTATAAAGATGGGGGGGCCTCAGAGTCACAGGTACAGAGCTTACAGCCCTACGCACTCTAACCCCCCACGCTGGAAGTCCATGGGAGAGCTGTAAAATGTCAGTGGGAAGGAGAAGACAGTCACTAATGTGGGCTGTTATTTATGGAAATGAAATAAATCGGAGTGACCTCTGTACAGAGCCTGACATTCTCACTGGTCAGCATGAGGAGCAAGCTATAGGGCCAGCAATGGCCACTGGCAATTCCTCTGGCTCAGCAAGCCCACGAGGCTGACTTTCCCACTGACAGTCTGCACATTTGTCAGCCCATACAACTGGGGTGTCACACTACCCTGCCAGGCTGAAGTCTCAGATCAGCACAGGCAAGCCAACAGCCACCATACTGTTCCTCTATCTATGCAAAGGGATGCTGCATCCCTTCACATGCCACATGCCAGCAGATCACCCTGTCAGTGTTCATACACTCTGCGATACATCTCTCATATGCTCAGAGGTAAGTACTGACCTGTACGTGACCCGCACCTCCTCTCCCGGTTCATCCTTCTCCCAGATTAAGGCCACTTTATCTGGGGCTACGCGGACATGTCGGGCCAGACAATTGACTGGAAAAGACGACCCAGCCTTATTGCCAGAGCAACCCTCAGCACCTCTTAACTCCCATAAAGCCAGCACTGGCAGTCCTTTTTTTTTTCAGATCAGTCAGGGCTTGTGTGTGAGTCTTTTTGGCATTAGCCTCGTGTATCTGCTGAAACAGCCTTTGTGGATACCAGCTGGGAGATCACACGTACCATCCCAAGCCTGTTAGAGACCTCACCATTCCAATACCAACCAGTCCCTGCTGTCAGCTTCCCTCTTAATCGCAGCCTAACACAGTCCAGAGCAGAAACTGCCCGAAATGGCTCTGGAGGTCACATCCCCGGTGCCCTCAGAGGGCCTGGCAAACGTTAGCTCAGCCATCGCTGCCTTGCAGCTGCCTCAGGGGTGCACTAGGGCAGTTTTCAGTGATGGTGCTCCTAAATAGCGTGTAGGATGAAGCAGAACTCTGCACAGGAAGGCTGCAGGTGCATTTGTCCAAGGTAGAAGAGAGCCAGGGCCAGGAGTGCACAGCTCCTCGCTTTCCAGGGACACGGCAGATGGAAGAATTACAGCCAAAGCCTCAGAGAAAAGTTCTGTGTTGCTGGCAGCTGCAGTTTCCTCAGAAGCCTTGTTCCACTCAGTTTTCCTTAAACCTGCTACTGAGATCATTGGGTGATGCAGCAGCCCCAGTTTGCACACCAAAATGCCTTCTCCTTGCCATTCATAGTTTTCCAGGACAGAAAGAAACACGCATCTCAAACGCCAAAGGCAGATCAGTTCTGCTCTCCTGCCCAGATAGACTACCTAAGACCCAAATTATGAGAGGGCTGTCTCATTTTGAATGCTGGGACCAACAGCTCTGTGAGCAGGATGCAGTGTCACCAGCCCCTGTGTCTTTCCCTGGTAGCCCCCCTAAGGCAGTAAGTAGCCCCAGCCCACAGAAGAGCCTCCTACAGCTGTGGGGACTTCCAGTACCACTCATTGCTCCTGTATTTTGCTTTCTGCAGAAACATACTGCCTTTGCTGGGCAGGGATAAGCTGCTGCAACGCTGCGTGCCGAATGCACAGGGTTCAGTGCTGTTGCCTGTGGTCCTGCAGAACGGAGCTGCTGCGGGATCCACAGAGGCTGACAGAGAGCAGTCTGGCTCCCAGCACACCCCAATCCCACTGCAGCCCCTCCAGCAAGACCCAGTTGCTCCCTTAGGACCAGCCACATCCTTACACTACAGCACCAACTGGACCTTTTGGGGATCCCCCTCACTCCAACCCTTTAACTCTGTGCTCCTCAGACCCGCTCCCAGGGCCCCAGCCCTTCACAGAGACGCACCTGCAGGCACTTGGTGGGCTCCCATGTCCATCTCCCTCCTTACCTGCCACTTTCAGCTGCCTGCCCAGGAACCAGGAGACCCTGCCCTGGTGCAGGTCGCAGTGCTGGACAGAGTGGAAGGGGATGATCCATGTGAGCCGGCTCCTACCTAACACTCCCAAGAAGGCATCCCCCTGCTCCACTGACACCTTGCACAAGCCTTGGTGGTCCTTGGGTACAGGGAAGGCATGTGGGCGGTGAGAGACCCGTGGCTCCAGGCTCAGGCAGCTGCTGACCTAAGGGGACATCTGGGAGCCTGAGGAAAAGCTTTGGGGCAGCAAGCCCTGGCCAGCAGCCTGGCCATGGTCACAGGGTGCCTGCCTCTCACCAGGGAGATGGGTGCCTGAGGCCCTCGC
This sequence comes from Falco rusticolus, assembly GCF_015220075.1. Taxonomy (NCBI): domain Eukaryota; kingdom Metazoa; phylum Chordata; class Aves; order Falconiformes; family Falconidae; genus Falco; species Falco rusticolus. The sequence continues at coordinate 63,668,805 of NC_051193.1, read as the reverse complement.
AGCCACCTGGAACACCCAGCTCTGGCAAGATGAGCCCCTGTGGGGACAGGGGCTATGTCACCCTGGGCTGACCAGACACAAAGCATGTATCCCATGTGAGAAGCCCGGGCACCCCTTCTCCTCTGCCTTGTTCCTCTCCTCCTCTCTTCCAAAGCACTACAGGGGAAAAAGAAATTCAATCCCTTGAAGAGAGGGGAAAGGGGTGGGCTGTAGAAACATTTAACTGAAAATAACCTTCATGCTAATCTGAGTCCTGACAGCTGCTCTTGAACCAGAGCCAGGTTCGGCAGGTGCCTGGGCTCCTCACAGGGAGCCAGGTGCCTGGGCCAGGCTTTACCAGCCTGGTCCCACTCCCATTCTCCTGGGGCTGTGCTGCGTCCCCAGACCCCTCTGCTTTGCCCCACTTGCTTTCCTTACACCTCCCTCTGCTCATCCCCATCCCCTCGTGCCCCGCAGCCTCCCTGCCGCAGCCCCCCAGTCCTCCCCTCGCCATGAAGGCAGCCTGGGGCAGCTCACTTGTAGAAGTTAGGGTCCCCTCCATGCTAGCCTTGGGTGAGGCATCATCTGCTTCCCAGAATTAAGGCCCATTCCCTGCAGAGCACTAGGTTGTGCTGTCTCCAGTGGGCCAGGGAAGGACTTCTTCCTGTGGCTGGCTGCTGCAGGAGGAGGATATTGCATCCCATCCCACTGCTGGGCAGCTACCAGAGCTGTTGCCTCCAGCAAGCTGGTCTGGGGTCTCTGCCTCCTGCCAAACACTTCAGACCAGCTGTACCACAGGATGTACTGGGAGCGCTCATTGAGGCCATGGTGGAGCAGGTGGTGGTTGGTTGGCATGAAACACTGCACCCCATCTCCTCATGCTGAGGCCTCCCACAACCACCCAGTGCAGCAGAGCTAAGCTGCCTCCTTGCCTCTACACAGCTTTTCTTCTGCCTTCCTTTCCTCCAGGCTCTATATCGGTAGAGGTTTTTTTAAGGCAGAGCTTGGAGGTTTCCTTAATTTTATCGCCGAGGTTCCCCTCCCTTCCTAGGGGGCACAAGAGTAGAAAAAGGCTCTCCCTGCAAGCAGGGCTGTTCTCAGCCAGGTACAGCCATGGGATCAACAGCAGAGATGAGAGGGTTTGTAGATCTCTTTGCTCTTCATGGTGCAACACCGCTCAGGGTCTGCGGGGTGGTATGTTTGGTGAACAGGCTGGGCACTGGTATGGGAGATAGGCACTATCTGATGACAAGTGCTCTCAGCCAGCCCACTGGTTTGTATCAGAGCTGCCCCCAGAGCTAAGTGAGGGCCTACGAGGGCTCTGTCCCCCAGGGAAATGCAGTCCTGAGGGCTTACAGCCCCTCCACAAGGTCAAGCCCCAGCAGCCTCATCCTTCTACAAGCAAAGTGTTTCATTTCCTAGGCACATCTGCTCTGCCTCAGCTGCTTTTTCCTCTGTAAAACATCAGGTTTTTCCATCAGACCATCCCCAGATGCCCTTAGCAGGGTGGGCAAATCTCACCTCCTTCCCTGAAAACTCAGTATGGGCTCCTGCTGCTTTCACATCAGAGCTTGCCTTGCTGGAAACCCCCATTGGCACCCTTCCTTCTCAACCAGCTCCCCTGCACTTGCAGCATCTGGCTGCCACGTCCACTCTGCTGAGTGCTGGCAGAGAGGCTGAGTGTGCCCAGAGATCTGCCTGGCTCTAACACCAGAGTGTGTGATACCATAGAATCATTTAGGTCGGAAAGGACCTTTAAGATCATCAAGTCCCAACTATTGACCCAAGACTGACAAGTCCACCACTGAGCCATCACATCTACGTGATTTTTAAACACTTCCAGGGATGGTGACTCCACCACCTCCCTGGGCAGCCTGTTCCAATGCTGACTACCCTTTCAGTGAAACAATTTTTCCTAATATTCAATCTAAATCTCCCCTGAGACAACTTGGGACCGTTTCCTCATCCTATTGCTTATATATATATACATATATTTATATAAGGGGTGACCTGCTGCAGCACTATCAAAACTAGCTGGCTGCATCAAGGCTTTTACCGTCACATACCAGGTTAAATTCAATGAGTAGTTCCTGTACCTTGCCCCTGCACAGCCACCAATCCCCCACAAGGTTTCAAAAGTTCATCTACTGTTTGTGCTCTTTCTCCATCCTCATCAGGTCAGTCCACCCTGCTTCTTGCCTCCACTGCATCCAGATTCTTTCTTCTCCGGGCTCTTCTTCCAGCCAGTCTCATCTCTTCTCATCCAGGCCCCCTGCTTTTTCCTGCTTCTCCTGGGGCCTCTCCTACATCCAGAACACACTCTCTCCCCTCCCTCTGCTTCTTCCAGGTCTCTTTTTCATCCAATGCTTCTCCTCATATGGTCCTTCTCTTCTATACCCCGTAGAGCTATTTAACTACTTAGCAGGAACCAGCCACAGCTGCACATTATCCATGTCAGCTAACCCACCGCCGCTGAAGCAAGCCCAGAGCTGTATATTATCAATGTTAATTAACCTGCCGCCTTTCCTCTATAATTCCTCTACAGTGACCCGCAGCACCAGGCTGTTCTGGATGCTGAAATGCCTCATTCTCTGATGTATGCCATGATGCCCAACTTCTGCCCCAGCAACAAGCAGTTGTCTTTCACCACAAAGGGAGAACAGCACCCAAGCCCTGTCGTTCTCCATGCCTGGGGGGTGGAGATGGAAACGAAGGTGCAGACCTCCCTGAGCCGCTTTGGAGCTCCCACCTCAGGCCACGGCCTGACATCCAACCCCCTTCTCAGCTCCGGCGGAATTCATCCTCCCTGAACATCAGTGACCAGACTCATACACAGTATTCCCATTTAGTTTTATTCTGGTTCATATCTTTACAGAAAATGGCACATAAATCACAGATGCTGGATGACTAGAAGTTGTTACAGCTCCATATCTCAAACACCTCAATACTGAATTCTTTTCTCACTGTATATACATTATTTACACACCATGGGCTATCATCTAACACGTCAAACGACTGGGGGACAAAGACAAACAAGGGCAGGATGGAGGGGCCTAACCGTTGACAGAAGAAAAACAGTAGCTCTGGGGAAAGGGTGCTCACAGCTGAAAGCAGGACAGAAGGGTCACCTGGAAGTCACTGTCCTACGGCTTTCGGGGGGGAATAGCACCTTACCGGGATGGGAAGGTGATGGTACCATGGAGTAGGTTTGGCTGTGTGGGTCTGCATGTACTCGTGTGGGGCAAGCTGGGATACGTATGTACACGTTACAGGGTGTAATCGGGGTGGGTGTGCATGGCTGTCATTCCCTTTAACACTCAGAGGGTGAGCTGGACAAATTTAATTCAGCAAATACATTGGGCGGCTGTTGTTGTCTCTCCTGGAATAATGTATTCAGTAAATAAATTTGCCATTCAGCCCCCCTGCAGGGGCGCAGGGCTTTGGCGTTCGGGGCAGAGCCAGACCTGGCTGTGGTGGCCAGCCCTGCAGGAGCCAGCAATGTGGGCTGGGGCCGCATCTCGGGGTGCCAGGTGGGACCAGGGTGTCGTGTCCACAGGCTAAACCTGCTTTTTCCTGCCAAATGGAGGCAAAACTCAACTGGTCTGAAGCTGCGGCCCCCTCCCACCAGACCCCAGCACCAGGTCTGCCATGGGCAGAAGGTGCAAACCACCCTGGATGGAGAGTCACCATGTCATACACATGCTGCCGTGGGCTTGTCCCACGTGGGCCAGAGGCAGAGGTGATGGCTGGGGGAAGGTGGTGGGTCTGCCTGGGGCATGGTGGGACAGGGTGCCGTGGGAAGGGGCCTGGGCAGCACTGGGGAGAGACGTGCACCAGGGAGGGCATGGTGGCAGGGGACAGGCTCGCTCAGAGATGGCAGATGGGGGCTGGGGCTGGAGCAGGAGAGAGCCCTGGAGCTGGTCAGCGAGGCCAGAGGGGCCCAGACCCTCCGTGTCCACTTGGGTGATGATGACGATGGGACACTTCCCAGTACCCCAAAAGGAAGGGGCGAGGGGGTGAGGAAGGCCCAGCGGGGCAGAGGAGCAAGGGGCAGGGGTATGCTCGAGGGGAGCAGGTGGGGGCACCCCTGCCAGGCAGCCCCAAATGCAGAGACCAGGGCCCTGCTCCCCGGCAGGGGCAGCCGGGGGGGCCTGGCGGTCCGAGGGGGAGCGCGGCCCCCAGAGGACACAGTGTCTGTTGGGGCTGGCTTCCGCCACCTCTTCCTCCCCTAGATCAGCTTCTCTTCCTTCTGCAACGAGTTCAACTTCTCCATCTGTCTCTCATCCTCCACCGCTGCTGCCTCCTCCCCTGTCTCCGGCTTCCTGCCTGGGGCCGGGGTGTCCCCGGCGATGGTCCCCAGGACTTTGGTGCTGTGCTCCTGAGCTTTGGCCCTGAGGGCAGCAATGCTGTTTTCTCTCAGTTCCTCCTGGGAAATGGTGGTTTTGGGATCGGGCCCCCTCTCCTCCTTGTCACCCTTGTCAAGCTTGGGCAGGGCCTGGCGCTCCACCTCCGTCTTCCTCCCCGCCTCAGCCGCTGCCTCCAGAGACTTTTTGTGCATCCCTAAAAAGAATTGTTGGTATTCGGGTTTAGAAAAGCGCCTGGGCATGGGAAAGCCATCTTGAACTGAAAACAGCAAAGATAAAGAGAGGCCAGAATTAAGGAAAAGCAGAAACCCTCGCTTCACGCAGCAGTCACGGCGAGGGCAGCCCAGGCAAGGCAGCTGCCTGCTGGGGCAGCCCAGCCTGCCATCCGTGGCCTCAGGGCTGCCCCAAAGCTCTGTAATCGCTCTCCCCTTCATTTCTTTCTGTGAACCTAAAGCTAACTTGTCCCCATGTGGGGACAAGGGTCTCAGACAGCAGCCAAGCTGCCTGAGCTACACAGAGGTTGGGGAGGGAGTTTCCCCCATCGCCTATTCCTGTGTCAACCTGCTCCTCACACAGCCCACCCCTCTGCCTCTCTCAGTTTCACACAGATGGAAGGACAGGACAGCCCACCGTCAAGAAGCCAGACACTAGTTTTGGGGCAGAACCAGCCTGAAAGGTCAGAAAGCGGGAAGCAAAGAGCAGGAGCATAGTAGGGTGGCTGCTACCTCCATGTCTGCACAGAAAACCAAGCGAAACCAGGCAGAAATGCAGCTCCCCCAGGTGCCGAGAGCAGAAGGAGGGAGCAGGGTGCTTGCACTGGGATGTGGGGCAAGGAGAGGGCATTTGAGGGTCCCGGCTCCCCACACAGCGTGACAGGGCTGGGGGAGTCAGAGTGGGATGACCTCCTGCCTTGGGCACCGGTGGGAGCCCCAACTCCAGGGCTGGGCACAAGGGATGCTCGTGGCACAGGAGGCCAGCCTGAGCATGGGGGAAAATTCCTGCCCCAGCCAGGTCTCGCAGGTCAGGATTCAAGGACCAGCAAGGGATCTGGGATGAGCAGTCAGACCCTACTGCCAAGGGCCACTGGGGAACAGGGGATGGAGGGGGGCGGGGCGGGGAGACCTTGCCCCACTGCCCTCCACCCATGTTTTCCATATGGCTCTGATTTCTCCCTCGCATCACCCCCACCGCATCTCGACCCGCTTGCCATCCCCCGTGAAGGTGGCTGCTCTCTTACCCAGGAGCCAAGGGGCGCAGGACTCCATGATGCCGTCCTTGGCAGACTTGAGGATGGACTCGGGCAGCGGGATGGAGTGACGTACCATTGCACCGTAGAGCCCGTACTCAGCCATCACGCTGCTCCTGCCCCAGCACTTCTCCCTCTTCCGCCATTTGGCCCGGCGGTTCTGGAACCAAACCTGGGGCAGGCGACAAGGAGGGACATGGGTTGTTTCTGGGGAGAAGGTGTGTCAGTCCTCTTCCCCCATGGGAACACCTGTGTGCTTCTGCAGCGGCATGAAGTCAGATGCATGGATGCTCATCCTGAAAGCACTGCGACCTCTTCCCCCACGCAACAGCCGCTGCGTATCTCTCCCTTCCTCCCTTGCACGAGTGGTGAGGGCCAAGTATGAGAGCAGGTCCCAGCCCTCTCCGCAGGATGTAATTAATTTGCCATCACGGTGTCTTTTCCTAGTGGCTTTTGGGTCTCGTGCCTGGGATTTTCTTTCATTATTTACTGGGTGTCTACGCTGCAGCACAGGGCTGCGGGCAGCGGTGCCTGCGGGGAGGGCTGGGATGGGGGCGGATGCTCGGGAGAGGTGGGAGAAGGGGGAAGCTGATCTGTGCGCTTCACCCTGAATTCCCAGTTTGAAAAGCCCCTCATCTTCTCAGAAAATTGGCAGAATAATCTCTGAGCTGTGACCTGGGGGGCAGCGAGCAGAGAGGCGGGCGGTGATGGTGGGGCGGGGGTGGGGGGGATGCTCGCAGAAATCTATTAGCGCTCTCTCTCCGATTTCCATTCCTCTTGTCTCCCTCGCCCTCCTCCCTCCCCAGCTCCCCTCCCTTCCCACCAAGCAGAGGCATCAGCTTTAGATGAAAAATTGCTTGAGGTCTATTCAGAAGGAGGCAAAGGAAGAGTCAGCCCCAGGGGCAGCCCAGGCCTGATTGAAAAATAAGTTAATTTCAGTTTGAATCGATGGGCCTCAGGCACTGAAATATCACGGGAAATTAAAGCAGCTGGTCCCCAGGGAACCACGCCATTGACCTGCGCTAATTAATGCCATGGAGTTACCAGGCCCCTCTCCAAGAGGCAGCCCCTCCCTCCCCACGGACACCCCAAACACCTCCTCATTTAACTAATTAGACTCACAGAAAATTGGGTGTTAATTTGTTTAGGATTTTTTTTTCTTTTCTATTTTTTCCCTCCCTTTCCCGGAAAGTATACGGCAGAATGGAAATGAATGGCAGGGTCTCTCTGGCAGATGGATGCTCGGGGTCACTCCGCAATCTTCTCCGACTTGATTGCTTGATTAGGTCGTTAGCACATTAAAAAAAAAAATTGCTTGCCGTCTGGCGCTGGCCTGATGAGTGGGATGAGGCGGGAATCGCCTGGGTAATTTATCTTTTTATACTGCAAAGAATTTGATTTCAATCTGCAGATATATGGAGGTGCCTTTGACACCTGTTTAACATTACAGAGCTGACAGCTTAACCCTCTCTTGTCCCCACCACCCGCAGCTGTGGGGGAGCTCAGGCTGTGGTGGGGAGCACTGGGGGACTGGGGCAAACCCCCACCTCTGCTGGGGGGACCACGAGACTGATGCCGCGGAGTGAATGTCCTGCTCCCAGCTGGCAAGGCAAGCTCATCTCTTCTACCTGTGCAGAGGGGAACTGCCAGAGCTGCAGGGCAGGCGGGTGGCCTGCTAGTGCTGGTGACAGCCAGCCTTGACCATTCCTGGGAGCCTGGCTGGCCTGGTCCCACAGGGAGCTCTGTGGGGTGGGCAGTGTGGTGGTCCCAGCGGCTGTGATCCCAGCTTCTCCCAGCAGAATACACTCTGTGCATGTCAGAGGGGATTTTACAGCCCAGCTGCTTCACCACAAATCACCTCCTCTGCATGATAAGCAGTCTGATTTACACTTTCATACTGCCGATATGTAACCCCTGGACCATGGATGGCTGCAAATCCACCTGGGCCTGAGCAATGACCCTCAGGAGCACACAGCTCCCTCTCTCCGCCCGTTCCTCCATGCCTGTGACACACGGGTCTGCCTGGTTGTGCGGTCAGCAGGATGCTGGCAGGGTCGCTCACTCCAGGCCATGTGCTCCTCCCACCCTCAGAGCCTTGGGACTGGCTCGCTCTGCTCCAGCCTCAGCACAAACCCCTGCGGTTCCTTCTCACCCACCAGACCGGGGTGATGGGGCAGCCACCCCTGTCACCTCCATGCTGTGAGGGGGCAGCTCACCCCAGCGGGGCCAGGAAAGGGACCCTGCCTGTTCTGCCCTGGATAAACCAGTCCAGTCACATCTCTTGCCACAGAACTAACTCCTCTCTGTCTTCCCTGGCTTAGGGAGAAATTCCTGCACAACCCAAGAGCTGGCACTGGCAAATCTGCCCTGTTCCGGGGCTGCAGTGACACCTTTCCATGTACCCAGAGCAGCCTGCAGGGCTTGGCTTTGCACAGCTGTTTTTGTCACCAGTTGCCACACAGGGATCTCAGCCAAGAAGAGATTTGTCCATTAAGTACCAAGTGGCTAACTTTTTAAACTCTCCTCAATCCTCTTTTACCCTGCTACCTCTTCACTGATGCTTTTGCCACCTCTCCCTTTCCCCTCCCTCCTGCCTTGATGCCCCAAACATCTTCTCCCGTGCCTCATGCTCCCCTGCCCTTCTCCCCACCAGGTCTCAGCCTGCCTCAGCTCTGCCCACTGCCACTAAACCTGCTGCCCTGCAGCATCCCCTTTCCCACGGCAGGGCCACGTGAATGTCAGAGCCAGCAGAAGCTTTGCCAGCTGGCAGCCTGGTTTTGATTTGAGCTGATGGAAAATTTTCAATCAAAAAATGCTGATTCAATCACACAGGAAAAACTGCATCCGGCCAGTGGAAGTGTAATCAAAATTATCTATGACTTTCTTCTGAATGCTGTATTTTAATCTCAGCCTCCTAAGACATGCAGAATCTATGCTTTAAAGCCAAATGGGAAAATCAAAATGACATCAACACCTCAGTAAGATCATTCTGAGATTTCCCAAACCACTTTTTGTCATTTGACGGGCTTTTCCTCTTGGTTTTCACTAGGAAAAAGGAAAATCTGAAATCCTAGTATTTCTAGAAGAACAGAAATCAGGAGGACTGACCATCTTGCTTTAATACCAGGAGCCCTATCTTCATCTCAGGCATGAAGCTGCGTGAAACCAATGGTGCTCAGTGCTGAATATTGCTGGGATAGACCCCAGCCCACACCTCTGCCACAAGCCTGTCCAGAGGAGCTCAGAGGGAAGAGCTCAGCAGGGCAGTGGCAGCCCCCACGTCATTTCAGATCAGCAGAATTATTCACCGTGACCTGTTCTTGGGATTTTGCCCTCATTCAGATGGCGCTATCAGTGGGGATTTCTTTTGGGAGAAGATCTCACTGCTTGCTTCAAGTTTCTTGATGTTACCAAAATTTTCCTGTGCCTTGATTCTGAGCTGAATTACACATCAGTTTTAGCAATTCTGAGGTATTTTTGGCTGTGTTGGTACATCAGCTACAACTTCCAAGTATGCAGTTATGTATTATTGGCACCTCACTTTTCCTGGAGAGGGTTTTGCCCTTACACTTACATTTTACTCATGGTTTTGGTATTCCGTGTCTTCCTTGGCTGCTTGTTGTCTTTGCTTGGAGATGCCTACTGTACAACTTCCTCTGGCTCTGTAAAATTCAGTCTGCTTCAAGCGATGTTTAGGTTTGTCCGCGTTTCCTCTTGTCCCTTCCCATCACGTGTATCAGCTCAGCTTTGTGAAATGCTTTATTGACATGGCTGTGTACCACATGCCTGCCTTCTCACTTGCTTTCATCTGGCTCTTTGTTGCACAGCCCAGGGTATGGTGAAAAGACAGCGTTTGTGCTTCCACCACTTCATGAGCGATGGTGAAATCTCGTGATTAATTTTAGAATGAAGCACATCAGATGTTTGTACAAAGCTATCACAACCTGATGCACAGAGGTGTCTTTTGGGCCAATGTGCTACATCTTAAGATGATTTACAGCTTTTTATTATCACACAAGCACCTTCTGTGAAACATGGGAAGCTTGTTCCAAGAACCCTATCCTCAAAACATGGACAACAGAGTAAAGAGGACAGGTTTGTCTTGCTATCCACCAGATGAGTTAGCATCTAAGTTCAGGCCATGCATGCACGTTTGCTGTTTAGCAGCCCAAAGCCCTCTCCTAGGCTGCTCCTGAGGCTCTGCAAGTGCTGTCCTTGGCACACCAAGTGCTGGATCTCGGACAGTCACTGCTGTGGGGAGCCGGGGCAGCAGCCAACCACACCTCTGAGAAGGCTGCCAGACACCCTCCGTGCACCAGCAGCAGGAGAAGGTGATGCTCACTGCAGATTGCATGCTGCCGGTTGGGTATGCCTGCACACCCTGCAGAAACCACAGGCTCTTCCATATCCATGGATTTTGGTCTTCTAGGCATAGAAAAGCTGCAAGACCAAAATCCATCACCTTGCAAAACCTGCTCTCAATTTAAAGCAGAAAAACAGAGGGTGGTAATGTAACACCTCTCTCAGAGAGGACCTGCCCATCAGCTCAATGTCTATCATTTGGTTAGAGCTGAGCATCACACTCCAACCCCACTGACCTGTCTCCTCCAAGAGCAGCCACAGTCTATGAGCCAAGAGAGCAGCAAACACCAGCACCTTCAGTGTCATCTCCTGGATCTTTGTTCCACGTGCCTGTTGTTTTGAGGCTCCCTTACCAAAATCAGCAGTATTGCAAAGCCTTATAAATGGGGATGTTTTTAACCTTAATCATCATCCAGTTCTCACCCTCAGTGCCCACTGCCCAAAGCAATTAAAAATGAGGCCCTTTGTGCTCCACCACAGGGTTGCAGCATTTCAGAGTCAAGACTGGCAAGGTTATTCTTGCCAGTTCCCTCCTCTGAACCACAAATTATGATGGATACTTCTTTGGATTATTGATGATGCAGAAGAGCAAATTGTAGTAGTAGGAATCTCTCATTTTGCAAAGAGACGTGAGACTCGATGTGTCCTTGTTATTCGCATTCATCATGTTAGTTAGTTTGTTTACCTAATCAGCTCCTGAAACATTGTCTGCTAAAGAGAGAAATCGCCCTGAGGCTGGCCGTGAGCCAGGGATCTGAATTAGCAAAGGGATGTTTTAAAGCATCTAGGGAGTTACTGGGTATTGTTTCTGTATTGTTTCAACCTAAAATTTTCACTGGTTACACTTGTCTTCTTGACTGCTACTTTTCAAGCTGGGGCACACAGACAGGAGAATTGGTAGTGACCTTTTTTTGTCTTTCTAATTAAAAAATGTTATTTTCCCTGTCCAAGCATTCCTCATCTCTTAAAGGAAAATTCTGGCCTAGGTAATGGGGAATTTTTGCTTCACCAAATCTCACACGCTGCCTTTGACATAGCATTTCGACAGGAGTCTTTCAAATAACGAGCAATACGGAGCACAGGATGGTCCCAGCCCGAAGCAGTGCACGCTGCAATGTCCACTAGATGGCCACAAGCAAATGCAGGTCCACACATGCACAGGCACACATGCATGTCCACACATGCACAGACACACATGTACAGGCGCACATGCACAGACACACATGCACGTCCACACATGCATGTCCACACATGCACAGACACACATGCACATCCACACAGGCACAGGCACACATGCACAGACACACATGCACGTCCACACAGGCACAGACACACAGACACAGACACATGGACACACCAGCTACTTGCCCCACCAGCACATGCATTTGCCAGGCTGCAGGGAGCAGCCACACAGGGCTGTTGGCAAGCCAGCAACTAAGGCAAGGGCCAAAATCCCAATTCCTCCAGCAACAACTCTGAGACCATGTCCCCTGCCCATGGACTAACAGCACTTCTTCCATGCTGTCTGATAATTCCCCTGGAGCAAACCTTCAGCTTCAGGGAGCCAAGCTGTCACTCTGTACGATCCCCGAAAAGAAGCCATTTCTGAAACTGAGCTCTTCAAGTGAGGACACAGCAGAGAAACCCTGTCCTGCCCAGCCAGGCAGCCTGGGAGCTTTCTGAACTTCTGTGACATTGCCTTGGGTTGTAATCTGCTGTCATGGTCCCACCTGATGTGATGGTGCTGGTGGCTTTCTGACCCAACACACCCGTGTCCATCCAGCACCATGCCCTTCTCCCAGGGATCCAGACATCTCGGGCTGAACTGTGCAGAAGCGGAACTTCTCACATTCATCCACCAGATCTCTTCCCTCTGTAGCATTTACTGCCATGGAAAACATTCAGACATCTACACCAACACTCTGTAGTTGCTTTTGTCCCTTTCCCCACCGTGCTGCTTTGGACTGATCCTCTCTGTAAGCACAGCAATGCATCGGCACAGAGGAGCTGTTTCTCAGTGCAAGCTCCTCACACCTCTGTCTGCATACTGGTTTCCCCTCTTCTGGACTAAAAAAACCTGGTCAGACCCACCATCCCCCTTACAGCAGAATGCTGGTCCTAAAATCATGCCCAGCAGCATAACTGTCACTTCCCCACTTGAAGCTCTTTGGTGGGTCCTGCTGCAGACCTCCAGCTCACCCCCATGCCCAGGACCTTGCTGCCATCCCAGCACACAGTTCTTCCTGACAACTACACATCTCCCTTTCTACCGTCTTTCTTTCCAACGCAAGACTCTACAATGAGAGCAGTCAAATTGAAAACTTCCTTTGAAAAAACAGCTGTGTTCTCACCCTCGTATCGGACAGGGCTGGTGGCCCTGGCAGGGTTGCATCTGAGGTTGTCAGCACTGCAAAGAATGGCCTCATACCTTCCATGGACCACGGCCCCGTCTGCACTTATGGGCCCTGGGGCTTTTTAATGAAGTGCCACAAGAGTGTAAGGTCTGACTGGGTTCTGGGACTTCCTCAAATCCCTCCCCTGTAGCAATCACTTCGGGAAAGTTTCCTGTCCCCTGGCTGCTGGTGGAGACTGCACCACTTGCATAAGCCTGGAAATGGTTTACTGCTGTCTTTTCAAATGTAATGTCAAAATTATGGGCACCGTTTATGGTGACATCACTTTCTATGGCTGGTGTAAAGTGGGTATGAAGCTAAATGAGAGCAGTAAAGGTTGCACATGGGCTGCATGGCTGATTGCAGGACTCATCATCCCTCCTCTTACTAAACACTGGGAAAGAGCTTTCTGAGCTCACATTAGAAAGAGCTTTTCCCATATACAGCATGGCAAGAGCCCTTCCTGGTAATAGCTGGCATCATGTCTGATGCACCCAGCTCACAGGTCCAACCAGACATAGTGAGATGAGCTCAGTGAGACAGGGAGACAGTACTTGTCCCTCTCAAGCAAAGACACGATGGTTCATCCAAGCTTGAGCCTCCTCTAAGCTAAAGTAGCACAGGGCACAATTGAATATGAGCTCAATATGGCACGCACAAAAATGTACATGCTATTACTGTGCCACATGCCACCAGTCCTGCTGAATTGTGCTCTTAAAAGCACTATGCAGGCCAAGTATTGCTACTTATTGCAATTTATCTGACTTTATGCAGCCAAAGCTGTAAAATCCCTTTTGACCAGGGAAGACATCTTCAGCTGTGTCCCCTTGGCAAATCTGAGGTTTTCACCTAGCCTTGTCACCTCATGTGGTGACATGTTTTCTCACTTGTTGTAACCTTCAAAGAGTGGAGAACATCATCAGGTGTAGGGCTCCCACCTTCCCCAAAGGAAAAGTGTGCACACAACGTGCATGGTAGGTATAGTGAGATCAGTGGTTCAGCACACGCTTGATCTGTGCAACACATCTGCACAGCAAATGCAGTTTGAGACATTGATTTCATCACGGCCAGACCATGATGCCAGCTGACCAGCAGGTTAGCTGGAGCTACAGCTCCATATAAGCTGCCAGATGCTGGGACATGGCAGATAAACACCCAAATTCCCCTTTTCCTAATGCTAATTGAAAACCAGGAAAAACATCAGGGTCGTGGGTGCTTCATAGTCACATGAAAGCTTGGTGAGAGTGCACCTGTCATCCTAGTCCACACAAACCCAGGGAGATATTTGTCATTGTCACAAAGGGTGATACTGCACACCATCCTTTGGGTGCTCACAATGCCTGGCTCTGTTAACCAAGCTGCTATCCTGCCTGTGTAATTTCATTTTGCTTCCTTTTCCCCCCTGTTCTGCAGGTCCTCTGGCACAGAGGAAACTTTAGCATAGGTCTTCATAAGCAACCATATGCGATGAACCCTGTGACCATGTGGGGACATACCATATTATCACTTTCGCGTTACAGCAAGGCAAGACAGAGCACTTGGAGAAGAAATGTCACATTCCCTTCATGGTGCTTTTCAATGGGCACCGAAATCAAAGCTTGGGATGCCAGCCTTCCTCAGAGGCTGTGGAGCACTGCCCATGCTCTGGGGCTGTCCCTTGCATGCCAGAAGCAGCTGGATGTTGCCCTTTCCTTTATTAATACACACAGAGCAAAGGGCAAACGTGTGCTCTGGGGTTTTCCAGAAAAAAATGTAGGAGCCAGAGGCTGTGCACCAGCAGGAGATGGTATCTACAGCACTACCTGGTGCCCACCGCTTCCCAAGATAAGGCTTTTGTAGGGGGCAGCCCACAAAGCCCCCTGAGGGCTACAGCACAGGCTCACCAATGCACAGGAACTCTTGGTGCGTTGAAGCCTTAGCTGGAAGATACCTACAGAAATGTGTTATGTATTAAAATATATTGCAACATGTTGTAATAAGTTCCCATGCAGCAGCTTGGACTGAGCACCAGAAGGAGAAAGTTGTAGTCTTTTACAATCTTCCCTTAGGAAGATACATGGTAAGGATGTTGTTTGCAATTACTTGCCTCATGCAATAAGAGATATCTAATCACCCAACCTCAGCAAATCCTTCACTAGGCTGTCGGGAATCTGGGGAAGGAGGAGGACCACCACAGCCAAAGACCCAGCCAGAACCATGCTCTGTCCCCGACCACCCCCCAAGAGGTCAGAGCTGGCAGTTATGTTGGCTGCACTGGGGTGGCCCTTCAGCACTCTACTCCTACCATGTGTCTGCTCCTACCTCTACATGTACCTCAGCCCTGTATACCCTTAAACTTTTTTTGTAATTGATGACTCCAGGAGTTTTCACATGACACCTTACAGCTGCAGAAGACTCTTGCTGCAGGCCCTGGCTGCTGCTGTGGCACTGACACCTGCAGCCAACACTGTCAGCTTGGGCTAGTGCGCGGCACAGCTAATGGTGTGACCTGCAGAGCTGGCAACGTGCAACCCGCTCCTGGACGCTGCTCGCACCAGGGCAGCACACCGAGCTCACCAGGACATTCCCAGGTATCCCCCATGCTTAGTTCATCCAAGCCAAGATCACCCAGGCGGGGACCCTCCCTCAGTTGTCACTTAGCCACTGAAGCCTTGATCTCAGTCATGGTCACCATATAACCTCAACAAATTCACAATCGTCTAAGAAATGGTGGGGTACTGTAATGGCAGTCATGGGGGACTCTGAGTTGGAAGGATGGCAGTGAAGCCAAAGATCCAAAGAGACCTAGAGATACCAGAAACCCCTGGTGGACATAAAACAAATTATCTTGGAACAGTGACCGGCACAGATAGTCATCATGTACATTTACATGGATGGGTTGGCTAGATCCTTCCAAGGGGTTGTTTCCCAACAACACTCGTGGTTCAGCCCCCAGAGGTGAGCCAAGCAGTGCCTTTAGAGAGGAAAGAGTAGCACGGATGAGAAGGTACTTCCCTGCTGACCCTGCAGCTGCAGGTGAGTTGGAACTTCCCAGAGGCATGGGTGGGCAGCCTGGTGGCACTGGCCTGGCTGAGCAACACGGGTACAGGCTCACCCAGCCTGGCAAAGTGCTGCTGCTCATCCACATGGTAGCAGGTTAGCTCCAGGCAGGCAGGAGTCAGTTAGCAGGTCACTTCTAGTCAACAGAGGGACATAATCCCCATGTTTATGAATGGGCAACATGCATGCCATGGGCCTTTCTATAAGCCACAGGAAGGTGACCAGCTCTAAGCAATGCTTCACTTGTGTTTCCTTGCTAGGAATTTGCAGAGAAAGCTGCAGCTGAAAGCTCTTATAACTACTAGCCAAAGCTTCAGCTCTGCCTTTGCTCAGACAGTCAGGAGCCTAACAGAAACCCACTGACACAGAAAGTAGGGAGAAACTGTGCTTCTCACACTCGGCAAGTCCTAAGCCGAACACCTCTTGCTGCTCCCAGGGCAACACCACTGAGAGTAGACAGAAGAGCACCTGATGCTTTCTCACAGCCTCAGATCAAGGTGGTCTCTAGAAACCACCTTTGCTGTAAGATACTGTAGCAACAGTTCATTCTCCAACTCGGTTTCTCTTTCCTGCTCCACAGACAAACCTGCCAACCTCACACGTGTGGAGATCAGGGTCATCCGTAAGTCTGTTGAGGACTAGACTTCTCAACACTGCACTGGCTTGCAGAACGCCACCCACAAAGAAGGGCAAGGAAAAGGCAGAGGATGTTCGTGCTGCCAGAGAAGAATCAGAAGAACTTGTTGAGATCTATCAGGGTAAAAGATAAACACTAGAGAGAAAAATAGATCCATTAAGAAATAAAGGGGAGAGTAAATTAACCGTGTCTCTAAAGTGCCTCTGTTATTGAACTGTTAAAAAAAAATCTCTATTCAAAGTCAGGAAAGGAAGAAAACTTTATAATAAAAGGTCATTAAAGGAAAACCTGAACACACAGCCATCAGCTGGTCCCTCTGCCAGGCATCCTAAGGCTGGAGGGGAATTAACTATTGAATTTGCTAGGCTGCCAAATTATTTCTTTTAAATCCGTTGTGAAAAACCACAGCAGTATCAGAAGAGAGAAAAGAAAGTTCATCATTAAAAGAAGGAGTGAATGCAAGTGTTCCCAGCACAGAGATTTCAGGTAGATTTCCAGACGAGCTTAAGCGATCGAGGAACTGCGGCGCCTAAGCTAACTTGGAGAAGCATTACCCTTAACCTACTGTTGTTAAGAAAATAGGGGGATAAACGTGGGGAAGAGTTGTCACAGCCTGGCATTAAGCCTGCAGAGCCATTCCTCATTGTCCTTTGTCTTTGCCAAGGCACTCCGATGCAGCAATGGGCTACAGCACATTTCGTTGCCTGCCTGTCTTTCCTCTCACAGGGAGCTTAAGTGCCCCAGCACTTGGGGGTGTCTGATCCTTGGTGACGGCATCTCCAAACCATGGAGAGATTGAAGGAGCTGTCGCTGTAAAGCCCCATCTCCCTCCCGATATGGTGGAGGAGCACACCAAAATCACACTGTCCTTTATGCTGCGGCAGCCAGAAACGTCTTGCAAGGAACAGAGCAAAGGCAAGGATGGGTGAGTTTGGTTTTATTTGGGTTTTTTTGTCCCATACAGAAAATTGGCCAGTGGCTAAAGCTGGCTGAAGCAACTCAGGGACTAAACATAAAGGGATAAAGTGGTACCTGGGTATACAAAAAACTCATAACTCTATAGCTCCATTGCTGCACTGAAAAAACACCTTTTAAACTGCATCTACAGCCCCAGCTGTAGCAGAATAAAACCCACAAGCTGGGCAGGCAACCTGCACCTGAAGAGATGTTCCCAGCCCTTCATTTTCCCTCCTGTATCCTGCCACATTTTTTTCCTCTGTCCGAAGACTTTCCAGACAGTAATCCCTTTGGGAAGGAAGGCTTGCCTGGGCCCCTGCTCTTGCCCATCACCCAGCCCCTCTGTTTGCAGCTCTGGTAATTAACTTGTAAACAAAGTTCTAGCACATGGACTGAAAATGGGCCATAGATAAAGGGTAATGAAAACACTCCATTACAGAAAGGGCCAAATTAAATAACTCTTAATTGAAAAATGGAAATGAATATGAATTTAGATCAACTAAACAAGCATGTTATTGAAGAGGCAGCAAAGTGGATGAACTCCTCACGTACCAATTAAAGACATGGAGGCAGAGATGCACCATACGCCATGAGAAACACTCATAATAATATTCTCACCAAGCCAGTAAGTTTGATTAGTTTTATTACTCTCACTTGTACACTTCCTACATTTCTAAAAGCATAGGGGGAGTTAATGACCCTTATCTGGTATCACACTGCCATGGCTCGCCCGAGTGCTCAGTAATTATTGGCAAAGGTAGCCAGCACTAGCTGCTCAGCTCTATTTCATGATTAACTTCTTGCAGCATTCTTAAAAAAAAAAAATTAAAGTATTGAAATGGTTGGCTCATGCAGCAGCAACACTTCCAGCTTCTCTATCACCCTGATAATGTACCTGCACCCACCCTGATCGCTCTGCTGATTTCCCTCCAGCTATATGATCTCCATGAAGGTGCTGCATAGAGAGGTGGGAACCTGCTGGCACCGCGCCTCGAGCTGGCCTTTCTCTCTTCTAAGCGTGTCACCCAAAGTTTTAGCAAGAAGAGACAGGACCTCACTTACTGAGAGTAATAGTGACGAGCATAAGCTTTGAAAAAACACCACCACCACTACTTTCTGCAGCACTAGGAAATCCCTTGGTGGCCATTCCAGGCACAGATTCAGGAAAGGTCAGCAACTGCATGGAGCAATCAGCCCCATTCCGCGTTTACACCGTGGGATTAGGACCACAACTCAACGCTGTGCAGCAAGCAGGAAAAGCTGGTGGCAGAGGGAGAAGACAGGGCTGCTAAAGCGGCATAAACCAATTTTTCCTTCACACTTTCTATCTTGTTTCTTGAGGGGACTCCGTGCATTCACTCCTGAGCTCTTGCTCTGTGCAATACAGGTTCCTCGCACCTTTCCAAATTACGTTCACCTCTAAATACAGAATGTTTTTGCAAAACTGAAGCAAGGTAAGCCTCTTGTTATGAAAAAATACTCTTGGTACAAATGCTTCCCTCCGAAGGGCCATCCCTCCTGATTCCTCCATCCGCATTCAATTCCTAAAGGGCTACACAGCAATGCTGAAATGTGTTAATCTGATGGAAGCTAAAACAATACATTTTCAGTTAGGGTTTTAGTTGGCTTTGGTTTGTTTTTAGCCAAAATTGACCCCTTTAGCTGCCTGACAGAGCTTGCTGGATACACAGACAATCCCCACTCCTCGCACATAGCACCAGCATCTCCTTGGGGTTCCTTTTGCTTATGTGAGTAATTTTACTTGTGTGAATAATTGTCCCAAAATTCTTCATCCACATGATTACCATACAGTCATTTAACAACAAGAACTGACAATTTTTAGAATTTTTATTCTCTTTTTAAATTGATTAGTTCCCTTAAAAGGTAAATCTAATGTCCCCACAATGGCAGTCAAGACCTTATTTTTTGGAAATACTGATTAATCAATTTTTTGGATCAGTAGGAGACATACTGTAATGACACACATACACAGTCGTTTCAATAATCCCAAATCAAACTGTTACTGAACTTTAATATTGCAGATACTGGTGTTCAAAGTCTGGAACTGTCACATAATAAATTCAATAGGGATAACTTATCTAAAATCTACACATTACACTTAAGAGCATCTGTTATGAGGAACACACTGATTTAAGTCAGGTGTCAGAACACTTGTCAGCTTAAGGCCATTTTGAATACTTCAATTCATCTGTTAAGGATATACTTCCCCACACGAACCTACTTCGCTCGCCTGGACTTTACAGAATGGTCTGTGTTTATTCTAATAGAGGCACTTCAACACTTCTGAGTATTCTTTCAAATACATTGATTAATGCAGTCTTTTTCAATATCTTGCAAAATGGCCCCAGTGACACCTGGTCTGACTTGTGCAAAGTGTCTCACTAGGGAAATTAAATTCTTTTCCCACATTGCCCAATGAGAGGATGCTCATGTTCCTACCAGGAGCAGTCAGCTCTATATGGGAGGAAGATGCATGCAATGTGGAAGAGTGCTGCCTTGAAAAAAAATACACTTTCATCCTCTCTTTAAATGGAAGGTTTGAATATTTTTTTCTGAATCCAATGTTCTCTCAAACCAATAACTTTCTCGGCCTCTGATGGCTATTTGTAGTGTTCTGCTGAAGGTTTTACATGCAAGCAGTTCCTATATATCTTTCTCTCAATTGCACTCTTTGAATTTCACTTTCATATTGAATTTCATAGGTGATTTACTTTCTCTTTGACTACTACCTCCTGAGAAATAATTCCATGAATGAAAATAAGGGGTAGATATCACTCTTAGGTGTGGAGCCAGTTGGAACCCACAAGAAATGCTGTAAAAGTCCACAGCATGTGATGCTCACAAAAATCTAAGAAAACACTTTCATTAATGACCTACAAGAGGGAGAGAACAATGTTGAAAAATGGGAGGAACTGCAAGCTACAATGAAAAGGCAAAAATACAGAACTCCTTTGAGCAGTTAGAAACTCCTGCAAGAAAAAAAATAAATACCGTGGCATGAAATTATCAGTATCATGAAGAAGAGAATAAAGATTCATTGTCAGCTGTCTCTTCCAAGGGGCATGAAATGATGCTAATAGATTCAAAGCAAGATTTATTTCACTTGTGCAGTTCTGCTGCAGAACTTCTTGCTGCAGTATATTAAGATATTTACATGTGTTCAGAATCCCAGGGGGCTGTCAAAGTACTCAGTGAGTATCACTAGGTAGCTGCCCTGCTCTCATATTCTTTTCCAACATCCACCTCTTGCCAGGCTCACTCAGGGCTGGAACTTAGGGCTGGTAAGGCTGTTACTATGCCTGTTAGCCACAGTTAATAAAATGTCATAGGAAACCCAGAACACTGAAGGGACAAAAAAAAACCCCAAACTGTCTAAAAAAGGCTTGAAGTGGCTGAATTAGATAAATAGAAAGAAGTAAATATGGAAGCAAGTAGACCAGTGCTAATCCAAGGGTGTTTCTGCAAGGACTCAGAAGTCCAGCTGAACTGCTGTGAACACACCCCACCTGCGGCTGCAGGCATGTGGTCCCTTACCTCCAGGAAGACTGGCAGGCACAATGGGCTTTGCAGAAGAGCAGCCACATGATTAAGACTAGCGTGAGATTTATGAAGAATGATTTAAGAAAAGATCATCACAGCTTGCTGAAGCGATGACGACAACCAAAAGTGACAGTCAGGAGAAGAAACAGCTTAAATGTATTTCAAGAGCGTGAACATCATAGCAAGGGGGAAAGAATTAGACTTGTACAAAAGGGGCTAAAGTCAAAAAGGAACACAAGGTGAAATATCAAGAAGCATGACCAAGGCTGGGAATCATCTTGTCATGGCTTGTGACACACAAAAAGGTACGGACAAGGAAACTTCATAGAAGATGTGGTAAGGGACAATCAGGTGCTGACCCATGGGAAAGATCAGTGGTGCTCGGGACTCCTACGTGACCCTGATGCTCACTCTCGCAGGATGCTTGTGCTCTCACACAACAGATGCCACAGAAATTCTGCTGTTTGTCATGAGCAAAAGTGTTAATCACAGGCACTTTCTCCTAGAATATGTGCACCATCAGCAACATGTGATGTTCAGAACAGCCACATCATGGGGTATTTCTGCTGTCCAAGTCTAACATGATCTCTAGGGCAGAGGAGTCACAGTAAAGAGCGCTCCTTTGGTTTAAAAACTGCAGCACAGAAAGAGCAGGCAGTTGTTCATTAGCCAGATGATGAGTAACATGCTGGCAGCAAGTCAGTGACAGCTAAGATACGTTAGCCACTATTTCACTTCCAAATCAGATAGAACATTAGAGCGAGACTAGAGTCTCAGCACTAGCAGGATGCTCCAGATGCTGAAGCAGTGCATGCAGTGTCCAGCTCTGCGCTGTCTGCCACAACATCTCCCTCCACCTCACCCCTATGGCCCTCAGCTCTGGCCAGAGAAATGGTGCCTCTGCAGTTCAACATACACTGTGCCACTAGATGAACCTCTTCCTTGGAAAGGTCCGTTATGGGAAACCAAAGGATATTCTTTCCAGCCCAGCATCACATGGTGGGTACAGGCAACACTAAACTCCAGACAGGTCTCTCCCCTTTTCACTTGATGCTCTACAGGGTTGCGTGTGCAGAAGTGACCCTCCACCCAGTTCACTCTCTCTAGAGGCAAAGCATCAGGGCCTGTTGCTCAGAGCAAAATCCTAATATGTCAGGTAGGATTTCAGATGATGGGCCATCATTTCTGAAGACTGGTGGAAATCCTGCCAGCATGCAGGTTATCTACAAGCTGTTAGGTCAGCAGGAGTCCTGCCAGCACAACAGGATAAGAAGAACAACTTGCTTTTATAAAAACATCACTCTTGATTGAGCACAAGAATGAGGGCGGTGAGAGGGGGGCTCAGGACTGAGGGGAAAAGGGCTGCACTTTTGTTTAGGAGCATCTCCCAGTCCCTGCACAGGGTCATGCCTCAGCAGCTTCCAGCATCAGTGTTGTCTTGCTAAGTGCCCTCTGAGCTACCTTCCACAGACTGGGAGGTGCTGGGCATGCACAAGAGACTGAGCAGGAGAAGGAACCAGGGAAACCAAGATGCTCCCAACACCACGTGGCACTCAGGCCAATGCCTCTTACAGAAACTCCTGTGCAGCAGGCACAGAGGTGGCTACTGCCACTGTGCAGGGGACCAGGCCAGTTTTCACCTGCACCAGCAAAAATGGGTTCCAGGCTTGGCCATTACAGCCCTGCGCCTTGTGCAGCCGCCTGGCGGGAGCAGGGCACAGGAAGGAGGGAGGCAGCAGAAGCTGCTGGAGTCCGCCTTTGTGAACGTCACGTTTGTTCTGTCCAAGCACACTGTGCCTCCTGCGCTGTACACAGCAGCTGTACATCTTCTCTGGCTTTCGGGACTGTAATGATTGCTTGCATACTGGCTCCATGCACACCAAAGGCTGGAGCTGGCACAGCCCCGCAGCTCAGGCTGCTCCTTACCACCGGAGGATTCACCACACAGCGGCGATACTCCACACCACCTCCTTCTACCTCCTCACAGTGGCACAAGAGGACTGGCATGCAATTAAACCCCAAAACATTAAAAATCATTAACAAAAATTATCTCCAGAAACTTTCAGGGAAGCTTCACTTGAAGAGGCAAATGCAGTGAAAGTGCAGAGATGGTGCAAACACCTCACTGGGACTCACCCATCATTCCCACACTGCGGTCCTAGCTGCCTACAACATCCCTGTGCATCCTCCTGTGCCCAAAGGAGCAGAGATGAGCTCTTCCCTTCCCACACTGCCCACCCAGACCCGGTCTGCAGGAGGTTGTCTTCTTGCCTATGCCACCAACACCTCGAAATGCTGTGGTCTTTCCTTGCAGACCAGCTCCCCTTCAATGATTTAGGATTCCCTCTGTTATGCATATCCCAAATCACTGGTACAACACACCAACGTACAGCACATGTCGACATGCAACAGATCCGAATCTGCCAAGATCTGGCTGCCTACCCATTGAAAGCAGGGGAGTAGACAGCCTGGGGAGGTTTATTCAGAGCAGTGTCAGCCCTCCCCTGCTGCTGTCTTTTCTTCAGGGAGGGATGAACAAGGCTGAGAGGAGCAGGATAAGGGGGTTCAAGAGATATGATTACCTGTATCCTGTCTTCTGGCAACTCTGTTTTCATGGCCAACATCTCTCTAGCATATACGTCAGGATAGTGGGCCTCGTTGAAGGCCTTTTCCAGCTCCTCCAGTTGGTAGGATGTGAAGATTGTCCTGAGGGGAGTAAAACTCTTTGATCAAAAAACACAAGAAGAAGCAGCAAAGCTGATGAAGAGTCAGAGACAGGGACACAGAAGCTACAGAAACCTGGGTAACCTGCAAACACATAGCTTTTCCCCCATCTCCCATGTTTCTGTGCGCAAAAGGTCAGGTGCCAGGGTGAAAGGAGAACCAGAAAATGCCAGAAGACAGCGCTTTGAACAGTTACAAATCACCTTCCCTTTCAGGGACTTGCCTCTGGAGACAGTCCCTTCCCAGCAGCGAGCACCCGCAGCCAGCGGCGATGGCAGCTGCTCTTACATCTCAGACTCCGCTGCCTCTCGTGAGGGTCCTGGGGGTGTCCCTCTCTCAGAGCCCCCCTACAACAGCACATCCACCCCTGGCCTGGCTTAAAACCACCCCCCTCCTCCTCTTGCATCCAGAGGTTTCTTAACCCTTTGATAGTCACACTGAGATAAACCAGCATCCCCCCAGCACCCTGTCTGGAGAGGTGCTGAGCCCTTCCCCAGCTGCCAGTCCTCAGCCTCTTCAATTTCCATGAGCAAATAATCCTCCTCGGGAGCCCTGGTCCTTGGCTGAATCCTCCAAAGGTTTTATCCACTCTGCTCCCCACTGCTTTTCACTAGTGTCAGCTCCCTTCCTCTGCCTTCACCCTGCTGGCTTCCACTCCGATATCCCATTAGCTGCTCCCTGCCAGTTTGCATTACCCCATTATCCTCTAGAAATCCTCCTGGACCGCCCTGGGCGGGCAGCAGCCCAACCCGCCTCTGCGCAGCCAGTTCCCGGCTTGGGACAACCAAATTGAAAAATCAGCAGCTGGAAAGCCGAGACGGATGAAAGCCCTTCTCCAGGGGAAGGATGAGAAGTCTTGGACCACTTCCACTCCCCCGAGGGTTAAAACTCCCACCTTCCAACCCCCCTGGTAAACAAAACGCATTTTTTGATTAGAAGCTAACAACACTCGAAGGGGGGGGGGGGGGGGGGCGGGGAAGAAGAATAAAAAAAACAACAAAAAAAAACCCCAACAAGGAATTGCAGCCTTTGTTCAAAGTAAACGTATAAATATATTATCAAACTAAGAAACATGTACCTCCCAGAAGGGGAAAGGAAAGAGGAAAAAAAAGTCTTTTTCTGAAATACATCTGAATTTCAGAAAAGCCCTACAATTCCAGAGAGCATAAACAGAAAATCTCAGAAATATCCTCCGCTCTTCCGAATCGAAAGGATTCCACCAGATCGATAACGTTACTAACAAAAGCAGCATGCAAATGCAAGGGACCTGCCTGCAATCAGACCCTCCTTTAAATTCACTCTCAAATCCATTCTCTTTTCAAACAGTTTTCCTTCAGCTCCGAAAAATCTGTGAACTCTAGGGACAGCAGAGGCACATTAACTCGTGTATTTTCTCTCTGTCGGACCGCAAAAAAAATAAAAATAAAAAATCCCATTTTGATCCAGTTTAAATTTCAAGCCTTCCCCTCCACCCTCCTCCGACCAAAGCACCAAAGCCCCGCAAGGCTCACTGGCGGGAGGGTTTTACCTGGCATCCAGCTGAAGTTTCCCCCTTTTAGCTCTCACCCCTTTCCCTTTGGCAATCCACAGTCCACTATCCCTTTCGGTGTTCCTATCCTGCAGCTATCTGCAGACCAGTGGCCTGTCACCTCCCAGCCCTTTCTTGGTACTATAGGTCTTAACCGTTTAGTGCAGAATACACAGCTACAGCTAGATGTTGCAGGTCTGTTTCTGTCCAGAACTGAAAATAAACCTGAATTTCGTTTCCTCTCTTCCATCCAAACCGCGACCTGTACACCAGCCCCTGCTGTGTTTTCACCCAGCCCTGTCCAGTCCACAAAGAAAACGAACCCGTATTTACCCGAGAGCACCCAGACTGGAGCATTTCCCGGGGGAGGGACCCCGGGTTTGGGATGAGCCCTCCAGACCAAGCCTCCTGTTGCACACCCATAGCAGGACATCCCCTGGGATGCTCGGTCTCCTTCTGCGCCGCATCCTGCTCCGCTTTCACTGGGGCATCTTTTAATCCACCCTTCCCGCATCGCGGCAGGATTGATTTAATTATTCCTAAATCACCCTCGGTGGATGGTGTCTGGCCTTCCTTTGTCCTGACCCTCCGGCCACAGCAATGCCAGAACCCAGCACGAGAATTTTCGTTCCTATTTATAAGGTGCAGGCAATCCAGCTGCATTTTAACTGTGGGAGAAGTCAGGCAAAGTCTATTACCCTGACCCTTCCCGAGGGGAAAGCGAATCCCCTCCGGATCTCCCCAGTGGATCTTCGTTTCCTTAACCATTTCACCAGCTTTTTCCAGCTTCTCTGCAGGCTGTGTCTGATTCCCAACTAATCTATCGGCAAAACATTTATTTATAAGTAATAAAATACTTAAATAATGGATAGAAAATGTCTCTTGCTGGCAGCCAATATTAAGATTGCAACATTAAGATTGGGGATGGGTTTGATTATTTTGGACGGGTTGATGCTAATTTTTTCTCCCCTTGAAGACCGGTGATCCGCATCCCGGCCAGATGCTCCCGGGCCGCTTGGCTTCGCGGCTCGGGATACCTGGATCCGCAAGCAGAAAAATGAAATAAAATGCCACCTGTGGCTGATGCCCCCGCTCCCTACAGGCAGGTCCCCAAATCCCGTTTATTTTGGATGGGGAGAAAGAAAAAAGGAAAGGGCCCTGGGGAGAAGCCGCAGGGGCGCCGGGGCTCTCGGGTGGCCGGTGCCGGGAGGGGTATTGCTCTCCGGGCCGGGGGACGTCGGGCCGGCCGGGCTCCCGGGTGTCCGGTGCCCTGGGGAGGGAGCGGCGGGAGCCGGCGAGGGGGCGGCCGCTCGCTTACCTGTGCCGCCTCTTCTTTCGTTTCTTGCTCTGGTTTAGGGAGGATTTAGACATTTTCCGGTCGCTGGAGGAGACATCCTCGGAATCTGCGGAGAGACAGGCAGCGGCGGTGGGCTGGGGCTCCCTGCCGGCCGGAGACCCCCGGGTAGGGCCGGGCCCGGCGGCTTCGCTCCCTCCGGCGGCTCCGGCCGAAGGTTTCGTTGCGATCGCGCCGCGGACGGGGCCCGCCGCTGGCCGCTCCCTCCAGCCCGGCGCGGCCCCAGCGCTGCTCCCGCTCCCGCCGCCGGTGCCGGTCCGGGCGGCTCGGGGCGATCCGCCCCCGCCAAGGAAGGCTCCGGGCCGGGACCGGGCTCCCGTTCTCCCCACTTTCCCCCGGAGTCGTTTTGCCGGGGCTGCCGTTGTCTCGCTGCTAAAATGCAGAGCCCCGCAAGCTCAACAAAACCGTAGGAAAACGGGGCCGCTGCAGCCCCCTCCCCGCCGCCGGGCACCCGCGGCCGCCTTCCCCAGCCCGGGAATCCCGGGCTTCCCCGCAGAAACACCGGAGCGGGGAGGGAGAAACTGAGGTTTATGGAGCTACCAGAAAAATAATAATAATAAAAAAATTATCCCGGGAGGACCGGTTGTCTGCCCGTGGCCCCTCGCTCCCCCGGGCTGCCCCGGTCGGCCACGTTACGGGCAGGGCGACGCCGGCTTCACCCCGAAGGAGCAGCCAGGGACGGAACCGGGACCCGAATGCCTGTGCGCGCGGCTGTGCCCGCGGCAGCCGGGGCTGGCCCCGCGCTCCGGCCCGCTCCTGCCCGCGGCGCTCCGCCACCCGCCCGGCCCCGGCGCCGTGCCGCTCGGCGGGCCCTGCTGCGGGCGGGGGCGGCGGGCACCGGGCACAGCCCCGGCCCGGCACCGCCTCGGACGGCCCCGGCCGCTCACGGGAGGAGGCTGGGGGGTGCCCCCGGCGCCGGGGCCGGGCGCTGCCGCCTGGCCGCTCCGGGGGGACCCGAGGCAGCCTGAACGCGGGGCCTGCGGGCAGGGCTGCGGCCGGCCGCTGCCGTCTAGGGAAGGGACGCCGAGCGGCCGTAATTCCCCGGCAACGAGTTGGGGCCGCGGAGCGGTCGCTCCGCCGGGGCTCCACGCTCTCCGGGGCCGGGCGCCCCCGGCCGTGCCACTGCACCGCGACCGCGGCCCCGGACGGAGAAGGAATACTGTGCCGGCCGGCCGCCGTCCTCCTCCTCGGGACCGAAACGAAATCGCCGCTCCGCCGCCGGGCACGGGGCCTTCCGCCGGGGCGCCGGTTGCCGGCGGCTGCCGGGGGCTGCCGGCGGCGCTGGCGGGGCGCGGCGGGGTCCCCGGGGAGCGGGGACGTGCCTACCTGAGCTGGCCGTCTGGCTGCTGTCCAGCTGCCCGGGGGCCCGGGCCAGGGGCTGCAGGTGGACGCTCTGGGGGTCGGAGAGCACCTCTAGGAAGGTGGGCTGGGTGTAGAAGCCGGGGATGCCGCCGGCCCCCAGCAGCCCCATGCCCACGCCGCCCACCCCGGCGGGGCTGAGCACGGAGCGGGCCGCCAGCAGGTGCCCGGCGGGCAGCGAGTCCAGAGCGGCCCGAGGGTGCGACGGCGGCTCCTTGTTCAAGCCCAGGATCTCCTGGATGCCGAAGCCGGTGCAGCGGGGAGGGGTGGGCCCGGAGCTGGGCTTGGCCCCCGCCGCGGGGGGCGGCGGAGGCGGCGGCGGCGGGGCGGCAGGGGCGGCGGCCGCGCCGTCGGGCTTGGGCTTACCGGGCAGGCTGGGGGCCAGCGCCGCGCCCGCTTTGCCCGTCATGCTGCGGCCGGCGGTCCCTGGTGCCCGCTCCGGGAATGCCTGGGAGCCCCCGGCTCAGGCCCCTTTTATCCGCCCAGCCGGGAGCCCGAGCGGGGTCAGAGCGGCGCAGCCAATCACAGGGGCCAGCCGCGATTAGGGATGCCAAAAAGCCGGCACCGGCGGCGGCGGGGCCGCTGCTCGGCGGGCTGGGGCCGGTGCCCACCGCCGGGCTGGGGCCGCCACCGCCCCCGCGCCGGGAAGGGCCGCCCCGGCGGGGCAGGCCCCGGCCCCGCGTCGCCCCCGGCCGCGGCGGAAGGTGGGGTTCGGGGGGCTGGGGGCACCCGCGCCCTCATAAACACGGCTCCAGCCTGGCCGCGCACGGCGCGGGGCACCGGCCCCGGGGGAGGGATGCACAAAGCAGCCGCGTAGGGAAGCGCCGGCATCCCGGCCTTTTCGCTCATCCCGTCTTCCGAGATAAATACGTGGCCAGCAGGGAAATAAGGGTGCAGGGAGGAAACCTAAGGATTAAAGCCGAGCAAGCGTTCCTTGAAAATGTAGAGCTGGAAGCACCGTGTGCTGGAGAAACACCCGGCTTCATGCTGTCGGAGGTGGTGAAACAGTCGCTTGGCCTCGCCAGACACCCCTGCCCGTGGGTTTCTGGGCCACACGGTTCTTCATTAACCTTTCACCACCCGTGGGCAAGATGCCACGCACCTCACACCTCGTCCCTGCCAGGCCTACCTCGACCAAAGACATGAAACGAAGAGGAAGCCTGAAGTACCCCCTGCTTTGCTCAGCCCGAGGCAGCAGCTCCACCACAGCATGTGCCTTGGGAGTGGTCAATAGTCCACAGCGTGGCCCCTGGAGTCTGCTCGTGGGAGCCACTTAATCCATGGGACACCAAGCCTGGGCTGGGACTGCAGCTCCGGATCAGCACAAAAAGCTGGTTTTCCACCTCAGCTCTGACGGGAAGCAGCTTCCCCAGTTCCTCCTCTTCTCAGCTTTGCAGACCTCTGGGGTGGTCCATCAGGCCAAACAGCTCCTGCCTTCCTGGTGGGGTGGGAGGCTCTCCTGGTCTCCAGAGGAGGCTCTGCAATGAGGGTCTGCAGTGACCGGTGTGTGATGGCACAGCAAGGGCTGGGAATTGCCTCCCGGACTGGTGGGATCTGTCCAGGGTGGCCACAAGTGGTTTGGACTGCCCACAGGCCATGTCCTGCATACTTTGGTAATCCTGGTTTAGAGTCTTGGCCTGCCGAAGGGTTGGGACTGCTGCAGATGCTGAGTATTATGCCTTCCCTGAGCAAACCCAGGGCACCTGTACTGCAACGGCGGTGTTTCTGAGGCTGTCTCTGTCGGAGCTGGGAGGGAGTCATTGCACCGACTTGGTGATTCAGATATTCCTAGCCATGGCTGCAGAGCAACTCATGTCTCCACAGAGATGGAAGTGGTTCATAAGAGGTGAATGAAGACTGACAGGGTTCTGCGGGAACCGGCTGCTCCCTGAGGGACAAGGAGCTGAGAGCCAAGTGTGATAATGCAGCCATCAGGGCAGGATGGCCCCAGCCAGGGCCCCGTCCCACCATACCTGAGCAAAGCAAGCAGAGCAGTTTACAGACAAGTAGCTAGGCTCAGCTTCCAATCCAGATCACCAGACAACCCAGTGGGGATGAGGCAGATCCCAGTTCAAGCCAGGGAGTCAAGTCCCTGGGTGGGCATCTGGATGAGCGGGGTGCATGGCCAGGCACAGGCAGGGCTGCAATGTAGCTCAGGCAGGAGCCAGGGGTGAAAGCCCCAGCTTAAATGCAGCTGCCAAGCAAAGAAGGGGGGAACCCCCTACTGAGGTTCCCTCCAGATCTCCCCTACCAACAGCCTGTATCAGTGAGCTGACCTTGAGCAGCCGGCTTCACTCCTAGCAGGTACGATGTTGCACTATGGGCCCTGTCAGATACGCCACAAGCCATCCTACCACCTCAGCTGTTGGTTGTGTCTTGCCTGCATTAGCTAATGCAGGGTTTGCTCTCTCTTCCACGCTCCTGGGGCTCCCCAGGAATGGTATGCAATTTCTTGCCCCAGCATTCGACCTGGAGTTACACATGCCCTGCCTCAGCATGACCAGGTCTGTTAGGGCAAAATTTCAAGCTGCTGATAAATTATTCAAAACTTTATTGTGATTTTTCTAATTCTCAGGTTCTCCAGGAACTGATTCAAATTTCTCCAGAAACAGTTCCTCCACATACATCTCCGATGCAGCACTGTGTTATCTGGGTTATATGGCCCCAAGCTGCAGTCTGCTGCAGAACCAAGACTACCAGGTCTGAAGTGCTTGGGAATGATGCAACTGCTTCTATTTGGTACCAGCTTCGGTGTGAGGAGGTGCACGCTGTGGCTGTGCCTACAGAACTGCCCAGGGCTCACACAGGGTGTAGAGGATGCAGAGGGGTGGCTTTCCAACCCGAGCCCATGTTCTCACCGCCCTTTGTGCACCAGCCTTCCTCCCCTTCTTCCTTCAGACCTAGCTCTGCATCCCTACGCCAGGACAGGTTCAGGGCTGTGGGTTATCTGAGTATGGTGACTTTTTCTAGCTCAAGTAGTACTGCCACAGAGCCCAACTTGGGCTTGTCAGCCTGAGGTCCACTCTACAGCATGCCACCTCTATCACTTTGTGCCACCTTGACTGGCATTCGAAGCAAGCACTGTAGGTGATACAAAGTTAATGCTCTGAGCACTGCCAGGTTGTAAAGAATTAGACATAGGGTCTTGCTGATAGACACTGGAGTTTCTTGGTGTTTTCATTTCTTTGCTCCAAACACTTCATCACCTGCCCACTGGGTTGTCTTGCTGGATTTGAAGTGGAATGCCACCCAATGGTACCCTGCATACCCTCACCTCCATTTCTCCTAGGGGTGCTGGAGGGCCCTCCATTATCCTGACCATGCCCTCAAAGCTGTGAGGACAGCTCTGCCCCCCTTTGCCAAGCTGTTTGTGAGTCTCTGGTGGCTGTGCTGCAAAACTCAGTGTCTGGCTGCTTTTCAGTATGCCTTCACTTGTCTTCTTTGCCCACCTGCAAGCTTTTGTTATTAGGATACGGAGCTTATATTTCAATACCTCTGTGACGCATCTCTGGCAACATTTCCTCTCACATTTTTCTGATCCATCTCATCCTTTGCTTTCTTCCATCATTCTGCTGCATTATCCTTGATGCTGAACTTTTCCACTTCTCTCATTTCTGTTTGCAAATCTGTCCTTCATGCAGAACACACGTATTGGGCTGACCTGGTCCTTCATCCAGTCTTGACTTTCTCCCAGCCTCCTTCTCTGTCCATGGACATCCTGAATCCCAGTAGAAGCAATGTTTGTCATCACACCCCCAGTCTACAAAGAAGTGTCACTTCTCCTCCATTTCTATCACACAAGTGTGTTGTGTATCATTTCTTTCAGCATCTGTATCAAAGCTGCCTTGCTCTTTGTCTAGAAAATCTTCAGCAGATTCACACCGGCAGGTCACAGACCTGATTCACCTGTGCTCTTCCATCCTCTCCACAATGGCTTTTTGGTCCTTCCAGCACAGCATCACTTGTCTCGGTCTCCTCTGCATGTTCTCCCAGTGGAAGTGGCCATACAGCTCTGCCCTATGTCCGTGGAGCTCCTGCCTATCTCCTTTCAAATCCTGTATGGGAAAAAATACTTTGAAGTTTCTCCTGATACATTTTATTTTAGTAGTGTCCTTTAACTTCGGGCACCACTTGTGATCTACTGAAGTCACAGGCACCGGAGATTTTTGTCTTATCCTTCTACCATATGTTGCACTGTAGATGGATATAAGACATGATAATGCTAACACGGCAAGAACAAACACTGTATTAATAAAAACAGCTAAGACACAAAGAGTGACTAGAGCTACCTGCCCACAGATGCTGTAGATTCTCTCTGTCGCGTACAGTCTTCAAATCAAGGCTGAAAGTCTTTTTAAGAGATGCTCTACAACTAATCCAGACGCTGTTGTCCTGATGCAGGAATTATTTTGGTGAAGTTTTGTAGCCTATTTTATGTTGAAGTTCAAGCTAGAAGGTTGTAATGCTCCTTTCAGACCCTAAAATCTTGGAGTCTATGGAGTTCACGTTGTCTGTTAGATATGTTCTATCTAAAAAAATAAGCCTTCTGATGTCTATTCCAGTGTCCTGTTGAACATATCTCTTTACATGTCAGTACATCGATTTCTGCATAATCACTGGAGATATTGTCCATGATGACAAGGAGATTATGGCACCTGTCATGCCCATTGCTAAATGCCCTGGGCTGGCAGCTGCTGGCTCACTTGCTGCAGCTGAGAGCAGACCTCTCTCTCCGTTCCTGCCTGCTCTGAACAATCCTGGTAGTTTCAAGCTGCACCTCTTCACCCCTGGGTAAAATCCTTGTTCTGCTGCAGTCAGCAGTGCCTTGGTCACCGACGCTTGACAGAGCCAGGACTGCACTTTGTGTAGCCCTTCTGGCATTTTGCTTTTTTTCCATTATAACTCACCTTCACAGATGCATCCATATTTCTCCTGTTGGTTGTCCCCTGTGCTTGAGCACCTCCATTCGTGCCATGTGCCAGCTGCTGGGCCTCAGCCACACCGCACCAGTGGCCATTGCTCTGTCCTGCAGTTTTCCTGTGGTGAGCACAGGGTAACTCATGGGTCTGCTTGAGGGGTAAGGGCTGGATGCCAAGGCTTTCTGTTAGTTGAATATATCAGCTACTCCCAGTTACCTGTAAATCAGAGGGAAAATTTTTAACCCTTTGGGTCAGTCTGGAATGGGTACTGTATGTCAGTGCCCCATCACATCTGACCCCTCCTCCTCTCTCTGACAGCGGGCGGTGCTGGATGGAGCAACACCAGAGGTTTCTTGTCACTCTGTCCCATCCCCTAAAATAAAAGATAATACTATGCAATGAATAAATGTTTCTATCTCCTTTTGAAATAAGCTTTTTTTTTAAATTGTGATTTTTATACCAAGCTAGACCCATAGTGGAGAGATGCTTTTAACCATTCCAGAGCAACCAAGCTTATTTTTGTTCAACCAGTTTCAAGTGTTACTGGTGTCGGTTTGTTAGAAAGTAAAAACGTGACCACACATGGGCTATACCCAGGTACAAGCAAGCAGACTAAAATCTGTTCAGCAGAGATAATTTTCAAGCCAGCTAAAATGTGGCACAGGAAAGGGATGATGCTTGACCTGGCTATCCTAAATGAAGCTGCCATGAATGTATATAGAGATTCACTCGATCCACTGTGACTGTTGGCCACCTCATTAGCCATTTGATTTCATGCTACTTTTTCAGTGAGGTGTGCTGCTCAGTTCTAAATAATGATTTGGCACATAAGTACCATAGGTAAATTATACGCTGTGCCAAAGGATTTTCTCTAATGCATTTTCCTTTAACAGTATCAAGTGTTCAAGTGTGCCCTTTTCTTGGTTTGTGAGAAAAAGGAAATTTGGGAATCAATTTCGTGTCCTTTCCACCATTAAGTGACAAAATAGTCTGCCTTGTTTAAAGAAAAGTATGTGTATGGGTTTGGGGACATCAAGTTTTGTTCCAGGGCATGGAGCCTTTAAGGAAAATAAATATATAGGAAAATATTACTGGATCCAGCTTCTGCCCATAGGTGAGTGTCCATACTGGGGAGAGTATACAAGATAAAGGCAAATATCTAAAGCAGCTTTCTAGCCAGTCCATGGCCTGGGCTGCACCCTGCTCTACCTGTTCTGGGTACTGAGCTTCGAGACAGATCTGGACTAATTGGTGAGGGACCAGAGAAAAATAATGAGACGTTCAGAAAGCACAGACTTCTTTGGTCTAGAGAGAAGATGACTGAGATACAATCATGTCTTCAAATACATTTAAAAAAGTAGCAGTGGTGAGCTTCCAAAATCGTCCACTATATCTACTGAGGATAGTAGATACAGTAGACAGTTATGGGATATAGCTTAGTCTGTAGCAAGACATTAGGAGAAACTCTCTAACAGTAAGGAGAATATTAGGACAGGGTGCTTATCCTCTCTAGGACAGGCTTTAGGATAGGATGCCTATCTTGGAGAAACTTCATTGGGGACATATAAGGACAGGTTACACAAACACCTTGAATGATTGGTTTGTGTATTGTGGATCCCACTTACAGCTGGGGGAAGGATCTACCAAGGTCCTTATGAGCTGTAATTGCTGTGTTTCTATGCATAAGAAGTCAAGATGCCAAGAACATCGCTTATTCCACTGCCATTCAGAAGACAGAAGGCTTCTACCAAGGATGAAGCCTAATGATCAAATTTGGGAAGATGAATGGCTTTTTTCCTATATGAAGTAAGCTTGTTTTCCAGACCCTAAGCATTAACTAAAGAAAAAATTATATTGCCTATAAAATTGCATCAATAATCTTAAAATTATGAAGTGAACATAAAATTATGCTGGGGAATCTAAGCAGCCTGAAGCTCCAGCGCTGCAGAGAACTGCTCTTGTCCATGTCCCACATTGCTAATGGGAACAGTTTAAATTTCGCTCTCATTTTCTCACTTCAGAAACAAGTTTGTGTTTCATACTGGAAGGAGAAGTCTGAGCAGGTAAAGGCTTGTTCTTATGGATATATCAGATGTCTTTCATGAATTTGGTTGTGAGGGAACTCAGCATCTTCCCAGCTTTGGCAAATGTGCTGGGCTATAACTCACTGCAAACAGCACTTTGCCGGGGACCGTGCTGTGGGCTGGGTTTAACTGGTGACTGCAGCACTGGGAAGAAGTCCCCCGGTGGGATGTTTCCTCCTGTTGCACCCACAAAGATGTTGGAGGTTCCAAAGCTGGGGATCACAGACAATCCCAAAATGATCTAAGAAGGTGGTGGGACCAGCTGCGCCCTTCCTCACCTCACCTAGTGCCTGTGCGAGGAGGCAGGGTGCTGCAGCAGCTCCCCCCGCCCCACCAGCACCCAGCACCCAGCACCCAGCACCCAGCACCCAGCAGCAGCTGCTGTGCTGCCCTCACCCACATCTGTGCCCCCGCAAGGGATTCCTGTCCCCTCCTGCGGGTCCAGAGCACAGGTCATGCCTGTCCCATCCACAGGGTGAGAAGCCCCACAGAGCGGTGCAAGGGGCACTGTGGCCAGGACATTGGGTCTGCCCAGGCAGGGGACTTGGGAATGCAGGTGCCCCAGCAGCAGGGACAGGTTTGCTCTCTGCCTTGCCCTGCTCCTTTTACGCTGCTTGGGTAGCAGGGAGGGAGGGGAAACTCACAGCTTCTAGAGCTCTGCTCAGGGTTTCTGTGCTCAACATAACCACCCTGGGGGCAAGCAGGGTTTCCAGGTCCCAGAGGTGACTTTGCTCAGGGAGACCAGCTGGCTGAGCTCCTTGGGGATCCTCCTCCTCAACAGGCTTCTCCCGTAGATGGCCATCACTCAGGTCCCAGGCTGGGTACCCTGCAATGCCCACCGTCAGCTCAGGGTGACACTGGGAGCTGCTGTGCCATGTTAAGAAGTCCTGGAGCATAAAGGAATCCAGCATTCCAGCTGGAGATTGTGGGTGGAATAGAGACATCCCAGGCACATGGCATCAGATGGGGCAGGGATGCAGAGGCCAGAGGCAATTATCCAGAAGACCTGAGCTGGTGTAACCTCAGATATGCCTGGGTTTGGGGATGCAGGACATGGGTAAAAACCACCTTGGGAGGTGCGGTCAGGAGCAAAACTTCTTCCTCACAGGTACTCAGCACCACATCCTGCCTTCCCCTGCATCCAGAGAGGCTGCGTAAGCCACTTGTGTACCAAGAAGGACCAAGACCATCCAGCGGCCTCCTTATTCAGACCCCTTTTAGAAGGGATTTTAATTCGTGTAAATGAGTATTTTTAATTTGTTATACTGGCCTTTATCTCTATTACCATCTCATTTGCTTTTAAACCTAGTTTTGCCATCCTGACTGAATTCCATTTGATGCATTAGGAGTAATTCTCTTCCCAAAGGGTTAGACATTTTCTCTCCACATAAAAGTCGCTTATTTTGGATAAAGAGACGATTAGATTTATCTTTAATATTTTAATGGCAGCCAGGATTATTGGGTGGGCAGCCCCGGTTTCGGTTGTTGTTGGGGGATTAGACTCTAATAAACTCTTCAGATTGGGATTTTTTTTCTGTTTTGCACAAAGTACTCGTATTCATTTAAAAAAATTCACTTCTTTTTGAGTCATAAATTCCATTTGCTGTTTCCTATTAGTATTAAATCAAGTTGATTAAATTCATAGTGACTATTTGCACATATATCTTTTTAATTTTAACATCCACAACATAAAATCTTTAATGGTGCAATTTGAAATACCTGCAACGCACAGTGCTGTTGCTGTTTAAACAGATGGAAATGAGGCTCCAGAGGGAGGGGGGAGGGAGAAAAGGGGTGGAGAGATGGACAGGCAGACGGATGTTGAGAAGGGGGTGAGCTGGCTACCCCCCTCACATGTAACGTTAAAGGTCGTGGGGTTTATAAGGAGATGGAATTTGGAAAAAGCGCCCTTCCTCCCCTCAAAAGCACCAACATCTCTGGAGCTCGCAGCCCCCCCAGGGCCACCAGGCCAGCTCGCCCCACAGCCCCCCCGTGCCAGCGGCCAGGCAGCCCCTGGAAGGTGGCATTTGCTCGCAGCAGATGCTCGCAGGGCTGAGCGGGTGCGAAGCCAAAGAGCGGGCGCCCCTCGCCCCTCGGGGCTCTGCACCCTGCCTCGGCTGTCATGGATCCTAGTTTAGGCTAATCGGAAACTTGGTAATAGAATAAAATGTCAGCAAAGTAGAAATCAATAAGTGTTAATGCTCCAGGACTTTCACTGCTGGGCTCCCCTGTCGGGCTCCCCCCTCCCGCACCATCCTGTCCCTTTGATTTCAGTCCCTTCCCTAATCCCCACCTCATCAGCTCCGGGAAGGGCTGATCTGCAGCAGAAAATCCCTCATTCGGGGCAAAATCAGCTTAATTTGCAGCAATTTGTAGCAGGTCTTTGCTGGGATTTGAGTCTCAAAATTATCCCGCGGGTGGGGGCCGCAACCCCTTGCAATATGGGCAGCGATTTCCCCGCTCCTCTGCTGGCGCAGATTTGTCTGGGGAGTAATTACAGGCGGGGGCGCAGCCCGGAGCCCCCGGCCCGGCGCCCCCTCCGCCGCGGGGCCTGGCACCGGCCGAGCGGCCGAACACGCAGCCGCCCGGATTAGCAGCATTAGCGGCCAGCGCCGAGCAACAATTAATCATTTGCTGGTAAATACGAGCGGGAGCCCCCCCCGGCCGGCGGGAAGGGAGGGGAGGGGAGGGGAGGGGAGGGGAGGGGAGGGGAGGGCAGGGGAGGGGAGGGGAGGGGGCGGCCGCGGGAGGGGGCGGCCGCCCCGGCGTGCAATGGAGCAGTGCGGGCTGGGAAGGGACGGAGACACCGGGGGACCTTGTGGCCTCGGGACGGCAGATCAGAGCCGGCAACTTTCCTTCCGCTAATGCCGCTAATTACCGGCGGCAGCTCCGGCGTCGGCCGGGAGGGACCCCAGGTGCGGGGACCCCCGGTACCGGGTGCCGCCGGTAGGACCCCCCTCGCCCCCTGCAGGGCCGGGCGCCCGCAGCTCTGCCTGCGCCCCCGGGCGAGCGCCGTCCCGGAGCGGTGGTCCCCTTCCCGCAGCGGTGGTCCCTCGGCGAGCACCTGCTCGCAGCGGTGGTCCCCGGGCGAGCATCTTCCCTCAGCGGTGGTCACTCGGCGAGCACCTGCCCGCAGCGGTGGTCCCCGGGCGAGCATCTTCCCGGGGCGGTGGCCCCCTTCCCGTGGCGGTGACGCCCGGGCGAGCACCTTCCCGAGGCGGTGGTCCCCTTCCCGCAGCGGTGGTCCCTCGGCGAGCACCTGCCCGCAGCGGTGGTCCCCGGGCGAGCATCTTCCCGAGGCGGTGGCCCCCTTTCCGTGGCGGTGACCCCCGGGCGAGGCCCGGTGCAGCCGGCCCGGCTCCCGGCTCCCGGCTGCCGCGCTGCCGCCTGGCACGGAGGGGTGCGGGTGCCCAAATCCACCATCCCGGTGGTCCCGGCGGTGGGTGCCCAGGGGCCGCTGCTGGGGAGCGCACCGTGTTTTCCTGGAGCGGGAGACATAAAGCAGTGCGGAGGTGGCTGTTGTCACGGTGCGTTTAGGTGTTGGGTTAGGGCTTTGCTTGGCAACCCATGACTTCCTTGGTAAAAAATTAGCTTGAGGTGAAATTGCAATTACACGCATAAAATTAATTAAAAGCTAATTAGTGTTCTGAAAAATTCAGCGGGGCATCGTCCACTGGCAGAGAAGTTTTGAAGATGGGTTGCCCAGGGATGGGTTCTTGGTCCGTACTGTGTAATATCTTTGTGACGACTTGGAAGAAAACATGAAATCAATGCTGGTAATGATTTCTGCTTGACATAAAAATTGGTGGAGTGATAAACAATGATGGGAGTAGGTCAGTTATACCAAGCAATCTGGATCGCTTGGCAGGCTCTGCTCATTTGAACAATATGTGATTTTAATATAGCCAAATGCAAGATCATATATCTCAGAACAGAAAATGAAGGTCACAGGATGCTGTCATGGGAAGCAGGGGCTCTGAGGAGGATGGAGGAGGTGTGACAGATAATAAAAACTGAACGTGGATTTTTTGGTGTAATCTGCTTTTATCGGAGCTACGCGATTTTCAGATGCATGGGCAAGAAAATATTCCCTAGCAGGAAGAGGGTGGTCTTGACATCCCGAGACCATAACAGATTCATGTTGTGTCCACTTCTGGTGCCTACATTTATGAAAATAACACCAAAGAACTGGAAACTATTCCGACAGGAGCTTCAGGGACAACACCTGTGAGCTGGAAAACCTGCCGTACAGTGCGAATGAAGCAGCTCAATCTATTTGGCTCATTAGGGAGAAAATTAGGAGGTGGCTTGGTCACCCCCTGTAAGTAGTTGGGAGAAACACTTTTGGAGGGTGGAAGGCCCTTTAATTTATTAGGCAAAGGCATAACAGGATTCAGCACCAGAAGGTCAAGCTAACAAATTCATAATTAAATTAATTAATTTAATTAAATATAAGTATTAATATAAGGCCTGGATTTTTCACAGTGAGGATAATTAGTAAAGTAGGTGAGACATTTTTAAAAGAGCTTCTCGTAAAAAAGCTGTTTTGATGGGAATGTTTGGAAAAACATTTCCGAACATCAGAAAAACAGATAGCTGCTTACAGAAATTCCTACAGCAATATATTTTGAAACAGTTTGTTTTACCAAATTGTTCTGAAATGTATTTTCTCATGTTAATTTATGCATTTTCATTTTATATTATTGTGCTATTATCACATTATATCATGAAAAATCGTTGAAATCTATTTTCATTTTAATTTTCAAACTGTTAAGTACATTTGCTACATAGTACTGAGTGAATGCTAAATTGATGGAAAATTCTTTCATTATAACACAGCAGAGAATCTTCATGCTGCCAGAAGTGTGAAATATTTCATGTGCCATGAAGTTTCTGATGACCTTAATGATTTTAAAACACAAAATGGGATTCACTATCTTGGTTATCAGTCCCAGGGTGGTGCCAGCAATAGGTGTGTGCACGCTGCAGGCAGCGCTTGCTGGCGGCTGTTGCTGATGACCTGGAAGACTAGGAGGAAAAAAAAATGAAACGAAGTTACAAACCAGCATTTTAAAACGATAATGTTAACCCTCCATAGAAAGGAAATACTTTTAAATGCTAGAATTTCTCACAGTGTGAGAAAACCCAATTTACAGCCACCTCTAATATTCCAGTGTTAACACTGTTTACCTGAGGAATGGTCTTTCCCACTTAGACCTTCTGAAATAGGTGATGGAGCATTGGCAAAGCCTTGACACAGGTCGGACTCGGTGATTAATGAGTATGTCTACACCGAACATGGTTTTTGGACCCAGAGCATGCTCCAGATGCGAAGCTCCCGATCGCCTCCGTTGCTGTGCTTTGTGTTGCGCAGAGGTCACAGGAGACACAACCTGGGGTCCTCGCGGATGAAATGTGATGGGAAGATGATGTGATACGAGCACCCCTTCCAACACACTCCAGCTGCTAGCGGGTCCTCAGGCCATGGCACCAGAGAAGAGCTAATCTGAAGAAATCACCCCAAACATCTACAGTGGAGGTGCCAAGTCTTCAGCACCCACTGTCATTAGTGCCTCGTGGCCTCCCCTAATGAATTAATAACCTGCAGGGCTGGCAGAGCCATGAAATGTCTCACCAAAGCCACGGAGCCCACAGAGAACCCGGTCATGGGGAATCAGGGTGGAGGGAGGGAGTCAAAAGATCCCTCATTTGGGCAAACCCTGGAGGGTGGTAACAGGTGATATCCCCGAAACAGGGCTGCGTGGAGGGAGGCTCACCGTGAGCCGGTGGTAGCCTTGCTCCTACGGCGGGGAGGAAGGCCGTGCTCTTGCTGCCCAGGCGTCTAGCAGCAGGTGTCGCTTACGCCGCTTTGGTTTGAATCACTGGGGTGTCATCAGCCCGTCGGCTTCCCCCTTGGTGATCCAAAGGACTGAGATGGCAAAACGAGCCCGGGGTGCCCTTGTGTTTCCTCAGACTCAGTATCAGCAGCGGGGATATCTCAAGTCTATCCCAAATTTGGATTACTGGGGATAGGTCCATGGTTTATGAATGCTCACAGGTGTCTTTCTCATCTTATATCCTTGCATAATATCTTCCAACATCTATCTCACTTTATTGGAAAATGTGTCCCGTTCTGTGGGAAAATAGCCTTTATTTAGCAATGCATCTCCGCCTTCATCCTTGTGTGGAGCTGAGCAGCCCACCTCCAGGTCAGCATGGGCTGCTGAAATGCCGCAGTCTCACTCCCCAGGCATTTTACAACCCAACCTGGAAGACTTAAAAGAGCATTTTGACAGTCTGGGATGGGAGAAGCCTCTGTCAGTGCTGCTGCTCTGGAGCTGTGGAGTGCGGGCAAAGCTGGCTCACAGCCACCCACCAGCGGCTGGGCTGGCAGAGGTGGAGCCCAGGGGAACGAGCCAGGACACAGGCATGTCTGTTAGATGGGACTGGGTTGAGGAGACAAGGCAGTACTTTGAGCTGAACTGCGGTGTTTGGGGGCCCTGGCAGGAAAGCGGTGCTTGCTCCTCAGGGCTAAGGCTGGGCGAAGCCGATGGTGCAGGATGGTGCCACTGTCTCTCCTGGGCAGCATGCAGGACTGTCAGCTGGAGAAGGTCCTGCACATGGGGTGGCCTGGAGAAGTCACCTGGCTTCGATGTGCTGAAAGCCACTGTCTTCTCACAAAGGGTGGGGCTGGACTGCAATGCTCCTGATCCCTTTGTCCTCAGACTCCTAACAAAACCTACACTGAAAAGTAAAGTTAAACATTGCTCAGGACACTGCAGTATGTTCTTAGATCTGTTGTAAATGAACATCCCTTCCCTTCAAACCTCCATAACAACCATCAGCAAAACCAGCTTCAAACTGAGGTTCCTCCAGAGGTTAATAACCATTAGAAAAGAAGATACCAGACCCCTGATGGAAACAATGCAAGAAAAAGCAGAACGAAAAGGCAACATGTGTTAAGGGTTTGATTATGCTTCCACTTCACACATTCCTAACATAAATCTAAACCTGGGAAAATTAACGGTGGAGAAACATTTCAGTAATCCCTTTAACTTTGAATCTCTGCAACAGAAATGCCAAGGTGCATAAGGCTTTCATGTGGGCTTCAGAGGTGGATTTATAAAACAGAACAAAACACTTTTTTCAAAACATAAAGCATTAATATACCTTCAGTAACTATGGCTAGTCTTGCATTAACCTAAGGGGCAGATTTGCTACCTCTTCTCATATTACCATATTGAATAATACTCATAGAAGCCAATAGAACTACTTGCGAGTAAAATATTACTCAAAAAGGTAAGACTATCAAAGCCAAATCATATGTAAATAATATCCTTCAAAGTCTGCTGAACATGTCTTCTAGCCACAGAACGCTAATATTTTAATTATCAAAATATAAAAATGCTCACTGCAAAAGCCCAAGAGTCCAAAGTTTTTTAATTAAGTCCATGAAAAATAAGTATATTAGGTTGGAAATTATGGAAGGCTTTAAATAATGTATTAGGTTTCTTTTTTTGAGCATGAGAATGGCTCCAGCTGGTGTTGTCAAACACTTTGCAGCATTGGTGGTGGAAACAGTTTTTAATAAAAGTTGAAATTTTCTTGTAATTTCTTGATTCTTAGAGGTCTTCATGGAAACCACAAATACAGCGAGGTGCAAGGCAACATTGTCAAATTTGGCAACAGCATAGAAATTGCAATTAATTAATTATTTTTCTTGCAGTGACCTGTAAAGGACACAATACCTCAACAAGGTCTTCATCGGCTTCCTTCGGAACTGACAGTCCATCCTGGAGTTACCAACTAAACAGGGAATAAATAGATATCCTGTGCTTCCAGCACTTATACAAACTAGCTCACCAGAATAAACCTTTGCAGATGTTTTTGAACGGCAGGGTGGGCTTTCCACGAGAAAAACACGATCGTTGATCCAGACTGAATGTTGTTACTGGAATTACAAAGTATATCTTCACATTTACATTTGCGTTAATGAAAGGGGATGAATGACAGGGTAATCAAACCTTTACACATTTCATAGTAATTAATTTCTATTACTTTTTAAACAGTTGAGGTTTTTTGATGCTAACATTCTTGAAGCTTATTTTGTGAAACATTTGCTGGTTGTTGGCGCAGCTGTAGCATTACCTAATTCTAACATTAAATTCCTCTATGTCCTTTCTATTTTAAAGAAATACAAGGTGTATTAAAGGTGCATAATACCCTCACAGGTAAGCTGAGGAAGCGTGGATTAGGTGGGTGGGCAGTGAGGTGGGCTGAGAGCTGGCTGGCTGGCGGAGCTCAGGGGGCTGTGGCCAGTGACGCAGATTCTGGCTGGAGGCCTGTAGCTAGTGGGTGCCCCAGCGGTCAGTGATGGGTCCACTCTCATTCAACTCACTCACCAGTGGCCTGGATGAAGGGGCAGAGGGTGCCCTCAGCCAGTTTGCTGATGATACAGAACTGGGAGGAGCGGCTGGTACCCCAGAGGCTGCGCTGCCATTCAGCGAGACCTGGGCAGGCTGGAGAGCTGGGCGGAGAGGGACCTGATGGAGTTCAGCAGAGGCCAGTGCAGGGTCCTGCCCCTGGGGAGGGACAGCCCCGTGCACCAGTACGGGCTGGGGGGGACCTGCTGGGGGGCAGCTCTGCGGGGAAGGACCTGGGAGCTCTGGTGGGCAGCAAGTTGCCCACGAGCCAGCAGTGTGCCCTGGTGGCCAAGAAGGCCAGTGGGTCCCTGGGGGGCATTAGGAGGACCGTGGCCAGCAGGTCGAGGGAGGTGATCCTGCCCCTCTGCTCTGCCCTGGGGAGGTGCATCTGGAGTGCTGTGTGTCCAGTGCTGGGCTCCCCAGTTCAACAGGGACAGAGAAGTACTGGAGGGGGTCCAGTGGAGGGCTATGAAGATGCTGGGGGGCCCAGAACACCTCCCTAATGAGGAAAGGCTGAGAGAACTGGGACTGTACAGCCTGGAGAAGATGGAGAGGGGATCTTGTCAATGCCTACAATTTCCTTAAGGGCGAGTGCCAAGAGGGTGGGACCAGGATCTTTTCAGTGCCCAGTGACAGGACAAGGGGCAGTGAGCACAAACTGCAACTGTGGAGGTGTAGAGGAATGAAGGTGGGTAGATTGACGTTGATAATATACAGCTGTGGCCTGGTGTTAACGGCAGTGGGTTAATTAACATGGATGATGTGCAGCTGTAGCTTGTTCCCACAAAATGGTTAAATAACACTAAGGAGGGTGAGGGGACCTGGATGAAGGGGGTCCTGGAAGAAGCAAAGAGATGGAGTGTGGTGTGACCTCTGGAGGCTGGAGAAGTAATATGGACAGCAGAGAGTAACCTGTAGTGGCAGCAGCTGGACTTATGGACAGTAGAATCTGACCCAATAGTAAAGCCTTGTTGCAGCTTGCTAGTTTGTCTGCATGGTGACAAGGAGGTTCTAACTGAATATGGGGAAAAACTTCTTTGAGGGTGGCTGAGCCCTGGGACTGGCTGCCCAGAGAGGCTGTGGGGTCTCCTTCTCTGGAGACATTCAAAGCCCACCTGGACACATCTCTGTGCAGCCTGCTCTGGGTGTACCTGCTTTAGCAGGGGGCTGGGCTGGATGATCTCCAGAGGTGCCT
The DNA here is from genome assembly GCF_015220075.1 of Falco rusticolus. Classification (NCBI taxonomy): domain Eukaryota; kingdom Metazoa; phylum Chordata; class Aves; order Falconiformes; family Falconidae; genus Falco; species Falco rusticolus. The sequence goes on along the minus strand of NC_051193.1, from coordinate 63,624,681 downwards.
TCTGACCATGCCCATTCCATGATCCTGTGATTCTGGAAAGGGTAAAATAACTACCAACTGCCACCACAATGTCATCAGTGACCTTGGCAAAATGGTCTGCAGCCCATTAAAGCGTACGTTATGTTTTCTCTTTGGGCTTTAGACCTTCAGTCTCTCTGATCTCTGTTCCTCCTTGGTGGAGCCAACCAGGGCTATGCTCTCCAGCTGCAGAGTGCCAGGCTGGGCACCTCAAAATGCAGCAGCTCCTGTAAAGCTGGCAGTGTAGCCTTCACCTGAGCTGAGGAAGGCTGTAGTAATTACAAAGGCAGCATACCATTAAAATAATCTCCTCCTTAAAGTTTTTGTGAACTAAGCAGTGTAGAAGATAACAAAAGCACCAACATAAAAGTTATTTATATGAAATTCTTTGTACTGAATTGCATTCATAGGATGCTCAGATGCTGTGGTAATGAATGCAGCATAGAAGTCTAGATTAGATACTTCAAATAGATGTTTGTGAATAATATTATATACAAATACTTCCATGTACAACACTGCTGCACCTGAAATTTTTGGAGCCTGAGCCATGATTGGTCCTTCTCCCCTCCCTGTTAACTTGGACTTCTCTGCAGCAAAGCCAAGAGCCCAGCTTCAAATTGCTGTGCAGGTGTTGAGCCTGATCTGATCTCACCAATGTCAATGACACAGGATAAACCTTAGAACAACCGGAGGTTGGGAATGTGGGTTTAAACTGATGCTGGAGGAACACAGGAGCTGGTTCAGTTGACTTTCCAAACGCTGCAGTTGTCCCTGAGAGATGCAGAAGCCATTTATGGGCTAGTTTTGTGGGAAGGGATGTGGACTGCAGATGGCTTAGTGCTTAGAAGAGGGAAAGGTGGACCGGCTGCTGTGAGCCCTTAAGGAGGGTTACATTTGAAGGGGGAGTAGAGCTTTTAACTCAGAAACAGCTTGTCAGGGAAGAGAGCATTCACACAGTAAGCCAAGCCAGGGAAGGTTTTAAATATCTGATACCTTAGTACAGGTAGATGGGTCTATGACGGTGAATATGTTTGGGTTTTCAGCTTCATTTTTCTTGTAAAAGAGTATTTGTCTGAGCCATATCCCTAATCATCACCACCCACATCTGACAAGCTCCATGTTGAACTAGGGAGTAAATCTGACTTAGGGTGTTAACTGATAATTTCCAAATCATGCTATGAAATTACCTGAAATAAACAGCCCACCCCAGCTCGGCAGTGAACATCAGCAAATGATTTCTTTTCCTTGTTCTAATTTACAAGAGGAGTGAAAATGGACTAATGGTAGTTTTTAGTTATTCAGCTTCACGCCGTTGCAAATCACAGCGAGTGATGGAGGTTTGCACCAGGAGTCCCAGATGACACAGGTGGGTGACAGCTGGGAGGGAGGAGGGGAGCTCTGTTAGGAAAGGTGGGGGGCCCCACAGAGTATTCAGGTAGCAGGTTGCTGTGTTTTTCTTTCCCATTTTTTCTGCCTCCAATACCTAGACAAGTGCTGCACTCTTTCAGCCAGGCTTTGGGGTATTGCAGCTGTGTGCTTGGGAGAGGAGAAAATATCACAAAAAAAAAAAATCTGTTACAAGTTTCCTGGAAATGTCTAGGCACCCTTTGCTGGGAAGAGACACCATGGGGGCACAGGGACTTGCTGCTGGTTTTTCCTGCTGCAAGAGGAGAAGCCAGAGCCTCTGTGCTGCTTATGATTTTATTACATCCAGCACAACATGGAAATCTGCCTGACTCCAAAAGACACAAGGAGGGAGACCTGAAAAAGACTGGCTTAGGAACCCAGAGAAAAGGTGATGATTCCAGAAACGTTTAACAGAAAAGTGAGAGTATAAAGACACCATCGTTAACATGGCTGGAAAGACAGGACGTTAATGCAGCTGAAAGCTCTTGCTGGTCAGACCTGCCAGGACATCCCCAGCTATGCGGGTGCATCAGCAGCCAGAGGGGCTTGGACTCTGTTGACGTAGGCACGTATAATCAGGAGGAGAAAGTGGAGAGAAGGATGGATGGAGACCAAGAAACAAGAAAGAAAGAAGAGAGAGGGGGGAGAGAGAGGAAAGAAAGGGCAGAGAGAAAAGGGAAAAGGAGAAAGAGAGAAAAGGGGGAGGGGGGAGAAGGGAAATGGGGAAGGCGAGCAAGCAAGACTGTATTTCTATAATTACTGTGGATTGGCTCGGATTAAGGGCAACTAGCTATCTCTTGGTTTTTCCTTTTTATATAACAACTAATCTCCTTCTAATCAGTTATTATTAAATTATATTCCATTTTTAATTCATTCACAGATCATTGGTGGCACAATTCGGACATCTGGACAGATAATTGAATAGGGATAATTTATGTAAATGAGGAACAGTTGTGTACAGAAGTGGGGGAGGGGAGATTTCGGCTCCTGAGGCCGGTGACCTAATGAGGAGTCTCCAAAAGCTGCCCTTGCTCCCTGGGAGGACTCAGGTGCGAGGGGAGATGCTAGGGATATTTGGGTATTGTGTGCTGGATATTAACACACATACAAGAGGCCATCAAGCCCAAGCTGTCTCACTTGACCCGAGGGACCAACCTGTATTGAACATCATTTCTCCCAAGGCTGAAGACACCGGCCAAATCAGCATCTGAGGACACCCCTTGCCTCCCAGGAAGAGGTTGTTTCTAACCCAGACCTTTTCACCACCCTATTTTCCAGGGTGATGCCCCAGCTCCGCACTGACCCATCCATGGGGCTGGGGCAGCAGCGCAGGAGCTATCCCATCTCAGTTATCCCAGGTGGAGCCAAGCAGCCCAGGGAAAGGTCCTGGGTGATGATGGTCCCTCCCAGGGAGTGAGGCCCCAGCTCTGCCTGCTCAGACGAGCTGGGTGCCCTGATCCAGGGCTGGGGGATAGAGCAGGCTTGGCTCAGTTGCAAGCACACCAGGCTTCACAAGTGACTGAGTGTCATTTCCCTGCGAGCAGGGGCTGCTCTCTTTCAAAATTAAAATCTCTCAGCAGAGAGCCACCTGCCACCGGTGCTGCTGGGTAGATGAACACCAGCCAGCTGCTGAGTCTAGTACCTTGTGCAGACTTGACCTTAACCCAGCGACTATTTCTCACTCCTCAAAATGCATCTGTGCTCTTTGATGGATGTGATCTAATCCCGCATTGCTTGTCCCGAACCCTGAATTTGTGAATCAGGACAAACTTACACAGGTAGCCTTCAAAGAGAGCTTTCATGCTCAGCAATAGCTGAGCACCACAGAGGATCCAGACTAAAGCATTGTGTGGGCAGCAACAGGAAAAAGTTCCCTAAAATTCCTGCTTATTGTCATCTATATGGGAACTATCAGAATGAGCGAATGGGCAGCTGGAATCAAACAATGTCCAGGGAGGGAATGCGATGTGGCAATGGGATCCATGGGACCCAGCGTGAACACCTACAGCGCAGGGAGTCTACACTGAGCACATTCCCATTCCAGCCGGAGGGCTCTGGTCAATAGGCTCAATAGAGCCTAGGGCACAAGTTCATCTTATCTTGAAACAGTTGTCCACACTGTATTAGAGGAATTGCGTCTCCATTGACTTTATTGACAAGATTGATATTGACTACAAAAGTCGCCCACGACTTGCTCAGGTATAGGCATCTCAAGTTAGGCGAGATGGATCCCACTCTAAGGGAAACAAGTTGTTATTCTGTTTTTGCACTAACAGAACGGCACAAATACATATTCCTCTGCTTCAGAACAAGGGGCGAAGATTAAAAAGAAGTTCTTGTTCTGGGCTGTGGTTGTATTATTTTCTGCTACATTTGGATGCCACAGAGCTAGGTGCTGAAGAAAGAAGCATGATAAATAAATTTATCTTCCAAAGGGGGAAAGAATGCTAGACTCAATTGCTATGGCAAAAATCTAATTTCCATCACTCTATCACAACAGGAGGAATTTTGCTGTGCATACTGAATGGTCTTAGCATCATGGAACTGTTAGAGGAAGGGAACACCACAGATGCATTCAGTGTGTGGGAAAAGTACTCACAAGATTTGTTTGTCAAAATAAATTCAGGTTGAATTGCCAAGGACACAATCCAAATGAAATGAAACTAGTTCGAGTGACCTTCTTGCCTGGTGTCAGAAATACACTGGGCTTTGCTCAGCATTGTGGTTTATTTTGTTGATTAAAAAAAAATTCCCTTTTCAGATCTGTTCTTGAGGTTCTAATTAGAAAAATGTGAAAATGCCACTGGGAAAATTATTGTGAATTTTCAGATAGAAGTTATCAATGAGAATGTGAATGTTGCCAGGTGACTGTAAATCATAGGCTCTAAGTGTAACTGTCGGGCTGGGACAGAAGTTCTCCAGCAAGGAGAGTTTAAATCTGCCCTTCTTCAAGTCTTCATAAATGATGGAGGAAGCAGATCAAGCTGCATATTAATGCCGTTTGCAGATAATACCGAGTTGGAAGAATTTGTGCCCATCAAGGGGAGAGAAGCAGAATGTTGCAATGAAAAGAACGTAGGTGGGAGTCAACTCAGCAACTGGTCGTAGGGAAAAACCCCAGAGCCAAAAATATGCCCGAGAGACAGACAGTGGGACAGTGAGAACAGCTGGAAATCATAGTTTGGTGTGATCACAATGTACACTTGCAATATGACAAAGCTCTAAAAAGGATTGAAACAGTTCCACGTTCAGAAGCATGACATTGTGAAGCAATATTGCTCTAATGTTGAGTTACAACTTAAATTTTCTGTGCAGTTTTGTGCATTTGCGTTTAAGGAAATACTGGCAAACTGGACAGAGGCTAGAGAAGAGGAAAGAAAATGACTGGGAACTTGTGGATTTGGTCTGCGAGCCATGCATAAGTGTGCTTAAGTGATAACTAAAAGGAGGGGGTTAGTAATCCCTCAGCTACTAGAATGATACAAAATTTGACGAGGAAGAGTAAAGATTTGGGCTAGCACCAGGAGCAGGTGGTAGCCATGAAGTGAAATGCAGATCACAGATCACCTACGCACAGGATAAAGGTGAGCACTGAGAGGGAATGGATGATGTTAGAATGTAGGTGTTTCCCCAGCATAACTGGTAGGTCTGTAGGAGCTCTGGCATGGGGAACATTTAATAGATTAAATGTTTTCTCTCTCACACACTTGCCTTCTTACTGGTGGCAGCCACCAGTGCTAGACAAGGAGCTGTGCAAGGCTGCTGACCCCTGGCATCCTGTGTGCTTGGCCCATACGGGTCCTGCTGAAGCCATCTGCATTGCAGGGAACTCCTACACCACATACCACATCTGTCCCAACCCTCCCTACCTCACTCCCCAACATCTTTGACATATTCTCCTGCAATATTCTGTATACCCTATGTCTTTCCCAATATTGCTTTTCCTTAAGCATGCTGCGGGCTGCTGAATATCAGGGTCTCAAACCGTTTTTCCTCACGGCCACTGAACTGTTTTGATAACTGCTAATATAGTATGTTAATAAGGGGCTAGTGCTTTTGTTTTAATCATACTTTATACTATTAAGCTCTCTTTTCTGTTATAGTGGAAAGGCTTCTTAAGAAAGGGAGCATCGTTGTGTGTCCTAAATGTATTCAGTTTGGAGCAGTGTATTTCCTCTGCAAACTTTTTCAGTAGCCAAACCTCCTTGACATTTATCTCTGTTTCATCTCCAGTTTCCCTCACTTCATCATGGACTTAGTCAACTGCATTTTCCCCAAGGAGCAGGTGGGCTGTGATGAAAATGCAGACTCAGGCGTAACTGACTCTGAGAGAGCTTTGAAGACCAGAGCTAATATCCTGGCTTGGCAGACAATGCAATGTGAGGATCACACAACTGCTGGAACACAATGGTAAGCTGCTCATAGTGGCCTGAAAGAAAGATGGAGCCTGGGAATGAGTCTGCCTTTAATCCCAGATACAGTGAATTTAAGTCCAAGGTCCATGTGGCCAAGGGACTGTGAACCTCTCACGGTCTGTCTCTCATCTCAAAAACAAGCATGAAGGGCTTTGTGCTCCTCAGTCAACAAGGGTGTGTGGAACATCAAGTGTGATACAAGCATCCTGGCTTGTGCTTGAAACAGTGTGGCCAGCAGGACCAGGGCAGTGCTCGGCGCCCTGTGCTTGGCACTGGTGAGGCTGCACCTCGAATCCTGTGTTTGGTTTTGGGCCCCTCACTGCAAGAGGGACATTGGGGTGCCGGAGTGTGTCCAGAGACGGGCAGCGGGGCTGGGGAAGGGGCTGGGGCACAAGTCCTGTGAGGGGCGGCTGAGGGAACTGGGGTCGTGTAGCCTGGAGAGCAGGAGGCTGTGGGGGGACCTGATCGCTCCCCACGGCTGCCTGATGGGCTGTAGGCAGGGGGGGTTCGGTCTCTTCCCGAGTAACAAGTGACAGGACAAGAGGAAACAGCCCCAGGTTGCACCAGGGGAGGTTCAGATTGGATATTAGGAAAAATCTTCACTGAAAGGGTGGTCAGGCATTGGGACAGGCTGCCCAGGGAGGTGGTTGTGTCACCATCCCTGGAGGTGTTTAAAAGACATGCAGATGTGGCGCTTAGGGACATGGTTTAGTGGTGGCCTTGGCAGTGCTGGGTTAGTGGTTGGACTGGGTGATCTTAAAGGTCTTTTCCAACCTAAATGATTCTATGATTCTACAATTCTCTTTATGAACAGCTTGCCTGGGGGCAAGGAAAGAAGGTGACAGAGGATGAACATACAGAATGAAAACAGCTGGGTGCAAAGAGAAAGGAGCAAGGAAAAAATTTCCAGCCTTTGCCTGAAACTCTGTGACTTGAGGTGGATACTCATTCCAGCCTTATATATTTCCAACCTCCCAAGATTTCCCCAGGGAAATGTTGCAGAAATATATACTTCTATGCAGGTATATAGGCAGTTTATAGTAAGTCTTCAAGCCATTGCTTGATTTAGATTTTCTAGCAGGTTGGAACAGTACCAGCAGGCAGGTGGGTCATCTGGTGGTGATGCAGAGGCAGATGCTCACACCACTGTTTTAACTCTCACTGCAATGCTCAGTCAGTCATGGGCTGGCATGGCAGTGAGCCGGGTGGCATGCACCTGCCCTTTCCTTTTAGCCAGATCCCAGAAGGTGGTTGAGGCCAACACTTTGTCCATCTCAAGAGTTCAGTCATCTCTCAGGTTTCCGTCATCTCTCAGGTCTCCATCCTGTCACTGTTCCTGGTTGGTAAGCATACGCTGGGGTGCGAGCGAGGACAGCAGCGATGTGTTCAGTGAACCAGCAGCACTTCCTTGTGCCTCATCTCTCCCTGTGTGCTTCCATCTCCAGTGTTGCTGAAGGTTAGGTGGTGGATGTCAGAAATGAGGAGATGCAGTTGTGAGAAAACTGGGACTGGAAGCAACCTGGAGAGGCCGTCTCTGCCTCGCGGCGTGAGCAGCTATGCCTGTCTCATTCTTGGCAGATGGACAAGCACTAAGCAACCTCTTCCAGTGCCTCCCTTGCAGTCTTTCTCTGGCCTCTCCCTCCTTTTTCTTAATTTTTCTCCTAATGTCTAACACAGACCTTTCTTGATACAATCTCCTGTGGACTTACGTGCCTGCTGTGGGCACAGAGGACAGATTTTCCCCTCTCCCTTTACAATTTTCCTGCCTGGGGATTTTCTTTTATCCTCTCTTGGTCTTCCCTCTTCAAGGTACACGACACACTGCTTTCAGTTTTTCTTTGCAGTACATGTCTCAGGTCTGCGACCATTCTCGCTGCCCTCCTTTGGACACCCTCCAAGGGGTCCACATCGAAAGACAACGCCAAAACTGGGCTCAAACCACCACCTAAAGTCTCACCAATGCTGATTTGAAGGAGAGACAATTTCCAGAGGTCTTGACAGCTGTAGTCATATTTATTCCTTGCACTAGGAGGTTTGCTTTTTTGCAGCAGCATACTATTTTTGACAGGGCTTGTAATCCATTCTAACCCCTAGTGCTTTTTTGGAAGGATTGTGCCTAACAAGTTGTTTTCCAGTCCCTGTTTATGCATTTCATTTTTTCTGCATCACCGACGTTCTTTGCATGGTTTCTTACTGACTTTCATCTATGTTTTTTCAACCATTTTCCCAATTTGCCAGGATTATTTTGAATGCTAAGCCTGTCCTCCGGTGTACTTAAAGTGCCAGGTCTGTGTCTTCCTGATGTGCCCACTCTCTCTTTTGTCACCCATGCTGTTAATTAAATCAGTGAGCAGAACCAGACCCAGAAGATCTCTGTGGAGCTATTTTCAATACATCCATTATTTTGATAGTAAACCACTGAGGACTATTCGCTGAGCACAGTTGTTCAAATGATTTTTTTATCTATCTAACAGTAGTTTCTGCTAATTTATATTTCCCTAGTTTACTCATAAGGATAGCTTTTAAAATGAAGCCTGAACAGCTTATTTGAAATAAAGATATGCAACATCTTCTGTTCCTTCTTTATCTACAAGACCTGTTGCCTTGTGACAGCAAGAAATTAGTGTGACTGGAAGGGACTGATCCTCAACAAATCCACACTGAATGCAATTGATTGCCTCATTTTGCCGTTGATATTTAGAGATAACTTGGTGATTTATTCTAGAATTTTAATGGGAATGGGAATTAAGCTGATCAGTCCATAATTACCCATCGCCCTTTCCTTCACTTTTTAAAGAGCAATGCCTGTGGTTTTCCTGCACTCCACCACATCTCTACATGTTCTGGAAGACAGCCACTACTGACTCTGAGGCTGCTGTAGCCAAATAAATCTCTAAGTACCCACAATGAAGCTCATTACACCCAATAAATCTGAATCCATCTAACTCAATAACATTTCCTCTACCATACTCTTTCCTTATTCTATGCCAAGATCTTACCTCTTTATCACTTAGTTTCTCTAATACCATCCTCTGTCAATAATCCTCACTCCCTATTGAGCAGTGATCCAATATTTTGCTTAGTCTCCCTCTTGCTACTAATGAATTTACAGAATGATTTCTTGTTCCCTTTGATTATCCTGCTACTTGCAAACTTATTTTATGCTTGGCCTTCCTGATTATGTTCCTGCATACCTCTGCTGTTCTTCTAGACTCGCTTTTTGTACTCCGACCCACTGCTTATCTTCTGCATCTTTCCCTCACAGGTGTGAGGTCAATGGGGGAAAAAAAATAATGAACTAACCAGGTTGTTTTTAAAATATCTTTTCCTATTTTACCAGGAGGCTGCCACTCCTGGAGCAGAGGAGGATGAGGTGGCTCAAGTAAATAAATAAGGCTGGTGCTTCACAATCTTGCTGTTCTTCCACCTTGTTCCGGTGGGAGAAGAAAGTTAAAGGGTAGGTCGCAAGTTGGCAGTTGGCTTAGGAGATGCCAGAGGCAGGGAAATGCAGGAGAGCTCTTTTTGCCACAGTTGTGTTTGGTGTAAAAGCAACTCTATTATTAAAGATCACAACCGTAGCTCTAACGTCATTCATTTGAAGGCAGCATAGGCTGCATCCCTGGACTCTGCAGCCTGAGTTGTTAGCCTGCTACTCCAGGCTGGGTGAAGCTGGTTGCTCTGATCCTCAGTCCACTATCAGTGCCAGGAATGGGCAGGTTGAGGAGATGTGGGACCTGTGCCCTGGCATGTCCCTGCAGTGTGGCCCTGGCACCTCGCTATACCGCAGCCAAACCCTCCTGTGCACCACCAAGCCCTCCTCCAGCATCCCACCTCCACACAGCCAAGGGCTGAGTGCACGGGCAGAGGGCTTGGGAGGATGCCAGGGTGAGGTCCTCCCCAGCGCCTCGTTACATCGCCTTGCCAATGCTGCCCCACACCCCTGTCGTCTCCAGCATCCCAGCACCACTGTCCTTGCCTCTTTATACCCCCATTTTGCCCTGACAACAGGTCCTCCTCTTCCTCCTCCTCCTCCTCCTGGTACCCTGGGGGTCTGAGCAGACAGCTCCCCTCCCTGCGCTCCTCATTAACACCCCTCCAAACCCGAAACCGGCAGGCGCAGACGCCACCAGCAGCTCCTTTCCCCTCCAATCCCCTCCCCTTCCCTTCCATAATCTATCTACATATTAAAATGAGTTTGTCCCTGATTTACATGCGTAAGAAGGGATGTAATAATGAGGACGTAGATTAGAAGATTTAGCACAATCGTTTGTGTAGATTGTGTCCCATCAAAGGGCAGCTCTGACGAGCCGAGATTAAGGAGCAAACAGCTGCCGCTGGAATTCAGTCCATTTGTTTGTTTGCTGTTTTCTCTCTTGACTCCAGCAAACAGTCTCATTAACATGCAAGTGATTTGCCCCTTAAGCCTTTTCCTGTTTATTATTGGGGGAGTTGCTGACGAGGGCTTTGTAGAGTCCCTGGCCCAGTTCTGAGAGATCGACGTGCAAATCAAGATTAAAATGGGAAGTAATTAAAAACAAAGAAGGGGCCGCGACACCTTGGTCCCCTCTTCCCTTTGAGGGATCTTAAAGTTAGGGCATCAGAAGAAGGTGCGGGGTGGCGGGGAAAGGGAGCACTGCCCACCATGGCTGTGTACCCTGGAGGGTCCCTCTCAGCCACAGCGCCGGGCTCTCCCTTCCTCCTGCTCTCCTCTGCCCCCCCCCTCTACCTCCCCCCTCCTCAAAATGTCTGGCTGTCTACTAAACTCATTTGCAGCCTTTGCTTCAACGGCCTCGTTTGGCGGCACCTTCCATATGGTGCCTGCTCGCTCCCCGCCATGGCCTCGGGACGCCAGCGTGCCCCACACCGGCTGCTGCCTTCAAGTGCGTGGCTTCTAGCCTGGGGCCATCCATGGCCTCTGCTCCCTTAGCAATGGTGTCTCCATCCAGCATCATGGCCCCACCGACAGACCCCGCCGCCTTCAGCATCTGCGGTGGGTGAGGGACTGGGATGCACAGGGGCTGTGCAGCGCCCACACGCAGGGACCTGGGCAGTGATGCGCTGACGGCTCCTCATGCAAGGGTCTCCTGGAGGCCACCCCGGTTGGGAAGGGTAGTTGAGGTCACTGGAGCAACACTGGGAACAAACCAGCGCGGTGTCTGTCTTTCAGTAGCACTCAGATCCGGCTGGGTAACTCTGCCGCCGCCCCGGGCGAAGGCTGCTGGTGAGAGCGCAGGGACAGCGATGGTGCACTCCTCTGCCAGCTCCCCGGGTGGGTGCAGTGCACCCTGTCCACAGCTGGCTGGGGATGCTAACCATGAGGAACGGCATGAAGGATTTCCTGGGCAGAGAGAGAGACTGTCACATAAATCCCCTGCAAAGCGAGCCGCCCTTTCTCTTCATTTATCAGAGCGCTTTGCTGTATCCCCTGCAAGACAAGTGAAAATATAATGAAGCCTAGAAACTTGCTCTGGGAAGCAGTAATTGGTTATTAAGTGCGTGTCTACACAGACAAGCAGGGACAGATGCAGGTTTGCTCTGGCTGGCAGCCGGCTCCAGCCTGGCAGCGTGGAGCTCTGCGGGAGCATCTCCACAGCCAGCCTCATGTCTTGGTCACCCTCAGGGCTCCTGGCTCAGGCACAGCTGCTCCCAGACCCCAGGTGGTGGCTCCCTCCCAGCAGCACGGCATGCTTGCACCTTGCTAAGCAGACTTGCATGCACACGTGTGCGCATACCCTCAGTGCCTGGATGAGGCTGTTCACCAGGTGCTGCCACATGGCACTGAATGGTTATGAAATTTGTGACCTTTTTTCATGGTTTTCTTAAGTGCCTGATGCTGACAGGCTGCTGTGCACCTTTCCATGGGGCCCAGGGCCAGCAGGAGCTGAGGACAGGCAGCCGGCTCTAGGCAAGCCCAAAACCCTTGGCCAGGGCAGGCTGGCCATTGTTTTCAGTGAGGTTACCCAGTTATCGCTGAAGTTAGTTTCACGCATGACCGGGGAGAGACTGCGGCACTGTAGATACGTGACTGAAGATTGCATTGTAATCAACAGGCATAGGAGACTCATGATGCACATTGTAAGTTCTTTCTAACCCGAGTGCTTTATTTTTATAACTTTGGGGTAGAGCTGCACAGAGCGTTGGTCAGGAAGAGCTCACTCTTCACCTTGGTCTGATCAGCTGTCAAGTCCAGACAAGCTCATGGCTTTCCTAGGATCGGCTGGTTAGAGCAGCAGTGTCTTCCCCTCAAACCACTTCTGCTACTTGCCAGGACAATGCAGCAAGAAACAACCAAACCAAAACGTGGCCAGCCTCGATGTTATGGCACCAAAACGTGGCCAGCCTCAATGTTATGGCATTGCTCAAAGTAAACGAGGTGGTGGTGGTCATGGTCCTGACGAACACCCAGTACTGCGTACAGACAGAAAGCCATGTGGGTTGTTGTGAATTCCCTACTGTTGTTTCTGGTTCATTGGCCAAAACAATTAATGAAATAGTTACAGGTTTTGCTTTTTCAAACTCAGAAAATGGCACAGCTTCATTGCTTACCCAGCTTTTTTTTGTGTGTTTGTTATGACGGTAGTGAGGAGAAGAGCATTTTCCCAGCTGGGGCACTGCCTGCAGGACAGCAGAGTCTGGTACCACTGGAGTGGCCAGTAAGGTTCGAACAATGGCAGGGACAGGAATAAATTTTTCTTTTTCTGCCTCTTACCTGAATAGCCACTGGATTCCTCTGATCTACGCCGGTGCTGCCCCTGTACCCTTCCTCCTCTTCTCCAGGAGGTACCTCCCCGGCCCGTGGCCAGGCTCCAGGTGTGCTCCCCTAAGAGGTGGCCATGTGTGTCCCACCCAGGCCCTTGGCTTCCCCAGCAAGGCAGCGCTCGGCTATAAAGTGCCTTGCACGTTTGCTTGCCATGCAGCCCCATCGGCAGGGAGGTCTCAAGGGAGCAGCAGCAGCCGCAGCAGCCTCAGCAGCAGCAGCAGCGGCAGCGGCAGCAGCGCCCCACCAGCATTAACACTGCCTCTCTCAGCACAATTTTTCGACCTGTAACAACTCAGCCCTGGTGCAATTGATTTTCAGTGGATCATTGAAAGCTGCTCCATCAGTCCAGCCCTAACAGATTTCTACCGCCTGCTTCTCTGTTGGTTTTTTTGTTGGGTTTTGGTTTGGTTTGGTTTTTTTGTAATTTCCACAAAGATAAGAGTTTGGGATTTATAATGGGATGAGGGGTTTGTGGCTTGGGCACTTAACCTCATAAACACCTGAGCTCTTTTTGCTCAAACACAGCACAGTTAAAGCAACCACCGCTTCTTTGGATGGAGATCAGATCTGGAGAACTTCACACTCCCAGACTGAAAGAGTTATGAGTGATTAAGAAGGCAGCTGATAATAGAAATGCTTAGTCAACCTTGATGTAAGTCATTTGAGTGCTCCAGCTCTAAATGGGAATGAGCCGGTGAAATCAATGTGCATCTGCAGCATGCCCATAAATAAAGAGGGAGCTGCAGGAAAGTGCTGTTCACCTACAGCTCATGTCATCATCCATGACACCACTGTGCAGCACGTCCCTCCCAACCTGGTCCTCAGGAATGTGCTGATGGACCCCAAAGAGCGGGGCCAGTGCTTCAGCCAAAGGAAGACATATGATGGAGAGGGGGGCCTGGAAGAACAGCACTCATAAATCGAGGGAAGTGAGGATACTGGTGTGGTTCCTAATTCCCCAGAAAAGAGCTGTTCCCCCAGGAGGGACGAGAGATCACCCTGAGATGGCAGGTGCAGGAGAAGCTCTGGAAAGTGGTGGTTTTGCCAAAGGGACAGAGGGGACATGCATCCCCCAGCATCTCACGGGCTCCTGCATTATGTGTGCAGAGGGGTCCCTGCCCAAACCTCCTGCTGCAGTAATAAGCACTCGACTGAGAACAGGGCAGGCAGAAAAAAACAGAGGGGCCTCGTGGCCCTGGCTGCAGCATGTGCCACCGTGTGAGCCGGGAAGGTGGGGGAGCCTCTAATCCCTGGGGCCAGGCCAGCTGCCAGGATCCGGCTGGTTCTCCAGCATGGCCGGACCGCAGCCCCTCTCTCGGCACCTGATGACACCCTTTGCAGGGCAGGGGCTGCTGCAGCCTCTCTTCTCGGGGCTTGTGCTCCACATAGCTACAGGCATAGACATGCCACATTTGATGTGCACCTTCTCTCGAGAGGTCCAGGGGGCTTTTGGGACCGGCACAGACGCTTAGCAGGGTCAAGGGGGCAGGTTGCATCTCCTAACCTGCCCCTCTACTTGCTGGTTGTTTCATGCAGCAGATCTGCCAGACCTGTGCTGGGCTGTTGCTTTTCCTCTCTGTCAGGAACAAAGTATAAAATCATCCTTCTGGACACAGCAGAGGATTTTTAATCAGAGCCGCTCCGGTGCAGGCAGCTAGTCTCTTCAGAGCCGAGAGATCTGACTCACTCGCCGCCGCATCCCTCTTCTCTGGACTATGATTATTGTTGCATTACTATTGCTATTATGTCATAAATTGACGTCTTGTGTTCCTGTTTGTTATCCAGGGATTCTGCTTTAATCTCGACGATCACTAATGCAGCGTAAATCCAGCGCGCTGGGTGATAATCTGGCTACATAAAAAAAAAAAAAAAAAAAAAAAAGAAAAAAAAAGAAAAAAAGAAAGGACTTTCCTGGCATGATCAAAACCTTTCACTTTAATATTGCGCACAATACTTTTACCATGAAATTGCATTTCCCTCAGACTTTCTCCATGGCTCAGGAAGATACTGTTTGTGTTTAAGTCAGGCTGGGGTTCGGCGGACAGGGTGCGGGACGTGGAGGCCGAGCAGATCCCATCCTGCGCTCCGGTGACATCTGAGAGCTGGCAGGAGCCCTGCTCCCACCCCGGCCCTGGCAGGGAATGCCTCTCCTCCGCCAAACAGGGCTCTGGAGGGTGGGGGTGGGTTTTGCTAGGTTGTATTAATTCCACAGGAAAATTAATGCAACGTGACTCATTTTTACAGGTAGTAACAAACACCTGTTTTCCACCTGCACGTATCTTCACGCCGTTGAGCGGGTGTGCTCGTAACGGGGGTGGGCCTGGGTCAGTGAACGCGGGGTGTGTTTCAGCCCCCCCTTCTCAGAGAGACACTAAAAGCAGGCAACAAGGAGAGAAAATGGGGAGGGCGAGATGATCCATTAAGGCACGGCAGTGCAAATACCAAGCAAGGAAAACCCACCACCCTAAACCCACGCCACAGCTTTCCGCTGGCTGGGCCCCCCAGGCAGTGCCCAGGGGCTGCCCCACGCCGTGGGGCGCAGGGGAGCCCCCAGCCCTTGCTCCGGTGGCCCCGTCCCCCCGCCACCACGCTGCCCCGCCGCGGCGGGCTCGGGCCCGAGGGGGGGACAGAGGGGCCAGGGTGCCCGCGAGTGGGGCGGGCGCCCGGGTGTCGGTGGCGCGGCGTCCGGGAATGCGCCGCTGATCCTAACCAAGTTTGCCAGCCATGCTTTTCTCATGGCTCCCGCACAATGGCCCGTTTTCTGCCCACCTGCCGATTATGCTTAATTAGGCGAGGAGTTGATTAATTTGAGGTAATTGACAGCTAATTACAGGCCTGAGGGCTCATTAACTTGACGTCCTGTCTGAGGGAATCGGCTGGAGGGGGTCAGGTGATGTGCAGCCCCCCTCGGGCACCCGCTCGCTGCCCGCTCACCTGGGCGGTGGGGACAAGTGGGGCTGCGCAATGGGACAGCGGGGCCGTGGCCGCAGGCGCTTGGGGAGCACGGACAGCCCAGAGGGTGGGAGGGATGCTGTGGGGCTGTGGGGTCCCCACGGTGATAAAGCAGGCTCCGGGTGGAGAGGGGTTTGGGGGTGGATGTTGGGGTGGGGGCTCACGGAGCAGATGGCCAAGCATGCAGGTAGGAGGGGAGTTGGATGTGGGTGGCACAAGGGGGACATGGGTGGCACAAGGGGGACGTGGGTGGCACGAGGGCTCCCAAGGCTGCAGCTCGCCACTGGCTCAGCCAGCAGTCCCCACCGTGCCCGCAGCCCCGGCAGGGGTCTGCGGTGCCACGGGTCTGTCACCCCAGCAGGAGCCCGCCATGGCTGCCGGCAGGCTGCAGGTGCCCCCGCTCGCTGTGCCATTGCAAGGCACCCTTAGTCCCTTCGTATTTACAATAGAGAATACAACTCCTGGTTGAAAACAGGGAATTATTTTTTTCAGTAAGATTTTTCTCAGTTGTTTGTTACAGATGATGAGACAGCCAGAGAGATGTTCACCTAACATTCTGTACGATCTCCCTCACTGCAGACCGCGGGCATGTCCTCTGGATTTACAGATTTCCCCTTTTCCCTCCCTTCTGGAGCAGGCGGGATCCCTGCACAGAGAGGCTGAATGACCTCAGCAAGGCCATGCTGAAAATCGAAGAGCCGAGCCCTAAACCCAGGGCCCTGACCATAAAACCAGCATCGCCATATTCCTCAAGCACGAGGCAGGTTACCCAAACGTGGCTGCCACCTGCCAGAGGTCTGGCCTTGAAGCCACTCTTCTCCTGGGGGACAGGCAGCCCCAGCGGAGGGCTGGCAGGTCTGGGACGTTCCTAGCAATGCTGAGGAGAGGAGAAAAGGAGGTGGAGGTCTTTTTAAACTGTATATCTTGCTGCTGTCTAATTGTGTCAGGCAGGATGTGAAGGTCACAAAGCGGTGGCCAAGTTTTGTGGTGGTTTCTTGTTGCTGTGGAAGTGCTCACCATCCTTAGGCTTCATCTTCTCTTTTGGAAGTCTTGCCCCAGGATGTAACAACTGATTGTTAAGCTTGGTTCAGGATTTGGTGGTAAGCCAGTACAGAAAGGGGCAGAGAGGCTGAATTAAAAGTAAGCCACAGCCATGAGCAGGCTGACTGCAGGAGACTGTAACAGCTGGACTGTCCCAGCAGCCACAGGCGTCATACCAAGGTACTTTGCACTGCTACTGGCAGTGAAGGCTTGGACAACCCAAGTGGAAGGAATGGCACCTCCTGGCAAAATGGCAGGCAGCTCTTCCTGGGTGCCCATATGGAAGCCCTGTGAAGAATCCTCCAAATCATCATAAACCACTGTCTGACCTGACCACTGGGGCTCTTCAGGCAAAGGAAGCTGCATCGTAACTGCAGCCTTCTTGGATACTTCCCTTCGCCCGTTGGCATCATCCCTCTGCCTTGCTTTGGCCTTACTTCTGCCTGTGGCTCCTCTGACAGCACTGTGCCCTCCTCACGTTCTTGGTGCCATCAGAAGGGATGAAAATTAGTTAGAGGTGTCTCATCTGCCTATTGCTGACAGTGGATTTTAGGAACCCGGCTAAACAACTTGCTTCAATATCCTGCTATTACATTCCACAGCTAACTTATCCACTGCCCTTTATCCCTTTGAAATGTACTGGTGTTTCATTTTCTACGCTCTCTTGTTTAAATTTCATGGAGTTGGGTAAAGCTGACTGCTCTCTATGGCAATCATTATTTAATACCCTTCTCCCATTTGTTGTTCCTTCTTTCTACCCTAAAGACACCCAGGCTTGGTGATGATTCACGGTATGGAGGCCAAATGGACCCATGTGACGAATAAATTTTGCTCACCTGCTCAGAACCTCTCCCGTGTCTGTCTCTTTCCGGAGAAGGTGCCCATAATTTCAGTTGTATTTGAGAGGAGAACACCCCGACAACTTTTATTATGGCATTTATCACTTAGAACCCAGGAGAGGAGTTATTTGGAGGAGCCCAGACAGGTAGTTTCCTCTTTCTCTCTAGATCCATTGTTGAAATTGGCTAAACCTTGGCCATTTCTCATCTTGACTATTGCAAGGCTGTTGCCTTCTAGCATAAATACAAAGACTATACATTGGTGCGATGATATTAAGCATTAGGTATAGCACCGGGCTACCTAGTAGTGAATTTCTTCCTCTTTTCTGTGTTGACACAGATTCCCTCAATAGTGCATGAGAGTCTTATGAACCGGGATACATTTAACCATATACATTTTCTGTGAGATTGCTTAAAGTTATCACCAGTTTACAGATGGAGCACTAGGACCCAGGTAGATTAAGTGGTTGCCCATCTTTAAAGGGATGTCTGAGTTAGACCCAGACAGGAAAAGTACATTCTCTGTGTTTTAACTCACTGAACCTTTACAGCTCTCTCTTGCTTTAGAGAGCCTCTCCCACCAAGCACCACACTGTGATGCTGAGTGCCTTTCTGAAGGAGGAATGTTTCACGGGGACTGTGATCCTTCCAAGGCCTAAGCTTTAGGAAAACTTCCTTTTTGATATTTAATATTTGCCTAAATTCCCAAGTCATTACTAGAAGCCAGAAGCCCCACTCCACCAAGTCTATAAGGACTTCCCCACTCCTTCTGTCTGTAAGGAAATTGCTGACTCCGGGCTTTGGGGGTCAGTTCTAACAGCCGGGAATTTTACACAGCTGTAAAGCTCTGGGTAGGCAGCAACAGGTAGGATCCTTGAGGGAGGGGTAAGTAGCCTTGCTAGGACTGTTTTATCAGATCTATGAAACGGGATACTGTAGGATCATTCATTTGAGAGGCGGTTTTTCAGAGCGATCCACCCCACAGCAGTATATTATGACTTCAACTGATGTCACTTCAGCCGGGAAGACTGTTTATTGGTGTATGTTCATGGATAGTTACGGGTATTTGAATACGGGTCTCTTGGACATCCAGAATTTAATTAGATATAGGCCATCTCCTTTCTGTACTAAGTCTGTGAGTGCTGGAGATAAAATTTTGGGAAAGACACCAGTTCTCAAAGAGAAGTATAAAATACCAGTAGCCTGTTTTACAGCAGTAGGAGTGCAAGTATTCCCCCCACAAACCACACGCAGGCTTTCTAAATAAGTTAACAGAATGGAAACTATTGCCGAGATCAAAGACAGGCTAACCTGTCTGAATTTAATTTGTTTTTTATGTCCGATTTTTTGGCTTTGGAATCCTCTGGCTCTTGGGAATTCAAAGAGGAGGGGAAGGTCTCAGCAAACCATTTGTCCATGGGAGGCAACTCTACCATTTTTGAAAAAGCAACCTGGACTTCCAGCAGGTGGGAGTGTTTTATTAAGTCTCCAGATTTCAAGGAAGAGGGTAAGCTATTCCTACTTCAGAGCATTACCAAAGTAGTTGCAAGGATGCAGCGGCCGATGCCCATGCTGGTGTAAGACGCTGCACCAGCCATCACGTGAAGCAGTCATTGGTGTTGCCTGGATGAGAACTGTGCTCCGGTGTAGTCTGGTGACACGGCTTGCTCTTTTGGGATGCCCTTTCCATTGCCTTCCTTTTTGGACATAGCTCAGGCCATTTCAGGAGGAAGAGCGTTTGATCTGAAATACTAATTTTTTCTTGAATCTTCATCTGTTCTCTTCCAATTTGGCAGAGAGGAGCTGTTGTTCAACACCAACATCCCTGGCCCAGCCACAGACCCCTACCTTATAACTGCATGTGCGGCAGAAGCTACGTCTGAACCCCTTCACAGCACTGCCTGCAACCAGTGACTTTTTAAAAAGCCACCCGCTGATTCGCCAGTGTCTTCATTTCACCTGGGTACCTTTGTGGAGCGGGATAATACAACGGGCCAAGAGGACTGCTCTGAGCCCAAACAGTATGGATACCCCATATCTGAGGGAGGGTTTCTTAGGTCTGAGTTTTCTGAAAGACTCCCAGCTCTTCTTCATACCCAGGATGATTTTTTTCTGTAACATATAGAGGGAGTGGCCACCAAAAATAAGCTCTTTCTATTAAGTCTGGCTCCAGAAGTAATTTTTTTCCAGATTCACAGGGTCTGCCACAAATATTCTTAGCCCGCGGTTAGACCAACCAGGTCAACTTCCCAGTTCTGAAGTTCAAAGAAGGTTATTTTTCAGGCGCTGCCCGCATAAGCAACACAGCTCCCAACCACCAGCAAACCAGCCCGTATTTTAAGCTTAAATGAGACCTCAGGATCAAAATCCTACACTTTCAACCCAAATGCAGTACATGATGCACAAATTACTGATGCACGTGCTTAACTTAACGTGCCTGAGAAGCCAGTTAGCAGAAGAGTGTACACAGGTGTGCGGATTTTTTATAGAATTTTGAACATAGTTGGACTTGAAGAGCTTTTCAGTAACTATTCTCTATCAGTACCTGGGTTTTGGGAGAGAAGCTGCCTGATCGACTGCCTTGCTCAGGACTAAGAGGGTTATTGTAATTATCTTGTTTGCAAGAAAAATAAGAATATTTATCTCATTTTAGGTTAGCAGAAGAAATAGCAATTGTAAAATTTATCATTAGCCTAAGTGTATTTTTATTTTGCTGATGAATAAATGTTGAATGACTGACCTTTGTGTTAGTATTTTTCCCATTATTTATGTAGGAATTTGAGATGAAATTTTCCACAAAATGCTGGAATTTTTCAAGACATTTGACCCAAATAAGAACAAACCACCTTATTCTTATGTGTCCTGCCTTTTCACATTTTGAGATAAAAGGAGACCCGAAAGCCATCAGGTTCCATGCTGTAGAAAATAAAGAATATTTCTGAACACTTAGCTTACGTGAGACTGTTCATGTTCACATGCAGCGGTGCTGACCTGTTGCAAACTTGTTTAAATTAAACTGAAGGGTCCAAAGGGGGACCTCATACCTCATTTGACTGAAGGTGCTGCAAGACAGCAAGAACCACAAGAACCAAAGAGATGGAAACCTTTCTTTTTAGACCAGCAAGCCACCAGCAGGACTAGTCTCCTCAAGTCCCTGAGAGCAGCCGGTTACCTCGGAAAGAGTAATTTCTCCTTCATAGGATCCACCTCTCTGTACCTCCAAGGCAGGACTGTCAGTCCAGAGTGAAGAAGGCGCTTCGGTAAATGTGGGACTGGCATGGAGGTATCAAACCATCTGCCATCCATCAGCAGAAGTCAGGCACAAGCAGCGAAAGGTTTGCCTCAGCACCGTCTTTCAACTAACGCACCAACAGGACCTCCTGCAGATCTGGGGAAAGGAGTACGGGGACAGCTGGTTCGGAGCATCTATCCACACCTTCCCCCACATCAAGGTATTTTGAAATTGTGTCGGTGCTAGACATTAAAAGACATCAGATACCCCTTCAAAGTACAGATTCTGTTTACTTTGGTATAACTCCAAGCTGGGATTTATAACCAATTTAGCAGGACGGATTCTCAGAATATATAGAGGTTGATTATTTTGGCATGACTGATCTCCAAGCCAATGCCGAGATTAAATTAATGTAGTGATCTGATAAGATAGTGTTCTTTTTGTTAGCTTCCCCAATAATACTTATAGTTTGCATATGTATATAAATTGTATGTAGCTTATTTGGATGCTATTTTTATTTCATTTCAGTTTAAGACTTTCATGAACACTATAATAAAATACATGTACAAATACTCTCCTGATACTTCTTCAGTAGGCAATAACAATTGCCCAGAATGGATATTACCAGGCAAAAAGCCTGACTGGATTCACTTAAGAAGTTAATGATTTCCACACATTTGTTTCACTGACAGCACATTTGGCTCATGGAATACACAGCACTCCGCCTGTACGTTGAAGTTTTCATGATGGGGACTTAGGACAAAGAGACATCTACCCACCCGCTACAAAGAAAATTACAAACATTACTTTTTTTTACCATGGATAATAATTTTGTTAAGTTACAAAAACTAGGATGCTGCCTATAGATTAAAGAAAAGGAATTATGCCATTGATCATAAACAAAAGAGGGTGGCAAATTTGGAGTTATCAGGAATATCTATTGCAAGTAACATAATAGAATTAAAATTGGGGGGGGAAATTCACTAACCACCTAGGTACAAGAAAACAAGTATCAGCACTAGGGATTTATAAAGAACAAATCATGCTGGAGAGACCTGATTGCTTTTTTTAATAGAATTATGAAATTAGTGGATGACGGGAACATGGCGGATTTGATACATTTGGATTTTAGTAAAGATTTGATACATAAATCCTACTCAAAATTAATTCAAATTGGCTTGGCTATGCCACCACATGGAATGAAAAATTGGCTGGAGACCCACAAATAAAGGATAATGATGCATAAAAAGGTACTGTGTTGGAGGGAGAGGTCTCCCTCCATCCCAGGGATCAGCAGTCAGTTCTGCCCTATTTAACACCTCCTGACACGACACCTTCAGCCTGGCAATCAGGAAATTTTGTTGAGAAAGGGAGTGAAATATAGAAGGGTATCTGGGATAGACCAGGTGAAAATAAAAAGGGATGTCAGGAAAAATTCAAGTATTATCCAAACCACAGTATCCCGTCATGAGGAGGTCCCTAGAAAAGATCCTCCACCAGGGGAGAGTGACTGCAGCAGAAACCAAGATGGGAATTTGCAGTGAAGGACAGCAGAAAGCCAGCTGGAGCGTTTCGGTAACAGAGCAGCAATTCATCCCAGTATGGAAGGACCAGAAGGCTTTTGCGGTATCTGTCCCAGGCAGGTTTTGGTGGTGCAGCTGGCAGGGGACCTCCCGGAGTCTCTCCTATCGCGTGCTGGAGACAAAACTGCAGCAGGAGATTTTTCTTCCCAGAAACAACCAGTGCGGACACTCACAGTGAAGGCAGCCTGATTTGGGAGAAGGGCTTTAAATAGATCCTCATTAATTTTATTTTTTTTAAATGTAAATCCAGGAAAGAAAATGGCAGTAAAGCAAATTAAATGCATTAATAGCAGGCATAAATCCCCATTTTCCTAATGTTTTCCCCTTCTCTATCGCTCAGTCCATTTGCAATTTCAGCTATTCCCCACCTCATCCTCCCGCCCACCCACAGGTGTATGTGGGTGTCCCAGGGACTTTGGAACCTGTAGGCCAGTTCCAGGCAGCTTTGCAGAGGGCAGGTAATACAGTCCTGTACATTTTGTTCCGTTAATTGGCTGACAAAAGAAAGAAATCCAATTAGTGCCCTCACTGTTAAGCACCTCACTGCCTCCGTTAGGCATCAGAGAATCCACACATGATGCAATCTTGAGAGACACATCCGCAAGGAAAATCATGCTTCCCTGGCTGGTCCCACTGCTCAGGAAACTTCGGCTTTGCTCTGACCTCCTTCTTGCTGAAAACCACTACTTATTCCTATTCGCTCCCCTTTTGTTTTGGGTTTTTTTTCAGTATTTTTCTTCTCAAACTGCATTTGTAACAGCCTGCGTTCCTTGCTCTCTTGCATTCTCCCCAGCCTCCTGCCCGTGCCTTGCCATCCTCCCAGCTGTGCTTTCTTACCTCCCTTGGTCTCCTCTCCTCTGGTTTTAAGCCCCTATTTTTGAATTCTTCTCATGTCCCTGCATTTTTCTTCCTGACTTCCATATCACTCCATTTTCACAGTCCTGTCCCACCAAAATAGCTTGCTAATCATATTTTGACACTTGCTAGTGAAACTCCTGCGAACCTTACCCAGATGAGTTACACTAATGGGGTACCCTAACATTTATTGTAGCAAGTGCCTCCCTCTCCAAACTATTGAAGCGAAGGAGGGGAGTGATCTCTCTTTTGCTAGAGCAAATAGTTGCAAGCTCCCTAGAGAGAGCTGCAGCAATCATTTTAATAATGTTCTCTTTAAGGCAGGATCAGAGCCATGGAGCATCAGAGCCAGAGGAAAGCTTTCAACATGGCAGAACCAGGAAAATTACACTTTTCCTGCCCTCGTCTGCCTGTCGGCAAACGTTTGGACTGAGCAAGTGTAGAATTACACGAAATCTGGAAAGCAGCGCTTAACACCCTCTCTGGATGAGTGTGAAAGGCTTGGGAAGGTCAGAATAAGTGTTTTACATCAGTGAGGATGTTATAATTATTATTAGGATCTCTGTAATGGCCATAGCTCTCCTAAATGCACGTGTACACCGTGCACGCTGTGGCAGTTAATAGCACTGAGAGAAACCTTCATTTTTAGTGTTCTGTTTTAAATTCTCAATCTTTAACACAGCATTAAAGTGACTTTTAAAAAAATTTAATTCTCTGAATAGTTCTTACAGGTCCTTAAAAAAAGATTAAAATGCCTGGTATTGCACTGTAATTTATTATTATTTAAATTACTAATGCCTGTCAGTTGCTTAGGCGTTTTGTGGGGGGGTTTTTGTTTTTTTTTTTAAAGCCACATCTATTTAATGAAACAAGGCAGATGGCAAGCAGTGGAAGGGCCACTGGACTGTGGCTAAGAAGTTACAGGGTTTGAGCTGTGTTTACTGGATAACCTCTTAACAAGTGTCTTTCCATCGTGGTGTCTCCTTTCCTCCTGCTACTCTCTTACTGCTTCATCTGCTCATAAGCTCTTGAGGACAGAGACTTTCACCTAATTATGTGTTTCCATGATTCACAGCACAATAAGGTTGTGATACTTGCTGAGGTCACTGTGACTTAAATGACTACTGTAATGCAATGGATAACTCAAATTGCTAAAGAGAGACCCTCCAAACACCACTCCAGCCCACAGGCCGGGTACCACACGATTATTTAGCACAGGAATGCTGAAGGCCTTAGTGGAGGACACGAGGGGCCATGCACCACCTTCCCCAGGTGCATATTTTTCACCTGTCTTCACAATATTCTCCAGTGCCGCTAATCCGTATGAAGGATGCTCTTCACAACGTCCTCTTCACAAGGACACAAAACTGACACTTTTTTTATACTCAGTCGATCCATATCTGCATTTGGAAGCCAGAAATTTGGCATGATATTATTAATACAGCAAGATGACCGGCCAGCAAAATAGAGGCATAACAAGCTAGGATCCTAATACTTCCTTGGGCAAAGAAACCAAGATAAAGCAGGAAAACCAGCCGTGTGTCCTCTTGGAGACTTTTCTCCTGGTGTCTGCCGGTGAGGTCCAGTCTCTGGAGGGAGGCTTGATATGGGAAGCGTCAGCAACCCTCACTCAGGGAGATCACTCAGCTCCCGAGCTTCCAGGAAAATGGAAGTGGAAGGTATGGAAGTAAAAATGGAGGTGGGTATGATGGTCTGTAGCTTTCTGCCATTGATGCAGGACTCCTCCAGACTGAAGCATCTGGAAGGCAAGGCAAGCGGCCACTCGCTGTAACAGGCAGTGACCGTAGTTTTCCCTCTTCAGAAGCTGGTGTTACGGAACACTTGCAAGCAGTGGTGGTGTGGGTTTCACCAAGCATCCACCAGAGAGCCTCAGGCCAGGTGGAGTCACCGCATTTGGATGTTTCTCTCTCTGCCTCTTTCTATTCGTGAGGCAGCATAAAAGCTGCCAGCTCACTGGGGCAAGGCAGGAGCAATAAAGCTTTTTGCCTTTTCTCTCTGGGTTTTAGTAAGAGGATTACACATCTCCTCCTTCTAGAATAAACCTCTTTGCAAGGAAGATACTTCTCAAGCCCTCTTTGGAGATCAGTCCCTGCATCAAGACTCCTAAGATTCAAGCCATATCACAGCCGCCAGTAGGAAATGAACCCCCGTTAAAAGGGAAAGGCTTTTACAGCTCTGCAGGACTGCGGGGCTAGGACACGGTATACCATGGTATACGTGCTGCCACGGCGAAAGGGTCCTTGCTGGGTTCATGGCTGTCGCGGACAGAAAATTAAGGAGGCGCAAGCACAGAGCAGAGTTCAAGCTCCATCCAAGATGACAGGAGACTTGCTGGAGCCTTGGAGAGACGCAGCTAACCCTCCTGCTGAAACAGCTTCACCAGCAGGGACACGTAACCCAAGAAAGAAAAGAGGAAATCTCCTGTAACTTTAACACTTGACCAAAGATGTTTGAAAACAGTACCCAAGCATGCATGAGTGCACGCAATGAGCACGCTGTTAAAACAGAGAAAGCAAATCGACAGCTTTAAGACATAATCATATGTTTTACTACATCTAGCCCAAAGACACGGATTAATTAAGGACCCTTAGAAGGACCATAACATCCAAATCAGACTTAATCACCAATACATTCCCATAACTTTGGAAACATCAACCAGCAATTACTTCTGCAAGTTACTATGTCTGTTTACAAAAACACTTATGCATTAGAATGGAAGTCTGTGTGACAAACAAATAAAACAGCTCACTGCCACTGACCCTCCTCAGCACCCACTGCGCTTCCCTGCTGCTGAGGCTATCTGGCCACTGTGACACTACAGACCTGCTCTGGCTCTTTCTTGTTTTCCATCTCTCCCATCACTCTCTTTACCCTCCCTGTAGCAGGCATGAAAGTGCATTATTTTTTTAATTAATTTTTGTTTGTTTGTTTGTTTCTTTAGTGTTTTCTATGGCTCCTTTGGTCATCATCTTCACCTGCCTTAACCAATGTGAATCATTTCAATTTTGCCTAGCTGCCCTCCTGGAGCAAAAGAAACACCCTAGTATGTATGCACATCTTGCTCCTCACCTCAGACCACAAGCGTCCCACCATCAGCGTAGAGAGGGATAGTCTGATTTACCTCCACATCACCTCCCGTCTTTCTAGCTCTCCCCCTCCTGGCTCCACCAGGACCTGTGACAATCACAACAAGCCACAGGAGCTACACCTCTGGATGGCACCCAGAGCCATGGTGACTCCTCAGGTCTCTCCCTACTGCCCACTCCCCACCTCTGCTGGACACAAGTCCATGCTTTGCATTCTGCGTGGAAGGGCACTGGGGAGAAGGGCTGCCGGAGCTTGACCCACTGCCGCTGCAGCGTGCTGCCCTTTCCCTCGCCTTGCTGACCATTTTCATGGTTCTTCTGCACTTTTGGATGGCTGATGGATGCGTCACATGTAAACCCCCTGCCCCTCGTACGCATGGCGTTTGCCTGGCTTGCCCAGCGAGGTGGTTGGGTTTTGGAAGCACCAGGTGCAGCTGCTGGGACTGCTGGTTGGAGAAACATTTGCCTCCTGAGCCCGTTAATTAGCACAGTAACGGTAACTGTGCTCCATTAGCCAACCCATGTGGTCAAGTCCCCTCCCCGTCCACCAACCTTGCCCTTAATGAGAGCTGGAAGGGGGACACTCACAAAACACTGCCTCAGAATAATATTCGGCTTTGTCCGCGCCGGTAACGAGAGCTGACAGGATCACTACGTCCATTTCTCTTCTAATTAGCACACTTCCAGCTCAGCCTGAGCCAGCAGCCAGAGAAAAGCGATCGGACAACCGTACCGAATCACAAACACAAAGAGGCCCATTCCCTGTAATTAGGTGAGACAATCCCTCAGTCTTTTCTCGGCTGGAGCTTGCCGGTAAGACTCTCGCTGTTTTGGTAAGTCCCAGCAACACAAGTTACACGTCTCCCCAGGACACTAATAAGCCCCTAATTGTCTTCCGCTTCACACGGCTCATACCATAGGTCTGACTTGGGGGAATTCTTCTAACGAGCGGCAGCCAGCGCTCCCCGCGCTGCAGACGGACGGGGAGCCGCCTCCCGGGCACCGGCCGGAGAAGGGGGACGGGGAGAAACAGCCAGAAAAGCAGCCCAGGCGCTGGGGCCCAGCGCTGCGGCACGGGGCTGGCGGTGGGGCGGCAGCCACCCGGGGCTGGGGACACGGACCTCGTCCACCCTCTCTCCATCACCGCTGCCCACCTCCTGCATGGTGGAAAGCCGAGTCCAGCTCTCTGCCCGCCTTCTCTGCCCTCGCCTCCGGTGGGACACGGGTTCCTGTGCTTCCCTGCAGAAACGCACCACCCAGACCCAGCATGTGATGGCCAAGATGTGCCCTAAGTCTCTGCTGAGGTTCACCGGGGGCTGCCCTTGGAGAAACGCACCTGGCATGGGCTTTGCTCCAGCGAGGCCGTGGCAATCCTCTGGCTCCGAGTTCAGGCTAGGAAGGAGCACGGGTATAAAGGAGACCCTGGAAGAGGATACGTGCTAGGTCTCACCAGACAGCTTTCCAAAGATACCCACGAAACGACTGAAAACATGAGAACTTCCAGAAGTTGTGGGGTGGGCAGGAGACCCCAGCTCAAATCCCTGAGCAGAACAAGGCAGACAGACACACACTCCCTCCAACTTTCAACCCGACACTTGAGAAACCACCATCAACCAAATTATTTTTTCAGCAAAACATTTCCCCTAATTTTTGACGACAAGCTGATTCTGAGCAAAACATCCCAGCTGATCCCATTAAGGATGCTGAGGGCCTGCAGACCCCTTTGCCGCCGTGCAGCTAATTACACGCTGACCCCTCCTGCAACGGGCCTCGCCAGAAGGGACCGGTCCCCTGCTATCACACGTGCTCTTTGGCTTCGGTGTGCTAAGCAGGGGCAGAGACCAAAGACAGGGTGACAAACTGATCCATGCACAGTACTAGAGAGAGACAGGCACCGGCCATGCCCTGAAAGGCAACTTAGGATGATCGATATATTTATATATAAAAATAAGCCAATTAAAACTAGCTATCACCAATAAGCTATTTTAATAGAGGGGGAGGAAAACAAAATGAAGGCCACAGAACCCAGCACCTGAGCATCCGTGCCCGCTCGGGTCACTTTGCTGGTCTCGTCCCCCATCCTCACGCAGCTGAGGAGCCCCTTCCCACCTTTCCGTACGTCACCTGCTGCCGTCCGGGCTGTTGTAGTAAGTGAAAGATGCCAAATGGCAAATGCCTGGTGCTTCAGAATTAGCTTTCAAATTCTGTGATTACGAGGAAAGTTGTATTTTGGGGAGGGGAATCCTCCCTGGCATCCAAATGCCTGCAAGCTCAAAATTTAATTACCCTATATAATTACACCTACTCATCAGCTATTGGCCACAGAGCCGGCCTTTCAAGTGATACAGAACCAAGTCAAGTACTTTGTCCCCCCAGAGATCTGGTCAATAAATAAGGTGCAAGGTCATTCTTATTACCCATTTTTTCTACTAGCAATTAAGTAAGGGCTTTCAAGCTCAGCCCTCTTCCTCTTTTCTGTTCCTTACTGAGGTGTCTATAACAGAGACAGGCAGGGAGCGTTCTGGCTTCACTGGTCACTGATCTGTATTATAGGAATCAGCAGGCAGGCCAGAGGTCAGCCACACAAACCCAACAAGAAAACGCCTGTTCTGTACATGCATCAGCTGCCTGGAGTCAGTCGTCCTGCTCAAAGGGACATGACAGAAAAGGTCAAGTCTAAAAATCGGTAGTTTCAGTGAATGATAAAGTCAAAATGTGAAGAGACCCTGTTCATGCTGAAAATCTAGCACAATCTAAATAAAAATGGCATTATTGCACATATTCAGTGTGGATTACACTCTATAGAATAAACTGGATCAGCCCATACTTCACTTAAGCTTTTAAATATCTTTATGTGGACTTCAAATCATTAGTCACAATTGACTTCAGGATTTTGCATTTCACATCCTCCTGAAAGAAACCCAAAGCACTGATGTAAGGATTGGCTCGCAGAGGTAATGCATCTCTAGAACAGCTTCAGTTCCAAGAATCACAGTATTACATCAAACCAAAAGGATCCAGCTCTTTTTTCCTTTCCCTTTTTTTTTTTTTTTTTTTTTATTTTCTTGCCTTTTTAAATATCAAGGTTCAACTCTTCTCAGGGCAATGCATATTTGGCATCACACATACAACAGGTTTGGAAGTATTTGGTATGCTAGCTGATGTATATGCTGGGATGTGCACATAGGAACCATGGGGTCTAGTATTTCTGTGGTGGGAAGTTTTTACTATAGTGATTACAGAAATGTGTTCACAACGTTTGCATTTGTTGTTCTAATCACATTTGTTCAGTTCAGAGTGTTGGTTCACGGGAAGTTTCTGTCCAACTGTGATCATGCTGGGCTGAAAATACAGAGGACCTTCTGGAAAATTGTCTTGCAATGAATTATCACTAAAGACTGATTATTTACTGACTTTTAAAAAAGTGTCACTACAGAATGGCATATGAAAATGGAGGTGCAACACTAAGAAGCGAGGATTCTTTTCACGTTACATGAAGTTTGCATGCCGTGTTCAGATAGTTCACTCAAAGACATGACGCATTTCCCCATCACGAGTACCCCTGGTGGCTGGAGTTCTTGCTTAGGAGGAACTCAGCCATGAGGATGCCTGAAACGCCTCTATCAAGACTGGACCTCTGGCGTTTTGAACGACTGCTGGCTCTAGCAGAGTGTATGTATCACTGTGTGGATTTTCTGCAACAGTAATTTGCAAGTTGTCTTTTTCTTTTGATTGCATTATGTCTAAAAATCGGTATCAGCTTATAAGTATTACAGAAATGTTTATGAAGTGTTACTGAACTTGTGGCAGAATAACAGTCCAGGATTTCAGGCCATATGACAAAGATTTAATTTACCTTTTTTACATGCTGCATAGGTTGATGATGGAACTATCTGGTATCACTTCCTCAACATGAAGTGGTTGGCATAACTGTTGTCATGATTTGGAAAAAGTGTTGTTTGCCTAAAACAAATTACTGTGCTTGAAGATGGAGTGGAAGAGATCAGCTGCATGCCCAGGCTGCAAATATAAGTGACGATCCTATTCTTAGAGATATTCAAACCATGATTGAGCCCATGATGATGAGGGACAAAACAGCAGAGGAAAAAATACAAGCTGTAATTAGGACTTAGACACTTCTACAGTATGCTCACACGCTGCAGTTTTGGTTATGCCATCTCAGGCTGTAACAGAAGACAGCTGAACATTGTGAATGTAAGGAAGGTGAAACATAACCATGATACCGAAAACATAGCAGGAGCTGAAAAATCGTGAGTAGTGCACAGACAGCAAAGAAAAAAAGCCCAAACAACTGTTTCTGACAATAAAAGAAATTAAAGGTTCAAAATGGCATTATCAGGTAAGCAGGTTTAAAACAAACAATTACACCCACCCACCCCCACCTTTTTTTTTTTAACCCTTTGTATAACTGAATTATAGAACTCGCTGTCCAGGGGCATTTGAGAGGCCAGAAGTACAGACTAAGACTAAGTACAGACTAAATTAGGACTAAGACAAATTTATGGAGGGTAGGATCTACTGTGGACCAGATTCAACTAAAACAGATTGCTGGATGCTGTGTAAGTTACCCTAAAGCAAAATCAGTCCGTGTAAGCCTTTTGTTTATATCCTTACCTATCCTTCTACAACTGTTTGTAATCAAAGCGAAGATTACAGATAAGATGGGCTTGCAATTTTGACTTGTAATAGCACCTTCCATTTTTATGTAACATCAAAATCACTAAAATAAACCAGAATAAGGTTCAAACATTACCTCCAAGTTGGATTAGTCAGTTTTCACTGATCTGCTACTTCTAGGTGATTTGTTGTGGGGAAATGTGAACAATAGTTGTGAACTGTGGGTTATAGGATTGTTCTGAAATTGTTAATTTCATTAATGGCAAAACACCGAGTTAAATGGAGGATCACATTCTTCAATTGCCAGTGCAACTAGAGTTTTATTTTTATAATGATTAACATGACAAACAAGAATTTCTTCTTAGCTGGATTAAATAGAAAAGCATTTGATACTCCAAGACTGAAGAGCAAATAGGCTTTAACAACTGAATACATTTAACACTGGCATTTAAAAGGAACTAAATACATACTGGGTTTCTTTCCAAGAACCTCACAGTACCATTTAACATACCAACACATGAAAACACTTTATAAAGCAATACATTAGCTTGATTAATATTACCAAATCAAGTTTTGTTTTTTTTTGTTTGAAAATACAGAAGGTTATCAGCAACAAAAAGTCACCTAGAATTTCCTGTATAGATAATATACTGCAAAGATGTCAAGAAGGACATCACTAAAGGAAAAAAACAGGGTTCAATGGGGTATGAAAGCCCTTAGTATCATTTGGATATTGCCAAATATTTATTTACTGATGAGAATGGAGCATCCACAGGCCAAACACCCTGAGGTGGTGGCGTGCAGAAGTGTGAAGAGCGTTACCTAAGTGGCTAAGCAAAAGCTTTTGCATCTCAGAGGACTACTTTGGAAACCCAGATGAATTTGCAAGCTTTCCATTTGTTTATTATCAAACCAGAAAAGAGTAACAGATATGACTACAATTCTCTGGCTAACACACAAAAATACATATAAATATTACCAATAAAAAATGCGTCACTGACTAATCTCTACAGATGACAAATACAAAGCCAATAAATATCACAATTCTATAACACGTGTTACTGGCTGCCCTATAGAATAAAAGTAATAGGCATGTGGTAAAAGGGGTTTTTTGTTTGTTTTTAAAATATATATGTTACTAAAAACTACCTAAAATTTGAAATCCCTTACTGAAAATGTCAGAAAATATACATATACTTCCATGCCAGGCTTTTGCATCTTCTCCTATATTCCTTCTCCTTTCAGATCCTAATTCCTTAATGTGTTGGACCAACAAACCTCTATAAAATGCACAAACTCATATCGGTGACACAGATGAAGTATACCATTACGTTATATATGTATATACATATTATATACATAGGATACAAACTTAAAATTGCATTCAAAATGTGTAATTCAATACCTAAAGCTACATCAACGTCAGTTTGCACCAGCAGGTTTTTTCCTCTGTCTCTGAATTACCACTTTCAGCTTCTCTTCACATTCATCTGTCTTAACCCTCATGTTCTCAAGGGATAGAGTTCCTGTTAAGCTCAGCCCTGCATAAACTGTGAAGCACAGAAATAAATCCATTAACTTTAAAATGAGACTCCTGACATTCCTAAATATTCAGTATTTGTGCAGGGTCTTTCCAGGATGCGGAATTTAACTCCTTAAACTTAGTTAACAGGAGCTGTCCATAACAAGCCTAGTTCTGACCGGTAATAACCAAGACCACAGATTGCAAACCAAAAGGTCACCAGCATTTCAGTACAAAATTAGAGACGTACGTTTGATTAAAAAAATCTCCTCCTCTTTATTGCACACGCACCTTAAAAGAGTCTCCTCTCTGCAAAGACAGAAAAATGCAATGCTCTAAGGACAGCCTGTTACACATAGTATTTCCAAGCCATTTCTCCTCCCAGATGTGATGGCACGCTGGTAAACGACAAGTTTTGAAAAGCCTGCATGCTAAAAATAACATTCCTAAACAGAGAAAAAACCCTGCTCTTCACCCAATGTTTCGATACTATGTTGTGCTCTAAAAGGAACGTATTTACTTATGCTTAAAATGTTGTTTTCTAGGAAAAGGAAAGAGGATGAAATGAAAAATAATTAATCTCTTAAATAAAACAAGCAGTCTAAACATGCTCCTTACCTCTTCTCTGGGGTGAAGATACAGAAGTACATTAACAGAAGGAAAAGCCATTAAACCGTAAGATGAATAAAGCCCAAAACTGTGCTGAAAGATACCAGGTCACAGAAAATTCTATCTTAAAAATTCTGGGTTTGTTGGTGTTTTGTAATTAAAAACATGACACAATGTTATTTTCAGAAATGTTAAGATTCTGTATAAGCAGACCGTCCTTGCAATGGGGCTAACAATCCTCTTGCCCCTTCTTGTAGCACCAACTGAAAATATTACTGCCTTTCAACTCTGTAACCTTCCTGTTTCTAGCTCTGTAAGAAGCTGAGAACTGCAGCGGACTGACAAAGCTCCTTCTTTGTGTACCAGCCAAAGTTTCTGCAGGGACATTTTCCTTCCTGACACAGTAACATCTCTTTATTCCTTACGGTCTGTCAGTCTCTATTTCACTAGAGAACCATTTAGCGGTGAGATGAAGCTCCTGGTACATCAAAGGTCTGGAGGTCCTCCTTGGAGTACCAGACACGCTTCTCTGAAGGCAGCGAGGAACTGGGCTTTAATGCTCAGACCACACTCAGCTTCTACACTAGAAGCACATGCTCCTGCTGAACCACAGTTACTGGTCAATCCACAGCCCAAACGATGCTCAAATCTTTTAGCACAGGAGCTGCAAGTAGAAAACTTGCATCTAAAGCAAAAGACACACAAAACGTGCTTCATGATGCACACTGGCCAGTGTCAGATCTGCTGTGTGCTTCACACAGGTGCTGCCACTGAGAGCCATCGAATTAAGGACACTATGGCTGTTCGCTTTGAACAGCTGATTGAAACAGGTAATTCTGTCACAGCGTGTCAGGGCCAAGTCTCCCTGTTGGACACCTTTGGTCAGACGAAATCTGAATTCCAACGCAGCCCACTGCGGTCCTTGTGACCTGTGTATGCAACGTCTCCCCCGTAGAGGGGTGAGCTGTGGAAACACAAAGAGGTCTTTGCTTCTGAAGGTCTAGAGCAAGAGCTTTGTACTTCTTAGCAGTTCTGGGGTTCATCTGGATCCGTGGTATGGAAAATGATCTAGTTGGGGTATTTTTGTCCAAACTCCAGATGTAGCAGCTATTTTTTGGGTTTCTCTAGGATGTTCAGGAATTTCCCTCGAGTCATCTCTCTAGCTGAAATCACAAGGGAGAAAAAAGAAATTAGTATTTTTTAAAAAGCCAAGAAATGCAAACAGTTGTATAATTTACGGATTTTAACCAGGGGATAAAAAATTAGTTTAGATTTGTGCTTATACCAATAGTGAGTAAGAATTAATTTATTTATTTGGTTTTTAAGGCAAAAAATAAATAAAACTGCATTCCATCTTGAATTCCTGACATCCCAGAAATGCAGGCAGGGCCTGGAATCCTCTAAACTCAGCAACAGTTCCCATAGGCTGACTCATTCCATACAATCTATGCTTTCTATTCCTACTGTGTTACGCTCTCAGAGCATCTCTTTTTCTCTGTACTATCCATCTCTGAATCATGTAATCTAGATTTCCATCACTCTATCTCACAGCAATTGTTCCTGGATGTTATAATCCGTCAGAGATTATGGAACTCTCTCTTTCTCCATTTCAGGATTATTGGTCCCTGGATGCTATGATCTTCAACAGAAATTAGACAGCATTTTCTCTCTCTGAGCAGTGTCAGTCCCTGGATGCTGTAATATAATGGGGTTTATATTCCTTCAATGCAGTTCATCTATGGATGGTGTAATAAAGTAAAGTTTATAGAGCTTTGGTCTTCTCTCTCTCTCTGCATTGTCAGTCCTGCGATGTTTAATACAGCGAGGCAAGGTTTATATGTCTCTCTCTCACTCTTGGCACCATCAATCTCTGGTAGCTGTATTACAGCAGGGTTTACACAGCCACTTTTCTGCACGAGACACTTCTGACTTGTGAGCCCATAAGCTCACGGGCTGGCAGAGCAGCCCTAATAGTAGCTTTGTCTTGCAATAGCAATACAATGCATCAAAGACAACATGATTAGCAATTGAACCCTAGAGAAAAACAACCTTCCCACCAGTGCTCTCCTTCATTTGTTTTTTTTTTTTTTTAAATAAAGGTGTAAGCTTTGTGCTGGACTGACAGGCATCAAAACATGGAGGCTTTTATTCACAGGATTGATGAAGGCATGCATGCTTCCCACACCTAGCCTAGAGAGACTCTGGAAGGAGATGGGAATTCATTTTCTACTTTATCCATTCAATTCCTGACCTCTCTACTGAGAGGAACAACAGAAATGACAATTAGCATAAAAACTGGAGGTGGGTTTGTTGCTGATGTTGGGTTTTCTTTTGACATTACTGATGATCTGTTAGAACAGAACTGAAAAGGAATAAAAATGTTCAGCTTAAAATACTCAATACACACCCTCAGGTAAAGAGGGTTATTCTTTACCTAAAGGTTAGAAATTTGTGCCTTAAAGCCTCTTTAAATTAGTACCTTCTAATTTGTCTTCCAAAATTGTACCACAAGGTATTGTCATCAACAAGATCCCTGTAAAACAATTAACGGTATTATGAACTGTCTGGTACATATTGATATTCATAGGCTGCAAAGTCCACTGCTGTAAGCGGAACATGTTTCAGACTGGCTGCAAATTCAAGCAGCTCACTCCTTTACTCGCTTGGTTCGTGCCTCCAGCTGTGAGCTGTATCATCTGGGATCCA
This sequence comes from Falco rusticolus, assembly GCF_015220075.1. Taxonomy (NCBI): domain Eukaryota; kingdom Metazoa; phylum Chordata; class Aves; order Falconiformes; family Falconidae; genus Falco; species Falco rusticolus. The sequence goes on along the minus strand of NC_051193.1, from coordinate 63,588,997 downwards.
TTCCCAACTCTGCTTCTGATTCACAGCATGAACCACCACAAAGTACTCATTTGTACCTCTACTTCCCCATACACAAGGTAGCTTGCATCTTTCCAGTGCTGCTGAAGTGCCACATGGATAGAAGATGCTGCAGAAGGGCAGGATGGGATTGTTATTTTGCCAGGAACTAAGTTGTTTAGTTCATTTGTGAACTAAATTTAGCACAAAGAACACTATTAAATAAAAAAGCAATTTTTAAAAATTTTCGGCTAGGAATAGATTTTCAGCGCCGGTTCTTTGACACCTCCCTACCTTGCACCATCAACAATGCGTGGTTTTAAAACACTCTTATTGGAGAAAGCACAAAGCTGAACTGCAGTTTATAGAGTGGAAAGTTTTCTGGAGTGCAAGTCCCATATAGGAGATATACGAATGCATGACAATTCTGTTCCCACAAAGAGGGCTGCACCCTATAAATCAGGCAGAGCATAGACTCCTTCTGTGCGCTGAGTGAAATTACTGTGGGTTGGGGGTTGCTCCAGAGCACGTGCCCTCCTGTTCACTTGTCATCGGAGATGTTAACATTTCTGATTAATTCACAGACCTCTCATTTTATTCTTCATTCCTTTATCCTTGCTATCCTGTTCTGCTGCAGCTTAAAGATTCTTACCGACCTGCTACAATAATCACCGCCCGTTTCCCCCCCCAACCCGGTGAAATTGTTTAGTGATGCCAACCGCGCTTTTAATTTGCAAGACATCAGACACAGAGGTAATTTATACCAACATCTGTTCATTTCTGACTTCTGAAACAAACTCGCACATGCTGCTACAAAATCCCATTAGGAGCAAGAGACAGCCTTCTGCTATTCTGTATTCCTCTTCTCCCAACATACTCAGGCTTGCATTGGGGCTTTATTTTTAAAGATATGCCAAACTAAAAAAAGGACCTTACATCTTTGTATATGTATGAAAATGGCCAGGAAATAACATCGTGATATCACAACAACATCAACAACAACAAAATCACAGCCAAACTAAAGGCAACTTTCCACAAACATTAACAATCTTGTTTTCCTTGCTTCAGCTGCTTGTCTTATCTGCTAAGAACCACAGTTCAATGTGTTCCTGGTAAACACAGGCCAAATATGTATTACATGGTATTGCATTCAAACGTCTTGGCTATTCCCACCCCTTTGTTCCTCTTTAATCTGCACTGGAGTATGATTTGAGCTTGGGTTTCGCACAGAAAAGGCTCTAATATTAGAAACTGACTCCTCTGCTCAGCATTGCTTCTGATAAATGAATTCTTAATAATGGGAAGATCATTTCCAATGGGGCCTTTTGGAGGTTGCTGGAGTGAGGGAAGAGCTTGTGAATGAAGAAACCATCACCCACATTCTAAATATGATTGCAGTCTAAGAGAGACAGTAAAACCTGCCTTAAACAACTACCCAAGGGATCAGCAGAAGCCAGTTGCGTAGCAGACAGAGGTGGATTTTTTAATTAAAAGGTTGGACAAAACTGTAGTGAAAACCTTAGGGATTTTTTTTCTTTAAAATGGTTGCTTAAACCACGGACTTCAAGTGAAGAGAGGGCTTGAGTGTAGGTTTCATTGTACCGGCAAACAGACGCTACAGAGGCTGCGCAGCACGAAACAGAAACATGAATCTCCACGTCAAGTCACGATTTACAACCTTGCCTACGCCGAGCATCTACTACAATAGAAAAATCAACAATGGATACGATCGCAATAGCTTGGATACAAATTAATCTCACCTACCAGGGAGGAGGAAGACGATACCGCAGCCCCTAGAAAAACCACTTTAAAATGTTATCGGCACTGGTTACAGTGGAAATTGAGTGCTTGAATAGACTCTTTCAGAGAAACGTATTGAAAAATGATATCAGGCTATTATAATTAACATGAATTAAGTTTGCTGCCTGGCAAGATCAGCCAAGCCGATCTCAAGAACAGGTATTGGGTAGGAGAGGCTGGGGCTGAAAGGAGAAGGAAACACTTCTACTTGATAGGGGAGCAGAATAAGGTTTAATATAATCTCCTCTTTAGAACTTCAATCCCTCAATCCCTCATTTAGCCTTGTTGCCTGGGGCTCCTTTTCTACTACAATTGTCCCCAAGCTGCCCCTCCGCAGTAAATTTTGTGGTTGCTGGTTGAAAAGATTCAGTAGTACAGATTGATTTCCTACAAGTGAGGAGATGAGGGATTACCAAAAGCAGTCCTGGTTAACAAGATTGGGTGCAGAATCTCCTGCTAGAGCAGCCCACTCTGCCAATGCTTTGCATCCTTTCACTATGACATATGGGTTTCATTACACAAAGATTTTCCCGATTTTAACTTGGAGGCGATTACATTGGAAACTCAGAGCTATCTTTACATCTGTAGCAATTTAAAGGTTAAGTAACTTTTAATCAAATGACAAAGACTCATAATGTTTTTTCCTCGATTGAAAATGAAAACTGCTGTTCCGGATATTCCTTCTGGTGACAATTTAATTAGAAAAAAACACTGGACTGGAGATTGGGGTCCAGCCTGATTGCTCCCCATAAAAAGCCTTCTCACACGTATGACAGCACAGGACATACTGTGTCATAAGGTCTGGATAGCCAGGAAATAATGGAAGGATTTACTGCTATAAAAACAGCAACGAAAACAGTGATTTACACTTACATAAGCAACTTTCATCCAGGAGAATCCCTAAGCAACACACATATGTAAACACTTTTTTAACACAATATACACTTCAATGCAAAAGCACAACACACTTGGTGATATAGTCTACGCAAAAGATGCATGTGACAAACTGTATTTATCACGCATTTATCACAAACATTATACCCTCACTGCTTACTATTTCTGGGCTTATCTAAAAGCCTCGAAACAAAGCCTGTGAGCATCTTCAAATCACAGATATTTTTAAATGAAGCCACCCACTACAGAAGCATTTCTCTGCCTTTCCCCAAGATGTACAACTTACGGGATAAATTTGACTGTTCTCCTCCTCTGACCCGAAAATGTAGCCTTGTTGAAATATAAAGGTCTTACTACTAAAAAACCCTGGAAATACAATTAATGTTCTACAAACAGAACATGGGTTTACCCTGAAATACCTTATAGTATCACACTTTGCATGGTACATTCTTGACTACAAAAGGTTATTTTAGGCACTGTCATACTTTGTTAGCTTATCAGTTATTCCTCCCATTCAGCTGTATTTACGGTAACTAAAGAACTTGGTTTTCAACATGGAAGGATTCCTTTAAAGTACTAATCATGCACCCTCAAACTACTGCTGTTTTAGGACTACACAGAAAACAAAACTAGAAAGGGTTTATTTCTGAAGGACTATCAGTGGAAATTACCAGTTCAGAGCAAAGAGCAGGAATTGCAGACAGACAGTAGAACACTACTCTGGTTTTTAACCCTTCTGTCACAAAGGTCTGTTGCATCAAAAATTATTTCTTTTGTCCTCAGACACAATGTTAGGATAAGATGACCAAACCGTTCTTTTTCTTAGTTGGTAGGACATAAAGGCCTAGAGGAATCTGCCTGTGAGGGACTGTGGGAGTCTGGCTTGACTAGACTTGTGAAAGCCAATGGCAAAGCCACATCTTTTGGAGGGGCTCAACTACTATTGCATTTGGAAGGGAAATAAAAAGAAAAATCAGTGACAGGAGTGGGGGAGAGTGAAGGCAAAAAGGCAATCTAAACCAAGCAAAAATATTTAAGATTGACATTATTACTGAACAGCCCTCAAAGAAAAAAAAGAGGCTTATGTCAGACAAGACCAACAGATTATTATTAATCAGCCAACATAATGTGAACTTCTATCAGAGAGAAAGAGATCTGTATGGCCCACTTTCTGTCTTGAGACCAGACCCCAAAATCCTACCACCGCCTCGATAGCTGCTAGCACCGGCTCATTCCTCTTCCTTCATAAAAAGGGCTCCAATTACTCTGCTAATGGCCTATTTCTGTGACGTAATTGTCAAATGAATTGTCTGTGGGTCTTTGACAAATACTTATCAGTGAATGCTACACCAAGCGCCATCTCGGGAGAGCAGCCATTAGTGAAAGCAATGTCGGTCACCTTTACTGAAGGTAGAACTGGCACATGCAGATACTCAGATGCGTACTTCAGGAATGGTTACATTTACACTGAAGACCAGCGTAACCATCTAGCATTCCTGAAACACATTTTTTCAGGTAAGATGACAGAATCAGCACAAACCTCCGTGTGGAATAAGCTTGCATTACTGTGGCATGTTTCAATAATCAATATCAAAGCACTTGCAAAGTTTATCAAGCTTCACAATATTCTTGAGACATACAGTGATTTAATTCCCATCTTACAGATGGGGTCACAGCCTTAGTGAGGAGTGATGTACAGATGTATACTAAAGGAGTCAGCAACCATGCTAGAATTCAGGCTCTGAAAGATGAGCTCTGTCAAGTCTTGCTGCAGCATTTTAAAATATTAACACCACCCTCGGTACAAAACATCACGGTCCTTCCCTTGGTGAATGAGACAGCAGAATCTGCCCTTACTTCAGCTGTAGTTCAGGAGTCTGGCATGACTTGCTTTGCAATGCCAAAGAAGGTGGAGGCTTGCACAAAGCCAGGCTGTGAATCAGAGCAGGTGAGGCACATGGACCGCTCCTCCCAGCGTGCTAGGTAAACAGGCATCTCTGACAGAGAAGTGGTAAACAGCTGAGGCTGACAAAGTTTTAAACCACTGAAACAGGTTAGCGAGTGTCAGCTAGAGCCTTAAGAATCGGAAGCAAATACCTAATGCTTTCCTGAATCATGAAATCCTCATGTGACCTCTTTCCACCGTTTTTTTCCACCCACAGTAGTGGTGTTTTATCATATACCTGATAAGAGATCTCAGAGATCATTCAGGATTATCCAGAATGGTGATAACAGATCTGATGCAGATTAAGAGATCCTCAAAAAAATGTTATTGTAGCTATCAATAAATACTAAAATTATATCCGCTCAAAAAAAATTAGAATCCTTCTCTGCAGAATAATTTACCTTGTTCTCCTAATCAGATTTCCCTGCCTTGCCAAAGGCAGTACCATTCTGTTTGCATTCGGTTGCACACAATGATGTTCACAGAGCTTCGAATGCAAAAACTACAAACCATATTCATTCACACACAGATGGGCAAAGCCAGTCAATGAAAACACTTGAAACAAGGGGCAAGGACATCCCTGCCAATGCCCAGGGAGCTACTAAACTCATGTTCCAGGTCATGGATATTAGGACCCGCAGATATTTTGTCCTGAGTGACCCCCCATATTAAAGGAAATTCATACAGTACCTCCCACTTCTAGGAGCTGACTGCAGCCAACATCCTGTGGGGCCAAAAACCTGATCCCTTTGACCCCCAAAGCAAGGAAAGAGTTACATCTTCCCTCTGCGAAGCCAATAAAAACCTCTCTTGATTATAATTTAGATAAGAGCCACTGGATTGAATAATAATGTCTGAAACTCCCCTGGCTGTTTCACCTTGAGACGTCCATCACTGGGTTAAACATGATGCTAATTGCATTTGGATTGATTAATTTCTCTCACTCCTGTCTATTCGAATAATGCTTAACAAAATAATCACAGCACCCAGAGCCAAATCTTCTCCGTCAAAGGAATGAAGCCATCAGAACCAGCAGAGATGAAAGAAATGAAGATGACCCGTAATTACTGCTACGGTGATATCATTACCATATTATAGAAAATGAGTGTATGTGGGGGGAGCGGGGGCTGCGATTATTATTTATTTTTTAATGGAACCTCACATCCCAAGAATACAGATCTGACACAGTGGAGCATACAGAAATACAGAACTAAAAAATTACTGTGCATTAAATTGCAAAATACAGCGAACACTGGGACTCTAGGTACATCAAGTGTCTGACACTGCAAGCTGCTGTTTATTCACTTCACTATTTTTTCATTGCAATAATACTTTGTATATGACTAGCACAGAGATTTAAGATGCCTACATTCCCCAAAAGATCCTCAACTATCTGCAACAGAACTCGCCCATAACCCTGATGCTAAAGCCATTCTCCTTTAATATCATTACTTCGAACACTAGCTTTCAGATTTTAAAACCGCAAGATCTAACTTGATGCTCAAAGAAAAGCTAGCGTGCAAGTAGTTTTTCTTCTTAAATGCTGATTCCTATCTGAAGGCAGTTATAAATTCCAACACCAGCTGCAGCAGATCACTTTCAACCATTCATTATGCTGGTTCTGTAAAGATATCAAATGTATCAAGTCTGGAAGAATTTAAACTAGGATTCGGAAATAAATTAAATTTAAAAAAACAGAGAGGGGGGAAAAAAAACCCAACCAACAACAACCAAACCAAACCCACAACCCTAACATCAAAACCAAAGGCCTTCTGCTCCTTTTATTCTCCAAAATATACTCCCAAAGCTCCTCTCATTTGAGAAACAAATAGCTTGGCAATTGTATGAGATCTTCAGACACCTGTGCACTGCAATTCTAATTGTGGTTTATACAGTTCACTTCTCTCAGTGCTGCTTATGTCTGCCCCCTAGTCTCAGACCAAAGACAAAAAAACCCACACACAACTAGCAGCTTAAAATATTTATTCTGGAATAAAGCCAAGGTCAAATACACACAAAAATTTCACATGCCAAAAATGTCAAGACCTAAGACCAGGTGCTGACTCTTGAAGCTAATTAAACACAGAAAAATGATGTTTGAGTATTTCGTAAGGCTTAAAGAAATTTAAGTTATGCTTCTAATATTAAAAGCAGTATGAAAGGCAATTTTATATCAAAGTTGAGGATATTTTCAAGTATACCTGAAAGGTAATTTACTAGTGTAAGCTGTCACTGGAACAGCTACAGCTTGGGAGAGCTCTGACCACCAAAATCCACAGATGCTGGGGGCAAGTAGCAGGATAGAAAAGGGGGCACGTTTTAACAAGAAGCACCCTAAATGTTATTTTTTTTTCCTACCTGCTTGTACCAAAAGGAAAATAATCTCTTCCTGGCCTCCCAACCCCTGCAGCAGACCAAGATCTCTTGATAATTTAGGTTTTCCCACGACAGTATCTCAAAGAAGAATCTTCTTTATTGAGCAATGCAGAGAAAGGAGATCAAAACTGCTCAAGAACTCTTGAGCATAAAACACATGAAGAAGCTGGGAGGGCACGCTCTACAATGAATATAAAGCCGGGTACGAAAGGTCTCTGGGGGTGACCAGCACCTTCTCAGAAGGCACAGAGGCAGCAGTGCTGCCCAGGCTCCCACAGAACAGTGTGCCCCTGCCTGTGCTGGGGAGCACGTATTTACTGGTTGGGAGCAAAACAGGTGAACCTTGAAATTAACAATTTTTTCAAGTCTTACCGGTGGCCAGGGCGCACAGGCCATGGCAAAATCTGAGCCCTGGAGCCAACAGGAACAGAGAGATTAAGAGTTATTAGGAGTAGAGAGAATTACATATTTACAGTGCAGTTACTGAAAATAATCGTGTAATGATTATGTAAGTCCCTATATTCCTTTTGGCTAATAATGTTGGGATACAAGCTGTATGGTTATGCAAGCCTGGGCACACAAATCCAATCACAGACATCAAGGCATGTTTACAGGGAGGCTCGCAGCTCTGGTTCTCTGGTTCGGGAATGGTATGGCTTCCTTGACCTCCAAAGCCCCTGTCAGTAGGTTAGCTAATGGCTTGAGCTGTGAAGCAAAACTGAATTTTTAAGCTTAACTTCTGTCAACGAGCTTCAAGAAGAGGTATCTGAGTGAAAGAAGGTGATACTATGGTAGTCTGTATTTATTTGTCCAGAGATATGTCTTTACTTTAAAAAGCAGTCTAAATTTTTAAAATGTTTCTAATCCCAAGATTCCTTATTGAAACATTTTTCCATGTAGATAAATGCAGCCCTTGACACAACAACGAATTACCAATATTGAAGATGTCTATGAAAAAAAGATTCACACTTTTTATGACCGAACAATATTACTTGACTGACATGTGAAGTCAACCAAGGTTCCTTTTGCCATCAGTACAACAATAGAACACATTAAATTACATAAAGGACTCCCATAATTTCCAAAAATCCAAAACCAATTGTATGACCAAATACAAGTAAAAGACAGAAATCTCAGTGCTTCAAGGCCAAAGTCTCAACCTTAGTTAAACCAGAATTATAAAAAAGCAGCAATATGCAGTTTATGGGCTAAGAAAATACCTTCACAATTGCCCCCATAATTTTATTCTTTCCTCCACATGAATCAAAGGCACTTTCTTTAACGACTGCCCTTATCCCTATTCTCATCCTTCCCAGTATATTCACTGCTTGCTTTAGTCCAGCTTTTTCAGTTGTATTACCGACCAGTTTCATGCACTCTGCCTGCCACAATCCTCTTCTCCTGGAACCAATACCCTGAGCTGAGGAATACTTCCAAGTCCAGAAGAGGGCTCAGGGGATCCAAAACCATCTTTACTAACTCCAGGCTCGTCACAAGACATCTGAGGAAACACACTGATTTAGAAATGTTACAGCTTTTACAGCACCCAAATGCTACTAGAGTCAAGTTCAAATGAATATAGAGAAAAAAATATATATGGAAGAGTTAAGAATCACAGGAAAATTGTTGTTACTCAAGAGAACCTATCACTAGTTTTAACCTGACCTACTTGATAACAGAATTGTAGTACCACTTTGGGCTGTTTGGAATAGATATTAAATATAAACAATGCCGGCTCTGCTACAATTACCACAATTCAGCTGTTCATGAGCTCAAAGTCAAATAGGCAAGGCCCAGCTGTAAAAGCAGATGTAAAAGATGCACTCAAAAATAAACCCTTCCAGACCCGTGAAAAAACATGGGAACATTTTTCATAAACACCCTCATGCTTCTAGTATCCATGGACTTGGAAGAAAAACGTAAAGACATGATTCGAATACGAGAAGTACAGAGGTATTGGACTCTGCAGAGATCTCAAGAGAGGAGCGGCCAGAAGAAACTCCAGTTTCTTGAAACCCAGAAATGAAGCATACTAGTCAATCGTCATTCCTGAAAAAAGAAGCCAAAACAAAGAAAACAACATTATTCTCCACTCCAGAAGGTCTACTGAGAGCAGCCCAGCAAGCTTTGCTACTCTTTTGCTTCCAAAAAGCCTGCCACGTTTATTCTCAGTCCGTATGCCAGTGGTCTGAGGCCATGTCTACCACTACTTTCTTCTCTTATGAAAACTGAATACAGTGACATAGCTATTATGCTTTAATGAGCTGACTAGTGTTCGTCATCCGTTACTGGAAATGAAGAACAGAGGCACTGCGGCAAAGCAGATGGCAAACCACCTACAAGACAGCTCAGCAAGTAAAGCAGAAGGTGGTGATGGCCATGGGGATCTCCTTCGACTTAGTGACTGGTGAGATTATTCTGAGGGTTGAGGGGCAGTGAAGAAACTCTGGAAGCCAAGAGAACCCAGAAGACTCCATGACCCAGTGACAGTGGGATTATCAGATGTATCTGGAGAGAGGAAGGTGCAGTGGAGTAGAAGAGGTGTAAGGAAAAAGAAGATATAAGGAAAAAGTGGTAAGTGAAGAAAATTTAATCTACAAGAAGAAAACAGATCACATGAGAAGGCATACAGTACAATACCAAACAAGGGAAAACATACAGAATCAGAGAAACATTCAGATTTGGAAGGACCTTGGCAAGTCTCCAGTCAGCCTTCTGTGGAAGACAGGCTGCTCAGGGCTTTAGCCAGTCAAGCCTTAAAAACAACTGTGGATGGAGACTGCACAACGTCTCTGGGCAATCCTTTCAATACCTGACTGCTCCATGCCAAAAAAGTTTTCTCTTAAATCCAGTCAGCAACTTTCTTGCTTCAATTTATGACTGTTCTCTCTTGTCCTCCCGCCATGCAGCACTGTGCAGAGCCTGACCCCATCTTCTCAGTAACCTCCTCCCAGGTACTAGCAGACAGCTATCAGGTCCCTGTGAAGTCACCTCTGCTCCATGCTGAACAAGCCCCATTCCCTCAGCCTCTATTCAAAGGGCAAGTGCTCCAGCCCCCTGAACGCCTTGGTGGTCCTCCATTGAACTCACTCCAGTTAACCAACGTCTTCCTCATGCTGGGGCATGGAGGACACCACTGGATGTGGCACTGCAGATGCAATCTAATGGCTGCTGAGTAGAGGTGAACCATCACCTCCTTTGATCTGCTGGCTATTCCCCTGTCAACAGATGTGTATGCAATCCTACATTCCTTTCCCAAATTCTACCTACTTGCTATATTCCTGTTCAACGCTGTTTCCTAGCCTTTGAACCTCCACCTAGCCACTGCTTTGCCTACTGTTCCAGGAAACTGGAGCACCACAGTCAAAAAGCTGTGCATTTCATACCCTTAGACGGGAGAGGAACTGTTTGCTCCTCCAAGTTTTCTATGCATACATTAGTAAACAAAATTTGTCAGCATTTTTTTAAATGTATATGTTCTCTATTCTCAAGCAAGCCAGGTACTAGGCTTGAAAATCTTGAGGCAACCCAGAGAACTATCTGTGGAAAACCAAACGACAGTTTGGCCTGCTACCCAGAAACATCCATCACCCAGCCTTTTTCTGTTGGGATCTGTGTTGAATGACGTCTTCTGCAGGTTAACAATTAGTTTTTAGCATAAGGGTCCTGTGTCATCGTCATCATCTCCCCAGGAGACAGAAACAGGCTGAGTGATTTTTAGATTATATGCTCTGATAAGATACAGGCTCCTGACTCACTGTGTGCTTGTGCCATGCAGGCCACCTGCTCTATGGAGCTGCCACCATGGACACCCTCAAAAAGGTTTAATAATGATGTTCTCTCCAGAGATGTAACTCAGATCATGCTCTGCATTTACATTCTCTATCACTGACTAAAATCTTGTACATAAAATTCTATCAATTGATAGGATCTAAGACTAGTCACTAAAAAAAGATTGTAGAAACGTTATTCCCTATTAAACAAGAATCTGTCAGGTCTGTAGTCATAAAAACTGTAAATGAACACAGGAATTGAAAAAGCAGGGCAGATCAGTGATTTACCCAAGCAGGTATCCTGTCTGACTATACCAAATATCAGAAGCATCACAGAAACAAAACAAAAAAACCAACACCACCCCCCAAAAAAAAAACCAAAACCACAACCCCCAAGGAACCCCATTATAAAGACATATGGAATAATCGCCTTCGAAAGACTTCTCTTCCTAAGCGCTTGTTTTGTACCCTGAAGCAGTTGATATTTCCTATTAATTTTGGATTTTATACTGCTCTAACTAGAAATGTTCTCATCATCCATTTAATTGCCTGATTCCTTTTCCATAGCTGCTAAGTACTTGGCCTGGGGAAAAAAAATAAAATTCCCTATGTGGCAGAAAGTTCTGCATCAAATCATTCATCGTATAAGAAGCATTCCTTTTTGCTACTTTTAATCTGACGAGCTTCCATTACTTTTTTCCTGCATTCTCCCCCACTTTCTTTTCATGGTTGGGAGTCAATAGGAATTTTCAATTTATCTCCTCAATTGTAGAGATGTAAAATAACAACTGCGCTACCTTTCAAAATCAAAGAGATTCACTTTTTTTCACATTCTCATGAAGAAATCTCTTGATTTAAAAGCAGCTCTTGAAGTGAATGGTGTATTTCACACTATCTCAAAATTATTCCCACCCAAAGACTGCCTGAAGTGACAGAGTATCTGAAGTTACAAAAGAGAGAACGAGACTTACTTCCTTTCTGGGGAAAGATTATGGAACCTTATGCAGAAATATAGGTGATGAAGCACAAACAACTATTAATGTCAAGCAGAAGAGGTGGCAAACAGCACAATAATTCGTTGTGTCTTGGGATACACTCAAGCCTGAAGACGTACAGGGGCAAAGCAATCTGCTCTGCTTCACCATGCTGGGCACTGTGCTTCCACCTGGCTGTTCCGGACCATCCCAGGAGCTCAGGAGGCTTGGGGGGCTCGCGCAAAACATGGTTAAATGCTGCCACATTCACCAGCTGCACACAAACTCCAATTACTTTGTGTAGCTATATTCTCCAGCAAGTTCGGATAGATTTGTCATGACGATTCTGCCAAACCGCAAGTTTTGAGCTCAGAAGCGTCACAATATTATAAAAAACCCTATACTCAGTAGTTCAAGTATAAAGAGCTATCAAGTGAAATTGGCCCAAGTACAGATCCTTGTGTCACCACCTTCTAGCCAACTTATGCCAATTATCTTAAAATCTATGCTTTCCAAACCTATCAAAGTGACAAACCTTTGTTAAGGAAAAAACCTGCATCAGTGTAGTTTAACTAAAACTTTGTGATTACAAATGCATACAAAGATCATACTTAGTTTGTTAACTTTCTCAGACTTACCTAACCAGAAGTAAAAGCAAATTACAATTACTTTACAACTTCTTGAAAAAAAAGGGTTTGCTATTTACGTACATGACATAAAACATTTACAGATATTACAGCCCCTCAAGCAGCCTGCAATATATACAGAAAGCGAGAGAATGAATTTTCCTCTACTCCTTCCCTTCCATTTTATAACAGATGAAAAAAGCAACGCTGTGACTAACTGCTGCCATGTTTGATCTCCAAGTATGTCCTCTTCTGTTTCTGATAATAGTTCTGGACGATATTATTTGTTTTCAGAAAGCATTATCTCAAATACAGCAAAAGTTGTGTCACTTAAGGTAAAGTTTTCTTCAATATATACAATTACTGGGCTAGAATGACAGCATTCCCTAGAAGACAGCACTTTAACGTGCAAATGGAAACTTCGTTTCTATGCCTGATGCATTCCCTCCTGCTATGCAACATCTCCATCCATCCCTCAGGTTCCCATACACACAAATTGTTATATATCCTTCTCTGTCAAGTTCCAAGATTGAGGGAACAGAATTATTATGAAACAAGGAAATCCCATTTTAATCTCATGAATAGTGTTTTATATCCAAGGCTTAGATCCATGCCAACTAAATTAAGGTTCCAGACTGAAGTGTCTTAAATTGAGAACCTCATATAAATCTACAGAAAGATATAAATGCCTCCAAAACAGCAGCTCATCTTATTTAAGATCTGACTGCCTCCACAGTTTGGGGTGATTCTATTTCTGATTTGGGGGGTCCAGGTAGGTGTCAAAATGTAACAGCTACAGACACTGGTCCCAAACGTCAGGCATATCTTTTTGTGGCATTTCCTAGAACAGCTTTCTTAAGCAGTTGGTCAAAAAAGCCTTGAACACTCCTGCAGAACACTGGTTTTATATCATCAAAGCCCTTCAAGGAATACTCCGCAAAGTTTATTTCAAACATATCTGTTATTAGGACATATCATGCTAAAGTGGAGGAAGCCAACATGTTCAACAGTGTCAATAAAAAGAGAAGAAAACAGCCAGGGTGCTAACTTGACAAATACCTTTAAAGAAATACAGCTAGCTAGCAGTGCTGATGTATGTCTTGAATAATTATTTTGATGCCTGGAAGTTCTTGTTGTTGATCAAGTACACACTCTGCTACATGGTGTACAAACAGAGGACAAGTTATTTCTGCCCCAGGGAGCTTAGGAGAGACACTATATAAATACAGACAGACAATAGAGGTACACAGTTAAATGAGACAACACTGAAAAGTATCATACTTACAACACATCATCTTAACAGTTATCAAGATTTCTACACATGCTGTACAGCAGCTGGAAGGAGGGTGAGCTAGCTCCCTGCATGTTTACAGAGTATGCCTCAAAAGTGTGCAGGGAAACCAGGTTCTTAGAAACCACAGCAACGGCTCGTAGTAACTTGTATTCTTGACAGACTAGAAGTGTCTGCTTTCTTCCTGTTACTGGAGGCAGTATATTAGTTAAAGCACAAATAAAACCATGAAGAGAAAGAAAAGTGGTTTGATACAATACTAAAGTATGTGGAGAAATGTATGGAGATCTTGATCAGTCAAAACAATGAGCTCATCTTTGCGAGTGGATTAAGGTTTGATAAGATCAGAGTAAAAGATTCAGGGAAAGGTGTAATATTACAAGAACTTGGATAAGAGCTGTGTGGACAGATAGGAAAGATGTTATTCCACAGGTGTTATACAGAAAAAAGGAAGAATATTTAGATTATAGCTTGGATGCCTGGACTTACTGGAGAGTCAAGCATTATACTTGGTCACAAGGCTAAGTGAGGGACAGAACAGCAGCAGTGTCCACGGTCATCAAAACACGAATCACAGACAATTTGTCTGGATATGGAGGAGGAGAGTGTAAAAAGCTCCAGTTTTCCACATCTACTCAGGTCCTCAGATATAAAAGAAATTAAGGTGCTGGTAGAAGACATTTTTAATCCAGTAGGTTCTAGACAGGTAACAATGTTCCTTAGCTCTCAATGCCGTTTAAATACTCTGAAATGGGTATGTTGCTAACTTAGTCACAATACAGAGCAATACATAAACAATACGAGGCAAACAAAGCCATGCTACATAGTCGTGATGTAGGCATTCATGCTGACTCCACATGACAGCTGTTTCATGTACACAACTTCTATAATTTCTTTCAAATTATTTGGCTGCTCAGGAAGAATAAAACACTACCTTAGTACAGTAATGCTTGTACAGAAATTATATTAAACAGCATATTTACTGAAAAGAAAGAAGATTCAAGAATACAGAAAAGACAGGAAACAAAGATAAAGTGGTACAGAACTGACGTTTTCATCATGCATAGTAAAGATTTTTCACTTCTCAGCTTAGTTGCCATAGCCAGTTACCATTTGAATCATTACACGACATCTACATCCCACTATCCTCACAATTTAATTAGAAGCTAAGTGATACCCACTCTAAACATCACCAGCACCCACAGTACCGCCTCCTCCCAGTGACCCACATGCAAGGGGCCCACAAACCCCTCCTGTCAGCAGCCAAAGAAACACCCATCACTGGGACAGATGCTGTCACTGGCTTGCGGAACTTGTGCCTTCTCTAGGAATCCAGCAGCAGGTCTGAGCTAGCGAGTACAGTAGGACTGCTCCAAAGGATGAGTGCTTCACGTTGCTTTTGGTGCTGAGCTTATTGAAAGATCACTGCTTATTTGCCCACATGGCACAAATACCACGATGACTGGCAGACAAGCAGATGGACAAACAATGTAAGTCAGGAAAGAGAAGACTACTAATAGGGCTTGCCCAAATGCTAAATGTTTCAAGGAATACTTTGAAACACTGAAAAGGAATTTTGTTGCAGCGTACACCACACCAGCCTTAAATTCCTTTCTCATTAATCCATGGGTGTGTTGGCTTTTGTTTTACCCACTAGGCAGGGGGCACTCAAAATCCTCATTAGGAAGTGATCTGCAGCTATGCACCAGAGAAGAGTACAGCCTGTAGGATTTCAGATTTCAGCTAAGGCATTGCCTAGCAAGAAGACAGAGCAGCAGGTACATTTTCAATGCCATCTGCTGGATAAGATGGACAACTTTAATAGGGGAGAAACCACTGCTTTCCATCTATTGTCATCCGCACATACCAACAGTTCCCTCCTCTTCATACCTTACCTAAACAGAGATAAGAATGAAGTTGTCTTAATAAGAACATCTTATTCCCCACAGTCTACCAAAGCATCCAAGAAAACAAACAAGCTAATAGTTATGAAAACATCTGGATGAATAAAAATGACTACATGTTACTCCTGCTGAGAATTCAAGGGGTTCTGACAATGGAAAATATCTTAAATTTGATGAGAATACCTGATGCCTAGGTTGCAAAACATATTTCTGCACTGGGCCCATCTCATTTCTCATCCTAGAACAGCTACTACTTCTTTCTGAAAGCAGCAGTGACAAAGTCACAAAACAAGAAGGTTTTTTGCCTCTTGCCTAAAGAGTATTTTTCCCATTGGAAAGACCAACAACTGGCAGAGTTCACTCAGCTAAAGGAGTAGAAACAGACTTGTACGTCACAATAAAATGGAACAGACCACTACTCTTTAACAGACAGGTAACTTCTACTGATAACAAGTCCAACGCAGAAAATACCCTAGAATTTGAGAACTGGTATTTATTAATACAAGGTGAATAAAAGGTTGGATTCATCCTGAAGATGAGGAAGAACATTCTGACTTCTGTGAATTATAACTTATATTCTGGTCATTCAAATTGCAAAGCTTCATTAAATGTGTCTCAACTGACTGCAGAAACCACTGATGATACAGATATCCATAATTTCTCACAAAGCACATCTGGACACATTCCTCCTGTGATAGTATAACCAAGGAACTTCATGAGGGTCATTCCACCAGAGTCTCCAGGTCTATCCTGCCATTTAGACAGCTATTGGGTCACGTGGATTCAGTAAAAATTCAGGGATAAACATGAAACGGAGTCTGGCATGAGGCTGATACAATTCATATATGAGATGCAGCAACAGATTGCACTCCCAGGTCCTCAAATATGAAAATTGTACTTGCTGACGTGAAAAAACAACAATTGTTAATAAACAGATATTCTGCTCTTCAACGCTCCATATGGCAGTCTGATGGATTAAACACCAGCAGAGTGTTGATCACTCTAAAAGCTCATATTGAGATGATCTGGAAAATCTGTCTATCTACAATTTACGAATTCTGGTTAATTTAATTAAAATGCTGCATCACTAAGTGCCTTAATATGTGGAAAGCCATAAGCTTGTGAGGTTCCTGGCACATGCCTGCTTTCAGAAGAAGCTACAGAACAAATTAGCAAGAGTCTCCTTTTTAATTCAGGATATACAAAAGGAGGACTCCTGAGCTAGAAAATCAGTCTAAGCTTACATGCAGGGAGAGCAGAAAAATCTCCAAAATAGGCAGAGGGATAGGTGATACAATAAGGCTAAGGATGTCAGTAGCATGAGAGAAACAAGAACATAGGCTGTTAAGGTACTGGTGACTTCTTTGAAAGGGGTCAGCCAAGGTTAAAGAAAACTAGATGGGTTATAAATAGTTAGCAGACAGAAATGGAGAAAGAGGTCTGAGGTTCAGGAGAGGAACTGTCCTCTTGCAAGGGGACAAAGGCCAGGAAATCCCAAGAGAGAAGGAGCCCATGATCAACATGCTTGGCCAAAGGTAAACCCAATGCTGTAATATACCCTTACCAAGGGAGCCTTGAGATCTGACTGCTTCTTAAATCGAGACTGCCTACAGCACATACAGAATCAATTACTGCAATTTAGCTAAGGGGTGGTACCTGTTCATTTTCAATTTGGTGCCGATGCCATGAAAGAGAATCCTTGCGGCTGAGCCAGCTTAGAAAATTTTTTCCTTGCTAGAAGCATGGCTGGATGAAAGAATACAGATATTCCCAACCAAAAAAAACTCTGACAGGAGACAGGTGAGTAAACTTCTGGGACGTGAAAGCAGATGATAAGTTTGGGAAACAGATAGAAAACCTTTTCCACATCTGTAGCAGCTCTGTGTTAATGAAACCCAAGACATTCCCAGTACATTCATTACTGTCTCTGGAATGGACCCATGTATATTAATTTTCTTACACTTAATATCTACTTTTGTTTTTCCTAAACCAAAAAAGACGATGCTGGCTTAGTTGTTAGCAGCTGAAGCTGAGGATGCAGCATCAAGGGTTTTCCAGGCATGACTGCTAAAAGTTGAGGAGTCTGAAAAAATTAAGTGGTGTTATCAGGGAACTGTCCCAGAAGAGCAGACAGAAGTCCCCATGTTACACTACTATCTCAGTCCACTATAATTCAGCAAAGCATAAATCCTTTTTTCCTTTTTGCATTCTCAAAAATATCTAGCGTAAAGAGAAAAATTTCAAGAAGGAAAGAACAGAAATTTTCCCTAGGAACACATTAGTTAGGCTCATTTCTAACACTAAACAGAAACAATTTTGGATTTTGTCATGCAGAATGATCATCTTCCTTGGAAAAAGAGGAGTAGCCTCTCTTATATGGCAGTTGGTCCCCTACTTGTACAGGTAGGTGAAGTTTTACCTTCAAAACCCAGGAGGATCGGTTGACTTTCTGCAACAGAGGATAGGGCATGCGAGGAGGCTATGATGAAAGCCTGATTGCGTTCTGCATCTAGCACAGCATTATAAAGGAAGACTGTCACACATTAAAGGCCACTTCAACTGTGTTTCTACAGCTTATTGCATGACAAGAACAAACATTGACATTTTACAATGCACACCCCTATACTAATCTTTCCTATAATGGTAGAACTCAGAAAAATTGATCTGGAGTAAATAAAAAACAAAGCCATGTGCTTAGAGAATAAATCCCATTTTAAAAAAGCCCAATCACATTTACATTTTGCTCTCCAGTATCATCTCTATGCTTCCTCTAGACTATTTCCAACTACTTCTCAGGACGTGTGACTGAGCATGCTGGAGCCAAAGTTAATTATTTCCATATTGAAATACAAGAGTACTGATCTTCTATACTATTAAAACCCTAAGAAGAAGTGCCTAAGACAGAAAGCAAGGCGGGAAATAAAACCTTCCTTCCCCTAAGTCTTCTCTGCTTCAGAGAGACCAAGCAGCCTGCTTTCAAAACAAGAGCAAGTGATATAAGCAGACAAAAGCAGATCTGAAAGGTGAGCAAACCCCACAAGCCACACAGTCATTATTACTGTGTCGACAGCACACTTGTTAAAAATGTATATTTCAATTTTCTGTATTGCTAAAGGTCCCAATTTGCCCACGGATCTAGCTAAGCTGCCATTTTCTACCACGATAGAGTCTAATCTTTATTTAATGGATTTAGCATCTATCTTCACTAGAGTGGTCTCTAAGGGAAAGGGGAGGGGAGTATGAAGGGGCATGAGGAGATGATCAGAGCCCCCCTCTCCTTCATCCATCCGGCGCTCATGTTTGTGTTCAAAATTCAATTACCTCCT